>NC_138512.1:30501990-33276990 GCF_964252035.2 Podarcis erhardii
CTGGATAGAATTATGAACTTTATTTGGACTGATTTGGACATTAATGCAGTAGCAAAGAAGATGATCAGAATCCCCCTTTGGATCTTGAAATATGGGTCCCCTCAACAAAAATTTAAAATTCGGCTTTGTAATTTGGAATTTATGTGATGTGGATGTGATATGATTTGATTTGATTGGTCGGTTAATAATTTATTTTTTTTAAAGGAAAGACACACAAACTTCCAGTGAATTAAGCTCAAGGGCAATCGGTCCCATCACCCGTCCCTCAAAAAAGGTCCAAATTGAACGAGAAGCTAGTTGCTCAGAGTGCTGGTTGGTTATACCCTTTACCAATCATGCAATCACCCATGGCTCTTCCTCATTCCCAAACGGCTGTGCAGAGTGCCGATTGACTAGCCCTTGCTGCAGTCATGAATCCTCCACCACTATGCTGAATAATTTGTATTCTTGAACCTTGGGCTACAGGATGGTAGATGGCAAATGTTTACAATATGTATAGGAAGAGTGAATCACTGGAATAATTTGGGGAGAAAGCCATAAAGGGATTTTTGTGTATGTCTGCTTTGCTGTCAATGGTGGTTGTTTTTCTCTCTCCAAGGGATGCATGTGTAGCACATCCCTAAGTTGTCACAACCCTTAACTCCACTGAAATTTTTGAAGGAAAGTAGTAATTTTTCTCAGGTATTTTTCACACATTCTTATTCATAATGTATAATACAATCTTGAGCTATGTGTGTAACGAAAAATAGTGACCAAACACTAATTACTTATCTAACACAGTTGCCACAGCTGCTAAATGCCAAAGTATATTGTAAGCTAAACAACATATGATAAACGTACAATTTTTTTTTCAAATCTTCTACTGACAAAATATTTAATGTAGCTTCACAGAATCAAAGCTTAATGTCAAAGTCTTATCCTTGCATTTAATCTCTTAGTGAAATGACACATAACTGGTCATTTCTAGCCAATTTAAAATCAGGTGGAATCATATATATATTTATTAGCGGTAGATCCAAGAGATAAATATAAAAAGAAATAGCAAAACAACTATACAAAATGTCTAACTACTGTGTGACAAGCTGGGTAATTAGTGCTGAGCACATTAGCAACTGAAGGCTTGTATTGATTTTAATGAACTTAAAGAGAACTTTGGTGAGTAATCAAATTACAACACATCACTGTACATGTTTGCAATGAGTTGATTAGATAAATGGGACCAGTTAATTCATGTTAATTATTCAAAATGAATAGAAGCACGTTCTGAATATGGCATTCAAAAATGTCAGAAAACTGAATATATTTTGTATTCAGGTTCTGATACTCAAATGTGCACCTACTATGCCTGTTACAAGGGGAACATGCTTGTATAACCTGTGTGGTTTTCCTTCAAAATAACCATTAGGCAATGGCTTCATATTTTCTTTTCAGATTTTGTATAAATATTGTCCTAGCCCTTTCCTAGTAGCATTTAATATTTTGAAGAGAAAAGGCTTGAATTATGCAGGTGTGCACCCTTGAGTCCTTGCCTTATGTCTATTATTTGCATTAAGGTATAAAACCCACAGTATAAAATTTGGCTCTTGGGTTGTCTGTTGCGGTTATAAAGCTAGAAGAGAACAACAACAAAAATATTTAAGTCACTGTTCTGTTCAGATTTAGAATAACGCCCCTGAAAACTGTGACTATCAGAAGCAGGAAAACAATTGAGATAAAAATTCAGCAGCTAAAAATCATATTAAACAATAGAAAGGATTCAAGAATAACAGTAATAAGAATGCTGCAAATTATTGGGTTACTCTATCTCTGACATTGTTACAAGTTGACAGCCCACAGCAGGAAAGTGTTAACTGCCTTCAGTTGGTATTATGTGTGTGGTGGTGTATGCGGTGATATTTAATTTATTTATTTCTATCTTGCTTTTTTATAATTCAAAAAGCCTAACACAAAACCCATAAAGCAGCAACCAATAAAATACATAAAACATTAGCATCAGCATTCTAAAACCTAACATGCACCAGGGAAAATTCACAAACTTAGCTTATTATCTTTCTGTGAATGCCTGTCTAAGAAGAAAAGTTTTCACCATCTTTCAAAAGACTTCTAGGAGGAGGCCTTGAAGGCAAGCTTGAAGGTAGAAATGGTTCTATAGGTAGTTCAGGAAACATGTTCCATTGCATCAATAAAAGACAGCATAGAAATAATGACATGAATGCTTGTGAGAAAACTTAATGTGGATGGAAAACTAACTGCATTGCTGAAGGAAAATCTGCTGCTGGTGGTCCTTATACTGAGGGATGGGGCCATTTTAAACACCCTTTTAGTCTAAATAGAATTAAGAGGCTTAATGTTATAATCTAATTGTATGCAAATTATGTACATCTGATTCTCTTTGTGTGGGTATCGCTCCAAGTGTAAATGCAATGTGAGAGGAATAACATGAGTGTTATGATGCCAATAAAGGGAGGGCAGCCTGCAGCCCTAAAGGAAGGAAGAATATGAGAAATGGGGCAGGGACTCTCCTGGGGCTCCCGGGGAAGCCTGCTGAATAGGGAGGGAGAGAGAGAAGGGAGTGTGAGAAAAATATAGTGAAGAGAGAGAGAAGGAGATTGTGGGGCAGGATACCCTTGCCTATCTTGGGTCTGCTCATACTCAGCTGGCTTCAACCCTACAAGCATGACAGATTCTTCTCTCAACAAAAGGAATATTCCTCTGCTGCAATGTATAAAAATGCAGATGTAGAGGTACCAGGTGTCAAATGATTAATTGTAAACTGGACTAACAAACACAAGCCACTTATACTGACTCATTCATGCACTTTGCCACTAAGATAATTTAAAAAGGGTTGGGACTACCTGCTTGCTCCACAAGGCATTGCTCACTGTACTAATCAGATTGGCCACTTCCTCTGCTAGATGTTAAAAGCCATGGAGGTTCTGCGTACATGCAACCAGCCAGACTTTATCAAGCACATTGTGCATATCCTACAGTAACAACAGAAACCTTCACACGCTTCCTGTCACTTTCAGCACCACCCAGTTTGCCCCAAACTCTCCCATCTCCATCCCCTCATAACTCATCCCAATCCCAAGATCCTGCTGCCATTTGTAGAGAAGAAGGAAATGAAAAGGATTGAGACTTTCCCTCCCTTCACCCTGTAGAAACTTCCTTCTGTTGACAGTAGCATGGGGTGAAGCCTTTCTCCCCTTTGTTCCCCTCTCCTCAGTGAGTGGCAATGGCAGTGGAATCCTGAGATTGGGGTGAGCTGTGGGGGAACAGGGAGTTTGAGGCAAAATGTAGGGGGTGAGAATGACAACAGGATGCAGGGTTGAAGGAGTTGAGAGGGGTTAGAAGAGCTGGCTGAGGTGTAAAGAAAGGAGGTTTGGGAAGTGGCTGGAGGGTTTGGTGGGGATAGAGGTAGGTGGGATTGGTGGCAGCTCCTAATAAATAAACAATTGCCTAGTTTTGCTAATGAAAATTGACTTTTCAACTTCTTCAAGATTTGCAATGCAGCCACTAATTAACAAGGTTAAAAGAATAGTTTAAAATTTTTGTTAGTGACCAGAAAACAACTCACTGAGCTTTTCTATTAATGACTCATCTCATGAATATTTTTGCAGTGTTCCTGCATTGAAATCAAAATTTCAGTTTATTGAAGACAGTCCTTAAATGGCTTTGCTGTGCTGCATTTGCTAAACAGGGTTTCACAATTCTGTATACCTTTAACATGTCATTTTACATGTGGTCACAACCCAAAGTATATTGCAAAGCAATGAGAAGAGAGAGAAAAACTACAGACTAAATATATGCTGCCTCAAAGGCAAGTTTATTACAGCAGTCTATTATAGAATGAACAGCATCACATTTGAAGTGTGCTGACTAGTCAAAGTACTTTTTGGATACTACTTCTACAGATTTCTAGTTACCAAATTTCATTCACGGTTGCTCAGGAGAACATTCTTTCCATCATAGGAAAGGACATATAGTATAAGTCAGCCCCCATGAGGAATGTCAAGCACAATACTAAAAACAAAGCAAAAACTGAGAATAAAAACTGAATCCAATAAAAATTCTAGATGAAATGAAATATGGCAACCTATGTCTGAGTGACACGAGGTTTATGAGGAAAGTAAAAATCTTACAATAAAAGTACAGTTAATAAAAACCAGAAATGATAATGTAGATTTTATGGCAACAGATTTTTGTTTTAGAACGCTGCATTTGGATTTTTCACCTTAGAAGCTTTGAAAACTGAGGTAGGTACAACTAATAAATTGAGACGTGTGATACTCTTCTATCTAAAATAGATTTAATACATAAACATGGATAGGATGTCTGACAATATATCAATCTGCTGCTTCCTTTGTTGTAAATGGAGTGTAATAGATGTGAATATATAGAGCCGAATAAAATAAAAATCATAGCGGCACTTTGAACTATTTACTAATTCATTGCCACATATTGTTGACATATGTTTTAAAATTAAAAGCAGCAGATTCATCTTTTTGTTCCTCCGAGAACTGCATCACTTTCAGATCTACTTGGCAATGCAAGCCTAAAGCAATAACTGTGGGAAGAAAATGCTGCAGGGATCTCCTACAGAACATTACTCTGTGCAATGTAGTATTTGCACTAAAAGGGTATCAGTGGATGAAAACACAGACTAGACCTTAATGCTAAATTTTGGAACAACAAAAATCCCACTTCAATTAGTTTTCCAGTGATTTACAGGTATTGCTTTACTGGCAGTGTGCACTCATAAGTGATTAACCCTTTGTAAAATAGCCACCAGCATGCAACCACGATGAAGTTTCATAAGTTGCAAAACTGTCTGCTTCTGAAAAATTAGGACACAATTATTAAAGGGAAGATGAGTTCAGAGTTAAAATTGCTTGTATTTGTAACTACAGTGGTACCTCGGGTTAAGAACTTAGTTCTTAACCTGAAGCACCACTTTAGCTAATGAGGCCTCCTGCTGCCGCTGTGCCGCCACCACACTGCCGGAGCCCGATTTCTGTTCTCATCCTGAATCAAAGTTCTTAACCCGAGGTAATATTTCTGGGTTAACGGAGTCTGTAACCTGAAGTGTCTGTAAACTGAAGCGTCTGTAACCCAAGGTACCACTGTATTTCTGATTGTTTATTGATTTTGTTGTAATCTTATTTGAAAAAGGTACAATTTTAATACATGTATATTGTGTTTTTTTCCAGTCCGCTATTGCTGCCTTGAAAATGCTATACTTTATTTGATAGACCAAATAAACTGAATCATCATCATGAGTGTTTGCATAATCTTTGGTGCTCTATAAACATCCAACTTTGAGCAAGTGGACCTACACTCATGCAACAAGACTTCCCTTTCCTCTCTGCCTCCCACATTTTCTCCAAACCTGCTGAAGAGAATCCTCATACCATTTGGAAGCATGGGGGGGGGCACTGTAGGAGAGGATGAAGAAATCCCATTTAAGCAGCAGAAGTCAATCTGTCAGGTGTCAGGTGACTCAACTGCAAAAAGGAAGAATATCGAGCACACTCTAGGAGGACTTCTGTTATTTTTTTTCATCCTTTGCAGCCATGGCTTGAATTCAAGCTGTGGCTGCAAAGAAAGAATTGAGAGTGCACTCCATGTGTGCTCCCGATTCTTCCTTTGCGTCGAGCCGGCACCTTTTTCTGTTGCTCTGCAAGGCATCATAAAAAGGTGCAAAATTCAAAAAGTGTATGCTTCTTCCTTTAACCACAGCTTGAAGTTTCCAGAAGTGGAAGACAGGTAAGGTGAGCATGGTTTGCCCAAAATGACCTGGTGAGCCAACCTCTAAAGCCTGTCAGACCTAATTAGGCCCCCAGGCCAGAGCTTCTCCACCACTGTCTTACGCAATGAGCCCAAATGATTTCTGTAACTTTTAAATGACCTTTGACTTTTATTGTGGGAAGGGAAATGAAAGAAAGCACTCTTGCTACTATTAACTGAAAAGTATTTGATATTTTCCTATCATAAATAGGATACATACAGTAAATTCAATTTATTTTTATTGGGTAATAAACCATCTAATTAAGTAAACCGCTCATCAAATATGAGCAAGTTCCTTGTTCAATGACTGTAATTTGAAGAAAAATGTTAATAATTGAATATATTGTACTATAATTATTATTATTAAAACCAAACAAATATCATTTGTACTCATTTGGAGGAACCATAAAGAATGCAGTACCTTAAGCTAAGTAAGCCAAGCAGTGGAATCTATGAAAAATTGTACGCCATTAATGTTCTGAACAGCACTAATTTGCTGTCAGATGTCAGAGCTATATGTACAAGACACCTCAATGATTTTTTTGGTGTACAAAGATTATATCTAAAGTAAATGAAACCATAAATATCAAATGAAGAGAGAGTTATATGATTTGAGTTTCTCAGCTGACATATTTGATTCTGTTTTTTGTTTCAGCAAACATAAATGTGCACAGAGATAGGAACAGAAAGTCAGATTTCAGAGAGAATAAAATGCAGATTAAGTATGCCATTTTGGAGTCATAACTGGACAAACGACAACCTCGGGGGGGGGGGGAATCTCGATTTCCATTAGACATCAGTTTGCAAAGATAGCCGTAGTGATTCTATCCAAGATGGAAAAGCTGGTATAATATGCATAGCCTTAGGAAACTAAAATACTAAAAGGCTGTATGTAAGCCATTGAGATAATTATTGAGGAAGTAGGCAGATGGGAGGGAAGATGAATTCTTACTAACTTTCAAAAGAGTAAAGGTGGGTGGCTTACCAGTGAAGTTTTTACTTAGATCGTGGGGGGTAGGGATTATAAATATTACTGTTTTTCCTGTGTTCCTCAAGAGGGTTGTAAATGCAGGCAGAATGGACACAGCATGGAAAGAGCAAGAGTCTGCAGTGTCTATCGAGGACAGTTTCATGGGGTAAACTAAGTAAGATGTATCATTTTAGAAGGGAATTAACTGAAATTATGAGCAAAGCTAAAATAACTGAAATCCAGTATGTGTTCTATAGGTTTAGTAAGAAATTGTCAATTCCCTTTGCAAAATACACCTTATAAGTTCACTCCATTGTAGAAAGTACTTTAGTACTTGCGACAGATAGAAAATGACAGCATTAAAACAAAATCCTTCAAGTTGTTGGAAAGAAAGGGCACAATCTAAGCCAAGTTAAACCCATTTAATTCCTATTGACTTGGTTGGGAAAGTTAAGACTGTGCTTACCATATTTCCAATGTAAATCATTTTGACTTCATCGCCTACCTTCTTCCTAGTATATTTTTCCAGGTAGCAAACATTCCTGATATTTCTTAAAATGGTTTTCAAAATAGCTGGTCTCGAAAGCTTAGAAAAGTTGCTACTGTAGTAGTATTTTTGGAAGTTCGAACATGAAAAATAGTGCAACACATCAGCAATCTTTAGTTCTGTAAAACATGTACAGTGGTACCTTGGGTTACAAACACTTCAGGTTACAGATTCCTCTAACCTGGAAGTAGTACCTCGGGTTAATAACTTTACCTCAGGATGAGAACAGAAATCGCGCGCTGGCAGCAGCGGGAGGCCCCATTAGCTAAAGTGGTATCTCAGATTAAGAACGGTTTCAGATTAAGAATGGACCTCCAGAACGAATTAAGTTCGTAACCAGAGGTACCGCTGTATTTTATTCCATGTAGTGCTGAAGTTTAGAATTACATGGTTCAGAATACGAAACTGTCCAGTTGACAGTTATACCACAAATCAAGCACCACTTCCCCTAGAGGTTCTTCAGCTTGGAATGCAGAATTAGATTCCAAGCAGACCAGGTGCTAAAAGCTAGCTGCCTTTTCGGCACACGTTCAAAAGTTCTTTAATATCCTAACTGTCTCTCTCCTCACCTTCTCCCCACTCCACTGGTTATTGTAAAGTAGTATTAAACTATATGAACTATTAACGGAGCTGCTTTGTAGGTGAACACATAGAAGCACTTTAATATTAACCACTTACCCTAACTGAAAATCTCTTTGATGGATGTGAACTAAGAATCCTATGCAACCGCACAGTCAAAAGTTTAGGGAGTATCTTCTGTATTTGGGTCAGTTCTCTTGTCTTTTGCAAACATGAAATGGGACCTTTATTTCCTCCCATCTATAACATCAATTGTTCTGGATCTACTTTGGGAAGGAGGATAGTTTATAAGCCGTTCTCTATTGATACTGAAAACAATTTCCAAGATGCAAAACTTAGGTCTATTGAATATGACTTCATTGGATTTCCCCTATAACTATTGATTTTTCCAAGATACACAAACATAAATCACATAGGGTTTTGTAGAAGGCACTTCCATTAGCAGAAGGAATTCTTCCATCAGAGAAAGGGAACCTTTGTATGAGACCTCTAGAAAAGACCAGTGAAGGCAATGCTCTTTTTTCCATTTATGTTCCTGGAAATTATACTAAGTCATGACATAGTGTTGTTCCTACTGGGTCATTATCTTGCTAGTAAGGAACAGTGAGGAAATAAATAAAACCTTGCTGCCTCATCCATAAAAACAAGTCCCCTGATACCAAAAATTATTAGAATACATCCAACCACACTGAAGTCACTAAAAATTGTTCCCTCCCTTTTGCAGGAGCCAAGTGGTCCCATTAAAGTGATGGGTCTAACAATAATATTTCCCTCCAGTAAAGAATTAGGGAAAATCAAAGAATAAGGGTAAGAAGTTTTGGGAATGAGAATACAAACACCCCACAATAGGGAATAGTGTTTGACTGTAGCTTGAAATTGCTACGTTGCAACATTGCCCTTCTAGGCTAGACTGTCTGGTGCAAGATTTTCCCCTTCCAATGAGTTTCAGCTTTGTTGTTCTGCACAGAACAGGGGGCATTCTGGCTCTATCTATTACTTTTCAGTCCCCACATAGGTTTTCATTTCTAATGGGCTTTCAATTATTATTGTTCACTTCTACATCTGGCATATCTATTCTGACACCTTCTTCCCTGCTCACTAGCAGCAGCCTGTTCCTCCTGGCTGTTTGCCTCTCTAGCTGCCATGCCTTTCTGGTGATGAAACTTTTTTTTAAAAAAAGCTTTCTACAGTAGGATGCCTGTTAGCTCTGACTTAAAGTAGAGAATAAGCACCTGCAATAACTCTTTAGCTGACAGACATTAAAGAAATTTGGTGACAGTTAGGCAAAGTACAAGATTAAAAAAATCCTGAAGGAAAACCAACAGTGTCAATTAATAACCATAAATAACAGCTAGTTTATTAATTTATCCATAATTCCTGAGTTTCTGGCCTTTCCTGTTGGGATGTAGGCTCCTTGAGTAAATATCACAGAATGAGTAAGACCAATTCATAATATGCTAATCATTAATTTATGAATCTTTCATCTTTTTCTTATGCAAGACTTCTATCACTTCATGTTTTCGGAAATCATACAGAATGCACATCTTACGCAAAACTCAAGCTGACTATTGGAAGACTTAACTGAATTTTCTGTTCTGATCATAACAGGTTGTTGTCAAATCATTATTGCGAAGAAGAAATATTATTCTCAGGTATGAAATTGTTATGAAAATGCAAAGCAAACAGTTAAAAAAATGCAGTGAAGTGAGGTCTATCGTGCTTAGGGTAAAAACAACTGCAGGTCTTAATTTAGTCATCGAATGCCGTTTCTGAGTTGCAGCTGGTGGAAAATTAACTGGTGTAAATTAAGCCAGCAAAATTTATACCAGATCCAAACCCTATTCAGCAACAGAGCTGATGCAGTTGCTCTACCTAAGCCTGGCAGACGGAAAGCAAGCCTTTAAAATATTGTTTTATGCCAGGCTATCATGTGACTCAGCTAAACCGACTTAGGATTCTGCCTAAGTCCCCCTTTTCTGTTCCCATCCCCACCACACCCCTAGAACAGGCTTATGCCAGCTTTGGCAGAGCCAGGATGAGCAAGTTATGCCAATGTCAAGTTATGTCAGCTAGGATGGGGTTCGGAACTGAGTACCTCAGCTGGCTGAAATAGAGATCACAGCAGATCGAATGCCCCCTTAAGGATAAAACAACTGTCTTCTTTTTGTGTTTCCTATTATTTACTCTTACATTGGTTATCAAATAGTTTCCTTTCTGGAAAAGATCTTTCTTCTTTGGTTTCAAGAGTGGCTTATAAATATAAGGTTCTGATTTATATTAAATTATTATTATTTTAACCATTTCTAGAACTGTTTTCATTATAAAAGGTTTCAATGAATTTTACAACGGGGGAAAAACAACTATAAAATGCATACAATACAATATATATATATTTTTAAATCACAATTCATAAATAACAACTATCCAGGAAAAACCTGAATGATGGTTCCAAATTTTTACCAACGAAACTCCATGCTAGATTCTGGGGTTCCAAATTATCTGGTCTTGTTTCTAAACTAGAGCTAAATCTTCCAGTTTTCTGCTTATATTTCTGAATTTTGGAAAGAACACTGTTTATGCTCTGTCCTAAGTCTGAGTCAAAAGACTCAAAACCTCATTAATTAAAGTAACTGTCCCATTAAAGACATGAAAGGGCAATGTTAACTAGATTTTCCTGCATCAAATTTATTGTGTCTGCCTGTGAGTTTATCAATTGTGATCAGAAAAGAATGTGGCCAGCTTGTAGCTCTAGGCCAGTAGTGGATGTGGTAGCTTAAATCACTCACAGCAGCTTCAGCCACTCCTGTCTGGGGTTTGCTGGGACTTGGCTGTCTGTACTGGCAAGGGGTGCCGCATACTGCAGCAAGATGGTGAAAGCACTCGAATGTGCCAGAGAAAATTAGACTGATACATAGCTGTCAACTTTCAGAGGGATCAGCAGCCTCGAAAATAAGGGATCAGCAGCTTCACCTGTCCTGGGGAGCCTCGAAAATAAGAGATCAACAGCCTCACCTGTCCCAGGGACAGTCTACGGGATATCTAACAATCCGGGATAGCAGCTGGAAGCAGCAGGAAACGGCACTGGAATAAGGGAATTTCCCGCAAAAAAAAGGGAAGGTTGACAGCTGTGGACTGATATCAAGAATTATGTCTAATAATTATGTGTCAGCTTACATTTTTCTAAGTTCTTCAGTTACTGATTTGCCCCTCAACTCACTTTTATTAAAATGCCTTTCTCCTCTCATTTTTATTTAATTTATTAATCTATTTCTTTGAAGAGCCTTAACTTTCTTTATATTCTAAGTCCAAAGATAAAAGAAACACAGAATGGTGAAGAATGTGGACTACAAACAGAATATTCAGGTATCTTCTTTTTAATTTTATTTTAAGATGTTTAATCGGCAGCAAAGTTTCAGTTTGCTAATTTTCAGCGCACAACTCTATGGCTAAAATCACTGCAGTCTGAATGTGATTGTGTTGCAGTTTTAAATACATTATCATGGAATCAGACTACTGAAAGTGACCTCAACTCGCTGCTTATGTAGGATATCCATTACTACAGCATTCCTGATAGGTGGCCATCCAGCCTCTGCTTAAAAATCTCTAATGAAAGAAAGTACCTCATCTCCCATGGCAGTCTATTTATTTTCACTAACAGAAAAGCAATACAGAAATTATTATCTCGGAGGATGTAATGGATTGGAATGATGGGTCAAATAATTGTTTAAAAGTTAGAATTTGTGGAGCAAGTTCTCCACTGATATGTGTGAGCTGCATTTTAACAGTGTCTTGCAATCTTGGAAAAACAGAAGCTGTGTTAAAACTCAGTGTATGTAATATTTGGGATCCCCCTCCATATTTTTCTAGAGCAGTCCTAGAATACCAGAATCTAAAATAGTTTCTGAGTCTTCAGGGATCTTTCATGAATGCTGTCCAAAGAAAGATAGTCCTGACTTAAGATCCTACGTATGCAATAGTAAATGGAGCTGTTTAGTCTTGAGTGAGGGACTCACTCAGCAATTTTTGACCAGGTATTCAGGTGTAACTCTCGGTTCTTACATTCTTCTAAGACAAGCTATGTTTTACAACTGTTAATATACATTTTTTCCATAGGTGTACCTTTTGAAAGATGACTTGAGATTGAAAGGCACAATGTTCCTTAAAAGTGGTCAATAAGAAATATTAAGTTTCAGTATACAAATAATGAATGATAACTACATATTTTACTGATCAGTCTGGAAAAAATATTGTGCCCACTCTTAAAGACTATAGTATTATTTTTTAAAAAACAAACGATAGCTGTTTCACTCAAATGACAATAGGAGGACTTTGCCTGCAAACAGAGTTTAAGAAAAGATTGCTATTTTCAAGTGTGCTTAAATATGGTATTTGGTTAAAGAAGGAGTAACCCTTATTCCTCCATATAAGTCACTTACTCATATGGGGATTTTACATACACAAAAATGTATAATTAGCAAGTCAGGAACTTCACCTTCATAAGTCTGTTAATCAGTCACAGAGCCTACTTTGCTATGATAAAATAACACAATTTGGTGCTTTAAAGCACATAATCTCAATGTCCACTTACAGCATGTCAGAAATTTAATATTATCACACTTTTCTTCATAATATTTTCCATGGAAGTATCTGTTTCCCATTATCAAAGTATAAGGTAATTTACTACAGTCTGATAATACTAACTGGAGTGCATTGAAAAAATGTATTCCAAATAATAAGCTTATCGTTTACATTCCCAAATGACATCTCTTCCATGCCTCTCTTGTGGGAGAACCTGATGAGGAAGGGGAGGGGAGGAGTTTAAAAAAAGAAAGAGTTATGTGAAAAGTAAATTAAGGACTGACACTGTGCCAAATATCAATCACAGACAGCAGTGCACTAACAATGAACTAAAGCTAACAAGCTGTGGTCTTAAAATCACAAGAAGGATTCTTATTACACTAAGTTACTTTGGCTAATACAGCCATGAACATGCATCCAAATTCTTGCCATTTTGAAAGCTTCACATTGGTAATTAGCCAGAGCTGGATTGAGTTGCATTAGCAGAGTAGATTGCATCACTTTCATCCATAGAAAAGGAAGTCACATTCAAGAGAAAACAACACCTCATTCTGCAACCCAGTTAAGGCTGCACTTCTAAGCACATGATCTGGGAGTCAGGTCCACTGAACTCAGTGGGGCTTGCTTCTGAGTAGATATGCACAGAACTGCATTGTAAATCAAACTTCTTAGATTTAAGCCAGTTGAGTCCCATTGGCATAAATGAGACAAACAATGCAATCCTCCATTCATTTAATCAGAAACAAATCAGTTAATTTTCAAGACACTTGTTAACCTATGAACACTTACACGGAAGTAAAATGCAGTCAAACAAAGGGGAATGACTTTCAAGGAATGCATATTGAACCAATAAACTTAATGCCTTATCTCTGCTTTACTGCGGCTGGATCTACACTGATCTAAAAAAAAAGCTAAGAAAAAAATGCTATATAGCTCTCAATGCAATTTTCTATTGAATGCTGTACTAGCGCCTCCTGTTGTCACTTTTTATAAAACATTTATAACATTATAACTCACCAGTACTGTATAGATTAGTCCTATGTTGCAAAACAGCTTCAACAATACAACAATGCTTTGTTTTCTAACTTAAAGCACTATCAGCTTTGTTGTGATATAATGCCAATATGTTATGCTGATCACTGTAAATTATGTGAATTAATTTTTCTCCTGCTTTTCAAAAAATGACCAGAATAGAACTCAATATAAGTTATATAATAAAGTATATCTCATTTGTCAAAAATAGAAATAAAACCTGCTCTGAGTATATGGCTCAGAGTATATGCTCTGAGTATATGGTATATGTAAATACATAAATGAGGCTGCCATCTTATACACTGACCTAGGAATAATCCAACTGAAGTCAATGAGACTTACTTTTGAGTAAACATGAATAGAATAGTGCTGGAAGCACAGCAAGAAAAAATTGGCAAAACAACTCTGACCAGTTTCCAAATCCTTCTCTTCCTTTGATTTCTCCTGAAGTATGAATCAAGTACACAAAACAGATTATCAGGCAAAAGTAATTATTCTATTTAGCAACAGGAAATGTGATAATAGAACTGCAATGCCCTTCTATCTGAATAAAAAGTATATGCCTTAAATAGTATGCAAACTTAACAATATTAGGAATTTAGGTGGGATCCCTAAACTTCACATTCAAAGGAAGAAATAGGAATATATTTCATATAATCTACAACTGTTCATTGGTTTTCTATAAGATCTCCAAATGCGAGAAACAGGGAGAGAACCCTATACTGTTTGTTTGGTCAAGCATGGGAACTGGTCAGGTTCATCCCATTTCCTAATGGAAAAAATGTTCCATTTAATTGACTTAAGATTATTGTTATTTTGTGCATTAATGCATCATTTATTATCATGTATGTACACAGAGTAACGGCCACCTCAAATGACATTTTCTGAATGCAACATATTCAGAGTATGCAACATAAAGGGCTGGATGTGAGGAGAACACATAGAAACTAATATGCAGATGGGGCACCCTTTACAGAATCATTTGAATGTATATCATCTGGACATATGGGTTGCCATATGTCCTCTTTTTCCAGGACACACCCTCTTTTTCATGGGTATATAAGAATCATCATAGAGATCCATAGTTAAAAGTTGAAGTCGGCAAATGTGTCCTCTTTTTTGCTCTTCAGAATATGGCAACAATAGGAGCCCTCACATCCACTTTATGCATTTCAAACACAAATTTATATTTTAAATGTAAAAGGTCCAAGGGTGTGTGATGTTTCTTTTAAACCATGGACAGCCTGGGGCATTTTGCTATTATTGTTAAAATGTTAAAAGAGTGCTTCTGTCCAGTTTAGGGTTTCCAGTTCAGCAACTTAGATAACTACTTTGCATTTAACCCCCCAATGAAGTTGATGTGGGGTGGGTAGTAGTATTTTGCCAGCATAGGTGAGTGATATAGAAATATAGAAATACTTTATTGTCACTGTACCACTTGTTTACATTGAGATTAAATGAGCCCCCTCCCCCCCCAATCTCTCAGTCCTTGTTACACTCTGTGTGCTGTCCTACGACCACCAACCCCGAACGTCAGCTGCAATGTTGCTGTCTTCCATTCAGCAGCCTCACGGCCCATGGATAGAAACTGTTCTTTAACCTGTTGATGTGGCTTATAATGCTTCTATATCTCCTGCCCGAGGGCAGGAGATTAAAAAGGTGCTGGCCAGGGTGTGAGTCATCCCTGAGAATGTTCTTCGCTCTTCTGAGGCAACGGTCTCCTGCAATGACATCTAGCAGACTCAGGGGATAGCCCATGATATCGTGTGCTGTCTTCATCACCCTCTGTAGGGACTTTCTGTCCATGGCTGTCAAATCAGCATACCACACCATAATACAGTATGAGAGAACACTTTCTATTGTGGACCGATAGAAGGAAATCATCAGTTGCTGTCCAACATTGTTCTTTTGCAAGACCCTAAGGAAATGAAGTCTCTGTTGGGCCTTCCTAACCACCTGGGTAGACCTCAACATCCTGACTAGTCGGTAATGATGAGAGACAGTATTGGTGACAATGATGGCCATGACTGTACAGTTGTTTACTGGGCAGCAGTATTCTTCAATGACTGCTGACATCAGTACCCAGAAATCTCTAGTGCCCAGCAGTCAATTGCATACCACCTCCGATATGGGTAGCCATAAATTTGCCACCTAATCACCTTTTAAAGCCATGTAACGTATCAGCATTCTTGTCAACAAGTCAGCACCCAGAGATTCAGAACACACTGCGCTCATTGGACTATTCTGGGATTCCCTCTTGCCTTAGGGATTTTTCCTAAAGATATTTTGTACTTCTGTAATTTTTTAGTCTGCTAATGCCTCTATGTTGTGCCTGTGGCTGTTTCTGTTTTGACTGCATAAGCATAGGAACTCAAACAATTGAATCCATCTGATAATATAATATGATTCCAGGTACAGAGTAATTGACCCTTTGTTTTAGTATGTATAAAACTAGAACAAAATTTGTGCAGCAGCATGAATGCTTTGTAAAACAATGGGCAGTGCATGCCATAGACCAGTTTCTAATGTTATAGAAGAATGCAAGCCTGATTTAGAATGGAAACAGAATATACTTAAATTTAACATTTCCACATGTTGAGGAAGAAGGATGTACTACAATTTAAGATGATCAAAAAGCCTATAATTATTTACTGATAACAGGATATTAACTGAGATCAGTAAATCATCTTTCCAAAGATAAACAAAAGCTACAGTAGAAGAAAGAAAACAATTCTGTAACAGTCGTATATGCTGTAGTTTATTGGACAATAATAATTTTGTTAAGCACCACTTAGCTGAATGAAATTCAAAGACCTCAAAGATCCCAAAGTGAATAAGCATAGAGTTCATTTGCAATCCATAGACTTCTTATTGATTGAAGTGTGATACAAAGAGCTTCCAGTGGTATATTGATGCAAATATGAATGGAAGCAAATTTGTATGTTATTCTACATAGATTCAAAAATGTAACTAATGCTGCTACGAAGGCTTAAGCTTAGAAAGGAGAGCAGGAAGACACACACTGGTTCTGGCCCAACATTACTGCACAAATTAGATGTGCCTTTTCTATTCCTGACCTTCTTGCATTTAGCAGGGAAGTCTGAAGGAGGCTTGTAAGCAGGTTCAGCGATGTGCTTACAAGCATCCACATAAAAGGAAAACCCAATAATGCAAAGTTTTTAATTGTGGGGCAGAATGCTGTTACAAGCCTGATTCATTTGGGCAGTAAAAGCAACAATGGGTTACCTAAACTGGGGGGGGGGGGGCTGAGAGACAGAAAAGCAACAATACAGTATTCTTCCTCCAGTTGGTTCCTTCTTTAGTAACTAAATACTTTCATAAAGATTGTTTCCATCCTGCCTCCTTTTCCAGTCATTCTTCCTTTGCTTGTCCTACTGTTAGGACCCCTTTGTTAGCTTGATCTCACAAGTCTTGAGATTGTGCTCAGAATGGCTTTATTCAACCACCAGTCTTACCTGACTATTTATTTCTGCACACTGCTGTAATGTATTTCCTATATTATAATACTTCAGATTTCACATTCAATGTGGGACAGTTGGGTGTGGACTGGGTGCAACTGGCATGCACACACACCCCTTCTCCACGTTAAGCCCCCTTTTCAGAGCATGACTGGGCTTAGGTGTGGATCTAGCCCATTATATTTGAATTTTTCAACCGTAATGCATTTAGACATTAATAATCATTGCCAATTTGAAAAAAAAACCACCATATGATTTTCTTGTATGTCTAGGAATGGATATTACAGTTTGGCATAATAACTGGTTCATAAATTAGAGTGCTTTGTCAATAACAAATAATCTGTGGTTCTCTTGTGTTCTAAGTAATTTGGATTGCTTGGAGCCATGAGCCTGTTGAGTGGTCCCATTCATGAACAGTGAATGACGCATGACAGAGCTTCTCCTCATGCGGGATGAAGTTATCTCTGAAGAGCTGTGCTACACCAGAGGCAATTTCAATAAAAAAATTCATCTAGGCAATGGATTGTGTAGACATTGATTTGAAATAAATTGTGACTGATGATCAGTTGATGATGATTTCCATAATCATCATGCCATCAGTAATTCTTCAGGGTAATGATACTTGTGTCACTGATATAACATTTTTTGTGTACTGGGGATTCAAGGCACATACTGAGATTTCTAAAAACTCTTATCCTTTAATATGTCAGTGAGATGGTAAAACTGAATATAACCTTTTAACAATCTATTGAGAACAGTAATAAATTACTTACAAAAATATTCTAAAGTGATCAACTTGTGCTTTCAGTATCTTAACATTTAACAAAATGTACTTTATCAAGATTGCTCAACATAGTTCACTGATGTACTTTAGAGAGAAATACTGCAACATGCTGGGCAAGCCAATCTTTAAAACAACAGGCACTTAACCCTAGAAAACTGTTAAACAATCTTGTACATGGCAAGACACTGTTTATTGCACAATATGAATCAGTTGCTTCAGAAAAGGACTGCCAATGGTCTATTATGGGTTTTGAAAGCATTTAATTTACTAGAAACTAGTTTTTATTAGGACTACTCTGCAGTACTTCTACCTCCATAATTATGACTTTTTAAGAAGTCAGTGCTTTCTTAACTACCATTCATACTGATCTGCCACGCTGAAATATCACAGGCATTTATACATCAGAAAATATATTTATTTTTGCCGCCCTGTTGTGAAGGTTAATGGTGGGTAACACTTTTAAACAGAAACTGGCATTAAACATCTATAAAACTAGACAAACTGATTAAAAATACAAGCCCCCTTCCACTGCTCTGGCTTAGTTCTAGATACCAAAGCCAGCCTCCAAAACAAAATCTTACAGAACTGAAGCTTTGGCTTTAGTGCACAGTCAGTGAGAACATCTCTCAAAGTATTCCAACTATTCAAGCTTTGTATATGAACAGTAAATTCAACAGCATGTTTTTGATGGATGGAATAAATTATGAGCCTGATATTGGTTTCAGTGTGATTTATGCACCATAAGGGGTTGCTTTATCATGTTTAGCCTTACGACAAGGAGCACACAATAGGTTTACTAAATCCCAGTCCCAATTACATAACAAAATGACAAGCAGTCATCATTGGTGAATGCAGAAGATCACTACCCTCAAGTGATAGCTGTACTAAAGAAAAATGTGATATTTAATCTTTTATTAAGGACACAGACAGAAGAGCTACCATACTTCACATATCCCCAGTTTGCATGTTGCTAGTGGAGCACAATGTGGCTTTCTTCATATAATCCTTTTGAAACTCCTCTGAGACAGGGGTGTAGTGGGGGTGCACTAAGGAGGCCATCGCCCTGGGCACAGCGTTTTTTTGGGGGGGGGGGCGCGCATCAAGGCGCCCTGCCCAGTTGTGAGCTATTGCATCCTTCTCAGTACCCTGGAGGGTGGCTGAAAAAGACACAAGCACGTGCTCTGGCCCCTGCGCCACTCAAAAAAGCAGCGCTGGACTTGCAGGGGCCAGGACACATGCCTGCCCACAGCGCCCCATGAACCCAGAATTGTTTTTGTGATCAGGCATGCGCCCTGCTTTGCAGCAGTGATGAGGGGGCACTGAGGTGGTGCACCCCACCCATGGCCCGTCCCTATAGTGCACCCAAGATGTATACAAATTATTGTTCTTATTACAACTTATTTATGTACTGTAAATATGTAAATAAATGGTCCCAAAGTGTTGAACACCATGTTAAAATAACAAAATATACTATGGAATACGATAAAATGCCATAAATCAATCGCCAGCAGAACAACTTAACGCAACAAAATTAGAATACAGGAGATCCAGAAGAAAACGTTTCCATCTTTTTTGTGGGTACCATAAATTAAGGAGATGGGGGGAAAGCCATTTTTCTTGAGGTTATAAGGAAAAGCAGAATCTCTGATTTTTCCCCATAAAAACATATTGTGAGAAATTTTGGCTCAGCTCAGCTATAAAAGAAACACCTCAGCAACTCAGCCAACCCACCTACACTTTAAAAAGGATTTTGTTAGGCAGGCTCTGCTCTATTTCTCACTTGAAAGAACATGATTTTTACCCTGTCAGTGATTGGAGCAGCCTTTTAGCTTGCAAAACCTAATTTGCAGTTACAGAACAGAAAAACAATCAGCAATTAGCAAACTAATAGCAAATTAAATATGAGAAAGCCCTTGGCTTTGACAGTTGGCAAAGGCACATTTAAACAAAGTTTTTGGAAATCATTGCTGGCACAAGAATTTGCCTCTAAGAACTTCATGCACAGACATCAGAACACTGGGTAAATATTTGGCTATTCTCCAAATGCTGGTTCATGATGGACCTATGTCAACTCTAAAAATCAGAAGAACTCTATCACTTAAAAGACTTCAGAAAAATCTCTTCAGAAAAGAGAATTATAGCACATACAGCGGTATCTCTGGTTGCATACACTTCAGGTTACATATGCTTCAGGTTACAGACTCCGCTAACCCAGAAATAGTAACCTTGCATTAAGAACTTTGCTTCAGGATGAGAACAGAAATTGTGCTCTGGCAGCGCGGTGACAGCAGGAGGCCCCATTAGCTAAAGTGGTGCTTCAGGTTAAGAACAGTTTCAGGTTAAGAACAGACCTCCGGAACGAATTAACCCAAGGTACCACTGTACCTATATTGAAAGGTGCTGACTGCAGAGTTAAAACTTATTCTAAAAATCAGAAAGCCTTTCTGTACATTATAAATATGTTAGTTATGCTAGCCCTAATGCCACATTTTCATGAATCCTTAAGGCACAATTGTGACTCTTTAGAATGCTCCAGGGCTATCCAAAGAAAGAATGGATACAGTTGCAAGGAGCAGGATAACCTGGGAATCTATTTCATGAATTATTAATGCTCCTCAATTCTTAGGATGATGCTTAGTTTCAGGATTAAAATGGAAGACAATCAAGCTGCACTGCCAGATATTGGAATGAATGATACAGCCAGTTAGTGCCTATTAACGTGAAGAGACTTTAAATTTGATAATCTTTTTCATCTTTAACTCAGAACAAAGAACAGAGCAGTCAAAATCCTGTGATCTATACTAGAAAGAGACACCTGTGGCAATTGGGTCATGGAACTCTTACGGGTGCCAAGCATCCTTCACCTCTCACCCTAATGCAATCAAAACAATACCCTGCCGCTTTTTAATTGGCAAGCGTCTACCACCAGCAGTCATTTCAGAAAGTGGCGCTGCTATCTCCATCCATTTGTTCAACCAGAAATGTTGACCCCTCTAAATAGATACTTTATTTTGTTTCCTGAAAAGCATAAACCCTTGGAATCTCCAAAGTTTTGTGGGCTGGTGGTTTTTGGTGTATGATCTTGCTGTCCAACTCCTTCTCTCCTTCCAGCTTTGCAATCCAACTCCCTATGCTTCTACCCAATGGATGCCCTACTGTGTTAGACAGATGCCCTAACTTTTGATTTGGATTTAACCTGTGGTTGAGTATTCCCATTTCTCCATTTATCTCACCAGCTTAAGAACTGATAAAAAGCTCTGCCTCCCCCTTCTGTCTCTCACAACGTCTGCTCATGATGTGCATTTCCCTCTTCTACCTCTTCTTCTCCCCAAGGCTCTGCTTTGTCTTTCTCTTCATCTTAACACACCTGCGGGTCATTGCTGCTCCCCTTCTCTTCCCTTCTGGGGAAGAGTCTTCAGAAGGTGTTCTGGACAGTCTTCAGAAGGTCATATATTGTGACTAATGATCATGTAGTGTGATTTTGTCCCTAATTATCTTGAACAAGCTATTTTCTGGATTGTCCTGAAGTTTTGGCTCCATTTCCCCTTTCTTGCAACCTTTAAGGAATGCTCCACTATCTTAGCCAAAATTCCTAAGTTATCCACATGGTGCCTCTGCTAATTTGGCAAATATGCACCTAAATCAACTCAACAGACAGCAGCCTTTCCTTCAGCAGGAAAAAAAAGAGGTGTGGATGCAGAGGGAAGAGCAGCAGGCTAAATTTCACCCATTGTTTCAAAAGAGTGTGCTCCCCAAACATGGAAATGTATTCAGATGGAAATGTAACAGCATGGAGACAGATGTTGGAAAGCAGCGCACTGGCTGCCACCACTTAGGACTTGCCATGTGAAGGCAGTGAACTCCATAGGCTGCTGTAGAAAAAAATGGCAATGAAGAAAGTTCCACACTTACGGTACTTATAAGTAGTTGGAGTTCTAGGTTCTACATTACAGACTATGACATTTGAAAGTGGTATAAGTGTTTCAGTCCTTCACAGGTTTGCCAAGTCATTAGAGTAACTGTCTGTTTCAACTGATTTTAGCCTAGCAAAAAAGAAACATGTAGAACAGCCCAGAGTATTGAAAAAACTCTGCCTCAAAACTAAATTACAACACCTTTATTAGGAAGAAAAAATGTTACTGTGAATTTTTAGCTGAGCTTCTTTGCTTTTTGACAATAAGATTTAAAAACAAACAAAAAACCCTCTGATACACCAGAAATGGATCCTATAGTTTATTTATTAAGAGATTTTTACACTGCCTCCCACAACAGTCTCAAGGCACTGTACAAAATCAGAAGTGTAATGCATAAATAAAAACAAAATACAATGTAAAATAAACGCAGCTGAAAGCAGGCAGGAATATAATAAATAAATCACATGTTGGAACTAAGCATATAACTATATCTATATAGAATGCAAAAATATATATTATAAAATTATAGTACACACAAACATACCAAAAACAGCTAACTACACTCCATAATCTTACCTCTCAGTATGTTTGTGTTTCTTGTTGCTTTAAAACAGACTAATGGCACAACACCAATGATTTTTCTCTGTAGATGTCAGCTGATTCTAATGGCCTTTTTGGGGGGGAAATCTCAATGATCATTCACAAAAATGCCATCTATATCTGCATAACGTCACACAGCGAGTGAGGACTGGTGAAACTGAACATACATCAGTTTGAAGGATGACACCATATTCCATTAGCGTGCCTTTGGTTTGACTTTTTAAGTGGCTTTTAAAAACATTTTTGAATTTTTAAACACATTAAAGAAACACTATAATGCTTTCCAGAGTGCAAGTATGTAAAGTACATTTTTCTGTAACATAATTGAAATCTAATTAATCTTTTCCCCTGGAGACCTTTTAGAGTCAAGTGTGGTGACTATAATAGGAAGAGGACTCGGTTACAAGAGGCATTGCCCTTTACAAATATTTCATTCAAAGCCTCAATGGAATGTTGGAAATACATTTATGTGATTTAACTATGGACCAAATCAGTTAGTTGACCCTGCTGTATCTCAGTTTTACTACCTCTAAACAAACCATATGATTATTTACTTACCTAATTCACAGGCTATGTGATTGTTATAGGAACTGTACTTAACATTTTCTGGTTTAGCAGCCACTAAAATAAAGTGAGTAATGACTCTAACTCAATGTATGGGTTTATTTAATGAAACTGTCAGGCAACTCTGCAAATATATGCCTATCATGACCTAGCACTCACTTTTATGTTGAATTTCAAAATTTTTGATGTTTTGATATGGCCAAATAGGCATTACAAGGACTCCAATGGCTAGACCTCACCTATGGACTGGGAGTTGCCACCGGGACATATGATACTGGTCCTAAAGGATCTACACTGACTCCCAATACGTTTCCGAGCACAATTCAAAGTGTTGGTGCTGATCTTTAAAGCCCTTAAATGGCCTTGGTCCAGTATACCTGAAGGAGCATCTCCACCCTCATCGTTCAGCCCCAACACTGAGATCCAGCTATAAGGGCCTTCTGGCGGTTCCCTCATTTCAAGAAGTGAAGTTACAGAGAACCAGGCACAGGGCCTACTTGGTAGTGGCACGCACCCTTTGGAACGCCCTCCCATCAGTGTCAAGGAGATAAATAACTATACAACTTTTAGAAGACATCTGAAGGCAGCCCTGTATAGGGAAGTTTTTAATGTTTGATGTTTTATTATGCTTTAATATTTATTGGAAGCCACCCAGTGTGACTGGGGCAACCCAGTCAAATGGGCAGAGTACAAATAATAAAAAATATTATTACTATTACTATCACTACTGCTGCTGCTGCTACTACTACAAAAGGCTGACATGCAGTGGCCTCCTTCAGACTGCAGTTGTGGAAGAGTGATTAAAGAAGACAAGAATTGGTGTCTGAATGGCACAGCAAGAGTGTTTGACTGTAGCACAGAGCATTTGGATTCTGCTTTAGGGCAAAATGTCTTGGGCCTGTACTAGTTTATTTTACTTTCCCTGAGTGGCTTACAAAAATCAATTTGAAGTCCTTGCTGTCAAGGCTGCAATGTGAAAGACATTGGAAAAAGAAGTGGAGAGAGAGGAGGCCAATCATCAGTTTTTAAAGTTACAGTTGTTATAACGACTAGCTGGGATGTAAGCAGTTCAGGTGGCCTGATGGAATTGCTTTCACTAGGTACAGCTGAGGAGAGCCAAAGGCAGCTGGTCTCTCAGCATAGGCAATGGAATAGCTCCTCTCTTTGGTCAGCAGCCTGATGGAATAGCTGCCACTAGGTCTTAACAGCTTTAGGAGTTTTAAGGCATTGCAAAATTTTATAAGATGTGAGTAGGCAAACCAACCAACAAATAAAAAAAATACCATACAATGCCAAGTACAAATGCCAAGCACTTGACACTGCACATACAATGCAGCAAACCCATAACTAAAACCCATCTTCAGAATATGCTCCCTATAGTGTTTGTCAGTATGATGTGATTCTTTTAGTCATAATAATATGAATGTATAATATTTCAGTGAGTTTATTGATCCTGATACATATACTAGATCACATGACTAACAAATGAAACATGGTATAAAGTATGCAAAATAATAGTACATTAGCCTAAATAACACTAATAAATTGCAAAGCTTAGCATGAAATTGAAAATCACTAATGAAACACTGTGCAGTTTGTTGAAGCAATGAGCAGTCGAGGAATCATACATAATGTAGAAGTACAACTGCTAACAGCAGGCTTATGAAAGACAATTTAAACATATTTTTTATGGACAGGGGGAATTGATCTTTGAAGACATTCCTGAAGAGATTCCGCTTATCCCGAACAGCATCTTGGGAGAAGGTTCTGGTTTACCCCATGTATCAGATGCATATTTATAAGATACTCAGTAAGGACTTATTTAAATTACACATATGGCTACAGTGTACAAGCTTTAAGCAAAAAGGAAAAGGAAAAAGGGTGAAATATGTGTGCTCTAGCCATATTGAAAATTGGTATTATGTTAAATAGGTTATTCATGTTCCTATCATATGGTTCACAAAAGCAGAAACTGGAAGATAGAATCTTTATTTTTCTCTCTCCCTGCTTCTTATTGCCTAGTCCACAGCAGAACTGAGTCAAGTTGTGTTTTCAGCAAATTGACCAGTAGTGCTATCCAATGTATATTTTCTCACAAGTTGGGATGGACTGATCTGCCAATTTTAGTTTCTCTCAATTTCTCATTATTCTAGTCTTAAACTTGGTGTGCCCCATTTCTGCATCAGTTTGGATTTTTTTTTTAAAAAAGATATGCATTTTCATGCATATTTCTTCTAAAATATACATTTTGTATGCCATTTTGCATAGGCTACACACTATTACAAGCATTTTTCCTATAATAATAAATTTTGTACATTAATTTCATTATTACATGCATTTTTGTATGTATTTTTTGGTTGAGACTTGCATTACCAAATCTGGAGAAGTGCAAATTTTGAATGATGTCTGTATTTTGGTTTGAGCATTTGCTGGTAATGGTAAATTAAGTAAGGTCACATTAAAATGTGAACTAATTTAACTTATTCTCTGCCTATATTGACAAATAAATCCTACTCAGTTCAATGAGACTTACTTCCAGGTAAGTGTGTGTATAGAATTGCAACCTTAAATGGCTTATAGCATCCTAATTGTCAGATGTGATGAGCAACAATGGTCTCTGGTGGCTCACAAGTAATAATAGTTTGCCTTGCTCAGCTAATAAAGTGGTAATTTGAATAATGAAACACGTGATTTAACTGTATCACCTGAATGAGACACAGATGCCTTGTTCACACACTACTCATGTGTCGGGTCCCACTTTTAGCCCTGCTCCTGACTTCTTATATTTTTCTTTTGTCAACCATTTGCTGTGCATAGTTGTAGTTGTATGAGAAGACCTGGGAGCACTTGCTTATTAATAGGTGCTTTGCTGGATTGGAACACCCACATAATCAGGTGACCTGATCACGTGGAGCCTTTACAACATGTGTTGGTGGTGGGCAGTTCTGAGAGCCAAGCTAAAAGCAGAGAAACCTGATAGAGCTCTCTATTATCACTATTCTGTCTTCCCTCCTGTTGGAGCTACTGTTAGTGGTTATCAGCAACAGCCAAACTCTTAGGGTGGGCTTCTATTAAGTGAAGGGAATGTGAAATTTACTTGCTTGCTTACAATGTAGCCTTGTTTGTTCCCAACCCTTCAGAGGTTTACTAGGCACTCATAGAGAAGCTCTCTCAATTTGGTGAAATGTCAAGCTTTCAGGTCAGCAGCTGAAAACTAGAGGCTATTGGCAGGAATATTACAAGGAATCATAAAGCCCACTGACAAATACCCCTTCCTCTTGGTTCATGTAGGAACCAATGACACTGCAAGCAATAGCCTCCAGAAGATCAAAAGAGACTATGAGGCTCTGGGCAGGAAATTGAAGCAATTAAATGCACAAATTGTCATCTCATCTGTCCTCCCAGTTGAACGACGTGGCCCAGGGAGAGAGAGAAAAATAGTGGAAGTGAACAGCTGGCTTCGCAAATGGTGTAAACAGGAACGGTTTGGATTCTTAGATCACGGACTGCAGTTTCTTGAAGATGGACTTCTGGCAAGCGATGGGCTGCACCTCACAACGGTTGGGAGGAATGTTTTTGCCAAAAATCTCAGAAACCTCATCAGGAGGGCTTTAAACTGACTAATGTGGGGGAGGAAGACAGTGCTCCTGAAGGTAGGAGTCTATCAATTGATGAAGATGATCATCCAAATGTCATAGACCAAATGGAGCAAACAGCACGCAGACCTAGTGGTGGGAGGAAAAAATCCTTAAATAAGAGACACGGGGGAATGATTAATGGACTTCAATGTCTGTACACTAATGCGCAAAGCATGGGTAATAAACAAGATGAGCTTGAGCTCTTGGTACAGCAAACTAAATATGACATAATAGGCATCACTGAAACCTGGTGGGATAAGTCCCACGACTGGAATGTAATAATGGAGGGTTACAATCTATTTCAGAGAAACAGACCAGACAAGAAAGGAGGAGGAGTGGTGTTATATGTCAGGGATGTGTATACCTGTGAAGAGATCCAAGATTTAGAACCTCAAAGCCAAAGTGAGAGCATTTGGGTCAAAATTAAGGGAGAGAAGAATAACAGGGACCTCATTGTGGGAGTTTACTATAGATCCCCAAGCCAAACGGAGGACATAGATGATGCCTTCCTGGAACAGATGGCCAATCATGCAAAAGGAAGGGAGATAGTAGTAATGGGGGACTTCAATTACCCGGATATTTGCTGGATGTCAAACTCAGCCAAGAGCATAAGGTCAAACAGATTCCTCACTGGCCTTGCAGACAACTTCGTTGTCCAGAAAGTGGGAGAAGCAACAAGAGGAACAGCCATTTTAGATCTGGTCCTAACCAATGTTGATGACCTGGTTAGTGGGGTAGAAGTGGAAGGATCATTAGGCGCGAGTGATCATGCTCTTCTGAAGTTTACTATACAGCGGAAAGGAGCAGCCAAGCATACTAGGACTCAATTTCTTGACTTTAGGAAAGCCGACTTTATAAAACTTAGGGAAGTGCTGGGTGAGATCCCATGGACAGTAATACTAAAAGGAAAGGGAGTTCATGATGGCTGGGAGTTTGTTAAGAGGGAGATAGTAAAAGCACAACTTCAGGCAATACCAATGAGACGGAAACATGGAAGGTGCCTAAAGAAGCCAGGGTGGCTATCTAAAGAACTTTTAACTGAGTTAAGATTAAAAAAGGATGTGTACAAAAAATGGAAAAGGGGGGAAACCACCAAAGAGGAATTCAAACAAATAGCCAGCACGTGTAGACACAAAGTCAGAAAAGCTAAAGCACAGAATGAACTCAGGCTTGCTAGAGAGGTTAAAAGCAACAAAAAAGGCTTTTATGGGTATGTTCGTAGCAAAAGGAAGAACAAAGAAACAGTGGGGTCACTCAGAGGAGAAGATGGTGAAATGCAAACAGGGGACACAGAAAGGGCTGAACTCCTCAATGCCTTCTTTGCCTCAGTCTTCTCCAATAAAGAAAACAATGCCCGACCTGAAGAATTTGGAGCAAATGATTCAGCAGAGGAAACACAGCCCAGAATAACTAAGGAGATAGTACAAGAATACTTGGCTAGTTTAGATGTATTCAAGTCTCCAGGGCCAGATGAACTGCATCCAAGAGTATTAAAAGAACTGGCAGATGTGATCTCAGAACCACTGGCAGTCATCTTCGAGAATTCCTGGAGAACAGGCGAAGTCCCGGCAGACTGGAGGAGGGCAAATGTTGTCCCTATTTTCAAAAAGGGGAAAAGAGAGGACCCAAATAATTACCGCCCGGTCAGTCTGACATCAATACCAGGGAAGATTCTGGAGCAGATCATTAAGCAAACAGTCTGTGAGCACCTAGAAAGGAATGCTGTGATCACCAATAGTCAGCATGGATTTCTGAAAAATAAGTCATGTCAGACTAACCTGATCTCGTTTTTTGACAGAATTACAAGCCTGGTAAATGAAGGGAACGCAGTGGATGTAGCCTACCTTGATTTCAGCAAGGCATTTGACAAGGTGCCCCATGATATTCTTGTAAAGAAGCTGGTAAAATGCGGTCTTGACTATGCTACCACTCAGTGGATTTGTAACTGGCTGACTGACCGAACCCAAAGGGTGCTCATCAATGGTTCCTCTTCATCCTGGAGAAGAGTGACTAGTGGGGTGCCACAGGGTTCTGTCTTGGGCCCGGTCTTATTCAACATCTTTATCAACGACTTGGATGATGGACTCAAGGGCATCCTGATCAAATTTGCAGATGACACCAAACTGGGAGGGGTGGCTAACACCCCAGAGGACAGGATCACACTTCAAAACGACCTTGACAGATTAGAGAACTGGGCCAAAACAAACAAGATGAATTTTAATAGGGAGAAATGTAAAGTATTGCACTTGGGCAAAAAAAATGAGAGGCACAAATACAAGATGGGTGACACCTGGCTTGAGAGCAGTACATGTGAAAAGGATCTAGGAGTCTTGGTTGACCACAAACTTGACATGAGCCAACAGTGTGACGCGGCAGCTAAAAAAGCCAATGCAATTCTGGGCTGCATCAATAGGAGTATTGCATCTAGATCAAGGGAAGTAATAGTGCCACTGTATTCTGCTCTGGTCAGACCTCACCTGGAGTACTGTGTCCAGTTCTGGGCACCACAGTTCAAGAAGGACACTGACAAACTGGAACGTGTCCAGAGGAGGGCAACCAAAATGGTCAAAGGCCTGGAAACGATGCCTTATGAAGAACGGATAAGGGAGCTGGGCATGTTTAGCCTGGAGAAGAGGAGGTTAAGGGGTGATATGATAGCCATGTTCAAATATATAAAATGATGTCACATAGAGGAGGGAGAAAGGTTGTTTTCTGCTGCTCCAGAGAAGCGGACACGGAGCAATGGTTCCAAACTACAAGAAAGAAGATTCCACCTAAACATTAGGAAGAACTTCCTGACAGTAAAAGCTGTTCGACAGTGGAATTTGCTGCCAAGGTGTGTGGTGGAGTCTCCTTCTTTGGAGGTCTTTAAGCAGAGGCTTGACAACCATATGTCAGGAGTGCTCTGATGGTGTTTCCTGCTTGGCAGGGGGTTGGACTCGATGGCCCTTGTGGTCTCTTCCAACTCTATGATTCTATTATTCTATGATTCTATGATTCTACGTTCATTTGCCAGATTAGGACAAACAACCATGCTCTGCTATTTCACAGTGATCAGAAAATATATTCATGTTTTAAAATCTCCAGACTGTTATGGTTTAGCTGTATTGCTGTCACAAACATGATGCTTCTGTCTATTTTTAAAATGATTAATATAGCAACTTCACAAAGAGCCTTTATGTGAGCAAAATATACTTGGGAGGGGGGTCTCCAATTTCTATTCATTCCCCTTGCAGTTTCAGCTGCCCACCCCCACTCTTGGTGCCATATTCCATACTATTCTAAAGATCCTCTTACTATTAGTGGTACTGATGGGTAAATAGCCATTGACTCAGTCCAAAATTAGACTCAGAAAACAAAACTCTATTCTTCAAAAGTCAGAAACAGCTTAGTATATCCCGGCCCCATTCCCCCGCAACCAAGTTATGAAATTGGTGACATCACTGGAAGACAGGGTATGAAAAAGTGCTTCAAAATCCATGGCAAGCCTTTAACCTCCATCTCATTCAGCTGCTTTATTCTTTTCCTGCTTACCTGACAGCTGATAATATTGTTGTGGATAAAAGTAACAGCGAAGTAATAAGGGTATCCAGCAGGCTCCAGCTCAAAATAAAGGCTAGTACAAAACTGGACCCCATTAATTCAAATGAGTTTTAATAGACTCAGCATTGTGATTTTGTCTATACTCATAAAAAATATCATAGTGATAACTGTACTCCAGTTAAATTGACTGACACTGAATCAATCTTTCTTTCTTTCTTTCTTTCTTTCTTTCTTTCTTTCTTTCTTTCTTTCTTTCTTTCTCTCTCTCTCTCTCTCTCTCTCTCTCTTTCTTTCTTTCTTTCTTTCTTTCTTTCTTTCTTTCTTTCTTTCTTGTTATGCTTAGAGTTGGCCACCAAGCAAACTATTTCACATGAACAATCCTGTTCCCTTTCCTCTCATTACAACAAACCCATGGATGGAAGTAATACACTCTCAGTTATGGGAGTACTTAAAATGCATGCAACTGTCAACTCTAAATGGAAAATTAACTTGTAGAGCTATGAAACTGCTATCAGTGAGTGAGCTATCAAATCTTCATGAGAAAAGCCCATGAACAGTGGTTAAAATAATTATTTTTACTATCCAGTCATCTCTCCTTAATATGAGCTAACACTATATTTTCTCATAAAGTCTTTGAGTTGCTAGGAATCTGCTTTTGGGCATCTAAAAATGGCAAAAATGTGATTACATAAAAAGAAAGCATGAAATAATCTAAATGTAGAGCTCAATTTGTTGTTTAGTGGAGACAGAAATCCTGAGGCCATTTACATGTGAAAGAATTCTCCCTGTAACTCTGTTTGGTTCAGTATTGTGAGACTGCAGTGATGAAAAGAATTGTTAACATAATAGCTTCTCATTTCTGTGATTCTGCAAAAAATAATAATAAACCTTCAATAGCATACAACCATATAATCTGCAGCTCTATAAAGAAAATTTAAAAAATAGGAAAAATGGGAATCCCTAAAACAGAATTTCACAACGCATCATTCAAACTGAAGTGGCCACTATTTTCATAAACTGTCCCACGGGACTCTCTGAAAACTGAGACAACCCCTATCTGCAGAGCAATGCATTACCTCCTTGTCTGGATTCCTTTTTTAAAATCTAAAAAGGTCGGTTCAAAGAAAGAACAAGCTTAGCAAATACAAATATTCACACATATAAAAAAACAGTGCTTATGTATTAATACAGTGAAAGCAGTATATATACAATTTATATCCAACACATTGGATAGTAAACTCTACCCACTTTGCTTCCTGCTCCCCACTTGCCATAATGAGTTCAAACGTATTTATAATGTCCTAAACCTTTTGCATCTCTTAAATGTGTGACTGTTTGCCCAGTGTTTTGTTGTTTTTATGTTGTCACATATCCCAATAAAATAATAATATAAGCATCATCAAAGTCATTAATACTTTCAAAATGCTTTCTATTATTTTAATAATATCACCCCAAACTTATTGTACTATGGTATACTGTACTAGGTGACGCTGGCATTGGGGAAATCCCTTATTGTTGGGTCCTTTTCAGCACCAGTCACTGCATGCTTTCTCAGTTCTGTTGGTGCCAAATGCCGCTTGAAGAAAACAACGCCACACCATTTAAACAGATTATACCAGACTTCCTCTTTAAAGGCTTAACAAGTTGACATTTTGCCAATTGCCCAGAAGAGATAACATGAGAAATTGATTATTTCCCCTCATTAAATAAGCAGGTATTGGATTATTAATTCCATGATTTGTCAGCGAGTGACAGAAATTCATGCTACCCATCTAAAAGCAACATCTTTAAACTCACAACAAGCAACTTGGAACTGATTGCCTAGGTCACTTGTAGTACATGATTTTACCCATCACTTACTGTAGCTCTCCAGTAGTGCATTGGAACAACATTATTCATGTAATTATTGTAATTATTATGACATTAATGACTCTGTCAAAGTCTAAATGTGTGAAATTAAGTTGCTAACAAGTGTAAATATCTGAAGCAATAAAGTCAGTGAAAGGTCACTTTCCTCTGTGTGTGTGTGTGTGTGTGTGTGTGTGCGCGCGCACACACATACACATGTGTATATCAAAATGTGAAAATATGCTTAGTTTTGTATGCACATAATACATAACAATGGTTTTCTTTCAAATCCACTAAAACAGCTGATAATTTTATATGACTGATAAATGTATGGATATTTTTATCTTCAAATCAGATGATTTCATATTGAAATTACTATAACACCCTCCCATCAGATGTCAAGGAGAAGAGTAACTACGTAACCTTTAGAAGACATCTGAAGGCAGCCCTGGATAGAGAAGCCTTTTAATATGTAATGTCTTATTAGGTTTTTATATATGTTGGAAGCTGCACAGAGTGGCTGGGGCAACCCAGTCAGATGGGCAGGGTGCTACTACTACTACTACTACTACTTATTATTATTATTATTATTATTACTACTACTACTATTATTTTTACTGCTACTACATAACTTTTAGTTTTCAATGTGGCTACTGGAGTTTTGAAAAACTTAACTGTTTCATTCTGTTCCACCCAAATCCCAGAATGGATTGCGGAGCCTGGACTATTGTTGCTACATCATAAGCCTTTAAGCATCCATGTTGGGGACCCAGCATAATACCAAGGCCTCCATGGGGAGCAGTGACATGGAAGGGAAATAAAGTATCTGGTGCTAAAAATGTTGACAAACTCTACTTTGTGAAGAAGTTCTTTTCAGATTCTACCTGGTAAGGAAATAAGTATAGGAAAAATCTGAAAAAGAGTAGAGTTTTACTACTTTGTTAGTGTAGAGGAAGAAGCCCAAGGGAATGGGGATGAAACTGTTTGCAGATATCAAGTTGTATGTACAGAACTGTGGCTGCTGTGTTCAGTTCTGCTTACCTTGCTGTAGTCCCATTGACTAAAGGAAGCTACTCTGGGGTAAGTGATCTGAGGACTGGAGCTTTTGTGAATGTGACAGTTAAGGAAAAGGATTGGTCAGAGTGGTGTGGAATGAGAATGATATAGGGCTTTAAAGTCAAGGATAAGAAGATTATGTTTTGATTCAGAAAAAAGATAAGCAGCTAAAGCAATTTGACCGGAAAAGTAAGAGGGCAAGAGCAGGAGTATAAGACCTGGATCTGAAAGGAATGAATTTGGGAGAAATGAGATGATCTAATTATTTACACACGACTGAATTATACCATGGGCTCCTATAGACAAACCAGATACTTAGGGTTTGGGTGGCTAGTTATGTTATGTTCTTTATAAGGACCTTTTGCACCTGGAAAAGGTGAAGGATAAGAGCTTGTTACAGAGTTACCAAATACTCCCTTTATACTTTGATTCTACAGTGTGCAGGGTGTAAATTTAGAAATTGTAATTGTAACTTGGCTATGATATTTCTTTCTCCAGCAACTCTTCTCAGTCAATCCCTTGGGTAGAAAATTCTTATTTTTGGCTTTAAAATATGTCTTTGCGCAACTGTGGCAGGGGAAACAGGGAAACTAAAGGATGGCTTCTGTTTTCGACAAAACATTCCAGAAATAGTCATCTAAAAACTTTCTAAAGAGTACACTTATAAGAAACCTTCAAATGCTTGCCAAAAAATTAACAGTGCTCTCTCTTGCATGTATATTATATGAAAGCACATTAACTGAGCATCACTGTACACATTAAGGCATTTCTTTATTTTATGTGGATATAACCCTAATATCCTCAGAGCTGCTACTTCTTTGGGGATTTATCTGCAACACGGGGTGGGGTGGGGGAATTATCAGTAGTCAAAAGTAATGGGTTTTTGTGGCATCTATTTAAAAGATTCCTTGGGATAAGGACACCCATAAACAATACTGGAGGTCAGGTTTTAGTTATGTGGAGTTGGTCACAAGCAGTTTCACTCACAGCCCTGACCATGTCTACCCAGATGTAAGTCCTACTGAATTTGATGAGGCTTACACCTATGTAGGGGATGTAGGGTAGGGATGTGGGTGGCGCTGTGGGTTAAACCACAGAGCCTAGGACTTGCCGATCAGAAGGTCGGCGGTTCGAATCCCTGTGATGGGGTGAGCTCCCATTGCTCGGTCCCTGCTCATGCCCACCTAGCAGTTCGAAAGCACATCAAAGTGCAAATAGATAAATAGGTACCACTCTGACAGGAAGGTCAACGGCGTTTCCATGTGCTGCTCTGGTTCGCCAGAAGTGGCTTAGTCATGCTGGCCACATGACCCGGAAGCTGTACGCCGGCTCCCTTGGCCAATAAAGCGAGATGAGCGCCGCAACCCGAGTCGGTCACGACTGGACCTAATGGTCAGGGGTCCCTTTACCTTTACTTACACCTATGTAAGTGGGGCTAGGAACCAGCCACACAGTAGTTTGAAATATATGCGAAGACTGAATTCCTCATGCATCCCTATTTGCACTAAAGATGTAGTAGATGGGTGATTGGATAATAGACCGATAATATATGATCCCATCTTGAGATTAATAAGGAATTGTGAGAAATGTGGTACGTATGTGGTTAAATAAGCCTTCTCATGTTAAACTGAATGCAGCTTGTACCTGCTTGTACTGCTGCTCCCGCATCTCCTACATGCATCTGGCATAACTTCTGAAGGAGCCTGTGTCTCAGACCATGTGCAATGATGATGATGATGATATTTATACCCCACCCATCTGGCTGGGTTTCCCCAGTCACTATGGGTGGCTTACAGCATATTTAAAAACATAAAACAGCCTAAACTATAATCTATTTATGCGGACCCCACATGAAGGATTATTTCAGTCCACCTGCCACATCAGATATGGGGAACCTGCATTACCCCCCAAAAAATGCTAAGCCAAACAAGCTAAGTGTAAATGAGTAAACTTGTGAGCTCCTGGAGAGGAGATCAGGGACATTTTGCTCTCCTCTGGTTCTGTTGTTGCCATCCTGATGAGAATTAAGTCATGGTTTGGATTAGCATAAATCATGCCCAAACTCAGGCTCATTATTTATCACCCCAGGCAAACACTAGGTGGTAAGTCATAGAACAAACCTTGACTACAGTTTGTTGTTTACAATATATACAATGCAAAAAACTATAAATAAAATACAAAACAATTCATAAAAATAAGTAGACTAAAATAGAACCACTACTTAAAACGCCACAGATTGACTGACTATAAAAGTTTACTGTAGCTTAGTTGATTTAAATCTAGTTTCCAGAGAATCAACATAAACCCATCAAGAAAATGCAGGCTGTGCTTTAAAAGCCCATTAAAATCACACCTAAAAGGTCATCTCTCGTGCCTGACAACCTAAATCCATGACAGGCATAAAAAGGGGGCATCTGAAGCAGATCTCATGGCACAGGTTCATAAGGGTGGAGGTGGTCCTTCAAGTAATCTGGTCCTAAACTGTAATCTATTTATGCGGATCCCACATGAAGGATTATTTCAGTCCACCTGCCACATCAGATATGGGGAACCTGCACTATCCTAAAACAAACAAACAAACAAACAAAAACACAACCATTGTGGGACTCCATCTTCCATCACTCTTGACCACTGACCATGCTGGCTGCAGTGATATATTATGTTTATGATTTGCTGACACTAATTATTCAGTCTTATTTTCACTACTTGCTGCTCTGTCTTGCTTCCCGTATTATTTATTAATGAGCTCTTATTAGCAAAGTTTCTTTGGTCTGACTATTATCAGAGAAAATTTAACTAATTTCTAAGTAAGAAACAGGTAGGACATTCAACAGTACTGAAACGGACAGTATATTTTAACAGATCTGTAGAAAATTTAAATTGCTTTACTGGAGGGATGAGAGTAATGAGGTCAATTACAGGTCAATATCTTTACAAATTAGGAGGACTCAAGAGAAGAGAAATAATTATGGGTCCAGTGGGACAGAATACAAGTGCAAATAACTAGAGCTGTATCAAATGAGGCTAACAGTGCAATAGTTCAATGAACATAGTAACAAAGAGCAGTAATATACCTTGCCACACCATCATAGCACACCTGTACCAGGGCTTTCTGTATTATTGATTGGGGGGGGTGTGTTTCCTGTAGAAATGCATTGTGCTCATCCATGGAGGTGGGAGGGAAATTTTGCTAGCTCCATTTTACTGTCAGGGAAGGAGAAAGGGGCCTGAGATTTGTAGGGTTCTGTGTCGCCCATGAGGCAGGTGCTGGGAGGAGGATGTTAGAGGGGAGTCAAGGTGAAGAGACCAGGCAGCCAAAGACCCTGGAAAAGAGTTGTAGGGAGTCTCAAAGGTGGAAAAGGCTACATTGGTCCCAAAGACAGTTGTATCTTTGGAATCTCCCCGGTCCCCCCTCCACTGTCCACGCACAAGGAGGGGCTCAAAGTGATGGAAGCAACTGAAGCTGCCACTCAAGAAGAGTCATAGGGTGCTTGTGCATACCACATCAGACAAGAGGGTTTAAGTAAACTAAAATGTTGTTGCTTCAACTGTCCCGGTTGGAGCCCAGAGCTGTAGAGGCAGTTTTTCACTTAGGCAGCTAGTTAGCAGGGGTGATATGCAGCTTAGGAGCTGATGTAACTGAATGCTTTGCCAATAAAGAAATAAACTTCTTAAAAGTGTGGCCTTTCCTGATATGGACCTCAAATTACAAGGAAGAAAGATAATTTAACATTCTCCACACTAGCGCAGTTTTCAGGATCCACAGGAATGTTCAGGTAACAAATGTCATTGCAATGTAACACAGCAATGAAATGATCACCCCTCCTCGGAATTTCCACTAGTACTAAAGTAACAGAGTTAATAATGAAGATCTGCATTCTAATTTCAATGGAAAGACAGTGCTCAGCAGGGAAAATGCTCTGAATAATTCTTGAAAAGCTGACGCATATTCATAAAGCAACAATGGAAAAAGATCCTCACAGTTTAACTTACCTATAAACGATAAGCAATGTAAAAGCTGTACTATTGATTTTTGATACATAGATAATGTGTTGTTATAAAATATCTGATACTGTATTTTATACTACTGTAAATTTATTTGAATGCCGACTGTTGAAGCTTTAGGGAGCATATTTAGATATTTTAAAGCTTACTAATTGCGATGCGTAAAATACAGTTTTGCACTTTACATCTCTTTAAGCAGTAAAATAAGTCAAAAATAAAACCTGAACAGTCTTAGGAGGCCCCCCTCCCCCTCCAACCAGTGTGGTTCTGGGTTCATATTGGAAATGGAATATAAGATGAGGACTAGCAAGTACAATGTCATAAGCCTGTGTAGAGGCTCATACACCCACTGGCCACCTGCAGGGAAAGGAACTGATGCTACCAGTGACCCCTTACTGTGTCAGGGATCTCTAGGTTCTAGAGACCTAGTGTGGATTAGGGACATCCGTGAAATATGCTAGACCTTTTTGCACATGTACAGATTTATAGTTTATTTATAAAGATATGTAGATGTTTTCTTGAATTTTAACCTGGCATTTTGCTTATTGCTGATTTTAACTAGCCACTTTAATAGATTTTATTGTTTATAGCCAAAAGCCATCACAATACAGAATGAGCACAAATCACACAACTACAAACAAAACTGATAATATTATTGTTTTATTCTTTTTGTAAACTGCTTTGAGGTTTGATTACAATCAAGCAGTGTATAAATGCTGTATTATTATTAATTAATTAATTAATTAATTAATTAATTAAAATATTTTATAATTTAAAAATTATACCACTTTTTGGCCTTAACAAGCGACACATATAAAACAACAACACTAGCTTGTTCAGTTGCAGCATTTGATAGAAAGTATAACTGTCACACAAAGCAACCATCCTAGTTTTTAGTTCTCATGTTGCTAAAAGTGAAAGTCTAACAGAATTTCAGTACCATTGCATATAAATGTCTTCAAATATCTATGCTTATTTAAAATGCAGCCATCTACAAAATAAATGTTTCTTACCCTGGACACAAAAAGCCATTACTTCAAAAGCCTTTGATTAATCTGAGCACAATCAAGGGCAAGTGAGATAGCTGCCATTTAGTTTAGCCAAAGCAATCCATGCCAACTGCAATAAACCCATCAAACTGTCATAGAGTCAAGCTGTGAGAAAAAGAGTATGGTGATTACATGCAATAGTTTCCTTCAGTGGTTTCATAATTTCAATTTTTGTAACTTTTCAAGAATTCCAATACCTGCAGTAGGAATGTATTAGTGCAGAATATTTTCCCCAGGCATTACTATCAACAACTTAGTGTATTGGTTTTTTTCCCCATCATTGAATCAAGACGAGAAGCTCATCAGGCAAGAAATATTGTGATTACATTCATATATAAATTATTTAAAGGGCTTCAGCCAATCAAAATACAGATATAAGTATCTATTTTCTGAGTGTTGTGCACATACCCTCCATTAAATGGACAGGGACATGGTTGACAGACCTGAAATTGAACCTTCTTATATCCGGATGAAGAAGAATTTTTATAATATATATATTATATTTATTTGGAAAGAGATTCAATTTCAAGTCTGTCAACCATGAGTCTGTCCATTTAATGGGAGTTATGTGCACATATCACAGAAATAATCCTTAAATCTGTTTCAGCTGGTGTTTAGCAAGAACACAGACAACACTGATAATTTGCCAAGCATGTGGAAATTTCAAATCTGTTTGGGTAAAGAGGATTCTCAAAGCAGAGCAACAGAATTAGAAAAATAGAATCTCTTAGGAAAAACAATAGTTCATTTACCTGACTAATCACAGGGATCATCTTAACCCTTACATGAAACTTGCACTTTTACAGGTGCCATACTTGTTTATTCTACATTTATAAGGGGTCTTTCTTCGGTGAGGCAAAACCTGTGATCTGGAACTCCCTGCTTATTGACATTAGGCAGGTATCTTCATTATACCTGCTGAAAACTTTTCTGTTGGAACGAGCATATCCAGACATGATTTGGTTACATGTGTTTTTAAATCTTCTTGAAAATTTGTTTAAAGTTTTACTATGTTTATTGTTGTTAGGCACTTAGAATTGTTTTTAAGTGGTTTAAATATATATCAAATTAATTATTTTATTTCTGCTAGAACACATGCTGTGTGGCATAAATCAGAAAGCATTGATATTGCCATAGGACATTAACTGCCAACAGCTGAGAAAAGGGCCAAATCCAGCCTCAATTTGCCATCAGTGCTCCTGTCATCAGAGAACAAGAACTGCCTATAGCAGATGTACAGACCAGTTCTCCAGTTTTACACCAGAATTATTTCCTAAACATGGTTGCTGTGTTTGAAATAGTTCGGTATTGATTTATTGTAATTGTTAGGTGGCAGTGCATGAGGAGCCAGGAAGACAAGAGTCTGCCCTCCATCCTTCCTCAGGAAGATGGGTAAAGGACATACAAAAAATGAGAAGGGAGATCTGGACAGACAGGAGTCTGACTGGACAGCATCAAGTCCTCTGCCCAAATCCTATCAAGATCAAAACCAGCTAAGTAACAAGCTTCCCTCTTATTAGAGTTGGACTTTTTTGAGCCCCAAATATACTCTCCATAGAAACAATGTGGCAGAAATATACAGCCTGTAAACAGCAGATAAATTCCCTGTGCTGCTCTGGTTCGCCAGAAGCGGCTTAGTCATGCTGGCCACATAACCCAGAAGCTGTCTGCGGACAAACGCCGGCTCCCTCGGCCTATATAGCGAAATGAGCATGCAACCCCGGAGCCGTCCACAACTGGACCTAACCTTTACCTTATTGTTCAGACAAGTAAATGCTGTATCACAAATACTGAGCCTACTTTTAAGAATGAACCAAGGCCTCTGTGAATTTCAGTTTGTACTAGTGATAGAACTGACAAGCCTACTCTGTGTGGGTAGACAAACTGACTTGAGTATAGTAATATACTGATATTTGAAGAGGAACTGGAAGATTGTATCTCTGTTTATATTTTTTGATCAGTTATGATACATTTATCGTGCAGTCTTCCTGGAATGGCTCTGCATTCCTGAAAAATCTGGGTTCTAAAATAAGTGGGGAACCTCCATGAGTGGGGAGCAGGCTCCCTGCTTCAGATAGATGCTTTCACCATGCATGTGACTTAATTCCTTCCACTACAGATATCAAGTTTATACTTCAAATGAGACATACAATGTGCTCCTACAGTTCATTTCGATGCTCAGAACTATCCGCAGTACAACTAAAATGGTTAATGTTCAGTGATGCCATGTACACTGGCTACATAAATCAATAATCCCCAGAATGGTAGTGTCCTCTTCGCTGAATCAAATGTACCAGACCATACTTGGGTTCTTCATGCAAGAATTAACATTCAAGCTTCTCTGTCTTACATCCCTTATTATTCTGATTCTGTTGATGCAGCCACTGCCAGCCTCCTGTTTTTGAATTCAGACTGGGTGATTCCACTAGGACCCATAAAATATGAGTGAAGCCTGTATCTCAACGATCTGACATTTCAAAGTGGACCCATGAGTGAATTCTTCTTATGTAGACTGAAGGCTGTGAGAAAAGCTCATTTAAAATATTCTGCAGATTGACCTCTTAGTCTTTGCCATGTTCCTACTTTGTACTTGAAATATATTAACTGATTGCTTTCTCTCCCTCAGTTTTTGAACTACCCTCGAGTGTTACATAAGTTTCCCTGTTTTCCTCCTTTGCTACTTTCTGAGTATAATTTACAGAGGAGCACTTCTTTAACAGTTTCTTACTTTTTTGTTATGAGCAATGTTAACATTTCCCAATGCTAAAAGGAAAACACAGTTATAGGTCATTCATTCCTACTTTTGTTTAACTCTTCCAACATTTACTTTGGCTGTAGTTTCCCTTCATTACATTTCAAAATCAACCTCCTTATAGTCCTGGACTCAATAGTAAATCTGAGTAGGTGTGTTCAGTAACCTAAAGTGATAATTACAAAAGAAAAACGTTAGAAAACATATATACTTCAAAGCTGACTGAGACATTTATTCAGGGCTTTTCTCAACCAGAACTAGGTGGAACTCAGTTCCAGCACCTCTGAGGTGGTTCCAGCACCTCTCTGGTGGGTGCCATTGCCATTTTAAGAGAACGAAAGAGGCATTCAGGGTGAGTTCCAGCACCTCTTTTTCTAGAAAAACAGCACTGTATTTATTCCTCATAGGAAGCAAATTTCTCTTCAATTTGTACTTGGTTTTAAAGCTTCTGTTAAGTTTACCATACCTCACACTGATTTTACAAAGGGAAAAGTTTCTATGATAGAGAATCACAAAAATCTCATAATTGTCTTGACCTATTACTGTTCATCTGTCTCCATGACACTATGTTACTTTAGCACTTGGTAGTAAGTTACATCTTTTCAGTGTTTCAAGAACAAAACACTGACATTATTAGTAATTTTGGCTCCTGCCTAACTTTCAATTTTACATCACAATGTAAAAGAATAATTGTTATTTATAGTTATATTTATAGTTCATAGTAATATTTATAGTTTTGATTGGTATGAAAAGGAATGTTGCATATTATCTTGATAAGGCAATTTACTGATCACTGACCTCTATAAATAGATGAAGCAGAATAGTTTTGAGCCGGGCTTGAATTGTCATTGTGTAAATTACTGTTTTGGCCCGAATATAAGCCGCACCTTTAAAATTCAAGGAGGAAAAAGAAAAAAAGACAATACCCGAATATAAGCTGCTCCCTTAAAATTCCACAGGCACACACACCTGTTCCGTTTTACTGTATGTCTGTTTCAGCAGTGATATTGTAAAAGCCTAGTTTTTGTAAGGTCGTGAATTTCAACTGCACTTTAGCTTTTCATGGTCGGAATTTGGAAAGAAGGGGAGGCTTATATTCAGGCCAATGCGGTATAAACTGTCAGAATCGTCCTACACGCGAGTAAGCATCTGATAGAGACACATGCCCGACTGGCATGTCCTCTCCCACCTGGTCTGGTCGGTCATTCAGCACCTTCCTTCGCCAACCTGAACATCATAGCGACTGATACCAAGAGGCATCAGCACACTTTAGGACTAGCAGAGTGTTGGCAGTTTGCATGACAGACTCAGTAGCACAGCATTTTGGCTAAACTACTTTATTTACATATAATACACTTGGAGCACCTCTGACTCAGCTCCTTCCTCTTCAGCATCAAACAGCAAAGAGAAAGGACAATATCATCACGGAACACAGCAAAACAAAACATCCTTACTCCGTCACTTCCCACTTTGTGGAATGAAAACATACACCATCATGGGCTAAAAAAAAATCCCATGACTGCAAGCACGAGGCAAGAATCTTAACATAAACAAGTGCAAGCACGAGGCAAGAATCTTAACATAAACAAGTAGGGCATTGCTGTTTAAGGTTTCCAGTCACACCAGTCTATTTCCCTACCCTAGTATCTCATTTCTTCCCAAACAGTTCATATTCCATGACCATGAGCATGCTCATTCTTCATTGGGCTGTTTTCGCAGTTTCCACTACTTAAGGATTCTCCCCTAAAAATACTCCACCCCCAATACACTTTTTTCTATTTTTGCAAACCTTGTGACTTCCCTAATGCTGCTGACACATCCTCCGTGTGTGTGTGTGTGTGTGTGTGTGTGAGAGAGAGAGAGAGAGAGAGAGAGAGAGAGAGAATGTTGCTGTTTTAGCTACATAAGGACAGGCACTCAGAGAATTGAGATTGCTTTTACTATTTGCAATTCATGATTACTTCCAAAGAGAGAAACATGTTCAGTCTCTTCCTTTACTACAAGCAAGCATCCTCCTTTCTGTCACTCTCTCAATTTCCTTGAAATTTTTAGAAACCCTCATTTCTCTTCTCTACACACTCTATACTGGTCAGCGTAGGAGGTTAAAACTGTGCCTGCTGGAGAATAACTGTTTGTCAAAAGTGTAGGAGTGGATAGATAGCCGTACGAGTTTCCTCTGCATTTCAATTAAGAGTCATTCAAACCTTTGCAGATTTGTTCAGTCAGAACTGGAACATTATGTATGTAGAGGTATAAATTATTACATAAATGAAAAAGCAACAGAGACCTAAACCCATTTGGAATAATAAACCAACTGCATGAAATTTAAAATGCAGTAAGAAGACAAATAATTTTTTTTACAAGTTAGCAATACAGTTCTTTAACTGATATTCCTCTGTATCTTATTTTCAACATTAAAATAAACAAAAACAGATGTGCTATTGATAATGGGAATTGTAGTTTTAGTTTCTGTTGTAGAATTAGCAATATTGGTGAGTGTGACTATGAACAGTGAACAGTTGCCTTGGTTGAAAAAAATGGACTTGGGTCTTGGAAAAATGAATTGGAAGATGGAAAAAAAATCTGATAAGAACAGCAGATAGCAAGATCGGAAGCTGCCTTATACAGAGTCAGATCATCAAGCTCAGTATTGTCTAAACCAGGGATGGGGAATTTCAGGCTAAGGACACATAAGGCGCCCAGGAGTAGCCACCACCACACTACATACCCTATTGCCATCTAACTCCCCTTGCCAAGCCTGCTTTGCACCACACTTGATAATTTTTGCCTGGCTGACATATGTCTTGCCTGGATGAAGGATGGAGGGGTGTGCACATGTGTGTAGAAACTAGCCTTCTGTACAATGGTAAAATGCATATTTATTGTTTTGGCCATCACTGGCATGTGACTCCCAGAAGTTTACCCAGAAAGAAATGTGGTCCTTGTGATGAGAAAGTTTCCCAATTCCTGGTCTATATTGGCATCAGCTTTCCAAAATTTCAGACACAGGTTTGGGTGGAGTTTTATGAATCCCCCAATGGTGCCCCAAATTGGCTCTGTGTCAGAATGTAAGTTGAGTGGTTAATGTGCATGTTGTTGTTTAGTCGTTTAGTCGTGTCCGACTCTTCGTGACCCCATGGACCAGAGCACGCCAGGCACTCCTGTCTTCCACTGCCTCCCACAGTTTGGTCAAACTCATGCTGGTAGCTTCGAGAACACTATCCAACCATCTCGTCCTCTGTCGTCCCCTTCTCCTTGCGCCCTCCATCTTTCCCAACATCAGGGTCTTTTCCAGGGAGTCTTCTCTTCTCATGAAGTGGCCAAAGTATTGGAGCCTCAGCTTCAGGATCTGTCCTTCCAGTGAGCACTCAGGGCTGATTTCCTTAAGAAGGGATACATTTGATCTTCTTGCAGTCCATGGGACTCTCAAGAGTCTCCTCCAGCACCATAATTCAAAAACATAAATTCTTCGGCGATCAGCCTTCTTTATGGTCCAGCTCTCACTTCCATACATCACTACTGGGAAAACCGTGGCTTTAACTATATGGACCTTTGTTGGCAAGGTGATGTCTCTGCTTTTTAAGATGCTGTCTATGTTTGCCATCGCCTTTCTCCCAAGGAGCAGGCGTCTTTTAATTTCGTGACTTCTGTCACCATCTGCAGCGATCATGGAGCCCAAGAAAGTAAAATCTCTCACTGCCTCCATTTCTTCCCCTTCTATTTGCTAGGAGGTGATGGGCCCAGTGGCCATGATCTTCGTTTCTTTGATGTTGAGCTTCAGACCATATTTTGCGCTCTCCTCTTTCACCCTCATTAAAAGGTTCTTTAATTCCTCCTCACTTTCTGCCATCAAGGCAATGTGAATAATGTGCATAATAACTAGCAATTGTGCACATTCATCAGGCCAGATGGAGAATGTGCACATAATCCCTTCACAAAGAGGGAATCTTGAATGTACAAAATTCAGTCACTATACATACATCCCCCAAGACTGGTTGGGGATTACGTATATTGACTAGGAAAACTTCACAATTCACCCTTGATGAAAGGATATTCTCCATGAGCTTTGTTGAATGTGTACAATTGGTAGTTATCATGCACATTAACCCCTTAACATACATTCCCCTGCGGATCCCCTGTGATTCTGTTGTGCCCAAAAGCTTTTGTGACCCTTCCAGTCCCCCATTTTTTTAAAAAATAAACATTTTTAAAAGGCCATTCCCACTTTGACATGCAACCCCTGATGAGTTGACCATATGACAATGCAACCCTGGGCCTGAAAAAGATTAACTACCCCTGCTCTAAGAGAATGGTTATTCCAGTAATTCATAATTCATAACAAGTAGTACACCAGTTCTATTTTTCTAGAAAAAGAGGTGCTGGGTGCTGGAACTCACCATGAACATCTTCCTTGTTCTCTTATTATGACAATGGTGCCAACCTGAGAGGTGAGCTCCGGATGGAAAAAAAGTCCTGCAGTATACTATATTCTGAGAAAAACCGAGTGAGACCCAGTGCTTCCCCCCACGGGTTACTCAAGGGTACACAGTACCAGCACCTCTTTTGTTGTTGTTAAAAAGTGATGCACTCACTGTGACAACTTAATGGTGAGTACCGGCACCTATTTTTCTAGGAAAAAAGCTCTGATGAAACATATCTTATTATTTATCATTAAAGAAAAGAGCTGTAATGTGTTTCAGGCATGTCTCCTTGATCTGTTCATGCATTTAAGCACTGGGACATTTAACCCATGTTTTATATGCCATCCTATACCCTGATGGGCAGTTTGGAAAGAGAATGGGTACTATTCTTGTAAAGCTGACATTAACTTGGGGGGAGGAGACAGTGGCAGCAGCATCTGGTAATATCCTGCATCTGTGTATGCTCAAATGACTGTGCATTCAAGCATTTCAAAGTTTGCTGTCACTGGATGCAAAAGGTTAATGCACTTAGTAATTGCTACTTGTATAATGCAGAAAATTTGTGAGCCCAAAATAAAAGTGTTATTGGAACCCACAGCTACTAGCAGCTCAGATACTGCTCTCAGATTTTCTTGGACTGTGGTAGCTTTTCTTGGACTGTTTAGCTTTTCCAGTTGCTAAACACACAGCTTTTAACAAAAAGCTCACCCAAAGCTATAGGAGGAAAATAATTCTTTGTATCAGTCTTCAACTTATGCTTCTCCTTGTTAGAACCCCCTGGTCCAGTAATGTGTTTTACATTTGGAAAGCAACAAACACATGCTTGGGATCTCTTAACATTTTATGCAGTATCTTCACCCTCTTTCTCAAAACTTGGCTGGGTCTGACCAAGGACCACCTGCTCCAGCATTCTTTGCCTGTAATCTGCAGTGCAGGGTGGTGCATCAGTAACTGGTCACTCATCCTCTAGTGGATGACAGTCTACCATTTCACCCATGCTTAGAGTACTGAAGGACTGTAAAGGTAAAGGACCCCTGACAGTTAAGTCCAGTCGCAGATGACTCTGGGGTTGCGGCACTCATCTCGCTTTACAGGCCAAGGGAGCCGGCATTTGTCCGCAGACAGTTTTTCCGGTTCATGTGGCCAGCATGACTAAGCCGCTTCTGGCACAACGGAACACTGAAACCAGAGCAGCACACGAAAACGCCGTTTACTTCATTCCAGAGCGGTACCTATTTATCTACTTGCACTTTTTGGCGTGCTTTCAAACTGCTAGGTTGGCAGGAGCTGGGACCGAGGAATGGGAGCTCACCCTGTTGCAGGGATTCGAATCGCCAACCTTCTGATTGGCAAGCCCAAGAGGCTCAGTAGTTTAGACCACAGCGCCACCCGCGTCCCAGCGAAGGCTTAGAGTGGGGCAGCATGATGAACATAGAGAAGACTTCCTGAATTACCAAAGGATTGCAAAGACAACCGTGCCTGACGTCCACTGCAGTACCAAACACTGTTAGTAGCAGTGTTCCTGTACACTCAATAATTTCGTTGCCTAAGGCTGAAACCTAGGTCAAGCGGATTCATGCTGAAGCCTTTAAATCAAGGGAGGGCATTGAGCCATATAGCATTACTGCAATGCATTTTATAGGTGTAGATTGGTTTTGAAATTTCAATGTGCACACATATATTTGTAAGTCCACAGGGGAAAAGCAGGTTTTGCAAAATCAACATTATCAACTCTCACTCTACTACAGACAGGTGTTTTCCTGCCATCAGTTGGCTGGCAACATAGAAACACACACAGCTTCACACCATCTCAGCAAATGTGTGCATGTCAACATTCCCTTTGCAACTTACTTAGTGCTGTACATGAGTCCCTTCAGTTTCTGTCTTTGTTAGTGTCTGCTAAGAAACTAATCACTGGAGCCACTCATGTGATAAACTGGCAGTTGAAATACTTAAATGTCAAGTTGTTTTCATCAGTCACATCGACAGCAGGTCTTAGATGGATTTTTTTTACTGGTACGTGTGTGTCAAGCCTTTTCCTTGATGCTGCGGCAAAATATGGAATTGCCTTGTATGCTAATATGAATCCATTTGCTTCTTAATTCACCAGTTTCATCAGAATTGCCCTTTACCCATTTGTGCCTATGACAGAATTGCAATTTCCTCTCATGTTATACCTATTGTTAGAGGAAAAACAAAATGCATGCACTTGGGTCCATGCACAATGAGACTGACAGAAATCACGATTAATAACCACAAACAGATAATTATTTTAAGCAAGGCATCAAATGTGCACCATAATTCAGGCTATATCTGAATGTCCCCAGCATACATGGACATTTTGATCCATTTTAATTTACACTCTAATCTTGAAACTCTTTACCCACAATTGATTCTTATTAATTTCAGTGGCACTACCTGTCTGTAAGCATGTTTAGTTTTGCAGCCAAAAATTCATAATACACTTTTGCTGGTAGTCAAGAAATTAGTTGTAAAATGGAATTATTCCACTCGCAACTCTGGGATCATAGGTATGTTCTTTTCTTTCTTTGCCACCTTAGTTACTTTAAAATACAGGGTGAGTCTTTTAAAAGAGGCGCCATGGAACATGTGTACTCCACGGGGCCTCTTTTAAAGGACTCACCCTGTATATATATATATTTGTATTCTGAGTTTTGCAAACTACAAGTTTTCCCTGGTCATACTGACTCCTCCCTCTTTGTTGTCAGGGGCACCATTTTGACTTCAAACCTGTTTGCACTTACCCCTGAGTTTGTTATTAGAGGAAGCCATGTAAATGCTTTCTTTATTCTTCAAATTAAATTATATAGATTATTTCACTGTGGAATTGTTTTTCCAATTAACAGTGCTTTAACATGAGTTACTGTTCTATGCTATAAATATAACTGTGGCCAATTGTTAAGCAATGTTTATGTTTACATCCTGGACTTTATTGCTGTTGTTGTTTTACACTGTACAAACCTGTAATCTTATAAACATAAAGCATAACATAAGCCTGCCTGGGAGAGAGTTCATGTGTACGTTCCAGTTCCTGGTTTATCTATAAATGAATAACTAAAACTGACTGCTTTATATGTTGCTCTGTGAAAGACTGTGAATGGAGAGATATGGCATATTGATTTTGTTGTGGACTGCCAGTAAAATATAGGTGGTATTACACCAGCTTACACTTTCAATGTCATGCCGCAGCTTAGAAATAAAAATCGTTATCTGGAAACTTCTGAAGCCAACAGAATAGTAATCAATTTTTTATCTGTGGTTAGACACTGGAAGTCAGTGGTGGATTTTCTGTCCTCATTCTACAGCTCTCTTGTTAAAATATTTAGGTGATTCCCCTGGGAAATACTGTACTATACCTAGGCTGAACCTGTTTACATTAGGAAGAGAAAGTCTGCTCTTTGTATCCTGTTAGCCACAAACATATCCTAGTCTCATACTGTCACTTTCCCCAGGAGGGTTATTGGATGTCACTCGACTACACTTCTTGAACATATAATACACAGTTCTATTGAATGGCTACAAGGGCAGCTTGTTCTGTCCCTTTTCATCCTTGATTAACGTTAGAATACATTTCTACATTGTGCTGTCTGTTCTTGAGGGAAAATACTAGCCCAATAGGTGAATTATATTTCCAGTACTGTATCAAATTAAGTTGGGCATGGAAATAAAAATAGTATTAAGGAAAAGACTTACAGTGGTTTGTTGGGATGAAGAACGTGTAGTCAAAAAAGATCCCCAACCCTCCCCACCCTACCCAAGCTTGCTTCCCATAGTACATTTTGTACTTGGGCGCTGATATCCAAGTATAAAATAAGTACACTTTGAGTAACTTATGAAGGAGGTGCCTGTATGAATAGTTTGAATATATATTTTTTCATTTAAATTGGCATGGAGTGTTAAAGCTAAACACGTCTAGCCCTCATCACTGACTGGATGGGAGAGCATTTGGAAAACCTATGGAGGCCACCTTGATTTCAGTCATAGAAGAATGTGGGATAGAAATGTAATAAAACAAAACAAATAAACACACATAGGTCAATTTGGAAATGATCAGGACCTTTGGAAGGTTCATTTTATATAGGGAATATAATGTCAGGCTGTAATCATAAATACACATAAAGGAAAAGGTAAAGGGACCCCTGACCATTAGGTCCAATTGTGACCAACTCTGGGGTTGCGGCACTCATCTCGCTTTATTGGCCAAGGGAGCCGGCATACATGTGGCCAGCATGACTAAGCCGCTTCTGGCGAACCAGAGCAATGCATGGAAATGCCGTTTACCTTCCCGTCAGAGCGGTACCTATTTATATACTTGCACTTTGATGTGCTTTCGAACTGCTAGGTTGGCAGGAGCAGGGACCGAGCAACGGGAGCTCACCCCGTCGTGGGGATTCGAACCGCCGACCTTCTGATTAGCAAGTCCTAGGCTCTGTGGTTTAACCCACAGCACCACCCGCGTCTCTCATAAATAAATCTCATTGGATATAGTGGACCTGCTTTCTGATAACGCATGCATGGGATAGCACCAAACACGTTACAATACCAAATATTCTGATTGTCCGAGCTTTACAGATAAGGGTAGTAAATTAACCAAACCAAACAAATAAAACAAACATTTGCATGTGTCTGACATGCAAATGTTTCTGTTACTGACAGTGATTTACAGGACACCTGAATGGATCCTTTTAAACATGTCTTAATCTGGGGATTTTAGCTTTCCAGCAAAGCTACAAACATTCTGCCAAGACATTATTTACAGATAAATTGATGGAAAATGACAACAAACGCGTTTGAAACGAAGCTTAAAGCGGGTTTCCTACTGTTAATGTAGAATACTTTCTTCAGGCTTACAAGGGCTTGTAATCTGACAATTCTGGTGAAATATCTATTAAGGTTTACTTGACCCAGAAACTCAGTGCATGGAAACAGCTTAAATTTTTGATGGCATTTTCATTTGATCCACTGATACACTTACACATGTATTTCTGTAGCTTTAATAATAATTTAAAGCTGAAGAGCAAATCAATATTCTTCTAACTAGAAGATCAATGATTCAAAATTAGAATTTTGCAGAGAGAACTAGGTAAAATTGGCAAAACCTCAATATTTGAATTTTTTTACAGCAGAGAATATATGGAACATGCCTTCAGGCCCATTTCCAATTTTCAAACTCCAGTGGTGGTCATCTTTAACAGAAAGCATAGCTTTCTGGAACATTTTGGCATCACATTACAATACTTAGTACTTTTCTTGCTCATATAGGAATATTTACGACTGCAGCTAACAACTTTAAAAAACAGTGGTCCAATATTATATGAAAAGCACATTTGTTATTATACATTTATTCATTTTTCTTCCATGAAATCTTCAAGGTTCATGGCTAGTTATATTTGGGACAGATGCACTACTAGATTAATTTGGAAAATTAGTGAGCATCTACAGCATCTATATTGGCATTCAGTACACAACATACAGCTATGTGGCATGTGGTTCAATCTGTACTCTTTGAAAACAGACAAGTTTCCCTACTGCACATTCAGTGATACAGAAAGGTGTGGGGACAGAAAAACTGACATCTACCATCCTATTAGGGACGCGGGTGGCGCTGTGGGTAAAACCTCAGCGCATAGGACTTGCCGATCGTATAGTCGGCGGTTCGAATCCCCGCGGCGGGGTGAGCTCCCGTCGTTCGGTCCCAGCTCCTGCCCACCTAGCAGTTCAAAAGCACCCCTAAGTGCAAGTAGATAAATAGGTACCGCTTTATAGCGGGAAGGTAAACGGCGTTTCCGTGTGCTGCACTGGTGCTGGCTCGCCAGAGCAGCTTCGTCACGCTGGCCACGTGACCCGGAAGTGTCTCCGGACAGCGCTGGCACCTGGCCTCTTAAGTGAGATGGGCGCGCAACCCCAGAGTCGGTCACGACTGGCCCGTATGGGCAGGGGTACCTTTACCTTTTTGCCATCCTATTGTCCAAGAACCAAGTTAGTGTGTATCTTTCTTTGTGTGTTTTACCATACTTTTGACAATCCCTTAGCAATACAAAATGGTTAGAATACTTAAGTGCTTAAAAGTAAGACTATTTTTCACATCGTTGGATTTATTTTTATTTCTTATGTGAGGATGCATATATTCAGTTTAAAGTTGTCACAACTATGCCATTGCAGATTGGGCATTTCTCCTAAGGGAGTAAGAAAAAAGTTCAGTCTGATCAAATCAATTCAAAGTCTGTCCATACACCCCAAGGTCAGCCTCCTAAGGTGTATCAACACCATGGCAAAGAGAAAGTTGGTTGATTCGGGAACAGAAACATCTATGGAACAAAATGCAGATAAGCTGTAGGGGAAGAAAAATATCTTCAGTTCACATTTTTATGTGACCATACCTAATTTGCCCTTCTCAGACTACAATGTGAACCAAAAGGCAGATATTATTTTATATTTTGCACTTCTTCAATTTTTGCTGTGCAATTGTCCAACCAAAAATATATACACAAATGCATATATTAGGGAACAATACACCCAAAATGAATATATTTAAGGAAATAACAAGCACAGATGTATTGTATTAGGGGCAAATGCTTCAAAATGCATATATTGTATGCAAAAACGTACATATTAGGAGAAATGTGCATGATGGGGTGAACTGAACTGAAGACTGGAAAGTGAGAAGTGAGAGAAACTTAAATTGACAGATTTGTCCATCCCTTGATTAGACCTATCTTTTTGTGACAAACATTTTTTTAAAGCAGATTTTGGTCAACATTTGCTAGGGCCTCCAAGGGATGAAATTTTTCTGATGGCTCAGTACTTGTTTATAAAACTCATTCATAGAACCATGATGTATAAACCATTTTAATGTGGATCATAATAAACTTTGCACACTGTGGGTTTTGCAGTGACAATACAAAATACTGGTATCATGTGAACAATCAATCTACTGGGCAGAAAAAAGTGCATAAAGAAATAATACTATGAAATAGCATAAGTGGCAAAGCTACTTAGCTCTTTTTCTGGGACAATTTGAGAATGATTCTTTAATGATCAGGCTTCAGGGAATCTCAAAAAGAATAATTCTTTATATGTTATCTGTCTTCTGAATCAAACTATTGGTATGGTTAAAACACATACAGCTATGTACAGTCCTCTGAGGACAAATAGGTTTTCATAGTACGTGTGGCATCTAGTGAGCTGCAGTTTTGCATCATAGGAGGCTACATAATTCCCTTAGGAATGGCAAGAAATGCAGACATTTTAGACAAGTGGCTTAGATTCCACCTCATAGGAATACAATGGCCATAATAGTACCCATCACTGAAGCTATTCTCCTCAATTGTACAGGAACAGTGAAACCATGGGGCTGAAACAGGGCCTTGAAGTGGCTTTAAAATTGTGATCAATGAGAAGTGTTTGTGCCATAATTTAACAACCAAGCAAGGAATGGCCATCCTGGTGTCAAGACAGCATGTATGCACTATCAAAACTTAAGCTTCTCACCTGGAAAACTGAGCAGCTTTCATTGTAAGACAACAGGCTGCATTGACAATTCTGGATGTTTTTATACCATCTGGGAATGTAACAACTGAAGTAGAAGATATAACTTCAAAAATTTTAATCAAGGTCAAAACACTCAGATAAACATGTAACCTAGAAAATACAGGTGGACTAACCCGAAGTTTTCCAGGTTCCTGAAGATATATTCTGTTGATATCTCTCATTAAAAAACAAATGTTCTTGTCCACCAAAGAATGTTCATCACCACAGTATGGAAATATGCAGTTATTATCTGCATGCTTGAAGGAAACAACTCTTATGGAGAAACAGAGGGAACTGTCTTATAGAAAGGACAGAGAAACTTTGCCCTCACCCAGTGTTGTTGAACTATGACTCATACCAGCCCAACAAGCATGGCCAATGGCCAGGGATGATGGGAGTTGTAGTCCAGCAATACACCTGCATTACAGAATCAAACCATTGGTGCTTTTGGTCTTGTAGTGACTATTATGACGGGCAGCAGCAGCTCCATCATCCTATATCTGGTGTGCCCATTTGTGACTAAGTTGACTAATGGTGCCAACAGTTCATTACAGCACCACCCTCCACACCCAGTCCACCCATCCTTTTGAGCTTTGTAGGTGTGAGCCCTAAGCCACCATTCTATTTCCCCTCATTGGCTTTTCAATCTGCACATGAACTTGATAAATTTCCCATGTGGGACTAATTCTGCAAAGTTGCTTGATGTAACTACCATTCATGATTTGGACATGCTATAATAATAATAATAATAATAATAATAATAATAATAATAATAATAATTTATTATTTATTATTTATACCCCGTTCATCTGGCTGAGTTTTCCCAGCCACTCTGGGTGGCTCCCAGTCGAGTGTTAAAAACAATACAACATTAAATATTAAAAACTTCCCTAAACAGGGCTGCCTTCAGATGTCTTTTAAAGATAAGATAGCTGCTTATTTCCTTCACATCGGATGGGAGAGTGTTCCACAGGGCAGGAACCACTACCGAGAAGGCCCTCTGTCTGGTTTCCTGTAACCTCACTTTTCGCAATGAGGGAACCACCAGAAGGCCCTCAGTGCTGGACCTCAGTGTACGGGCAGAACAATGGGGGTGGAGACGCTCCTTCAGGTATACAGGACCGAGGCCGTTTAGGGCTTTAAAGGTCAGCACCAACACTTTGAATTGTGCTCGAAAACGTACTGAGAGCCAATGCAGATCTCTCAGGACCGGTGTTATGTGGTGCTGGCAGCCACTCCCAGTCACTATTACTTATAACAGGAATGAATGAGGCAAGCAGTATGCATCTGAACAGAACTGAAAGAGGATTAGTGAAGGACGGGGTGAGTTTATAGGCTAGTTTGCCAAACTTGACCATTCCAGAACTAGGTTAGCCTGGCCCCAATTGTTCATACTCTAGTGTTCTCCTGCTTAGACTACTGTAATGAACTCTATGTAATGATATTGAAATAAATTTAAAAATAGTCCAATAGCACCTTAGAAACCAACTAAGTTTGTTCTGGGTATAAGCTTTCATGTCTATGTAATGCTATCATTGAAGATGGTCCAGAGGCTTCAGCTAGTGCACAATGCAGCTGCTAAATTGGTAAATGGGGCAAATCCAGCTGGATTTTTATTGCCTCTTAATTTGAAAGCAGTCCCTCTGAATTGAATGGAACATACTCCCATGTAAAAATACAACAAAATTGCAGCCTAATTTTGGGAACAAAGGTTGCCTAGGAAGCAGAAGGAGGAACTGAGTGTGAAATAAATTTTAAGGAATTTGGGGTTGGATTTACAAGTTTCAGGGTAGATTAACTAAAAGGATTTTTGTGGTGGGGTGGATGCCATCCCTGCCTTGTACTCAGTTTGTGTTGTTCTGGAAGACACTTGTTTCTCAACCTCATATGTTTTCTTAGAATTAATGTTGTATTGCGGCAGTAAATGCACTTAGTGCTCAAACACCATCTCTAACATGCACTTAGTTTGTAGCCTTGGGCAACTGATTTTTCTCATCTACACCAGCATTCTGTTTCCAACAATGGACAGTCAAATGCCTCTGAGAAGCTTGAAAAGAATGCACAAGGGACATAGCCCTCATCTGTACTTTGTCTGTAAAGGTAAAGGAACCCCTGACCATTAGGTCCAGTCGTGGCCGACTCTGGGGTTGCGGCGCTCATCTCGCTTTATTGGCCGAGGGAGCCGGCATACAGCTTCCAGGTCATGTGGCCAGCATGACTAAGCCACTTCTGGCGAACCAGAGCAGTGCATGGAAACACCGTTTACCTTCCCTCTGGAGCGGTACCTATTTATCTATTTGCACTTTGAAGTGCTTTCGAACTGCTAGGTTGGCAGGAGCAGGGACTGAGCAACGGGAGCTCACCCAGTCGTGGGACTCGAACCGCCGACCTTCTGATCGGCAAGTCCTAGGCTCTGTGGTTTAACCCACAGCGCCACCCGCATCCCTACTTTGTCTGTAGCATCTTGTAATCAGAGTTATAGTGCCTATGACTGTGGAGGGTCTATTTAGCTATCAGACCGGACAGGCAGGATCAGAGCACAAAGGAACAGCTTTGGGTTAACAGGGCCCTCGGGTGCTGCAGTCTTGTTAAGAAATGGGATTTGTAGTTCCCCATACTTTTGGGGGGAGCCAGTCACCACTGGCGTAGCGTGGGGGGTGCAGGGGGGGTCGGCCGCACCGGGTGCAACATCTGGGGGTTAGGGTTAGGGGGCGCAAATCCACGGATTAGGGGGTGCAAATCCATGGGTTAGGGGGCGCAAATTACTTGCCTTGCCCCAGGTGCTGACAACCCACGCTACGCCACTGCTGACTGGGAAGTGCACTTGCCATAGAAATTATTTACTCAACACACACTTTTTTTTCCTGAGAAAGCACAGAAGTGGGGAGAGATTATAAATGGTAAGCATAAGCCCTGTTAAACTTTTAAGTTAATTACTTTTAGATGGAGAAGAGTATGTAAGAATTATCATCTTGAATATAAATGAATGAACTACTCAATATGACTCTTGCCCCTTGTTACCTGCACTATTTCCTCATAATATGCTTTCCTACGTATAAACACACAAGGGTAGCTAGTACAGTGGCCCATATGTTGTAACACTCCTTAGGCATATATAGCAAAGCTGCTAAAATTACACTGTATTTGTATTATGTATTCCCGTGCTTTCTGCAGTTCTTATGAGTTTCTTTGGGCTCTTGCAAGTAGAATCCCTCATCATTAAACTTAAACACTAATGACCTCATGCTTCAGCTGCACTGTTTTGTTTTTTTCCAGCAAACCTTTTCTAGATTCTTTAGTCTCCTGGACAGCTGTACAGGATTACCAGTTGCTTGCACAGCTTAGCTAATACAATTGCACAAATATTATCTAGCAGGTTTTATGGAACTTTGTAAAAGTAATTGTCAAATAATGATCATGCTTTGATTAAATAAATATGCCACTGCAGCACTAGATTGCACATAATTTAAGTATGGCATGAATAATTTGTTAGAATCTCTGCCATTCTATCTCAGCAGATTTAAACTGAGGATACATTTATTGAAAAAGCCATTCTGCTTTGCAGATTTGACGGTTAGCTGTTTCCTGAGTGAACCTGACATTATTCTCTTCATTGTTTTATGCCAATCACACTTACTGTGAAGTGCTTATTACTTTATTGCTGAACATGGCAACATATATTTATTTAGCTTTTTATTTCACAATCAGCAGGCTATCGCTCACTTTATTAATCAAATCCAACCTTGAGGATTATAAACATTTCTTTCAAGTTTCTCTAATTACAGCTGCTCATAAATAAATAAATAAATAATGAGAAATCAGTAATATATTTATGCTAGCACCTATGCATAGTTTTTGTCTTTCTCCATTTATCTTTGCAAGAGAGAATTAATGTGACCTTTACATTAATTAATGTAAACCCCCTTCATTCAAGTCTGCACCTTAAAAAAATATTAATGCTACTTTACAAGTTAACATAACCTTAAGGTTAATACAAAAATCAGGACATGACAATGCTAACAGAGAGACTTCCTAAATCATCTGGCACAATGGACATGACACTAAAATCATCTACTTTTCCTCTTACTACAGACTATTAATCAGCTATAATGAACAAAGAGGTTTGGACAATTATTATGAAAATGTAGCCTCAATAAGAGCAACTTTTATGCTTTAACCATTTCTAGGGTTCTTTCTCTGTCTTCCATGCATGAGGAAGATTGGCAAGTTTGGAAGATTGGAAGCAAAAAAGCAAGAAAAGAAAAGAAGATATATAGGTAAGGTGGTGCCTTTTCCTGTTACAGTGGTACCTCGGTTTTCGAGCATCTCAGAAGCTGAATGCTTCTGTTTTCGAATGCTGAAAATCCGGAAGTAAATGCTTCCGTTTTCGAACACACCTCAGAAGTAAAATGGCTTCCGCTGCAAGTTTTTCAATTTTCTCAATTGAACTTGTAGCCAGCCCATTGCGTCTTGGTTTTAGAACCTTTCAAAATTCAAACGGTCTTCCGGAACTGATCACGTTTGAGAACCGAGGTACCACTGTATATAGTGCTAAGATGGATTTTGGAACTTTCAAGATTTCCTATACGTAACTATGTCGGTTTATAAAGTTAAACATAGCAGCTGGAAAAGAACTGCAATTAAACCAGATGAAGGGACTAATATATTCTAGTTTGATTCCTGCACTGAAATTCAATGTGTTTGCTTGCATATATCCATATGCTATTTTAGGATGTGTAGATTAAAACAAAGTAGGAATGGGTGGGTCAATCCATTTCTGACCAGTGTTAATTTCATGTTTTCATTCATAAACCAGTTCTGTAATGTTTCTGCATTAACGTTATTAACAAATCTGTACCAACGAATCATATCTAAATTCATACTTATATACAATTATGTTCCAATGTGTATTAGTCAGGGGAGGAGGTGCAAATTAAGCTATACCACTTAAAAATGCCAATCAAATTAAATCTATAGCAGCAGATATAACCGAGGGAAAATAGAAGGCTGAGGAACAAGCATTGGAACAGGGCATGACCCAACATACAGATATATCATGAATCATCCATTAAGCATTGTTTGCATTTTGTCTTCATTGTTGCAAGGAATGCCTCAGAGCTTTGTATATTATATGCCCTCCCTAGGTGTTCAAAGAAATGTGCTCCGATGACAGTGATGCATATTGTTCCATTACAGGAATACAGATAGCAAAAGCCCTGAAAAGGTTTTCAGAGGCAAAATACATTTTCTGTCAAAGTTAGACACCTAATAACCTGAACTCTGTGGATCAGATTCAGCTGCAGAGCTTTAGTAGTGATCTCGACCCCTGAGAATGAAACACATCCTATTTCTTGCAAACACCTTTTACATTACGATGAACTATGGTCAGTCCACAGGTGCATCTACCTACACAATTCCAGTGGCCCCAAAGTCACACAGGATGGCACACACATAAGGGAAGAGAACCTGCACTTTAATCATATTCAGCAGAAATATATAAGCCTTTTGTGCCAACTATTTGTCCCTATGCTGACTTCCGGGTTGGCGCCATCGCCGAATGGCGGGCTCCCTCCGTGCTCCGGAGGGAGCTGGCTCGGCAGGGGCTGGGTTCTACCGCGCCGGCGACGCGGGGACCCGCAAAAACCATGGGCACGGAGCCCCATGGACATGGTGACTCGGCTGGCACCTTTGAGCCCCCCCCCCGGGCCCGCGAAAGAGCCTTTTTAAAGGCTTCGGAGCGGGCGCCTGGGGGGGGTGGTGCTTTGAGTCCGCCGCTTCCCCTGCCGAGCGAAGCCGCATGCCATTCGGTGGAGAGCGCTGGCTTCTTCCATTGAAAATTTGGATCCAAAAGAACAACCCGTGAGTAATTGGAATATGGATTAAAAAGAGGGATAAATTTTTAAAATCCGGAGCGAGCGGGGGGGGGTATAAAAGGGAAGTCATCCCCCCCCCCCAATTGTAGAAGAGCCAAAACAAAGGACTTAACAACTAAGATCGAGAGTGACCTTATCTTGATGAATTAGTGACTTCGCGAGGGAAAAATATAAGATTGAGCTGGAGGAGAAAAGTGGAATTTGAACTAAAAAGTAACCCCCCCCCCCGGAATCCCGGGAGCGACCGGTGAAAATGCCTGGGGAAGAGAAACAGAGGTTTTGACAGCTGTCAAAGAGCTGTCAAAACGGAAGAACAAAACAGAGACTTTGTTATGAGGACTTTGCCGGTTACATTGGTTATAAATTGGATATAAAATGTTTCAAATAAGGATCAACAAGCTACTTGGACTGGTGGATGTGATCTGGAAGGGAACTCAGTTACTGAAATCCATCTAGAGGAGCTGAGGGATATTGCAAGTGTTTTTGATGGAAATTTGAACAGTTGAACAGAACTTTTTATCTCCTGGGAAACTGCAGAAATGGAACATTATTTTGTCTACAGAGGTCTACACACTACAGAAAACAATGGATGTAAATGAAAGGGACATGACGCAATGTTTTGCTCCTGAATAACAAGCCTCTGCAGAGAAACTAGAAACTTTTGGAAATAGAACATTTCGGCAGAAGAGCAGGGAAAAAGCAAAAAATAAAAAGGAGGAGTGTGATTAATAAGAATAATGAAATAACAAGATCTGGACAGAACTGGAAGTGGGAACATTGGAAATTGCAGAGTTTGGAGAAAATGAAAGATAAGGTGCGAGACTGGTTACATTATGCTCAGATTAAAGAAGTTTTTAAAAATGATAAAAAGTTAGGGTTCCAGGTGGAGAAATCGAAGTTAGAAACAGAATTGTTAGAACCAAAGACCAAGGTACTATCTAGAATGTATAACTTGCTGCTAAAATGGAATACACAAGACGAAATGGTTAAATCGGCTATGATAAAATGGGCACAGGACATTGGGCATAACATTATGTTTGAGGACTGGGAAAGGTTGTGGACCACTGGGCTGAACTTCACCGCATGTAATGCTCTGAAGGAAAATGTAATGAAAATGATATATAGATGGTACATGACCCCAGTTAAACTTGCCAAAATATACCATTCGTCTGATAATAAATGTTGGAAATGCAGAGAAAATGAAGGAACATTCTTTCACCTCTGGTGGACATGCCCTAAAGTGAAGGCCTTCTGGGAAATGATATATAATGAGCTGAAAAAGGTATTTAAGTATACCTTCACAAAGAAACCAGAGGCCTTCCTTCTGGGTATTGTCGGCCAGAAGGTGTTAAAGAAGGATCGAACATTTTTTATGTATGCAACAACGGCAGCAAGGATTCTTATTGCAAAAAACTGGAAAACTCAAGATCTACCCACACTGGAAGAGTGGCAGATGCAGCTGATGGACTATATGCAACTGGCCGAGATGACCGGCAGAATCCGTGATCTGGGAGAAGAGAAGATGGAGGAAGACTGGGAGAAATTTAAGATGTATCTACAAAAACATTGTAATTTGGTTGAATGTTAAGAAGGATGCTAGATTATAAAAAATTGGCCACCACTAAACTAGATTTAAATTTGATGATAAGTGAGACTAAAGAAAATATAAAATTTTTTTGGAAGAAGTGCTAGATTATATTTGAATGAGTGGACATGAGATTGTAAACAAGTTGATAATTTGTTTGGAAAAATTTTTTTTTAACGATGTAAATGGGAGCGGGAGACGTGAGGGAGTCCAAAGAAGTGTTGAAATTGTTGTAAAAGAAGTAAGATTGTTTATTATGTGTGCATTTATATTTAAAAACCTTAATAAATATTTATATAAAAAAAAAAAGAACTGGAAGTGGGAACATTTGGGACATTCAGATTTGACAAGCTTACAGAAATAAAATTGGAGTTTTTGCTCCTGGATATAAAAATCTGGATAGAAGAAATGGGCCCCTTTTTGAGATAGACTCCTTCTATGATTGGACACTCGAATTTAAAAATGACTGGTAAAGGACTAGAGAGGTCTGGGTTTAGTGAGATGTGGGAACCCCAGGAAGATATCAGACGTTGAGGGATATTGGGAACGCAACCGGGAAAGGGGGGAGGGAAATCTGGAATCCAAAGGGTGCAAAACTATTTTTTATCTTGTTTATTTTTATCTGCATTATTCTTGAAGGGGGGGAACTCGTGGAAGGGAATTAGGTCGATCTTAAGGGATGGGAATTTTCGAAAAATTGGGTTATTGACGATAAGTGTAATTTGGGGATAAGAATTTGTTGAATTGATTTGTTAAACTGGAAGACAAGAGGGGGAGGGGAGGGGAAGTCCTGGTTATTGGAAAAAGATTATAAATTGGATTTAATTTGTTTTAAATTGGAAAACTTTAATAAAAATTTTTTTAAAAAAAAAAATATTTGTCCCTATGCTGCAAAACATGGACCTTCTACTTCTTTTAACATTATAATATACTATGAACTCTTGCAAGAATAACCGCTCATCTGGAACTCCAGGTGGGGATGTTTGCCGCATGGCATGGTTGCAGTGGGTTTGGTGAGGCTACCATCATCCAGTGTGGCCAGGGGAGGGGATGGTCACCTGGTGCCATCCCCCTCTGGCTGCAATGGGCCTCTCAGGTAGGGGTGGACAGTGCCTGCAGAGTCAATGCAGAGCCTGCAGAGGCAATCAGTGGCAGGGGGCTGTGCCCAGCCCACCCTAACCTATTTAAGAGGGTGGCCAGGAGCAGGCCACCCTATTGGCTGTTTGTCACTGGATTTTCCACCCACCCACCCAGTCTGTTAGGGGCCCGCTCAGTGGAGGAGCAGGGAAGTGGCATATGGACCTTGCTTACTCGGCTGCTGTATTCAAAGCCAGGGAAGAATTTTCTCCTGCATGTAAATTGACCAGCTTGCAGGTTTTCGCCTACCTCATAGCAACCGGCGGATAAGGCATTCAGCTAGATTCTTAGTCACAGCGATACCCCATTAAGAGGTGTCCAGGAGATGCAACCCAAACCTTATCCTCCAAAGTTGTGACAAGTGCTATGAGGTAGGCAAAAAAACCCTATAGACTGGCCAATTTGCCTGCAGAGGAAAATATCATTCCTGAATACAGCAAGGACTGCATGCTGAAAGCATGGTGGAAGAGTGGGGGATCCAGTGTCGATCTGAGCAGGCCTCAGCCTGCTATTGCTAGCATTTAAGTTAACCGGGTGAACCTGAATGAGGCCAGGTCCATTGTCCTAGCTCTGCCCCTTCTCTACCGCTGATTAGCCCATTTGAATTGAACTTTTACACCAAACCAGGCGAGTGCTAGGGGAGGCTTCCACTTCTCCCAATAGTCGTGTCAGAGCAAAGATGGTTCTGGGAGCAGGCTACAGCCACACCAGACCTCAAACCACTGCTCCCCTGAAGCCCCAGGTAAGCAGCCACTGCTTTGGCAGACAAGGGTCCACATGTCTGAAAACAGAAGCCACACATGGATTTCCTTTGCAGTACTTAACAATCCTAATATTGGGGTAGGACAAGATTTTCCATAAGGCTCAGAGACATGTTTGGGCTTGTAAAATATAAGCTATATTTTCCAGCCATTGTATCTTTAATTTTGATATCAATAAATACAGATTGGTATACAACAAACTAAATAACTTCCTGTTTTATACTGACTGGAATGTGGTCGGTGTACAACTTGTTTATGTCACATACAAACTACTATTACTAGGTAATTCACCAGGACCACTGATATTGTTTGAGTGCTATCACAGATAAGAAGGTTGAGCGAGATAAATAAGAGAACACTGCAGGCACAGAGAAGCTTTCAGTCCTTTGTCATAAGATGCTTTATACACTTTGAGTGCAATTTAGTGAAACTCTGGGTCACACTGCCTGTTATGACGAATGCATAATGTGTAGCCATATATCCATTTCTTCTTTAATTAATTACAGATGTGAGGAAGTGGCTGTTACTGGGATCACAGAACACGTCCCCAGCTGAAACTGGAATGAAAACTGCTCCCTCCCATTTCTAACAGTTATAAGCATTAGTTAAAAAGTTGCCATTGCCACCAATGGGAACCTTTTTATTGTGCTCATAGCTTCAAAGGTGGATTTTTGTTCTGATCACGGCTGGGGATGGAATATATAAGCCTGCCTTCCCTTTGCACTGCATTCCCAGGATAGCCAGCATGAATTTCATTCATGCAAAATTGCAGAATATGACACATTTAACGTGTAGTTTTGCCCTCAATGATGACTATGTGCCATCAACATTTATTCAAACACAACATACTAACTGTGCACTATGGCACTAATGGCTAACATTTCCTGGGTTCCTATTATTGTTCCTATAAGGTAGTCAAAATATTATTTTTCTCATTTCTTTAAAAAATACAGCAATTTACAAAAATAAAGGCTAGATTTGCTGGATTTGAGATTTGAGATGAACCAGGAGTAAGGACTGATTCTCATGGAAGCATGTGGCAGCTGTGGTTTTCAGTCTGTCTGTACTGACTTGCAGCCAAGCTGCCATGTACTGAGCCAGTCATGCACATTCTGACACCAAGCACTAAACTCAGGACAGATTGGGTTTTGGCAGACATTTGTAACTGCTGACATCCTATACTAGTTGAGCACATGGTGTTGGCATGTAGACAACCAGATCAGCCTGTGGCAACACAGCTGTAAGTTATCACAGGTGGACTTGAAAATTGTGGTTGCCACAGGGCTGAAATGGCCGTATGAATGGGCCCTAAGTATAAACATAATGATACACTCTGACCTTCATTGGCTGCTATCCAAAGAGATCTACATGAAACTGTGCAGAGGATCACAGCTATTCATTCTAATTAGAGTTGTGCAATGTGTAGCATTGCCTTTAAAGAAAATAGACTGTGTACCACAATCACATCACATGTGTCAAACAAGCAGTAGCTGGAAAAAGCAGTATTCCTGTATTTAAAAATAAATTATTAGGGGACACAGAAAACATTACAAGTGCATCTTTACTCAGAATTACATTCCACTGTGCAACCTAGTAGTCATTTTATTATCAAACTATCTTTTAGCCTACTTAGTTTAAGAGAGAGAAATATGTAAAGTATTTAAAACTTGATGACTCTTGAATAAACAAAAAGTAAAACACTCTGGAATAGGCTGTAACAGTTAGTAAAGTAGCAAGCATTGAACGTGCATTCCTAACTCAAATATGAATAAAATGAGTCAGGGACGGGAACTAGAAGTAAAACCAAAGAATTTGAAAGAAGAAGCAATGAACAGCAAACATATTTCTTGTCATTATGTGAATTTCATCTGATTCAAAAACTGGCGCAACCCCAGAGCGTTCTTTGCACAGATGAGAGACGTTATTTTAATATCAGAATAGCTATCCACTACTTCTGATTTAAACTTCAAACTTTTGATTATAACTGATATATATTTCTTGGAATATTTCTTGGCAATAGTTTCTTTATCTCTCTACCAAGAGAAAATATTAAGCATTTTGTTGTATCCACCCTGTGAGCCAAGTTCCCTACTGTGCCTTCAAATCCACAGTGAATGAACCATATTTGGATCTGCTTATCAGAAGGAGACATTTAGAAAGACAATGAGTCTGTCCCGCTAGACGGAGGCTCCTGATGCTTTTAGATAGGCCTGTGGTGCACTGCAAAATGGGCCCTAAAATCAGTCTGACATGGTCGCTTAACAAGCTGTGGTATTAGCTCTTGGCTCACAGAATTTCTACTGTCACCCACAGGGCTGACGATGGCAGCCATCATAATTAGAATGCATGAATCAAAAACACCAGGTGAAGATTTTGCCTTCGAAGAAAGAAAAGGCAGAAGGAGGGAATTACCATGCCCTTTGACTACTAAGCTGATGCATGCAGCTGGATCAGTGACCAACAGTGACTGGGTGGATTATGCTATGGGGATCCTTGCTACAGTCTTATACTTCTCACAACCAGTGGCTGTCAAAGTATACACTGAGAACTGCTTCAAAGAAGTGATATAGCAAGCTTCAGGGAGAAAAAAATAGGCAGAAAGTAACCCTATTAAACATGGAAAATAAGATTTCAGGCTCTTCCTCAGGTTTAGCAACCAACTCCTTCTGAAAGTTGAGTCTATTCTATTAATTTGATCCTTCCAAATTAGCACCTAGAAAAGACAAAAAAAACTTCAGTGCTTACTGAAGTGGAAAATCTATGTAATCTTAACTGATATGACCTTGAAGGGGGATTTGTTGAACTTTTCTAAGACTGGGATTTTTTTCCAATCCTTTGTAGGCTCTTGATTTTAAAATCTGCCTAACAAAAGATCTGCCAGGAAAGCTGTTATTACAAAGATGCTTCTCAATAGGAAGAAGTGGGCTAATTGCAAGCTCTTTGGTGAAATAAAAGGAAGGTTTTGCAAACAACTACAAAATTGACAAAATGCTCTACAATGCTCTTAACAGAAAACAATAGGAAGAAATATGTGAAATGGCAAAGATGTCTAATATAAACAGATGCTATAAAACTAGTTGGAAAAGGCTATAAAAGATTTCAGATAATTCATATACAGTAATTGCTCCTCTGACCTTGATGTGACTGCAAATAGTCCATTAGCTTCCAAAATCTTGACATATAATTACACACTGAAAAATATTCTCCTATTTATTTTGACAGGTCCCACAATAATCCCTCATCCAATTTTTTTAAAGATGATCTTTCCATTTGCAGTTTTTGGTTTTTAGTGAAATGTTTCAAATGAAACCATCACATAAAATTCTGAAACCCTAAGTGTTCCTAATTTTCCTTTTAGGCATTTGAGTACAAATGCTATGTCAGATCAGAAGTTTCAATATAATAGAAATCCGTTATTTCTATGTCCTATCTGTAATTAAAATAGAGAGCTTTTACTCTAGAATATTTTTTTAAAGGAATCCCTATAGGAAAGTATTTTGTATAGGTATTTCAAAGTGAGACACTGGCAACAATCAATAAAATTTAAATGCACTCCTTTAAGGTTTTTCTCACCATGACAGGGAGTTTAGGGACATGTGGTGGCAAGAAGCACCAGGAAATAAATGCAAATACTGCATCTGTCTAAAATGCCTTTCTCGATCATGTCCATTTCAAAGAACAACAAAATCTTTACATATAGGAGTGGACCTTTCTGGCAACAATTAATTAGGTGATGGTCTTGAGAGAACTTAAAAAACACTTATATCACTGGTGCCAATTACAGTTAGGTATTTGCTGTCTAATTCTGATCCGAGCCCCACATACATGATGTAGGCTGCCTCAGCGATTTCAATCGAGCAAATATCCAAGTGCACATATCCCTTTAGCCAAGCTAACCTAATAAAATTTACATGGTACTGTTTCCTGTGCTTCTTGGCTGTATGTGAAAACATCAACAGGAGAGGAGAAAGTTTCCCATGCAGACACACATCTGGGGTCTCTTTCGGATCAAATGAATTCCCCTTTCTAAATCCACAATTGTATTTCCTTCCCATCATGAGAAATAGTCTGCTAATATTTAAATAAAATCTGTTTATTGAACTCCTACATTGCATTTAGTACCTGCATAAGACTAGAGTCTTTCATCTTTTTTTATTAATTTGATGAATTTGATTCAAAATTACCTCGATCTCAGCAATATCTCTCATATTAGTGTTCTGTCAGAAATGGCTCACACAGTGGGGCAGAGCTATGACTCTAGCTTCCTGGTAGCACTGTTGCTGATGGGGGGGGGAGTGGGGGGGAGGGCAATCCAGGAGCATCAATGTAGTACCCTCCTCCCTGTCAGTTTGCCCCATCCCTCTGTCTTCTAGCAAGCAGATATGCAGTAAATTTTAAAAATTATACAGTCTCCATGTTGAAAAACCAACTCCTACCTGGATATTAACATTAACAGTTTACTTAAAAGTCCTACTGAGTTTAATGATACTTACTCAGATGCAAATGTGAATAAGTTTTGTAGCCTAAATGTGTTCATATTTATTCTCTATGTAAATAGTCCTAGACTTCTCCAGAGATTGTATCCAATAGCGGCATTGCAGTGCTAGTTTTGCAAGGCAAGACACCTCATTTTCATCCATTGCAGTCCTTTAAAATATCCCACACACATTCCATACTATTCCAGAAGAACTCCCAACTTTTAGGAGAAGCTTTATGGGCTCCCATGGGGGCTGCTGGTGCAAAGCCATTACTGGATACAAACCTAGAAACAGACTCATCCCTGCAAATGTAGACTGAATTGGGTGATCACTTATGGTTAGAGATATCAGTGATCATAGCTGCTTTTTTCTTCTTTTTTCCATTCTAGCTCCTGCAATCACAGAAGTGGAAGCTGATCATATTTGCCACTGTCCAGTTTACAAATCCATTTGTGAATGAAAGTGTTACACAGAAAAGTTTTGGACTTTTTGCGAAGAGAGTTATTGTGAGAAGGAAAAGAAGAAGGGAGCATTGAGGAGGAGCTCTTATATTTATGCACAGATTATTTCGACCATTAACAGGGGCGAAATACACTAATATAGTTCAGCATTGCACAGAATCTTGGTATGGCTTTCTGAAGCATACAGGTGGAGGACCTGAGTAGATCTTGACTGTATGGACAAACTGTACTATATTTTCATTTTTTTAATAGAAAAAAGAGCACTAAAAAGAATAAATTTGTAAGACTTCTTACTATATAATCCCAGGAATGGGGACACATATCCATGTGTGTGGATCTCTGGATTGAGATCTCTGTGGGGAAGCAGACCAGGAATATTGCTCCATTTTGCAGAAAGAAATGGGGAATTATAAATATCTAGAGTTGCAATTGTGGAAGCAAGTAAGGAAAAAAATGTACCCTAATAGTAATGTATCCTATTTTCAGTGAAAAATAGTTCATGATCCACAATGTAACTATGTACATTCCGAGGCTTTGTGTTCTTATTGCAGCAGAAGTACCGTATTTTTTGCACCATAACACTCACTTTTTTCCTCCTAGAAAGTAAGGGGAAATGTCTGTGCGTGTTATGGAGCGAATGCCAACGGGTGGCGGGGGGGATCTGCTGCAGTCATGAGCAGAGGATCCATGGTTCCCCTTCCTTCCCTCCTCCGTGGCTCGCTTTGAAACAGCAAAGCGGGAGAAGAGTCGCTGAGTGAGGAGGAGAGAGGGGCAGAGAGCCTGCTTGCTTTAAAGGAGCAAAGCGGGAGAGGAGAGGAGCCGCTTACACGAGTGTAAGTGGCTCCTGTCCGGTTGGCTCCTTTAAAGCAAGCAGGCTCTCTGTCTCTTTCTCCTCCCCACTCAGCTGGCTAAATAGCATTATTAGCAGCATCCTTCTCCACATACCCCATGCGTACTCCTTGTCCCTTGAGTGCTTTTCCTTCCCTCCCCACTTAAAACGTGGTTACAAAGCACGGATCCACATGGATCCTCGGGATTTTTGCACTGGGTCACCCCAAATTCACCATCAGATCACATAGCATGTCCATGGCTACATCTTGCACCAAAAAAATCACGCACCCACTGTTGCCTGGGGTCGCAGTGGTGCAAAAACGTGGTTACAAAGCATGGATCCACATGGATCCTCAGGATTTTTGCATTGGGCTACTCCAAACTCACTGTCAGATCACATGTCTGTGGCCACAGCATGAACCACAAAAATCATACATCCACTGTTTCGTTTAGAATATTTTTTTTTCTTGTTTTCCTCCTCTAAAAACTACGTGCGTGTTATGGTCTGGAGCGTGTTATAGAGCGAAAAATACGGTATTTTGCCTTTTTATTCTGCGCATAAGGCTATACCGTAGTAAGTGACACTGCCTTAGTCATTAACATATATGAACACACACAAAAGAGCACTTTCTTTCTAGGGAATAAAGACTATCGGGAGTATGGCAAGTTTTGATAAACTGATCATCTGTTTCAGGGGGGAGGGGAAGGAAACAGGGACACTTCTGTGTTATGTTTATAATTTGTTGAAAATAAATTAAAAATTCTATAAGACAAAGACCGGGAGTGGTTACATTCCTTCAGTGTGATATGTATTAAAGGAATGAGTTAAAGTGTGACTCAATTTAATCCTTTATAGACAATCAGTCCAAAAAAGTACTTTACCAATGAATGGCAAGAAAACAAGATGATGTTGATTATGAATTATGGTACATTCTAGGACATTTAATCCTGTGTGGACAAACGAATAACATTATGCAATGAAGCCATAATAGAGGAGACTCTTAATCTTAGGCTTGTGGGTTCAAGCCCCACGCTGGGCGAAAGATTCCTGCATTGCAGGGGCTTGGACTAGATGGCCCTCGTGGTCCCTTCCAACTGCAATTCTATGAACAGGCTTCTATGAAAAAGGAAAACATAAATGTGTAAAAGACAAAACCAAGGTAGGAGGCAAAATGGGTCTAGTGCCTTCTTGTCTCCTTCAAACTTTGAAAGTTTTAATTGCCCAGAATGTTTGCGACTACATCTCCGACCATAAATATTTTATCTCCTACTATTACATCATAATAAATCACTTGATAATGTTTGTGTCTTTTGCTCAAATGTACCCATTATGGTAACTAAAGCATATATGAGGCTAACTCATTCACTCTTAGCAAAATTAAGGAGTACTGTGCTTGATAGCTGATCTCTAACAGTTTCCACTCAAGGGGTACATTATATTTTTGCATAACCCGATACAAAGGAATTCTAACTATGGCACTCATCCTCTGATTACTGACAAATGGGCTTGTGCCCTATATTAAAGATATACAGAAGCAACCACCTTCCTTCCCACCCTGCCTCGACTAAAACCCCCCACTAACATCCAACGGCCTTGGGAACAGAACAATATTTTGAGGTCTACAAAACTATTTTTGAATGCCTTGATTAATTCAAAGGTAAGTAAAGAATATCAGTAGACATATGGTATGTTACTAGAAACACGCAGTCATAGATTTAGCAGGGGAAATACAGCTGCCTTCATTTTCACCCATCCCAGGTTGTCAAATATCATTCCAAGGATACTAGAACAGGTGTGGATTTTTCTCAGCACACATTTTCCTTTCTGCATCTTCCAATTCCTTTGATGTCTCTGGGCATTGGGCCTTTGCCCTTAGTCAGTATGAGTCTCCCCCTTACTTCAGCAGCATTTTTCCTCATTGGAACATCTTTCTACTCAGATTCCTTGCAAATGCATCACATATTTTGCTTACTGAATCAGGATATTGATCTTCCTGTACCTGAGGTCCATTGTGAACTTTATACCCCTTAGACATGGTACACTTTTTGTTAATATTCTGCATTCTATGGGCTACTCATCTGTCAGCAGTTACAGCATACAGTGATATTCTATCACACTACAGTAAATAGCTATGCAGAGCTGGCCTGAGTCAGTTTTCATTTCGTTATTTATTTGTATTCCACTTTTCCCTCCTAAAGTGAGTCAAAACTGATAGTGATATTATATCAAAATGAATACAATAATATTAAAAGACAACCAAATAGTAAAAGTATTACAATAACCTATCAATATCATTTCAATCCAAACAAAACAAATTCCTTCCAGTAGCACCTTAAGGACCAACTAAGTCAGTTCTTGGTATGAGCTTTCGTGTGCATGCACACTTCTTCAGATACACTGAAACAGAAGTTTCCAGACCCTTCTATATAGTGAGAAGGTGGGGAGGGGTATTACTCAGAAGGGTGGTGGGAATGGGTGATTGGCAGATAGCTGTGATGAGCCTGTTGACGACTCTTAACGACTGCAATAGGTCTTACAGGAAAAAGCAAGGGGTGAAAAGGTGAAAAATGGCTTTGTCATGTATAATGAGATAAGAATCCAAGGTCTTTGTTCAGACCAGGTTTTTCCATGGTTTTGAGTTTGGTGATAAGTTGTAATTCAGCAGCTTCTCTTTCCAGTCTATTTCTGAAATTCCTTTGTAGTAAAACAGCTACTTTGAGATCTTGTATAGAATGTCTTTAAGGTGCTACTGGAAGGAATTTGTTTTGTTTTGACTATGGCAGACCAACACGGCTACCTATCTGTAACATTTCAATCCAACATTTTTGCATTTGGACATGGTTTGGAAAATGTAGCTAGTCCAGAATGTGGCTGCCAGGCTTCTGACTGGAACAGCCTAGTGAGAACATATTATACCAGATATCTGAAGCAGCTGCACTGGCTGCCAGTCAGTTACTGAGTCAATTTCAAGATGCCGGTGTTGACATCTAAAGCCCTATACAGCTTAGGACATAGATACTTGAAGGGCTTTTACTTTACATATCTATGATCAGCTGCAGATAACCACCTAAAAGAGCCATATTGGCCAAGTGTACATTACATGGCAGCACATGAGAGGCCATTCTCAGTCATGGCACCCTGATTATGGAATGCCTTCATTGATTAAGGCACAAGTCTTTTCTGCTGCCTATTAAAAATATTTTTATTCTCCCAGGCTTTCAGTCAATTAGTGGAGGAATTGTTTGACCCTCTTTGCAGACATGTTGATTTTGCTATTGTTATCCTGAAGATGGCTTACTTATTGTTTCTTGTTTTATGATTTTGTTGTAATCCACTTTGAGATTTAGTTTAAATGAAGAGTGGCACATAAACACTCTCTCTCTCTCTCTCTCTCTCTCTCTGTGTGTGTGTGTGTGTGTGTGTGTGTGCATAATTTAAGGGGTGGGATCACTTCAATTAAAAAACAATACAGAATTTAGAAACAATAAATCAATAAACAAGGGCATAATAAAACAAACTTTAGCAACCCTCCCCCCCCCCGCTATACCCTCTTCACTTCAATATTTGGTACACCAAAATATTGGGATAAATAATTAAAGGAGACAAATCTACTCTGGGTCTGCAGCCATCAAGAGAAGGGGCAAGCTATGACAAATCATCTAACCGGGTGCATATCTAGGAATTTTGAAATTGTGTATTGAAAATCACTATCCCCAAACACTAATGTGAAACCTGCTCTCTCATCACAGATTACTACAGAATGGTTACTACACAAAATGAGGAAGCACCCCATGCTACTGAAAACCAACTCTCAATATCTGAAGAACACAAACATCCATCTTGTCTTCTCCATACTTTCTTTTACACTATCTTTCCTTTAACTTTTTTTTGCCTTAAATAATAATAAAATACCAAGATTATGCCCTCCTGTGGACCTTATCTTTTTGTACTTTTTAATGGAAGGTGACCAAACCCAACATTTAAAAGTATAGGCGAGGAGTGCTATCAAGTTATATAAAGATATTATAATATTTTCCATAGTATTCCCTAAGCAGCATAACATATTATGCACTTTCTTGACCTTTGCTACACATTAAGCAGATCTCATGATAGAACTGTCTGAAGTGATGTCTGGATCTTTGTCCAGAGAGGTTACATTTAAATCAAAACCTATAAATGTGTAAAGTCAACTTTTAAAATAGACTTAATCTGTATACTACATTCCTCTTGCTAATTCTGAATTTCCTTACCCAAGGTGCTTTCTTTCTCCTTTGCCTTTTTGATTGTGGTGAAAGTATGTCTACCTATGTTACTATAAATTATTGCCATCTCATTACTCAGTCATTTATTTATTCATTTAAAGAATTCATATACCAGTTAATCTTGAAGCAGTGTATAAGAAATACAATACAGGAAAGATAAAAATTGGTTAAAATATGGAGGACCACTAACTGGCTTCCTCAAAGACCTCCATCAGCAGGCAGAGATATAAGGGATTAGGCGGTCCTTTGATATATTGGGAAGCCACTCATCTTCTTAAGATCTTGATCATTAGATAGCCTCCCCCTGAAGCTCCTCCTGCAACCCCCCCCCCAGTCTGGATAGTTGGAGGACCTCCCAGAACCAATTTGGAGGCACAGGAGAGCTAGTGAAGAAGGGGAAGAAAGGAAATTACTATTATGTGAGCAGAATGCCACAAGTGCAACACTGGATGTCACCCACTGAAAGGTAATATTTATATCCACTGTGCTCCACCATTTCATTTCTTTATCCTCTGAAAGGGGGGCAAATTGTTTTAAGTTTATTATGCCTGTACCTGATTTAAAAATATGATGCTGTTCAACTCAATTATTTGTGTTAATTAAGATGAGATGACCTTTGCTATTGACTCCCATTAGTAAAAATACCCTTAATTGCTGTATCTGCTTATTTATGTAAATACAGACATAAAATATATAGTGTTTTCTTTTGGCATTCTCTCCTGCATATGTTTCTCATTACTCTAAGATGGTGACCATATCACCCCTTTTCATGGTAGTCATCTATCATTACAAACACACCTGGAGTGGAATTACTAGTAAGATATTAATAAAGAGGTAATTCCATTCATGAAAAGTCAGGTTGCCTCATTTGATTCCCCCCCCATCCTTTCAGAACCAAACATCTGTGTTGATCACTTATGAACAGGCACTTGGACATAAGTCTTACTATGTTCTGGGAGAGGAAAGAAACAGAGAAATGACTTACAACTATAAACTGCAGGCATGTACTACCTGTGACTACTGTACCATGCTAAATGAAACCAACCAGGAAAGTATTATTTACCGGATGCTCAGCAAGCCCGCTGCTTTTGTTTCCTGCCTGGAAGGAGGTGGCAGAGGAGGTGCATGTCTAATGTTTGGCAGGTCACAGTACAAGGCTGGTGGGCTGTATTCAGCTTTGTGGGCCACAAGCTGGCATCCTGTCTTGCTACTTTCCCTGACAACAAGCCTGCTCCAAGTACATAAAATAATATGTATCTTGATCTCAAGATAATCAAGGCCCAGGCACTGAACAGATTTACATTTGGAACTGGGGCTTTGGGTTTACCATTTAGTAAACAATACATTCAGCAGATACCTTGAAACCCATTTTTTATTTTTAAAAGTCGAGTCTCTGGGCATTATGGTTGCAGACATAAACTTATTAAGATGGGGCTGACTATTTCAGGTTCATCATTTTCGTTTCTCCCCACTATTTTGCCTTTTTACCTTTCTATCTATCATCTATCTATCTATCTATCTATCTATCTATCTATCTATCTATCATCTATCATTTGAATGCCTCCTTTCTCCATATATATTGCCAGAGATATATATTCCCTGCCATTTTGAGCACCTTGGCTCCAAAACCCTCTATTTAGGCTGAAAAAGATGTACTAAGCAGAAGTCAAGTCACACAGGACGGACTTTTCCAATTCAACAAAGGTGAGCAGCAGGACAATGTGTACTGGAATGTTGGGGGTCCCTGTGCACATGGCCCCATCCACAAATGTTCAGACAAAGCCTGAGCACACTTTGTTTCTGATTATAAAGGGTTAATTCTACACAGCATTAACAACAGTTACATATAAAATATGCTTTGTTGTGCTTTTGTATCACATTTAGAAAGAAAACCTCTCAAAATAGTGACCTGAATTGGTCTATGGTCCTATTCACTTCAAAATCTTGCAGCAGAAATTACCTGTGCAACTGGTATGCATTTCATGACATGCCAACAAGAAAATGTTGAGCCTATTAGAATAAGCAGTAATAATATATGGAACCATGCAACTATTACAGATTTCAGCCTCTATTCTTGTATTCCATTTAATAGCCTTCATATCTTTCTAGGTTATCCATTTTCTTCATGTTCTTTCTATATGTTTGAAGACTTTAAAAGTAGGTGTAACATTTTAAAACAATTGTAATGAGCTTCACATGATACAGCCATATATGGCCTAGTCCACTGATTTTCTTCTCTAAAACTCCTTTACTGTCAATCACTCTACAAGGTCTCTGTCAGAGGTCTTTCTCAGTTCTGGTACTGAAGTCCTTTAAAATTAGAATTCCAAGGATTAAACCTGGAATCATCTACATACATACAAAACCTTTACCTTTATGGCCCCTCTCAAGACAGGTTCATGTCAAGTGAGCATTTAAAGCAGTGTTTTACATTACTTACATTACATTAAGAGGATATTCATGCTAGCCTGAAGAGTTAAGCCACATGCCTGGTTAAGCAAGTTCCTTTTGCATAACAGGATTATTATGTGGCACAAAACAAGGGCTTTTCTCAGGTATAATAAGGCTATAGCATTTCTTATCTTCACACAGGGTCAAAGGATCTGTGAGAACTGGTGCAGAACAGCTGGAGTCCTGGACCTCTGCCTTTTTTCAGCTTCTTAGGACACGAACACATTTTGTGCACTAAGCTCTGTCATCTTGACTATTTAGTGACTGACCTCTGTCATTGTCATATCTGTAAACAGAGTGGTTGTTGAGTGCACTTTTATGTAGTATATATTTTGGCACACCATGTGGTCTGAATCTATTACCCAAGTGGCTGCTACAACAAAACCTGTTTCTTTGGCAGTCAAAGAAACAGCACATCCTCTATCAGGTTTTCTCCCTATGCTTGTGATTGGCTAGACTTTAAAGGCCTCACCAAGAATGAGTGAATGCCAAGAGCCATGGGGGACTAGTGTATCATTGACAGACACAGATGGAATAAAGATGATATGGTAAGTACTACTGCAGGCTCAAGCTGCAGGTGATGAAAAAAAGCTTGCAATATGTACTTCAAAACAGAAGAGGACTGGCAAGGATGGTACATGTCAGGATTTCTTCAATGGTTCAACCTGTCTCCCTGGGCTTTGCTATAGGAATATTAACAATATGAACAAAAATGAACAAAAATGGGGAGGCATCTTGATTTTCACAATACACATGTAAACAGAGTATGATGCCACCAAGCCCCTGAAGATCCATCCTAAAATTTGTACAGAACTATTAGACTGTGTCCCCAAACCACTTTTTTGAACCCACTCTTTACTTCAGAATCACTTTTATAAAAGTATTATAGTTACCATTTTAAACACAGACACTAGTCCTGAGAGTTGTTAGTGAAAAACAGACAAGTGTCTATTTCTGCTGTGTTTTAATGTGGTTCGAAGATGTTGAGTTTCTCAGAGTCCAAAGTCCAAATAAAAAATGCCTCATTGTTGATACAATGGGGGTAAGGTAATAGTTAAAAACATGAGAGGTTAAATTAGGGGGCTAAGTGTAGGGGGCTAAGTGTTACTGCCCTAGGAAAACTGTTCCATAATCTGGACAGCAAACTGACAAAGTCTCTCACTCTCTCTCAAATTTCAAACAGTAGGGGAATACAGAAGCTTCCAAACAGTAGGTATCTTTGACTATATACTCTGGTGCCAGGCAATTTGAAGGTTTAAAAGTCAACGCCAGCACCTTGAAGTAAGCCCAGAAACAAATTGGTAACTAGAACATTTGGGGTAGGATTTAGAAGTAATATGCTCCAACTTCCTGGTCTCTGTAAAAACTGTGGCAGCTGCATTTTGGACGAACTGAAGCTTCTATTCAAGGGTAGCCCCACACAGAGTGCAGTAATCCAATTTGGCATACTAACCAGAGTTAGTAAAAATGCACTCCTGGCCACAGCCCTCACCAAAGCATCAATAATTTTCTATAACCTCCAGTTTCATTAATTTTCAGAAAGAAAAAAGACAGTAGTTCTGGGGCAATTCACACTAATTCTCAGCTCCAATTCTGTTTGTGAATTAATCCTTTATATATAAACAAACTTGAGTTCTCTTTGATTCTTGAAAAGAATGATTTCTTCACATTTGAGAAAGATTTATAAACAATAAAAGTATATTTTAGATAACAGATACAGTTCACATGCTGGTACTGCATCACTTAAGAGCACAAACAATACACATTCTTGCTTTCAAATCCTAAGCTAGTTTGAATTGGTGATCTGAGGAGTGAAAATCCATCTCTACTATGTAGTTACAAATACTGGTTTCCTTTATGGTGCTGGGGTAGAAATTATGAAAACTGTTTCACCAATGATTTGTTCTATATGATTCATGCTGAATTTGTGGTGTTCTATTATGTTCTGTCATGTTATTATTATTTATTTTTGTAAGCTGCTTTGGGATTCATTTGAATGAAAAGCAGCATACAAATATAATAAATCAAATCAAAATAATGGACAGTATGCAGAGTTAAATGAGCAGTAGTCCATTTGGGCAATGAGGCAACTCTGCCCACTCCTCCCCAATGTAGCTCACTGTGTCTCCTGAAAACTCCCCAAGGAATGGCTTGGTATGTAGAGGAGGGACTTGCAGTCAGTAGTTCAACACATGTTTTACATGTAAAAGATCCCAGGTCCAAAACCCCAACAACTCCTGCCGAAACTCTGCAGAGACACTGCCAGTCAGAGTAGACAATCCTGAGGTAGATGCACCAATGTGTCAGACTTAGTATAAGGTAGTTTCTTACATTCCTCGTATAACTTTGGATATAACTCATTGAATGCCAAACACCTCAAGCCTATAGCAAGTGCCTAAATACAAAGCATGATGTAGCTTTTAAGAAATATCGGGGTAATCAGAAAGCTAAAACCTGTGGATTTTGCAACAGAGTTTATTGAGGCAATAATGTGTAAAAGCCATGCCTAGAATCTATAATTTGCTGGCTCTAATTTGTAGTTCTGTATCAGAATCAAGGCTGCTTGAATCTGCGGGCTCCACTGGTGCTTTTCTAGAGACCTTGTTATTGATGACAGAAGCTCCTAGCAAACAAGAAGCACATCTCTGTTAAATCAGCAAGTGATCTGTTACATATGCAGTGGCACACTATTATTAGTGTTGATCAATCATGGCACACACACATAAATGACAGTAAATAGCCTATTAGATCTTGAGCAGTTGTTTGTGTTACCCCTCATTATTAAATGTCACAACTGGAACTGGCTTTGTATGATAGCTTTGAGAGATAATCCATCGCCACTATGTAAACTACTTTTTAAAACTGTGACACATCAATAACTGTGGCAACGTTAATATACAGGAAGTATGCTAATAATGAGGGCTAAGCTTTAAAATTATGTTTAATCATTTTAAAAAAAGAAGAATCAGCATACAGCTGCAAGCAATTTTTTTTTTTTTAAAAAAACACAACACAGATACTCCAGACATTTGCAAATAGAGAATATATCCAGGTTCAAAAATTCTAGCTAGGTCTGTTACAGTAAAATCTCTCTGAGCAGCGAATTCCTCAAAGATGACTTCTAAGGAAGAAGACAGAGAATGGCTCCTTGCTGCTGACAAATCCCAGGTTGCCCTGCCCTGGCCCACAGATGAAGAAATAAGATAGATAGTCCAGTGCAACTCCTCAGACAAGGTACTAGTTTATGTAATTATTTAAGATTATTTAAAATTGTTGTAAAGAAAGTCACTTTGAGTTTACTTTTTCTTTTAAAGTGACTACTAAGAACAACAAAAATCATATATTGATTTCTGTTATTAATATACTGGCCAGAAACTGGAATAAGGACCACCTGCTGAAGGTGTTGGATCTTAAAAGCAAGGCTTAATATGAAAGTGACTTCTATAAAAGGCAGTGGGAAGAAAAGTCATCAAAATTACCCTTTGATGAATAAGGATTTGATGTTGGATTGACAGGAATACTTTCTTTTCTGTGAAGCCTTATGTTTTCTGATCATTTCTAAAATCTGATATAAAAGCTTGCTTTTCACGATCCTTTAATAGGCCCATTAAGATTCAGTACCAGTCATTATTTTCTTTTTATTAAGAGCAGAAACAAACAGGTATGAAGCTACAGAGGGAGAGGCACTTTTTAAGTTTCAATTTCATGCCTCTGTTTCTGTTGTAAAATATTAGATAAAGTGTAAAATAATATAAAAGCAAAATAATGAAACAAATGGGAAATATAGAGTAAAAGGGGGAGGGAAGTGTCAGGGCCAGCGTCAGATGCAGGTCAGCAAGAAAGGAAGCAAAGCTATGATGTCAGTGAACACTTTATTCAAGGAAACTAAATACAACTCAGCCTTGTAGTCTCAACAACCCTTCCAGTAGGTCTTGCCCCTATAGAGGAGTTGCCAGGACTGAAGGTCCCTGCCTTCTACTACCCTTAAGGCCCTTCCCCTCCCGGATGTTTTCCAAGCACTTTCAAACTGTGTCTGCACACCTCTGACTTCTGTTCTGCTCTTCTCATCACTCTGTGTGTTCTTGGAGACCAGGGAGGAGGGGAGCTTGTCGCAGCAGAAGGGGAAGACTCCCAGACTTCTTCAGCAGTCTCTTGCCCCTACTCCTCTGCTTCAGCCTTGGAGTCTGAACTGCTCCCTGTCACAGGCTCTTCTTGCTCACTAAACTCTGTTACCTCTTCAGCTTCTGACCCCTCCTCCCACCAATCTTCTCCTTCTGACCATTCCTCTGTATCCCACCACTAAAGCCCTGGCTCTGAGCCTTCCTCCTCCAGGGGTCCCCTTGAGGGTTCCCAGCTGGTGCCTCCCACCACTCCTCTTTGTCCAGCCAGTCCCTGACAGGAAGGAAATTGGTAAAGAGGGGGAAAAGTACGGTAGTGGAATGTTGCAAGCTACAAATGAGGGCATGGACAAATTATAAGTGGTTTATTTATCAATCTAGCCTAATCTGCAGGGTATAATTATAAATAAGGTTGCAATTATAAACAAACTTTCCCAGCAGTAACCACCACTGAACACAGTGAAACTGGTTCCGAGTAAACATGCATAAGACTGTGCTGTAAATATATCATCCAAACATAATTTTCTTTAAAACCTAATTAGCTGCAAGCCTTTGAATGCTCTGAAGCATTTTTGTAGAAATTTCAGTACCCAAGTCATGCTGTACCACACTGATTCAACTGAAGCATTCCCAAGCTGGCCTAGTGGAAATGATCCCGCAATTCATAAATTGTTCTAATTGCTCCCATTAGCAGTACTACCTGTTTATGCTTATTCAGAATGCAGTGCTTAGACATAAATTATCCCAATGAGTGGTGCAGAGATAATATAATAACTTGTTGTGTTACGATAATTGTTAGCTAACTTATTCTTAAACTTGTACTGTTACTGTACCAAGTGTCAACATATGCTAATATAGGCAGCCCCCAATTTGTGGGGGGGGGGTTGCATTCTGGGTCAACACGTGCAACAGCAGAGTGCATATAAGCCCACCCTGCTTCCATTACGCACTCTTTCCCTGCCACTTCCAGGTTCATGGCGATGCATGTGTGCATGGTCATACGTGCTTTGAACACACGCAAAGTGGCCGTTGCCTGTACTGTATAAATCTAAGAAAATACACTGAGTTAACACAGTTTGTTGGTTTAAGAGAAATAAATGTTGGAGAGTCTTATCCACCATGATACACCATGCTATTTTTTGTTATAGTTTTGGATAGTTTCTGATAACCAGGTTAGGAAACGGTAGTAACCTTCCCCTGTTAACACCCCCCCCCCAAAAAAAAAATCAGCAACTGGCTGTCAGTAGTGCAGCCTGTCATTTTTCCACAGGCAAAACACAGACTGTCACAATAAGCAGCATTTATTCATTTCAGACTTGTAGCTTGAGGCTGGGGAAAGGGAGGTGTCATTTCTGGTAATTGTAGAACACAAATAATAATAGCAGCTTGCAGATCATAGATCGGGGAAACAGTGGGAGTTGTGAGAGAGGAAGCAAAATGCTTGGGTTCTTACAGCACAACCTAATTTACTGCCTTTGAAATATCTTTTCATTCATAACTGCAAAATGGAATGGTGCGTGCATGCCTTTTGTGTTGTGAGAAAATAAAAAGAAACATCCAAAAAATATCCACTTATTTCACAACAACCAATATTACACATTTTGATCAACCTGTAAGTTTACAAATGGAGTTTACACCTTAAAGTAGCCCCTTCCAGCTAATTAAAGGTAAAGGTACCCCTGACAGTTAAGTCCAATAGTGAACGACTCTGGGGATGTGGCGCTCATCTCGCATCCCCAGAGTCCCTCCCTCATTCAGGGAGCTGGCGTTTGTCCGCTTCCGCAGACAGTTTTTCCGGGTCATGTGGCCAGCATGACTAAGCCGCTTCTGGCAAAGCCAGAGCAGCGCACAGAAATGCCGTTTACCTTCCCACCGAAGCGGTACCTATTTATCTACTTGCACTGTGTGCTTTTGAACTGCTAGGTTGGCAGGAGCTGGGACCGAACAACGGGAGCTCAACCCGTTGCGGGGCCTCAAACCGCTGACCTTCCGATCAGCAACTCCAAGTGGCACAGTGGTTTAAACCACAGTGCCACCCGTGTCCCTTCCAGCTAATTAAGCAACATTTAATTGTAATTACAAGAGACTTATAAATTTATGTCCTAATGCTCTGTAACTCAGCAGTTTGCTAGAATTGATAACCATTAAAAAAAATATCTGTTTCCCATCTCTGCATTTCATAATGGACTATTTTATTTTCAAATAAAACAACACATACTTTGACAAACAACACTATGATGAAAATCATGAAAAGCAAAATAATAGTTCAAGCAACAAGACCAAAAATAAGTTTCAGTGACTCAGAGTGGAAAGCAATATAAAAAATGCCAACTATTTAATAAAGTATGTCGTTGATCTACACCCACACCCACACCCCAGATTTTATTAACGAATTAGATTTTAATGTTGTACAGACTGCTGGTACCCTTTCAATGAACATGTGTTAATTAGGCTCCTTTAGGTTAAATAGCCTCATAGAACTGAAGGCTTTATGTTACACAAGCAGGAAAACCACTACAGCTCCATGCAACTGGAATCCCAGCACAATCTTATTTCTTATACCGAAGTACAAGGGTCAGTGGTAAAGAGGGCTAAACTCTACTTTTATTTGCTCATCTAGGTGAAGATTACCCTATGTACTCAAGTACAGAGAAGAATGAAGGCAAAAGAACAATATTGGCTCAGTCTGCATTGCTTTAACATCTTCATTCCCTAAAAAGTAAACAGAATTTAAAAGTTTGGCCACCGATGTCTGCTACAGATTTCACTATTGAGTTAGCTATTAAATCCATACACCCACTAACAGAGCTTAACAATATTTGCATGCATGAGTAATTCAAAATACAAGCTATCCTTCAAATAGCATTTAAAATATGAAGTGCATTTTTTACATAAACCCAGAAAAAATTCCAGAATACATTAATTCTCTAGTGACTTGCAAGCACATAATTTCACTTTGTACTTAGTTTTATAGTTGCCTTGTAAGGTGTGTGTGTGTGTGTGTGTATGTGTGTGTGTGTGGTGGCCGCTGCTTAGTTTTACAACATAAAAAGAAAAAAAGTAATATTCATAAATGCAGAACAGAGTAGAAGAAAATATCCCCCCATTAACAGCAGTCAACAAATGAGAAGACAGAAGGGAGAGAAAGCTGCCCCCTAGAAATGAGTCCCAGTGTCTCCACAGCACAGAAGCCAACTCCTAGGAGCTGAAATCCCTTCAGGGCGCCTAATAAAATATTTCAGGGGGCCAGGTCCTCCCCCCAAATAGATGAGCATTGCCATTCAAATGGTGTGTGTGCACTGCGTCTTGTGATTATGTGGAGCGGAGCTTACCTCTCCCCCCCACCCCATATTTTATTCAAGTTGGCACCCCTGCTCCACAGATGGATAAATGTTCTCAGCCAGTTCTGGTTCTACCCCAGGTGAGATGTGCAAATGTGCAACAGTTTTGTGGGTCTCCCCCAGTGCAGGGTGAGCCTGACGGGATCTCTTAGAGAGGATGGGGCATTTCTTGTGGAGTCAGTCAGGTTCCTCTCATCCATTTGCTCTAGCATCTAACTTTCTTTCTAGGTGAGAGAACATATCCCTGCAAACAATTTGTGGATGGTGAAATTTGGGGCACAATTTTTCTAATAAATATCCAAGCAAAGAGGTAATTCTCCAACAGTTTCTTAGGAGTGGAGCGAACTAGCAGAGGCACAGCCCCCCCCCCCGTTTTTTTGTTTTTTGTTGCTGCTTTCACAAGTGGCAGGGATTGTGTGCACAATTCAGGTATTCTTTTACATGTACCATAATTCCCTGAATCTTGTGGGGGTAGAAAGTGTGGCTGCCCCTTGCCAAAAGGTAGAGAATAATTAGCAAAGATCCCCCTTTGTTTCAGAGTGGGTAAGAATGTTTCCCCCCTGACACACCTTTTCTTTTGAAAAGAGCTTGGCTCTTCTTCGTATATCAAAGTTGGAGATAAGTGGAGAAAATATGTTTCCAGAAGAGTCAGACTATGCATTCTTTTCATTTTCTTCATCTACTAAACCATCCTTGCTGCCTCACCCAACCTGGTTGCAAGCACACACACAAACACACCCAGTACTGTGAAGAAATCAGTCAGTCCAGGTCAGCTGAAACTTTATGACTGGATTCCTTCAGTGGAAGATGAAGCAATCAATCAAAAATAAGTCAAAAGGGGGTGGGAAGAGATGTTCATGGTTGTGTATGCCCTCTGAACTGGCATAGTAGGCAACTACAAACACCGTCTTTCCAAGACAGGCTTTCACTTTCACTTCCTTCTAATATCCTTTCTGCTAAATTAAGAAAGAGGCATTTGAAGTGCTTGTGACGCTAATGCCCTCTGTTCAATGACTAGATGCATATAGCTGAAATATGTGCCAGTCTTGTAACAGTATGACAAAACCTTGGCTTCAGACAGGGACATCGTTACTTCCTGACAACCTGCCTGTAATCGTTCCAAATAACAAGCAGGCACACCAATTACAAAGCAATGATAAGCTTTGCTTGAATTATAACTGAGTGGCAATAGCTTAAGACAGCTTTCTTCTAAAGAATGAACATGTTGCAAACACAATGCCTACACAGAACAGTTGTGTGCGTGTCACAAATTAACTACATGGCATGCACATGTCAGTGGATACTAAATCAACCACAGTATATCACAACCCTGTTGCAGTTATTGCCTGTCACCATTTGTGGAGAAGTATATATAAATAGAATTTGCATTGTCTAGTAGTTGAAAACTTCCCTACTTGATAAATCTAACATTTTGCTTGTAATAACAGTTTTGACAGTACCTCTGCTCACAGCAAACTGCCACAGTCATTTGCTTTGCTCCAATGGTGCTTGGCTGTCACAGCCTGTCATGTGGGAAGAAAGCACCAGATCTAACCCCATGTGACAGGGTTTAATCATTCCCATTACTCCTGCTGGCTGTTTAGGCCACTTTGAAGGATACAGCATATAGCTCTAACCCACAAAGTGTCCTTGATTTACAAACCAGAAATGCTATGTTATTGTGATGAAGGCTGGGCAGTCTGACCAAAGTGCAGAAATGCAGTTAGAGAGGCATGTGGGAAAGAAGAATGATTTCTAAATCTGTTTGGTAGGCAATATGTTCAAATGTTTTATCAAAATCAAATGGCACAGTATTGGTTTTCAAAGGTGTCAACAATTATTTAAATCCTTTGGATTACGGGTAAGAAATATGGAGTCAGAGAGGGGATTCATATGACCTGGATGTTCCTGTTTGTTGTCACTTAAAACCTCACTACATGCCATCTTTAAGTGCAGTATAACTACAGCCTGTACATGATTGATCCCAGTAGTTCCACTTCTGAATTCTACTTGTTTGTTAAGTCTCATCCAATCTGTAACAGTCCCCAGGTACTAATCCTGGATCTGCAACGATACCTAATACAAATTTTTAAAACTGAGCTGGAAGTCATTGGAATGCTGAAGACATTGTACAGCAAATCTCTAGACAATTTCTGTGACTGTCTTCATTTCTGGGGTGCAGCCACTTCTTCCCCCCTGTGCAAGTAATGGAGACAATGATATCTCCATTAACTTGTTTACAAGGAAAGAAGAGGCTGGATCCCCCGAAATGGCTAGGAAAGAAGCCTACATGTTCTAGCAAGATCCAGTGCATTGATTGGAAAACAAATCAATTGACTGGAAAACAACAAATAATGTGTTTGAGAGAACTAGACATTGGAATTAAATGTACCTCTAGAACACTGGTTCATATAACTGAATATTATATTTCTTAACTCACTGAAAAGCTAAACTAACCACTCTGTTGCTAGTGCTCTTGAGGCCTTTCCCTACAATTTCTCCTTCTTGTTCTGAAAACAGCTCTAGGGGCCAGAACAAACATCTAAAGGCACATGTCTTTGTGCCACTTCAGACCATCAAAGTCCTCAATGTAACCATGAATGACAATGTGTAAAAAAATAAAAGTGTTGACAAAGGATGCATTCACAGTAGGGTTTCTCTGTAATCATGTATTCTGTGTATATGATTGCATCAGTGCATTAAGGCATTTGACGATATGAACTTTCCTTTTGTAAAATCAGCATGGTCAGGATCAATGTAATAAAAATGTTCAGTGAATAAAGTACCAATAGGTTTATTAAAATATGAATCTTATTCTCGCACTTGTCCCTCTGATGTCACATATCTAGCAGTTTTCTGTTTGATTCCTACGTATGTTCAATGCAGAAAGCACTCTAATACTGGAGGGTTTCCCCACTATTCTATTCAATTTCAGTTCACCAACTCACCATTACCAACTAGGCAACTAGTAAAGAAGCTGAAGATCAAATAATATGAAATATTCTATAGCTAACTGAAATGGAAGAAATTTCAGAATGGATGTAAAGAATAATATTTTCCATATGGCGCACGGTTGGCACCAGTGACTTAACATCTACAGTGGTCTACTACTGTCAGAGCTGAATTGCCAGAAGGGAACTAAAAATTGTGCCAGGAAGTCAGAGCTGAGAGACAAGTCAAGGGTTAAGAGGCAAAAATCACACCAAAATAACCAGCCATGAAAAGCATTGTTTTTCAGGGAAAGTCCCAGTCCAAACTGGATATTCTTTATAGCCCTTCATTTCTAGGAGGGGCCAGATGTCAACCTGAGTTGTCAACCAATGATCCTTTGAATGCTTCACTGCCCACTCCAAACATTAGCTCTGGGGCCTGAAAAAAGGAGGACACTGAACACAGAATTGAGGATTTATTCCTAGTTCTATACCCAATAGCTTCCAAGAACGACTTAGATTGTTGCCATCTGTATTGTCAACCTGCAGATACCACAAACATTAAATGGTTAAGTGTGCAAGCCTACACAAACTTACTTCAACTCAATGGAATTATTTTTGAGTGCTCATGAATAGGATTGTGCTGCAAGAGGCTTTCCATACAATCTATGTTGTTAACTGCTCTATAACCATGGCAATAATCACTATTTCTGTGCCTTCAATCAGCTCAGCTCAGCAGCTTTTACCCATGTGGACTGTCCCCAGGCGATAAAAGCAGATTGACCATATAGCTGTCAATGTTTGACTGTCAAGTAAAGCAGTCTGAATAATAACTATTTGATTATGCATTGCTATTACATTTAAATATGAAATTTTGACCCAAAACCTTGAAAGGGCACGGATGTATAAGTTGTGCTATGGTTTTCTTTGCTGTCATGTTTCTGCAAAAGCAGGTTGGCTGTATGAGCTCTGACACTGTGCCAAAGCAGTGTTTCTACTACAATGCACTTTGGTTTTAAGGTTAGAAAAGCCAGCAATCATGCTGAATACAAAGACAGAGTGTTCCTTCTTTACCCGTCGATGGGATGAACCACTTAAAAAGACTTTTGTCTAGATAGCTAAATTATAGTAACTGTGACAGATGGTGCCACTTGTTCAGATCAGAATTTGACCACCATGAATTAGTCAGGGGTACAGGAATTGGGTGACAGAGGTGGCAGTGTAAGAATAGTGCTGAGCTTTTTACGTTATTTTAATTGCTGATGCTAGAATATTACCAGTACTCTCATTCATGCATACATGTGACAATTTCTAGCAATAATTATATGTCTACCTAATGTGATCCTTATTCATACTGTAGATAAAATGTACTGCTGGGTGGCTGGAGTCAGCAGTTAAAGAATTAAAGGTGCATGTCTGATTTCACCCCTTCCTTCCACTGCCTAGGATTTAAAAATCCTTTTCCATTTAGTGTTACTCTTACAAATTCCTAAAAGTACTGCTTCACATTTCTTTAACTATGCAGCACAACCATATACATAAAAGGAGAAATTTCCTCTTTTCAGGACAGAGCTACATATAAGCACTTCTTTCATTTGGTAAAGCAATGTCTGTATCTTTTCCCTAGCAGAGTAATAACAGAGATAGGATTTTTAATGGACGGAAAAATCAGTCTATTTCATGTCATCTTTACATTTGATCACTCATAAATCTGATTCTACCTTAAAATGCATTTAAACAGCTTTATTTCTCCTAGGTAAAAGACCCAGTTTGGCACACACACAGGCTGGGAGCCTCAATGACTCCCCTCTGGAGGCTTCACCCAGGGCAAAAACTTGGCTAGCACCCCCCGTATAGCTATGGCTCTGATTTAAATATAGATAACATAAATATAGAAATTCATATTTTAAATTCAAAATATACATTTCCAAGCACATTTTGTGCTGAGAACTGTGTGGGAACATTCAGCAAGTGCAAAAGCCAGTGGATACTAAGTCCTAATCTGCACATTAATCCAGGAGGTGTAGATCAGTCAGTTCATAACAGAATTCCGAAGGATCAAATTAATTCAGCATCCCTAGATTTCCAGCAGAAACAATATTGTGTGAGAGAGGAGTTAAGATGGCTTTTTATGATCATGCTAGTCTTCTGCTTCAGACTGAAACCCCAGTGGCTGCACTGCATGGGAAAATGATAATGTGCCATTCCACCCTGTGTGCTTACATTGCAACAACACTTACAAGAAGCTGAAACAATTTGGGCGATATAAGGATTGTGTGGCTGTGTATAGTCATTACAATGCAGATCTTGCAGACTGAAAGCATAAAAAGATTTGCACTGACCTTCAGAGAGTGTGTTGTATGCAGACCCAGCTTAAGTAACAGCCAGATGCATGTAATTTACAGAACAATCCTAACAATACCATTTCAGGATGGTGCTCAATTGCATCTCGACCAGTATCCATCAGCACAAAGGGTGGCTCCTTTGTGGCAGAGGCTCTAGCTCCACCCAATTTACCATTGTCCTCCTGCTAGCCATGGCCAGCTGAAAACCCCAACATGGGGTATTTGGTGTGGCGCTAGTGGATTTTGACTTGTTGGATCTATGCATTTCCCAAAGAGCCTAACTCTTCGGCCCCTCAGTTAAACCAGCCTGATATAGGTGTGGAGAAAACAGGAAAAAAATGTCCATTCCTGTATCTTCCAATCTGGCTGGGATAGGTCAGCAGAACTTTGGAGGATGCTGAGACCCATGCGTCTATAGCCTCTTTTAAAAAACACTCTGCTATACACTATTGGAGGTGGAATTATAGCAGCTGCTGGCATCATACTTGCCCTCTGATGAGTCACTGTTAAAAAAAATTATGAACTATATGTTGTGCCTCATGCCGATTCTTAGTGAAATAATACTCTTTTCTCCTTCAAACCCTGGTAATCATGTTATGAAGCCACTCTTAATTCAAAAGCATGCCACTATAACAGGAAAGAATATATGTGCAATAAATGCATTTATCACACTAATGCCAAAACAGGGAACTGACTTAACATCAGTCAAGAATTTGGATCACGGCAAAAATTTATTTAAGGATAATTATGAGAGGATATGGAAAGAAATGAAGAAAGACATGGAAATTTGGAGCATATTAAATTTTTCATTATGGGGAATAATCTCTGCTATAAAAATGAACGTGTTACCCAAAATGTTATTCCTGTTTTAAATGATCCCAATTATAGGGGGGCCAGGATGCTTTAAACACTGGCAGAAGGAGCTATCTAAATTTATCTGGCAAGGTAAGAAACCCCAAATTAGATATAAACTTCTAACGGATATAAAGGAAAGAGGGGGCTTCGCTTTGCTAGCCCTAAAGCTTTATTACGAGGCATCATGTTTGTGTTGGTTAAAAGAATGGATGACCCTGAAAAATACGGCTATAGAAGGATGGGATAACAGATTATGGAAGGCACGCGTATTTGGGTTACAATAAAGTGAAAGTACATAAGGTGTTCCTAATTAAATATTTTGGAAATCTTGATACACAGTATGGGACAGATATAGAAACTTGCTGGAACCAAAGACACCTTGGTGGTTGTCACTGCTAGAGGCCTTCTTGATAAAGAAAAGAAATAGAATCAAATTGGGCAACTTATAAATAAATCCTGTTTGAAGAACATAATCAGCTTAAATTTTAAAAATTTGAAGAGATAAGACATTGTCTGTGGCTTGGCTACTACAGTATCATCAACTGAATTATGTGTTTAAACTAGACAGAAAAACTGGGTTTGAAAAAGAGATGTCGAAATTGGAAAAAGAATTAATATAAAATAAAATAAAAATTATCAAAAACTTATAGATTATTGTTGGATTGGGAACTAAAGGATGAAGATATTAAAGATTTGATGGTTAAATGGGCAAAAGGACTTTGGGTATTCAAACCAGATGGAAGATTGGGAAAGACTGTGGCAAAAAGATATGAAATTTATGGCCTGCTATATATTAAAAGAAAATTTTCTGAAAATGCTATATAGGTGGTATATGACCCCCAGAAAGCTGACAGGAAAGAATATATGAATTCAGAACACCTAGTTTATGTGTTTGGGGTATAAGGTAGCTCAGGTGGCCTGCCAAAATTGTGGTGTTGTTGATATGCAGCCAGAAAAATATTACTGGTTCCCTTCTATGTGTGGCATTAATAACAAAGCAAAATAGACAAACATCCAATTCTTCTGCATAGACCATTTTAAATAACCTCTTACAACTCACCGCACAAGGTAACTGATATGAATCTTAGGAAATAAATTGTAACATCTGACTTTATCATTGACTCTTTGATTTCATCACTGAAGAAGTCTTACATTTCCATAGTGTGAGTGGCAGCAGGAAATGGTTTTCAAATTCTTCTTGGCAGATGGAATAAAACCTGCCTAGTTATTAAATTAACATGTAACTATTTTTAGATTCCATATCCAAATCCTTTCCTTTCTTCTTTTGTGAGAAGATAGGTCACTGCAAATCAAATCTTAAATGCATTCCTATTTCGGAATGAAAGCATATACTACACACACTTTATTACCCATTGTGTTCCATAACTTAATTTAATGGGGTGTTTTCCTGGTCATCATACAAACTCTATGACCAAGAGTGGAATCCCAGCATTATTGGCCTCAATAATGAAGCAACAAGGTAAGAACTGAGTTAGGTAGCAGGGCAAATTGTGCAGCAGGGAGAGGCCAGGCCAGATTATGCCCTCCTTGCTTCTGACCTAACATATCCCAAACTTCAAAGTAAATTATCGACAACCAACGATAACAGGGATGCAGGTAGAAATCCAGCAGGGGTGTGGAGGATATCCAGTATGTTGTACAGAGTGTCACATGTACAGCTACCTGCCTGCTGAACACTAGCTGTATGCTCTTCAGGGAACACAATTTCTTTCCTTGAGGATAAGGTAACTGACTTGGTGAAGAAGAGAGAGGCAGGTAGATTGGTGGATGAAACCTTCAGGGATGTAGTAGCAGCTTTCCACTGCCAAGGTGGCATCTCCTCTGCTCTTATAGTGTGTCTTGGGGGAAGGATGGTAACACTCAGAAGAAGAAGGAAATAATCCTTTAGAAGGAACCAATTATTTTTGGGATGAGCAGCTATGTTATTTGGGGGTGGAGGGCTTATTGTAGTAGATAATAGGTGAGTTTGTGAAATGCATGCTGACTGCATTGTGACTTGCCTGCCTTGTATGAAAGCTACAGATATCATGTGACATCTAGAAAACCTGACAGACAGAGCTGGGGTGGAGTAAGTGGTCATGAATAAGTCAGTGGTTATGATGCCCTGCCCTGTCCTGGAAGAAAGATTTGGGTTGCTAAATAAGAGGCTGAAAGCCAGGATGTTCAATGTAGTTTTGCCTGTACAGAACCATCCTGACATGAATGGATCAGACAGTGGTGTCAGGAAGAGTTATTTGGATTTACTGGTACTGGGGAATGTTTTGCAACAAGACAGGCCTGTGCAAAAAAAGCAGGCTCCACTTGAACCAGAATGAAAGCAGGCTGTTGAGATAAAACAAAAAAGCAGCAGAGCAGCTTTTAGGCTTATTGCTGGAGAAAAGCCAACAGGAGCTGAGGAGGGTCCAGTTTTGGATATATAATGCTAGGATATATTGTGAAAATGTTTTCGCTTGTCCAAATGGAAGAGGAGTATGGAACAGGGGCATATGATAACAATTCAAAGTAGCCCAAGTGCCATAGTGTACAATCTACATGCCAGAGACCTCTGGAGGGAGACACTGTATAGGTATTTACGGTATATGCTGACACACCTTCCAAGTCAAGGTGATGGTACTGTAGAGCTTGGTTTCAAAGCAGAGCATAAATATAGTGGGCATAATGGAACCTTGAATGGAGGGACCCAGTGAGACATTGTTATCTCTAAAAATAGGAATGACAGGGAAGCGTGTGTGGTAAGTGGTGTCACTGTGCATGTCAAAGAGAGCATATCGGTCAACAAGTGAGAACCCCACAAAGGAGCAGACTCCTTCACATAATTGTGGATTTCAGATGGTGATACCAGCCCACCCTCCAAAGAGTGACCTTGAGATGAAGAATGAAATCAAAGTGGGATCCAAAGCAGGAAATGTGGTAATAGGTTAGCTCATAACAAAAAAGGTAAAATGTCTAGATATCCTAAATGATTGTGTGTAAATGAAAAAAGGTTGGTGTGCACCATACATGACAGGTGGGGTGGGGTGGGGGGAGAGAAGCTGCTTTGGCGTTGTCAGTCCTATCTGAGTAGAAGGAGACAAAACTATATCAACGCAAAACTTTTTTCAAAATGATTGCCTCCATTTGAAGTTTTACTGTCTTCAGGGCTCTGTAGCAGATAAAACCAGTAGGAACATTCTCTTTCCTGCTGTTCAGTTCTTTCCCCATTGACATCCCCTTTGATGCTGCTAGAAAGAGAGATTTTTAAAATGCAGGTTTTTAAAACAAGTTACTTTCTTTGTGACCTGAGATGAATTTTAAGGGCTTTACAAATGAGAGGCCTTCAAAGAGGTGTATGGGTGAACAATGAGCCACATAGTTTCAGTGAAAAAATATAACCTATATAAATATTTCTTTACATTCTTATTTGAAAAAGATTAAAAAAAAACATTTTTCATAATTGCAATATTGCATTTAGATTACCGACCAATAATTTATGCCACCCGCACTGAATGGCACTTGGCCTTTAGCCTCTTGCCTAACAATACCCTGAATAAAACTGATTAGATTGTAATTCACACCTGTCATGTCTTATTGCTTAATTAAAGCAACCCCCTTATTAACATGACAAGCAATTGGACAGTTACCATAATAGATTGTTATCTGACTGGACATATTTTACCTTTACAGCCTATTCTTCCTTTGGGTACACATGTTGTTCACTTGTGTGAGGAAAACCCAAGCTGCTTCCTGGCCTATAATCTGCACATCATGTACTTCAAGCAGTCTTCAAAATTCCTTTGAAATTAATGAGTGTTACTCAGCATCTACCCTGAAGTACACATGAGCTGTGGTTTAGTTTTACAGTACAAATCAAAACACTACTCAAAATTCCCTCATTTGAACAGCCACCATTGGGAAGCATTGTTTGAGTTGAAGTGAGGTAATCTGAACAGCAATGACAAACCTAGACAGCATCTTAAAAAGCAGAGACATCACCTTGCCAACAAAGGTCCGATTAGTTAAAGCTATGGTTTTCCCAGTAGTGATGTATGGAAGTGAGAGCTGGACCATAAAGAAGGCTGATGGGATGGAATACTAGATTTGAATGAAAGGATACGGTAAGTGATGGAAGATGTGTGATGTCAGGATTGTTTCCAATGTTGCAAGGCAAATGTATACTATGGAAATTTGAAAAGTCCTACTGAGGCAAAAAATCTGAAGTCATTTCAAAGGCAGCTTTTCCTTTCTTTTTAAAAACAGGGTTTCAATTCTTCGAAGCTTTTCATACATCCCTATATAATTCTTTTCTTGATCTTCTAAGCATTGGCTGGCACCATGCTCTGGTGTTTAAGCGAATCACAACATGTCTGTGAAGTGATTCACTGTTTGCAGAACTATGCTCTGCCTCTTTATGAGACATTGTAGTACGTGTGGTGAATTCCACTTAGGGTCTGGTCTGACATGTGCTGTATCTCCTTTTTGCGTCAGGCCAACTCAGGCAGAGATTTTCCCTTTTGCTTTCTCAGAAATAACAAGGGTCAGTTACAGCCTTAGGCTGACATATCAGGCATCACTATAGTGATCCATCTGTTTTGTGATATACAGAGTTGTTCTCACACAGAACAATGTTGGTCACAGAAAGTCAATTCATATGATGAATGAAAGCACCCTAAAAAATTACAGTGAAGGAACAAAATTTCACCAAAGTTGAACATATCAGAAAAGATGCTACTGTACAATTTTTTAATATCAGAAAAATAATTATGAAAGTAAAAGTGTTCTTATAGTTCACTATATATTGTTGCACACCACCCCAATCTCTGAGCAGTGCAATATTCTAGGGGTTCTGGGTGCTTACCTGGGGTTCAGTTTCCTAAGAATGAGGGACAGCAGAGACTATGGTGTCTCTATGACATATGATTTATTTACACATACAGTGGTACCTCGGGTTACATACCCTTCAGGTTACATATGCTTCAGGTTACAGACTCCGCTAACCCGCTTAACCCTCAGGTTAAGAACTTTGCTTCAGGATGAGAACAGAAATTGTGTTCCGGCGGCGTGGCAGCAGCAGGAGGCCCCATTAGCTAAAGTGGTGCTTCAGGTTAAGAACAGTTTCAGGTTAAGAACGGACCTCCGGAACGAATTAAGTACTTAACCCGAGGTACCACTGTATATACAGCATGAGCCTATGATGGAGGGGCTCACAGGATTAACACCCCTGATGGCTGAAAGATACCATTCCAGGCAATTCTGAATTACCTGGGTTCCTTGGACTCCCATTTGTCCCCTTCAGGGTCACAGGAGCAGAGGAGACTGTGAGGCAGGCAGAAGCTTCATGGCCACTGACAAAGTGTACATGAGAGGCTACATGGGAGGAGGAAGAATTAAATGTAAGTATCTGCCCAGATCAAGACCTGGCAGAGAGCCAGGAAGGGCTATAGTTTCCAGCTGTCAGTCCAAGCTGTTTCACTGCTGAGGGAACAGATCCCTTGGCCACCCAAGCTCCAATAGCAAAGCCTGGATAAACCAAGAAAACAGAACATGGTCCCATAATCCTAGGTGTACTGGGGTACAATGTCTTAACTTGTTGTTGTTGTTTAGTCGTTTAGTCGTGTCCGACTCTTCGTGACCCCATGGACCACAGCACGCCAGGCTTAACTAGCGGTGAATAAAATACTGTCTGAATATATTCATTGGCACTCTGTTTTTATTGCTTCACATAGGCAAGGATTCAGCCCTGGCATTTAAAACTAAATTCAAAACTGAAATCTGGAAAGTTGTGACTCAGGTTGGCTCTCTATGCACTCTTGATGAAATTTCTGATCTAATTGGCACATTCAGGTTGTCATATCTCACTGTCGGCCCAGCTCTCCAGTTTCATAAAATGCTTGCATTGCTATTAGTGTAAATACTTTAGTTGCTTATTTTGAAAGAGTAAGAATTATCTACCTAGATGGACAGATTATGTTTTTTGTAGCTCAACTACAAAATATTATTTAGGAATTAATGCAATATGCTTTAACTACAGGCAACAACATCTGAGTTTAAAGCTAAACTAGCTGCCAACATAATGAGCATATGCTTAATTTTCCTACTAATAAATAATTCCACAAGACACAGAGTCTAATGAATCTCACAGACTAGGTAATTGTCATTTCATAGGGGTAAAAATAAAGGCTCTCAGGAAATGCAAAAACAAAACTGGATCATTTCAGAGTATGACAAAATAATACAGAAATAAACGCAAACAAAAAATTAATAGAACACAAATGAGTGATAACCATTTGGTGTTGCAAATATTCAAATAGCTTCTGTGTTATATGTTAGTTAATGGAAATAGGTTTTAGAGTAGAAATAATATGAATTTTCTTTCTTTAGCTGAAAATATCCTTGCTTTTTTAGAAATACATACATACACAAAACATAAACAGCAGGCATAGAGCAACATCTTATTCTTCCAACTTCAAATATGTTATACCTTTATAAAGCTTGTATAGATGCAGGTGAACATTGAATATCAATATGTAGGCCATGTTGGTCTGCAAGACCAAACTGCACGGTTTTGATCAAATGGTCTATGACAAAAGGGCCTGCTGTGTACCAAAACTTGATAGTTTCTAGTTGCAATCACTAGAATGCCGGTAAGGAACGTAAAACATTAAAAAAAAAACTGCCCACCAGCTGTGAATAACGACACAGGCACAGTGATTTTGACAGATTAGGTCAGAACAAATCTGTCATCGGTGAAAATGTTCACTCTGCCTAGCCATAACAGATGCCAAACTTTGCAATCTTCTTCACAGGCTGTACATCTGATTCTACTTTGCTTGATGCTTCAGGTACAATGCAGCTGGAGAGACAAATATGTGTGAAGTGACGTTTACCTGGCTGCCATGACATTGTAGAATGATTTTCTTGCCCTCCAGTGACAATATTGCAGAACTCACTGTGATTATCTATGTGAGGGATAGGGAACCTCAGACCTGGGGGCTGAATGCCATCCTCCATGACTGTGTATCCTGCCCTCTGGAATCTTCTCAGGCCACACTCACTTTCCCCAGTTCATCTCTCTCACTCATTCTGCTTTGCACCCTCAAATATTTGCTTGGCTGCAGTGTGTCAGTTAACTGTGATAATGCATCTTGTTTGCCTGGATACAGGGCAGAAAGATGTACTGGTTCTATAGTAGTAGTAGTAGTAGTAGTAATTTATTTATACCCTGCCCTATAGAAACTGCTGACACTTGTGTGGCTGGAATAATAGCCTACTGTATAAAAGTAAGAGTCACATTCAAAACTCTGCCTCCTTTTGCCTGCATATCCTCACTCAGTTTTTCTCTGGCTCCATTTACCATTTGCATGCACTGTACGAAACTTTCAGTTTCATTGTGGCTCTTGTGTTTACATTTTTACCTATCTGAAAAGTGATGCCACCGTTTAATTCTAAAAATCATAATTGTTAGGAAAAATAAGAAAATGTTTTCTTAGCCTTTTAATGTATATTATATAATTTAGCAGAGCAGCTTGTAAAATTCTGAAGGCTGAAAAAATTCTGAGGATCTTGTGAATGAATTATGAATTCATCTATAAATTGAACTGAAAAAGGATTAATTCCTTTTTGGAGAGGGTGAAATATAACTAATTTCTTTTTAAAATGAACCCTCTAAGCACTGCTCCCTATGCACAGAAGTATGTTCATATGCATTTTTTTGAACACATTGACTTATGGTGTTAATTTACCTGCATTAAATGGTCTGAGAAAGTGCCCAAATTCATTAGTGAGTATGAAGACAGAGCAAAAGGTAATGATAATGTCAGACTAATTAATTCAGAGTAAAATAATGTGAGGTTGTCAATAGCCCTTTAGAGAGTAGACGGTCAAAACATGGACACACTAGAAGAGAGCACTAACTGGGTAAAACCTCGTCACCTCCAAATATTATAATTCCCACCATTCTATGTAGTTTCTCTATCACTGAGTCAAGTGAGATAGCACTGCATTGATTTGACATTTGGAGGATTACATTTATGCTGAGAAGGCTCACAACTATTGTCATATTAATGGCTGCATAAATGCTAAACAATTATTTGCTGCCACGGGAGTTTAGAGAATGCATGTGCTGCAGTGCCAGCTTATGGGAATTTGGCACAATGTTACAATTCCAACTCTCCACCTGAGAATAGTACCAATTTCTGTATAACCACAGATTCCCTAAATGAGGGCATATGCACTGGGAAATCATTTAGATCTTGCTTGATATATAGCCAACAAAACAAATAGCTGGCTTTTTCAGCCTCTGGACATTAAAATCTTTCTTATCAAACTAGAAGCAAACAAAATAAAAAAATTCCTTCCAGTAGCACCTTAAAGACCAACTGAGTTAGTTCTAGGTATGAGCTTTCGTGTGCATGCACACTTCTTCAGATCTGAAGAAGTGTGCATGCACACGAAAGCTCATACCTAGAACTAACTCAGTTGGTCTTTAAGGTGCTACTGGAAGGAATTTTTTTATTTTGTTTTGACCATGGCAGACCAACACGGCTACCTATCTGTAACTAGAAGCAAACAATGATGCTTCTTTCTGATCTGGATATAGGTAAACCTCATACCGTTACCTTCTGGGTATTGTCGGTCAGAAGGTGCTAAAGAAGGACCGAACATTTTTTATGTATGCAACAACGGCAGCAAGGATACTCATCGCTAAGAACTGGAAAACGCAAGATCTACCCACACTGGAAGAATGGCAGATGCAGCTGATGGACTATATGCAACTGGCCGAGATGACTGGCAGAATCCAAGACCTGGGAGAAGAGAGGGTTGAAGAAGACTGGAAGAAATTTAAGATTTATTTACAAAAATATTGTAATTTGGTTGAATGTTAAGAAGGATGCTAGATCATAAAAAATTGTCCACCACTAAATTAGATTTGAATTCGATGATAAGTGAGACTAAGGAAAATATAAACCTTTTGGAGAATTGCTAGATTATACTTAAATGAGTGGATATAAGATTGTAAACAAGATGATAATTTGCTCGAAAAAACTTTTTAACGGTGCAAGTGGGAGCGGGAGACGTGAGGGAGTCCAAAGAAGTGATGAAATTATGTTATGATATAAGTAATGTTGTTTATTATTTATGCATTTGTATTCAAAAAATTTAATAAATATTTATAAAAAAAGTAAACCTCATACTGTTAATCTTTTCACAGACACTAGTGTACTTTTAACATACTGTTGCCTCACCAAGATTCAATATGATAACCTTATGAAGTCTCATCTCTGTCTGCTATGCTGCTTCTTTAACCGTGGCTTCATCACAGCTCATTTCTGCTCATTGCAGATTACACCGCTGAAAAAGGCACAGCCATAGAGGCCAATTGGAAGGTTGGCAAGCTAAGCTGTAGGTTTTAATCTTCTTCTGTAAAGGGTGTTGTGCTTTGGTTTCTGAAACAGGATATATTAGTAAACTGCCCATAGTAATTCATTTTAATTCTCAGTTTGCTTAACATAGTGAAAAGAAAGCTGGTGAATCCTAATTTTTTATTCAAAACTGGTCTTTAAGAGGCAAAACAGGTACAAAGATTTATCAGTGACAGCTTCCAGAACTACCTCTGATAAATAGGAACACTCAGATGGTATGAATTCTCAGTTAATCTGTATACTTGCATTTTTCATATTCCTAAAGATTTCTCTTGAAGGATGCATCATATTTGTATCCTTCAAGTGTTGGTCCCACAGTTCTCCAATGTGCTTTTTTAAAAAAAAAAAATCATTTGGCAAAGCATAGATTCTCTTAACTAAAATACTTCCTTTGTGTGCTTGTTCAAACCTGCAAGTACAGAAAAGCATCAAGCCCAGAGTCCTACTAATCAAAATAAATGTTTTCTTAAATAACAAACAGCAACATTTCCTTAACTAATTTACAGGGGCAAAGGAGCTCAAATCTCACTGTGAAGGTAGTGTGATGACGCTATGGGGCTATGAGTTAAGGGAGGGGGACTCCTCCCCCCAAGGCTCATATCGGGGTTGTGTACTGAAGATACTCACTCCTATCTCAGTGCGGAGAGTGAAGCAATAAGCCTCTCCATACCACATGCATTCACAGTGATACACAGGTTTCCCTGTACGTTAATGAAAGATAAGTTACTTAGGAACAAAGTCAGATCCCTGAACCAAAGATACCCAATCCCCATCAAGTTTTTCTTCTTCTTGCCTTCTCCCTCCCATTTAAGCTCTGGCTTGTCATCTCTTTCATCAGAGCTAGGTTTCTCAAGCATCACTTCAGATCAGATTTTCCAAACTACATTCTTTCCCCAGGCCAGATTAGGAAAATGATTCCTCCAGCCCCACTCTCAAAATTATCTGATATGAGCTGAACCATTCAGTCCTGTCTTGGCTGCAGAATCTGGGGTGCATAGTTATTTTTAATGTGTAAGGGTGTGAGTCAGGCAGGAAAGCGCAAGCCAAATATATGAGTTAGAGCTAACAATATTCAGTTATTGTTAGTGTCTTCTATAGGATTTCAAAGGGATAAATATTCTGCCCTCCCCTCCCCTGCACTGAACACATCACACTTAAATTCTTCCCTTCTGGTACCTCTAAAAAAAAGACCCCAATTTTTGTAATTTATCAAGAACAAGAAACCTTCTAGGAAATCACAATCTCATCAGTGGAATGCTATAAGGACACAAGTTCAAAGTGCCAAACTGGCACTGAAATTCTACCAGTTAGACATGCTTATCACTGAGAATGTAACATAAGGCACTGGGAAATTTTTTAGTGAATGAAAAGAAATGTCAAAACAGAGGAAAGCAAACACCGCTTTTAAGATGATCTTAAGTTATTTAGACAAAAGCACAAAACTGGACAAAAGCCATTTTCCCAGACCAAACAGATTATCTTTATAGCTGGAGCTGTTGCTTAAGCCACAGAGAAAGTTTTAAGTAGGCATGTTTTGGATTCCATCCATTTTCATTCTTGATTGCTTCCAGCACTCACCAAACTCCTTTTACAAATTTTCTTTTCTACCAAGTATTGCCTTGATACAACCCAGCTCCCTCTATCATATCTGTCAGGGAACTGCCATCGGAGAGACAGGTAGTGGACAGGCTACAGGAGAATAGGAGAGAATCTGCAGTAGAAGAGGGAACCAGCAGGGGGAGTGCAGGAGTCACAGCGGAGGGGAGGCTCTGGGATGCTTCCAGTGAGAGTAGTGGAGAGGTAACGGGACCCCCGTTGGGAACGCCCACCCTTCGCCGGAAACTGTCACGCAGAGAGTCTCGAAAGCGCATGTCTGTCAAAGAGCTTTTATGTTGGCGTAAATTCCGTAGACGCCCACTGTCAGATTCTACCAGCGACTGACGGAGTCATGCTTTGGGGGCTCCGTTAGTGCATCGGTTTGGATGACCAGCCAAACCCCAGAGGGATCAAGCTTTTACGCACAAGCAGCACACTATCCCACCACAGCAATCTGACAGTCTTTGAAAGCAGCTTGTGCAAGCAGAAGGCATCATGAGCGAACCATCCGGAACCGGAGGAGCAGGAGCGGGAGCTGGCGCAGATCCAAGCCTGGAACAAAGGTACAGGGCGTTGGAGGTCCAGCTGGCACTGCAAACGGCGAGGCTCGAGGAGAGGAGGGCTCAAGATGCAGATAAGGGGAAGACCACCCCACTTGCCAGACGGGTGCCTGGACTGGTGCAGAAATTTGGGGGGGATCCCCGGAACTATCAAGCCTTTAGGACAGAGATGCAATATGCACTCAATCTACTGTTTGATGACTTCCCCGACGAGAACTCTAGAGTGGCGTACGTGATTGGCCATCTAGAGGGAGGGGCGAGGGACTGGGTTCGGCCCCTGATGGCAGCCAATAATGAAATCTTAAAGGACACAATGAAGTTTTTCCGCGCCATGGACTTGATGTTTTCCAGCGAGATCGAGCAGGGAGTGGTGCGCAGGCAGTTAATGGCGTGTAAACAGGGGAGCCGATCTGTACGTGAGTACTGGACTGAGTTCACCATGCTGATTCATAGACTTGGGTGGGACCTTGCTAGTGAACCTATTCAAATGCTGTTTGAAGAAGGTCTCTCTCCGGCAGTGAAAGATGAACTTTCCCGGGCGCCTAGGGCGGAGTCTATGGATCAGCTGACTAAATCAGCGCTGTCCATTGGGGCACGCCAGGAAGCTAGAGCTATGGAAAAGCGGGAAGGAAAGGGGGAACGTTGGAAGGACTTCCGCATTCCAGAGATTCCGGAGCAGCCTTTCCCGCCAGCAGAGCCGATGGAACTTGGAACAGCGCGCGCGCGCGCAGTTTCAAACACCAGTGAAGGGCGGAAGAAGGAGGGAAAGAGCGGCAAGAGATGCTATCTCTGCCAGCAGCCAGGTCACTTTGCCAGAGTCTGTCCGCAAAGGAAGGAATGGCAAGGGATGGCGGGAACTGTTGGGGGGAAGGAGGAAGAAGAAATCACGGAGCCAGTAAAAGCCAACGCCTGGTTGCCAACATCAGGGCACAGCAGCCAGGCCAGGGAGTAATGAATGTGCCCACGCCGGAACCTCCAAGACCAGCGCTTGTGATAGAGGTGTTGCTGGAACTGGCAAACGGACACCCACTGAAGATAAAGGCGCTATTGGATTCAGGTAGCTCATGTAATTTCATGAGCAAAGAGTTTGCAGCTGCACACCAAATACAGACTATCCCATTGAGTAAGCCTTTGCAGGTTACCACGATTGATGGGAGGGAGCTGTTGGGAGGAGAAGTGAGCCAACAGACTGTACCAATGATAATGAGGGTGGCACGACACACCGAACTGATAGCGTTTAACGTAGCCACCTTGGGAGGAGCTCCTATTATCTTGGGTATGAGCTGGCTGGCGCTACACGATCCGCTAGTAGGCTGGCATCAGAGAGTGGTTTCCTTTGGATCAGCACATTGCCTAGAACACTGCAAGGAGGGAGAGGCTCAGGCAGGCGCCAGGGGCACTCTAGCAGGGATGGAAGTGATGGACAAAGGGAGGGTGCCACCACAATACGCTGACTTGCTTGACGTATTCAGCGAAAAAGAAGCAGATAAACTGCCCCCGCACAGACCCTTTGATTGTCAAATTACCTTACTCCCAGGAGCACAATTGCCAGTGGGCAAGCTGTATGCAATGTCAGACAGTGAGATGCAGGAGTTAAGGGAGTTCATTGACAAGAATCTCAAGCGAGGTTTCATCAGAGAGTCACGAGCGGTGGGGGGCAGCCCAGTGTTCTTTGTGGACAAAAAAAACACAGGCAAGCCCAGGCTTGTATGTGATTTCAGGGCCCTAAATGCAGTGTCAGAACCAGTGACTTTCCCTATGCCCAGAATTGATGACATTCTAACACGGGTGAGAAAAGGGAAAATTTTTACCAAGCTGGACCTTAGGGGGGCATATAACTTGATACGTGTGAGAAAGGGGGATGAGTGGAAGACCACTATGTTCACCCCCTTGGGGGCCTTTGAGTACACCGTTATGCCTTTCGGATTACAAGGGGGCTCCGCCTGTTTTCAATCATTCATGAATCACGTCCTGGGGCCACTGCTCTACAAGAACTGCGTAGCGTTCTTAGATGACGTTCTGGTGTACTCAGACAATGAGGAGCAGCATGTGCGAGATGTAAGAGAGGTACTGAGCAAGCTGCGAGAAAACCGGCTGTGGGTGAAACTGGAGAAGTGTCAGTTTCATACCAAGGAGGTGGAATTCCTGGGGTACCGGTTGTCTGACAAGGGATTGGCCATGGATCCCAGCAAGGTTCAAGCGGTACTGGAATGGAAAACACCAAAGACCAAGAAGGACGTGCAAAGGTTCCTGGGCTTCGGAAACTTCTATAGGAAGTTCATCAAAAACTTTGCCCATTTAACAGCGCCCATCACGGATTGTCTTAGTAGCAAAAAGAAATTTGTTTGGACGGGAGAAGCGCAACAAGCGTTCGAACGCTTAAAGCAGGCGTTTGCGTCGGAAGAGCAACTCTTGCACGTGGATCTACAACAACCAATGAGAGTGGAGACTGACGCGTCAGACCGAGCGGTGGGGGCCGTTCTTCTCCAGCCGGGAAAAGATACGTCTGAATGGAGACCGTGTGCATTCTTCTCGCGGAAGTTGAACAAATCAGAGAGGAACTACACAGTGTACGACCGAGAACTGCTCGCCATTCATGAAGCATTCCGGAAATGGCGGCACTTGCTGATTGGGGCGCAGCACAAGGTTCAAGTCCGAACTGACCACAAAAATCTGGAATACTGGAGAACAGCCCGAGTGCTGAACCAGAGACAAGTGAGATGGGCCCAGGAGTTCTCCAAATTCCACTTTGAGATTCGTTACGTGCCCGGCTCCGAGAACGTGAGGGCGGACGCTCTTTCCAGGAAACCTGAGTACTTAGAGGGGGAGGGAGCGCCTGAGGCAAGGCATGTAATCCCTGAAGACCGCTGGGTGTGTGGGGCGGCATTGGTGGGGCAGAGGGAACTGATAGAGGGTACGGAGAACGATGAATACGCCCAAGAGAAACTCAGAGAGCTCCGGAGCACAGAGGAGAACACAGGGGGGTTCGAAGAAAAGAACGGGGCGTTGTATTACAAAGGGGCACTGTACATACCCGACGGGGAACTGAGGGGCAGAGTACTCAAGCAGTTGCATGACAGCCCCACAGCGGGACATTTTGGACAGCACAAAACCATGTGGTTGGTTACCAGGGAGTTTTGGTGGCCCAAGGTGAGGGAGGACGTACGGGAATATGTCAGGGGTTGCGACAGGTGCCAGCGAGCGAAAGGAGAGAGGGTGGCGCCAGCGGGGCTATTACAACCCTTACCCACGCCCGAAAGGCCATGGGAGGCAGTATCCATAGATTTTATGACGGACCTGCCAAAATCCAAAGGCAAAACAGCTGTCATGGTGGTGGTAGATCAATTAACCAAGATGTGTCATTTTATAGCTTGTTCACATGCAGTCACAGCGGAGGAAACCGCCAAGTTGTTTGTAGAACATATTTTCAAGTTGCATGGCGCCCCCTTGAGGGTGGTCAGCGACAGAGGGAAACAATTTACTTCCAGGTTCTGGAGGAAACTTATGAGCTTACTGCACGTAGAACTCAATTTCTCAACTGCCCGGCACCCAGAAACCAATGGGCAAGCGGAAAGGGCAAATGGGGTTTTACAACAATACCTGAGGTGTTATGTAAAAGACAGAGAAAATGATTGGGTGGATAAGTTACCTCTAGCAGAATTTGCCTACAACAACGCGGAGAACGTGTCCACAGGGATGAGTCCCTTCCTGGCAAATTATGGGTGTCACCCCCGGGCATTCCCAGGAGAGGGAGGGGAGAGGTGGAGCGTGCCGGCGGCGGAATATTTTTTTGAAGAGATGGAGGCGATCCACCGTCAGCTTCAACTTAACTTAGAGAAAGCCAAGGAAGAATATAAGAAGCAAGCAGACAGAAATAGGAGGGAAGGTGAAACTATAAGGGTGGGGGACCGGGTGTGGTTGTCCACCCAAGGGCTACCGTTCAAGGGCGGGAGTAAGAAATTGAGGCCCAAAAGATTGGGACCCTTTGAGGTCATACAGCAGGTCAACCCAGTGGCATTCAAACTCAGGCTGCCCAGTCACATGAAATTACACCCAGTATTTCACAGGTCATTACTGTCGCCGTACCGAGAGGGACGCGAGTGGGGGGAGCGTGAGAGAGAGGCCACCCAAACGCCCGTGATAGAAGAGAGAGAGCGCGACATGAACGTGGCAGGAATCATTGATTCCAGGTGGAAGGGGAATCAGGTGGAATATCTGGTAGAATGGGAGGGGGAAGCAGAGTCGGAAAACACTTGGGTACCAGCAGAGGTAGTCAATGACGAGGTTTTAATAGAAACATTTCATCAGCGTTTCCCAAGAAAACCGCAACCCGTGGCTCGATTTAGAAGGGAACACTTTGGGACCACCGATGAGGAAGGAGAGTTTGAAGGGTTCCCAGAGTCAGGGGTGGGTGAAGAAGCCGACTCCGACGAAGAAGAGGAAGACGGGGAGAGAGACGGTACGCCGTGGCTGGAAGTGTTAGAATCCTCGGACGACGAGGAGAGTTCCTTCAGGGGCTTTCCGCCCTCACCGCCAGTGGGAGAGGAGGCGGGAGGGGGTGAAGGGGGCCCTGGGGGGGAGGTGGATGTCAGGGAACTGCCATCGGAGAGACAGGTAGTGGACAGGCTACAGGAGAATAGGAGAGAATCTGCAGTAGAAGAGGGAACCAGCAGGGGGAGTGCAGGAGTCACAGCGGAGGGGAGGCTCTGGGATGCTTCCAGTGAGAGTAGTGGAGAGGTAACGGGACCCCCGTTGGGAACGCCCACCCTTCGCCGGAAACTGTCACGCAGAGAGTCTCGAAAGCGCATGTCTGTCAAAGAGCTTTTATGTTGGCGTAAATTCCGTAGACGCCCACTGTCAGATTCTACCAGCGACTGACGGAGTCATGCTTTGGGGGCTCCGTTAGTGCATCGGTTTGGATGACCAGCCAAACCCCAGAGGGATCAAGCTTTTACGCACAAGCAGCACACTATCCCACCACAATATCTTTTTAACCACTGTGTTCCAGCTGGTATAATGATTTCATCCTCACTGCATTGCACCACAGTCTTAATCTTATGTCTAGTTAAATTTAATGAATGCCGCCCAAACATTCTTTAAACAACATTTACAACAAGAAGATCAAAGTGCACTATAAAACTGGACAGTTGGTCCAAAACGAAAAGGGAGAATTTTATGCAAATACACTTTATAGACATTTCAAGCAATTCATCCTTAGGTATTTTTTGAATTATTCATCAGAAACAGACTAAATATTTTGCAGATTTAGACAAACTTATCTAGCCAAAAAAGAAGATGTTAGAGAGCTAGAAACATATGCGGCACTGCCAAACACATGGGGAATAGTTCAGTGCCAAGAAGCCCCACATGCCACAGAGCTTCTTCTACAAACGTATCATCTGGCTGTAGAATCTCACACTATAATGGATTCCCAATTAAGCCCGCACACCTCAGGGCTATACTGCAGGCAGTGTTTCTACCCAGGAAAGACTACACTGCTCTTGGACTCCAACTGGATGAGCACGTGAGGGGACAGTACTTGGGAGTTGCCTAGCAATTACAGCATATCCACTCTTTCCTATACTTCCGGCATCTTGCTTAGCCTGCTTATCTGGCAATTTCAAGAATGAAAATCATCTTCTCCCTTTTGCTCTGAAGAATTTGTCTTTTGTATGGTAAATTATCCTGAGAGTCTTGAATAGACTTTGGCCACATAAGTACTGCTCTTGTCTGTGGCCATGAAGCAGATACCAAATAACACTCAGACCAAAACAGAGCAAGAGCCAGGTGGGCCAATTGTCATGGGCTTACAGTGTTGAGGAGGCCTACTCAGAATTCCCTTGGGAGAGACAAAGGGATCCTTTGGTAAAGATTATTGGAAGTGTGTGTGTGTGTGTGTGTGTGTGTGTGTGTGTGTTTTGAAATGGGACCTATATTTTCCACTTGACCTGGGCCTATTACCACCTTTGCACAGCCATGATAACACCAGCTATTACATGGCCAAAATGATCTATGTCATATGACCTCCATACCACCTCGATAATATTTATGAGGTGATTAATAAATATATAATAATAATAATAATAATAATAATAATAATAATAATAATAATGCTGTTTTGTAAGTCATCCAGGAGGTGGGATACGCAGGCATGTGAAAGTGACATTGTGGGGTCTAATGAGGTAGTAATTTGTTATTGCACCAATACCACCCCATATTTCGGCCATTTTGGGGGGCTCATATAGCTGGATGCTAAGCTTACCATGCTCCTTCAAATGTGTCCTTACACACCAAGTTGCAAAATATGATCTACATCCAGCAAGCACTCTAAGTTATGTCAGCGAATTTATGAGCATAACTCTTTGGGCCCGAAAGAAAAGTACTTTTAAATATATATCTAGACTCATTTAATCTGTGTCATTTTGGGTGATTTCAGCAGGACCTTTGATGCAAGTGACATGGCCTCTAAACTCTGACAGAGATTATCTGTAGTTAAGACAAATTTTTATCCCCACCTAGTTAGATAAAGAAATGATTCAATATAATTTAAAATCAACTAGTGTTGCCAAGTGATTATTTGTATAATGTCACTGATTTGTAACATTTTGCTGCCGGCAGTCGTGATATGTGTGGTGAGTAAGTGGCTGTATTAAGATGCTAATATTTTTAAATAAAAAGTAAAGTGAAGAGAAAGTGAAGAGAAAATCTGTCTTCTGTAGAAACATATGTTCAGTAATCTGGAAATATTTTCCCCCAAAGGGAAAGCACACAGGCATGCTGAAGTAACTTTTTATGCTGGTCTGCTCACTTACCTCCTCCGATGAGTCGGTTGTGGAAAGATTGCGTAGATGCAAAGCTCAATTAGTGTAATTTATGTATCCTTGGATGTCAATCACTGCTGTTGAGAGGTGGGACTCGCAGGGACCCTGTGCATTAATTAAGAGCTCATCTCTGCAGAGTTCTCTTTCCACCTAAGGACGAAAAAGTAAGTTTTAATTAGATTCGAAAAGACAGCATGTCACAAGCAAAATAATAAAATTATTTAGCTGAAACTTCAGTAAGGATGAGAAAGAAAACATTATTAACACAAATACCATGTTAATGCAATGAATCTCCTGGTCATATTCAAGTGCAATAGCTAAAGAAGTAGTTTCTTCATATGAAGTTAATTTTGCCTGAAAGCATTTGTGTCTAAGTTCTATAGTAGTACTCATGTTTTCACTGGCTAGACTAGATGCCAGCTTTATTATTGGGCCCCTGCCTAATTATTGATGCTAAGCTGATGCTGATTGAGTGCAATTACACTGCTGTAGTTTGAGGGTATTTCTCTCTGATGGCCAGCTTTTTCTTTCAATGCTACCCTGAGGCTGAATATGCAATGGGCAAAACAATGCAAACTCAGCAAAGGGGAGTGAAGAGACTTGCACAACACATCCTTTTCATTGGCTGAGTGATGAACGAAATGTGCAATTGCTGGCTGGCCCTCAAAACTCTGGCACTCAAGAGAGGTTGGAAACTAGCTGGGCTCACCAGTGTCAGCTGCTTCAGAGACGCCTGTCTCTTCGAATGGCCTGTGTGAGGGCTATCAACTATTCTGCTTAGGACTCACATGGGAAATGATAGCTAAATAATTGATTATAACATTTATAAATTGAAGGAGGCAAAACAAATTTTAAAAGCTGGTCCAGACTCTAGAAAATAAACATGTCAGCTAATAGCTCATATGTAGCAAACAAGAGGGGTGGGGGGAGAAATTAAAATGCATTTACATTTGGAAAGAGAGGAACAAATTCTTCAGTCACTGGCCAAATCCAAACTAAACCAGGGGCATTAAAAGACCTTAAAAACAAGAAGAGCAGTAAGAGTAAAATTCAGGAATAATAATCTGGTAGTTAGAAGTAAAAGAGGATTTCAGCCCTGAAATATTACAGACAGCTGAGAACAGAAGCCAAAGTACACAACGTACCCTTTACATGACATAATTAATGATAATTATAAAGGCAGTTGTTTCAGGGAGACATAGCACAACAGGAAGATGCGTCAGAATGTGGAATAGATTAACTAGCTGCCCTAAAATAACAGAATACAAGTTCTTCATTGCTATTGTATTTCACAGTCACACTATTAAAAAGCAAGGGTGTTTTGGGAAACATGGCCATTGTGAACGTTATAAATTTACTACCTAAAGAGTGTACCAGATATATACCGAATAACAGCTGCAGAGCTGACAGAACAAAATGCAGGTACTCTGTGACAACTCTTTCCACCCCGATAGTAAGGGTCAGGCTGAAAAGTTTGTCCATTCCCAACCTCACTCATCTACAGCTATATCTTGATTTGTTCATGATAATCATGCACTGATTAATACAGGTGAATACAGGGGGTTATAGTACCATTTGAGAAAGCTCTAAATCTCAAAGACTTAAGAGGGCTTCAGATGGTTTCATCCCAGGAGTGGTCACATTCAAAACAGAGAGTGCTTCTGAATAATTAAGGCCAACTGTGGAGAAAAGTCAACCACAGGAGCAGCCTTTCGGAGCCAAATGGAGTTTCTGTAACCTGAAAGATTTAGTAATCCACAGCCTTGTTGTTCCTTACATAGGCAAACAATGTGGTGGAAACATCCAATGATCCTGGTACATAGCAACCAAATGTTTGGAGATCTATGCCTTACTTCCACACTATTTCTTTACTGCAACAAACTGAGTGACACATACCACCACTGGAAAAAAAAGGGGGCAGGGAGAAACAGAAGGGTAGCTCTCTCTAAAATGTTTTTGTGTACCCAATATCCCTTTCTCTAGCGCCTGTGATTTTTCTTACACACAGACACGGTAGGTGGTTTTTATTTCAACATGGAAAGGTGTGCCAGTGGTTTGTCATTTTAAGTTATATTGAGAGCCTTGTTATCTGCAGCTTCCTGCTAGTAATATTTAGCACAATTCATGTCAGTTGTATCCCTTGATTAAGAGTATGACAAGAATGAGAAACACATCAACCTGCAGAACCGACAGAAAATCTTTGTTCTTCTAAACAAAGATATGAATTTTATAACCATTTAAACTGCTGTCATTCCACAGGGGACAATGTCAAAGTCAGAACCAAGTTACGAATTACACATTAGCAGCAGGTTGCCTTTTCAGCCCTTCCCTTCATGTTTCCCTCTGAACCCACACTCTGAGTTTTGGCTTTGGAAGCAAGCCAGAAAAACAGAGCTAACTTAAACAATAAAATCTCGATGATCTACTGAACTGTAACTGAGATTTGCGACCTGCTTTGAGGCGAATCAAATCCAGCAACAAAACTCCTTACACACGGCTATCAGCAAGTGCCTGGCAGAATGTCAACACAGTGGTACTAAATATTCTAAATGACTCATGCTGGGAACCACTGGACATCATGTGCTGCCATGAAATAATTATAAGAAGTAGATGGATTCATCTCAATGTACTTTTGTCACATGAAAGAAATATGCCTACTAGCCTGATATGTGTCTTGACCACAGAAAATCCTTGTGTGGTACAATACATATTGTAAATCCTTTCATACAAAAATAAGGAACATTGAGAGATTTGATAAAGCAATGGTTCCCATTCAGAAGTATTTGAATACATGAATGAAACATTTTTGGGGGATGATTACTGTCATGCTCTTCTCATTATATCATTTTACTAGGAATTCTCCTTCTCAGTTTTTTATTGGAGATCACAGTATTCTATTCATTCCTATCTTCCTGAAACTCACTAGCATAGCCTGACACACCTTTAGGAAACATTGCTTTTAATGACATTTAGAAAGAAATGCCACAGTGTGCTGCACTTTTTCATGCAAGACATTTCCACCCTTGGTACTGTGATGGCTTGCCCTGCTCATACATGATTGACTTGGGGCAGTAATGAGCAGTCTGAGCTGAGGCAAAAGTGGAGATGCAGTGGGAGGAGGAACAAAGTGAAGGCATTTGTGCAAATCTCTCTTTATTGCTCAGACTGGTGAGCACACTGGACCTTAAAGTACTTTAAAAGAGCAGGAAGTAGTCCTTTCCTTGCTAAGATGGTGGCGGCTGGGACTCTTTACACCTACCCCGAGAACTGGCGGGCATTCAAAGCCCTCATAGCTGCCCAGTACAGTGGTGCCAAGATCAAGGTCCTCTCCACCCCACCCCAATTCCACTTTGGGCAGACTAACAAGACCCCAGAGTTCCTAAAGAAATTCCCAGCTGGGAAGGTTCCAGCCTTTGAAGGAGACGATGGATTCTGCATGTTTGAGAGCAATGCCATTGCACAGTAATGAGGAGCTGCGAGGACCCACCAAGGAGGCAGCTGCCCAGGTCATCCAGTGGGTGAGCGTTGCGGACAGCCACATTGTCCCTCCTGCCAGCATGTGGGGTCTTCCCCACACTGGGCATCATGCATTACAACAAACAGACTACAGAGTATGCCAAGGAGCAAGTAAAGCGGATTCTTGCCCTCCTTGGTGCCCATTTGAAGACCAGGACGTTCCTGGTGGGGGAATGCACCACACTGGCTGACATCACGATTGCCTGCACACTTATCTGGCTTTATAAGCAGGTTTTGGAGCCATCCTTCCACCAGCCGTAAAAAAAACGTCAGCCACTGGTTTGTGACCTGCATAAACCAGCCTCAGTTCAAGGCTGTCTTGGGAGAGGTGAAACTGTGCGAGAAGATGGTACAGTTTGATGCCAAGAAGTTTGCTGAGAACTTGGCACCAACAACGCCAGGTGCATCTCTGGTATCTGGGTCTTCCGTGGGCAGGAGCTAACCTTTCTGCTGAGCCCTGACTGGCAGGTGGATTATGAATCCTACACTTGGTGGAAGCTGGACCTGGAGAGCAAGGAGTGCAAGATGATGGTGAAGGAGTATTTCCTGTGGGAGGGTGAGTTTAAGCATGCTGGCAAAGCCTTCAACCAGGGAAAGATCTTCAAGTGATGCCGCCAGAGAGCTGGCGAGGGGGGCGAGACTGTTCCCAAAACCATGGACCTAAGGAAGGGCGTTGTAGTCTCCAAGGGAGCGGTGAGAGCTCCTGCCACCATTAGAAACAACTCAGCAGGGAGAGATGTCGTGAAATCCAAAATGTGAATTTAAAAACCTGAGTGTGCTAGTAAAAAAAAGAGAGAGAGCAGGAAGTATCTTCTGACTTGCTCTGGCCTATCAAGGTCACTTCCATAGGTGGTGAGATTTGTCCCCTGAATTTCTGTCCTTGGTCTGAACTAGACAGCTCCGTCCCTCCTATATATCCCTATGGGAAAGTCCTGGCAACTAGCCTTGGGCATAAATTTACATCTTTGCCCTGCTCTTTTGACACTTGAGAGGTATATTTCAGAACCCACCCTATTCTTGTGATTGTAAATTGCTTTGAACAGTTTTTAATATTCTATTTTGAAACTGCTGTTACGTGCCCTGTGTCCTTACAGTGAAAGGTGGGTAAGAGATTGAATTAATAATTATAATGATAATAATATTGCTTTATGATGTCTGAGATGTTAAAGCTGATTCACATAACTAATTGGGTACTTGAAGAATTGCCATGTTGCACTTAATATCCATCTGATAATCAAATATAAAGAGCTCTCACTGTAATACAATGAGTGGTAACTAAGTCATAGAGTAGGTTCATTTATTTCAATGGGTCTACTCTGAGTATAACTAACATTGGTTACTGTTGAATAACTGTCCATGTATCTGGGGGGAAATGCTGAAAATCTGAAATACAACAAACATATCCTATTTCTGAACAAGACACTAATGGCTTCTATAGACTTGACAGCAACATACACAGAGAATGAGAGAAAATATAGTTAGCTGGCTTGTGTACAGGTGAAAATTATGCTGCATATTACATGTGAAAATGTCTTATGGACAACAATTCTGGGATAAACAAAGACAGCTCCTGAATTTATCAGTACTGAAACTACTTTGTATATGATTCTTTGGCAATCAAGAGCACCCACATGGTGGCTGGAAATCATTAATCAGGCAACCGAAGCTCAGTGTTTTGTGCTTGTCAGACAACGACCGCTGCTGACTCTAATGAACAAAGAAAGAGGATGCTCACTTTAAAATAAGGATGCACCTGTATGTGATAACTTCAGCTTCAGCATTTTGCTGTCCCAGACTCCCCAATTATCCTTTCCATTTGTCACACATTCCTCACCTATCCCACTTTTATATTGTAACTTAATTTGTTTTGGTTGTGCAGACATTCTAACTCCTGATTAGAAAAAGAAAGGCAAAATAATAACTCTGTGGAACAATATTGCCTTACTTGCATGATTAAGAAAAAAATAGATTTTATATAGTTAACTCTATAGAGTCCAGTTCAGTGTCAAATCTGAGTGCTCTTTCCTCATCCTTCCACTCCTTCCATTACTTGTCATATCCAGTGCAAAGTTCCCAGCTTGAATTAAGCCATAGTTCCCTGTTGTGACTGTTTCTCCCATTGCCACATGTCAAACTTCACCTGACAACAGGGCTAGCGCTACAATGAGACAAAGGAGTAGCAAATTGGTGCCCTCCTTAAGCCCAGATCTCATTATCACTGCTGGGAAAGTAAACTAGGAAAAAGAAGATCACTATGGGAAGGCTATCCCTTCCGGGAAGAGTTGAAGTTAGTGAACCTGTTGCTAGTAAGGAACTCTGTACCTGGGCCTCTAGAAACAATGCTTGTCTCAGAAGTATTTCCAAGCTATGAAGATGCTCTTTCAAGAAGAGCACAACCATCATCCACCTGTGCCATGTCCTTTTCAGTGTATGCAATGTTCTAGGAAAAGATTCATGGATTTCACACCTCACAAGTCATCTCTGCAAATTCAGAATGAATACGGGTGTTACTTGGGCCAGGACTCTTTCCTATATAACATTCATGTTAACCTCAAAAAGAAAAAAGCCAACCCTGCTTTACACAGACATTAAGAAATACAGAACTATGGAAATATAAAAATAGGGGAACGACTAAGAAATTGAAGGAAGGTCATGTGTGTGCTTTAAACAAGGAACAAAGTGTTAGATTCCAAGCATAACAAGCCAGTTACAAACACATATCTCATCAAAGGCTACTATCCAGTGAGACTTAACATTTTCCAATTTCTAACTTCAACACTTTCATTAAGCTAGTGCCAAATACCAGAGAAGGTTTGTGCCCCTCCCTTTTCACCCAGACATAGCAATGGTAACCGTGGAGTCTAGTTTGAGAGGGCTGGCAGGAAGCACAGTGAGCAGAAAAATGGATAGTGCAAAGGGTAGATACCCTGCAGCCGTGTACCTCACCTCTATACATGATTTTGCTTGTCTATCCCATAGCAACTCATTTGTCTGAGTGTGGCATGAAAAAAGCTGTTGACAACTGTTGTGAAATGGCCTATCCAAGGCACAGATCAGGGTACAGAGCACAAAGGAAGCAAATTACCACTCAGTAGGCAGGTTCCAGCACATAACCTGGCTGCTGGCCAAGTCTCCTTTTATTAGTATAAGGGTCAGGTTTATTTCAGATGTACAGTGAGGCATCTAGAAGGAAAAAAATAGCCTTTAAGATGTGGGCTGCTAGCTCAAGCAGAAAGGGATACAATGCAGGTGCCATAAACTCATAAACTTTTTTATTTTGGACAATGACAATACAGATAGGAATAAGAAGAATAAGGGATACTGGTACAAATGTTAAGGAAGTACATTAATGAATACTTACATAATATACATCAATATAAATCTACAAGGAAATTATTTCACAACTGATAAGGAAAAGCCTTGGAAATCTCAGAATCAAGTAGAGGGGAAGCATGGTGTACTGACTAGAATGTTAGACTAAGATGAGAAAGACCTATTTAGTGGTACCTCTGGTTACGGACTTAATTGTTCCAGAGGTTCTTTCTTAACCTGAAACCATTCTTAACATGAAGCACGCTTTTGCTAATGGGGCCTCCTACTACCACCGTGCCGCTGGTGCGTGACTTCCGCTCACATCCTGGAGCAAAGTTTGCTACCAGAAGCATCTACTTCCAGGTTAGCGGAGCTCGTTGCCCAAACCGTTTGTAAGGAGGATGGTATGTAACCCGAGGTTCCACTGTATTGGAATTTCCACTCAGCCAGGAAGCTCACTGGAGGACCTTAGACAAGTCTATCTGAACAGGCTACCTCATAGAGTTGTTGTGAATATGAAATAGAGGTAACTATATGTATGCCAACTTGATCACCTCAGAAGAAGGAAAGAAGGAAGACACTCAAAGACTAATAAATGTATCATTTTCAAGTAGTAAATAAATAATAAGGATCAATTGGTTTGGTACTGTTCTTCATCTACACACAAATGACCTAGATGAAGTAGATTCACAAAAATTGCAAATGATACAAAGCTGAAAGTAATTACTAACAACTTTGAAAATAGCCTAAAAATCCAACAAGATCCTGAAAGATTTGAAAACTGAGTTGAGAACTTCAAATATAAGAAGGACAAAAGTCCAATCTACATTTACATTTAGAAGCACAGCTTCAAACAGGTGGAAAAGCAGTATAAAATATTTATATAAATAAGCAGAATCTAACAAGATGTAAAGAGGGACTTAATGCAAGACTTGTTCTATTTCATTCAGAAGCCATAAGAAAATACAACTTGGAGAACTGCCCAGGACTAAGGTATTAAATCACTCTGAATTAAGACAAGTATTTAACTATATCCATTGGAATGATTAAAAGAAGAAGAAACTGCTTTGAAGAATGCATTTCTTTCAAGTCAGTTTTGAGACTGTTTTGGGTGTAATGTATTCTCTTTAAATAATTTAAAGATTATTGTCACTTAATGGCAAGGGAGGTCCCTCTTATGGGCAAAGTGGGGCATAACCTTACCAGGTTTCTGACCCCCCGCAATCCAAATCTCCAAAGCCAAGGTTTAGTCTTTTTCTCCAGCCTCTTTCTCTCCCAAAAAGTAAAACAGGGCAAGCCTGTTTTTGGAACGTTTTTTGGAAGCCAAACATCCGGACGCGGCATCTGATTGCGTGCAGGAAGCTCCTGCAGCCAATCGGAAGCTGCACCTTGATTTTCAAATGGTTTCAGGAGCTGAACGGACTCCCAGAATGGATTAAGTTCGAGAACCAAGGTACTGCCATATCCCCAAGTGAATCACAACTTGGATTTGTGGGGGGTTTTTACCTGCTGACAACAGAAGCAGATGCTTTGTTTTAACCCCTTTCGCAAAATTTCAAAATGCTTTTGCAAGTATTCAGAGTGTAATCCCGCATATATCATGGAACAATCCCCATGAAATTCAATGGGGTTTATTTCTGAGTAATGTATTTCTGAGTTTTTTTGGCATGAACCTACAATTGTGACAGCAAGGGTCCCTTCTGAACCAAGGTGAGATACTTAAATGCTAAGTGTTAACAAAATTGCAATGTTTACGATTCCACTGTGTCTTTGCAGAGGAGGATAGGGACAGAACCAGAACATGCAGGGCCACATCTGTTTTTCCCAGCAGAGTAGCAACTGTAGCAGCAGAAACCCCTTCGGAACAAGGGAAATACACTTTGGGTGCTAAATACTTCTACAACTGTATCCCTTATGTACCCACTGTTACTTTTTCAAGGGAAAAGGATGGAGACCTCCTTGCAGCCACACCAAGTTTAGGGTCCACCAGCCTCTACTGCTTAATGAAAGACAATGGATCTGGAACCAAAGGTTTCATTGATATTGTTAGGCTCTCTAAGTTATGCCTGTTCTATTTGTTGTTGTTAATTTTATTTTATTGAAATATTTTTTACGAACATTTGATGAGCTTTAACTGGACTATTTCAACAAAGTATGCAAAGAGAAAAAGAACAAATAAAAAGTTGCCTTTTATTCTAAAGAAAAAAGAAAATGTAGATGAAAGATACATAACCAATGCAATTATTTTGCTTAGAAACCCAAACCATACCTCTGTAGTAAGTGTAGATTTCCCCAAGGTGTTAATATCTCTTATTGTTTCATTCTGTTTGTTAATTGTTCTTTTAGGAGCCATTAAATTGTAGTTGTTAAGAGTACCAACTGTTCATTAACCAAAGAAACGACTCTGGACTTCTTCCTAGTTGAAAATATGTATAATGCTGCCAAGTCTGAATGTTTTTGCTAAAATCAATGCAACATAAATTTCTATATTATTTTCTGGCCAATTGTATTTTTAGAGGCTTACAGCACAGTGGATCACAGAAACTGCATTTCCAGAACTTTGTGTGAAACATGAGTTTTCATCAAATCTATACCCTGCACATTCATTCTCATTGAACTTTGCATAGTGCTGTATCCTGTTTCCACTGGCTTATTAGCACTACATGTGCTGCAGCTAGCACAGAGACATTCCTGAATAGCTCAATCTTAAGGCACAGGATCCAGATAAACAAATAAAAGCTTTCCTGTAGCTCCATTGTTCCTTGCCTTCAGTACCTTCACAGAGTACTGTTTCTTAAATTTACCCCTGTTTGGATGAACTTGTGTACTGCCCACCATGTTCCACCCAAGAGCATTAATTTCATGCAACTTCTAAACACTTCTCCTAATATACAGCATAAGTTGTATTTCATGATGCAAGACTCTAATTCACTGAAGCTAGCTTCCTGTTAGTGTTTCCAACATACACATCAAGCCTTCTGAAGAATGGTTGAGGGAGTTGAGTATGTTTAGCCTGGAAAAGAGAAGACCAATAGGAGATATGATAGCCATCTTCAAATATCTAAAGGTTTGTCACATGGAAGATGGAGCAAGCTTGTTTTCTCCTATTTCAGAGTGTAGACTTCAGGTTACAAGAAAAGGGACTCTGACTAAACATCAGGAAGAACTTATTGATGGTAAGAGCTGTTTGACAGAAGAATTAGCTACCTTTGGAGGTGGTGGACTCTCCTTCACTGAAGGTTTTTTAAAGCAGAGGTTGGATGGTCATCTGTCCTGGATAATTTAGTTGAGATTCCTGCATTGCACCTTGCGGTCCCTTCCAACCCCACAATTCTGATTCTATTACACCCTTTTTGTTTGTCTGCAGATGCAGCAAAACTACAACCAAGCCCAGACTCTGCCACTGATAGAAATATAACATTGGATCTTTATCCACAGTTTCTATGCCAAACTACAACTTTTTCAAGACTGATATATAAGGTAGCTGTTCTGAAATCACAATAATCCATTTTGATTTTTCTCATACTCACTGTTAAAATGATTTACTAATAAAATGGTTATTTACTGAAGTGTGCCTTGGCATCTTTTAAGTGGTAAGAACATTGATATGTGAATTTGAACAGTTTGGTATCAATGGGTAACTAACATTTTATGGTTCGTTACAGGAATGTAACTCATTGAACTATCTATATTTTTCATAGCCTAATTTGAAAGAACGTGCAAAAAGGGACTGTGCAATCATTACACAGTAATAGTTGAAATTCCTCTTCTCTTTTAAGGACATGTCAGAATCAATAGGGTTTCTTTGGGGGGGGGGTGGATTTACAAGCTCAGCAGTAAACTTGACAGGGCAAGATCAACATTATTAACCCACAAACCATTGCCTATTTCCTGAAGATAGCTCTGAAAACAGAAAGCTGAACAATTTATCCCCTCCCCTATCACCTGTGGTGAATGAGCACCTGAATCCTTCACTGTGTTGTACAAGTCAAACTTTTGCTGTCCACAATACATACTCCATGTAGAAAGAACATAGCTTTAATCAAAATGGCACCTGGTGTTCATGGTGAATTATTCAGAAAATTAATTTGTCATGAGCCTTGTTCACCATGAAGTGGAAGATCATAGGGAGAGCAGTTATGTGGAGCAGTCCCGATTATTGCAGCATAATTAATAGGGTTTTTTTGTCCCCCCCCCAAGCTTCACCAAACCTCCTGATTGCCATATGTGAAGATTTTAATTCATTTCTAGAGTGTCCTTTCAGTTTCTACACCTATGCATGGAACTTCTTTTTGATCAGATAGATAAAAGGCAAACAGGTATCAGTCTTTAAATCTTTTAAGCTATTGAAACAGAGCATGCATAGTTTTTACAGTTGGAGAAGTCTGAATCTTCTCAATTTGGCACCTCAGTTCTGAATCAGAGACTACCACAGCTCTGAGTCATGTCTGGGGATCATATAGCTGTGATCACTGTTGCAAATTAGCAATGTGACCAGAAAATATGTATTCTGAGGTCAAGGCTACTTCTTTTCATGTCACTTTCACACTATTTCCTTCTCTGGCTTCTGTAACAAACTGTCTGGAACAGATTAAGTAGGGACACCCACTAGTTTTGATCACTGGGCATCAAAACTTACAGCTGTTTCTCACATAAATTAATATTTATCTTCAAGGAATTCCCCTCTGGTTAAAAACTGGCCTTTTCTCATAAAGTTTTGAATAGGAAGCAATATTGCACTGTTTCCCCAATGCTTATGAAATGTATATTTAACCCAGGTAATGAGTGTCAATCCAAACAAAAAGAGAGATCTACAGTTTGCAAATCATTCATATTGTAATAGAAAAAATAGTAAAAACCACATTCTAAATTCCACTTGGCTTCACTTGTAAAGATACTTCACTGAAGTCTGTTCCACTGAAGTGAAAGATGCTTGCATCTGCCAAGAACTTGGAGCAGTGGGCTGCCCCTTGCCAATATTATGCATCAAAAAAGTTCATTCTGACATGATTGATTGCTATTTTAAAATAAATCAGTTATTAGCTAGTGATCTACTTTTGGGGGAAAGAGCCCCAAAGCCTGGCATAATTGGGTCCATTCCAAGATTCTGACTAATCCTATTCAACTGCAACACATGAGTTAAGAGGTGTTCCCACTTCCCTGTACAGTGGTACCTCTACTTACGGACGCAATCCATTCTGGGGCGCCATTCGCACCCTGAAAAGTCCGTAAGTAGAGCGCCACCTCTGTGTGTGCGTGTGACGCAATAGAGCACTCCTGCGCATGCACGAAGAACGCTTCTGCGTGTGTGGAGAAACCCGGGAGTATACACTTCGGGGTTTGCTGCGTTCGCAACAGAAAATCCGCAAAATGAACCTAATGCAACTAGAAGTAAGACTGTACAACTATTGTTACTCAAGATACTTGTATGCTATTTAGGATGGCATGTTATGGAGGAATAGTGGTAAGCTTCTCGATTAAATTACCATTATTTGTTAGAGCAGGCATAGGCAAACTTGGCCCTCCAGATGTTTTGGGACTACAACTACCATCATCCCTGACCACTGGTCCTGTTAGCTAGGGATGATGGGAGTTGCAGTCCCAAAACATCTGGAGGGCCAAGTTTGCCTATGCCTGTGTTAGAAAAATCAGAGTCATTCAATAGACTAGACCCTAAACAAGTGATGAACATATCTTATGCTGGCCTCTACTAACAGGGCAGGGGAGCTTTACACCATGGGTTGACAAAAGCACCACAAAGTGAATACCTGGCATAGAAGGAATCTGCTATATGATTGCTAGCTTTTGATCCACCTAAAAAAAAAGAAAAAGGCATATAACTGATCTTTTGTTACAGGTAATCTGAGCTCAACACCATTTCCTAGGGAAAATCTACAGCAATAAGCAAAACAAATAAGCTAAAGGAATTAAGTTTTCATCATGTATGTTTAAATAAATAATACATATAAAATACAAACCACATAAATCAGAACTTCTAACACTGCAATTGTGCTGAACCTGGACCAAAGAATACTGATGGTGGCTAGGTCATCCCTACATCACACATTTATAGCACTCTTAAAACTTTTGAACAGTCATGGAGAACTGGGAATTATATTTTGTAAAGGGTCCTGGAAATTCTAGCTCTATGAGGTCAGCACTCTTCACAAACTACGGTTTCCAGGATTCTTCAGTGGAAGTAGTAACTTTTGAAAGTGGTGTAAGAGTGCTTCAGATATGTGGTGCAAATAGTATTAGACTGGTGTAGCTATAGCAGTAGTAAAAAGTCTGATTTAACGTGCAGGAACCACATTAATCTAAGCACACATATAAATAAAACAATTATATTATGACTGTATTACTATTTTATAGTGTCTTAATTATATGGTGCCTCCTATATCAACAATATTTTACAAAACATAAGATTTTCTCAGTTTAAAACTGAGAATCAAATTGTGCAATTCTCTTTCTCAAAATTCTTCACAATAAAATCTAATTCGAGAACAAGCTGCCATTACAACTGTTCAAAAAAGACACTGAAAGAACTTAGGCTGCAATTCCTATACCCACTTTCCTTGGAGTAGGCCAACATGTCCCCTCAGTGGGACATACTGAGTGCATATTTATAGGATTGTGAGGTCACTACTTCTTTTCAAACACTAGAGAATTACACAATGTTTCTGAAAGTTGGTGATTTTGACCCTGGAATTCCAAGGAATATGGGGGTAAGTCTTGACTAACTAACCTAATATGACCACCAACATGTTACCTCTCAGAATCTGCAAGGCTTAATAACTTGGGACTTTTGGAATGCTCTGAATCATTTAAAAATCCATGCTCTGAAGGAGATAGAGTTTTGGTCACAAGACCCATGGGGTTACCATCATGCCCATGATAACAGGGTGTGAACACACAAGCTTATATTCTGTGAGAACATGATCTGTGTGAACAGCACCATCTGGTGAGAGAACAATACTAATACACAAAATGAATTTTCATTAGTACTGTGATCATTTCCATCTGATTCAAGTTTTGTACCAAATCAATGCAATAATAATACTGGGAACTTTAAATAAAGGAACAATTGAAAAAATTGATAAAATATCCTCTTTGCTAATATTGTTCTTTAATCCATAAGCCATTACCACACCAAACACTAAAGAGAACACTGGAATCTAGTCTTTAATGCCATCACAGTATCTTTTTTCTTCTAAGCAACTGTTCAAACTGCAAATGTAGGATCTTTTTACATTGCATAAAACTTAAGTAAAAACATGCATCAACAACCTTCAAAACAAGTGAAATATTGACCAAATTGCGAAGCTACTCAAACATTAACAAGCCCTGTGTGTACCAATTTGACATGCTCTCAGCATTACTCTGTATAATTCAGCTACAAATGCTAAATGTTATCACCAATACATTTTTCTGTGCTGCAGAATAAAAGGCTTAGTGATTTATTTTACAGCTTGTAATGAATTAGCAAGCAGGAGAGTAAATAATGCAAGCTGAAAAGTTAGTAATTGGCGATGACATTAATGACACTCCTGCATGTTCATTTCCACTGCTTTTCTTAAATTAGCAAAATAGTTTTAGAGGCAGGCAAAGGTTATGCGAAAAAATAAACTTATTATTTAAGGCTTGTGCATCCATTTTTACCACATCAGTAAGGTGCTTTCTTCAAATGGAACTGGGCATTTTACATGTATGTCCAGATGCAAGTAGGACAGAACTCCTTTACCGTTTTTTGTTGGAATAAGTAGTTCTGCTAAAGTAAATATTTTATCCTTGCTATTAAAATTAAAGGAGATCTGCTCTCTCTGTTTGATCATCCTATCAATCCTCCCACTGTACAGGTATTTTTTTAAAAAAATTACATTAATTACATGAAAGCAATCAATGCAACTAAAATAATAATTAAATAGCCACTACAGAACCCTTTCCCCAAGCAGGGGTTTATTAAAATACAGTGGTACCTCGGGTTACAGACGCTTCAGGTTACAGATTCGCTAACCCAGAAATAGTACCTTGGGTTAAGAACTTTGCTTCAGGATGAGAACAGAAATCGCGCAGCAGCAGCGCGGTGGCAGCAGGAGGCCCCATTAGTTAAAGTGGTACCCGAGGTACCACTGTATTTATATGCTGTCTGTTATGCAGGCATTTCAAAATTGTGTACAACAATCTCATAAAATACAGTACAAATACAAAAAAAAATCTACATTAACCCAGTAAAACAGACCCCACAAAAACCCCAGTAAAACAATGATCAGGCAGACAGTTAAACATATGCTTAAAATCTCCAAACAGCTTGCATCAGTAGCCAGCAAAATATATTATAAACAAGTAAGATTTCAATCTGCGCTAGAATTGCATTACTGGTGTGCATGCCTCATTTTTAGAGAGAGACCATTGATTGGTGACCCCTAGTGCAGGGGAAACAACGTTCACAGCACTTTTCGACTATGGGATGGCTCACTCTACTTTCCCCTGGGGCAGGGTTTATGCAGGATAGTTCCAGAAGGTTTTGCTACTGTGGTAGGCATAAGAAGAAACATTAATATCTTACAGCAAATTGCTGTGAGCTTTACAAATATTGTAAATAAATGAAAATTCTGGAAATTCTGAATATTCTGATGAATGTCCCTGTCATCCTGGGAAATATTTAGTCCTATTTGCATGACTTCTTTAGTAAGGTTTCTGCTTTCAGCAACTCACTTATTCCTGCCTTGCCAGTTCTGAACTTTATTTAGAGAGTGCATGAAGCTATCAGCCTGGAACTAAAATTCACTAGTTTTCTTAAGTCTTTACAGATAGCCTTATTAAGATTTTACCAGTCAATTTTTATATTAGCAGAGCCAACATAAATAACGAGCTTTCTAATGAAATAATGAGCCTCCTTACCATCATTTATTTAAGCCCTCTCTTACATGTGGGTATGAAAGAATGCTTGAATTAACTGTGCTCCTCTTCCTGCGCCCAACAAATGGTTGGTTTGTGGGGAGAAGCAATGATTTTGTTCTCAATTTTTTCCACCAGAATAAAAATCCCTCATAAAGCAAACATCTTTTCACAAGATCAACAATGCCGGTATTCAGCTATTGCCAATGAACCTTTTCCTTTCCTTTTTTTATTTTAGAGGAACTAAAGATTACCATTCACTGGGACAGATTCTACCCTGTAACACTAAATAAGGTAGCACTGCTCTGGTCTTTTTTAATTATTAAAGGTCTTTTAAGTTAAACTGAAAAGACTACACAGGTATTCAGTGAAGATAGCTACAAGATGGAAAGGTACAAAAATCAAAGACTTGCCTGCAGGCACCAAGGGCCCTTGTTACAGCGGCTCTTTTCTCTCTCACAATTAGAATACTTGCCTGAGCTTGATAAGATTCCAGTGCATTTGGCATTTATTTTTATTTCATATTTATATCCCGTGACGGGGCGTCACTATTCAAGTGGAATGCGCACGGCTAATTTGCTGACATCCTAACAGGAACACATTGCTTGATGTCCCTTGTGATAAACTGTAATGCATTAGAATTCTTCACCTTGTATGAGGTTATAATTGTTACAATGAGAAAGGACATTGCTCATATTGTTATATGAGCAGAGGAGTTTACTCCTCTGGAGCGTGCTCTGAGGGAGATAGGATTTTTCAAGTGGAGATGGGAGAGAAGTGCAGAAGTTAAAAGAACTGGAGAATTTATTTTATTAAAATACAAATGCAGGACTATGACCTTCTGTGGAACACTATTCCAGCGTGTAATAAAATAGGCTTATTTTTATGCCACATGCAGCACTTACCTGCTAAATAATATTCAGTATTGTCCTATTCCTGATATAATTATAGGAAACTTCTTTTTTTAAAAAAGGCAAAATAACTATATAGCATTTTAAGGGCCAAATGATACATTTCTGGGTAATAGTGTCTTTCCTTGTGGCAACTCTTTGTATCTTGTGCAACCTGATGCACACCATTGTTATAAATTTCTTAGTGGCGTAAGCCCCCTCCCCCCGCACTCACAACTTCAGAGGAAGGGAACACTGTCAAAAATCTTGTCTATGTCAAAGCAGAGGGGCAAATTCTGCTGCTTCTTAAATCTGGCCAACAGTTTTTATACTTTTTAAGACTAATATGTGCAGCATGTGCTGCACACCCTCACATACTGCAGTTGCCACTGGCACAAGGTATGAAGGACCCACAACCTCCATTTTGTAGGTACTACTCTGGAGGGCTTCTACTGCAATTTTTATTGTGGTCCCCAAACCAGAAACTTCAAAATGTCCTATACAGAGGCACTTCAGAATTATAGAGTACTGTAGTAATCTCAGATGTCTACACTTTTTTTAAAAAAAATGATGTGAAACATTAATACATGGAATCACTAAGTAGCCTGCCAGATATGAAGGATGAAAGTGTGGTTGCCAACTGCCAGCAAATTTTACTTACAGGGAGAAAGTGTGTGTGTGTGTGTGTGTGTGTGTGTGTGTGTGTGTTTAAAAGAGCTGCTATCTATGAAATAAGTAAATTGAGCTGACTGTCAGCACAAAATGTAGTCTTAACCTGCCATCTGTGAGAATTGCTAGAGGTGATTTTATCTGACCTTTGAAACAAATTGCCCACACAAAATGGAACATGCAAATGTATGTAGGAAAAACTAACAATGAAACTATACCTGGCATAATATATAAAAATTTTTTAAAAATTGTCCAGTAGCACCTTAGAGACCAACTAAGTTTGTTCTTGGCATAACCTGGCATGTTTGCTGTTATATTATTTTTATGGTCTTCTTAATTTGCTTTGTACTTCACCCAAAGCTTCACTAAAATACTGATAAAACATCAGGCCAGTTTGATGTTTGGATATTTTCCACCCAAGGTTTCCTGAATGGTGTGGAACCACCCTGTTGGTGCTCTTTGATATTTCAGTGCCTTTCAACACCACTGATCATGCTGTCCCTTCTGGATGGGCGTTGGAGGCATTGTATTGCAGTGCTTTTCCTCCTACCTGAAGGGTCATTACCAGAAATTAGCACTAGGGGACTCCTGATCAGCCCTATAGCTTCAAACTGTGGGGTTCCACAGGAGTCCATTTTGTCTCATATTATTCAGCATCTATATGAAACAGTTGGGTGTTGCCATTCAGAGATTTGGAGCATAGTGTCATCAGATTGCTGAATACATGCAACTCTATGTCTTCAGTCCTTTTGAATCAGGAGAGGCTCTGAAGGTATAGAACCAGTACCTGGAAAGAATTATGCATTGGATGCGAGTCCATAAACTGAATCTGAAAAGACATAGTTGCTGTGAGAGGGAAGTTTGCATGGCTGGGAATTAGATGGATTACCTGTTCTGGCAGCAACTGCAGTCTCCTTAAAGGAACAGGTTAATAGTCAAGGAAGCTCTTGGATTCTAACCTATTACTACAGTTCAAAGTGGCTTCTGTGGCCAGAAGTTCCTATATACAGCTTAAGCTGGGTTGCCAAGTATAGCTGTTTCTGGACCAGAGATAATTTGGCCTCAGTTACCCATGCTCTAGTGACCTTCCATCTGGACTACTACAATGTGCTCTAGATTGTTTTGTGCAGCTAATTGTGCACAAAATGGGAGCAAAGAAAAAAATGTTGTCACCACTATAGAAATGGTGACAGCCATATCATAATAATAATAATAATAATAATAATAATAATAATAATAATAATAATAATTTATTATTTATACCCCGCCCATCTGGCTGAGCCTCCCCAGCCACTCTGGGCGGCTCCCAATCAGTATTAAAAACAATACAGCATTACATATTAAAAACATCCCTGAACAGGGCTGCCTTAAGATGTCTTCTGAACGTCAGGTAATTCTTTATCTCTTTGACATCTGATGGGAGGGCGTTCCACAGGGCGGGCGCCACTACCGAGAAGGCCCTCTGTCTGGTTCCCTGTAGCCTCACTTCTCGCAATGAGGGAACCGCCAGAAGGCCCTCGGCGCTGGATCTCAGTGTCTGGGCTGAACGATGGGGGTGGAGACGCTCCTTCAGGTATACAGGACCGAGGCCGTTTAGGGCTTTAAAGGTCAGCACCAACACTTTGAATCGTGCTCGGAAACGTACTGGGAGCCAATGCAGATCTCTCAGAACCGGTGTTATGTGGTCCCGGCGGCCACTCCCAGTCAGCAGTCTAGCTGCCGCATTCTGGATTAATTGCAGTTTCCGGGTCACCTTCAAAGGTAGCCCCACGTAGAGCGCATTGCAGTAGTCCAAGCGTGAGATAACTAGAGCATGCACCACTCTGGCGAGACAGTCCGCGGGGAGGTAGGGTCTTAGCCTGCGTACCAGGTGGAGCTGGTAGACAGCTGCCCTGGACACAGAGTTAATCTGCGCCTCCATGGACAGCTGTGAGTCCAAAATGACTCCCAGGCTGCGCACCTGGTCCTTCAGGGGCACAGTTACCCCATTCAGGACCAGGGAATCCTCCACACCTGCCCGCCTCCTGTCCCCCAAAAACAGTACTTCTGTCTTGTCAGGATTCAACCTCAATCTGTTAGCCGCCATCCAACCTCCAACTGCCTCCAGGCACTCACACAGGACCTTCACCGCCTTCACTGGTTCTGATTTAAAGGAGAGGTAGAGCTGGGTGTCATCTGCATACTGATGAACACCCACTCCAAACCCCCTGATGATCTCTCCCAGCGGCTTCATATAGATATTAAAAAGCATGGGGGAGAGGACAGAACCCTGAGGCACCCCACAAGTGAGAGCCCAGGGGTCTGAACACTCACCCCCCCACCTTCTGGACACGGCCCAGGAGGAAGGAGCGGAACCACTGTATAACAGTGCCCCCAGCTCCCAGCCCCTCTAGACGGTCCAGAAGGATGTTATGGTCGATGGTGTCAAAGGCCGCTGAGAGATCCAGCAGAACTAGGAAACAGCTCTCACCTTTGTCCCTAGCCCGCCGGAGATCATCAACCAGCGCGACCAAGGCAGTTTCAGTCCCATGGTGAGGCCTGAATCCCAATTGGAAGGGATCCAAATGGTCCGTTTCCTCCAGGCGTGCTTGGAGTTGTTCAGCAACCACCCGCTCAATCACCTTGCCCAAGAATGGCAGATTTGAGACTGGGCGATAGTTGGCCAAATTGGCCGGGTCTAAAGATGTTTTTTTAAGAAGCGGTTTAATGACCGCCTCTTTCAGCGGGTCTGGGAAGGCTCCCTCACAGAGGGAAGCATTCACCACCCCGCAGATCCCATCGCCCAGCCCTTCCCGGCTCGCTTTTATCAGCCAGGATGGGCAAGGATCAAAGAGACAGGTGGTCGGTTTCACTCGTCCAAGCAGCCTGTCCACATCCTCGGAGGTAACAGATTGGAATTGATCCCATGTAACAGGACCAGACAGAACTCTAGCACTCTCCCGCCCTGGCCCTGCTCCCACGGTGGAGTCTACCTCCTTCTGAATCTGAGCGATTTTATCTGCAAAAAACTTTGCAAAAGCATTGCAGGAGATCTTGGGGTCCCTACCAGGCCCCGGTGGTACAGGTGGTTCTGATAGATTGCGAACCACCTGAAAAAGTCTCCTGCTGCTGTTTTCTGCAAATGCAATGGAGGCGGTGAAGAAGGCCCTCTTCGCCGTCGCCATTGCCACTTGGTAGGCTCGACGTTGAGCTCTAACCCGTGTCCGGTCTGATTCAGAATGAGTTTTCCACCACCGGCGCTCTAGCCGTCTCAACGATTGTTTCATCACCCTCAGCTCCGGGGAAAACCACGGGGCTGTCCGGGCTCCATGCAATCGGAGAGGGCGCTTCGGGGCCAGACAGTCAATAGCCCTGGTTAACTCCGCATTCCAGCGGGCCACCAGGGAATCAGCTGAAAGGCCATCAACTTGGGATAAAGCATCCCCTACCACTCTCTGGAAGCCAATTGGATTATAGTGTTAATGTAATAGTGCCAATTGACATAAACAGCGTTTCCATATGAGTTTGGCTGAGATAACTGCTCAACATAGTCACTAGGTTCTCCCAAGCTGCCACCTCCTAAATGTCCTGCTTACATCCATATTAAACTTATTGTTTCTGGGCTCTACACCCATGCTGCAGAGACCCTTTCTGTAATTATATAAATGAACATTTTCCTGCCTAAGGTGAGGGACGAGATTTCCCCCTGCAGTCCATGTACAGAAGCCAGGCAGGCAGTTGAATCTTACCTCAATACTGGCAGTGGGATTCCACTGCATCTGAGAGCATAGACCAAATGCCATACCCAGCTTTCTCCTCCATTAGAAGGGTATAGCCAAGGGACTCAGAAAGATGCCCACCACAATGTCTCATCTGAGGCAGTCACCTCATTCTGCCTAGTAGTGAATAGAAGATTTCTACTATCTAGAATTCATCCAGAATACAGCAGGACGTATTAGTGTAGAGTGGTTAGGGATGGAATAAAAATTTGAATCAATTCATATTTACAGATTAATTTACCTAATTCACACTTTATGAAACAGTGTGAAACTTGAAGGACAATCATCCTTTAAATTCACACTTCTCCAAATTTTGTGATGTATATCTCAAGCCAAGTAATGTGGACATAAATGCATATACTAGGGTGACCTTGGTATGGATATAGAGGAGTCAGCTTTGAAGGCATTAAATAGGAAACACCTGATCTGATCTATCTCTGCAAAAGTTCAAGAATCCATGCTGATAGTACTTCACTGGTACTGAACACTAGGTTGAATAAATGGGGCTTTGCCTATCGAGTGTTGGTGGGGATGCGGTATGATAGGCTCTTTTCCCACATGTGGTAGTTATGTCAGCATTCTGGGCATAGATCTTTCAGGAAATTTCAGCCACTGTCCTGCAACTTCTACCACAAGACCCACTGTTGGCTTTGCTGTGGATCCTCCAGAAATGTATGATAGAAGTGTCCCATAAGAATTTAATACTGTTCCATCTGGCTGCTGCAAAACTCAAAATAAGCGATCACTGAAGACACACTTCTTCATTTACTTTGGAGGGATGGTGGGGAGAAGGTACAACAATTAGCAGTGCTGGAGAAACTGTTACAGAAAACAGGCTATGCCATGGTTGTGTATGTGACATAAACTGACAAATTTGCAAAAACCTGGTGGGCCATCATTCTGATTTTTAACAAGGAAGTCTGCACCAGGAGGCTACTGGATTTTCACCTTCATTTTTGGACTGACTTTTGTTGTTGCTTGATGGGATTAGTGTAATCACCTTTGTCATAATAGGGTGATGTTGATAGTGGGTTCTACACATACTGATAATGATGATTGACTATAGTCCACCAGTTTGTTTATAGTGTTAAGGTTTATTAATGCTCAAAATTCTACATTAAAATGCATATACTAGGATAAAGTGCATATTAGGGGAAATTGCATTACAACACGAATATTAGGAAGAAATCAAAGTCAAATGCTAATAATTTTTTCTGACTTTTTAAAAAGTGCAAACTGATGTGGAAATGTGGAAAACTGAATTTAAGATTTGAAAAATTAGAAACTGAGAGAAAATGCAATTGACATATTTGCCCATCCCTAAGGGTGGTCAAGATTTATTCTAAATGACATCTATTAAATCTACTGGGGTTATCACTGCTAGGCCCAAAGTAAGACAGAGATAATAGGAGTGATCTTCTAAGGCAGGGGTAGCCAGTGTGGTTCCATCCATGATCATTGGCTATGCACATAGTATAAAATCATAAGGGCACCATACTGGTTACTCATTCTCTAAGTGACAAAATGCCATCACAGTCATTGTGGTGTTAAGATGTTAGCTAAGTTAAATGTTCATTATCTGTCCCTTGAAGTTATACTAAAGTTGTGGCCCACTGTTAAATTTATTTACCTTCTAGTGTTTCCATCCCTCGGTGTGGGGGCAGTTTGGTACTGCAGAGTGAAACAGCCCATTTGATTAATAAAGAAAAGGCTATTGCATATAACTGAAATGCACTGCAGTTGCCTTGACTGTCATACAATCTCAGTGTAAAACCTGTTCTTGTCCAAAAAAACAAGTGCTCAACTATGCATAAATGCTGATAACTTTGCACACAAACCTGCCCGCTAGAATCACTCAGTGTGCTCCGAAGGTATGATACAGTAAGATACCTTACAATGGAATAATTATAAGAAAGCTGTTGCCTGCATAAATTCCTATTTACTTAGAAGTCAGCAGGCAACCTCCAAAATTCAAATGTACACATCCCTGAACACATAATGTGTGGTGAGGGATCAGAATCAAATCAAAGCTCTAAGACTCAGTATCAAGAATAGCTAACATGCTGGTATGCTCTCTGAGTCTGTTTATCCACCAAAGTTAGGAAGAACACGTGTGAATAATCCAACACCCCCAATGGAACATAATAGCTTTTGTTGGGGGGTGGGTGGAGTTTTACGTGGAATTATATCAGCTGCTGAGAAGGATATTTTTGTTATCATTCTAATGCTTATACAATCTGGCTTTACATATTTTACAGTTGCTTTTCTGCAAAGCAGCAAATGAATAAAATATACATGATTATTGCAAGGAAGGCTTCCTAAATCACCATAGGCCTACAAGAATGTTAAGAGCAAAATAGAATATAGATGTTCAGTTCTTTTATTTACAGTGCTTTAATTAGAGCATTTCTTGTACTTGGTACAGTAGTATAGCCATTTTTGGTGTAATAGCAGTGGTGAGATCTTAGACTAATAGACTCTAGCCACTGCACAGAATGGGAATACATAATTTATTTCACAAAGGTGGTTGGAGATCTTCTAATTTATGAGGGGGGTGAAGCAAATCCACAAGGGAGTAACTAATGGATGTCAATAAAGAATAGAAATAAATAATATATCCAGGTTGACCATAAACCAATACAGTATTAGCTTTATACAGTAGTTAAATATGTAAGTTTCCTTTTAGATATTCTTCTTACCCTAAAGCTCTAATGAGCTCCATTCCTCATTTGTTTCCCCATTCAGCCTCATAAAATGTAAAGTATTTGCACCAAACACTCCTTCTATCAGAGTGTTTTGAATATTTGCCTTATTAGACATACTGCAGCTTCTTAAAAGGTTCATAGCTGAAGGAAAGGCCCTGATTCTACTTTTCATAAACAGTTTCACGTCTGGGATATAAACTTTAAACCAAGCCATGATGGTAGATGTTATCTTGTAGTATCTCTGTGTGTGCAAGTATGAAATGGTTAAGCTGCCATGACGGCCAAATATATGGCTAAAGATGTGAACAGTAGTGGCCTGTAGGGAGGGGTGTCACCTCCTGGCACTGGTATTGTTGCAGCTTACTTGCATAGGGCTTGGGAGAGGCAGTGTAGCTATGAAGTCAGGGCTATGCAGGCATACTGGGGGAGCCAATCTGTGCAGACTTGACGTCATCTCATCTCAGCCTCACCCCGCCCCAGTTCTGTTCAGGTAAGCTGCAGTGGTGTTGCTCTTGGAAGGTTAGCTCTGCAACTCTGCCCCACCATTCAAGCCACTACTAGATGGGGTAGAAATGAATGGATGATGGAAAGTAAAAGGGAGGACTCTCTCTTCATCTATTAAGTGCCTTAGAAACAACAACTGGAAAACCAGTTTGGAAGAGGTATATTGTGAGCTTCCTGGACACATCTGGTTGGCCACTGTGGGAAACTGGACGTCATGGACCTTTGATATGATCCAGAAGGATTCTTAGTATGTTCTTATAGTGGTGGGTGAGCTTGTGAGGGCTTGTCTGAAACACCCACTTGTAATATTTAACAAAAAATATACATTTGCCAAATAGGATATGAGATGGAGAGACAGTATTGTATTTTTTTAAAAATGATATTTTATTAGATTTTATGAAAAAAAAAAAGATTACAAAGACAACAACAAAAATTAAACACAAAAAGATTACAAGAAAAAAAAGATTACAAAAACCAAAAATTCAACTCAAAAAAACAAGACAAAAATAAAAAAGAATAAAAAATAAAAAATAAAATCCCTCCTTTCAGATTTTTCGACATTCTTTCACTTGTTCTCTTGACTTCCTCCCACCTCCCTCTTTGTATTCCATTTAGAGAATTATTCAGCAAATTCAGCCTTATTCCTCAAACCTCTTCATTTTTTATATTAATCTCATTAATCCTTATCCTCTTGATCTTGAAAATTATTAAACATACACCATTGACTTTTCTGCTAAAGCCAATTATTCCTTTCCAGCATCTCTTAATATTTCATTAGTATTACACTAATTCCATAAATATAGGTTTATTACAAAAAGCATTTCTCATTCTAAATTTATCCAACGTCCCTTTTTCTGGTTCTGGATAATGTCAGTCCTTATATCATTATATCCTCAGTCCGGTGTTCTAATGTCTGAGGCCCTCAGGTCACTTCTAGGCCCCCTCTGCGGGTTTTCTTGTTTCTGTTTGTAGTTGCATACATCCTTGTTCCCCATCATTTAGTTTATAATCCAGAAAGCAGTTATTCCAGAAATGATCTTCCACCTGTTTCACAGTCCCACCAAGAATAACACTTTTCTTAAATCCAAAATTTAGCCAGTGTCCTCCAAGTTCCATTTCCCAATGTTGCAACTTTTGGTCATGTAGGACTTGAAGTCTCTTTATCTTTTGAGGTGCATTCACAGCCTCTTCCATCATTCTCTGACCTTGCACTTGCTCTGTTAATCCAACTTCCTGAGTAAGTTGTTGTGCGGTTTCTGTGACTGCATTTCCCCTTGGCACCTCCTTGCTGACTGCAGCTGTTATATAGACCATCTGTTGATTCATCCGAGATACTTTCTCATCCAGCTGGAGCAATACATCATATATTTTGTCCAGGGTAGATAAAACTTCCTTTCTAGTCATTTTGTCAAGGTCAGGGAACTAGTCCCACAGTCTATTTTTCCCAGTTACAGTGTTCTCTTTGCAGATTATAACAAACACCCTGGCTGGCTTCCTCTAGGGGGTGTAGTTACTTTTTGACATCCATTTTTAAAATGTAACCAACAAGGAAAAAGTTACTTTCCATTCTCAGATATTTTGTTTCCTTTCAACGTAAAACAAACAGGCAGAAGGGAGCATTAGAATTATTTTTTCCCCTTTTCCAGTTCTATCTTTCAATTTTTCTATAATCAAATTGTAGGCATCACCGACGGTTTCTTTCCTGTCATTCCGTCCCCAGATTAGGGACGGTGGAAGCTGATTTTCTTAACACACTCTCAGCAGGATTTAAAAGTCAAATTTCTCTCCCTTTCCTCCTGCTGGCTAGGGGGGGTTGATAATTAAAAATGCAGGAAATTCCCAGCTGTCAATTTACCCGGCTTTTAGCTTATAGGATCTTTGCTTTGTTCTTTATACAAGGAACGGGAGGCGGACTTCCTGTTTACACCTTCCCGTCTCGGTTCAAATTCAAAGATGTTTTTTTAAGTCCAAAAGTTTCAATTATCCTACGGGTTGTTGTTTAAAGTCCGAATTGTCACAGGAAAAAGGACAGCGCTCTCCGACTATGCAGCTTCGCTCCGCAGAAGTAGCGATTGACTCTCAGCACCACGTCAACCCCCGTCCCACTCCGGAGCCCTTAATAGGGTCCCTTTGCTAAACGGGGGGGGGGGGGGGCGCAAACGGTGCCCGCCGAGTCCCACGGTCGCAGGCTTCTTCCGCCTGCGATTTTTGAAAGGGTCCCCGCTTCGCTGCAGCGGTAAGACCCAGTTTCTATGGAGCTGTCTCCCTCTGGATCAGAAGGAATCCGCCATTGTCGGAGGCGCCGCCTCCGGAAGTCCGACAGTATTGTATGCTATATACTTAGTATCACGAGAACATATTAATTACCAATACTCTCCTTTAGATGGGAACTTGGCACAGGTAATAGAAGAATTGTGACCAAGTTCCCATCTAAAAGAGAACATAATTCTGGTAGCCTGACTAGTATGCCGTGCATAAAATTCAAACAGGACACTACAGAACAGAAGTTGCCTCTTCAGCTTTTGTAGCTGGAGTCAGTCAGGCTATTACGTATAATAGGGTTCCTTTATTTATCATACAAGGATGTGGCAGGACTTGGTTAGGCACAAAGGCAGAGCTGCAGTGTTTAGATACATTATCTATCAGCTAGAAAGAAACACACACAGTAAGCTTAGAAATACAGTTATATTTGGATCCCATGTCAGATAGAAAGTACAGTATTATCATAGAGTTACTATGGAATGCTTCTCATATTGGAATAGTATGTGACTTTCTCTCAATACAAATTCTGTTTGAAAAACTGCAAAACATCTTTTTTTTGTTATTGTTTAAATCTTCCACAAAAATTGGCAAAGCACATTCTTCATGCAATATTTATCCAAAGTAAACTTAAACTACTTGAAAACAAATTTCTGAGTGCAAATGCAACTGTTTTATAAGATGCACTTTGTGCTGCCTTTATAAGATGCACTTTGTGCAATGATGCTATTTACTGTTATTATAAGAACTGATAGATTTCAATATCAAGCAATTTATATAGGATGCAACCTTACTAGGCAGGTAACACCACTTGCCCTTGGCTATTATTTAGCCTGACCACAGGGCTTTCTGGAAACAGCAAAAGCTTTATAAGTGTCAGCTCATGGCTAAATCAATGTTTATGCATGATGTACCTTTGAATAGCAAACACTTGCTGCCTGCAAGCTAAACAATGTTTTTATCTGTTTGCCTATTTCTGGCCCTTCAACCACAGCCAAGGGTGTTGCAAATCACATTTAGTAACAATTATCAGCTGGCATTTCATGAACAGGAAAGTAGTGTGATTAATGAAAAGTGACACACCAAGATTACTTTGCTCTGCCAGTCTTCTTGGTGAATGGGCAACTCTGCTGAACCAAATCATGACCTTTGTTACCTTCAGTGGGGTCAGTGTGAATGCTAAGTGTTTAGAAGATTAGCTACTACAAATGTTCCAATATTATTTAATGAAGCTTCTACTAATGAACTGCAGGTAGCCAATTAAATATAATGATACAGTTTTCACCTCTCCAGTAAAGGTTGTGTGAAAAACCAAAACGATTACATTTTATTGTAAAAATGTGTTTTAAAAAAGCTACCCTAGACCTCTGCTGCCATAGGTTTTCACCCACCTTCAAAATCTGCCCAAACTTCTCATGCATCATTCTTGACTATCTTAAAAACAACAACTTTGTTTCCAATTCACATTTGATTTCTTGCTCTGCAGCTGTAGCAGTTTCATACATTTTCATTCTAGATCAATGCCATAGCTTGCAGTTAAAGCAGCTACTGATCTTATTACCCACCATGAAGTTTTTAAGTAACTTTATTGTACCCGTAGTAGCGACAGATTGCTTGGCACAGAGTTGAGAGAGAATGTGGCATAAAACAAAAGGGAGTACGTGGGCAGAATAGACACATCTTATAAAATGAATGATTTCATCTGGAAGTGTTCTGGGAACTCCCCCTCTCCTTCTTGTCCTTAAGAGGCCAGAAGAGTAAGCAAGTGAAACTGAGAGAGAGAGAGGATTGTAGGCAGTTTTGGCTCATGAAGAGCTTGTATATTGTAGATTTCAATACTAGGTATTATGCAAGCCGTGAGCATGCTGTATCATACTGAATCACATATTATTCTATGTGATGTTATAGTCCAGTGGATTTGGTATACAGACAACAGGGTCTGCCAGTGGAGACAGTAGTGTCTGTATGATATATGGTTTATTTACACACATATAAAACCTGAGCATCAGCAGCTCATAGCCCCAGCCTCGGATTTCAGGAGAAATCAGCTATGGCTCACTCTCTGCTTTTTCCAGCCTGCAACCATTTTTTCTCTAGGTCACATCACATACACTTTTTACTTTAAACTCTAGCAGTGGATTTCTAACTATTCCCACCCATTTGTCCTCTGGCACAAAGCCCCCTCTCCTTGCTTTCTTAATGGTCTATCACATTTTCTTTGTTTTCTTAATGGCTCATCAACCCAGGTGATTGCCCCTTCATGAAACTAGCCTGGCCTATATTTTAACACTTGCTGATTCGAGGAGTTCAGGGTCTGGCACCCAGTTTAACACTCCAAGCCTTGATTAAATTCTAACACGTACTGGATCTAGGAATTATAGGTGTCTGAAACCCCCAAACTCATAACAGGCATGTTTCTGCTCAGACTTTGAGTCTGAATGGGTTGGATCAGTATACTCTACAGTACATAAGTCAGGTTAAAAAGCATTTGGGTTAACAGTTGTTGCACTGGACAGGTGTCAGCTAATATATTGTCCAAAAACATGACACACATATACACACAAAGGTTTTGCTTTTGAAGAGCAGGGTATGCCCAGTCATTTGTGTGGTTGGCATCCTGAGCTACAGGACTAGGCAAGCAAGTGGGCAATCCTCTGACTGGGTTGGGTTTCCTTAATCTGTTAATGCTGGCACAATCATCTCTGTATCTTTGGTGATGATGGCTTAGTTGATGAGGTTAGCATTCTGCCCCTTGACAATCTACTCAGCCCTTATTAAATAACTGGATTGGTGCCTTCTACCCTGCTAGGCCCCTCTCCAGAATCCAATTCCTTTAATCCACATTCTCTTCTCATTCCTTCTCCCACTCTGTCCCACCAATACATCTCTGCAGGGTTCGTGACAATGAGGAGAAAGAGAAAGGGTGGGTTGGGAGGGCCTGAGTGGAATTCCAGCTAAACCAAAGCCCAGTAGGAAGAAGGTGCTGATGAGGCTGGTAAGTCACAGGGTAAGGCCTTAAACTATACCTAACTGATGTCCCAACAAGGAACTGCTGGATTGTATATGGGCAGCGGGGGTAGAGTGTGATGTAATTCCATCTCCCTAATAAATGACTGAATAAAAAAATCTAATGGTTAAAGCTATTTGTGTGAAGGAAGAGAAGTGCCAGGGGCACAGACACAGGGCTTTTGATGTACTCCTGACCATGGAACTCCAACAACAAGTATTAGCATCTGTTGCATTATATGGAAATGGTTGTATCTAACATATCACTATCAGCTTTCTGTTTGTGCACCAGGATATCCCCTTCCTCTCCTTCCCCCTTCCGTCTCCATGCACCCCAACCCTCCGGATAAGATCTTTGAGGGTGTATGGGGCACTACAGGGGAAGGAGAGGAAGGAGATGTCCTGCTGTAGAAGCTGTTCTACTCATGTAACCACAACATTGGATACAACCTGAAGATTTTATTTCAGACAGTGTCAGTACCTTAACACATAGAATCGTAGAGTTGGAATGGCCCACAAGGGTCATCTAGTCCCTTGCAATACAGGAATCTTCTGCTCAGTGTGGGGCTTGAACCCACAATCCTGAGATTAAGAGTCTCATGTTCTACTGACTGAGCTATCCCTTGCAAACTGTTCTCAAATATGGAAACAGTTAAATTAGCACCACCATGCAACCATATTGACTTTATCTCTCAGGTGAAAATCACTGGTTAGTGATATTTTCTGACAGCATCTCATTAGAATAAATTAGAACATATGAATAATTTAGGGAGGAAATATATTCATTCATAAAAACTGCAACTATTCCCCATTGTTCACAACAATTTAATACTGCATACTTTTACAGGGCAAAATACATAGCTGGATTGGTAATAAAAATCAACTGTGTACGGAAAACACTTATTCAACAATTACTCCTTTTTGAATATGCTTACTGTGGAGATATATATATATATATATAGCCGTGATTATAAATATGATCACTTACTTCTAAATGCTATCTTGCAATTTACACATAATGGTTCCAAGGGAACCTGTACAGCACAGTAAATCATAAAATTCATTTTGTTTTGCATCAGGTCATTTATCCATTCTACAACTAATCACCCCATTCCAAAATTCAATAAACCTAAATACTTGGATTTATGATGCTTTGTCACAATTGAAAAGGGAATATCAACAATGTGCAATTAGAAGGCTATTGCAACTTAAAGACAAGCACCTAGTTGAAAACAATTAAAAAGACTCTGCAGCAATAATTATTTCCACAGTGTTAGAAAATAAAACAAATTAAAACTGATTTAATTTCTGCTTTGAGAGATAGAGGAAAACACTAATTTAGATACTTTAAAACACTGAAACTGTTCTGAATTAAAACTTAAAAGCTGAATGAAGTGGGCTTTCAACTGTTCTATATTGCATATAAAATGTACTTCCAGGTTATTTTTTTTAAGTATTTGCTACCCAATAACTGCTCTTACAGTTCCTGACACTTTTATTTTCTAAATAAATGGAAATAATTTGGTTGACAGAATTGATACAACAAAATAAAATCACCCTACTATTTCAGTACAGATTACTAAAGTGCTACTGAGATCATTAAAGAAAATTCAACCAACTACAAGTTTCCATTTGAGTGAACTTGTTAGCCATTTAGAATTCATTCTTTTTCTGTGATTCACTCATACAGATTTACTTTTAACACTTCTGTTGCTATACTACAGTAGTTTCTATAGAACACACCAAGCTTAATATAGGGATTTAGAATTGTGCATATTTGCTTCCATATATAAATTACCTTTTACCATTCAGTACAGTGGTACCTCAGGTTAAGTACTTAATTCGTTCCGGAGGTCCGTACTTAACCTGAAACTGTTCTTAACCTGAAGCACCACTTTAGCTAATAGGGCCTCCTGCTGCTGCCACGCCACCGGAGCCCGATTTCTGTTTTTATCCTGAAGCAAAGTTCTTAACCTGAAGCACTATTTCTGGGTTAGCGGAGTGTGTAACCTGAAGCATATGTAACCTGAAGCGTATGTAACCCGAGGTACCACTGTATTTGTGTAAATCAGTATCTGCTCTTCTAGTACTTTTACTGCAATGCTGGCTTTCCCATATGGTTTTTAAATCTTATTTTTCATATATATAACAGCAGGCAAAGCAAACAGTATGCATTTAGAAGTACACAACAATTGGCAGACATAGGGCTATGAAAAAGCCATACGTTTTCTTTGAAAAGACCACAAAAAAGCATCAGATTGTCAGAGTTACTAAAGGTCTGGATACTTCAGTTGCCCCCTTAATTAAATTCTTAGAAGTAATCAGATGCAAGATGACAAATGGTAAGAAGAGAACATACCACCGCTGAATAATTTTATCATTAATTCCTATAACTGTCAATCCACGAAGGGCTATTTTTTATATGTCACCTAAATCACAGAAGCTGGTACCATTTTCGGTGATTCATGTTAGCCTAGTTACATGATTTACCACTAAATTATTTCACTTCCTGAGGTTTTTTTTGGGGGGGGGGGCTTGCCTTTACGTGATTTATCCATGATTTGAATGAGCAAAGCTTTCAAGATGAGCACTGATCACTGTTATTACCCTGTATCCCATGTTATATTTGTAACAATTACTTAATGTTTTCAGAATGACAATTAGTACTTCTAGACTTTGGATAAAATGTTACAAACTTCCAGGTGTCTGTTTCATTTCTTCAGACTACAACAACCTGCAACACTACACTAACAATGCCTTTTTCCAAAGTGGACTGCCACAACTGCAATGATTTAAGACTTCAATACATCTTCATCTATATTTTTCCTTCTGAGGAAAAATTGCAATTGTCTAAGTTTTCCCTTAAATCTTCTTTCTCAGACTTTGAAATGCTACTATCTAAATTTAACTATCACAACCTGAATTCTTTATTCTCTTACAGTAGGGACCAGATACATCAAACTGTCTTTAATGATATCCATCAAACAGGATGACATTTCATTTGGGAAATCCAGTGAAAATGAAGGAACATGCAATGGGGTAACATTAAATCTTTGGTACGTAGCTTATGACAAAAGGTGGCAGGTTTATCAGAGCACAGATCAGGTACTTGTACATTACATCAGTTCATCGTCTTGATAGCCCACTGAATGAATCGTACTGTTTATATCACAAGAGATATAACAGGGATGTTCCAAGTACAAATATATTTATACTTGTGTGGCATGTAGCTGACTTATGGTCCATTCCAAGGGCTTCTTCTCACATTATGTTTTATTATTGTCCACACACAAATGAGTACAAAAACGTCCAAAATTGCTTGCATGTATCAGAGGCTTTCCCACTTCAACTGCACATAATCAGTGGCTGAGGAAGTTTGAAGTCCAAACAATAAGTTCTCAGAGGGCAAATTTGCAAAACAATCTTATTGTACTTCGTTAAATGTATTTTATATTACAATCAATGGGTCTTATGTTAGTCACATCTAATTTTTCACATTGATTTCAATGGACTATCCATTAATGCAACTACCTTAGGGGGCAATCCTAACTTTGTCTACTTGAATTCAGTGGGCCTTACTCCTAGGTAAGTGAGGATTTCTGACTTAGTCTGTACCCAACATATAATTATTTTAACAGTAAATGAAAGCTGGCTTAGAAAATGTGTTCTTTTTATCTCTGGCTCAGTAGATAGTTAAAAGCAACATTCTGGATGTTGCAATGTCTCCTGAAAAGATGCAGAGGGGTAGAGGAGATATAATCTTGTTTATTTTACAGCAGGAAATGCTGAAGTGAGGATGCTCAGCCAAGTGGCATTAACTTTTATGGGTCAAGATACACATTCAACTCAGCTCATGCTCACAACAGGGAATGTGAGGGACAGTGACACCTATCAACAAAACTTCAAATCAGTGTTTTGGAATAAGTTCATTTTTCCCCATGAGTACAAGCCATCAACTAGTTACTCACAGGGAAAAATATTTTCCTATTGGAGCTTGAAAACAAAACAAGCAATAGAATGAAGATAAAAGTGATGATGTTGTTTAAAGAAAGATGCTGTTGACTGTCCAGAATTAAGTCTGCAGGTTTTATTACATGTGAAAATTCTAGTATGTTGTTAAGGAGCTATGTTATGGTAACACAATATATCTACATTCTCAGTTTTTGTTGACATTGTTTTTGCATTCAGGTCTGGTAGCTTCGCATTTCCCCACCACTTGGGTTCATGCATATGCAACAGAGTGCTGATAACACCAATCCCTAAATGCTCTTGAGCTTCCCTGGCTCTGAACCAAAGTAGTAAAGGTTTTCATTGATGTTGACAAGAAAGGAGAGCGATAGATAGATAGATAGATAGATAGATAGAACACACACACACACACACACACACACACACACACACACACAATTGTTTCATGAGCAAGTGTAATAATGACTTACATCACACCTGCTTTTTGCGAACGATAGTGTATCAATATTAATATGATATATATTATTTGACTTTTTAAAGAATATTTATTTAAAATGAAGAACTCTGCAGATAATATATCTTGAAGTCTTTCTTTCGTTCCAGGATATACTAATGAAAACGTCATTACTTTTATATCTATTCATTTTCATATGTGCATCAGCAACCACCAATTATAGTGTTAGGAAATAGGTCACTTTTGACCTCTGTGGCCAAATTTAGTAACCAGAGCTTCACATGTTATATGGTGACAAATAATAAATGTGACAGGAAGCTAAAGCCAGTATATGGGCATATCTGTACAACACATGCATAATTATGGACAAATTTGACCTCCAATTACAACATTTGATGTCTACATATATGTTCTCTTAATTAGTAGCTGGAACTTAGTAATGAAAATAGCAATGAATCCATTGAGTGTGGAAGTATGTCCCTATAAAGAGAACTGAAAGAACATAAATGCTCTTGTTTTCACTGACTTTTACATAGCTAGTTTATTTAATGTACTGCATAATTTGCTTTTTTATAATTTGATGCAAGCACCTGAATATGGCTATGCTTTAAATCATTCATTAATTTTAACAATGAATATACCTCTTAGCTCTTTATGGTTTACAAAGATTTCAGTGAACAGGTCCTTGAGACAGCCTCAGCCCAAATTGTTTAGGGTCTTGCAAAGTAATACAAGAATCTTGAACCTTACCAAGTAATGTATGGGCAGCCAGTGCAGCCTTTTGAGCACTGGGTTAACGTGCTGTGCTGTCTGTTCCCCTCAACAGTCAAGCTGTGGTGTTTTTCACTACAGTGGGGTAGCCCTAGATAAAGCACACTGCAATAACTGAGTGTAGGGTTTGCCAGTGCATGGATCACTGCAGCCAAGAACAGCCAGAGTTGACATAGCAGCTGTAGCTAGTAAGACACTCCTAGCCACTGAGGCCTTATGTCTTTTGGATAGATAATACTTACACATGAAATCTTATTTAATTTCCCTTCTAACTTACAAAAATGAGAAAACAATATTAAATATAGTGGTCTATTACATTTCTATATGATTACTTTTAGTTAGTTTGTATATTATTGTATGTGCTTTTGTAAGTTTGTGGCATTGATGTAAATTCCTTGGTGCGAAAGGCAAGAAAGAAAGAAAGAAAGAAAGAAAGAAAGAAAGAAAGAAAGAAAGGCTAATGATGATGTTCATGATATAAATGGTCAATGTAGCCAAGAGCCATTTCTTGTGGTACTGCAGGAGTTTTTGTAAAACATTAAGTGCCCAGAATTACAGGGCTTTTCCCTGTGGAAGGTTGAAATATATCAATCAACTAATTTCACATAATTATAGCAGGAAATGAAGGATAATTATAATGACATCATTTCTTTCCTTTTAGGAAGTGCTAGATGTCATGGGAGGATGATCCAATAAACTACATTATGAAATGGATGATAAAATAGGCATAACTTCTTCAAAAACTTTCATGCTGACATTTATTTTTATTATATTGTATCTGGTTTTCTGTTTCTGAACTTGCTTTAGCGTATGCATATCTGCATGCATATCATTATTTGTTTGCGTGCATACATCTGCAATATATTGAATAAAAACAGTTTCAGACACATAGTAGCAATATTTTCATCAGAGCTCATTTGGTTTGGAGTTCTGCACTGCCAACAATTCTGCACAATGCTCATTTGTATTTAAAGAAATCCAGAAGCAGCTGGGCCACAAAGAATAGCTGCAACAGTAGTTTGCATTGTGTATTATTGAGTACAGTGAATTGAGTTTGCCCAAGTATACAAAAGGGCATGGTGAGTCAGGGAAGGAAAAAAAGCATACTGATGTTATTTGGCTGATTTCCAGTTTTGCTGCTGCTCTATTGTCCCCCAAACAAAGATATGCAGTCACTAAAATGTCATGATAAGTCAGACAAGTCGTAGAAATCTACAATGCTTTAAAGTTAAAATTAATCTGAGATATACCCAGTAGTTGATCGATAAATATGTTCAATGTTTTAATATGAAGCTTCTCAGGGGACATTAACAGTCATTACAAACATGCATAAGAAAAGCAATGCAGTCCAGTTTTTAGAAAGCAATTACAAATACTTATTTTAGGTGAAATCCAGTTAAACAAATGGTTGTATTGGTTATGGTAACATTGTAGCATGGGGAACTATTTCACTGTATAGTATGTCTTTTATGCAGCTTAAGATGATGCATAGTAACATGGGTCATAGACCTAGCTGCAGGTGATGGAACGCATGTCAGTGTCTAATTGTGATGCACATGCAGGTTCACTAGGAACCTCATATCAGAAGAAGATACTTTTCATCCAGATAAAAGCTGCTCTGCCAAAGCTGAGCAGATGGGGATATTAATACTTGCTGTTTGCCAATCTCTCTTTTCTAATGAGTCTTTTATTATTTATTATATTTATAATATTTTATCCTTTTTGCAGCAAAGAAAGAAACCAGAGAGGGCAAACCCATGGGCCTATGTGTTTTCCCCCACAGGGCGAAAAACAGTTTCAAGGGAGATCCAGAATATAAAATAATATGGCACAGGGTGCTCATCAATGGTTCCTCTTCATCCTGGAGAAAAGTGACTAGTGGGGTGCCACAGGGTTCTGTCTTGGGCCCGGTCTTATTCAACATCTTCATCAACGACTTGGATGATGGACTCAAGGGCATCCTGATCAAATTTGCAGATGACACCAAACTGGGAGGGGTGGCTAACACCCCAGAGGACAGGATCACACTTCAAAACGACCTTGACAGATTAGAGAACTGGGCCAAAACAAACAAGATGAATTTTAACAGGGAGAAATGTAAAGTATTGCACTTGGGCAAAAAAAATGAGAGGCACAAATACAAGATGGGTGACACCTGGCTTGAGAGCAGTACATGTGAAAAGGATCTGGGAGTCTTGGTTGACCACAAACTTGACATGAGCCAACAGTGTGATGCGGCAGCTAAAAAAGCCAATGCAATTCTGGGCTGCATCAATAGGAGTATAGCATCTAGATCAAGGGAAGTAATAGTGCCACTGTATTCTGCTCTGGTCAGACCTCAACTGGAGCACTGTGTCCAGTTCTGGGCACCACAGTTCAAGAAGGACACTGACAAACTGGAACGTGTCCAGAGGAGGGCAACCAAATGGTCAAAGGCCTGGAAATGATGCCTTATGAGGAACGGCTAAGGGAGCTGGGCATGTTTAGCCTGGAGAAGAGGAGGTTAAGGGGTGATATGATAGCCATGTTCAAATATATAAAAGGATGTCACATAGAGGAGGGAGAAAGGTTGTTTTCTGCTGCTCCAGAGAAGCGGACATGGAGCAATGGTTCCAAACTACAAGAAAGAAGATTCCACCTAAACATTAGGAAGAACTTCCTGACAGTAAGAGCTGTTCGACAGTGGAATTTGCTGCCAAGGTGTGTGGTGGAGTCTCCTTTTTTGGAGGTCTTTAAGCAGAGGCTTGACAACCATATGTCAGGTGTGCTCTGATGGTGTTTCCTGCTTGGCAGGGGGTCGATGGCCCTTGTGGTCTCTTCCAACTCTATGATTCTATGATTCTAGGGAGGAAAATGTTAGTCCCCTTTCCTAATACTTTGTCCCCAATTCAATTCTGGAGCTTCTGTGGCTGCTTTAACCTTTGTAAAAATGGCGAGAAATCTCATTATGGCTCTCCTGACATCACATCGAGTTTGCCCTTACTGTAAATTGAATTAAAATATATTTCTATAATTTATACCAAGGGTAGATAACCCTCACTTCATAAAGTAGCCCACCAAGCAAATTTTTTCTGCGTTCTCCAAGAATCCACCAATTTTGACAGGGGAAAAGCAAAGTAGACACAGATTGGGGAGAGGGAGGAAAGTAAATTAGATACAGCACTGGAGTGGGCAGCCCTGATGACAATGCAAATCATCCTCTCTCTCGTCAATAGACTGATAATTTAATGAGCAGAGATGGAGTGAACACCCCTCCTCAACTGAACTTCATCAATCAGCTGAGAGGAGAGGACTATGTAGCTATATTATTGCTTGCCTATTATTGTGTGCATGTGAGAGTGTGGGGTGGCCACTCTCACCACTGGCCTGAAGACTCGGGAAGATGAGCCAATACAACCCTCAAACCAAAAATGGTTAACCACCTCTGCTTTATACTGTACTTTACTTGTATTTGGTGGCACATTAGAGTTTACTGTGTGTCTGCAGCTGTTTGAATTCCCAATTAAATTGTGCAGTTCACAAGATGTTATCCTCAAACAACCCCAGTCTTGACACTTTTCCCAACACAGGGTTTACCCAACACAGGGATGATCCAGTAAGTTGTAGGAAATCAGGCTCCAAAACACTCCACTTGGGGATGTAGATTTGTTTTGATGTTTGGGGGCACAACTATCACTTGCTTCTACTCCCCCCTTCCACACACACTACTTCCTCAATGCTTTCATTTATTTTCTGGCTGTGCTCCTAGTTCCAGTGCACTCCTGAATGGAAGAGTATCCCCCCCCCCACCCTTTGAATCCCTCAGATTTCACAAAACCAGAAAAATGCACAAGCAAACCACATAAAAAAGTCAGATATATTGGGCAACAGTCTGAAAATTGTGTCCTGCAGATTTACAGCTGTTTTCATTTCTTTTCCAGCATGCTACTTAGGGTGTTTTAGAAGCACTCTCTTGCTCTCTCATCTTTTGATCCTCAGATTTGCACAAAACCAGAAAATTCACAAGCACATTTACAGGTACCTGTGTGTTTTCACATTTTTTGGATGGGGATTAAAACAAAAACAAAAACATCCCAAGGTGTACATGCAGCTATCTGTGTGAATACCATATCATTACTTAATAGGTAGAAAAGTACTGACAAATTAGAAGGCAGGAACAAAATCAAAATGGAACACCTCCCAGTACAAATGGGACAGACCAAAGTTTCCCAAAATATATACAGTTGTGGACTATTCTGATCTAATATGAATGGGGGTAAGTAGATTGACAACTAAAACAAAATGCTCAAATGTGGATAAGTATCACCAGATTCCTAAGCCAACTATACTGTACTGCAAATTCTAAGGCTTATTTTCACAGGAATAAAATATAGATATCAAACACTTTTTAAAATAATGGGCTTCCAACAATTTTCTATTGTTTCTTTTAACCGTCTGGCTGAACAAATGAACCATCTGATAAAGTTTCAATATGAGGCAGTGGGTTGCTGGTGTGTTAGAACCAAGAAAATACATTTGGGGGGGGGAACATAATTTACTCTGAAGTTCATTTACTTGGAAAATATTTAATTTGGAATACAAGGCCAATCTCATTAAAGGCAATTATTTGTAGCTGCCAGATAACTGCCCAGGTTAGCATAAGAAAGAAGGAAGCAAAAGTAATATTACTTGAGAATGGAGAGAAATCTCATTTCTAGGGGAGGTGGGTAGCCTTCAACTCATAACTGAAAAAATATAGCAGTTGAGCTATAACATACTTCTGAACACAGAACATACAACTTCCCTTCGACCCATGAACACTGTCTTCCTGATTTGTAAAACGCTTCAGGAAATCAAGCAGATTTCTTATCACTTTGGTCTATTTTTTTCCCACCTTGTCTTCCTTTCACAGCAAGTGCGAATTTCCCCCCTCCAAACCTTAGTCAACTGTGTTTAGTTGTAAAGGGTAATGACAAAAGTCTTTTAACATAAAACTTTTGAAAGCTACCTGAAGTAACTTTTTTCCCAGCACTGTTTCCCTTGCCCAAAGAAATGGCATCATTTGCACCTCTGTGAATTGGTTCCAAAACTATTTTTCCACTGCAGAAAAGTCTACCTGTTTTGCAAGGACTCCAGGTTGTTCACTGCTTGGCCTATCCATGTACCTGTATTTCTTGTGGTGTCAAAGGGAAAAAGATACAACAGCAACATTCCTTAGTCCTGGGTGGTCTGCAGCACCAACTAATGCCCTTGGGATACTAGCATAAACCACAGAAGATCCCGTTCCAATTGCTTGGAATGTCCAAACTTTAAATGAACCATAAGGAAAGTATTTATTTAAATTTCCCTCCCACCTCACAAAGCAATCTCAGCCTAGCTTGTGATGGAAGGTTTACTATGGAGGATTTGAGTGGGGGAAAGAATCTGTTGTCTGGCAGCGTTAGGAATAAGGGCTTCCTTTAAGTACCAGGGAGAGAGGCTTATTCTAACAAGCACTTTTGTTTGCTAGTTCATCTTTCCACGTGCTTCTGTAACTTGGTGACCATTGGAGGGGTGTGGCCAAACAAACCAAGGTTAAGTAAGGCTGTTACAGTCAGAGAGAATGTCAAACTATAGTTAAAACAAGCCATGATTTGTAAACCAACAATATGGCTTCATAGCATGTTCTTTTCTCATAATATGAACTACAGTCAGTGGGATGGGCTGGGTTTCGATGTTCAGACCAACTATGGCTTAGCATTATGTGCAAACCAGGCCATTATCAACAACCAACAAAATTAGAGAAAATGAGACCCCCCCCAAGTCTGACCTCTCCCCATTAGCCTTGTATGCTTACTATAATTCTGAGTTCGAAAGGAAGTTGATTAAATATAGTTGACAAAATCCAATCATCTGTCATGGGTTAAGGCATCCAGTAAGCAAATCATTCATATAGATGGAGAAAGAAGCTTCACTGTGCATCTATTTGCATGCATAAAGTTTCTTCTTCAGCTGAAATGTTACTGTCACCCATTTTTCATAAGATTATTATTTCTCAGGTCACAACCTTCTTTCTCAGTTCATTTAACTATTCTGTGTCTTGTATAGCTTCCCTAGCACTTTTGCTCTCTGCTTCCCACAGTACTTAGTACACCACTGTGGGCTTTCTCAGTTTCCTCTTGCCCCAGTTTTCCATCTCTTCTGCCCTAGAAGCTGTGCCACACAACTGTGCAAGCCAGGTGTACACCAGTGTAGCTGGACATGCTATTTTTCCCTCCTTGGTAGTTGTTGGACACAACTAGATGATCAGAGAATGAGGTCTGCAACCAGCATGTCATTTCCCCTTGCTTGTGGTGACATGTTCAGAGCCTACAAATAGCTCTCTATCCAAACTTTACAACCTCTTAACATCATGCTGGATGATATTCAGTTATTATTATTATATACCAAATCCAGCATATTCAGAAATAAGATTTCTCCAAATACACCAACTGTAATAGGTGCCCATTACACAGAAAACATCACATTTATGGTATGTGATAAAGCTGTTAATGGGTTTCCCTGTGGTAATTTGTGAACAAGTGTATGCTCTACATGGACACAAGATCATTTCTGTACCCTTTTACTGTTCTTTTGTTCTCTGGGTCAGCAGCAATCTATATAGTTATAGCACAAAATTATTTTGAGTGTTGATATTGTAAGGTTTGAGGACGAGGATACCAATTTTATTCCATTTAAATATCTAATATCTGTGCCATTCCTCTTAAATTCTTTCATATTCAATATATACTTTCATGGAGAACATTTTCTGCACATGTCAGGAGATCACTATCTGTAAATAATGTACCATAGCATTATATTGCTACTTAAATAAATATGTATTATTTATGGTGTCACAGGTGAACTAACTAAAAAAGAGAGAGATGCATTCTGCAAGGAACGTTATTTCAAAAAATAGATTGTCTGGAATGCTGAACATGAGCAGTACTGGTACTGATGTTTAGATTCCTGTTTCCAATAAATGTATTTTGTAATAAAAAATTTCAAATAAACACTGCAATATTAATGTACCTTGTACTTGCCCTAGGCAGCTAAGGCATAAATGCTTCATTTACATTCTGTTCACTGTCTAAAATACATACATTGGTCCTGATCCTGAGTCAAGCAGAATTCCAGTACATCACTGTACTTTAAATAATCTGAAACACCAGATTTACAGTAGTTATTTTTAACAGCTCTTTATGTGAAGGGCCTTTGCATCCCATTCTTCTTCAGTGTAGAAAGCTGAGATGGCACCATCTGTATTTAATGCTTTGCAATAAAGTGTAATCAATAGTTTTGTCCTACATTTCCACGGGATAAGACACAAGCTACATAACAGACCCAAGCATTTTCTTTAGTACTCCCAGCATTTCAGAGGGAGAAAATGTATCCTGATTAATTTGCCTGTAATTGCACAACTCCTTTATAAAGTTCCCCCATACCTTTTTTTAGACATGGCAAAACCAACAGGATCAATTAGTTGAAAATGGAGCTAAAGTACATGGTTCTTAAATTGCATTATAGATCTCTTCCCTGTGAAAAGGGAATAAATGCATCAGTATCTCTTTGTAGTTTAGAACATCAATAATCTTGAATGGAGGGGGGAAATAACAACTAATTGGTCACTTTTTGCAATTGCTTCTACCCACAAATGTGACTGAAATATAACGTATTTTTTAAAATTCATGCACATTATTTTATGCCTATTAAACAGAGCTACTGCTTAATTAAAACCTTGTAAACTGCACTTAATTCAAATGGTATCAATCAATAAGCACAATCAATTTACCTTGAATTAGGGAGCTAAGATACTTACTCCCATCCAGCACAAAGAGATTTGTTTGGCTTTGGTTTATTCTCCAATACATTATTTAAACAAGTAACCTGTAATAAACTAAAGCATACCTAAAATTTGTCAAGTATTGAATGTTTACAGTGTTTTACAATATTTATTAACTGAAAAATAATTTTATAACATGGCATCATGGCTTTTAAATACTGAAGGGCTAAAGTTTAATGAGGAAATTTATGCATGTGTCCAAGCCAGAATAGATATTGGAAAAAGGGCCTTATGGAACATGATGTTAGTTGGCCTACCATTACATCCATTGCTTAATTACTCCAGTTTTTACTTCTACCCATAAATTTAATTATTGGATTGCTGTTTTCTTCTTCTCATCTATTTTTAAAACAAGCCACCGGCTTCCCCCCAAATCCCTATGCTTTTCACATACAATAAATAGTTTGGAACTCTGTTCCAGATTGAGAGTAAGATCATCATCATACAATATATTAGAAGTAAGATGTATACTGCTTGCATGTTGTAGTAACATTCCGTCATTCATCCAATGCCTTCATTTCGCCATGTGACCTACGGATTAGTAGATCCTCACTGGTGCAACACAGGTACATTTGATCAGATCCAAGATTCAACTTTCTAGTCTGTTTGTTTTTTAAAGACAGGGCAAGGAAAAAGGAAGAATTTGGTGTGAGCAAGCAATGCACTAGATCAGGTATCCCCAACCTTCGGCCCTCCAGATGTTTTGGACTACAATTCCCATCATCCCTGACCACTGGTCCTGTTAACTAGCGATCATGGGAGTTGTAGGCCAAAACATCTGGAAGGCCGCAGGTTGGGGATGCCTGCACTAGATCCTTCAGTCATCAGAGAAGAACAAAAAACAAACAGCTGCTGAAGGCAATATTGATGACTAATTTAAGAAAGAGGTAGGAACTACAGCTGGTAGCCTTTCTTCATTTAGTAGGCAATGTTCCTTTCAGCACCTGTTGTTGTTTTAAAAAAACCACTCCCCTCATCTTTAAACATCATGCCATCACACAATATTACAATTCCAAAATGTTGTTTGCTTGCTGCAATGTTGTGGAGGCCTGAGGACTTCTGTCACAAATGATAAAAGCACTCTGATGTATGGAACAAATCATATATTTGTTTGGATCCTGCACTACTACTGCACCAAGTGCCCCTATCTGTATCCTCCAAGTAAACAGTTTATTACTGCAGCTCTTTTACCAATAGCATCATTCGATAGCATGGAAATAGAGTTGAAGGTGAAAGCAAGGGCATAAAAGAGTCTGAAGAAGAGGAGGAGATGGTGGCTTCATAACCGGGAAGAAGGTGAAAAGGGTGCCTAGTAGTTGTAATGTGTGGGATGAGGAAGATGCAGGAAGTTACCATGGGAGTGCTTTGTGTGAAAGCATAGGTTGCACAAAAGGAGGGGGGAGGCATGGACATGGGTGTGAAGTTGAAAACTAGTACAAGAGAAATGACTTCAGAAATGACATTAGGAAGATGAAAAGCAAATTTGTTAGTTGCATGGGATGGGAAGGGGAAATTATAGGAGGTTAATATGGGGGTAATGGCAGTGGGTTGGCAAGAGAAGCAAGCAGGGGCTTACCCCTAGTAAGTATATGAAAGGCATGCTTGCAAACTGTGGTGTGTGTGTATGTGTGTGGGTAGCCATAGTTCACCTTATGCTGATCACTTATGCATCACCAAGGAAGTGGAAATACATCGTCATAAATTTTCATATAATTTACATATGCTAATGTATATGTATAGGTTCAGAATACACACACAGTGACTTATCAGTATGAACTTCTGTTTTTGCTGATGTCTTTTGTTTTGGGGTTGATATGCTGTTCCATAGTCACAGCTCCACTAAAATTCTTTTCTAGGGTTAAAAAGTTGTCTTATGAGTCGGTGGAAGAAGATTGGAAAAAATTTAAAGTTTATCTACAGAAACATTGTAAAATTAAGGAATGTTAGAAGGATGTTGGAATGAAGCTATGTGGTTTTAGCAGAAATGTTATAAAGGATTAAGTAAAAATGGATTGGTAATTAGTGAAAGAGGAGAATGTAAAATTATAATATATTAAGATAAATTTTTAGGATAAAAACAAAGATGGAAAGGATTTGCTGAAATATATAATTGAACTAGAATACAAAAAAGGGAGGTGAGAGGAGGTCAAGGAAATAAGCAAAGGAAAGAAAGTTATGCAAAGGTTGGATTTGTGTTTTTGTTGTTGTTTTGTTTTTGTGCTTTGTTTGTTTAACTTTTTCTATTTTTCTTTCTGTAACCTTCAAACTTTAATAAAATCTATTATAAAGAGAAAAAAAAAAGTTGTCTTATACGCCGGAATCTACGGTATCTCTTTTGCTTTCTATGAGCAACATTTGTATCTGCACCAGGGAAGACACAACCTCCATCAACAAAATTCAAAATGTTGCATGAGCAGACCAGGCCTTAATATGCTTTATCAATATTTTTATTTCTTCTGCAATTGATCCAAGTAAGTATCCCATATTTTTATTCCTTTTTGTTTTGCTCTTTAAACGTTGTCGTCTTTAGAATGCACTTCCTGAGCAACATGTAAACAACAAACAACATGTAAACATACCACACAAATTTTAAGAAACTCGATCCTTTGTCATATACATTTGTATACCATTTCCATCACTTAATCTTTTATTTGTGTGCATGGTGAAGTCTACCATTCAGAAGCAGCCTTTAGCTGCCTTTCAAAATGTGCCAAGTTCAAATGAAATTGTTAAAAAGTTGAATGTTGGCGTTCTGCTGAAGAGAAAATGGAACGGACGAAAGTAGATCAACTCAACAAGATTTGTATACATATGCCAGGGTGTTCTTGAGGGTCCCTCAACCCTCAGGGTAGTGGATGGGGACAGGAAAGCCCAGCTGCCCATCAAACTTCCACTCTTTGTTGGGTGGATACAACCTGTTCAGAACATGCACTGTGTCTGACCCCCAACATTATTTATGCAGAATTCTGACTGGGAGAATAGAACTGCTACCATTTTTTTTACTGTGACTTGAGGCCAAATATACAAAACCTTTTATGACTATAATATGTCATTCTTTCTTCTCAATTTAGAAAATATATAACCGTCCTTGCTGTCATCTGAAAAACCTAGGAACAGAAACATTTTCCAGGTACACTTCAGTTGTGTGAATGTAATTAGCTCAATTAGTTATGCAAAATATGGAAAGATTATAAATGGCAGCTCATGTATAAGCTGGCTGTCCTAAGAGCTGACACCTTTCTTCTGCAGTTTGGGTAAACAATTTCAAAGCAACAGAAGAAAATTGGACATCTTTTGTTCATTCCAAATGAATGCATTTTCAAATGACAATGCCAGATGACTATGAATATAGTTTTTATGGATGGGTGTTTTTTTTTCATGCTGAGGGTTGCTGAATTTCTTTAGAAATTTCATCCTGCTGCTTTGAGGAAAAACAGTCTTTAAACAGTGTGAGGCCTATGCAATGGCAGCAAAATTATACCTGCACTGTGCTTCAGGAACTTAAAATACAAGAAATATGACTCTAAACTACTGTTGTGAATTAATAGCAGAACTGCAACTACACCTTAGCAGTTATGCAGTAGGGACTTTTCACATTTCCAGTTAGGATGACCTTCCCTTCAATGACAGAACAAAATTACACTAATGTTATAATAAACTACTATATTTTGGGTAAATCGTGGCCTACCTGTTGATGTTAAACAGAATGTTTGATCCGTAAAGATACAGGCTACAATTATCATGTTTTTAAGCATTTATTTAACATCTTTCTAATGTAAAAAGCATTTAACATAAGACAGTCCATATTGCTTATATACTGTGGATGTGGTGCTGAGAAAGATAAAATAATGGTTTGCTAATAACCACCTAGTGAGTGAATTACTAACTAGAAGCCCTTATCTCAGTTTACACTCTTAGGCTTACCGTATTTTTCGCTCGATAACACGCACCTGACCATAACACGCACATAGTTTTTAGAGGAGGAAAACAAGAAAAAAAAATTCTGAATGAAACAGTGGATATATCATTTTTTTGCTTCATGCTGTGGCCACAGACATGTGATTTGACGGTGAGTTTGGGGTAGCCCAATGCAAAAATCCTGAGAATCCATGTGGATCTGTGCTTTGTAACCACGTTTTTGCACCATTGCAGCCCCAGGCAACAGTGGGTGCGTGATTTTTTTGGTGCAGGCTGTAGCCATGGATATGCTATGTGATCTGATGTTGAATTTGGGGTGACCCTATGCAAAGATCCTGAGGATCCATGTGGATCCCTGCTTTGTATTTTTTTTTATTTTTTTTGAAAAAATAATCTTTATTACTTTTCAAACTTACGGCAGACAAGAAAAAAGAACAAAAGAAGAAACAATACAATAAACAATACAAAACACAACCTTAACAATAAATTAAACAAAACAAAACGACACCAATTTAAAAAACATATAGCATACCATTTCATTAGTCTATCTTTCATTCCCTTATTTCATCGACTTCCTCTCACCTCCCTTTTTGTATTCCACTTCTGTTACTTGTTTCAGCAAATCCTTTCCATCTTTCTCTATCTTTATCATTATGAATGTCTTAACATATTTTTAACCTTATTTTCCATTAATACTAAAATACTTATTTATACTTAACTCCTTATAGCATTTCTGCTAAAGCCATAAAGTTTCATTCCAACAATTTTCAAACACTCATTAATTTTACAATATTTCTATGTACAAACTTTAGACTTTCCCAATCTTCTACCACCATTTCTTCTCCCTGGTCTCGGATTCTGCCAATCATTTCCGTCCATTCCATATAGTTCATCAACCTGGAGATCTTCTGTCCGAGGCTCTTAAATCTTTTCCAAGTCCCTTCTGCAATTCTTCTTCATATTCTTTAATGCTGAAAATGCTGAAGAGCAAGTCTCGGGGAGGCCCCAACCCAGCCATGCCCCCATTCCCTCTCGACATGCCAGCCAACTCTCCACAGCTAGAACCAAGGTCCATACAATATCTCAAATCATGTTTCAAGACTCCTCCAGATCCAAAGACCCCCACAACTCCAATCACCTCCTGACCCAGATTCAGAACCCAAAGGTCAATAAATCCCTGCATGAAAGATTCTATCCAACCTTCCTTCTCCAGTGCAAGCAGGGCTCCAATCTTCAAATTCTGACTTTTTCTATATTCATTCATAAGAGGCCTCCACTTATAGTCCTCGATTTGCCTCTGAAAGGCTGGGGCTTCCACTTGTAATACTTTAGGTTCAACAACCACAACTTTCTCCTTCTTCTCCCCAGTTTGTCCTGTCAAAGTAGTTTCCTGTATCAAATCCTGAGCAATTTCTGTATTAATGGTCACTTTTTGTCCCAAATTTATCACTTTTTGTTCCAAGTTCTCAAGTTTGGAATTCATAACATCCGTCTTTTTGTGAAGCTGTTCCAGCGAGTAGCTTATCTTACATAAAACAGTCACTAAAGCTCCTTCTGTCAACATTCTTAAAGTCCAAGGTCAATCTCTGATTCTCACAGCTCTTATCTTGCAGCTGGAAAAAACCCACTCTTGTAACAGTTTCAAAAGCTTCCTCTAAAGGGAAACAGTCTCCACTTGTATCAATCCTTTCATGCGCATTTTAAAATATATAGTTTCAATTTTCAATTACTTTTCCTCCTTTTTGAACGCAGAAGAGGAAAATGGAAACAATATATTTCTCTTATTTAGCCATCTGTCAACATGCTATCCGTTCACAGTCAATGAACTCTCCCAAAACGTTAATTCTGCTGGCAGCCCTTTTCCAGGTTCAGAGCAGTGGTAATTTAATTTTTCACTCTCTCCTGCAGGCTCACTAAGTCCAAAATTTCCCCCCTCTTCTCTTGCTTCCAAGGGTTTTTTTAAACAGTTTTAACCGATGGAGATTTAGTCCTTTACAAAATACTTTCCAAGGCTTTAACTTGCAACGTCTTTGCTTCAATCTATTTACAAAAGAGGAAGGCAGACTTCCTGTTTAAAACCTTCCCGCTTCGATGCCAAATTAATGAATTTAAAGATCCAATTTTCCGTTCTACTCATGGGTAGTTGTTTACAGTCAAATTGTCCACAGGAAAAAGTCAGCGCTCTCCGGCAACAGCGATGCGGCTTCACTCCGTGAAAGAAGCAGTCGATTCAAAGCACTGCGCCGCTCACCCCACTTCGCTCCGGATCCCCAAATCAGGGTTTCCCCGCGAGTAGGGGAGGCGCAAAAGGTGCCAGCCAAATCCCAAGTTCACAAGCTTCTCCCGCCTGTGATTTCAACGGGTCTCCGCCTTCGCTGTGGCGGTCAGACCCTAATTTCCACGGAGCAAATTCCTCCCAATCGGAGGAACTCTGCCATTGCCTGGAGGCACCAACCCGGAAGTACGGATCCATGCTTTGTAACCACGTTTTTGTACCATTGCAGCCCCAGGCAACAGTGGGTACGTGATTTTTTTGGTGCAGGCTGTAGCCATGGACATGCTATGTGATCTGATGGTGAATTTGGGGTGACCCAATGCAAAGATCCTGAGGATTCATGTGGATCCATGCTTTGTAACCATGTTTTTGCACCATTGCAGCCCTGTTTTTGCATCAGATCATTCCTATGTGATCTGATGGTGAATTTGGGGTGACCCAATGCAACGATCCTGAGGATCCATGTGGATCCGTGCTTTGTAACCACATTTTAAGTAGGGAGGGAAGGAAAAACATAGAAGGGACAAGGAGCACCGAGAGGGGTGTGCGGAGAAGCAGCTGGCTAAGAATGCAGGAGAGGGGTTTTACCGGAGGGAGGAAAGGAAGGCAAAAGTTCCCCCACCCACCCACCCAAGCCATCTCTCTCTCTCTCTCTCTCTCTCTCTCTCTCTCTCTCTCTCTCTCTATCTCCCCCACCTGCATGTTGCCTGCGAGTCCCTAGATGCAGCAGCAGCACCGGAGCACGGAGAGGAATTAGAAGGAAGGACGCTCTGCTTTCCCCTCTGCTTGCCTGGAGGGGAGGGGTTTTCTCTGCTCTTTGTTCCCTTTGAGCAAACACAGTAACGAAACAGAAGAGGGTGGGCAGTAAGACCCTGAGGCAGAATGCAGGAAAGCAACAGCTTTCTCTCTCGGGAGGCTCGAACGCACGTGTGGCTGCCTGCAATCAGTTTACCACACCGAGAATGAAGATAAACTGGTAAAATAAGGGGGCTGGGTTAAAGCTAAAGGGAAAACCTCAAAGATCCCTCAAGAACAAGGCAGGGGTTCAGGGCTCCCAAAGCCGAGCTGCAGCCTTAGAAGGGGGAAATGGGGCTTTCGAATGTGGTTTTTACTGCCCCGCTGCTTCCAATTTTTTAAAAGGCAAATTGCAGGAGAAGATGCAGCAGTCAGTCAGTGACTCTCTCACTCCCTCCAAGCACCCACGCTAGCGAACAAACACACAGGCAACCACACACTCACAAAGCACACACACTAGCAAACACACAGTCGTGCTGCAGAGTGGCCAAACCTCCTAGCAAGCACTTCCCTGGCTTCTGCTGACCGCAACGAAGATGACCCTCGAAGAAAATGTGTGATGCACTCGGGCCAGTCGGCTCCAGGGACCACACATTCACTCAATAACACGCATAGACATTTCCCCTTACTTTTTAGGAGAAAAAATCTGCATGTTATAGAGGGAAAAATATGGTACTTCTCAGTGAGGTGCATAGCTGTCAAGTGTCCCTTATTTGAAGCGCCATGTCCCGCTGCTGTCCCTTATTGATGGATGTCCCTTAAATGTCCCTTAAATGATGTCCCTTAAATTTCAAAGGAAGCAGCTCCTCTCCCTCCCTCCCTGCCGGCCAGAGAGGAGGGAGGCTCCAACTGTGTTGCTTGGCTGTGTTGCTCACCCAATAAGAAGTCTAAGAACGACTGGGGGGTGGAGCTTGCATACCTTGTGTGTGGCTAGTTAATGCAAGCTGAGGGGTTTTTTGAATGCTGGACGCCATTTTGTTGCACGTGCTGCTGCAAACTTTGCAGTGCAAAGCCAGGCTGGGGAGCCATCTTAAGTTGAGGCTGCCTAGGCCTTGTGGTGCATGTGATTCAGATTCTATTCAGTTGAACCTCTGGTTACAAAGTTGGTTGGACAGTGTTCTCGAAGCTACCCAGCATGAGTTTGACCAGACTGCAGGAGGACAGGAAGACTGGAGTGCCTGGAACAGGTGAGGGTGCAGGTCCTTTATTTTGGCTGCTGGTCCCTTATTTTCAAGGCTGCTGGTCCCTTATTTTCAAATCTGTGAGTTGACAGCTATGGTGAGGTGGTTTCTGGGTTACGCTACTATAGCTGGGGCTCACACACTCACTTATGCACAACGGATCATTTTTCACTGTCAAAGAACTTTATTATGGTGGAAGAGTACAGTGGTACCTCTGGTTACGAATTTAATTTGTTTCGGGGTGCCGTGCACACCCCCAAAAATCCGTAACTAGAGGCACCGCTTCTGCGCACGGTGCAATAGAGTGCTTCTGCGCATGCGTGAGCCGTGAAACCCAGAACTATACACTTCCAGGTTTGCCATGGCCGTAACCCGAAGAGGTTACGCAACACAAGGTACCACTGTATTCAATAATGTGATCTATTATAATAATTAGCTCACAACTACTGTGCTCTCAGTGAGAGCCAGTGTGGTGTAGTGGTTAAGAGTGATAGACTCGTAATCTGGTGAACCAGGTTCGCGTTCCCGCTCCTCCACATGCAGCTGCTAGGTGCCCTTGGGCTAGTCACACTTCTCTGAAGTCTCTCAGCCTCACTCACCTCACAGAGTGTTTGTTGTACAGGAGGAAGGGAAGGAGATTGTCAGCTGCTTTGAGACTCCTTAGAGTATCTCTGTGATTGTTTTAAGTAAAGGCTAGATGTATTCTCACACCAGGGCAGATAATTTGAATAGCCCACATATAAAGCGGGATACCAAATCCAAACTCCTCCTCCTCTTCTTCTTCTTCAATCAGATCCTGTTAATTTCTGTGTTCTTTCCTCAGCATAGCAGCTTTCCCTTTGCCTTTCTTGCAATAAAGTTTAACGTGTAGAGAATGACTTATTCATTTTTCTCTCTGATTTTGACATCAAAAAGTAAATATTTAAGAAAACAGAAAGTTCATTGGTTCGCATCAAACACAGTGACACTATTGGTGTCACCACTTATCTGTAGTGACAGGATTTTATGGAAATCTGTCCATCAGATTGTTAGATTCCTTCTAAATAAAATGTCTAATTATATCAGAAAAGTGCAATTGATTTAAAAGATATCTGGCCAAGTATTGAGAACCCTATTCATTTAGCATCTTACTTTATCCCAGGTCTTTCTTTAGCAGTGTTGTTAGCTCTAGTCGAACTAGATAGCAACTTGCTAATGAACTCTAGCTTAGTTGATGTGCTACTATATGCTTCCACAATATTAGGTATCTCTGTGATTGTTTTAAGTAAAGGCTAGATGTATTCTCACACAAGGGCAGATAATTTGAATAGCCCATATATTTCTTTCCACGTGATCTGGAATGGTACAATTTTTAATTCTACGAATGCAGCAAACAATTTAATGGGTCTTCTGATGTGTACTGTTTTATTTTATGATATCCATCTTCTGAACTTGATTCTGTTTTAGGAAGTCAGGATTTTTCTGGTGTGTGTGTGTGTATGTAATTCAGTTGAACATATACCATCCCAGAATTCTTAAATAGAATGGAATATGGTATAAAAATGTTTAAAATAAACTCCATTTGAATATATAAGTTCTAAGCATGTATACTTAGATGTAATTTCTACTTAATTCAGTGGGACTCAGTTGGGTGTATAGAACTGCAGTCAAAATTTTGTATTTCATATAGATTACCTTTCCATTTTTTGTCAACTCTGAAAAAAGGAAATGAAATTACAAACTTGCCAGGATCCTTTTGAAGAAAAAAGACATTTCTTGAATTCTGAATGTCTGCTGCATTGTGCTATCCTTTCTGCCTTGGAGAGGAGGTGTTGAGGAAGGCTGCCAGTTTTCCTTGGCATGTCTCAAATTAGTAAATGACTTCTGTGGAGTGCATATAGCTAGAGTAACTGGAGGAGGGGAAGACGGAATTATATAGATGGATGGATTGAAAGAATGGGCATGCCTCCAAATACTTGTCATTTTAAAAGGAAAAAAAGAAAGCAGTTAATTGTTAATTGTTCTGCATGTTTTAATATTGTACGCTAGAGAAGAAACTGGCTTTATATGGCTCATCTACAGAATTTTACATTATGAAAATTAGTAGTACAAAGCCTCTGTTAAAATCTTGAATCATTATGTAATGAGCTAAGAGATTCTTTGGCTTATATGGGAACAGAGGTCAGGAATAAAAACCCTAAAATTCATTGGAGGCACTTCTCTTGGCAGCGAGGTTAGGGTAGGATGAATACAACACACTGAGTAGATGCAAAAAATTTGAAAGGAACAAGGAAGATGTCTGAATAAAAGCAAAACATAACTGAGAAAAAAACAGAGCTCTATTCAGTAGCTGAGTCTTTGCAACACTTGCAACATTTTTAGCCAATAACATATACCCATTAATATACATTTCAATTTATATATGTCTGTCTGACACATCTTACTGTTAATAGAAAATGTGAATTTTTAACTATTTTTGGTGATATGCTGAACTGGATTCCATGTGCTTAATTGACATTATTATTTTTCACTTCTGATACACACTGTTAATCATGCATAATAGGTGCAGAAGTTCAAAATCAGACCTTTAAAACATTCATTAGAAGGCAAATCCAATTTCAACTATGCTTTCATCTAAATGATGTGCATAGTTGGCTGGGGAGGGCGGGGTATAAATAAAAATTATTATTATTATTATTATTATTGGATCTGCCCGCAAAGCTGAATTGTTGAAACAGTTATCCTGAAGTAAATTCACTGAAATCAATGAACTGCCATGTGCATATGTTTAAGATCACTGTGCTAGATCTTGCAGGCAACAGTTACATCACAGCAGTTGCAGAAGTTATCTAATTGTGTTTGAGGGCAGTTGGCATATATGTTATGAACAAACTATAAAGCCCCAGATAAAGGGAAGTTTTTTTTTATTGTACGAGCAATAAAAAAAGGCTTTGGAGAGGGTGGGATATGAATATTTTAAACAAGCTACAGAAAAATCTATGTTAAGTAAATAGATAAGTTTTGTTTCTACAAATACTGAACTCTAAAGATTGCCTCACCTAGAAACAAGGGAAAGGCATTTGGATGCCATGTGGCCAGGTGGGCTGTCAGCTGAATAGCCATTGTTTTTAAAACTGCAGTTCTCCAATAGGTTTCAAAGCTATTTTTAGCTAGGGACTAGTGGCACAAAAAGACTCCTTATTGCTATTCCCTGCTGGTAATAGTTGATGAAGTGTCAAGAATGGTGGAAACAGTTTTTCCCACTATTTCTGCCAGTTTTCTTATCTGTCAATTTTTCCCATTGTTTGACTTTTTTCTGCCTGACAAGAATGGGAAGGGAGTCTTAAAGTAGGAGGTGGGGGGAGAGAAAGTGTTTTTTTTGTAGCTATCTGAATATCTCTCTGACATCTGTCAAGTGCAATAGCTAAGCAGTTAAACTGACAAGACACAGTCTGGGTAAATTTACTCATTTTCTGAACACTTCACAGATTTTGTTCAAGATATATATCCTTACTGCAGGAAAGAAATGGAAGAAATGCACATGGCTGAGTGGGGCAAGCAAGGGTGTTCTTGAGCCAAACATATCTTCCCCCAAAAAGCTTATGACATAGCTTATGCACTATCATACAGGAGTTGGTGAAGGTTTTCTGCTGTGGGTAAAGCTCTGTTTTCCCCTGTCTTTACTTCTTTAATCTGACAATCCAAAAGCAAAATGGTAGGCTAATAATATGCTTACAACACTTTTATATCACTACTGAATTGTATCTTAATTTACAATCATATAGCGTACAATATATACATGGTGACACCAACTAATATGAGTTAAGAAAATGTTCCAAAGTAAGGAATTTTTGGCTAGTGTAACATCACAAAGAATCACTCAAGCTTGAGGCAACATGCCTTCCAAGGTAACTGTAAAGTCAGACAAAGCACAATTTATGCAGTGTTTTGCAGGGAATAAGTTAAAGGATGTTGGTGCTCCAAACACAGCAGCAGGATAGTCCCTCCAGGATAACCGACTATTTCAAATTTTCTTTCTCAGCTGATAATAATACCAAATAAAATCAATTACATTCAAATACAATAAATGAGATGATATACCTGAACGGTTTACAAACGGTTATTACACAATAAGAGATACATTACCAAGTAAAACGTCCAAAAGGGTACACAGGATACAAATGGTTCAGCTTTCACTAATCAGTGTAATTGGCTGACACTGTTAGCTAAAACATTGCATTATAAAGACCACCAGCAGGTGAATGGTATAACATGAAATTCAAAGGTACAGCATCCAATATACAGAAATGAGAATATAGACAACAGCCACATTAACATGAAAATTAAATTATTCCCTGCAAAACACTGCATAAGTTGTGCTGTGTCTGACTTTACACTTACATTAGAAGGCATGTTGCCTCAAGCTTGAGTGATTCTTTGTGATGTTATACTAGCCAAAAAATCCCTTACTTTGGGACATTTTCTTAACTCATATTAGTTGGTGTCACCATGTATATACAGTGGACACTCGGGTTGCGCACGTGATCCATGCGGGATGCATGTCCTCAACCTGCAGCATTCGCAACCCACAACAGCGCATCTGTGCACACAAGGGTTGCAATTCGGCGCTTCTGCGCATGCACAAAGCGCGATTTAGTGCTCCTGCATATGCATGACCGCCGAAATCCGGAAGTAACCCGTTCTGGTACTTTCGGGTTTCGGTGGGTCCGTAACCCGAAAAAACGCAACCTGAAATGTCTGTATTGTACACTATATTGTAAATTAAGATACAATTCAGTAGTTATATAAAAGTGTTGTAATCATATTGTTAGCCTACAGTTTTGCTTTTGGAATGTCAGATTGTTCTGTTTGCAACACAGGAGATCTTTATTGTTCTACTTCTTTAATGACAGAAGAACCTGACTCCAATTCCATCACTGATCCAGGTAGGTTTTCAGCTTAAGAACATGGACAGAATTTACATAGATAGTACCGTATTTTTTGCTCTATAAGACTCACTTTTTGCCTCCTCAAAAGTAAGGGGGAGTGTGTGTGCGTCTTATGGAGCGAATGCCGGCTGCGCAGCTATCCCAGAAGCCAGAACAGCCAAAGGGATTGCTGCTTTCACTGCGCAGCGATCCCTCTTGCTGTTCTGGCTTCTGAGATTCAGAATATTTTTTTTCTTGTTTTCCTCCTCCAAAAACTAGGTGCGTCTTGTGGTCTGGTGCGTCTTATAGAGTGAAAAATATGGTAATTTGCTTGTGAGAGGGTGAAACCTTCCAAATTTCAGACAGAAGGGTGCATCCTTTTCTAGCCAGTTATTAATTTGTCAGGACTTCACTTAAGTTACATGCTAAATGTGATCCTAGGGAACATCTCTAGAAAATTTCAGAATGATAGGTGCAGGAGTTAGGGAGTTATGATCAATGAGAAACAGTTTGAGAATTTCATTGTTTTTGCTCGAAACTGCCATCAAAGTAACAAAGTGCAAAGATGTTTAAAGAGATGTGGAAAAAAGAAAGTTTAGGTTATACAAAAGAAAGAAAGGAAGAAAGGAAGAAAAAGAACAACCAACAACTACTACAAACACTTTCAGTGTGTCAATTTGCAAAGAGCAACAAATGTACTGGAACATCAGCATCCATCCCAAAGGCACTGTTATTGGAGAGCTCTGTAAAGTAATTTCCTAATTGGGAACTGTAGCTATCAGTCACATAATCCCCTTCATTTCTTTGTTCTTCCTTCTGGCCTGATGGTTTGTTTTTTACGTAAAACTTGCTTGTAGGTGACTCAAAACTGTTATCAAATTCAGGTTAAATTGGAACCGAAACAACTATCTGAAGCTTCAGAACCCTACTGTTTCACCTTGCTTTGCTTGGCACAAAGTGTAAATACTTCCAGAGTGGGTCACTTCACTTTGGAATTCAGTTTAGGCAAAATGCTTGTACACCTCTACTGAATAAGCCATCTTCTGCCTCCATCCATCAGTAAGTGATGGATTTTTCCAGCTGAATGAAAAGGCCTTAGGTATTTGTTCTGTATTGCTTTTAAACAATAAAAGGCAATTCATAAATTAATAAAAATAATTATGTGCTTCTGCTTTTTCTTGCTATCAATATATGCCTGTCACTTTCTCAGTCTAGATGCTTACTTCCAGTTCTGGTTTTTGTTTTAAGAGGCAGGTGGGAGAAATAGGTTGTTATATGTGCAGAACTGTTACTAGAAGATTCCCCACTCAACTGAAAGATAAATTCTGAAGCTAGTAGAATCACATCTACATAATCCTAATTATCTTGCCAGTCTCTAAAACTGTCATTATATGAGGTAGCAATCTGGTGGTCTTTTATACTTAAAAATAGGAATCTTCCTCAGTAATGATAATACAATGTGAAAAGTTTAAATTTAAACTGTTAACTGCATTCTGAGCAATTTTTATCAGTCTAATAAAGACATGCTAGACTAGCTAATGTAAAAATGTTGGGAGTGCTTAAAATCTGGAAACATGTCTGTGTCTGATTAAGAGCTGTGCCACTGGCTATCTCTATTCCACATATGAATTTTTGAAAACAAAGGATATGATCCTTCTCCACACAGGCACTAGGAAGGATCATATCCCAAATGCAGAAAGGAAAATGTCCTTTTTAATGTTTTATTAATTGAAATACCAAAGAAACCCCTGCTCGGCTTTCATTAAGAATGTAAAAGCTTCATTAATATAGAAACCACTCAAACTTCGCTGGCCCCATAATAGTTTGTCCCATGACAACAATAATGGCATATCAACAATCAGTAGTCTGCATTTTAATGGTGGTTTTCAGGCAAGCCTCATAGTGCAGATGGGGACAGTAAAAGCTTACTCTATCCCTTTAAGGTTTACTTGATGTGTTTTCACGTACTTTTATAATTACTGCTTTTTCTGTAAGCATCGTAGAAGAGGATCTGTACTACAATTGAGGTCAATAAGATGGATTCAGCAAATAGTGTGGGACTTTTAGCACAAAAGCAGATCTAACTGCCATTAAAATGAACCTGTTGGTCTCAGAAATGTGAATGTATCATCTCTCTGTGTATGTACAATTTAAGAGAAAGTGGGGGAGAAATACCTTTAGCACCAGCAAAAATGTGCAGAGCAAACAAATTATATATATTCCAATTGAAATGTCCATTTATTTTCAAAATACTTGTTGAAGAATATGCATATATAGAAACATACCTGTCGTCCCCCAACAAATAGAATTTGTTGTGGAGATGTTTGCCTCTAAGAAAGGAGAATTGAGCAGATGTTCATTGTACCAAATAATTTCATATTTCAATGTGACAAAATAGATGAGCCACATAAAACCTAATTTCAGCTGCAAATTGCAAGCTGGAATAAGTTCCAGGATAGTAAACAATTAGATGCTTTATTTTCTTTTTAATAAGACTAAATTACTAGATAATATCTACTGGCATCAACTTGGCTAATAAAAATCTGTTTAATAGGATTTGCCATTTTTCCAATTGCTATCATGATCGGCTTTGCATTTTGATTATCTCTAAACTTTGCTTCAATTTTCTCATAGAAAAGCTCTCAGTGGTAATTGCTTTAACATTTATTCCAGGTCAAGTGGTTAAGTATGAATAATGATGTGTCAAAAATGTACAGTAATGCTGTCAATAGAGCAATTACCATTTAGCTAGAGATTATTGTGGCACAGGAGCACATTAACCGGGCACAATAAACAGAACAACAAAGAATGTAGGGGCAAAGGGACTGACTATTTTCAAAACCAGTGAGTGTTATACAGTACGCATTACTGACAGATACTAATTGTTGCATAAGCACAATTAACTGCATCTGTGCACTAGTCTTTATAAATCAACAGAGTTGGATTGTTGCCAGTATGGACAAGAGGCTAAAAATTTATATAACCTGATATTAATGTTTTAAATATACAACAATGCATTGTCTCAGTTTTCCTTTCCAACTAGTGTTTAGGGTGTGTGGGTATATGTGATAATGTTTATGGGAAATGGTTTGTTTTGGTTGATAACTATATGATTTAGGTTATACAGTAGTAATAAAAAATATTAAAGCACCATCTGTTTTATTAACATTACTATAAAGGGATGAGTTTTTATTGGAATTTATTTTTTCCAGAAAATAAATGTTCTAATATAATATTGTTTATTGAAATGTATTACAGCAGTGGAAAATAAGTTAATTACGAGTTTTCATTGTAATATCAAACAATTTGTTTTCCACAGCATAGTCCATATAGTCTGCTGATCCTGAATACACTGATGAATTAAGGTGATTATTCTTTCTTTGCTTTGATGTCGTAGTATTATTATAATTATTTATTTTGCAGTAATCTCTTGTTGAAATCCATATGGAAAATAGGCTTGTGAATAGATCAACAGAAATTGACTTCAGGCATTCTTCACACATAAAGGATCAGGTGTCCTGTCCAAATGGAGATTGTATGTGGTGAAAAGTACCAAGCCCACAATTTCTCAGTTCTCGTTATCATGTCACATGCAGACATCAAAGCAAGAAGCAGAATTGGGGGCAGATATGAAGAAAACTGACAGGGTAAAAGTGAGGAAAGTATTGGATCACAAGAGCAACTCAGGGTGGTGACAGCAGGAGAAAGGAGAAGCCAGATTGCTGTTGATATCATTCCTTTTAATACAAACATCATGTGATGACAGCTGGCAGGATTATAGGCAAAGCAGGAGAGAAATATTGGTATGCACAAGTACCCCCCGCCAACACCCCACCCCACCCCTGCTAAGTATAAGGGATCAACCCACTCTTAAGATAAAGAAAATAATATTCCAAAGAGGACTTAGTAATAGCCAAGGAATGATGGGTGTCTGCTTGGGAGGGGTGTGTGTGAAATGGAATATCCTAATGGCATGATGGCTGAATGGAACGCTGAACAAGGATGGCTCCAAAACTGCAACATTTGTGCCAAATCACAATTGTACAAAGGTAAAGGTAAAGGACCCCTGACCGTTAGGTCCAGTCGCAGATGACTCTGGGGTTGCTTTACTGGCCGAGGGAGCTGGCATACAGCTTCTGGGTCATGTGGCCAGCATGACTAAGCCATTTCTGGCAAACCAGAGCAGCGCACGGAAACACCGTTTACTTTCCCGCCAGAGAAAACCTATTTATCTACTTACGCTTGACGTGCTTTTGAACTGCTAGGTTGGCAGGAGCAGGGACCAAGCAATGGGGAGCTCACCCCGTTGTGGGGATTCGAATTGCCGACCTTCTGATTGGCAAGCCCTAGCCTCAGTGGTTACTGCTAATTTCAACTTTCTGGATATTTGGAATGTACCCAGGACTACCTAAAAATCCTAGTTGGGTTGCACCCTTGGTAAACTGGATCTAACCCACATACAAAAATGTCTTTAATGTCAGGTGATGTGAGAGAGGTAGTAGAATTCCCCATTTTTCAGGCAGCCAATTGTTAAAAAAGAGAAATCCTCCCCAAATTGCTAGAATTGTTATTGTTCACCAATACCCCCAAATATTCTGTACATTATACCCCCTTTTTCATAAGGTACAAATGGCTCCATACAACTTGGGTCCAGCTTTAATTTGTTCAGATTCAACAGCTAGTGCTATGCATAGGCAGAAATAGCTTCTACGTGCCTATTTACATTGACGGGGTATTGCACATGCAAATAATTGTTGTTCATGTGTTTCTGAGTCAAATCCCACCCTGCACACACTACAGATCAGCTGATTAGGCAGCAGTGGAACAAAATTTTAAAGAAACATTTTAGCTTAAAAGTGATAAAATCCAGCAGTGACACAAGAATGAGTTATAAAATTAGGAAGAGTGTGATAAGTTTGTACACAGAGGAAAAATTCTATATAATAATAGTAAATCTTTTTTCAGACTAGAATGAAACTGAGGTTCACTCTCTACAATTGATTAAATAAAAACAAGATATTTAGCTGCATGATAGGTACAAAATATAATGTGTGGTTTTACCATTAGATGGCTTCAAAATTGGTTTAGACCAGGCTTAGGCAAACTTGGCCCTCCAGATGTTTTGGGACCACAACTCCCATCATCCCTGACCACTGGTCCTGTTAGCTAGGGATGATGGGAGTTGTAGTCGCAAAACATCTGGAGGACCGAGTTTGCCTATGCCTGGGTTTAGACATGTTCATGGAGGGTAGGTCTATCTATGACTATCAGACACCTCTTGTGGAAGGTGCCTTTTTGGCACTGCCTGTGTCTTTAAGAGCATGAGGTTATAGGTATAGAAGATAGGAATAGAATATAATTTTGTTCAGTCTGCATTTTAAAGTGAACTGTCCAAATTTGCAGTTTCTGAATTCAGTTAACACTCAGATTGCCCACTTCTCTGAATTTTGCAATGTAGTTTCAGTTTGAAAAATGCATGCAAAAATGTGTATTTTGAGGGAAAGTATATATAAAATCAGATCCTGAAGCTGCGACTCCAATACTTTGGCCACCTCATGAGAAGAGAAGACTCCCTGGAAAAGACCCTGATGTTGGGAAAGATGGAGGGCACAAAGAGAAGGGGACGACAGAGGACGAGATGGTTGGAGAGTGTTCTCGAAGCTACCAGCATGAGTTTGACTAAACTGCAGGAGGCAATGGAAGACAGAAGTGCCTGGCGTGCTCTGGTCCATGGGGTCACGAAGAGTCGGACATGACTAAACGACTAAACAACAACAACATATATAAAATGCATACAAATTGTGTATTTTAGAAGTGAGCATGCACAAAAGGCATACCATTTAAAATTTAAAATGCAAATTTTTCATGTGTTCATGTGTTCTGAAGAAATAGGGATGAGATGGACTTATGATTGAATGCATGAAAAACTGATACAGAGTCTGATTCTGTTCATCCCTTTGTGTGTAATATGGATGAAATTCAAAAGGAGAAGTTTATTTAATTGTAATTCAACTGAGCCAGCAATTACCTAGGGGTGCCACAGCATCTCAAGGGGGATGCTCCCACAGATTATTTTAATGAAATTTTGAAAAGTATCCTCTAGAAATGATGAAGAGGAGCTCTTCATTCATTTAGAGGAAGATTGATTAAATTTGACTACTCTTATAATAACCATCTCAGAAATAGCAAGGAATACTGAAGAAACTACCACTACCAGTACCCTCTTATCATTTTCTTAATCACCCTGTATATTTTCATTTTGCCACATCTTCACCCTGTGTTCTGTTTTGGTATTATTATTTTTGCTTTGCTCCCTCCTCCTGCCATTAGATCACCTCATCTTTTTCCCCCATTTCCCTCTTGCAAACTGAAGTCTCATCCCATGTTCTATTTTCTTCTGTTGGTCTTTGGCAATGTTTACTGTTACCGGTGAATCAGTAAACATGGAATGTATAATGTTATGCATTTGTGACACTTGTGACACAAGCTTTGTACACTTGCCAAGATGCATATGTATTTGAAGCAAAGAAATATTCATATGTTAGGGTATAGTTTCCATATGTAACCAGATCAATCAAGGTCACTACAATTTTAATATATGCAAAAGCAACAGTCAGCTAAATATGTAATGAAGCTATAAAACTTGTTTTAAAGATTACTGAGACAAATTCAGCGAACAATTTAATCATGGTGGGGGGGGGGCACACAATCTGCAGTTTCCTACCTTTGGTTCTCCAAATTATGACACCAGAATAATGCCATGAATGAGCTGACAGCAGTTATGCGTACAAGTGTTTGAGGTAAGGAGGAGGCAAAATGAGTGGTCACAACTCCACATTCAAAAAGAGAAAGGAAGAATGGGGGAAAGGCAATGTAACAATAAAACCAAATGTAATGTGCAGATATCCCCAGATACAGGAAAAGAATGCTTACCTTTTTAGGTAGTGGCTGTTGTGGCCTGGCACAGCCGTGGGAAACTGGGGGTGGTGGCAGTCCTTTTGGATCTCGCGGCAGGCTGACTTGTTTCAGCCTCGGCCAGCCACAGGGGGGCAATGGGAAAGCCCACCAAAACAAACAAACAAACAGACCAATCAATGCCTGAGTGGGGTGGGCTGGGCTCCAGCGGCGGACCAGGTAAATGCAGTCTTCACTCCAGTCCAGCAGTGTTGTATTTAAGCTGACTGTACTGGGAGCCACCACACAACTGGCTAGTGATCTTCCCACCCACCCAGTATCTTTTGCCCTGCCAAAGGTAAATGGGCAGCACGTGTGTATGACCTTGCTGTGGAGTTAATCTATTGCTATATCCAGGGCCAGTAAGGAATTTGCCTGCAAACAAATTAGGTCCAGTACATACCCAATGCCTATACCAGAGACTACTATAATCTACAATCAATAAAGTTGTGGCCATTTTAATTCCAATATGTTGTCATGTCTTGTTTTGCTGCTCTTATCTCCTATTTCCCCATCGGGTTTCAGGGGGCTTACTGTGCTTGGGCCCGCAACTAGGAATGACCAAAAGCTCTCCGCTATGGAAGTGAAGGCAGCAGTTCACTGAAGTTCACTGACTCTGCCTTCCTCAGGAACTCATCACCACCTCACAGTGTTCTGGAGAGTTCCCAAACCTCTGGATCAGGTTTTCAAGGGCATGGGGGGCTGTATGGAGAGGTGAAATCAGAATTCGCTTCCCTCCTGCCACTCCAAAAGATCATCCAGGTGTGATTTCTTCTGCACAACTTTGAATCCAAGTCAATGTTCTATAAAGCTTTGATTGCTTCTTGAAAATGGGTATAGAGACTGAGTTTAGTTTTGAATATAAAACAAAGAACTGTGTCCTGAAACATGAACTTGCATACCACGTTTCATTCTGATATCTCAGTTTCCAGGGCATGTAACACATTGCAGTTTATATTGCATTCTTTATCCCCTTTCAGTGTGTGAGGAGGTCAAGAAAGTATTTAGATTTCAAATGGATTCTTTTTATACAAACATAGTACTATGTTACATTATATTCTCAATCTTCAAGTCAGATTTCACTATTATGTCTTTCCTGTCCCCTCTAAAAATGTGCAGTGATACACTGCTATTCAACAGAACTATTCAAATTTAATATGTAAAATTGCATTCAAATCATACTTATTGCTGCAATCAATGACCAGCACCAAGAAAACAAAATAAGCACATAAAACTTAATATGCAAAACTGTACTCTAAGTGTGCCTACATTACAATATCTCAAAGTTCAACCAAGCTATTGATTGAAAAAGGATACATACATAGCACCAAATGGTCCAGATGAACAAAAGGCCTCACTTGGCTCAGTTACGCAATACAAATCTTTTCAGAAACTATTACGTTTTTAAAACTCTTAGAATTTCTTGTGGAAAGATAAGGGGTAAATATTTGATGCTGGTAGGAAAAGAAAAGACATTTTGCCCACAGAGATCTCATCTCCTGCATTTCTTAAGATTGATTGCAATCTTTCCTCCAGCAAAGAAAGCAGTGAAGCAACTGTGACATGTCTGTTTTCACCCTCAGCAAATACAGTCCTCCTCAGCCCCAATAAATCTCTTAAAAACCATGAAGACTCTGCCAGACAGGGCACCAAGAAATGAAAACACAGATTAAAATTCACAACTCAAGGGCCTGTGGCTGGCATTACTGATGGGTTGGGTGAAGACACAAATTGTCATTTTAAAAACAACTAAAAAAGAATTCTGTCACATATGACTTATTGCCATCTTCCACCTGATCCCATTTATATAGCTCATGCTGGCACTGATGGACACATAGCAGGCAAGTAGTTCTGGGCTTTCCATTACTTATTTCACTCACCATCCTTAGTAATCAAGAGAAAACGCATTTCACTCTTAGCAAAGAAGAACAGTTTTCCATGGTGTAATTTACTTTCTTATTTAAAATAACTCAAACTCCATGTTATGTGTAGTTCTATGGTTCCTCTTCTGAATCCCCCTGCAAAGCAAAAGCATATGTAGGAAACGGAGTTCTTGAGCAGAGAACTGGTGTGTGCAATGGTGGTAGGTTGTTGCTGAACAGTTTGATGCAACTGTTTTGTGAACTTAAAAATCTCACCCAGATGCTTTTCTTTAACATGAAGACCCATATTTTTCCCATGTGGGTAGGAAAAGCAGGTTGGAAAATGATATTTCAAGTGGACAATATCACCTAAATCTGAGAGTTTTCTGTTTCATGAAGTCTCTATTTGAACATAGGAAAGTTATTTAATTAATTAGTCCATTTCATACAGCACAATCCTAACCATATCTACTCAAGAAATACGTCATATTTAATTCAGCAGGGCTTAGTCCTAGGAAAGAGGTTAGGATTGCAGCCAAACTGTTGTTCCCTGGGATCCATACAAAAATTTAAAAACAAATCAAATTAAAATAATAAAATTACCAAAAAATCAATTAAATAAAGCGGCACTAAAACCCCACTGTTAACAGAAAGGGAAAACTAATACACAGTAATACATCCAGAAAATAAGCCACAAATAGACGCATAAAGCAAGGCAAAAGTATCAGATTTAAGAAGTCTGTACCAGGTGGGACTCTCTGTGGCAAGGACATTCCAGAAACCAGAGGCCACAAATGAGAAGGCCCTTTCTTTTTAAACCACTAGCCCTAGCTCAGTTTGCAAGAGCACTCGTAAAAGGGCTTCAGTTGATATAAGTAGGTGCATATTAGAAAATGTAGGCACAAGGGAATACGAGATCCTTCAGAAAAAAATGAATTTATTGCTACAGAGCTAATGAATCCTGAGGTATCAGTTACTTACATCAGATCATAAGAACATAAGAACCATGGAAAAAACTAATACTCAAAAATAGGTGTCAGGAACTTTCCTAAACTGTCCAGTATACTATGTTTACTTGACACTTCGGGTTATTCCTTCATAAATGTTTTGTTCCTTGCCTTCCAGAAGGCATAAACAACATGAGAAGAGAAAAAAGTTTCTTTCCTTTCACAGAACTTCCTCTTTGGAATAAATTACTTGGAAATTCATGTGGCCAACTCCAACAACAAGACCAGTCAAACAATGCAATGACTGATAAGCACAGATACATGAATAACTTCTATAACAAAGCTCTTCAAAGCACCATATTCCTCTTATGGAAACCCCTAAGCAAAGCTCTGGCAATTTTCCATGGAAATCCAAATCTGGCTGTAGAGTCATGGAGGTAGCAAAAACTACCTCATATGGAAAATGGCCTTCATACATGTATATCTTATCTTTCTTCTATCATGGAACTCAAGGTGGCTATTTGATGTTAAGAATAATGTGGTTATTATTGTTGCTGTTGTTAATAACAGTACTACTACTGCAAATAATAATCATTTATGAATAATCTTAAAATGATTTACAAATATATTATTCAGAAAATCAGTTAAAATAATTATAAACGGGTACCAAAACACACACACAAAATGAAAAAGTTTGTCAAAACAAAAATGTTTCTGGAAAGTACAGAGAGTGGGTGCCTGTTGTATCTCAACAGGGATGCTGTCCACATTACAGAGTGGCCACATGGAAAGCCCTGATCCAAGTGCATTGGGCTTCTGATATTTTGGGGACTTTAAGGAGAAACTCTGCTGCAGTGACTTACCAAGAATATAAGTAGCCTGGTTTTATATGTTAGCACCAAAACTTTGAACTTGTCTCAGTAACAGATTTGCAGCCAAGGGAAATCCTGTTTATAAGCTGGTGGTAGTTTGCCCCAACAAGCAATCTAGCTACCACATTCTGCACTAGCAACTTCTGAACCAACCTCAGGTGTAGCTTTGGCTGCAGAAGAAAATCTCTGTTCGGAACTGAAGTAACACTACCAGACAGAAGGCAGAGAGGGGAGGGGAAAGAGGCTCAGTAATGAGAGATCCTAGCTCCACACAGCTCCAGATGTCGCCTCATCCCTTGCAGCAGTGCCTTCCACCTTGCTTACATTCAGTACTGGCCAGAACCTCAATGTGCCTCTGCCATCTTGCCCCTCTACCCATAGGCCACCTTACTGCAGTGCAGACATCTCAGTGGCCCTGTGCCTTCCTGTCCCCTCTCCCCATAGCCCACCACATTGCAGGTGTCCTTTGGGCTGGTGATGAGGGCCAGTCACTGTAGTGCATGTGCACCTGTGTGTGGTGACAGGGGGAGGGTTTCAGAGCAAGCAACACTTGACATTTTGCTTCAGGCACAAAAAACCTTCTGAGTCAGCCCTGGCACTGATGCTACCTTGCTCCAAGTCCCCTAATAATCTTGCTCAACAGCTTGATATAGATACTTAATTGCATTGGAGACAATATATGGCCCTGCCATACTCCAAAGCCCAAGAGTCTAAGAACATGCAGTTACCGGGAAACCACCCTTCCAGGTAATACCCAAGCTTGCTTAAGCTTTCACAGGATGTGGTTCTGTACCCTCAGATTGTACCCTGTGACCCAACAGTGAACTTTATTTGGGAAATTAATATTCCAGTTGTTTGAGTGAACCACCCATAGGAGAAGATTTCAGAATATGTTCATAATTTACAAGCTTAGAAGCAAAATATTTCAGCATTAATATGAATGAAACACTCAGTGCTAGTAGAAGTTTCTTATGAGAAATGTAAACATATAATAAGAAATATATACACCCTGGACAATACCCACAAAAATGCAAGTCTGTTTCATGACCTGGGCATCTTTCATACAGGTCATAACTAATCTATCAAAATAAAACTGAGTCCCTCTTGTGAAATATATATCTAGTATGCTGCCACTTAAAATTCCACACACTTTGCTTCAAAAAGATTCAACACAGGATCAATTGGAAAGAAAGGGGAAAAGACAAGGTAAAGACCAAGAGTTAAACCAATGGATTAGGAACTCATTAGAAAAAGGTGGCCCAAGGCTTCAATATTATATTACTTACAGACTTACAAACATAATGGGTCCTTTGACTGATTTGCTTCCTTCTTACATACACTAAAAAAATACAAAGAACTTGCAGTGAGAAGAAAATGAAGGGGTATGCACCAGCAATTGAGATGATAGGCCATGATGCTATTAAAAGGACATGCTATTACGGTGAGTGTGGGAGAAGCACTGGCTATAAACTTGTTGCATTACTAGGGAGACTGGAATGCACAGACCGACCAACCCTTAATCCCAAATCATATGGTCGAATATGACTTCAAGGTACAGCTTTTAATAATCCGTATGTTGCCTGATTATGCTGATGCACTGAAAGTACCTGTAATCATTTGGCTAAAGTTTAGCATCAAATTCATATTTGTTTCTGCTTATTTTGGCTCAGGAATTCTGAAACTGTTACAAAAAGTCACTGCTTCTGTTATACTCTCAAGTGTGTGTGTGTGTGTGTGTGTGTGTGTGTGTGTGTGTGTGTATATGTATATGTATATATATATTCTTCACCCCGCCAGTTTATCCTAACTCAGGGATAGAAAACCTGTAACCTTCAAGATGTTGGCTAGGGCTGATGGAAGTTGGAGTTCACAATATCTGGAGAGCTGGTGGCTTCCTCACCCATCCTAAACTTTCCCATTTCCACAGGTGCCAAGAAGGATGTGAACATTTCAGTTTTCAGTCATTCCTCAAAAACAGATGTTGATGCATATAAGGAAGCAAAATTGTTTTATGCAATAATAAATGTCATTTCCTAGCTTCCTGTCAGTGTTCAAACACCAGTCAGACCCTGCCCAGCCACAGAGTAAGTAGCAGCTGGCGTGGGTGGGAACTGGTTGCTCTCCCAGCTTCAGAACATAGCAGGTCCTGGGCACTTACTTACCAAGAGAGGAAGGGCAAGGCACAAGGAGCACATTGCTGTGTGTAAAGTTGCAGAAGGAGTGTCACATTGACTCTGCCATGTCACAGAGCACTGAGCTCCCCACATCTCGTCCCTCTCCTCTCCCTCTTGGTAAGTGCCAGCAAACTGCTGCTATGCTGGGAAAACAGGAAAGTGACATAGCCCTACCTGTGCTGCCTTACCCGCTGCTACTGCAATCATGTACTTTTTCAGGGTATGGCTATGAATTTGCAGAAATCAGGCATCTGTCTGTTTCAAAAGACTGTGGAATGTGCCTCCGGGAGTGAAGTTAAACCTATGAGTTAGCAGCATCAAAGTGACCTCCCCAGGGTTAAAGCCTGACCAGTGTGTATGGAGGTCCTGGGCTGCCCAAATGAAAAGACCCACCTCTTGGTCTTCCTGAAATGGTATAATGGAAAGCACAACAATACAATTGACACCAGCTTGGTTACAGAAGTTGCCAGAAGGAGGAATACAAGGTGCACAACCATCTTTGGGACTCCAGATTTTTGTAGGGTTTACTCCTTAGCCTTTTCTTGTCTTAAAGATATCCCAGAGGCTTTGGATCAGAGTTTTCCTTCTCCTAGATGGGCTACATTCCCAGGTTGTCAAGCCCCACCTGCCTAAATTAATGCTTAAATAACTACATCCCTGTTTGAGTATGCTTTATTTTCATAAAACCAAGTTCTATAAAAGTCAATCTAGGACACAGTCATGAAATTCCATCCCACGAAGAATGGATTTTATTTGCAGGTTCTAGGGAAATCTAATGTACGGAAGTCTGTTGGGAGGCACTTACTGTGTAAAGAAAGAATTGTCCTTTACAGAGCGGCCCACAGGGGGATGTGGGAGTTTTGGATCCGGTCTGTTTGTTGTACCCAGTTTCCCACCCCTACTCTAGGCCTTGGACCATAAATTTTACTCATTGAGCCACAAACATTCACTAATTATTTTAATCAGCCCTGATTTTCATATGTTGTTTCTTTAAAATAGAATACTTAAAATACAACAAACTGTAATTATAGATCTCAATAATTTTACCAAAAAGGATTCCACTGAACTACTATATTTAACTTCCTACTTTTTCTAGTTTAATTTTAGTCTATTTGACTGGAAAGCAAGAACAACACTTCATCATGCCACAAAAATATGAAACTATAACAAAGAAATATGCTGCTCATCATTTTTCACCCTTCTACATTGAAAAATATCCTTAGTCTAAACAATGTGATTTATTTTTCTTTTGACATTCAAAACTCTTGAGACTGACATTTCTCTAAGATCTATAAGAGATGGTTTCAAAATACTTTAAAAAGTCATCAGCAACTTTGTTTATTTTATATTTTGTATTCTATCATCAATCATGCTAATTTCTCAATTCACAAGGGGTGGAAGGTTTTAATCCTCATTTCACCTTTCAAAATTCAGTAATCTAAATGATCAGTGGATGACTAAAGTATTTTATCCATTATTAGAATTTTTATTGTTTATTTGTATTTATGGATCTATACCTTACCTTCTGTAAAAACCCAAGGAGGCTCATAACATAATAAAAAACAACAAAGGGCATAAAACACTTTTAAAAGACTATAAAACATTTCAGGTAAACAAAGGATATACAACAGTTCAGTCCACCAAAGCTATAAAAAAACTCTCACACGAAAGCCTTAAAATACTTTTTAAACTAGAAAAGTTTGCAAGATTTGATAAAATGTGTATTAAAATCGAGTTCTAAAATGTCCTCGATTAATTATAACTATCATATTTCTAGTTACAGATAGGTAGCCGTGTTGGTCTGCCATAGTCAAAACAAAATATTTTTTTTTCTTCCAGTAGCACCTTAAAGACCAACTAAGTTAGTTCTTGGTATGAGCTTTCGTGTGCATGCACACTTCTGAAGAAGTGTGGTATCTGAAGAAGTGTGCATGCACACGAAAGCTCATACCAAGAACTAACTTAGTTGGTCTTTAAGGTGCTACTGGAAGAAAAAAAAATATTTTGTTTTATCATATTTCTACCTGTCTTACAGTGCAATCCTATTCATGTCTACTCAGAACTTAGTAGTTAGTAGTTCAATGTGTCTGTGTGTGTATTTTATGAATATTATATTTCGTGAAATATCATAAAAGGACAAGGTAATTGGTATTCAACAATTCTGAATGACTTCAACCTAAAATCTGACACCTTTCATAGTAAGACACAGGTAGCTTTCTGAATAAACTAAACAAGAATTATGAATATTGCAAGGTTCTGACACACACACATATATAATGCATACTTGAATTAAGGGTACATGACACATGTTACTGTTATTACTTCTGCAAGTGGTTCTTCTTCTGTGTTGATTTGCTAATTAACTGGATTGCTGGATAGGTGTCACCCCCCAAAAAAACAAGATCAGCTAACTTGGAACACCAAAACATGGAGACATTTGTGTGGTGTGAATTTAACAAACAGCTCCAATAATAACTGACACTTTTAGCTGCCCCAGTTCTACTTGGCAATCCTTTGTTGATTCTTAGTACAGTCGCACCTTTAGAAATCGAAAGAAATCCATTCTGGAAGTCCATTCAACTTCCAAAATGTTCAGAAACCCAAACACAGCTTCTGATTGGCTGCAGGAAGCTCCTGCAGCCAATCAGAAGCTGCGGAAGCGCCATCAGACGTTTGGCTTCCAAAAATAGTTCGCAAACTGGAACAGTCATTTCTGGGTTTGCGGCGTTTGGGAGCCAAAACGTTCAGAACTAAGCTGTTCAGAAACCAAGGTACGACTGTAAGCATGATCCGCCACTTAGTTGCAAATATCCAGGTCATCCTCCAACCTGGGAAGTTTTGGGTTTCTCTGGCAGTTTTAGCAAAATATATTATCATGTTGTTAACATTGTTGGCACTGTATATGATGCAGTATTGCTTATAATATTGCTTATAATGTGGCTTAAAGCAACTGTCAAAGATGTGGACTTACTACTGTAATTGGCTTCATGTTTATAAATCTACTAGTGCTGAGAAATAGAAAAGGGCAGCCTGATAGGACTATTGGTATAGTAAAAGGAAGATTGAAATGGACATTTTCCAAAAGAAACATGGATCTTTTCCAAAGATAATCATTTCAAACAGTCAGGACAATTCATAAGAGATACTGTTGGTCATTAAAGAAAATTGGAGATGCTGCAAGCTGCCACCTGCCCCAATATATACACAACTGGAATGCTGCCAACCGTGCGCTTCAGCATATAAAACAACTTGTGGAGAAAGCATGAGCAAAATACCACTCAACTAAATTATGATTAGTTACTCACATCTAATCAGATTTAACTGACACTTGTATTATTGTTATCTTGTAATTAACTGTAACATCTCACTGAAGAGCTTAGCTCTGCAAGTGATAGCTTTTTTCAATCGCCAATGAAATGTTATTCCCTGAGTTGGATCAGACCTAAGTAAGCTTATGTGTACAGCCATGAAAAGACTGTAGTGGATTTTGATGTGTGCTTGCTATTGTTAAATGCAAATCATTAAGTCTAGTAGTAATTTCACCTTCACTATAAAGTTAAAGTTGGTATGTAAGAGATCAGTTAGTTTTAGTTTGGTTGCTTCATATGTATGATGTAAGCCACTTAACAATTACAATTCACATTAGGCCTTTAGGGATGGATAGTGTAACTTTTGTCCCTGTTTGTTAATGGATATCGCTCTTCCCATATTATACATGGGAATTTGAAGTACAAACAGCATGTTCCATTACTGATAATGCCATTTTTCTGTGAAAAGTCCCACATGAGATGATAGGAATATAATTCTTTAAAATTACGAAGATCAGAAACTCTCAAAAGATCAGTTGCAATCATGGCTTTTTAGAAATCACATCCTTTTTCCTTTACACCTTTAAATTATTTTGCTCTCCCTGCATTTATTTGCACTTAACTCTGTGAAGTATTTGGGGATACAGATCATGAAGAAGACACAGGAGACAAAAATAATATTTTATTTTCAAAACCAAATGCTACTTATTCTCTACAATATACTATTTTAGCAATTAAATATTTGTGAAAAGGGCTTAATGGAGAAAACAGCACTCATATTTATATAAACCTGGGTTATGTCAGTATAGATTTTGTGCCATTCATTAGAGACTAATACTTTCATAACATTTGGAACTAGAAGGAAGGAAGGAAGGAAGGAAGGAAGGAAGGAAGGAAGGAAGGAAGAAGTGTCCTAGGAGTGTAACTGAGTATGTTGAATTTGGGCACCTGGGATAGAAGAAGACTCTTAATTTTCGGAAAAAGGGCTGGACTAGATGACCCTTGTGGTCCCTTCCAACTCTATGATTCTATACATCCTGAACCCTGACAGAACATTTAAAACAATGACACAGTATATGGCATCCACAGTACATCATAGCTACATAACATGTAGCTTGGATTTACAAGTTATACTATCTATAAAAAATATATTTTACATCTTTTCACAACTTCTAACATGAGTCAAAGGAAATAAATCTCTTTATAGGGAGATACTGATAGTTCACAGTACAGCGAAAGCTACTAAAAGCTATTGACTTGCTTGTAATTTCTCTACTGTATTTTTCTATCTATGTCTTTATTTCTTTTTTCTGTATTTCATAAACTTAATAAAAATATTATAAAAAAAAATAAAAATAAAATGTTGATTCCCTTACAAAGCAGCATTCATGACCAGGGAACCACCAAAACTAAGAAAGAATGTGTTGCTCAGGCAAGACTCAACCGCAGCACAAAGTCCTATTGTACACAGGAGCCTCCAATAACCAGGATACTCCTATCAGCCTAGAGCCTTAGGGCATGTCAATATCTCGGCAGATGCTTCAACCTGCTGTTTGATATATCCTCTCACAGGACAGCTATACAGTAGTTCCCAATACAAGGGAATCAATATACAAGGTATAACACTTGAACCTCCAAGATGCTTCCAGTCACATGAAATAATATGTCTGAACTGGGAGCCATACTATGAGGTGACATGTATAGCCTACAGTAAGACTCTCAATTAATAATGCAAATATTGTTTTTATTTCTTTAATTAAACATATTTATAAATCAATCTGCACCCTAGTATCTGGTGGGGAGCAACAAAAACACATACAGAACAATAGCATCATGTGTGATGGTTGCAGCAAAATCAGATATAGCCAAAATATCTGGCTGATGCCTGGCAATGGGGGGAGGGGAGCCCTGCACAGAGTCCCTCCCTGTTTCTCTGCTGCCTCCCCTCCCTGCTCCACAATTGCTTTCCCTCCCCTCCTGGGTATTGAGGCAAGGGAGAGTGCAGAGGGTCAACTTGGCTCCCTCAGGAAACAGCAGCAGGGGAGAGATAAAGGTGGAAGATAGGAGGAGGCAACAGGCAGACAGAGAAAGACAGGGACAGAATAAAATGGGTGGGATGGATCTGGGATGGAGCTGCAGGTTCTGCCTGGAACCAAGTGCCTATGACTGAATTCAAGTCAAATGTGTGTGTTTAACTTGCACCCGGCTTCCCTACTAATGATCTAAAAAAACATATAAATCACTTATAAACAGATGTTAGCCAAAGTCAGATTTACTCTCAACCTGTGGGTATGATCAGGGGCGATATCTGTGTGTCATTATTCCAAATAGAGCCTACTCATTAACAGCAGAATAATATGGAAATAATATTATTTCTCTCTAACATGTTGATAGGAATTTCCAAAAGACAATTTTTGCTGACAACAAGGAACATTAAGTTTCTTCCATAGCTTTGTATTCTTAATAAGGTTTTCCATTTATGAATAATGAAACAACTATGATAACGTCGTTTTTCAGTAATTCTTTCCTCATTTTTCCTGTTTAATTTTGAATCATAATTATAAATTATATAGGTTATATCTCTAATATACTAACAGCCTATTTTCAAATTGTCTCCTTAGACTCTTAGTATCATTTTTGCAGCACAATTCTAACTATATTTACTGAAAAGCAAATCCCACTGAGTTCAGTGATTCCTACTTCCTAATAAGTGTGCTTCCAAATGCAGACTTAACTGCCAAAATAAGAACAATACTGAATTTCAGCATTGTAAAGAAACGTTAAGAGTTTCTTTCAAGAGCTGCTAAATCCTACAAATGCTAAAATATGCTTCAAAATAATGTGGCCACTTAAAAGGGGCGGGACCCCGACAATATACCATTACAATTGACTAAAAGGGAAAGTCACCATGATTAAAATGGAGCAATTCACTTTGAACTAACTCTAGTTGACTCATCTAATGTGCCTAAGGATTGTCTGTGGCAAGCCTAGAGGAAATCTTTTGTGCTTCAGTTAGCAATAAAGCTTGCAAATCATTATTCTTCTAAAAGACTAGCACTGATAACCAAAGATACCAGCAGTGTTTGGGGTTTTCTGTTGCACTTTAGCCCCTGCTAGACAAACATACTACTTTAAATTCAGTGTTAATACTAAGGCTTTTTACAAAGCATTCATTCAGTCCATATCTGGTTTTATAACGTACTGTGTCCGTCCATCATTTATCATTAGGAATATTACAATTTTGTAAGAGTATGTATGATTGTTTAAACATTCTCCAAATATAATCAATAAAAAGAAAAGCAATTCATGAATGACTCACACGGCTTGCAAATCCACTGAAGACCATTATTATTATAAATCAAATCTTCAGACCAACAGTTCTCTTTGTTGTTTCAAAGGGTTAGGCCACACGGCAAGTGTATTATGTTTTTGTGTTAGTAACATATTGCTGGGTATTTCCACAAAACCTAACAGATGTTTTGTAATCCTTTGGTGGCAGAACACTGGTGGGATTAGGAAGACCTTGTGAATCTTGTTCTCCTTGCTCTGCACTGATGAACATGTAACTTCCATTACAAGTGTGCAGCTTGATGTCTGCGTATCTGACTGCTACACATACTGCAGCCAACCACTGAATAGTCTATAAACTTTGCTAGGGAAATGATTGAAGTTATTTATGAGGCCATTTTATGTCATATTTCCGCGGGTTGGTCATATTGTCACTTTTCTCATATCTACACTTTTAGTGAACAAAATTGATTGTTTCTCTGTGGAATAGGCTCCCCATTTCTAAGAAAGACAGCAAACTGATGACCATAAAATTGGGTTAAAAGACTTACTGTATACATGCTTGGTTGACAATATCTGGAATTAAAATTAAACCATGCATAGAAAAATGTAATAAATGAATAAAAATGTATATTCTGGGTAATTTAAGCTCTAAGTGCAACTTTTGGTCATGGAATCCAAATAGCTGAAGCCATCTTATGTATGCTTCCCAAATGGAATAACATCAATGTTCCAGGACTCTAACGATACACAAGCTGCTCAGTCTGAAAGACCTAAACTCACAGATTTATTTCACACAAACTTAAAAGCCACAGATAGACTCCATGGAAAACTACTGCAACATTAATGTTGGAGTTGGTCTGATTTCCCCCCCAGCTAAATATAGGGTTTCTTTTTCACATAACATAAAGTCTTCAACCAGCTTAAGCTTTCTAATAAATTGCCAACTCTGAAACAGTATATCTTTTATTATGCTGCTTGTTACTTTACTAAGACAGGAAATTAAAGCAATAAAACACTTTCAAAACGATAGGGCGCACTCAAGCAGTCAATTTTCTTATGTTACAGTAGTATTCTTCAAAAGGCCTTTTATGATACTAATATTAAATCCTTTGAAGTCTGAAGAATCTGTTGAGGGTGCTGAATTCATGATATAAAACTCAAAATATTGCATCCACTTATGCATTTATTAAAAACTGAGTACATGGCAACAAATGTTTAAAAATTAAAACACGACACTAAATTGATGTTATTAATGTATCTGAGGTTCACACTGGAAAGGACAGCATGGAAAGAAACACTACCTATTCAATGCTCAGGGAAAATCTATTTTGCTTTTGTATCACTTTACATTACCAAATGCACACCAGGTGTGATCGTAGATACAAAAGGCTGGTGCACAAACATTATAATGGTCACTTATGCAAAATGATCACAAAAAGGAAATTGAATCAAGCTTAGAAAGCTATTCATTCCTTTTAACCCCTCTAGAACAAGGTCACACTAGTGGTTCTGTTTAATGGCATGAACACTATTTCAACAACCTGATAAAAAGCATGTGGTAGGGAAACAAAGCAAAAGTCAGGTCCCATTCCCTGAAACCAAATGCTACAGCAGCTTTTGAGGCACACAGTTGTGGTGAGCCTCATTAAACTGAGTATTTATAAAATATTTTGGCATAGATATACATCAGGAACCTCAGAATAAACTATCAGTAGCAGATCCTAGTTCTTATATCTGTTTATTTCAGTTTTATATCTAGTACCCAAATTGGGGGGGGGGGGATAAAACTACCTGCAAAAGTTATTTCAGTCAGGTCATTATTAGAACATGTTAGTGAAGAGAGTTTTTTGAAATGGTACTTCATTCTCTATAGACCAATGATGCTGACAGCTTAATATTCTTTTCTTTTCTTTACTACTCTGGAATTTGTAGAAAAATTATTTGTTGTCACGCTGGCCTCAGCAGCCCTATGCACCTGTTTCACACATGCAAGGCGCATTCATGTCCAGGTGGAATAAGGCTGCACTTTGAACCTCACACCTTATGGTGGAAATTGCATTCAAACATAGCTATGCATAAGTGCTAGACAGTGCATGAAGGGGTTAAGGCCAGAGAGGTTCGCTCCTAGACTCTGCAAAGTCACAACTTCTCTGTGAGGGAAGAAGAGAAGCTGCTTCTATTTACAGTGGTACCTCAGGTTGCATACGCTTCAGGTTACAGACTCCGCTAACCCAGAAATAGTGCTTCAGGTTAAGAACTTTGCTTCAGGATGAGAACAGAAATCGTGCTCCAGTGGAGCAGCGGCAACAGGAGACCCCATTAGCTAAAGTGGTGCTTCAGGTTAAGCACAGTTTCAGGTTAAGTACAAACCTCCGGAAGGAATAAGTACTTAACCCAAGGTACCACTGTACTTCCCTCCCTCTCTCAGCACCATGTAACTGACCAAGGAATATGTGTCTAAACTTTGCTCCAAGCTTAGAGCACGTGCTTGAGGCGATCTTTCTGTATTTTCTACCCAAGAGTAGAACTTCCCAAAAGTGGAACTTCTAGACCAGGCCCAAACACAGACCCACTCGACACAGATCGCAGTGATCCAGAGCTGAGGTTACCAATGTATGGACTGCAGTAGCCAAGTTATCCCAGTACAGATACAGACACAGCTACCATGCCAGGCAAAGCTGGTAAAAAGCACTCCTAGCCACAGAGGCCACCCTGGCCTCTAATGACAAGGATACATCCAGAAGGACCTCCAAGCTACGGACCTCCTCCCAAGCCATGCACCTACCTCATGTAGAACAGGCAGCAGGTCCATCTTCTTGGACACATGAGCCATCTACCCATAAAGTCTCCATCTTCCCAGAGTTTAAAAGTTTAATGTCCTTCATCCAGACCACCACTACATTAAGGCACCAATCCAGCATTTTCACAGTTCTCCTGATGCAGATATTATAGAGAAATGGAGCTGCATGTCCTCAGCATACTGATGTCACTATGCTCTACTCCCTGCAGCTTCATGTGGACGTTAAATAACACGGGGTGGGGGGATACTGCCCTTCAGTACCCCATAGCACAGTTTGAAAACCAGAACACACCAACAATTTCCAAACTCTAAGTCTGCTACATCTTAAAGTGAATTAGAAAATTATAAGCATTTAATAGCCTTCAAGAAAAATTAAACAAACAAACAAACAAACATACAACCAGAACAGTGTTACAATTATCTACTCAGTTAAGTTAATAAGCAGTATCAAGAGGTCTATGAGTTCAAGGAAAGGATATCTCCAGGGAAGGCATTCTGCTGCTTCCTTGTGTCCAGTTTTACAAAATTCAAAGTGGGTAGAAACAGAGATCCCACTGAAGTCCATATGTGGCTTTAATGCCAAGCTTCCTCTTGGATAAACAAAGTACAAACACACATAAAGGCATACGACATAGGATAAATGGAAATAAAATGTCTTAATGGGAAGGAGGTTGAACGGAGGCCACATACACAATAGTGCTGACACTGAGCATTTCAAGAATCTTAAACATTAAACTGAACTAAGTTTATTTGCTGTTTAGATTCCTCACTTTAATATCATTTGGTCCCACATTACATTATTTTATCCTATTTAAACAATAATTTAATAATTATCAGAGAATGCTTTCAGCCCTTCTGGGCCTTATCAAGAGAAAAAACTAATCTGAAGTGCTTTAGAAACTTAGTGCATCATCAGATTTAACATAGGCAGAGTTTTCACATTAAATTAACTTACAATTCAGAACTGTTGCATTTATTGGTCTTTGTAATCCCTAACCTCCTCAACATTTTGCTAGATGGATGAATATGAAAAAGGCATCAACAGCTTTAGGGTGTGATGCAGAAATAAGAGATAATGAAAACTAGAATTAAATTCATGGGCTCCATTTGTTTTCTCTGCATGCTTAATAGAGCCTCCCATTGTTAAAGACTCTGTAAGTAATCATTGATTTTAGACTGTTTAAAATTAAGAGAGGAACTGCAGATTTAAAAGATAGAAATGCTAGACATACACATTATACAAGTACTACTTGCTAGAGCTAGTTTCTGTCAGTTGTTGTAATGTGTGCAAGCAAACACTAGCAGAAGTTGCTGCTCAGCTAGTTTTCATTTTGTACCTTCTGTGTTTTGGTAGCATTTTTGTAGAACTCATTGTAGATGCACGATTAAAGCACTGACTCTACTTCACAGCGACCTGTGTACAGTAATGGGCTTCACCCTTTCCACTGGCATAAGAAAGTACAGTGGTACTTTGGTTCCCAAACTTAATCCGTTCCAGATTAAACCGTTCCAAAACCAAAGCATTCTAAAACCAAGGCATGCTTTCCCATAGAATGTAATGCTTTAAATGTTTTAAAAACAACCCCTAAAACAGCAGTTTAACATGAATTTTACTATCTAACGAGACCATTGATCCATAAAATGAAAGCAATAATCAATGTAAAGGTAAAGGTACCCCTGCCCGTACGGGCCAGTCGTGTCCGACTCTGGGGTTGCACGCCCATCTCGCTTAAGAGGCCGGGGGCCAGCGCTGTCCGAAGACACTTCCGGGTCACGTGGCCAGCGTGACAAGCTGCATCTGGCAAGCCAGCGCAGCACACGGAAACATCGTTTACCTTCCCGCTAGTAAGCAGTCCCTATTTATCTACTTGCACCCGGGGGTGCTTTCGAACTGCTAGGTTGGCAGGCGCTGGGACCGAGCAGTGGGAGCGCACCCTGCCACAGGGATTCGAACCGCTGACCTAACGATCGGCAAGTCCTAGGTGCTGAGGTTTTACTCACAGCGCCAACCGCGTCCTAATAATAATCAATGTACTGCACTATAAAATAAATAAGACAGTATTGTAGATGATAAAAATTTAATCCCCCCCTCCTACGTGCACCGATGATAGTCATTGTTTGGATGGGGGGCTTTTATCCATTTCTGCAGTCACACAATCAATCAATCAGTAGCTGAACTGGGTTCCACGCAGTCACAAAAACAAGTCACAAAAACAAAGTCACAAGCCACAGTCACAAAAATGAAGTCACAAGCCATAGTTACAAGTCAGTCCCATAAAACGAAGAACAAGTCACAGTTAAAAAAACCCCAAAAAAGCCACACAAACAAAAACGCAAAAACTAGCAAAAGCAAAAGCTCCAAATATCACCTCTGTGTTGCGTGGGTGCTCGGGACTCAAAAGCCAACAGACTCAACAGTAAGCCTCTGATTAGCAGTGGGGGACTCAATTTACAAACAGAACACACTCAACAGGAAGCAGAACATGTTCTGCTTTCAAGGCAAAGTTCACAAACCGGAACACCTACTTCCCGGTTTGCAGTGCTCTATTTCCAAGTTGTTCATAAACTAAGCTGTTCTAAAACCAAGGTACCACTGTAAAATAGAAAAGGGATCCCTTCTCCCAACATTGGGATGAAATGTGCTACCAATAGTCTGTTGAGATACTGCCAGGGAGATAAAGCCCATCATGGCCCCCACGCCGCCTCCGGACGATCCATCGATCTCCCGTAGATACAGTATCAGCAATTAGCGACATGAGCTCCAGAAAATAGCTTGCCACATTCCAGAGCTGATGCACGCTCTATCAGCAGAATTCGCACAGCGAAAGATGCACGCAGGAGAGCTTTATTTAGAAGTTTATTCAGCGTTGGTCAGAACAAAGGAAAAAACATGACTGCCTGCTTGCATGTTCAGGCACCGAGAGAAAACGAAAGCATAGACACAACAGAAACATCCTGTGAACAGGAAATATGCAGGCTGTGACACAAACATCCTGCTCCCTTTTAAGGTGGAACGGAAATATCCTAACATAGTCTACATGACACACTCACGTTGGATCAGGACCAGTTCAAGTGCAGAACTTTGGCAGCACATATTTGTCTTTGCTGTAGAAGCTACCATACTAGATCCCTTAAGATAAGTATCTTTAAGATGTTCAGTATACATTCTCACAGACAATGGCTGGATCTAGACACATCAAAAAGAGTTTCAGGAAAACACATTGTAAAGCTCCTAATGGCAAATCACATGCCGAAGGATTGAACTCTACAGCGCCATCTGGTGTCGCAGTGTTATAACAAATGTAAAACACTTTTATTAAAAAAACCTAATGTAGCTGAGTCCATAGTTTTCTGATTTCAAGCAGTCACCATGAATGCAATAGTTAGCCAACAATATAGCATAAAGAAGCATACATACCTTTTTCTTGATGGAAAATTATGGATATAAATCTTCATCAGACTAGCGGAGGAGCATTGTGGGATATGGCATCATTTGGTTTGAGTTTCTAAAGATGCCTCTATCAGTTTCATTCCAAGTTACTTCTTCGCCACGAAGAGATGACACTGAAAGGGTTAAAATGTGGCCAATATTAACTTTTTATTTATAAACCAAACCTTTTTAGACATGTCACACACTGTCATACTAATCAAGGATTAACTGCATGACAAATCTGAACTTTTAACACCGAACTACACTGAAGTTGTGGGAGAGCAAGCAAAGGTCACAGCACTTTGTAAATGTAAATTTTTCAAACCATCACAGTGCTAAAATATATTCCTTATTTCTGTTACAGGTTTCCAGATAATTCAGATATAAAAGGAACAAAGGGGGGGGGGACTACAAGCAAGGTAGAATGTCCACTTTTTATAAAGAGACTATTGCTTGATTTATATAGGGAAATCTCTTTGGTCCCATCTTCTCAGTACTGGGGAAATGAAACAACAATGGTGTTCAAGGATTACTGCTGAAAAATTGGCAGAAAGTTGATCCTCCAATTTATTTTTAAATTCATACTGAAAATGCAATGCTTGTTCCCAGAAAACAGCTGAAGAAATTCTTTATAAAATAGTAGTGAGCTGTGAACAGTAGTCTAAGTAAAACTGTAATAGAAATTAATGAAACAGAACCTATTAGTCTGCCATTAGGCTGGACTATTAAATTATCAATATTTATATAACCCAATTCTTCATGCATTTCCTCAGCACAAGCCTCACTGAATAGAACCTTTGAGAATTAGAGCTACAGTGTACTTGATGAACATGACACCTGTGATTTCCTTTTCCAGAGCACTGAGTGTCTTCCGTCGTTATGTATCATATGACATGCTGCAGCTAGACTGCTAAGTGGGACACCATATTGCATACACATATTACTAGTGCCGAAAGAATTGCATTTACTGTCAATTTGCTACTGAACCAAGTTAAAGTACTGCTGATGACTTTCAAGGCCCTACATAGCTCGGGACCAGGCTAAATCTCAAAGAACACTTCCCCTTTTACCTGCCTATTATGGTCATCAGATCAAGACTTTGTGGTCATGCCACATCCTGCATATATTTATGAACAAAGGAACTTGAGTTCTCTGTTGTAGTAGCCACCTTGTAAAATGGTTTCACCCTGTTAGGTAGCAGGCATCAATACAAGTACTGATGTTTTGCTAACTAGTAAAAATGTATCTCTTTGCTCAGGCCTTCCTGAGACTTTGATATGTAACACTAGTTTTGTTCCTTAAATATTGCAGATGCAAATTTTTATGCTCTACCGGTGTTTAATGTGTTTTTTTACATACATGTTTATACAATGCATAAAAAATAAAGTCCCAAGCATGTGTGTAGAGCTGCCCTAAATCAGAACCCAACGTAGGATCCACTGCTGTGACATAACCAGGAAACTTGGTCTAAATAATTATTTCCCATTTTAAGCAGAACAGAGAAATTAAGGTCTAGGACATGTGTGACTAATCTGCAGTGTGTATCCAACAAGAGGCATAGGCTGTGGACATGTGACATCCATAAATAGAAGGCCCCAAAAACCTAGCCAGGTGTTCTGCTACCACCTTTAATAATTATTATAATTATATAATTATTAAATAATGGATTCCTGCTTAGTTTCCAGCATGTGCACTAATGTGGTACTCTCTTATACTGTGGACATAATATTGGATATGCATATACTGTACGGTTGGCCACCAGTAGTCTTCCAAAAGTAAGAAGTCCCACAAAAGGGATGCTACAGTGGAGAAACCATCTATTTTGGTCACTGCCCAAATTTATAGCACATTACAGAAATATAGATGTGAAGTTACAAGAACATGGATTACCGTGTCAAGGAACAGCCATAGCTGGCAAACCAGCACTGAAACAGCCACTCCTAGCCACTATGCTTTCCAATGCCCAGAGGGTGAATAACTCCATCCAGAATAGACTCTCTCCCCACCTCTGAGACATGGGAATCACCCACCAAAATGCCTCCATTTTGTCATGATTAAATATCAGTTTACTGGTCCTTATCCAGCCAAAAAATCTGAGTGATGCATTCAACAGAATTCATAATCTCAACTTTCAGCAAGGATATTGGCTTTGTGCTATAATGCAATTCATTTGATCAGTTTTTTAAGATTCTTTACATGCCCCAAGAGTTGTAACCTGCATGTGACAAGCTATAATCATAGAGATTTATAAACACACACAATTACAGAAAAAAATATTGTCAAAGTTATTATAACAATATATACTGCACAATTATTATGAGTTTTGTTTATTAAGGTTTTTTATTTCATCAGTTTATGAATTTTAATTGTAATTTACTTATTTATTGTAAACTGCCAAGAGAACTTTATGCCAACAATAAACAGAATAGAATAGAATAAAAATAAACTATTTAGGATGCAAACCTATAGTCCCTGCACATACACTTTGGATGTGGCAGGAGGTCTGCCCTGATGAGTATCCTCATTGCATCAATGGAAATCAATTGTCAGCCCTCTGATAGTAGAATGGGTGAAAAGGACTAGACTGCCTATGATAAAATAAGTGTTCTTGAAAGTTACAGTTTTCTGTCTTCTCTATAGTGGTGTACCCAATCCAGGGAAAATTTATTTGGAGGTAAGCCAAGCTAATGCAGTAGGACTTGCTCCCAGAAAAGTATATTGGATTGCCTTTTTAGGATTCACTACTTTTCCTACTGGGTTTGTGCCGGTGCCTTTAACAGCAGCCTAACATGCAGAAATTAAACTGGTGAAGCTCTTCATGACATGGCTCTATACCTGCCAGAAAAAGCAATTTCCAGTCAAATCGCTGGAGAATCAGAGAACCTGTGTAGGGTTTACTCCTCAGCCTTTTCTTTTCTCAAAGATGTCCTGCAAGGCAGTAGGCACAGATTTTCCCTCAGGGTTTACTCCTGAAGCGTATCTCCATGAAGATTACACCAATTGACCATAATTATTATCAGAATTCAGCTTTCTACATGCAGCTGAATGAAGTAATAAAGCCCCATACTCACTCTCTTTCTTTAAAAAACACAAAACTAAACATTTCTAGCATAGGAAGACAGCATGTCAGGAAGAAGACAAAACTGAAATTATTATTATTATTTTATTTAATTTATATACAGCCCTATACCCGGAGGTCTCAGGGTGGTTCAGAGGTCTCAGGTCACATCATTCTCTTGATATGCTGAATTTCTATGTGTATGGAAGTTTGTTTATTAAAATTCCCAAAAAAATCATTCAAATATGTTCTTTTTTCCAACCTGCACCTAAAATGGTACAGTACAGGGGAAAAAAACCTTTATTTAGAGGTGCGCCGGGGGGGCGGGGGGGCGGAGAGAATAATTGAAGAGAGTTTGAAAACAAAGTCATTTAAGATTTTATTCTCCCAAGTTAATATTCTACTCAGTAACCTGGAGAACCCCCTAACTCCATACAGGCTTACAACTGGAAAACAACATTAAGTGCCTAAGGCTGCAAACCTAAAGTTCAACCAGGCTTACTTCTCAGTAGACGTGATTAGGATTGCCCTTTAAAGCTGCCATTCTGTACCCATTTACTTGGGAGGAAACCCTACTGAACTCACAGGAGCGTAGTAGCAAACAGATATGTAATCTTGGGGTTGCGCTGCGAGAAGAGAAATGTGAAAGTGAAGCTGTCACAAAAGGCCAGAACTGCAACTCTGGGGGGCAAAGGAAAGTGAGGGAAACAGAGCAGGCTGATTCAGAGGAGTAAAGGAACAAGGAATAATAATAACGAAAGGTGAAGTGAGCATGTAATTTCTCTCACACGTTGTGCCCAGGAGGGTATGAGGCAGGCCTCGCATTTCCCTGCCTTTTGCCTCCAGCCTTCCTCACCCCACTCCTTATCAGAATAATAAAATACAGCAAAGTATTTTCCTCAAACAACCACTTACTGAGAGGTCTAAGAGACTTCCTTGCCTCTCAGAAGCAGCACCTCCTCTTCAGTCTTAATACTGAGAGAGCAAAACTTGTGTGGGCCCAAAAGATTGGCGGTGACGTGTAGAGAGCCGGTTGGAACTCCAGGGGGTCTCTCAGACCTTTTAGTAAGTGGAAATTTATGAGCATAGGGCACGGGGGGGGGGGGACTTCAGCTAGGTTTTTTTTTTGAGGGGGGTGGTTTTGATCATGGGGGTTTTACAATTTTGGAGGGTACTTTTCTGTGGTTACAATTTTGGAGGGAGAATTCAGCAGAACCCCCTTATACCTCTGATCAGCTGGTTGCCACCATCTTTTCGTCTTCACAAATCCAATATTCCAGGGGACATTGAGGGAGGGAGGGAAAGGAGGGACACTAAACTCTAAAATGGTCTTTCTGTTTCTGTTCTGGTTTAGGCACAGGGAACAGAAGGGGAGACTCAATTAGAAGTTCCCAAACACAAAGGAAAATAGGGAGGCTTCCAAAATTTTTCACATTCAAAATTCTCCTCAAATTCTGGAGTTCGGAATAACCTAGGTTTCTTCAAAGCAGTACCAATGTAACATAAATCTTCCGTTAATCTGTTGTTGTTTTTTAATTTACAACCTACTGCACACAGACACACAAATCATTGTAGCTTTCAGACATCTAACTATCAATCCACATGTGTACTTTGATAAAACACTGGAAAGCACCTGTCTTGGTTTAATTATATGTATGGCTGTATCTACAAATCCTTTTTGTGTGTGTTTTAGCAATGTGCAGCAGCACATGAATAAGATCACACGGAGATTGCCTTTTTCAGTGTTTAACCAATGCATGTGAATAATCTCTAATATAGGAGTAATGTGCAATGGATAGAAGTTATTGAAAACTATATGCGATTCTAAAATTTCAGAAATCCTGCTAGTTAAGCTGGAGTTCAGCCGGAATAGAATGCAAAGAAGAGCAAACCCATGAAACTATATAGGACTAAACCCAAGGAAACCCACTCATCCTAAATCAAAGCAGGTTTTGTCACCTGCTGAGCAAAAGTTCTGTTGCTACAGAGGATGCTATCTGGGAGTGCTGTTTTTTATACTGCCACCAATGCCATTGGCTTTAGTTGATTTTTATTCCATTGCATTTTATAGTTTTGGGTTGCAAGTCGACGCAAACTTACCTAGGAGCAATCTGCATTGAACTCAGTGTGACATACTTTGTAACTATGCATATGATTAGGCTGTCAAGTTCCAATTTTTAAACTTGCCTCAGGTATGTCTGCAAAGAAAGTGTGATTTATGAACAAACCAAACTGAATGAATTGTATGCTAACAGTGAGTACAGAAGGCTTGTTGATCTACTCTCTAACTCTAGGGCTAATGATCTACTTGTGATCTTTTTATATTGTTCATAAAGATGAGAACAAAAATGACCATGTGAAGATTAATTTCTTAAATGTATCCCACCCTTTAAAAATATTTTATTGAATACGTATAACAAGTGATCAGTGACCCACTTTGAATTGCACATTTATGTACTTTTAAACACAGTGGGCAGTTAATGTAAGACAACAGCAGTACTCTGGAGGGAAATTGGCAGAGAGAGCTCACAACTGTCTGGAATTGAAAGTGCTATCTAATTCTGCTGTACAATGATCAATTCGTTGACAGAACATCTGCTTGTCTCATTCTCTGCAAGTTCAAATCTATATTCCGCTACTCTTCTGTCTTCAGCGTAGAGAATAGTGACATATTTTTGGCACTATGGCCCTGTGCTTCAGTGTTGTTGTTTTAGTGTGTGTGTGTGTGTGTGTGTGTGTGTGTGTTAATGTTATAAAGTGCTTATGGAATTGATCTTCCATACAGATTTTCCCCATACACTGTTTCATAACCTGAACTATCTCAACTGCGCACAAAGCATCCAAGTCAACTCTCTGCAATAAGTCACTGAAGGGTTGCAGTTGCCAACAGCAATACTTCAGAAACCACTGAAGACAGACAAATACACACAGTTTTATTGGAAACATTAAACCAGTGGAATCAGCAAAGATTCTAGGGTTAAGAGAACTTGCAAATATTCTCTCCAGGCCTAAAGGAATATCTTCAAAGGTCTGGCAGAAAACTATAAACTATATAGCTACTTAATTCCAACCCATGGTTCCCCCCCTACCAGTTTGAAACAGCAATTGGATATAATGCATCTTTGTATTGTTTTCAACATATATTTTGGAGTGAGAGACTCTGTAATATAAGATCAGCAGAACTCCTCATTTCAGTCCTGAAAGAATTCTTGCCTCACCTCTGTTTGAATTTGAAGCTGGCATAGTGCCAAAGAATTTGCACAGACACCTTTCACCCTGGCCAGCACAAGCCAATGGGGATTAGAATGTGGCAGTAGATCTGCCCACTTCATTTAGGATTGCTAAATGTATAATTTAGTCTGGATCCAATCCAATGGACATTGTCTGGAATAGGTGAGATAATAATTTTTTTAAGCTTTGATATTTCTCCCAAGGAAACTGCTACTGCTAGCAGTATTTGTGACTGCCACCAAATTCTGCAGCTGAAGCCTGGTTACATTGCAGGTTAGCAGTATTGTTCAACAGATACTGAATGCTAAATCTGACAATATTTTGAATATAATGAAAAATAATAATAATCCTGTTTTTGTTTCAGGAACAGATATTCACAGATACTTATGATATCTCTACTGTGAAAACCTGATGGAATGATGCTCCCTTTAAAAAAAGCAGCTTTAGCTCAATGGCCTTTTGACTCCTGCCAGTTAAATTATATTGATTATCCTAAAACTAAATCTCAACACAACCACAATATTATTTTTACAGAAGTGTAAAAAAATAAAAATAAAGTTTGGTTCAGCAAACTAGGTCAAGAGCACAATTCTGTGCATGTCTACTGAAAAGGAAGTCCCACTGATTGTAGTCAAATCTACTTCCATAGTAAGTGTGTATAGGACCAAAGCTATCACACTATTTCTATCATAAGCTTTTCCACAGTGGCTGAATGATTCGAAATAATAATGGCAACAGTAGTCATACATAGCTTGATAATACAATTTGTTCTTTACTTAGCTTGATTTTTCACGGAATTAATTTTTCTACAGACAGTTCAGAGGATAAGATTATAGAATTAACAAAGTAGTACATGTGAAAAGGATCTAAGGGTCTTACAGGATCACAAGCTTAACATGAGTCAACAATGTGATGTAGCAGCAAACCACACCTGAAGCACTGTGTCCAGTTCTAGGCACCACAATTTAATAAAGATATTGACAAGCTGGAATGTGTGCATAGGAGAGCCACACAGGGTAAAGGGCGGTATATAAATTCAATAAATAACTAATAATAATAATAATATGATCAAGGGTCTGGAAACCAAACCTTATGAGGATTGGTTGAGGGAGTTGGGTAATTTTAACTTGGAAAAGAGGAGACTGAGAGAAGATATGATAGCCATCTTAAAATATATAAATGGCTGCCCCTTGGAAGATGGTCTTTCTCTTGCTTGTTTTCTCTTGCTCCAGAGGCTAGGACCCAAACCAATGGATTTAAGTTACATGGAGGGACAGTAGGAACTGTTCAACAGTGGAACAGTCTCCCTTGGAAGGTGGTGGACTCTCCTTCATTGGAGGTTTTTAAGCAGAGGTTAGATGGCCTTCTGTCATGTATGCTTTAGCTGAGATTTGTCCATAGCAGGGGACTGGACTAGATGACTTTTGGGGTCCCTTTCAACACATTGGTGTAATCTGCTCTCTAGACATATTTTAGTAAACTCTATAAGAGTGCTACAAATATAAAGTGAATTCTGTGCCATTAGGGAAGTAAATACTTTTTGAACCCAGTTACACATTTTTCATCTGCAAAGACTAATCAAAGTACTGTTATTCAGCCTCTGATCATGTAATTCTTCCTTTTCAATGATGGCCTACAAGCATGCAATTTTTAACTTTGCTCATCAGCTATTTACCTGTTGATCTTATGTACATTAAGTTGCTCTGCAATTTTCATAATGTAAGGTGATACATTATGTTGTTCTGTAATTCCACACTGTCAGAGCTTAGAGCAATTATGCATTTAAAATGACATGGAAAAGATGCATTAACTAATATCCATTGTTGCATTGTTGATATGTGTGTAATGAAAAGGAAGGAATATGTAGTAATGGCATAAAGGGTAAAGGGACCCCTGACCATTAGGTCCAGTCGTGGCCAACTCTGGGGTTGGGGCGCTCATCTCGCTTTATTGGCTGAGGGAGCCGGCGTACAGCTTCCGGGTCATATGGCCAGCATGACTAAGCAGCTTCTGGCGAACAAGAACAGCGCACAGAAACGCCGTTTACCTTCCCGCCGGAGCAGTACCTATTTATCTACTTGCTCTTTGACGCGCTTTCGAGCTGCTAGGTTGGCAGGAGCAAGGACCGAGCAACGGGAGCTCATCCCGTCGCGGGGATTCGAACCGCCGACCTTCTGATTGGCAAGTCCTAGGTTCTGTGGTTTAACCCATAGCACCACCCGTGTCCCAATGGCATACCTGTGTTAAATGCAATGTTATGTTCATGTGTTTGAATGAGCCAGACCATTTCTAGAGGGCTGCATAACTACTGTTTGTTGATATTCTCAGACACTGCCAAATTGTCCAGAACTATGTTGATCTCCTTTCTGATGACCCCAACACTATAAATCATCCCAGATGTTTACTGTCCAACTGAAACAAGACCCAAACCCAACCCTGCTTGTCCTTCCTGCCTGCATTAACTTGTACCCTCACACTACTTCAGTGTCAAGTTTTCTTCATATCATTAATTGTATTCAATGCAGACTTATTGGAAGCTATGCTCTCAGAACTCCATACTGTCTGTTGTGCTGAGGAAAAAGATTTTGCTGTGTTCATTAGCAGGAAGAACTGAATAGATGTAGTTGCAAACATGCTTTACTAGAGAGTAAGTCCATTTGAACACAGTTCCTGAGGAAACATGGAAAGGACCACAATGTAAGGAAAGGACCATTTCCTCAATTTTCCTTATCTATTTCAAATTATAGCAGTTCTTAATTGAAAGGGGTATGTTGATTCTCTGCCCCCTGCAGTAACTGCCCAGAATAGATCAAACTATTTCAATACATTCTTACCTTGGCATGCTTTAGAATTCTGTTTATTGAGACTTAAGTCAAGATGTTTAAAGGGCAAGCCTTCAAAACTAAATTGCTGGACTAACTTCAAAAGAGTCCAGATGGTGCCTTAGCCTTTGTACATATGTCTGAAACCTTTACAGAAAAAAGATATATTTTCTTAAATCGTGCCTCCACACATCTCATTTTGCCTCTCCTCCTGCCATGTTACACTTATCCTTTAAGCTTCTTCACATGTTAAGAACATGTCAATTTATTCTTCAAGCTTCAGCAATGAAGGAGCCGAGAGAGATATATACTGTTTCTGCAATCCGTGAGAGATTGTTTCCAACTCTCCAACCCTAGGAGCCTTCAGAAGGGAGTTGTTTCCAGAAGAATAACTGTTTTGGGTTTTGTTTTGTTTTATTTCTGGCGTCTTGGGTCTCAGTATAGAAGTTTTGGAAAGAGGGTTCCTAGCACTAGTGCCATCAGTTTTGGTTATGTTTTTATATGTGAAGATATTGAACATTGTTAATCGACCTATTACTAAGCTTTGAGTGCTTTCAGGTGTGGGCTTAGTACTATAAGTGAGTGATTCAGATATCACAGATGGATCACTGGAAACATTTTTCCTTTTTTTCCTTTTGGTCTTTTCAGGTTCTCCATGTTAAATGAGGGGAAATATGGACTTGCATTTTTATGTGACTGTCATTGTGCAGATGTTGTGAAAAATATGCATGCATGAGCAGCCGCGACCCCACCCCAAATGGTAGCACCCTTTTTGATTCCTGCATTGCAGGGGGTTGGACTAGATGTCCCTTGGGTCTCTTCCAACTCTATGATTCTATGATGTATTTTGAAACAATTTATTGTTAAATTCTTAGTGTTAAATTTGAGGGGTGTTATAACATTTATTATGATTATGTGCTATTATTTTAGAATGTTTATTTTTTTGTTTACCACCTAGAGCATAAAGTAGAAAATAATTTGACTATGACTAATAAACCTGGTATCCCACAATAAAACTGACAGCTTTATCCAGGTTTACATATGGCACTACATTGTCAATGCAGATGCACCTTACATTCAGCATATTTTGAATCATGTGTATAAATTTTGATCTAGACCATAAGAAGAATTAAGATACTCTGACGAATCTTACTGTAATGTGTTCCATAGATAAATACTACAAATATATGAAAGATGGCTATTTTCTCTTCATTGACTTCACACAACAGTTTATATAACTGTCTTTAGCTTGTTGATTAGGTCTAAAAACTTTGATGTAACTTATTCAAATCTGCTACTCAGAAGTCAGATGGGTTATGTTTCAGTGAAACAAATTAAAATTAAACTTGCTACTACAGATTAATTGTGTTGCTTCTAATTCTCAAGGTTTCATTTGCAAAATGTAGCAGAGTAGTTTTTCAAGATCTCTTTGATTATTTTAGCAACAAATAAGGCAGTATCTGTGGACTGTCTTTGCTTTCCTACATCATCCCCACAATGCATTCCACTTTGTCTGGCTATTCTGTGTCAATGGCAAAGTATAACAATGGGTTATAGTTGCAGATTACACAAGCTGTTATTAGCATTCTGTATGATAAGGCTGTATCAAGTCTGCTAAACTAACCTTGTGAGACATGAAATGATCCCACCTTCATGATGGCTCCACAACGATTCTCTGGCACAAATATGTTCAAAGGGGAAACTTTATTAAAGTAATGAAAGTAACGCCACCCTGTTATAATGCAGACGTCTATACATCAAGTTTTATGTATTTGTTTACTAACAAAATAAGATGAGATAAACAGAACACACAGCAGAGAACTGAGGATTAAAAAAAATGTCTCTCCTGAGACAAACCTAATAACTTTCTCCAAAAGCTCTCATAAATTATTAGCTTTGAAATCACTCAAAGTGTCTGAAACATAGTAGGTGTCACTGATGTACTTGAAGTTCACCTAAGAAACTGCATCATCAAAATGTGCCGACAAAAACTGCCAGCAGCTATGCCACCTTGCAATCAATCACAGATCTGTTTGAGAGTTATAAAGTGTCTGAAAGCTATAATTTCATCGGCTTCTAGCTGCATATATTTAAAACTTCATATTCTTGTGGGTGAAAGGAAGAGACTGGAAATATTTGTCAGCTCCGCTTCCCTCCATATCCAACACCAGTGGGTTGTTTTTTTTAAAAAAAGCTAATATTATCTGCAGAAATATTATTACAGGCCAAGGTGCATAGCCTAACATCACTGGGGGTAGGGGTGTGATAGATGGAAATGAAGACAGGACAGCGTCTTGGGTTTGAAATGGCCACAACCTTATTGATTAGAGATGTCAGTAGGCTTTAGCATTGGCACTGGGTATGGCTCCTGAATGAACCTGCCCATTTGCTGGTTGATTAAGCCTTCAGGGTCAATCCTGGATTTAAGGATTACATGAATCCTGGGCAATCCTTCCAGTGTGCCATTTGGAAAATTCTATGGCCCGTTAGCCCCCAACTGGGCATTCAGACAGAAACCTTTCTCTGAACTCCTTTTCTGGGGTACCCTGATGCTTTGACTGAAGCGGTGAGAAGGTCTCCCTACCTGCCCCCCTTTTCTGCACTAAGGAACCAGCCCATTGCCTTTTCCCACCAACAAGTTGTGACAGCTGCTACGTTGTGGACCAAACCTCCAGACAGGCCGAATTTTGTCTGCAGGTGAATTTCTCCCTGGCCCCAAATACCGGAGCTGAAACGCTCCATAGCGAGGTCTCAAGTGCACACCCCTCCCCTCACATTTTCACATGTGTAGCCTTCACTGGGCCCAGTGTGATCATCCAGGGAAGCCCACATGAACAGAGGTCAATGCGTAAAGGCTTACTGTGTTCACATATCAACACTAATAAATAGAGAATGGAACCGAGGAGACCACACCTCACTGGAGAAATGACAAATGGCTTTGCCCCTTTAAATGAGCAACATATGAAGGGGCTTAGATGGATGGATGGAGGGAGGGTGGATGCACATCAGTTATCAACAACCAACAGGACTTAGTGAAACAGAAATCAAGGATTTTATTGGATACCTGGTAGAAAAGTGATTTAGGTTATTAATATAAAGGTTAAACTTGATCCATTCATGTCTCTCCTCTATTGGTCTGTACAGCCACACTAGGTGCTGTAATGGTTTGACTTTACCCCCAAGAGTGCACTCTTCTCGAGACAGACATATGCCAACCAGTGAATTGTGAAAAAGACTACCCCAACAAGACGACTTGTTGGTCTAGGTTAGGGGTGGGAAACTGGCAACAATCATCAGGCCTGATCCATAACTCGCCACCCCATATTGGCCACTTTTGCTAGGCAGGCAGGGCTTCCAGGGAAGAATCAGAAGCAGAGGTGCCAACTTGAATGAAATATTGTGGGGGTCCAGGTAAGCCCCGCCCCGCATAATCAGTCACATAACATGATGCACACACACCATTTGAATAGCAATGCCCATCAATTTTGCGGCTGCCGAAGCCAGCACACCCTCTAGGAGTTGACTCTTATTATCAGCAGCACACTCTATCTGCACTACTGAGTCTTCCTCCCCAGCTGTAGTCTGCAGTTTGTGGAGGGGTTGGTTCAGCTGTAATTCAGCATTTTTATTTCTATTTGCCACAGGGTGACAGAAAAGGACACCAAATTCAAAATATGCCATATTTTACCAGCATCTGGAAAGGAAGGCTCGTTAGGACAATTAAGAGTGTGCACCTAATCTTTGTCCACAGACAGCTTCCGGGTCATGTGGCCAGCATGACTAAGCTGCTTCTGGTGAACCAAAGCAGCGCACGGAAATTCTGTTTACCTTCCCGCCGGAGCGGTACCTATTTATCTACTTGCACTTGATGTGCTTTTGAACTGCTAGGTTGGCAGGAGCAGGGACTGAACAACGGGAGCTCACCCCATTGCGGGGATTCGAACCGCCAACCTTCCGATCGGCAAGCCCTAGGCTTTGTGGTTTAGACCACAGCGCCACCGTGTCCCGATGATAGGTGATAGACAAGGGTATATGATTTGGACCTAACTATGCCACAGGCTAAATTAGGGCCTTGTGTCCCTAATTATATGTGTGAGCACAAGGTTCCATGCCAATGTGTAGGGGCATGAGTCTCGCCTGCGATGCAAGTGTGCCTGGGTTCAAATCCTGGACAAGCCTTGTCAGAGATGCTAAGGGGATTTTGAAAGGGGCCATAGCTGATGGGCAGAGCACATGTTGTGCATGCAGAATGTCCCAGGTTCAACCTGTTGTGTCTCAATGATTTAAAAAATCAAGTCACGTAGCAGGTGGGAGAAAATATCCTTGCCTGAAACCCTGGCAAAGTGTCAAAATAGATAATACTGGGCTATATGGCCCTGCATAAGGCAGCTTCTTTCATTCCTATGACATATAGTATCAGATGAGATGTGGAACAGAAGGCAGTAAAAAACCCCAGTCAAGAGATAAGATGGAGGGAGAAGAGATTAACCAGTAACAGACAAGCATAATACAAACCCAAGGAGGAGGAGGATTTGAGGGAATAATAAAGATCCAAAATGGCAAAGGCAGAAGACCAGCTGAAGATAAAAATATAGGCATTCAAATCAGGTAGGAAAACATGGTAAGAGCTGCTTAAGGCCCAGTTCATACATCATTAATATTATGTGCTTGCTAAACATCTAGACTTTTCATCACATTGGCAAACACATACAAGGCCTAATTGGGATGTGTACTGGAATATTGCAACTATGACAAAATTTGCTATGGGTTCAATCCAGCCAGAATTAAGCACATTTATTTCAGTCGTCCTTACCCTAAAAAATCATGTGCCTTAACAGTGCACTGTTGCCCTTTGTGGACGGTGCCCAGCGTAAAAGACAAGACAGTGTTAAACACTATTCATTCAAAACTTGAAAAAAGTTCAACCCATTATATACAAATGCATCTATTTTGTTTCCGTTCAATAAATCCTGATATTTCTTTGAATAATAGTGAACTTCTTCAATGTGTTTCTTCTTTTATAAGAAATTTATAAGAAATAAATTGTCGTTTGTTGCTATTCAATCTATATTATTAATTTTGCTTTTTAAAAATATTATTGATGAACTTAATGGGGGGAAAACAAGGAAGGGATCTGTAAGTAAGGACACACAGTTAAAAGATGTGGCAGAATCAAGGTGTGGGAGATGCAAACATCCTGGGAAAACTCACTGTCAGAAAGAGACCACATTTTATACCATATCATCAGGACCTGCTTCTTCCCACCCTTCAAGCACGTCCGTGGAAACTGTTCTGTTTACTATGTGAGTGGATATAACTTACTGCCCAGTTAACAACACAGAGAAACAAGTAGCCAACCGTGAAAGGAATGTGCTCATGGACCAGGTCCGCCCTATATAATGGCAAACAAAGTGCCTCATTTCTATGCCAAGTGTAATAAAAAGAAGTGAGTGGGATCTTATGCATTGGATTTCTTTCATTTTCCTCCCTGCCTCCTGCTGCCCCTCCCATATCTCTCATGAATACTGAGTACCAAAGTGCTTCCTGTTCTGAACTATAGGACACATGCTGCGTGCAGCTCTTGAAGTGAGCTCAGCAAGGGCTGGAAGTAGACAACACTATGAGCTAATGGAGGAATAATTTAAAGTGAGCCTGGGCGGTTTAAAAAGAAAAAGACCCACACACATAGAATTATATAAGGCTTGCCTTTCTTGTTTCAGTTACTAGCAGCTGCTAATTTTAGCCCCTTTTCTCCCAAAGACTATTTTCAAAGATTTCTGAAATAACAAAAAGGGCTTTTAAGCCTTAATTATCATTGCTTGGTCATTTCAATTAACCTTGTTTTACATCTACTGCTGATAGCTATGCAAAGAATAATTAAATGACATGAGTCTATACATATAAACTTATTGTTGTAAAGATTTCCATGATTCAGTCAAATCTTGTTTTGCAAAAGAAACTGCTGCTTATTTTACCTTTGTCCATATAGATGTAATTTCTTACAGGAAATATTTAGTTCTGGATATAGATTCAATATATATCCACATTTTAAAAGGCAAGGTGTTTTGCATATCATTTGCCACACCAAATCTCATCCTTCACCAATGCTGGGCCATAAGCTACTCATCATCAGTCACCATGGCTGTCCACCCTACAGGATGGGCCTAATGCAGTCTTTCTCCATGTGTGGGTCCCCAGATGTTGTTGAACTACAACTCCCATCACCTCTAGCTAGCAAGGCCAGAGCTCAGGGATGATGGGAGTTGTAGTCCAACAACATCTGGGGACCCACAAGTTGAGAACCACTGGCCTAATGTGTAAAAAATAGTCACATGTCGAGGTACAGCCATGGTTTTCTCATTCCATTGCTCCAGAACTTGGGGACACTTCTCAAACAATCTCTTCCAGCTGCTTCATAAAGGTGTTAAACAACATGGGAGACAAGATATAGCAAAGCAGTATGTCCCTATTGGTATTTTCTGGTGGTTGTCTGGTAGGTAGGAGTAGAGCCACCAAAGCACCTGTCCCCAACTCCCACCCTCACAAAACTTCTCCAGGATGGTACCATGGTCAATGGTATTAAAAACCACATAGGCAGCAAATAGAAAAACCACATAGGCAGCATACTTTCATCAGCTCTCAATTGAAACAGATCATCAATCGGACCGAACAAGGTCATTTCAGTACCAAAACCCAGCCTGAAATCAGATTGAAATGGGTTCAGATAACCCATTCCACCTAAGCATACCTGAAGTCATTCAGCTACCACCTCCTTGATCACCTTACTCAAAAAGGGGATATTAGCCACTAGGTGGTAGTTGACCTGGGGGTGAATGGAAGCTGTACCACCACCTCCACTTCCACGAAAATATAATGTCCAGATCGAGGGAAGTAATAGCACCACTCTATTCTGCCTTGGTCAGAACACAGCTAGAGTACTGTGTCCAGTTCTGGGTACCACAATTTAAGGAGGATAGTTACAAGCTGAAATGTGTGCATAGGAGGGCGACTAAGATGACCATGAGTCTGGAGATTACTGCATTGCAGAGGGTTGGACTAGATGACCCTTGGGGTCATTTTCCAACTCTACAACTATATAATTCTATGATTCTACCTATAGGGATGCGGGTGGCACTGTGGGTTAAACCACAGAGCCTAGGGCTTGCTGATCAGAAGGTCGGTGGTTCGAATCCCCACGATGGGGTGAGCTCCCATTGCTCGGTCCCTGCTCCTGTCAACCTAGCAGTTTGAAAGCAAGCAGCGCAAGTAGATAAATAGGTACCGCTACGGCGGGAAGGTAAACGGCATTTCTGTGCGCTGCTCTGGTTCACCAGAAAGCGGCTTAGTCATGCTGGCCACATGACCCAGAAGCTGTATCCCGGCTCCCTTGGCCAGTAAAGCAGATGAGCGCCGCAACCCCAGAGTCGTCCGCGACTGGACCCAACGGTCAGGGGTCCCTTTACCTTTATGATTCTACCTGCAAAGAGGCATTTACCACCCTCTGGACCAATCCTGCTTTTGAAAAACTAATGTCTTTGATAAACAGTGCAAGTAATTCACCTTCTTAAAACACACACAATATGTTCCGACAATATTTTAACAAGTAAATATGAAAAAATCTTATTTTACTGCTGTCTATAGGGTGTTTCCTTAAAAATCACAATTTGGTGCACATACTAGAAATTTGTTTGTGCATATTCTTTTGTAAAGTATTCTCTTTTAAAGGATCTGTGTTAAGCAAGTTATTTAAAGGGCAGCAAATGTTTGCCTCCCTAGATGTTTGCCATTTGAACTAAGAAAAATGTTAACTACCAGTACACTATGGAGAGCTTGATTAGCTAATTCAGCTTTAAGCAATGATCTAGCTACCTTGTCTTCATCATGATACTTTAATGATGAGTAATTAGTTTTCAAGATCACTAGAAATGTGTTCCCAATAAAAATAAAATTAAGCTATGATTCTTGCATAATGAAAATTGCAATTATTCATTCATCTTATTTATTACCTTATATACCCAAGGCTATTTAGTCAGCTAGCTGTCCTGGCTTTTAGTATATTTCTTTGAAACAGAGGAAAAATAATAATAGTTTAAGCAGACTTACTCTTGTATTTAGAATACTTCTCAATAACATGTTTTTGTTTTTACTCTAGTGCACAAAATTCAGATTATAATTGTGGTATGCTAACAAAGAACACAATATTAATGCACTGAAAATATTGAATAAATGCAATCATGTATAGTATAGCTGTATGAGTTCCATGAACAATGGTGGTCAATTCTTTTTCTACATTTTAAATTTACACTAAGTAAAACTCAGCCCAAATTAATCACTTTTAAATCCCATTGCAAATTTACAAATCTTTGTTGCTTAAGCCAAAGGCAAACAGTATAATAAAATATGGTAAACCACTCAAAACACAATCCCATCATCAGTACAAAGGAATGTGGTAGTCTCTGTGGAAAATGAAGAGATGAGGAAGGTGCTGAAGGGAATCAACCCAAGGAAGGCCACAGGGCCGGATGGGGTAGCTGGAAGGGTACTGAGAGACTGTGCAGATCAACTAGCAGGAGTTTTCACTGGGATTTTAAATCGATCCCTAGCCCAGGCTATTGTTCCATCCTGCCTAAAGTCCTCTACTATCGTTCCAATAGCAAAAAAATCTAACCCGGAAGATCTGAATGACTTTCGTCCAGTAGCACTCACACCTATAATCATGAAGTGCTTTGAAAAGCTGGTACGAAATTATGTCATTGCTTGCCTACCAGAGGGACTGGACACATTCCAATTTGCTTATAAAACGAAAAGATCGACAGAGGACGCTGTGGCGATTGCCCTCCATCCGTTCTTGCACATTTGGAGCAGCGGGGGGGGGGGGGGGGGTTATGCCAGACTGCTTTTTTTAGATTTCAGCTCGGCATTTAATACCATTCTACCACAACGTCTGGTGTCTAAACTGGAAGATCTGGGGCTCCCGTTATCACTTTGTGGGTGGATATCGGCCTTTCTGTCGGACCGCCCCCAGAGGGTTCGGTTGGGCCCTTATACCTCTAATACACTTAAGACTAACACAGGAACACCACAGGGATGCGTACTTAGTCCGCTCCTTTATATTCTCTACACGTACGATTGTGTCGCTGCTCACCCTAGTAATAGGGTTGTCAAATTTGCAGATGACACAACCGTGATTGGGCTCATCTCTGAAAGGGAGGGTGAAACGGACTATAGAGATGAGGTGGAGCGGCTGACAGAGTGGTGCAGAGCTAACAACTTGCTCATAAATACAAGGAAGACAAAGGAGCTTGTGGTGGACTTCAGGAGACAGAAGAGCAATGTCCAGCCACTTCTGATTGATGGGGTCTGTGTGGAGAGGGTAACAACGTTCAGATTTTTGGGTATTGAATTACAAGAGGATCTGTCCTGGAGTGTCAACACAAGGGGGCTTGTGAAGAAGGCGCAGCAGAGACTGTACTTTTTGAGAATCCTAAGGAAAAACCATCTTCCGCAGAAACTGCTGCTTGCCTTCTATCACTGTGCCATTGAGAGCGTGCTCACTTATGGCTTATGTGTGTGGTACGGAAGCTGTACTACCCAGGACAGGATGGCGTTGTGCAGAGTTGTTAAGGCAGCAGAGAGCATTGTTGGCTGCCCACTCTCCACCTTAGAGCAGATTTATGCCACAAGGTGCCATAGGAAGGCACTGGACATAGTAAAAGATCCATCGCATCCTGGTCACTGTCTCTTCGAGCTCCTGCCGTCGGGACGGAGATACAGGACGATGAAGACAAGAACGAGCCGTCTCAAGAACAGCTTCTTCTCCAGAGCGATCTCGGCCCTGAATGGGAAACCTGGACTTTGAAAGTCATCTAATCTTCCTTGCTGTATTATACTATATTGTTTTAATTAGTGTTTTTATAGTTGTTCTGATTTTGAGTGGAGTGCCCTACCTGGGTGGATGGAGCAGCCAGGTAATTTCGTTGTCCCCGAGAGGGGGCAATGACAATAAAGATATTATTATTATTATTATTTAAAAAATAGTATAATGCATTGTGCATGCAATATCAAATATATTTTACAACAACAATAAACACTACATTCAGTACCAAAAAAAGATGGATGCGGTTTCTACTTGTTTAAATCTAAATGAAAAATTTAAATCTATTCTGTCTAAATCCCATTGAATTACATTGAACAGAGTTAACTGTATGCTTAGCTCTCCCATTAAAAACCAATGAGACTTAAAAGTGCTTTGGGCTGGATGTCCAATCTTTTCAAGTGTGGATCTCCTTTCAAGGAAGCCATCAGGAATTGAGTGATTGTATTGTCCAGGCAGTTCCTCCTTGCTGTACCAGGCAAATTAGTTGCTTTGCTTCTTTAACTTTAAGATAAGATGAATGCCATTTTTCACCCTGGAGGGAAGATGACTATCATCCATATCTACAGAACCTGTCACACTGAACTAGGATTAACAAGAGTTATAAAATACTAGTCTTGAGGAGCTGCAACTCTGTATTTCTATAAGTATCCAGCTATCTAGCTTCTTGGCAAACATTTTGACAACAAAAACAATACACATTCCCACTATTTCTAGATGCACATTGAAACTAGTTGGTCATGCCAATCCAATTAGATTAAAAATCTGGATATGAAGTGTATGATGAAATGCTGTGTCTCTCTTGCCTTGAATTGTCATGCAACCTGATGCTGTCAAGATTAAAGGTAAAGGTAAAGGGACTCTTGACCATTAGGTCCAGTCGCAGATGACTCTGGGGTTGCAGCGCTCATCTCGTTTTATTGGCTGAGGGAGCCGGCGTACAGCTTCTGGGTCATGTGGCCAGCATGACTAAGCCGCTTCTGGTGAACCAGAGCAGCGCACGGAAACGCTGTCAGGATTAGTAGTTACTAATTACATGTCCTGAAAGAGTAGTACTGTGCTAGCTGTACAGCCATTCACAAACAAATACAGAAGACTTTACCATATGATTTTTAAAAAGAATATCTGATCCTTTTTACAGCATTATTGTTCCTTTAGGTATGATAGAACCTGTATACATCAGAGTTGAAACACTATAGTGCACAGGAAACAGGAAGCAAGGGGAATTTTCTTTGACTTGGGCCATGAAAGAAATACTGAGTCTGAGTGATGCATATTACTGTTTTGTTTTTTTAAAATCCACCTCATTGGGACTCCACTTTTGTCTCAGCAGCTTGATGCAACAAGCCTTAATGCAGAAAACACTGTGACCATGGCGATATATTGGATCATGTACCAATATAGGTTAATGTGGATTATTATGTTTGATAATGCAAAAGTTATTAAACAAGCACTGCAAAAAGAATGTTAGGGCAAATAAAATGCATTAACCTGACACAGGAAAGACATCAGGCTTGGTGCCAGATGAGCTTCCTTGGGGAGAACATTGTGTACAAAAGGAGCCACCACAGAAAAAGACCTGCACTAATTCTCACATGCCTCATCTGCATAGATGAGAATAGCCTCCAATAGGATTATGTGTATACTAGGACAGAAAAATGCAGAAAAATGTGATCTTTCTTGTACTTGGATTTAGATATGTAAAGGTAGAAATCAGTAGAAGTTTAAGGAGGATGCTACCAGAGCATGGATAACTGTACCCAGAGTTGTCCAGTGCTAGACCAGGAGCAGCTCACCTGTTGATCATAGCTGGTGAAAGTTGTATCATGCCATGAAAGAAGCTTGGGTTTACATAAAGGTAAAGGTAAAGGTACCCCTGCCCGTACGGGCCAGTCTTGACAGACTCTGGGGTTGTGCGCCCATCTCACTTAAGAGGCCAGGGGCCAGCGCTGTCCGGAGACACTTCCGGGTCACGTGGCCAGCGTGACATCGCTGCTCTGGCGAGCCAGAGCCGCACACGGAAACGCCGTTTACCTTCCCGCTGGTAAGCGGTCCCTATTTATCTACTTGCACTTTGATGTGCTTTCGAACTGCTAGGTTGGCAGTTCGAAACTAGGTTGGGTTTACATAGATAAGGCTAAATCTAAGAGTACCTCCAAGTTGTGAACCTGCTAAAGGGAGTGCAACGGCATCTGGAAAAGGCTGAGCATCACCATTCAAACAAACAAACTACCTGCTAGCAGGATGCCTGGAGAGTGCATCTAAGAACGCATTTCCCCAGTGACAAAATATTGTTTAAATCATGGCACAAATCCAGAGAACAACCATCCACTTCAACTGAGCAATCAATTTTAATCTTGAAAATACAGAATTTCCCTAAAAATATACTGCATCTGCAACCTGTACAACTACAACTTAGCAGTTTTTGCACACATTCATGGACAAAATAATCTAGAAAGGCCATAAGATTTTCTCTTTGTCTCACTTTGGATTTGTAGCTTATTATTCCTTTTCCTATACCCTTTCTTCGAATACAATAGTTTGCACACTTCTGAGCTGTCTTGTTTTACCTGCAAGATTAAACAGAGCCACAAAAATGTCTGAGTTTTTTTGTTTTTTGTTTTCATTCTATCAAGTCATTTCCATTTGTGTTAAAAGATGTTCTGCCTAGGTTTTCTTTTTTTACAGAGACACTCTAGCTTTCCCCCTTCTTGTTTGAGGTTTAAAAGCATGGTTTGATCCAAGAAAAGCAGTTATGCACAAGAGACTGCTCTGCATTAAATTAGAAGGTTACTCATGCAGTGCATTCCTGCTTTTTGATTGGTGGGATATCGGTGTATGATTTATTATTTAGCATCACTTTCATACAGCATGTGAAATTCACACGTTTAAAAATAATATCTCAATTTAATGTGATTTTAAGTATGCAAATGCAGACAAAGAAGTAAAGGTGCACTTCCACCTACACAGTGTAGGCACAGAACAGGTTATGTATGTGTTCAATACATTGCATAGTTCAGTCTTCACCTAACAGTGCTTTCCCCATAAAATAATTTATAGACCCCTTCTTAGTTTATGGATTTTTGTTTATGTTTATGTTTATAGACTACAAGCATAACTTGAGCTCAATAAACACAAAGTTGGGGGCGAAAACCTATACTAAATCTAAACAAAACCGTCTTAAATCTAGTAACTTAATTGGAAGCCCATTAGTCAAAAGAGTACATAATCTGATCTTCCTACAATAATTTAAGAAAACACATAAGCAGAACGTATGACAGAATGGAAGTCTTCGAATATTTTTTTTAATGGCACCCCAATTAGATAAAAGTAGCCTTTTACCTAGGTTTTGCTGAGACAGGTTCTAAGTTGGTCAGGTGTTCATCTGCATTGCAAGACTTCTACAATCCCTTTTGAACTGGTTGGATGTGTTGTTTGATGTCTGGGGCTGCGTGTCTATACCTAGGTGTCACCAACTGTGCAATATGACTAGTAGTTTGTGACTAGATGCATGCATGACTACAGCTAGACAGAAGCCTTTACTTTTACATGTTAAGGTACAGAAGACCACTTTAAAACATCCACAAAATACACCATCAATAGAGTTGCCATATTTTGAAGTGCAAAAAGAGGACACATTTGCCAGTGTGAGGGTGGGAGAGCAGGCACATGCCAGCATGCTGTGGGAGGGGTGCATGCTGGAGCAACATCGGAGGGTGCTGGGCGGGGGGTGGGGGACAGGGCAAAATTTGTGCATGCAAAATGGAGGAGAGACATATAAATAGAAAGAAAGATGCCTCCCCCTCTTTGGGGCGTGCACAGGACTGTGTGTGTGTGTGTGTGTGTGTGTGTGGAAGACATACAAAATAATTTAAAAGCCCAGGAAAAGCAAATGAAGGAAAACGGCAACTTTTTATGTAGGAGGAGGAGAAAGAGAGGTAGGGAGCAGAAGAAGGGAGGGAGGGATTGAAGAAAATGAAAAGGAGAGAGGAAAAGAAGAAGAAAGGGGTTCAGAAAAGGTGCTGGCCCTTGCCCTCCTAGTCTGGGGTCTCTCCAGCTCCTGGGGAGGCAACGAATAGGCCAGACCAGGGGCGATTGGGCAGAGTAAAAGCCCATCTTGGGGTGGGGAAAGAGCCAAAAAGCGCCAGGCCTGCAGGGCTCCCAAGTCGCCGCATCCCTCCCACCTCTCTGCCATGAAAGGAAAGCAACTGCTCTGAGACACACTGCTTCCACTTCCAGGGCACATCTGTTTTACGTCGCTCTCCCAGAATGGCAGTTGTTGAGTGTGTGTGTGCGTGCTCCCTTGGAACCAAAGAAAACCCCCCAGACATTTTGGCAACTTCAATCAATCTGCTCGAACAGAAATTGTACCCCTGAAAAAGAGGATGCATCTGGAAACAACTGGATATATGGCAACCGTAACATAAAAAGCTATCAAACACTAAACATATTTAATTATTAGAGAACATCTCTTAGCATTTAGACTTACTTTTGTGTGTGTTTTCTCCATTTCCCCCCCCACAATACAATTATTGCTAAATAAATGCAAAATCACGCAAAGCCAAGAACCCCTGGAACAGCCCCCCCCCCCGAGCAAGGTGGAGGGCTACTTACCAGGTTCTGGGAAGGTCATGTGACGCTTCCGGGAGAGCGCTGGGAAGCTCCTTGCTTACTTGGCTTTGGGAAGGTGGCACAACGCCTCTGGCCGTGTCCCAGGATCCTCCTGCAACCTTCCTGGAGCCTGATAAGCAAGGAAAACCCACTAGGTGCAGAGGTGGGGAAAATAAATAACTGGAGAGCAGGGAATGACGGGTTTCCCTCACTCTCTATTTCTTTATTCCCTCATCATTGCAAGGCTGTGATGGTGTATGTGAAAGCAGTGTAAGATGAGAGTTACCTGTACTACTTTAGGAAACAGAACCAGGCCATACACTGGTCACTGAAGGAACAGCTTTGCCATAGGATTTTGATCCACATATTAGCACTTGTGCATGCAAGTTCTGCTGCCAGTTGCATACCTCCCCAGCAGCAGTTTATTCTAAGCTCCGTCTCTTCAACATCTGTATGAAGAACAAGCTTTGCTGAAGTCCAGGCATATCATATCAACTGCTTCCTCCCTATCCAATAAATGGGTTGTTTCATCAAAGGAAGAGACTAAGCTTTTTATTCATAAAATGAAGTTCACAGCTAGTAATGTCTCCTGCCCCCCCAAGTGCATTAGCTCTTATTCAGTCTAATGGGACAAAACCAATTTTTATTTTAATAGAGTCTAAATGGATTTATGCCCAATGGAAAACTTGCAATGAACACATCCCTCCCCGCCCCCCCGCCACCGAAATATCTAATTGTGGATCAGCTTGCACTTTTCTATCAGAAAATCATTGTGCATTAAAAAACAAAAACAAAACCCAATGACCCATAGGAAAGCTTTTTATGCTATAAGGTAGTAGTTTTCAAACGGTGTTCTGCAGAACTGTGGAGTTCCCTGAAGATTTATTCTCCAGTGAAGAAGAACAAGATTCCTTGAAAAAAAGCAGCTTGATAATCATGTACATCCACAGGGCAACAATGGGTGTATTCAAGGGTGCATGCCCAGTCTAACGGTCTCATGAGCCTGTTGTCCATAAGTCTGTGGTCCACAGTTAAGCAATAACTAAGTAGTAACTAACTGTCTAGGTAGTACCATATCAGACTACATGTGAGATCTTCATATAATTGAGTGCTCATTCGTATCAAAAATTATTTCCACATACAAAACTCCCCTATGAGGAAAGGTTACAACACTGGGGGCTTTTTAAATTTAGAAATAAAAAGCAAGTAAGGGGGACATGGTGGATGTGTACACAATTATGAAAAGTGTGGAGGAAGTGGATAGAAGCTTTTCTTCCTCTTTCATAACACTAGAACTCAAGGCCTCCAACAATGCTGAATGTGGGAAGATTCTATGCAGACAAAAGAAAGTACTTCTTTACAAAGCACGTAGTTAACCATGGGATTTGTTCCTGCAAGACCTAGTGATGGTCATCAACTTGGAATGCTTTAAAAGAGGATTAGATAGATTCGTGGAGGATAAGGCCATTAGTGGCTACTAGCCATGATACCTTCACTGTTAGCTACAAAGGCAGTGTGTTGGCATCCCGCTCTCCTGAAAGACAATGCAGTGAACCTCCAGGGGTGAAATGAAACCACTGGAGAATGGTTGCTGTGGCTGCAGAAACAGTTAACTCTTAACTGCTGCCTTCTGCATTGTTTTTCCTGCATTAGCAGCTCTGAAGTGACCTCTCCAGGAGGCAAGCCAGGGCACTGTGTATGGTGGTCTTGGGATGCCCAGATGCAATCCCCTCCCCGTCTTGCTGATGTGATCCAAAGGGAAGCAGAGCTATACGTTTGAAGGAGTTGCATAAGACACCATCCAAGTGTCTTAAGAACTCCATTCCGGATTTCTGTGAGCCAACCTCAAGGGGCCATGAGAGCTTTGGACCCCACAATAAAATATTTGAGGGCCCCCTCCAATTTCGGTGAGCATTCCCATTCAATTGGTGTGCACTGTGTTGTGCGATTGATTATGTGGAGCGGGGCTTACTTGGGCCCCACAATATTTTATTCAAATTGGCTCCTCTGTTGTGTAGGGTTTAATCCTTAGCCTTTTCTTCTCCCAAAGATATCCCATGAATGAGCATAGGCACATGTCAGCAGAGCTTTAGCAACAGATGAGCTACTTTCCCAGGTTGCTGGGCTCCATCTGCCCCTCATTTCCCTCAACAACACATGCAGAAACTTGTTGAAATGCAGAAACTTCTTGAATATTGGACCCAATATTGGTCTTGTCCACTCAATCCACTGGGGCCTGTCTTCTCATGCAGGGGAAGTCCCTAATTCACCAAGGGTTCTAGGGTTGCCATATTTCAAAATGTGAAAATTTGAAAGTTGCTGAGCTTTTTTTATACTGCGGACATGGGTTGCCATACGTCCGACTGCAGTATTCAAGCTATGTCTGGATGTATGGCAACTCTGTTTGAGACCCATTGGCCACTCTCACGTGATGGATCTCAAAACCTTGGTGATCACACCCGTTTCCCAGGCCACTGTTGCATGCTGACAGCTTCTAGGAGCTACATACAGATGGGAGCTGAGTGCAGGGTGGGGACTAAAGGTGGACAAACTACCCCAGAAGGAGCACAACATGTTTCCCACCAGATGTACTATTCCCTAACACCCCATTCAGTAAGCCTCTGAATACCAGTTTGAGGCAATCAAGTGGGGAGATTGCTGTTGTTGAGCCCTGCATGTAAGCTTTCTATTGGTATCTGGTTAAACATTAGAAGAACAAGATGCTGGTCTAGACTGGCTTTTTATCTGCTCCATCAGGGCTCTTCTGTTATTACCTTCACCGATAAGGGTTCTAGCCTAGCTTCAGCCTACTATGTGAGCTAGCTATGTGCAGTGTTTTGCTGTTGTTGGTTTTGCTTCATAGAGGAACATTCAAAGTTGTGAGTTCCCACCTGTATTTTAAAGTGGCAGTGCTGAGTTTTGGAATCCTTAAATGCCTGCTCCATTGTGTGTATGTGAAAAGGGTGGTAAACTGCAAATGTCCGTCTCTTATTTTGAATTAATCTGTTCCTCAGCAGACAAACTGAAAGTGTTTCCTGAAAGTAGGAAGTTTGAAAACCACAACAAACAAAACTGTTTTCAAGTATACCATTTCCTGTACACCTATCATTTCATACTTGCGATGGCAGTATCATTATTTAGCACCATCAGTGCAGATGGCACTTTATATGAGCAAAGACAGTATGGGATTGGGAGGGGGGGTGCAGGGGAGAGGATCACAAAGGTTCATTGAATTTTAACCTTGTTTCCAAATGTTTTGCTCTTGGTGGGTGGGAGATGAGGGGAAGACCTAGAGTGTACTCCCATAGATTTCCTTTGCAGAATTCTCAAAATGCAAATGACACACTAGTTCACTCTGATCATTTTTACACTGCAACAGGAATGCAAGTTTTCAGATTAAAAAAGAACTGAGAATTTGATTTCTATTACACCGTAACCGTAACAGGTTTCTGCTTAGACAGGAATCAGGCTTCACTTCAGCTCAGTTAATTCTTATTTATATCAGTATAAAAGCAAGATCAAACCTCATAGAAGTATGCAAGCATATTGTGAAATGGCAGCATTTTTGTAAAACTTCAGAAGCAATTAGTGTTGCAGATTTACAGAAAGCTGGAACCATTTGTCTCGGATTGAGAGGGCCAGTCTTTTCATACTCCTGCCTTTGTCACAATATGAGCACTGAAGCAGACACAGGAAGATAATGTACATTTGAACAAATAGGCAATGAGATTTAACAAAGCAGCTGGCTGAACAAGACTTTCTTGACACGATTATTGGAGCTCTATGTTTGAACAGTTTAAGAGAGAGACTCACAACTTTGATAAACAATAGGGGTCCGTCAGACCGAGTCATGGTAATTATCCATACACAGCCAGCTGCTTTTCAACCCTGTTATAAGTCAGGGACACACATGTTTGAACACTCTGGTAGCCGCTTTCTCTTCTCCTCTAGTCCAATCAGTAATTAGCATTAACAAGGTTTTTACATTTGATGCACTACATGAAAACAAGCTTTATGAAACCTCATACATGGAACAATTGGTGAGATCGTTTAAGTGCCAAATTCAAAATTTCTTGGAACATCTGATGTTAGGGATGCATGCATTTATCTGTAAATTAGAGCTGCATGAGCTGCTGAGATGCTCACAGCTTGGAGGACCAGACTCAATACTGACTGTCTCTAAACCTTCAAGGTTTGCCAGGGCTTCAGGGCTTCCAGTCCAAACAGATGGATTGGCTGAAAGGAGCAGTTATCAGAATTCTTGCTTTAGAAAAAGGATACCCCCTACCTCGTAAACCAGCCTCCCAGCACAGAAAACAAAATAATATATTTAATGGCCCCCTGTTCTGTTCCATTATTTATTTCCCTCACATGTACTTCCCCAACTGAGTAACACTCTTTGATGATTATATCTCCAAAGAACATTGCTGTGATCATGTAATATGCTGTGCAACCATAGATAATCAAAATGAGAGAAACCAACAAGGAAACTTTTTGACTTTCATTACAGTGAATTTAATTCTCAAAGAAAAATAACAGGAATGACAGCTTTAATTTCTCAAAGTTGCATAGGCAATATAAGCCTGTGTAAAGGGACCACCTCTTAGGTACCTGGATTGGAAATCTATATGGAAGGATGGCATAAGAACGCTGCAACAGTACCAATGTATTTTTTTGTGATTATAAGCTCTCTGTCACAGGCCTACTCAGTGAGTCTACACTGACTTAGAAGAGGGATTTGACACCATATCCAGATACAGAGATCCTGAAATCAACCTGGAAGCTGTGGCCTTAGAAGACCCACATAGCCCTTCTTGGACATGAACAGATTGTGTGATTTTTTTTGTGCCACTCCCCACAAACAACAACCCAGTCCAACTGAGAAAGCAGATGGAGCCATCTGAGAAACTATGCCTTGGGTTGCCATATTTCAAAAAGTAGAAACCAGGATATTGAACTAGTTGAGCTTTTTTTTTTTTTTCTTTTAGGAAATCTGACATATGGCGGCCCTACTGTGTCACCAACAGCCCGAGATTCCTCATGCGCCTAAATCCTACTCAGGTATCTCCCTGAACATAACAGTGCTTCAAGTGGGGCGAAGGTGGCATACAAACACAGGTTTCCAACATCTACATTTGTGCAGGCTCGTTAGACTTCAGTGCCTTCAAAACGAAGTTCTGAAGAGCATGTTTGGTTGAATGTGCTTGGAAGCCTCCCTCCAGTTAGGACCCTGCCTGTTTACCAAGCAAAGTAGCCTCAGCTCCGTCTTACATATGCTGATGCCTTGCCCTAGTCCCACCTCCAGAACATCTCATCACTTGACTGCCCTAGTAGAGCATGCTTGCAATTACCAAGTTTTCCATCATGGCTTTTTCAGTACGAACTCAGTTCCAACACCTCTCAGGTGGGCGCCATTACCATTCTAAGAAACGAGGAAGGTGTTCAATGTTTCTGAGCCTGCCTGAAGAAACGCTGTTCACATCACAGCTAACAGTTGATTTAGGAACAGTGCAGGTCAGTTTAGCCTACTTCACTTAATGAGACCAGTTCAGGGAATATTTACACAAGCTTCTTCTGAGAGGGTTCCATGTTGTGAATAGGCTGGCAAAAATTAGTATATGAAAGCTACATAGCAACAGTACCCATAGCCGTTTGCATTGATGGATTCCAATTTTTATACAATAGAGCTCTCTGATAGTGTGGTTTTAGTAAAGGTATTGTGTCCATGACAAGATCAACCAGAATTTTAAAAATCTGGAAATGTAGTTTTAGAACTATTGTTCACTGATCGTGAGTTTTTGAATTCCAGAGGCGCTAATTGTAGAGAAATTGCAAAGTTTTCCTTAACTGGTGATTATTCTGCAATCACCCAATGTTGTAACACTGTTCACACTAAGTGGATGTGACACAGGATTAGTGCATGGATGGGTGACCCTGGGACCCCATGTAAACCCCTCTGACCTTCCAAAAGGGGGGAAAATGGGATGCAAGTATGATCAAGTAATACATTTTTAAAAAATTAACCTGTACTAAGCACAAATACTATGTTAAAAGCTGTGCAGAACACAAAGTTCCACTTAGTTTTAATCACTTTAGGATTCACCCATGCAAAAGGTCTGGAGATACACTAACACTCCTCTAATAAATGCTGACTGCAGGTATGCTTCAAGCAAGACATTTTGGTAGAAAAGTTGTGACTCTGGCCATATAGAGGGTGGTTTGAGGTGTAGGCAAGAACAAAGCATCTCTGGTCTCCTTACAAGCAGGGCTTGGTTTGCTATAAAATGAAAAGGCCGTCAGAATTTAAGAAGCTCTTACAAGCTAGTAGCTACTGTTTATACTTCTGACAGCTATTCTTGTGCTGCCTTGTTCTAAGTACAGCAGGCAAACAAAGGAAGCTTACACTTTTGAGCACTAAAATTACTTTGCAAGTGTGGCACACAGGGGGTCTGTGAAAAAAAGATTTTTCATTCCGCATAAAGAGACATTTATCTTCTGAAACCCAGGGCTTACATTGTGGCTAATGAAATTGAAGGTCAATTTGACATTGAACTGTAAACGACATACTGGGATAACGGGCCGGGGGGGGGAGGGGAAGAGATGGGAAATTGTGGGAATCACTGCTATAAGTTGGAGGAGCAGCAAATAAATTGCCCGTGTTTTAAGAAGGTCCACTATTGCAATTAAGAAATGTGTTAGATCTCCTATGCTTCTTGTGGGAAGGTTTTACTCTTTTGCAGGCTGAGTAGAGGGCCCAAAAATAAATCAGTCTGTTTTTCTTTTTTCTTTTTTTATTTCTATACTGTTGTTGTTATGTTGTTGTGTTGTTGTATATTTTTTTGTTTTGTTTGTTATGTCTATTGAAAATTAATAAATATTATATCAATCAATCAATCAATCAATCAGTGGCCGCACATGTAATAAAATGACAGACAGAATGTGAACAGGTGAAGCTTTGCCCATAATGGCATTTCCATACTAGAAAAGGCCAAACCAGCTGGATTTCTGTCTGCCACACAGCTGCTAAAGGCACAAGAACACTGCTTTGCTCCAAACCTAACCAATGCCTAGGTTGTCATCCTGCACCCACTTACTTGGCATAAAAAGGTAAAAGGTAAAGGTACCCCTGCCCGTGCGGGCCAGTCGTGTCCGACTCTAGGGTTGTGCGCTCATCTCACTTAAGAGGCCGGGAGCCAGCGCTGTCCGAAGACACTTCTGGGTCACATGGCCAGCGTGACAAAGCTGCTCTGGCGAGCCAGCACCAGCACAGCACACGCCGTTTACCTTCCCGCTATAAAGCGGTCCCTATTTATCTACTTGCACTTAGGGGTGCTTTCGAACTGCTAGGTGGGCAGGAGCTGGGACCGAAAGACGGGAGCTCACCCCGCCGCGGGGATTGGCATAAGCTCCATTAAATGCAAAGAGACCTATTTCCGAGTAGACATGTATATCATTGTAAGTTTACTATACAGCGAATTCTTAACAAGTGCCTTTTCCTTATGTCCTGCACAGCAAAAAACATACCTAAGCCTCTTCCCAAAGTTTTCACATTTGTTCTGTGCTGTAACATGCACCTGCACTTATTGTGTTATGGTATTTGTGGAAAATAACTTCTAGGAAGTACGTCATCTCAGGCAAATCCTCCACAGGAAAGATGTATCCTGGTTGTGAGGAAAAAAGGAAGGCAAACTAAGGAGATTGTAAGGATCACAAAATGAAACAGAACTACTCTATCAGGGAGAGCTCTTTAGCAACCTAGGGATTCCTGGTGTGGAAACAACTCACTTGCCAATCACAGTTCTAACTTCACTCATTAGCTTAAAGCACTGAAAGGCGGGAGCAACCTGTCTATCTTATCTCACAGAAATCACTTACAGTAATAGGGTACTTGCACATTTTGCTTCACAACTTTCTTTCTAGAAGGACTAGGGACTTGTTTTTATTAATAAAAAATGATAACTCAGCACCTGGAACCCCTGATGCCTGCGGGTGCAGTACATCAATATCCCTATAGCCATCTTTCAGTTGCTTGATATTTTTTGCTGTGCAAAAGACGCCAAAGTTTTATGTTCATAAAAATGTCAGATTTTTCTAACTGTTTAACTTCAGTTATGCTGGTGAATTAACACAAGCCTTGTGGTTTGTGAATTAAAAGCTCTACTTTTATATTGGCACAGATTCGTTGAGCACATACTTAATCCTCCCATTGAAATCAACAAGCAAATGTGATCAACTTTGGCTAGAACACAAACACAGAGTTGTCTTCCACCCTATATCCCCTACATAGTAGCACACTTCAGCAGAATAAAAGCATTTCCTCATGTCTTCCTATGGAGAAAATATATTTGCTTTCAATGTGCATCACTGCAAAATTCATAGGACACCTCTTGACATAAAATCAGAATCAATGCTAGTGCTGGACAATAACCAAACCAAGTTTCTTCCTGTGCATTAGTGAGAGACTATAAACTGAATTGGGCTGCTGCTTATTCCAGAGCCCCATCCCATCCAATAATTTAAATCTGGCAGCAGCAGAATAATGAAAAGAAGCCCCCTCTGCATTGGTAAATATTCAAATGGCTTGATACTTAAAGCGAAATTATTCCATCTTTCCTGCTTCCAAATTTAATTGAGATGGAATCCTATACCACTTCTTGTAAAGATATTCCAAACAGCTGTCATAAACGGCTTTTCAACTAAAAGTCTGGAGAAAGCTTTGTCTTTAAATTGCTGAAAAGGTCTGGCATGGGGTGGGGGTGGGGAGAAAAGAATATGCAGCCCTTTCCCCATTTCCTTCCATTAGATATCACTTCATAACAATTTCCTCTCCTTGTATCAAGCAAATCAAAGAATCAAAATCAACAATTTTACTAGGCCTTACAATTCACGCAAATCAGGGCTTGTGTTCTATTGGGCTATGCAAATCCTGGCACTACCTTTACATGGTACAGAGAGAAGACATTGCATTGTTTTGAATAGTGGGCTGCCATGGCTCTTGAGCGAAGGAATGCCAAAAACAAATAGCCGGAATAAGAAGCCCGGTGCCACTGAACAAGCACAGAAAGATATAATTCACAATTAGACGTACAGAATACAATTCAAGTGCTGTAGAAGGATACTCAAGCAATATATCACTACCGTCACACAGATATAAAGAGATGCATTTCTCTTTTGGCTCATGGCTGCTCAGATTGTGGCTTTTGATTTAATCTGAAGCATTCAGATAAAAGGCCCTGGTGGCATATGCTTGCTATTGAAGGAGCCTATTTTTCCTGAGCAGCTAAGGACTCCAGAGAGGCATGAGAAAAACACAGGAACACATGCTGTATACCCTCTGGGATATTTTCTCTCATACATGCTAATGAAGATTAAAGTGCAAGAAAGTGCAGATATCAATTGAACACATAATTAATGATGATTGATGCTTTATTGTTAATTTATACAGCAAGGCTAATTCAGGTAAAACCTGAGGAAAAGGGACCAAAATATTGTGGGTCATAAGGCACCAGGTTTTCGAAAGGGCTAACCAGAGTTCAATGTAAATGTAACCTTCGTTGTGCATTCAGCTGTCAACATGAGAGAGAGAAGCAGAAAACTATGAACATTACACAGCAAGATGCAATAGCTGTATATCCTTGGTGAAGCAGTATGTTGCTTTTTTTCTTTTTATCCATGCTTCTTTTCTTCTTTTGACTTTGCCAACACTGGCTTTAAAGGGGACAATTCAGTCTAGACTGGTATCCTAGTCAGCAACAGCACTGTCCTGTTGTCCTTTGAAGAACTATCTTTAAAAACTAGGCACCACAGATCGCAAAACATTGACAGTTTGAAAGGAATACAGAAAAAAAGCTATAATGGGTCTAGAAGATTACACACACACACACTTAGACTTCTCAGCTAGAAATAAAGTTTGTGGTATAAGAATATACTACGAATGTAAGAATTGCCTTGCTAAATCAGACCAAAGACTCATCCCAGTATTCTGTCTCTAATGGAAGCCAATTAGTTGCATCTTCATAGCTCACAAACTAGCTAGATACACACCAAATTGACAAGGACTATTTCTCAACCATTCCATCCACGAAAAAAAATGGCTGTTTTGTTTCAGCTATGCTTGTGAATGAAGCAAGATTCTTGAGGGTGGGAGGTAGGTGAAGAGAATCCAAGTAGCTGCCATTTAGTTTCCTCCCGAAAGGCCTATTCTGGGGTGCTTTTTGAACCTGGGGCAGTTCAAAATGGTATCCCCATAAAACATAGCTGCTTTATCTGTCATTTCTTGAGGCATTATAGACATGCCGTGCTCCTTCTGGGTAGTTTGCCCACCACTGGTCCTCACCCTGCACTCATGTGACAGTGGCCACACCCAGGGTAATGACTAAAGCAGAGACTCAGCTAGACTGGTAAAGAGAAAGCGTTTTACATGTGTTGTATATGCAATATAACATTGTACCACCAGGTGGTGACATTTTTCTCTACCTGTTTTCCCTGTTTAAATTTACAACGCTTTAAACTGAAACGCTTCTTTGATGTGTCTAGATCCAGCCAAGGTGTGGGTAGTCAATGGGTCTTAAACTCTCGGTGAGTTAGGGAGTTCTCTATCCCTTGCATGCAAAGAGAGGCACAGATGGATTGAGCAGACAAGACCAATAGTGGGTCCAATGGTCAAGAAGGCAGTTACTTCACTTGCTATCAAGGGAAGTGAGGGGCAGATGGGGCTCGTCAACCTGGAAAGATAGCCCATCTTGGGGAAGGAAAACTCTGGCCTAAACTTCGGCTGCCTTGTGGCTATACTTATCTGCAAGAAAGGCTTTGGGAGTAAACCCTGAGAAAAAATCCATACCCACCGCCTTGCGGGACATCTTCAAGAGAAGAAAAGGCTAAGGAGAGAACCCTACACAAATCTGGAGTGGAGTCCCTAAGATGGTTGAAAGGGTGCCTTGTATGCCTCCTCTTGGCAACTCCTGCAGCCAAGCTGGTGCCAAACATACTGCTCTGCTTTCCTTTGGACCACATCAGCGAGGCTGAGAGAGAAGGGTCTTGTCATTGGGCAGCCCAGAACTTTCATACACACAGCCCAGGCTTGAGCCCTGGAGGTATCATTTTGATGCTGCAAAAACAATGTGGGAGGCAGCAGTTATAGTGGGCAGCAACTGAATGCGTACAGGGTAAGGGGAGGAAACACTTTTGCAGAGTGGATGGATTTAAGACGTGTGGTGGTGAATAGTATACCATTCCAAAGAAATGATAGTTAACATATAAAGTCACAGAGTGCTATTCCATTCAACTGTATCTTTAAACGTGAACTACTAAGAGACCCTTTTAAAAATAGATTTAAAAATGAAAAGTAAGGTTGTCTTTTTAAAACTTTGTTGGAAAGCATGCACAAAGGGAAAATCACACTGTCTTTTTTTAGTTGTGGTGTTAAAAGGGGAATCAGAGATTAACAATGCAGACCTATGTGTGTCTAATTAGAGGCATGCCCACTGAATTCAATAAGTTTTATATTCATATTATGGAACCATTTTTACTGAAATTATTGCACCAACACCACCAATTTACAAAATTACTGTTTGTCTTTAACCTTGGTGTTTCCCACCAGGGTCTTATGCTCAATGGTATTACCAGTGCTATTTTTCTACAAAAATAGAACTCACCATGAACAACCTCTTTCATTCTATTAGAATGGCAATGGCGCCCACCTGATAGGTGCCGCAACTAAGTTCTGGCAAGTTCCAGCTGAAAAAGAGCCCTGGATATCACTCTCTCTAATGTGGCAACTTGTAGCTATCTGAGTGCAGACTACATGTGTTTTATTCATATATTCAGCTGAATGTAGGGAGGTTGGGAGCAGGAGTGGTTAGTAAGATCCAGATCTCTCTTCCCTGCATATTACCAATCAGCCGAAAGAAATAAAAACGCCTCACATGCGAACACTATTGCTTTCAGTGCACTGAAGTATGCTGTATTTTGGCCTAGTGTGTAAATCTAGGCCAAACTATGTTACCTCTGATAAAAGCTTCTTAAGAAACACCTTCCTTTGAAGTATTTTAATGAAAGACTGGATAAACCTCCTTTTGGATACTTTTGGGATAACCTAATTGGTCCTTTTCAGATCTGGGATCCTTTTCACATGCATGTTCATCACTTGATGATGAGTAATCAAGTGGTATCAAGTTATTTTCATGCTGATGATTTCTGCTTGAAATCTAATGCACAGAAAGAGATAGCGGCTCAAATTGCTTCACATTCTTGCACTGCACCGTTCGAGCCAGATCACATAATCTTCCTTCTATGAGATGCAGAATCACCAACAACTCTAAAGGCAGAGCATTGGCAGAATTTTCTCATGGGTAGAAATATTCTAAAAGCCAGACCATAAATCCACAGAAGGAGGGAAGCATGTAAACAATTCCAGCCCAGCATAATGTCTGTCTTTCTGAGACAGTTATTATGGATGCTTTTGTAGTAGAGTGCTTATGCACTCAGTATCATGTCAAATCTCGTATCTACTTGCAACTACTAAATCTGAGGGTAGCATTTGCTTCACTAAGTAACCTTCCCTAAGGACAGCAGGCATATCAAGCTACTAAATATTTTTTTTTTTTTATAAATATTTATTAAAGTTTTTAAATATAAATGCACAAATAATAAACAGTCTTACTTCTATCACAGACATAATTTCATCACTTCTTTGGACTTCCTCACGTCTCCCGCTCCCATTTACATCGTTAAAAGTTTTTTCCAAACAAATTATCAACTTGTTTACAATCTCATGTCCACTCATTCAAATATAATCTAGCACTTCTTCCAAAAAATTTTATATTTTCTTTAGTCTCACTTATCATCAAATTTCAAATCTAATTTAGTGGTGGCCAGTTTTTTATAATCTAGCATCCTTCTTAGCATTCAACCAAATTACAATGTTTTTGTAGATACTTCTTGAATTTCTCCCAGTCTTCCTCCATCTTCTCTTCTCCCAGGTTACGGATTCTGCCTGTCATCTCGGCCAGTTGCATATAGTCCATCAGTTGCATCTGCCACTCTTCCAGTGTGGGTAGATCTTGAGTTTTCCAGTTTTTTGCGATGAGTATCCTTGCTGCCGTTGTTGCATACATAAAGAATGTTCGGTCCTTCTTTAACACCTTCTGGCCGACAATACCCAGAAGGAAGGCCTCTGGTTTCTTAGTGAAGGTATACTTAAATACCTTTTTCAGCTCATTATATATCATTTCCCAGAAGACCTTCACCTTAGGGCATGTCCACCAGAGGTGAAAGAATGTTCCTTCGTTTTCTTTACATTTCCAACATTTATTATCAGACGAATGGTATATTTTGGCAAGTTTAACTGGGGTCATGTACCATCTATATATCATTTTCATTACATTTTCCTTCAGAGCATTACATGCGATGAAGTTCAGCCCAGTGGTCCACAACCTTTCCCAGTCCTCAAACATAATGTTATGCCCAATGTCCTGTGCCCATTTTATCATAACCGATTTGACCATTTCGTCTTGTGTATTCCATTTTAACAGCAAGTTATACATTCTAGATAATACCTTAGTCTTTGGTTCTAACAATTCAGTTTCTAACTTCGATTTCTCCACCTGGAACCCTAACTTTTTATCATTTTTAAAAACTTCTTTAATCTGAGCATAATGTAACCAGTCTCGCACCTTATCCTTCATTTTCTCTAAACTCTGCAATTTCCAATTGTCTCCATCTTTTTCTAATATTTCCCAATATTTTGGCCATTTAGCCTCCATATTGGGTCTTTTTAGGGCCTTAGCCTCCAGAGGTGAGAGCCACCTTGGAGTTTTATTTTCCAGTAAGTCTTTGTATTTTGTCCAGACATTAAACACTGCTTTCCTGACAATATGGTTCTTAAAGGCCTTATTGATCTTAACTTTGTCATACCATAGGTATGCATGCCAACCAAAAGCATTGTTAAAACCTTCCAAGTCCAACACGTCAGTGTCTTCGAGAAGTAGCCAGTCTTTTAGCCAGCAAAAAGCTGCGGCTTCATAATACAACTTTAAGTCTGGCAGGGCAAAGCCCCCTCTTTCTTTCGCATCTGTTAATATCTTAAACTTAATTCTGGGCTTTTTGCCCTGCCAGACAAATCTGGATATATCTTTCTGCCACTTCCGGAAGCACTCCGTTTTGTCCACGATCTGTAATGTTTGAAACAAAAACAACATTTTTGGCAATACATTCATCTTGATAGCAGCAATTCGGCCTAACAAAGAAAGCTTCAATTTTGTCCAACTGTCCAAGTCTCTCTTAATTTCAGACCAACATTTTTCATAATTATCCTTAAATAGACTCAGGTTTTTTGCTGTTACTAAATAGGAGAGTTTATAAAGCACATGCAAAGGACAGTGACTAGAACAAATGTAAGCAATTAATAGTTCTTTTTTACCATGTACCTAGGTATGCTTGTGAAATTAGATCCTGTCCTGATCTGTATTACCCAAATGAATGTGCAGATCAGTACTTCGTTATCCAGTGGCTATAGCACTTCCTGAATGTGCTCACAAAATTCTCTGTTCAAAAATGTACCAAAATACATTTAAAAATGCACATTTTTAGAGAAAATATGTTTAAAATTTGTATTCTAAAAGAAAATAGGTTTTAAAAATCAATTTGTCTGAAAAGGTACATTGAGGAGGCTTGCCTCATGTTAAAAGGCAGGGAGCTACAGAACATAGTTGCTACCCCACTGAAAGCTCAACTCCTCACAGCTGTGGAGCAAACAGATATGGCTTGCAGAAGTGCAAGTTTTACAGACTGAAGCAGTTGAGTAGGCACATACAAAGCAGCATAGTCCCTCAAGCAAACTGGTCCCAAGGTATTAAGGGCTTTATATGCTAACAGACCTTGAACTTGGCCTGGTCATAGATTGGCAGCCAGTGCAGATCTTTAAGCAGAGGAGTGATGCACTGGCAGGATCTCACCATAACTGTCAACCTTCCCCTTTTTTGTGGGAAATTCCCTTATTCCAGCACCATTTCCCGCTGCTATCCCGGATTGTTAGATATCCTGTAGACTGTCCCCGGGACAGGTGAGGCTGCTGATCCCTTATTTTCAAATCTGAAAGTTGACAGCTATGGATCTCACTCCTGTTCAAAAATGTGTTGTAGCATTCTGCATGGCCTGCAATTTCCAGACCCATCATAAGGGAAGCCCCACAACTTGGGGTAAATGGTCCAGAAATGACTGATTCAACTTACATCCTTCTGGGTGTTTAAAGGAAATTCAGAGTTTACATGGTGGTCCTAGGTTTCTCCCATGCAGATATTAGGTCCACATCAGCTTACCTCCAGCTATGCTAAAGGTGTTGCCAGAAATGAGCCTGGAAGGAGATACTATGAAAACTATCCCTGCCATATCCATGTGCCATATCCCATTTAAACTCTTCCTTTCAAGCTCTTAGAACAGATTACATATGGTTCCCAACAACGCAGCTTAGCAGGTCAGACCTGCCAATGTGTGGTAGCCAGCCAAGCTTTTGTTTACTTCTGGTCTTCCAATGAAGTTAATCTGGGACTGAGAATGTTTTGTGTGTGAAGGCAGAACACAGCATAAGCAGTTGAACACTGCCAACCCTGGCTGAAGATGTGGGCAAAACCCATCGTTTACATTCGAAGTAATATTCTTCAAGCCAAATGCGTGGCAACCTCTAGAAAGTCCAGTGGGAGGGGGCACAACTCATTCCTTTGATTTTTGTCATCAGCCTCTTGACAACTATTTATCTAAGCAATTGTCTATTTCCCCATAAGAGCCTGATTTGCCATCAGGATGCTATTTTAAAACTCTCTGTGCATTCATTTCATCAACAATGGAAATAACACAATATGGCTTATCTAGCAGTACACAGCAAAGAAACCACTGGAACTAATTTGACAAAAACCATAGAACTAGGTGGCCTACTATAAAATGATTCCTGTAATGGAATAGGAAACTTGCAAAGCATCATCAATATGTAACTCACATTGTTTAGACAGAACTGACTTGTAAATTGTGTTTTTTATTGCTGGAAGAACAGCTGAAGCAAAGAAAAGTGTTATGCTACTGGGGGAAAAGAGAATAAAAATGACTCCGCTGAGCAAGGTTTAACATTCCAAGAGTGATCTGATTTATGATAGCTAACGAAAGAAAGAAATATTATTGTTGGGTTTAACAAACCTTTGATAATATATTGTGATAGGAGTTAATATTTTTAAACTATCTCCACTCCTACTTCAGATAATGAATGATGAGACTAAGATTTGGAACAACACCGCTCAGAGATCAATTCTTTTAAAGCCTGCTGCTCTCAGTCTTTCAAAGGAATGCAGCATAGAATTCACTCCCCATATCCTGCTGGTGCAATAAGTTTTCACAGTGAGGAGGTGGTTTGCCACTAAGGCTGCACTCCAGTATCCAGTTTCCTTAGAGTAACCCCAGTTGAAATCAATGGGACTTACTTTTGAGTAGACATGTGTAAATTGGTTTGGCCATCTGCAGTTTTCCACTCTAATATCCAACTAAATCCTCCTTTGGCACTTTCAAAGAAATGTTTGATTTGTTTAACAGAAATGCTTTTTGCCCTTAGTCTATTATTTTCTACAGCTCAATCTCTTCTGCTGATATTATGTAACAATGCAGTTTCAGAAACTGCTGTGTGAACCCTGAGCCTGTACATTTTCACTCGGAATAAAGTCTCACCATGTTAGGTTCAACATGTTCCTAAGAAAGGATGTGTAGGATTGCACCTCCCTTGTGGTGTGGCAATCAGAACGAATGGAATGGAATGAGACCTATCCATTATGTTGCTATTCAAAGTTACTTTCTTTGCTACAGTAAACAATTGACAAAGTGCTGAAAAACGAGCTGAAGCGATCCAGGCAGAAATTGATAGTAGGTAAAGTGGATGAGCGATCGCTTCACCACATACTCAAGTCATGGGACATTTCCTGCAATTCCCAACCAGTTCATATTTATTGTGGCATTGCAAAACTGCAAAATGTGGGTAGATCACTGGTGAAATACAATTGGACTGAGGTACAAGCTAGAATGCAAAGCAATCACATGATGATACTTTACTATGCAGCGCCTCCTGTATGATCTGTCCAACTGTATTGTTTTCTTAGCATACTAAATTAGTGATTTGACTATGTGGCTCCCTGCTCCAGCTATTCAGTGTGTCTGTAAGCCAGCAGAACTAGAGGCAGGAACACATGGAGCAGCTGAAGCTACCTAGCGCATCCCTCCCTCTCGTTGCTTGAATTTGGCATGCAATGAAACAGAGTATGCCTTTGAAATCACACCATCCCATACGTTTATGGAATTAGCTTTGAACACTGAAGGTAAATTTAAAACCACAATTTTCATGCCAACCCCAATTTTTCAATTTCAAAATCCACTTGCTCTACTAATATTAAACATGTGAGCTCCCCATGGAATATCTATATTTTAACATTTTTAAATTTTTTTAAAACAGGTGGAAATGAACAAAAGCCAGATCAAATATTTTTCTTGCCACTGACTGTCAGATATTTTAACCAAAGTGTTTAAAATGTTACTTGCCAGTTGGATTCATCACTTTAACAGCCAAATTTTGCTTCTAATTATAATTTAAGAGATTCTTAAACTTTGACATTTTATACACCATAGTGAAGAATACCCAGCTTGAAATTTTTAGCACAAAAGCTAATGACCCCATTAACTCTAATTTGTTTACTCACTAGTCTGGAACAGTTTCTTCCACAGGTACCTCTTTGATGTTCAAAATTAAACTTCCTAAAGGCTTGAGAAATTAAATGCTAAAGGAGGTCAATTATACAGCAATTGCCTTAAAGACAAGGACTGGTACTCCTAGTTCCTTCTAAAACAGTATTTTCATGATCTTCAAACCAATGTGATTGCTACTAAATGCCTGTCTGTTATTAAGCAACATATATACTTTGGATTTTTAATTTATTTAGACATCGTTATGAAAATGATATCCCACTTTAGGGAAATAATAACAAGATGATTTGCATCATCGATGCTGCAGTAAAGTCAGTGGGCTATACTGTTTGGTTATTTAGCTGTTCTCTTTAACCACTGTTTTTAAATTTTGCTAGGAAAGTAAATATTCTAAGCTAAAGCAATATATGCATCAACTCCCAGGGCCCCAACAAACTCTTTGTCTTAACATGGCATTTAGTACTAGTGCATTTTCCGTTAGTGGAGCTGAAAGAAGTCGTGGATGGTTTGGCAGTGCCTAAAAGCAGCCCCAATAAGTGACTTTGAATGATTCTGAAAGTGTATGCTTATTCAGGAAGCTCTGCCTCCATTCTTAATTGACTTTTTCGCAATTCATTTATTTATTTAAATAATTTTTACCCCACTGTTCATCAAAAGGGCTCCCAGTGCAATTTACAGATCACTATTTTTTTTAAAAAAGAAGGCCCCTAACCTAAAATTTATAATCTAAAAAGACAAGAAAAAAGAGGATTAAAAGTAAGATGGAAACAAGCAATGTACAGCCTCTGCTATCTCAGGGATTTATAGAATTGTCGAGCTGGAAGGGACCCCAAGGGTCATCTAGTCCAACCCCCTGTCCACGTGACCTTGGCATTATCAGCACCATGCTGTAACCAAGTGAGCTATCCAGAAGACTCCTATCAATATGGTTGATTTGTTATTTTGAAAAGACTGATTTATGGTTTTGGATGCCCTTTCTGAATAATAAGCTGCCCTGAGAGGACATTATTGATGAGCAACAATCACCAATCAGCTTCTCTGCAAGGGTCCCTGCACCTTGTCAGTCCCTCTGTGGAAAAAGATCTCAGCAGCCTGTCCACATGAACTCCCATAAGGCTTATTTTCAGGTACACATAAAGAGGACTAGCAACCTGATTCACCATGCACCATCTCAATATATTCAGGCTGGCTTCAGAGCATCTTGCTCAGCTCCATCATGACTCAATGTTATAACCAAATCTGATGACCTGCACAGTATTGTGCTGTCATGTTCACTATGTGATCCCTGATTGGCTGAGATTACCCATGTGACTAAGGGTAGTAAAAGAATGGGCAGGAAAATGAGTGACATCAGAAGATCCTGATTAAATAGTAGGTTGTGTCAGATTTAACAATACACGGAGAAAGTCAGTAGAGAGAGGCAGGAAGATGGAATAGCTGAGACTGGGACCAAGGGAAGAAGCAAATTGGAGAAAGTGAGGACATATAGAAAAGGCTGAGAGGGTAGCAGTTAAATAGGAAAATTCAATAGATTAGGATAGCAAATCTGTTATTCTTTATTAATGATGTACTGATTGTTCTTTTCCATTAATAAATTCAGATATAGGCACATACATTTATTTATGTCTTCTGGTTAGGTAAATTTGGCAAATACTAATTCATCACATGCACATGTGATGGGAGGATTTGGGGAGTTTCATAAATTTGGCAGCTGTCTCTCAAGCTGAAATGAACTTTTGAGACTTCATCTTTCAAATATTCACCCATATAATTAATATCAAATTTGCAACAAAAATCATAATGAACAATTAACTATTGCAGAAAACATCATTAATGCATGGCAGAATTATATTTGCAGATTTAGGAAAATGTATTCAGATTTATAAACTGCTTCAGAACATTGATTTTGACACATGCTACGTGGTTAGGAGAATGGACAGTAAATCAATATTGGAAAATTAAAGAACTTTTGTTCTGCAGAGTCCTGTACTTTCTTTTATCTGCTATTTATGCGGCCTTGAGTTCACCGTGATCCATATATTTGGCTTCATAGCTTCCTATATTTGGGGTAAAGGTAAAGGACCCCTGACAGTTAAGTCCAGTCACAAACAACTCTGGGGTTGCGGCGTTCATCTCGCTTTACTGGCTGAGGGAGCCGACGTTCGTCCACAGACAGTTTTTCCGGGTCATGTGGCCAGCATGACTAAGTTGCTACTGGTGAAACCAGAGCAGTGCACGGAAACGCCGTTTCCCTTCCTGCTGGAGCTCCGGCAGGAAGGTAAACGGTGTTTCTGTGCGCTGCTCTGGTTTGCCAGAAGTGGCTTAGTCATGCTGGCCACATGACCCGGAAGATGTCTGTGGACAAACGGCGGCTCCCTCGGCCAATAAAGCGAGATGAGCGCCGCAATCCCAGAGTCGATCACGACTGGACCTAATGGCCAGGGGTCTCTTTACCTCTACCTTTCTAATACCTTCTGACTATCTCAACTGTTTGACTGACGCCTCTTAACAAATTGTCTCACTCTCTCACATCAGACTAGCCCAACCCACAGACTTATCTTCTCTGTCTCTTCTAACTCCAGGCTGTCTTCTCAACCACTTCTCCTCCAAAAACTCTCTGTACTTAAACCTTATACACAATTAACTCCGCCCCTTGGGTTCCCATTGGTTACTCATTTTACAATTAGTTAACCCTTTCCTTATGAACCCAGTATGATGTCACACACCTAGGAGGGCAAACGCCACACCATTTATTATAGTAAAGGAAAAAAGTGAATCATAAGCTCAGGAGCCTCTGCTGGAAACCCCATCTCTGCTATGAGCTCATTAGGTTGGCCTTCCACAGGTTCTTCCCATGTTGCTTCAGAACTCCCATTAACTCCCATAAGAAATGACAGAATGCAGGATATGGACTGTGGTTAACATGGCCTGTTCACCCCTTCCCACCCCAGTGGTGGGAGTGCACTGAATGTAGAGTAAGCAGGAGTGTGCTCCCAGTCATAGTCTAGAGAATTCCACCCAACTTGTCGCCCCATTTCAGGATGCCATTTCTGCAAATGTTAATGCTGTGGCGTGAGTGAAATTCACTAAAATGTTCTGTGGGCTTATTTGTTACATCAGCTGATGTTACAGAGCCAATGTGGTGTAGTGGTTAGAGAGCTGAGCTAGGACCTGGGATATCAGGGTTTCAATCCCCAATTGGCCATTAAACTTGCTAGGTGACCCTAGGGCCAGCCCCTGCTTCTCAGCCCAACCTACCTCACACAGTTGTTATAGGGATTAAATTAGGAGGGAAGAAACTTGGAGATTTCATAGCTGGAAACCAGTCTTCTTCCCTTCCTGCCCAAGATGCTTTTCCTCCCTAACACCCCCAGCATTTTCTTCACATAGTGGCTTGTCGTCTATGAGAAGAACAAATAAACTGTCAGCCTTTGTCTTAGTGCTCTCCAAACATTTTTAAGCAGTAGTTGATAGTGCTTCCCTTGCCTGTTCATTCTGTTTTAGCTCAGAATCCTGACCTAACTGCTCCATATGCTGAACTGCTGCGAGTTTCTACCAGCTGTTTTAAGCTGTAATGAGAGCAGCTTTGTACACCCATTATTATCCTCAGTCTTGTACATAGCTGGCTATTCACCATGACCCAGTGATTTAGAATTCCTAATTAAGACAATGGCGTGTTCCATGTTAATTTCTGCAAGTTCATTTTTTTTAAAAAAGGAAGCAGCTTAAGCAGACAATTAACAAAAAGGAAAGTCTACATAAAGAAAATTTGAAATACAAAGTCAAATCGAGATGTTTTAGATTGACAAGTAGTAGCTAATTTAGCACATATCCTGAGCCAATTACAAATGCATACAAGGCTTAGCTGCCAAGAAAGTTTGCTTTTTAAAAGTTTTGAAATAGCAGGATATAAAGCTGCATTCATGAGAAAAATGCTAATTTACAGATTTGTCTCGCACAGACCAAATTAGAGTCCACATTGCTGCATTACACAGTCTGTTTCATTCATTTTCTGCATTTTTAGGCTTTACGCACTGAACACAAAGACCAAAAATATTTGCATTGCATTTTAAATTCCAAGGCCTACATCTGTAAACAATTATGTGGAACACAATCTTTCCATTTATCTCGCATCCTCCTCCATCCATACGTTTGCATCCTACCTTCAAAGAAGACCTGGCACTTGGACTAGCACTTTCTAAAACAATACGGAGTACTCTAACTGAAAAAAAATGAAAGGTCAGGTTGCTCATGCTGATCCAAGTTTGTCTTCAATTCCCTTTCCTGTATTTCTATTGTTATCCCATCCAGAAAGGTGTGCAAGTAATCCCCTTGACTGCCCTTGATGTCAGAGGTGCATTATGATTCACTGTGAGCAAAGTGTTAGCTGCAAGTGATGTGAATAAGTAGCAATTTGACCTTCCTGAGATCAGCTGGACTGCAGGAAGACAGAGTAAGCTCTATGCAACATGGTAAAAATAGAGTAGAGATGGTACAAAACCTGGGCTATTGCATTATTTGTCATCATTTAGATTTTTCTCCCGGGGCCATTAGGATCATAACAATATCCTTGAATGTCACCTTTCTCACCAGGGTGGACATTACAGCATTGCAGGAAAAAAAAGAGGGGGCTTGCAAATTAAACACTATGCTCAGGAAGGCTTTTAAAATAATAAACAGTGGGTTAATTAACCATCAAAACAAATAAATTAGAACCATCTTAATCCCCTTCATTCCCACCACCAACACCTCACCTTTTCTCTCCGCAACAAACCTTAAAATAGCTCACATAAGGCATAATGCTCGCTCTAGTCATGTTGGCTGCTGATCATTAATTGCATCAGAAAAAGACAATATTTTATCTGTCCTCTTTGGAGCTGGAGTGTGAATGGCGAAGCAAAAGAGTGAAACAGAGTGAAACATGAAAAGCTTGATTTGTTAGGACCCCTGCTGTCTGAGAAGAGATCAAAGCTCAGGAGGGGGCTGTAGAACAGCCGAATGCATTGCACTGAAACATGGCCTGTGGCAGCTGCTCTGGGCACTCTTGCACAACACAGGTGTACCTCCAGCTCAACCCTGCCAGCTGAATCTTGGGAGCAGGTTACCTTTTCTCTCCTTTCATTATTTCAGCCGCAGCCACTGAGGAGATGCAGGCTCCATCCATCACAATGCACAAATTCACAGTGCACAGATTCAACGCAGGCCTAATTAAAGCTTTTCCTTTCATTTGTGGAGATAATTAGACTTTCATCTCACCAGGACGCTTCAGAAAGATCTATTTCTTTCTTCAATAAAAGCTACATCAAACAAAAGCAGATTTTAATCGCCTTTTCTTTGGGGCATGAGTCAATAATGAAAGATGTCATGGGTAACAAAAAATTGTGTGCAAAAAAAAAAAAAAAGGAGGGGGGAACTATAAGCAATGTTCTTTAATTAACATCGTGTTTGCAAACACCATTAATTTCCCTCATTAAAATGATTTTTATCTGCAACTGATTGTTGATAAAGCAATCGATTTGAGCATCTCATCTGTTTCACCGCAAAGCAAGAACCCCATCTGCTGTGCTTTTAAGCAGCAATCACGCAGATTGTTAAGCAACATGTGAGAACAATAAAAGTGTGTGTGTGTGTGTGTGTGTGTGTGTGTGTCAGGGATTTGCAAGGCAGACTGCAGGGCAAGGGCCACCTTTCCGCAGATCATGTATTAAAAATGACTTGCAGTCAGGCCAAAGGACGAAGTGTCACAAAGATCAGGAGTGCATAAATAACAAATGAATTAATAAGTGGGGCGGGAAGGATTCCATCTGTGTTTAAGGAGCAATGGTAAGCAGGTTCAGAATAGTAATAGTAGCAGCAGCAGCAGCAGCAAGGCTGAGCACTGATATGCATTTAATGCCAGATGACAAATGGGCAGGGCTTGCTGCTTGCATTTTTCTAATCAGTGGCAGTACTAGACCAGCTCCACACCACCCTGAACAATGTATGCCAGTGGAGAGAAGCAAAAGCATTTTTGGCTGCAAGTCAAAAAATTTCTTTTCACCCATCATTTATATTTTTAAGGGTCTGATCCATGTGCACGCATGCACACATGCACTTAAAAGACAACGTGGAGTGAGGTTCAGGAAATGGAAACCAATGAAACTTGGCTTGCAGGTGTCAATGGAAACACAGGAGAAGCCCATTGCTTTCTATTCCTGACACCATATAGTCTCACTGGGGGCTGCGTTGCAGACAGAAAAAGCAAATTCAAATGTTCAAAAGGAGGACAAGAAATGAAAATAAATTTAAATAGGGTTTCTTCCTGAAATGTAATGTGAATATTAACACTTGCTTATATATATTTAGGACCCAAGAGAATCTGGAGCATTGCGAGGCATTACTGCACTAAATCTTTATAAATACTTCAACATCACCATGCCTGTCTTTGCATTTCTTTGTATGTTCTGTGAGACTGGGTGGGGTGGGGTGGGGTGGGGGAGCTCATCACAGTAGGAGGGAAAAACACCCTGACTTCATCACCAGCCTGACTCATCTCTGCCTCTTGGGCACTTCCTGACTGCTCTCTGTCACAGACTCTTCCTGCACACTTAATCCTCTTTCTTACCTCTTCAGCTTCCAACACCTCCTTCTCTCAGTCTGCTTCTCCTTTCCCCTCTGACCACTCATCATCATCCCAATCCCCAGCCTCTGAACCTTCTTCCCTCGGGGGCTCCCCAGCTGGCACCTCCCACTAATCCTCAGCATCCATCCAGTCCTTGACACCAGTAGAGTGAAACAATGTTAGAATAACACCCAATAATATGTAACACCGAACAGCCCCTTGAATCCTGATATTTATTGGAATAATAGATATTAAGTCAATTTATCTAACTGAATGGATGGTATATAATTGGTGTAGCTGTATCCTAATGTAAGGCATCCATCAAGAGAGCAGGAAGAGAGGCAATTATGAGGTATCACTTTCTGTCCCATTTTTTTTGATTATTTTTTTTGGGGGGGGCGGTTTGATGTCTAAATCGCCTCCCCATCTGTTCTATTGATGGATGCCTTCAGCAGTAGAAGGACACCAACTAGATGCCACCTCTTTCCTTACTCTAACTGCGCTGGTGAGTTTGACCATATTATACATCACATCCCATACTCCTAAAAGCAATAATAATAATAATTTATTACTTATACCCTGCCCATCTGGCTTGGTTTCCCCAGCCACTCTGGGCGGCTTCCAACAGAATATTAAAATACAATAATCTATTAAACATTAAAAGTTTCTCTAAACAGGGCTGCCTTCAGATGTCTTCTCAAAGTCTGGTAGTTGTTTTTCTCTTTGACATCTGGTGGGAGGGCGTTCCACAGGGCAGGTGCCACTACCGAGAAGGCCCTCTGCCTGGTTCCCTGTAACTTGGCTTCTCGCAGTGAGGGAACCGCCAGAAGGCCCTCAGCTCTGGACCTCAGTGTCCGGGCTGAACGATGGCGGTGGAGACGCTTCTTCAGGTTTACTGGAGCAAGGCCATTTAGGGCTTTAAAGGTCAGCACCAACACTTTGAATTGTGCTCAGAAATGTAAAAGTGGCAATTACCCCCCCCCCCCCAATTATAACTTACTGATATGCATGCCAGTGTTAGTAAATGAAGATTAGTTTCTGTATCTATGTCAACATAAAAGAATGTAAAAACAGAAGAGCGTGCTGGATCAGGCTAGTGGCCCACCTCCCCCAGTATCCTGTTCTGACAGTGGCCATCCAGATGCCTGCTGGAAACCTGCAAACAGGACCTGAGCACCAGAACACTTCCCCCTCCTAACTAGTACTCAGAGCTGGGTATCATAGCAGTTCCTATCCTGAAATACCTTAATTTTATCTAGCAATCTAGCATTTTTTAAAAATTTTTTTTTGGGGGGGACACAAAAGAGTATATGAAATGCATCGGCTTTAGGCAGGCTGCATCTCCAGGGACCCAACAACTCTGTACAAGTTAGCACTCCTGTTGCACATCTACAGTGGGAAACTAAAATATTCTGTCGCTGGGGGGAAATTAAAATGTTCTACATAGTTGGCATTTCAATCAGATCAAGTGTATGGCGCATATTGGACAGTGACATCACTTGTGACGAATGTAACTACCCCTCAACCACTTCAATTTTTTTAAAAAAGGGATTTCCACTTAAAGGGTGGAAAAGCTCATTTAGCCCATTAGGCAAGGGCAAAAATAAATAAATAAATAAATAAATAAATATCCCTTTCTCTTCCCTGAAGTAATGTTCTTATCTGCTGTTTCAAACACCTTTTTCTTTTATGTTTTCTTTGAATGCTGTAAACATGTCCCCTAAATATAAAAAACAAAGAAAAGTGTGTTAGCTTTTACTTGCTTGCTTGGTGAAATTGGCACTGCTCTTCAGCAAGGCATTTCCCATGGGCTGGGTGAGAGCAGATATAGTGCTACGATGAGCTTGTAAGAGGATCATAAAAAAAGAAATAAATAAATGTGTGGTTAAGGATATGCTGCACGTCATATGGCCAGGCCCTAAAAACCTCCAGAGGTTTGCTGATGGACTGAAGGCTTTCCATTTGTGGATTCCGCTTATCCTTCAAAGCCTTTAAACCACTTCACATTTCCTTCTTCTTTTTTTAAAAAAATGAGAGCGAAGGAACTCTTGCATGCCTCAGGGTCTCTCTGTCTCTTTAACAAAAGCTTTTATGCCAGCCACAAACAAAATAAATGTCCCTTTCTAAGGATAATAAAGTTTGGATGGTCTAATTAAACATTTTTTTTAAAAAAAGTGTGCTTCTGTGTGCTAGGTCATATGAAGTGATGCAGGGAGAAAGCTTTGATTACCCCCCCCCCCCAGTCTTCTAGTTTCCCCCCTCTTTTCATACAGGGATCAAAATTAGTCACCCTTCTATTAATATTAGAACTGTAGGTCTGTTTAATTGATTCCTTTTTACAATACAAACTTCCTAACATAGGTGTGCCATTGTTGTCATGAACTTCAGCAGGAATATGCTCAACCCCCTGTGGAGCTCTACAGAGCAGGTTAAGGGAAGCACCACCCAACAAAGCAATGCCCAGCAGGCACCTGGGATTTCATCATACAAAGCACAATGGAAATAATGGTGGCCAAGTTTCAAAGCAAGTTTTTTTAAAAAATGCAGGCAGGTAAGAAACCAATGAACATGTCCAGTCAGCCTAGTATCTCTCCATTCTTGTATCACTCTTGTTATATTGTTACACTGCTATGCTTCTGTTTAATTAAGCAATGAACCAAATGCTGAATCTCGACATGGTAACTGCTATTGCATATGGTGAGCTCTAGGCAAAGCAAGCACTGGATTCATTGGGACAGGCAGCTTGAGAGTCTGAACAACAGCTTTCTCACGCTTTGTAGGACCAGGCAGAATCCTATTGTAGCAACTGAACTCTACTGAGCTGGTAGTAATAGGGCATGGCAGCAGTGGCTCATGCAGGGCCACTGAGTCAGCTTCATAAGATGCAGATTTGAATGCCCACCACCCCTGATCACCTTGGGCCATGTCTAGCCTTGGCTACAGCTGGATTGGGGTGAAAATCTGTGCAGCACAGCAGTAATGATACATTGGGCAAGAGATTTTGGTTATAATATACAGTATGATGATTGGATGAAAATATGGAATGAAAGGTTAAAATTCACGGCATGTACTGCGTTGAAAGAAAATGTAATGAAAATGGTCTACAGATGGTATATAACGCCAGTGTATAAACGCTAAAATGTATAAAACATGTAATAAGTGTTGGAAATGTAAAGAAAAAGAAGGTACTTTCTATCATATGTGGTGGGAGTGTAAAAGGGTGAAAGACTTCTGGGAAATGATATACAATGAATTGAAAAAGATGTTGAAATATACGTTTGTTAAAAAACCAGAGGCCTTTCTATTAGGAATAGTAGGAAATGAAATTAATAAGAGAGACTGTAAACTGTTTCAATATGCAGTGACTGCCGCAAGGATACTTCTGGCCCAAAGATGGAAGCAGGAAGAAATTCCAACAGTGGAAGAATGGAGAAGGAAATTGACTGAATATGCAGAATTGGACAAATTGACTGGGAAGATTCGATATCAGAAAGACCAAAAGTTTATCGAGGACTGGGGGAAATTTACAGAATATCTGAAAAATATATGTGATGTACAGACAACGCTTGTTGGTTTTGAAGAGACTCTGTGAGATAGTAAGAAATACTGCAAAAAAGAGAGTAAGAGGAAAAGGAGTTGGTAAAGGCAATATTATGTTTAGAAATGCGTTAACAAATAGAAATTTTACGAAAGATTGACAGAGAAACTGAGGGAAGTCAAAAAATGGAAGAATAAGTGCAAAATAATTTGTTGATTGTATAAAATTGTTTGGAAAATGAATAACAATTATTAAAAAAAGAAAAAGAAAATCTGGGCAGCACTGTTTTGTGACCCTGAAATCACTGCTACACCTAAGAAAGTACCGAAGGACAGGGAGCACCAGTCCAGTTGTCCGAGAAATGGGACTGCATTCTGTCTTTGCACACCACCTACAACCCATTCAGTTAAGTCTACGGCAAGACCTTGTTTTGATCTCAGTAATGTCACCACAAGCCAACTCCAACTGGCAGGAATCCTTCAGGGATCATCAGCTTGATTGGCAGGGATCATGTAGGGAAAAAGTCTATTCAAGTGTTTTGTTTTGCTTTATTAAAAATGGTGCCCATACATAAAAATAAAATAAAAATGCAACAGTAGAAGGTTGGGTTTTAATAATAAAATAAATACACAAACAAACAACCAACCAACCACCACCACCAACAACAATAGTAATAGTAATAATAATAACAACATCTATCTCCCTCAGAAATGTCAACCTTGGCAGCAAAAATAAAACCTTAATTGGTGGAGCACAAATTAACCAGAAAGAGTTTGAAACAATCCTAAACAAGTTAGCACCACCATTGAGTTTCTATGGAAAGGGCACACAACACTGGAAGGGAATGCAAAACATGTCAAGATCAAGGCAAGTCTTTTGTTAGCAAATGGCTCATTCCACAAAAATGAACATAAATACAACAATCCATACACATGTAAAGGCTAGCAGCATGTGAAGAGTGGGACTTGATAATGGAAAGTAAACTGCAACCAAATACTCTTTTATGTTTTTGACCTATATATTTTTTCTAGAAGCAAACACATTTTGATTCATAAAATGGACGACATTGTGATTTATAGGCTGTAAAGTGATGTGATTGATGTTGCTGCTTTGGCAAACTGATAAGATTATTCAGCCTCTCAAACTGAAGTCACAAATCTAAATAACTCTGTGCTCATGTGCTTGAAAGAAAAGTGCATTTGTGTAGCCTTCACTGATGATCAAGATCTGATCCTTGTTCTGAAGGAACATACTTGTTTGTTCCAGCTGTGGTTCTGCCGCTAATGCAGTATGCAGCCTGAATGTATAGCTAAGAAGAGAAGCATTGTAAAGTTTCCAGTAAGAACTGTAAAAATTGTATCTCACTTTGCAGTGCACCATGTTGAAATAGTGAATTATTGATGAGTACACAAGAGAAGAATAAATATTTTGTGTTGTGCTCTGAGACCCAAAACCCATCCCCCATGGAAATAAAAACACAGTGGAGACAGAATTCAGTTTAAAGGCTAATGGGCAAATTTTGGCCACAACTCTATTAAATACACAAGTGTGACTGATATTGGCTTAGGCATTGGTATCATAACTATAACTGGCTTCTGCCCACCCTGCAGGAAGCCTGGAAGGGTAAACAACCAGCAGGAGGAGCTCCATCAATATATATTGCCTGGTGTTCACCCCTGGGGTTCCCGGGGGTCCTGGCATGGTCCTAGCCCTTCCCCGGGCTTTGGACGAGATCCAGATGCCCCAATTCCTTTAACGGAATACCCTATTAATTGGAGGGGCAGGTGATGGCCGCACCTCCCCTCCCCACATTCCCCTAAACCAGCCTTTCTCAACCTGTGGTTCCCCAGATGTTGTTGAACTACAACTCCCGTCACCCCTAGCTAGCAAGGCCAGAGCTCAGGGATGATGGGAGATGTAGTCTGAAGATCTGCATATGACCATCTCCACCTGCCCCCCCTCTTCTTTTGCTTCTTCCCAGGAGGGGTGAGGGGTTAAAATGAGGAGGAGCTGGATTTGATTTGATCACTGACAGTTTATTAATCTTTAAATCCTACCTAAGATAAAATGGATCAGCCCTATAGATAGATCCCCAGCCAAGCTCTCCTGGGTAGCCCTGTTGCCACTGTGGAGCGCTCCTTCGGCTCACCCAGTCTTTCCTGGTGAAGGGGGCTTGGGCTAGAGGGTGGTTTGGCCGGGCACATACCAAACTTTCTGTGGGACGACCACCCCTGGAGCCCTTTCCAGTGACTGCCACAGAGAAGCCCGTTTATTTCTTGGAGTATTTTAATCATCGTATCACAGAACTGGATGGTTGGAAGGGCCCCCGAGGGTCCTCTAGACCAACCCCTCCAGTGCAGGAATCACAGCACAAGCATCTCTCATGAAACAAGTTTGCTCCATCTTCCCTGTGAACAGCCCTTCAGATACAACAGAATAACAGAACAATTCACAGAGTTGGAAGGGAACCATCAGGGTCATCTAGTCCAACCCCCTGCAATGCAGGAATCTTTTGCCCAACATGGGGCTTGAAACCACAACCCTGAGATTAAGAGTCTCATACTTTACTGACTGAGGTTTGTTTATGTTTTCTGTTTTCTTTTCCCAAGCAGAGATAATGTGTAAGCATGGTGTCAGCTCCCTAAAAAAAGGTCAGCAACTTTGGGGTGTCCCCCCCTTAAAAAAGGTCGACATCTCTGGGAAAGGGGGGGCACCGGAGGGATCTTTGCACCACGGCGCCTGATATGCTTATGATGGCCCTGTACCAGGTTGTACAATAAATGAACTTCAAACTCTGTCTCTCAAACCCTTACATTCTCACTCTACCCAAGGATTAAGAATTGCTATCTTCTAGCCACGAACATGAAAGATCTGCTCATTAGAGGATATTCTACACATGATCAGTTTGTCTCCACTTTTTACAAGGTATGCTGGCTCATTAGTCTACTTATTGAATGTACAGGACTGATAAGTCCAAGTGACTTTTAAAACGGTAAAGTCTACTTACAGCAACTTCAATACATTCTATTTTAAGTCAGGGCGAGAAAATGTCTCTCTTTTGCATTAGGTGACACTTTTCACAAAAATAGTGTCTTGCTGCTTTGTCTTGGCTAATTAATTAACAACCTATGATTAGTTAACACTTGCCATATTTTAAATTCACTCAGATGTGTGCTGCATTTCTGTATTGTCCATGAGGATGGAAATGTGACACTCAAAGAACAAAAACTAATAACACGAATGTAATTATGTTAAAAATGACTCCATGTACTTAATTTTCCTACTGAAACATGAAGATGATTTTCCAGTATCCAGGTGTCAATGAAATTTAAGTGCCCACCAGACTACCGGCCCACCTATAGATTATTAATGCACTATTAATCTACTTGGGCAACTTGAGAGTGTCATTTAACTTTGCAGCCTGTAAGTATAAAACAGCATCACACTGTGAAAGTAATGGTAACACTTAAAAGCCCCATTGTTATTAATTCATTTTACATTCACTGTAATCACACTGGTCTTAATGAATGCATCCAGCATGTGAATATTGCACATAGTTTGAAAAACACATTCTACTGCAAATCGGTGTTAATTAATGAGCTGAGCTCAAATAAAGAGTTCATTTTCAAAAACAATTTATTCTAAGAGAGTAAATCATTGACAATATATCTCTAATGCAATGAATATACATCTCTGTCCCTAATTATTAGATGTCTTCCAGTATTGCCAGTTTATAATACTTAATTAGTTGTGTCCCTTCAGTTGGAAGGACTAGGGCAATCTATAATGCTTAGTGTTCATTTTGGACTTATATTTCATCTTGAACTTTAGACTTGAATGCTAAATACCTTATAAGACGTGCGGTACCATCATGTCATCATGTTTTGCCCGAAAAGCATTATGACACATGCACACATTTTTGTGACCATATGAAGAAGCTGTTGTAAACCAAATTTCAGGTTATTGGTACATTGAATTGAGTATTGTCTGCTCTACTGGCACTGGGTCTCCAATATATAAGGCTAAGGTGTTTCTTAGTACTGCTATTGAAGCTGTTTTTCAGGGGATGCTGAGATCTGAATCTGGGATTTTCTATATGAAAAATATGAGATAAACACCACTGAGATTTAGGGTGACCGTTGGGGAGAAAAATGCTTTTCTTGCCATTGACCATTTTAAAGATGTCTGGATGTTTTCAGTCTTCTTACATGATAAGCTAGTAAAACATTTCTCAGTCTCATTCACAGCTGCTATAGGAAATGCCCCTATGGAAAATATTGATGTTTTGATAAATCTCTCATTTTCTTCACCCTTGCTCCACAGCTAAGACACAGCCAATTGTGCACCAGTGTCTGTATACCTAACATCAATAAGCTACATAAATATTTATATGGAAAAGAAGCAGGTTCTATCTATGCAGGTTCAACCACCCAATCGCAAAAATCTACACCACTGTAATTTCTTGATGTATAGTTTCCATGTTGATTGTTCACTCTAAATCACAGCTGGGAACACATGTGAAAGATGGGCCAAGGAAAAGCCTTTCCCACTTCCCTTAACACATCCACACACAGAAAATGACAGTGCAAACTACGCTGGTCAAGTGGAGGGGCCCAGAAACAGCACAGTCTGTTGTGTTAATCCAAATTAGAGTCAGCTGAATATGAGTTAATTTTCTCACCACGTAGTGAAGATTTTACAGCCATGTGTTGAGTGGTACAAGATTGGCTTCATAGGATTTCAGTAATTCAGATTTCTGAAGCATGCAGATGGTGTTATAGAAACAAAGTCAGTTTATAGCCTGGTGCTACAAAATTCACTGCCTGTCAACTGCAAGCAGTTATACAGGGTGAGAAAGCTAATTGCCAAAAATTGCAGCCATATGCAAATAAATTTTACTGAAATTATCGAGACTTCTAAATAGACATGGATCAATGATTTTAAGAACATAGATTAAAAGCAGTTCTATTAATAAGCAGTTTTAAAGCAGGATGTGCACACAAGATAGTGAAATGTGACTCAATATAAACATCTATGGTGTTATATTAATTTTAATATATCTCTTGGCATATGGGAGAAGTGTAAGACTTCTGGAAAGTTAAGAAGAAACCTAAAATTACTTCAGCAGGAGAATAATCCCACCACCATAAATTGTAACAGTCATAAGAAGGGTTGTATCTGTACTGATTCCTGCTCAGACCATGACTCTCTTACTTGAGAGTAAGGAAGACATCCTCATTTAGGTAAAGTAGAGGTATGGGCTCAGCAGCAAGTAGTGAATCACAGCATTCGTTACACTGGATGACAGGAAAGGTCACAACAGCTGAGCTAGAAGCAGGCTCAAGTTTATGGAGTCACTATCATGGCATGCTATAGTTCAGAATGCCACAGAAATACCAGAATGTACCAAAGGATAGGCATGCCCACCCAGCAACCTTTTAAAGATAGGTCAAGGTGGGCATATTTGTGAGACTCTTGTGCCTTGTGAGGCTGTACAGCATGCAGAAGCTCACTGCATCAGGGTAGGATGGGTCTGTTCCTAGCAGTGTGGGTGCTTCCGGGTCCTGGGAAAATAGGAATTGCCTATGCTTCCAACCCTGGTTCTTCCCCCACTAATGGTTGGTTGACACATCCCCTGGATTTCATGGTTGTGCTCTTCTCTCCAGGAGGCAAGAGGGAGGTGGGAGTCCTGCTTCCTCATCCCAAGCATCCATATTTTGGTAGAGGGAAGTACCTTCCTCCCCCACCATCTGTTTCCCTGTCTCAGCTCCACATGTTAGCCTCATATTCTACCTCCTCATCCATCTTAGCCTGCCACTCCCTGCCTGAGCCTAGGGACATCTCATGACGGAGATTTGGGTTTTGTGCTAGTAAAAGTGTTTATGCAAGGTGGAGGACCCAATTGCTGCCTATCTCCTACAGCAGCCCTGCTTCAGATGGCTCTCAATCAAGACCAGTGAGCTGAGTGGGGGCAATGGGGTGGGAAGAGTATTGTCAAAATTGAGTGCCCATCTATGGTAGTGGAAGTGCTTTATAAAAGCACAAAACCTCCATTAGATACAATTCTAGGTAAGGGAAATAACCCAGACAGTACAAACATTTTTTTAAAAAAAATCAAAACATTAATTGGCTAATTGGCACAAACTCATCAGCTAATTAATTAACCACACAGTAAAATATTGGATATAATCAGAATTTAATGAAAGCTGTCTCCTGTCAAATGGTACTCATTACTGATGAAATTGCAAAAAATAATCTCAGTATGAAAGTGCAGAAATGCATGTGAGATGATATTCTAGCAATACATGTGTGTGAGAATTACTTTCATTAAAATTATTCCAATTGCCATTAAAGTCATCCCAATTATAACTGTTTTTTGCTGTGTAGTATTGATTTAAATTGGTTATTTGATTAAACGACATATTAAGCAGCTAAAACATTTAAAAGCTTTCATTAACTGTAATGCAGATTAATATTGATAATTTTGCATGGGGATCTTGTGAAATAGTTTTTTTTTTAATTAGAGCTATCTGTGCTTAATTGAAGCATCAAAGAGCTCTCTGAATGGGTGTGCTTTCCAATTCATCCTATATGCATTAAAATGGAGAAAGTGTGCACACACCAAGTGTGTTTTACCTGGATTTGAAGGATACTCAGTACATTGATGCCTGTTGTCTTTGTCCATGGACTTTGCTTGGAAGGAATACTGGAGTGGCTTGCCGGTTCCTACTCTAGGTGGGTCATGTTTGGTCAAAACTCTCCACTATGACCTGTCTGTCTTGGGTGGCCCTGCACGGCATAGCTCATAGCTTCTCTGAGTTATTCAAACCCCTTTGCCACGGCAAGGCAGTGATCCATGACAGCATCTTAAAAAGCAGAGACATCACCTTGCTGACTAAGGTCTGTATAGTTAAAACTATGCTTTTTGCAGTAGTGATGTATGGAAGTGAGAGCTGGACCATAAAGAAGGCTGATCACCGAAGAATTGATGCTTTTGAATTATGGTTCTGGAGGAGACACTTGAGAGTCCCATGGACTGCAAGAAGATCAAACCTATCCATTCTTAAGGAAATCAGCCCTAAGTGCTCACTGGAAGGACAGATCGTGAAGCTGAGGCTCCAATACTTTGGCCACCTCATGAGAAGAGAAGACTCCCTGGAAAAGACGCTGATGTTGGGAAAGATGGAGGGTACAAGGAGAAGGGGACGACAGAGGACGAGATGGTTGGACAGTGTTCTTGAAGCTACGAACATGAGTTTGACCAAGCTGCGGGAGGCAGGGGAAGACAGGAGTGACTGGCGTGCTCTGGTCCATGGGGTCACAAAGAGTTGGACACGACTAAACAACTAAACAACAACAACAGTACATTGATGCTCCCAGACATAATTGCCTATGAAAAGCAAGATGCAAAAGCATCCCTGATAAGTCTCTTCTCCTGAGCCACGTTGCCCTAGCATCTAGTGTGTCACTGTTGTTCCAGGCACACTGCAAAGACCCAAAGTCTGCGCTTCTGGCATCCTGTAATCTTGTAATTTCCCTGCACATGGCAGAATAACACAGGAGCAGAGGATTATGCTGTAAGGTTACATGAAACTGCTCCACACATTGAGCTTCACTTGTGGAATGTAGAAATATATGCCCAGTAAATGAATCTATTAAGGTTTTTTATGGACAATGTTCAAAACAAATCTGACATATGCCATTCTGACAATTCTGAGCATCCCATCTACAATGCTAAAAGCCCTTTCTTCAAGGGGACTGTTAAATTTTAGGAAGGAAAACACACACCTTGCCACATCTTCATAATGTTTTAGCCCCCCCCCCCAAAAAAAATAAAACAGGGAACTAAAGAGCACCACACTTATCTGCCTTGCCTTAACGTGATATAATTTGTATGTTTTACCATCACAGCTAAATCCCAAATCCCAATTATTTACAACACAATTTGACAGGGAATTTGGCAGGATGCTAGGCTAACCGTATTTGTAATCTTCAAAAAGTTGTAGTTTTTAGATTGCTTTGTGGTATCCAAGTAGCATTGTGCAGCAATCCTTTGCAGCAAGCAAAGGTCACACAACCAGCAGCACCGCTACCCAGTCCAAGTAGCTGGGCAATGCCAGCTGATATGGGGTGGGTCAACAGCCAAAGGAAGGAGGGAGAGAAAAATGTGTGGGGTGACAATATGTGTATGATAGCACGAAAGTGGAAAAAAAATATGTAGAAGATGTCTGAGCAGGTAGGAGCATAAGGGAACGGGCATAGAGGAGCTAATTGGTATTAGCGAATTGGTATTAGAGAATAACGGGGTGGAGAGCAGAGGGAATTGAATATAGGGTTGCTGGATCCAATTGTCAAAAATAAGAAAGGTTACACGAGAAAATAGAACATGTGAAAAGGTGAGGCCCCTGAAACTTTTAAGCCCAAGAAAACAGGTGGAATATAATGACCTTATCTGTATTAGATTTATCAAAGCCTAGTAGAGATTTCAATGTCTTCTGTTTGGAAATCAGAGTACTATTTGTTAATGCTGATCCTGGTTTCCCCCCTTTCTTTATGAAGAAGGACTGCAGCCTTCCCCAAGTAAAAGAAATGGTCAGAAGAAAAAGAGAGAACACAATGCTTTAGCTTGATTTAACTGCACTAAAAAACAAAACATCCCACAGCCAGCCAACTATATTCTGATATATACTAAAAATGTACTGAATAATTTACTTCTGGAAAGGAGATATCCGTACAAGCTAGAGTGAATGTTTACAAGCAAGTTATATACTGGAGATAAGTGTAGCTTACAATAAAAACTCTAATGTAGGATTAACTACAGTGCTGCAAATGGCAGGTTCTAAATTAATCTTTCACGAAAGCGTAAAGTTATTTATGAAGAGAAGCATTAAGATCTGGCTTAGAAGCATATAAAACTCAACATAGTTTTTCTTGAACTTGTATTGGTTGGACACTAAAGGCAATCGTCACATTAAAATATATAAAATCTCATGCACTTCCTTAAATACCAATTCAAATACCTTTCATTTGAAATCTTTTGGTATTTGAAAATAGTTTGTAGACACCTATCAGACAAGGACAAAGATTAGATGACTGATCTATGCTGTTATACCTGCCAATTATTATGTTCATTTTGAAAATTGAAGCTGTATGAGAGCGATCTTCAGTGAAGACGATAAATAATCAAAATAAGGCTCAAATTCAAACAATGGTATCTAGTATTTCTATCAGAGACAAAATATTTTGTTCTCCATCAGTGGAAGATGCTTCCACATAGAAATGTATACAGAATTCTCTCTATTTGAATCAGGGAGAGTGGGTGAGTAACATGTTAAATATTTCTCTTAGCAGTTCTGTGTTAAATTTTGAATAGCACAGAAATAGCTCTGTCTGCCCAGCACACACTTTAATAACTATAATGCATTTACTTTTAACTTCATATACTGCACCTAAGAAATGCCTTATTTGGCAAATATTAAAAGTTAATGGGAAATGAATGAAAATAGTTTTATATCTGCCATGGTTACTTACACATCACTGGTGAAGGAGAAGCAAGGAAATAAGTGACATGACATCGTTGTTGTGGATTGTATCAGATGGGGGCAAGGTGAGGCTAGGCTAGAAGAACATTTGTCAAATGATAGGTGGGACAGGGGAAATGTGTTATATTTTTGTGCTATATTAGATACATCAGATACAGTGGTTGGTGTGGAAAACTGTCTTGGATCATTTGTATATCCAGTTTAATTTCCTTTAGAAAACAATAATTTAGCTGGGGCTGGATGTACACATACATGCTAGTTGTATGTTCATGTTCATGGCAGGTTTTAGATAGGTTGCTTTGCAGGGGAAAAAAGATGCGTCTGGAGATGCAAAACCTTGTTCATGCTGAAAAATTGCATAGAAAATGCTAAAGAGCAGAGATGACTCTTACAGGTTTTCTCCCATCTCTGCAATGAGTCCAGGAAAACTCCTTTACTGTAAGGTGACATTGACAACACTGAAGATTCCAATCTGTTTCACCTGTGCAGTGAATGTAGGAAGGAACCCCAGAACACTATGTGGAAAGAGCTGATTTGACACAATGACCACCATACCTTGTATTGTATAGTATTCTTCTGGATCTCTTTGGTTGTATATGATATATTGTAAACCAGTATTTCTGCCCCCCACAACACAAGATCAATTTGATTTGATCATTTACTACAAAACCTCAGTAACAGCAGCAACTGTCAACTGAAATATCAGCTGAAGCCTCTAAACAGTCACCCAGGGTGGCTCATGTAGCGTAAACTAAAACTGGTAAACACAAAGCTGATGGGAAGCAAAATTTAACGGATGGAGCTCTAGAGTTGCTGCAATATTCTTAACACATGATGTTGGTGGAAAATGTTACAGTCCAGATTTAAAGCACACTGATGAATCAAGGAACACTTTGCTGCTGGGAATCTGAATGACCAGGCAAGGGAGACGAGTGGAAGTTGAGTGCAGCTGCCACCGTCAGCAGCACCCTGCAAGAATTTGCTTGGTGACAATGATTACGTGCAGTTGTGCTTTCCTGCATCCTTGACTAGACACTGTAAGCACTGAGACTTTAGGTTTCTTGAAGGAGAAATAGAGATGGATGTCATCATAGTTGCTCTCCAAATAGGCACATAAGTAAATCCCATTACTTCATAGACATGTTAACATGGGAATGGAGCAATATGAAGCCCTAAAGATTTTGAACATCACTACTTCCCCTCCCACACAACCCTTCAAGACTTTCTATGTGATGTAATAGCTAAATCCCTCAAAAGGAGTCCTGTGAATGCTTCTCAGGTCCTGTGACATGAATGCCCTGATCAATCATACCCAAAGGCCACTAATAAGATTCATTTCCTTCCAACATGCTTTACTGACATGAACACTATTCTTGTATCTAGATCCCAGTTGTACAATGGTGTCGTTAAAACACCAAAAGAATACGGAAACCCCACATCTCACACAACAACATGAGGTTTCATTGATTGCTATCTTTCCTTTTGTTGTGATTGGTGGTGGCATCAGCAGCTGTATCTTGTTATAGTAACTCCCTGACCCACCCCCTGCCCAAACTTAGAAGCAGGTCTAATGAGCCTTTAAAAATAAAAATAAAATGCTTAGAGCATTCTAGTTTGAAAATAATCTATCTTCTTATGGTTGCATTATTGATATATATTAAAAACTACAAGTTGAAATGCAGCACTAAAGGAAATGTAGTTTAGGTAATGATTATCCAGAATTGGAATCTGCCATGTTTTTTAAGTGAGGAATATTAAATTGTAATTAGAAATGTTCGAAGTATGCACAAAATACAGATGTTGATATTTGTCTGCATAAAAGCTAACAATATTGTTTGCCTTTCTATTTCTTGCAGACACACAGGGATAACAATGAATACTATAACAATTTTCCAGTACATTAACACATATTGTATAGACAGAATGCTTTGCTTCAGTGGCTTTTGCATAGTAAACCCATGCAGAAACATTACCAGCTCTAGCTTCTAAAACATAATGTCTGTCCCCATTAAGAAAAAAATATGGGACGGATGAGACAGTAAAGATTGCTTAGTAAAAAAACAACAACCCATCACCACCACAAAGCTACTTAAGATGCATATATATGATTATGTCAAATTAGAAGCAAGAGAAACTATGTTGCATGCTTTAAAAAATGCAATTGAAATAAAAATAATAAATAAAACCTCTTGGTAAAGTGGAAGAGGAAAGAATGTCCTGTAACTGCCTCTCTTCTTATCTGTAATTTGGACAGAATATTGAAGATGCATATTTTGAGAAGTTGACATTCTTCAATGGCCTATTTGACTGATGTATGAAATCGAACATTACACCAAACCAGGAAATGGCATTAGACCGAAGATACAAGTATTTAAAATGTGAAGACAGTGAGCGAGTGCAAGCAAGCCAGGCACCAATTGTTCCCAGGTTTACAGGCTGTTCTTCAGACCTTTACACATTCAGCATGAATGTGGTTCCTAAGTACATTCAGCCACAGGTAAACCCTCTTTAGATCTTTCTGCTGAATGCCCCCTTCCATGTTTTAAGCCCTTGTGTGTTCAGGTGAATTCTTGACTAGGGCTAAAGTTCGCCTCCATTTCTAGTTAAGTTGCTGGTTTCCTTAAATTGAGAACTTTGGTGAGTTCACTGGTGCAGTCTATAATGTCAGCAATTGTTTCCATGGTATCACCAGTAACATAGCCAAGAACCAACTCAGCATCACAAGGATCAGGCATCTGGCTCTCAAGCATCAGGGCCTGGGTGAGCACTGGACAGGCAGGCAGTAGCAGCAGCTAATCATCATCGGGCCCCTTCTGACATTAGGCCTGGTACAGCTGTACCTATATTTCAATACCTCTGCCTACTCCTCCATCCCAGACCAGGCTGTCTGGACTTGTCTACCACACCCACGCCACACCCCTTCTGACTATGAATTCATTTCGGGCTTGGCTATGCTGACATGGAAGTATTCACTTAAACAGTGATGCCTGTTCACTAGCCTAAGCACCATACACTCAACTCTAGGACATTCTCCCCTAAGAATCGCTGATTGTATGGGGAGTCACTGTACTCTGAAATTCATCCCAAGACTTGGCACATCCTGGAGAAGAGCTACTGGGGAAACACATACCTTTAAAGTTTCCATGTGCCCATATTACATTTCATAGCCAGTGATATGAGCACCAAATCACAGTGTGCTTACAATTGTACAAGAATTGTACAATAATATTTGATATGCAAGTAAAGTGATAGATACAAGAGTTCAAAAATATTGCAAGAATAGCTCATTCCCAAGTAAGGCAATATGGAAATCTGCCTCTTTGAATCCCTCAAACTGCTTGTTTAGACCATGCAGGGTCTTCCATGAGCAAATAGGATCCTATAGTGGCTGCTATGGAACGAGATGCAATTGGATGAGTTGACAAATTGATACACCAGCTGATCATGCTATAAACATGATACGTGAGAACAGTACATGTACTTGTCAAAATCTGCAATTTTGGAGAGTAACATCTTTTGCTTTTAGATAACATGAACAAAAAATGCAATGGTTAGGTGGCTCTGTGTTAAAAATAGTCCTGAACTTTATGTGGATGGTCTAATTTAAATTAGCACCCGATTTCCAAGTCCATAATTTGGGACAAGCACAGCCTCTGCTGAAGCAACTAATTAAGCACTTACAGTAAGGTTACGTTTTTCATTAAATCAATAGGCCCCCAGTGTCAGTAACGAAGTCCTAATTACTATGAAGTAAATTTAGATTGGAATTTGAATTAAGTAGTGATTTTCAATCTAACCACAGCATGTAAATATTGTAAACTGCCAGAATTACAGTTCAATAAAACTGAATGGATTTTGCTTTAGATAAACCAAATGCAAATACTCTAAAAGGCCTGTTGCAATGTCACAAACATCTTGGCAGGATTTGTACGTGTAGCATCTAATGCACTGTTTTTGCAACTAGCACGTCAAGGCATGAGGATGCAGTCCCCATTTATGTTACCATGTTCTAAATATTTCATTACCTGTTCGGAAAATGAATAAATTTAATCTCTCCCAAGTGATCAAGCAAAATGATGGCTAATGTGCCCACTTACTGTGTTGCTTTAGTTTGATGACTATATTGTTGTGCTAAAGCACAGTATGAAACCAGGTTATCAGGTTATAACTGGCAGGGATGAAAAAAGCCAAGTGCTGAGAAACACAAAATAACCCGTTTTCTAGGCACAAATCATGTACTTTGAAGATTCAAAAAGAAAAAAAAAAGATTACCTTATGAAATCACAGACAATAGCATTTTAATCAAACAGAGATAAAATTGAAAATAATTGGAAGATTGTGAGGTTTTTGTTTTGCTTCAAACAAGTACTGAATCCACAGGATATTAATTAAAAGGGGGTGGGGAGGGAACTGTATTGTAGGTTATGTTAGGTTAAGTAACAAATCTGAAAAGTGCCTTTATTAAGGGTCACATATGCTATCATTACAAGCAAAAACTGTATTTTTTTAATAAAAAAGAAACAACCATTGTGAATAGTATTTTGTGTTTCTATGGCTTCAGCCCTAAACACAGCTACCTGTGAGTATTAACGAACTCAGTGGGACTTACTTCTGAGTAGACAAACGTGCATATGATCATTGTGTTGCAAATGAATTCCTAGTGAAGGTATAGCTTAATTCTTTCTATAGTATCACCTACTGACTCAATTTACAGCAATAGAAGGAAAATCAAAGTTAATACGCATGTCGCATCCATAGATGTGCATCTCTCCATACAAAAGGCATATCCAGGAGTGCCAGTTCCTGGGGGCAGAGCTGTTTGGGGGCCCCTCAATATCTTTTGTGAGGGGGCTAGGCCCCCCAGTGTTGAGGGGGCAGAGGAGGCTGAGCACAGAGCCAAGCGTGGCATGACTCCAGTGGCTGGATCCTCCTCCTTTTGCCACGGAGAAGAAAACCTCCTGCCAGTGGCAGCGCCATGAGGTGGAGGAGGTGGAACTGCCAGACATGGAAGCCACACAGTCACTATGTTTGGCTCCACCCCAGCTCCTCCTGACATTTCACACGCAATATCCCTCACCCAACTGCCCTCGCAAGCTGGCGTCTTTGAGCATATCTAAATACCAATCCTGTCTGTTAAGTTGTGGGTGAACATGTAAGACGACACACCGATTCTTCAAAGAGCTCTTGTTTATTTACAGGCCAGAACAGAACTGATCTGAAGGGTTCAGCCAGCCTGCTTATATAGAGCTCCATTAGAATGCAACAATAACCATTTACCCTAACTATCCAATCACTGAACATCACTTTCAATCCCTTACAGTATTTGCATATGTGGACCTGAGTGAAAACTATCTACAGTATCCCCCTGCTGGCCCAGGGTGAGAACTTCAGTACATAACACTGTCATTGCTTATGTGCAAGCAACTACACACCCATAATTTCCCCTCCCTGCATCATTGGGATGACTTCCTGTGTCTGGATGATCCTGAACTGGGATGGCTCAAGGGCTCTGTCCTGGGCTTTACGTAACTGCATTTATGGTTTGATTTCTTACCAGTGCATGGCAAGATTCAGGTCTTTCACACCAAGGTTTCAGGCTACAGATCTGACAGAAGTAGATGAGAATTCTAGCCACAGTTTGCATTTCCTTGCTCTTTCAAAGACGCCTTGGCTGTGCAAACACACTTGCATGTACTCTGCATTCACTGCACTCCCACTGCCGGCTTGGAACGCAGGATACAGGGACACAATCTGTATCCTGTATCCATATTTATCCTGTATTTATTCTGTCATTTGTTACGGAATGCTGCATTTTGATGTGTCTACCCCTCCCAAACCAGCTTTGATTGGAATTGAGAAAAAAGAATGATGTAGCTGTCTTTTAAGCTGCCAATACGTGCACACACACACACACACACACACACACACACACACAGAGAGAGAGAGAGAGAGAGAGAGAGAGAGAGAGAGTTATACCAAACAAAAAACAAAACTGCAACAACCATTTTGTCTGTTCCTTTGAACATTTTTTTTTTTTTTTTAAGCAGCAGGTGTGGCTAATAAATTTGTCAAATAAACTACAATGGCTTAAGGGGACTCCCCAACATACACTGTACCTGAGGAAGGATTAGAGCAGGCTAGATAGAAAAGGAGGTAATAAGGTATGTTGGTTGTTTAAGAACCTGCAGGAGTCTGACTGCCAGGAGGCCCAGCTGCAGAAGCGGAAAGCAGATAGCATTATCAACTCAGAACAGATCAAGGATTTCAAGTATTTGGGGATCCAATTTAAATCAGAATCGCACTTGAGTAAGCCATCAGGAGACAATAAAGCTTCAAACCTGTCAAACAACCAATGCAGTTCTAACATTTCTTCACGCAGAGGCGGATATACGAATTGCACCTAATCTCAAGTTCTATGTGAGTTTCCCCATAAATGAGCCACGACACAGAAGTGTGGCAACAGTTCAATGTTCCTAAACTGGGGTCTGCACATCTTTCAAGTGGTGTTATAAAAGCTAAATTGATATTCAGATAAGATTGAGTTCTCCGTTCATATTAGCCAGGATACACAACAGCCTGCATCTTACTTCAACATGTACCAGATAGAAGATGTCTAGAGGTACAAACAAAAAATGTATTTGGAACAAGCTGTCAACAGCCCCATTATTACTCGGGCTAATAAGTTTTTGTTGGAAGTTTTTGTTTTGTTCATCATGTTTTAAAAGCTGCTCCTCCCAGCACGGTGATGACTTTCATACAGTCCCCATATTGGCAGGCTTACATAGCAGTCATTGATCAGCAGGGCTGAGTAGCCACTGTGTTAAATTTCCCAGAATGCACTAGCATGGGTATATTGGCCACTGCCAAATAAGCCTGCCAGAACAGAAGATTGGTTGGTGGCTCTCAGGGGCCTAATTAGTGGAGGTGGGGAGGGGTACTAGCAGACACTATGCTGATGCCTGACGACCCTCCTGAAACCTGATACTGTCCCTGCCACATAGTGCTTTAAAAAGAAAGTCAAAGAGTGGGATCTTATTACAGCCATGTGCAAGTGCAGTTTCAGCTTGCTTGATTCATTTTTGAGTTAGCTGCTTTTATTCTTTACACTTTTGTAGCTTCTAACAGTGACATCGCCATACCCTGAAAAGATATATATGAAATTTCTTGTAAATTGTTAATTATGTATTCATGGTTCGGGAGGAGTGGAAGATACTGTGTCCTAAGTATTGTGCAGCACTTTCTATCTTGCCCCAGGGAATGGGTTAAAATAAATAAAATAAACCCTTAATATTTCATTTCTAAATGGTGCTTTGTGAATCACCACTCACAGCTCACCTTAGAAATCATCTAGGGTATGCAAGCATTCTTGTAAAGTATCTGAAAAGTCTTCAGTAGCTTTGTGAGCATTATGAGGTGTGCACACAAAAAATGTGTTTTTCCAGGTTCCTTCTCTTCCATGATTATTTCCTGATTCCCACTGGCAAAAAGCAAACCAAAACCCTCACCTTAGTGAATAGATAGGAATGGTGTCAAATTCCATCCCTGCCTTTACATTTTACTCCCCCCCTTCCTTCACAAAAGACAGTGGTTTTTAAATTTGCAGTGGGGAGCTGACTGGTAACAGGAGCAGGAACTGAATCAGTTTTTAAAAGATAAATACAGAGTCAAATATGCCTGGACCCAAGTTGGAACAGCTTGCATTTTTTCGAGTGGCAAAGTTTGCATTTTGATACCTGGTATTACATATCCAAATTGGGACGCGGGTGGCGCTGTGGGTTAAACCACAGTGCCTAGGACTTGCCGATTAGAAGGTCGGCGGTTCGAATCCCCGTAACGGGGTGAGCTCCCGTTGCTTGGTCCCTGCTCCTGCCAACCTAGCAGTTCAAAAGCACGCCAAAGTGCAAGTAGATAAATAGGTACCGCTCCAGCGGGAAGGTAAATGGAGTTTCCGTGCGCTGCTCTGGTTCGCCAGAAGCGGCTTAGTCATGCTGGCCACATGACCCGGAAGCTGTACGCCAGCTCCCTCGGCCAATAAAGCGAGATGAGCGCCACAACCCCAGAGTCTGTCACGCCTGGACCTAAGGGTCAGGGGTCCCTTTACCTTTTTATTACATATCCAAACTTCATCCGCATTAGAATTATATGATACTGAGAAAATAATTAGGTATAGATTTATTTTGCAAAATGTAGTACAATGCAACAGGGGCCATTTCTGATAACCCTGTGCTTCCCTTTATGTTATATTCTGCCAGCTCATTCATGTATAGTATCTATCCTTTTCCTATGTTTGTGATTTGACTGTACCTGACAAAATCACCTTACTTGGGGAAAGATCCTCCCCCCTCCCATTTAAATGAGCAAACTACATAGCTCTTGATCTTTGCTGGGTGTCATGTGCCATGGCAATCGAAACTTTACCCTGCAGAGCAAATGCTTTCTCTTTGCTGCTTGTGACATGTTCACTGCAGGATTTTTATTCCTTGGATACAGACCTGTGAATTTATGCCTGCTCTAGAAACCCAGAACATCCTTGGGGTAGGAAACTGATGCACAAGGTTACATACCAGGTGCAGAAACACTGTTGTAAAAATATCTAATTCATCTGGTGGTAGTAAAATTCCTTTCATAATTATTTGTTACAGCTTCCTTACAATTCGTGGACTGCATTTCAGCTTTTGGTTCAAAGAAGTAGGACCATGGTGTTTACCTAGAGAAATGCAAAACCACCAGCATTAAGGCAGCTGTGGACATAATATGTAAGGCTAAAAATGAAATGATCAAACTAACAATTTTCCATAACTGTTCAACTAATTGCATTAGTTAGGCTCCATTCTGCACTGTTTCTCTTGGCTTTATAGGTTCTAGGAGGAGGGGAAATTAACATGTCTTGTTCATCGTGTTTTTGCAAATCAAGTGGTCATTAAGAAACTGCACATTTTCATTTTGATTGACACATTCCAATTATCTCCCTACGACTATGGCTTTTGGAAGCTCATGTAACAACTATTGACACATAATTCTATTATGTTGCTAAGGAGATGTAAACTATGCTTGAGAAATGTTTAACTGATGTCACAATATATATATATGACGTTGGTCTAACAACATATATATATTTAGTGACTCACCATGGGATGGTTTATTTATCATTATTTATTAACAGTATTCATAAATCACCCTATAACAAAGTTTTCAGGACAGCTGACAAGAAATGAAACTGTTTGGAATTCAGTAGCACTCATATAAATAATAAGTACAATGCTGCATTACCAACACGAGTTGTAGAAAATAAAAATAAGCTTCAAGCTAAAACACTCAAAGGTCAGGGAAAACTAAAAGGTATTTGTCTTGCCCCAAAGCGACATCAGTGTAGGGACCAGGTGAGCCTCTCTGGTGAGGGCTAGGGTATCACCACCATGAGAAATGACAACTCTCCCAGAGCCTCCCAGTCATACGTCACTTAACAGGGGCACAGAAGGATTTTAAAAGTCCAGGTAGGCTCACATGGAAGAACATGTTCCTACAGGAACCCTAGTCATGAACTCTGAGGCTAAACAGCCAATACCAGCATTGGTTTGGGTTTTGAATTGGTTTTAGAAATGAGTGGGGAAACAGACCAGCTCCTGATACAGTGGTGCCCCGCAAGATGAACGCCTCGTAAGACGGAAAACCCGCTAGACGAAAGGGTTTTCCGTTTTGGAGGCGCTTCGCAAAACGAATTTCCCTATGGGCTTGCTTCGCAAAACGAAAATGTCTTGCGAGTTCCTGCGGGGTTCCCCCCCCCTTTTCTAAGCCACTAAGCCGCTTATCAGCTGATCCGCTAAGCCGCTAATAGCGCTAATCCGCTAAGCTGTCAATGGGCTTGCTTCGCAAGACGAAAAAACCACTAGACGAAGAGACTCGCGGAACGGATTAATTTCATCTTGCGAGGCACCACTGTGCTCAGTTTTGGTTAGCAAGACCTAGTCATATTCTGAAGCTTCCAGGTCATTTTCAAAGGTAGCCTCACATTGTAGTACCCTAAATGGAAAGTTACCAGGCTATATGGACAATACAAGCAAATGTACTCCCATCCAGGTAGGGCCATAGCTTACATATAAGTTGGTTTAACTTTGGTCTATAGAAAGGTGACTAATACATAACTATGTCAATATTGTCATAGTATTTGTGATGATTTCAGAACAATTTGTGTTAGAATAGTTCCATTTAAGGGACGCGGGTGGCGCTGTGGGTAAAACCTCAGTGCCTAGGACTTGCCGATCGTATGGTCGGCGGTTCGAATCCCCGCGGCGGGGTGAGCTCCCGTCGTTCGGTCCCAGCTCCTGCCCACCTAGCAGTTCGAAAGCACCCCTAAGTGCAAGTAGATAAATAGGTACTGCTTTATAGCGGGAATGTAAACGGCGTTTCCGTGTGCTGCGCTGGTGCTGGCTCGCCAGAGCAGCTTCGTCATGCTGGCCACGTGACCCGGAAGTGTCTGCGGACAGCGCTGGCTCCCGGCCTCATAAGTGAGATGAGCGCACAACCCTAGAGTCGGACACGACTGGCCCGTACGGGCAAGGGTACCTTTAGTTCCTTTTAAAGCTGTAATCTAAGATCCTAATCCTAAACAGACATCATGGGAATAAGCCTTACAAATTTTAACTGAATTCACTCCCATGATTAGGTTTGGACAATAAGAGAGAAACAGAACGTGGCAATATACAGCAGCTGTATTGGTTACTTGAAAGGTGAATGACAGGGTATTTTTTACAGGCATGCAGGCGACAGATACATTAGCATGGTCCTTTTTTAGTGCTGGTTATCTTTGCATCTTAGCATTTAACTTCATGGGGGGGGAATCTGGAAACGCATAATATGCATAAAAATATACAGGACATTACTTATTTATATGTAAAAACCTTTATTCTATTTTGTTATTTTAGATTAAATCCTGTTTCAATTTTATTCTCTCAGGGATGCACTAACAGTTTGAGCTCAGCATGAAAGCCATCAAACACTTGAGCTGAAATTTAGATTGGGCAATTTTGCCTGGTGAAGTAGAAAAGGACATGTGGAAAAGCAGAGAACAGAACGGCTTATGGAAGGCAGATGTTTTAATAACTTGTTGTCTAGTGGGAGACTCCAATATCTAAATTTAAACACTGCGGCACATTTAAGGGAGACATTGCTGGGGGTGGGGAAAGCTTGCTCTGCAGGAATTTACGCAAATGTGCACATGTAGTAATGTGTGTAGCTATGAATACTGACTGGTTCTAAAACTAGAAACACGGTCACTAATAGTGGTGTCAAATGGATTATGAATTGTATTTTGACCGTCTTGAGCCCATTCTGACATCCTATGGACATCCTTTTGCACTGTGAGCATTGCTGCCTTCCCCCCATTTAAGATATCAGCAGCAACAACAAGGAAGGCTAGCAGCAGGTTCTCCATTATGTCCTGAAGGGCTGCAACTGCTTTCTCCCTTGCATCCATGATGTTGCTGAACGTGTTCATGACAGCAATCAGGTTGTTAATGAGCCCTGTATTTTCTAGAGCATCTGATGTCACTAGTAAGGAATCAAGGATCTGGGACATTATGCTGTGACACCAGTAAGTTTGAAAACGAGTATAGTGATTGGTGGTTGAGATCCTGCACTTGTAGGGAAGGATTTATCTCTGAGCATATCTCAAAAAATTCTGTCAGTGGTTCCTTCACGTCTGTCACGTTCCTTCACCTTCTGGGCAGGGGCTGATCACTTGGGTCTTTCCTACACAATTGCTACTTTTATTACTCTGTCCAGTCTGCCCTTCCCAACCTCTAGCGTCAAGAGTGTGAATTCTGAAATAGAACTCCCTGACTTGAAAGGAAGTGCTGCTTCTCCTTTCTGTTGGCTTCTACCTGGGTAGCTACAGTGGAGATGGAGGTTGCCACTGGGGAGGGGAGGGGTGGTATGTATGAAAATAGTGGGGGCAGGTTGGGACACACACACACACACACACACACACACACACACACACACACACACCAGTCCCTGCTTCACACTTTTGGCTCTTACGTGTTCAGGCTAATCTAGGAATAGATAGATACAGCTGCTGCTCTCACTGTGCAGGAGTAATGCACAGAGGCAGCTATACCTTCTACCTAAACCATGGTGGGAAATTAGGACCATAGTGTTGATACTTTAGTGCAGCAGGGGTGGGTTGGGGAGTACCTTTTTAAGCCGCAAGTGTCTTGTCTCCTTCTAGACAACCTTCTATGTGTGGGGTGGGGTCGCAAATTCCAACGGTGAGTGGGGTCAGATGCCAAAATCTGGTGAAGCAATTGACATGACTCTTTTTACATAGCTGCATTTCAGCTATGCAGAAACCAGAGGGTTCTATGCATACACATTCTCCATACTAAATCCAGACAAGCCAGAGGCATGATCAGAGTTCAAGGACGACATTCCAGCCAGCCAGAAGCACTTGACAACCTGTCAACCTGATGTGACCTAGGGATGAGCATAGCCTGTGGAAAGATGAGCATGGCTCCTGGGCCTATGGTTTCCTCTTCCTGCTTTAGTATGAAGGCCCAAATATTGAAAAGTAAGTCAAGCACTGCCCATATGTGCATAACCTGATTAAAGATTGGACATGTCGGGAATAACACTGAAAAGATAGCATTCTAGTACAAGTGAATTACCCAAGTAAACACTTGTGTTTCAAAAGGTACAATGGACAATAGGATCAAGATATTTATTTGTGATCCAGTCTTCTGATGAACCCAGGAAGTTAGCCAAAGACACAGACTGACAAACATGAATGGACTTGAAGCCTAGTACAGTATATGAATTGTCATTAAGTCAGACAACTCGTAATATGGAGATATTACGAACAAGTGCTATCAGCTAGTTGCAAAAGTCATTTGATCACGGAGCTGTAGTGATTCTTGTCACAGCCAAACCAGCTTTGTAATGTTTTGCATGTTCAGACCCAGAGACCTCCCCCCTAAATAAATTCACACTTGACTCAAATTTTAGTTTTGGTTTTTGGCAGATTTTGGCCACAACTTTATTGATTACAGAAAAGTGAGTGGTTGCATAGGCTCTGGTTCAACTAGCTCCCTGCACCCTTGCAGGTAGCGCTGACCCAGGGCTCCAGCATAGGTCAGCCAAGCGTGAACACCTGAGGTAGGTGAAAAGCCCGGGAACAGACTCTGTTCACTCCCCAGATGCTCCCCTGGACTCAGGCACGGGCACAACCCCCTCTGGGGGGTTGACCAAACCAAGTTGAGTCCCTGGATTCCTTTAACGGAATACCCTTCACATAGGGATGGCGAGACCATTCTCCCATCCCTATCACATGAACTAGTGCCTATCTGCAACCTTACAAGTTGTGACGATTTGCTAAGCGGCAGGCGAAACCCAAATGGCAACAGTCAATCAGCCAACTGGGGGAAATTCCTGGCATGCTCCTGACCCAATGACAGACGACACACGATGGCATAGCAAGGTCAATCGCAAAATACCCTAAATATAGGGAGAGGTGGGTGTTCCGTTTGCACGAGCTGAAAGAGAATCTCTGGGTCATGTGCAAAGGATTAAATAGGTCCCTCAAACCTTTAGTCTGCACCCTATTGGCCAGATTACCTCAGCAACGAGGAACCCACCAATCGGGCGTTGTGGCTATCCAATAGAGCCACCCACAACCAGGTCTCCAGGTCTCACCGCAACACGTGCCCTCTTTTAGGGAGGACACAATTTGCACAATGCTTAATTTTCACACAATGATCTATGTCAGAGCCCGTTTTTTCCAGCTTCACCAACACAAGACAATCTTGAGTCAGCTTCTGATGAAATTATAGATGAATACAGACTACAGCGGTACCTCTGGTTAAGAACTTAATTCGTTCTGGAGGTCCGTACTGAATGTGAGGGAAAAGGATCACATACCAGACTTCTTCTGGAAACTCTCGATATTTATTATTACAACTCATTGGGAATACCCAGGGCAGATAAGTTGGATTGCAGGGAAACAAACAAGTGCAACATGACTTAAAATTGTCCCTTGTTGCTGGTCTATTATAGGCCAAGGATAGCTTCATCCAGTTCACTTACATTGACTGTTCTTGCTGAGCACATCTGGGCTCACCTCTTAAAGAAGCCCTACACAATAGATTAAGTATTTTCTGTGATGGAAGTGTGGCTGATGTGAAGCTACAACTCATGGAAGATGCAGGATGTTGAGGCTGGGGTCTAGGCTGCCTGGTCTCAGTTGCTGTCCTTGTAGTTTTACTCCAGCCTGATACAGGTTTTCCCTAGTCTCACCCTACTCACATCTTGAGAAAGCTAGGAATCCTAGGCATCAGGGGTGCCACATTGAATAAAACATTGGGGGGGGGCTGCAGTTAAGCCCCACCCTGCATAATTGATCACACACACCATTCCCCCCTGGCCCCGTCAAATATTTTATTGGTAGGGTGAAGCCACCTCGGCCACTAGGAGTTGGCTCCTATGCTAGGCATCATGAGACTTTCTCTTTGTACGGTCAAATCTACACCACACATTTAAAGCAGTATTATTCCACTGAAACAGTCATGGCTGTCCCTCTAGTTCACAAAGTTCTATTTGGAGGTGGATTGATTTCACCTTCTGGAAATTGTAGTTCTGTGATGAGAATACGAGTCTCCTAACTCTTAGGATGCTTAACAAATGACAGTTCTCAGGATTCTTTAGGGGAAAGTCATAACTCTTATAAAGTGGTATAATAGTGCTTTAAATGTAAGGTGTGGATGAAGTTTTGTGGTGCCTGAAAAGCTTGGATCACAACTGGATAATTACTATGCATGGGTTCTTTTTTTTGGGGGGGGGGCAGACAAATAGAACCTTAACATTCCATTTCAGAAACTTGTTTTCTTCTATATATAAAAATATTATGCAACAAAGATTACGATAAAGCTGAGCTAAAAGCTAAAAGTACTGCCATCAAAAGAACAGTACCTTTAGATTTTAGCTCAGCCTTACCTTAATCTTTGTTGTGTTGTATAGTATAGTATTTATTTATTTATTTATTTATTTATTTATTTATTTATTTATTTATTTCTAATGACAATACAACAGCTGTAATATGTGTTTTAAAATTCAGAAAGAATACAAAATATAACCAATGGCTTGGTGAACAAATTCACATTAGAAATAAAGCATACTTTCAAATAAGCATGGATGATTAACAAATAGATCAAACTGTTCCTTTATTATTACCGTAATCATAACAGTGGATTTTCTGTAAAGTTTAGGTGCCACTTTAAAAGCCATACTTTAGCAAATAGGATATACCGAGTTTGAGAAAGTAATAAATGGAAGAGATTAAGTTGGCCTCTGCAATGTAGGTCACACCACTTAATCTCACTGGACCCTTTTGACCCTAAAATCTATGAATCTCCTTATTCCAAGTGTTGTAGAAACCATTTCCAATGGACACTAAACTTATCAATCCTCAAAACTCAGATTGTAGAGGCTTATGAAAGATGTTTTCCTGTAGTGGTCTAAACTTGTCTGAATTAGTAGGGGAAGAAAGTGAGTTTGTTGAGCTATTATTGCCATCATCATGGTCACGATCTGCAATGGAGTCTATACTCAAAGTTGGGGATTTATCTAGCTATGCTGTGGCTTTCTTACAGAGAAATGTTTTGGGACAGTTTTGATCTCTCAGGCATAAAGGAGTCCTGAGAGTAGTTTTGAGGTATCATGTCTTTGTCCATATTTTAATGGTCCTGACAGCTTTCATTTCATTTTATCAAACCCTAGTTATGTTTTATGCCTGTAAAATTTCGTGAATGCTTCAATCTAGCTCTCAGAAGAGTTATGATTGTATTTTGAGCCAGCATGAGCAACATCTGCCCCACTTATCTTCCATTTCAATTTAATATTCGTACTGCTGGAGTTGCCTATATTATCGATGTCAAAAAACCCTAAAAAGTCTTATCTTCAACTTTCATTCCAGTGCTTCAAAAGGGGCTTTGAATTTGCATCTTACTCTAGGGAAGATGTAGTTTAAAAACATTTTTTTTTTGCCCAGCTTGCTCCATTAATTTCTGAGGAAAATGCACCTACTGCTGTGAATATGACAGTTCTCAACCTTGGTATTTTTCCAGGATGTCCCTCTCCAGGGAACTGGCAACACCATTCTGACTTACCCTGCTGGAACTGCACCTCCTGCTGGGTAATCAGCTACTACCGTGCTAAGGGAGAGACCTCGCTATGATTAACTGAATGCCTCTTGTGAATGCTAAGGAAAAGGAGAAACAGTAAGATTTGGGGGTGGGGTGGGGGATTTAAAAGATAAAAAGATCCATTTTAAATAATCATCTCTTTTTCAATCAAGGCAGATAATTTACAGGTACACAGAATAGCTTAATTATTAGTAGCACCTAGTATTTTATACGCATATCTTAAGTAAGCTTTAACTTAAAATAATATTCATCATCCCCATCAAACATTTTTCTCCCAATTACTACTTTGAGCGAGTGAAGAACGAAATTCATTTTGTAATGATTATCTGACTCAGGTAAAGCTGATTTTCTATTACTTCAGGCCCAAGCCTCTGACAAGGGCACAAAAAGGATTATTTTTTCAGCAGTTTTCAGCCCAGCTAAATCAGCAGATAATGCCATCTACGATGCAGAGTGATCTTCACCTAAAGCCCTCCTCATTGTTAATGTTTCTTACATCTCAAATGTGCCACAGTGGCAAAATTATTCCAGAGACATCTCTCTACAGTGTCACAAGAGAAAGTCACTTTTTTATTATTCTACCCCCCCCTCCCCACCAGCTTCTATACCTTTTCCTGTCAATTAATATCCTTCTCTCTTTTTTGCAACAAAATACCCAGAGCTCTGCCCCCATTTTAAATTGCATTATCACTTGAAGGAAGTGTATCACCTGATAATCCATCTGTAACTGCTTTATCATACTCAGCACATCAAATGAATACTCTAAGCACTCTGAGATAAATGAAGAAACACAAAAGAAGACTATTGTGTTCTCTGGCAAGGCACAAAAAAGTGAAATGGAACTGACAGTTATTGGTGGCTATTCAGATAAGAGCAGGTGGCAGTATCTTTTTAAGACTGGCAGAGAAAGAGGGCTAAGCTTCTTATACCGAAAGTTTTATTATTGAACCTGTGTGTTACTCTTTACAGAAGAATCATTTTTAGCTGAAACTTTCCATTTGCTCTAGCAAACCTTTTGACATTTAGTCCAGGCCTGAATAAGATGATACAAATATTCCAGGGAGGACGCTTGACCCTTTCCAAGAAGTCACTAGGAGATGAGATCTGCTGGTTCGGGAGGCCTCTGTTTCAAGTGGCTATGCTGGAGACCTCTCCAAAAGCAAATCTACTCATGGGAACGCACCCGAAACTACTGTTTACACTCCAAGACCTGATCTAAGGAATGATGGAAGGAGATGACCAGGAGGGATTATTTGTACAGGAGGGAAATCTCAGAAGCACAGTGAAGCTAAAGAATTAAATCAGAGGGAAAAGGATGGCAGGAGGACGGGCTTATTTTCTGATACTGGCTGCATTTGGATGCAACATTAAGGCATGCTTCAACATTACAAGAACAAGGCTCAATGAACATTGGGGTCACACAGGCTTCCCCTCCCAGTTTTGCCATGATGAGAAAGTTGGGTTTTTTTATTTTTAATCTGCTTCTGTCTTAGATTAACTTCAGTTTAGCATTAGAGTGGTCATGTGTCCTACTTTACAGAGGACAGTCCTTGAGGACATACCCTCCAACATTTCTCCGATGAAAATAGGGACATCCTAAGAAAAAGCAAGACATTCCATGTTCAATTCAGAAACCAGGACGGCTTCTCTAAATCAGAGACGTCCCTGGAAAATAGGGACACTTGGAGCATCTGTGAAGGCATCTTCTGTTTCAAGGGCTGTGCAATCTCAGTCTAGACAAGAGAGCAGGGAGTTCCAGGTGACCTTCAACAGTGGGAACCCGGGCAGTGTACTCAGTGTACCCAGAGGGCAATATAGATGGGAATGTAATATTGAAAATGGCTCATTCAGATATTGCAAATACTAGTGGGGGTTTCTTGCGGTGGGGCGGGGACCCAGTTGTTTCACAGAAAAGGTAAATCTAGATTAAATTGAGGTGGATAAAGAGAGGTTGCATTTTGATGCCAATTATATAACGTGGATTCTGCACTCATCGTACAATACACTACATGCCTGTTTGGAATCACCCATGGACACAGTCTTCCCCACTATGAGGTATGTATTAGATTTCTGTTTAAATTACAGTAATATTAACTTGCAATTTTGCACACCTATACATCATTGTTGCTGTTGGCATCTGTTTATCTCTGGAGACAATGGAAGCGTGTGCCTTTGGGGGTAAAGTCAAACTGTTGGACAGTTACTGATGTCCATACATACACATCAGTAAACATAGTTTTTATGCACACTTGTATCCTTTTAGTTTTTGTGACATATAAGTGGTGTAAATATTAAGTATGCTGACTTAGCCCTAAACTGTGGTTAATGCTAAGTGTGGTTGGTTGACGCAAACTAGCTTCATAAACTATAGTTTGGCTTGCATCAACTAATCACATATAAGATAATGTACAATTTGACTGGGTTTGGCTGATGCAGTAGTGAAAGGTTCCAAATTCCTCCTCCTACCTGCACTGTAGGAGAGGATAGTGTGCTGGCCCAAGGCTTGCTGCAGCTGATTCTCATGGATTATTGTTACACCTGAACCCGCACACTGTCTATACAGCCTCTAATCCTTTAGCTAGATCAATTTTGTAGAGGAGTTCAGTGGTCAATTGCTGTTTCTGTAACTGTCATATTGAAAAAGTATTCATGGTTTCTTAGTTATAGTAATTAATAATTGTCTCCTTCATCAGAGCAAACTATCTCCCACAATTCCACCCATCACTACTTAGAAAACATCAAGGGATAATTTACACTTGCTTTTTGCAGTTTCACATTCCATTGTGCAAAAATAATTTTGATGTAGAACAGAAAACAGTGAACACTGATAATTGTTAAGGTTGTTTTTGAAAGCTTCATTTTTGCATACAAAGATTACAAAAGGACACTCTAGCTGAGGCTTGTAGTTAAAGCACACATAATAATTGTGTGATTATGAGACTGATGCATATCAAAGAGCTATTATGGTGTTATACATGATTATGCTTATAGATACTTCTATAGTTTTATAAAATATGAAGCCGTTGCATTCCAATGCCTTCCTCATGCTGGAACTTTCCAAGTCTCCTCCTTCATTACTTTTAAATTATGTATATTTCTGAACCATCCTTCATCCCATGATGGTGAACAAGGCAATAAAACAATGGTGTAAAAACCAACCAAAGCGTTAATTAAAGCACAAAGTCACACTATGAAACTAATTCCATAGCAACATTAAAGCCACCACATTCAACTTACAAACCTTACCCAAATGCCTGTTCTTAAGACTCAAGTTGACTTCTGAAACTCATCAGTGATGAGGCCAGCCATATTGCCAGAGGGAGCTCCATAACTGGGGTGCTGCCACAGAGAAAATCCTATCTTGCATCACAATCCATCAGGCAATGTTCACCAACAGGAGAACAAGCCAATAACCCTGTAGGACTTCACAGTCCATAAACCAAGGGTCTGAACAGTAGTTAGTCGGTGCCACCCTCTAGCCGCAGAAATATAAATAGAAATAATAAAAGAAATAATAAATCCAATTACAATAAACACAACCAATAAAAAACTAAAAAGCAAACACAGACACACATCTCTACAAATAAAATACAGGTCTAGCAGATTCTGCTTCACCAAAAGAGGCCTCAGATACTTTAAATTCTTCAAACTAAGGGCCAAAAGCCCATGTATAAAGACATATTTTTGCCTGGTGCCGAAAAGCAGATAAAGATGGAGCCTCCCTTAAGAAAGCATTCTGCAAGTGAGGAACCATCATTGAAAAGGCCCATTCTAATGCTGCTACCCCCTGGACCTGTGGGGGACTTTGGGCTCTCAAATTTCAGCAGTGCCCTGTACAATGCTAAAATTTGGCCTCTTGTGCTTTGTTCTGCATCATTGTTGTGGTGCTCCCTGCAGTGTGGTGTCATAGTCTCATTGCTAAGCAACAGTGTGTGGAGCTCAGTTGAGTGGGAGGCCAGCCAACCAGAAGAGTCTCTGAGGTGTACTTGCCTAGAAGGAGAGTCAGGTCCAGTCCTAAGGTTGGGAAAACAGCAACTCGTGTGGTCAGACAGTCCGGGGATCAGGGAATCTGATGATCAGAGGCTGAAGATTCAAAATGAGCAGGAAGCAGCAAGATAGAGCCAGGTACTACAAGTGTTGTTACCAGCACCTGACTGCTGCTGGAAGTTCTGCTTAAGAAAACTGAAGCCAGCTGGTTCACGTTAGTGCCTTCTTTGTGTTCTTGAAGGCTGATCAGTTGCAGGTGGAGTCACTCCACCTTCTCCCCCTTCAGGCTGCTGTTCTGCAGGTGAAGCTGATTCCTCGTCCATGACACTTGGTTCCCAGTGCTGCTGCATTGGTCATGCCACCCTAAAACTGCTTCTGTTTGGACATCCCATGGAAGGGCTCATGGAGAAGGGCTTCAAATGAAGATTGCAGGGTCTGGATTAGTTCATGTGAGGAGATACTGAGGTACTGCTCTCCTGAGCTGCATATTAGATCTTTATAGGTCAAAACCAATACTTTGAATTGATCCTGGAAACTAATCAGTAGCCATCACCAAAACTGGTGTTATGTGCTCAGACTGCCTGCTGAATTTTGCACCAGCTGCAGTTTCTAAACCATAGCACATTGCAGTAATCTAACCTAGAGGTTAGCAGAGCATAGACAATAGAAGTTAGGCTATCCCTCTCCAGACGGGGTGCAGCTAGGCCACCAGCCAAAGCTGATTCCACAGAGGCCACTTAAGCCTCATGCAACAGGGTTGAATCCAGAAGTGTCCTCAACCTGCATCTTCAGAGCAGGCCACATCCTACCCATCCAGTCCATTAACATCCTGGTGCTATGTAGTGCTGGATATGTGTAACTCCATTGTATCAATAATATCGTCTATAGCACGGAGGTTTTGGAGTTCAGTTCAAGCCCTGATTCAAGGCTGTGACCCTGATAAATTCTGCAACATTGTGTCCACAGAAAACCTGGCAAGTTTAGTGTTAGAGTGAGGTAGTGCCTACTGCAAATGTCAATCTTTAAATATATCATGTTAGGACGCATCACAGGAATAAATTGTAATTCATTCCAACAGAAACCAATCTACCCACTTTACTTTGTCACATGAATGCCATCCAAGGGAAGGGGGGGGGGGAATCTGTCATCTAGCCTTCAGAATTGAAGCAAAATTGATCATTTTCCTCTCCTTTCCATATCTCTTTGCCACTTGTCAGTCAGAAGCCAGATGACCTGTGTTAAAATATCCATTAATTTTTAAACATGTTTACTCATTTTTGCCAGGAAGGGGGAAATGAAATGCAAATGTCTAAAATTAAATTTTGGGTTGATAGGAAAACATTGTGACAGGGATAAAAACTGACCTGCAGCCTCACTTTATAATGTCATTTTAGCTGTGAGGGCAATTATCCATCTGTAACAAAATGGTGAACCATTTCTGTCTAATGAGAAGCAGATATCTGATTTGCATAAATGTCTTAACAAATAGTTCTTATTCTTAGAATAATTGCTAGACTGGTTTTTCTATGTTTTATCTCCCTTTTTTATTACTATTGCTCCATAACAGAAACTTCTGTTATCACTTCTTCTGTACATAAATAGATCTATAAACCCAAACAAGATGTTTAATGGAAAGTAATGTGAGCCAAACTTCTCTGGACACATAATATAAACTCTTTTAAACTCTTTTAAATACTTCAGCCATTCAAACCTGTGATTTTTTTTATATTTGTGAGATTTTCAGAGTCTGATGTGTATGTGTGTGCCTGCACACAGAGAGGTGAACAATTTAATTGATTGATTAATTAATTGATCATTTAGTTTAGTGCCCTTCATCCGAAGATCTCAAGGCAGTTCACAGCATAAAAAGACAAAATAAAATGACAAAATGCATAATAAAAATAAGAACAAAAACAAACCAGTAACCCCGCCTCCACAAACACATTTAAAAGGGCATACAAGGTTAAGCATTCTCTCCCTCCCTTGTGAGAACATTTCCCAAAGGGGGGAGACACTGCATAAAAGGCCTGTACTTGTCTTGCCACCCTCTGGACCTCTCATGGAGGAGGCACCCAAAGAAGGGCCTCAGAATGGTCCGGATAGGTTCATATGGAGAGAGGCGTTCCTTGAGGTATTGCAGTACTCAGCCATTTAAAGCTCTATAGGTCAAAACCAGCACTTTGAATTGGACCCAGAAACTAATTGACAGCCAGTTTCCTTGGGGCAGAATTGGTGTAATATGTTCAAACTTTCTTTCCGCAGTGAGCAACCTGGCCATCAAATTCTGCACCAGCTGAAGTTTCTGAACTGTCCAGAGACAGCTCCATATAGAACATGTTGCAGTAATCTAGCCTGGAGGTTACCCAGAGCATAGACGACAGAAATTAGGCTATCCCTGTCCAGATAGGGGCGCAGCTGGGCCACCCGTCAAAGCTAATGGAAGGCACTCTGCTACCCAAGCCTCAAGCAACAGCAGAGGATCCAGAAGTACCCACAAGCTATGTACCCATTCCTTCAGAAGGAGTGTAACTCCATAAAGAGCAAGGTACTACCCATCCATCCAGTCTAGGGAACCACCCACTAACAGTGTCTCAGTCTTATCTGTGTCAAGCGCCTTATCCATTCAGATATGCCTTAAGTCAACCATGGCTTCTACAGGACTGCCAGTCATATCAGCCTGGATATCCCTCAGGGCGGTCTGGAAAGTGACTGACTCCATCAGTCTCTGAGGGTGGACAATCTCATAGGTCCCCTGTGGGAGGCGAAGCTCCTGGGGAACAATACAGCATGGCAATGTAGGATTGTTTTCAGGAGACATTCTGCAGGGTGAAGGATGGCTGCCCCCATTAGGCCCAAGCTGACACTTGGAAAACCCCTCACCAACTTAATATTTGAGCTTAAAGTAATATGAATGTTTTGCAAAATTCACCTCCCTTCTCTGCCTGAAAGTTGCTGAATATACCCCACCTTTGTGAAAGATGAATGGTTTCAAAAAAGGGGGGTGGCTATTAGACCCAAATTCTAAATCATTCAACTCTGAAAAAAGAAGAAGAAGAGTTTGGATTTGATATCCCCCGCTTTATCACTACCTGAAGGAGTCTCAAAGCAGCTAACATTCTCCTTTCCCTTCTTCCCCCACAACCAACACTCTGTGAGGTGAGTGGGGCTGAGAGACTTCAGAAAAGTGTGACTAGCCCAAGGTCCCCCAGCAGCTGCATGTGGAGGAGCGGAGACGCGAAACCGGTTCACCAGATTATGAGTCTACTGCTCTTAACCACTGGCTCTCAGTGAAATGAAACAAAAAATATTCCATCCATCCTTACTCAAAGGCAGATCAGAACTGGGGACACCCTGCTTCTTCTATAGTGCATTCCAAACTGCATAATGGTCTTCAGTGTATCAAGTTTAAAGGTGAGGGGCACAGGGCAAAACTGTACTTGCACTCAGGCAGAGGTTTCAGCTGGATTACCTTGTGGACCCTTTCAGATTTATGAATCTAACTTTCTATAGTCCAGAGATACAAAGGGAAAGAAGTGTCAGAAGGCAAAGGGGAAAAAAGCCCAATGCTGAAGTGTCACATTTCACAGATTTATTATGCGTTTACAGTGCAGATAAACTCAGTGGGAGAAGTTAATATCAATTGATAGATACGGTGGAGGCGGTGCCCACACCGAGCATGAGCTGCTGTGGTTTAAGTAGATTTTAATGCCCAGTTGGAAATATACTTTGATGTAACAGAAAAGTTCACGGATTGACTGAGAAATTGTAAGGAAATGACTACCACCAAAGAGTACAGCTCTGCAAACATTTTTTTTTTCTGTCAAAGCAAACCTTAATATACAGTTGCTATTTTCACAATTCTTTTTATAACTATAAAGGGTTCAGAATCTTGCCTTTTTTGTAATGGTACTTTAATTGGCTCTCTCTATTAGCTGTTGTTGCTGTTTTTAAATTCCTAACCTCTTCATAAGTCACTGGGACTGAGTGGGCTAGAATTGTATTTAATAGAGTCAAGTTAAGATGACACTATTATTATCTACCGTTATCTACTATTATCTACTGTTACTTCTTAATTACATAAAAATATTAATAGTGCACCGTATCTGCTGCAAAGTTACCTCTTTGATTACTTAGGTGAAGTGGGCTGGGGCAGAATGTTGTAGAATAGAAATCTGGGTGTGCAAATCACTGTACTATGCCATTTCAATTAGGATCCCCCCCCTTTAATTTCCCAGCTAATACAGCAATCTTGCATGATTGGGAGTCTGTTTGGATTGCTATGGGGAAAGTCCCCAGTATATAAAACAAAACAAAACACAATTGTACTTATTAAAGTTTTTGTTTAGATATGTAATGGCTTCTGCAAAGACAAGTTCTGTCTCATGAACCTTTTACAGTTCTTTGAGAGTGTCAACAAGCATATAGCTACAGCTCGTCTTACTTCAGAAATGACATTGTGCAGCTCAAAAAAGAGTAACCAATATGATCAAGAGGCCAGAACAACTTCCCTTTGAGGAAAGGGACACAATTTGGGGTTTTTTTTTAAAGATAAGATAAAAGCCAAGTGAGCTTTGACATGACAGAGATATATAAAATTAAGTGTGATATGGTAAAAGCTGAGAGACAAAAGTTCTATTCCTTCTGTGATGGTGCCAAAAACTGGGATCATTCAGTGAAGGAGAATGCTGGAAGAATCAGGACAGAGAAAATTAAGTACTTCTTTGCACAGCACGTAGTTAAACTATGGAGTTAGCTACCACAAGGTGGTAATTACCACATCTCTCACCAACTTGGAGAGCTTTAAAAGAGGATTATACAAATGTCTAGGCTGTACTGTCTTTAGTATTGAAAGGAGTAAGCCTCTGAATGCCAGTTGCTATTGTATTCAGATCCTGCTCACATGTTTTCCATTGGCAGCTGGGCAGCCACTGTTAAAACAGGGTGCTGGAGTCTTCTGTTTATAAAATACACACAGAGAACACAAGAAACCTCTAGGCTCTGCAGGTTAGGGAGGATGGCAGGTCTGTTCACAAGACTCATAGGTATTTAATCAGTGAAAGTTATTCATGCATTGTACAGTGGAACACAGTGGCAAGGGGTGGGCTGGATTGTATACACATCCCAAGGACACCTCACATTTCTCCTAATGGTCCTTGGTACAAGTGTGGAGAAAAAGAGGCTATATGAAAAAGACTATAGTTACAGAAGTCCTCAGAACATGTGAGTTGTGGGGTGGTTTGTTCTTCATGTATTCTTCTATGTGCCTATCCCATGAGCACCGGACATTTTAAGGAAGCAATTTCAGGTTGTGATACAACACAGGAGTCTATCATTGAAAAAAAAGAGGGGGAAAGGGGAAACATCTCAGGGGGCATGCCTAAAATACCTGCAGTCATTTGTGATATTGTGTGTTATTCAAAAGAGAGAGGGAGGGAGGTGACAAGACAAAAGATGCCTAAAGTAGCTTTTTGGAATCTGGCTGGTATAGCTACATGCTGTCACAAGGGAACAGGCATGCTCTGGAAAGGAGAAATATTCTGAGAAGAAGACATACTATGAAGTTCACATAGTGACCACACTTGTGGAAAAAAGTGTGGGGAAGATAAATGAAACACAGAAGTGGCCAAGAGAAAGACGGTGACAAGCTAAAGCCATTAAAAGATGTGACAGGAACGAGTCTGGTGAATGAAGAGCAATATAAACAGTAGAGACAACAGGTAAGCTTACAGTCTGGAACATTTAAGGCTGTAGATTTGTGGTTGTTCTTTTTCCCTGAAAGAGGAAAGAATTGTCATTATGATGGAACCCAAAAGTGATGGGAACATAAAATAAAATTGGTAAAAGAGAAAAGTCCTAATGTACAAGAACTGTAGCTTTAAGAATTCTGCCACTGAAATTACACCAGCACTGTTTGGACTGGGATTTATACTGGATCAAGAACAGAGATGGAAAAATAGAGAGAAAAGCTGACTAAGCCACCAGAAATAGACTAGAGAAAAACAAACAAAACCAGCAGAAATTTAACAGTATGTACATACACATGCTACAAGAGACGGAGCCAACATGGGTTGTTAATTTTTTATGGTGCTGTTCGCTTTAACCCTTGCATATGATTTTAGGGGCAGGTGGCAAATAACTGAAGAAGGAAATGTTAGTTTAGCTTCCAAATAAATTTTGCTCTTATCAAAGATTCACAGAGAAGTCTTACACATTTTCAGAAATGCACTTAATTGATAGAAAAGATTGCTTTATCTCTAAGATAACTAGGATAGTTAGATGGCTAGGAAGCTGACTGTAATTTTAATCAGCATTATAGAAGAGTAGTCTGATAAAGTGGTGAAAGAGAAAAAAGACGTTATCAAGAGTGTTTTTAAAAATGGTATTATCTGAAGTAACCTGAATATTTTTTCTCATCTTGTGCAAACATTCAATGATAATACAAACAATAATTCAGACTAATTCAGAAATAAAACCTTTTTTTTAATGCCAGCATTTCAGTCATAAGAATGTAAGAAGAGCCTATCAGTTCCAACATTGGGTTCACGCAATGGTCAAACTAGATTCCTGTGAAACGTCCACAAGCAGGACATCAGCACAGTGGCATGAAAAGCCATCATACGAAAACTCACCCAATGAAAAATTGGCATTTCCTCACTTCCTCTTGGTCCCTATAGCTATAGTAGCACAGGCTGGACAGGGCTGGACCTACCATTAGACAGAGTGAAGAAGGCACTTCTTGAAGAAGACGCTGAGGCCTGGGGAGAAACAGCAAGACACTGGAGCACCGAAGTGCCACAGAGTCTGTCCTGTGCCCCCTGAGCTGGTTGCAATCAGAGGAGGACTCTGTTCTGCTGCCAGTGTTGAAGAAAGATTCAACTGTCAATCCAGCTGAGGTTGTTGTTGTTGTTGTTTTACACAGAATAGAGGAAGGCACCATCTTGTACCATAAGGAGAGGAAATTTCATTAGCTTGCTAGCAGGGGCTGCATAGCAGAGGCAGGCACTTCAGTGTTGAGGATCTGATTTGATCACCAATGCACATAGTATATGCACTTTTCCCAATTGCCTCTGACGGATCTGTAATACCTTGGCAAAATAAACATATTCCTTTACTTCTGAGTGGTAAACCATGGCCAATTGTTTCTTTTGTCATGTCACCATCAACTGTTAAATATTGCCTATGTAATGGTTGGTTCTCTCCCACAGAAGCGAGACAACTCCGGCAGTAATTAACTCAGGTTTATTGCTCAAAACACACAAATCACTCTGGAGCTCAGTCACTCAGCATCTGCTTCCAAATTAGCTGTTGCAGAGTCTGAGTTCCACCCCTTCCTCTTCCCACATTTAAAGCCCCACTTTCACTTCCTTTCCTGTTCACACCTCTCATTACTTCTTGCACACCTATGTGTCATGGGATGGGCTATTTCTGGTGGCCCTCCCTCTGAGTCCGAGCTTAAACTGTCAGTCTGTGTCTTCCCCCTTGAACTCCCCCCTTCCTTCTCCTTGTTCTCTCATAACCTTTTGGAGAGGTGAGCCATTGCTGTAGCTGCCTTACCAATACACTTGTCCAGGTCAGTGTCAATGGAAAGGTTGTTGTTGATGGTGGAGCCCAGGTAAACAAACTTGTCTACCACCTCAAGCATGTGGTCACCAATGCCAATGTGCGGAGTGCTGGTGATGCCCTGATGCAAGACGTTGGTCTTCGTCAGGCTGATGGCGAGGCCAAACTCCATGAAGGCTTGGGCAAAATGATTGATGAATCTTTGTAGACGTGTGTCAGGGAACTGCCATCAGAGCCAGAGGGATGCCGGAGAGCGTCCCAGGAGGAAGAGAGGCAGCCCATCTGCGGGGGAAGGAAATCAGCGTAGCACCAGTGGAGAAGGGGGGCAGATGGGGGAATCGGTGAGGAGGCTCCTCGCCGGAGACCAGCGGGGAGAGCACGGGTCTTCCACTGCCCACACCCTCCCTGCGCAGAAGACTTCCGCGCAGGGAGAGTAGGCGGAGACTTGGCGTCAAAGAACTTCTTTGCTGGAAGAAGTTCAAGAAACGCCCACTGACGGATTCTGCCAGCGATTGAGACAGCCACGGATGGGTGGCTGTCCGGACAGAAAGGGTTCACCCAGGTGACTCAGCCAGGTGTGGCGACGACTTACGCACGAGCAACCCCCTAGAACCATTACAACGTATCATTTGCAAACAACATCTCACAACATGCCATGGAGACATGCCAGGTTGAACAGACCAACATCACTCCTTGAATGGAAGTACACACCGTCTTCAGTCAAACTGAAGATATATGAGATTAATAGAGAGAAGAATATGCTAAAATGAGTTGGGACAAGAACACATCTCTGTTTCACACCCTTCTTTATAGGGAAGGCATCCAAGGATGAACCAAGAACGAGCCTGGTCTAGTTCCTTCTAGAACAGGTCCTTGATCTGTATGTCCAAGCACATAGTGGGAGCACATTCAAGATGTTAACTGGATTGGAGGTGGCTGAGCCCTTGGTCAGTGGTTCCTCACTGCAAAGCCTACACCATGAATATGTGGTTCTTCTGGATGCTCTCCTTGCTAGAAAAAGGTGCAGTTCTTCTCTCAAAGGCTGCCATTCAAAGTGAGTCTGATCTCCCGTAAAGTGGCAAAATCAATGTTGAGTGTTTCCAGCTCACGATTAATGATGGCCAGCTTCTGTGAGTTGTTAACCTGCAGTAGGCCAGCAGAGAAGCCAGGACATATTGTCCTGATATTCCAGCTTACTAGGTGCAAGAGGGTATGTTTATTTTCTTTGTTGCCTGGTGCAGTGGTTTGGTCTGTTTGCCAAATGATACTCTGAGCTCCAAGGACACATTGAAACAGGCAGACACTGGCTGGGTGGCACCTTATTGACCATGGGCTGCCCTGCTTAAGGTGGGCAGTAGCTGACCAGTGAGACACAAGGATCTCTCCAACCAATGAAAGGCAACCCATAGCCTTTGTACCTTATGCCTAATGCCAATCAGGTTGAGCTTATAACTCGTAAGTGCTGCCTCCCACATTGTTCTTGTACTCTGATAGCACTCTGTTGAAATGGGACAGACATTTCCTTCTAAGAAACCTAGTATATTTGCCCAGCAGAGATCTACAAGTTTTTTGGGTTTTGGTTTTTTTTAAATCAGATTTCTACCCAACAGTTTTTACACTTAACACAGTAATTTCTGGGCAATTATTTTCATAAGCTTCTCTCTTCAAAAGTGTAATAAGGTGTTTAATCTCGACTACAATGAAGCCAGAATGCCAAATAAAATGTATAAAATAAGTAATTTAATAGGGCTTGTTTTTCTAATGCAGAACAAGCTGAGTGAGTTTAAATAGTCTAAATAGTCATTACAATCTGACTGTGATGTGTTCTTCCCTCCACACTTGCTGAGGCATTTCTTGTGTTATTATAATGGCTTCTGGAGCAATAAATTACAGACGCAGAACCAACTGCTGAAAAGTGTAGGCGGCTCACACAGCATGATGCAAATCACACTGTAGGGTACCATTTCTTTATAATGAGAGTTCCATAATATTCCACCCACCATAACACACTTCTTCTCCACTGTCTTGTGGCTGTTGCAAGGAGCTGTAGTGTTGAAGGGTTTGCCACGGAAATAAAAACCCTTTCAGAAATAATGCTGATCGATAATCCCATACATGTTTACTTAGATATTAGTCACAGCAAGTTCTAGTGGGATTTACTCTGAAGTAAGGGAGTGTTGGATTCCAGCCAGAAACCAGAGTGTTGGATTGCAGCCCTACAAAGGAACTTGAGCATTGCTATTGGCACCGCATGCACAAGAAAATATATTTATTTGTTCAAGACCAAAGCTGACAAAAGACAATGGACAATATACTCATTTTTAACAACTTCTCGATGGAATAAATGACTGGGTTATCACTGACTGACCTGTGTTCCACAGGGTGATGATAATACAAGTTAACATCTCATCATACTACAGTCTTTGATACATTTTCGTCAAACTGTCTCCTCTCCCTTCAGCTTTCCACTAAGAAGGAACAAGCTATAGTCGTACCTTGGAAGTCGAACGCCTTGCAAGATGAACGCTTTAGCTCCTGAACGCTGCAAACCCGGAAGTGATTTTTCCGGTTTGCGAACGTTCTTTGGAACCTGAACGTCCGTCGTCACTTCCATGGCTTCTGATTGGCTGCAGGAAGCCGTGCCTTGGTTCCTGAACATTTTGGAAGTCAAATGGACTTCTGGAACAGATTCCGTTTGACTTCCTTTTTAAAAATAATAATAATAATAAAATTCATACTTTATTTAGAGTTCAAAAATAACACACACACCCCGCAGTAACTACTACATCAGTTCATTACAACTGACCAACTTTAACAATAAATGAACAATAATTGAAAAATTACAAAACATCACTTTTAACTTACTCAAGTTTTCATATTTAACTTTTATCTCTTTATCTCTTTCTTAGCAGGTGCAAGAGGAAAAGACCAAAGAAAGAGGTACAAAAAAAAAAGAAAAAAAGAAAAAAAGAAAAGAAGAAAACAAAACAAAATAAACACATTTGACTTCCGATTAGACTCATTTGCTCAAAGACTCCTATAAATCAAGATGGTATCAGCACCTCGAAAAAAAGATTGAATCTTTAGGCATCGAGCTGGAGCCCCTGTACAATTCTAATGAGCAATATATTTCCCATAATATCCTAACTAGACTAAAGGATGTCGAGAGACAAAATATTATGGCAGCTGTAAACAAAATTTGCTCCCCCATATTCTATGAATTAAATATCTTATATAGCAGAGCCAATTACGTCACTAAACTAATAATCCCAGCCCAACGTAGGGCTTTTATGCTGGCCCGTTTGAATGTTTTTCCCTCAGCATTTGTCAGGGGAAGATATCAAAACATTCCTAGAAACAAGAGACTCTGCAGATGCTCTATGAATGTCCCGGACACTGTAGAGCATATTCTCCTTCATTGCCCATTGTACAGTACGCTCCGTCAACGCGTGCTGTCCCCTCTTTTGGGTGGTCTGGAACCGCAGCAAGGTGAATGTGTGGGATTCTACCTATCCGACGTTGACCAAAGGGTAACGGCGGGGGTAGCCGAGTTTTTGGTAGCAGTCCTCCAAGGAGCAGGTTAACAAGGAAAACCACTGACTCTATATGTATATATATATATGCATTTAGCAAACTGCTGCCTTTTTATATATATTTCAAGGCTTTTATATGTTATTTTCTCTTTTAAGGTTTTATTTCCATAATGCCTAATAAAGGTTTGATAAAGAGATTAGACTCATTGTGTTATTATTCCTACTATTTTTTCACACACAGTTCCAAATTGTTGTATTGCTTTCTTTGTTTTCCTCAGATACCAGAAAACATATTTGTTATTTTACAAGGATCATTCTATTTCTGCCAGGAGGTGTTTATTATTATAATACTTTTCCAGATACTCTTTAAAGATTTTTCATTCTTTCTGTACTTTCTGTTTTGGGTAATCTCTAACTCTCCCTGTCATCATGGCCATGACATGATGCCATGCATGCCATTCGATTTTCAAGGTACGACTGTACTTTTCTTACCTAGTGTGCACTTAATGATAAATATTAGTATTTTTACTGCTATTATTACAAATAGGTAAACAACACCTAATGAAGTGTGCATGCACATGAAAGCTCATACCAATAGCAAACTTAGTTGGTCTCTAAGGTGCTACTGGAAGGAATTTTGTTTCGACTACGGCAGACCAACACGGCTACCTACCTGTAGCAAAATACCTAAAATACTCATACAGTGACATAATAAGGACTATGCCTAGCTACCCCACTAAAATATGATCACTACACCATGGAAATCAGCTTAGTTACCCAAGGCCTGAGTGAATAGAAAGCTCTTAGTTTGGTCCCTTAAAACTAATAATGATGGTGCCAGGTGTGCTTCCCCAGGGAGAACATTTCACAGACAAGGGCATGACCACTGAAAATGCCCATTCCTGTGTAACTATACTTCATACTTCCTTTGAGTGAGGCACATGAAGAATAGCCTTTGATGAAGATTGCAGTGTCCAGCACCACCTCTCACATCGTTCTGGAAGGTTCCCCAACTGTCTGGAGCAGATTTCGGGGAAAGTGGAAGGGAAATATTCTCTTCCCTTTTCAGCTGACAAGAGTGTCCAGATATCAGACTTCCATTCCCTGGAAGTCTAGATCCATCCCAACAATTATAATTACCCCCAATATCTTGGTGTAACAGATGAATTTAATTAGCCTCTGGGAGTTTGACCAATACTGCCTTCTGTTTAGGCTTTCTTTCCACTATCAGCATTCATCTTTTTAAGTCCAGAATTTGTCTTTGTAATAGCACACAGAATGCACACTGTGACTTGTACCAAGAGAGAAAAAAATCAATGAAAAACAGCATGAATAGCCCTTTTAAGTGTGCTTTTGAGAAATCATGTTCCTTACATTTTAGAGCACATAAAGTATATATTTTTATTGATTACCTGCAACTGTTTCATGTTATGCTGATAATGTAATGCTTTGTGGATTTCTCCTGAATTCGCCAGGTTTAATAAAGGCGACCAAAAAGAACATGGCTAAAACCATTAGCTACACCTAAGAAGTGTATTGCTCAAGATGGTCTGTTTATATGTAATCTGTCAGGGATTCTTTCATGGTAAAGATCACATCAAAGAAATTTTAGAAGCAATCGTCAACACAAAATAATTAACACTCTAAGAAGAGATTGCTGATTGGCAAATAAAGTATTTAAATGTAATTGAGTGCAAATAGGTAAATTTAGAGTTTATATAAGTAGACAGCCATTTGAACAATGATTAGGAGATGTGGTGAGGGTGCACACCTGGCCAGCAGCACACCTGACCAGTGGGAGTGAGTGCTGATTTGCCACTTAAATGTAGGAACCCATCTCCTGACACAGTTACCAGGCACCTCAGTGCTTGCCCACCCTCAAGTTGCCATGGGGCAGGGGCTGAATAGGAATTCTTCCACTTGGCTAAAGCTTTAACAATGGAATTTTCATTTCACTGTTTTGCACTGCAGCACCTGGTAAACACCTGCTTGTAATTTGACCAAAGCACTTAATATGTTTTGGTTAGCAAAAGGCACATAGAAAATCCTGGAAATACATAAATAAAGGAAAACAGGAAACTGAAGGTGCTCATGAGCATCTTGAGGCATCACTTGGATGGTGGTCTCTATGTGGTTTTAGTTGGGCATAGACCCAAACTCCCTTGAGGCCAGCCCATCCCCTCCAGCCAAAGTTAATAAAAGCCAGGAGCAATCCTTGCCACTTCTTCTGACCTTGAAGCCAGGTTAGGGTTCTACTGAATTGAAGATGTTGAAGGAGGTGGGAGGTGGAAACTGGGCATCTACATAATACAACACCACCACCCACTAAAATTCCAATAGGTGGTCTTCTACTTGGGGAACTCCTGGTTGAAGTGTATTCCCTAAAGTAATGTTTTGGCACCACGTGGGCAGGTAGGACCAGTTTGTACATATTTTGGGAAGGATATGCAAAACTGGCCTCCCTGTGCGGTGCTGGGCTTCAACATTGGATGAAGCTATGAAAAAGCAGTTTCCACACCACAGGTTGAAATATATAAAGTACAACTTATCTAAAAAATGAGAGTGAAGAAATCATACCCTTTGAAAAATTATGAGCACTCAGCTCTCAGGGAAGATTCAGGGCAGATTAGCATGTAGTACAGAATATTCACTTCAGAAGATAAAAGGGCTATAAAATTTAAAATTGATTTTTTTTTTTTAAAAAAAGATTTCACTCTGAAACATGTCTTGAAAAACACTTAATCCATAAAGGTTAGAATATTAGAACATTTATTTGCTTCAAACAATATACTTCTGACTAGTGCATATACCTTAACTATTGTTTCTCTACCTCATTGCATTTAGTTTAGGTATATTTGTTTATTGCAGCTATTTATTATGTTGCCCTTTAATAAAATGCTCAGAGTACGTTGCAATAAAAATAAGCAAGAAATACAAATTAGCTAAAATAAAGATGTCTGATCAGAACCAAATTAGGAAAGAAATAATTTAGTTGTGACTTAAGACCTCCTTAATCATCTCCCTCATTTTCATTTTTGTTGCATGAAAAGTCTTGCTTTATAACTGAAAAAACTGAAAAGACAGTCCTTGGGGACTGACTTTTCTAATTTCAAACTGCACCCCACCCCCCTGACTCTTTGGGAACTCCAAAAAATGTTGGAAGAGTAGGAATACCTGCATTTGCCCAGGTGAAAGAGTAATATTTGGAGAGTGATATCTGGCCTCAAGCAGCAGCTCTCCCCCATTGACCTTGATAACTCCAGCAACTGCCAAAGGTCCTGGTTTCTTGCTTTCCCTTCTGCATTTTCCAATTTTCTATTTTAAAAAATCATCCCATGACCCACCCTTTCAATGCAATTATTGCCCAGTTTCCCCTTCTTTTTATCTCCATACTCCTAGAACACGTTGTATCCTCCTGGTTTCTTACTCCTCCAATTCTGTTTTTGACTCCCAGTGCCTACACTACTCCTCTGACTTCATCTCTGACTTGTCATCTCAAGTTCAATGTGTTCCAGACAAACCAGCTAGTCTTTGCTCAAAAGCTATCTTCTGTTACTGATACATTCTCCTAATACAGTGATGTGATCACTAAGCAGATCTGGCACAAAGCATCGTTTTTCTTGGACTTTCTTATGTTCGACCCCTATTCAGTTTGCCACTATCACCCTTTTACAAGCATCCTTTCCATTCCTTCTAAACCTGCCTTGGCCTTGCGCCTCACCTTATTTTCCCAGCCTTATATCTTGACACACCCTTTAACCTTTTGTTTCTCAAGTTCCAACATCTGCAGCTGCCCTAAGGCCTCCTGCTGGTTCAGAGGTTCCCTTTCTCCCTTGCTGCCCCTTATATCTGGAAGTGTTCTCTGTAATGTCTGCATGACTCTGAGTCTCAGCTTTTCTGTGAAGCCTTAGGAACAACTACCTTGTCTCAGGAACCTGTTGCTGTAATGAAGCCTAAATATGTGTTGCTGAAATAACTGCATATTCATTTCCTGTTTACAATTGCTCCCTATATTATTTTCAATAATAGCAAATTCATAAGATGAAGGGAAATACATTTTTTCAGTGTTTCAGTGGGGCATGATAGCTATGGCAAACAAATCTGCATAGATGGCATCCTATTGCAAAAGCATGCACAGGGAAACATCAGCAATTTTTATCGTTTAGGTCAAAATGTTTTTATCTGCAAAATCAAGTGTTTTGATTCTACTATGACACTACTTTAACTCGGTGCCACCAACAGACTGCATTGTACAGCTGGATTTCCTTTTTTTTTTTTTTTTGAATAGTTGCTACCTTTCTTTCAAAGATACTATTAATCTAATGCTGTATCTGTCACTGATAACAGAAGAGATTTTATATTTCTGTCATTAAATGTTTGGTGTAATAGTAAATTTTAATAGAATGTGTTAATAGAAACATATCTAGTCGTCGTCTTGTATAAGTGACAATAGAGTGTAAGGTAATGTTAATTGTGCTATAGTATTAGTAATCTCATCATCTTTTTGGTTAAGGATGAATAAATACCTAGCTTTTAGTATGTAAATTACCAAATTACCACTTTGCAGAAATGGGTCAGGTTACAGATGTAAATGAGGCCTAAAATGTCTCATTAGGTTTCAAATTGCCTTTTTTTGTTTTCTTTTCTAAGCATTATAAATCTTGTAAGCTTTTGAGGTAATTTTCTTGCTTGACTAAGTTGGTGCGGTCTCTTCCAATAACAAATGAACCAAATACTTCTTAGCGCTAATTTGATCTGAAAAGAATCCAGAAAATTGAATAAGAGCTATACTTTTCCTTTTATGGAAAGTAGAATGTCACCCCTGTGTTCCTCCGCACAGCCCACTGAATGGGCAGAAATTATTTACTGTCCATGTTCTCCTCTCCCCCAATACCTTGGCCTTTACTCCTGCAAATGGAAGTAGCAAAAGAAGAAGTTAGTATCATAGCTCTGCAGCCTAATTTGAACTACTGCTCAGTTCTGCTGCCTGTTTTTGATGACATGCCTCAGCTCTGAAATATGTCAGGTGGGATATTAATGGATTTGCTTAGGCATCTCCAGTTAAAGAGCTGTCTTCACTCCCTTGTACAATTTCTTTCTGTTATACTGTCATTCTTTATGTACTAGAAAAGGAGATATATATGACACTCGTCTACAGAGCAGTCTCTGCCAAGGATATATAGCATATTGTCCAGGTTGATAGGTGTTCAGGCTACATTCACAGCTAAAAGAAAGGAAAATCTATTTCAGGACTTAATTTAAGCACTGACCTGTTCCAATTACTGGGGGAATGGGAATAATCAGTATTGAGGGATTTGCAGTCTGGTTGTATCTCATCTGTTGTCACTCATCTGTTTTCACTCACACAAACACACACACAGTCATTCATAAATTTAAATTTCAATAAAATTGTGAATGTCAAGAATTGGGGTAAGGCCTTGAATATGTTCTAGAAGTCTCTTTACAAGAACACTGAGGGCCCATTCTTACATCATCTAATATTGGGTATTGAAGCAACTTTCTCATGTTTCCATGTAACACCATTCATGTTTAATGGCAATGTTTGCTAACCTGGGTTGGAGAGGGTGGCATTGCCATTGCATATTATAATCCCACTTGACCTTGTATATTGATGTTAATGGAGTGGTGTGGACAGATATATGTGTTATTCTAAAGCAGCAATGCTGCAGCAAGCAAAGGCTCCAGCAGCTCAGTCAGCTGCTTGTGGCTGCAAAGCCAAACAGGATGTTTGTGACTGTTGCCATGGAAACAAAGGGGCAGTCCATTCTCCTTATTGAGCACAGGATGTGAGCTCAGTGTGTGTCATATGACCTGTACAGGATGTACATGGGTGGAGTTTGGAGTTTCTCTCTGTTTGTTGAAGAGAGCAGACATCTTTGACTGTATGGCTGCTAAAGACAGGAATAAAGACATGTAGATACATTTCTGTCTGAGTCTGATTCCCCTCCCTGGGGATATGCAGGGAGGAGGAGAAGGAGGAGATGCAGTGGTGTGTTTTTCTCACAGCCTGAGGAAAATCGCCGGAACGGACCTCGTGTGTTTTTCCTGCCGGGAGTCGCCGGAGGGAGGTCAAAGGAATTCAGCCGGTGCCTGGACAGATAGGCACATACCTCTGACCGAGGCAGAATTCTAACAATATGTAGGCTAGAGCTATGGGAGAAAAATAGCCATGCTTAAAGCATATGAATTATCACACATCTTGAGTTAAATGGGATGCACAATCCAGGTGGGATATGAGGAGCTTGTACTTAACAGGTACTATTATATTCCATTTGAATTTAAGTAATGTAGTTGAATTCCTGGAGACAAATTTCATACTAGTATAGAACTTCTTTCTTCACTGATCTAAATGTTGTTTGGCCTTTGTGGAATCTAGGGAAGGGCAATAGCTCAGCTGTGGAGCACAGAATTAATATCCAGTAAAATTTGAGGTTCAGTCTCTGGCGTCTTCACTCAGTGCTGGGACTATCCCACAAAAAGCTGTTGGCAGTGAGCATGGGGAATAGGTTCCGGACAACAGTCAGGATTCTGAGTTACTCTACCTACAGTGGACCATTTTGACAGGTGGGCAGGGCCTGCCAATAATTGGTAGTGCACTGTTTGTGTACTGCCTGTTCTCCCTTTTCCTGCTTTGAAGCCTAGCGTGAACTCCAGGAAGCTCTCTGCTGAAAGCAGGAACTGACTGTATTAGGGAGTTCTTGATCAGGAACTCAGCGGTGTATCTGATCCCTGCCCAAAGCATACTATGAAAAAGACGCATGGGGGTAAAAATTAATATATTGAGGGCATTTTTTACAAACTTAAATCTGTAATAGAAATGTAAGGCCTGCATTCGTTAGAAACCACCTTTGATTTATTTTCCACATTATATCCTGCATTAACCACATTTTCAAGTACCACAAATGCTCAATGTACTTTACAATGGTTTGTGTGAAAATAATTTAGTGGTATGCTACATGCATACACTGAAGGGTAGGGAATAAAAGACTTAAATGAATTGAAGCACATAACAAATACATGCTACCAGTACCATATGGCAGGTTAGTTGAACACGGAAACATGTATTTTGTTATTAGAGGAAGAGGTATTTCTCTGATACAGCAATGGATGAGAACAATCACAGTTAAGGATATAAGCAGTTAGTCTATCTCAGAAGCATATAGCCTTTCCTGTGCTCTTCAATGCCTCAAGTACAATGGTACCTCAGGTTACAGACACCTTGGGTTACAGACACTTCAGATTACAGACTCTGCTAACCCGGAAGTAGTACCTCGGGTTGTGAACTTTACCTCAGGATGAGAACGGAAATCACACGGCGACAGGGCAGTGGCGGCGGGGGGAGGCCTCATTAGCTAAAGTGGTACCTCAGGTTTTGAACAGTTTCAGGTTAAGAACAGATCTCCAGAACGAATTAAGATCTTAACCCCAGGTACCACTATAGAGGTCTTTTGTGGCTCTGCTGCTAGAGATCATTTCAACAGAGGATGCCAGAAAATGAACTTGGACTCTCAGATTCATGCTCTGTGTGATCAGGAGTAGTAGTTTTGTGCAAAGCAATGTTTGATGAGTTTATGTGCTTTAAGATGCAATCTTACGCACACTTACTTGGTTCTAAGTCTCATTGAACTCAGAGTAGGACTGCTATTTTTCACACTGCTCATTTTAATTATTGTTGAGACTGGAATAAGTACACTTAAGTAGAAGAAATAAAACAAGCATCTGTGAAAAATATGATTGACATTTTCCCAGCAGGAAGTGATTCTTGTAAAGATCCTGAAAGTCTTCTGTTTATTTGAAAAAAGGTAATTATTCAAATATAATTGGGCTCAGGAATTTATCTGTTCCTTTGTCTTTGACTTAACATATTACTGATAATACCCAAAACGTTTATAGATGTTCCAAGTTCAAGTTAAGTTTTGCTTATCATAGCAGAATAAAAGTTTTAGACAACTTTACAAACCATGATATCTTGAATAAGGTCAATGATAGCTGTATACGAAAACTAATGATTGCCAAACTCTTCCTAGTGCCTATGCTTATGTAGCAAACACCACAAACAATAAGAGGGAGGTACTGGCAGACTTGAGGCACCAATGTGGCATGCATAACTACAAAAATCTTCAGAGGAAAAACTTTAAGAGGGAGAACAACCTCCAAGCAGCCCCATGATATCTTAGTGACATCGACTGCTGAGAAACTGAGGCCCTATTCAAGTATCCCCCCTCATGTGATTACAGCTGCATAGAGGTGGGGAGACTGGACTTCCACTTCATGCCCCTGCCCCCTCTGTCATGTTCTTGTTGCCTGGTCCATCTACTGCTCATGCATTGTAAGAGTGAAATGCAATGTATAGCTTTCTGTGTAATTTAGAACCATGGAAGGTCATGCAGGAAGCTTACACACTAACAGAAGACTCCCTGCTGCAGAAGTTATCCTTACAGGAAGTGAAAGACACATGGAGGGGGTGGGGACAGACGTGCAAACTGTTCTCCTTCCTTACATCATTTTAATATGTGAAGGGGAATGCCCTGATAAGGCTTGGGAGACATAAAGAAACCATGACAACTGGGTAGGGGAGGAAAATAGAATGGGATGGCTGAAACAGGACATAGAAACGTATGGTGTAATAAACATATAATGTAATAAATACATCCAGACTAACTAACTATCTGTCAGATGGTGTGGATAGGACAATGAAAGGTAGAATATTATTCCAGAAACATACATTCTCCACCACTGGGCTCAGATAATGTTCACAACCATCAATAGTTGATAGTTTAAAAATTATGCGTTTGCTGGTGCAACAAATAAGTAGGACAACGTTTTGTTTTCTGAGTGTGACAGAGGTAATGAGGTGTGAGAAATATATTTCCTTTGCAGTGCACAGGGTTATAGTTATAACATCTAACAATATGCTGCTTTATTTGTTTTACATGATTGTAACAGTCATAGTGATATTTTATTTTTTGAGTATTTGAAACGGAGGACAGAAGTTAATAATCTTAGATGGAAATTGCAAGAAGGTAGTAGTTTATGAAGCACTATCAAAATATGCAAAGTGTGGTGGCATGCTAATTAAATCTGTCTAAATGAATTCCCCTATATTACTGCTTATAAATCATCATAGAAGTTCTTTCCTAAGAATTTAGGATGGGAAGCACTAGAGCAAGAATAAAATTCAGATGAATCTAGTTAATTTACATTAATGATGGGGGGACCTTGTGTGAATTTTCAAAATTATACCATCCCTGTATAAGCAATAAAAAAACTAAAAGAACAGTTTACAACAAAAATACTTTGCAATGGATTATGACAATTATAGTGTAGTTTTATTATTTATGATAAACCCCTTATAAATACTAGAAAACATTTTCTAATATATCTTGTAAAAATATGATACTGCACTACGGTTTCTGTTACTAAATCTTTGCTAGGACAGTTGTTTTTTTAAAAAAATGAAAAGTATGGCTTTTCAAAGCTAATAATAATAGATAACATATTATTATTTGCTAATGATGTTTTTATAAGGCAAAGGGCGAGAAGAGATTGAGTAACTTGAATACTGAAACTTGAATACTGAAATAACTTGAATAACTTGAATACTGAAATTATGATAATGGTACTAAGGAATGTGTGACTATTATTTCCTCCTTGAGTTGGCATGACCTGATTCTTGATGAGAGCAACAGAAGACCCTAAGGGGGCAATCCTTTGGCATAATCCACTGGGATGAGCCGATTTCCATCTCAGCAGATGTGAAGTCCCCAACCTGGCTCACCCAAAGATATGACAGCGCAGCTTCTTCATCCCATCTCAGCCTGTGTGTCCACCAGAAGGGGCATTTGAAGGGGGTGGTGGTGGTTGGACTTAGGCCTAAGCCTATTGAGCTCAGCCACATGACCTGGCAACCTGGCATAAAACACTGTTTTAAAGGCTTGTTTTATTTCCGCCAGGTCCTGCTGTTGAATAACGTTTGGATCTGATGCATGTTTATGTTAGCTTATCTTATACAGTGGTGCCTCGCAAGACGAAATTAATCCATTCCGCGAGTCTCTTCGTCTTGCGGTTTTTTCGTCTTGGGAAGCACGGCTATTAGCGGTTTAGCGGATTAGCGCTATTAGCGGTTTAGCGGCTATTAGCGGCTTAGCGGCTTAGAAAAAGGGGGGAAAGGGAAAAAACTCGCAAGAACTCGCAAGACGTTTTGTCTTGCGAAGCAAGCCCATAGGGAAATTCGTCTTGCGAAGCACCTCAAAAGACGGAAAACTCTTTCGTCTAGCGAGGCATTCGTCTTGCGAGGCATTCGTCTTGCGGGGCACCACTGTACTGTTTTGCTTTATGCCAGCTTCTTGTGCATAGGATACCTTTCTAACTGATATTTGCTTGAACAAGGTATCCAAAGTATGCATCATACATTACTGTATGGGTGTGAAGCTGATATCCTGAATATCTGGAAGAATGTAATAATTATAGGGTTGGAAGGGATATCAAAGGTTATCTAGTCAATACCTTGATAATGTGCACATAAGTTTTTATCCTCTCCTGTCTTGCATTATTTTTCTTCTTTGCTGCGAAGGAGGAGGAGGAGGAGGAGGAGGAGGAGGAGAGTTTGGATTTGATATCCCACTTTATTACTACACTATGGTGTCTCAAAGCGGCTAACAATCTCCTTTCCCTTCCTCCCCCACAACAAACACTCTGTGAGGTGAGTGAGGCTGAGAGACTTCAGAGAAGTGTGACTAGCCCAAGGTCAGCCAGCAGCTGCATGTGGAGGAGCGGGGACGCGAACCCAGTTCACCAGATTACGAGTCTACCGCTTTAACCACTACACCACACTGGCTCTCAATGACACAAATGAAGCAAAGAAAATGTGTAAAAGTGAAAGCCTGCCTTCTATTTAAGCAGAAGAGACACAATAGCTAAACCTCTAATGAGAAGGCATGGAAGGTAGCATCTAGATTTTGAAGAGTCGCTTCTATAGTAAAATAAATTTGCACACATGATTTGGTTGGTTTCTTGTGTAATCTGTTCAACTACGGTATTTTGCTGTCTGCTTCAGGTGCCAAACTGTGTTGGGCCGGCCCTGGTCAGCCTTGAGTATGTGTTCATATCCTCTGTTGTTCATGACCTCTTATTTTTCTGTTAAGCTTTCACAAGATTTGTCTCTTCAAACAAATTTCTTAAGACTTTACCTCACAACCACATTGCGAAGACTATAAAATGTGGATTTTGCACATACAGTGAAATGACTACAAGTCAATACATCATCATAAGCATATTGGAAAAGCATGACAATTTATTTCAAACTCTGTAGAAAAAGGAGTACCTCAATTCTGGCATTTCAACACTGAAGGAGTAAATTAAACCTTCTGTTTCACTGGGCAACAATGCATTCTACAGTGTGCAATTAAAAATAAATTAGGCATAAAACCTTAAAGGATTGCATAAAAATTTGCAGTATTATGATTATAGAGCATATATCTGTAATTCATTTTGACCAAAGAGGTAGAAGTTTGCCTTCAGTCTAGAATAATTTAATCTGCAACTGATCTGATTGGATATACTATTTTACCATTTGGGCAACTGAAGAACTGCAAGTGCAATAAACCACTAAGGATTTCAGTCACTAGCACACTTTTATCCATGATGCAAAGCTGGTATTGAATTATAATCACCTTCAAAAAAAAAAAAAATTGCATGCCTGTGGGTATTACGCTTTGCACTAACCCCGTTAAAGAAAAACAACAAAAATATTTTTTTGGCTTGACTGGGTGATTGAAAAGCTTAATACCCACAGGTAAGATTTATGCAACCTACTTGGGACCTGAGCCTTATTCATAGCAGTTGATCTAATAAGAGCACTCTAAGACCTTGAAGTTTATTTTCATCAGAAGTTTTGCATTCAAGGACTCAACCATTAGACCTTTTTAGTGACGATCAAAAGTTTTTCATTCCAAGTTCAAGCACAGACACTGTACAAGCACGTAACATTCCTAAAATATAAAAGGAACAAAAGAATGGAAAATGTGCCTTTTAGTTCTCAAAATAAAAGGATACTTGAAGACCTAAAAAACAATTTCTGATGTCTCTTGGAAAGAATTCACAATTGTATTTGCATTTTTCTGTCTGAAATTGATTTATCAGAGATGTCTGGATTTTTTTTTTACTTAACATTATTTAAATGACAGGTAACATCAGTATCAAAAGCTGAAGTATTTTTGTAAGAGTTATTGGTAACCAGTAATGACTGTTCTGTCTCCATGGCTTATGCATAGTGTCCTCATGTGTTTACAAACTAAAATATAAGAGGAAAACTGAAGGAGAAACAAAGGTGAAGAGTTACTCCCCTTTGATTATTTTTTTAAAGAACATTATAAAAATCACAAAAATGGAGAAACTGTGTAGAGGATCGCAAAACTGCCACAGTGTTATCACCAGCTTCCATCTCTGGTGGTCCTTGGAAACAAAGGAATAAATCTAGGAAATAAAGCACCGTCTTCTCACTCAGGGGCCTTAGACCATCAAATGAAGCCTGATGTGGCCCCAAGACCATACTCAAGACACCATACAACCTTGGCGAACTGAAAACATCTGGTGCAGTGAAGCAATGGAGATCTCACTGATAGGTAACACGCACAGATAGCTGTTGTTATACTTGCAGAACCCATGAGCTGTGCAACTCTAGGTGTTTCCTGTATACCTTTAGAGACTTATCAAGATTTCAGTCCTTGACATAAGAACAAAAAGTGTAAAATGAACAGTAAGTATGCTGGTTGTTGTGGCTATTCGAGAAAAACAGGATGATACTGCAATCTCAGAAGTCTCTGCTCTTGTTCTCAATGCATCATTACACTTGCAGAGGAGAGGGGAAATGAGGCCTCCCCCCCCCTCTCTCTCTCTCTCTCTCTCTCCCCCCCCTCCCCCCAGCTTGCTATTGCCTTATTAGCTGAAGATCTATAAGCATAGTTAAAGGGGAAAGGGTGGGTGGGGCTTGGAAAATTGATAGGTGATTGGTGGAAATAAGTCTGGGTAAGTAGGTGGGAGGGGAATTTTTCTCTAGCTCAAAATGGAAAATAATTTGGAATGGTAAAGCTCACCATCTATTTGAGGCCCTAAATCTCATATTTATGAGCCAGGAAATATACATTTCTGAAGCTGGAAATATACATTTTGGTGATGTCAATAGTTTGGAAAAAGAAACTGAAAGCCATGCAAAATAATTTTTAAAAATGACCTGTTTTCACTGTTGGCTCGGGTGGCAGATATGGCATTGGGTTGGATCCCTAGTCAAGGCAGAGTGGGATGGGTCAAGAGCTACAACCCATCCTTCCAAGGAAGTGGGGTACCCCATTAATGGGGTCCAAGCAGAAGGTGCTTCTGTCCTGATGCCCAGACAGAGGCTGATGGGCCATAGCACCGCCCAAAGTGGTGATCTAGGTGGGTCATGCCTATTTGATGTACGTCATAGGGGGATCCTTAACCCGGATCAGGAACAGTCAACCAGCAGGTGGGTTGGATGATTTTGGATACACACCCAATGCCTAAGTTAAAGCCTACTGACATATGTTATCAATAAAGTTGTGGCCTGTTTTGTTCCCAATATCTTGTCCTGTGTTTATTTCATTCCCTCTGCCTTGCTCTCTCCCCATGGTGGTGGGCTTCCTGCACCTGGGCATACAACAAAAAATTGAAGGCCATGAAAAATAATTTAAGGAAATGACCTCTTTCCATCTCTTGTTAAACAAGATCAATCACTGTATGCGCACAGAATGTGCACTTCTACTAAATACTCACCTGTTTCAATTTTATGACCAAAAATAGCACCCCTCCCTCCCAAAAAAGCCATTTGATTGTGCAAATATTAATAGCATTGACTCTTCTGTTTGCAGGTTCAGTGCTATTCATCCCCATGCAAGTCACTGCTCCTTTCCCTTTTCATGATTAGTCACATATGTGATCCCATATCTATCAAATTTAGCAAGAAAATAACATCACAATGGGGAAACAGTGGTAACAGAAAGTGAATGTAAGGTTTATTGGATTAGTCATATGGATATTCCCAGCCAATGAAGGATTACATAATGAATGAAGTGATGTTACTATATTGCATAACCAATCAGACTTGGCTATGAGATGATAGCATCATTACCAAAATAAGTAATTAAACAAAATGAGTAAAGAAGATATGAAGTGGAAAGGCAAACGTTTCTTCTTTATGCTGAAAAACTGGAAAAGGGTGGTTGTTTTTCCAAAGCCGAAGGAATGTTCCCAACATCCTGTGCCCTTTTAAAATGTGGGGGTTTTTTTGGGGGGGGGAGGGCGGCAATTATTGGGTTGTTGTTTTTATTTTGATTATGTATTATATTTTGTTTTTATTCTGTAAACCACCCTGAGACCTCTAGGTATAGGGCGATATATAAATTCAATAAATAATAATAATTATAACATTTTGCATGAGCAAAAATTGAGATACACACGTAGACTTATTTAAAAGCATGATGCAGTTCTGACACCCCCCTCAGGACGCATCCTGGATAAAGTTACTTCATTTTAATGTGCAGTTAATTAATTAATTAATCACACCAATCAATTAATACTTGCTATTCTCCTTAATAACTTATTAGAAGTGATGAAATATGCCTCTTGCTTGAAGTATTTGCCTTTCACACTAACAACAGAATGCATCTTAATTAGCAGCATATGCTAAGAGTGTGCAAGGCATAAGTCAAATAAGCCCTGCCTTTCCTCCTAATCTACACCTGTTTAATTACTGTCATTAAAAGGACAGGGCATTATTGCATTTAAACAGCTGTTTAATTCCAGCCTATGAAGATTTATGCATTGGCTCTGTTCAGAAAAAGGGAAATTATTTAGAGCTTTGAATGTACACTTGTATGCTGGTATGTCTTGTTTATTTGGAAATTCAGGCACTCAGACGTGAATGCAGAGAATCACGCTTGTGAACTACACTCTTTGTTTGCTATTACTTGTTACTGTCCTCCACCCTTGCTATTGAACTGTACCTGATTTGTGTGGTTAGCAATCCCTAAGATGGTGAAAAGCAGAGGGCAATTGCTGTGGCACCAGAGTGGCCAGATACAAAACAGCCACTTCTGCTGAAATGCCTTCTACTATTAAAAGTGCAGGCGCCCTGTCCTCTTTTGCATCTAGCCACTCGGGCAGCGCTGTGGTCTAAACCACAGAGCCTAGGGCTTGCCGATCAGAAGGTTGGCGGTTCGAATCCCCGCGACGGGGTGAGCTCCCGTTACTCAGTCCCTGCTCCTGCCAACCTAGCAGTTTGAAAGCACGTCAAAGTGCAAGTAGATAAATAGGTACCGCTCCAGTGGTAAGGTAAACAGCATTTCCGTGTGCTGCTCTGGTTCACCAGAAGCGGTTTAGTCATGCTGGCCACATGACCCAGAAGCTGTCTGCAGACAAATGCCAGCTCCCTCGGCCTATAGAGCGAGATGAGTGCCACAACTCCAGAGTCGTCCGCGACTGGACCTAATGGTCAGGGGTACCTTTACCTTTTTTACCCTAGATGATAGCCAACAGCTGTGGGTATGCTTACAGGGCAGTTGGCAAAAGAAGGCATAGAAAAAAGAGAAGGTATAAAGCAACTGTCTAAGCTTGTTTCAACATAGTTGAAGCCACTAAAACAAATGAAACAAAAAGTCCTTCTAAATGACAGTAGAGTGAGTACTAGGACAACTGAGGACAGTTCCAGCTAATACAAACAAAAACAAACCACAAAACTCCCTAAAAACAGAAAACAAGCATGGTTTTATTCAACTTTTTTCTTCTTTGCAACAAGGTTTTAATGTGTGTGGGGGGGAATGATTTTGCATCTACTGTTTCAGCACTTCAGCACCTCATTCTGTGATTCGACCAGTGACCAGAAGCCACTTTCACCTCCCTGATAACAGTTTTGCTGCTATTCTGCTTTGTAACTATTATGCTTCCCTCCCCCCACCACCAAAAAAAACATTTCCTCTGAAATAATCATATAAGGAGGGGCCAGGGCCCCAGCATAATTTCAAGGCAGCACATTTAAAACAAACTAGGAGCAACTTTAGTCACCCAGATATCAGCTTGGTTAGAATACTTCTTCAGATCTTTAAGAAAAACAAATAGAACATTAGTATTCCTAAAGGCATGAGTTTAACTAAAGTAAAACTTATTACCGTGCAAACATCCAAGGTATGTCATTCTCTTTTTCTTGGATGATGAAAGGAAAGAACATGAAGTGAAAATACAGAAATCTCACGATGGAGATGAAGTTGTGGGTAACAGGATAGGGTGAAGGACTTTCTTATGCTTGCATGCTCACCTGCCCAGCAGAGATGACTGTGATCTCAAAAGAGACTTTGATCAAAATAAAACAGAAAGGTGTCACTGTAAAGCCACCTTTTTGTGGAGCATCTGATTGCTGTTTTCTGCATAATCGTATAAGCCTAGTTATTAGTTATTTGAGCATTACAGACATACATCTTTGTGGAATAAATTGTAAGCAATAAAGAGTGATATTCCCTATTAAATGCATGCCATTGCACAATAGCAAGTCACTGGAGCTTAAAAGCCACAATTACTTCTTTGAAGAATAACATTATCTTCATATTGGAGGCTGCACTGAAAAAAAACCTCCCACTGTCACTAGAATGTTATACAGCCACTGTCAACTTTCCCCCGCCCCTACTCTCATTCCCTGAAAATCCAATACCATTTACTTATAGAGCTCTAATTGTGGTTCCTGATCTCCTCTTGGGTTTCTCCTTCAGTTTTTATTTATTCAGTTATTATTATTATTATTAAATAAAAAACAGTTCAGGGGAAGGAGAATGGAAACAGATGCTAAAGAAAGACTATGCATTGTGAAAAATATATTTCATAGTAGGATACAATCCAACTCAATGGTATAAAGTTGGAAAATGTTGATCACTTCTCCTACCTAGGCAGTTATCTTTCCACAAGGGTCAACATTGATGCCAAAATCCAGCATTGCCTGAGCTCTGTGAGTGTGGCTTTCTCCCGATTGAAGTGCAGTGTTTGTACTACCAACCTTACTGTATGTGAAACATGGGCCACTTACAAACACCATCTCCAACTTCTCAAAAGATTCCATCAACAGTGTCTCTGAAAAATCTTACACATCACTTGGGAAGACAGGTGAACTAATATCAGTGTACTGGATGAAGCAAAGATCACCAGTGTTGAAGCAATGATTCTTCAACATCAACTTCGTTGGACTGGTCATATTGTGCGGATCCCTGATTATCGTCTTCCAAAGCAACTACTCTCTTTCGAACTTAAAAATAGAAAGCGTAATGCTGGTGAACAAAAAAAGAGGTTTAAAGACTGTCTCAAGGCAAATCTTTAAAATGTAGTATAAACACCGACAACTGGGAAACACTGGCCTGCGAGCGCTCCAGTTGGAGAACAGCCTTTACCAAAGGTGTCATGGACTTTGAAGACACTCAAACTCAGAACGCAAGGGAGAAATGTGCTAAGAGGAAGGCACGCTTGGCAAATCCACGTCGTAATCAACTCCCGTCTGGGAACCAATGTCCCCACTGTGGAAGGATGTGTAGGTCCAGAATTGGCCTCCACAGTCACTTACGGACTCATTGTTAAAACTGTGTTTATGGAAGATAATCTTACTTGGCTACGAGTGATTGCCAAAGAAGAAGACAGGATTCATATCTATGCAAAATATATCAAGTATTCACAAATATCAACAGATAAAATCATGTTTAGTAGGAAAGCGCCAAACATGAGACTGTTTGATCATATAAATCACAGACAACCACCAAACAGATGCAAAATCTGAGGGGTCCACTTCCCCCCTGGTGGCACTTATCTTATGGGTCAGTATTTCCAGAGATGGCTATAACATGGTTTTTTGTTTTAAAAAGCATGAGACCAAAGAATAGCAAGATATGTTTTTCCATCATTTTAAAATGCTTATAGCCCGTCCTTCATTACCAAAAAGGCATCCCAGAGCCGGCTGTCGTAAAAAAAATAAATCCAAAATGTTAAACACATAAATAATAAAAACTAGAAGGATGTGTGCTGGTATATCTTTGGCTGAGTAACGTGTAGAGACTTAATGCCAGCTAAGTCTGACTGAGGTGGGAATCAGCTGGCTGAACCTGAGATCCTCTACATCCTAAGCTGCTCATTCTGGCACCTCTTACTATAGGATTGCCCCCTTAATAAATGTTGAAAATGAATAAAATGGCAGCATGCCCTTTAAGTATTATTTTCGTTTTGTTAATGCATCAGACGCAAAAGGTTTTAACTGGAATACAACATGAGAATATGACACTTCTATTCATAGATGACAAAACTAATCTTTAGAGAATCCTACATCCATGACAACTGCAAAAGCAGAGCTGGATCCGTACAGAGTATTAAATAAATGCTTAGGAGGACTTACTAGCAGTTGGCCAATATTAAAAGAACTCACCCTTCTTCTCAAGGAATCCCTGTATTCTTATTAGCAGAACATGGAAATGAGTGGTACGTGACAGACCCCTTAATCCTGGCTCTGCTTTTCCTATAGTTCCTCCAAAGCTGCTGTAACAGATAGTAAACGTAGAGCTGAGGTTGAAAGCTCATGAAGTGTTTGATGACTGCCCATGAGTCTGATCTCATATGTACAATAGTGATAAACAGCAAACATAAGTCTCATTCCCACTTTTTGACACAGCTACTTCTACTGAGGACACGGGTGGCGCTGTGGGTTAAACCACAGAGCCTAGGACTTGCTGATCAGAAGGTCGGCGGTTCGAATCCCTGCGACAGGATGAGCTCCCGTTGCTCGGTCCCTGCTCCTGCCAACCTAGCAGTTCGAAAGCACGACAAAGTGCAAGCAGATAAATAGGTACTGCTCTGGCGGGAAGGTAAACGGCATTTCCGTGCGCTACTCTGGTTTGCCAGAAGCGGCTTAGTCATGCTGGCCACATGACCCGGAAGCTGTACGCTGGCTCCCTCGGCCTATAGAGCGAGATGAGCACCGCAACCCCAGAGTCGGCCACGACTGGACCTAATGACCTAATTTACCTTTTAACTTTTACTGAAGGCCTCATTTCTCAATGCTGCATGCATTCAAAAATCCAAACATGTCCATGGATCTGAAAAAGGTGACCCCAATTTACTGCAATTGTGTTGTGTAAGCAAGCTGCCTTGAGCATTAGAGAGTAGTGGGACTTGACCAAATCAAGCTGCCTTTAGAGATGAATGGGCAAATCCTGAGGTTAAACAGGTCTTAGGTTATGGTAAACCAATAAATTAGTAATTTCAAAATGTAACATGAACCACAAAACTTAAAAGGAGCTTAAACAGATAAGCATTTCAGACTGCAATCCTACACCCACTTACCTGGGAGTAAGCCCCATTGAACTTAATATGATTTAGTTAAGAGTACAAATGTATTGAACTTAAAATATTTCCATATGCTAAAAATCTGAAAATTCTATTTAGAATTATGCTTTCTCCAAAATTTATTGCAGTTTGTGCAGTTTGTTTTCTATTCTGTATTAGTTTGAAGCTCCATTGCTACTTGTATTAATGCTGATGCTTCCAAAAATTATTTGTATTTTATACTTTGTTTCCAAAAAATATTTTATTTGATTATTCATTTGTTAAGCACTTTGCATGTTATTGAAACAGAAATGCAAGATATAATTGTTTTAAAACGATATTTAAAATTATGGTTTATGATTTTACTTGCTGTTCCAAGAAAGGGTTACATCCAGTTATTTCACCTCTCACTAAATAGTATATTACTTTGAACCCAGACTCTGAGAGAGACTGACAGTGCTCACAATGTCTGCTGACACACAAATACACTATTAGTAGGTGTTGATTCTGCTAGGAAAGGGTAAATTGGATTCTGCCAATTCACCCATTGACTTTACTGCAATGCTCAGAATTAAAGTAGCTAGAAGTGATTCTTCGCAGGGGACAGGAGCTGGGGTGTGAAATGAACTGTCCTAAAGTAAGAACCTCAAGAATAGCCAAGTCAGTAGGAAGGAGAAAAAACACTTTGTGCTGCTCTTTTTGGTCATTAATTTCTCTACTAATCGAAATAAGGCAATGAGGCACTGTGATTCCACATTGTGTTTATACTATGCTCAAAAGGAAGTTATCAAAGAAAGTTATATTTAGTGTCTGGCCAGATGAGCCTAAATAATTCTATGCAGAAAGCCTATTCACAAGATGCCTCAATGTTAATAACAACAATTCCCCCCCATTTGACGTTATAGCACATACTGCATCATGTGTGAATATTCAAAAATCAATGTGGCATGAATTTTTCTGTTAAAAAGCGCGCGCGCGCACACACACACACACACACACACACACAGTGCCTCTGTTACCAACATGGTGTGTGTGTGTATACACACCTACCATGTTGGTAACATAGGCAATTATTATTTGCATTTGAAGATGAATTTTCTTCTGATGTAGTTTCATGTCTTGTACCATAGATTGTATTACATTATTTGGCCTCAAGTTAATTATGCTTATATGCATTTAAATCAATGGGACATGTTAGTCCTGATTAAATTAAGACCTGTTAATTTTAACAGGAATATAAGCATAACTTTCTTTAGAGTGCAGCAGAGACATTTGTGTTCTGTGTTAGACAGAGAGAATCCTCAATTTGCAATCAAGTCGACCACAGTGTTACTGTGGGATTGCAAATGGAAGAGAGCACGAACTAAAACACACACATAACTGAACACACATACACCACTGCCATGTAACCACTCCTTTCTAAGTGCCAGGAAATGCCCTAGAACTGGGGGTTGGTGATCCCTGGGGCTGGTGGGGCAGAAAGCAGATAATGGTCGGAAGCCAGGGGTAACATAGGCAGAGCTGGTGATAGGTAGAGCACCGAAGAACTACAATCCTATGCACACTCACTTGAGAGTAAATCTCCTTGAACACATTTGAACTTACATCTGAGTAGAATATATAGGATTATATTAGTAATCACAGTGAAGTTATATATTGGGTTGGTTAGAATTGTGATTCATTCCACATTCCGAAGTAAATCTTCCCATACTGGCCCCCGCAGGCACATGTATGTGTTAAGGATAATGGTTTAATTTCCTGAAATGGCAATGTTCACTTATGTTAAATTACTGTGTATTTTTAACATGGTCTCCCCCCTTTGGCAGTAGCTCTCATGTGATTGGCTGACTGTGAGTCACATGAAAGAGGCATTCCATCCTGTTGTGACTATTATTCAAGTAACTGTCATTTTTAACTGCTTTCTGATCTCTCTCTCTCTCTCTCTCTCTCTCTCTCTGTGTGTGTGTGTGTGTGTGTGAGGTAGAATGGCTGCAGAGAGAGGCTTCTTTGGGTACTGCTGATGACACTGTGTGTTTCAGTGTGATCTGTCTGAAGTGAAACAGACAGAGGAAGATCACTAAACGTTGATAGGGAGAAACCTGTGCAGGAGCTCTCTATAAGAAACAAAGTGAATAAGCATGAGGTTGTAAATACTGTATATTATTTTCAGTTATATGTTTATGAAAGTAAACATATAACTGAAATTATATGTTTACTTTCATAAGCATTGCATATGTCAAAAATTTAAAGTGATGGATTCAACTGCCTCTTTGACTGGTGGGCATGGTGATGGGCCAATGATACAATATTAGAAGCACATGTTAACAATCTATCGATCAATAGATATAGATATAGTATGGCAGGAATTGTTAACATGTGCTTCTAATATTGCAGTTTATTGTTTTGCTTTCTACATTTCTTGAAATCTCCCCTTACTTAAAATGTATACTTATTTTGAGTCTTTCTGCAGAAAGATACTTTCCCCCCCAATCCTCCCTGCTTTGCGCTGTCCCTTTCAGGACCTCATGATATTGCAGCATAATCACTGAATTCATATTCTTGCGCTTTCAGCCACAGACATACCATTCTACTGTAAGATTTATTTTTACATTTGAAAAATGTAAATGTGATCATTAGCTTAGCATATAAAATAAACTTGGGGGGGGGGGACCACAACTGTCCTGCTGTTTGCCAGGCTGTTTAAAAGCTGCCATGGCTCACTTTCTTCTTCTTCTTCCATGTAATGAGATAAGACAAGAGATCAGAAAGTCTCAAAGGATTGCATATTTTTTCTTATTTGGAAAAAGAAATTGCATTTTTAGCATCCAGACCTGACAAGTTTGGAATGCCTGTAAAAATGGACCTCTGTACGTTTAAAACAAAGTGACCAATCTAAAACCCACAGGGAAGCTACTCTGTAAACTTGTGATTTATCTCACTCATGCTAGGGGAGAGATCCCTTGCTGCTCTCAGCATACTGCTGAAAATGCATAAACATTACTTCTCTAACTACTCATGCAGTTACATTGTAGCCAGAAATGTGTGTAGCCTTTGAAATTTTAGTGAGAGTCCATATGAGTTATCATGCTTGCTGTTATAAACAAAATTATTGTGAAATTTGCCCTTGAAACTTGAAATCCAGCAACTAAAAGGAAAAGGAAAAAACTCACCCAAAAAAACAGAAATAGTAAGCAAATGGCTTTTTAAAAAAAGAACTTCTGAAGACAGGCCGATTTGTGTTCTTCAGAACTGGGCAACACTGGATGGCTTTTCTAAAATCCTAAAACAAGGTCAGTGCAAGGAGAACTATACAGTTGGCCAGAGATTTCATACAGGTTTCCACTTCCAGTACTAAAGAGAACATCTGTATGTGACACTCCAAAGTGCCTTGCTCCCTCAAAAGTGCAAATACAAATACTTGCAGGGGAACTATAAAGCAATATCTAACCCCACTTTTAAATGCATTTTGAATACCCTTGAATTTTGACCCACGTTATGTCACATTCTTGAAATAAAAAAAAGGAAAGGGGAGGACACGAGGGATTACAAATATGCAAAATAAAAATATATGTACATTATGTTAGTAAATCAATGAGACCTGCTCCTGGGGCATCAGTCACATTCATTTTCAGTGCTCTGGATCTAGAGTTCTACTCAAGAACAGAGTATTATTGATTCCACCTTTCTTTTGCACCCGCTAGAAACCTGCTCCAGAGGTTTGGGGGAAACTCTGGAGGAGTGTGGGAGATAGCATGGAGGGAAAGGGGACATTTTGAGAAGTTAAAATTGCCTCCCTGCTGCACTCCACTAGTAGAAATGTCTGCTGGGTCCAAGCCCCATTCACATGGAAGGGGACATTCTGCTAAGAGGACACATTTGGATTAAACCTGTTGATCAAACCTACTGTGTTCCCTGTTTTTGTTAACCTAGTATTTGGCGGGGGTTGGGGGGTTGGGATGTCTAATAACCGAGGTCTCAGGAACTGCTACTGTCAAAGGCAGTATGCTTCTGAATACCAGTTACTGGGAAAGAAGGCTGGAGCACTGTTGCATTAAGGCTTCCTGTAGGCATCTAATTGGCCACAGATAGAACAGGATACTGGACTAGATGAGCCATTGGGCTGGTCCAGCAGCCTCTTATGCAATATTGCATGAGCTGCATTGAGCTGCATAGGATCTGAGCAAAAGACACAGGCTTTTGTAAGGTCCCAATCTTTCAAGGTAGCATGAGCAGGAGAAATTCCTGGACTGTGCATATATATATATATATATATGTGTGTGTGTGTGTGTGTGTATGACATTTAGAAATTAACAGTTCTAATAGAGACGGATCGGCATTAGCAATTTATTTTGAGACTGGCTTAAGCAGTCAGCCAAAGCAGCTGGGATATAATCTGCCACATAAGAAGTATTTTTTGATTATTTTTAAAATGTCATTGAAACTTTTCACACAAATATAGTTATAATATAGACTTCAGTGATTTCAAAAGGATCTAGCCATTCCAAGATCATATTTTCAATATGACATGATGCATGGTATTTCTGAAGCTACTTTTTTAAAAAAGACATTGCCTCAGGAAGTAAAACTGAGTCACTTTTCACACAGGTATGCTATTTCATGACTGTCAGGTGAAAACTTTTCAGGATTAATGCTTTATAATTCTCATATGGCTGATGCTTAGAACTTCAAAGTGCAGTAGAACATTTCAAATTTTCTGTGGCCCATGAGGAAAAACCTCTTTTTTATTGAAAGTGGCTGTCATTTTGGAACATTGCATTTTATGCTATACAATGATTACAGATTTTTATGAGAATTAAATTTATGCACAAGCCATACAGAGCCACCCCAGCAAAGTAAGGCTGTTCGATATCTGTGGAATGTATAGCTACATGACCTTCCCTCTCTAATATGTTTCATTTAAAACCTCCTCAGTCCTCCTTAAACTTGATGGTTTTGCTGAAGAAGTTTGTCAGAAGAATGAACATACACCAGATTGCTTGTCTTTTCATATCACTAGTTATTATGAACTAAAATGACATAAAATCAATATATATTTCCAGGGCATGGATCTTACTACACTTTTAATTTGAAATCTAACAGTGGTAAGCCATGAATATAGAATTTAATTCTGCAAAAATAATGTTGTTGTTTTTTTAAAAAAAACGAGCCTTCCCTATTTATCTAATACTTCAAGAAAGAGTAGTAGCACCCTCTCTGAATTTGTATGAAGCTGGCACCCTTTGGCAACTAAAACAGCTCTTTGAACCATAGAACAGATGTAATGAAAATTGGTTCCATTAAATGCAGCTGGCAAATTACAAACTGAGAAATTAATGCACCATACCGTGACACTTGAGGCTAGAATGAATCAAGGTGTGGTTGCCAGATGCTAACGCTTCTTCCCCTTCGATGTAAAACAGTTGTGTATTGTAAATATAAGCCAAACTAGAAACTATATTAAATCATGTATGACTATACCAGATCAATCCAAAGAAATCTCTACCAATTTATGGTCAATGAGGCTAGTGAAAGACACCTATCCAGGAAGAAAATGCATAGTATAATCAGTTGCCCTGATCCAGAGATCCACTTAATGCTCAGAAGCAGCCTGCAATATGCACCTCTAGTTAGATGAGGAGCTGGCATATGTAGTTTCCCATCTCAATCTGAAATCTGGAGCTGTGTGCACAGTGTCTGCAGTGTGTATTCTTAGATAGATGGGGAATCAGGTATGCTAGTAAGTGCTGCATGTGTGGTTCCCTAACTTGATCCCACAACTGAAGCTTTGTGCACAAAGTCTGTTTTAGATGCAATAACTGGATGCTCAAGAAGGGAGCAGATGACCAGAATAAGTTTTTCTCCTCCCATTTTCCTGCCAAATAGCTGTGCCTGGACCATCCCTTGTCATTAGGGATGATGGGAGTTGTAGCTCAGCAACCTATGGCAGGACAAAGGTTCTCCACAGCTAATGTACACTGTCCTAGATGCTCCACTGTATAGGTATTACAAATGCTAAGAACTAAGACTTGAGGGGTGGGGGAGGGCTCTAATTAAATCTATTTACTTTTCATTCCCAGTACACTGTTCTATTAACATATAGCATATTAAGCATAACAATTCAAACACTGAAAAGAATGAATAGAAGGCCTAGTGCTTCTTTTTCGAGAAAAATAGGTGCCAGTACTCTACATGAAGTTGTTACTGTAAGTGCCACACTTTTTAACAACAACAAAAAGAGGTGCTGTTACTACATACCCTGAAAAAAGCACTGCCACAGTAGCCTTAAATCACAGAAACATACCACACTTTTCCAACATTCTGCTGACGTCTTTTTAACAACAAACAGCCTCAGTACAATTCCAGAGGGTTGGAGACAGCTAATATATTAAATGGGTATATGAATTTAACGTGTTTTGTTTTTACTTTCAAAATAACAGCTACAATAGCCCAATAAGGATCATGGCATACAGCGAGGATACTTAACGATGCCCATTTCCCCAGTTCAGAAAGACAGGAACCTGGATGGGAGCTGTTGCTTCAGCAATGAAACAGCTTAGACTGAGAGCTTACTGTATATACACCCCAACTGCCATGGCCAATGGGCCAATAACATTTGGAGAGCACCACTTTGACGATCCCTGCTCTATCTGTGAAGACTGACTGGCCTTCAGTCAGTTAGCTGAGCACTTTAATGTTGGCTCTAAAATTCCACACTGGCTCACCACCTCCTCTGCTTCTGTGGCCCAGCAGACATAAGAGCTGACTAGGAATCTCCAGTCCTCCTTAGGTAGCAATGCCCAGATCCAAAAGCAACTCAGGGTCTTTGGCAGTGTGGAAAATTGAGGGAAGGGTCTGCTTCCCTTGCTCCTCAGGGGAAGAGACCTCATCCTTGAGGTCTGGGAAGGACTGAACTCTGACTTCTCCATATCCTAGTTCAAGTGAAAACCACACTCCATCTAGGAAGCTGCTATTTGCCCAGGAAGGAAATGAATTTATTTAAAATAAATAAGCCACCTAGAGTGCCTGGGGAAATCCAGCCAGATGGGCGGGGTATAAATAAATGATGATGATGATGATGATGATGATGATGAGTTATGCCACACACCCTTAACCATGCTCTACCTTTATAGGAACTACACACCTGTGTGAGATTTCTGAACATGGTTCTAAATGGATATAGTGATATGTATGTTTGGTTCTCCGCTCTACTTTATCACCTTCAAGTATATATGCTTAGACTCTGAATATTACTAGCCAGCTGATAGGGATGGAGAGTCGGCCCTGGCTTTAGAGCTTCTCCTCATCTCACCCTCTTGAATGAACAGCTGAGTGACATTATTTATCATACCTTACTAGGGATATGCATATTAAATTTGGATCAAATCCATTTGCTTTATCAATCCTTGGGCTGATTACTCATAGTCCAAATGGATCAGCCTTGGTTCCTCAGCAACTATGTCTGCTGCCCCATGCTAATAGAAGGTTGTTCCTCTTCTCTGTATTACTTACAGGAATCAGTGTCCTTTTTCTCTGGCAAGATGCTATTTGTTCCATAGAAAAAACATACCAGTGCCAGGTCCCTGTATGCTTTCTTCCCATTGTGCAAATAGCTTGTGGGGCAATTTAGATCAGGAAATCAGGAGAAAGGGTAAGACCTTCATCCAGTTCAGGTTCACTAATATTCTGAGCATGAATTGCATTTGGTTCTGCCCTTGTTCATAGAGAGAGCTGAGGAATTACTTTTCACTTATGACAGCCTTTCCACATTTGGTCTACTAAATCCATTTCTATAGACCTTGTGAGTAAAAATAGTCATTAGATTTTTAGGTAGCTAGATTCTGGAAAGCTTGTCTTCTGGAAGGCTGAGCTTGGTAAATTAGCTGGGTAGTGACCCTAACTACTTCAAAATGAAGTTTTTATTAAAGCAATGAATGGAAACTAATAAAGGCCAAGTTATATTCCCTTGAATGTAATGGCCCACAATTCAGCCTCAAAAGAGTTCATAAGAGAGGGTGTGATTTAGATGACATTTAAATGCAAAAGCTCCCAAGAGCTCATTAAATTGTACAGCAAACAATAGAAATTTCCTTAATAAAATCAGGCTGAATCTGTAAACAAACCCGGGTACAGAAATTAATGTGGATGCTACAGGAAAAATAAGTGGTTTGGATCCAGACTAAGCTAGTTGAATTTAGCTCCCATTGAAATCAATAGGATACGTTAATCGTAACCTCGGTCCCACTGATTCAAATGGAACTAGGTCTTATTAACTTAGCCTGGATCCAACCCATTATAATTAAATATCATCTTTCACATAGTTTTCATGAATACACTGAGTGCCAGATAGTAAATTCTTGCACAGGCTTCAGATGATGTTTCCCCAGCAAGAGATTTTAGAGTGCATTCACACTCATTTGGTTTCAAGCAGCAGTAATTTCAACAGCAGAGTACTTCTCTCCTGTAGTATCTGCACTGCCAATACACTGGAAGATAATCAACTTTTGTTTATTTCTGTGCATTTGTACATAGCACAATGGAAGCTACCAGGTGAGACCTGGGAGGGTCCACCACTCTCCATTTGAGAGAATCCTCTGCGTTTTCTTTTCACTTTCTCTTTCTGTTTAGATTAGTTTCTCTTATCTTGTGGTATTATAATTTTTTTAAAAAATAAAATCTTATGACAAAAAGTAAGGTGGTTATGCAGCTGTCACAGACTATAGCCACATGCAGACTTATTTAGGAATAAAGGTAAAGGGACCCCTGACCATTAGGTCCAGTCGTGGCTGACTCTGGGGTTGCGGTGCTCATCTCGCTTTATTGGCCGAGGGAGCCGGCGTACAGCTTCCGGGTCATGTGGCCAGCATGACTAAGCCGCTTCTGGCGAACCAGAGCAGCGCATGGAAACGCTGTTTACCTTCCTGCCGGAGCAGTACCTATTTATCTACTTGCACTTTGACGTGCTTTTGAACTACTAGGTTGGCAGGAGCAGGGATGGAGCAACGGGAGCTCACCCCATTGCGGGGATTTAAACTGGCGACCTTCTGATCAGCAAGTCCTAGGCTCTGTGGTTTAACCCAAAGTGCCACCCACTTCCCTTATTTAGGAATAAGTCCCAATAAACTTGATAGAATTCTCTTTCAAGTCAATTCATATTGAACTGGGCTCGCAGATGCCTACCAGCTTTGTGCATGTGACATTACAGGGACCAGTCCTCCTGGTTTCTCGGCTTTCATTCCAGGGGACCCAGTAGTGGTATCATAGGAACATAACTTATACTGAGTCAGACCATTGGTGCATCTAGCTCACTGTTGTCTACACTGTCTGGCAGTGGCTCTCCATTGTTTCAGGCAGGGGACATTCCCAACCCCACCTGGAGATGCAAGGGATTGAACTGGGCCCCTTCTGCACGCAAAAGCAGATGCTCAACGGCAGAGCCATGCCCCTCTCAGAGGTGGCACTAATGGCTGTTCCTGCTTACCTCCAGTCATGTTTATTTGATGTCTGTAAATTGCATTGAGTGTCAATAGTGACACATAACTATTAGCTAAAAAATGGCCTACTACTGCACTGTTTTGTCACCTATGTTAACTAATGTTGCCTTTTGTTTTGTATGTTCATTGTATAGAAGGCTGCGCTGCACGTCTCCCTCACTCCATGTGTAAATAAAAGCAAGCAAGCAGCATTGCTACATTTCCCCACAGCATGGTGGTCCCTCGTGTAGCAAGTTTATCCTCCATTCCTTACATGCATGCAGACAATCTAGGCATTGATGTAGGACTGCTCACTAGGCAAAAGGTTAATATTGACTTGGAAATTAGCCAATCTCTAGAGTGAACTCTTATGCTTATATACTGCGAAGGCAAGGGAATTTCTGTACTGCTGCTTATGCTATATCGTTCAGGAATTTTGATTGGAGTTGCAATCGTCCAAATTAGTTTATATCCCTGTGAATGACCATGACAAGAGGTCTGGGGATTTCCTCCCACTCTTACTAAAGTTATATAAGTGTTTTGGTTTGCATATTGTTTAGGAACATTCAGGAAATTTGACTGGTAGGCCTTTAAACATGAACTGAATCAAATATCTCACTCATCCCTACCTACAGCATATATCAGACTTGTGGTCTGGCAGTTCCTTGCCCATTCTTTAGAAGGACAGATCCAGAGTAAACAAATCAACTCAACTCACTGGAGGCCAAGATTATACTAACCATATATTTATTTTACGATATGAAGCTCCTCTTTACTAGAATGATAGTCCATGAGAGACAAGGTGGATATGTTTGCTTATACCACATTTTCCTTCCTTAGGGCATAGGTGCTTCTCTCATAAGTTATTCTGGAATTGAATATGCAAATACTAACAGAACAAGTGATCAGACTTTTATAACTGTTTTTTTCATAATTACTGTTCCTTTCCTACCATAGCTATTGTCAGCACTTACCAATATATGTTCTAAAGAGGTCATAGAGGAAAAGAAAAGAAAAACTTGGCTGAACATTTCCTTGTCTGTGAAATCATTTCACTGTTTTTATATTCATTTAAACCTTTGACCTGCCAAAGCTTAAAAATAAGCTACTGAAGAAAAAAAAGTGAAATGAGCAACACTTTGACAAAATTCTTTCATAATAAAGTGGCTTCTAGGTGTTATACTAGACAATTAATACTGCCTTCAAGGTCATTGAAACATACACATGCCTGGCCCCTAGAGAGGTAATTAAAAGTTGAATTGGGTGGTGATTTTTTTCAATGGGATGTAAGGCCAAATGGGAAATTTTAAAAGTAATTTTTATTGCTGAAAACAACTGATGCCACCAATTGGGTATCATTTATTATGGAAAACAGCCTGTTCATTCTTCTGCAATGAGATGATAAACCCCCAAATAACAATGGGAGATCAGTTGACTTTGAATATGAAACAGAAAGTATTTCAGATTGAATCTGAAACAAACTGGGCAAGACTACCTGTGCATTTTAGACCAAAGAAGTAATGCAATGCAGGTCAAGTAAATGATACCTATTAATTGCTGTGGCATGGATCCAAAGCTGTCTAGCCTTGGATATGTCAGTGGAAATTGTAACTTTCCCCCCCGAAGGGAAAACTCCCATGGCATATCAGATATTACTTATAAAATGACCTTTGGTTTCAAAGAGATTTGCCAGGTAGCACAAGTCCAAAGCTCCCAGGGTGCATGGAATCCAATGTATGGTGCTTTGAATCTAGGTCTGTGTTTTCAGTGGGTGCCCCCTATATAGGAAACAACTTCCACTCACTGGTGGAGGAAGAGGAATGCGGGGGGAGGGCACGGCCCCCAGCAGTGCAATCCCAGCGAGGTGCCATTGCGGCTGGGCACCACGCCCCCGCAGGCAGTGTGCCACGCCCCCAGGATGCACGCTACACCCCTGTGGGTGGGGCGTCACACCCCTGGGGCGAGCGCCAGTCCCACCCTGCCTGCTCTCCACCCCCCCAGTGCCGGAGCATGAAGCTCCGCCACTGCCTCCACTATCACTATTGCTGCCCTCTTCTTTGCAGGTATTTCTTTTCCCCACACTCTTGAGAATAAAACCATTTTTGATTTTGTACACCCCAGTGTGTGATACTGAGGCAATGTCTTAATAGTTCCTAGACTCTAAGAAAGAAAGCAATTGCAGTAGCAAACTGCAGAATTGTACCAATGGATTGTTAGTCTGACTTGTATCCAGTGTCTGCCCCCATTATGTTTTAGGTTTCCCCCCAATTCCCTAAAGCATGTTTGGGGAAGATGACGGATGCATATGAGGGAGGAAAGGGTGGAAAGTTTCATTATGCAAGTGTAAATCCTTATGGTGATGGAATGGTTACAGTGGTGCATTGGATAGAACCTTCTGTGCTGTCCCTGAAGCCTTGGGGCAGATAACATTTAAGAGTAATCTAACTGAGATCTGTCAAAAACTAGCTGCCACTGGACAGTGTGGTACAATAGTTCAGGCAGTCAGAATCAAGGCTTTATTTGTTACCCTTGGGATACCAATATATATTCTGTGTCAGGAATAAGCTTACTGTGTTCTCTGAACTCAAAGTGTGCGTTCAAACCTCAGTGTTAGAAACTGGCTTGTTTGAACTCCCCATTATCTACCATTTATAATTCAGATGGCTGTGATGCTAAACTGTGGTTAAGCTAAAATATAAGTGGAAGCTTCTGATTTCCTCCTTGCAGCTGCAACAGAAGAGGAAATGAGGTGGGGGAGCAACTGATGCTGCCCGTGACTCAATTTTGTATTGCTAAATCTAACCAGGCCAGTGCACTCAGGACAAGGAGCTGTGCAATATAGATTTAAAAGAAGACAATCCTAACAAATGTACATTAGAATGATGGATAATCTTCCACAATTTTTCTTCTACACTCCTGGAGAGGTGTAAGTGCTAAATCTGCTTAGGAATTTAAGAGGTGACTTTCTGAACATAATGCTGGCCCAGCACTTCCAGTTGCTATCCTGCTTCTAGCAATGACCTATAACCAGTACTTTGTTGCAAGATGAAAAACCCATAATATATCTGGACTATTTTGTAGAGCTGTACCACATGTGAGAGGGAAGGAATTCCTTCTTAACTACAGATAGCAATTACTTTATGCCCTGGAGCAAGAAGACTGATATCCCTTATACCTAGCCAGTGGAAGCGTAAAGCTATTCTCAAATACTATGAATGTTTGAACTTCCTGAAGCACTCCAGAAAGTGTTTCATCTCAATACAGATTCAGTGGATCCATTACAGCTTATGTTGCACTACACAAAAAAACATATTGTATTTGCCTTTCTTTTATCACTTCTCACTTGATCATGCAATAAAGGACAAAAGAGTTAAAAATGTTCAGTTCAATTTCCCTAATCAATTTATTATTAATATTTCCTTTATATCAACAGAAAGGAGAAATAAGTAATTAAACTGGTTATAAGAAAGTTTGGTTAATGTGTTGGTGTTCAGAATCAATTTTATTGTTACAATGCACAATGTATTGTTTTAGAATCTGGTCATCTTAGCTACACCCTTTGATAGGCAGAGAAGTTTTGCTTTCATCAAAACAATTCAGAAAGCAAAGCCCAAACACAGTGACAGGGAGCATCTACAGACCATTGCCAATGTCATTTCTCTGTTCCCACAAGGCAGAAAATGTTTACTTGGTTGGTGTAATAGACAGAATCACTAACTACGCACATGTGCACAAAGGGAGAGATGGAAAGTCAGTCACACAGAACATAACAATCCTCTGGGACTGAAAGGTCACGTCCAATAGTGTGACAAAAAAATACCCCTCCAAACCCAATATTCCAATCAGGTTCTTGTCAAGTTGCTAATGCCTTCATGAATACTATTGAATGTATTTCAGAGCAATGACCAGGGTACTCATTTAACTCAAAGAAAACTGCAGTTTTTGATCAACTCCCTTCAGTTTTCCTACAGATACTGATGTTTGTTATTATGCTATTATCCTAATTCTATGTATTATCGTAAGTCGACATAAATTACCATGATAATGTCTTAAATGTGTAATAGGAACCTTATGCCTTTTTTAGCATTATACATTTATTGCTGATATGTAAACAATTTTACACCATAGTTTTGCTCTGCATTAATGGCTGTATAATCTCTAAAGAAGGAGATCAAGCCCACTGTATATCATAATTATCTAATACTCATAATGAAATAAGAGATAAACCAATAAACCTCTGCTGCTGCAGGGTAGATAAAATCTACTAAAGGAGCAAATTATTTTTATACAACATTGCGGAATAATACATTTTTGATATAAAGAAACATTTTCTGTAGCATAAAATCCTAAAAAGGAGTTCCACAGATTGTATTATCTAGAAGTTACTTTCTTGTGAAGTTACTTTCTTGTGATGACAAAAAATTACATTTGATTCACCCTATGGAAATTAGTATGTCAAAATGTACCATTGCTGTATATCTTGTGTTGAATCATAAATATACATTAAAACTCAAAAGTAAATGAGTTTCAGTAGAGCAATTAAAAAATTCACACCCATGAACAAAGGCAGGAAAGATATCCCACATATTAAAAACTGAGGTGAAAAATGTCTCATTTTTGTTACGTACAAAACAGTGTGTCCAACATGAAAGACACAAGATACAGCAAGTCTCTCTACACAGCAAATATCAGAAGAGCTGACAGAAGAAAGGTTCAAGTAACAGAAATGCACAGCGCTTAGTGTCATGAGCTGCCCTTAACCTTTACCTGGAAGAGTGGCTTTTAACCCTTTATACTACTGTTAAGGGATGCGGGTGGTGCTGTGGTCTAAACCACAGAGTGTAGGCCTTGCCAATCAGAAGGTCAGCGGTTTGAATCCCTGCAACGGGGTGAGCTCCCATTGTTCGGTCCCAGCTCCTGCCAAACTAGCAGTTTGAAAGCACATCAAGTGCAAGTAGGTACCGCTCTGGCGGGAAGGTAAACGCCATTTCCGTGTGCTGCTCTGGTTCGCCAGAAGCAGCTTAGTCATGCTGGCCACATGACCCAGAAGCTGTCTGCGGACAAACACCGGCTCCCTTGGCTAGTAAAGCGAGATGAGTGCTGCAACCCCAGAGCCGTCCAAGACTGGACTTAACAGTCAGGGGTCCCTTTACCTTTACTACTGTTATGGGCCTACAATCCCCAGGAAAATGTTCAAGTCCATCACTAGCACAACAAATGAAGTAGGACTGTTATCAGAGCACATGCTTTGCAAGCAGAAAGTCCTGAGTTTAATACCCCTCTTTCCCAGCCAAAACAAGGAAAGACCTGAGACTTGGTGAACTATTCAGTCAGAATAGGCAGCATTGAGCTAGATGGATCTATATTGTGAATCAGTATAAACAGCCCATAGTGATGGGTGGTACACTTTTGTATGTGGGTTTGAACAATACACACATTTTTGCAAACAGTTCCCCTAACATAATGTATTTTGTATAGTATTTTGACCTCTACATGCATTTGGTATGCACACCTTAGCTTAGTATATTAATTTTTGTACATATTACTTGGGTAGATGATACTACTACTACTACTACTACTACTACTACTACTACTAATTTATTATTTATACCCCTCCCGTCTGGCTGGGTTTCCCCAGCCACTCTGGGCGGCTCCCAAAAACATGATAAAAGATCAAACATTAAAAACTTCCCCAAACAGGGCTGCTTTCACATGTCTTCTAAAAGTCAGATACAGTAGTTGTTTATTTCCTTGACATCTAATGGGAGGGTGTTCCACAAGGCGGGTGCCACTACCGAGAAGGCCCTCTGCCTGGTTCCCTGAAACCTGACTTATCGCAGTGAGGGAACTGCCAGAAGGCCCTCGGAGCTGGACCTTAGACAAGCATATTGAAAAATCTGGAGATGTGCAAATTTCAAAGGATGGCTGTACTTTGGTTTGTGTATTTTTTCAGAAAATACAACTTAAGTAAGCTCGTCTTTTGATGCAAACTGAGCTGAATTTCTCCTGTGCTACATACTTGTGTACAGAATTTACAGGGTTGTTCCTTATGTGTTGAAAAAACACAGGCAATAAATCCTTTTTGATTGCCTCAGACAGAATGGAAAGATTCATAGAGATATACTTTCCTTTAAGGAAAACAGTTGACAATGTCTTTCATGTAGGCTCTTGGAGTTAATTGTAGGGAACTCTGAGGATTAAAGGCATCTTTCCAAATAATGGGCTTGTATAGAATCTCAAGAAATATCTCATTGCTCATTTTAGCCGAAAATAGCTCACAAAGATAGGAAGCAATGTCTTGCAGCGTACAGGGTAGGGGCCACTGTGGTTCAGGCCAGTGTTCGAATCAATCCTTGCTTCTTCTTTTTCCTGGGGCTTCTACTAATTAGACAGAAAAGGGAATTGCTACTGTGTTAGAAAGACAGTGAGTTGGGTTCACTGCACCTCAAGTTTAATTCTGGGTCAAAAACAGAGCAACTTGGATAGAATAGTTTCAAACATCTATCAAAATAATTACCAAATCCACTGTATATCATCGTAAAAATTATGTCAAACTTTAAAGAAGCTAGAAGTCATAGGGTATCCTATATAAATCTACATGATTAGTATTAATATTCAGGGTTTTTTTTCCTTTCTTTGTGAATTTTGGGATCTGAAAGGGTTATTTGGAAATAAGTAATTTTTAAATGTCTTAAGGCCAGTATCAGGCAGCATACAATCTTTTATAGTTTTCTAATCTTTGTGACACGATGCCCTCCAGCAAGCACAGAATGGTTCCTCTTTTGGTGCTTTTAAAAAGACCAGAATGAATCAGAATAAAGTTGGTCTCAGCATGTTAAAACAGCGTGAAATGCATTCCCTTGCAAATTGTTTACAGAAAAATGTGTTTATGGAAATGTATCCCTGATTAATATTACTAAAGGTAAAAGATCTTCTTGGAGTCATTTTAATTGTATTCCTTCCCTTAGTGTATTGAGTCTGTGTGACATTCAGACTATCACTAAATCCAGAAACAGGTACGCAACACAGCCGTATGCATTTTGCATGGAATTAAAGTTCAGCGGGATCAACGGTGCTGTAGAACCCAGACATTCTCACAACCTTATCCTTAACATTTTCCAGGCCTTCTAAGATTTTGTCATTCTTTTTATTTTTAAAATTCTGCTGCTTTGCTATAAGATTAATTGTTATATTTTATCATTTTGTTGAAACTATAAGCTGTCCAAAGAACATATTGGGTAGCACATAATTAGGTAGCATATAACAATTTTATACAAGTAATAAAAATAAATATTTATTCAGAAGCAACAGAGCAAGCTAACCACACCCCCTCACTGGGCGAAGAGTTGGAATGAGCGGAGTGTTCCTCTGTCCAAGTTTCCTGGTTTAGGTGGCCTCCTGGGTGGAATGGATACCGGCAGAATCCCCGCCAGAGGTAGCCAGTGGAACTGGGGTGCTCTGAGTGCAAATAGGAGCTGGACCAGCCGATGATCCATTAGATCCCAAGCCCATTTCACTGCTGTTGTGCATAGGGCCAAATTCAGGCCTGGCTGTTATGCCAGCTCCAGACTGACACAGCAAAATCCCTTCCTCCACCCTCCCAACAGGGCTGCAGATGCAATGGTGTCCCTACCACTCCATGCAGACACATTGACGGAGAAGGGGGGATAGTTTAGATTTCAGCCTAAGTCCTACTCAGGAAAGTGGGGCTTATTTCCTAGTAAACCTATGTAGGATTGCGCTATTAATAAAGCAGATTGAATTTAGCTTCAAAACTGTGATGCAGCTACAGCCTGAAACTAAGGAAGGTCTTAACAGCAGAAAACACTTGTGATTATGAATAAGAACAAGTCCCTCTTCCCAACCATTTCATCTCCAAAACAGGAATATGGAGGTGCTTGTTGATTCAACATTGTTGCTGGAAGCCCAAATGACCTCCGCAACATGAAGTGCCTTTCATTAGCTGAAGTCGGTGCATCAGCTGTGAGGCCACCTGGATGATATCCCAGCAACGTTTAGTGCTCTAGTAACCACTAGACAAAAATAAGCACTTATTCACACCACACACCTCTAGTTCTCTCACCAAGCCTTATTTAATACAAGAAGGCTGACTTTCTCGCATTTCACAGCTAGTTAGTAATAGAATCACTCAGATTAGCTTTCTTCCTGCAGGTTCCTATTGAATCACTTTTGCTACCACTCAGTAAGAGCACATCACTAAATTTAATATGAACCACTACTGTGTCTATTCAGCACCAATCTACTGATAATCTGCAACTACTGTTCAGCCTTTGTCTTCACTGTTCCAACACACATGAAAACACATGCAACTTTAAGTATACAGAGGCATATAAGATGCCTGAATATCTTTTTTTCTGCTTTTGCACCAGTACTCCAGTTCAGAACCAAAATATAGTAGGCAAGCTCCAACATCACATCAGAATACACAGCATAATTCCTTTTCTTCCCCACCCCCCAAATCTGCCCCAGGTGGTAACCCAGCTCTCCATAGAATGTTTTGAGGGTGCACAGTGGGTTGCATGTTGGAGGAGAAAAGGGGTAAGTCCCATTTCTGCAACTGGAGATCTGTTGCACAACCAGAACACAACAAGTGACACACAATAATTATAATTATCATGTCCATTGATCTTTACAATGTGGTATACACACTGGAGAATGAGTTAGATAAAGTCACAGGACAGTTTCATGGCTGGCCCATTACAAATGTGAAAATCAGGGATGCAAATTGACTTGCATCAACTCATGGGAGCTTAGGGTATACCTGTTATTGTTTCAGAATCTGTGAGAGAAGTTGTAGCTACACTTTAGACTCTACAAACACAAAAATGACTCAGCTATGTTAGTAGCTTTAGAACCTTACACTTTAAATATCTTCTATGGAAACCCCTTATCAATAGAAAAGAAATGAATTTTACAAATATTTAAATTGTTAATTACACATGCAATCTGCACAATAAACCTATTAAAATTGTAGATGTGTGTTTGTGGAGTGAAGTTGATTTCCCACTCTGTGCACAGTATTTTACTGTTCCAACAGCATGAAAGTTACACTGAGTTATAGAATTAACATCCAGAACAACAAAATCTACTAGTCAAATGCATATCAGTTGTGATTCTTGAGACTTTTACCATGACATTGTTTTTTTACCCCATCTTACATGGATCAAACTATTTCAGTCAGGCAGACTCATAAGGAGTCAAGCACTGAATTTCTTTGCAATAGTCCTAAATTCTTTACTTGACTTTTAAGATACTGCTTTGAATTATTAATCTTCATACTTCTAATGCCGTGTGTATCATGCATGGAAAAAATGAATACGCCTAGGGAACATGTGCAGTGTGATCTTTAAAGGGCACAGCAGATATTTTACTTTCATGCAAGAAAATAGAAATCCTGCCACTCAGAATTCCTGAAAGGCTTAAAAACACGTAAACAAGTAAAGGACTCAAAAGAAAGGTAATATATGCCATGTAAGTTCAAAGGAAATGTTCTACAGCCAGATAAAACTAATTTTGTGGCTTTCATTCTGAGAGCCAATACATTTAAAGTAAACTACTAAAATATAAAAGATTACAAGTTCGCTGAATCAGAAGAATCCCAGCTTTTGGTATGATTAAGTTTTAATTGTATTTCTCCTTAGGGATCACTAGTAGCTAATAAGCTCACAAAAATAGTTCTTTAAATAGCAAGAGTAGTAAAAGTCTCTCCATGTGCTTTATTTTGATATGCTTGGTTGCCTAAGGCATCCTACTGCCTGCAGTTTCAAATGCTCTGTTTTCATCAATGAAATATCTAAATGAAACACAAAATATGCTCATTTGGAAAATGACAGCTCACTGGCCCTTGTTTCAAGAGCTAATCTAGGGTTCAGTAAATCTAAAATATAAAGCTTTTACTTGGTGCATTTAAATCTATTTAAATCTATTTCTAAGAAATATCAAAATGTATTTGGCACGCTGTAGAATATATTCCCCCCCCTTAAATCCTGCCTATTTTACAGTGATTTCAGACACGATAAAGAAGTACTATCCATCAGATCCACAAGCACGAAACTGGCTGACAGTACTTTTTTGTATCGTGTGAAGGAGAACTGCATAAGTTGTACCAGCATCTATAATCGCTTTGATTATACACATATTCCCAAGCCAGATATGTGAGTAACTGAGCATTTAACCAGTGATAATCATTTATCACATTCAAAATGAACTCTTTCAGGGCCAGGGCCATCTGGGCACCTGTTGTCTGGTTGAAATCTCTGCACACCACTTTCTGATACAGAGACATGTTTTAAGGATGCTACCCATACCATTTTGAAGACTTTAGAAGACTACATTTAGAAGACTGTACAAACAAAGGCAGATCTAGTTGTGCCATAGGTACACAGTGCACAGTGATTCCAGGAAGATTTTCAGTGGACGTGTATTCTAGATAGCAATGGTTGCATGCTGACTTAATCTTCTTTGAGAAATACATTAATTGAGTGGTCTTAGGGAAGCCAAATTCCCAATCTGGATATAAATTATTGGTACCCCCCTACTTTACTAGGATGAGAATGCAAGATTATTACGATGAAGATATCCTTGCCCTTCCACTTATTTGCCCACCACTGTGCTTTAGTACTGAAAGTATGGTTTCTGAAACAACAATTCCTTGCCTGAAATAGTGGCATAATCTCTACATACAGACCAGTATACAGAATTAAAAATTAGATCTTCATTTCATAAATCTGGTTTGTATTTGAGGCCAAGAGTTTTTTTCTGTTCAGATGTAACAGGAAACTATCGCCTAACAAATCCTATAAGGCTCTCATCACAGCATGCAGAAGAAGGGACGAGGGCATGTGCAGGAACATTTATTCTTGGGTTAAGAACATTGATGGTCAATGCACAGCTGTTGGTGGGGAAGTGCATTAGCAATGAAGGAGCATTGTTACTCTCACACATTTGTGAACACATAAGCAATGTACATTTTCTTAGATCTGAACTGGGTCACCATTTTTCAGCGTCAGAACCCAGTTTGTAGTTTGGAAAGAACACACAGGTTTGTTGTAATGATTCACAAGATAACCCTTAGAGAAATCCTTAGGAAAAGAGAGTAACCCCACAGGAAGAGCACTATGTATAAACATTTAAAGTTGATTAAGGAATTATTAGGAACATAGGAACCTAGTCAGATCTATGGTCTATCTAGCTCAGTATTATTCACAGTGGCTGCCAATGGCTCTCCAGGGTTTCAGACAGGAGTCTTTCCCAAACCTACCTTGAAATACCAGGGATTGAATCTGGGATCTTCTGCATACAAAGCAGATGCTCTGTTCTTGAGCCATGGCACTTCCCTCTTTAAGCATATACTGTTTTCTTTTTTTAAAAAAAAAAAAAACATTTACATGTTTAGGATTGTTTTAAATCATATGTTGCCAACTTACAATCGGCCTACACAAGTAATGATTACAAACAGGAGACACTGAGTGCTTACAATCAAAACTGTGTGTGTGGCCGGAGGATATGGGTTAAGTCAATCCTTATTCAAGCAGGATGAATGGTGAAGTGGTTGTTTGATCACTTCGTCATTCACTCGCTCGCCTGTCAACACACAATGAAGTTTGTAAAAACCTCTCCACACACTGATGGGTGAGCTGAATGAATAATGGAGTGATAGAATGACAACCTCCATACGTGACCAGTTTGAATAAGGATTGATTCAACCCAAATCAGGCTGTGTACACAGTCCTTAAACTGTGCCATCCAAATGCTTCCATAATCTCATTTACAAAGAAAATTGGCTCCAAATATTCCTTTACTGTGACAGAATGTCCTTTCCATTATAAGAAAGGAGCCTTTGGATCCAAGCTAGAATTCCCATGGAATTCTCTTCCTAGAGCTCATCTCCTGCTTTCCCTTCCCTTCCCTTTTATCCTCATTATAACCCTGTGAGGTAGGTTAGGCTTATAAACAGTGACTTGCCTAAAATCATCCAGTAATTGCTTCTGGGGATTGTGGGATTAGACCTGGGTCTCACTAGCTAGAGCTCAAGTAGCAAATTCTCAGTCCCAAATCTACAAACTCTGACCATTTCTGTCTGTGAGCACCAACAGCAGGAAACCTTAGAAATTTTGTAATTACAGGCAGGTGCTACTAATCATTGGCTGAAGGGCAAAACACGCACACTGAGTAATATCCGGACCTTCTTTAAAGGTATGGAGTCAACAATTTAAATGGAATAGAATCCTGTGGAATATTTATAGTGGGGAAAGATTTTCCAAGGAATTTGCCAGCTGAAGAGAGAACACAAGTTCCTACATGGAACAAAGGGAGTTGGAGAAGTCCTTTGGTTCCCCACTCTCCCAATAATTAATGTAACATTCTCATTGTTAGTAAATTCATACCAACATGTCACAATTTGAAAGTGCAAGAATGATTGATGAGATATTGCTCCATCTTTATTAAAAAACTGTAAAAATATAGTGCCAGTAAATTGCAGTGAATTCTGTGCAGAATTAGCTAAATCCCACAGAATTTATGCAGTGAAAGGTCCCTTAACAGGTGTGACAATTAAGGATATAACAAACTGAAGGATAAATCCCCCAGTCAACTTGTAACAAAGCAACTGCTGGTGAGAAAATTAACTTAATGAATATTAAACTCTGAACTGTCGACTGAAAATGAAGCCCATGACATATAATATGCCCATTCCAAAGAGAGAGAAAAGGCAAGGCACTTAAACCATTGAAACTAGAACTGGTCATAACAACTAATAATTTTCAAAGTTAAAAATCAGTTTTATTTTCAAGCTCATTCCTAGATTTTAAAAAGTGATTATATAATTTATTAATTGTATTTGTATATTCTACATTATATTTGGCCTGATATTTTGGTTTTACCATGGTATTGTAATTTTAATTGTTCTAAACTGCCCTGATTGACGTCTAAATGAAGGAGAAAATGTTGTTTATCCTGGTCATTATTTAAGTTTCATTTAGTTATTTTCAGTCCAATTCAGAGTAGTGAAACTTAATAAATTACATCATCTTGAGTTAGAATATTATGAAGCTGTATACAGAATATACATATGACTACATAGGCTTTACCTAGTCACTATTCAATCTAAAAAAATCCCTCACTAGTTCTTATCACTACCAACACCAGCCAAATAGCTGCTCCATTCCCATTGGTTACATACAATCTTTCTTAGGCTTGTGCAGCGGCATTGGTGTGCACCCAGGGAATTTTGCCTGTGGAATAGAGGGCAGGAACACTTAGGTGAAATTTCTTAGGCATGCCTTTGAGCAGTAAACACAACCTTAACCCTGAAGTTCCGTCACTTGGAGGGGCCTGTGCTGTGGCTTGAGGTAATGTAACAATGCAGAGCTCCAACATAAACATGCCACAGAAACAGCCCCCCCATTTGTCTTGTGGCATGAAGCAACATGAAGCAAAACAGGCTCGACAGCCTGGGAAACAGTGGTATATTGTAACCTGTTTTATTTATAGTTCCAAAGTCTTAAAATCAGCTAATATGGTGGGGCAGGAAGTAATGCAGATGCACGCATGCAACCACTGAGAAATGTCCACTACAGGGGAAGAGTATGCATTTCTTGGGGAAGGTATTAGGGCAGTATGCAGGGCAGGAGGAAGGCGAATCCACACTGTATGAAGACAACATCCATTCCACATGAATACAAAGTGCTGAGCCAGCCTCTAATGCAACCTCTCAACACACATGGTATACCCCCTTGCCCATTATTCTTGTACATCAGTTATTTGTTTATATACTCTACTTGCCAACCTGGCTTCTAAGTGGTATGATTTTGTGGTGTGGACAAGTATTACCCGTTGAACCCACCTCATCTGTGATATTAGCCAATTTAATGCAAAAAGTATCTCCAAAACAAAGTATCTCCAAAAAGTATCTGAAACCCTAATATGGACATGAACTTTGGACAAAAAGTTCTCACACTCTTACAAGGTACACAGCCCAATGGTATGTCATGAGCTCATTAAATAGTAAGCTTTCTATTTTCCAAGAGAAAATGTAATCATAATAATATACAATTTCTTTTAGGCTCCCTTCCAAAATGCTTGGCACTGAATTGCCAAGGGTGAAAAGAAAGTTGGCCTTAAATACGTAAAGGAAATTTAAACAGATATTAACAAATTGATACCAGAAAAAAACATGCCCTTGGCTGAAAGCTAGAGGATTTGCTCATTCCCACATGTAGAGTAAATTGAAAATTCATAGCTTTTTTCCAAACATGCTCAGCAAGTTAAATAAAATAAACACTTTTTTTTATAAACACTGCTGTGACCAAAGCAATTATATAAAAGAAAATGATACATATGTTAGTCTTACAGCTTCAACTAAATATTAAGACAGCCTTAGTGGGAAGCTGGTATTTTGCTTAATCATAAAGATAAGAACAAAAGGCTACAAATGAGCTTCCCCATAATGCATTGCAAATTATGTCAATAATACTCATCGGCAGGTAGTGCCTCTTTATAGTTGCAAGAGCCAATTTTGTCTTAATACTCATTTCATCTGGATGTCTCATCTCCTCAGCAGGCAATGCCAAGTCTGCCAAACTGTGTAGAATTAATTGTGGTTATTTGGCTACATCTCCTGCTAGACATGAAAGTAGGTAAGCGAGTTATTTTTTATATCTTACTTGCTGAATACATTACATCCAGAGTTGAAATCTGCAGCAAATTTGGAGATTCCTCCTCAAGGTGAACTTCTAAAGAATTTGGAGGGTAAGCAAAGGAGTTTAGATATGACCAGCCACATGTCTCAAGGGGGTTATGCATATTGCTGAATTGCCACTCATTTTCACCCAAAAGTGAAATTTGAAGCAAAATTGAAGAATCTGATAAACATTTTAGTATTTTATGTAAAGCTCTTAGAGGTTTGTTTGTGTGTTTGTTTTTAAAAGCATATATTATTGAGTGGTAGAAAAACATTGTTAAATAAATACCGTATTTTTCGCTCTATAAGACGCACCAGACCACAAGACGCACCTAGTTTTTGGAGGAGGAAAACAAGAAAAAAAATATTCTGAATCTCAGAAGCCAGAACAGCAAGAGGGATCGCTGTGCAGTGAAAGCAGCAATCCGCCTTGCTGTTCTGGCTTCTGGATAGCTGCACAGCCTGCATTTGCTCCATAAGATGCACACACATTTCCCCTTACTTTTTAGGAGGGAAAAAGTGAGCCTTATAGAGCAAAAAATACGGTAAATAAAAACATCAGAGTTTGAATAAGACTAGAACAATTTCTCAGGGAAGATGTATTTGGATCTTCTAAATCTCTTAACACAAAAAAGAAGAAATAAAAATGTTTGTTTCTGGGATATCAATTGGTATTTTAAATCAATAACTGAGTCATTTCAAAAAGCAATAAATGTTGCAGCCTCCAACTTAAAAATCGGGGCTTTTTCTTTTTCAGACCTTACAGATTGTGGATAAAATGGAGTGTTTCGGGAGGTGGCAAAGAGATATCTCTAAATTCGTCTGGCAGGGCAAAAAGCCCAGAATTAAGTTTAAAATATTAACTGATGCTAAAGAAAGAGGGGGGTTTGCCCTGCCAGACTTAAGGTTGTATTATGAATCAGCAGCTTTTTGCTGGCTGAAAGACTGGCTGCTTCTTGAAAACACTGATGTGTTAGATTTGGAAGGATTTAACAATGCTTTTGGATGGCATGCATATCTGTGGTATGACAGGGTTAAGATTCACAAGAATTTCAAGAACCATATTGTAAGGAAAGCAGTGTTTAATGGCTGGACAAAATATAAAGACTTATTGGAAAATAAGACCCCAAGGTGGCTATCACCTATGGAAGCTAAAGCTGTGAAAAGACCCAATATGGAGGTCAAATGGCCGAAATACTGGGAAATACTAGAAAGAGATGGAGACAATTGGAGATTGCAGAGTTTGGAGAAATTAAAAGATAAAGTGCGAGATTGGTTACATTACGCTCAGATTAAAGAGGCTTTTAAATTGGATAAAAAGTTAGGATTCCAGGTGGAAAAATCGAAACTGGAAACAGAACTGTTAGAACCTAAGACTAAGGTACTTTCAAGAATGTATAACTTGTTGCTGAGGTGGAATACACAGGATGAAACGGTTAAATCAGCTATGATAAAGTGGGCACAGGACATTGGGTATAATATCATGTTTGCTGACTGGGAAAAGTTATGGACCACCGGTATGAAGTTTACGGCATGTAATGCCTTGAAAGAAAACATTATGAAAATGTTATATAGGTGGTACATGACCCCAGTCAAGCTAGCAAAAATATATCACTTGTCAGACAATAAGTGTTGGAAATGTAAGGAAACTGAAGGAACGTTCTTTCACCTCTGGTGGACCTGCCCCAGGGTTAAGGCCTTCTGGGAAATGATATATAATGAGCTGAAAAAGGTATTTAAGTATACCTTCCCTAAGAAACCAGAGGCCTTCCTTTAGGGCATTGTTGGCCAGAGGGTGTTAAAGAATGATCGAACATTTTTTATGTATGCAACAACAGCAGCAAGGATACTTGTCGCTAAATATTGGAAAACTCAAGATTTGCCCACGCTGGAAGAATGGCAGATGCAACTGATGGACTACATGGAGCTAGCAGAAATGACTGGCAGAATCCGAGACCTGGGAGAGGAAGCAGTGGAAGAGGATTGGAAGAAATTCAAGGACTACCTACAAAAACACTGTAAATTATATGAGTGTTAAGAAGGATGAGGGATTTGAAAATAACAGGGCACCATAAAGTTTGGTGAAAAGACTATGAGAATGAGTGAAGCTTATGAGAAAAATAAATTTTGAATAAATATTATGGTAAAATTAGATATTTAAGACCTAGATAAAAATATTCAAAGTTAGGGACAAAATATTGGAAATGTGTACAATAAGAATGGAAATAAGGTGATAAATTGCTGGTTAAAGTTTTATAAATTTGGAAAGTAGGAGCGAGAGACGTGAGGAAGTCCAAAAATGAAGAAAAGTTGGTTATTACACGATGCTAAATTTTATGTTTGTTTTTCTTTTTTGTTTGTTTTTTGCTTATGCTGTTTTTCTCTCTTTATTGTATTAAAAAACTCTCAATAATTTTTTTTTAAAAAAAATAAAAATAAAAATCGGGGCTTTGTTTCGGCCAGAACTTGCCGGAAGTCGGTTCCAGCACCTTTCAGGTGGGCGCCACTGCCATTATAAGAGAACAAAGGAGGTATTCATGGTGAGTTCTGGCACCTCTTTTTCTAGAAAAATAGCATGGTTGAAAACTTTTCCTGTAAAAATCTAAGCTGCAACGTACCAACCATCGGACAAATTTTATCTCTCCGTAACCATTAATTATAGCAGTTGGGGATTCCCTCACTTATTGTGTGAATTTGTGTATCAATATCATTTGGTCCTGAGAAAGAGGAATGAAGAAAAACTGCATTAATAGTGCAATCCTATAGTTAGTTATTCACAAGTGAATACTACTGAGTTCAGTGTGTATTACTTCCAGATAAGCGCACATAGGATTGTAGCTGAAATAGGAGAAATATTGGAATAAAATAAAGACGTGTGTGTGTGTGCAATGTGTACACACCCATATTTAAATGTATTTATGGATTTTATGCCAAGAATGGACTAATTGAGGCAGGTGTTTGATTCAGCCCACAAGCCCTTTTTTGACCCTTTTCTTATCTCTTATGTAAGTTATGTTTAAGTTGACAATGCAGATCACATCTTAGGCTGAAATGTGGACATTCACGGCAGTAATCCTGTAGCCTAATACAGCATACCAAATAGGTCTGGCCTGTGGTCTGTAAATCCAGCAATACGCTATTCAATATATACACTATATATTATTATATATCTATGTCTATCTAACTTTGTTGTTGGCATCCGTCTGTCTGGAGAGGCAACGGAGTGCACCTCTGGGGGTGAAGTCAAACAGCTGCATTAGCAGCACTGAAATGTGATTTCCCCTGGGTGGAAGTCTGTGTATGGAGATCCAGGGCTGTCCAGACAGCCTCCCTGATATGGTCCAAAGGAAAGCAGAGCAATATGCTTGGTACCAGCTTGGCTGCAGGAGTTGCCAGAAGGGGGCTTACAAGGTGCCATCCCACTGTCTTAGGGATTCAGCTCTGGATTTGTGTAGGGTTTACTCCTTAGCCTTTTCTTCTCCCTGTCTTCTTTTCTTCTACCTATCTAATATATATTAGATTGTGTGTGTGTGTGTGTGCATGCTAAGAAAATCTGATTGTGAATGCACTTATGTGCTGTTACATTTTCATGAAGTCATTTGCAGCACTTATACATTTTTTATTCTTCAGTAAAATGTAATGGTTAAACTTCCAAACTCCAGCAGACTTTATATGAATAAATACAATAAATAAAAGGTCAAAAAGAGTGGTTGAAACTGCTGTTAAGCCTTTGAAACTTTCCTAAACTTGCTAGTGCAGACATCTGTCAACAAGGCTTCCCCCTGCTACCCAACAAAAGGCCTGAACTTTATTCTGGAGGGAGCATCCCAGCTGTCAAGGCATGCAGAAGCTATTCATGATCACACTGAAAATGAACAGATATATGCAGGGGGCTTTACATATTTTTCATTCAAGTGCACAATAATCTCAAAAGTTCTGATATTCAGCTAGGTGCTGATCTGCTGCTAAGCAATAAGAACACGTGCATTAGAGTATTTCAATTACATCAGAAAGTAATTTTGAATCAAAGCAAGACAACAAATGGAGGAGGTTTGGTAATTCTCAGGAGTCTCACTCCCATCAGTAAAAAAATGCTTGGATTGAAACTCTTGCAATATGCAAGGCTATCTCTACACTAACAGGATTTCAAATAGGTTTCATTTTTTTATTATTTCAGTTTATATTTTATCCAAGCAATGGGCACTTCAACACCAATATCTACTTCATCTTTGCAGTGTTCCAGGTGCTCCTTTTTAGGCATGAAGCGTACATGGCAACATGCTGCAGTTGAACACATCTTGATGCCACCCGCAACCATATTATAAGGGTTTTTCCTAAGTGGGAAAAAATTGGTGTGTATAGTAAAGCCCAGCATAGTTAGTTGCAAAAACTGTATTTTGGGGACCGAAAAGAAAAGAAAAAGAAAAAGACTTGCAACAACAAAAAAGAGAGGTTTGACTTTATGGAATGAAGTAAATATATATTTAAGCTCAGCTGGTTACATCAGTGGGGTAACCACATCAACAAAGCCCTAGTAGCCATTTATATTTCCCGCCCTCAGGTCTACACTGTACCAATAAATCTTTGGATGCAAATTCAAGGAATTGAGCACCTACTGCCAGGACTCTGTAGGTGCACTGATGGTTCTTTGTAGAGGCATTAAAACTTTCCGAAGGCTTCTCCTTCAGAAGTGGGTCTCCTTCTAGCATACAGCCCCAGTTGAGGCTCCATCTCCGCCATGGCTGGTATGATTAGGCCTCTACCACCTAGGTCGTGGTATCCCAAAACCTAGATTTGGAGGGAGTGGAAAGGTGGGCCATTGGTGAGCTTCTTGTAACCAAGCAGGTTGGAATTGCAGATGTGGCATTTCTCCAAGGCTGAAACGCGTGCCCACAGCTTGCAGAACTTTTCCTGAAGCAGCACAGCATGACCCTGAGTCTTGTGCTCTCTAGCAAGGGTTGGCACCAACACCCTGGTAGTTCTTGGGCTTCCCCCTTCTCTCTTCAGCGCCTGCTCTTCCTGTGTGCTTTTCCATCTACTTCTCTTGTGTTAATGGCATAAGGACTTTTGGACCTGGATTCAAGTAACACCTCTTTCAATTACAGAAAGGGCTATGAAAGCTTTGAGGCTTTCATAATAGAAGAGTACAAAGGACGTTGTCTCATTTGAATATTGTTTTGCTGATAAACTACATGAAGTCACTTTCATATTCTTTAAAAAAATTGATGGTCTGAGATCAGACTGTGGGGAAACCTTGGGAAGCATTTAGTCCTGCTGTATCTGTTCCCAAGATAAACAGATTACATTAATTTATCATGTAGTCAATATGGCTCCTTTCATTAACAATGGATAAAACTGATGCATTATTTTTTTTAATCTATTAAATATGCCTTTTTTTGCTCCAGCTGTATAGCATTCCTCATAGAAAGAACTAGGAGGATGTACTGTGAGATTTTAGATAACTTGTCACCACTATTGTTTTCTTTAGCAGAGCTATCCACTTGTTCAGTATTCTATTTAATTACATTTTTAAATAGCCTTCCAGCTGTCTGGTTTTGTTTGTGGCTCCCCCGGCATCCCACATGCAGTGAATAATGTCAGCACCTTACCATAATAGCAATTTTCCAAACTACGATTATGGGTTGCCTTGTGAAGAAAGCACAGATCTTGAACAGTAATGTGTGTGCTTGGGGATTATTGGAAATATCACTTAACGTTTTAAAAACTGCTACTCAAAGCAAATTACTTCAGGTGAGACATGATTTTACATTTAGATGGCAAAATGAAATACGATTTCAGTTGTGTAGACAATAGTGTAGTATAACTGAACAGGAACATGAAATAAATATACTTTTTTGTATAGTATGTACAGCAGGAACAGGAACATGAAATAAATATACTTTTTTGTATAGTATGTACAGCACAAGCATATGCAAACACCGTATCATGAAATATAATTTGTGTATAGAAACCTACACCCAGAACTTTATTACTAGAGATGGCATCACAGTTTGGAATGATCTTTCTTGGTGCATGAATTCTCCAGCTCGGAACATGAGAGGAGATGTATCCCCCCAGAAAGTCTTCCAAAACTTGGATGTAAAATGAAATCCTGTGCATCACACTTACATTCACCAGACTAGGCTCTCAAAAGGCAGCTTCTCTATAGAAATTGTTGGCTCTTAATAAGACTTCCAGTTTCCATGGCCCTGAGTCTATCCAAAGACTTCCCACACACAAACTAATTACAAGATCAAATATACACAAGACCATCTAAGCATTAAGATAGGCAGAGAGTCTGCCTTGCTAGTTCCACCATTCTTAGATGTTAAAGGACCAGTGGACCAGGAGAGGGCTTTTTTCTGTAGCAGCCCCCAAACTATGGAATTCACTTTGTTTAGAGTTGCATTTAGTGCCATCACTATTCAGTTTTCTTGCTGAAGACACATTTATTTTCCTTGTTACAGATAGGTAGCCGTGTTGGTCTGCCATAGTCAAAACAAAATAAAAAAATTCCTTCCAGTAGCACCTTAAAGATCTACTAAGTTAGTTCTTGGTATGAGCTTTCGTGTGCATGCACACTTCTTCAGATACACTGAAACAGAAGTCACCAGACCCTTCTATATAGTGAGAAGGTGGGGAGGGGTATTACTCAGAAGGGTGGTATTACTCAGAAATAGACTGGAAAGAGAAGCTGCTGAATTGCAACTTATTACCAAACTTAAAACCATGGAGAGACCTGGTCTGAACAAAGACATTGGATTCTTATCTCATTATACATGACAAAGCCATTTTTCACCTTTTCACCCCTTCCTTTTTCCTGTAAGACCTATTGCAGTCTTTAAGAGTCGTCAACAGGCTCATCACAGCTATCTGCCTATCACCCATTCCCACCACCCTTCTGAGTAATACCCCTCCCCACCTTCTCACTATATAGAAGGGTCTGGTGACTTCTGTTTCAGTGTATCTGAAGAAGTGTGCATGCACACGAAAGCTCATACCAAGAACTAACTTAGTTGGTCTTTAAGGTGCTACTGGAAGGAATTTTTTTATTTTATTTTCCTTGGTCAGTGACATCTGAAAGTATCATTGTGGTCTATCTGAAATGGGTTAATTAATGTGTGGGTGCCATTGTATTTGTGTTGGGTTTTTATTTTGTTTTCAATTGTATTATTTGTGTAAACTGTCCTGGGACCTTAGGTTGAAAGGCAGGTAATAAATCTCATAAATACTAACAGCAACTCATTAATAACATATACATCATGATTGCTGCTGCTACTATCGCTACCACCACCACCACCACTCTCTCCTTTCCTGCATTATTTGCAGCAGCAATGATAAAGACTGCTTCTGCTTTTGTTAGGCAGTAACACCATTTTGGACTCAATGGTTCCTGGAAACTGTCATTCACCAGACTTCCAAGGTCCTTAATAAGGACCCAGAAGCCCTAGGAAATGACATTTCTCAGCAACATTGGAGCCCACAAAGCTGTCACTGCCTAGCAAAAGAAAGCAGGTGCAACCACAACCCTTTTCATTCTGAAGGAACCTTGTTTAGTAAGTTAGTAAGATTGACTGTATCAGAAATAATAGCTGTTAGGGTCTTAAGTTAGGAAAGCTAGGGTGCTAACTTACATTAAGTCAAATCTCTCATTTATTCTAGTGCAATATTGCATACACTGATTGGCAGTAAGTCTCTAGGCTGGAGACATGCCAGGTTGAACAGACCACTATGATGTTTATAAACGATAACAGGAGGATTTGCGCATTCAAATCTACACTTGTAAAACTCACTTGTTTATCATAAATGAAATTTATTCCTTCTCCCATCTGGCAGCTCTTTGAAAACTAGGTGACACATACTACCCAAAAGACTAAACAAAAGCTGTATCTTGTACACTTTGTGTACAAGAAAGTGATGGCAACATGGAATCTTTTCCCTTCTATTTCACTGATAAATAAAGGGAGGAAGCTGACCATGCAACTTGCTTTTAACTATCAAATATAGGTAGTGGTAGTTAGTGGGCAGAAGCTGCTGTAAGACATATATTTTATTTCCTCAAAACTTCCTTGGTTGGGAAGACCAGAAAGAGGAGAGTGTGATCTAGCATAGTAATGTACAGTAACACTGATATAGATTATGGGATAGTTACAGGCGCATATTCTGAATTCCCCCAAGAGAACTCCTTATTTGATGAGAGAAAAAACCCATAGGCTGGTTGAGAGCCACCAGCCAAACTAGAAGAGAAACAGTGCTGAATTCAGCTGCAGGGAGAGGGTGCCACAGGCTTGAAGTCAGAACTTCAGCGTGTGTACATTAACTTTCCTAATCTAAAACTTTTCAAGCTAACAGAAGATATGCAGAAGTTGAAGAGTTGGATGGAAGCTATCCTATGTATTGCACTGAATTCTTCCTATATGACTCTTCTTTCCTGATTGGAAAGAAAATCAAATGGATTTATTTTAAGTCAGGATGACTATGTTGAAGATGCTGAGGAAGAAAGAGGGGTATATTGATGAGATCTTCAGGGACTGTACAGAGCTGTCCTGCTTCTATTTTGACAGTTCTTCTGCTGTTGCAAAGAGTGAGTCTCTGGGCAGTACACTTCCAATAGTTGGGTCCATGAAATAGGAAATTATTTTGCAAGCTAGGTTAGTTGTATTGGCCACAAGGGAAGTGTGTTTGAGGATTTAATTCAGGCCACATTTTTAAGTAAACCAGCTTATTCACACTTCCTGGAGTAATAAACAGATTGAGTACAGTTATTCTTCACACCTCTCATTCTTAGGATATTTTTTCCCTTTTCTGAATTTTGTGATAACAGTCCTCTCCTCAAAAAACATACCAAAATGCATATTAATATATATTTAAATGGCAAAATTTAGATTAAAATGCATACAAAAGTGCATAGCTTAGAGTAAAATGCCTACCAAAATATATGCAGAATTGGGAAAGGATGAACTTATGAATATGAAACTGAAACAGACCAGAAAGAGATTGATCTATTCTTCCACACCACATTGTAATGTCTGTCTGTTGCAAACATAATAAAAAGTCTAGATAATCAAAATGGTTTAAAATTAAGGAATGTACAGCAACTGTAAAGCAACTGCAGAAACTTAAAATAAGAATTTAAAAAATCTTATAGTGAACCTTTATTATTATTATTATTATTATTAGAGGTCTCTCAGTGGTTCACACTGCAGATGACTAGGAGTTCCTAGTTTTGAAAGATCCGTCCCTTAGAAGTTTAAATATATACTGTCAACTAAAATTTCCACAGCTGTCTTGGAATAAAAACAAGAAAATGGCAAGGAGAAGGCAGTGGTGAAGACTGAGTAATAATGAATGTATTCAACCATCTTCAAGCTGACTGATGGAATTTTGACTTGGTTCATGACCAAAATTGGTCAGTCAATGATTATGGAAATATTCACACACACACATCAACACTTAAAACCTAATGAAAATCACAACTCCCCGCTTTAGCCAGAAATGGAAACATCATACCTTTTCTGTTCTATCGCTTTTGAGCTTACTGTTTAAATCAGTGGAAACTGGTGGAATCGCTTTTTAATTCAAACATCAGAGATTCAGATTGCCCACTGAATCATATAATCATTGATAGACAGCACCCCACAAGAGGTTCATTTTGCATTTTTTTGGCTAGCACATTGTAGTTTTGTTTAAGACCATTATTTTACAAGGGTGCTCATCAATGGTTCCTCTTCATCCTGGAGAAGAGTGACTAGTGGGGTGCCACAGGGTTCTGTCTTGGGCCCGGTCTTATTTAACATCTTTATCAATGACTTGGATGATGGACTCAAGGGCATCCTGATCAAATTTGCAGATGACACCAAACTGGGAGGGGTGGCTAACACCCCAGAGGACAGGATCATACTTCAAAACGACCTTGACAGATTAGAGAACTGGGCCAAAACAAACAAGATGAATTTTAACAGGGAGAAATGTAAAGTATTGCACTTGGGCAAAAAAAATGAGAGGCACAAATACAAGATGGGTGACACCTGGCTTGAGAGCAGTACATGTGAAAAGGATCTAGGAGTCTTGGTTGACCACAAACTTGACATGAGCCAACAGTGTGACGCGGCAGCTAAAAAAGCCAATGCAATTCTGGGCTGCATCAATAGGAGTATAGCATCTAGATCAAGGGAAGTAATAGTGCCACTGTATTCTGCTCTGGTCAGACCTCATCTGGAGTACTGTGTCCAGTTCTGGGCACCACAGTTCAAGAAGGACACAGACAAACTGGAACGTGTCCAGAGGAGGGCAACCAAAATGGTCAAAGGCCTGGAAATGATGCCTTATGAGGAACGGCTAAGGGAGCTGGGCATGTTTAGCCTGGAGAAGAGGAGGTTAAGGGGTGATATGATAGCCATGTTCAAATATATAAAAGGATGTCACATAGAGGAGGGAGAAAGGTTGTTTTCTGCTGCTCCAGAGAAGCGGACACGGAGCAATGGTTCCAAACTACAAGAAAGAAGATTCCACCTAAACATTAGGAAGAACTTCCTGACAGTAAGAGCTGTTCGACAGTGGAATTTGCTGCCAAGGAGTGTGGTGGAGTCTCCTTCTTTGGAGGTCTTTAAGCAGAGGCTTGACAACCATATGTCAGGAGTGCTCTGGTGGTGTTTCCTGCTTGGCAGGGGGTTGGACTCGATGGCCCTTGTGGTCTCTTCCAACTCTATGATTCTATGATTCTAAAAGGAGGCCAGCAGCTCTGCTGGTGTGAAGAACCAGAATTCTTGGGAAGCTGCAGAGACCCTACCACCTTGAAATGGAAAACTGATAATCCCTGACTCACCGCTAAGGCTACTCAACACTATTAGTAACTGACCATTTGTTTTCCCACAGGACCGCTGGGTGAAAGTGTGAGCAGAGGCAAATAATGGCAAATAGAAGGATCTACCACTATTTCCTGCTTATCAGCTCTCTGAAAAGGCAATATGGATGAGATAACAATAAAGAGCAACTGTCAGAGAATGTGATAGTGTAGTAGAAAAATGACCCCTGGAATGTAAGGGCAAGTTGGCAAGGAGCCCACTAAATTTGAAGTTGGGCATAGCTGGCAGTCCTTGTTCACTATTTCTTACTGCAAAATATTTCTCTGTGGAAGATTACTGCAAAATCACCTAGCAGACACAGTAGACCCTATGGTACCTATCTCATATTTAGCCATAAGGATAAATTGATAGTGTCTATAGATGTAGCGAAGCAAATCTGGAACGTTGCCAACACAATTGTAGTTAATTTTATGGTGTGTGAGCATCATTGGATGAAATGTATCCCATTCTCCGCTGCATATGACAAGCGGGATATGTGCAAAAAGGTACTATCATCCACACAAGAAGTGTAGTGCTGCAAATAAGTAGATATAGATTGAACTGTTTCTTAAATAACTAATTCAAAACATGATCTCTTTTGAGAGTTGTACCATTGATTCCTCCTCTTGTGCACCACACTTCTAAAATGTAATAACTTTCGTAGCTGATGTATCCACAAAGGATTCCTATACCACATTCTGTACCTAAATAACCTTTTCTGGACCTTCCAAAAGCCCTATAATCAAAATTACCTGTCTGCTTGATGAATCAGTCTTACCTCTATAATCTGTCTGCTGAGTATATTAAGCCTAAGTATATTGAACCTAATTTCAATTAGGTTTATTTTGGTATTTAGTTAATACTCATGTTTGTATTACATCAGGAGACTTGACTGAGAAAAGATTTAACTTTGCTTTATCATCATTTAAAATATGCTTGGATGAAACTGTATTTTTCCTTTTGCGGGGGAGGAGAGTGATTTATAGGACAATCCTATACAAATCTACTTCTGTAAGGTACATAAACCAGGGAAAGTACCACTGAGTTCAACTGGGCTTACTCACAGGTAAGTAAGTATAAAACTGCAGCTTCAGTTAAATTAAAACTCAATAAGTATTCTGCATTTAATTAATTAGTGAGAAAATATGTGAAGGGGTATACTTATTGATGCTCTCCTTAACACAATATGGCTTGCTACCTCTAACAAAAACCAGTGCTATGTCTTCTGCGCAGGAGTATATAAAAGCACTTTCCCATCTCTGGGGTGGGAGTAGGGGGTGGTATTGGTTTGTGGGTGCTTTATTCTTGATTTTATTATGTATTTTATGGTTTTATCTTGTATTTATCTTGTTGTAAACTGCCCTAAGATCTACAGGTGAAGGGTGGTATACAAATTTAATAAACAGTAACAATAATAATTGGTCTTTGGGTCTTTTGGATGGCTGTCCTGAGTAGAAATCAAATAAATAAATAAATAAATAAATAAATAAATAAATAAATAAATAAATAAATAAATAAATAAATAAATTTTCAGAGCAATGTGATGTCCATTTTTCTGTGCGTGGTCACCAGAAGACACAACACAGAGAACATTTATTTATTTAATAAAAGCACTCTGTCTCACCCCTCTGGTAGATCTGGGAGCTGTTTACATTTACATGTGTCAGGGACTGGACTGAAGCGGAAGGCTGGGAATCGCCCCCCCCCCTCCTTTGCTTACCTCAGAGGAGGGGGAGTGGGTGGGTCACCTCCCCTTCCCCAGTTGTTTCAAGAGAAGGAGAATACAGGATTGAATTGCAGCAGAGTTCAGAGCTGCCAGGTTATGAGCTGTTAGGAGAAGGAGGGGGAGAATTTTCCAGCAGAGATGCCCTTGGAAAGCATAGGAGAGCCACCATCTCCACGTACTTACCGCTCACTTAGAATTCAAGAGCAAAGGGCTCAAAGATGTTTGACTCCTGAGGTCACCCGTAGGGACACAGGCTGTTGCTGGGGAAGGAAGGGGAGGAGCTCAGAGTGAGCAACTATAGAGTTAAGGACTGAATTCTTTGTCTTGCACCACGAGAACTGATAAAACCATAAATATAAACTTTCATGCTTCTTCCTTGATCCTTGATGCTGCCGGTGGAATATAGAATTCCCCAAGCCTAACATCACACTTAAATATCTAGATTAATTCTGTGCATCTCCCAAATTTGCATTTGATATCTTCTAAACGTTTTCTTTACCATATTTTCCCTTCCTTCTAAATATGTTCCTCATAGGCTTGTGCAATTTATGGCCAACAAACATTTCAGAATGTTTTCACTGATCATCTGTGAACGGCATGATTGTGCAGTTTCATCCACATGGGTCCAAGTTCTAATAATTCATAGTGGGATTGTTATGTTCTCAAAACAACATCTCTACTCTAGTGGCCAAATAGCATACTCTGAGGCCTAGTCCAAGAGAGCCCATTAGTAGCTTGTTTTTATATTTCTCATAGCACCTAGCAGCAAAATGCTGGAAATAAAGTGTAAAATGTGTTTAATACACCAGTGAAACAATGTACAGTTTGTTAATGAGAATGGCCATTTGTATAAGTGAATAGTGAGAACTTCCAGTCAAATACCAGTAAATATCAAGTACAAGGGCAAACAAGACAAATAGTTCTGTGTTACTATTTCCCTATTCTCTAACTGCCCCACATAAAAACTCAGGATTCCAATCTGTAACAACTAATTTACTAGACTGTGACCCTGGTCCTCAGTTTTCTTCCATGTAACGTGTTTATAGGACTGGAGTTTATGTTCAAAGAATCCGGTCTCATTGTGTTCAGTCCCTTGCATGGACTTGAGAAATGCTCTAACTTTTATCTTTCAGCAGAGAAAGATGGATTAGCCTTTTCAAAAAAAGGTGGCCCATAAGGTATTAAGTATTACCCTTCAACACTTCTGTAAAAGTCAGGTGGAGTATATATCCTCATTTTAAGGGGAAAAATACACTACAGGTGAAAAGGATACTTTAAGAAAAAGATGAAGGTGAACAAGAAGCAAGGAAAGGATGCAATTGTTCAAAGAAAATGACAGGAAGCTGCCTTAGTCATGAACTGTTGCACATTGTGTTTGCCAACTGAAAAGCTTCTCAAAGCCAGACATTCATAATTCTGACCCCTGCACAGCCCTCTCCATCCTTGCTTAAGCTGCTGAAGGCTTAGGTTCTCTACCACAAAGTTATTCATCTGCAATGTGCAGCCACAGCTGCTGTCAAAAATGCAGCAGATAAGTATTTTATTTTATTTTTAGATTTATGGTGCTTGGACTAATTTTAACCTATTCTGATGTTTATCAGTGGCCTCTAGCATTTCTGCAAATACTGATGGAGACACTAGAACAACGTAAGAGATGCATGATGTTAATGCCAGCAGAGGGTTGCACTTTAAAAATCAAATCTGAAAATACTTTCACACTATTGCAGATGAATACAAATCTGCAAGGAAAATAGTGTAGCTTCAGATTGAGACAGAATTAGTAAACAGTAAGTTTCATTCAGGGACGCGGGTGGCGCTGTGCGTAAAACCTCAGTGCCTAGGACTTGCCAATCGCATGGTCGGCGGTTCGAATCCCTGCGGCGGGGTGCACTCCCGTCGTTCGGTCCCAGCGCCTGCCAACCTAGCAGTTTGAAAGCACCTCCGGGTGCAAGTAGATAAATGGGACCGCTTACCAGCGGGAAGGTAAACGGCGTTCCGTGTGCTGCGCTGGCTCGCCAGATGCAGCTTGTCACGCTGGCCACGTGACCTGGAAGTGTCTGCGGACAGCGCTGGCTCCCGGCCTACAGAGTGAGATGAGCGCACAACCCTAGAGTCTGTCAAGACTGGCCCGTACGGGCAGGGGTACCTTTACCTTTACCTTTTAAGTTTCATTCACTGGTGGCTTTGGACAAGTAAAAAGCAGGAAAGGAAGCTGAGCAGTTGATTAATTAATTATTAATTAAATTTATACATCAAAGGAAATTTTGCAATATGTAGTAAAACAAAACAAAAAAAGAGATATTGTTACAACTAATAAAACAGTAAAAAGATTAAAACCAAAAATGTACAGTTCATAACACCAATAAAGCAGCTCATAAATCAATACAGTAATACCTCTGGTTACGTACCATCCTCCTTGCAAACGCTTCGGGTAATGAGCTCTGCTAACCCAGAAGTAGGTGCTCCTGGAAGCGAACTTTGCCCCGGGATGTGAGTGGAAGTCGCTCACGCAGCGGGAGGCTCCATTAGTGAAAGCACGCCTCATGTTAAGAACGGTTTCAGCATAAGAACGGATCTCCGGAATGGATTAAGTTTGTAACCGGAGGTACCACTGTACAGTTAGGAAAGGTCTACCCATCTTGTGAACCAGAAAGCTACATTAACTCTATCCACCTTATAAGGTGACTTACTAGGAACCTGTGCTATATCCTGTTTTTGCTGCCCATCTGTGACTGCAAAACTGCTTTATCAAGCCACCTTTGAGCCACTTCAGATGATGGTGGGCCATGTTCTTTGTGCTACTGTTTGCTGCTGGAAAGCTGTTCACTGCAAACACATTAACCTGCAAATATGAGGGACAGATTTAAAATGTTCAGATAATCAAAAGGTCAGATAATAACTGGAGAGTTAATCACATAGCAGTAAATTGACACGGAAGGACCCACTGTGAATTTGAATGGTCAGCATTCAAGCAATGCAGCCTCTACTTTACAAAGATGGATTGCAAGGCAAAGGCAGGAAAAGAGTGAGCAGTCTGAGACGACAAAATGCATTTGGGAGACACAGTGGCAGGTGAAGGATAGCTGCAGCTCAAGAGTTTCCATGTGTAATGACAAGGAGGACCTCCTGCTGTATGTCATTTTCCAGCAATTGTACAGTCTTTTTAACAGAGCAGTGCATTCATTGGTTTCATGCGAAACTCATAACAAAAAAGAATGCCTAGGTAGTAATGTTCAAATCATGTATTAGTGTACGAGTTAGCACAAGGTAAATACATGTATTCCTGCAGACAGTGAATTATATTATCAGAGAGAAATATCTAAGGCCTGTAATTACATTGGCTAACACTCTTTCTATAAAGTGCTCACTATTTTGGAGGAGAGCATTAAGAGCTTTCATGGTGTGCAGCAACAAAATGAGATTTCCTCAAAGAAATAGTCAGAATGGGCAAGAGATACAGCTGAAAGACTAGTGGATTTCTTTCTTTTTAACAATAACATCTCATTCTGACTCTTACAACCTGTAGCGAACTTAAAATTGTTATTTAATCAAACATTCTTAAAAACTAAGCTGACATTGTCACAAGCATTTTAAGAATAGTAAGCTTCTTTAATGTTTGCGTTGTCACAGGATGATTCCACAAACAAATGGCACCACAATTTTACTTGAAAAAAAATTGCATCAAATCTCACCACCTTTACCAAGGATTAGGCTCAATACTGTACAGTTGATTGGTTGATTACACTGGGCAACAATTTTTTACTTTTTGAATGTTGTCTAGATTTCTACAACTGATTTAGGGTATTTTTGCACTGCTGAATCAGGAAATGGCATCCGTTTCTCTCCATCAGGTCAGGTTTACTGTAAACTGAATGGTGGGCATTGATAAAGGTAAGTACACGTAAATTGCATGTTGCTTCACCATTTTTCAAACTTCAGGGCTTGAACTTCCGTTTCTTGGAACTCCTGGAATGCTCAGTGGCAGGGAGGTCTCTCTTCAGAGTCCAACAGTAGTCAGCCAACATGACTGCGTCCCAGCGACCCTGATACCTGGTCTCCATCTCTTTCATGTCCTGATGGAATCTCTCCCCCTGCTCGTCACTCATTAAACCCAGGTTCTCAGGAAACCGGTCCATATGTGAAAATAGGTAGTGCATCTTGATGCTCATGTTGCAGCCCAGGTTTCTGAAAGCAGTCAGCATGTTGTTGACAAGTTCTGCGTAGTTTCTGGCCTTATTGTTGCCAAGAAAGTTCTTCACTATTAGAACAAATGCCTTCCACGCTTCCAGTTCCACTTCGTTCATTGAGTTTCTGAACTCTGGATCTCTGATGAGCTGACGGATCTGAGGACCGTCAAAGATGCCAGCTTTCAACTTCTCCATGGTCAATCCTGAAAAAGCCTGGCACAAGTAAGTGAAGCAGTCACCATCCTTGTCCAGAGACTTGGTGAACTGCTTGATTAAGCCGAGTTTGATGTGCAGCAGTGGGAAGAGTATTCTGTCTCTGTCCACCAGAGGGTTGTTGATGACGTTCCTTTCTTTGCAAGGCACCAATTCCTCCTGCACAGGCCAGTCCTTCTTCGTGTAATGCTGAGCATGGTCCCTACTATCCCACATGCACAGAAAACATGGGTACTTGGTGAAGCCAGACTATTGTCCCAACAAAAAGTTCACCATCTTCAGGTCAACACAAATAAACCACTTATGCTGATCATAACCAATTTTCTCCAGCACATACTTCACACACTCCAAGCTTGAGCAGAAGCTGCGCAATATCTGCACAGTACACCAAGTCCTTCTCTTCCGAGAAAAAACGGAGGTACTCTTGATGCCTGTTGCGGAAGAAGCTGATGCGAGCACTGTCAGAGAGGAGGTTTTTTTCCTTCAATCTGGATGCCAACAGTTCGGCAGAGTCCTTTGAAAAGCTGAGGTTGCGAACTAGATCATTCAACTCCTTTTGGGAAAATGGATGTGGAGCATCATCTTCAAGAACCACTTCTTCTTCTTCATGTCCTTCAACACCGGAGGCATCTTCATCACTAATGTCAGGAAGTTCTCCGAAGATAGGCACTGGAATTTCATCACAATGAGCTACAGGACAATGTGCTGATTGGAGATCAGGATACTTCTTGGGGCGGCTGCCCCATTAACTTAGTTTTGATCCCCCAACTTTATGCTTTGCTGCACCAATTTATGGAAGATTTTGAGGTTTTATGACTTCAAACTGATCCATTTTTTACATAATCACCCATAACTATCGGACCTGAATACTTCTTGTCATTAAAATAATAATTTCCAATCAAAACAATTATTCGACATGGCATTTTACCCCCACCAACTTCTTCTAAAATGCTCCACACAAGCATACATGTGAACAAAAATGTAAAAAAAGACATGTGGCCATAGTTCAAAAACTTGACCTGATTGAGCAAAACCAATGTAATTTTTGGATTCAGCGCATCAGATTCGTCCTAAATCAACTGAAAAAATGCAAACAACAAATTAGTTGTTGATCAGTGTTATCAGGAAAACTATCCTTCCCTCCCCAAAATTTGGTGGGTGGCTAACTATTAAAACATTCTAATTTCCTTTTTTATAAGATACGCCGTGACAACTTCCCCCACAAAGTCCTATACCTGGAATGGTTTGCAAGGTCACCTAGGTTTTCTGTATATACTTATTTTGTTGAGGGACTGAGAAGATTTCTTCCTGAATCCTGCTGTCACTGAATGCCTGTTTAACATTAGGGGATGTCAGTTGTGCAGACTCCTGGCAAATAGTACGGATTACATTGCTGGGTTAGAGGTTTCACTGTACATTTGAAGAGAGTTCATATATATGTCCCAAGAGCCCTAGTGCATCAGTGGCTTTACACATACAGTATCAAAAGCTTGGCCAAACTTTTGTCATCACTTGACACTGTGATAGAAAAAGACCAGTATTTGCCCATGCTGAAAATTCCTGACGGACGCTATGAAGATGCAAAAGGCCAGACAGCCAAGTTCTAATAAAGACAAGAATGAAGCCGAAAGCAGCAAGAACAGAGAAAACTACATGGTGAAATTCCCAAGCTGAACACTTTCCACCAGGTTTCTTTGTGAATCCTGAGAGACTTATTATCTCCACCTCCTCCATTTGCAAGCAGATAAAGGTATAACATTGATTTCCCAGATGGCATGGTCTGGACAATTCCCATTTTAATTGTAGAGACTTGATCATTTTCCATTTAAAACAACAATAATAACATTAAATATTTGAAAACAGAAGCATATGACACTTTTTATATAGTTTGTAATACCCATGTGGTATTATGGCTTCAAACTATAGAAGCACATAATACTGTTAATATTGCACAGATTCACAGCCTATGCCATTACAGCACCAAAGGAGTAATTAAAGAATGTGAATGTGTATTAAGATTAATACCTCAAACCCTGACAATCCTCAACTGGCCCATTAACATGATAATAGGTTCAAAGTTTCTTTATGTCTCTTAGCATGTAGATGGTACAGCCTCTCCCCCTTCCTTCAGCCTTATTCCATCTACCCTCCCTGTTTTATTTTGCATTTGCAAATTGCCTTAACAAGAAGTTAAGCTCACACACAAATACTTCCATATAGCATCAAGAGGCTGATCAAAAGGGATAAGTCACTTTTATTTATTACTCCACAAGAGATTTCAAACAACTGAAGGACATGACAAACATAAAACTAAGGAGATGGGAATGAAGAAGTCTTTCACTGCCGCCACCCTGCCACAACACTTCCTACTGTGCTTGGAACTTCTGAAGATGCTGACAAACACTCTGTGATCTTATGCATCATGCTGAATGTCCCTTATAGCATCTAGCTGCCACAGGTGGGTTAGGCAGGCTTGCAAGGCTTATTTCTAAACTGTGTAGCTTCAGTTAATGTTAAGGCAAATTTTTAGCATTGTAAACCTTTTGTAGTCAGCTGAGATGGAAAATAAAACTCCTTGATCTGCTTTGTTTTTAAAGACTTTACAACTCTACTTTATGGTGGTAACTACTTGTCCTCTTGTCACATCCTATCTGTTAGAAGATACTGCAGAAAAGCAATTTTCTGCCTCAAAAGCACTCTATTTTTAAAAAAGTTTGTCTCTGGGCAATTTTCGGGTCTACTAGAGCTGCACAACTGTATACAGATGAGAAAGACCAAAATAGGGCAATTTATTTGATTCCTTCCCTTCAAAACATTTAGCAAAGATTACACATCCAACAGCGGAAATAAAGCTCAACCAACAAAAATATTCAGAGATAACTTGGTGTCATGAAAAAACATCATTTGCAAGAGCCTTCTATATTTGCATTTTGTTTAATATGATATCAAAAATAAATATGTCCCAGGATACTATCAGCTAATTTCTACTTTAAAAGTGAGCACTTAGAACCAGGCAGTAAAAGAGACCCCTATATAGTTTTCAGAGAAATGATTGTGTGTGTTAAGGTCCTCACTGGAGACCTATTGAATGGTGAATTTATTTGTTCAGTGTTCAGCTTTGAAATTTGACATTTTGGATGCAACAAGCTGCCAACTTAATAGTCCTGCACTAAGACCATAAACATTTCTTTTACTTCTCAGACAGTTTTTTCTTTAAACAAAAATATAGGTATGAAAGGCCAAGGGTCCAACGTTGCCTTCTCTCTTCCTCCAAGGTTATGCCTGTTCAGATTAGGAATGCAGAGTTTTCAATCAATTACATAAAATGGATTCTGATAAAACACTTTCCTGCACCAAAAAATGAACTGACTTTTGCAGATGTGGGTCAGAGGCAGTCATGTGCATCTAGTCAATCTGAAGGAATACAATACATGGCAATTTCCATGGTTAGTTGTCACTGGGAATACGTGCCCATTCTCTGCTTCTGTGGAATGCATTGTATCTACTTTCAAATGAACAGGATCCACTACACTGTAGATGCATGCACAACATATGCACATTTTTTTTGGAGGAGGTGGTGGATGAAAGCCCTATTTACACTCGGATTGAAGAAAATATATAGCATTTTCCATTTCGTTTGGTTTTTGCTTCATAGAGTAGCTGAAGTGAGGCTGGACCAGGGATCCTCAGGAAACTCAGGTTATGGTGACATGGCTGAGATGGAGAGATGAAATAAATGAAAGAGACATCTCTCTGTTCTTCTCTGCCTTCTCACACCTTACAATCCTAAACTGATTTCTTCATAGTTCCTGCAATGCTCAGGCATTATACCAGGTCAATGAAAAAAATCTAGACACTCAATAGAAAATGTAACTTATTATAATGATCACAGAAACACTGAGATAAAACACATAAATAAGTGCACGTGACTATTTAAATGAAGAAATCAGTGCTGGAGAAAAACAAATGGCCAAATTTCGGTGGTGGGTCAGAGGTGAAAGGAGGGTGGAAATATTCACTGCATTGCATTTCCCATGTTGTATGATGGTGGCAGTGATTGAAGCAGTGCTCCTACTGACTGCTACTGCCACCACTTCTCTTCCTAGAATACTCTTTGCAATGATGCTACATGATGATGGGGGACGTGGGTGGTGCTGTGGTCTAAACACTGAGCCTCTTGGGCTTGCCAATCAGAAGGTCGCCAGTTTGAATCAGCACAATGGGGTGAGCTCCCATTGCTCTGTCCCAGCTTCTGCCAACCTAGCAGTTCAAAAGCATACCAGTGCAAGTAGATAAATAGGTACCATGACAGTGGGAAGGTAAACGGTGTTTCTGTGAGCTCTCGCTTCTGTCACAGTGTTCCGTTGCACTAGAAGCGATTTAGTCATGCTGGCCACATGACCTGAAAAGCTGTCTGAGGACAAATGCTGGCTCCCTTGGCCTGAAGCGAGATGAGCACTGCACCCTATAGTCGCCTTTGACTGGACTTAACCACCCAGGGGTCCTTTACCTTTTTACCTGACATGACGATATAGCTTTGCTCAGCAGGGCATTCTGGGGAAAAAATGACAGCAGTGCACCACAGTAGAAAGGTTGTTGCCTACCTCCATAATCAGTGAACCTCACCTCCCCATTTCACGACCTGTAAATGGAGCCACAAAATGGAAGCAGCCATTATGGCTCAGGGCTAGACAGCACACAAATTTTGCAAAAAAAAGTGCATTTTGATGCTGTGCGACTTTATCTGTGGTGAACTCTTCACCGGATAAGAAGGCTGAATAGGAAACGTTTCTTTAAACAACAATGACAATTTTAAAAATCCTCGTAAAAGCAGGCCCTGTAGCACTGTGTGCAATGAAGTATCAATGTTTTGTTGTCGGAGTTATCTACATAATATATGAACTGACACCCCGCTTTCTCTGAAACAATTCATGCACAATTTACTGCACCGCCATTTGTTATAACCTTAGGCTGGTCATAGTTCCTACAGGTGTGAAGTAATATGCTACGAGAAGAAAATTATTCACATATTGATAGATCCATTAACACCACCATATCTTCAGAGGGCATTTCCCTGGCACACAATAACATGAATAATTCAGCGGCTAGATTGCTGACCAGGACCAGATGGTCTGAGTATATAAAACCAATTCTGGTCTGATTGCACTGGCTACTAGTCAGTTTCCAGACTCAATTCAAAGCGCTGGCTTTTATTTATAAAGCCTGATGTGGCTCAGGATCCCAGTATCTCAAGGATTGCTTTTCCTTACATAAACCACCCAGACAATGCATTCATCACTTAATTTGCTCCTTCTAAGGGAGGTGTGGAGTGGCAACATGAGAATGGTCCTTTTTAGTGGCAAATGTGCTTTTAAGTTTTTAAGCTGTTTTTGTTTTACATTGTTTTTTTTAATATTTGTACTACTTTGGAAGTCACTTTGGGTTAGTTTTTGTAAAATAAACTAATAAGTGGCAACAAAAACAACAACAACCAAGCTCCACATGCTGGATCTGAAGCATAAACTGCTGTGTTTTCTGTTGCCAGAAAAATAATTAATGCTATTAAGTATGTAAAAGAATAATCTTATATTTTATATTTTGGAACACCTTTATCAATATATGCAATTTTTAAAACATGAGCCCTAGAACACATATATGCTCTTAATCTTGATATTTCCTTCCACAGTCAGTTGATTTAGTAAATGCTATATCTCAAAATGCTTTCCAGTAAAATTGCACATAACACAATGTGTTCTATTGTTAAAAAATCTGCATAAAACTCATTTTAGGCCATTCTTTGTAATCAAACAAAGCAACTTATCAGAGTACCATGTGAGCAAGAAAATCTTATTTTTATTATTTTTATGAGAGGGCTGCTTCACAATTCCACCCCCTCCATTTTCTCACTAAGGATCTCTCCAAAGGAGATAAATGAATGAATTCAATGATTCATTTAGTTGATAAATTCACCATGTTGTCTTCACAATTTATCAAGCACAACTGTGAAACAGTCACATGCATCTAATATTAAAAGTTACCCATGAATTTCTTCGATGAATAACTCTGTCAAAAAATTACAGATAGCTCATAGTGAATATTGTTCGTCATAAGTTTATACATTATCTCACTTAAAGTCTAGGGTATCCTCTTTGGGGATACTTACATGGAGCTAAACTACTGTATGTCCAAACCTCTTGTTACTGTGCAGAGCAGCCCCAAGTGTAAAGGATCACCTTGGTGAATTGTATTCCATGAGTATTACAGTATGTAACTTATCATTGCTCTCTCCCTCATTATTCCCATTGTGCAGTAAGAATGATTCAACAACCAATCACATAAAACTTATTCAGTATATAAATTGAATAAGTAATAATAATAATAATAATAATAAGCATAGTTCTATATAGTTATTGACCACATTTTCCTTTCAACATCAGGCAAAACACATCTGAGGAACAAGGACACCTTAAAACCCTAAAATGGAAAAGTATTTTATGAAATCGCAACTGATAGCAAAAAAACCCATTTGTCTAGGACTGTGGATTGCTCATGATGCTGGAAGCTAATGCAAGTGTGTACAGTCAATCAATATTTGTACCAAGCAGCATGGAAGTGTCCTCATTAAGCCTCTATGTGTACTTCAGAGACACAGACTTCAAAGTGGCAAACATGTCTTTAAAGCTTTTTATATATAACTTTCACTGAAAACTTCTGAAAAATAGTCTGGCAGCATTTATATATATATATATATATATATATATATATATATATATATATATATATATATATATAAAGAAACCTGATATGTTATGGGTTAAGCCCCTTGCACCTTACCTTGCCACCTTGTTCCAATACAGAATAGGAAGAAAAGCAGCATCAACAGAGCACATTTGCTTTGGAATCCTTATGGTAAACAAGACATCACTACGTAAAACATTAATTTCTGGCAGAATGTTGTTTAACACAAACACTCTGTTCAAAGAGAAGCTATCACAAGCCCACTTTAAAAAATAAACAAAAAGTAAACTGCAGTCCCAAGACAAATCACTAAAATACATTATCCAGAAAAGTAATAGCCACATGACATTAACATTTTTAAAAAACTGGATTAGGTTTAGAGCAACTGTATACAAATAATTCTTGATCACTTCCTGGTTTTTATAAGTCTAGAAAGGAACTTGGTTCTTGACTAGGAAAGGAGGGGAAATCTAATTCAGTTTACATTTAAAGGCAAATTTGTCAAATCCAAAACAATCTGAAAACTGAAACACAGCCATTCTTTGAAATTTGTAATTATCTGAATTTTGTAACACAGTTCTCAAACTAACCAATGGTTACAAAATGCAAATACTAGGTAAAAATGAGCACAAAAGTGAGAGTGTTAGTGGAAACACTTACAAAAGTGTGTTCTATTAGGAGACATTGCTTGCAAAACGTGTACACTAGACAAAACAGCATACAAAAATATATATTTATTAGGGTAAAGCTATACTAAAATGCTGGTGAATTTTCATGATATTTATTTTTTTAAGAAAAATTCCTGCAAACTGAAGCAGAAATGTGGAGAACTGAAATCAAGACTGGAAAAATGAAAAATGAAGAGAATAAAACTTGACAGATCCTCCCATACCTATTCTTGACCAATGGAAAAGAAAGGCATTATAGTTTTCCGCACAATGCAAAATATATAGCAACTATCAACACATTCAGAGAATTATTCTCAGGGAAGAAAGGTGGACTAAAGGCCCCATGTGAGGTGACCAAAAGTTAAGCTACTTCCTAGTTCTTCCATTTGGTGCCATGTGGTTATTCCTATGAAAGTGTAGAGAATCTGCTCATGGCAGATCCCCCTGGACCCCAAGTACAGAACTAGTTCATGGCACTAAAGAAGAAACATGGAGCTGCAGAGAGCAGTCCCAACAGAACAAGGTCCAAGAGGACTGGTGAGAGGACTGAAGGGGACCTCTCCTTCTAAAATTAGGATAGTTAAAATGCTTATCTCCCCAAAAAGTCACATGACTCATGCCTTCCCCCCCCCCACAAAGTAGAACCTCTACTTACGTCCCGCTCTACTTAGGCCTGTTCCAAGTTGCGACCGCGGCAAACCCAGAAGTAAACACCGGGTTGCTGCGATTCGTGCATGCGCAGAAGCGGCTGCCGCCATCTGCACATGCACAGAAGTGGGCTGCCGCCGAATGTGCCTGCGCACAGCAGCGCTTCTACCAGCAACCCATTTCGCCATAAGGACGGGCCTCTGGAACAGATTTGTAGTAACATTATTGTTGCATGCCACCCCAATTACTGAGTGGTGCAAGGTTCCAGGGGTTCCGTCCAGTTACCCCTGTTTCCTTCAGAATGAGCACATGTAATCTTTATGACATGTGCTTTACTTACACATATTAGTAACTTGAGCCGCATAACTTGTGCTTTACTTACACAAATTAGTAACTTGAGCTGCAGCATTACTACCTCAAGCGGGCCTTGCTTCCTCCATAGCCACAGCCTTAGATTCAAGCAAAAATCTCTGGCTTCCCAGCCTAGCTCACATCAGTCAACTCTCCTCTCTGGCCTTTGTCTTTCTAACTACTGACCAGTTGAGGGGCCCCACCTATTTTATATATGGCACAGATCCACTTCCTTTGTTCCCTTAATGGCTCATTACATCGGCTATCCTCTTGCCAGGAAACTAGCTTGGCTATTCCAGAAACTGAATCCTTGCTTATATTTGAACAGATGCTGGATCCAGAGATTAGAAGGGTCTGGGCATAACTCTATAGTTATGAGGAACTATTTGGAAGTTCATAAGGATTATTGTGTGCAAGGGGTTGTGCATTTGAATTAAATGTCAAACACGATCCTTTGAAGACAGGAATCCTTCTAAACTTCCCAATCATTCCTCAGAGCTAATGCAAAACCCGAAGGATGAATTGTAGATAGTGAAAAATTTATGTCTAAGACTTGAGAAGAGGCTAGGAGAAAGAAAATTGATCTCGTTGTAGTAGAAGTGCCCTACTGAATATAGTTCTCAATTCCCTATTAGAGGCAGGTTAGTCAAGTCTCAGACCCATTTTAGCATTAAATATGCCCCAGGCTCAACTGTGTGTTGCACATTTCTTTTCCTAATTCATTTAGGCAAGGGAACATTGTTTGCATTGGCCAAAACTCCACTCTGATTCCGTATTTCCAAGGATTCTAAAGAAGATAAAACAAGGAAGCTGCCATCCCTAGGACTGACTGCTTTCTCTTATTTCAAGTATAATCCCCCCATTTTCAAAAGGGGCGGGAGAAAGGATTTTCTCATATTCCAGATTACTACAATGCAAAAAGAGTAACAGATGCCTGTTATTTCAGAACTCCAGAACTCTAAAGCATCTACCATTTCTGAAATATTGACCGGGCAATGCTAATAATCACAGATTATGGCATGCCTTAATATCAGGCAGTGATTATTGGAACATACATCTTTCTTCAGAGAACACCAGATGGCTGCTATTCACTACCCCCATAGCTTTAGTTCTAACATGACACAAAGGAGTACTGATTATTTTTCTTCTGTATTTTTGTAGATGTGGGACAAAACCACAAACCTCTGAACTGCAGCAGCAGCAGAAACAACAAAAAAATATTTGGGGGAGGGGTGAGTGTCATGGGTCTGCCTGTGTGTTCCATTTCTGTGTTACACTTCCTATACTAGCTTTTTTGGAGTGGGGGGGGATGCATCAACAGAAGCCTCAGGGAATAGTACATAAGTCGTCTTTGAGAGAGACAGAGGCTTTCCTAAATCTCGAGCAAGGCAATGATTTCATGTTGCTCATGTAATCTGCAAAAAGCATTAGTATGTGCCTTTAAGTTAAAAATAGAAATGTAGGTTATATGGAATTGTGATTAAAACAAAGAAAGAAAAATCTTGCACATAATTTTTTTCTGCACACATCCCCAATGTTTACCCCATGTGAAAACACAGTTTTAAGCAATGTAGTGCCCTCAGGCCACTACAGTCCCCCCCCAAAAAAGAAGTTCTCTTTCAGCAGGGAGCTTCTTTCCCCTTGTGGTCACTCACCAATATTTACAAGGCAAGGTCACTTTGGATGCCAGTGGCAGTTGAAAGAGCAAGAGGAGGAGGGACACTTTTTGTCTTCAGCGATCTGGCTGATTCTGCCACTGTGATAGCCGACAATGACATGACACAAGGGAATGGTTGTCGCAGTCTCACACTCCCGGCTCTGCTGCGGAGACCAAACAGAACAAAAACAAGGAGAGAAATATATATATATATATATGTTATTTTTTCTTTCCTTGTGAAGGTAATACAAAAATATGAAAACATTTTATCTTTGGAATACCAAAACAAGAGAGCTTTAATCTTGACTATGAAAGCGGATATCTAAAACTTACTTTAAAATTGGGATTTAAACAGACCCCCTAAGAAATGGAATATCCTTCTGTAAAATTAATTAATTACGTTGAAAGCTTGCTGGAAGGAGATGGCCATAAACATCTTACACACACAGCAGGTGGTAGAGAGTAGACAGAAATGATGATTTTATTAAAATTACAGGGAAAGACATTTGCAGTAAAGAGACACATTTTGGGCGGAAAGGGATGGATGGCAGTGTCTATAGGTTCATGTAACCAGTGAAGAAATATAACAAGGCAAGAGACTAATGAGAGTTTTTATTTATTTATTTGCATTTTTATATCGTCTAAAAGAATTATTACCTATATGCCTGATATGTCCTAAAAAAAAACAACTGTGATGAATAAATAAACAGCTCTAGAAATCTTCAATAGGGTGCTTTACCTTGCAGGGAATATTATCATTGGCTTTTGATACAATTTCTGCTGCAGGGAAAGACTTTCAAAGCTTGGAATGCTGAAGTATTGCCAGGCGCTCAAAGACCCCCTGCTGTGCGCGTCAAACTAAGAAATCTCTCTGAACTTGTCGAATTAAAAGTCATCTCTCTCTCTCTCTGCAACCCCTGCATGAGCTGGGAAGCTCTGTCCTCGTTTTTTTTTTCTTTCCCAGGCCCTCTATGATAAACAAATGGAGCCTGGAGCATCTTTATTCTTTACAGGCACATAATTAAAATTCTTCTAAAAATGTAATTGAATGCAATAAATTTCAAAAGGAGGTTCTAGTTAACAATGACACTAAAATGGTTTGAGTAGGCTGCACTACTTTACCATTCAAATGTCTTTCAAAGGTAAATCAAAACAGCTTGTTAAGATCTGGGAACGGTGTGTGTGTGTGTGTGTGTGTGTGTGTGTGTGTGTGTATATATATATATATATATATATATTTGTATGCCATCAAGAGGATGCTCCTAACTTAAATATCTCAGCAGGATTTATGCTTTCTATAATGTCATATTAATTACTGAAACCACAAAACAGTAAACTATTAAAACAGGAACAAAGCAAGCTGAGATCCCTAGTCATTATTTATCTATCCCTCCCCCATGAAAGAAGCTTTATTTTTGTTTGTTGTACCGTTTCACAGCAGCACTCTTTTAATTCACCCACAACAGTGTATATATTCACAGCCTTGCAACAACTCCCAAACCTGCTAATGACCACAAGGTTAAGCTGTTGAGCGTGCAGTTAAGAGCTGTGGAACATTGTTAACAATTAGCTGGGTAGCAAATTACAAATGGCAAAAGAATAATAAAAAGATTCTCTGCTCCCCCACCCTCAGATCCAAATATTTAAGGGACTTTGGTTTTTTTTAAAAAATCACACCTAGAGAGGAAAATAACAGAACATTCCCTCTCCTTTTCATGTCCTACCTGAAGATTTTACTTGGCACTACTGACTACAAAATACTATACAGAATTCATTATTTTTAGAGATGTATCTAGATAGGCTGTAGACAGAATATGTTTATAGTGTCTGTGATAACCAATGTGTGCTGATAGGCAATTCTGTGATGACTCATAATATGATGACTCATTCAATAGATAATAAAGCCATTCATATCAATTAACAATATAGGAAGTGAATGTATTACAATTTCTAATTGGAACAACTGATCATTGCAGTAACATACATCATTCTTTAACAAAGGCTATTTCTGAATACAATTTACAGATTGCCCAAGCCCTGCTTGGGTGCAGTTGGCCTTTATCCCCACCCTGGCTCCATCCCTCAGCTTGCCCCTGATGGGCAATTACAAACTTTGTGATGGCTGGGGAGGTTTCAGCACCAGGTTGCAACCACCACCCACTTTCTGACCAGGTAAGTGGCCATTATGTGACCCATGAGAGCAGCAAAATAAGCCAAATCCTTTTTGACAGCAGCAGACTGACTGGAACTGAAGCTGACTGGAATTGCCATTGTTAGTGGGTAAGTAAGTGGTGTGAACAACGTGCAAGGCTCAATTAAGATTCATTTGTTCTAAGGGACTTTGCCCCGCAGTGAGAGTATTTCTAAGGGACAGGATGTTCTGCCTTAGCTCTGAGCCAGCAACCTACAGTCAAGCCAGCTCTCAGTGTAGATAACTGATGCCACCGTGGATACAGATAACTGATGCCACTCTGGATACAGATGATGAGGAGTGTCCCACAGCTAGATGAAGTAGCTTTGTTTCTAGGAATCGTAATTGTGTGATTAGAGTGAAGAAGGGCCTAGCAAAGCTGTCCCCTTCTGGGTACAGGTCACAGGTAGATGTGGACAGGAAATAAAATTGGTGTGAGCTCTTACTCAGAAGTTGCTCTGATCCCAAATGGCCTCACAACTGCTCTAATTCAGATTGTGTTTTTGGGGGGATCCCTCTAACAACGTAGCTTGAAGCTGGGACATTGGAGACTGGCAAAGGCAACGATAATGGAGGGAAGGGAGGAGAGAGCATTGCCTGAATAGTGGAGGAGCAAGTGGGATGAGCTACGGAACTGCTGTGATCCAGGTCCTCACCCATTCAAGAGCACAGGGACTGCAACACGGGTCCATGGAGTACAGGACAAACACCCATTTTCAAGCCAGTGGGTTAGCCATGTAAGAGACTCTTATTTTCCAGAAGGTGGTGGAGGACAGGTGAAGGTGGCTGGCGGCACAGACTAAAATTGCCTCAGTTCACAGCTATCCATTGTTGGAACAAGTTGCTCACAGAGGCTCTCCCTTAGTGCTGCAACAACTTTTGTCATCTTTCCCATGGGATGAACAGGACCTGCTCAGAGAGATAAAGTTACAGAATGGAGGCCCTTTATTCAGGGCTGGGGAACTTCTAGCCCATGAGCCAATCATGGCCCAGCAGGGGGTCCAAGTTGGTCTGTGAAGCCACTTCCCCCAGACCTTGACCAGCTGACACCAGCCTGATGGGTGGGTGACTCTAGCTGATAGGCAGGGTTTAGCTCTGCACTGACCACAACCACCAATGCACCCAAAGCGGCAGGATTTAACCGCTGGTCATCAGTTGATGAAAAGTGGGTGGAGGTTAAATCCTGCTCAGATTCCAGCAGAGAGCATGACTGAAATCTCCATTCATCAGCTGATGACAGTTCAGAATTACTTGTTGCTGTTAGACCCATCCTGCTGGGTGCTGCTTCATCAATGTGTTCCATGCCGGGACCCCTGCAAAGAAGCCCGTGAAGAGCAGAACTGATGTCTCTGCTCATCAGCTGTTAAAAAGAGACTTCAGTCCTGCTGAGTGCTGCTTTGCCAGCTGTGAGGAATGCATTGAAGAAACAGACTCCACCCCCATGGCTCAACTTTGGCAGATGGCCAGGACTGTGGGCAGGTGTGAGACCAATGCAGCTCTCAGTACAGTTCTTTCTGTATGTCCCATGATCATATTAGAAAGCAGTTGTGTTCTGCCATCAAGCACTGCCATGAGTTACTTTTTGTTTTCCAGTATATTCCTTGTCAATAAAAAAATTCAATGTAGCACAAACAAATTTTTATTCTGAAAGTGTGGCCCAGAGGATAAAGTTTGAGAAACACTATGCTAATGTGTATTAGTGTAACAGGAGTCAGGCTGGGAAATAATGACACTTTTATTTCCTGTGCAAGTTTGCTTGTTTTGTTTAAAAAATAAAAATAAAATATGGGTTAGTTTCTGGAGATAAAGAATTTGTATGTGGGGATGCAGGAAATATAAACAGAAAAGTAAGCATAATCTTTTCTCTATAAATGTGCATATCTGCATACTTGAATTAACTCTCGTGTGTTAACAAAGCCATTCCTTTTTGGATGAGAACAATTATATTCCTCCATGCATGTAATCTTTCAATAGAAGTTAAAGATGGCGTCAAATGAAGGAGACAGAGTGGAAGAAGGAAAAGAAATATCAACAGCCAGATCCTACACATGTTTACTTGGGGAAAAAATCTTTCTGATCTCAATGGAGCTTATCCCACGGCAAAATGGAAGAGGGGAAGAAAGAAGAGAACTGCTTTTCATTTCATGATTCTCCCTCGCCGAGAGAAAAAAGGAACCTATAAAACATTTCATAGAAAATGTCCAGACTGAGAGATTTCATGTACCAGTGGTTCCCAACCATTTTGGTGCAATGGGCACATTTAAATTTTTAAGAAAGTGCCATGACTGCCAGTCACAAAATGGCTGTCACATCTAAAAGAGCAGGACAAGAAAAGAGACAAGATCATAAAATGGTGTGGTTATACACCCCATTGGCCACACCGTCAATGGGGGGGGGGGGGGAGACACCAAACTGCTAATTCCAGCCTCAGGTGCATTGTGGATTTTTATGGAGATACTATTGAGACCTTTTGTGGGCAGCATAGAAGGTATGGTGGGCCCACTGTTTCCATGTTGGCAATTCTGCCATATAGGATGGGGGTCCTAGTGACAAGTTTATGCTGCTTGATGCACACTCAGTAGAATCTTTGAACAGATGATACGTGCATTAAAAACTATACAGGTCTAGGCTTGTCTGCATAATTGAGGAACTGCAAAAAGTTGAGAAAAGGCTTAAATAAAAACACATCATGTAACGGGCTAAATGAAGATGGAAATGGAAAACAGGCACAGACAAAAGAAAAGCAATTATGAAAGTGTGTCTGTAATATGAAAAAAGCAAGCAATTTCAAATAGTACAAGGGCAAAACAACTGGGAATATTTCTAGCTTAATTTCCCACTTTTGGCTTAAAATGTTTAGACTGTTTAGTTTAGAATGCACATTTCATTTCTATGCTTTTGGTGTGCAAAAACTTTTATTTCCACTGGTGAACCAGTCAACATTAATTCCCCTATCTAACTTCTCATTTGAAGTGCTCTGGCAAACTTTTCAGCATCAGTGATTCAAAGGTTCCTCAGCCTTTGTTTCCACTTGTAAACTGACAAAACCTGACATTTGTGGCTATATACTCTTACATGGTTTTGCTGATCTCTTCAGTTCTCCTAGAAATGCACAAAAATCTCTTTTGACCATCAACCAAATGTTCACATGGATTATTGCAGAGGCCAGCTAGCACTATCTGGATTTCTGTACTGTCGGAAATGACAACTGAGGCAGGTAAAAAATAAAGATTATTGAAGTGAAACATTCAAATAAACCATTTTACTTTGGGTCAGCCAAAGCAGGTAACCGATGAATGATTCTAGAATCTGAAACTTTCAGTCTTTATTATTGAGGATTAGTGAATACTAAACTAAAGCTCTTGTTTTAAGTAAGTAGAAGCATGTCCTGCACAAATGCACCTGGACTGGTCAAATATTCTGAAGCTTTGCTAATATTTTTTTTTTTTTTACTTCTCTCTTTTATGAAAGCAATGGGTTTTCTTCTTCCACAAGAGAAGATTCTTCTGATTTATGTCATGAAAGGGGAAGATGCTAATCAAATGCCTGATCCCTACAGGAATTACAAGAAATTGCAACAAAGGACCAGCACTTTGCTGTGTGTCGTGGGAATGTTCTTCATGGGAATATAAGCATATACTTCAGAATTTTTTGGGCCATGATGACCAAAGGAATAGTTTAGTATGCCAGAAAAAGGTAGACATGTTTATTAAATAAACCTTTTGATGGTAGATTTCTCCTGTTTTAGTCAGTCTAGTAACCAGGAAAGTATTTTATTGGTTTATAAGCTGATGTTCTTGCTCAGTAACCAATAGAACCTCCCCTAAAAATCCCCTCCCCAATGGGTTGTATCTAGCATTTACAGGATGCTCTAGCTAGAGGAAGATGAAGGCAATTTCACTAGGTCCTCATTCCTCTGGAGTTCCCCAAATCCCTTCAAAAGTTGTTCTGGAAGGCTGCAGAGCAAAGGAGGAATCAGACAAATTACCTCCAGTGGATTTACTGGATCTCTGTTCATGGAATTATTTTGTTAATGGAAGGGACACCCTGGATCCAACTCAATGATATGTAGATTTATTGGTTCCTGATTGAAAATTCATTTGGTGAACTGGAAAATACTTAATTGTCAGCTAAATCTATCTAGTGATGAGGGCAAGTCTCAGGCTCCTGTCCCAAAGCATGGCAGTGACTCTTGCAAGCCAGCAAGCCAGAGATCTTTATTCAGGCTAATAGCAGTACACACTCCAAAGCAAACAGGTTCCAGAAGTTCATATTCCAAGGTTCATGAGCAAGGAAAGAGGTTCACAAATGAATGGAAGCTACAAAGATGTCCCAACAGGTGATACATCCCACTCACTCAGCTTTCAAACAACAACAACAAAATGAATTTCTTGTATCCCGCCCATCTGACTGGGCAGCTTCCAACAAAGTATAAAGACAACAAAACATCAAACTTTAAAAGCTTCCTGATGTAGATTAAGATATCCACTAAAGGTCATGTGATTATCTTTTTGACATATGATGGGAGGATGTTCTACAGGGCGGGTGCAGCTACTGAGAAAGCCCTCTGCCTGCTTCCTTGCAATTTCACTTCTCACAATAAAAGACAGAATGAGGAGGTCTCACTCACATGATTCTCTTGCCTGTCTTCCCTAGATGCAGCCTTCTCTCTTTTGTAATGAAATTTACCCATGCTTTGTATAGTGGAACACAATTTGGTTATATTGAGGCAAGTGGAGGGCAGGATGTTGTACACCTCCAGCACCCCCCTCTCATTCCTCCTAATGGCCTCTGGTGTAGTTGTGTTCTGCTTCCACTGTCGGAGACAGTGGAATACAAGCTGCTGGGACTCTCAAGTGGGGTGAATGCTCTTGTACTTGGGCTCTGTTTGCAAGCTTCCCACAGGCACCTGGTTGGTCATTGTGAGAACAGAATGCTGGACTAGATGGGCTTTTGACCTGACCCAGCAGGCTCTTCTTATGCTCAGTGTTACTGTATTTTATGTTCTTATGTACAGTATGTCATCAAATTATGAATAAAAAATACATTTTGGGGCTGCCAGAATCCCCATTATTAATTTGCCGCAAACCTGACTAAGCATATAAGAGAGGGGTTTGATTCCAGGGTGAACTCTGGGGTTCTGGGACACCCCAAATTTCTGCCTGTGTGAATTTGGATAATTTATCTGACACCTTTTACTGCATTAATGATCATACAAAAGTTTAAACTGTGTAACAGTCTGCATTATTAAAGTAGCCTTGTGCTGTAACATCCAAATTCATGGGGATTTCTTCTCACTTTTAAATCTCAGTTGCCTTTTTTCCTTCATAAAGCACAACTTTGATACTCATCTGGAAATGCTACAGAAGCATTCCACATCTCCCAGTGTTGATATTCAGAAGGGGAGGGGGGATGCAAAAGGACCTTATCTCCAATGCAACACATTCCCTTTTATAAAATATAAAATATCTTCAGAATGTAGTCACTTAATATCATCTATCACTTCTGTCACAGTTTTCTTAAGATTTCTAACCTCTCCAACTTGCTCCTCTTATTACACACCATATGATTTATGAGTACTGCTAGTAAGAGAGACAGCTGTGAGATTAGCATTGTAACTGATCCCAGATCACCTTAGGAGCAATTGCTTCTGAAACATGCTGTCCCTCTGAAATGAAATTACAACACATTTTGGGGTGATTCTGACATATACTTTTAAAATGTTTTATGCAATTGACAGCAAAAGTAAAAAAGATAATGAACCAGAGGATTTAAAAAAATGAATTTAACTGATTTTATTTCCCAGTTAGACTGTTTAATTGGATTTCACAATCTACTAGCTACTTGGGAATTACAAGCTATGATGAACCATTGGGAGGGGAGGCTGAATGGTGCTTCAGTGCTGGCATCTGTCACCCTTTCTGATCTCCAGAACGCTGCAGGTAATCTAAATTTGCTCCAAGCACAAGTAACCTGCCCACTATAGAACTGTGAGCTACATGAATCTTAGTATGGGAACTACCCAAAGGCTTTCTGTTGTAAGAAATGCCTGAATGGTTAGTGATGTGCTGGCCAAAGACTGACAGGGAGGAGGATTTAGAGACTTATGTGAGGTCTATGGAGAGTTCCCCTTTCCTTTGCACATTGAAGGTCTAAGAGCAGATTGATCATACTATTGCTTTGGAAACATGCTGGAGATTTCATTGAACAAAGATAAGGCTAAACTTACAGCAATTAAATTGGAAAAGGCAACCTCCCTATCAGCAATGTAATTAGATTAATTAATTGCACTACACAACCTATTAGGTATTTGGCAATTTTTGTTGATAAGAACCATAGAAAAATACTTTTTTATCATTATTGTCTATTATCTGAACTTTTCTGGTCTTTATGCTACTACTAAAAAGCGAAACAAAAGCAATCCCCCTGTAATCAGTAGAAAAGAGAAGGAAGTGGGATACTAAACTTGTTTCATTCTTATCATACAAATAAGCCAATTCAGCAGTTTGACTGGATAGAGAAATATGGCAGTTCTTCCCTCCCATTCAGACTTGTTTGCTGTAAATTACCATTATGTGATCTAATTTTGATAAAAGAGCAATAGATATAAACAGAACACATTAGGACCATTTATAGTAAGTGCTTTATTGGAAGCATGGGATAAACTTTGGAAAATGTTAACAATGAATTAATATATCATTATTAGCATCTGTGCTGAATGAGGAGGTATTTAACCCGTATCATTTCGGGAACTTTGATATATGGGGACTACATAACTGAGACATATTTAAGGAAAACACAGTTTTATTATATGAGGAAATAATAATATATGTACAAAACTACTGTTCTTTCAATATCCACAAATTAAGACATTTTCTGTCCACCTGCTACATGCAATTTTAACATATTAGTATCATATGCTAATTCAGAAAAACTATCAATTGGTGAAAACTAAAAGCACAACATATAAATCCTAAATTGTGGAATAGGACTTTTAAGATGTTGCTTGAAAAGTAAAGCAGCTGAGATGGCAAATTTCTTTAGACCTGGCAGCTCCACCTTTCATGGCTTTCAACCAGGCATTGTTCTGGGCAGGTATTTACACATGATTCTACCATCTCCTAAGTAGCTTGTTAGGCATTTCATTGGCACTCCAAAGCTCCTGCTTGTTTTGCAATCTCCTCTGATCCTGTAGACCTGGAGGTGACTATGTGGGATGTGAAAGCTAACTAGGAACACAGGCGAGTGAGGTTGAGATCTGTGGTAAGGACACATTGATCCTCAGGTTTGCTGGCAATGCAGGAGGAGTCTGCTAGGAGCTCTTGCTTTCCCATCTCCTCATCCAAGGTGTTTCTAGGTCTGAACAAAGCAAATCCTGACAATTATTATTTTTTTATTTTTTTTACAAAAAAAGCAAAAAGCAAAACCCCAAACCAACACTGAACTCTTATGTTTTCTTTAACTGCTGTGGGGGAAAAGGTGGACATGAATGAGGAATCACAATCTTTTGCAAGTTTTTATTGAGGAATATGGGGGGAAAGGTTGTTTTGACTTGATTTATAGTCCAAAAGTTCATTGTCTTTCAATAAGAATTAGGGAGCAATTCTGCAGCCAGCACTCAGCCATCTGAAGGACTGTAGGAAGAGGTTTAAGAGCTTCTCTGCCAGCAGAGAGAAAGGCTTGCCAGTAGGATGGCACTTAAATATGATTTCAATGCAATTTTTAAAAAATATATATAATTGCAGATTAATTTGGAAGCGGCATGGAATGAACTTGCATGCAAAAGTGACACAGATCAGAAATTGATTCACTCATCCCTATTTAAAATTTTGCTTGTGGGTAGAAGAGACTGAGACAAAAGAACTGACATAGTTTGAAGAAGGTGTTTTATTTATCAACACTTTTTCTTGAGTAGCCTTAGGAGAAACCTTGCTAGAGAAAGGGTTTTTTTGTAGACTGTGGAATAGATGGCAAAACCTTTATCTTACAAAATGTAAAATTAGCATTTGTTCAGCCATTGTAGACTATTATAAATCTTCATATCTAGAAGTTTTTCCTAGATAAGGTGCACAGAAAGCAAACTTCCTGTTGATAGGATCATACTTGCAGACAATACACCATTTCTGGTCGGAAACACAATTACCCAAAGTAAGAAGCAGTGGGGAGGATGTAGAGGTTTTTATCCAAATGACATCATGATGCATCACCACAGCCATGCGATGGGAATAAATGGCAAAGAGAAACTTAGATGCAGAACAAAGAAAACAGCTGGGAGCACACAAACATCAAAGGAGAAATAGCACGTAATAAGCAAAAGGGAAGCTGGGGTGCATAAAGTAAAAAAAGAAAAGCTCTTAGGTATTATAATGGAAAACCTTAAAGCAGGGGTGAACAACTTGCAGCTTTTATCATACATTTATGAAGCTCTTAGCCTAATTCCATGCATATGGCAAGGAAACCGAAAGATACTGGCAGAAAGAAAGAAAGAAAGATAAGATAAGGGTTCCTCGTTTGTGTTTGGTTTTACCCACTTTAACTCTGGTTCCATTGATCAGTGGCTCCACCAGCATGTGGCCTCCTCCAACAGAATACTCCAAGGAAATACAGTAAAGAACCAAAAAGTGATTGAGAGTTGAGAGTCAGGGCCACACTTCCTTTTGTCCCACTGCTTTTCCCTGGGAAAAACGCTGTTTAGTGTTCAATCAGAGCAAACGGCAATTCAGGTTTTCTCCAGACTGACGTTTGATCCAATTTAGAGCTAAAAAGTGGGTTTTTCCCCCAGGAAAGGAGTGGGGCAAGGGGGAAATTGCTTGGACCTGTGCTTTCTATGCAGTGGAAGTGTGGATGAGTTCCCAGTGGTGGCTTAGTACTTAGAGCACTGGATTGGATTTACATCCCCACTTGGCCATGAAGCTCATTGGGTGACCTTGGGCCAGTCATGCTAACCTACCTCACAAGGTTGTTATGAGAATAAAACAGGGAGGAAGCGACCTATGTACCAAACCCTGAGTTCCTTGAGGAAAGATGGGATTCAATTGTAATAAATAAAGAATTCTGACTGGAATGCTTGCAATTAAAAAAAACACCAGTTACAGATATGCAACTTTTAAATACCTATATAGTGTCCATGCTTTTGATGCTTTTGAATTATGGTGTTGGAGGAGACTCTTGAGAGTCCCATGGACTGCAAGAAGATCAAACCTATCCATTCCTAAGGAAATCAGCCCTGAGTGCTCACTGGAAGGACAGATCCTGAAGCTGAGGCTCCAATACTTTGGCCACCTCATGAGAAGAGAAGACTCTCTGGAAAAGACCCTGATGTTGGGAAAGATGGAGGGCACAAGGAGAAGGGGACGACAGAGGACGAAATGGTTGGATAGTGTTCTCAAAGCTACCAGCATGAGTTTGACCAAACTGCGGGAAGCAGTGGAAGACAGGAGTGCCTGGCGTGCTCTGGTCCATGGGGTCACGAAGAGTAGGACATGACTAAACGACTAAACAACAACAACAATAGTGTCCATATAGAACTATATGTTTATGTTTCTGGAAAGCTTTATATAAACAGGGAAATAATATACGCTATGAAGAACTGCTCTGACAAAGACTATGTCTAGTTTTGCTCACATATCTACAGCATAGTGTTTTACAAATGTTGATGGAATGGACCAGGTGGCTGCTTAACATAAAAAAGTCAGAAAAATGCCTCTAGAAAAACAGAAGGTAGAGCCAGGTCCTCAGTCAAATGGTATTTCGCAGCAGAGGTTGATTTGCCAACACATAGCAAATGGTGTATGTGGACAATAGCCAATGAAAAGGCCTCTGAGGGGAAGTTCATAAACATTGCTTAGGATTAGCGTTAACAGATACAACCTGATTGCTATTCTCCTTAAGCTGTCCTGATTTAAAAAAACTGATGGGCCTGCAAACGTCAAGGCCATGAGAAACAGTTCCCTGACTTCTTGTAGGTCAGAAGGAATTGAGAACTGAAGGATGGGTGAGATGGAAATAAGATACCATTTTAGTGAGCTATGTGGAGAATAAAGTTGCCATTGACACTAAAGGTCAGCACTAGGCCCCTCACAATATGTGGAAGAGTGCTTGTAACACAAGGCAGCTTTCTTGCTGATGGATACTAGAAACAATCAAACCATTGCTATTGTATTGCCCTCCCCCACTCATAGTGTGGGGCACTCCATAGTTCTGTCAGAATTAGTAGCTGTCAGCACTTGTTCCCACGAGGATGTTAAGCTTCAAAAAGCAATGGTGACATGCTTGCTTGGTAATGTTCAGGCAGTGTGAAAAGAATTCATCGTATCATTATTTATTTATTACACTGATAATAAATGTAAAGCACTGAAATTGGTGTAACCGGTTCCACTCTCCCCCCCCCCCCCCCCCGCCGACATCTCCTCAGAACTAAGCTGGGTCCTACACACTCTAAATGCAATGGGGAGTTTAGATGAGAATTGTGTGGAAAGATGCCAGACCCAACCTTTGAGGTCTTTACAGATGCAAGAATGTTCTATTGGACAGGGTAAGAGTTGAAGCTCTATGGTTAATGTTCTAGAATGTTCCTTAAGCTTGGTTTGCACAGTTGCTGAACCTTTGTGGAAAAGAGCAGAGGCTATAGAAAAGAACCCAGTGTAACAAAGCTCCAGTTTCCTATATTGTTGAGAGAAGCAGACAACAATTGAGAATAAAATTGAACAAATATCAAAGATTAACACAGCTTTAAAAATGAATTCAATGCTTGTGTTTCATGCACTGTGAAATCATGCTGAATAGCTCTATGTTTACTACATTCCTTAAATGTTAGTTATTTCCCTCTCAATCCGACAAACTGTTGCTGGTCTTACTGTTAATAAATTATTTGGTGATTTGCCAAAAATATACAGTATTAATTACCAAAATATGTAGAGAACTATTTTAGGAAATTCATTCATATAATTATTTAGAAACTGCATGTTTAGTAATTGCAATGCAGAAAACACACAGTTCAATACTGAGTTTTGCTTTTGATAATCAGTATGACTGTTTAGTACTATTATTGAACCTTTTTTTTAAGCACCCAGTGAAACAATGTATCATGGGGCTCTAATTTCACACTTTCAGTTTATTACTTTAAATCATTTCAGTTTGTTTCTAACACAAAGGTATGGAAGCCTGTTGGTAATACCTGTTGGTAATACAGATCCTCATTAAGCCACTTTCCATTTACTCTCAAGAAGAGAAACATAAAGAGAATACAGTACATTGCAGTGTTTCTCTGAATAACCTCTTTTGTGTGAAATAAAACAATTTTTTGTTTGGGGGGAAAAAACACACTGTAAGAATTTGGAAGTATTGGAATGAACAAAAACACACATGCCACCTTCAGGGGTTTTGAATCAAATTCTCTTAAGCTTTTGCCAAGCCTATTGAAGTGCTAGGACTAGCCACATTTCTAGTTTATCTTTTATAAAACTGGGCTCCATATATAAGCTTCCACCTGGTAATGACAGTGATATAATGCTCATGTCATCAAATGAGTTTCTAACAGCACTGTGTTACTTATCTTCAGAGCCATATTACTTTAAAGATCATTTCCTTTAAAAACAAACAAAGCATTCCTTTGTACTAAGAATTTCTAGAAACACGTTCTAGAAATCAGTGGTTAACAGGGACAAAATAAGTATCATACTCCCTTACAAAAGTTTGGAATGGAAAAGATCCAAAGAAAGAATAATCGATAATAGCCTCCCAAGTTCTGTCGTATCAAGGTTGTCATTTGTTCTAAGCTCAAAGCATGACAGAAACTTATATTCTGTCAAGGTCTTCTAGATTTGGATTAAAAAAATCTTTATCTCCATTTTACTACAGTTCCCTTGTTGACACCATTCTCCATATGCACTGGTTCAATCCCAAAGTATGGCCATCCATTAGGGAAATTGCTTAGGAAGGCATACTTTGGGTGTAGATTATACTTCTGTCACTCTCTGTTGTGCCAGTCAGGAGAGGAGTGGTGTATCTTAGTGTCATTTGTGCATTAAGGATCTTTGAAACTGACCTTTCCAGTCACATGGTTACATGCTAAAGGAAAACGTGGTATAAAACAAATCTATTTACATCAAATCAGGTACATTTCTTAATGATCACCACCGCTTAACCAGACATTTATCAGATGGTTGCCTAATCAGGTTTGTAGGATGCATTTTGGTTTTGAAGGGACACTGGGATAGGCTCCTAGAGACACAGTTGCTATTACCTCTATGTAATAGACAATCGTGACAATTGTGGGGACAGTTTTAATTCCAAGATATCTAAATGTTTCCAAAGGGGGTTCTCCATCACACATTTCCTATCACAATCTGAAGAAAGCCACACAAATTGAACTCGTTTGCTTTGTTTATACAGCACATGGAATATATGCAATTGAACCCTCATTTGCAAATGTTTACTCTATCAAAAGCATCATTAGGCTATATTTTCTAGGTAGCATGCAGAGTAAACTAATGCACATCCAGACTGCAGGTGTTGATTAGACATTTTCTGTTCAAAATGAGAATTACAAACACTGTTACATTTAAATTGTACTCTTTTTTTCCTCTAGAAATAGAGTTAATTAATTCCACAGGGACTAAGAAATGCAGAAAGCCTAAACTTCAGTGAAAAGGCAGGTTAAGAAGAAAGAATGCTGAAGAGACACGCTACCTTAGCTGATTTACCAAAGCCTGCTTGCTTTCCCACTTGGTGGCAGTCAAAAGTTCCCTGGGTTGTTTGCAATAGTGTAAAATCAAAATAATTTTCATGGAGAGCAATATATTAAAACAAATATTTGGCTTGAGTGACCTGGCTACATACAGATAATGATGTTTCCCTGGATTGCTTGTATTTCTGAGTAATATAAACAGGGATTTTTCTTCTTTTTTAAAGTTTGCCGAATAAGAAAACATATTAATGGAAATTTACAACCTCTCTCCTTATCAAACGTTAAGCAAACATACATTGCTATTTGCTCCTCTAGGAGAAACACAATCACATGCATGTCTACTAGGAAGTTCACTTAGATTTACTCCCAGGCAAGTGCATATAGTACAGCAATCTCAGTTGCCATGAAGTAGTTTCTATTATTCAAGATAAAACCATTCTCAAGAATGGTTCACCTAGTAACAGGGTTCATTCATTGGGAGAACATATGGAAGCTGCTAATGTAACCAGAAGGAAGGAAAGGATAAAAATTGTGAGAGCCACAGTTTAGTGTTTTATCCAATGCTGAATCTTCTGCTTGTACAATGAGACTTCCCCTAACTCTTAACTATTCACCGCCCCGCCCCCACCGGAGCTGAAATTTCAATAGGGATTACATGACTTGCAAAAAGGGCATCTAAATCTTTATACATACCCTCTGTCTTATACTGTATGTGTCTAAATTCTGGATCATTCACTATGTGTCTCAGGAAGTATAGGAGATCCTACAGGGCCACTCACCTCATGACTAGCCACCCTACTAAGTTGCTCAGTCATTGTTCACCGTGGTGGCAGCCACCTTTCCACTGTTGGTGCTGCACCTCCACCTGCTTCAGGTAATGTAATGCTTGGTCTGTCTGGTGTGCTACTCTTTATTTTCTGTTACATGCATCTTGTAAACGCCAAGCCTCTGTCCGTGGCTCTGCCTTAAACAGTCATCACACAAAATTTACGCCTGCAATAATTAATGAAACAGCTGAGGTTTCATTTCTTTGCAGACACATAAAGGCCTTCCACTGACTTTTCCATGAAAAACATGCCCACAGAATTGCGCTCAATAATTTTGTTCAAAACCAAATTACTATTCTCTGGGTTGTGCTAATATTTGTGTTTTGGTATTACGGCATTTTTTATTCTTTTGCACTTATATATTGTACTTATTTTTAATGCCCCGTATCTTCAAATTGATATGCCACCTGCTTCCTTTCAAAAATGCACTATCTTATAGGTTTGGGGGATTAGTTTGAATGATATCTTTGGGTTCCCACCAATCCTTTTATTTTGAATCTGCAAGATTATGAGCCTGCAGTGGAGGGGAAATGCTGAACTAGTCAACCTGGTTTCTTTGGTAAGTGTACTGCCCTAAGTGGGGGCTGTAAGTATCCTATCTGAATGGCCAGTTAGTCATGTTGCTATAGAGACAACAGGTTGGTGGTGCTCTTCCACCTGGCTGGATTCCACATCATTCTAGCAGTGGGAGAACAATAAACCGTGGGGATAGTCTTTATTTTAGTTTCATCTGAAGCTGGGAGCTGGAAAAGATAGGCTTGCTTTGCTCCCTCTATGCTGACACCCCAAGCTATGGCTTTGAGGATCCTCCTATAAACCTAATGGGGAAGTAAGATCTGTTAATGCTGTATGTTATTCCATCCAATGCTCAGGTTGTATATGTGGGGAGGAGAAAGTATATATTCCAAACACATCACAGTGACCTGCATTCGAAGAAAACCAAACCCTGGGAAAGCACTGGAACCCCTGGAGGCTCTTGCTGCACAACAATATACTTTGACTAATCTGCTGCAATTCTGTTGACTTGTCAAAATCATTCTTTAAAAATAAACTGTACTTTGAGAAGTAGAACATTCTTGAATTTGATTTATTCAAGTGTGTCATTTGGGGAGCCATTAGCATGCTTTTTAAAATTCAACTTGCCCAAAATAGAACCGTTTGGTGGAAGAGTCAGGTTTAATCTTCCTAACCACAGGGCAATGACAGTATTTGTAATGATGTTGAAATACTGGGTATTTCATTTGGAAACCATAGGTACATTCTTTATTACACTGACAGTTAGAGATAACAGGATTTAGTTCTGGGATAGGATAAACTAATTCCAGAGAACAGTGTTATTTATTTTTTCCTTCCAATGCAAACACAAATGCTTCTTGGTAAATGTATGGAAGAGTTCTATTTATTTGTTTTCTTTCTTGACATTTGTTTATAGAACCAAGCACCAGTGCAGCCAAGTCAGCTTTTATTTATTCATTGGAGTTTTGAAATATTTTACAGTTATTTTGGTGGTGCATTTGTTTAGGTAGAAAAAAATAATACTGAACTGTAGGGCTTTTGTATTGGCCTAGAATGAAGCAGGACAAATAAAAGGTTAAAAAAACAAAAACCCAAGCAAAAATTTGTCCAAATTGTGACAATTTCATACAGTTTCCATGGCAATATGGCCTACTTAATTATTAACCTTAATAATCGTACTTCCCTCCTCACATAGTATTTAATAGGAGTGTGAACTGGCCACAAGATCTGTCCTATATCTGAGCATTTCTTAGAATTCCCTTCTGTTTCTGTTACTCTGTGCTCTCCGCTTCATTCTGTAATTGAGCTCCCAAGCAGCTCTGTATAAAGTGGAGCTCTCTGTTCCTCTACTCGCTAAGATGGGGAATCTAAACACAGCTATAACCTTTTACCTTGTGGTCAAAGTGAAAATTGCTGGCACACGAGTCCATCCAAAGCCTGCCAAATTGCAGACAAATAGGTCCAGGAATTTTTGGAGGGAGAAATAAAAGTGATTCGCTTTCTAATATAACCCCTTAGGGGGCAGCGGAGTAGGGCTTTGTCTCTTTCTTACATTAAAAGAATTAAGAAATGGCTGAGTGGTGTGTGTTCTTGCTTATATGTTTCTTTTTAATTTGCAACTTCAACAAGTTGGGGGTTTGGGGGGGGGGTTGGTACTTGTTTGTGCCCTTCACAAGGCTTTACAAACCTTCCAATTGAACTTTACAGGTATCCAACGGGTCTCACAATGTGAAGCTATCAAGAGTACCGCCTAAGGAGTTCTGGAGATCTTTGGTTTTGGTTCAAGCATAGCAACACTGGATTGATAAAGCACTTAAACTTTTTTAAATGTCCCAGTGCTGCTGGTGGAATGAAAACATACCCACCAATACTACTGCAATGGCAATGGTCCTCTCTGAACATGTGAAGTATGAATAGAAAGAGCAATGTTGAAAACATGCAGGGTACCGTTCCATCACCTCTGGCTGAGGAACTGTGTCCACTCAGAAAAACTGGGGCTTACTCCCAAGTAACTGTGAACAGCCTAGCAGCTTAACTAACAAAAATCACAACCATCTCTCACACATTTGAGACTAAGGTTAGCCCAATCATTGCAGTTGCTCATCTCCACTAGCACTTTTTCCAAAACATTATCTTAATTCCATCTACCCTTATCAGTTCTTTTAGTCCATTCTGAGGTTCTGTTCCTTACTTTAGCAAGTTTTAATTGTATGTTTCCAATGCCGCCAGGCCACTTCTTCCCTGCTGTGCTGAACTGACACTCCAGAAAACAGGACCTTCTCTTAGCAAAGGACTGCTGACTTCACATATGGAAAAAGGAAACTCTGCTTCCTTAAATGCTGATTCAGCACAGTGGGGGATAGACAGGCCCGAGGCAGCAGGAGCAGACAACTTAAATTATCCATAAAAAGTGGAAAATTGCAGAGCACCTTGGGAAAGAAAAATCAAACCACATTTTTTTCCTTGGCATGATTTTCCTTTGCCTTTTTTTTATTTGAATCATACTATCGTGACTAATATTCTCTGTGACAGTTTTGTGAGACTGTGAAGTCTGCCTAAAAAGTTTCACACACTGCTGAAGAAATAGCTTATGGATAACTTAAGCATAAATTCAGCTTTCTACTTAAAAAAAAAATACTATTACAAAAAGAAAGTCTGTAAACAAAGGAGTGATATGGAGCTCTGAAAATACCTTCTTCACATGCAAAATATTACAGAGCTATGATCCAGTTGTTGGACACTGCAATCCCATATGCAGTTACCCAGAAGTCAGTGTCACCGAACTCAATAGCACTATGCCTAGGATTGTAAATCTGCAATCCTCTGCACACTCATTTTAAAAGTAATCCACTTTGAACAAAGTGAAACAAACTTCTGTGTAGGCACATGTCAGACCACACTATAAGGTAGTGTAAATGTAGCTGCTTAGAATTCATTTGAATAGGCTCTTAGGAGCCATCTTGCCCCCCATCCTTTGAAAGCAACAATCAGCTACACATATCACATTACCTCACTACTTATGACTACACATTATATTCTGGCACAATAACAGGAGTGATAGTAATGAGACAACATGACAGAGATGTGTAAAATCATGCATGGTTTGGAGAAAGTAGATAGAGAAATCCCCCTCCCATTGGTGGAGGAAGAGGAGTGTGGGGGGAACGCACCACCCCCGGCAGTGCAAACCCAATGGGGTGCCATCGTGGCTGCCCCCCGCCCCCAGGATGCGCACCATGCCCCTGTGGGTGACGTCCCTGCCCCCGGGAAGCGTGCCGGCCCCGCCCACATCTGCTCTCCACCCCCCGGTGCCAGAGCATGAAGCTCCGCCACTTGGCCCCCCCCATGACACTAGAACTCATGGACATTCAATGAAGCTGAATGTTGGAGAATTCCAGACACACAAAAGAATAGCACATGGTTAAACTATGCAATTCACTCCCAAAGAGGGCATTGATGGTCACCAACTTGGACTGCTTTTAAAGAGGATTAGCCAAAATGCTGTATATAATGTGGACAAGGGAATTCAACAAGGGATTTCCACTGCATTTGTGGGACTATAACACACATAACTACACCATGGTCTTCTAGGTATCAGATCTGTTGAAAATTGGTAACAGCATATGAGTTGCTTTTGAACCCTGCTGGCAACCTGCCAGCATGCAAAATTAACATATATGACAATACTGGTACGTAACGGAAGGTCCATTCCACTGCCTGTTCTGCCTTGGTACCTGCCAGCAGAGCCTATTTGTGTCCTGTTCAGGCCAGGAGAAACAGCCTGCACCACTCACAGGCTTGTGGGTAATTCCTCCCGCCCCAGTGGTCCTGTTTATTACTGGAGAGGGAAACAATATTCCTCAGGTGATAATGAACATTTTTTGTGATACCTGTTAAGTCAATATACTTTCATATTTTGAGAAGTATGAATTTTAAATTGTTAATTAGCTAAAACATGATCTTTGTGTGTGTGTTGAAAGTTTTACGAATATTATTTGTTTTTTTAAACAGAGGATGCCTGGCTATTGTCCATACTTTAGCAAACCTCATTGAATACAATGAGTTTTACTCCCAGGTAATTGTTTATAGGATTGCAGCTGAAACACTGGTGGGAAACACTGTGTACCCAAAATAAATGACGGTCATGTAAATTGTAGAGCCATTACAGAGACATCAAATTATTTTGTCATTTCCCCCACTTTTATACTGCCAAACTGAAATAATACCAATTTACCATAAATCTTGACAGCATCCCCCCTTTTTTTATAAAAAGGACGTAGAACAGAGCATGTACAGGATGCTATGGATTTAGCAAGCGAGAACATTTTAAAACCCTTCCTTTCTTGCTTAACCCTTTCATCTAGGCCACCTCCCTGATTCCTCATGTATCAGGTCTTCCCGTCTTTTCATAGCAGCTGGGGTCCTTTAAAGCAGGGATGCAATTAAAAACAACCTACCCCCTTCTAGGGTGCTACTGAGTCACACAATTGAGCTGTGAGGAACAGAAATAACTTGGCTTTGAAGCACTGCCTGGAGGAGAACTACCAATGGCGCTTCAAAGCAAAAGACAGCAGCTTTACCCTGCAGTCCAGCTTTAGATGGTTCTTTAACTAAAGCCAGATAATTTAGTGAAAGGAACTTTTTTTTCTTTTGGACTGTTATTTCTACTTCTCTCATTTAATACATGGGGGTTCGTTTTTGTTTTACTGTTTGTAAAATGGGGAAAGCTAGGCTGAGATTTCGTAGCTGAAAGCACTGCCTAACAGTGTTTCACAAAATGCCAACACCATTGCTTCTGTTCGCAAAGCAGGTTCTACAGACAATAAGTTCTTCCTTGGCTTCTTGTCCCACCATCAATAAATGGTTTAATTATTCCTTCTCATGTTTCTGAGATGTATTTTAAAAAGCTTGAAAATGCTCAACCTTTGCACTGCTCTATTTTCCCTCCCCCTGCCTTTTTAAATGGTATTTTAATATTACAAGTGTTCACCTTTTCATAAATAAGAATAATAGCTACTCAGCCTTAATCACAATTTCCATATGTTAAGCATATCCTGCCTTTACAATTTTTGTCTTCTAGAAGCCTAAGTACTTAGTACTTAGTACTCTTTTGAAGCCTTGTTTCAATATGCTACATAGCACTCCAGTGACGTAGTGCAATTAATGGGGATTCCTACTGGAGTGAGAAAAGGACTTGGAGGAAGTGAATGATATGCCTCATCTTCCTGTCTTGCCCTAGTGCCAGATTGTCTGCTAAAGATGGACAGATAAATCTATTTCCTCCATGCTAGTCTCCCATGTGTTCAATTATACATTCTTCCTTGTTTTTTGGATTATTTTTTAAATCACACATAATTTCTCTTGTTGGGTGTGTAGGTACATGAATCTCTGTGCATTTTATGAATGTGTGGCAAGGATTATTGCTTATAATATAAAGTATACACTGTAGATGTATAGCTATACAGAAATGGTTTACATGATTCCTGTGTTAAAACATATTGATACATCCCAAGTAGTTTATTTGGGCTTCTCTCACTGCAACCTAACTCAAAAACTCATCTTAGTGGTATGTGAAGAAACTAAAAATAAAAATATATCAGCAGTGAAAAGTTAACATGTTAACTGCTGCATGAAGTGTAATTTTTCCCCTGTTTGAAGATGTCAGTGAAATTTGAAAATTAAAATTAAAAAGAGGGAAGCGGGCTGGAGTTGAAACCAGAAAGTTACATTGTTATGCTTCAGGAAGACACACAGGCTATTATGATATGGGATACAGAAAAAATGTTACACATCTTGTTTTTTGTTCCTTTTAGCTCTCTCAAACACTTGGGATAGTTACACACACACACACACACACACTATTAGATGTGCTTTAAAATTATAGCTACAAGTGTGGATTTGATAAATGTAATTGCCAATGAAGCTAGATGCACACATGCTTAGATGCCAATACTTGCCTTTAAATATATATAATCTATCTATATAATTAACAAAATTTATAGGCTGCTCTCTCTCTCTCTCTCTCTCTCTCTCTCTCTCTCTCTGTGTGTGTGTTGCATGCAGTTTACCAAAAATAGTGTAAAATGCCTAATATACTGCCTAACAAATTACACAGTGAGTTTTGTATGCCACAGGTATACATGTGACACAGTTTGTGGGGTTGTATAAAATTTTGCTACCAGCCATGGCTGTCCCCTTTGGAGAAATATTTTTAAGTCATTCAGGTACTATAATTGCATTTTATATGTATATAATAAGTTGCTATGCTGTGGTGGTTAAGAAATTAACTCAAGTGTGAAGTGAGTCTATCACTCTTTTCTTTATTAACAATACTTTTCTCAAATCCTTTTTTCCAACGAAAAGCAAAAATGCCCCATTGAAAAGAAAAGGCTAAAAGCTGATTCGAATACACATTTTGAAAAACATAATATCTTTATATATTAAAAGGCCCACTTTAAATCCCACTGAAGTCAGTAACAAAAACACCAATGAACTACAACCACGATCCTAGCACAATTAACATTGGCAATTCAGAAACATCCTATTCATCAATGTTTAAAGAAGACTTAAAGAAGTGAGTTCTTTTGTAAAAGGCTATTAATTTGAATTGTGCTTTATAAAACTTTGCTTGCTGAACTGTTTTTGACCAACTTGCTTCATTATAACTGCATGACTGCTCCTTCTTATTGACAGGATATGACGAGAGAGAATGCAAGCACATTTCAGCTAGCACCTTCTAATGCAGATATGCAAGATGAGATGTGAGTGAGACTGAGATTGATTTTACATGTGCTGCTTATGTTACTTTATATTTTCTGAACTAAAAGTGGTGGCATAAGGACAATGACCTGACTTTCAGATATAAATCAACGTCCACTTTCAAAGCTTTCCCGATTACAAAGTGGTATCTAATACAATGGACACAGACTCACAAATAGTTCCTGCTCATTTAGAATTACAGTACTGCTGCTGATATTATTTATGTTACAGAATAGCAATTGTTTCTGGCAGTCCAACAAAACCTACTTTTGTCTTATAAATTACGGAAAATGTCTTCTTGTGTCACTATGATACACATTACCGAACAACTGAGCGAAAGGAATCAAAGAGTCTATTAACATTCTCAAAGACTTCTAAAAGAAAGTATCTGTTCAGGTGACATTCCGGGGCACAATCTTTTTGAAAATTACTAAGATGTTAAAAATAGATACAATATGTCAGTTAATGAGGATAATGTGGGAAAAAATGGAAGAAAAAGAGAATACTTTGAAACAGGTAAAAAGCCTAAAATATTCTTGTCTGATCCACATGCAAATTAGCAACAGATTTGCCACAAAAAGGTAAGATTTTAAAAGCTTTGATCCAGTTACCAACAGTTTTCAGAGAGTGTACTGTAGGGTTTTTACGTACATCATTGGCTAAGACTCTAATCATCACTTGGGTTCTCTGATCATGAGGCTACACAGTGAGGCAAATGGTAGAGAGTGGGGTGCTTTCCATGTTAGAAAAAGCGTTGTAGCCTTTCAAGAAGATAGAATTCCATGATCTGCTATGGGCTCCCTGGTTGCTGAAGAACATAAGCACCGTGGGGTGAATCCAGAGTTGGAGTGGTGGCTTATGACTTAGAACCATGTATTACCAACTGAAAGCAAAATTATTCTGCTCCAACAAAGGAGTAGCTGTATTTTTTCTTAATAACTGGTGAGTTTGATTGCTTCTTCCCCTAAAGCCTTTCTGTACTTAGCATTTATACTTGCTGTTTGATCTAACTTTTTAAAAATGTTACTTGGCAGCTGATTGCCTACACCTTTGGTCACATGCCGCTGTTATTAGGAACTGGATTTGGGGTTCTCCATTCCACACTAATGGTGGGTTGTGCTCAAACTGGGAGAAATTCCGTGGCTGAAGTCACAGCCCTTACATACCCTTGTGTTTCTACAGCCAGTGAATGTCAGAATTCCGAGCATGCTAATAGGGCTAGCCCTTTTATGGCTTAAAAATAAATAAATCATTTGCATCCTTATAGGCAAGTCAGGGTTTGAGGTTTAGCAGGCAGTCTACTCCACCCCCAGTATTCCCAAACCACCTGGGTTTCTGGTTACAAAGCCCTGGCAACTGAGCAACATCTAGCAGTGGTGGCTTGACTGGTTGGATCCAGAAAGTGGTTAGTATTTCATTGCATGAGGCAGAGGTCCCTGTTGCACTGAAAAAATGTGGTGGTGTAGCCAGCCCTGAACATGTTGGTTTGGACTAACTACTGACCAGTCACAAATATTTCCTTTTTAGGGGACATGGGTTGTGGAGGCACTGCAGGCATTCTGGTATAATATGGATTATCAAATCCCATGCCAATTTGGGTTCAGCTTGGCTGTGGGACTGAATTGGCCTTGGTCGCCCTGACGGATGATGTTGATCAAGAATGGGACCACGGCATGTGACCTTGCTCCTCCTCCTTGATCTCTCTGCAGCTTTTGATAGCACAGAGACTGTATTCTCCTGGAACAGTCCTGTAATACAGGCTTTGGGTGCCTCCCTTCCTCCACAAAGCAGTGGGGCAAGGTGCCATCAGTTTGCTGATGACACCCTGCTCTCTTTTACGGTAACATCCAAATCAAAAGAAGCCAAGGAGACGCCAAACCAGTGCCTGGATACTGTGGTGGGCTGAACAAGGAAGAGTAAACCACACTTGAATGATAGCAATACAGAGGATCTATGGCTGAATGGTCCTAATAACTTTATCACTTTTGTGTGAAGCAGCCCTCCATTTCTGTTTGGATTTCATTGAATATAATTATTATGATACAGTATGAAGTTTCCATGTGACTCTTTATCTAACTAACAAATGTCTTATAGGGTCTTTCTTTCTCTTTCTTTCTTTCTTTCTTTCTTTCTTTCTTTCTTTCTTTCTTGCAATCTCATAAAAGCTTGAATCAAGCAGAGTGGAAAAGCACCCAGCATAGGGCAGGTATTATAAAGAGAAGCAGCAAAAATATCTCTCTTATCATTTTATTTTGGAGGTACAGCATCAAAAGTGTGTAATTTAATTGCCACACTTATTTAGACCTTGGCCTCCCTTCTGATATTGCCAACTAGAGTGATAATTAATGCTAGCTCTGTTGGTGTTCTGTGTGACATGAATTTGGGGAAGTGGATTGAGTCAGTCTACTCATTTTGCATTAGTCATAGCACTACAGGACGTCACTCAAGGCCATCATCTAAACAGAATTCAGATGAATTTTGTTGCCTGCTGAGTTGTGAGTGACCAAAAGGTTAAAAGAATAAATGAGCAGAAGGTTGTGTGGTCATGAGAAGTGATCTCAGGGTTAGAAACAAAAAACTATTGAGACCAACTAACGGCATTCTCACTGTGTATTGTCTGAAGCTGTACAAGTCACTTAGGGTATATTTTTCCTGTGATACTTGTAGACAGACACCAATGCAATTAACAAATGAATAAAAAAGAGTGTGAGAGTCTCCACATTACAGCACAGAGATCTTAAGCTATTTTGCTTAATCACTCATACATTGAATGTTTTTGCAACTGATAGGAGAACTGCCTTTCTTGCAACATAATGTGAAGTCACCACAATCACTAACTTAGAGCCTAATACTGTGTCATTTTACTTGTCCTCTTGTGGGTAAATCTGACAGAGAGGATAGGAGAATGATTTCTCTCTACTTTTATACTTTGGTGCCAAACTAGCTCTGGAAAAACAAAGGATATTCTTAAAGGAGAAAAACAGAGAATATTCTTAAAGGAAAAACAAAACAAATTCCTTCCAGTAGCACCTGTGATACTTAATTCCTTCCAGTAGCACCTGTGATACTTGTAGACAGTATCACTTGTAGACAGTATCTCCTTTATTCTTAAAGGAGAAAGAGGGAGCTCAGAATATTGCACTCTATTCAGGAATCTGCTGCCTGAAACAATGCCTGTTAACAATGCTCTTCCTAGTCATTGACTGATCCTCTTGGTATTGACTTCACTCAAGTGTGTTCCATCATCTTGAAGTTGGAAGGCGTGATGTGAGTCACTTGTTTCTGATGTATTTTAGAAGAGAATATAACTCTTCTAAAATACATCAGAAACAAGAATATAGCTCTTGGTTTGTATAGATACAGAAAGCTCATGGGCTGAGTCTTCCTAGGAGGACATGGGAAGTTGGAAAGGTGGTTTATCTTTTGTAAAGCTTATTGAGTCTTCAAAGATGCAATCCTAGCTAAACAATCTTTCTTTAAGAAAAGTCCAACTGTTAGTATATTACACCCCCCAGGTACATTTAAGAATGTGCAGCTTATCATTTTGGTTGAGTGTATGTAAAACCCAGTGATCAGACTATTATCACACATAAAGCATAAACCTCTGTGGAAATTGTGTGCCTTTTCTTATTCATTCAGAATAATGACTTCATATATTTGTCCTTTGCATAGGATTTTATCTTTATCATCTTCCTTGAAATCTTGAAAGGTAGATTACTATTATTCCCTCTCTATGGAAATCTGATAAGACACTGGCCTACCCTGTCATCCCATGAGACTTAAATTCAAGTCTCCATCAAGTCTCCATCAAGTCTCCATCATTCCATTACTTATACAATTAATTATAAAGGGCAATGGAATGGCACTGAATGCATAGTGCTAGAGAACATGAAATTTGTAATTGTTTCTTACATGTTCTTTCTTACATGTTGTTTCTTACATGTTCTAACGCTTTGATTTCTACAATGCTGTCTGTAATATTTGCCTTTAATTATGTTTGGATAAGATGTTATACTGTCATCATATAAACAATGGTGTGTGTATGTGAGTGTGAGTGAGAGTGAGTGAGAGAGAGAATAGATACCATCTATATCTGTGATGAGAAGTTTAAACAGTACCAAAATAAACTATCACATAAACTATCTTGCGGTGATTCTCAGGGCTGATGCTGCTATCACCTGCCAACAGTCTAGTTGTAAAATTCTGTAAAAATGACTCTCACTCTATTACTCATATCAAAAACTTCTTCAGGAAAACCTACAAAAATACAGCATAAAGGTGTAATATACAATCCCACACTAACAGGGGGATGCACAAGATGACCTAATAAAGTTTTCCCTTTTTCATTCTCTAGAATTCCTATATTTGAAATTCTGAACAGGCCTTCAACTACATCAGGTTCCGTTCTGCCCTTTGTTATTTTGGAAAGTTATCATACTTGTAGCACACAGGTGGATCATGCTGTAATAACCCTAGGCTCTTCTGTAGCTGCTACAGTACATCAATATTTCAGAATTCATATGGGGATTACAGTAAACTATCAGTATTCCATACCAGCAGGCAGTACAATGGTCTTTTGTTATGTTTTGTTGTGTTGTGTTACTTCCTAATAACAAATTTATCTAGAAGCAATGCTGACTCACTGCAAAGTAGACTTTTATTTCAGTAAGTGATTTAACTATACTATAAAAGACACATAAAATAAATCATTCCCTGTTACTGTAGAATAGACAGTGCACAACACAGCTGTGGATACTGGCAAAAAATAGGCAGCTGCTATTTACTGGGTTTTTACGTGCACAAATATTTTGTGTTCGAGTGTAATGTGTATGTGACACTGCAAAAGAGGAAAGCAGAATATATGGAATTCTTAAAGACACAAAATACAGCACATTGTGCATATATCAACATCTTTCACCCCATGTATAACTTGGGCCTTGGTAACCTAGTGTGGAAGGGAAGGGAAGGGAAGCAAACTCATTTATTTCAGTGAGACTTCCAGTGGCGTAGCGTGGGTTGTGAGCACCCGGGGCAAGGCAAGTAATTTGCGCCCCCTAACCCGTGGATTTTAGTAGGGGCAGAGAGCTGCGAGCGTGAGCGCGCCCCCCCCCAGATGTTGCGCACGGTGCGGCCGGGCCCCCCTGCACCCCCCACGCTACGCCACTGGAGACTTCCATGTTAAGAATTCTTAGGATCTCAACTATAATGTCAAAATTGTTCATATTCAACACATTATGAAGCAATGATTTATAATGACATTTGAAAGTTAGATCTTTAAGCACTTTTGAATTTGGAACTTGGGTGCTGTTTACTTGAATGATTGCCTTACCCCATATTTACTTACTTGAGTGCTTTGATCTGTGGACCTGGCAATATTATAGGTCCCATATAATAACTGTTCCTCTGTTATAAGAAACTGATGTTTTAGTGTGGCAGCACCTACACTTTGGAACTCCCTGCCTATTGAAATCAGGCAGGCACCTTCACCTTGACACCTGCTTAGAATATTTTCATTTAAGCAAGTCTATCCAAACATGTAGAAGTTACGTGTGTTTTTATCTCTCTTTAATCATCTTTTGAATATATTTAAAATATATATTTTGCTGTTTTCATTAAGAATTTTAATGTTTTTATCTATTTTATATAAACTGCTTAAAAGTTTTCTTACAATCAAGTGGTATATAGTGTCAAATAAAATAAATATATTGCAGTTCTACATGAAGATCTATATTCAGATTCTATCAGCAAAAAATTATTCCACTTGCATTTTGCCTTCAAAGACACATTAACTTTATTCTCTACTAAATGCACATATTAAGCACAGATAGTGATTAACAGTAGCTATACCAGTCAATGCATGACTTAACCTCATTATAAGTGTGAGTGATTGGCAGCTATATAAAGTGGAATCTTTCATTTCTCTTACCATGTTCTATTTCTTTAAAAAAGTAATAATGATTGCACCTAAGAAAAATAGCAGATAGTAATTTTATACGTAGCTTTTAAGTTTAAAATTAGCTAATAAAACAAGAGGTTTTAGAAGGAGGTTGGTGTTTCTGTGCGCTGCTCTGGTTTCGCCAGAAGCGGCTTAGTCATGCTGGCCACATGACCCGGAAAAACTGTCTGCAGACAAACGTCGGCTCCCTCGGCCAGTAAAGCAAGATGAGCGCCGCAACCCCAGAGTCATTCATGACTGGACTTAACTGTCAGGGGTCCTTTACCTTTATCTTTTAGCAGAATCCTGTAACTATCACATCTCACAGGATTGGGGCTATCATGAATCAGTGAAAAAATATGGTAGGAAGACAGACAACAGAAAATGATTTTGTATGGAAAAGTTGCAAGAGTTCAAAAGGCGACAAGAGAGAAATCATGAAATAGTGATATATCCAAGGCAAAATTTCCTGGAGAGCTGCTGCCCGCCAGTGTAGAGAACATTAAGCTAAAGGGACCAATGGTTTGACTCAGTATAAGGCAGCTTCCTACAATGTCATTACTGTTATCTTTGGGACTGCTGACCATAGTTTGCACATTGGTAGTCCTATTCAGGCATTTACCTGAAAATATGTTGGGGGAGAAGTTGGGGAAACACATGTTTGCCTCACATCTCCTTTAGCTACAGCCTCATAGATTCATAGATCTGCAGCACTGGAAGGGAGATCTGTAGAACTGGAAGGGACCCTGAGGGTTATCTAATTCAATCCCTTGCAATGCACATTGCAGACCTCCACACTGGGTGGAAGATATGAAGGGGGATCCTTTGTGCATTCAGATGAATGTGGTTAAGAGTCCTATCTGTGACTGGGAATCGTTATCACATTGGATCACCAGCCTCAGAGGTGCTTCTATGAACATTCCATCAAAAGTGCCTAGAACCCCCCCCCCCTTTCAAACTGTCCTGGTAAATGCAGGAATGTCAATGAGTGGAGCTGGTGGTGCTGACATGCAATGAAATGTTGAGGGTAGGGTACGGCACGTGCTTTATTCCCCTACATGTTATTTGAATGTCCATATGTGGCTAGTGTCTCTGCTACTCTGCAGGATGAAAAGCTGGATGGTGCCTATATTGAGCAAGTGGCTATGTGGTCCTGATCAATAAATCTAGTGGACTCATTAAGCTACAAATGATGCATCTAGATCAATCTTTCTGTCCTTGGAGTAGCTTTATGAAAGGTTCAGTCACAGAACTCGAATTCTATACAAAAGTGCATTAATAAAAAAGGCACCCTTGCCCAGATTTCTTGCTTTTAATTTTCTTTTTCCCCATTTATACAGACCTTGACAAATACAAAAAGAAGAAATCATTACTGCTGGAATCAAGTGGCACTTGCATCCACAGTAAGGTGATAAAAAGTATTATTTTCATAATTAAATTAAAAAATTGTGTAAGTTGGTTTTATAGATGAACATACTGGAAGAATGGTGCTAAAATAAATGAGTGAGGGGGAAACACACAAGAGAAAAGCAGAAACTGTCTTCCCCATCCCAACATATACCTGAAGGTATATCAGGCTACTGGATTCAAGCCATGGAATCAATGCATAAAAAGCTGTCCATGCCTCATTATGTTTCCTGTGCATTTACAAAGGGACAAAATAGAAAATGTCCAAGCATGCAGGTACACAATACCTTCCCTGCTATTCGTAATTGCTACTTCATCAGACTATTTTTCAGCAAGGGAGAAGGTATTCTTCTAGTAGCAGCATGTGGCTTTCTGGCTGTCTCTTCAGGAAGTTGTGCAGGGAGGCTCGGTAATTCTTTTATATTAGAATGCCGCTGTTACAGTTGTCCTGGCATGTCTAGACAACTTTAGCTGCCAAGACAGCATTTCCACTCTTTTCTGACACTGCCTTGTAAAGATTTTGATGACATAATTATTATTAATAATAATGGAACATTTATAACAACAGTTCAAAACTGTAAATAGTGTTTTACCTGCCTCATGATTGCCGAGAAGGTATTGATGCAATATTGCAGATTTTAAAAGTTTAAAGTGAGTAGCAAGGTTGACTTAAATTGCTCTGACATTTAATAGAGGCTATTTTTCTGGAGATTTGGGTAAATGAATTGGGGTAGTCCAAAGTTTATTGTAGGCTGCAAGACCCCAGTTTCTTATTCATTTCTGTGTACATTGGATAGTATAAGAATGGGGTACTATGCTTGAGAGTACATTGTGTCCAAATGAAGTATGGGCTGGATGTGCTGATATGGCAGCTGGTATAGCAGCACACAGAGGACTCTGTACTGGAGATGTGCATGATCACACAAAACATTCTACATCTTGTCTTGTCTCCTTGCTGGCGCTGCTTTAAGCAGGTTGCTTAATATTTTTGCATGGCTGAGCTTGTCCTTTTATATAAATTGTGATCGCATGCAAAACCATATGAATGTTGCAGGTCTGCTACCTATTATCTATCTTTTGGAGATGAAGACCTTGCCAAAAAATGACACTCCACATTATGCATCACGTACGGCAATAAACATTTTTCCTGGGTAAACATGTACTAAATGTTTGTTTGGACTAACTGAGGAGCAACCCCCAGGCTGGGTACGTCTAAGTTTTAGGGCATTTTAAGAGACCCCACCTCCTGTATTCATTACGATGAACTTTCAGTTTTATAGAAGCAAACTACTTTTTTCTAAACATCTAAATAATCTTAAAGTAACAACAAAACAATATCACCATCAACAAAACAACAACAACAGTAACGTTCTAACTATTGTAAACACTGCCACATGAAATTTTCTCCTCAAAGTTGGTGATTGTAAGTGAAGTCTCCAAACCATTTTAACTAAATTGGTAGTAGTGCAAGATTTCCTCTTTTTCCTTCCAGTTCCAAATTAAACCCAAGAGAGCAGAGATGGGTCTGCTATCAAGGTTCTTGTGAACTATCTATATGCAATTCTGTCTGGATTTTCAGACTGACAATTTCATTCCATGGCTCCTTCTGTGTTTTGTTTCTCCTGTTTTAATTATCACTTAAGTAAGTGAACTGAATGTACGCTTATCAACTCTTCATTTCCCATGTGGACCACACTATGGGGCATAAAACAGAATTTCCATTTTATCTCTGTTGGCCTAAATGAGACATGTGTGAAAAAAGGATGGGCTACTTAATGCAACTGAGAATGATGTTGATATAGCACTGGCTCTAGGGGTTAGATTAGTGGGACAGAAGATAGAGTTTCTAGCCCAAAGTTCACTGGTAATTTCCAAGGATTTAGTAGAAAGGTGCTGAGAGGATTAATAATATGAAAAACCAGACTGAAGATGTACACTTACGGTTCAAGGAAAACAAAACACTTTGGCACACACTGAGATTTTGCAACAAAAATGTATTCCCTTTTAGACACGTACATAACATAGCTTGGATTGCTTGTTTGTTTGTTGCAGATTGGCTAAACTATTCTACAATCACAATTGTATAATAGTGTAATCCTATATTCAGGTTAGTCATATTGAGTTCAATGGAACTTACTTTCACCAATTAAGTGACTTTAGGATTGTAAGCTAAGGATTACTTCTATGTAGATAGAAGATACTTTGTTTGCATCAGCCACTAGCCATAACAATGTTCTGAGTATATATGTATAGCAGATGTGCACTGTAAATATAATAATAATACAGTAAATATAGGCACAATACTGCGCATATTTCAGTAAATTTGAAAATAAAGTACTTTCCTATCATTGATAAATATATGAAGTACTTCTGTAACAGGTAAAAAAACCCCTTCCTTATTTTATGTTTAATGTAAGAGAAAGCTAACAGAATTCCCAGTTTCAAAAATATACTTACTAAGTAGATTTTCAATAACTCTGCAATCATTTATATTGCATATATATCCTGATGCTCTAGATTTCCAAATTATAGACTCCTGGAGATTTGAATCATACATAGGCCATTTATCCTGATCCTTTGAAAAAGTCAGAGCACATTGTAACAACTACTCACAGAAAATTGTACTGTGCCATAGTTAAGGATCTGCAACACAATATGCTGCCAGAGTAGCAAATAACTTCAGATGACTCACTCAATGCAGCTGTGTCATGTAAAAAGAATCCCAAGCCAAGCACACCCATTTGTGATGTCCGAGTGGGCATGCATGATTTTTCTCATTGAACTGACTTATGTGTGAAAATTGCATTGTGTGAAGAGGCTCTCAGTTGGCAAAAATTAAGCTTGCATAATAGGATTAATTGAGGGCAATTATTAGAAAATGTGTTGCAGGTGGGATGGATACAGAGACTGAAAAGAGCAGAGTTTTATTAGAATTCTAACTTGCAATTTCTAACACTTAAATATAATAAAGCCTGACATTGTGAATTTATATTTAGATTATTGCTATGTGAGTACATTGAAGCTTGTCTTGTAACCCAACAAAAACCTGCCACAACCAATGAAGAAAAGTTATCGGCTCTGCTACCTGACCTTTGTGACCAGCTGCCATGAAAGTTACAGGGGAAAGGGTTAACTTGAATGGCCAAACTGATGGATACAGGTGGTTCACAAAAACATCTCTAAACCTATTTCTGTTGTGTTCATAAGAGGACTATGAAGAAACAACTGGCAGTGTTATCTCACAGAAACAGTTTAACACATAAAAATGGATTTTACAATTAATGTACAAAATCCAACGACTGCTATAAACAGTTCCTCCAAAATTTTCAAAACTCCATAAAGATTTTATGTAGGTCTTACATGGGCAAATTAAAAAGAGGCACTTTCCTGCTTTTTCTTTATTCTTTTGCTCTGCAATCATGTGCTCAGCTACTGATTACAGCAAGATTTCAATACATGTACATGCTCCCTGCAGCAGAGCCTTACTAAAGCCCCAAACTGATCTCACAGTATTTGTCATCTCTGCAGTAATTCTTGCTGTAAATCTCCTCCCTTGTTTTTTATTGAAAAACAAGATCAGTTCCATCTACAAATCTGATTCCAGCACTACCCACAAAATAACTTACAGTGATTTAAAAATATTTTTGCTTGGCATATTAGACTCACTACTTTTCCCCTACCCCACCCCTAAGTTTATAGGCAGTTGTGTGCTTTCTAAGTGTGGGCAGAAATGGCTGCAGAAATGTGCCCTTATCACATCCTTCTCTAGCATGGGACCCAGTGATGCAATGAAGTATCCCCATACAACAAAGTATTCCCACCAAAGAATACTTATATTATATGATTCCTGTGTAAATCTGTTCTGAGAATGGTGCCAACCAACATTTCTCCAAAGAAATCTGACTATATTTTTTTTTTTATGTTAGTATTATTACACTGAATTAAAGTTAATAAAAAAAGGAGAACAGAATAATAGAATCATTGAACTGTAGATATGGAAAGGATCCTGAGGGTCATGTAGTCCAACCCACTGCAATGCTGGAATCTCGACTAAAGTGTCCAAGCCATCCAACTTATGCCGAGGGCCTTCTGGAGGTTCCCTCATTGCGAGAAGCCAAGTTACAGGGAACCAGGCAGAAGGCCTTCTCGGTAGTGGCACCCACCCTGTGGAACGCCCTCCCACCAGATGTCAAAGAGAACAACAACTACCAAACTTTTAGAAGACATCTGAAGGCAGCGAAGCTTTTAATGTTTGATGTATTACTGTATTTTAATATTTGGTTGGAAGCCGCCCAGAGTGGCTGGGGAAGCCCAGCCAGATGGGCAGAGTATAAATAATAAAATATTATTATTATTATTATTAAAAACCTCCATTCAAGCAGAACCAACCACCTTCTTAGGGAGGCCATTTTGCTGTCAAACAGCTCTTACCGTCAGAAAGTTCTTCCTAATGTTTAGTCAGAATTATCTTTCTTGTAACTGGAAACCATTGGTTTGGTTCCAACCCTCTGGGCCAGGAGAAAACAAGCTTGTTCCATTCTCCTTATAGATATTTGGTTATAATATCTCCTCTCTGTCTCCTCTTAGTCAGGCTAAACATACCAACTCCCTCAATAGTCTCTCATAAGTCTTGGTTTCCAGACCTTTGATAATCTTGGTTCCAGCTTGTCAATATCTATCCTTCGTAAATTGTGGTGCCCAGAACTGGACACAGAACTTCAGGTGTGGTCTGACTAAGGCAGAAGAGGGAGGTACTGTTACTTCCCTTCTGTTGCTGCTGCATCACACTGTTTATTCATGTTAAGCTTGTGGTCTATTAAGACCCTTAGATCCTTTTCACATGTACTACTACAAAGCCAGATATTCCCCATCTTATATTTGTGCAGCTGGTTCTTCCTGCCTAAGTGAAGAACCTAAAATTTGTCCCTCTTTTGTTAGTTTTGGCCCAATCTGGTCTCCAATGTGTTAAGATCAATTTGAATCCCGATTCTGTCTTCTGCAATATTAGCTACCTCTCCCAGCTTGGCGTTATCTGCAAATTTGAAGAGTATCCCCTCAATTCCTTCATTCAGGTCATATACATGGTGCCACGCAAGACGAAATTAATCCGTTCCGCAAGTCTCTTCGTCTAGCGGTTTTTTCGTCTTGCGAAGCAAGCCCATTGACGGCTTAGCGGCTTAGCGCTATTAGCGGCTTAGCGGATCAGCTGATAAGCAGCTTAGCGGCTTAGAAAAAGGGGGAGGGAGGAAAAAAAACCTGCAGGAACTCGCAAGACATTTTCGTCTTGCGAAGCAAGCCCATAGGGAAATTTGTTTTGCGAAGCGCCTCCAAAACGGAAAACCCTTTCGTCTAGCGGGTTTTCCGTCTTGCGAGGCGTTCGTCTTGCAGGGCACCACTGTATAAAGATGTTGAATAACAATGAGCCCAGGACAGAACCCTGTGGCACCCCACTTGTCACTTTTTTCCAGGATGTTGAGGAACCATGAAGATCAGGTCCTTATAATTTAGTAACAAAAATGCAAACACTAGAACTGTGGGGGAAATGGATTTCTCAAAGCACTTTCCATGTTACAGCTACTCTGCTTTCTCCCTCCCTGAATCTGCTTCACACATATTCACAATTAAATATGAAAACAGTACAGAGTTCCTGTCAAATTGTGTGTGTCCACTCCCACTTACTAAGTAGTGCTAAACATAAAACTTACTTTATGAAAGAAAATTCCACTTTAAGTCAGCCCTCTACATTTTGGCTTATTGTCTTAGGCATCCCCAGCCAAGGAAGGCACAGGTCTGATAATTATTTATTGAGAAAAATCACACAATTACAGCAACTCTCATGGTGTTCCCAGATACTCATGCACAAATGTTGCTACCCTCTTGGTGGCTGTCCTCTGGTCAGTGTCCTGCAGAGCAGTTGCAGTAACAGTGGGACAAGCCCCATGCACCAACTAATGTACTCTCATCTGATGGGGTGCATGTGCGCAACTTGAGGCTTTTCCTACATGGAAGCCATTGCTGCTTTCCCCTCTGCAAGCCTGTCCTGGTTCTAGGAGACAGTGGGGCAGGGGATGGCAGGTATTTGACTGGCCCTCACCTGAACTTCCTCCAGGTGCACAACCTACACACCCTGGTTCTGAACATTCCACTTCCTCCTGCCCTGGCTCCTGCCTTGCAGGCATCACCAAATCCCATAAATTGCTGGGCCCCCCCTCCTGGGTTAATTCCCTGGCCTCTGGCCCCTGCCACACACTTGCAACAGCCCTCTCACTGACACTTATCTAGGGCATTAATCACCTGGAAATTCTCTTGTACAAACTTTGCTGAAATGAAAAACACAGTAATACTCGTGCAGAGCATCCTTTTTGTCTCAATCTATCTTGTGGTAGACCAACGTACTATCCAACTGTAACCTTAATGTTCAGAGATTTTGATTAACGAATGCAAATTTAGATTTTTAAAAAATGACAGCTAACATTAATCAATGCACCCATCCTGCCTTACAGGCACATAAAAGAGCAGAATGATAATAATTAGCATGTATATATGACTTAATTATCAGTAGGAAAAAGCTCTAATGTGTAATTTGATCTAAATAATAGAAATAATACGTGGCATCAAACCGAACACCTAGATCTTGATCTTGAAAGCTGCACACCAGCTCAAGTCAAGCAGAATTAGCTTTCAGACCTGTATTGCTCCTGGCTTTTATGTATAAGTACTTTCCCTTTCTTTAATTAATGTCATCAAAAGAAATTTTTAGGAAGAGCCCCATGCTGAGTTCTTTTGGGGATAAAATGCAGTACTTCTGATGTAGTATTAAAAATAAGGCAGGCTTTAAAAAACAACAACAACCCACCACTATTCATATGTAAATGTAATTATGTCCTTATAGCTCCTGTTACAATTGGGCATGTGAATGCTATTGGTGTGATTAACGGATTAATAACTTGGTGATCAGAGATTCAAAACAGAGCTCAAAATAGAATAATAAAGATGGAATTGCTCTCTCTCAACAATATATCTGACCCTTCTTCAAGCACACTGGATCCTGACATCTCTTCAGGAAAGATAAACTGCTTGGATACAGAAATATGAGTAAGAGAGTTACAGATAGGTAGCCGTGTTGGTCTGCCATGGTCAAAACAAAATAAAAAAATTCCTTCCAGTAGCACCTTAAAGACCAACTGAGTTAGTTCTAGGTATGAGCTTTCGTGTGCATGCACACTTCTTCAGATACATGCACACGAAATGCACACGATGCATGCACACGAAATGCACACGATGCATGCACACGAAAGCTCATACCTAGAACTAACTCAGTTGGTCTTTAAGGTGCTACTGGAAGGAATTTTTTTATTTTGTTATGAGTAAGAGAGTTATGATTCCCAAGGCCTCTCAAAAATATGGCTATACTAGAGGCTGCACCCTTGCTCTCACCTACCTACTTATCAAAGCCATTAACTCCTCTCCATAGCCGCCCCATCCCCATTTCCTTTGCCAATGCTACCCTCTTCCCTTTGCACCTCACCAAAGCTATCCCTCCGCACCTTCACTTGCTGGCCAAAGACACTAATCTGCTGGGTGACCCGGCAATTTGCTTGCCAGCCTGGGAAACCCACTCACATTTTTGCTGGCCTAACTGGCACTGAGTTGCCCTGGTCTCTGGTTCCCTTTTCCTTACTCTGCTGTAATGACTCAGTGGCTTTGAGATACCAGTTTGCTGTCACACTGTAGTTTGCACCACCACCTGTTTGCAGCCCTGTGAACTGCAACCTGATGACAATCTTAGGAAAATCTGTATTAGGAACCATTTATCCTTAACATTCTACAATCATATGAATGTAATGAATGTATGATCAGGTACACATGTAACTAAAAAGGAGATGTTGGTGCATATGTAGCTGAGGAGGGTGTATGCTAATATATAAGACAAATTGTTGGGGACAAACACACACATGCAACACAAATCCCATCTCTAAGCTGTCAGGGGAGCATATGATTCTGGGATTTCTTTCTTCAGCATAGGAAGAATGAGTAGAGACCAGAGGAGAGAATATTTTATGGCGATCTGATACTCTTGCTATAAAGGAAGTGGAATCCCCAGGGTAGGATATTGGTGGCAGAAGCTCCTATGGATTTGAAGGACTCAGTTTATACTCAGTTCCTATGAACCTGTGAAGAATCTCTGCAATAAAAACATGATTGTAGATTTTAGTAAAGGTGTAAAATGTCATTTCACTCTCCACATCACTTCTTTTTTTTCTTTTTTTTTTAAAAAACCCATTGAAATTATTCTAATCAGTGTAATTATTACTTAGATGAAAGGGGGGGGGAATCAGCTGATGGTAGGACTCAGGGAACAGAGTCTCCACGGACCTTTATTGTACCAGTCATAAATGGAGAAAGTATTCTGCACTAAGATTGGATTAGGTCTATAATAATGCACACTGCCTTAGGGAGAAAATTAGTTTTGCAACACAATGCTTTAATTTCAAAAACCCACTACAGGGCAATGAGAAGGGGTAGCGGTGTAGTAGGAATTGCATCTTAATATAGGCTGGAAAAGTGAATAGTATCAAGGGAACTTTGTTAATGTATTCTAAATTATGAAGGGCAACTGGTCAGTGCCATTGTTTCATTCTGTCTCATAATACAGGAGCGGAGAAAGCAGTATTTAATATATTTAAAAGCCAGTAAATTCAGATCCAATTCCCAGATCAAGAATGAATGTTAAACTGGAGTCAGATTTGCTCAGGCCACCAAGCTTGTTAGTCATAAAAGAATCCCTATGCTGCTAAATGTATAGAGTTCTGAGTTTGAATTTATAAAGTAACAGCATGGAGGGAAAGGTAGTTAAGTAAAGGGCTCCTGTTTCTGCCTGAGGTGCTCAGAGCAAGTCAGATACAAAGGGCTTAAAAACTCTTAACAATGTTAATCCTTTACTGTATTCCCTATACATGCTGGGTAAGATAACATGGCAAAAGGGGAAGAAAAGTTACTGAGGATGTCCACAGTACATCAAATTTTATCTGGGAATGCAACTAAACTGTCAGGTAGCTGGTATTAATTTCTAATTTCACCATGAAAACAAGACAGCCACCAAATAGAGAAGGGAAAGCTTTGGACAACTATAAAGGTAACTGACTTACAAACCAAACTTATTTCCTCTACCCACCCCTTCCTATTAAGAGATTTATTGCTGTTGCATTTCTAGGTACCCCTCGATATTGTGGTATACCTGCTGGTGGGCTTGTGGCTACTGGCCCCACTCTTTGCTTTACCCGGTCTCCATGTGCTGGAGGTGATGTCTGCTCAGAGACTTACTGGTATACAACTGACCACACAATTTCTACATTTCAGTGATATGGAATGTGCACCCAAGGCCTATGCAACTTTGTCTGTATGTATGTTGGATCCTGTGCAGGTATCACTTCCAATCCATGAAGGGTTATACATGACAAGAAAGAAAGGCTATCAAGTGTGATTCTGGCCTCCACTTACACATAGCTATAGCTACTCATGGGTTTTTCTATAGCATAAGAGTACCACAAAAGGCATAGTGAACTATCAGAATACGTAAGCAAGTACATTACTGTACTGTCCAGCTAAAGAGGACCCATGGCACAAAGCAGAAAGTGTGGCCATGAATCAATACAGCCAGAACAGCCATATCTGAACTTTGTGAATGCTTCTCTGATTCCATCAAACAAGCTCTACTGAACTGCCTTAGAGACAGTGCTGCCTGGTGCTCTCCTATGCCATCAGCTCAACTGAAGATGGTGTGTACATCCATTCAAGGAGCAATGGGGTCTGTTCAACCTGGCATATCTCCACAACAAGACAAAAGTGTGGCAGGTCCTTATATGTTGTTTGCGGATGACACAGTCTTGACAACACACTCTGAGGAAGCTCTACATCAACTGTTTTGCCCAAGATTGAATCAGCCTGATGAAGACCAACATCATAGGTCAGAATGTTTCCAGAAATCCACTCAACAGCATTGGTGTCCACATGCTTGAGGTAGTAGACGATTTTGTCTATCTGTGTTCCACCATAAACAACATCTGACAATCAACACTGAGCTGAACAAGTGTATTGGAAAGGCAACTATGGCAATGGCTTGCCTCTCCAAAAGGGTATGTGATGGAAAATGTGATGCTAATGACCAATTGTAATGGTAGTGAAACATGGGCAACTTACACTTGCCAGAAGCGACGCCTGAATGCCATCCACATGTGCTGTGTCAGGAAGTTTTTGGGCATCACATGGCAGGACAGAGTCTCAAGCAAAGATGGACTCTCCCAAGCCCACATCCCCAGCATGTTTGCACTCCTGTCTCAGTGATGTCTACGCTGGCTTGGTCATATCCACAGAATGGAAGATGGCTGTATCCCTAAGGATGTGATCTGTGGAGAGCTTGCTTCAGGCACCAGGCCCATCAGCAGACCAACTCTGTGTTACAAAGATTTCTACAAATATGGCATGAAGGCTGGCAACATTAACCCCACCACGTAGAAATCCCTTGCAGATGACCGCAGCACCTAGAGACATGTTGTATATCCACAACAGTGGCAGGCGGGAAAAGGACTGCTGGGAGGATTACAGGAAGAAGAAATGCTAATGGTACACCTGCATCAGCATAAGTGTACACCTTTATCTGCCCCAAAACATTTGCAGCAAAACATGTCTCTCCCATATCAGTCTCTACAACCACATCAGGTGCTGTAACTCCTGTTTGACTTCACCCTTGAAGGAACACTCTTCCATTGTCTCCCGAGACTCTGTATATATCCGTATAAGAACTGAATAGTATAGTTTTATTGAAATGAGGGTTGATTAGCATCTCAAATATAAAATGGAACTTAAAGTAAACTGATATGGATAAAATCTGATACTATAGGCACTACTGATGTTCTTGGCAGAGATTCTCCATAGCTTAGAAATCACCACTTCCTAGGTCCTGCCTGGCTCATGTTTTCCCTCCCTCCCCTTTTTGTACTTCCTTGTATCTTTCATTTTAATAAATAAATAAATAAATCCCCTCCTATTGGTTTCAAAATCTGGTGCCTACATGCCATGAAAGTATGAAGTTAATCATTGCAGGCTAAGCAAAGTTTTACTTTAGCCTTGAAATGCACAAATTGAAAAAAGTTGCTCCTCCAAAGACCAGATCTAAACGTTCTTTTGCTGTCCCTTATGCTCTTTGAAACAGATTAGATACGTTCAGATTCAAGCACTAGAACGGCTTTCAGCAGGCTAGCAGACAGTTTCTTGTTAGTAATTGGGTGAAATCTACATTAAAAACCACCCAAACAGCTGTTTACTTGGCAGCATCAATTTTAACAGGGCTGTCTGTGGAAGGTTGTCAGTGTAGTCAGTTTAAATACAATCTACAAGGGCAAAGAGCTAGCTAACTGGCTCATTGTACCATAACATTTAAGGCACTGAGACATGAGGAAAATGTAAGCTGTCTTTTTTATAGCACCTGCAATGCATTAAGGGTTTGCTACCTACACAGAATTATTCTTTGCCGTTTCATACTTCATTGAGATTCTTCATGTATGAATGCTTGCGAATGTCTCTGAAGATGGCACATACCTAGAAAAGGTCAACAAGTTCACAAGGAATAATTTATATAATGAATTTAGCCTCTCTTTCTGTACATGTGAGCTGATTGCAGCAATCATTTTTTAAAATGAATTTAGCCTCTTTTTCTGTACACGGGCATTGATAAAAGCATAGATAGTTTAAGGGACTGTGTTGTGATAGTATCAGTACTGGTGATCAAATCTTTATTTTTCATGACCACTGTTTCTTGTTATCTGAGGAACTGCTATGAGTGACAAATGAACTAGCTGAATAGAAAGCACTGTGAGAACTGGGAAAATACAATTCACATATCCATCCTGGAATTCCATTAGATAATATTATTGAGGAAGTTGGCCACCCAAATACTAGTGGCTGGACTTTTAACAGTTTGATACAGTTCCTACCACATAACACTAGTCTAGACATGCAGTTCTCTTCTCAATATCTACGGGTTCCACACAAATCTCTCTTAATCTCTCTCATTCACAGATAAAGATACAGGCAGAAACATACTAAAAACTGTACACATAGTGAGATTGGGAGTGGGTTTTAGGCATGTGCATTCTGCACAACTCTACTAACAGTCCATCTCACAATATGGAGGTAATATCTGAAGCATCAGTTCCATTTGAAAATAAGATCACCCCAACCCTACCAACAGAAATGTAGGAAGGGTTGAGCTTATGAGGCCAGGGAGATGCCATATTCAAATAAACATTGTTTATTGGGAAACATTGTTCTTCCCAATTTGGACACTTAATGAAGGATGAAGGGGAGTCAACCACCCTAAGAATTGTGCTTGATCTCACCTTACATACAGAGTTATGAGAATAGAGTAAGTATTATCTGAAGATGCCCACATAGAATGAGATGATTGGCATGCCACCATTTTTCTGAAGTTCATCTGTTTTCTCCTTTAATTGCAGAAATTTCCAGTGGAGGGAAAACCACACCTGCAGAGACTCCATTTGTTTTATCTCAACATCTAGCATCACTTCAGATGCTAGATGGAACTGATTGTGATTTGTTGTTGGGTAGCCATTTTGACCCAAGAAGATTGTAAAGAAGTCTGGCAATGCAAGTGGTTCCCTTTTTCTAATCAAGTTAGTTAAAATGTAGATTAGAAATTGCATTTACAGTGGTACCTCAGGTTAAGTACTTAATTCGTTCCGGAGGTCCGTTCTTAACCTGAAACTGTTCTTAACCTGAAGCACCACTTTAGCTAATGGGGCCTCCTGCCGCCGCCACGCCGCCGGAGCACAATTTCTGTTCTCATCCTGAAGCAAAGTTCTTAACCCGAGGTACTATTTCTGGGTTAGCAGAGACTGTAAGCTGAAGTGTATGTAACCCGAGGTACCACTGTACCTCCAGTTATGTAACCCTCTGGTTACGTAAACTTTGGGATGCGAAAACGGCAAACCCGGAAGTATTTTACCGGGTTTGCCGTGTGTGCATTTGCGGAAGCGGTTCTCAAGTTGCAGAAACCTCGGGATCCCACTGGACCTCCAGAACGGATCCCGTCCGCAACTGGAGGTACCACTGTAATCGCTTTCAGTTTCACAAAGCGATTCATTTAAGAAAAATAGACAGGGGTCAGCAAACTTTTTCAGCAGGGGCCTCAGACCTTGTGGGGGGCTGGACTATTTTTTTGGGGGGGGGACAAACGAATTCCTATGCCCCACAAATAACCCAGAGATGCATTTTAAATAAAAGCACACATTCTACTCATGTAAAAACACCAGGCAGGCCCCACAAATAACCCAGAGATGCATTTTAAATAAAAGGAAGCATTCTACTCATGTAAAAACACGCTGATTCCCGGACCGTCCGTGGGCCGGATTTAGAGGGGGATTTGGTCAGATCCAGCCCCCGGGCCTTAGTTTGCCTACCCATGAAATAGAATACCCAGAACGGGAACTGAACAAAGACTATCTAAAAGGGTAATTTCCATTAAAGAGGAGGGATAACAGAATGTTTGCCAGGCTAGGATGACTCATGAGGGTAAACACTATGCTTAGCAGTACTGCTAGGGCATCACTATCAGACACCAATGGTGGCTCTGAAGGAGACCTTGCCTCAAGCAGCTTGTACCATAAGAATATAAGCAATCCATCACAGCTACTCAATTAGGTAGAATGCTGCATTTTCTAGATTCTTTGTGCTACACCATGGACTTATTGACTAAAAAAGAAAGGAGCGCTTTACTTTATAAGAGAAGGCTGAATATGCAGCATGGCCTGTCAGTATTCTCCATCATACGCTACACTTTTGCAATAGTTTCTGCTTTAGGAGAATGCTATCTGGTATCAAAAGCACAGACCTCTGGTGTGCAACAAAATAAAAAGGCAAACAAGAAAATAATGAAGAAAAATAAGAGGGTAAGGCACTCAGAAACCAGGAGGGAAAACAAAAACAACCCTCTAGTGGAATGCGGTATGTCTCTCCCCCCACACCCCAACCGAGCCATTCATTCAATGCTTCTCTTCCCATCTTTTTTGTTTTAAATATAAATACACCAAGTCCAAACAACTCTAAATTTAGTGCCAGGTTTTGTTTTGTTTTTGTTGCTCACAGACCAGCAACTATGAGGCTAGAAGGGCAAAAGTTAGATTCATTTAAGATTTATTCTGCTGCACTCCAAGAGGTGAAAAAAAGGTGAAGACAAGTCAAGAAAAGGGAATGTTTATAGCAAACACATTCTCACAAGGGTTAGAAAATTCTGCAGCGCATTTGCCTTTTTGTACAGGAAGTCTCATGGGCAAAAGGGAATGGCCTATAGCAGGATTAGACAAGAAAATAAATGATAGCTGTTGAAGATTACAAGAGCTTTAGATATGAAAACACACACACACAAAGCTAACTTTTGCAATACTGCTTCTTCCAAGTATAGATAGACCAAACTAAATCTTCTTCAAGGTTTAGCAGCACATGCAATTTTAAAATTGATATATTTCTCACTTGCCACATACTACTTATGAACAAGGAAAAGGTCTATCAGGGGTCAAATTAAAATTATTACTAACCAACCAAAAATAAATAAAATGAGTTTGATCTTCACCATGGTCAGTGAAGTCTGTTGGTAGAATAAAGATTTTATGCTGCCGCCTTTCAGTTGCAGCTCCTTGTGCAACCTGAAGAGCTGTTTGAGGCCTGAAAGTTGTGTATTGTTTAACGACTCTTTGAGGTAAAGGGAGCTGGCAATAGAGATGTCAAGTTCATCCTCAGCAGCCATGGGCCCACAAGTTGGCAAATCTATTCAGGGTATGGGACAACACCAGGGTGTTGTATTATACCTATGTAAGGTACCAGTGGAGGGAACATCTTGAACCAGGACCTCCAATAGCCAGTCTACAGTGCTTTCACTCCTGCATCACCAGTACTCTGGACCAACACATGGTCAGCAGTCCAAGCAACAAAGGAAAGAGTGGCCTCATGGCTGCAGCTCCATCCTGAGGGCAGTCAACTAACTTTCCAGGTTTGAATACAGTGAGATGACTCCTTAAACTGATCAGGACATGTCAGATTCTAAAAAACTCATTGCGGTCAAGTTAGTTTGAGTAATGTATTCTTGATCCTGGCATCTACCAGTCCATGTAGACATTTACTGAGCTAGATGGACGATGGTTTCCTGTATCTACCTGTGCCTTCACAACACCATAGTTTATATTGGGAAAAATACTTCAAGAAGCACAGCTGTGCTAAGGAAGGGGATCTACTGCAATTTAATTCTAATATCCTTTTAGAAAATAGAATGAAGTCAGAGATCTTGAGCAGATTTCTTGTTCCCTTTTTGCCTATACTCTCTGTTAATAGCTCTCAATAACTCAGAAGAAACTTCCTTACTGTAGAAAAGAAAAATAAATATATTATTCGGAGTAAACTTTGATTTTGGGCCCATACAATAAAATTGGTGTCTCTCCCCCCCCCCCCCATCTCGATCCACACTACTGATATACTAAAAGCAACAAACAATTACTGCAGGGGACACAAGAAAGTAGAACACATCTGCTAATACCCTATAATAACCAAAATAAGTGTGATTTAGCAACTCCACGGGACTGGGGTTTATATCCCACTTGGAAATTTCCAAGCATAGCGGTGGTACAAAGCCATGCTCTTGCTGTGCAGAAACTTGTGTATTTTATTATATATTGAAACCTAGCTTTATCACAATTTCTATATTGCTTGTTTTAGCACCTTTTAATAAAAAATATGGTTTTTAATTTGATTGAATTGATAAGGATTAGGAATCAAATTAAAGGGGGAAAAGAGCTTTTCCCCATATTATGTATGTCATTTTATCATTGCTGAACATGCAATCTGGATCCACAGAACGTGCTCTCAGTAACTTAAAATTTGGTTCAGAGCTTTCTTTTCACCACCCCATCCCACCTGAAATATTTTCAGACAAAGAAGGAAAGCATGTGATGACACGCTGAATTATTATATATTAGTAACCATATAATAGGGACGCGGGTAGCGCTGTGGGTTAAACCACAGAGCCTAGGACTTGCCAATCAGAAGGTCAGCAGTTTGAATCCCCGAGAAGGGGTGAGCTCCCGTTGCTCGGTCCCTGCTCCTGCCAACCTAGCAGTTCGAAAGCATGTCAAAGTGCAAATAGATAAATAGGTAACGCTCCGGCGAGAAGGTAAATGGGGTTTCCGTACGCTGCTCTGGTTCGCCAGAAGCGGCTTAGTCATGCTGGCCACATGACCCGGAAGCTGTACGCCGGCTCCCTCGGCCAATAAAGCGAGATGAGTGCCGCAACCCCAGAGTTGGTCACGACTGGACCTAATGGTCAGGGGTCCCTTTACCTTAACCATACAATAGTTGTCAATGTCAGTTCCTCAGCAACAGTTATACAGCAACAGCTATACTGATTCCCTTTAGCTTCTAGAATAAAGACAGACAATCAAATCAAATCAATCAATCAATCAATCAATCAATCATTTCTCATGCCTAAGATAGAGGTCAATGATCTACTAGTAAATTTCTGTCTTAACATATTTAAATGTTAAAGATGACAGCATTCTTTGCTGTCAATTCAAAACATATTAATTGATATATTTTTTCAGAACAACATTTAATTGCAGTAGTTTATTTCTATCTCATCTCAGACATGTTGAGTCCCAAAACTGGGATGTGTGTCTTCCTGGCAGTGCTCCCGTGCAAGTCATATGACCCGCACTTTTTGTGGGCCATGCTCTCACGCAAGAGCATGACACCTGAAAACATGTGCTTTGGGGCGCTGCACAAGATCACGGCCCCAAAAAACTGGTTTTCTGGTGTGACAGCTCAGCGCAAAACTGTGTGAGATCACGACATGCAAAAGGACTGCCACACTCTTGCATAAAAAATTGAATGTCCCAGTTTTTCCAGTACACTTGTGGGGTATGCCATATAAAATCCATGTATGTATGACCTATAAAATTCTTAGCTGTATTTACAAAGACATATATGTATTTGATCATCACTCTTCAAGCATTCAGCTTGTTCTTAGACTGAAGATTCAGCTAGATAAGATTATAGGAGAGCTAGAATCAGTGACATGACTCTGTCCACCACCCCATGCCTATTCTTTGCAGGGTAAAGACAGCCATGCTTCATGCCGTTCCCTTGGAGAATAAAAAGAACTAGGTGTAGGTTACATAAAGCATCAATTGACAAAACTTAAGGCTTCATCTAATGTGCAGTGTCAAAACACTCTCCAACACACGCACGCATGCACACACACATACACACACACGTGTGTCTCAACCTGGCTGCTTGTTTAAAACCAGAATCTTCAAGTGGAATTATGGTTTGTAAAACAAGAGAGCTGGAGGATAAGAGGAATATTGAGACCCTGGTGACTCCTTCAGATAATATGGAAGTCCAAAACCATATCACTTTTCTTGATACTAGTGGGTCCTTTCCTCTCGGCCCATATGCTAGGACTACAACTCGCCATTTGCGGTGAAGGTTATTTTGCATGAAAGGGATAGCATTTGAGAGAGTGATCTGGCCTGAGAGGCATAAAAGTCTTTAATTCACCCTCACAATAGTTTATCAAGTTGCTCATCTGGAGCTTTTCTCACTGCCCAAGCCAATCATGTTCTGTGTGTTCCTTGTCCAGGACAGAATACCATCTCTAGCCAGTGCTAGACTCGAGGGGGTGCAAAATTGAGAAGAGCTACAACTGAGAAGATCCAATTCGGGGCACCAGATTTTGGCCCCGCTCAGGGCACCATACTACCAAAGATTACCAAAGTCTGCCCCTCCTCTAGTACTATGCAATTTCCTTTTCCCAGTCCCTCTTACTGGTTTCCTTTGACTGTCTACCTGGTTGCAACTCTGGATACTGCTGATCTTGGTTTTGCTTTGAGCCAGTCATATTGATAAAAAAGACTCTTTCTGAGCCTGATTTCCATCAGTTATACCCGTTTTTTCTTCCTGCTTGCTTCCCTTCATAAATCTTATCCGATGCCTGAAGCCTGAGTGCTTTACATTTTCTCTGGTGCTTTGATTCTGTAAAGATGTGGGGCTTAAGCATGGCATACATTTTGTATCAATACAAATTACCCAGAATACTTCAATCAAAACCTGGTTTCATTCCAGCTTTTAATTATTTGCCCAGGTATTTTTAACCACTTTGACAATATTTATGCAAAGTACTTGCAGGAAAATTTAAACTGCAGTGCCATGTATGCTGCATAAAAATATGTCTGAGCATATTCAATAAAAAGGTGGCACTCTGCTTTTTGGACATCTCTTACGAAAAGCAGAAAAGCAGCAAGTTGCAGCATATAAAGTTATATGTAATGTAACTTTAAATTGCTGTTCTGATATTACACTGGACTGTCACAGTAATTTCATTTCTCCATTCCAAGTAACTTGTAGGCACCTTTGTTGGTACAGAATATAGCTTTATGTCATTTTTTTAAAACCCTCTCATTTCATGCAGAAAATGTCAATAAATATAATAGGATTTTCATTCATTTTTAAACCATATTTGAAATGCGTGCAGTAAAAGGGGTATAATAATAAGAGAGATTAGCTGCTTATTTTTCAGATCATACCTAATAGTCTGTGTTATCATTTTCAGTCATAGTTCACCAGAGCTAAATAATAATAAAATAATAAAACTGGGCACTTTTGCATGTAATTAGACTTCAGGAACAAAGTTGGTAAACTCTGTGTTGTGTTAAGCATAACACAGATAAATCCTTGTGGGCAAGATGAAACAATTTAACAAAATTAAATGGAAGGTAATACTTTGTAAAGGTATATAAAGGCTACCATGATTTAACACTGTGAAAAAATGTGTTTCAGTTGTGGAAGAACATACCACAGTGCAAATTGTCTCATTCTGCCTGAAACTGAGGACAAACATGGAATATTTTATGCATTGAAGCTTAACGCTTTGTAAATTATGCCAGGAAGTCAGGCAGTTCAATACCTCTCATTTAAGTATGGATGGCACTGTTGCAAATTGTGGCAGAGTCATTTATTTTCAGGAGCAGTGGGGAAAATATTTAAAGAATATTGTGCATATTCTTTGAAGGGGGGAAACACACAGAGACTGTGTAAGTCTTCATAATGTAGCAAAAAAGCTGATTATCATTTTCTCCCAGGCCTGTCATTAGCAATGCCTCTGCCGCATAGCCCATGTCAGAAAGAAGGTTCACTGTAAAAAAAGAAGAAGGATGAATTATCTTCTAAAACTAGACTAACCCAGACCCATAGTCGCAGTCATTTTTTAAGAAAGGTGTGGGGGTTTTTTTGGTATGGAGGTGGGGTGTGTTGTATAGAATCTTGTTCAAATTAAACTGAACTGGTGAAGCAGACCAGGAAAGAAATCTTGTGGTCATGAATGGAAAAAGAAAAACATCAACCCAGTTGTGTGGCAACTGTTCATTTGAAAGAATAGAAAAACTTGGTAAACTGATACCTAAGTACACACATGGAGTTACTGGATTGTGGCCAATATTCTTGAATAGCAGTACAGTACCACTATACTGCACCGAGGCCCTAAACAGCCTCGGTCCAGTATACCTGAAGGAGTGTTTCCAACCCCATCGTTCTGCCCAGACACTGAGGTCCAGCACCGAGGGCCTTCTGGCGGTTCCCTCACTGAGAGAAGCGAAGTTACAGGGAACCAGGCAGAGGGCCTTCTTGGTAGTGGTGCCCCCCTGTGGAACACCCTCCCACCAAGATCTAGGAGTCTTGGTTGACCACAAACTTGACATGAGCCAACAGTGTGACACGGCAGCTAAAAAAGCCAATGCAATTCTGGGCTGCATCAATAGGAGTATAGCATCTAGATCAAGGGAAGTAATAGTGCCACTGTATTCTGCTCTGGTCAGACCTCACCTGGAGTACTGTGTCCAGTTCTGGGCACCACAATTCAAGAAGGACACTGACAAACTGGAACGTGTCCAGAGGAGGGCAACCAAAATGGTCAAAGGCCTGGAAACGATGCCTTATGAGGAACGGCTAAGGGAGCTGGGCATGTTTAGCCTGGAGAAGAGGAGGTTAAGGGGTGATATGATAGCCATGTTCAAATATATAAAAGGATGTCACGTAGAGGAGGGAGAAAGGTTGTTTTCTGCTGCTCCAGAGAAGCGGACACGGAGCAATGGTTCCAAACTACAAGAAAAAAGATTCCACCTAAACATTAGGAGGAACTTCCTGACAGTGAGAGCTGTTCGACAGTGGAATTTGCTGCCAAGGAGTGTGGTGGAGTCTCCTTCTTTGGAGGTCTTTAAGCAGAGGCTTGACGACCATATGTCAGGAGTACTCTGATGGTGTTTCCTGCTTGGCAGGGGGTTGGACTCGATGGCCCTTGTGGTCTCTTCCAACTCTATGATTCTATGATTCTATTCTATGATTCTATGAACATGAAATTTATTATGGTCAGAGACCAGCTTGTGAAACACAAATGGAACTACAATCCCAAAAGCAAAACAAACATTTAAAACAATATATAACAATGAATTCTAAGTTTAAAAATGTGGTAGGCATATAAACACATAAAAACTTTAAGATAGACTACCATAGAGAAATGACCCAGAGTCACCCGTGGATCCGAGTTTGGCAATTTTCTTAACAAACTATATTGAATCAGGGGATGGTCTGTGCCTACAGATCTGTGAGTGTTGGAAGATGGAAGACTTATCAGGCAGTCTGAAACTTAAGACAGATATTTCTGGTCACTGTCTCTTCTTGTCTGTGCCAACAGAAATTGTCTGACTACTGGGGGCAGAGCCTGAGTGGTGGACTGGAGGCCCAAGCGCAAAGCCATCTGCCCGAGAAGTGGCAAATGGACTTATTGGGGTAATTGCATATAGTTTACATGTTTCTCCATCAGGCAACTTATAGTCTCGCTGTTGTCTTCTCACTCATCCACTTAAATGTTAAGCGTAAGTATTTATGTATAGATCAGCAGTTTATGAATCACAGCCATAGAAATCAATTGGCAAAGTAGCAAATCCTACCATTTATTCAAATATACCCTCTGACATTGCTTCAAGTCAAAAATAACAGATGTTAGTAAGACTCCCACATGTGCATTGCTTCTCTTACCATATTATAGGCCTATAAAGGATTTTTTCTGCATATTTCTTTACATATTTAATACGTGTTGTTAGAAAATGCTCTGAAAACCCAGCATTTTTGCAACTATAACTGGCATAGCGTATACCTTATGGAGGTATTAACATCTGAGGCATCTACAGGCTGGAGCTACATCTGACATATGAGAACAGGATACTGGTGAAAACATTCCCATATCTACTTATCCCAGTCTTCCCCACAATTTAAAGAAATGCTCACGCTTGTGCCCACTACATCTCAACAGATGTGACTTGTGGGGCAGAGAGACTTGCAACATGATGTTAGGAGAGGGTGTTCCCACACATTTCAGGAAAGAGGAACATTAAGCATGAAGGTATTATTTTCAGCAGGATCCCACATATTTCCTTTAGTCATGTCCTCTGAGTTACATGTTAGTGCTACCCAGCATAGACATATAAGGAAAGGGATCAGAGCCATGTGTGCCACTGTGACTCCAGAAATAAAATCAGAGGTGCTAGTAATGGAAAGATGAAGAAAGATGAAGTGGAATGGAGTGAAGACTTATTCACTCCAGTTCACCGCTCAGGCTCTGCCCCCTAGTAGTCAGACAATTTCTGTTGGCACAGACAAGAAGAGACAGTGACCAGAAATATCTGTCTTAAGTTTCAGACTGCATAATAAGTCTTCCATCTTGCAACACTCACAGCTGTTACATTAGTAATATATTAGGATCCACTACAATGGAGACTGCTACACATGTGTATTGTTTAACAATTCTTCTTTAGCTATTGCAGCTCTGACTCTGAGCATCTCAGGCACTTTGCTTCAATGAAAATTCTGTAGACATTTCTTCTTTTGTTGCTGTATTTTAACATAAAACCTCAAGTGCAAATCCTGTGGGAAGTGTGAACTAAGGCACAAAATGCCAAATTATTATGTATTGGAACATTAAACACAGATAAAAATATTTAACTATGAAACCTCTGTACCTATTCCCCAGCTGTCAAAACCTTCCTTTTGTAATAATATTGCTACTACTGAATAAAAGCCTACATTAATTCTAGAAAGTGTTTGGGCTGGGGAACAGCTACTGCAAAGTCACTTCCAGGTGTTGTGACTATATTGCATTGTCAGGTAGTATATAGGAAGACTGAATTAACTGTTGTGGATCATCATGGGTTTCAGCGCCTCTAATGCATATCATGTTTGGGCCAGGGATGTATCCAAATTCTAGCCATTTTTATGTACACCAGCACAGTATTTATTCCTTGGCTGTCAGAAGAGTGCTTGAGACTGTATAACAGGACTGGGGAACCTGCAGCCCTCTGGATTTTGTTGGACTCCAAATCCCATCAGCCCCAACTAGCATGGCCAATGGTCAGGGATAATGGGAGCTGTAGTTCAGCAGCACTGAGCGAGCCAACGTTTTCCCAGCCCTGCTGTTTAGCCTATACCCATAACCACTAGATTAGTATACACTATTGTTAGTCAAGGGCAGTAGGATGGAGCATTGTGGACCGTTTGCTAGGGTTGTGAATATGAAGGACAGGTTGCCACTGCCATTAAAAAAGATGACAGTGGCTTCTTATAAAGTCATCATTTGCAAAGATGACAACTTCTCTTTTTAGGAAAGATGGCTTGAATATATGGTAGCAGAGTAGGCTCAATCATTTCTAGATGTGGCATCTTTTTTCTAACTATTTCAATCAGGGTTTCAGTCTGCTAAGGAGACCAAGACTGCTTTAAGCTTTCTGTAGATTTTGACATGAACATGGCAGGGAAACAATTTTAAGGTTTAAAGCTGCATTTCCTCATAGGTAACCTTTCATGACTCACATGGTAGTGGTGGACAGCTAAAAGTGGGTAGGAACAAAGTGACACTCCATTCGTATCTATGGATCCATATACACCACATTTACGTACAGTGGTGCCCCGCAAGACGAATGCCTCGCAAGACGGAAAACCCGCTAGACGAAAGGGTTTTCCGTTTTGGAGGTGCTTTGCAAAACGAATTTCCTATGGGCTTGCTTCGCAAGACGAAAATGTCTTGCGAGTTCCTGCGGGTTTTTTTCCCTTCCCCCCTTTTTCTAAGCCGCTAAGCCGCTTATCTGCTTATCCGCTAAGCCGACAAGTCGCTAAAAGCCGCTAAAAGCCGCTAATCGCGCTAATCCGCTAAGCCATCAATGGGCTTGCTTCGCAAGATGAAAAAACCGCTAGACGAAGAGACTCGTGGAACGGATTAATTTCGTCTTGCGAGGCACCACTGTACAACTATTCACACACACAGCGGGTGGTGCTGCGGTCTAAACCACTGAGCCTCTTGGGATTGCCGATCAGAAGGTTGGCGGTTTGAACCCCTGCAACGGGATGAGCTCCTGTTGCTCGGTCCCAGCTCCTGCCAACTTAGCAGTTTGAAAGCACATCAAAGTGCAAGTAGATAAATAGGTACCGCTCCGGCAGGAAGGTAAACGGTGTTTCCGTGTGCTGCTCTGGTTTCGATGTTCCGTTGCACCAGAAGCGGCTTAGTCATGCTGGCCACATGACCCGGAAATACTGTCCACATGACCCGGAAAAACTGTCTGCTGGACAAATGCCGGCTCCCTTGGCCTGTGAAGTGAGATGAGCACCGCAAACCCAGAGTCGTCTGCGACTGGACTTAACTGTCAGGGGTCCTTTACCCCTTCACACACACGCGCACATATACACTATATTCATCTAACCATCCACCCACACTCATACATTTATCTTCCAGCTATACAGTCTTTTAAACCTCATCTCTCTCTTTCTTTCTCCCCTAATTTCTCCCCTTATCTCTTTTCCCCTACTCCTTTTATCTCCCATGGCAATTAGGCTTAGGAAAAAATTCCATTCACATGAATAAAACCGTCAGTGCAATTGCTCAAAGTCCATACAATTGTTTCCCTGTGAAGGTTAGGATGAGCCTTTTCCTGGTGGTTTTCTTTAGGGGCTGCAAGGCCTCTGGTCCTGGACAGCTTATGGCAGAGGCACCAGGTTGCTCCCAAGATTGGGGTGGGGGGCATGCTGCGTGTGTGTAATGTCATGTGTGTCACACACCTGTACTGACGCATGCGCGATGTGTGTGCAACGGAGGAAGCTGAGCACTGGACGGCCTGCAACACATAAAGCATGTCGTGCACACAGATCCACCTCATGATTGAAGGGGCCTGGGCCCCTTAAAACAAATATTGAGGTGCTGAGGTCCCCTCCCCTAGAGTTGGTGCACCTGGCCTATGGGAGGTGACGTGAGCTGCTGATTTGAGTTGTTGTTCACTGCCAAATTTCTTTTGGCTCATTGTTATTATGGTTTCATTGCATTCTGGTATGAACCTAGGCAATGCAGTATATCAACATTTTAATTAAATATTTATGAAGATCAAAGGAAAGAATATATATCGGTTGCACTTGTTCCACTATTCCATTGACACAGATGCACAATACTTGTACAAAGGCCTTTCATATAGCATGCAGAATGGATGATATGTCTGTATGTAGTATGCACATATTCGGCTGGGGTGTATGTTCTATTTTGACATTTCCCTCCTGGTCTACACATATTCATCACTAACAACTACGTGAAAATTCAACATTAAATACAAAAATAAAAATGTATGTGGATGACATTTGCTCACTGCAAAGCACCTGAGAGGTATTAATGTTCAGGATTTCAATTAGAGGTGGGTGAACTTGCTTAGCTAAAGTAAAAAGCAGCATGAACATCTGGCCATTCTCTCAAAATGAAGTTAAGTATGCTTTTATTTGGCAAGAGAGGAGAAGTTCAGATCCAGATCAGGTTTCAGGCTATATTTTGGTTTCCGGGCAAATCTTATTTAAGCTTCTAGTTCAGATTAGATGAGTGACTTTTCAAAAGCAGCCTTACGCTGAAGAAAACTCACAACTTCATTTGTTCTTCTGTAATCTATTTTAACTTGGAACCCCCTTTGCCTAATTTTGGTAGTGCGAAGCTGAAAAATAGATTTCTTTCAATTTTAAATCCCTGTCAGAATGAAAATAATACAATCATATTTGAAAACAATTCTTCACATTCCACACTTAATTGTAAAACAGCATAATGAAAGAGAAGGGCTGAAAGCTGCCACTGAAACAAGAACATACTTTATATTAGAGAACAAACCCTCATGTGTAGCAGTGTTGCATTCTTCAAAAATCACTATTTGTGGGCAGGGTTATTAAAGTTTCTGGCCATGATGCAATGGACATATATAGACAGTACAAAGATTTGAATGTACTCAAGTGCATTTTTGTGTGCTCTTGATTAGACCTAACACATATCCTCACAATTCTCTCATCAGAAGGAATTTTCTCTTTTTATGGAAAGCTCATACTTAAAATTAGAAATTGCCATAGCACTTTCATTTTGTGTTTGAGTTCTTCTCCAGCTCATATTTCAAGCTGATCCAGAGAATTCTTTCCCCTCAGCCGGGGCTTTTTTGTAGCTGGAACTCAGTTCTGACACCTCTCAGGTGGATGCCATCGTCATTGTAAGAGAACAAGGGAGGCATTCATGGTAAGTTCTGGCACCTGCCCAGCACTGCTCTCACCTATACTGAGCAACACCTTCCCCTCTTTACATTCCTTCTTGATTTTGTTTTTAGCTCTGACACTGGGGAAAAAGTAAGCACAGCAGTTTCTCCCACCCCTTTGCCTTCTTTTGGTGCCTGGTGCTGCCACAAAAGCAGGATGGATGCTAAGGGTAGGAAGGAGAAAAATCTCAATCCCTCTCCATGGAGCCATAGTTCCAAGGTAAACTTGTTAACAGATGGTTGAAGAAAGTGGTTGGAGGCCAGTGAGTGGGTTGCAGAGTTTTAGCTTGAGGGGAGGCAGGCAGGAGTACAATTAAATGCTTAAGGATAGGATCAGAGAAGGATTGGTCTATGCCCTTGACTAGATGCACTACAGAGTTTGATTTAATTCAAATTGTCTCTGAATAGTCTAAGCAATTTCCCAGTTGGGAGAAAACCAGATTGATATGTACTAATTCAAGGAAAACTAGGGAAGGAGAAGTATTCACCTATCACTAGCCAGAACTCATGCATTTTTCAATCCATCAGATGTTCTGCCCCAATTTAGTTACAAATTAAAAAGTGCTTGTTTGTAACTTCTGAAGCTACCCAAAGCAAACAGGCTGAAACTCTGCCATGGGAAAGTTGCACCAGCATCTGTGTCATGCATCATGCACCAGTGTTCCAAACTCATGCACATTGAGTTGCCTGGCTGCAAGTAACAATAATAATTATGCTTTTATTCTGAAGTATTTAAGTCCTTGTCCAGGAGGTTGGTTCTCAGAGTGGTAATAAACAACAACAAATTTCTTATACCTCACCCATCTGACTGGTTTACCCCAGTCACTCTGTGTGGCTTCCAACAAAATATAAAGGAACAAAACAAAGTTCTTATACAGGAACACCATACTAATATAATTGAAACACATTAAAGCCGGTGTAAAACAACTTGAAATGGAAAGATGAATTCAAATGTAGGAGACAGCTGGGAGTGGTGTTGAAGGGTCATGGCGGAGTTATGGGAACAAACTCTGAAAGCATCTACAGAATAACCAAATCTCTACAAAATTTAAACAAAGGATAAATTGCAGCAGATATAAACTGGCTGGGTACACCAGAGTAGGCAGAAGGCCCTGTGCTACTAAAGGCAGAGTTGCCTGTCAATCTAAGGTATATCAGTGGAGGGAGGGATTCCCATCTCTGTATATCACAGATGGGAAAACCAGGTGCACACAACATACAATGAGCTCAAATATGAGGTGAAATTTGAACCAGGGATTTCATGGCTTACAGCTCACAATGCTAGCAACTACCCCTTACAACTTCTCTCAATAGAGGCCAAACTTAAAGAATAATATTTTTCAGTAGATTTTTCAAGGTTAACTTCTTTCCAACCTAATTATCAAACCATAATGGAAAACTCAAGTAGTGTTCAAAGTGTATGTCCTTGGATCTTCTTTGAGATTGCAACAAAATCCGGTTTTTAAGTAGCTATTGAAATGCTCTTTTCTGCAATTATGACTCCACTACAATGCTTAAGTAATAAAAGTGAATCTATGCTTAAGTCAAGGACTTTATTCTCAATTTCTTTGTGAGTAAGTGGAGCAGGGAATTATTTGGTGTTTTGCAAGGAGGCCTCTAGCATGCTGCTAGTGGTACTTCACCGAAATAAAAAAAACAAAAACACAAAAACAATGGTGCCCATCATTGAGAAATACATAGTGAGTAAGTACGTGAAGCACTTGTTTTTCTGCACAGCAAAAATATCATCCTTTTACATGTTGCAAACTAATCAATATAGTAGAAGTGGAACGGTAATGTCAGAGCCATACAAATGAAGTGTCAGATGCATGTTCTTACAAGAATAATTCAAAAGCTGACATTGAAAGGGAAAGAATGAAGTAACCATTAGTGTTATGTGTATATCTGCCACCCACATCTTTTGCTAGTCCCTATGGAATTCTTTTAACTTCACTCAACATTTCTTCGCTCATTCTTCCAAGCAAAAAGTTCAACATTTGACTTCATTTCACTCTAAGTGAAATTCTATTGAAAATGTAGTCCCACTGCACAGGCAACTTCTTCACTACCCCACAAATCCTAATGTGAATATGAAAGGCAGGTGACAGTCTTGGCACACCTTCATTATAATTTTCTGTGGGTTCAAAACAGGAGACTTCCCCTATAGTTTTGTTAATCTTGGTGAAGCTCTTTCTCCATTCCCCCAAATTCCTTAGATGTTTCACTGAGGTGGCAACCTCCAAGATTAACTCCAAAGTTCACCTTAGCTAAAATTTGATGGCCACTCTGATAACAACAAACTGACGATTTCCTGTTGGAATAGATTTGGATTGTCCAGTACAGCAGCGTTCACACTCTCACAAACCACACAATCTGAAAAGAATAGAATGACGCTCTCATCAGGCCTAACCAGCATGGCCAACAGGCAGAGATGATGGGTGTTTCTGGATAGTTCAGTCTTAGACAGTTAGCTCTGTTCTATTACAAATAGGAATGCAAACTTCCAAGCTTCCAGTGCCACAAGTGCCTAAACAATTGGCCTTGGCATCTGGTTTCCTAAAGAGGGTCACTTTTTCCTATTTAGTTAGTTCCTAGTTGAAGCCAGCAGCCACTCACTGGGGGAGGGGCAGGCTTCCATTTAAATTTCTGTAATTCCCAGGTATCTTTGAACCCGGAAACCTTACAATCAAGTATGGCCTGGAAGAAAGGAAATTAGGAAGATAAGGAGAACAGAAACTCTCTTCTCTTCCTGGCAGTTGTGTTCTCTTTCTTCCAAGCGGACTTTTAAGTTTTGCGCGCGCGCACACCCACCCACCCACCCACCCACATTACACCCTGGTCATAATCGTTAGCTATTGCCCTTTGGTAAGCATGTAGAGTAATCATGTGCTAATCACAAAATTCACTATTAGTAAATGATATTTTGTGGTATAATTAATGTACTGAGAGGACATTAATCTGTGGTAATCTGCCATCTTCAAATTCCTAAAACCAGTATTATTGCATTGGTCTGGGCAATTATTCCAAACTTTTCTTATGTCCAGTTCATTAACAGTTACTTTTCAGCAGGTAGAAAGAATGGCAGATGGGTGCCAACGTTCCATTCAAAAGCATAAACTGCAACACACTCCACCTCTGTCTCAAGAAAGAGTATGGATTTCTAGTGTATTAATGTCATAATGTTATTCCATACTCAGTCTATCTTGACTATATATGTCAGAGACATACTTCACAACACTTAACACTTTAACACATAAAAGTATTAACTCATACATGGTACCTTTGCTGCTCCACCTTTTCAGATGAGAAAATCCCTAGTCCAATTACATTACAAAAGGGAGCTATTTAACTTACTGAATTTCCCTAATGACTCTTGGGAGCAATGATCATATGGCTCTCGAAAATACACCAAGTTCTCCTGGTAATTTCAGTTGCATTAATATCCACTCTCACATGCTGTCCTGAGCTCTTGTGTGGTCCTGCTGTGGGCAATTAAAAAGTTGCCATGTTCTACCCAAGAGATCCGTGCTTTTTAGTGGTAATAATGAAATGTATTTATTTACACAATAATCTTTGGCATGTATTTTCAAGTCTAAGCATAAAATAATTTCCAGACAACCCAGCTGTCATTTGCTTCATTTTATACATAAGGAAAATGTTTTGAGAAAAACACATAAGTGATTACCCAATATGAAAACACATACGGTAACTAGCAGATTAAAGACAAAATCTGTGTATTTATTAGGCTGAAATTCAAAGATCTTCCTCTTGTGGTAGCTGACTACTGCTCGTGGAAGAGCCATTTCCCACAATTAAACAGCCTCTGTTTGAATTCTGCACAAAATAAAGCCTTTTCCAGATATTTTGTTTAGCCTACATAAACTAAGGTTACCAGATTTTTTTCAATGAATCCGGGGACACTTTATATAAATAAATAAATTGTGTGTGTGTGTGTGTGTGTGTGTGTGTGTGTGTGTGTAAAGTTATTTTAAAAAATTAAGAAGTAATATCTTCTCTTCTGTGGTCACCTCTGTTGCTTGGCCTTCCTCTGGGTCCCAGCCTGCTTTCTTGGAGCACTAGCCATGTTTCCACTCCCTCCCTCTCCCACCTTGCACTGCGATCCCTTACAGACTTACTCAGGAGTAAGCGTTAGCAGAAACCCCTTCCTTCTGCTGCTGCCCTGCCCACCTGTGGGTGTCTCCTGCACAGGCATCAGCCGAGTTTGAGAATATGACTGTGGGATGATCACAGAATCACAGATTTGGAAAGGACCTCTGAGGGACATCTAGGCCAACCCCCTGCAATGGAGGTACCTCAACAAGAGCAGCCACAATTTAAAAGAACATAAGGCTTCCCTGCTCCATTTACACCTATTGTGACACAGAAGATACCCCCCCAAGCCCCATCCCACCAATCTCTCCCTTTTTATCAAAGGGAAGGGGAGGGAGGCAAGCAAGCAGAGGTAGCCTCTTTTAATTTTTTTAAAGGTTCGTTTTAATTTTTTTAAGGTTCATTCTTTAATAAGAAGGGAACAGGAAAGCTCTTTAGGGGGAACAAACATAAACACCCCCAAAATAAACATAAAACATTCCTCCCCTTTTATTTTTTGCTAGTGTAGCAGCAGCACATAATGATGTATAGGGTTGGGGAACCAAATGTGTGAAAAGACAAAGGGAGAATTTGGAAGAGTTTTATGGGTAAGGAGAGAAAAATGGGGAGACAGACAATAACACAGAGAGGAGGGAGGGAGGGAAGGCAGTCCAATATAGCTCACAAACATGCAGAATGGAGCAAATGAGGCAAGACAATTCCCCCCCCCCTAACTTTGAAGCAACAGCTTCTGTCTGGGAGAGCGAAGGGAAGGCTCAAGGCAGCATCCTGCTTTCTGCCAGCTTGGTAGCTCAGCTCACAAGCAGGCAGAGTGCAGCAAAGGGGGCTTTAAAGGCATGAAAAGGTCTCCTTCTTCCTCATGAGAGACAGGGTAGCTTGCAGAGATGTCATGCAGGGAGGCTTCTTCCCTACACCTCAGCTCAGCAGGTCCAAAGAGCAGCCTTGCCTCTCTGGCTCAAGCAAGCAAGCAGGAGGAGCAGGGCTGTTTGCAGAGCTGACAGAGAGGGAGGTTTCTTTTTGAATGTCAGCTGATAGGTGGGAGAGTTGCAGCAAAGCCCAGCTGCACTTCCCTCTCCTGAGGAGACCCTCTCTGGAGCTGTAGTGGATGATTGCTTCAGGCTCTGGGGAGGGTCTGGAAGTGCCCAGGCATATGATTAATCCAGGGACATTACTTTAAATCCGAGGACATTCTGGAGATGGATTTTGTCTGGGGACAGACTGGTAAATCCGGGGGCTGTCCCCGGGAACCGGGGACATCTGGTAACCGTAACATAAACTAATGCAGATACAAAGTAGTGGCAAAGGTGATGGTGAATCAGGTATAGACTTCAGGGCTGATGGCAGAGAGCCTGGCTACCTGCACAGGAGTGCAAGAATGGAGCGTGGAAGCAAATGTAAGCACTTGCTGACATTGGGTGCTGGCTGAGAGCCACAAAGCAGAGTCTCCTCTAAATCACTGCTGAAGCAACGTCTTCCTGGGGGTGGGGTGAGAATGAAACCCAGCAAAGCCAAATTCTGCTAATTAATAAATACTAAGTCAGGACTGCATCCTCTGGTGCTATGAAATGAATTTTCAAACATCCATCATATGCTTAACTCTTTTCTCACTGACTGACTGAAAAGTATTCTCATTGATTTAAGATCCAGGCCATGGCAACTTCCTTTAAAAATCATATCCTATGTGCATAGTCAGAGGGGGAAAATCTTTCCTCTAACTTCCACAGCACAGGCATACACTCAGGAGGTCACTTGTGTCAGAACCACAGGAGGTAGCACTTTGAGGCAGGGACAGATATGAGGTGGTACAAGCTTAGAATCTTTAAGCATTTATACTGCCTGACCTGCTGACCTGGTGCTATGCATAGACTATTCCTGCCTGGGGCAGGAGTAATCTGCCCTGGGGGTTAGGTCTGGATCTACTGTCAGATGTCATATGTGCTTCTCTGACAGTATTATTTTGCATCCATTTCAGGACAAATAGTAATAGAATTTAAATTATTCTCTCTAAGAAGTAAGTGGTATGTATTTAATAATTTCATTTTGCAGAATTGTACCCTAAAAGCCATTAACATCCAAATGCATATGATAAACACAATATGAATTTGTACAGGATCACCTATTACTTACTGTAAACCATTAAGCCAGAGTGAGGTTTTGTGGACAATCTATAAGCAATTGATATAATACTGTATAGCAAAGCAGCCACAGAAATTACCACCAGTTTCAATCACTTGTAATATTAATAACTTTAACTAGTACTAAACCACCACACAACTTCTTCTTTTTCTTTTTAAAGTGATGCATGGGTTCTGCGTGACACTCATTTACATGCTCTCATCATATAATTTAAAGTGTATGTTTAAATTACATATTAAAGAGATATAAATGGCACAATTAACTCATATGTTGAAAATGAGTTAAATTAAATGAATTTCCAAGCAATGGTCAACTATTTAAAACAGGAAGTGCCAGAATAGGGCAGAGAAAATGATAAGCTTAATTTACATTTGTGTGTTTGTGTGCATAATTTTTTCCAACTTATTTCAAAGGAATAGGAACTGTAGCCTCCTGGCAATCACTAATGTATTGTTTGTATTCTGAGTTGAGATTATCCACTAGGGTGCTACACTGAAGTTGCCTATGCTATTTTGACACGGCAACCAGATGCTCCAATTTTGCTTGACTGACTTTAAGCTGAGCCAGAATGCCTTAAAGCAACACTGAAAGGGGAAGGGTTCCATGAACAATTAACACACTCTGGTGTCAAAAGAAGTGTTTCAAACACCTAGTACTGGTACTGAAATGACCTTTTGTCAAGAGGTGGCCTTTTGCTGACACTCTGCAAGTTATGATTTAATGCAAGAGACAGGTAGCTCGAATCAGACAAGAGTTAATTCTATTTCACAAGTACTAAGTGCAATATAGGAGTGCCACTAACATGCAACATAAACCAATCGAAAAGTATATATTTCTGCTGAATGTACATCCAGAATATATTGACTTGCTCATTTAATTGGTCTGTGTGTATAAAACTGACAACAGTACAGTGAGAAATACTGTCTCGATGAAGCAACTTCTGCTATGTGGTATCGGGCTCTAGGGTTCATTACTTATCTGAGTTCTGTCTGAACAAATTAATTAATAGGTTAATTCTGTTTGTTTTCTCAAACTTTTGATCACAAGGGAAATTGTTTTATTGTTTTAGCTGCTCCCTGCTGTGCTGTTTGGTACAGTTTTAATACATCTATTTTTGTATTATTTTAACGTTATTTATATGTAAGCCATCTTGAACATTAATTGATGCAAAGGCAATGGATAAATCTTTTAAAACGAATAGTATCCATCCATGTGCACCTGGGCTGTGAGTTTCCTCAAGGAATTCAGTGCTACAAATTGTACAGGACACTCATCCCTAAAAATTAAGTTAGTACTTAATATGATATACATTAGGTGGTCTAGCTGACTGCAATAACAACATATTTGTTTTTGCAAAGTGTGGCTGTATGCATGCATTCCTTTCTTCAATAAGACAGGCAATTTAAGATAGCAAAAAAGAAAAGTGTTATGCAAGGCAATTGGGTGGGAGGGGAGAAACATATTAAAGTGTGGGGGAAATGAGTAGAATTGATCTAGAGCAGGAAAAGTCTTATGGCAGATTTCTGCCATCAGTTAATACAGGGGTGGGAACTGTGCCTGCCATATGTTTTGGACTCCAAATCCCATTAACCCTTGCATGGGTGGGGTGCAGGGATGATGGGAACCAGAGTCCAGCAATATCCTGGTGCCCCTTGCCTGACTTAACATTTTATCTTATTAACAAAAGTATTAGGAATAATGATACATATCAATATAACATCATTTCATAATTACAAAGGGTTGTATTCAATGGCAGCTTTATCTTAGGAGAACAGGCTTCTGTTTGTTCAAACTGGAACACCGCCATAGGAAGCCATGGGTTCATCCTAGATTCAAGCATCACCAAAACATCATCCTTTTCCTAGATTTGACAACATTGCAGTCTTTGTTTTCCCATTGTGCTGCACTTTGTTAGCTATTGCTTGAAAAGACAGAGAACCTCAGAGTACAATGACATCACATCATATGCTTTGTATTACAGTGGTACCTCGCGTTACATACGCTTCAGGTTACAGACGCTTCAGGTTACAGACTCTGCTAACCCAGAAATAGTACCTCGGGTTAAGAACTGTGCTTCAGGATGAGAACAGAAATCGTACTCTGGCGGCCCGGCAGCAGCGGGAGGCCTCATTAGCTAAAATGGTGCTTCAGGTTAAGAACAGTTTCAGGTTAAGTACTTAACCTGAGGTACCACTGTATTAAAAGAAATGTTACTGAGCACCAGATAAGCATTAGGCTGAGCTGTAGTTTTCTGCAGCTGCCATGCGTTCTCTATAACATCTGTTTCCAGTCAAAGTAAACAGTATTGTCCTGCAATCCTAAACATGTTTACTCATAAGTGACTCTCATTTATTTCAATGGGAGTTACTTCCCTGTAAGCTTATGCTTGCATCTTCGAATAATAAACAGTGTTATGACTTTGTAGTCAGGTTGAATAATATTCATATCAGCTATCTATGGAACCAGCTTGCATAAAAATCTATTTGGAATAAGTATTTTGAAAATGTCTCCAAGACAGGTTCAGACACATAAAAGCCAGCAATCCATTTCAGAATAGAGCTCAGATGTGAAATGTTATAGTTTTCTGACTTATTTAACATAACCAGTTTCCACCTGAAACATGAAATATACTCTTGTGTATTTGTGTGTGTTCAGAATAGGATTATATTTTCCTAATATTATTATTCTTCATATACATTTGCACTCTGCCACAAAACCACTTTACTGTGACTCTCTAACTCTAAAGACTCTGAAGTAGGAATGGATAAACGAGTCCTAATCCAATCTGTGTTTCCTGCACATGAGTAGATCATCAAGTCCAACCCTGGTTCATGTGGATTTTTAAAAAGGGAATATCCTTAAAACTCTGCATGCTTTTAACAAATTTAAATTGTTTTTGGAGAACTTATGAGGGTTTCCCTGGTTATTTATTTATTTTTAAAAAACTGTTATTAATCCAGAATATATGTCCAATATTCACTGTTGTTTCAGAGTAAAAGCAATATATAATTGATCTCTCCACCTCACCACAATTTGCATTGTGTTTCCTTTGCGTGGAAATGAATGGGGTTGAAGAATGTAATTTATTATGGAAAATTCCATCACAGGTCACAGTGACACAAATAATGCAGTTTTTGTTGGAAGCTGAACTGCAGCAGAATGAAAACAGCAATGCATGTGATCAACACAGGTCGGAACAGAAATGATGTCTTCTTACATCCCTACCTGGATGATGATATGGAGAAAATGATGGCATGTACTTTTTTTGGGGGGGGGGGAAATCCATATATTTTTCTCAAAGTAGCTGAAAATGCCTTCCTTTAAAAAACAACAACAACAGAGAAGTTCTCAGGCCACCTTGAACTAATGTAAATTGGAACAAACCATGCTTTGGAACAGTGCATATACCTGCAATTTAATCCACTGGTCTGTGCTTTGATCAGAGCATGATCTGTCAGATGTAGATTGGAGAGGGGGTTCACTCCAAATTGTGGATTGAACCAAAATTCTTCCCCATTCCTATTCTGAAGAGGTATGCCACAAATCTAGACACTGGCTAATGTTTTGTCACCAATTTCTTTAATTAAAAATATTTTTGTTTATGCCCTTAATAAAATGATACAGCACTGTTGTAACTCAGTGTGGTGTAAGATCATATTGATGCCTAAAAGGGTGGATTAATTTATATAAAAGATCAAGAAAGTAAGTTGTTTCTGGGTTATTGGCCTCTTAATCTTGTATATTAATTCAGGTAATGTACCACTACCACTATCTTCTATTTAATTATTTTTATTTATGTACCATTAAGCCCAGTTTTCATTACTTTTATTGTGGAAAGGGGATAAGTCCATTGTATTGGCGCAGCATTGTCATCTCATTTGCAATTCTCAAAAGACCCCTTTTCTTCCTGGAGAAATCAAATGACATAATCTCTGGCACTCTTTAGAAACCTTCTTTTTTATTTCTTTAATTAGGAGTTTTCACTAGGACCTCCTCCTTGAACTCTTAGCATTTTAATACACTTCTGCCTCACTAACCCGGCTGATGGTTTCAGAGTTTGTGCAGCACACATTCCTGATCTGCAAGAAAGCTGCTTTCTTCCAGGACTTTTCATATTCTGCCCTAATCCCTTGGTAATTACAAAGGCTCTCTCTGCAACAATAAGCAAGTCTGAGAGGAATTTCTGTTGCCGTCCTTCTCACAGAAAAACTCTGCTTGAGCATCCCAGTTAAATTTTCTTCCCAGGAGTCTCAGACTCAGAATACAAGCCTGCAAAATGCCAAAAGAGAGGCACTCAAAGGTTATCATGGAAACCTGGGTTGTGACAAAACTTTGGTTAAACAGGAGTGAGAAAAGAACGTCTCCTGACAAAAAATTGTTCAGTCAGGACGGGGTTAAATTCCAATTCTAAAAGCTTTGCCACAAAGATGACAGCGCTTCAAAACATTTATTTAATGGCCGGCAGGGCTCTTTTGTAACCTTTTCTGTATTGGTTTATATATAATAGTGTTATTTGGTACATTTACCTCAGGAGTGGGAAAACATTTTCAGCTTGAAGGCCGCATCCCCTTCTGGGCAACCTTTCAAAGGTCACATGCCAGAATAGTAGGTGGGGCTAAAAGCAAAAGTAGGTGGAGCAACAAATTTAAATTTTACCTCAGCACAGTAGTCTAGTTTCTATTCACACACTCTTCTTTATCCTCCATCTGGGCAGGCAAGAGCCATTATCAGAGTTCAAGGATACATTCCCGCCAACCAAAAACATTTGGGGAGTCCTTGATCTTGGGTGGGGGAGAGTAGAGAGGTCAGAGAGACCAGCAGCTCTGTATTCTTCTCCTGCACCTGAGGGTCCTCACGCTTGCATGAGGTGTGTGTGACCTAGTTAAATGGGTGGAGAGATTCTGCTTCAAAAAGCCCACAGACAAACAGCTAGGTAATTTTTAAAAGAAGACATCTGAAGGCAGCCCTGCTCAGGGAAGTTTTTAGTGTATGATGTTGTGTTTTTGTTTTTCACAATTTTTGGTTGGAAGCTGCCCAGAGTGTCTGGGACAACCCAGTCAGATGGGTGGCATATAAATAATATATTATTGATTATTGATTGTTATTATTACATGACATACACACACATGTAAAAAGCCTTCATTTCCTTTCTAAATATGGATGATAGCGTGTACCTTTCTTTGAAAGGAAGGGCAACAGAAGGTGCCATAATTATATTTTTATGGGTATTTCAGGAGTGGGCAATGGTTTCCCCCCTCAAGGTATACATTCCTTTGTGAACAAGCTGGCACTGGGCTAGGGATGCTCAAGAAATTTGATTTCTGTGAATTTTCATGCAAGGGGACCTGATCCACAATGACTAGCTCTAACATGCAAATAAACATGTGAGTATCCTTCATATTTCTCACTTCTCTAAATTTAGCAAAATAGCTTTTGGCTTAAAAAATATACAAAATTCCCGAAACAATGTATAATAAAAAACATTTCAGATGCAATTCTATGGTCTATGAGGGTGGAAGAACCACCAAGAGCCTCTCCCCCATATCTATTCGGTAACGGAATATGGCTGAATAAATAAATAAATAAATAGTCCAGTAGCACCCTAGAGACCAACTACATTTGTTCTTGGTAGAAGCTTTCATGTGTATGCACACTTCTTCAGATACCTCTGGCATGCACACGAAAGCTTATATGAAGAACAAACTTACCGGTAGTTGGTCTCTAGGGTGCTACTGGACAATTTTTTAATTTTTTTATATATTTCAACTGTGTCAGACCAACACGCCTACCACCTGAATCTAGAATACGGCTGGAACTTTTTAAAAAATAAAATGCTGGTACATGTGATAACAGGACAGTATGGATTTAGGGATGAGCATATGAGAAATTGACACGGACTAGCATGATCTGCCCTCCCTGCCCTAAATATTACCACCCAGTCAGCATTACTCTTAAGAATCTGGGTGCTTTCTAAGACTTTTCTTTCTCTGCTCAGGCAAGAAGCGATGACCCCCTCAATTCCAGAAAAGGGGAAGGCTTGAAAGCCAGGATTAGGTGCATGTTCTCAAATGGCTGTTGTCTCTCTTCTTGGGAAGGCTTCAGAAAGACCGAGAAGTTGGTCACAGACATCTCTCTCCACTCCAGCCACCACACTCAGTGGCTTCTGTCTGAAAAATGGCATTCTTCAAGAAGAAAAAGAAAAAAGGTGCAATGCGGGGCCTAGAGTGACAAAACTGTTCATAAACCATCTCTTTCTATCTATCCACCAACAAGGAATATGTTACACTTGGAGGGGAGCAGAGGTCACATTCAGGAAGACTGTGAGCTGCACAGTGGATTGTCCACCTCCGGTTACACCTTCCAATACCAGGTAAAATATAAAACACAAATCATGAGCCAACAGTGTGACGCGGCAGCTAAAAAAGCCAATGCAATTCTGGGCTGCATCAATAGGAGTATAGCATCTAGATCAAGGGAAGTAATAGTGCCACTGTATTCTGCTCTGGTCAGACCTCACCTGGAGTACTGTGTCCAGTTCTGGGCACCACAGTTCAAGAAGGACACTGACAAACTGGAACGTGTCCAGAGGAGGGCAACCAAAATGGTCAAAGGCCTGGAAACGATGCCTTATGAGGAACAGCTAAGGGAGCTGGGCATGTTTAGCCTGGAGAAGAGGAGGTTAAGGGGTGATATGATAGCCATGTTCAAATATATAAAAGGATGTCACATAGAGGAGGGAGAAAGGTTGTTTTCTGCTGCTCCAGAGAAGCGGACACGGAGCAATGGTTCCAAACTACAAGAAAGAAGATTCCACCTAAACATTAGGAAGAACTTCCTGACAGTAAGAGCTGTTCGACAGTGGAATTTGCTGCCAAGGAGTGTGGTGGAGTCTCCTTCTTTGGAGGTCTTTAAGCAGAGGCTTGACAACCATATGTCAGGAGTGCTCTGATGGTGTTTCCTGCTTGGCAGGGGGTTGGACTCGATGGCCCTTGTGGTCTCTTCCAACTCTATGATTCTATGATTCTATGAAATCAGTAACACAGACTCACCTTCCCTGTTTGCTAAAATGATTTCTTGTGCTTTTTGTATATTTGGGATAGAAAAGAAATCACTTAATTGGCTTCGACCTGGCTCTTCTCCCTATGTTAATCCCCTTTGGCTGCCTATCTGCAAGGCTAAGTCTCGAAGCATGAAAATCTGAGTTTTTCTATTATCTCTAAACTCAAAACCTCTTATTTTATTTTTAATGTTTTCCCATTTGGGTTACAGATAGAAAGGTCTATCTGTATAGAAAGGTCTGGAAACTTCTGTTTCAGTGTATCTGAAGAAGTGTGCATGCACACGAAAGCTCATACCAAGAACTGACTTAGTTGGTCTTTAAGGTGCTACTGGAAGGAATTTTTTTGTTTTTTCCCATTTGGGGGAATTGATTATCTTTCACCCTCTAGCCGCAAAGAACATTCTAAGGAGTGAAATGATTTTAGAGAGAATTATGTTACTAGGCATGGCCCACTAAATAGGTAACCATTTCCTCCCAATTATATTGTATGCTTGAATTCAACCAATTCTGCCCTACACAATCTGATTAATTTTTAATCTTGGAATTCAAGCAGCCTAAGAACATAGTTCTTCGGCATCTGTGGCCTTGTTGGTGAGAGGGGAAAGGTCAAGCTTATTTAATTGTATACAGTTGTGTTAAGAACTGTGAAATAACCACAGAGAGATACAAACACACACATGATTGCTTCCAACCAATGCAACTAATTGTGGATACATCGGATTCAGGTTAAAACAGCGTACAAATTGTCAAATCACTTCATTTCTCTTATAGTGACTAGGCTGCTTCTTCTAATTTGCTGTGCTCTTGTGAAGCAGGAATCTGAAACCTTAGGGGAGGAAAGAAAACATACAAATGCTATTACAGTACACATTTCTAAGCAGCAGGAAGTCTGTAGTAAGTGTCAAATTGATCAGGATTTTACTCTCCATATAAACAACTGCTATCAAGTGTACCATGGGAAAAGGTCAGGCATTCATCTATGCTATAATATTTTTACCAATTTAGACTTAGACAAGACTTGATGGGGAATAAATTATTGAAAACTTTAAAGTAGCTTTAAAAGTAGAACAGCCTTCTACTCTTACATCCTTTCCAAGGAACTTGGATTTGCCAATGTACATAAAAATATGATAGGCAAGCTTGAGAAAGATCCGCCGACATTCTGGAAGAAGTGTATTGACAGCATATATACATTATAAACCTCAATATGCTAAAGTACCTATGCATATAAAACCACATGTAAGTAAGGAAGCGTGGATACTTGATTGCTATGAATAATGTGTAGCTGTTCAGCTTAATAAATTACAGGTTTGTAGAGGCGGGCAAGACCAGAGCTCATTTTGCCCTACGTCTTATTCAGAAGTGTGAACATCCACTTATCAGTCCCCCGAATATCAGCCTGTTGAGTTTACGTTACAACACAATACAAGCAAAATGTAGCTTTATTGCAGAAAGGCCATTGCAGACCAGTTACACAGTGTAGGTAAAGGTTTACAATAATATAATCGAAGGTGAGTAGTAGCATATGTAATGGAGCATAGAATAAATGGTTAAGGTGCTGTAAATGTGGAGAGTTCAGAAATGCAGGATTTCACTTCCAATAAGAAACTGCCATCTAATGTAGTTATGTTGTTATTAAATCACCCTATTGTATGGTGCACTCTTAGCATTGTAATTAAGCATAGAGTGGTAAACGACATTGATACATCTTAAGAACACTCCAAAGGAGCATGATGCATTAAATCCTTTATAATCCACATGCATTAAGGTCCCAGGATATCATTTACACCAACTTGTTTAAACACTTAGAAAAATAAATGCACACAAATTGCACACGTTTCAACAATTACAGTGAAATAAGAGGCTTCTATGCATTACTGATGTGAAAACTTGCCTTTCCAAAACAATATCTGTCACTAAAAGTACCTGGAGGTTTACTCAATATTTATATGTTTAAATTCCTCATTATGATTTAAGGAAGAATGATAAGCCATAAACTTGTTTAAAAAATAATTGTATCCACTCAGAATGAATGAATCTGGTGATCAGTGATGTCAAAAAGACACTTCCACTTGCTACCATAAAAAGGTTACAGCTGAATGCCACATCATCTGCATTGCTTTTACACCATCACTTTAAAGTAGGAATGGGGAATCTGTGACCCTCCAGATTTTGCTAGGTCCCAACTCTCATCATCCCTGAGCACTGACCACACTGGCTGGGGCTGATGAGAATTGGTGCCCAAGAACATATGGATGACCATAGCTTCCTTTTACCTTCTTTACAGAATACAAGAGTGCTCTACCCTAGGACATTGCAACCTAAAAGTCAACACTGCAAAATTATCAAAGTAGAGGGAAGTGGATCCAGGGATAAACACTGAAAAAATATGTGATTGTTTTAGACAAATTTATTTAAGCTTGGTCACAGGCTAAATTGCAGTGGGGCATGGGACAAGAACTAGGGGTTAGGGACCAAACAAGGTAGCTATTGAGAAGGGATCTGAAGTAAGGAAGTTTGTAATTCATGTTGATAAAGAATTCTTAGCGTAGAGAAGAAATCAAAGGATATGTGTTATCAACATATGGTTAATTTTCTAATATTTTTGACTCAGACTTTATAGATATGTTTTTAACTCTGTTACACACACACACAGAGAGAGAGAGAGAGAGAGAGAGAGAGAGAGAGAGAGAGAGAAGGTGTTCCTGATTTATTTATTTTTGGTCAACTTACATACAGCTCTTTCAGTTAATTCCACTTGTGTGAACCTTTAAACCTTATAGTTGTCAGGACTCAAAACTGCATTATATACTAAACCTGGCATCCTGTTCACTTGCTGAATGTTACCACCAAATGCTGTTCAAAGGCGGGAATTAAATGTTCTAGTGATGGCTTGCTTTTTTTGGTTTTTGTTTGTCTTAGGAGGTCGGTTTCCTGGTGGTCTCTACCACAGAATCACCTTACTACTACTATTTGTGCTGTGCCTTCAGTTGCTAACCTGCTGCTTTTGAATAGGTGGTGCCAAATTGCGTCAGGTTCTGTTCCCTTGCAACATTTCCTGATTCAAATTAGGGATTGCATCCTGCCTCCACAGCTTGCTCTCTCTTGCATAAGCAAGAAACATCTTTATCTTGGAAAAGGGGGAAGCCTCAACAAAGCATGCAGACTTACTAGCCAGTTGAATATTGATTAAACATTGGGGAAAACATCTTAATGGTAAGAATAGTTTGGTAATGGAACCAATGACTTAATGCGGTGGTGGGTTCTCTCCAGTGGAAGGTTTTGAAGCAGAGGCTCAACCGCCATGTTGGGGCTATCTAGATCTGAATTTCCTGTACCAAGCAGAGAGTTAGACTAGATCGCTTCCAACTCGATCATTTTACACCTGCCCACTATATCTCTTTCATTTCCTTCCACTGTCACTTCTTCCCTGTGCTGGCTGAAGAAAGTGGCTTATATATCCATGTGTTTCAGATGGAAGCAAAACAGCCCCTTCCTTTATCACCAGGCTGTGGGCACTTTGCTAGCTTCTACCAGCTGGAAGAATATGGTAGGAATGGGTGGTAGGAATGGGGGAGGAAGTTTGATTATTGCAGTGGACCAACTGAATCTGATGCTCCTGAACTTGCTTGCAGAATGATTCACTTCTCCAGAAGTCCCCCCCCCCACCTCCAAGCTTTGGACTAACTACTATTTCTTTCAGCTTCCACTGGCATGGTCAGTAAGCAAGGATAATTGGAGCTGCAAGTATATGCTTGGGGAAGACCTTCTTAGTAACTAAAGAGAATATATACAGACACAGCATAAACATGGGGTACTTAGCATTGCTAAAGCAAAGACTATACCCCAACAACAAGCTTGATGCAACACTCGCCAGTAGTATGAATATGCAAAGGATTCTACACATTTACAATTTCTAGTCTGCTAAGTAACATGAATTCAGCCAAACAAATATTAAATAGAAAGGTTATGAGAATAATAGAGGTCTTTGCCTAAGGCACATTTCTAACTCACATTAATATGAATGAAAGTTAACCATGGGCCAGAAGAGAAAGAATACATTGCTGTGTGTGTATGGAGTCTCTGAATATTTCATTTAAATATATATTTTTTAAAAAACGTCTAGTTTATCAGAACAAAGACTTCAGATTCTGTTTTAGAATTACTGAGGCGCAAGATAGGACCAGGAAAGTTCACCCGGCCATGTATATTTTACTGCAAACATGTCATTTTAGACATCTTTCAAAGCAGTATGTGAATATGAAAAGCAATCCTACTGAGGTATTCTTTGCAACTCCTCATTGACATATTCATGCAATGTAAAATCAATCAAAAACTGAGGAAGCATTTTACGGAAGTGGGGTGGGGGTGGGGAGATGGCTCCAAAAAAGCCATCTCCAGGATTTAAAGTGTATAAAATATCAGTGGAAGCTGGCTTTTCTCTCTTTAAAATCTCAGCTTTAGATGAAAATTGAAACAAATATTGATTTTTTTATTACAAAATCCTTAACTATTAATGGAACATTTCCCATGCCATGCTGATGGATCCAAATTAGTGTACCAATTCTTTATAATCAAAATAACATAAAATACACAAGGACTTTTTCTTCTGTGCTGCTAGGAAAAGGTTAAATCTAAACTGGATAAGGTCTGAGTCAAATGTGGAACAGTACAAATCTGCCAAAAATCTAATGTCATATTTCTAGAAATGTAATATTTTGCCTTCTTGCATGTAAGAGTTTGCATGCCAGCTTTGCACTTTAGCCAGGATTATAATATTAACATAATGTGAGTTCTGGGGTGCAAAATATTTTGTCATAGAATTGTAGAGTTGGGAGGGACCATGAGGATCATCTAATCCAACCCCCTGCAGTGCAGGAATTTTTTGCCCAACATGGGAAATTGTCACTTCTCCATAATGAGGAGTCTTAATTCTAACTTCATGTCAAACAAACGTTTTTCCTTCCACATACACAGCAGCAGTGGGAGACCTTTTTTTGTGGTGCAATTACATGCAACTAGGAAAGTGTGTGTGAATACTGGTAGTCTGTTGGCAGAGTTGATTGCGCCAGTCATTCCAATCTGATTATCACTCTACCTCCCAGAACAGTTTTGGTTGGTTTGGAAAGACACACATGATCAGCCCTGTCCACATAGCTAGAATATTTGTATACACTTCATTGTTTGATTATATTTTCTTCATGATTGACTATTATGAAAGCTAGCCTTGAGGTTGCTTTTGGGAATCAAAAGCAAGATAAATGGTTTTAAAACAAAACAAACATGTTCCTGGAGGTGAAGTGAAAGAGTGCTTATGTGGAAAGTCTGTGAATCTGGGATATAAGATTGTGTTAAGGAAAGTAATTTTAAAAGAATTATGTATACTTTGAACATTGTTTGCAATTGTTGTTTTAAAGACTGCCTATTTTAAACTAATAAGTAACCAGCATGTTTTAAATTTCCACAATACAGTCAATATTTTATAGTACAGTCATGGCAACAGGAGTTAACTATCTGCTTGGTTGCATAATGTTTCATATAAGCATTTAAAAGTATGTGTTCGTAAAAAATCTAAGGAGGAATACTATGAATATTTCCCCCCCCCTTTTCTTTCTGTCTAGGTATAGTACACTGTAAACCCCAGTGTAACAAACTTTATAGCTTACCATATCAAAGTTTATCAAAGTTTACTTTCTTTATCATTTACTACTGTATTGGATCTAGCAATATTTTGGCAGCCTAAAATTACACTAGTCTGACCTTGACATTAGTATTCAACAGCACTGATGGAAGAATGACAGCTTCTCCATCCTAGTGGGTGATTTTGCAAGCTTTTACCTTCATGACTATGGAGTTTCTGTCAAACGTGCTTCCAGCTGAATGATCACATTCTTTTGAATTATGAAGTGGCTGCAAACTGTGCTAATTAGGTCCATATTGATGTCACTCATAAGGATTAAACAGCCTTAATAGCCTTAAAGTTATATAAATATGTCTAATCTTAATACACCATTATCTCTTGCTTGTATTTCATTTAGGAACACAATTAAATAGCTCAGAAAATGTATGCTCAGAGGTTTAAATTTGATTTTTTTTTTAAAAAAAAGGCTATTGAAGGAGAGATACTTTTTTAAAAAAACTTGCATAAGTAACAAATAACAGTATTATTAACATTGAGAATTATTAATAATAGTTTAAATAGAATAAAGGCCAATGTATCTAATCAGCTACCATATATGATATTGTTCGTGGGGTTTAATTTTTTTGATGTAGAAGTTCGGGGGGTGTGGTGCATGTATTGGCGGGGAAATATTTTCATGTATTCTTTCATGCCTTGGTTTCCTCTGTTTGATCCCTAAAAACCATTCATGAAGGCAAGTGGGCAGAAGAGGACCTTCCATCACCTCCTCCCCACTACAGCTCCTTTGGCTCCTGAAAAACCATACCTGAGAGTTGGAGGAACCCACAGAAGGTGCCTAACAGATTTTGGCAATTCACCCCTTCCCACAAGCTTCCCCATACAACAACCCACCGTGTTCAAGATGGTCCCCTGATCCTCAGGAGAAGCTTTTTGACGGCACAGGGATTTCAGATGGGAGGAAAGGTGAGAAAGTCTTATCTCACTTCAATGAGCATTGCTTAGGGTCCAACTGCTTCCCTGCCACTGCACTGACACCATTTTTCACAGCATGATCCCAGAGAATTTAAATAAGATGCATCATCAAAATCCAATGAAAAATAGGCTAACATTTTCTATCTTTCTCAATAGATGTTGGCTAAACCTCAGAAGTTTAAAACTGGAATGTATCAAAAATATGTATTATTGCTCATTCTATGACCCATTCAAATTGTGTCCAGGGCTAAGGGACCATATGTTATGCTTTGAAGCCAAGAGGAATTGAGTGGTTCAGAACATTTTTGTGTAAGTAAGGAGCATGCAAATATCACACGGTTTGTTCAACATACCCAGATCCAAAACATTTTTGTCAGTCAACCACTAGATAGCTTTCTATAGGATTCTTCCTACAAAGGTATTTGCTTTAAATGTATTATATATTGTGTTTGCTGCTGGATAGGATCCTACATTAAAGTGTTGCCACAAATAATTTAGCACAGTTGGTAGTTCATAGCTGAAAATGATAACAATATATACTATACTTTTCACTGTAAAGAGAAACCAAGGCAAATATTATCCCAACCAATGTTTGTCACCCAGACACAGGAAGCAGGGCAAGACAGCAGTCACAAGGTTTAAAGGTTAGGGTATGCTCTATTTAGAGCAAAGGGGTGTCTACTCAATTCTGATCAGCTGGCTACTCTAGGCATTTAAAGCTACCAGTGCTCTAGTGACTCCATCTGAAATAGAAATGAATGATGAAATGGTCACACCTTTCCTACAGTGATTCTAAGACACCCTTGCTGGTAAGAACGTCATGCAGCAATTTTGGTAAAGATAAATAAACCTTTTACCATGAATGTATTTAATGGCAAACTGCTTGGTCACATTCATAAAATCAATTTATTATGTAAAATCATGAGATAAAGATCACTATTCCATCTCTAAACCACCTATATCAGCGTAGCCCAGAGGATTCTAAGTTTGGTATGTTTTGGTTTTACTTTCTCCTTTAGGAGATACTTAGCTGCATTTTAGTGTGCACATTATTCCAAATGGCAGCATAATAGAATAATTAATCATTTCTGCACACAAATGTGATCAAGTTCCACTCCCACCCACCCAATGCTACTAGGGCCTTGAGTTCTTGATACAAATAAAATGGAGATGTAAAAGAGACAGTGTAAACAGAAACAGCCACTTGCTCCTCTTCCTTACAATCTTTCTCACACAACTTTAAATCCGGTTTCACTTGAAATTTAGGGATATGTGAAATCCCTTCCAACAACTCTATAACTGAGTTTAAGGTTCAGTTTTCTGCCCCAAATCCAACTGCCCTGAGCATGAAGCCATACTGGGATGAGTAGTGACTGAGTGATCATTAATAAAGTATTAATAAAAGGTCAAGGATGTCAGAAGCCCAACAGTTACCTAGAAACTGAGATGGTGGCTACAGTGTAACTGACAGAGGATCTTGCCCTAGTGACCTGATCCTGGTAATCACTGAAAGTGAGTGTGGCTGGAAACAGCCCACTGAAACAGATCTCATAGCACCCATAGCACACCCAACCAAAGTCAGGACCCTAATTGGTGCCTTCTCCCCAGCTCAAGAAACCAAATGCCTCCCACATAACATCAGCAGTCCAACAACAATTCAAGAGTTTGGAGGGAAACCATGAAGCATAGGAAAAGTGCCCATCTTTAGATGACAGTTGGCTCTCAAGAAATTCCAGCCTCAGTTCACTCCCAACCCTTTTTGATTCTATGCTTCTGTTATTACTGTTTGTCAGATTATTATCCTGCCCTTCCTTCCAAAGGAGCCCAGGGCAGTGAATTTAAAATATCCAGAAAAAAGCATAGGACATGCAATCTAAACACACAACTAAAATAATTCCGTGGTTGAATCCTGTCATCAAAATGCCTGGTCAGAAGGAGGCATCTTACATTGACCCTGAAAGACTTTTGTGGATTGCAAAAGAAGGCTGGAACACAGTTAAAGAAAAATAATATTAATAATAATAATAATTACCACCCTTCATCCGAAGATCACAGGGCAGTTTACACAACAAAAATACAAAAATATCTAGCACAAGAACAAACATAAACAACCCCCCCCCATGTAAAAGGCCATAGATTCTTTAATTAGCCAAAGACCTGGGAGAAGAGGAATGTTTAGCTACCACCCAAGCTTTTCCAAGAGGGGAACCTGGATGTGCTCTCCAGTAATGACTCCACCAGCTCCCATCCCTTTCACCCCATTGCCATGGAAATCACAGGAGTGACAGCTGCCATGGCAACCCTACAGGCTTTGAAGTCCTTCTGCTCCTCCTCAAGTTCTGCTGCTCTTTCTTCTGCACATGCTTTGCAGAAATCTCCCTACTCAGTATCTTTAGTTAAAAGGATCTCAGATAGCAAGGCAGAGAAAGGACTTAGTATGAGACCTTGAAAAGACACAGCCAGGCAGTCAGAATAAACAGCACTGGTCAAGAAGGACCTGTGGTCTCAGCTGGTACAAGCCAGCTTTATATATTCACTACCTGCAGAGACAAATAAAAAAGAGAGAACTGCATCTGTCATGATTTGCTTGAGGACTTCCTGGACAACACTGAACATTTGGCATGCTACGGTTGGAAACAAAATGTTGCACTAGATTAACCTGCATATTTCAAAGAATAGGATTCTCAGAGCTAGAGAGCAGTGAAAAGGAACCTCTCTTAAATATCTCTACTATCCAATTTGATATGAAGAGGGGACTGTTGAAACTGTATTTCTCAGTTGTATAAATTGCAGGCAGAACTTTTGGTTATATCCAGAAGGCTGTAAGCAGGTTTTTCAGAGCCTGAACCTCTATAAAGGTAAAGGTAAAGGGACCCCTGACCCTTAGGTCCAGTCACAGACGACTCTATTAATTAACCACCCACATTAATAGCTAGGAGGCATTGTAATCTAAGACTGGATAGTCTTCAGAATACCTATATGTAGTGGGCACTGTAACCTCAGCTCTTTAAAATCTAGGCATGCAATATAGGATTGGAAACCACTATAGGATTGCAAAAGATATCGAACATAGGACATATGAATCCTACTGCCCACACTCTGCCTCCATCAGGAAACAATAAACATAATTAATGCAGCAATCTCTCATTTTCTAGCATTTTCTTTAAGTGATTGGAAACAGCACCTTGTTAGTCCCCAGTGGTCCTATCATTCTAAAAGTTAACTCTGTAATATTCACTTCAGTTAGGAAGATCTTCCTTACATCACATCAGTCTCTCTTTCAGTTTCAATAATCAGACAGTCTGTTGAGCATGCCAGCCCTGACCAAGTGTGGCTTTAATGTAAATCACAACAAATCTGCAGTTACCAAAGATGGAGTTTTGTATGCACAAGGTTTTTGAAAATAATGGAGTCTTTGTGCTAGAAACAGTTCAAGAAAGAGCAAAGATGGTAAAGAAGAATTCAAGTGCAACCTGTGTTCATCTGTGGCGCAAAAGGCTTGGGCATAGAGGCTTTGGGATTATAGCAGACCTGCCAAAGAATGGTTTGGTGAGAAGAATGGAAATTAAACCTAGCAAAGTTGACCTGAATAGTGAAATATGTGAAAGTGGTTTGTTGAGGAAGAGAACAAGACCTTCTATCCCCAAGCAAAGCCAGAAAAGTTCCACAGAGCCTTTGCAACCTATTCGTACTGATATATGTGGTCCAATTCAACTGATGCCTCATGAGGAAAAACAACAAAATGTGAAAATGACTTTTCTGCTTGTATATGTTGATAACATAATTTTGGTTACTGAAGAACAAATATTGTACCAAAAAAATGAGATTTTTTGAGAATTTACATGCTAGATTAAAATTGATTAATTCAAATTAGGCACATTGAGAAGGGGATTGTTAGAAAAACACTGGGGCCTAATTTGAATAGTAGTTTATAGTACAATCGAACCTCTTCTTACGTCTGTCTCCGCTTGCATCCATTTCACCCAACGTCTGCAGCAAACCAGGAAGTAACTGGAGGGTTTGCCACCAGTCGCGCATGCGCAGAAGCAGCAATCACCACCTGCGCCTCTCCCAGCGACCCGTTTCGACCTCCGGACAGACCTCTGGAACGGATTATGGTTGCAGGTAGAGGTTTCACTGTAGTTTATAGGTGTATATAAACTATATATTGTAATGGCACCACAGTCTCTGCTGTGCCTTGTTCCAAAGGAGACACAAACTCGGGGTAAGCCCTTGGATTCTCGCACTGGGTGGAGATGGGGTGTTGTGTAACACTATTTTAGATGCATGGGATGCATTCTAAACATATATAATATGTATGTGTGTATGTAATGTACTTGTTACACTAGAAAGGTGCAGGCAGAAATTGTCAAGTAACCTTCCAACCCTCTTCTGGTTTTCTCACCCAGCCCAGCTCTCATATCCAAAATGAACTAGGCAGACCAAAGCGAAACACACTAATTTCAGCAAATCTCTCTGACATAAATCTGAAGCGCTCTTTTTAATATATTTATATATAGAGGGTGGGAGTTAATTGTTTGCTTTGATTTCATAATGAACACATCCCATGCATCTTGGGGAACTGTTGCATAATTACTTTCCCCTGCAGAGTGACACCTTTCGCTTATATGGACGTAAATACAATGTATCACCCTCTCATGCGGTGTTGCCGCAGCTAAACAGAAGACAGGCACAGGGAAGCTCACCAAAGCTTTTTTTCCTGGCAGGGGTGTGGGAAGGGGTGTGTGGTGGGTGCGGCCACCCCAGGTGTCACCAGTGAGGGGGGTGACAAAATGACCCAAATATGAGGTTTGTTGTTTATTTTTAAAAAATGGGCTCACGAAACTTTTTAGGTCAGTTCAGAAACGTAATGTAATGCGGCTGGCACTAGGCGCCTGCCCATCGCCTCTCCCTCAGCTGCCCTACAGCTGAGGGGGAGGTTGCGGAGAGGCTCCACGCAGCGCCCCTGCCTTGGCTCACCCCCAGTGGCGGAACTTCATGCTCCAGCACCGGGGGCCGGAGAGCAGGTAGGGGTGGGGCTGGTGCATGTCCCAGGGGTGTGGCGTGCATGCTGGGGGCGTGTCACGTAGCCTGCAGAGTTGTGGCATGCGTCCTGGGGGTGTGGCACGCCGCTTGCAGGGGCGTGGTGCCCAGCGCAGGCAGCGGGGCAGCCGAAATGGAACCTCACTGGGATCGCACTGCCAGGGGCGGTGCGCTCCCCCCGCACCCCTCTTCCTCCACCAGTGCTCGCCCCACCCCGTGGGTGGCTCTTCTTTCTCTTGCTTCATCCCCCTTCATTCCACCCTCTTGCCTGCCTACCATCTTCGCGTTGCTTCCATCTTCCCCCTAGCTGTCCTCCTTCCTTTGCTCTTGGAGTTCTCCCCACTCCCTTCGCTGCTCCCCACCCCCACATCTCTTTGATCTTCTCTCTCCTCACCCATCCCTCTGCAGCACACCCCATCTGGTTTGCTGGAGGAAAGAAGTTGGAGGGCGCCCGCCCTGTCCAGTCAATTGCAGCAAGGGCTGCATGCGGCTCTCTCCCTTCTGCCCCAGCTGATGTGCGCACCACACTGGGCACCAGAGCAGCTAGCTGTGCCACTGCTTCCCGGAATTATCTATAGCACTCTGGCTACTTCCCAGGCTGTGTGGCAATACAGGAAATGGGACAACTGAAATCATGGCTCATTCAACACCAACATACCCTCTTTTGGAAACCTGAGCATTGGTGAGTGGAATGGAACACAAGATTTCTGGTGTCACTAAGTGGTGCAGGAAAAAGCCATGATAAAAGGCTCTCATCCGTTAACGGGTTTGCTGTGAAAAGTTTACTGGTTATGGGATGGAACATGTTGTTATACTTTTTTAAAAAAGTTAATATATTTCAAATTACCTGTCTCATTCTACTTTGGAGGGCCCTCATAAGCATAAATGTCTGTGCTGCAAAGTGAGATGAGTAGTGATTAAGACTAAGTGGATCTTGTTAATTCAGCAACACTTTAGAATAATTGAACATGAATAAAATGGTAACATTAAAATGAACTTCTGGAGGAAGTACATACAAATCCACATTAGCTGCATATTAAGTTCATCATGACTAACATTATTACAATTAAAACAAAGATGATAAAATAATGACTGGCTACTTATAATTGCGTTGTTACTATTTCTAATCTTGCCACTAAGTAGTAAAATGTGTTTTTTTAAAAAAAGAGAGTGAATGGGAAGACAACAGTTGGAACTTTCCTTCATCAGGAATCAAATTCGCATGAACCTGCTTGATTATCAAGGTCTTAATTAGAGGCACTGCTCAGAGTGTTTCCATTTTCTGAGGTAAGATTAATGGCAGACAAAGAAGAAAATGAACTTTCTGGTTGGGCTGTCTTGCGACTCTTCTGTCTCCTCAATTTGCCAAGCAGAGTTAGCTGAAGACAATGAGTAGTGTTTCAAACTCCTTGATCAGATTTTTGGCTTTTCTTATTTACTTGAAGCTGTTTTAAAACTGTTTTAAATGATGCTACATTTGTTTTGTCCCTTCTGGAATTCCAGAGTATGAGTGTTTCCTCAGGAAAGGAACATGTGCCCTGGGTCTCAGCGAAGCTAATTTCTTTAAATGAGGGAAATTAGCAATAAGCAAACATCCCTTACCAATCCTAAATGGGCTTGGCTTAATGATTTAATTGTGGGATCATTTGATCAATATTTGACTTTTTGCAGTTTTACCTTGAAGTTGATTTTGTCTCTATGAAGATGACTGGGTACAGATGCCCTCCTACCTAGACTCTGCTGCAAATATTTGAAACAGTATCTATGCAAGCAGAATCAAGAGAAAGTCCACATGGTTTTGGATGGAACCAGCAGGATATAATAGTTCTCTTAGTTCTGTTTATGCATACAACACTGTCTAGATCTTAACGGAGATGCTTCAAGAGCCTATTTTGCCACAACCAGCAGCATGTTTATGAAAGGAAAGGCAGTGAAGGTTTATGGTAGAGGAACATTTGCAGCTACTGCAAATTGGAATAGATTTGAGAAGCAACTATTAAATTACATTTCCAAACTGTGAAAGTTGAGATTTGCCTCCTGCAGAATCACAGCCATGGATCATAAGCAATGTATGAAAGGAAGCACTCCCTACATTAATACTGAGTGCAAAGCCAAAACAGACTCTCATCCTTGTCAGCAGACAGACCACAAAAGTATATACTAGCTGAAGCTTGAAAGATGATGTCTCCAAGGACAGCCCCACTTGGAGTGCATTGCATTAGTCTATTAGCAATGCATGGGTGATGGCAGAAACTCGTGCATCCATATTAATCTCTATTTAAAAGGTTTTCCTGCTGTAGTTTCTACCTGTAGTTTGGGAACTATTTCAGATTAGAATTACCTCAAGAATGTGCATACCTCGAGATATATAGGCAGATCTCACAATAGTGGAAGCTGGGATTTTGCTGGATGAGAAGTTTTTTTAGATTATGTCACAGCACAACATTATTTGAAGGAAAAAATAGTGGTAAGTGGGGCCAAGGCAGAAGTGAGCAAATGCAACAAACAAACAAACAAACACCTATATTCAAAGCCCTAAATGCTCCTACAGCCCTTGAAACAGTGATGGATTGAAATGTGAAGAGCTAAACATTATAAGAAAAGCCAATATTAATGTGATTTCAGATAAACATGTATTTGTAGATTGCCATATATCCACAGTTCACATAAATGTCTGTTCTTTATATCTGCTTTATAAGTCAGTGATGGCAGAAATATAGAAGTCAGTCTGTTAGTATAAAAGGTGACATTTTTACATGGCTTTTTCATGATACCCCAAGCCTATACACATCTACTTGGAAGTAAGTGTGCTTGGGAACTGCTAAAAAGATCACTTGGGTATTGCTGAATAGCTAATGATGGAGATTCACAGCTTCTTTGTGTGAGATTTTTCCTCATCTGACATATTTGGGTCAAGAGCACTGAGAGCTAAAGTTCAAACACAGGTCAGCGCTGTTTGGTAAATCCTGGAAACTGACATAACCTGTTCTATCACTTTAACCTCTAAGACTTCTGGCTCGGCATATAGTTGTACATTGTGTGTGGTATTAACAGTGTTTGACCCATGCTCTCAAGGCTGGACACTTTCAGGTGTCTTCATCATTAGTTTACACAGGTCACTGCTGAACCAAAATTGATTTAACCTTAAATTGGCCTGTGGTGTTTGTCCTGAAAATGTAGGTGAATGGCTGGAGACACCCACAGGACGTTATGTTAAGTTGCAGTGCTTTGAAGATGGCAGTCATGTCCAGTAAAATGTCTGAAGGCAGATACCTATTTTAGATGCATACAACATGTACTTGGCTATTGTTGTTTTGTGTTTGCCAAGCCAGTTTCCTTTGTCTGCCTGGGCTTCTGCTTGCCTTCTGCTCTCTCACATTTCTCCATCAGATAGGTAAGGTTATTTTTTAGCTTGTTTCTGACCTCTCTTGGTGGGTAGAAGGATAAATCTCACCCCGACTTCTCATTGAGTATACCTCAGTGCTTTTTTTCTTTAAAAAAAATGTTTAGAGGTACTCTTATTTTCCTACTCATATTGAAATACTGCCACTCAATGAGGCCAAACTTAGTTTCACAAAATGTTTAGGGTTATGTGTACCCCTGCATCCCCCCAGAAAAAAGCACTGTTCATACTTATTTTACAGTCTTATGTGTGCACAGTCCCAGCTTTGTATCAGGCTGAGGAATTGTCTATACAACAACCAATTTCTATGTGTTACTCCCCAGTTAGAGCATGAATATATAGCTCAAATTGCTCAGCAGACCGCATTTCTATTTCATTAACGTGAAGGTCAGATTGCTCCCTCAATCTTTTTTGGTACAATTTTAATGCAATGCTTAAATTTTTTTTCTGGTATCATAATTAAATTTTGGGAATACACTTGTTCTTCTATACAAACTATAGGGTTTTCTGTTTACACTCTGTGTCCCCCAGGGATGTTCCCTCACGATTTGCCATTTTGCTGTCCATTGGTCTTTGTAGCAATCACATTTACACCTTGTGAAAGTGTCATTGCAACAAATCACAACCATGGTACTTTTAGCAGCATGAGCTTCTGCCTAGTTTTTCCACTCTGCTCAGACATTAAGTACAGGTGTTTCTGGCAATCACTTTCAGAATGCTAACCTGCATAACAGCACATTTCAAATGCTGCAATAACACTACTAAAAGGCTGGCAGGAGATAAAGCCGAGGATGAGAGATGGGAAGGGAAAGCAGGCATGGGCAAACTATCACCCATGCAAGCCTCCTAAAAATCAAAGTATGCTCAACATTTAACAGAGCTCTGAGCTGCAGTGCATCAGCTGGGACTGCAACAGTGTCTGAAGAAACAGACCATACCATTCTCAATCATACATATTATGTTTGTATGGTGCAGGGGTTTCTCATGGATTCCTGTCTTAACTTTCTTGAGGTGGTTTAAAAACTGTAGGAATCAGGAATCTATCTAATTTGGAACTGTATGGGGTACCCATGCCGCACTTCACCCAAGTCCAAACCAGATGTGATGTAACTAGTAGCTACGAGGGGGTCCATGCAAGAGGCAGTGTCTGCAATGCTGGAACATGAGAGTTTAACAGTTCCGCCACATCATGGTATCACCAAATTTAGTCACTGATGCTGCTATTTGCCTCTGTTTGCAACAATGGTGCTTTACCTTTCATGCATCCTTTTTAATACTTCTGGATAATGAATGAAGGGGAAAGTTGTACTTCTCCTCCTTTTAACTACATGGATGCCGGTACGTAGCTCACATATTCCTTTATATGCTTTTGATTAGTATGTAAAAGGTGGGGCAGAAGTGTAGGAAGGTGAGGTGGTACCCGGTGCGAAAAATTTCTTGTCAACCCCCCAACATTGATAGTTTTACATTATTTCATATTTTCTTACAAAGGAATGTGGATTATGGGCCTCTGATAACAAGGAGGTGACTGTGGGCAGATAGTTAAATCTACAGGATGGATTGTGTTTTGGCTTCACTGAATTGAAATTTCAGCCTTCACGACATAGGAAAACAGCCAAGTAAACAGTTATTTTCGTGGAGGAGGATCAAGATATTAGCTGATATGCATGAAATTTCTGATATAGCTATATAATCCCTAGTGTAGTAAGATAAGACCTTTGGAGCAGGCATTTTCAATAAAAGGGTTTTTTATGAACCGCCCTAGTAGGGCAGTAATTGTTCCTTTTTGACCCCTCCCCCCCGCCCCCCTTACTACACCCCTGGGGTGGGGAAGTTGAAAATCTTCCCTGTAGTGAATTCGATACATTTCTGATGCAGGGCTAGCCCATGCTTTCTGCCAAAGAACACTTACCCATTTGTGCTCTTTTGCCAAACACAGGAAGAGAAGTTCAAGTCACACATCCTCCATTAGCACTTTCACAGTAATGCGTGAACTTGCTCTAAAACTTTATTGTTTCAGCCATCTTTAGATGTCAAAGCGAAACCAGATAGAGATAATTAGAGCTCATGGCATGCATTATATTATTTAGTGGATACATTATTCTGTGGGTTTATCTGGTTTTGCTTTAAAAGCATTGTAAGTACCAATCCAGAGCCTTCTAAATAAATACATACATAAGGATTGATTAAAACGAGTAATCAGTTTTGCAGCTGCGAGTGTGACATCAATGACTAATTTGCAAAGATTATAACATTACATCTACTTAATTTTAGATCGTTGTTAACACTGCAGAAATCCAATGAGAGCTGCCAAAGGGAACACTTTTAGCTTGGGCACTGAATTAGCAAATTTGGTGACCCAAATGCAACATCTGGGTTAAAGAGTGACAAATGTAATGATTCCTGGGGTTCTTAAATGTCAACATGACTCTTGGCAGTTATGTCTGAATTGATATTTGAAGAGGCTGACCTTGTGAGCCAGGATAAGAAAGTAGGAGTTTTAGAAAGTGAAACACAATCTTTTATTATATAGGCTGGGATTTGCTGCTATTGTAGATGGTTAGCAATAAAACAATTCAAGATCTACAGTGGCAATTATTCCCTTATCATCATACAGAACCATTCTGAATTCTGGATTATAAATGACCTATATAATATTTTTAAAAGAGAAGGATGTGGCATTTATTGGGGGATGGTAAAAAATACATGCAACACTTACCGCAGAACCGAAGATTATACTTTATCTGATCAAAGTAGTAAAAATTTTTGTGTGTGTGGGCAACATCCCTACTATCTCCAGAATAACTGCAATCATCTCACATCACTTGCCACTTTGCATTTGTCTGTATTTCGTATTCATTGCTGAATGATCAGTGAATCAGTGTCCAAGGCATTTTTGTGGCAGATTTATTTAAATTTATTGAGCTCTTTAACATCTATCTAGCCTCAACTACAATAAGCTCTTTATGAATTCCACTTTCCTTGCTCATGACTAAAAGAGGACATTGCACAAGAAATAACAAAACTACAAGCTATGAAAAGGATTAGGAGAACCCTATGTCAAAACGGACAAAGAAAAGCTGGTGTTATGCTATAAAAATAATGGCTTCTCTGTCTCATGGGTAAGGAGAAATAACTTTTCCGCCACATAATAAATTTATTAACCTTCCCGACCTCATCATTCCCACCTTAACTGAGATACAGCATCAAAGACAAGAACATCTGTTTGACAGCAGCATTTTCAAATCTATTCAGCTTGTTAACAGGCACAATGGCTACAAAGTCTGTAAAAGTTACTGCATCAGCACCACCTTGTGGGAGTTTTCAAAAACTGCTAAATCGGATTGTACTACTTGGTTAATAGCGACAGCTGGATGCTGATGCCTACAGACTTTCATAAATGTATTGGAACTGATTCTTGAAGGTGTTGATATTTTGAGCTCAGATATGCAGCGTTACTGAGCCACATGTAGAGTGCTAGGTGAGGACACAATTTATAATCATCTGCAAATAGCTCATCCCCATCCCCATCTTTCTTACTATCACTCATTATCACAAGTGATCTTATCTTTTTATTTTATGCATCTATATTAAGAACGTAATATTTGCTTTGCTAGATCCTAGCCAAGGTCTATCTTGTCTAGCATTCTGTTTTCTACAGAGAGATGACTCTGCCTGCTGAAGCAGAGGACTTGGGAGTGCTGGTTTCTCCCCATTGTTTCTCTGCAGCATCTGACAAGCAGAGATATACTTATTCTGTACATGGAGGCTCAATTTATCTATTATAACCTTGGTGAATCTGTCTAATCCACATACCTATCTGCCACTTTTTAAAAATCCATTGACTTTCGGGATGGGGGGGAGGAATCTTTCATGAATCAGTTGCTGAATCTCGGTTGCTGTCAGAGTTTGATTTAGAGTATTGTACAAGTATATTCCTGTTACCCGTCTGTGAGTCCCCTCTAGGCATTGTCTGAGTTTGCTGTCACATCATGGAATAATCATGAACATTTCAATTGTCAAGATGACTGTGTCAGCAAAGTAGAACCAACGCTGTAGCTTCTGCAAGGGAAGTGGACAGTCAGATTAGCCAGCATTAAATCTGCACACAGGACCAGAATGGAGGACAATTACAGGAGAGAAGATCACAGTGAGAAGCAGGGACCTGAAGGAAGCTGGGTGAAGGGTCAGAAAAGCAAGTGGCAGAAGAAACAGGGAGGTTGGGGTGGGAAGATGAAGGAAATAAAACAGTGGGGAAGGAGAATAGGAAGCTCAGTGGTACAGCATCTGCCAGGTAACCAATTTCCAGGTAGGGCTGGGGAAGAAACCTGCCTGAAGCACCTGCAGCATTGCTGCCAGTCAGTGTTAACAATGCTGAGGTAGGTATCCCAATAGTCTGACTCAGTATCAGGCAGCTTTATGCTCCTGATAGCTGCAGCAAGCAGCTAGGCTATAAAACCAGAAGAAAGGAAGGGAAGAAAAATAGGTTTTACTTGTGGAGCCTACGAGGAAAAGTTCCTAAAAGCAAGTGGATGAAGGAAAGAGGGAGATTCCAAGACTCAGCAACCAAGAGCCGTAACTAGGAATAAGACTAGTTGTGTAGTGCTGCCACGACAGAGATCAACAAGAATGTTTCAGTATCGGTGTCAAAAGCACAGTGAGCATATCTAGAATTCACATGCTGGTTCAGATGTCCATCTCCCTGCACATCGTGCAATTCAGGAGGCAGCGTATGATTTCATAAACAATAACATTAGTTTTTGTGCCCATTTTTATACATCATATGGATGTACAGAAAGAGCGGTCATTACTTAGCTCATTTAGTTAGTTTCTCTCTCATAGAACACACACACACCTGTTCATGCCGACAGGATTAAAAGGCCAATATTGCTGCCATTGGATTATGAGTCTGCTAGAGCACAGGCTGTTTATAGAAGGTTTAATCAAAGCCAGAGTGTGAAGGAAATTGGTCAATGTGGGTTTTACCGCTCCTCTCGTTTGGGTGACTGACATTCCCCTTTTTGATGGATTTATTTTGTTTATAGCAAATGAGGCTGCCCTTTCTCCATGAGCTTTCTCAAAAAGCACCACAAAACAGCAAAACATAAAACCCAACGAATGCTTTAAAAAGGAAGACAGAGATTTTATCAACAAGTACAATTATAACCACAAGATCTATACATCAGACCATTCCAAATCCATCTCTCACCAGATGCCTTTGAGTGGAAAAATGCAAATGCGGATAAAGCTTGCCAAAACCCAGACTTCTATAAAATAAGGAAGCTGCAGATTCCAAAGCTGGAAGATGTGTACACACACACACACACACACACACACGTCTGTTAGAAATCTGCTTCCTATTTAAAACTGGGTAGAAAAAGGGGGGAAATGATAATATTTCTTCTGGTTTTCAGTGCTGAAGTGGTCACACAGACAACCAAGTTAGAGATATCAGGTTTGCTGAACATAGAACAGCTGGTTCTATAGGAAAATGTAGCCGACTGGTACACATCAATTACTGCTTCAGCAGGCTTCTGACATCAGGAAAATATTATGAGCTCAAACTAGAGAAAGGTATGCACATGAAAATCACACTAAAATCATTTCCAGCAATGTGGATGATATTTTATTGGTCGCAATCCTGCCTAGTTGGTTGTGTTTATATTTCATTGGATCTCGTGGGACAAAGGAATCTCTAACTTTTGAATATGTGAGGTGTTAATACACAGATCAAAGAGACACTTTAAAAACACATTTGCAGGGATAGCACACAGCTGTATACATGCCTAGGTTCTTAATGAAAGTATGTACTTGGAACACAACCCGTTGTGTAGTCAAATATACTTCCACAGGCTGTAGAAGTCTGCTTAACTCTTGTGTTGGATTGTGACCTTGTTTCTCTACTAATCCTAAACAGGATTTCCAAAAAGATGGAATCATGAAGCACTTATTGACAAGGACACTGCAAAAGGAAATACAGTAGCATTGTTACTGGCTTAGTAACAGTTCCATAGACAGATCAAAATCAGGTGTCAGACTGCCATTCTTACAGGCAGAGCAAAGGCATAACTTTAATAAATAACAGCTTCAAAGAAAGCACTTACTAGTTTTAGGTTCCAGAAACTATAGTTTTGGGCAATAGAGACTATATTGCAACTGTTAGATTGGGTCAGCAAACAACAGCTCAAGTGCAAACTCATGAAAATGTACTTTGCATTTTACATTCATTCTGCCTAATTTTCCAAGCTTTATTCCACACGGATGGATTAGATCTTTTCTAAAACATTTCCCTAAGCTATTTAGGCTCTTAAACAAATCAAGTCATAAAACTACTGATCAGCTTCTTTGTTTAAAGTTAGCTTCAAATACTTATCAAGCATAAAAGAAATTGCAATAAAGAGTTTGCAGTGGTAAAATAACATCCGTTCTCCCTAGAGCAGCGTAATTTCAATAGAACGTTTTTTGCTATTTTAGGGTGGACAGGGCAATCTATTTGCTGCTCTCCCATTTTGCTGAAGCCAGATCATGCTATTAAAAAACTGCCGGAAAGTTTATTTCACTAATAAAGATACAAAGCCATCTGCAACTTTTCAGGTATTCTTATTTTGGTACAATGCAGTTGCACGCTCTCCCATTTATCCAAGAACCTTTTTTTCAGTTATACTACAAAGGCACAATTATCAACACCCTGGCGCCCATGTTTATCTCTTGTGTATACTACTTATCTCTCCTGTCTCCCAATTCATTTTGAAGAACAGCAACCTTTCTCTGCCCCTTCAGCATCACTTATGGCTATCATAATCTGACTAGACTGGTCTCTGTTGCTAAACCAGAGTGAAGATCTTTATTTCTGTTTTTGTTAATTGCTCCATATGGATTTTTTTTTTTATAGAAGATCAAGTGCAGTTGAAAACATTTAAGTTATCTGCATACATTTAAGGCAGTTAAAAATTGACAATGAGTCCAACACTCCCCTCTCCAGGTACTGCACTTGTTTCTTCTTTTATTTGCTAATGAACACTTAATATACAGTGTCAGCAGACATTCCCCTACAACTCCCAAGATTCCTTTATCCATCAGTAATTTAGAATCTTCCTTGATATAATTACTCGTTTGGTTTTCTGTTGTGTTAAAAAGGTAAAGGGACCCCTGACCATTAAGTCCAGTTGTGACCGACTCTGGGGTTGCGGCACTCATCTCGCCTTATTGGCCGAGGGAGCCAGCGTAGAGCTTCCGGGTCATGTGGTCAGTATGCCTAAGCCGCTTCTGGCGAACCAGAGCAGCACACAGAAACGCCGTTTACCTTCCCGCCGGAGCGGTACCTATTTATCTACTTGCACTTTGACATGCTTTCGAACTGCTAGGTTGGCAGGAGCAGGGACCGAGCAACGGGAGCTCACCCTGTTGCGGGGATTCAAACCACCGACCTTCTGATCGGCATGTCCTAGACTCTGTGGTTTAACCCACAGCACCACCCGCGTCCCTTCTGTTGTGTTACCACTTTATATATACTTTCGTTTGCCATTTGACCACCCAATAATTACACATTATATGGAACATGGCTATTTTTTAAAATAAAAAATTGTATACTCTTTACATTTTAATTGTCTTCAACCATTCATATTCTGACAAGCAGATCAGCGGTGGTGCTAATTGCAGAATTAAACCCAAGCAGACATACACCTGCACAGGATTGTCGCCTCTGAAAGCTAGCAAAAGTTTCAAGATAGTATGGTAGGCCAATACAGTAGTCACATCCAAGTAACTTGGTGGGGAAAAAACATCTCATCCAAAGAGCTGGAATGGACTTGGGCCAAAGTTGAAGCCAAGGAATGATGTTTCAAGAGACAATTAGGAATGAGGGACACAGGGGTGAGAAGACAGGGGCAAAATCAAATGAACAGACTGGAGCAGGTGAGAAGGACCATGGACAAGTATCAGTGTCAGACAGGAACCAAGACAATACAGATATGTAGACCAGATAGGGATGATTCTTGCATTGATTAAAGAAGGAGGAAAAAAGCAGGAACTTCAAAGGAAGAAGAGTTTTATTTTACAGTATTCAAATTCATCTCAGATACTGTGGAGACACATTCTCATTTATTTCCAAGATGTACCAGATTTTTCTTTTGAAGTAAAAGACATATTAGGTAACCATGTTTCAGACTGATAATAGCAGGCCTGAAGCCTAAATATTTTGCTTGTCCTAGAGGGGATTTCCAGATATACAGCCTAAAACCCACTGAATAACACAATACTACTGGAAACAAAAGAAGTTTATAAACTGAAAACTTTTCCCTGTACGAAATAAAAACTAAAAAGCAAGAACTGTATTCAAAAGCTGTGGTCAACCATTTCCCCCACCCCAAACAATGGGGAGACATCACTGTCACTTACAGCAATAGAAGCTATTACATTCCCTGTGAAATATTGCACCTATGAAACCTCTGTATAGTTTTGCAATGAGAAATATAGTGCTAAAGCTGTTTGAAATTGAAGAATTAGAGCTGTCTGCACATAATTTTTTTAAATTGGTTAAACTTAATTTAGCTAATTGATTTGCATAGACCACAGGAATATTACCAATAAATATTTTTTACTGAGATAATAAAAAATGTGACAGACAGCTTACAAATTATCAGCCCTATGAGAGTGAAGTGACCACCTCTGCTGGCAGGTGTTGGTAGGAAGAGGCAGGAAAGTGGCACTTGGGGCTCCCTTATCTTCCCACCCCCCCCCCACTTTCACAGGCCTATTTCCAACCTCCTAAACTGGCACCTGGTGGCAGAGGGACTGGCTTTTCGGAGACCTGGGTTGGTGCTGTGCTGTCTCCCCTAATCTGCTTCATCTAGAGCCTGACCAACAACACTTTTGAGAAAGGCCCCTGTCTGATAAAGCAGGCAGAGAGTCAGGCCATGTGTTCTAGCAGGCTCACATGATACATACTGGTGCTGCCACTGCTGTGCTGAAACCATTTTTTGAGCTGGGCAGCAAGCAGGCATCAAGTGGAATGGTGCAGAGATAGGAGCAACATGTTGGATGACAGTGCTGTGTGTTTCAAGGGACCTGCCTTGGTGGAGGGTGCACTGAAGCAAGATCAAACTCCCACTGTATTTAGCTTCTGCACATGCATATTTCTAGACTATAAGTACAAGTCATCACAATGCATTATAAGAAAGCCACGCTTTTGGGGAAAAAATTCAAAATGACTACTAACTCTGAAATATTCTGTTTGATACTATTTTTTGGCAAATGCTTCTAAACCCAGGAAATCAAAGAGGAAATAAATGATTGGGCACTTCTTATCATACACAGTTCATAAAACATAAAAAAAATCATAAAACATAAAAAGAAGAGTGATATTTTCTTTTGCCAAATGACACCTTTTGATCTGCAAATCACACATCAAACTGTATAACAGCAAAGCCTGAATAACTGAACTGTATACCAAAATTGTTTAAAGTCATTCTGTTTTCAAATGAATGTGTCCACTTATAAAGCACCCTTTATGATGCGCTATGTTATTTAGTTTTAAGGAGGAACCCTAATTTTGTTATTTCCAGTCAAATAAGTGGCAGGTATTTCTGCATGAATCCAGCCTGCCTTGACATTGCTTTGCAACTACAGTCTCAGGAAAATGTTATTCAACGTATATTTCTTAGAATAATTATTTCTCCTAATACACTCTTCACATCTTTTCCCCCCATTAAATAAACCGAACCATCTCACCAGTACCTTGAATTTTACACATTGTAACATTCTAAATTCTTTAGATACATTTGTTCCACCACATTTTTCCCCTAAAACTCAGTGAAGACAAAAGGATTCAGCCTTGCATAAATGCATTTCTTCTCATTTTTTCCTTCCTTTATACATGTAATTAACCGATGTAGCCACTGTAGCATATTCACACTTGTTTTGTTCTTGTTCTTTTCTAGTTGGTATATAAACTGTTCACTATTTTAAAAAATTCAGGTGGCTCTTCTAATCACAAGAATAGTATTTTAAAATATTGAGAGAATGAAAAATTTTGTTCACAGGGAGTGCATGAAGTACAAAAAGCATGTCACTCTCATCTTCAAGTGAAGTATAGTTAGGGCACTATAAGTGGAAGGGGATGCTCCTGCTGGTGGGTGGCGAAAGAAGCCTTGATCCTGATGAAAATCATGCTGCAGAATATGGACTACTGATGTATGAATCAAAAGTAATCTGAAGACAGAGGCCAAATTGAAGTCACCATTGTTTTCTAACACTACAAGTGTAATATAAAACCAATCGGTTCTCCCATGTGTTGGAAAGCCATGTCCCACTATAGGGACATATCACCACATGTTGTGGGAGTGTCAAAAAATAGAAACATTCTGGAAAAAAATGTATGCACAGAAATATATTTGATGACAAGGCAGACAGTCCCCGTGACCCTAGGACTCGCTGCACTTAACTTGCATAGTCAGGATATGTTGCAAATTTGAAATAAAGAACTAATGACACCTCTATTAACCTATATTAACATAACACGTCTATTAATCTATTAACTCAGTGTGTGGTGGCCACGAAGATGACAAATACCATGCTAGGGATCATTAGTAAAAGAAATGAAAATAAAATTGCTGATAGCACAAGTCTAATGTGCAACCACATTTGAAGTACAGTTCTGGTCACCTCATCTCAAAAAGGATATTATAGAGTCAGAAAAGGGCCACCAAAATGACCAAGGGGAAGCAGAGACTCCACTATGAAGAAAGGTTGCAGCATTTGGGACTTTTCAGTTTAGAGAAAAGGCAAGTAACAGGCACTATGATAGAAGTTTATAAAATTATGCACGGCATGGAGAAAGTGAATAGAGAAAAACTTTCCTCCCTTTCTTATAGCACAGGAACTTGCACAGATCCAATGAATCTTAGTGTTGGAAGATTCAGAACAGATAAAAGAAGTACCCGTATTTTTCACTCTATAACACACACCAGACCACAAGACGCACCTAGTTTTTGGAGGAGGAAAACAAGAAAAAAAATATTCTGAATCTCAGAAGCCAGAACAGCAAGAGGGATTGCTACGCAGTGAAAGCAGCAATCCCGCTTGCTGTTCTGGCTTCTGGGATAGCTGCGCAGCCTGCATTCGCTCCATAAGACGCACACACATTTCCCCTTACTTTTTAGGAAGGAAAAAGGGAGTCTTATAGAGCAAAAAATACGGTACTTCTTCCTGGAGGAGAGGGCTATTGAAGGCTAATAGCCTTGATGGCTATGCTCTGCCTCCACAGTTGGAGGTGGGAATGTTTCTGAATACCAGTTGCTGGAAGCTACAGGAGGGGAGTGTGCCCAAATCCTGCTTGCAAATTTCCCACAGGCACTTGGTTGGCTCCTGTGAGAACAGGATGCTGGACAAGATGGGTCAATAGCTTGGTGTACAACCATTTCACATGTTGGGCACATTTATGTTTACAACCAGATCATATGCACTGCATGCAATTCAGTCAGGTGTAAACTTTCTCCTGAGAAAGGATTTCTGTGTAAAAGTCAGATTTTGCCTCATTATATACAAGGTGAAATTTTGGAAGTTTGATCATTCATCATCCTGCCGGTCATACATAGTGTTGGTACAGCCTGACTCACAATATCTCTTTTGCCGCTATTCTAGAGGGTTCAGTGTGAGCTGTTTAGTCATTTTCAGCAAATTTTAATGCATGTGTGTTCAGTGCTTTTATTGGCAGTATCCTTCTGAAAACCAGTCTTTTATTAAATACTGTGGAAGACAATCAGTCCTACGTCTTCGATGAAGAATGGGAGGAGCAACCCCCCCCAATATTAGCAATAACAGTTATTATCTTATTCTTCACACAAACCTTTCTGCTGCTAAACATATCAGTGTCAAGAAGCACTTTGCCACACTGCATGAAAAGCCCAATAAGTATCAAACAACAATAACTTTTGACGAAATGTGAACAAACACAAAAGCAGGGATGAAACAAACCTTCATGGCTTTCATTATCAGAAGTGAAACATCACTTACTTGCAACTGTGCCTTGAATGCAGCAACAGGTTATATTGAATTGTAATATTTTTAAAGGCTACCTGAAGTACGAGATACTGTGCAACTTGCACAATACCAAGCTAGGGATTTAAATGGGGCACAAAGTCTGGCAATGGTATAGCACCCTGTGTAAACAGCAAACACTTAAAAAATAAATTAAGAAGAGGGAATTGGAAGGGTGTGTCACCTGTGTGCCTATGTACAAAATAAAAATAAGAAAATAGCACAAGGCTACCTGATCACCAGCAAGTCAGGAACAAATAAAGCAAAATTAAGCCAACTCTCTGTGCTTTTAATAGGAACAATGCACAACAATTGCTAGGATCCAAACCAGCATGGGAAATAACTAGTCAGCAATTCCTACCCAACTTTTGTAGATATATATCGAAAAATGTAGCACATTTTTTTTCCTCAGTGAGGCACAAATGTCTATGCAAACAAGAGTGAAGTTTTCATATGTCCCTAGTGAAAAGTAAATGCTATTAATCAATACTATGTATCCCTGCTAAACATACAAGCTCCAATAACTGCATGTTTCTAAAGTAGCAAGCGAAATAAATAAATGGAAAATTAAACCTAGATTTCCATTTGGCTTCTATTCAGCTTCTTTCGGATGAGTGTACCCAAAAATCAAACCATGTTTGCAAGATGCTGAGAGAAATTGTGGGGCAGGGGTGGAATGCATATGCAAGCCCACAGTTCTGGCAAGGAGGAAAGAGGAGTATAGTGAGGCTGAAATGATTCTTAGATTATAAAATAGGTTAATCTGGTCACTTTGGCAGGAAGGTGTGGGGATGGGAACATGCTAGGGCAGCTTGGTGACCCTTTTAGGCTCCCTTAGGGGTGACTGGTGGTGTGTGAGGTCTGCATCTAAGGGATGTATGGTCTGGGATGAGAATAAGGGCCGCTTCTGAGGTTGACCTGCCTTACCAATGCAGAGTTGTAGGTCCCTGGGGGGTAGTGATGAGAGAAGGTCTCTCTACTCACCTTCAGGGTGTGGCTGGGATCAGGGGTAGGCAGATAAGGTTCCCTGGGCCCAGCAGGGGTTTGGTTGCCCTTATAGCTGCAGGATTTTCAAAAACACAAGCAGCTCCCACACCTATAGTTTTCCTCTGCTGGTTTGGTTTTATATAAGTATTTCCTTATTCAACCCAGCTATACATCTCTGTGTGTTTATTTGGATGCAATGCTGTTTTGCTATCAGACATGTGCATACTTTGTCAAGAAGGAAGTCTTGTTCCGTAGACTATTCCATTTCTACAGTATTTTCAGAATATGAAAACAACCATACTTATTTGGAGATCAATTGAGTGGCATATTTTGTCATAAGGAGATTCTTGCACAGTTCAAATGGCCAAGAGAATTAGCCTTCGGCATTGTTATCTGATCATTCAGTTCAAGGTGACAAACATTTAACCACTGAGGAGTTTAATGACATTCACAACAAGTCAGACCAACAGCCTACACTTGCATGTCCTCTGCCTGCTACTGGAGAATCAATTCTAGAATCAAGTTCAGCAGGGGAGGCTCTTGGTAGTGCACTTAAGGCCGGAGCTGATCTTGTAGTGTAATATCATTATAAGTAATCCTGCAGTGCTACAGTTCCCAACAGTCTCTGTAATGGATAAAAGAGGTGAAGGGAGCCAGGAAGTCAGGATCTAGATAGTCTAATCTAGATTAGGATAGATTAGTTAGTCTAATCTGGAGATTAGACCAGGCTTCCTCAACCTCGGCCCTCCAGATGTTTTTGGCCCATGATCCCTAGCTAGCAGGACCAGTGGTCAGGGATTATGGGAATTGTAGTCTCAAAACATCTGGAGGGCCGAAGTTGAAGAAGCCTGGATTAGACTAACTGTCACTGGAACAAATAAGTTAAAACTATTCACTTTCTAAAGAGAATTGTTAAACAAACCCAAGAGACACAAAAATTCCCACATGGACAACAATGCTACATACCCACTGAGGACTTTGACTTGGAGACTCTGATAATGCAGGGCAACATTTATATGGCACCAGTAGAAATGACAGGAGGTAGGATCACAAAGTAGCATTTTGACAACTATGAGAAAGATAAATGTGCACCTTTCCGAACATCACTTTCCTTGTCGCCACAGCTGGCACAGGTTATATTATAGGCTCCATGGATATATTATAATTTATTTATCAAGGTTGTTCAAATGTGCATGGGGATGCAGATTTGTCTCTGCACCCCCAACAAAAATGCAACATTTCTGTTGCAAGGATATTGGTGGCATGTGTCAGAATCCCCCACCCCCCTTTATCACAAAGACATGCCATGGCATTCTTTAAACTTTTTATTTGTTTTATTTTATTTAGAAAGTGAGTGCTCCCAGTCTTTCCCTGACAGTCATTACCAAATGCACCTTTATGTTCTGTTTATAGAATCTAGAGTACTTTGTGAATGAAAAATTATGTTCAAGCTCTGTAGTTTCATACCAGGAATGTTAGAAATGCTGATACTGAGCAGACACACTCAAGAAACCATTTTCTGTTTTAAGAGGTCTATAAAAGGGATGTAGTTTCCATTAAATAATTGGTTTTACAACAACAAAGAGCATCTAGTTTGCTAAGTAGGAAAATGACACTTATTTCACTGCGTAAGAAAGTCATTGGGTCCTATCAGACACCAAAAAATACACTAAATCAAACAGCACTAAATGTCTTGCCATCCCAGATTCCTATGATTCCAAACAACGATGCAAAGAGGATGGGGGAAGCAATAATAGGACAAATGCACACTTCAGCGGCATAACCTTACACACAGAAGTACAAAGGTGAAAGAAAGGACAGCTCTGAAAAAGAATCAAAATTTCCTTCAAGAAATATGCTAGGAATCTAGAGGTGAAAAGCACAAAGAACTCAATTATCTTCAGCAGCTGACTGATCTGCTTTTTCTTCCTTGACATCCAGAATTAATGACCTTAATTTTGAGCTTCAAGATGTGAGGAAAGGGGACCTGACAGAAATGTCTGGACCATTAAGTGCCTTCAAAATGAACTTATGCAGTCCTAGAAACACTCTTTTCATTACTTTTCTAGCACTGGGAAGAAAACAATTGAGAGAATAAGTTGTGATTGGGGTGAATTCTTTCAAAAACCATGAAATATTTTTCAAATTTACCAGTGTCAAAGCATTGTGGTGTCTTCATCTCTCTCTCTCTCTCTCTCTCTCTCTCTCTCTCTCTCTCTCACACACACACACACACACACACACGTTATGTGTAAGCACTCATTCATAATGTGCAAGTTCTAATCTTTAATCTACATAGAAACACAGGGATGCTGGTTTTTATCGAGTCAGACCAGTGATGTACATCTAACTCAATTATTGTCTACACTGACAGGGTTTTAGGCAGGTGCCTCTTCCAGTCCTGCCTGGGTATGAACCTGGGAATAGATGCTCTTCCATTGTGCTATGGGTTTCCTGCCATAACCAGAGTTCTAGAAAACCTCTGTATGTATGGTGTTGTGTTGAAAGTGGAGTATATTCAAGATGACATTGGAGAAAAAGCAACTACTGTTTTGAGGGGGTTGCTGGGAGCAGAATATTAAGAACCTCATTTAATATTCTCTGCTATAAATCCATAAATGCAACTCTTCCACTTTGCCTTCAGTTTTCATTCAAGACAGAATTCAGCAGCAACTTTGATTCACCATCCAATGAAATTCAAGTCAGATTGCAAATATGTTGAAAACAAATGTTGCTGACTTGGCAATGAAATGATAATATTTTCAAACAGCTATGCAGGAATTAGAGATGTTATAGAATTCAAATGGAAATGGGAGTGAAAATGGCTGCATGTTCATCAGAGGCCAGGGAAGGAAATCACACAAGTGAGAACAGTATTCACTATTGTTTATTTCTAATCTGCAAACATTATGCAAATTATTACGTTATTTACTCCACTGTTTTTGACATTTCTAATCAGATTTTCCTCAAGCCTTACTAACTGAAACTCATCCAACACAACAGGACTAGACAGTTTTCTGGACAACTCTTGAGATTTATCTGCTATAACAGTGGAGTCAAGCTCCCCACTGATGCAAGTGATTTTATTCTCAAAATGCTCTGTAAATAATTCCTTTCGGAGAGTCTGTAAAAGGCCCCATACAGTCCAGAAAAGCTCTGCTAGACTGCACTGTGAGAATGGATTTCTTCACATTTAGAAATGTCATACTGAACTCTGTCAGACTTACTTACAAGGATAGAATCAAGGTTGCATCGTTTATAGTTTAGGCTCATGTATGAAAATAATTACCCTAGCTACTGTTACATCTTCATTACCTTTATTTACTTTTGCTTATTCCAAAGGCCCTCTAAGCTGCAGGCCACGTTCCAGGGAATTTATTCATATTGTAATGAGTATGCAGATAACATAAGCTATTATCCCAGTGTGTTCAAACTACTCCATTTGTTGTTTGCGTACAACACAACGCTCAGGGAAATGACAGCACTGAGCACTCTCCTATAACTCAAATATACGAGAAAATAAAGTAAACTAAAATCTGCCATACTATTTTCTTCTGAGATCATCTTGCTAACATGAGTGTTTTGAGAGAATAAACATGAAAAAAACCCAGAGATGAAGGACCAAACTTGGGAAAGTGATATGACAGTTAAGGATAGGCAGAACTAAACAGTTCAGCATCTTCCATCTTGTGTCAGGAAAATTAACACACAAAGCCCCTGACAGTTCAGTTTGTAGCTTGTAACATACAGGAAACTATCTATTTTTCTGCACTGTGAAAATGAGTGGTGCACAATGCTGTGAAAGAATTTCTTATTCCTTTGAAGCTAGAAGCTGCAAAGGTAACCACATTTCCTCAGTGGGAGTGATCCCCACAGGAACTATAGCTGGAGCAAGGTGATTTTCAGCAGCAACAAATTCCCCCTACTTACTGAAACAGTAATACCAAAAATTAGTCACCATTAGGGCAAACTGTAACAGGCCAGTCTGTAGCACCCATGCTGTTAGCAGGTGTTGATCATGCTGGGAAAAGGTTAAGTGGATTCTGTTGACTCACTGAAGCAGGTAGAGTTTTATGTCCGTGGGATGCCAGAAAAATAGGACTGGTCTAGCAAACAACAAAGCTTTATGCTGAGAATTGCTAAGGTGTGATAGCTGCAGTCACGGTCTCCAAAGAAATGTCAAGCTGCACAGCCAAGTTATAGCTATTCTCATCATTAAGCAATGAGGCTAAAGTTATGGCATTGTCCCATAAAGATTGTGCACTGCACAATGAAGGGATTTGTCTTAGAGCAAAGGTTGTGAGCAACAGTTCATTACTGTTCTGAAATCAAATTTTAGAATATCAGAGAGAAGAAATCACTGCTGACAAAGCAAACTTTCCACTGCATGGAAAGGCGCTGTCTAATACCGACAGACCACAGGTTATTGTCTGCACCAGAGATAGGCAATTTTTTTGGTACTCAAAGGCCACATGGAGATGTGCATGGACACTTTTGGCCAGGACAGGCTCAGTCAGAGCATGAGACTCTTAGTCTCAAAGTTGTGGGTCTCAAAGCCCCATGTTGGGCAAAAATATTCCTGCATCGCAAGGAATTGGACTAGATGATCCTTGTGGTCCCTTCCAGCTCTACTGTTCTATGCTTTTTGACATTCCAGTAGTTGTGCAACAAAAATACTCTTATTCAGTACATATGTCTCATAGTTTTACATGCTCGTCTCACAGTTAAGCACACACACACACACACTCGCTTACTCACATTCACACTCGCACAAACCAGACCCCCTTTCAAACACAAGATCGTGTGCTTCCCATCACACACACACACACACACACACACACACACACACACACCCTGCTGGGCCAGTTGATGGTTCATTTTGCAGTTCAATTCAGCTGGGCAGCAGGAAAGAGATCACTGACCCTGCACTCATAGGGAATGGAGCAAGTAATATCCTGCATTAGTGAAAAGGTGAGTGAGAGGTGACATGATATCAGTTCATAAAATTATGCACAGCTATGGTATAAACCACTGAGCCTTGGGCTTGCTGATAGGAAGGTCGATGGTTCGAATCCCCATGATGGGGTGAGCTCCCGTTGCTCGGTCCCATCTCCTGCCAATCTAGCAGTTCGAAAGCACTCCAAAAAGTGCAAGTAGATAAATAGGTACCACTCCGGCGGGAAGGTAAACGGCCATGCACTGCTCTGGTTCGCCAGAAGCAGCTTAGTTATGCTGGCCACATGACCTGGAAAAACTGTCTGCTGACAAACGTTGGCTCCCTTGGCCTATAAAGCAAGATGAGTGCCGCAGGATCTATAGGTAGATCTTAAAAAACCTTGTTGACTGATATATAAATAAATTGAAGAGGAAATCATGATCAAAATATGTTTCATTTATTCCAATATTTAGCATAAACATATAATAAAGCATTCAACAATAAGTGCCCAATGATGCCTGACCTCATCAAGCGTATTTGCCTAATTGTGTGTCCCTTGTGGATTTTTCATAATAATATACAGATTTAATTTAAATAGTCTTACAAATTCATCACATATATTCTCTGAGGCACATTTACTGAACTTACTTTTAAAACTTCTAATGAAGTCTCCTGATATGAATTTTACACTCAGCATCATGATTTGAATTAAATATTATTGAAGGTGTTCATTATTGGTTATGAAATATAATTAAAGTGATGGGCAACCTTAAATAAAGTAATAGGCAGCCAATTCTCCTGCAGTTCTTAATTCAAATAAGATAGCAACCTATTGAGAACTCTCCTTAAAGGTTACAGGTGAGATAAGCACTGGTAATCTTAACATAAAGAATCAAGGGTTATTAGCTTTAACTAGTGCAATTTTAGCCACAAAACAGGAGAAATGGCTGTATAGTAAACACAATCAAATATTTGAGAAAGCTAGAGTTGTCAGCAACGTCTCAAATACCTGCAATTCTTAATGCCGAAAGTGAAAATTTCCTATTTCCTATTGTGGATGTGTCCCCCCCCCCCCAATACCCCAGCAACGGCAACACACACACTCACAGATTTGCAAAGAATATTGTTGGATTCACAATGAAGGGAGCATTTTTGTGGGAGCTCTTGATCAGTTAACCTATTTGTAAATAAACAGTTGGATCAGCATGGTATTGCTTAAATGTGTGCTTTTGAGTGGAGACTGAGGCACTGTTAAGCAATACCACAGTTAAGCCAGAAGTATGAATGGGGAAAATACAAAAAAAAGGGGGGGTGGGGGAATGGAAATGCAATGATAATTAATAATGAACATTAATTTATGAACTGTGATAGTTACCTAGATCTATCTCATACCTATGACAAAAAGTATCCTGAATATGTGATTCTAATGATTAGGAAGACATATATCTCTGCAGGAATAAGTGGAAAGCTATTGGATATTGATAAATAGATTCCTACATCTTGGTTCAAAATGTTCTCTCCTAACATAAGCTAAATTAGGCTCAATTTGGACTAGCCCTAAACAGGTTCTGTTTAAACACCTCCTTCTGAGCTCCAGGCTTCTTTTGCTTCCAGTGTTCAAAAAGTTTCCTTGTTTTGTTTATTCTAGCTTTGTCTGGTTCATGTTTTAAAAAACACTGGAAAGGAATCAAGGTTCCTTTTCACAGAGTTGAGGTACAGAAAATGAAATAACTGCTGAGGCATTTCTGATTTACAGGATTGTTATTTAAGGTCATAGCTGTGGAACGATTGCCGGTATTAATCCAGACAGAAATATATTATGCAATAACTGTCTCCATTTTAATACATAGTCTAAAATCCAGTTACAATACATCAACACTTTACCGCTTATCTTCTTAAGGTTCCTCCTAGTTCAGAACACAGACAAGTATGGTAGTTTGTTCTGGAAAAAGTTTGCCCTTCTCAACTTAGTACAAACCCACACACCCACAAACCAGTTACTGCACCACAACATGATAGGCCATTATCAGCAACTGACATTCAGAGTCATATGGACACTGACAGTGGAGGGATAACACAGCCAATTTATCTGTTCTTAAATGGCTTCGGTCCTGTAGTCCAGTCCTAATTGCCCCACTGGCTCTGTTAAACATGGCATTGATCCAATCACACCTAGATAGGAAAGGGTAATGTATGTGATTGGTCATGCTTTTTAAAGAAGCTTTACTTTAAACAGAATGCTACATGCTGTTCTTCCTGCCACATAAAGGAAGCAAACTCTTTTTCTACTGCTTTAAAATACAGTGGTACCTCAGGTTACAGACGCTTCATGTTACAGATGCTTCAGGTTACAGACTCTGCTAACCCAGAAATAGTGCTTCAGGATGAGAACAGAAATTGTGCGGTGGCAGCACGGCGGCAGTGAGAGGCCCCATTAGCTAAAGTGGTGCTTCAGGTTAAGAACAGTTTCAGGTTAAGAATGGACCTCCAGAACGAATTAAGTTCTTAACCCAAGGTACCACTGTATGTTCCAGAAAACAATTGTTCGGAGACTTATTCCACAAGACACGTCTAAACATCCATATGAGGAAACATTCTGTGAAAGCTTCCATTGGGATAAACAGTTAATAGTGAATAGGAAGTGCTTGTATACATGCTGTAATAGCTATTTAGGGTGAAATTTGCCCTTTTTGTTTCAAAACAAGAGCCCTGTAATACACAAGGGAAACAGAGTGGTGAATATGAACTAAAATGAAAACAATCTTCTTCAGAAAGAGCTTTCTTCTCAGATGGTTTATGAGAAGGGCACAAATAACCAGCTTCAGGTATAGATGGAAGGACAGTGTTTCTAATGATGGAGGTACTTGAAATCAGATGGTTATTGTTTGCAATAGCTTTCAGCTCTGTGAAGATTTATGACCTGGTCTCACTGAACAACCACTGGCAGTGCCCTCCTAATACCCTCTCTAAGGGTGTCTAGTGAAAGCAAAGATGCTCACCACTTTACAGATCAGGCGTTTCAAGTCTTACAAGCATATTGCTACTCTTTCGCAAGTCTGTTAACTGTAGTAGCTCTCAGCTCTTATTCACCAACTCCACTGCTCTAAAGATTATTTAATCCTAAAACTGATTTCTGTTTCTCTGTGTGTCCATTTAGTTATTCATTGCAACTGATGAGCAAAGCTGGTTTCCTTGGAAAGCAATTAAGACCAAATATCTGAATTTATAAGAGAGTAATTCAAGGCATGTTTATTCAGAAGCAACTCCCACTGTGTACAGTGGGGCTTACTGACTGGTGAATGTGTATAGCATTGCAGTCTCAATCTGTTAATTTATTCGCTGTTACATAGAGCCAATAATCTCCTTTTAGAAGCAATTGATTGTTTACACATCATTTTGAGAAGTCTTCAACGGGCATGGAATTGCATTTAGCACCAATACATTGCCACATTTGATTGAAAATACAGGAAAAATAATCTGCATTGTAAGGGCATTTAATATTGCTTTCAGAATTGCACTTTTAAAAGAGGGTTGGGAGTTAATATACAAATTTAACCCAGGGACAAAATTGAACAAGGAGTTTTCATTCTGCTGTTGGTTAGACTACAGTAGTCTATAAACAAAAGCCTTCACATATAGGTTTGCACTATGGCTATCACTCCCCAACCTGAAACTAAACACATTTACTTGAAAATAATTTGAAAAGTAATATGTGTTCTGGATTATAGTAGCAAAGAGTGTGAAATAATGCTAGCAATGATTATAAATTGTCACTAAGTGGAGCTATATAGTTGTTTGGATGACCATATTGCACATAGTGAGGAAGCTGAAAAACCATCTGTAATTAATTTCTGCAGGAAGAGGTTACACTATGTTTACAAAAACAAACAGCAAGAGATGAAATTCTGGGAGAAACTTCTGTGAAGCATTTACTGTATTTTTATGCTTGTTAAATTTAGTGGCCAGGATCCAAGAAACATAAGCGGAAATAAGGACTCCTCCATGAGTTTTCTGAAAATATAAGAGGAGCAAAAGAAGCAAAAGGCAACCAATGTCTTCCCCCTTGGATGTTCAAAAATTGATACACAATAATAATGAATGCTTTTCTTATTTGGGCATTTGTGTGTAGCTCATTTCCCCGTACATTGAAGCACACTATCTGCTTTCCAATAGCATAAGGCACAACACTGCCTTTAAGTGGAGGGCTTAAACCCAAATGTGGTGTTTTGCTAGTATGATTATTAAAATAAAATAATGATTAGTAAAATAGGTCATTTCCAATTCAAAACATAGGCAGTAAGAAACACTATTCATGTATAACTCTAAATCATTCTGTTGGGAGTCTATAGAAGTACAGCAGGCTCCCCACTATAGAAGTTCAGTTCCAACAGGTGGAAGGTGGTGACAGGATTGCGCCATTGAAAACATAATAGAGATAGTGGGGCCAGTGAAATTATCCCTTCTTATGTCATTGTAATTGCAGGAGATTTATATACTCTCAGGCCTGCTTCAGAAGCTCCAGCTGGTGCATAATGCAGTGGATGGCTGACAGTATGTGACACCTCTACTAAAACATCTGCACATGTTGCCTATATCGTACCAGGCCAGGTACGATATAGGCAAGGCTCAAGGTACTGGTGTTGATACGTAAATCCCTGAACCACTGGGTCCATGATACCCGAACCGTTATATCCCAGCCCGATTACTGAGATCATTCAGAGGTGTGCTATTAGTAGCCCGCCCCATGTTACAGAGGCTCGACTGGTCTCTACTAGAAGTTAATTTTTCAAAAGAGAATCAAATGTGCCTTTCTGTCTGTTTCTCCTAAATAAGAAAGTACGGAATATACATTCATAGATCTAGAAGGATCTTATACCACAATATATCACCACCACCACCACCACCATTTTAACACTATGCTACTTTCACTAAGGCTCTGGCTATTTTGTCCCCTGGAAATGTTGAGACTTGTAGTTCTGATACTGATAGGCAAGCTTTTGAGTTGTTCCAACAGTCAGGCCCCAGAATTAATTATGTGGGAAAATCTGTCAACACTCCTGTTTTATGATTAAGTATTTTCAGTACTGGTTTCTGAAGGGTGAAAGTCTCTTCTCTTGACAGCCAGGCCAATAGCTCCCTTCATGTCTGAGATACTTTTATCTGTGGGCTTGGTTCTGGTTCATTTGGTTTAGTTTTGTTTTTTAAATGTATGCTATTGTTTTACTTTTTCCTCAGTTTTCCCCTCTCAAAGTTCATCCAATTCTTTCTCACCTTCCAGCTGATGCATGAGTGCTCTCTCTGGATGAGTTACAGGTAGGTAGCCGTGCTGGTCTGCTGTAGTAAAAAATAAATAAATAAAATCTTTCCAGTAGCACCTTAGATACCAACTAAGTTTGTTATTGATATGAGCTTTCGTGTGTATGCACACTTCTTCAGATACACTGAAACAGAAGTCACCAGACCCCTATATATAGTGAGAGGGTGGGAAGTGGTATTACTCAGAAGGGTGGTGGGAATGGGTGATTGGCTGATAGGTGTGGTAAACCTATTGACGCAATTAGTTTTACAGGAAAAAGCAAGGGGTGAGATAGCTAAAAATAGCTTTATCATGTATAATGAGATAAGAATCCAATGTCTCTATTCAGACCAGGTCTCTCCACGGTTTTAAGTTTGGTAATAGGTTGCAATTCAGCAACTTCTCTTTCTAGTCTATTTCTGAAATTCTTTTGTAATAAGACAGCTACTTTGAGACCTAAGTGGATCTTACCTCTCATATGTGCTTCAGGTTCCTAAAATTTAGCATTGGGAATTTTTGAGATTGAAAGGTTTATGCAAGTCTCTGTTGCCTTTGTATCACCTGCATTTCAGGTGGAGGCAGCACACATGCCATGCATGTGAAGTAGCTATACACAGACACAATGGACATTAATGCAGGCCCACTAATCACATGTAATTGATTAACATGTAAGTTTGAGCTGATATAGGTATTAGTGCATTCTGAGAGACATTTCACACTGAATTTTGTTTTTGTGTTTTTAACATCAAGCACATGTTTACAGATCTGCAGTGCTCAACACACCCACAAAAGGTAAAATGGGAAGAAGCCCAAGAGCTAAATAAACAGCACCTGCTTTCTGTGTTTCTGTTCTTTCAGCACTTACTTGTATTTGTATGGGTACAATTTTCAGGAATAGAGTAGCAGGGGAATTTATTCAGGTGTGCATAGGTGGATGTTACTTTGGTCCTGATTTACTGCTACATGAACTCTCAGTGTCCTTTCCACAAAATACTACACCTTCATGGTCATGTAGAATTGTGGTACTTCCCTTGAGGCTAAAAGTGCAGAGAACAGCTCTATCACTGGCAAGTCAAAATGCTGAATGTTTCTCATACCGATTGCATTGAGACCTCCAGATTTGACCAGGCAAATATTTTTCATTTTCAAAGCATGCTGCATGTTATTCTGATGGTTTCGCTGCTAGGTGAAATATTCCCCAGTCCAGTAAATGCTAGCTGGACTTTGGCTAAATACATTTTCCAATGTGATGTAGAAGAATACAGTATGTCACAGTAATTTGTTCACAACATTGCTCGGGGTGATGATTGCTTGGGGTGATGATTGTCCAAAACTAGCTCATGGCTTTAAGCATTACATTCCTCTGACTGCTAGGTAATGTTTCCCATTTTGGCTTGTATTTACATTTGTTACCTGGTACTCCACCTAACACTGATCTCCAGCTTTGTTAATAGAAAGCTGCTATGTTTCTCTTTCCAGAATAATTTCCAGAAGCAAATAATTACACAAAAGTAGGAAGCTGCAGCAGGTGCTTCACAATTCCTGGCACAATAGTATGGGGATCAAATCAGTGTGGGGATCAAAACAGCTAGAGTTTTACCTGAGGGCTCAACAAGCTCTATTCCAAGTGTAAGAGGCTTAAAGGACTGGGTCAAGTTTGTAGAATTTTGTGGAATTAACTAAATAGTTTTAATTGAATTTTGAATATATGTGCAATTAATTGCTACTATTTTGAATTTTATTATGTTAATATCTTCATTAGGGGGTCATGCAAACCACTATTCTGAATATTGCTTTTTATAAGGTAGAGTAGGGAGCACTGGGAATGAGTTTATGGAACCAAGGGGAATATAAGAGTAGAGGTAGTAATAACCAGTGAAAATATGACGTAGGAAGGGAGGGCGGTGTAACATTTTCTAGGCTACATAGCTATCATTTTATGTAATATATATAGCATATCAATTATGCAATAATAGTATTCTGAATGAGTTGCAGTAAAACTAGCCTAGAAAGAAATAATCAGCATGATTTCCTGAGCTGAAATTTGGGGCAAGCAACTTTTCTAAATAACATTTTAAACCTCCATGTATATTAATGAAGATAATAAAGATATGATAACACAAGAATTAAAAACCCTTTCAATAATTAATGGTTAGGTTGATCTCATAGATATAAAACCATCTAGGACAACCCATGTATGTTTTAGAAATGCCACTGCAATGTTTGATTGGCTTGATGTCTAGTTTCGCAATGGAACATGATAGCGTTCAACTATATGTAGCAGCTTAAAGACGAAAGTGCTCTATTTTCTGTCAGTGGCACAGGTAGCTAGAGAACTAGGCACTGCAGTATCAAAACACTGATGATAAAGGTCATGGAAGCCATGGTCCTTTCCCTTCTCCCACCTTTGTGCCACTGACTGGATGATTCTCTTGATGTGTAACTTCATGATAGAAAGAAAAACAATATAATGGATTTAGCCATTCACTTTGTTTTAGAGATACATGTTATCGTATTTTGTATCCATAAAACTGGTCTATGAAAAGGTCAAAGACAATTAAAAGCTATATATTTGAGTAAATACTAGGATAGAATGCATTCTCATGGATGAGCAGACTTTTTGATCACAAGTGCAATGTTCAGCCAGTTGGCAAAGGAGGTGTGTGTGTGTGTGTGTGTGTGTGAAAACTTTTAAAAACAACCACCACCCTAGGCAGACATCTGAATCAGGTACCAAGGTCTACATGCAGCAGTTTGCTTGTTAATAACTAAGGTCTAAAATGAGTCAAACAGAAATAGAATGCTGAACAATTAAGATTCTTCCCATAAGCCCATCTCTATCATTTTATTAAAGGCAACTGGGAAAAGCCTTACTGAATTAGTAATTCTAAATTATATTTGAAGAAAACAAATTAATGCAATAATTTTCTTTTTGAAATTAATTAAAATCTCAGAGGATCCTATAACACATTTTGTCTTTACTATGCAGGGGGGGGGGGGGAGAGTTACGAAAAGCCTTACTATGCTGCTTTAGGCAAGAATCATTGTTTCACAGTCACGGGGAACGACCAGTATTCCCATGCAACCAGCTTGTTGTACAACATGCACATTTTGCTTTTCCATTTATGCAAGCATGAGAAATGGATGCTTCTCTGATTTGGCTGATTTTTAACATGATGGTATTTGAAGAGATACCTACTAGACTGAATAAACCATGTACATCAGATCATATCTCTTTCATTATCTGGAAGGGGGAAAAACCAGGTTATTGGTTAAATGAAACCATAGCTATTTATTTGTAATTATTGGATTTCCACATGGCTCTCTCATTGCTAAGCCTGTGCATGCCCTTATTTGCTTGTTACATGAACTTGCAAATGGCATGTGGAACTATAGACATATGATCTTTAATCTGGTGCTCATTTTGTGCCATGGAATATTGTGCACTGTATATTTACTTGAATTGCCTTTTTGTGTGGGTGGGTGGAGCAAAACCAACTAAGTGGCAATTTGGATTGAAAAACGGTGGGGGGGATGCTTATTGGTCATTGTGTAAAATGGCTTTACAATTTGCACTGTCAGATGTAATGCGTACAAAAAAGGAAAATAGCTAGTTCAAATATAGATACTAATACATGCTACCCAAACCACTGTTGTCCATGCAGTTAACTTGTTGCTAAGATAGACATAGCACCAGACAAAGGCAGGCACTCTTATGGTTGCTGTAAATGAAGCAGAGAATGACACTAACAATCTGGCAAGTTTAATTGGAGGCCTAAACACATGAGGGAAAAAGTTGAAAGGCATGGGTTTGGACCATGGAGGGCAGAAGGATAGTGGGATTTAGGAAACAAAGGTGACAGGGAGAGGACAAAGGGATGAAATATTGATAAGTAACCTGTTCTAAGGAGAGGGAGCAAGTTCCCCAATTTCCACTGTGATCTGAGATTTTAGCATCATGTCTATACAGCGCAGTTCTTTGAGTGGCTAATCGCAAGCCTTGTATGCCACAGTCTGCCTCATTTAGTATTTCGCAGATACAAATTGAAGATATTACTATCAAGTTATTCAAAAGAATAAATTATTGATGTTGAATTAAAATTGGTTTTTGCAGTTCTTGATCCCAGGGGTACAAATAATTTCTTAACAATGAGGTAAGCCAGTCTATGCTTTCACACTCATTGCACAGTTCCCTGCTGGGTGAAGGGAAGGGAATCATGTCTTTTCGGGGTATGTGCAGAGTGCCAGCTGAACCAAGCTCCTTGGTAACACCATGCAGATTTTTTGAATGTTTGTTAGAAGACAAAAAAGGGCAGTAGTTTTCTAAATTGGCATAGAATAATGTACAAGGCGTGTATTCTTTTATTGTTTTCAAACTCTGAATAATGTTATGGGATGCACATGGCACAGATTTCCATTTTGTAGATGGGAGAATTGAAGCTGGAGGTGGAGTGAATTAATGAAAGCCACCCACAATGTTCATGGCTGAACAAGAATTTTAGAACCTATAGCCAAGATTTAATCCATTTATCAGATCAGCTCTGTGAGATATTTTCATATAGAGCAGGCTTGAAACGACTTTCCCACATCTCAGGAAATGGCTGGTGCCATTCAGATTACATCCTGGGTGAAGTCATTGATGGTTGTCACATCTGGGTTTGATAATGCAGAATGAGTTCCACTTAAGGAAGAATTTACTTTCCTATTATATCATATTTTCCACAATGGTTTGATCAGACATCATGAGGAACACTGAATTTGCTATAGAAGCACCCAAGACTGACTAGCGAAATGGCACCATGGGAGTTTCACTCATTAAAAGATCCATGGCAGGAAAGATTCCTATTAATTGTTTTAAATGAATTCATATCTGGACAACAGACTTGCCCTTGGTGACAGCTGGACAAGATTTAGAAACTAGGAAAACTGCATGATCTCCCAATCTTACTAATATACATAGCAGACTAGCTATCATGGTGATGGGGTGGCTGAGGTGTGTGGGGCGGGTGTGGCTGTTTTACTCACCCAGCTTCTCAATGATGTGCATCACTATTACCTTCCCTCCACAGCAGTACCTATTTATCTACTTGCACTGATATGCTTTCAAACTGCTAGGTTGGCAGGAGCTGGGACAGAGCAATGGGAGCTCACCCCATTGTGTGGATTCGAACTGCTGACCTTCTGATCAGCAAGCCCAAGAGGCTCAGTGGTCTAGACTACAGTGCCACCCATGTTTCCATGCACTCTGGCTTCTGTCACAGTATTCTGTTGCACCAGAAGCGGTTTAGTCATGCTAGCCACATGACCAGGAAAGCTGTCTGTGGACAAACACCGTCTCCCTTGGCCTGAGAGCGAGATGAGCGTCGCAACCCCATAGTCGCCTTTGACTGGACTTAACCATACAGGGGTCCTTTACCTTTGTTTTTACCTGTATCACTATTAGTTACCAAGAGGAAGAGGGTCAAGGCAGCAGGGAGCTTGGTGTGGTGCAGGCAGAACCGTGGAGCTAACCCACTGCTCCAGGCATGGTGCCTGCACTGATCTCCCTGCTGCCTTGTGCCTCTTCCTCTGATTAACCAGCAGCAACACATGGTACTGGGAAGGCAGATCAACAATGCAGAGCCACTCTGCCCGCCACTACTGCAGGCTATTTATTGACAAGTAATTCTCCTGAACTCTACAGGTTCAAATTGAAGACCCATGAAGAGTAGCAGCAAAAATTCAAGTGAAAGTGAGAGTAAGAATGTTTTGTGTACATTCGATTGTGAGATAAAATATATGCAAAGGGACCTGACGGGAAGTCAAAGTTGAAGAAAAGATTTTGGAAGATAAAAGGGGAAAAAATATTTACTTTCATTATTATCATTTTGTGTGCGGGTGTGGGTGTGTGGGTGTCTGCACATCTGTGTGTTTTTGTAGGGAATGTTTGGGAGGAAATAAGATGGTAAATAACAAATAACAAACTAAATATTTATGTATATAATTTTTATTTCTTAATTATATTTAGTGGTACTATGGCTGTATTGTTTTTTGTAACATAACGTCATTCAATAAAAATTATTAAAAGAAAAAGAAAGAAAGAAAGAAAGAGAGAGAGAGAGAGAGAGAGTAAGCTCATTTATCTTGCTGTCCATTAATATGCGGATGTTGCAAATATCACCCTACCTAAAACATTGATATCCTAAATAATCAACAAACAGGCAACCACTCTGACGGCTAAATGAACAAGAGATTATACAGAGATTCTGTTTTGTTTTTTTAATTTCTGGTTGAGCCCAAAGGTTTCTGCATGTTATGATAATGATAGTTATCCTTATTTAATTAATTTATTTTTTTATCCCACCCTTCACATAACTTACAGATCAATAAAAATAAGACAGTTCCTGCCCTGAGACTTACTGTTATGTACTGAAGTTCTCACCCTGGGCCAGCAGGGGGATACTGTAGATAGTTATGCAAATGAAGGATCGAAAAGTGACGTTCAGTGATTGGATAGTTTTGTATGCAAATGAAGGATCGAAAAGTGACGTTCAGTGATTGGATAGTTTTAGAAAATGGCAACAGTTGCATTGTTCTGGAGCTCTATATAAGCAGGCTGACTGAGCTCCTCAGCCTAGTTCTGTTCTGGCATCTGAATAAAGAAGAGCTGTTAAAAGAATCGCTGTGTCGTCTGACATGTTCGCCCACAACTTAACACTTACATTCTAAAAGTCTTCATTTATACAACAAGGACTAGAATATATAAGAGGCTATTGTAGAAATGTTGTCATTGCTGGTTTGTTTGAGAGAGAAAAATAACTAACTTAGCTGAGACAAACACAGAAGGCCAAGTCAACCAAAATAGCCTACAGCACACCAGACTAAAACACCCCTATTGTCTTTTCATGAACCACAACAGCTCAGAAAGGAAATAAGTCATGACCAAAAATTCTAAACTGAAATTGGGGCTCCTTGGTGTGTCCAATATTGTCTACCATTCTAAATGCAGGCAGATGGGATATTCTGTGCCCTGCTTCTGCTGAAGAACTGATTAGAGACAAGGTCAGAGACTACACGAAAGGAAAGTGAGGCTGTGTACTATAATAATAATAATAATAATTTATTATTTGTACCCCGCCCATCTGGCTGGGTTTCCCCAGCCACTCTGGGCGGCTTCCAACAGAGATAAAAAATACACTAAAATGTCACATATTAAAAACTTCCCTGAACAGGGCTGCCTTCAGATGTCTTCTGAATGTCAGGTAGTTGTCCATCGCCTTGACATCCGATGGGAGGGCATTCCACAGGGCGGGCGCCACCACCGAGAAGGCCCTCTGCCTGGTTCCCTGCAACTTGGCCTCTCGCAGTGAGGGAACCGCCAGAAGGCCCTCGGAGCTGGACCTCAGTGTCCGGGCAGAACGATGGGGGAGGAGACGCTCCTTCAGATATACTGGACCGAGGCCATTTAGGGCTTTAAAGGTCAGCACCAACACTTTGAATTGTGCTCGGAAACGTACTGGGAGCCAATGTAGGTCTTTCAAGACCGGTGTTATATGGTCTCGGCGGCCGCTCCCAGTCACCAGTCTAGCTGCCGCATTCTGTATTAGTTGTAGTTTCCGGGTCACCTTCAAAGGTAGCCCCACGTAGAGCGCATTGCAGTAGTCCAAGCGGGAGATAACCAGAGCATGTACCACTCTGGCGAGACAGTCCGCAGGCAGATAGGGTCTCAGCCTACGTACCAGATGGAGCTGGTAAACAGCTGCCCTGGATACAGATTTGACCTGTGCCTCCATGGACAGCTGTGAGTCCAAAATGACTCCCAGGCTGCGCACCTGGTCCTTCAGGGGCACAGTTACCCCATTCAGGACCAGGGAATCCTCCACACCTGCCCGCCTCCTGTCCCCCAAAAACAGTACTTCTGTCTTGTCAGGATTCAACCTCAATCTGTTAGTCGCCATCCATCCTCCAACCGCCTCCAGACACTCACACAGGACCTTTACCGCCTTCACTGGTTCTGATTTAAAAGAGAGGTAGAGCTGGGTACTTGAAAGTAAAGCACCTTCTAATGCCCCATCATCTCAGTGAACCACTGGAATGGCATTCAAAAGCTACAGGATATTCCCTGTTTCCATTTCTCAGCTCTACGCTAGATATAAATAAATAGATAGATAGATGGTAGATAGATAGATGAGAGAGAAATAAATAAAGAAATAAAGAAAATATTTATACCAATTAATATAAGATGTTGGCAACAGTGTGTAAAACATTAAACACTGGAGTCTCCTATAATATACCATTCACCTGAGAATCCAAGAGAAGCATGGAACTAAATTAAGGAGTATTTGATATGATTATCCAGAAAGCAATTAGTGCTCTTTAATATTTCTCTATGCATAAAAGCTTTGCATCACTCCAGCTTCAGATATAGTCTCCTACTCTTCCTAATATTAGCACTAGCTGTTTTTTAAATTATTCTAACCAGGAGTGCATGCTGATCTTCATTCAGATTGAAATATTGATAATGCCAATATAGGTGGCTTTAAATAAAAATATAATCACCCTTTGAAGATGAAGAATTGAATTGTATGAAGGCTTAGTCAAGATTGTGAGAAGTCAAATATTAATAAAGATGAAAACAATAACAAACCAAAACTGCCCCTCCAGATATACCTTTGCTCATTAGACTCCTGTGGCCAACTGAGCATAAAAAAAATCCTGATATTTTTTTTTTATTAAAAAAATACATGCACACTATTGTTAAAAATGAATTAAAATCACTTTGGAGCCCTATTTTTTACCTTGTTTCTAGATGGCCAATTAATAATAGATTGAAGTGCAGACCTCTGCCCCAAGAACCACTGAACGTGGTTAAAAGCCTCACCGGGAACCCAGTATGGTTGGGAAGGAACATGGTAGTTGTTGGGGCAGCCCTGTATATTTTGGTGCCTGCCGCCGCTCCTGCATTGGAGGGGCAGAAGCCTCTATAAGGACTTCTTAAGGAGAAGCCCTTGAAAAGTCTCACCACACCACCGGGGGGTGGGATTAAGCTGGGGGAATTCTTGCATCATCCCCATCATCGTACCCCACCTATCTGACTGGGTTTCCCCAGCCAATCTGGGCAGCTTCCAGCAGATATAAGAACTCAAAATCTTCCTTCCTCCCTGGTGGCAAAGCTGGGCAGTGGAACATCTCCCCTCTTTCTGTCTCTGAAAGATCAGAAGTGTTCTACAGAGCTTTGATGCCGCTCCTCCACCCCTAGGGGCAGGGGAGACAGGTGGCAAACCTGGTCAGTGGAATGCTGTGTCTAGCTCCCTTACCTGGGTTGTTTCACGCGTGGGGGGTGCTGCCTCTTGCTTCTCTGCTGCCTGAGGCAGCTGCTTCACCCTGCCTTATGGGTGGGCAAGCTCTGGGAGTTGTAATCTTCAGTATCTGAAGGGTACGCTGTAGGGGAAGTCTTTTGCAAAGGAGCAAAAGATTGGCATACCTTATTGAGGGAAGATACTGAAGATTATAGAGAATAGATTGTTCAGCACCATTGAATCTCACACAAGTATTGTTTGGATAGCACAGAAATGAGATTTGACCAAATTGTCTTCCTTTAGCTAGAAAATAATTACGAGCAGCCAAAATTTGCTAGCTGTGATCTGCTTAAATTCTCAATGAAAGAGAATGGTTATGAGATGTGGCATGTTGCAAACTATTGCAAAACTTACAAAGCTGGTGAAATGAAGAGACAGGAGACAGAAAACCCCCTGAAATGATTTCCTTTTCTCAGTTATATGAAGAAAAGTTTAATTTAGAATTATTTAACCCCCTTTCACTGCTGACGTAATAAATTACTACTATAATATATATATTACATTTATGCAGATTTAATAAATATATATTTATCTGTTTAGAGTGATTTGTTGCAGATTTAATATAAATCTATACCTAATTAATGGAATACAATTATATATAAAAGTTTGATTTTGAATATTATGAATGTAGTATATGCTGTTATATTTGTTATCATGTACAGTATGTTTGTTATCACGTAACACTTAAAAATAAAAAGGAGTTTATCAAAGCACCCCACATTGACTTGTCTTTCTCTAGGGTTTGTTTTTCCCCATATGTAAACTGCCTCTGTATGATTTGTGTTCCTCAAATGTGTGCTATAAATGATGCTCCAAATTACAAGAACATCTGTTTAGATTGTGAGCTTCAACAAACTTTCACCTAGCTCCACACGTGGCTTAATTTAAGCAGTAAATCTATTTCCATTGCTTTGGGTGGGGGAGGGGGGAGAGAATTAGCCCTGTATGCACTCTTAAACATCTTAATCTTTCTGAGCAGATGGGATTGCTACCTTACACACTGAAAATAACAATATTCTTAATGGATACATTAAAGAATCAAAAGGACTTCTATCAATTAATGACAGTCTGGCAAAATTAAGAGGACGTTTCACTGCCTTCATTTATACCTGATTTTTCTGAAGATAAAATGCAGAAATTGGTCTTGGATAGGTTTAAGTTCATTTTTTTTTTAAATTAGTAATAATAATGAATAAAAATATTGTTAAAATTCAATTGAGCTAAACGATGAAGGCAGCATAGTATCCTTTTCTTACTACTAATGTTTTATAGATAGGGGTGAATAATACTTCATACTTCATAGCTAAAGAGTCACATTCACTCCTGTACAAGCTTCCAGGTCCTGCATACCAGGGTTAGGAAGAGCCAGATGCAAAACTGGACAGAGCAACAAATGTAAACTTGACCTTTGTACAGTAGTCAAGTTTTTGCACACACTGTCAGGACGATCGCTGTCCTTCAGGCATTTTCAGAGTTCAAGGATGCAAACTAGCCAGGCAAAACTGCTCAAGAAGGTGTGAAATGTGGCTGGGGAAGGTATGGCTTTGGGAATGTTTCAGATAAGGCCAGAAGGACTCCATTCAGTCCCTGGGTACGAGGTTCCTCACCCCTGGTATAGACTGATCATAGAATCATGGAATTGGGAGAGAACCCGAGGATCATCTAGCTGAACTCCCTTCAATGCAGAAATACGCAGTTGTCCTTTACAGCAGTGGTTTTCAACCAGTGTGCTGTGGCACCCTTGGGTGCCTTGAATGATGATCGGGGTGGTGCGGGCAACACTGGACTCTATCCCTCTTTCTTTCCCTTCCTTACTCTGGTGCCCTCTCACATCCCTGCCTCCCAAAGGCTTGTAAAGCTGTTTGTTGCAACAGCCCTGGCTACAAGCTCCGCAGGTGAATGATGCCTTTGGGGATGGCTGGGGTGTGTGTGCTTCCCAGGCCCCTGTGGGGCAGTGTGAGGAGGCGTCTCTCCTTGAGGAGGCGGGACAGCTGTGGCTGCCCAGAGAAGAAGAGAGGAGGCTGAGGGAACCCTCCACAAGTGAGGGGTGTGTGGTTGACATCTCTGCAGGCAAGGGTGACATAACTGGGCTCCTGAGTCCCAGAGGGCTGCCACCAAAAGACTACAGTTGGTCAAGGGAACCATGGACCCAAAAAGGTTGAAAACTTCTGCCTTACAGGGATCAAACCTGTAACCTTTGCGTTATCAGCACCACACTCTAAACAACTGAGCTCTACAGTTGGACTTTGATTACATCCTTGTTTTACAGGATGCTGTTTCTGAGCAAGGCACTCCATCCTAGGGCTTCTTTATCTACAACATATTTTAGAAAACCTTAGTAATAGTCTATTTATTTCTTAAATTACTACCCTTCTATTCCAAAGGATTCTGTGACAGCAAAAGAACCAAACAGTTTTTTTCATGGATTCATAGAGTTGGAAGAAACCCAAGCACCATCTAGGCCAACCCCCTGCAATGCAGGAATCTCAGCTAAAGCATCCATGACAGATGGCAATCCAACCTCTGCTTAAAAACCGCCCAGGAAGGACAACAACCCACATTTAAAATATATTATTGTTTTTGCCTGGAATTACTTCATGTAATAAATCTGTTAAATGCAGTATTTCAGGGTGCCTTACTGGCAGAGCTACTTTTTCAACAGTCTCCCCAGTAGCCATGAAATCCTGGTAGGCACGGTCAAGAGTTCCCCAATCAGTAATTCATTACAATTTTCTGTTATCAATTATCAGAAACGAAAGAGAGGGATTGTGTTTGAAATGACAATGGAAACATAATCCTTTGAACAACAGCTGTATCGTCCCTTTAAGGTGGCACAAAATTATGACGCTTGGTAAAGTGGATCTCCCTCTTTCCCTTTTGCGCTCACTGTTTTTGCATCTGCTTATTGTACAATTGTATGGTGGGATATGGGGACTTGAGGCTTTGTGGCTGAAGTAATACAATTCTATTTTATATCTGGCAGCCCTCTCTCACAAACCTCCCCCCCCCCCGCATCATGCAAGAAAGAAAAAGCCTCATTAAGGTTTCAAGGGAAGATACAAGAAATCTGAAATGCACTTTTCCACATAATGTGCTTTTAAAAATTCATCACCTTTCCTTCCATACTTCTGGGTTCACTTCTGATTTCTTTGCCACAGGGCATGTATCTCCAACAGGGAACACAATGGTAAAACAGAACACACACACACACACACATACACACAAACATAGTGCTCCAGCAATTACATTTCTACCTTAACAACATACCTAATGGGTTTATTTAACAATGTCTGTTATCTTTGGCATAGAAAAGAAAATAGGTATTCAGAAGTCATTCTATTCAATCCCAAAGGCTATACAGATACCATCTTATGCACCTGGATTGAACTACTTTTATTCTAGGTATTTTTAGGAAACTAGCCATTTTGCTATCTGAATAACACTTGCTGTACTGTACACAATGTTAACATTAAAAATGTATATGAAGAGAGCAGCTGTTCAACTGAGTCCTGGTAGGCATGTGTTTTTATAGATATTCTACAAGCACCTTCATAGTAAGACGTGGTCCTTGCTTTGAACAGTTGAAAGTAAAACAGCTTTATGGTATTAACCACTCTGTCAAAGTGAAATGGGGGCTTATTCATAGAATCATATAACTGTAGAGTTAGAAAGGGGGCACTAAGGCCATCTAGTCCAATCCCCTCCAATACAGCAATCTTTTGCATAATTGGTTTTTTTTTTTAAAAAAAGAACCCCACAGCAAATGCAATTAAAATGATTTTGTGTGATGTGCTGAACTAATCCTGTGGTTGTCTAACATGTAGTTATAGCACGGGTGGTGGGGGTGGGGGGGTGGGAGGAGAACTGGAACTGGCTGGTAGGCCAAATCCATATGTCCCCATACTTTCCATGGGCCAACTTTGGCATGTGAATGGGACTGGTCACCTGTCTGTCAACTGAGTCTTTATAATATCAAATGAGGGACACCAATCAAAGTTCAAAGGGGTGGGAGTCACTTAAACCATCCAGCAGCTGATGGATGGTTTCAACTACCTCCTTTGTAGGGATGCTCTCAGTGCCAATGAGCTGGTTGGTGGTGGAAGCATGAACAGCAGTTTCCATTGAAATCAACTGGTAAAACAATGGAGTAAGTCTTCCTTTTAGCAAGTGGGATTTGATGCAAATTGGTGCACTATGGACTTCCCTGTGGGGGAGTCCCTAATGCAGCCAATTGTCACGGGTCCGTCTGTCAGCACCGATCAACCACTTTCAAATGAACAATTGGAAGCTCACTTCAAGCTCCTGGTTGCTTCTTTGTAGCTACCCCATATCTTTTGCAGGACATTATGAACCAGGATCATGTGGCATATAGGAAAGCCTCCACCAAGAAAAAAAAAATGGGTTCACATTGGCCACCATGTGTAATGAAGAAAATGAAGGGATGAACTTCATGATGTCAAAGCTTCTGCTTCTGTTTTCTGGGGGGCGAGGGGGTCAGGACTGAGAGTGAAGTGGAATACAATTGAAATAGATCTGAGAATGTGCATACATGTGCATAGAAGTTACAAAACCTCCTGAAAATTTCAGTGGATAAACTGGTAGCATTCTTCATCAACATACAGCAATTTTTGTGGAAGGCACCTTATAGATCACTACAATCAAATCAGATCATTGTGAAGAAGGGTAGAGAAAATCCATAATATTTCTAAAAATTAAGATTATGGATATAAGGGGAAAGTAAAGAGAAATCATATTGAAAAGCACCTGCAAGTTAGGGCACTTGGCTTCTAACCATAAGGCTTGTGAAATGCTTGATGAAAAGCATTTATTGGGTCAAATATGGTTTAAATGTTTGTGCCAGAAGAACATTTCCCCATGTTAATTTTAGAAGTACATATTTATTTTTGCAGAATGATGCTTAATGATTTGCAATCATATCCGCGTCTGCCACAATGTTTGGAACTTTTTAATAGCAGAACAGATGGTCCTAATTATTTAAGTAAAATGCAACAAGCCAGTCAAAAAGAATTCAGAGTATTTCATTGTGAGCAAGATGAGATTTTTCTCATACTATTTTCTGCATGACAAACCCTTCAGGCTTGAAGTGTATTGAATAGAGATGTCTTATGTGTTATGTATGAACAGATTGCAAAAAATAATTTCTTAACCTTAGGAGGATTCACTATTGTAGAAAACGTTCATTTTTCCAGGAGTGTCTCCTAGGAAAAACAGCGTACTCTTTCCATCAACTTATTTTCTATTTTTGAATTGGTGGTATATAGCCACATTTCACATATGAAATCTCATTTCCTAGTTTTATGAAATAACTTAGTTACAAAACATTACAACCTTTTCAAAACTTGGTTTCTTACTAGGAAAAACCCTCTTCCTCTTAATACCTAAGGGTAAATATGTGTTTACCTAACAATAACAGCATTAAAACAATTCCATTCATTGTGCATATTCTTTCAAAAGGCCCATCCATGTGACCAACTAATTTTAAGGAGAATGTGGGAGAATGTGATCTGGGTAGCAGGACCTAAACACATGGATCACCTGTCCTGCAAAGAGCCACTACAACCTGATTACAGTTCTCAGTCTAAGGTTGGATCTATACTCATGGTTTTTAAAGTTAAAAAAGGGTTAAGGAATGGTTGTTATGATGTAGGTGACATACTGCTTTTAATGTTCTTAATTCATTATTAAAATGTGACACCAGAAGGCGCTGCAGAGCAAACAGCAGACAGCAGCAGGGAGACACAAAGAAACCAAGGTAAAAAAGATTTGATTTACAAGTATGCCCTGTGATGTTTTAGAATGGTATATTGTATCTAACATCATTCTAATAATGTTAAACAGTGTGGATCCAGTCTAACTACAAGAATCCAGCTACAAAGAAATTATTTCAGTAAAGATGCAGCTGAATGCATACTTACATGGACATAAATTTCATTGAACACAATATGACTTATTTTTTTTATGAATAAACTTGTTCAATGATTACTCTGTAAATAATTTAACCCTAGTTTTGAAAGTCAAAGAAGTTGAAGCCTGAGAATAGGCAGAAGGTTTAGCTTCAAAGAAGACTCATATACAAGTAGAAAAAATATTAATGTCCATTTACCAGTTTTTTATTGCTTCAAAGGGCAATAAAATGATATTCTTTGCATGAACCTAATTAATGTATACAAAATTTGTATTTAAATATTATCTCATTTTTGTTGTTAGAATAGCACTGTAAAGATAACAGGTAAGATTAAAAGGGATTAATATTATTAAGCCTTAAATGCTACAGATAAAACTGATTTAATTAGAGTTAGGACAAAAAGAAAGCATATCAGCAAATTATTATACACCTCTCCCATGTATTGAGATTATATCCTAGAAACATGTTGTAATGAAATCAGTATATATAAAAAAGTAATCAAAAATTAAAAGCCAATCCAGATTTTTCCAAAATGCTAATACAGAGCAAACACCAAAACCACCTATTTCTGCTTACAGGAGTTAATGTTTGTATCTGGAATAGTCAGCTAACAGTGATATTTCAGGCAACATCTGAATTAGTCTGAAATAACAATGGAAACAACCTTACATATGCCCCCTTGCTTTGCTAAAGCTTTGCAAATAAACCCTAAGCATGGTAAAAGGTATACCTTAGCCATTAGGGACAATGTGTGCATCACAAGTATGATGAAGGTCTAGAAGCACTTAATGGAATATAGTGTCTTCTATTATCAGATACAAAAAATCAAAAACCTAATAGTCCCTGCCACTTCTCAGCTGCTGAATGTCCAACTGACTCTGAAATTTAGCATGGGGAAAATTAAACACCAATGTTCATCTAGATTCCCTTTGATTCCCTCCCCCCCCCCACCCCAACAAGTTAGGAGGCTGATGTAAGAGTCAAAAGGTGTTAACAACTACCCAACATATTATATTGCTTTGTAGACATATAATTACTTTTCCATCATACCTTACTGTTTTATTATTTGAATTTTTAACCAGTTAATCTTCAGGTGTCGAGGAATAGTGTAGGTAATATCAAGCACCTGAAAATGATGCACCTTAAGGTTTCTTTCTCAAGTTACAGAAATACTAAATTGATACGTAAATAAAATCGGCTTGCCCCTAAAGTATTGCCCCTAAAGTATTGTCTTTGTAGAAAGCTGTATTTTAAAAAGGTAAAGAGTTTTCAGTGATGGTGCCACATCTTTACTTGTTAGTTATCATTACAGATTTGTTCTAACAACAAAATGGGATAAGATGTAAATATGATTTTGTATACATTAGCTTGGTCTTATTTTAAAGTTAGGGGGGAAATGATAGCAAATCAAGTTTCAGTGGTACTTTCTCATCATTTTTATTATGAGATACCTTGCATACAAAAACAACATATGACCGAGCATTGTTGACAAATAACATGTGGGTACATATTGATGGCTACGTATAACCTTCAGTATTAGATGCTGTGTGCCTCTGAACATGAATTGTTGAGATTCACAAGTAAGGAGAGAGAGTAATTTTGCACTGAGGTCCAGCTGGACCCTTTAACCTGATCCAACAGGAGTTTTATCTTGTTATGCTAAGCCATGTCTGTTTCCTCCATTTTCTATAGGCAGTTCTCTCTTGTGCCTTGGAGAAGGAAAAAAGGGAGTGTCTAAAAAAACTAGAAACCAGGCGGATGGTAGGAGACTATCAATTAAATAAATGTTTGAGAGCAGCTGAGACAGAGTATGAGTAGGGGAGAGAGAGAGAGAGTGAAATACAGGTTGGGAAGAGAGTTTTGCTTTGCACTGCTTATAATACGTATCCTGGAAGGACAGAATACAGTTACCGTGAGGTATGGGTGGGTGAATGCAGTGATGCACAAAAGCTCCTTCCCTTTAAAATACAAGGACATGTTGGGAGGAATGAAAAGGAAAGGGGTACCTTTTCACTTTCAGATTTTTCAGACACCACTCAGTCCCCTGCTGTTTAGCAGCAAAATGCTCAAGTTTGGAACTTTCCCCCAGCACTATGCAGCACACAGATGCCTCAGCCTAAACCCATGAACAACACTTCCAGGCTGGGGACACCCTGAAAAGAAGCACTCCCCTTAGGAGCTGGAGAAGACACACTGCAACTTCTTCTTTGCTGGTTTCATTTGCATCTCTGTATAACTATGGAGGCCCCTTTCCCCAAGGAACAATACAACTGTGGTTTTCATGATCAGTGATGATATTACATGACACCCACTGGAGAATTTACATGCCCAAAGCACGCAAAGATGTCTAGCAAATGCAAATTTAGGATTATCCTCACAGGTTTCCAAATATTTAACCGCTGAAAGCAGAACACACTATATAAAGTGGATTCTCTATACATAATGGTATGAAATCACCATGGAAAATAGAATTCAGTGGGTTTTCCCCCCTGATAAGAATGCTTAGGATTGCAGCCATTAATCATTTTATGGAGGCCATAGAAGTTGATCACACAACATTTTCCCCAAATCCCCTGCAAGTTAAGCAGGTGCTGTTTATTTAGAAGCTGTTGGTATCATTTTTAAAAAATACAACACCAACCCAGTTTGTTTCTATTTCATCGTCAGAGTTATCAAAGCATTAAGTATAAAGAACTAATATCCTGTAGTCATATTTTCCTTAGATTAGAGTCTAATTTTCAAGCAGTGAGGTTACCTGTTTCTTATCATTGAAAACAATCAGTGATTCTGATTACAACACAATATTATAGCAATATTTCATACTGGGATCATTTCTGCAGATGTTCTGTATTATTTCTGTTTGCTCAGCTACAGCAGTGAGCAGTGTTAGTAACATATATGATGCAAGCAAGACCTCTTGTGCCCAGCACAAATAATCTGCAATAATGTCAGCCAAAACTCAAAGTTACGTTTATACTTTTCAGGCACATTACACTCAATGAAGCAACTTTAGTTTCTTTAGTTTTGTTGTCTAAGAGTTTTGCTTTGTTTTTGTTTTAGTAATACAGTGTATTGTACAATATTATATTTACAAGGAGTAGGCAATAGCACAGTGGCCTAATGCATTTGGATCACTATTCATCCGTTACATTTAATACATTTATTTATAGATTTGTGATATAGTCATAGGAAAAGAAGATGCCTTATATGACTAGTCCATCTCATTCAGCATTGTCTACTCCACACTGACTGGCAGCAGCACTCCAGGGTTTCAGACAGGAGGAACTCGCGCCCTACCTGAATTGAACCAGTAACCTTCTGCATGCAATTCAAATGCTCTACTACTGAGAAAAATCACCTCCGCATTGCAACACACATTATATTTTAACAAGCACACAGGACATAGAATGAAATAACTGTAGAGTTGGAAGGTACCCCAAGGGTCATCTAGTCCAACCCATTGCAACGCAGGAATATGCAGGCGGACCATATGGGGGATCGAACCCCTGACCTTGGTGTTTTCAGCACTACACTCCAAAAATGAACATGTAAATGCAAAACAACATTGTATACAGGCAGGAAATGTACATTTGCTTATGTATGATGCAATTTATAAATGTATAATACACACGTCTCATGTGTTATCGTATAAGTACATACGTATATCAGGAGATCTGAGCAGACTAATGCAACTCTTCTTCATATATGATTTCTGGCAAATACAACAGCTGGCCCAACAATGGCTAATCTATGTACCTCTGTATGCTGTAGGACTACAACTCCTATCATCCCTATAGGCCATGCCAGCTGGGGCTGATGGGAGTTTCAGTCTCAAAACAGCTGGATGGCCAGAGCTTAGACACCCCTGTTGTAATGGTAACATGAGCCCTATTCAGTCAACTCTTTATAAGCATATGGGAATAACATATGGCAGGCATCTGAGGTGTGTGCACCACCCTCACCCCAAACATTCCTGTCATTTCTAATTCACATCTTGCTATGTTGAGTGAATTTGATTAGAATCTTCCCTGAGAACAAAGTCTAAATGACTTGGGCCCCAAATATCTGAAGAGGTGCCTCCAAAGGTCTGACCTTGCATTACTTTACCTTCCCATCTGTACCAGAACCCCAGGGCAAACAATACTCAAACCAAAACACAGCCATCTTTCAAAATTTACACTTCCCTGAATTGTGCAGTGCAATTCTCTAGACAAGTAATGTGTACCAAAATACATACATGAGGGTAAAACTTTGCAAAAGTAAGTGTATTAGGCAAAATTGCATACAAGCATGTGTGTGTGTGTGTATGCAAAACGATGTTGAAATGTGAAGAACTGAATTTAAGATTTAAAAATGAGTAACCGAGGACTCAGCTAAATTAGTCAAAAAGCAACATTTTGAATTCATTATAAACATGCAACACAAGATGGCGCCAGAGAGCAAAAGAATTTCCTATGTGATTTTTACATAATGTTTTTTTCTTTTGTTATAACAATTTAATTTCTGACTTGTTTATAGCGTTTCTCCTCCCTGTGTGTAGATCCGGCCAGAGTGAAACTGAAATTGACAGACTTGCCCATTCTTAGCTGCAACTGACCAACATCAAATGAGATGTATGTCCCACAGCCTTTTGTCAGAATCTGCCATCAGAAGGGGTGGCTCATTTGGTTTCACCACCTGAGGCAAAACGGGAAGGTGCTCCTCCTACACTGAAGGCTCAGTTATTGGGTTGCACAGTTGCAGCTTCTGAGTTCTGGCAAGATATTGTGAGAGGTTCACAAGATCCTGCTGGAATCCACTTCCACCTCTCCTTGCTTCTCTGGCGGCAGCAGGTGTGCTAATGATGATGATGATGATGATGATGATGATGATAATAATAATAATGCCCTGCAACTCATGGGGTGGGGGGTGGGCAGAGCTTAGCTCACAAGTTGGTTTTACACATGGGTAGAATCCCTGAAGGTGGCTAGAGTTGCAAATATTTCCTAAATCATATACTGTTTCTTTTTCAGAAATGCTAAGTGTAGCTTACAGCTTACAATGGCTTTGGTAAAAGTATTTAGCAAGTGGAAAATTAGGTCAGGACAACACAGTCTGATGTTCATATTTGCAGCATCATGATATATCTGTATTGCAAATTCATGCTTCAATCTAGTCACAAAAGCTCTAATTATTGGAATGCACCTACAATGTCAATAAAAACACTTAGCACAGCAATTCCTTCCTTAAGAAGTAGACCCTTGGGAATACTGCAAGTAGGAAAAAATGAGAGCAAAGCAAACAAGTGCCTGCCCAGAGCACCAAAACTGGGGCAAACAGATCAGATCCAAGCATTTATTGTCATTTCCCCCATCTGTATTACATTCAGCCACCTGCAGCTGGCTTTAAAATGCTGCCAGGATGCTTCAAGACTTCACGCTTCGAGGCCACGTCAAGACATCTTGACACAGACTGGAAGTAGGATGCCTCAGGGTAGCCTTGAAGCAGAGAGAAGGTGGCGGTGGATAAATGAATGAAAGTAGACAGAGAAACTAAGAACAACTGAGTACTATGTTGCAAGGAGCAAGGTGATTGCTCAGTGTATCAGAGACAAAACATGTGAACAGGGGCAGAATTTGGACTTGCCTTAAGAAATGTGTGTCCATATATACCGTGCCTGTCAAGAAAAAAGCAGCGTTTCAAAAGAAAGCATTGCCACATGATACTGCTGATTGTTTTATAACAACTGCAGGGTTGGCCTAAGGTTTCTTGCTGCTCTAGGCAAATTAGCATTCTCTTCCCTCTGTGTATACACATCTGATCGTATGCTGAGCAGCACAACAGCAGCACACTAAATAATCAAAATGTGTCAGGTATTATTTTCTGGTTACCAGATTTAACACCCTTAAGTCCTTTCCTTTCCCCCCCTTTTACAACTGAGTCTATGCTTGGGCAGCTGATGGAGATCAGAAGGTTCTCAGTCATGATACTTGAGGGATCATGATGGCATTACTTAGCAGATGAGCTACTAAGCTGCTTCACTGTACCTCCTTCAAGAGTGCAGCAGTGCCTCATTCAACATGGGTGTTCCTGGAATGGTAGACAGTTGCTTAGCTTGCTATCTGATTGCACCAGCCCTTGAACGCTGTGTGGCACAAGTGGTATTTCATCCCCTAGTCAGTTGGGTATGTTTAGGTTTCTTGCTTTGGGTTCTGTGGTGCTGACCCAATATTATAATTCACATGCAGAAATAACCTCTTATTATGGATTCAATTAATGCTTGGAATGAATCTCTTCCTCATCAAATATGGCTTTTCAAAGTGAACAGTAATTTCAACATAGCCATAAAATGTGGAGCAGACGTGATAAAGCAAGCCCAAAGATCATACTTGTTAAAATTAGTGGAAAGACTTTTCTATTTGTAGAAATATCTGCTTAAATCTATTGTAAAACAATTAAAAATATTTCTTATGAGGGATTTATGGTATGTGTCTATTATACCTTTTGGGGTCATGAGACTTCATTCAACAGTAATTCGGGAGAAGGTCATTCACATTTGATGCAGGTTTGACAAAATCTGAAACATAATTTCTACACCCATAATTGAATCCATAGCCTAAGACTGTGAATACTGATGAAGTATGCACTTTTCAAGAAATGGTGCTGAACGCTGGAAAATGGAGGGCTGAGGACAGGAAATGCAGAAAAGACCGTAAGCTGATTGGAGCAGAGGTCTGTCTAAATAATGGTTTTGCAGATCCCATAGCTTACCGTTTAAATAAAATATTAGGCACACATTAACTTATTTATTTATACTTTGTTAATGAAATATTTCATACCATGAACATGTAATACTTTATTTATGAAAACATTAAGAGAAATAGCTCTAAAACTGTTTAGATTATACAGGTTTTTATAGGGAATAACTTTGCCTGTAAGAAAATAATAATCATAATCAACACATCTATTTTAACTGGTTTGACCTTATTGTTCATTGCTTGTAAGTACATCTGATCTGATTAGACACAGGGGCATTGAATTTCTTAAGATAACACCCAAATGGTTTGCTACATCGTATCCGAGATACTTCAAATACAAAGAATTCATCATACATAATATAAAACACGAGGAAATATTTAATGATCTAATAATGAAATAGATGACATCTAATTTTTAAAGGTATAGGACAGTCAAAATTGGAGAGTGTTTAGTACTGGGCTTTCTGTAAATGATAGAGTCGGTCATTAATTCTACAGTATTTTAATAATCTGATCTTGCTATCATGACATTGCAAAGACTGCGTGCTGTTATTTGAGAAGGTAGTCCTTCCAGTTGCAGTAAAATTAATAGTCTGATGAGCCAGATGTGTCCAAGGCTTCTGAGACGCTGCCCCAGACCAGAAGAGCAGAGCCTAATGTAAACATTTACCTAAATCTGCAGCAGAGCACCCACAGTGTCTGAGCATTTGTGTGTCCATAATCACATTACACTAACACATGTCTACAGGTGTAACTATCTGGGGCTCCGCCTCTCCTGCCACCACCATACCTGCTGCTGTAGCCGTTGCCTGCACCACCCACTCTGCTGCCACCACACCCCCTGTTGCATCTGCCACTGGCAGAGAAGTGCCACCATCGTTGGCATCAATTTCAGGTAAAATTGAGCTGATCTGGGGTGAAATCTCACCCAATTTTTCCGCGATCTCACTCAAAATTGGCCCTGCTGGTTGTGGCGCTTCTCCCCCTCTGGCGGAGGCAGCAGGGCAGATGGGGCGCCCACAGAGGTGCTGTTTTGGGGACATAGCTGGATATTAAATGTAGATGAAGGAGTCTTGGTTCAGGTTTTCATTTCAACAGGACAGTGCTTTGCAAAAGTGGGGGAGGGAACAGTATATTAGTTACAAAAATACTAAACAGCTGTGTTCTTATAATAAAATGGGAAATTGAAAAAAAGAACAATTACTATTACTTGCTTCTTGATTGGGTATGGCTTGATCTACATATGAAAGGCAATCATGCAAAGTTCTTTTGAAAAAAAGAATCCTCCAATTAAGTCTGTGTTTCTAATAATAATATTATTATATGCATATACAAGAATATGCATACAGAAGACATGCAAATAGGCTGGGGCAGTGAGTTCTTCAAGCCTGCTGCTGACTTTGGAAAGCAGCTACCAGCCTCTTTCCATCTGCAGCGATGAGACAGTATTTACTTTACTTTGTCCCATATAAATGAATGACTGCCTTTCAATACCATGAAGGAGAAGTAAAACCTTCCCTAATCCATGAAACTGGGTGGCCCACAGAAGACAGATACCTTGCAAACTAGCTAGATTGGCTGCCAACATATGTAAATATTACTGTTTCGCAGGCTGCATATATGCATAGCTGACTCACATAAAAGAGGAACTACCAGTAAAGGCAGTTCAGCGCAAGTGAGGAAGATTTTCCCCCAACACATGATCAGTTATGAGGCAGAATATGGATTGGTCATTTGATTTTCACTCGGAAGAGTTGCACTGATTTGCAAAAGCAGACGTTGCAGATAGGTTTTTAGTTCCCCATCAGGGCTAATTAAATACAGTGGTTAAGTACATAATTCGTTCCGGAGGTCCGTTCTTAACCTGAAACTGTTCTTAACCTGAAGCACCACTTTAGCTAATGGGGCCTCCCGTTGCCACCACGCCGCTGGAGCACAATTTCTGCTCTGATCCTGAAGCAAAGTTCTTAACCCGAGGTACTATTTCTGGGTTAGCGGAGTCTGTAACCTGAAGCATATGTAACCTGAAGCGTATGTAACCTGAAGCGTATGTAACCCGAGGTACCACTTATTTAGGAAAAGTAATCGTTTTCAGTCTGTACCACTTAAAATGTTGGGTGACAACCACAGTTGAAAGCTCTTCCATCTTTAAAGATAATGTGTTCATGTGATGTTAAAATGCCTGGGGAAAGGGTACTGGCCTATCCTTCTCCCTAATGTGTTAGCTTTCTGTTTTCAAAGAGTAAATAATTCAAACATGCAATCATCACTTGCACAATGAATCATAGAACTGTAGAGCTGGAAGGAACCCTAAGGGTCATTTAGTCCAACCCTCTGTGATGCAAGACTCTCAGCTAAAGCATCCATGCCAGATGGCCATCCAACCTTTGCTTAAAAACCTCCAAGCAAGAAGAATCCACAACCTCCAGAGGGAATCCGATCCACTGCTGAACAACCTTACCGTCAGAAAGTTCTTCCTGATGTTTAGTCAGAACCGCCTTCCTTGGTTTGAGTCCTAACCTCCAGAGCAGGAGAAAACAAGCTTGCTTTTACTCCAGGTCAATCAGTTTGGATCAACTGTTACTGTCATATGGCAGTGCAACAGTAAAGTCTGCTTTATGCATGAATGCTATCACGCTACTCTGCAACCCTTATCATGATATTATTACATGAAAGGGAATGTCTGAAGGAGCCTTTGTGCTGCAGTGAATTCATTTTATAATACAGAGTTAATTTATTTAAGGGTTCATATACACAGACCTAAGATCATCATTCCAACTTTACTACAGGAACTGTTTGTTAACCAAATTAAATGGATTGTTTAAATATCTGCTTAAAAGCAGCTGAAAGATTAAACAAGTTTCCCCAGGAAGGGAAAGGGAGCATGTGTACCCACCAACCTACTAACACACACCAACCCCAGAAATCAAATACCAAACACAGGAACTCAGATTTTAAAGATGGGATGAGCAGCACAGACCATTTTTGTGGACTGGGAAGCGGAGACAGCATTTGGGTAGAGAAAGATTATATTGTTGGGTAGACAGAGGGAGGGATGGGTCATCTAGGAAACTAGCCTTACAAAGGAAAAAAAATATTGAAGAATTCTTGGGCCTGCTCTTATCATCAGCGGGTACCACGAATGACCTAAGCCAGGTACAGCAGTCAAGCTATTGTCATGTACATCTCTACATCTCTCCAGGCTTCAAAACCTGTCTTTTAGGTCAACTAATCTAGAAGTCCCACCAGCAGATTTTATCAGAATAGTTCCCGGACCACATAAATTTATAGCTTAAGTTGCCACTGTGAGGAAAGCATTCTCAGCTATTCCTCTGGAAATGTTCAGTGTACCATCTGGTCTTAGCAGAACAGTTTTAAGTGTTGCTGCTTGAGGATGTGGACAATCTGTTTGAGAGGGTGAGGCGTACCATTTATCTTCATGATCCTTGCTCTTGGTTGATAAAAGCCAGCCCAAAGGGGAATGATTGTCCAAGTCCAGGAACAAGTGAATGCATGTTGCACTGTTAAAATGTTTTAGATTTCCACTCTCAAATATCCTTTTTGCAATATTAACATTCAGCCATATAACTGAGATGCAAAGTTGCCACAGATATCAAGCTACATATTATTTCTCTAGCCAGAGGAGGAGAGGTGGTAAAGCAGGCAGTGAATGAGCAGCAGGGACGAGCCAAAGTGATGATGGCTTGAACTGATTTTCATTTCACTGGTCTGTCAGTTTAGTTCCAAAGCTTGGCTCTCAGTGCAGGTGAAGAAGGCACAACATCTTTTTTATTTTATACCTGTTTTTGCACCTACATTTTAATACTCACAGACTTAAAAAAGCTTATTGAGAGAGCATGGATATGTCAAAATAATTATTTCAAATGTATTGCTACTAATCTGACTTTCTCTCCCCAGGAAACAAGATTAGAAAAGTTAGTTGAAAACTATTACACACATTCATTGTGTTTAAAAGATGTAGTTATGCTTTGAAATTGTGCATATTATAGCTTTGGTACAACATGACTTTAATTGGCAGGAACATTGTGCCAGAAGCTTGGATTTTGCCTCCATAAGGTGCTATGCAACAATTTCCTATGGTATTAATAGATTCTTTCCAAGGAATGCAATGTACTACTAATTACTTACATTCCATAGTGTGTCCGCTTGCTGATTAGAGCAGAGCTCAGCTTAGCATTAGCTCTTGCTTCTTTTGGCCTGCTCAAAATGTCTTTTAATTCAATATGCACACTCTAATGCTGTATTTGCTTGCATTCCATCTAAATGAGGATTTACCTGACTGTCACAGAGTACTGTCATTCTTAAATCAAATTTTCATCGGTTTCAGGCAGACAAACTATGATATTGCAAAATACTGATTTTGATTTTTTATCCTAATCCCATGGTAAGGTTGATTCTTTTTCTAAAATACATTTCAAAAACACAATATTAGCTTACTAAAAAATTTCTTCAAAATGATCGCTCACTAGCAGAACTGCTTTTAGTAAAAAAAAAAAATGTATTCAAATAATTATTTATGAAATATAATGCTAAAGAACAAATGTGGTAAAAATATTGCTGTATATTATATTGTTTTGCTAACAATTACACTTTTGTCTTATTGGAATGGGCTGAATATAATTTATTACACATTCATTATTATACTTAAATAATAAACTGTGAGGTTGTGTGTGGAGTTATCTGTATTCCGCCCCAATCCTCACTTGCCTTTGCTGCAACCCCCTCTTCTCCCATGCCTTTTTCACTGTTATCTACCCAAACACTTTTTGTAAAAAAAGAGGGGGGGGGAGTGTTAGCCTGGAATGCTGTATTCCAAGGTAAATGCAACATCCTCTGAGATAAGAGAAAATGCACACTTTGAAAGTAATCCCAGGTATGCGGATTAAAAAGATAACTTGAAGCTTCATTTCTCTTATCTTATCACATCTTTGCTCCCTCACAGGAGTAGAAATGATAAATGCACCATACAAGAATGGCACATGGCAGACACACTAATCAAGGCAGGACCTCTCTTGGACGAACGATGGAAGAAACCAGTCAAGGAAAATCTGCCTTTCTTTCTCTTTAGTGACAGGTTCTTCTCTCAGCCATCAAAAAGATTTATATGGAAAAACCAACACTGCTAGACAATAAAGCTTCTGAGGAAGAAATGGGTGTTGGACTGGTGGAATCCTTGGATAAACTTGTTAACGTAACAGAACTATATCGTCAAACCCAACCTGTCCCTATCCTTACACACAAGAAGAGATATCCACAAGGCAGTTTGACATTTTTTTTTTAAATAAATATTTATTAAGGTTTTTTTTATAAAAGAAATGCACAAATAATAAACAACATTAGTTATGTCATAACAAAATCTCATAGCTTCTTTGGACTTCCTCACGTCTCCTGCTCCCACTTACATCATTGAAATTTTTTTTCAAGCAAATTATCATCTTGTTTACAATCTTATTTCCACTCATTTAAAAATAATCTAACAATTCTCCAAAAGGTTTATATTTTCCTTAATCTCACTTATCATCAAATTCCAGTCTAATTTAGTGGTGGCCGATTATTTTATGATCAAGCATCCTTCTTAACATTCAACCAAATTACAATATTTTTGTAAATAAATCTTAAATTTCTTCCAATCTTCTTCAATCCTTTCTTCTCCCAGGTCTCGGATTCTGGGATTCCGAGGCAGTTTGACATTTTGTTCCTTAAAATGGTGTTGACTCTGGAAGAGGAACTACTGCTGTAAAATATTTACTTGAGTTCTCTTTTTCATTTTGTACACCAATGTTAATAAATCCATGGGTATATCAATATATGTGCTTATAATTTGTGATATGTATTTCCCCCCCCCCGACTTTATGCCTCCCTAAGCTCCCAAAATGTCATTGGGGTTATCTAACACACTGTTACATAAAAGAAAGCTGACTGCGTGCCATTTGAGCTGGAACACCCTCAGTATGACATGTTTTATTGTTGATTTTGCCTAGTCTTTAAATAAAAATAAAAATGAGCCTTAAGTCCAAGTTTCAAAATCACTCCAGTTTGAATACAAACAGTTGAAAATGAACACAAATATGTCGATGAAATACATAACTGGATTGCATTTTACTTTTTCCTTAATCTTTATCTCCACATTTATTAAGAACTGTGCAGTGAATGTTTTAAAGGCATGAAGAAAATGCATGCATGCAGTACTCATTTGTGCCTTTTGTTTTAGGCACTGTTAAGTATCACCCTTATAGGTAATTATCTGCTCTCCTCGGTTGTTCTATCTATTCACTATTCTGTTTACATAAAGAATTTCTCCTGGGAGGTTTAGTTCTATCTCAAAAACCATCAATTTCTGGGTAATCCTGCTGGATATGAAGTGAGATATGGCACACAGAGGTGTGGAAATGCAGGAGTCATCAAAGTGTGAATAAAAGTCACCTTGAAGAGCTAATATTATTTTGCATTTTGCCTAAAGGGTGCCAGTTGTTATCTTTTGGTTCAGCACAAAATGAACAAAACACATTTTGACTGCTTAACTTCAAAATTAAATTACACTTTGAGACCATCAGTTTATAATTGAAGGCAACATATTAAATTAATTTTGGGGGAAGGTATGTTTCTTAACTAATGTATGTAAAACAACCTTTTAGTTGCTCAGTGGATGACCCAATATTTGTTGCTAAATGTGATTGTTCTGGACTGTACTACCATAGCTAATAATAGTGTTGATTTGTCATGTGTGAAAGAGGGGACTACATAGTCACTGACTTAAAATTTTCTTTGCTTACTGTACTTTGTTATGTCCTTTCTCTTTTATTTGAACTTTTTTTAAAAAACACTGTAATCCTATACAAACTTGCCTGTGAGTAACCACCATTGATCTTAATAGGATTTACTTATGAGAAGACATGCACAGGATCACAATTTTAGTCATTGTAATGTGATACAAATTGTTCCATAGGGCTTAGATGGCTAGTGACAGGTCAGGATAATATCTCTGTACATCTAGAAAAATGTAATCGTGTTAAAGTAGTCTCTCTTCTGAAAAATGTAGCTAGAATATTTGTCATATCTTCCATTGCATATAAAGCTAGCAGAGTGAAATTATTCTATTCTATTATTCTATTTTTTAATTTTTATATTTGTATCTCTTTCTACAGAGCTTGCAGGAACAGTTGAGTCTCTATCAGGTTTCCATCAAATTAAGAGTCAGTCACATCCCTGCTCACTTTCACAGCCTGAAAAAAATCTACCTTTCATTCAGATTATCAGTTTAATTAAACTTTGTTGGCTTGACCCAACCTATTTTAAATATTCTCATGCAATGAGGCATAACACCATCTGTTTGTAGGATTTTGTTACTCATAACAACAAAATAGCCATGCAAAGTCAACCAAGTTCAATGTTCAGTCCCTGGCAGTGGTCAATGAGATGTATAAGCAAAGTTTAAAATGTAGGGCAAAGTGGTGATATTTGTCACCTACTGATTCCAAGTATCTGGCAGTCAGTAGCTCTGGCTGTTGTGGTTAATAATCGCTGAAATACCTGCCCCAGCGATCCTTTAAAAGACACACACACTGACATAGCCGTCACTACAACATGCTGTAGCAATGATAAAACAGTCAAAATAATCCATACACATACACATACAGAGAGAGACTATAAACATACAGGTCACTTGCAACTTACGCATGTTTAACATTGTGATTTCAACTTTACACAGTTGATAGCTGGTTGGTTCAAATCACATAAACAGAATGCATGGAAGGTAGAGAGCTCAAAAGCTATTTTGCATTGGGTTTTCCTGGCAGCGGAAGAGCTTTCAAGCTCTCAGACTTGCTTACCGGGCTCTGGGAAGCTCTCTAGTGGGCTCTGGTGAGATTTTGCTTAAATTAGCTCTCTGCCTTGATATTCAGCACACCAGCTCCAGAAGGTAAATTTGGTCATGTTGGGGGTGCTTCCAAGGCATTGAGTATATGCATTTTTGCTTATACATGCCATCCTCTGAACGTACCCCCCAAGTAAGATGCTAGTGGCCTATACACATAATCTCCTCTGCCTCAACAAGAAGCCATTGAAATATAAAGTTTATAATTCAAATCTTTGTATTTCACATTGACCCAATTAAAACATGATTTAAAACAGCAGTCTGGCCTCAGTGCAGTGCACATACTAAGTTTCCATGAGAAGGAAACTGGGGAAGATTCATATCCTCATGGGGTACATATGGCCCCAGGGTTTTGTAGTGGGTACTATGGCAGGAAGAGAAGCAAGTTCAATTTCAACAGAGAGCAAGAGATCGAGAAAGTCATGTTTTGTATATCTAATACAACTGAGTGCTGTTTTTTTCTCCTTAGAAAAAGCAGTTTCTGAGTTTTTCTCACACATTTGGATCATTTGCCAACCTGGTGCCCTGCATATGTTTTGTGCTGCAGCATCCATCAGGCCCAGTGATCACAGCCAGAAAGGTACACTGGTTTTAACTTGTATGTTGAAGGAGTTACTAAGGGGGAAATGAACATGTTCATATATTTTAGTTATCTAGAGTTGTGGGTGGCCAACACATCAAAATCAAGTGCTTAATATTTCCTCTGCAACATATTTTGTTGCAAAAGATGAAATTAATATTAATCTTTTTATTCCCCTCCCCCAAATTTCAAAAAAAGTTATTCTAAAAATAGAAAAATACAGTTTTTAAAAAATCATTTTTATTCTGTTTTCTTTGTGTTCTGATTTTTTTTTTTTTGCATTGCCATAACCAAAGAATGACTACCCCCGTGTCACCCACCCACTAAGGATGCTGATGGCACTTAAAGTTTGAAAACTAGGATAGAAATCACAAAAAATCATTGCAAATGTTCATTAGCATTTAATGTGAATTTCTCCTAATATTTTATATGCCATTTTGCCTAATGTACACATTTTTTGCAAAGCCATTTCCCCTATCACAATACATTTATATTTGCAGTTTATGTCTGTTTTGCCCTAGTATATGCATTTTTGTGCATATTACATGGCTGATGAACTGCACTGCAAAATTCAGAAAAGTTCAAATTTTGAAGTATACCTGTGTTTTTGGTTTGTGTATTGTTTCAGATAGTGTGTATTACGTAGGTGTGTGTATTACGTAAATTTACCTTTAAATGTAAACTGAATTGAACAAACAACGAAGAACACTAGAAGAATAAGAGGTTCTTAGCAATGCCAGCAAAGGGAACAAGACATATCAACTACACATTGCAAACAGGTAGGCTTGCATTTGAATGGAACTTTACTTGCAGAAATTCTGACCATACTTCAAAGAGCTACTTTAGATGTACCCTAGAGCTTAGATAGTTGCTTATTTACTGAGTCAGACCAGTAGCTGAGGGTTTCAGGCAGTGTACATTCCCAGTCTGACCTGGTGATGTCAAAGAACTGACCCTGGGGTCTTCTGCATGCAAAGCAGATGATCTAACATTGAGCTATGGCCCTTCCTCTTGGCATATCCAGTAGGATTGGTGACTTCTGCTTTAAACATCAGAGCCCTATGCTGCATCACAAACTCCCTTCAGTTTCAAATTTGTTATGTGCCATAGTTGTTTGTGTAAAGAACAAGTTACAAAGCTTTTTGGCTCCAGGCTTTCAGGTTCCTGGCAGTTCACAACACAACATAGCTTTATTGATTGTGGTGATTTGTCTATATGCATTTTTTATACCTGACTTGAAATATATAGTGTTTTTCTACTGTCTTAAACAGGTGTGGGAAATCTTTTTTTGATCCAAGGGTGAATGAGGGATGCCTACCATGGGGCTTTTAAAAAGCATGCTACCTTTTTTTCAAGACTAATTGCTGGAGCAGAGGGATCTTCCTTGGGAGTGCAGCTGGGATTAACCTTTCCGTTCCCAGCTTCACTTGCCAGGAAGATCATTGTGCCTGACCCAGAACAACTAGACTTTTAATAAAGCTTCTTTTGGAGCCAATAAAACACACATGTCTTCCAAAATATTGTAGCACAGGGGACTTCCAGGATGGTCACAGGGTACGAAGAGAAGAATATTAACCCTTCCATTTCCAACTGTGAGACAGCAGAAAATGCCTCCTGAACTGCAAATAGTCTTGGTGTTTCCCCTTTCTATTGGCTTCATTAGAAGATTTTCCCCAAGACTATTTGCACTGGGAAAGAAGAGAAAATGGGCAAGGAATAGATGCTGTAGGCTAGATGTGGAGAGAAGGGGTTGCAGTTCCCTAAACCTGATCTAAAATATATTTCCATTTTATGGTTTTATAGCACAAAACAGCACCTGAAAATAACTAAGGCTGCAATCCTACCTCCATTTATATAGGAGTAAGCCCCACTGAATTCAGCAGGGCTTAACCTCCATGCAGAGGTGATTGGGACTGCACTGTAATTTCCTTTACTAACAACTAAAAGTTCTTCCAAGAGATCATGCACTTAACCATCATTATTATTAGCAGACCAGAGCACTGTCAGAGCAAGTACTGATATACAGACACATTAAACCAGAAGAGCCTCCCCACCACCTTTCCTTTCCTGGTAAGCAACAGTGCCCCACCTGCCAGGAAGCATCTATAGAAGCTCCACTCCACCTGGCAAGCCACTTTTGCAGAATCAACGTACAAAAGTGATACAGAAAAGTGGAAGTCCTACATGCACTTGGAGTGCTTCTGAGGGAACCGCTGCATGTCTGAAATGTCACAATGTCAAGATAGCATTTAAGCCAATGTATGTTTGCAGTGTCTGGTGCTGTGGGTTAAACCACAGAACCCAGGACTTGCCGATCAGAAGGTCGGCAGTTCGAATCCTCGCGACGGGGTGAGCTCCTGTTGCTCAGTCCCTGCTCCTGCCAACCTAGCAGTTCGAAAGCACATCAAACGTGCAAGTAGATAAATAGGTACCACTCCGGCGGGAAGGTAAATGACGTTTCCGTGCAATTCTCTGGTTCGCCAGAAGCAGCTTAGTCATGCTGGCCACATGACCCTGAAGCTGTACGCTGGCTCCCTCAGGCAATAAAGTGAGATGAGCGCCGCAACCCCAGAGTCGGCCACGACTGGACCTAATGGTCAGGGGTCCCTTTACCTTTATGTTTGCAATGCACAATATAAGAACCAAATTCACATTAGATATGAGGAACACTATACCGAGTGTGACCATTCAAAAGCAGCACAGGAAAAAAAAAGATTTCTCTCACCCAGTGTGAGACAGGGAAGTTACATCAAGCATTCTGGAAAAGCTGAGAGGTCATTGACAGTAATCCCCCTCCTCCTAAATTTGATGAATTTATTGTTGAAAACACTTTCAAACATGAGTCGTAATTGGAAACCTGGATATAAATAAACTGTGTGTGAGAGAGAATATTGGGATACAATCAGAGAATAAATCCACTATCAATGTCCAGTGTGAGTTCAAAAGTGTAATATATATATCAGATATATCAGTGGTTTGGGTTGTCTAGCTTGTGGTATTGAAGTTTCAAAGTAGTGTTCTTTAAAGATTGATTCACTAGTAGATAAAATTGTGACATTAAAGCCTTTAAATAATGAGCTCCTTGCAGTTAGAGGTTGCCACAGCTAGACAGCAAAACAATTACATTCTGTGACAGATCACAGGAAAAAATGGAAACATTATTTAAAGTAGCTGTAAATTTGCAATCTTAGCACAGTGATTATTCCTTGTCGTTTTAGAAAAGGGTTTTTCCCTACTGTCATGAATCTCATTCTAATAAAAACCTTGCAAAAGAAGTTCTCATGATTGCTTTACCACAATTATCCTGTATGAAACAGTCAACATGTGGGTCATTTTAGGATAGTTAAGTAACAGCTAATGTGTTCAATCACTGTATTATTTTTGTAGGGTTTTGCAAAAGGATCTAGGATACAATGACACTTTTATGACTGGAACAGAAGTTTTGATGGCACATTATGTCACTTTCTAAAATAGCGTTCCTCAACCTAGCACCATATAGATGACTTGGACTACAATACATATATGCTCCAGCCAAGATGACAAATTACATACCACTGATGATGGAATTTTACTCCAAAACATTTGGAAAGCAGCAGGTTGCAGATAGCTGGTCTAAACATTCTCTTGTTCTTCCTAACAGGTATCTGCTAAAAGCTAGCACAGGTGAAAGTTTAAAAGATCTGCTTGAATATAACGTGTTAAAAGGGACATACAGTTGTACCTTAGAAGTCAAACAGCTTAGTTCCTGAACGTTTTGGCTCCTGAATGTCGCAAACATGGAAGTGACTGTTCCAGTTTGCGAACTATTTTTGGAAGCCAAAGGTCCGAAGGCTTCCGTGGCTTCTGATTGCTGAAGGAGCTTCCTGCAGCCAATCAGAAGCCACACTTTGGTTTTTGAACTCAAATGGACTTCCGGAACTGATTCTGTTCGACTTCCAAGGTACACCTAACTGTATATAAGAAACACAAGCTGAAAATGGAGCATCCAAAATATAGAAGGAAGGAAATGTTATGAACTGCGCTTAGATTAACTATCACTGAAACATTGCAAAGTATATTACTGTTTGCACCAGCTCACAATAACCCAACAAAGGGCTAGTTTTCACCTCATTAACTGAATAGGCTGTTATTTTAGTGAACTCTGCCTGCTTAGCTTTTGTAGTATTATACATTGCAATATGCTAAGAGCATAATCACAAATCAGGAAAACTATCTTTCTAATAGAGGCGCTACAGGTCAAACACTATTCTTTGAGTCTTCTCAATAGTTATGGGCTCCATAGTTATGGAACGAATGAAGTGAATTGTGTGGAGAGACGGGGGCTCTGCTCTAACATATCTGAATACAAAGGAAAACTATATTGCTACAAAGCTTTTTTTACTCGCATTCTTACTAGAGTGATGTAGTGTATTGTAGTCCATCATGAATTAAATAACCCCCCAATGAAATATCACTTTTACCATTTCACTTTGTAGCCCATGGTATGAGCCTCCTCTTAGTGAAACTCTTCTGACTTCCCTTAAAACGTAAGTAGTAGCTTGATTCTCACCTAACAACAGTCATCTACCCAATAATATACAACACATTTATCACTTGAAAGGCTGCTTCAGGGAGATGAACAGCAGTTCTTTCTCTTTCTCAAAGTGACAGTTAAATTAATCCATGTCCAAAGCATTCTGAAAAGTTCCCAAATACATTATTTTTTTATTTTTTATTTTGCATAGAGCTGAATCCCTGTTTTGAAGATCTTCTTGCTGGAATTTAGCCTAGCATATTGCAACTTTGTGGAGCCAAGAAAACACTCAGGGACCACTCAGTTGCAGATGTTCATAAATATCCACAATGAATGCTGGATAGGAATGTGACTTTCCCACATAATAATTATTGCTACATGCTTAGCCCTTTTGGCATACCCTCAAATTGCTCCAGTGGCAAACATACTGCTTCTGAAACCTGGAATTATTTGTAGTCATTATTGCTAGTAACCATGGAAGGGAGAGGGGAGGAGGAGGAAGGAAATGCAACACCATGCACAAAGGGCAAATAGCAGAGATAAAATCCCACTCCTTCCACTAATAAAATGTGAGTAGGGTGGAAGCAGAGATAACCCTTTAGCTATCTCAATACAGTGGCCTTATTCCCACATTTTGGTGAACCAAACTGTGGTTTATCAGGAGTGCGTGAATATCCTGGCTCCTGGAGGGGAGCTTGCACCTACTTTGTCCTCCCTGTCCTTTTTGCACAGTGCAGCCAAACCAAGGCTTCACTTAGCACGTCATCTGAACCTGGAATCTTTAACTACAGGAAAACCTTGGTTAAGGAGGAGAGACCTTAAGCAAAATCCTAGTTTCGGATGGCATGCGAAGTCAAATGCTGGACTTAGTGCTAAAAGAACCGGGAGAAACAAATAGGATGTCAGCTCCTCTCTAAGACCTAGTACATTTGCCCGGTCACAGTAAAATGTAATTTGGTTTACTATGACTACTGAATTACACAAAAAAATGCCCAAGGAGATCCATAACTCAGGGTTTCAAAGTCATAGCATTGGAAATAGGGCTGCTATGGGGTTTTCTCTTTTTCAATGCCTTGAACTAAGCCTGGGAACCTAAAAATTGCAGGATCTTTAAGAAAAATAAAAGCCATTTAAAAATATGTATGTGAGTATATATTGGTGTGTGTACATTCCATTACTGAAATCCCTTCATCTATAGATCTAGAATATAATGTGTTCACAGCTGGCATGAGTTACTGTGTTAACGTCTCAAATATAGCTTAATTTATAACACTTCAAGAACTAATGATATAGCATTAATCATGTTTGGTAACATAAAATATATGTTTTAAGTTAATATGTTTGGAATTGTTTAGGCATCAATTGGGTTATATGTGCAAAAGTGGATAAATTATTTCTCAGACCAGGTGTTCTTAGACACAGTACAATTTCTTCAAAAATAATTTCTGCCCAAAGGCAAGTACAGACAGAGGAGCCTTCAAGTAATTCTGTGTTCCTATTGTAATTTTGAAATTCAGTGCATTTAGTAACCAATGTCTCAAAGGAAAAAAACAACTTTCATTTTTGTCTCCCACAGCTATTCCAACAGGGAAAGGTCTGGTTTCTGAAAATGCAGCTCATTAAAATGAAGAATTTTCCAGACTTTGATATATACAGTTCACTGGGGACCTACTACCTGTGCACAGAGCTGTTAGGTCTAATAGGAGGTGGCTGCACAGCAGACTACATCTTGATTACATCTTACATTTATAAAATATGATGAGTTGTATGTGGCACTCTTACAGCAGTTTCTAAAATACAGATTTTTTAAAAAAACATTCACCTGTCCAGTTTCTAAAATACAGAAGATTTTTTTAAAAAACATTCACCTGTCCATGAAAAAAAATCTGACATTACTTTTAACTGTTTCATAAATAAGTGTTTAGCCTAGTAAATTTAGCCTTAATTTAGCTCAATTTATTAACTGCCCAGTATGACAACATTTTTGTTGATATTTTGAGACTACCTTCCTTATCTAAAACATGTGTCTCCATCACTGTCCTTCAATTGCATTGTAACATCATCTCCAGCTATCAGCTATTGTTCTATTGCCATGTACTTTCAAGCAGGGTCTAAATATAACAACCAGTGATATGCATACCAGTATACAATTTGGACAAAAGCATAAGCATTCAAGCGCAGCTAGTTTGTAATTTATTTATTGGGCTTATCCAAACAATACTGATCTCAGAGTTGAGTTCAGAGCTCTCCACTCTTTCCTCTAGAGATACTTCTCTCATTGAGCAGGTGACCTGTTCTCTCCTCCCACAGCAGTCAGCCTCACCTGTCCCACTGCTAGGCTAGATGTTATATAATTAGCAGGGACATGAGTAACTTTCTGCTCTTTCTGATTACAAATAATATTTGAATTTGCATACGCCTTTTTCACCTTCAGGAAAAAAGACCCTTTTCTCTGTCACTTTTCCATGACTTGGCTTTCTTCTGTAGGTATCCACATGCCATCACATTTATATTTAAGTATATTTTAAATTACTTTAAACATACAGTTTCTAATTTTGATTAAATATGAATCTGGTCATTCATTCATTAAATGTATATACTGCCCTTCATCTGAGAATCATAGGGCAGCTTACAATATAAAAACAAAAAATACATAACATAGTAACAAAAACAAAAAAAAAATCTCCCACAGTTTGAAAGGCCATAGGTTGTTTAATTAGCCAAAGGCATGGGAGAAGATGAATGTTTTTGCCCTATGCCTAAAGATATTGTTGCACACCACCCCAGTCTCTGAGCGGAGATTCTAGGGGTTCCACACATGGTTGCCTAGGGTTCTTACTTCCTTTAGGAAACTGAGGCACAGCAGAGACGATGGTGTCATTTACCATTCTCTTTTGATCTTTCCCCCCCCTGAATGACCTATCAACCAGACTAGCACCTCAACATAGGACACTAGCCAGGCTTAATTAGCTTTTGATGCTTGCTAATTCCAGGACATTAGAAGTGTTTATTACACAATTTAAAACTAGGTGACAGACCTGTGTGTATTAACACTCTATGCATTAATTAAATGTCATTGTCTGCTGGACCCAGAAATTTAAGGATGTCTAGCACCCACAAAGGATGCGGGTGGCGCTGTGGGTTAAACCACAGAGCCTAGGACTTGCCGATCAGAAGGTCAGCGGTTCGAATCCCCGCAACAGAGTGAGATCCCGTTGCTCGGTCCCTGCTCCTGCCAACCTAGAAGTTCGAAAGCACGTCAAAAGTGCAAATAGAGAAATAGGTACCGCTCCAGTGGGAAGGTAAACAGCGTTTCCGTGCGCTGCTCTGGTTGATCAGAAGCGGCTTAGTAATGCTGGCCACATGACCCAGAAGCTGTATGCCAGCTACCTTGGCCCATAAAGCGAGATGAGCGCCGCAGCCCCAGAGTCGGTCACGACTGGACCTAATGGTCAGGGGTCTCTTTACCTTTACCTTTAGCACCCACAACCACAGAGCCTAGGACTTGCCAATCAGAAGGTCGGTGGTTCAAATCCCCACAACGGAGTAAGCTCCCATTGCTCGGCCCCTGCTCCTGCCCACCTAGCAGTTCGAAAGCACATAAAAGTGCAAGTAGATAAATAGGTACCGCTCCAGCGGGAAGGTAAACGGCATTTCCGTGTGCTGCTCTGGTTTGCTAGAAGTGGCTTAGTCATGCTGGCCACATGACCCAGAAGCTGTACGCTGGCTCCCTCGGCCAATAAAGTGAGATGAGCGCTGCAACCCCAGAGTTGGTCACGACTGGACCTAATGGTGAGGGGTCCCTTTACCTTTAGCACCCACAAACTCATAACACTATGTAAGGAAAGGACTGTTTATTGAGGAGTGTTTTTTTTTACCACTGTCTCCTTCAAGCAGGCAGGGACCACCTCCTCTTGCAGGGAGGCAGTAATCACCACTCAGGCCCAGCCAGATGTCCCCTCCAGTTTTTATCAGCCAAGAGGAATGAGAGTCCAGAGCGGAAGCAGCTGCTTCCTTATCCTTGTCCTCAAGCCTCACTAACTGAGAGTCATCCAACATAACAGGACCAGATAGTGCTCTGGACACCAAATGAAATTCATGTGCTGTAACAGCTGAGTCATGGTGCCACTGGATGCAAGAGTCCCCCCCCCCCAAAAAAGAAAATGCTTTGCAAACAAGTCACAGTGAGCTGCCATTGGTTCTGTCACCTCCTTCAGGCCAGACAATAAAAAAGACTCATATTATCTGGAAAAGCTCTGCTGAATGAGAATGCACAATGAGGGTGCAATGGAGGCAACAGAATACATCCTCTTTGCAGCATTCAACGCCTCTAATTAGTCTTGATGGTGAGCCCTCACCATCAGTGTTTGATGGCACGACGGGAGCGTGAGTATATCAGGGTTATATCAGTATATCTGAACAAAATGCAATAGGGAATACTCAAGGCATGTGACCAACAGTGCAATCCTATACTTCTCTACCTAAATGTAAGTTCCATTGAGTTCAGTGGAGCTTACTTCCTTGAAAATGGACAAATGAAAGTAACTGCTTGGATTGGGGGAAACAGAGTATAAAGTTCTGCTCTCCTGTATGCAGGTAAACTACAATGTAACTTTTATTCAAATGTAGCCCCCTTAGAATGTATTCTTAAATTCTAACAAATTTACTTTTTACTTTTAGTCAAGTTGTTGCTATATCTACTGAAAAACCAGCCAAGGTCTTAAATCTCTTTAAACTCAAAGTATAAGCATCAAAGTAACAGATACATACCACACTAATTCCTGAATAATCTCAGTTGTATTTTAAAATGCAGTTCAGAAAAAAATAGCATACATTCTTATATATCTTTGTGCAATCTTGTACTTTCACAGGCAAACAGAATTTTGCAACTGAATGACTGCTGAACCTCTGCTGATATAGTTAGGTAATTCCTAGCTATTATGCTGTAGAGGTTTGATGTGGAGTTGCAAGACTGCAATCCAACCCCATCTGCTGACATTTTTGGGAAACTGCAGCTTAATCCAATTGAGATAGCACAATTTAGAAAGACCAATCAATGTTCTGCATGTTTCTTTATGGAATATAACATAGTATGATCACATACAGTATACATTATAATCCACAGGTGGGAAATAAATCATATCAGATATTCAAATGTAATGAAGAGCTTTTTGTAATCACACAAGTTTACAAGAGGAGCAGCAATGTTGATAATTTCGTAGAATCATAGACATGGAAGGGGCCTTGCAGATATTCTAGTCTAACTTCCTGCTTTCCAGTTTCTACTAGAAAATCTTCAACAGGAAAGGCTTCCACATTCCTGGCTGCTACTGTAAACCCACCCTCTCTCATCATTCCATCTGTACCTTAACTTGATCTCTGCTGCTACTTTTTTGAGGCAGATTATTTTGAGTGAAATAGGGAAAACAATCCCACTTTAAGACTTTTTTTTTTTTTTTTAGAATGCTCTGGAAATCCAATAATCTGTTCTAGAAGTACCTAACAGTTTGACATCTCACCTGAATGTGCTGACAAATTAGTAAGAACAAAGTGTCTATAGGTGGCATGCAACAAAGTAATTTGATCAATGTAATGCATTTTGGCTGTACAACAGAACCCCCCCCCCCCCGTTTTCTCCCATCTACCCTCTAAATCTGTTTTGGGCATTCCCTCAACCCACCTGAGCAGATCTGGAGAGCGTGTGGGGCATGCATGATGAGGGGAGGGGGAAGTTCCATTTCACAAATGGAAATCCTTGTGCTAATGGAAGGAGTGCATTGTATACTGTGTATAATGCCATGCATATCCTACTATATAACAAAAATGCAAGAGTGCCATCATGCTACAGTTTTCTTGGCCACAGGCAGAAGGCACTGTGAACCACAGCATGACAAAGAGGAAGTGAATAGACAGACCAGATGAGTCACAGAGGGATATCAGATTTCCATCAACCTTCAGAATCAGTATTCATCATTAAGAGACTCAAGTAAAAATGGTAATTACTCTTCATTTGAAGCATACTGTTTGCCTGATCGTCTTAGGCCTGAGGAACCATAAAATTGGAAGCTGTTATACGAAATCTATTAATAGAAGTATTTAGAAGTCCTAGAAAATATGTAACTAATTAATATTACTTGGGAAACTTGGCTGAATACCTGAAACAATTTTACTTGATCAGATGATCCTTGGCCTCCCTTCGCTCTAAGCCATATTTATGTAAGAACAGAGTGTTTTGCAGGAGCTAATACTGTCACACACCATATTAAGTCACATATTATTTTGTAAAATGAGTCTGGAGATTTTGTGGGTATACTCATGTAGTACTACTATTCTGGATGAATGAAAAGATGGGTGAGCATTTGAAATAAATGTGACCACAGAATGGAATATTACTGTTGTGATAGCCATCTTAAATAAAGAGGACCTAAAATAATCAGAATATGAGATTGCAAAACTACATTTCTTGGAAGGAAAACACCATGTTTCAGGCCAGTTGTGTACGCTTGGTTACAGGCACCCTGATAAAGTCAAGGATGACATCAGGCCTTGCAATTCAGAGCTTATGTGTGACCATCAGTCTATGGTCTTGAAATTCAAAGAATATCTGCAATGATCAAGAGACTGAGCAGAGAGTATAAGAATTTTGAAAACGCAGCCATTTTGGGGTGAAATCTTCTGCAGCACCCCATGGAGCTGTGCAAAGCTTTGTCTTTCTGCCATTCAATTTCAGTTGACTAGCCATCTAGTCAACTATCTTTGGTAACTATATCCTTGCAGAGAATGTGTGAATTGGTTCTCTTATTGAGGATATTGAATAAATTACCGTATTTTTAGCTCTAAAAGATGCACCCGATCATAAGACGCGATCCCTCTTGCTGTTCTGGTTTCTGGGATAGCTGTGCAGCCTGCATTCACTCCATAAGACGCACACACATTTCCCCTTACTTTTTACGAGGGAAAAAGTGCGTCTTATAGAGCGAAAAATACGGTAAACATTTTTGAAAACCAGTACCTTTACTGTGGTTTTTGTGTCCTCCATCTCCAATCCCAGGTTGCACTCGCCTCCGACATTCCTTTCTGCATACTCTTCTAGACATTGGGTCAAACTGCCTAAAGGGTTGTTTTACAGCACAATTTGTATGGCTCATGTTTTTGGCACTCTGAGCCTAAAATTCATTTTCATCTACAGAGGTGCGAATGGAGACCAATATATATTTCCCCCTCTGAAGCAATGCTGCCAATTAATGTTCGTGGGAAGGGATTCCCCTATAGTCTTTGGTAAGGTAGGCACATTTATTATTTTGCTCATATTTAACTTAACTAAACAGAAAACGAATGCCAAAACCAAAACTCCAACTCTGCAGATAGACTAAAAAGATCAAATGGCTGTGATAAAATTCAATAGAAAATAAAGCAATTACCTGAACAATGGCTGTATGCAACAAACTGGTAATATATTTTTCAAACAATCTACAAGGCAGCAAGGTGGGCTATAAATAATAAATTTGAAGCCATATGTTTTCTGCATTCCCCACCTTCCTGGATATGCATGCCTATCATGCAATCATAAGGTAATGGGGTGGATAATTTGAAGCTAAACCACCTTATCCAAAGTTCTGCTGGGTTCTTGTGATACTCCATCTTTTCCCTGTTTAAAAAAACCAAATATTTTACTCCCCTTCGCAACAATGGGAAGGAAATAACGAGGAGACTAGACTTCTCATACATTTCTTCTGGAATAGGGCATATTGGGGGAATAGGAAATCACTGGATCCTAGAGAAGAAGGCTTTGGGCTGAACCCGGCATACCTCCAAACTGAACTCCTCAAAAAGGAGAAAAGAGGATACATATTTGCATAAAATTTGCATATGCCACTATATATCCAGAAATACAGAAACAATTACTATGATTTAAATAGGAAATCCTAATACCAAGCCCAGTACATTAACATGATCCATTGGGGTTACTGAGGTACCCACTACTGTTGCCTGTCTCCTTGTCCTGCCCAAGGTGATTACCTTGGAAAGAGGGAAGCAGTGGCTTGAGCCAGAAGCTTGCCAAAGGCTTAAACTTCAGCTTCTATGTCATCCTGTAAAGCAATGGCAAGCACATGGATTTATTACCCATTCTATATCAATACTGTAACCATTAGGGAAATGAGGAGGCATTACAACACAGCAGATAGGAACAGTGGTGCAAGATATGAACTGAACCTATCCAGTTTGGGGTGAGGAGTGCTTCCTGCTTCACCCGCTCCTGGAGCTCCATATCTCTGGTCACCTGTTACAGGTTGGCTTCAAAGGCGCCAGGAAATACTACAGTCCTGAAGGCGAGTCTCAAGATTACACCCTTCACCCTTAAATGTGCCCAAGGGTCTTTATGAAACCTTAACAACCTGATAACTTCCCATACCTATTTAATGGCTACACCCCTCCTGGCTAACTAAACCCACTGCCAAATCCATGCAGAGTAGGCAAAATATGAAAAGAAAAACCACCACCCACCAGGAAGGCCAATCAGCTGGCAAGCAAACAATTCCTATTTGACCCCAATGCCTGTACTGAATAAAGGGAAGGAAGGTGGGCACCTGCAAGATTAAGATCCAAGAGAAAGGCAGGGTACTTAAATAGCTCCAGGTTGGCTTCACTCCCTTCTCCAGTGGCAAGAAGCCCACACCTGCTGTACCCATCTTTGTACATGCATCTTTGTGCTGAAGTCAGGTGGCAGGCCTTACATTCCCTCAGCATCCACAAAGGCCACTCACCACCACAGCCACAGGTGTTTTGGGTACAGCAGGTGTGGGGTTCTTGCATGGTGGGGGCATACTAACCTGTAATCTTCCCTGGAAGAAGTGCTTTTGGGATCATTTTATTACTTGGAAAACAGTTGTGTCAACTGACTCTTTAGTGTTCAGCTGCTTCATCAGGAGAGGAAATTGCAGGTGGAGCATTTCATTAATTTTTATACAAGTTAAAACAAGTCACCCAGAGATGCCTTATGTTTCAAGCCATTAACAGATTGCTTTAGGAAAGGTCAGATCATTTTTACCTATTAAACGCAAGATATATACAGTATATGCCAACACATATATAAAATGTTAAGAGATTGCTTCTTGTTCAGTGGGGAGAGAAGAAAGACAGGAGGCACAGATTTCAAAAGACAGGCACAGTAATATCCATCTGTCCCTGGAGTAAATGTTACAACACACTAAGAGGTTCCGTCAGAGCCCATTGGTTTGTCAACATTTATATATTTGGGTTTTCCCCCCAGACAGTATATAGAACCGTCAAGGAAAATTAGATTTGAGACAGAGAGTAGACATGAGGAAGCACAGGAGAATTAATAAAGTTCAAGAACAGAATAAACATTTGTGTTATCAGAGGGCCATTCAAATGGGACCTCCAGACAACTTGGAGGGTTTTTTTTTAAAACATTGATTATATTGGTCGAGCATCCACAACAATGGGTGCTCTTCTGTGAGAGAAAGTAAGAGAAATGTGATTCATACAACCCCTTTAGATTATTTTTCTGCTTTACTGTTTACTTTGAAATGATTTTATATGAGCAGCTCTTTCAGATATTCTCTGCTGCATAATATAAAATTTATTTTTGCTACCACAGCAGCACATTTTATGATAATAAGATGGTAATCCAAAGGGTAAAACACAATGCAGCAATCAAAATAAGTACAAATAATTAGAGCCACCTCCATCATGTGGAAAATAACCCACTTGGGTACCACTGAGCATTCTGAGTCCATTCACATTCAAATGTGCTCTTCCCACAGACTAATCTCTTAATCAGTCAAATCACCACTGCTGTGAAAGACACCAAATGAAGAAAAGTTAATATATCTATGCATCTGTGGTGATATCCTACACAAATAATTTAAAACAAATATGCATGAAAGTCATGAGAAAAGGATCTGCAATACAATAGCTAGGGTTTAGATATATCCAAAAAGAATCTCTCAAAGATGAGGGAAAGCAAATACAAACAATTATAACTGATGTTTAGAGCTACCAGCTTAGGAGGGGAATTGGTTTTCTGAACAGGAAAAGAAAGGTAGATTGTATATAAAGTTTTTGTAATGCAGTTTATGACTTCTTGAAAGTTAGGAAACAAGAACCAAAAAAATAAAATAAAATATGAAGGTCTAGGCCTGGAGTAGTAGAATTATCTGGTCTTAACCAGATCATTACAAATTGAAAGGTAGGGATGAAAAGTTCTGTCAATTCTGGTTCTCTCTCTCTCTCTCTCTCTCTCTCTCTCTCTCTCTCTCTCTGTCTCTCTATTACACTTTTCTTTGAAAATACAAATTAAAAATAAATCAAACAAAATAGATGCAAAAGTTCTCTCAGTTTCTCATTTTTCCAATCTGAAATCTGGTTCTCTGCATTTCTGCCCCATTTGTGAATTTTCTTTTTAAAAATCCTTATGAAAATTTTTCATTTAATGTGAATTTCGTGCTCGCTTCGGCAGCACATATACTAAAAATCATTTAATGTGAATTTCTCCCAATAAATACATTTTTGTATGCAGTTTTGACCAATGTACACATTTTCACCAAGAAAAATATTCTAATAACATGCATTTTAGAATCAGAACCATAGTGTTCGAAGGGACCCTTATGGTCATCTAGTCCAACCCTTGCAATGCAGGAGACCTGCCCATAGCAGTCCCTAGGTGGGCTCCAACCTCCAACCTTCTGGTTAACAGCCAGATACACTGACTCATTCATTGCACCATAGGGTAGAGGACCTGAAGAGCACCCAGAGATGGCAATTTGAGGTAGATTCAAGAAAGCAAAAACACAAAAAAATTATTCAGACTTTAAACCCTTTGTGTGATTCCCCCCACCTCCCATCCTGTGGAACCTCTCTCATGCTGTCAGGGACTGGCTGGATGATGAGGAATGGTGAGAGGCTTCAGCTGGATAAGCCCCTAGGGAAGCCTCAGAAGAGGAAGGCTCAGAGCAAGGGGAGTGGTGGTGGGACACTGAAGACAGGTCAGAAGATGAGGGGGGGGGCAGAATTGTTGGATGCTGAACAAGCAACAGGCTTGAGTGAGAGAGAGGAAGAAGAGGCAGAAAGCATTGCAGATGCAGGACAGGCAGCTGAGGAGGAGGTGTCTGAAGCTGCAACAGATTCTGTGATGGCCTGGGAATTGGATTCAGAGGCTGAACCTGAGGAATCCCAGCCTGCACAGGAGTCGGCTGAGCTGGGGTTGGGGCTTGAACCTGAAGGGCCCTCAGCTGTGCCGGATCCTCAGGAGCAGACACCAGCTGAATCCGCTCTGGCTCCGGAGGTGATCAAGGACCCATTGCCTGCAGGTGCGCCTCTCTCAGCCCTGTCAGGGGAAGGTGAGGTTGCCTCTGGGTCCAGTAACCCTCCAGCCTCTCTGGAGCTGCAGAGGCTCAGGGCAGAGAGGAGGAGGGAACTACGTTCTCACAGGAGGAGCGCTCGCTTTCAGGCCAGGAAAGGCGAGTCACCTGTGGACCGGGGCTGCCCTAGGCCCCAGAGGAGATAAAGGCCAGCCAGCCCAGTCCCAGGTTGCGGGAGCAACATCATTGGTAACCTGTTCCTGCTGGCACCCTGCTCTCCTGCCAGAGTTCCTGACCACGCCCGACTCCTCGCTTTGGACCTCGCTTTGCCCCTGACGGACAGCCTCCATACCCTCGACCTGGGACCGGACTCAGACCATGCCACACGGTAACCCCCCCGGGACCAGCGCAGATTCACAGGAGCCAGCTGGTCCTACTGTATTCACATCCCCTCTCCCTTGCCTCCAAGGGCATGGACAGCTTTGCATGTAGCAGAGCAGAGAGCACAGAGGGCAAAGGGTCCTCCTCCCCAATGATGTTTTAAGACTGCTGGGAAAACAGCAGGACCAATAGGAGGCTTAGGTGGAAGTGGGAGGCACTGGCAACTGTTTTACAGGATCAAATCTTGCCCATAGGTTTCTCTGTATTCTGTTTCCTTGAATAAAGAATAAACTTTACTGCTTTTTTCTGAGTCTCGGTGCAGACCTGCAGCTGAACCATCTCTGACAAATGCATAGGCTTCCAAAGTGCAAGTGTCCATGGCAACAAGTGGATGTCCAGAGGACAAGGGGCACACCAGGCACCCAGGGGCCAAGGCTGGCAGCCACAGAGACGATGAAGCACTTTTGTGCAAGCCCCATTCCATGCCCAATAAGCGCAGGACACCTTTGCCCAGAGGTGCTGTGGCCCATAGATTGTAGCAAAATACTGGGCGAGGTTTTGCCCAGTATCTTCTCTGTGTAATGGGCTCATGGGAAAAAGTTGTCCCATGAGCCCTTGCTGAACAGAGGAGGGGAAGCCTATATAAGACTGCTTTCCCTGGATCTCACAGCCATTTTGCTTTGAGAGCTTCCCACCCAACCACCCTCAGGCTAGAGCCTTCACTGGGCTATTTTGGGTTGTTGGTTGACAGGGCTAGAACAGAATTTTTCTCTCTTAACCTGATTGGCACTTGGTGGGGTTTTTTTCCTTCCTCCCCTCAGTGAAATTATGGCTTTCCTTTGCTAGGCGGAATAATGTTTGTATGAAGATGGAAATGGCATTGGTCAGGGTCAATATAGTATACAGTCTGGTTGTTTTGTTGCTCTCATGGGTCACATATTGTGCCAGCCTGGGCAATTAACATGTGAATGGGGCTATAAGAATTCACTGCCATGAGATCTGTTTATGGTGGTAGGATTAGATGAATAAGATAAATCTAGTCATGGTTTGACCATACAGTTTTCAGAGGTAATATGTTTCTGATTACCAAATGCCAGGGACTAAAAGAGAGGGGGGTAACATTATGTTATTTATCAGAGCTTCTGAACATTGAAAGGTATTTATCTGTCTCCCATCAGAAGCAGGCTTCTGGACTGGATGAGGGTTTGCTTGATCTTATGATCTTAAATTTCTTTCTAAAGGAAAACAATAAGTTTTTATTTGCTTCCAAGAACAGGAAAAAGCAGTAGACAACCAACCATGCTGGGTGAACTGGGAAAAGAGAATGTAAAGGCTGAAGTAAGTAGTGTTTCCTGGTCTTAAGAGATCAGAGGGCTCCAAGGAGACTTTAAGAGCCAATTCTTACACATTCACAGTCATACTGTGTGAGCCAGGGGTCTTCTTGGTTCATTTTGCCTGGGCCTTTGGAAAGGTATGGGCAGCCATAAAGTTTTTGGATAAAATCAGCCTCTATTTCAGGCACTGTTCAGCATTATGCCTATTCATAATGTAGAAGAGCTAATCATGTCATTATAACTTACATTGTACCACAAATTTGTTGTTGTTTAGTCGTTTAGTCGTGTTCGACTCTTCGTGACCCCATGGACCAGAGCATGCCAGGCATTCCTGTCTTCCACTGCCTCCCGCAGTTTGGTCAGACTCATGTTTGTGGCTTCGAGAACACTGTCCAGCCATCTCGTCCTCTGTCGTCCCCTTCTCCTTGTGCCCTCCATCTTTCCCAGCATCAGAGTCTTTTCCAGGGAGTCTTCTCTTCTCATGAGGTGGCCAAAGTATTGGAGCCTCAGCTTCAGGATCTGTCCTTCCAGTGAGCACTCAGGGCTGATTTCCTTAAGAATGGATGCGTTTGATCTTCTTGCAGTCCATGGGACTCTCAAGAGTCTCCTCCAGCACCATAATTCAAAAGCATCAATTCTTTGGCAATCAGCCGTCTTTATGGTCCAGCTCTCACTTCCATACATCACTACTGGGAAAACCATGGCTTTAACTATACGGACCTTTGTTGGCAAGGTGATGTCTCTGCTTTTTAAGATGCTGTCTAGGTTTGTCATCGCCTTTCTCCCAAGGAGCAGGCATCTTTTAATTTCGTGACTGCTGTCACCATCTGCAGTGATCATGGAGCCCAAGAAAGTACACAAATAACTCCATTCTATTCAGCACTATTAGCATGCAACAGACTTGAGCATACTGAAACACAATATGCAGAGTCTATAGACATCTATTTGAGGTTTCTTATTATCAGCTGAAGTAGCAGCACTCTGAGGTGTAATTGACCCTGCTGTGTGATCAGTCATATAGCCAGCACAGAATTTTATATGTAGAAAAGAGGAGGAGAGCCTTTTTCTTTCAGAAAAAAGACTGTGGGAAGGTCTGTCATATTCTCCAAGTACCATAATTAGAGACTTTTTAAAAAAGTACACACACAGACTATTTGCAACAATTTGTTTCTAGCAAATCTTGGAGCACACTAGAATATATTTGAATCATCTCCTGCTCCTAACAAAAACTAATTATCATTGAGGCAATGTCTGTGATAGTGGAGACACAGCATCTAATAATTTGCCCGGGAAATGGTGATATATTGGACAAAAATCTGCTCTACACAGGTGACAAGAGAACAACGCAGGAAGTGCCAGGACTCAGATTCACTTCTGTCATTCAGGGGAAATGTTTTACAATGTCTGAGGAGATGGATCATTAAGGGCAAGATCGTTACACAGTTCATGGACCGGGGAAACCTTTGCAAAGAGGGTTACTGTTGGCAGAGTGAGCTCAGACAGGTGTCTGTGTGGCTCTAAGCTGAAAATGACATTCTCGGAAATGCTCAGGATCATCTGTTCTATACAGGACAAGGGTCTGTAGCTTTTATGGAGCTGCAGTTTCTGATTTTTCATGGTATGGGACACAGCACCATAGTGGTGTTGCAACCTGCATTCAGAAGAAAACAGAATGAATAAAGGAAGGATGACAAGTCCCATGTATTAAGCTCTATTCAGGATGGGACGGTGGGGCAGGGGAATAATATAATTTCTCAGATGCAATCTATTTATACTTGGCTTTTCAAGCTTTATTGAACAGAACAAATAATGGAAAGAAACGCCTGTAATGTCCCTTCTTTATACACCACGCTAATGTTTCATACTCCAACTCCATACCCTTTCCAGTTTTCTGAAACTTTCAATAGAAGTCTCCTTCTGTGAAACTTTTTGGAGTATGTTTAATAAAGCTAAGGGCTTGCTAAAATTCAAGACATGTGACAGTACCTTTAGTAACAAACAAAAGTTTTGCAAATTAAAAGCTATGAAAAGTAAATGCAGGCTTTGATTCAAAGATGCAGCTGGAGAAAAATAAAGGATTGGGGACTATAATATTAATTTTTTAATTCTCCTGTGTTGTTCTTGAAACTCATGTGTGTACCTGAGCAACTACTGTGGTACGTAGTATCTGTTGATCAAAACTGAAAATTAAATGCTTTATTTCAATTCATATGCATAAGCACAGTATGACTCACACTATCGGATACAAAAATGACCATTCTGGATATGGAACAATCCAATATAAATTACTCATAAGTCTTTTGCATCAGTCCAATGCTGTGCATGTTTTTTCACAAACCAGGTGGACTGAGCTGCGTGCATAAAGAGTTTGACATATTGAAATTCATGAATAAGAGACAGGGGTGGAACTTACTGTGCAAAATATACAGTTAGTATTGAGTATAGTAGTCATATTAAGTTAACAATTTCAGGTTTCATATAACAAAAATATACAGGGATAATCATGGTGTTCTTAAATTTATGATACTGCAGGCATGGATAAAAATTATGTATTTCTTAAAATAAATTTGAAGGAAACCCTTGAATATAAATTGCATTTAGCATTCAATTTCCATGTTTTCGAGCCCAGAAAAAGCATAAAAAGGACCATAAAACATTAATGAACCTGGCCTTGACATTTAAATTCTATACATTTTAATGTCCTTTTGCTTGCATTTGATTTCTTTAGGGACCTTTTGCTGTATACGTAGCATAAATGTTTGTACATATGCTTGGTTCACCCTACAGGAAATATGACAGCAACTGTAAATATTAAAATGGTCTGAACAAAGTATAACCTTTTCTTAAATGGATAACTTAACTTGAACACTTCCTGACTTTTTCCGCAATGAGAATGTATTTGAAATATAAAGCCTACATAAAATTCAACCTCATGGCAGCCAATTTAATTCTTAGAGGGTACTATGTAGAAATGAGAAGCTACAGGAATTTAACCACACACACACACACACACACACACACACACACACACACACAAATTTCTGATTTTTATACAAGCTTATTTTTTGTAAAGCACAACAAATGTGTTGTAGAATACAACACATGTAATGCACGAAATTTACAGTTTTATACATACATAAGAATATTTTTGTATATGGGTCAATGATACATATATATAACTGTTATATGTGCTAGCAGAACTGTTTAGCCAGATACCATCTACTGTTCTGAATGCATGCCATTCTGATCTCCTTATGGAGGAACAGCAGGTTATAAATAATTCAGAATATCAATCTAACATGACTTACATTAGTGCAAACATTTCCACTTACAAAATGGACCCATCTCCCCTCTTCTTTCTCTACTATACTGCTTTTGGGGTTCTCCTGACCCCCTCCCCAGAACAGATCTGAGGGAGGTGGGGAGAACACAGGGGGGATATGAGGGGGAAGACCTGTTCCTGTTTCACCATACTGGGAGTGGCTGTTGTGGTTCTGGTGTGGCCATGGCAGGGGCTGGTCTCCTGTTCCCTTGGCTTTGGCACAAGTTCTTGGTATTGGGTTGGATCCTTAGTTCATGCGGGTGCAGGGTGGACCCCCCTGGTCTGTTGTCATGGGGTATCCCCTTAAAGGAGCTGTGTGTTTTTGTGTTTGTGTGTGTGTTCCATGTCCAGACACCCAACTTGGGCCTTAGAATCCCCTTGGCTCAGTGATCTTGCTGGGTCACCCATGCAATGCATGTCACAGGGTGACTCTTAACCTTGGTCAACTCCGTCTAACCATCAGCTTGTGGACGGGCTGGTTGATCCTAGGATACACACCAGATGCTTGCGTAAAAATACCTGTAATAAATAAAGTTGCGCCCTTATTTCATTCCATCATGTTGCCCTGTCTCTTCTGTTGAATGGCTGCCTGTATGTGCTTTCACCCTGCCACTGGCTCCACTACGACTGGGCCTGCGAAGCTCCAATGAGCTAGTGGGAGTCCTTGCACAAGTTTCCACTGGCATACTGGGTAAGCATACTGGCACAAAGACCACAACCCAGAAAGCTGTGTTGACTTTCAATCAAGGTATTGAATATATACAATAGTATGTACGTACATATGTATTTGTAGCAGGAAACTATAATGCTTTATTGCAAACAAAACAAAACAAAAAACACCCTACCTTTAGAAGTCCTCCAAAATATCTAATTAAAAATGAGATGTGATGGGATTTTCTTTGAAAAACCCAAGTTCAAAACGCAGCTGAGTTTGTGACGCTAATTCCGATTTCTATTACAGTTATTTCATCAAGATGGCAAAAATACATTAGTGTTTTTTACATGAATGCATAGAAAAGAATGGTATTTCTGTTCTGCAATTTCCCTGCTGGGGGCAATATCACACCACTTCTCTTCAGCAAATAACCAGAAATAACAAAGTAGCATAAAAACTGAAAACATATTTAAAAGAAAAAGGGAAAGACAGTAAAATGGGGGCATAAAGCACTGAATATGCCTTAATGAAATATTTTCAAAGTTCCTCTAAGTGCAGAAAGCCACTGGAACTTTGGCCAAAAAGCCACTATGTTTTTTATTACTAAAAAACACAAGAGTCAAGTTGTTTTAGGCTGAACAAGAACAAAAGCATTAGCGAGAATGTCAAAACAAGCTTACAGGGTGTGATTTTTTTTTTTATGTTTATGTTTCAAGTTTCCCTTTCCAATAATTTATCTATTAATATTGTAATACATCATAATGACCACAACTTAATTCATTTCTGGTCTATATAACTTTCCCCCCTCTGAACTAGAGACACTGTAATAACAAAATTCTCCATGTGAATTCTCCCTGAGTTCCAGGACAGGCTTGGTTCTGAAGTGAAACTGGTATACAGTGGTACTTCAGGTTACATACGCTTCAGGTTACAGACTCTGCTAACCCAGAAATATTACCTCGGGTTAAGAACTTTGCTTTAGGATTAGAACAGAAATCTTGCTCTGGCAGTGTGGCAGCAGCAGGAGGCCCCATTAGGGAAAGTGGTGCTTCAGGTTAAGAACAGTTTCAGGTTAAGAATGGACCTCCGGAACGAATTAAGTACTTAACCCGAGGTACCACTGTATACGGAATCCTCCATTGGTCAACACAGAAAAATGCTTGCCAGCTGACTTACGGCACTGCCCTAGATACATATTCAGTTCTCTCTCTCTCTCTCTCTCTCTCTCTCTCTCTCTCACACACACACACACTGCAGTTTACGAGTTAAATAAATGTTAGTACCTAAAAAAATGCAACGAATACCCACAACAAAACTTGCCTCATTGGCAATCATAACTGCCTTAACTTTCCTCAGTTATAGAGGTTACTCAAGAGTACAGAAGGACATAATCAAGTGGCAGCAACAATTTTCTTTAACTAATCCCATTCACACAAAACAGTTTCCATTTTTTTTATAAACAAGGGACAACACATCCATGTTTTCCACCTAGAATATATCACTAGCATAGACTTCTGCAAATATTATATATTTCCCCTATTACCACTTTCCCATATTACACTCAATGCTCAGTTTCCTTTTACTTCCGTGACTACTCTACTGAGTATGATGATTCACTGGTTTTGGCATTTAAACAGTTACAACCCCATTTCATTACTCTGCATTTAAGGGAGTTGCACAAAGACACACATGTGCAAGTGCAAGTGCACACATACCCTTTCTAGAGTTTAAGGTAGTAATGGCAGAAGTATTTACTTTCTAAGTTATTGCCTATTAAATGGGAGGTATTTTCCTGCACTGCAGCATGCTATCACCTCATCCACCCATCTCTCTTCATTTCACTTTCCTTTCTTACCTCTTCCAATGATCATCTGCTTCTCATGTCTTTTTTCTGCTTTCACTCTCATTGAGTTGGAGACTTATCTTCACATTTCCCATTTGATTTGTTCGTTGTTCCTACCTAGAGGGCAGCATGTTCACAATTTCTGGTTTTAAGAGGGCGATGAAAGTTACTGTCAGTTTTCAAATTAGGGTCTGTCAGTTTTCAAATTATAATATTTCCTTTCCTTTTTTGGTTACTAACTTCATTCATGTGTGAAGACAGGAAGAACTGACAGATTCTTTTTTCCCCTCTAGGACTACTAATTGTGCCTAATCTTTGTGGAAAAAATTCTACACTGGCCTTACATGCAATATTTCCAACTAGTATGCTGGCATCTACCACAGAGCTAACATAATATTTCTGAATGCTTCAGTAGGTTCCCTGTTGCCTATTACTGTCATGATTTCAACCAAAAATTAACATTGCATTCACATTTGTTAATCTTCATTGCTGTAGGTTTCTGAAACAGCACTCTGAATGGAAACTACAGTTTGAAAACCAGCAATATTTCATTAAGTACATATATAACATATTCCACCTTGCTCTGTTTTTATGAAAGCTCAGATTATAAATCCTTAAATAAATAAATATCATGGGCATTGTTTATTGCAGGCTGTCATTCTGGAATATATGTACTGTGTGTTGCCTCCATGAATCTATATCTAAAGAACATTTGTTGAACGTAACATTTGCAGGAAAGGCCTTGAGTGCTAGGTTGTAGTCTGGAGGTCAAAGTTATGGCTAGATATAAATCTTTGAAGAACAAGGCACAGCAGCAAGCAATCAGATTTATACCTTCACTCCATATGTTATAGCTACTAAACAAGTTTGAGATAAAGAGTTTTCCTTAAAAAATTAGTATTAAAGCATTATGAGTGACATTCAGCTAATTTTACTCAGAAAAGACCCACTGAAATTAATAGACCTAACTTAGTCACGTTCTTTCATTTCAGTGCATCTACTCTGGGTAAAACTTAATTGAATACTACCAGATAATTTTAATAAACAATTTTATTTTCTTTAATTAAATGTGTTAGACTTTGCTCACGTTGTAGAAACTGAAGACAGGGGAAGCTGAGGTAAAATAAGAACTTATTAGACAGTTACAATGAATCATTATCACAATTTCTATTCAAACACTATTTGGAAACAGGTCATATTGCTATGGCCCTAGTATTTCAGCTAATCATCTGATATCTCTTACCAGAAGATAATTTAAAGATAGCACAAAAGAAGGTTACTGATATCTGAGAGTTATAATTCCTTAATGGGAGCTCAATTATCAGATAACATCAAATAACCCCAAATAATAAGGTTCTGACGAACATTATTATTATGCAGGGGTGGTATGTCCTGTTTCTCCGGTTAAGGCAAGAGCTCAGTGAGATCTCACAATATTTCCTGGGGCTCTCACAAGATCTTTTTGGAAGCCACTGCCACAGCTGCTTCTCCTTGCTTCTCTGTTGTCATTGTGGGGTGGAGGGGATGGTGGATGGGACACCTGTGGCACTGGCACCCACCTGGATTCTGCCACCTGAGGCAGTTGCCTCAGTTCACTTGACAGCCTGGCCCTGTTGTGGTGCAAACTTGGTGGAGCTCTACACAAATCACTATAAGAAGAAGTGACTCATCTACTTGAAGGAATAACTTTCCAGAGGGACAAGTTTGATCAAGACAGAATGCTCTCCAGAATGTTAAGACGAGACTTTGGTGCACATTTCAAAACAGAGTTAGCCATACTTTATTTTTGCTGCCATCATTTTTAATTAATGTTTATTTAGTCAATAGCTATTAAATAACAGTTTAAAGTAATTGTGCACATCTGTGTACTGAAGCATTATAAACATTGATCAAAGGTATTCAATTTTTAATAAAACCATCTAATTTCTGTCATTTTGTGTTAACACTCACATAATTATTTTTCTTATTGAGGCATATACCCACATTTTATGTTTGAAATTGCACTGAATCTTTGATAATAAGGAAACCTAGAATTATTTATTAGGCATCACACCTATGCAGGTGTTCATCTGAATACACAAACATTACCCTCCCCCCCCGCCCGCCCCCCAAAAAAGCTGAGGGAGAAGCATTGTTATCTAGTCCCCACCCACTACTCAGCTGAACAAATTTTATTTTATGCAGTTACTTTGCTATGGAGAAACACTGAACAATGTGAGCCGATATCTGGTACAAATGAGACACGAATCTGCCACCTCATCTCATGAGAAGGAAGTCTGATAGTTGCAAAATGCTTTTAATAGTAGACTGAGATGGAACAGCATGCTCTTTCTAACCTATGCCTTCTAAACTGCATTTAACTGATCTACTCATAACAGAGATATGGGTGGCTGAATCCAAAACAAAACATCAACAGTACCAGTATCAGTTTTACTAATAATGAAAAAATAAATAAGAACTTTTAATTCCCAATTCCTTTTCAACACATTTCCCTCTCTGGGGAAAATTATGTAAGTTACAAAACAAACACACAAACAAACAAACAATACAACATATGTAATTCAACACCTTCCACTGAAATAAATAAAATCAACATTGCCTATAAATAGCCCCTCAAAAATAAAATAGTTTACTAATGTATAAATAATGCTTTGCATCTCTAAATAAAACCTATTACAAAAACATACATATTATGTATAAATCTTTCTTTCACAGTAAACATTTCAGAAACATACTTGTGAATCTACTCTGCATTTGTGTGTGTGTATGTATAGCCACACCCACCAAACTATCAACCTGCTCCTTCAAAGGAAGTGCAACCCCATTCAGAAAAGGTAGGCAACACAGTTCCTATCCTGAAAAACCACTGTCCTACAGAACATCTGTTTTACCAGGATTCAGCTTCAGATTACCTGTTTGTGTGCTTGTGTCTGTGTAAGCAACCTCTAAGCAGTTTACGAAAATCATGATGATTCAATACATGTCCACTATTTCTGCAGACAATTGTGGTGACATCCAAATCGTGTCCTCTTCACAGAGGACATGCGTTGGGTGAGATCACTAATACTGACCTCACTGTTTGTGTGGGTGGGATCGTTTGGATAGCCACAACAACCCAATTGGGTCCCTCGGTTGCTGGAATAATTCTGACCAATGGGGTTGAGAGAATTTGCAGCCAGGGGACCTATTTATACTGCTGCACGTTGCATCGAGCTTCCTCTTTTCGCCTCATGCATTGGATCACCTGCCCACTCTCCCTATATTTAGGGTCTTGCTATGACTTTGCTATGCTGTTGTGGGTCGTCTGCTTTTGGGCCAGGGGCCCGGTAGGAATTTTCCCATTTGGCTGATTGGCTGGTGCCACTTGGGTTTCGCCTGCTGCGTAGCAAATCATCACAACTTTGTAAGGTATGGCAGTTAGGCATTGGTTCAAGGTGTGGTGAGGGGAGGTAGTGACACCTGCCCCTCCCAATGTGCGATAGGGTATTCCGTTAAAGGAAACCAGGTGCTCGCCATGCTTTTGTCCAATCCCCTTCCAGGGGTTTGGGCCACGCCAGAGCACCTGGGAGCATTTTGGGGTGAGGTTGCATCTGTGGTAGGACCAATGCCCCCCCAGTATGTTTACCCTTACTGACTTCTGCCGGTGTCCAGCTGTTAGTGCTGCCCTACCGGTGTAGGTGCAGCTAGTCGAACCAATGCCTAAGCAAACCACTCAGTTGTGGCCAAAATTATGCCAATGACCTTAAACTAATATTGGTGTCAACTGTGTCTTTCTTTGGGAGGTCTTGGGGGTCTTCACATGCAACTAAATTATATTTGAAGTAGGCAAACTGAAATCCATGAACCTAAGTCCATTGACTTCAATGGGTCTAATTGCAGTTTCACTAACATTGGACATTACCAGTTGCAACAATACCCTGCTTGAAAGGAAATAATATTTGAAAAAAAACAATGTATTTAATTATTTCATTTCATAAAATTTATACACCGCTCAACTTTTAAAAAAGCACCCCACCTCAAAGTGGTTTTCAAAAGATAAAACAGTAAAATCAATTAAAAAATCACAAGATATTATAAGAAAGAAGACAAATAATCAGAAGAAAACAAGGATACAAAAAGGATGAGTTTTCTATACTTCTTCTATTGTGTGATTACATATAATAAAAGGAGGCAGAGCTGTGTATCTGCACCACAGGGCAAGCTTTCTATTTTTACATAGCAGTTACTGACAACTGAGGGTAGAAAGGGTTGTAATTTAAATTCAATTCTAGTGAAGTTCTTGTGAATAAACATCTGCAGCTGTCTTGATGAAGCAAGGCAGCAAACATTCTTTCTGTGATGCCTTATGCGCTTCCGTCACAGAAAGCATCTAGCTTTTGTTCTGTACTAAAGATGACAAGTTGCAAGTTTTATGTCAGATGATATTGCCTTTCACTTCTGATTTGTTATTTTACAAATACAGAATGAAAGAAGGCATGATAAAATGCGGAGACAGAAAGCTTGGCTCCTCGTTCTTTCAAAGATCAATTCTTGCCACCATGCATGCAGCTTGGATTTGTCTTGGCCTGCTGAAGCTCTGAGAATTAGATCAGTAGTTGCTCTAGTTGGAGCGATTCAGGCTGCAGAGCCTTACTTGGACCTTCCTTATCCTATGCAACCTTAAATGAAAAAGTAGGTCGGCTTATGTTGGTTCTAGCCTGGGAATATGTAGGCTGCTGGAAAGCAGATTAGACTATAAAATTTAATCAAAATATTGGTTATTTATTGCGGTTTGAAATGGCCTAAGAGTGATCAGGGCATAGCTGTCAACGTTTCCCTTTTTTAAAGGGAAATTCCCTTATTCTGAATAGGATTCCTCACAAGAAAAGGGGGAAATTGACAGCTATGGACCAGGGAAGCCTTACATATTGTACTGGGGATGGGGAAGTACAGCTGATTTGTTGAAGCGTATTCAAAGTTATATTGTAGATGCATGAATGAAAATAGCTTTAAAACGTCACTGGAATTGGTTCTAAAATGATTACTGACACATATGTAAGCATGTAGATAAAGGTTTTTAAAGATATACCTGACGTAACTGATTCTAGTTCTTGTCACAGCAGCTATTTCTCTCACTTATCAAAGCAGGTAATTTGCACAAAATGATTCTGTAGGGTTCCAGACTGTTACCTAACATCATAGCACCATCTCAAACACCACCCTGACAAGTATGATCTCTGCACCAAAGAATGCTGAAACCCAGCTTGATTGGTGCTGTAATCCTAACCTCTCAGTGATCACCTGCCTTTTCATGCAGTTAAATGTTAGAACAATAAGACTAGCAGGTACCAAGAACTGCACCCTTCCAGCAGTGGCCTCACACTTTTAAAACACCTTCCCTGGGATGTATGCATGACATTCTCATTAGGTATTTTTTAAAAAGTTGATTTTTAACCATACTTGTTCTGCCTAACTTCTTATTTATGGCTTTACTTTACAATCAACATGAAAGACTCACAGTATTGAAGACACTTTTGAGATAGGCTTCACCATCCTGATTCATGTGGCAAATGCCTCAATCACAACCTCTTTCTAATACCTATAAAATACTCTTCCTGCAACTAAAGATTGGCCTCCAGGCATTTCCCCATCTGCCAACATGCACCCTATGCTTGTCAGTTCACAACCAAGCCACAGTGGGCTGTAGGCCACAGCTGCAACTGGGTTGTAGAGCAGGTCCAAGGAGCCAAAGAAAACACAGGGAATGCCAATGGATACAAAATAAAGCTTGCTTTTTTTTTTTGTCATGGACTGGCTGGATGCAGAGAAGTGGTGGAAGGCAACAGCAGGGGAATCCCGAAAGGATCCCCCCGAGGAAGGAGACTCAGAGCCAGGGGATTGGTGGTGGGATGATGATGAGTGGTCAGGGGGATAAGAGGGAGCAGACTGGGAGGAGAGGGTGCCAAAAGCTGAAGAGGCAACAGCGTTTGGTGAGCAGGAAGGGGGGGGCAGAGAGCAGTCCTGATTCTGAAGCTGGACAGGTGGGGAGCCAGGAGACAGAAATGATACAGGCTGCTGAAGAATCCAGGGAGTTTCCCCCCCCACGGAACAAGCTCCCCTCCCCCTGGTCTCCCAGAACACAGAGATAAATAAAAAAGAGCAGAATAGAGACTGGAGATGTGCAGATGCAGTCTCTGATTGCTTGGGGGAAAAAATCCTGGTGAGGAGGGGACCTACTCCTGACAGCTTTAGAATCTGCACAAAGCAAGGAGAGGGAAGCCATGAAGTCATTCTCAAACCCAAAGAAGCTATACTGAACATTTACCTTAGAGATATGAATTCAAACACCTGCTTCTGTTGAGTTGAACAATTTCGTAACTTCAGTTAAGCGATCCATAAAAAAGTTTTCAAAATTCAACAGGCTCATCGCCTGCAATTGTTTAAACAGAGCTCAAGAGAAAGATGAAGTAGTAAATGCTGCTCTTTTCAATATTTATGAATTAATTTGATTCCAGAATCATTAGCAGTAATGTACAGAGCTGCAATAATTCTGTACAAAAAAATTGACTGAGTGTGCTATTGAGTGAGAGCAGATGGATGTTGTTCACTCTGGAGCACTTTCACTTCCATCTGCTTTTAAATGTAGGTAAAGAATACAAGTAGGTAAAGAATGCTTTATATCACCATAAAGCATGCAAACAGCTGTCTATATTGATACAATAGCTGGAATTTAAGAAAATGTACATGAAATAGATATACAGTAATAAATAGATTTGCTACACTAGCAATAATGGCTGATAATTGGGTGGTGATAACAGTGAGGCATTATGCTGGAATCTTGCTACCGCTCAGCAGAGATTGGGGGTGGCCTGTAACATTATAGAAAACAGGATCTTATTGACAGATGTGAGGAGGAGTGCAGTTTCACATTTTAAAAATAATTTAAAGCATAGCATGACAACAGAAACAAAACAGGCTTTGGGTCTGCTAAGCACATTTACTGTTCAGTAATAGAAGATTAGGCATGTTTTATTGCATATATAATATCTATCTAAAGTAAAAATAATAAAACGAGTAACTTTAACCATGCACATGTTCTGTCATCCATCTCCTTCACAGATGCTGAGTGTTTGCCCTGCTCTCATCATCATCATCTGCTCTCTGGGAGATTATTTGGGTTTCACTGAGTTTTGAAACCCTGGACTTCAGCCAATGTCAAGAAGAAGAAGAAGAGTTTGGATTTGATATCCTGCCTTTCACTCCCTTTAAGGAGTCTCAAAGCGGCTAACATTCTCCTTTCCTTTCCTCCCCCACAACAAACACTCTGTGAGGTGAGTGAGGCTCAGAGACTTCAGAAAAGTGTGACTAGCCCAAGGTCCCCCAGCAGCTGCATGTGGATGGGCGGAGACGCGAACCCGGTTCCCCAGATTACGAGACTACCGCTCTTAACCACTACACCACACTGCTCTAAGCACAGCAATCCAACCTCCCTCCCCCCAAAATGGTTTCCTCTACTTATCTTTTTAGTGAACTCCGTTTAACAAATAACATGGAGACAGCATAACTAATAGCCAGTAGTGATGTATGGAAGTGAGAGCTGGACCATAAAAAAGGCTGATCGTCGAAGAATCGATGCTTTTGAATTATGGTGCTGGAGGAGACTCTTCAGAGTCTCATGGATGGCAAGAAGATCAAACCTATCCATTCTTAAGGAAATCAGCCCTGAGTGCTCACTGGAAGGACAGATCGTGAAGCTGAGGCTCCAATACTTTGGCCACCTCATGAGAAGAGAAGACTCCCTGGAAAAGACTCTGATGCTGGGAAAGATGAGGGCACAAGGAGAAAGGGACGACAGAGGATGAGACGGTTGGACAGTGTTCTCGAAGCTACCAGCATGAGTTTGACCAAACTGCAGGAGGCAGTAGAAGACAGGAGTGCCTGTCCATGGGGTCACAAAGAGTCCATGGTCCATGGGGTCACGAAGAGTCTGACATGACTAAACGACTAAACAACAACAACGAGCCTAATTCTTTGTGAATTAAATCTCCATCCGAACCAGTGGCCATCAGCACAGTTTGTAGCACTACATTATTTGGTATAGTTAATAGGGACAGTGCTGGATTATAGAATGGCTGGGGGAGGAAACTCAAAATTCAGAAATGGTGCACCAGTTACAAGTAAGGGTGGACAGATCAGCCTATTACTGATCAATGTCAGCTTTACAGTGTAGAATGAATGAACTCCTCCTCCATTCCTAACTACAAACCAAAATCCCCTCCAAAGTTCTGCTCAGCTGGTAATTCTCAGCAGAGTTGACATGTCATCACTTCTGTTGTTTGTTCCCTCCATCTCCTCCTTTTTCAAACATTTTATTAGTTATTATTTAAAAAGTGATCCAGATCTTTAAAGCAACTACACAGATTAGGGTATTAACAAGTCTAGGAACAATGCATATGCTGGAATGGATGGAAAACTGCCATTCTCCTAGTGCAGGCCAGATGTCAGGGTTCTAAGAACAAAAAGTTACATCATGTTCCAGAGGCTACCTTGTGAGAAGTCATATTAGTGTTAAGCCAGTGGCCCATTTCCCCAACCTACCCTGTTAAACAAGAGAAATGTAATTCCAAGTGATTCTTAAAGAACTAAATATATTCCATTTTCCTCCGAAGCTTCTGTCTCCAAAAACCCTCATGGAAGATTTCCAATTCTTAATCTTTTGCCCATTGTTGCTTCAAAATTGTGTGTTAAGCTGCTAAAAGCAAGCAAATTTGGATGGCTTTACGCAAGAGCTATCAAACAGAGTGTTAATTATCTCTTTCCTCTTCTGCATCACTATTTCTCTGCATCCTGCTCCATATTAGGAAAAATAAAATTATGATGGCCTTAGTCTGCTAGATCATTGTCCACCGCTGATAAGACTTTTCCTGCAGGACAGTGCATTTAAACCACTATTAATGAGATTTCAGGGAGAAAGAATATAAGTGCCACAGGTCTTCTGCCTGTGTTGTTTTGTCCTACAGTGGCTTAAAAAAAACCAATTTCTTCAATATTTCAAGACATCACTATGTCTAAATATCAAATAGCTTATCTATAGTCTAAAAGAATTGACCATCAGCTGAAGCACTTCCACACAGATGTGCAGGCACACATATACTGAACATTAATGATTGTGAACATATATAAAACAGAAAGCTGAACTACTCCTTTAAGAACTAGACTCTTGTAAGTTTAGGAGAGCTTTATGCATGAGAGGGTTAACTAAATCAGGAAGAGTACTGATAGTGATGTTGTGAGGAAGTTGACAAATCCTTTTTTGTGAGATTCTTTGCTCTCAGTGGCTGAATTTCCTTAAGTCTTCTGAATGGCTATGAGATAGCTTGAAAGGGGTAGGTGCCTTAAACCTTCTACCACTTCTATCTTTTCATAAAAGATATTGGCCTTTTCATAAAAGGAAATAATGTAAACTGCAGTTTAAATCAAATACTATAAAGTCATTTAGAAAGAAAACCAAGAGAGCTGAAAATAAATCCTGGCATCATCCTCATCATGCTCATCATCATAACTATTATTATTGTTGCTGTTGTTGTTGGAGTGGAGTGACTGCCTTTCACTGGAGATATAATATTACAATGGGTTTATCTTTCTGCTGAAGTGTTTAAATTTGCCTCAATCTCTGTTCAACTTGTAGATTTCTAAATATATGCAAATTTCACAAATCATAAGTCTGTAATGATGCTCTTTCTAAAGAAGCCAATTCTAAATAATTGTTGTGCCCCTGAACTAATTGGAGATGTGCAGACAACATAACAGTATCACTTGACTTGAGAAACCCTCAGTCTGTCAATGAAAGATTAGTGTTTAACGAGCTTCTGTAGTTTATTTTCTGTTTAAATTGGTATGATACTGCTTTAAATGTATAATGCATTTGGGATCTAAGTGCCTAGAACACCGCAACATACATTAAATACGGTAATTGCTATAAATATATTATTACTATTATAGTAATTATAAATATTATATTTGTAGCATGTAATAGGTTTTTAACTACTGTATTTATGCTTATTAACATCTCTATTATTCTGTATAGCTGATTGTTTGTGCAGTGAAATTTAGCAAATATTTAACATTGCTGCTCACAAGCAGTACCAGGCTATTTTGCACCCTTGGCAAGGCTAACTACTTGCACCCTTCCAAAAAATGCTAACTTCAGTTTTCAAAAACAGATGGCTTGTAGAAAAAAAATGAAAAGTACAAAACTTGAAACTGCTAGATTTATTTTAAATTGCAAGAATAAATAATAATAAAACCATCTTTGAATATCTTTCTCAAATACAAATAAAAAAGATTTAGCACAAAAATCATTTTAAGTAAACTTGTGAATTCCTTCAGGTCAAGTGCTGATGCTTCAGCATGTTCAATTGATATAGTTGCCAAGCCAACTAGTCTCTTTTGCAACATTGTTGAACATATGTAAGTTTTTATAAGTTTGAGCTTTGGGAAACTATGTTCACCCTTGGCTCTGACACTGGAAGTGTGAGAAGGATCCTTAAGGCAACAGAAACCTTATCCAGGATTTTTTGTTGTAGTATGAAGAGAAGTACTCCTTGTAGTAGCACAGACTTTGAAAGTCTTTAAACTATGGCTATAAGTTCACAGCACAGTTCTTCAGCATCAATATATTTATTTCTATTGTGCATCAATGATTCCCCCCCCCACCCCAAATTCTTGCAGGCATTAAGAACATCTTCAATAGATTTGTTGTTGATACCGTATCACCAAGGGCCTTGGCTTCAATTCAGGAATTATTTCTGGACAAAATCTTTGGGCTTTAAGATCTCTCTTAAAGCATCATATGTACTACCAATATGATATCTCATTTGCGTCAAGGCACCAAACTAACTCTCCCATCTTGTTTCACTCAACGGTTTAACAGTTATGCCTAAGTACGATACATGGCTAGTTAGAATTTGGCAATGCTGAGTCGATGAAGAGAAATAATTATAGATCTGTTGAACCAAACAGAATAAACAAGTTGCTTCCAGACAACACTGACTACCAAGTTTAAAGAGTGTGAATTACAGGGCACAAAAAATGCACGGGAGTTTATGTCCAGGACTCTTGTATGCCCTTTTCTTTGACTTTCATGTTACCACTGACCACAGATTCTTGACCACAGATTCTCAATTGATAATCCCATTTCCTCCAAGCTTTCCAAGAATAGCTTCTGTAATAAAGGAACCAGTAGTCTCCTTTTGTAGAACGAATACCAAGAAATATTTTTTTATAATAGCCTCAGGCTCAGACATCTCATTATCCAATGGTTTGCTTACATCAACATAATATACAATCGTGGCCATTTGTTCCAATATGACCAACCTCAAGTGTGCAGTCTAGAATAATTCTGTGGTATTTGGCTGAGTTTACACATGCTAATTTCTTTCTGCTTTATAGCACCTGCTAGAAGCTGTATAAGCTCATTTGGGATATCTTTTCCTAGGTAGGGAACCATTGTGTCTGGATCTTTAATGCTGAGCAAATGTTTGTTCATGGTAGGATCAAAAAGGGCTAGATATTCTACAAACTTCAAAAAAAAATTAAAAAAAAAATTCAATTGCTAGCACTTTTCAGTTGTACCACGGGATGCCAAGTTTTGCAAACCAAGAACTCTGACCAAAGCGATCAAGCATTCCAAGATTTGTCACCAATATTGTTCTTCTTGCTTAACTTTCTGCTTCTTAATATCACCTATTGTTTTTCATTTTAAATTGTGAGAAAACAAACAGGTATTAAAGATGGGGTTAAGGATGAGATGTGGGATGGGAACTAAAAGTTTTTTTTCCTTCTTGCCGGTGATCAGTTGATTATACACTGACTGGAACTGAGTAGGTAGGTAAAAGTATTGGCATGGCAGGAATTTGTGTTTCATTATTTCTAAGTGTTGGAGATACAATCTGAAAAGGTTGGGGGGGGGGAATTCTTACAAGAGAAGCCCAGCCTGGATGGAATACATGGACTGTCAAAGAAAGAAAGAAAGAAAGAAAGAAAGAAAGAAAGAAAGAAAGAAAGAAAGCACATACAAATTCCACACAACTCATTTTGTGAAAAGAACATCTGCTTAGATAATCTATCACACATTTATATGGATTGCAATATTTTAAAACCTTTTACGATAAATGCAAGTCATCACAAAGTTTGGCAATATTGCCAAGAGAAAATCAACTTGACCTCTATCAAGGCTTTCTAGGGAAATGTATAATCTATATGTGATCTGGAATTGGTCCAGTAAAATGACAGAAATGAAATAGCCTTCCTGATATTATACATACATGCAAACATATTTGTGTCACTTAAAATATGATGAAAACTGACATCATGACCTCAAATAGTTCTTTCAAGGGCACAAACTTGGATGGCTAGTTTTGCACCTCTTTCCATGCCCATTGTGTACCATTTTCCTTATGAATAAATGTAAGGTTTTCCATATTTATTTATTTAGTCTATATAATGCACTTCCTTCAAAAGGAGCGCAGGGGGATATTTTCATTTGAGGCTCTTCTTGATGAACATTATGTTTTTGTTATCTTCAAAAGAAAGAAAGTGTAACATTATATGTAATCAGATAAAACACTAATGGAACAATTCCAGCTTACTACAAGCCTGCAGTTGGTCCATTAATTGCTTCTAACCTAGTAAAAGATAATGCAAATGAAGCTTACATTACTAAAGATGAGGGAAATAGTTGAGAACAGTGAATAGTGAGACCACGAGGCATGTTTTATTACATTACAAGGAGGTACTGTATGCTTTTAAAATGATCCCATCAGTATATGAGTTGTAATAAATTTATGAGTGAAACAGACTTGTATAAGAGATACAACTGCATGAGGCTGCAGTTCTTGCTTGTAATCCCTTGCTTGTAACTTTGCAAGCAACCACCCATCAATAGCCCTAGAAGGAGACATATGCAGCAACAGCACAGGCTTTTCCTTTTCCTGTTAACTGAAGCACTTGCGAGCAATATATTTTGAAACAGTCCTGCCACCAAACCAGCAGGTTGCAGGAAATACTATAGCGTTGTCTCATCACCTGCTGACAGATTCATGTGCATTTGCCCTATTCTTTCCTTCAGTACCACATTCTGAGGCTTTTATGTCAATGTTTTGTAACATAGGATTCATTATACCTCTTGTGATTTCAGCTTTGACACTTGCAGGGGACCTCCTGCTGATGGAAGGCATCTATGACATTCTTCATAGAAAGCAGACCTTGCTATTTACTATATTTAACTGAGCAGGAGGGGAAACAAATCCCTAGGTTGTGTTCTTTTGGGTGGAAGGCAGAAAAGCATGTCAGGCTACAACCCTGCAGAAGTGCAAGTATTTTAGACAAAAGGTTTAGCATTAATTCACACCTCTTGGGTTTGTAAAATATCTACCATGACAGCCAGCCGACTCAGGGCAAATGTAATAATTATTCAATTAATTTCCACTGTGGGTCGACCTCGTACTTGAAGTCAGAAGTAAACTAGAAAGTTAACACCAAAAGCAACATATTCCAGATGGATAGCAAAGTCTGCCAAAGGAAAAAACAATGAAGAGTCTTGCCATTGTAAAGGCTAACAGATTATTCTGGGATTAAACCTGGGACTTTTTGCATACAAAGCATGTGCTCTATCTCTTAACCACAACCCTATCTTTCACAGGACACTTGAACAGAATAGCACTCTGAGTAGGTCTGCTGGCAAGTTCTAAATTCGGGACCCACCTGCTTTATCTTCAAGGGACTTGCAAAAGTAAATTTAAAAGCTGAAGGATGGTCCTTTTCATCCTTCTTGAAGAATACTGGTTGTGAGGCACATGAACATGATATCTGTAGTAAGAGCATCTAATCTGTTTAAATCAGGATGGTGGTGGTTATTTTTTTAAAAAAAGTATTTAAAATAGACAAAAGAGAAGATCCCTTTCCACATCCAACTCCATGTTGTACTGACTCTCCCCCATGGACATGGGTCTCCAGCAGGAACAGTGATGGAGGGAGAATGCTGGTGATGAAATGAACAGCAGCAATTAAAATGTGCATCCAATGGCATGTAGTTTTTACAGGAAAGTCTACCTAGGGGATGAAAGGAAGCTTGCACATTTATAATAATATTGCATAAAGTAATAAGAAGGCACCAGGCAAAAATGTTTCTCTTCAATTAGGCATTCAGCTGATTAACATTCTATGGCTTTTTAAATGTGTTTGGGTGAGAGGGCTTTATTGGCTTGGTTTTTGTTTTTATTATGCCTTTTGTATTCACATTTTGTATTTCTCTGTTGTGAAACACTCTGGGATCTTCAGATGAATGGTGGTATACAAATTTAAGTAAGCAAAGAAAAACACATTTAAGCACTAAAACTTTAGGAAAGTAGCAGGTTGTAAACTGACCAGTAGAGAATCTTCCCTTTATAGAGCTGTACAGTATATCCTGAGAATGTCCAAATGAAAGAATGTTAAGTACAGTTCAAATGAACACTCTAGGCAGAGGGCCTTCTCGGTAGTGGCGCCTGCCCTGTGGAATGCCCTCCCATCAGATGTCAAGGAGATAAACAACTATCTGATGTTTAGAAGACATCAGAAGGTGGCCCTGTTTAGGGAAATTTTTAATGACTGATGTTTTAATGTATTTTTAATCTTTCGTTGGAAGCCGCCCAGAGTGGCTGGGGAAACCCAGCCAGATGGGTGGGGTATTATTATTATTATTATTATTTCTTCTTTGGGATTTGAGAATGGAATCCAGCTACTTAAAAAATGTCCTTAGGCTGCAGTCCTATATACACACTTATCTGGGAGTCAATCCTGTTGAACTCAATGTGGCTAGGTTTTAAGGAGATGTGTACAGTATGAGATTGCGCTGTAAAGGTTTGATACGTGTTGTTTTTTAAAGTGATACGGAACAATGTTAAATCCATGTTAAAAAGCAACAACAAAGAGGGAAAGAATGTATCAGTTAAGTAAAGAGAAGGGTATTAACTTACACTCTGAAGAATAATCCATTGATTATCCCTTAATCCATATTTAATTATATGTCAGAGAAAATATTTATAGATATAGTTGGATGTGGTATTAGATTTTAATGTCTAAAAACCAGGTTTTTTGAAAGAGCAGCAGATTATTTAGTGCAGAATGGTGGACAGGTGTGCTACTAATAAGGAAATTACTGTTTGAAAGTAGAATTGTTACCATTCAGTGAATGAAACTACCAGAGATACAGCAACTATTGTGCTCAATGGGATTTATTGCTTCAGCCTGTTTATAAATCACCCAGTACAGAGCAGTCTAACCATCTATGGAATGCAGGCAGATGAAAGAAACAACATCTGAACCACAGCATACTTGGATGGTTGAAACAGTCATGGGCTCATGGCTTTCCCTAAATAACCCTAGGAAGTGTAGTTTATTAAGCGTGCTGAGAGTTTTAAGGATACCCCTATAGCCCACACAGAGGTACAGTGAAGGCTATAGCTCTGACTGGTATCTCCTAACAGCTCTCAGTACCTTTAGCAAACTGCAACTTCCAATGTTCATTGGGAGAAGAGCCATGGCTGTTTAAGGTAGTATGATGCAGTAGTATGATGAGTCCTAACTTTGCAATGGATTTTTAATGAATGAGAGGGGTCGCATTATTATTTATTATTGAAATGTATTCCCAAGGAAACATTAAATATGTAGGGAAGTGTGGTAGAAAAAGAATACCTATCGATGATTGAGAAGTTGAGTGTCAGCTCCAACTCCACTTCCTAAGGTTCCACAGGGCTATTTCCTAGAGTAGCCCCAAGTGGAATAGGTCAGCAATTTTCAGTGGAAAGGTGTCTGTCTGATGACCACTAACTTGGATAGCTTTAAGAGAGGAAAAGGTGAATTCGTAGAGGGCATCGGTGTTTAGTAGCTATGATGACCAGGTTTTGCCTCCATTAGTTGCTCAAGAGGGGTGTGTGTGCTTCTTTGCTCAGTTTCTGCTTGCAGGTATCCTACAGGCATTTGTTGGGCCACTGTGAGAACACAATGCTGGATTAAATGGACCACTGACTGATGCATCAGGCTCTTATGCTCTTATACACAAACATATTTAAAAAGCAGGGAGGCATTGAAGAAAGTATTTTGTCCAAGACTTTCACCAAAGACATAAATTAGAAAATCACTGGATTTAAACCTTTCAGCAGCAGTAGTATTTACAGATAGTATTCACACAAATGCTGGTCTTGCTGTGCCTCCCATAATGCAGAAGTACCAGTAATGCAATTACCGGTAACATGCGGACTGGAATGTTTTAAAAGAACAATGCACAATCATTGCCATTCTGAACCAAAGTCTAATGTACTGTAGTTATGAAGTTTATATCAATTTCTTGCTGTGCAGCAGTCAAATCACAAATGACAAATAACCCTGGCTTTAATTTTGTTTATTCCTCCCCCCCTTAACCGTTTGAACACTTATAACAATATCTTTCATTCAAATTATCTCAATGCAGTTCAATAATATATTTTAAAATAGAAATATGTTTTATGCACATTAACTATGGTGAAAATATGCTGTTTATCTGATTAAATAAATGGAAAACATTTGTCCACCTGAGTATATATATATAGATTCAGCTGGGGGAATAGTACTTGTTACTAATACAGTGCATTTTCTGTGTGGTACTGACACAAAGCCTTATATAGTGCAATACCATACCACAACATTTATTTTTATTTATTTAAAATATTTATATCCTGCCCTATAACCATGTTTTCAGGGCTTATTACAACAAGATAATAGAAATCAGGGTTAGCCAAAGTAGTTCACATATTGCTGAGCTACAGCTTTCATCAGTCCCAGCCAGTATGGCCAACACTCAGGGATGATGGGATCTGTAGCTGCTACCCCCAATTTAAAAAGAAAAGAAAAGAAAAGATTTGTTATGAACAATATTAAAACCACAGCTCAGGTCTCCTACAGTGTATATTCATGCCTCTCCTCTCTGTTTTACACTTTATGCCAGTGGTTCTTTTCTCAAATTACAATGCAACATGGATAGAAGCTATTGATGTTTCTCAAGAGTATTTTCTTAAATCTGGGTTGCCAAACTTTTTTGTTTCTATCATATCAGGAATTTAGACGTCATTGTAAAGTATTCATTATTCATTTTTTAATTGTATAGAAAACTTGGCTTCTTTAATCTGACAGTGTCAGCTTTGGGAAAAAGGGGCATACCCTGAAAAAATACCAACAGGTGCCAAGCCACATGGCATGCTGTGGAAATAATGGTAGTTCAAAAAGGTGGAAAGGAAAATGGAAGGGGAATTAATGCAGATTGGAATTAAGGTAAATTAGTACAAGCGCTGAAGACTGCCACACATATCCTGTTTTGCAGTTCAATATCCACATCCTGTTTGGTAGTTTCCAAATCTGCCAGAAGGAAGCTATAGTGATTTAGGATTGAGCAAACATTCTGCAACTCATTCTGGTACAATGCAGAAACAGAAAAACTGAGACAAAGAAACAGCAGGAAGTCATGTACCATTTGTCAAGCCAAGACCATGATAAAATGAATAAAATAAATTAATTCCAAACACTGGAGACAGGATTAGAATAAAGAAGGGGGCAGAATAAAAATCTCCAATTTGGATTTCACAACCCAGTAAATTGCAATCATTTAAAAATTTACAACAATAAAATAAAGAGCAATTTGTCATTGTAAAGTATTACGTTATTATTGTGAGGAATGGACAGCGAAGAAATACAAATAACTGTTGTAGTCATCTCTGATATTCTTACTAATAATAGCCACAAAACAAATCTTTGCAAGCATACAAGGTCAGTATTGTTAATATAGATTTTAACCTTTAGATAAATAATATAAAAAGGCTATATCTGATTTTATTACAACCTCAGCTAATCCAGATCTTTAGGGGGGAAATCTTCAGATTTTTTTTTAAAATCAGGACACCTTCATAGTGAGTGATGGCAATTGGCCCCTGGGATAATGCACAGTAATACAGAGAGCAAAAACTTATGTTACTATGCATATTTATGAATATGAGCTAACAGCACAATTTTAAGTGATATATGTATGGGTCACAAATATTATTTAAGCATGCTGTAAAAGTGTCTTGTATCAAACTCTTTCTCCTGTAAAACATTAAGATAACTTGACATTTCTATACATCTGTAAGCAATGCAAAGTGTTCTAATGTCTGAGTATTTTTTCCACATCTGTTATAGTTTTCTCTGTCATAGAAGAGAATTGGAAAGCTCCTATGCACAAACTATATCTCTGAATGATTTCAAAAAGCTTTAGGAAGTACTAGGAGGGACCCTATGGTCAGAAATACTCCAAGAGAAAGGAGTGCAAGATGGATGGGAATTTCTTAAATGTGAAATACTGAAGGCCCAAAAAGAAAGAAAAGTCGGGGGCATATAAGGAAACCAGTGTGGCTGCATAAGGAGCTTATAAATGAGTTGAGATTTAAGAAGGGCATGCACAAGAAATGGAAGAAAGAGGAAATAATGAAGGAAGAGTATACACAAGTAGCCAACAGTTGCAGGGAGAAGGTCAGGCAGGCCATAGCTCAGAATGAGCTCAGGCTTGCAAGAAAGGTTAAAAAATAATAATACAGGTATCTTTGACTATGTTTGAAGTAAGAGGAAGAATAAATAAGTAGTAGGTCCTCTGGATGGAGAAAATGGAGAAATGCTACAGAGTGACAGTAGGAGGGGTAGCCAATGCTGCAGGAGACAGAATTGGAATCTATTATGACCTTAACAGACTGGAGAACTGAGCCCAAACTAACAAAATGAATTTCATTAGGGACAAATGCCAGGTTCTATACTTAGGCAGGAAGAACTAGCTGCACAAATATAAAAGGTATTGGACACCTGACTTGTCATATGAAAAGAATCTAGGGGTCTTAGTAGCTTAGCATAGTGTGATGCAACAGCAAAATATAAAAAATCCCTAATGGTATTCTAGGCTGCATCAACAGAAGTATAATGTTCCAATCAAGGCAAAGTCATTGTACCATAGTACCACCAAGGCATAGTACATACTGCCTTGGTCAGACCACGCTTGGAGTATTGTGTCCAGTTCTGTGTGGCACAATTTAAGAATGATGTTGACAAGCTGGCATGTGTGCAGAGGAAGGTTATCAAGATGATCAAGGCTCTGGAAAACCAAGCCTTATGAGGAACAGTTGAGGGATCTGGATATATTTAGCCTTGAAAAGAAAAGCCTGAGAGGTGATATGATAGCCACCTTCAAATATCTAAAGGGCTGTCACAAAGCAGATTGAGCAAGCTTGTTTTTTCCTGCTTCAGAGGCTAGGACCTGAACCAATGGATTCAAGTTACAATAAAATATATTCCAACTAAACAGCAGGAAGAACTTTCTGACACTAAGAGCTGCTTGGCAGTGGAACACACTCCCACAAGAGGTGTTGGACTCTCCTTCCTTGCAGTTATTTTAAGCAGAGGATGGATGGCCATCTGTCATGGATGCCTTAGTTGAGATTGCTACATTCAGGGGGTTGGACCAGATGACCATTGGGATCCCTTCCAATGCTATGATTCTCTGATTCCTCATCCTGTAGGCTATATTCTTTATCCTTCTAAAATGTTATATCAAAGCCATAATTTTAATTGCAATACAGATACTTTAAACCAACAAAACACACTTTTATGTTTTCTATTGCAACACATTCCCCTTTATCTATTCTATCTTTTCAGCAGCAGGCTTTACAATGTGTTTCTTTTTTTATCCAGTAACAACAATTGTTTGTATTCACTAAGTATCAGCAAAAAGCTGATTTGTGACTCGTGTGCTTTTCTTTTTCATGCTTCTGTACAGCACGCAAAACTGAAATCTGTAGATTTCTCCTGTCATGAGATGTGTGAATTCCATAAAGATTTGTAACTCACACTTGTCACAGGAGAGACAGAGATACACATATAACTTTTCATATAACATGGAATTTCAAAGCAAAGGCACAAACTGTTAATTCCATTGTCTTGTTTCATTGTTGTAATTTAGAGCAATGAAATTTAGGGAAGCCACAGTGGAGGAGAATTCCTGTGCAACTCTTCATCACGCACTGGTTTTCTAATACACTCTCCACAAGGTATCAGTTAACTCTTTATTGTGTAGAAATACTTCTGGAAGGAACCTATCTGCACCCAAGTGAAGAGGGAAAGTGGCTGGCTGGGAAAGAGTTAACATTCTCTCCACAACTCCACCCAATGTTTTTCTATTTCAAATTGTATCATTCTGACCCTGCAGTGGCCTTCAGGATTTAATTAGTCACATTCATGTGCAACATGTAAAAAGGTAAAGGGACCCCTGGCCAATGACTCTGGGGTTGCAGCACTCATCTCGCTTTACTGGCCGAGGGAGCCGGCATTTGTCTAAACATATATGTTGGAAATTACAATGCATGGCACGCATTCTAAAGTTAATGTGGAGGGGTTGTTAATGTACAAAGTTTCTTCATGCTAACATGACATTATGTGCAAATAATAATGAGGTTAAGATATGATTTTTAACATTTGTCATAAAGGAGAACAGAAAGCTCCTACACTGTCTTTGAATGATTATCAGTAGCCTATATTATGTCCTCCTAAAATTTTACATCAGAAATGACAGTATAGAAATTAAAAAGCAAGGTTATGTTGTCTCAGATGACTTGCATTATGATACAATTAATATGAAATAGAATAATTTTATTTAGTTCCCCCATTCCAGATCCTGAAAGCAAAACATAATGAGAGGTCACTACTATTTCATTAATTTTTATGCAGAGGTTTCCCTTTACAATCAATAAACACTTAAAATCAATTATGTACCTCCTATCAATAATATTGTAGCAGCACGTATTTCACTGTAAATAATTACAATCTCTTTTAAAAATCATGGTCAATACTACATCTTCCTTTTGCAATTACTGAGCTAATTACAACATTAATATTTCTATTTTGCAAAGAAAATTCAGATCCTTTTAATCTAAAAGCTCATATCAACAATTCACATGAAAATGGAATAGCCAACATTATATTTGTAAGCACATTAGCATTTCCCTACATACTTATAAACAATTCTATTTTGATAACCCAAAGGTGGGGGAGAATGCATTTATTCAATGCATTTTAAATTAAAAGACTGTATAATGAGAACAATATCCCTCCTTCTTTATCAGTTAATACTATTAAAACCGTACCACTAAAGTTCTGGGGGAAAAAATCTTTGTAAAAGGAATATGATAAGATAGGCCAAAGAAAGGTAGCTTTTAAAAATTCATTCAAATAATACCACAGTCACATATATGAAATAGTATCTTTTTAGAACAAGTTATAGCAAACAGAAACACTTACTGTTATTTTCTTGTAGCAGAATCTGTATTCACAATGCCAGCTTGAAGTTATTGCCTGTTAAAAAGTCACCAAAACACGAATACATTAATTTAAAATACAATAAACTCTGAATTGCACAGCTAATAAGAATATTTTCATCCCATAAATAAGAAATATAACAACCATAATATCCCCATTTTAGTTTCATTCCATGAATTAAGAACAACAAAAGCAGGGCCAACTGAAAATTATGTCTTAATACCAAGAGCGTCTTAGCAAGAGCTAAGAAATGCCACTTAGGGAATTCGGACAAATTCAGCTTAACATACAAATTCAAAAATGGAGAATATACACTTAACCCTCTCTACAATTTGAATTCAAAGCCATAAAAGTTCAATGTCATCTACAATAAGAAGCAGCCCAGTGTGTCTCCTCATTGTGAATGGCTCAGATGGCCTTCCAGTGTAAAAAATAAAGCAGTTACAAAATGAAACTAGCACAACAAAAATCAGAATCCCAAGGTTCAATAAAACCTATACTAAGTATCAGTGCCCAGGAATGTCTTGTGAAGGGTGTGTGTGTGTCATTCTACAATGTAGAAGCCATCATTCATCAATGCGGAAGACTCTTCTTCAAGGGATCTTGGCTAGAGGTATTGCCAACTAAACACAATATGACTAGAAGTGTCTTTTAGAATAGTCTAAGTCAGTGGGGGCCAAACTTGGCCCTCCAGCTGTTTGGAGACTACAGTTTCCATCATCCCTGACCACTGGTCCTGTTAGTTAGGGATGATGGAAGTTGTAGTCCAAAAACAGCTGGAGGGCCAAGTTTGGCCATCACTGGTCTAAGTTAACAACAATGCCTGAAACAGGGGGCTGGTGCAAATCACTCAACATGAACACAATATCTGCAAAGCATTCCATTAAGCATCCTAGCAGCTGCAGTTTGCACTAGCTGCATATAGAGCATGTTGCAATAATTTAATTTAGAAGTTAAAAATGAGTGGGTCACTATGCCCAAGTTTCATCCATCCAGGACTGGGCATTTCTGGCACACCAGCCGCAGGCAATGAAACGTTCTCCTAGATACCAAGGCCATCTGAATCTCCAGTGGCAAAGAGGGTTCAAAATGTACTCTCAAGCTATGAACCTGCTATTTCAAGAGGAATGCAGTTCCTGCTATAAAAGGAAGGCAACATTCTCCCCAAACCTGAAAATTAGTCCCTCATAGGGCAACTGATTAGTAGGACTAAGCTTCTGTCTTACTGGGACTTAAGTTTATTGGCCATCATGGCCAATGCCACTTGGCTAGTTCTAATCAGTCACAATGGGCAAGGTTAATTGTACACATATGGTAGGCTGGATGTAGGAAGCACCATGTTCACATCCCCAGGTTACAATAGCTGTGGCCATCCTAACTATCCCATTCGCATTGTCACAGAGACAAGCTGCCCTGCAAAAGAACTGTTGGACAGCTACTCAAGGATGTGATGGAGCCAGCTCTCCTTTCACTGCCACACAATATACTGTAAATGATTTTTCACTCTACAAATGACTAGTTGTCTTCACCACTAATTTTAGGACACTTGTGCTTTATCCATCATCCTGCCTGTTTCAGTCACCAAAATTCCTCAGAATACCAAACGACCACTTTGGTGCCAGAGGGGTTGCTCAGGATCGATTGTGTTGATGGCATGACACATCTCACCATCCACAAGTTTCCCCATTCTTTCTCTCCCCTTCTGCAGCAAATCAGGAAAAATCAATTCCCTGTAGAGGTCAAACTCCTTGTCAAACCCTTGCTGTGAAAGAGATTGTCTTGACTCAGTTTAATCCTTGCCTTTGCTCCCAAAACTCTCTTTGTTTCCACAAGATGTTTCTCCCCTGCTTTTTCCACATTTCCAATCAGCATTTGCATATCCAGCCACCCATAGTTTCTCCCTGACGGGTAAACTATGTGGCATAAGGAGTGCCCAGGACATTCGTCTGCGCTACCATGATGATAACAATTTGATATGAGAATATCACTGTGACATCACTATGGGTCTGGACCCCATGCTGGTAAAAGACAGCTCAAGGCAAGCTTGGGAGGCTAAATATATTAAGGGAAGTTTAGGAATAAGGGATTTCCCTTAAACCGTAACATGTAGTTACAGGGAAATGAAACATAGCCAGCCAGTACATTCCCAACCTTTTATTTAGTAGCAATAACTGTTTTTCCATAACTACCACCACAATATAATTGTAGAGTTCTGGATCTCCCAAAAATAACATAAACTATAGAGAAGAACTATTCATGGACATTTAGCTGCTTCCAACTGCACAATGGGACTTCCTCCCCAGGTGCCCATGCACCCTGTCCCCAGTTTGGCTCTAGATGGTTGGGGGATCCCCAGAACTGATTTGGGCAGGTTTGGGGGGAATATGAGTAGCAATTTAGGTTGGCTCTTTTGTACAATGTGGATGCAAATGTTGCTCCTCTTGACAGAACTTATATTAATTAAAGTTATTCATTAAGAAAAGCAGCAGGCAGAAATGTAATTAAAATGGCAAAGTACAATATGCTTTTATGCACTGGTTGGCTTGGACGGCTGTGTGAAGAATTCCAGTTTTGTCGTTAAACCCTTGGTCAAAAATAATGCAATTTCTTTTCCTTATTCACAGCAGCACTGGCTCCAACATGTGTAAACCAGCTCCTTTATTGCTGTGTGATGTGATGTCTTATATAATGAACAAGTCTGTTTATTTTTCTCATATGAGAAACAGCTGAGAAATTTTTACTTATTACCTGCCCCTTTTTTTATTTCGCTTTATCTGGAGAGCAAATGTTCAGCTGTAAGAAAGGTCTTCACGTTACTGGCATCAGCCTACTCTCCTCCACCCCATAAGGAATCCCTCCCACTCTGACACAAGCACACAAGAGGCTTGTTGTTAAGGGTTAATTTCATGCTAAAACTCCTTCTGTGATAGGCCCATGCTCAACCAATGCTAAGCAAGGATTCGGAATCTTCCCTAGCACAGAGGATTCTTTAAAAAGATGTCCTCAAGTATTTGGGGGTTCCATTAAAAATAAAACAAATAATCTTAGCTGAGTTATATCAGGTGGTGGCATGTTATTGAAATACATTTACATGGAGGTTAGGAGGACAGCAGCACTGCACTCAGGACATCAGGATCCCCATGCCCTTTTCCCATATTGTACTAAGCTGACTTTAGGACATGCATACATGTTCTAAATATCATTTGCTTAAGGCCACCCAACAAAAACAAAGAGAGTTCTGGTCAAATGGTTTGTATGTTTTTCCATCAGCCCATCTGACTCCTCTGTGGCTATGTGAATGAGAATGAATGAGAAGCGGTGATACAATGAAAACTTATAATTACATGATTTGCAATACAGATTTTCCTATCTTACAATGCTTAGATGCGGCCTAAATCAAATGTTACTTCTCTCAAAAGTTAGCCAACAGAAAATGGAAAACAAGATTCTGCATATGCATAGGTAATACTTTTTCATTTTAACTGATGCTTAGTTCAAGGCTTGACATTAACTTGTACTCATACAAAGTATATGTCCTCGAGAGTTTTTTAAAGCTTCAGAGACTGACTTTTATGCAGAAAAGATACTGTGTAGCTCCTAAATTCATTCAACAGCTTTTAAAATCCACAACCACCCACTATGAGCAATGTAAAGATACAATCACATCAACATTCTTTCTTAATAATATTATTAAACAATTTATTTGAAATGTTTTGTCGTATTTTTTACCAATCTCCAATCAAAGGGACCTAGTCAATGACAAATAATGCATTCTGGTCATGGAGATAATGTCAATGTTTCATGATATTTATACACCAGATATGCAAGTCATATTTTGAGTGTGTAGGTGGAAACTAAAAAAAATAACCCCAAACATTTACAATTGACAAAAATAATCTAGAAACTAATAGATCTTCTAAACAGCCTTCAGCTCACAGTAGTCCATCAACACAAAGCCTGTCAAAGAGTTTATTGGAACCTAAAGATTACATTTTCCAGAAATCACTACTTTAGATTGTACTCAATACAGGACAATGAATTATGAAATCACAAAGTGACAGATTAAATATCCAGCTTTAGGACACGCTGTCTGATCCAGTCAAATGAAATATATTCTTACTTCTGTTTTGCTGATACCAAAGACATATGGATGGTATTTCTATTCACACAAATTATAGCTATGGTGACACTGCAGTGTATGTGGATATAAGTGTCTCCTTTCACATTTCTTTGACTTGTAAATTTCTGTTATCTATGATAGTTCCATTTTTTTTTTCTTTTTACCAAGTCAGGCTTGATTGGAAAATGAAGGTATATTGATTCAGAATGGGGAAGGCTACTCTGTAAGCTTATAGGAGGAAAAGATAATTACAGGTAGACAGACAGCTAGATAGATACAAACATATAGATACACACACCATTGTACCCTCCTGAATGGCATCTAGTGTGCTGATGACCCTTAAAATTAAGAGAGCACTGCACTCAGCACAATTCATGTTATGCCTATCCTCTAACATTTGGAGCATGTATGTTGTGCAGTTTTACTTCACACTGCTTATCATACACCCACTAATCATAGTTACTACTAATGTGTAACTAATGCACATTTTCCTTATCCCATATGCCCACATGCACTGGATTTTCTAGGCAAATATGAACATTCAGTTTTAATGCCTATGGCAACATTAGCAACTATGTTTGATCAAGAGGAAAAAGCTTGGAATGCCTGAGACCTGGCCTAGAAATGGTGCCTATACATTTAAATGCCATGAGGCACTTAAAGAGGGTAGAACTGTTACATTCCATCTTTATTGATAGTAATAACCCTTATTGTGGTCCTCCTCTTTTTTCCCAACCCTACCAGACTCAGTTACTCAATAATCTCTTGCTCCTGATCAGTACAGTGCAGTGGTACCTCGGGTTACAGACGCTTCAGGTTACAGACGCTTCAGGTAACAGACTCTGCTAACCCAGAAATAGTACCTAGGGTTAAGAACTTTGCTTCAGGATGAGAACAGAAATCGTGTGGCGGCAATGGAAGGCCCCATTAGATAAACTGGTACCTCAGGTTAAGAACAGTTTCAGGTTAAGAACGGACCTCCAGAATGAATTAAGTTCTTAACCCGAGGTACCACTGTATATGAAGCTGGTGCAGAATCAGGTTACCAGGCTGTGGGGCAACTAAATTGGGTAATGTGATACTGATCCTTAAAGAACCAAATCTGGCTGCCTGTGAACTGATGCCCCAACCGAAGATTTTGGTACTGATATACAAAGCTCTAAATTGCACAGGACGCACATTAAACAACCATGAACACTCCTGTACTCTGAAATCAGCAGCGAAGGCACTACAGTGGTACCTCGGTTTAAGAACAGCTGTTTACGAACTATTCAGTTATAAACTCTGCAAAACCGGAAGTAGTGTCCCAGTTTGTGAACTTTACCTCGGTCTAAGAACGGAAGCCGAACAGTGGAAGGGCACTGGCAGCAGGAGGCCTCATTAGGGAAAGCGCATCTAGGTTTAAGAAAGGTTTCAGTTTCAGAACCGACTTCCAGAACGGATTAAGTTTGTAAACCGAGGTACCACTGTACTCATTGGGCATGACCCACAGTAAAGCGTGCAAATGGTTGTTTATGTTGTGCATTGGCCTGGGCTCCTTCAGGATGAAGAGTCATATTTATAACAAACAAACAAATTGGATGTCATCACAAGCTCAAAACCAAAACTAAGTACTGTACAGATGCAGCTTCATTTACTCACATCCATCCCTTGGCCTCTTCTCATGTTTTGCTTCCAGAGCTGCTAACTAAAGTTGCCTGCCACAATTGGAAACATGAGTTTCAGAATCTTGTGGTGCAAGAATTAGAGAAGAGCATGAGACTCCCAAATACTTTCTCACTAAATCTTATCCATGGAAGAACTATCAGTTTTGCTATCCCTTACTCTGGACAAGACAGTATAGAAGTGATGCTCACTACTGATCATGTTAAAAATAAGACATTACAGTTTGGCTAGGTAAAGATGCACTGATTCGCATTATAACTCAATTATAGGAGAGAGATTTATAATATTATTTTTACACATATCACCAGGGAATTGTCACTGGCAACATGTAATGAAGGACCGTGTCATGTTGTAACCAAAAACCAGGGCCCTCAGGGTGTACTGTTATTGCTTTAATAGATAGCTAATGGCTCAGTAGCATTGCTTTTTGGCACCTGCCCCATAAAGTTCCACTTAATATATTATTCATTTCAAAGAAGTTCAGGCCTGTACCTACAGTAATCAGTTGTAGTTCTTTCAGAAAAGCAAGGGAGCACGTATAAATTCTGGCCAGACACTTTATTGCTTGATCATGCCCAATGCTGATTGATGGGGAAAATGCATTATTGAGCTTCTAATAATAGCACCTCAATGTAAGGTGGTTTTTTTTAAAAAAACCACATTGATGCTTATCTTAGATTGGGTTTTTCTCTCCTACTGGAACAACCCATACCTAATATAAAAACTTTCTTGAAATGCTCAGGAGAATTTTTTTCAGGGGACACACAGGGCAGGAGGGAAGAAATCTGTTTTGCTGAGCAGGCTTCTGCTCATGCAAAGGGTGGGTCAAAGCCATGGAAACTACCACTAGATTTTGTTTATATAATATGGTTGGCAAATGGTAACAGCTGGGCCAGATTGCTGAATCTTAGGTCTGTTGGGGTATATATATATGCAGTGCTATTTTTCTAGAAAAAGAGGTGCCAGAGCTCATTGTGAATGCCTCCCTTGTTCTCTTATAATAGCAATGGTTCTAGTGAGTTCTGGCTGAAAAAAGCAGCGTATATATGCTAATTCTTGGTTCACATTTAATTCGCAACACAATTCCATTTACCTCCAAGACCACCAGTTTCTGAGCTTATCACTGTGAAAGTGACTCTCCTAAACTGTCTGATATTAGAATTCAAAACCACACATGAGCAAAATCTCTCTATGCAACTTCCCAATGCAAGAAAGGGATCTATGTGAAGAAGCAGTTTATTTCCACTCAAATAGCCGACATGGAAACACACGTGAGGATCTGGGTGCATATCTCCCTCTACCTGGTGATGCATATCTTGGCGTTACTGAACTTTATGTAGCTGCCAATAGGAATGCACATTTACCACCCAATTGTTATATGAGAGTTGGGTGGGTCAGGGCCTGTTTTTTTCATGGACATTTGAAATGAAGTTTACACTGAGCAATTGCTGGTAGAAGCAACAAACTTGGATCAAAAAATGATGCCATAGTCTTAATTCTTGCTGTGTTTACACATGAAAAGAGAAAGAGAGAGAGAGAGATTCACAAGCAAACCTCTCCCAATGTGAGACACTAACAGTTTTAGCAAGTATCACATCCAGTAGCTTCTTTATGTTGCTGTAAAATGCTCAATCTTTTCCCCACTTATAGATCTGGCAGCCAGTAATGAAGAAGGAAGGTCAGATCTACAGCAATTCCATTTCTGCTGATCTTTAGTACTTTCAAGGTGACAAATTCACTTCCTATTACTGAACCTGTAGAAAGTGGTGTGCATGGTATAGTTTTTTTTAAACCCTAAAGCTTGAATGAATGAATGAATGAATGAATCTTTATTTGTGTCAGCCATCGGCCATAGCAATAAAACAACAATATGATATACAAAGAATAGCAATAAAAAGTCAATTATATAAAAAACATTTTAGGGTTTTGAATCAATAGTCCTGATGCTTTATGGAACCTCACAAACATAGATGCTTCTTTGTGGGGTGGTGGCGTAAATTTTTTTTGGGGGGTAGGGAATAAACAAACAATAAAACCTGTCCAGAGGTATGGAAGTCTATATGATTAATGTAGCATAATTTGGGAAACAATAGACTAATCCAAATATTGCACATTTGCAACTGCTGTAATATATATCTTACTTTAAACTGAATCTGTGGAAAGTATATTTGACTTCAGTTACCTTACATTAAAATATTTACTCAGTAATCACTACTATCACACTTTTGTAAAGGCATGGTGTTGCCTTAAAAAGGGGTGGGAACCTTTTTGGCCCAATAAACACAGAGTAACTGTAATAACACAGAAGCCTGGTTAAGCGGCGGCGGGAGGGGGGGGTAACGCAAAGGAAACTACAGTTTTCACTTTTTAATAAACTACAATTCCAAATGAGGAAATTCCTCTTTTACTTTAGAATGATAACTTCCAGTTAAATCTATTTGGGTTTGATTCTGGTTTGTCTTAACTAAGTTTGATAAGTACAAACAATAGTTTCCAGGTTCGTACATAATAGATATACAGTCATACCTCGGGATAAATACGCTTCAGGTTGCGTGCTTTCGGGTGGCAATCCACGGCGCGTTACTTCCGGGCTTCACTTCTCGCGCATGCGCAGACGGTCAAAATGACGTCACACGCATGCGCAGAAGCGGTGAAATGCGGCCCGCGCACGCACAGGCACATCTTACGTTCTGTTCGGGATGTGAATGGGGCTCCAGAACGGATCCTGTTCGCATCCTGAGGTACCACTGTAATGGGGGACCAAGCTTTGTGAAAGAGTATGTTTTGACTCCTTTACTTGTGTGTGCAAGGGGAGGGAGATGACATAGTCTGAAGCTTTCTGCACTTCATTCCTGGTGCAGAATCATGGTGATCACTTGCACTGGACAAAATGAATAGAAAAACGAGGAATGGCATTTTAAAAACATAGAACAAAACATTGGAACAATGTTGTTACTTAAAGGTGTTTCATGGAGAAAAGCAAATTTGCTCCCTACCAGTCTTTTAGCTTCTCAGGAAATGAATCAATTTTTCTAGCGCTCATAAAACTGGTATATGGCAAAAAAGAAGGTGCTATCTTGACTACTGCAGGAAATGTTGAGGCAATTACTGTAATGACTCATCGTAAAGATTACCCTTTTATGAAGTGTCTGGCTGCATATTGTCTGGCAAGACTCTTTTGTTGTTAAAAATAGCATCAGATCTGCCTTGTCCATCTTAAATGTTCTGATCTTGCATACTATAAAGTAGCTTCTATCTTATTTGACAACTAAAAAACTACACTGCAGCATAAAATCCAGTAGATCAGAAGTCTTGTGCTCAAAGCTCCCTTAGGCGAGTGTTGAAAACCACAGATAGTATCCCTAAGGTTTCTGGAATGAAGCATGGTAGAAATTGCTTCATGTTGCTTAATTCAGAAACATTAACATAGCACAAGCAATGGACTCTAATAATTACAGCAAACACATACCTGTACTTTATACAGTATACAAATTGCTATCCTGTAAAATGCATAATTACACTGTTGCAAAGCAATTCATCAAAGAAACTTAACTATCTTGTTATACACTTGAGAGCATTTCAAAATTCATTCCACAATAGCCGCTTACCTGGAGCTCTGGGGAAGCAGCGATTTTCTGCCTGACGCAGCTAAGGCTTAGATGTTGCACCCATCCATTGGGGGATAGCAAAGCCCTCCCCTTCTGGCTCAGCGGTTTTGGTGCAAAAGGCCCTTTCAAATGGGCCACTCAGTGGGAGGGCTGGGCTTGTGACAGTAGCCTGGCTTCAACCAGGTGCACATACTTATTACAAATTCAAGCTATGACCCAGCTCTTCTGCTCAATTCACCATTAGATTCTCTACCCACACCTTGTTTGTGTGGTTAGTGTGAGGACCTTGATATGGAATACACTGTCATTGTTTTTGGGGCCAGGGAGAATTCCCCCCCAGCAAATAATATGGCCTGTCTGAACGTTTCCTTTGCTTACCTCATAGCAAAAGTCACAACTTTGGTGGATAAGACATTGGGTTGGATCATTAGCTTATCAGGTACCTTCCTAAAGTGGTCCAGGAATCATGTTGTTAACGAACACCAAGGAGGCTAAGGAAATGCTGAATGTAGTACAGGTCTAACAGAATAAATAAAAGGATTAAATCAAGAAAAGGGATGTTTCAATATAAAGAATAAAACCCTTAGCAATTAGGTATATTAGATTGTGAACAAGTCTTCCCAACAGAGGGCTAGCCTCCTTGCTGAGTCATCTGAAACTATTTCAATGTCTAGATCAACGTCTAGAAAGCACACAGTTGAAAATGAAGCTATATTACATGGACGTTTATAATAACCTGCAAGTCAATTTTTCTTTTCCATTTTCTAATGTGCTTTGAAAATATGCCTACTAGTCCTGAAGACATTTTTCACAGTGTATTATTGAATGCTTAACAATTGTTATGAAAACAAAATGAGATATGACGATAATAAATAGAATTTCTGGGGCTACTGTGCTACGTGAAAGGCATTTGCAATATAAGAACATTTTATTTGCACATGAAGTTTCCTTTCACTATATAAACCAGTTAAGCACCTATGCTCAATCCTTTTGGCCAATTAGGACTTGAATGTGTAAAAGTCCTTGAGGATCTAGACAGACCCATTAATGAGCTGAATATGCAATAAATAATATTTACATACCAAGTTGTGAATAAATTAATGACTTTCTAATGAAAATTTGTGGAGGTGTTGGAGGTCTTTAAATAAAGTGGTTTTCAGTTTTGAACACACACACAAATATATATGCACACATACAGACACACCACATGAACAACTATATTTGGCTTTAATTAAAATCTTATCAGATTAGGAGCCTATCATCATACAAAGCCTTTGTCCATGTCCATGTTCACACAACTTCATGTGTCTACAGAGCTAGAGAAAGTGATGGGTGGTGTTTTTTTTAGTAATTCAAGTAACACACAAAGAAAGCATTTCATTATTAGTTAAAATACACACACACACACACACACACACACACACACACACAAATCCTGAAAGTATTTCTGAAATAAAATACTACATTCAATCAATCAATCCATCAATCAATCAAATAAATCAGTTGATTCTGGTAAAATATTTGTAATTTAAATAGCCACCTGTAGCTTTACATAGCATAAGTAAGTTGTGTTTAATAATAATAATAATAATAATATATTTATATGCCAAACATCCGACTGGGTTTCCCCAGCCACTCTGGGTGGCTTCCAACAAATTAAAACAAATTTTAAGGACCAAGACTGTAATGGAGACTTTTCTATCTTTATCAGGAGACAGACCATATGCAGTGATCATTCATTGAATGCATGTATGTGCACAGGAGGCTGAACTAACCAGCTGCCCCTGTATAGTTATCCTACTATGTTAGACAAGTGACATTTGAGTTGTTTGGAGACCTTGATTTTTATGCACAATTACTTAGGAGGAAATCTCACAGGATTTTTGAGTAAACATGCAAGGAACCAGTCTGTAAACTCTTCTGTGATTCAGCTATAATGCTGAAATTATAATATTTTAGATATGAAATGGAAAGTTCAGTTCACCTAAGCTTTTCATTTTGATATCAAATTATTTGTTTCACAGTACTGCTTATACAGAGACAAGTATCATGCAATTACTTAGTATCAATTATCAGAGTTTATTAATATATCCACAAAAAATATATCCAAGTTTATTAATAGTTTAAAAACAAACAAAAACTTCTTATATTCAAAATACCAGAGAATGTACACACATTACAAAACTTTAGTGATCAAAATCAGCTTAAGGAAGTGTGAGGGGAAATATATTTACTTGTCTCTTTTTGTTAATTGTTGCTATCATGTATTCTAAAAATCAAACTGTATGAATTAAGTCAAGCCAACAGTAGGTTGTAAACCCAAGGTGCCTAAGGTTCCCCTAACTCCCATTAATATCTTCTGCACCTTCCGGCATTTTTATGCTATTGCAATCCCTCCAGCTGTGCTATTCTGCATCTGGGAGTGCTGTTTGTGGTCAGCTGAGAGGGAAGTGAAATGTGGCAATACCAGGCATGTGCCCATACAGTATGTCTGCATCAAGGCATGGTCAAGGGGATTTGGAGTCTCTGGCAGAGGCTGTTTTCTCCACTTAGGACCCACATAGCCCACCCTCAGTTTCTCCAGCGCAGGACTGCCAGAAGCATGTGGAAGGCATGGGGTGGAAGTGGGGAATCCTGGCACATGTACTATGCTTTCTTCTGTTTCTTTATGCCGGATGGGATGGGAATATTAGACATTTTTACATCTGCTGATCTAAATTACAGAGTTAAGGTGAATCCATGAGACCTTGTGTTTTATACAGTGACAACCTGGCCTTTTGAAATGCCCACCATTTATCTGGCTATCACAAATTGCTCTGTTTCTTGACTCACATATCATTCCTGACAACATGAAAAGAAATCTGAGTATGCGTTTCAGATGGCAATTTGCCTTGTTGCCAACCTGCCATTCATTAGCCCTTGTGTTCCTGTTGCTGTGCCCCCACAGATTCTGACAGCAGGAACAAGCCCTACTTGCTAGATACTGAGAATGCTGCAACCCTCCCTCTTTCCTCCACCTCCTTCCCCAATAGCCCAATTTGTCACTATAGCAATAATATAATGAAGCCAGCTTTCAGGCAAGGCCATACCCTGCAGTTCCCAGTGTTGTAAAATTCCATTTGAACTCCACAGGAGTTTTGTCTTACTAAGCACACCAGGATTAGTCCCTGATTTATAAAGCACTGGATGCCACATCTTCTAGGCACTGTTTCTTAAAAATTAATAGCAGATTATATAAAACTATCCACAATGAATAATGTTAAAGAGACGTACTGCTAACACCAGTGATATATTAGTAACCCTGGGGTGGGAGGCAGCAGGAACATTTGAAATTTTTTTCTTCCTTTTGTGATTAACCTCAGTAGGGAATTTTCTTTCCGTGCCCGCCCCCCCCCCCCACATTACTATTTCATAGACACTTCCTAAGTTAACAAGACGGCTGCTACACTGAGATCTCCGTAGGTTTGTTCTTAAAAGCACAGTAAAACCTAATTTAATCACAGCTTCAAAATATCATACAATAAAACTAATTTAATTACACTTACCAATGGCCAGTAGCCTCATTAAAATGTTAATGAGGCATCTAATTATTAAATTGCTTAATGATTGCTAATAGGACTAAATGACAAAATAAAACTTAACTACAAATTAAAAATGCCCTGAGCAGTAGTCAGATCTTACTGCTTTCCCCCAGCCCTTGCTATTAAGGAAACAAGGTAAAATAAAGCCACAGAGACCACAAAAGCTGGAAAGAAAACAGAGAACCAAACATCTATTGCTGTAATCCTAGGCACAAATAAAATTAATAAAACCCGTCAGTTCTATGGGTATATGTTTATGTATCTAGGATTTCCATCACTTGCATGCCGCCCCATAACACAACATTCTATGTGTGTTGTACAATTTATTAAGAAACTAAGTATAAAATAAAGCATAAAAACACAACACCAAAACTGAAAAATACCACAAAAGCAGATTAAAAGTGCATTGTAGCTAGATGTAGGGTAACCTCCTGACAGAATCTTTCCCACATGCAACAGGGGAGAGGCACATGTCAAAACCTGCTTCCAGTCATAGATCCCACATATTACCCTGAAATATCGGATAAGTAAAAGTGGTGCAGAGCAATGGCTAATCTTTGTGGTTTTACAGTGGTACCTCTTAATTCATTCCGGAGGTCTGTTCTTAACCTGAAACTGTTCTTAACCTGAAGCACCACTTTAGCTAATGGGGCCTCCTGCTGCTGCCACGCCGCCAAAGCACAATTTCTGTTCTCATCCAGAAGCCAAGTTCTTAACCTGAAGTACTATTTCTGGGTTAGTGGAGTCTGTAACCTGAAGCGTATGTAACCTGAAGCGTATGTAACCTGAGGTACTACTCTATATCCTTCAAACACAGTTAAACCCAGCTAGATGGGCAGGGTATAAATAATAAAATAATGATGATGATGAATTCTGCTTACAGGAATCACTGGCATGAAGCAATGGGCAATGTCCATGGCTCAGTGACAGAACATCTGCTTTGTGTGCAGAAGGTTCCAGGTTGAATTCCTGCCATCTTCAGGCTAGCTGGGAAAACCACTCCTATCTGAAACCCTGGAAAGCTAGGCCAGGTAGGTCCAACAGGTCAATTGTGATCTACTGGTCAATCGCTGGGTGTCTGTGGTCAAGCACAGCCAATTGCAAGATTCTCCCACCCCCCCAGAAAGCTCAACAACTTTGGTCAATCCAATGGGTCGATCACTGCCAGTTTTTTTTTATAGTAGGAGTAGATTGCAGTCTCTTGGGAGTTGGTCACCCCTGGTGTAGACCAGGGGTCAGCAAAATTTTTCAGCAGGGGGCTGGTACACTGTCCCTCAGACCTTGTGGGGGGGCTGAACTATATTTTGGGGGGGGAAATGAATGAATTCCTATGCCCCACAAATAACCCAGAGATGCATTTTAAATAAAAGCACACATTCTACTCATGTAAAAACACGCTGATTCCTGTACCATCCAAGGGCCAGATTTAGAAGGCGATTGGGCCAGAACCAGCCCCCAGGCCTTAGTTTGCCTACCCATGGTGTAGACAACACAAAGGTAAATAGACCAATGCTCTGACTCAACATAAGGAAGCTTTCGGTGTTCTTATGTAACACAGTACAAGTGACCCTTTACATTAACTAGCAAAAGTAACTCAAAGAGTTGAGCAACATAGTACAAAGGTGAAGACAGGGATTATAATGCATGATGAAAATGGTTTGCACAGAGATTTCCTTCCTTCAGAACAAATGCTTTGGAATTCAGCAACTATGTGCTCAAATTCTCAGTATACTTTTATCACACTTAGGAGTTGCTCTATGATACCAGTTATGAAGACTGGCCAGTATAAGCAGCTTTAAGTTGGAATGGTAAAAGTGAAGCATAGATCAATGAGAAGAGAATGTCAGCATGCATCTTCTCACTGGAAGGGAAGGGAAGTTAAAGCAAAGAGTACAAAGGATGTCTTGTCAATTAAAACCTGCTTCGGTATGAAGATAACTGCTTGCAGATACCAAGAGATTATAGATAGGGGTGCTGGATCAAAGTGTACAGAATATGGGATGCTGCAGAGATCTGATAATATTACTTCTTTTGTTTTTCTGTTACTAAAATGCCTTATTGCACCATATTTTCTTTGAAGCATATGAAACACTGAGTGAGATGCCATTACATAAAAAAAAGAGAAAATTATTTTTTTCACTTTTGGACTGCATAACAGAAGGAACCAGTTCAAAATTCTGATATTCTACCTACGATAAGACATCATGAAATATTAAGTACCACCAAGTGAATAATATGGTTCTTCAATCGTGAGAAATCCATGTACAACAAGAAATGAGTTGATAGGCACTAAATGAAATCTGATCTTTGAACAATTCTTTGACAGAAACATTTTGAAAATGGCTCCAGATACCAACAAAGAACCAGAACTTTGTGGCCCAGCTAAAGGTCCAGTATTTGGATAATATAGAAGTTATATGAAAACATTCAGTATTAACTTCTAGGCTGGATCTAAACACATCAAAGAAGTGTTTCAGGAAAACGTGTTGTAAATTTTATATGAGAAATCACGTTGGCAAAAATGGAACTCCACAACGCCCTCTGATGTCACCGTGTTAAAATGCATATACAACACATATAAAACACTTTTTCTTTACCAGTCTAGCTGTATCCCTAGTATCAATAAAAATGAATGGCTTCCACTACAGATTTCAGCTTGCATATAGCAGCTGCTTCAAATGTGTCTAATTTTCTTAACTGGTATAACTTCCCTATGCAAACATCATATAAGTTGTCATATATAACAAATCATATACATCTATTTTTCTGTGTGTAGACAGAGTCTATATACAATAGGAAGCTGTATCCACGTATAGCATTACAGGAGTACCTACATGTAGCAAAATAACCATATCAAAATTACCATGAGCAACGATCACATTTGTATTTTTTTTTACTTTGAAGTACATTCACCACTTTCAAACAGGCCTCCATTCTATCCTTCTTATAAAAATATGTCGTTTTTTAATCTATAGGTGTGGAGGGGGGAATATCCCTGCGTTATCTCCACTTGTTTCCCTAGGTATTATAGTCAGATGTTACTGAAGAATGTCCTGTTTGTATGCCATTTAGAGCACATTTTATGGGGAAATGCATAGTAACCACAGTGGGAATGTGATCAATTATTATTTCAATAGTTTTTTCTGCAGGTGGAAGTTGTATAAAACCTACTAAAATTCCAGCAGTCTCTCAAGGACTGTGAGAGAGTGTGGTGATGAAGTGCAAATCAGAAGAGCTTGAAATATGACCCTCCCAGCTGCAAATGCCTCACCCAAACATGAGACAAGGTTAAGGTAAAGGGACCCCTGACCATTAGGTCCAGTCGTGACTGACTCTGGGGTTGCGGCGCTCATCTCGCTTTATTGGCCGAGGAAGCCGGCATACATCTTCCGGGTCATGTGGACAGCATGACTAAGCCACTTCTGGTGAACCAGAGCAGTGCACGGAAACGCTGTTTACCTTCCCGCCAGAGCGGTACCTATTTATCTACTTGCACTTTGATGTGCTTTCAAACTGCTAGGTTGGCAGGAGCAGGGACCGACCAATGGGAGCTCACCCCGTCTCAGGGATTCAAACTGCTGACCTTCTGATCAGCAAGTCCTAGGCTCTGTGGTTTAACCCACAGTGCCACCTGCGTCCAGGCAAGCCCCAAATTTAGACCTGGTATTGTATTGTGTCGTATTGGGAATTTCCAACACTTCTTTGAGCCAGCCTTCCTTTTTTCCCTACCCCAAGCTTGCTAGGATGGAGGAAGAGTTCAGATGACAAAGCAATAACTGTTTTTCTTCTTCTAGTTACTTTTAACAACTAGAATGTCCAAGACCTGTGTCCCAGATTAAAGGATTCCTATGAAATATAGTTCTCTAGAACTTGAAGAATTCTAGACACTGGAAAGAGAGATAAAGAGAATAGGTGATAGAAGAAGGAGGAAGAGAGGAAGAGTCCTTGCTGCTTTTTACTCTCTGATATGCATACCTAGTAAGAGAAGTGGCAGAAGGGTCTATAGGAATTCATGAAGTAGTCAGAATACCGGTAAGTCAGGTGACTGCCTCATCCCTTGAAAATCCTTGGAAATGCCTAAAATTCCTGCCCACTCCCCACACAAGGAAATAATCCACTTGTAAAAAGCAAATAGAAATTAACACAAGCCAGGGTGAATTCACCTATCACTAACAGAATAAAGTAGATAAGATCAGAATGGATTACGTCTTATTTGGGTCATTCTAAAAATAATTCAGGTTGTTCAAAGGTGTTAAAGCCTGTGTTACAGGGCTGCCTTTCCTTTCTTCCTTATAACAGGGTGATAAAAACTTCAAAGTGCTAAAAGGTGTATGTGAAGTAAGTGCCTAATTACAAAGAAGAAACTCTTCTAATAAGGCTCCCCAACTGTTAGAAACTTAACAGCTATGAACTCTGACATATGTTAGTAAAATTCAGAACCTCTTAGCAACAGGTTTCTTGTTTAACAGCAGCATGATACAACAATATCCTCTAAGGGAGTGGTTTTCCATCACCAAATGATTTATCATGATTGTGAATGGATTTACAGCTTTTTACTTGGTGTAAGTGGCAATTTAACTGCTTCTGCTGATTTCTGTTTTGTTCTGAATCCTTACTATTCACTGTAATTTTCACTACTAAAGCCACACTGTCTAACTGGGATCTGGGACTCCATTAGTATTTGCAACACCCCTGCTCAAGACAGTAATGTGATTATGAAAATACAAACATCTGTTTCTGTCAGAATACAGGAACTAATAACTGTAGTTCCCCCCATGAGTAAATGTGTATAGTCAAAGTATAATGGAGATAATCCTGAATACATACATACATCCAGTTATTCATAAGAGCATGTAGCATTAACACAGCAGAGGGTTGGCTGTCTTCATGGGGATATTCTTTGCTCTCCCTTGCTCTTCTAAAGTTCTGTTTAGCAAGGATAAAGTACTGGGAAGGGAAAAACACATTGACTTCCTCTTTAAGCCACCAAAGGGAGAACTTTGCTCTTTTGAGTCTTGAATTTAGTTAGGTAAAGGTAAAGGTACCCCTGACCATTGGGTCCAGTCATGGATGACTCTGGGGTTGCGGCGCTCATCTCGCTCTATAGGCTGAGGGAGCCGGTGTTTGTCCGCAGACAGCTTCTGGGTCATGTGGCCAGCATGACTAAGCCGCTTCTGGCAAACCAGAGCAGCACATGGAAACGCCCTTTTCCTTCCTGCCAGAGCAGTACCTATTTATCTACTTGCACTTTGACGTGCTTCCAAACTGCTAAGTGGGCAAAAGCTGGGACCAAACAACAGGATCTCACCCCGTTGCAGGGATTCGAACCGCCAACCTTCTGATCGGCAAGCCCTAGGCTCTGTGGTTTAGACCACAGCACCACCCGAATCCCTTGAATTTAGTTACACCAGAGCTAAACTTTGTTCAGCAGTGAGTCTTCTGCTGCTGCTTTGCCTAAACCTAGCAGAAGGAAAGCAAGCCTTTAAAATAGTGTTGTATGCTAGATTGCCAGGTCTTGTGATTGTGCTGAATAGGTTTAAGATCCAACCTAAGTCCCCCCTCTCTGATCCCACCCCCACAATGCCCCCAGAAAACCCCTTTTGGAGGACTTCCAGCAGCCTCAGTTCAACCAGCTTTGGCTCAGTTGCTTGAGCTGGAATGAGCAAATTACATCAGCGTGTTTTGGGCTGAGCTGGGTTTAGGGATTTAACATCACCTGAGCTGGGAATCAGGTCAATGAGCGGGAGATCCTCTGAATCCTAGGCACCATCTCATCAGATTTTGCCATAGGATTGCCCTCTTAATCATTCTGAAATACATTTAATGGAAATGGGAAATTAAAATGGGGAAAATTGTTAAACAATATATCTTCTATAAGAAAGATTCTTATTTAATATAAATACCAGCCAAGGGGAAATAAGATGTAGCATGATATTCTAATATCAAATAAGCAATTTGTGATAGCATTCCTTTATTATGAATGCCAATTATAATTTCACATAAAACTTAATTGAGGTCATTACCCCCTAGGCAAGTTATTTCTAAATTATTTCTTCAACTAATTTTTTTTTATGCATTTTCCACGCATCAGTACATCTTTCACATCTATATTCTTTTTATCTATTTAGAAGATAATAGAAGGTCAACCATCGTTTGGTTGGATCATTGTGCTATTAAGAAGATACGGATTTAAATACATGTATGGAGAATGTGATCTTCCTTTATGTAATTATATGAGAGAATCACAAGACTGTCAACAGTTAAGATGAAGAAATATTGTGACGGAAGAAATAGCCTTGCTCTCTTGGCAAAACAAGTGATAATGCTTTTACATGTAATTTAGAGCAGGCTCACAGAACTTGTGATATATCAAGCAAACAACATAACAGCTTTGTATGGCGGACTACTGGGAGTTTTGGATATCTGCTGCTCTTGTTGCCTGCCTGAGACTGCAAAATTGCAGAGATGTAAACCACATTGCAGGTCATAATAATTAGCTGGCTAACTATGCAAGTTTTGATGGTTCAGGGCTGAACTAGACAAGACTGTTATGAGTTTGTGGGTTGGGGCTAGATCCACCCACCTCAATGTGTTATGGGTTTCTGTCTGATCCTCCCCATAATTTTTGGATTAGAATTAAGCAAAATTTGATTGAACTGTACCAAACACACAAAAAATCCTGGGTTTTGCTTATGCAAATACACCAGGCTAGTTTAGAGGGCCAGCTGAGTGCAAGCCACTAAAGAATAAAACAGAGTAAGTGGCCCATAATGGAAAACATCCCTGGTGCAGAAGACTCCCTGCTAGTCAACAGAGGAGTGAGGTTTCCAAGGTTATGGGCTGGGGGGGGGGGTTTCTTTTCTGGGTGCTAGTGGGCAGAGGCAAAGGCCAGGCTTAAGATTTCAGCTTTGAATTACATAAACTGGGGAAAGGTCCTTGGAGTTAGTTAGCAGCAGGAAGGAGAAGGAGGGACATAATTCTAATGAGCAAAGAAACAGAGAATTGCCTTTTGCTGTCCTTTGAATCCAACATTGCCCTTACGTGGGAAGCCAGACTCTCATAGGATGTGAATGCTCTGCAATACTTCCATGTAGGTGCTGGTGTGTAAATAAAACCAGATGTCATAAAGACACCACAGTCTCTGCTGTGCCTAATTTCTGAAGGAAATATGAACCCTGGCTAAGTACTTGGAAGCCCTGAAATCTCATATTGCTGAGAGAGATAAGGGTGGTGTGCAACAACATAACAATATTTTGCTTGTGCAGGGACCAATGTAAAACACTGCTTAGAATTTGGAAGGCCTCATCAGGCCTTTTCCATCCTACTGCAGCAACAAAAGAGCTAAGCAGGTAGATGTGGCAAGGCTTTCGAACATGAGCACTGTGAGCTGACAGTGACTGTATTCTGAGCCTGAGATTTATGAACTTTGGGAACTTCACTGTTAGAAAATCAAATCAAACCACAATTTCCAGTTCAGGTTGGGAGGCAAACTAAAGCTTCTCATATATGAATGTCTTGCAAAACTATGAATCAAAACTATGGGCCAGAAAGTGAGGAAAATAATTAGAATGTGAAAGGAGACGAGGAGGAAGGATTGCAAGAGCTCTGTGTACAACCCTGATGTCTGAACTAGTTCAAAGTCTTGTACACATTTTATGAGGGTTTCAGAACTTCATTCACGGTCATTTCTCCCAAAGGAGAAGTTCTATTTATTCCATTTGCCTAGTATGTCAGAAACTGAGCAATGTAGACACAATCAATACCCAAAGCAAAATTTAGATTTTGGTGCTGCAAGGTACTTTTTCAGGGATTAAATTAAAATGAGAATCAGGGGCCTCCAGCTAAGTGGTCCCTGTCATGAGAAAATATATGTGAATAAGTGGGCAGGATTGACCTAATGAGTCCCATCAGGCAAGCCCTGTGTGAGGGCTTCCACTTGTGCAATTTTCCCCCTCCTCCCCCATGCCCTCCCTGCACCCCCAAAACTGGCTCTGGTGTGTGTCAGGAGAACCTAGATCAACGTGCAGGAGCTGGAGTGGGAGGCTTATTCACTGTGACTCCTGTATTGCAAGGGGTTGCATTAGATGACCCTTTGGGTCCCTTCAAACTCTACTGTTCTATGATTCTGGGACTCCGTCTGGCAATGACATTCAGCACAGCATTATGCTGAATTCAATCCATTGCATTTAAAAGAATGTGCTGGTGTATGATTGCTGTTGGTTCAATTTCGCAGTATATTATACTTCCCTTGTAGCTCTGAAAGAGCCCACCCAGCTGGCTGTTGGTTCTCTCTCTTTCCCTTGATCGAGAGTGTGAGGCATCTCCTTGGCTTTTGATTAAACTGTGAAGACACACACGTCAAATCTGCAGTCACTCTCACTTCCTTAAAAACTCCTGTTAGCCCTATAGAGAAACCTCATCTTGTTCTACTTTCAGCCATGCTGTTATCTAAATTCCAAACACAAAGTATTCATTATTGCTGGTGACATTGCTTGACTTTCCAATGGCACTGACAGCTTCATTGGTGACAGTAAAAATCAAAAATATGAAGAAACAGCATATGCAGAGGAGGTTTAGTACCTATTGACTCCATAGCTAATGGATTTTTTTAAAGGGAGGGGAACAGATGGATTTTTCTTTGTTAACAACCACAGCTTCACAGTCATCCTGGGGACCTATAGCTTCTGTCAATGAACACAACAAAAGTACAGCTGTTGAAAACAACAATTAAGACTTAGAGCTTCGAGGGAGAGATATAAGTGTGCCCTATATTAACTGCATGCGTTCACTTTCATATTTTTGCAATCAGCAGAACATGCTGTCAGGACAATAATCTACAATGAGTGAAATAGAATTAATCCTAAATGATTTCCAATTTTGCAGTAAATTACATGTATGCATGATACTAAAAGCACATTTGGAAAGAAAAATGATGGTAGTCTGTGCCAAGAAGGGATTTTACCTGCATGTTGTTTCTCTTTTCTTATATCAACAATTTCAGTGATTCAGCTTGTAGGGGGGGGGGGATAAGAAATTTGAATACATGGGAACACGTTTAAAATAAAGAACTGTTCTCAGGTGCAGACTTCTAGTTAGGACTTTCGTCACTTTCAAAGTGGATTTGTAACCTGACGGATGTTCGAAGCCAAGTACAAGTTAGTCACATTAATGTGAAGGGGAAACACTGTGGAGGTGTGCAGAACAGTAAGACAGAAATAGGAAATGTAATTAATATTGCCACAAGTCTATTCAGGAACATCTCTATCACAATGCACAGTGAAGAGAAGAGTGGGGTAAGTAGGCCCAGGCCTTACGAAATTGCCTAGTCTGGCAAAATGATACTCCCATGAGGCTGGGACATCATAAATTAGGTCATTTTATTTTTATTGGCGCTGGAAAGGAATTTCCCATGCCAAACTTTTATTTCTCCCACTCTGCTGCCACCTAGGGCTTTGGGTTTTTCAGTTCAGAAACATGAAATTGGGTGCTTCAATTGTTTTGAATTAGTTGAAACTCTTGACGGTTCTAATTCTTATTGCAACACAGATGGTTCTAATCCTTATTTTCACAGGCATGAGACAATGCAAAAGGTAAGATGGTATAGGGTCACATTATAGTTTCAAGATATTGGGTTTTACAGGAAAGGATCTGCAAACCTGGAGGGAGGACAGGAGATAACATGTGTGGTTACTGTTAGCTTGAAATGCAGAGCCTAACACCATCTTCCTCCTGTATGAAAATGAGTTGTGAAGTTTAATTGCCTAAAAGTAGGAATGATCTTTCACTGGCTGATAGTGCACAAAGGCAAGTCCAATAAAAAGATAATTGAAAAGACTTCCCAACCTAGTAATAAATAATACTTACCATATTTGTAAGCAGAGGTGTGAACTTGTGCCAATGACTGAGGGGGCCTGGTGCTACTTATATGTTTCTCTATAGGGCTAGCAGACTCATACTCAAGATCAAATGACAACCAGCAGCCAGCTGGGTGGGCTCTTCAGAGCTACAAGGGAAGTATAATATACTACCAAATTGAACCAACAGCAATCATACTTCAGTCCAGATGCAAAATGCCATGATGCAACTGGATGCCCTGTGGCATTCACATATATAATCAGTTCTGAAACAAGTGTACTGGTTGCTTATTGTCTTCTGGACCTGTTTTAAGAAGTTAATAATAAAAGCCCTAAGGGACCTAGGCCCAAAATATGTGAAAGAATGCTTCCTCCCACACCAGCCTGTCCAAATTTTAAGATCTATGGGGAACCATCTGCTGATAGTCCCCACAGCTAATGAGATTTGTGTGGTAGTGCCATGTAGACCGGTTCTCTCTGCAGTGGCCTTCACCTTTGGAATGTCCTACCCTCTAAACCATGTCTCACGACAACACTGGTGATTTACTGGCAGGTGAACATGCATCTTTTTGCCCAAGCTTTTTGGAAGAATTGGGTTGTATTGGGCATTTGAATTCCTGTTTCTGTTTCTGGCTTTATTTGTCACTACAGTGGTACCTCGGGTTACATACGCTTCAGGCTACATACGCTTCAGGTTACAGACTCCGCTAACCCAGAAATAGTACCTCGGGTTAAGAACTTTGCTTCAGGATGAGAACAGAAATCGTGCAGTGGCAGCGCAGCAGCAGGAGGAGGCCCCATTAGCTAAAGTGGTGCTTCAGGTTAAGAACGGACCTCCGGAACAAATTAAGTACCGGTACTTAATCTGAGGTACCACTGTAAATGCTCTGCTTACAGCTATTTAGTCTTATTGTTCAGCTTCTGGTTTCGACTATGTATATTTGTACTCTGAGGGCCTTCGGGCAAAGGGTGGGTTAACAATACATTTAATAAATGAATACATTAATGTAGCCTTGTATATCTTAAGCAACAGCTTTTCTGCGAGAGATTTGTGAAGTAAGCCTGAGCCATGCACTAAATACTGAAGAAAATTAATTCATTGGGATTGATAATTACCACTGTACTTTTCAAATCCATTGTCCCATGCCTAGAAAAAAAGTCAATTGTGTTTAAATTCCGGCAGGATAATTTAATCATGAGCAACTTGACTCCCATTTGATGATGAAGATGATGTTGATTAAAAAACAACTACTCTGCTATTCAGCCTGTAACTCTTCAAAACCCTCTAACAAATAAAATAAAATAAAATAAAACACCTGTTAAAAACCCATCAAACCCATCAGCAACAAATTAAAAACAATAGTCTCACTTTGTATCTACTGAACAATATTGGCTTTCTGCCAAAAAGGACACACAGAAAGAAGAACAACTTGATTAGGCCATGAAGGCATAGATTGATTTATACAAACACTCTTTAGCAACATCTCTTAAACGTTTCAGTCATCACTATTTCAAAGCAGAAAAGTAATTGCTAGGGTCCTATCTGACTTTAAGTAATTTCTTGGCAGTAAAAAAAAAAAAAAAAAGGTGTGTGGGGGGGAGTACCTTCAAACTTGAGCAGAGTCTAACCAAGCATATCGTAATGTATAACAACAGAAACTTGCATGATCTGTTAGATGTGGCACATAAAACCTGTGTTCACTTCAGCTACTCTGTGAAGCCTCATAAAATTTTGAGAGTAACAGTAAGCTAACAATATACTTCTGCCTCAAGTGAAGCAAGAAATACCCATCAAAGTCTTCTTTCTACATGCTCTAAAAGCTCCAGAATCAGGCAAGAAAATCAAGACCATAGTGATGTGCTGTACAGTGCTCTGAGTAAGATCAATGGGGCTATGTGCAGCAAGCAACCTTTTTAGCATAGCTCTCACAAACCGCATGAGCTGAATCCAACATTGCCACAAATGAGCAGACCTGAATGTCCAACATCCAACAAATGAGCAGACTTGAATCTGCAAAGTTTGTACTTTCCCAGGGAATATGAAAAAAAGATATAAGTGTTTGCAGGTTAATTCAGTCAGTATGTGTAACATTAGAATTGCCTGATATTGAAACAGTGATTAAAAACGAATTTTTTAAACGAATTGTTTAAAAAAGAAAAAAGGAATATAATAAAAACAAAACTGCATGGACTTTTAGGATAACTCAGTGGCAGGGAACTCTGGGCTGACACCTGAAAGTCAAGAAGACATAAATTAAAATGAAAGATCAGACCGTAAGCTTCAACTGTCAATTCAATGGACTTACCGGTATTTTTGTTCTCTCTTATTACATATCACATTTGATACGTTTTATATGTGATTCTTATTACCTGCTGTATTTTGTGCAAAATCTAAATAAACATAGTTTTAAGAAGAAAATACCATGAGAAACGTTTTAAAGAAATCACATTAAGGCTACCTGTAAATGACGTATTTTCAAACCACCATAGTCATGTGTGTGTGTGTGTGTTTCCATTATAGACAGGATTGTTAGGTGGCACAATGGGTCAGTGCATCTGGTTGTTAACTAGAGGGCTGATGGTTCAAGCCCACCTAGGGACGGCTGTGGGCAAGACTCTTGCATTACAGGAAGTTGGACAAGATGACCCTTGAGGTTCCTTCCAACTTTACAATTCTATGAGAGACAAAATGCCATTTTTTATTGGCCGATGAAGAGATTCAGTGCTACATTGTGTTAGATTGCAAGTGAAGGCACAACTGACTTTAATGCTAGAAATTATCCTCAAACCATGCTGTACTTATGATTGGACTGCTGGTATTTTTTAAAAATCAGGTTTTGCTTGTTTGTTTGTTTTGTCTGGCAACTGTACAGATTTGTGTTGATGTTTGTTTGTTTTTGTTGTTTTTTAAACAAAGGGCTTATTCTAATGTACTCAACTTTTCTATTCAGTAGTGCTTTAAGAAATTTAGGGTCCCCTAAATGCTAATTGAATTAAATTACTCCCACATCCCCAGGATGACAGCATATATTGGAAAGGCCCTTTGTTGGCTAGGATACTCTGCCTCAAGGCTAGGAGGCCTAAAAGCAGAGATAAATAGGAAAATAGTAAATAAAGAAGGCACAAAATCTCAATGTGTGTGTGAGTGTGTGAAAGATAGATGGGGAAAGAGAAAAAAAGCAACCTTCTTAATTGGGCTATGTACATAAAAATGCATTTTCTTTAATAGATAATAGGGCTATGGAGATTGCTGCTTTTACTGCAGTCATTCATCTAGCTGACAGTTTGTGGTCATGGCAACCTGCTTAATTGATGGCTGGCAGACTTGGCAGCCAACTCAAAAAGACTCAGCAGTGAAAATAAATAACTCAGCTGGTCATTTTGTTAAGACAGGATAATTCAGGTAACTTGAAAAGCAGGACTATGCAGTTACAGATAATATTATTTCCCCCTGAAACTTAAATTTGTTTTCTTGCTATGAGGGTTATAATCTGTTGTTGTTGTTGTTGTTGTTGCTGCTGCTGCTGCAGTTACACTTGCATTCCTTCAGTTCCTTAATATACTTTCATTACTACAATACAACTTTTCTTGGAGCCTTGGAACTCTCATTTATTTGAAAGTATTGTATTCTGGTCTCTTAAGTTTATTCACTTATATCTGCTAAGATCTATTCCAGCTATCTGGTTGTCACCTGGAAACAGCAATATGGATCTGTGATGGAGAACAGATCTAAAGGCCCCTATCTCGGAAATGGGTTTTCATATAAAATAAATCCTCCTCCAAGAAAAGTAGTATGCTGTGAACATGATCTGATATCTGAAGAAATTGGTCCAGTGATGGTAAAAGTCTGAGGGAAATCTTGGGAGTGTCTTACGAAAAGGGTAGTGGAAGGTGGGGAATACTATATGCATCGATATATTATTTGTGGCTTGTACGAGTCCGCTGTTTTATTTGATTTGTTCTGTTGTGTCGTGTTTCATGATGGGCGTAAAGCCGAATAAACAAACATACATATATGCATGATTCAACCCCAAAGTGGGCTATCCAGCAACACTGGGCCAAACTGCATGTAACACTAAATGTAAAACATGAAGCTTCACTTTGGTTTTGGGTGCCAATGGGAACTTTTCTCTAAGCTTCATAGCAGTTCCAGTAAGCTGGGTGGGCGGGGGATCCAGACTGTGGCTGGGATGCTAAGGGATTAACCTGCCTTGCACTTGTGTAGTGTGGTCCAAGTTGGGAACCCCTATGCCTTTAATTAAATTTCAAAAATGAAGACATAGGTGGATGGTACACACTTGATGTAACATGTAGCTTTCTGCTCTGTTTTCACTCACCCCTTCCCAACAGGTGGGCGGAGTTTGTGGCCCCGAGTGGGGCCACCTGGCCGGGTACCAACCCCAGGTAAGTGTGGGCTTGGCCCACCCCTGCTGGCAGGCTAATGGGCTGCCGGTGGGGGTTTGGCCTGGGAGTAGGTTTGGGGGCCAGTCCCCGGCCAAGAATCACTCGTCTTTTTCTCTTCCAGGATCAGGACCTGCTCTTCAGCACTCTTCAGCTGAGGTAAGTAACTTTTTCATGTAGGCCGCATGGCAGCCCTTTGATTTTGTTGGTGGCAGCGAGGGAGGCCACAGGGCCCCTCTGCTGCCACCACTTGCCAGGGGTGCTGCGCCAGCCAAGCAGGCGGTGAGTGCCCAGCTCATAGGCCACTTGTGGCCCTTTGTTTTGTCAGCGCAGCGGGGGAGGCCCCAGGGTCCCTCCGCTGCCGCCGTTTTGCTGGGGGCGCTGCACCACCGAGTGGGTGGTGAGTGCACCGGTCGTTAGGCTGCATGGCAGCCCTCTTTCTTTTGTTGGCAGTGGTGGGGGAGGCTGCAGGGCCCCTCCACTGCCGCTGCTTCACCTGGGGTGCTGCGCTGGCTGAGCATGCGTTGAGTGCCCCGCTGCATAGGCTGCATTGTGCCCCTTTTGTTTGTTAGCCCAGTGAGGGAGGCCGCAGGGCCTCTCTGCTGCCCCTGCTTCGCGCTACAGCCGGGACAGAAGCTGTGAAGAACTACAAGAAGAGGAGGAACTCTAGTGTTTGGTAGCTTAAAAAGGGCTGTAGTATGCTTGACCCATCAGCTGCTTATTAGGACGGTCCACTCTGCCTTAGGATTAGAAACCTGTGCAGTCCTCATGGACAACCTTGAAAGAACACGGAGTAAGATTTCATTTCATTTCACTTTTCATTTGCATACTGCCTTTCTTTATTACTATACACAGAGTGGTTTACAGCACTAAGATTGTATGGCAGCTTTGTAGCTCCTTATAGAACACTATCCTTTGGAGTAAGGGCCTGCTTGCTGAACATGCCCACTCAACACTCTCCAGAATTTGTTGTCTCAGGCTACACTTCTCCAATGCAAGCTCTTTCTTCACTACCTTTCTCTCTGTACAAGAGGGGTATTTTCAAACCAACTCTCCAACCAGCCTGCCACAATTTTTCTTTTTTGTGTGCGTATTACTGCTACTTAATTCACAGAATTCTCCATATGGTCCATAGCCTGATTTTTTTTTGTCACTTTTGCACGAGAGAAGACTGGAAAAAGACAGAAAATGTGGTAGTGGAATATTTGGGACAGAAAGATTTGATTGTTGAAGAAGCAGCTTTAGATAGCTGTTTATCTGTCATGGGAAAAGTGAGTCAAGAAGGAAGCCTTCTCTTCCCCACATCAGCTGTAAATATTACCTGTTCTTTTAATTTTAAAAAATCAGAAATAGATTGAGGGCAACCTTTTTCTTTTTTATTCCACAGGAGACCAGAAAAGTGAGGATGTGAAGAGAAAGAGTGCATAAAAGTAAATATCAGATAACTAAGAAAATCCTAGTCAATATATTTTTTTTTCAGTCAGGCTATTTTTAATACACACAGTCCTGTCTCTTTCTAGGAGACATATGTTATTGGAAAGATTAGTTTTGCAGTGCCTATTGCTACTGCCAGCCTGCATCAAAGTAAATTTAGAGATGTGCTGACAGTCTAATACCTTTTATCAGGCTTTACCTGCAGATAAGAGGTGAAAAAACATGTGTTGAAGGCCACCCTTAAAAACTCCTGGCACTCTCATCTTCCTGTAAGTTTATGAAAAGTGAGTATTTGGAATACTTCACAGTATGTCCTTGCACTGTATGTACTGTATAGATCACCAGCTACCAGATGCATTTGTGATACTTTGAGCATTTTTTAAGAGGGTGCAATTATTACAAATAATGTGCCGCTACAATTTGAACACTGCTCAATGCATTGCAGTGACCATAATGTACAGATAATACTGCAGATCTGTGTTATCATGAATAATGGGTAAAATAGTTTGGGGTAGACTAGAAATGGGGGAATGATGTTAGAAAGCGTGTTCTCACTAAAGGAGAGCACGTGTTGCGGATGAGGCCAGGCAAAGCACCCCGTAGTTGCCAGGCAGGATAGATTGGAGGGGCCTGGCTTGGATTGGTGGTTGGTGTTGCTGGGGTAAATTTGATGTTGCCAATTTGGGGGTGGGAACAGAGGTTATTTAAACAAGGTTCACAGCAAGCTGCTTTCTCTTTCGCTGTGGGCAACGGATCACCCGCCCTCCCTTGTTTGGGCTTGTGCTTTGACCTTGCTATGCCTGTCATGGGGTCGTCCGCTTTGGTGCGGGGGCCTGGTAGGAATTTTTCCATTGGCTGATTAGTGTGTGCCAATTGGTTTTTGCCTACTGTGTAGCAATCATCACAACTTGTAAGGTTGGCTGGTGGAGGGGTATGGATTGGCTGTCCCTCTAATGCTGCTGCTGCATGGGAATTCCATTAAAGGAATTCAGGGGCTTACTATCCTTTCGTCCAAACCCCTGGAATCGGCTTTGGGCCACGTAAGACCCTGGGAGCATGCGGGGAGAAGCTGAGGGTCTGTGCCGCAGCTCCAGTTATCCCTGATCTTGTTCCTCCACACTGGCTTTCACTGGAATCCGGGAGTCAGTGCTGTCCCCCAAGGCGGGGGGGGGGGGAGGGGACAGATAGTCATAACGAATGCCTAAGCAACCACTCACAATTTGTGTGTTTAATAAAGTTGTGGCCAAAATTATGCCAAAAACCTTAAACAAAAATTTATGAGTGATGTGTGAGTTATTCGCGTAGGGGTGTTTTGGGGGACCTCAGCACGCAACAGAACTTATGCCCTATTTGACAGAAACATGAAAAACACACATTTAAATTCATATACACTTAAATACCGTCAACACCCAACAGAACTTTTAACTCAAAGGCGTGGAACTTGTAAACCTCCAGATGTTGCTAGACTATAATATTCATCATCCCTGACCACTGACCATGCTGACAGGGCCCAGCTTTGTTCCTCCCTTCTGGTGCATGCTGGGAGAATGGAAGGGCTTTGCATCCAGTGGATCCACATCCTCCCCAAATCTGCTCATGATCCCTGATTTGTTGTCATCTCCACTGAAAGCAACAGTGGCAGACCTTTCCAAGGCAACGGGGAGGATTACCAGGATGGACCACCAGCAGAAACAGAGATCTGTAAAATTCTGTACCAAAGAATCCCACTCCTTCCGGTGCCCCTGAATGGGCAGTTTAAAATAGTGAATTTGGCAGGCAATCCTGCCTGCAATGCAGCCGGCCACATGGTCTTCAACGGCTGCCAGGAATGGTGTGTGCCAATTGGTCCTCAAAGGGCCACAACCACCAACCACATGGAATATGCTTAGAGGCCACTTTCCTCTTTCACAAGGCCTTTTAAAGTTTGAGTTTGCTGGTTATTGTATATGTTTTAAAGATGTTACAATGTATGTGTTTAGTGAGCATTTTCCATATTGTCACTGGCTCTGTGACCATCTCTCGTGAAGGACAGGAGATAAATCTCATCAATATATAAATGTGTAACATGCAGCCTAAAGAAGAAACAACAGAATCTAGATTGTTTACTGCTTCTCCCTCTCTCTCTCTCTTTAAAAAAGGGTATGGGATGAAATGCATAGTATGAGTCCTCATTCTTCAGGTGTCTTTAAACAAATGATAATTTAAATAAAATATGTCATGCTTTGGTTTTGCTGTTGCACATCCCTAAAATGGGATTCCTGATTTTTATTCAGTATCTAAAAAATGGGTTTGGGGTGAAGTGAGATAAATATTTTGGGAAATCTAAATGCTAAAAGGCAATAACCTGAACATTTCTTGCCATTAGGAAGTAGCCCCAACATTGCACACTGCCACCAAAAAGTAACCCCCTAACATGAATAAATCATTGTATTTGTTGACACTAATACATATGTACAGCAGTACAAATTTTGTTAACAGTAGAGTTTTGCCCAGTAAATCAATAAGAGTGATAAAACTGCCCCCTTTTTGTACATGTTTTGTAAAGTATGTAAATTCTTCAGATTATCCACTAGAAGGAGCTAGATGGTAACATCTCAGACAGAAAAATCATTTCTCTCTCTTTAAAAAGAGCTAGGAAAAGACTGAGCAGAAGGTTACAGGTTAAAGTTTCCTCGATTTTCCTTACTGCAAAAAATAACACCACTACCACCAACAAAACCCCACTTGAATTGCTTTTAGCAGGATCATATGTCTAGTAATGAAAGGCGACATTTATACTGTTAAATGCTCAGCATTATTTTCCTGAACAACTATGGATCAGTACTGAAATAACATATTTCAAAGAAGATAGAGGGAGAGTGTGTATGTGTATAAAACTATCCAGACTGCAAAACTGAAATTAGTTGTGGCCAACAAATGCAGTAATAAAATTTCAGGCTATAATTATCTGTGGATTCAAAGTATATCTAGAATATTCAGTAAGATCATTTATACGCATATGTTTATTCAGTTCTTATGTACACTGTAAAACATATTTTATGAACTTATTGATCTAAGGTATGGTCAGAATAAGATTAAGAAGGTCTGAGATTGGCCAGTGTCTGGATCGGTGTCCACCTGGAAATCAACTATGTGCCACTTTGGGCTCCATGATAGAAGAAAGGTGGGATATAAGTATAAAAGTATACAATAAATGTGACTATAGTGGCCAGGCCCCTATCCAGTCCTTTGTGTTATATTTTTCCTGTTGGAATTAGCTCATTAGCTGAAATAGCGTTGTGCCAAATAAATCCACAAAAAACAATAAATCCCTTGCATTTCCACCCGACCATTTTCCATCAGTTGATGAGAAAATAATTTGCATTCAAAAATTCTCAAAGGAGTGAAAGCTTTTTGGTGAAATTCTAATGGCTGGGGGTGCAAGGTGTTTGTGTTTGTGTGTGTGTGTGTGTGTGTGTGTGCACGCGCGAATAACTTTCAAGGTGTCTGTGAGCATCCTTTCATTCATTCTACGCATAATCTCTCTTGTAGTCTTTATTCTCCAGTTTTTCCTGAAAACCCCATGGGATCCTCAGCAGGACTCTCCTATAAAAGGGGGGAAGTGGAGTGGCTGCCTCCTGTGCACCTGACAGCTATTCATCGTTATGTTGTGAAGTTAAGAATTGTTTTACTTTTAATTATAGTAAATCAATATAGAAAGTGTGCTTTTTTAAAGTAAAAGGGAGAACTTAAAAATAAACTCAGCAAGCACACTGATCTCGGGCATCCAGTATCCAGCTTCCTTGGCTTCTCATGCTTCAGCTAAAGTTGAGGTTGAAGATGCCATGAGGTCAGTGGCGTAGCGTGGGTTATCAGCACCCGGGGCAAGGCAAGTAATTTGCGCCCCCTAACCCATGGATTTGCGCCCCCTAACCCGTGGATTTGCGCCCCCTAACCCGTGGATTTCCCTAACCCCCAGATGTTGCGCCCGGTGCGGCCGGCCCCCTCTGCACCCCCCACGCTACGCCACTGCATGAGGTAACTCCTCTAATGGGGCCTTTTCAGTTGAGGAATTACAGGCTCCACAGCACTGGAGAAATATCTAATGGAAAGAAAATACAACCACCCAATGGCTATCTCGCAACGATCACTTCAGCTCTCAGCCTGTACTCCACAAATTTTCTGAGGGAATTTCAAAGAAAATCTGTACCCTGAGATTAAGAAAGAGAAGGAGAAACAACTTTTTGTAGTCGGAAAAAATATTTTGAGAACTTGAAATGACAGGTTTTGGCACAGTGCTAATCAGAAGTGAGATCCAGTTTGGTCATCTGTCCTCTTGGCTACAGCTTTTGAACAATGAGAAAATGATATTGGAAGGCTGATTGTATTTGATCATCATGAATCTTTGATCATTGTGAATCTAACCGCTTAACATTTTAATTTCTGGTCTTCTGGAACCCCTGTGAAACAGTTTATTGGCATACTTTCTACATTTGATACCTTCCCAGGTATTATCTGCCTGTCTTGGTTCTAGCCCAAAATCATAGCAGCCTTGGTCCATTCTCCTTGGATCTAATCCTTCCAAGTCTTGGCTTCTCTCTCTAAATTTAATCCTATAATGTCCACTCACTCAATCCCTGACAGTATGCCGCACTCAAATAACTTTAATCCTTATTTCCATTTTTTTCAAAAAGTTTGGATCCTGTGCAGCACATGCTTACACATCCTAAAGTATATTTGGTTCCTATAAACCAATACAAGGATGGTGGGAGGATGGAATACATTTATATACAGTGATTCTCTCACAGACATATGCCAAAGAAGCATATTATCTCTCTGCTTGGCTTTCAGAGTTTTTGTGAAAATGCGTTTCCTGGGTTTCATTCTTATTTTTATGAAAATTTCTTTTGCTGTCCTGTTCTTTGTAGTCCTTTTTCTGATAGGTCTTTAGTCTTCATTTCTAATATTTGTGCTTGTCTTGTTGCTAGTTATGGCTGGATGTCTTTTCATTAGAGAAATCTTAACTTATCCAACATCAAGCTATAGGTCTGCGTTGCTGCTGTCCTCAGTGTCTCTCAAGGAGGGAGGGGGTGCATTATTTTGTTTTGATGGGTTTTGACATACTGAAAATATCAGGTTTCATGACTGGAGAAAAAAGTCTGAAAGGTTGGTGCTATCACTTGAAAGCTTATAAACAAATTAGAGCGTTGGATCAGAACTCTCAGTCATTATGGTGAAGGTCTTAATTTGCATAATTTATTCAAAGCATTCAATTTCTTTCTCAAAAGGTTTGGATTTTTCAAGTGAGTACACGAGCTATAAATTCTTGTCATAGTAGGCCTTCACTTTTAAGCCAAAATTCTTCAATGGGCTCTCAATATGACTGCTGTTAACTTTTACTGCTTCTGAAAATATTAGGATACTAAATGCATCATTTATGAAAACATTATGATTACTTATAATGATGTTGATGGTGCTGTTATAAAACTTAGTTTGAAATATATTTACTTCCGTTTCACTACAAATTCCTTGAAGATTTTATAAATACTGAATTTTGTTCCATGGCTTGGCAGGCCTCTTAATCATGGAACAGAATGAAATAGTTTTTGTACAGTGTGACATCTTGCTTCTTTAGTTGTTGTCCAGCAGAACACATATTCCACTAAGATTTAATAAGTGGATATGATGGTAAAATAACATCCTGTTTGTAAAGAAAGAGGGTTTTCCCCTCTACAGTGGTTTGTTTTAAATGGAAATGTGTTGTTTTAAGAACAGATAGGTAGCCATGTTGGTCTGCCATAGTCAAAACAAAATAAAAAAAATTCCTTCCAGTAGCACCTTAAAGACCAACTAAGTTAGTTCTTGGTATGAGCTTTCGTGTGCATGCACACTTCTTCAGATACAGATACAGTGTGTATCTGAAGAAGTGTGCATGCACACGAAAGCTCATACCAAGAACTAACTTAGTTGGTCTTTAAGGTGCTAGTGGAAGGAATTTTTTTATTTTGTTTTGTTTTAAGAAGTCAGCCTTTATTTCAGATTCTTAGGGTGTGATGAGGGAGAACTCAGAATTTTCCTTAATTACAAACTTGTACTGCAAGAAGGTGTCAATAGTGCTGCATGCTTCAAACAGTTGCCTGCTTTGAATACACTAAATAATCTGAAACCTTTTAAAATGACTTTTTTTTTGACACAGTACCATCACAAAATTGTAGACTTGTAGAGTTGGAAGGGACTCAAGGGTTAATTATTGAGCTTGTTCAACACACTGACCCATGTATCACTGGACAGATATTATAGATATTAAGCTATTCTTAAGAACCCCATAAAGTTTAACACATGAATCTGATGAAATGAACTGTGGTCCACAAAAAGCTGCATCTGCCTTTCTTTCTTTCTTTTCTGTGGAACTAACTTGTCCTTTAATGTGTGTAAACACCAAGGAAAAATTCATACCCACTGCCTTGTGAGACATCTTTAGGAGAAGAAAGGGGTAAGGAATAAACCCTACACAAATCTGGAGTCGAGTTCCTGATAGTTGCATGGTGCCTTATATGCTTCCTTCTGGCAACTCATGCAGTTAGGCTGATGCTAAACCTACTGCTCTGCTTTCCTCTGGTCCGCATCAGCAAGGTTGTCATTTGGGCATCCCAGGACCTCCATACATCCTGCCCAAGCCTGTGGCCCAACATGGATTATGGATCAAGCTCATTTTCTGCTGCTCCAGAGGTAAGACCCAGACCAATGGATTCAAATTACAAGAAAGGAGATTCTGAATAAACATCAGGAAGAAGCTGTGATGGTGAAAGCTGTTTAACAATGGTACAGACTTTCATTATCATCATCATCATTTATTAAATTTGTTAGTCACTTTATCATCTCCAAGGCAACCTAAAGTGACTCACAACCTACCTACCTACCTACCTACCAACCAAACAACCAACCAACCAAACAAACAAACAAACTACATTGGAAGTGAGTGGACTCTGCTTTCCCGGAGGTTTTTCAACAGAGATTGGATGGCCATCTGCCAGGGATTCTTCAGCTGTAATACCTGCCTTGCAGGAGTGTTGAACTAGATAACCTTGGGGTCTCCTTTAACTCTACATTTCTAAGTCTGTAATTAAGAGTTTTCAGAATAATATTTGTTCATTTTTTGTTTTAATTATGTGTGTGTGTGTGTGTGCGTGTTCATATGCATCAGATAGAGAGGCAGACAAATTTTCTCATTATGCTGTGCCCTCCCTGCTCTACACCATTGAAAGAAAATAATAAAAACACACAAACACTCTGATCAAATCATACTCAGATGTACATACAAACAAATGTTAGGTTGCAGTACCATTCATCAAATCCTATAACAGGGAAGAAAAAAGAAATAAAAGATTATTGTTCCATATCACCAGTACAGTGCAGGATTACATGATGGTTGCAGGTTGTTGATGTAGTAGTTGTTCTTAATGCCTGTTAAAACTGAATTGCTTTCCCCTTGATTTCCTTATATTAAATTTAATCATTTATATATCTGTACAATGTATTCCATAAATCTGAATAAAAATTTGTCAAAGTTTCCCATTTTTAGAGGTCAGTGAAGCTGTCTGCTTAATGGAGTGTCCTAGAATAATCTATTTCAATTTTATCTCTTCCTCTCTTTGGTAAATAGTCTTATTTGGATTAATATCATGATTGTATTGTAAACTACATAATAAATAGATATAGCAATTTGTCTTAGTATGTATTAATAGAAGAAAAAGTGTATTAAGGGAAAAACACGCTGTAAATTACATTTGTCACCCTTAAGCAATCAGCAAGCACAAGAGTCCTTGCTCCAAAAGCTATTATTCACTCCTAATAGACTTGCTGTTTACCACGGTGTCCTGAACTACTACATCTTGTAAAAGAAAGCTATTGAGAGAAGCTATAGTCTCTGAGTCCTTGGTTATGTGGATTCCTAGATACATTTTGATTCTGATTATCACAGTAATTCCATTAGAGGATCAATGACTATTCTCTTTCAAGTGTCGCAGATGGTGTTTTTATAAACACGCCCCTGCTGCATAGCGGAAGCCTACCATAATAGTACTGGCATTTGCTGCTATAGAATCCCAAAGAACTCTTTGTGTAGGAAGTAACAATGTCAGTAAGTCTCCTCTGGAGTAAATTTAACCTGCCAAACAACCATTGCAGCAGCTGTGGAACTTTACACCCCATAGATCTGATGAGTGAGAGGTATAGGAATTGCTGCTGTAGAAGAGGAAGCCTACCACTACAACAAAGCTGTTAGTAAACACAGACAGGTTGTGGGATGGTGAATTGAGGTGCTGAGGGCTAGGCAGTATGGAATTGCCTCTGTTGGCTCATAAGCCATGGGAAGGAAAAAGAAGGAAGCTGTTACTGGCCAGCCAAGGGGTTTCCTTTCCATAGGTGAGGGCAGAAGTGCCGTAGACAGGTGGACAGGGAGATGCAGGAGACATGAAGGACAGGTGGATTTTTCAAGCTATTTCTCTGCATTCTACCCAATGATAGGCAAAGATTCTCAGGTATAGCAGAAAGACAGAGAAGGGAATTCAGCCTCTTCTCCCAAGGCAAGAAAGGAGCAACTGGACTAAGTTCTGATGGACAGGAAAGTGACAACTGATGTCTGACAAATAAGCAGCTACTGAACTTGACTGTGTTTCATTCAAAAAGTTCATTAGCACAGTAATGTGGAATTACAAGAAACCAAAAATGGTATATTGAAGTAGTGAACGTTAATTTGCGTGATGATATTGAAACACGGAAACTAAATCAAATAACGTAAGATTTAATAATATTAGATTAATCAATCATTCTGAAACATTTTCTTTTTCTTTTCTTAGGCTGATGTGCTATGCTGGGGGTGAATGGTGCAGAGATTGCACTCAAGCCAGCTCAAAACAACTACACTGGCCTCCACCCACAAAAGGAACCTGGTGTAATTCCTATGACAGAAACCTTCCCATTCTGTCTGCAGAAAATGCAGGTAGGCAAAAGTACCATTGATGGGATTCTCAGCTATGGTAGCCCTTGTTCCTTGTTCAGGAGCAAGGAAGAGGCTGAGCTGCCCTGGGATCCAGTGAGTGCTTGACAATCTGGGCCTGATGGTAATGCCAGCTCCAGGCTGTCATAGCATGAGGAAGGAGTTGGCCTACCTTGTGCTCTGGCCGTCACTGAACACAGTAGTGCTGCAGATGCAGCAGCAGTGGCAGACTTGGAGTCTCAAATTTCAGCAGCGCACTCTGTGACACTAAAATTTGGTGAGGTCTGGCTCTCGTGTTCTGCCCTACATCATTCTTGCAGCACCCCCTTTGGTGCTGGTGCCCAGTGCAGCCAAACCAGTTGTGCTACCCTAAAATTGCCTCTGGCAGCAGTAGCTATGCGACTCTGTCATGTACAACTGCTGCCAGGCCTATGTTAGTATTGTTCTACTACTTACTATGGTGCCATATTAAGTGAACCACACTGGTCAAGAGGAAAGGAGCTTCAAGACTTCACCCACCGTACAAAATGTGTACAAAAGAAAACATTTATTTTGAAGCTGGGATAGTTTTGTGAGTGGGTGCATATCATGAAATGTTTATGCATTATTACTGCATTTCCATGCAAAGTCTGATACTGTTAACAGGAATTGACATATTGAGTCAGGAATGTTGGCTTAACGACACTGTCAGAAGTACAAAATCCTATGTGTATCTTGCTTAAGACAGAACATGCAACCCTGGAAGAAAATCTCTTAAATTGAAAACCACGAAATGCTAAAATCATGACCCTATTTTAAAAACCGAAGGGATAAAAGATATGACATGGTATCTTCTGTTTAATTTTTCATTGTACTACAGGATGGTTGCCAAACATTTTCATAATTTTTTTCAATAAAGAGAAATGAAATATGTGCTTCCTACTCTAATTGCATTCCTCTCCTCTCAAGGGAAAAAAGTATTGCTGCTCAAATCAATCTTTACTTTCAGCCGTTGCTACTGACACCTGAAACTATGTTGTAATAGTCTCATCCATTCCTGATTTAAGTGATAAATGCATCTATTGCACACACTGACAAATGCTTTCATATATAAGCATGCTTTCAGCTCCCAACATTTCTGACTAAAGTCTTTAATATTGTTCAAGTGACAGAAACTTATCGTTTCCTCCCCCCCTCTAAGCACTTCACTTTATTAATGAAAGAAATCTTTTCAGTATTTTTTCTAAAAGATATTCACTTCAATTTTCTGTAAGGCTGAACACGGGTAGCATATTGCATATTTATTCTTATTTGAGTTTTAAATGGTAAAGCAAGAGTATAAGAATTGCCAATAAATATCAATTCTAAAGGGAGCATCAGTATTGGTACTAAAAATAGAAACTAAGGGTAAAATCCTCAATAATTGAAATCAGTAGGATAACAAAATATCATAGATATACGGGCTGATATGTTTATATTAACAAAAATATTGCACACACCTGGGAAGGCTTTTTCTTGCTGTTTTTATAGGAGCAAACAGGTTGTCACCACCCTCCTCCTTGACCTAACGGTGTCTGATACAAGATGCTAATGACTCACTAATATCAAATCAAAGGAAGCATCAGTTATTCTTTAAAAATCAATTTAATTTGCAATTTAAAAATAAAGTGTTGATGTCAAGATCTTCAAGGAGAGCAGGAGATCAAGGGCAAAGTGTCAAATAAACTCTATGATATTTGTCTGAAAGATCATGATGAAAGCAAACACAGAAGAAATCAAATTAGGGAATAACAATGGTATTGAAGACAAAATGCAATTAATTATTATGTGTAAGTACATAAAAAAATCTTGCTCAATCAGACATCTAATCAAGTATTCTGTTTTAAAAAGTGGCTAGCCAGATGCTTCTGGGAAGCTCATAAAGGCAGCTTGTCTTAAGCATTTGATATTCAGTGCCTGAAAGATGACATTTATTTATGATAACATTTATATCCTGCCTTTTCCCCCAAGGACTTCAAGGTGGTATAAATGTTCCCCCCGCATCTGTCCACACAACAACCTGGTGAGATAGGGAAATAACTTGCTTGCTTAACCTAAGGTCATGCACTAAAATGTATGATTGAGTGCATGCCTTCCAACATTCCTCAGAGAGAGACATTTCTCACTCTTCCACACCTAACCTTCCTTGACACCCCATTTTTGTCCCAACCCCACCCACCTGTAGAGCATTTCCACCACTGCTACACCAATGGGACACAGCATACACAACCTCCATGATCCTGAGAAAACCCCTTAATCTCAATTTTATTATTTGGTAAATTTACAAAAAAGAAAAACACACAGCGATAAATAAATTTTAGAAAGGGGCAAGGTTAGAAGCAGACACACAAAGCATTTTTTAAATAAAAAAAATCCAAGACCATTTCAACTACAGTGGCTCCCAGTATGTTTCAGAACACAATTCAAAGTGTTGGTGCTGACCTTTAAAGCCCTAAACAGAGAACAAAAGCCTGTCCTGAAACTACTGCAGAAGAAATCTGTAAACACAATGGAATGAACCTTACACCCATTACCCAGAAAAGTTGTGTAAGTTTGGAGGTTGGTGTGAATTTTGTGTATTTGTTATTGATTATTTTTTCCAAGGCATATTGACATATTCCTGTTGCCTGACATAAGCTGCCACAACATCGTTATTCAACTGAAGATTACTTTTGTTTGCTTCTGTATAACAGATGTACTTGTGGCCATATTATTACTAGCCCTCACAACCCTCAGTGCACAAGAGAAACCAATAAAGACTACAATGAAAATCTTGAGACAGAATGACCCACATATAGGTCTTTTATACTACAGGTTGATATCAGTGACAGTTACACCTGTTTTTTGATCCCACTGGTTTAACAAACTTGCAACAACATATCTCCTGTCTGATAATAACATTTCATAAATGTGAAGTCAGTTCTAACCCATGAAAGTTCATGCATGGGTTATAAAATTGTTAGCCATTATTGGTAAGCTGTGTGTCTGTATGCTTTCACATTTCCTGAAAAAAAATCACTACAGAAATAAACTAAATTTATTTCTTGGAACATACCCTAGTTTTTCGTGTACTGTTCATTATAAGTGATTCAGAGTGAAGTTTCTGACATTATCCTGTCCTCATACCAAAGCAATATACAGTAGACCCTCTAGTTATGTACCGCTCTGGATATGTAACTTTCAGGTTATGAACACGGCAAACCTGGAAGTGTATACTTCTGGGATTTGCCCAGCGCGCATGAGCAGAAATGCTCTGTGCACCACATGCGTGCGCAGAAGCACTCAATCGTGCCAAGTGTGTGCACAGAAGCAGTGCCTCTGCCTACAGGCTTTTCAGGTTGTGGACGGACCCCCGGAACGAATTTAATTCGTATCTGGAGGGTCTACTGTACTGGGAGAAATATTTTTTTGGCTCAAAGTGACTTCCATGCAGACAACTTAAACTTCAAAAATGTGGTTATGAAATTTTGATATCATTACTGGGAGATTGATTTTATTATTATTTATATACTCATTAATGCTGCAGTTTCTAAGTGGTGTTCAATAGGGATAGACTATACACTTACCTGTGTCATAGGAGTAGTTTCAAATAATAGATGTTATATTTCAAATAATAGATGTTATATTTCAAATAATAGATGTTATAGTTTGCCACTCTTGACAAATTTAAATGTAAGAAAATGCATTACAATTCTTATGAGCGAACGCAAACGCCATTGGGATCTTGGAGAGAGATTTACGCTAACAGATTGTTCCCATTATACCCACATGAATTTTGCCTTCTGGCATGGCTATCCCTATGGAGGAAAACAATGTTTTGGAGCCAGAGCACAAAATATGGTGTAGTTCATATTAAGATACATTTAAGGTTCTTACACTAGTATTTAATGTCCTAAATGACTTAGGTCTCAAATATCTGGGAAACCAATGTTTTCCTTTCCTACAGACCTACTCAGGTGATCAGGTGGGCCCCTTGGTAGATCTGCTGTCCCCAGAAGCACAGAGTGGGTGGAAGTTCAGGAAATGGGATTCTCTTTAGCACCCTCTTCTACGCTATGGAATTCCCTCCCCACAGAGGAGCATTTGTTGTATGTGGAAGATGTACCACTTTGCCATGGTTTTCATCACTTGAATTGTATATTTTTAATAGCCTCCCTGTTCTTTTGCTTGTAATTTGTTTTGACTGTTGTACTTTCATTTGTTGTGACCTGCATTTGTTGTGACCCTAGGGTGTAGGGCAGATAATAAGTCAAAATAACAACAGCAACATACGTTTTATGTTTAAGTGGCAGTATGATTTATCTAGAAATTAAGTGGAGAAACACAGATTTAAAGAACATTTAGATTGTGTTCCAACATCTAGTTTGATAAGTTTACTGATTATAGGAACTTTAAAGCCCCCATCAGAAGAACTGAATGAACATGAAAGTGAGGAGCATTGCCCTACCAACCGCGCCCCCTCCCCCCCAGAACGTGTGCATGCAGCAGACATGTCTGCAGCAATCAGGGTCTGTATACACAAATGCCAGGTGGCAGGGCCAGTTCATGTGGTCCCACCCTTGATGGGCTGTTTCATTGTGCAAGTGGTTCTTCTGACAGAAGCATATGTCTTCTAATTTTCTTGGCCAAAACTCACATTGAAAATGCCAGCCATAGTTTATGTTGGAGTCAGTTGTGTGCCTTGTGACTGTGGCCAGGTAAGACTGACAATAAGCTGTAAGTTCTTGCTACACAAAACACACACACACACTTTACTGCTTGCAACATTGCTATTATTCTCCACACATAGCACAAATCTGGAGCTAGCATCAGCTGTGGGAAGGCATCCCTGGCCTCACTTTCTATTTTTTAAAAACTACGTACAGTAAATTATGTAATTTAGTCTTCTAGAAAGTATATCTCATAATTGATCTAACTAATGTTTATAAAATACTTTGATACTCAGCAATTAGTAATACAAAAGCCACGTACTAAACCAAGCAGAAAGAGAGCAGCAGCCTCATCAGAAGAGTCAACAATCCTACCCAGGCTGTTGCCTCTCAGCCCCATGTTAAAGACCAACCAGAGTTCACATTATTTCACTCTCTGGGAGTATCGTAAAATGATCGTTTTTTGCTTGAGTAGTTTTCTGTTGGTTTAAAATTCCCTCACATCAGATTAGGACATGAAAATAACCTTATAATTACCCCATCATTTTCAATAAAATATTTTTAATTACTGAAGTTGAAGAGTGCCTCTTTCCAGTTAAGCAGGGAGAACATTTTCTTCTATCCCTACTGCTATGAATACAGTAAACAATTTGGCAGCTTGTGCCAATTAAAACCCCATAGACCTTTGGAACATACGGCCCAATTAAAATATTTTTAACTACATTAAAAATAAGTGCAAATTTAAACTCTTGATCTAATGTTCAGGTCTCAAATAGTGTATCTGAACCTTGTAAATCTTGTAAATTTAATTAGACAGTGTTAAGTTCTTTTTAGCTGAAGTTACAGATGTTTCACACTGGGAAAATCAGCAAGCCCCAGGGTTTGTTTGGTCTAGAGTAGTGTCAAATTTTCTTGGATAATTTAATGGCTAATAACTCTAATTTTTGCTTATAAACTAAGAGATGATAAATAATGATAGCACTAAAACCATAAAATTAACTCTGTAGGCTTACATTCTTTTCCTCCTAGTAACCATTCAGAAAATTAATTTCTGGTACATTTAAGGTTTTTTTGTTGCCAATAGTCCTTGAGATATATTATAGCAAGACAGAAAAGACAAACAAAACAGGGGTGGGGGGGGGAATGCATAACTGAGAAAGAATTATACAACAAAAATAGCTGTGAATACCTTTACTCTGTTGTGCTCATTATCTAGCCACTGATTATATCTCTGGCACTATGTGCAATTTATAGACTGTGACAGATACATATTTTAACAGTTTTTTAAACTTGCTCCTTAAAGAATTGACTCTCAGTGAAGAGAGCAAAGGTTTTTGATTAAGATGGACTTTTTATCACTTCGGAGAGGGGAAATAGAAATATTTAGTATTAATAGACTGAAAGTAAAAAGAAAAAAGAAAAAAGAAAAAGAACTTTCTAAAAGATAAAAACAGAATTAAGATGTACAATGTACTGTTTTAAAACAAGACACTTCCTCCTATCTTAACTCACATTTCCTCTTTCCCCGTAGCTCCTTTCTAATAGAATATATACTATCAAGGTCCCTTGTGCCAACTTTCTTATTCATGCAGCCTGTTTCAGGTAGTTCAGAGACTGTAACTCAGTGGTAGAGCACATGCGATGCATGCAGAAAATGCCAGGTTCATTTGTGTGTCTGCCTGAAACTAGAGAGAGTGACTTCCAGACAGTGTAGACGGTATTGAGCTAGATATACCAGTGGTCTGACTCAGTATAAGACAGCTTCCTGTGTGCTTTGCTGGAACAACTTTTGCTACTACACAGTTAGGCTTCCTTTCCTTACCCCAGTAATAACAACCTTAATTTTATATTTTACCTTAAATGTAAATGCTATTTAGAAAGCATGCATTCAAACATTGTAGGAACTTACGTACATTTAGCTGAACACACATAGGTTTACGAATTATCACGCAATGAGTGGGTTTTCCTGTCAAGGACAGTGATGATGTGGATGGTGCCAACACATGTGTTTTCCACCCTCTTCAGTCCATTCTTTGAATGGGCATAGCTAACCTCTGAAGGGGATTTCCCCCTCTCATGTACATTTCTTTCTTATATCCCTTTATACTTCTATGTTTTGGTGCATTGCTTTTAAACCTGAGGGAGGGAGCTTCTACTGCTTTAAATTATAGGCATTTAATATTAGCTCTAAGTTTGTTTTTGTTTTAGCAGATAGTGTACTGTTTGAACCAAAACTACTTATACATAGCAACTTGCAAGAAAAAGTGAAGTAAATGGTAGCAATTTGACCGCATCTGATCACTAGAATCATCCCAGTCACAACCATTACTTTAAAATAAATTTTGCCAAGCATATACCTTCATTTCAATTGCTGCATGAGATTTTATTTTTCACATGGCAAGCCTACACTGAAAATACTTATATTTATAAACTAAATTAAGCTTCAATATTTCCTGTAGCAGTAACACATGATATTTTCCCTTTCTGAGTGTAATATTGGAAATCATTGGCTATGTAAATTACATACTATTCAAATCTATCCCACTTTGCAGCATCTGAAATTCTTTTATCTCCTAGGATATTAAAGGTTGTTATTGCTCCCATGAGCAGATGGATGATGATTCTTAAATATACCATTCTTAAATGGTAAATGGCAAAGCTATCTTAACAACTGGTGAATATTTTCATCAAGGCTGATGCAGATATAATCACCGCGTACAAATCAGAATATGTCTAAACCAGATTAAGACTGCAACCAAAATACACTTGCAAGGAAGTAAGGCTTACTGAACACAGAGGGACTTACTTTTGTGTAATTTGTTATTAATAATACATTGGCTATCCACCCTTTAAAGAACATGCATACAGTTGGAATACTTTTTCTTACAGAAAATGATGTAAATGCTGTCATTAGTCCCAGTTTCCTAGAGAAAAGGTTAATCAGAGCAAAGGAGTAATAGTGTTCTGGTAGTAGAGGAGGCTAAGGAAGAGGAGAACTTTGACATGATAGATCCTGCCTACATTACTACAAAAGAAGAAGAAAAGAAAGCTTTACAGTCACCCCCCCACCCCATAATCCTTTGCCTCAGTTTAAAGTTTCAGCTATCATTTAATCAACAACTATTTGTACATTGAGCATGTTTGTGCTCAGAGATGGAAATGGGGGTGGGGAAGAAAGAGCATCAGAAGACACAATCTGAAGGGGGGGGGGAAGCAGGGCACATCTTTTATTTGGTACATGCACGGCTTTTCTTGTGACAGTACTCACTGGTATGAAGCACTGGCAGCCCTTTCTCCTGCTGCCAATGCCAGCCATTTTGTGCAGGGACCCATGAGACTAATCAATGTATTAGGGCTGGTACCTCATTATTAAAAGGAAAAGGAAAGGCACTAATTCAGTTGTACATTTATCCCAGACAATTTAGTCTCTTCCATCATTACTCTTGTACAATCTGTGTCAGAACACCTTCTTTGCCTGGTCTTTGCATAAAGTAGAACAATATGGTGAATTAAGCCAATTCAGACTGCATATGGGTGACACCATTTTATGCTTCCCAGCATTAAAGACAAAAGTAGATGTGACAAAATTGCCTTTTAAAATTCCTATATCCCTTATCCAGAGTAGTAGTACACAAACTTGCCTATTTCACTTGAGGGTTTTTTTCCCCAACAGACTCCTCTGCAATCAACTCTGAGAATGAGTTAGTTTTTGTCTAACAAGATCCATTGGGATATTAGGAATAAAGTGATTTATATTTTCCTACACAGTGTTTACATGCTCATTATTTCACTCTGCTTTCTGTACAGTTGTCTTTTTTTTGTTTGCTTCTTCTTATTAACAAAGAAGTAGGAGTTTTAGTCAGCATAAATCTTACTAAAGACAATTATGTATATTGCCCACAGAAATAACTTGATTCATATTACTTCATACATAATACAATTTGGCAATCAAAACATCCAGATCTTGATGTTTTATGCTGTATCAGTTAAATGATCTCCCCTCTCATAGACAGAAATACTGTAAAGTGAATTCATAGAGACTAACATGCATGCCTTCTTCAACTTATTGAATATGTTTTCTGAAAATGAAGATACTACATAACAGATGTCACAGTTCCTATTATTTATGTTGGTGTAGTAATTACAGCTAAAACTATGTGCTAAAGTCCAGGGAACACTTGGCTTGGGTGCTGCTTAATATGTGTGCTTTGTAGTGCCTAGGAGGGCCATGTGCAGGAAATTGACTTACAAATTTCTGGCCACAAGGTGCATTGGAATGCCACATGGACAAAATTTCCTGACAAAGCAATGCCAGCTTCATTTAAGGAAATTGAACCAAAAACTATTTAGAGTAGTATATTAATCCATACCACATGGTCCTGGGTGTGTGTAAAATTAAGGAAACCTTCCTGCACATGTGGTGGGAATGTGAGGAAAGTCTCTTAATTTGAGATTCCATCTTTACAGAGATCTGGGAAATTATTGGTGAACACTTACAAAAGACAAATGAACTAGCCCCATTGAGTTTATATCAAGGTAAAATCTTGAATGTTCACTTTAAACCACTCATTAGATATTTACTGATACCAGTCAGGCTGGTGATTGCAAGATTTTGGAAGGGACTTACAACATAGTATCAAAAGGTGTGGCAGATGGTTTTAAATGAAAAACTTACAAATAAGCTCAAAATGGCAAAGGGAAAAAGGAAAAAGCCACAGACAAATTTATAGTGGAAGGTACTGTTCTATTACACACATGAACAAGATGGGTAATAGGGGACTTCATACTACATATAAAAACTTTTCACATTTTATTACTGATATTCTGCTGTTTTTCTTTTATTGTATTGCATAAACTGGACTCTTCCTTTTCTTTCGCATGCTACATAATACAGCTTTATTTTCTACTGCATTGTACTATGGTCCCTATTTCTAGCCTATAAAAAGCCAGCATTCAAAGTGAAAACAAATATAGCTATAGACAAATAAATACACTGGCAGTTTGTGTGAGATGTGGGTATATAAATACATTGAGAGCTGTTGTTTTTGAGTAAGCATTACACCTGCAACTGAGATATTAAGAAGTGCGGCAATACTAACTAAAAAGTAGACAGTTGAGAGCCAATTAAAACATTATGGGGTAGGTGAGACAAATGTCTATTTCAAAGGTTAACCTAGAACAAGAATAAACCATAGTTCAATTGCATCTAAAATATGGTGAGAAAAAAAGGAGTAGTAATTTAGGATTTTAGATCTCATTAACTATCCTAGCAGGGGATATAAAAGGTCATTTTCACAATCTAACAAGGGGGGAAACCCACAGAGGTTCAAAAGAGCAAGAAAATCATCTATGTGTTTACTAAACACCATGTTCTGACAGAGGCCTAGTGATTCTCAACACACGTGCTTGGAGAAAAGCAGCAATGTTTTACTGAAATTCAAATCAAGTAAATAAGGTGTTAATCACAGAGTGTTAAAATGGGGGCTCCAGAGAGTGGAAAGTGGAAATATTCTTTTATTTTGTTTTAAAATTCATTAACTAGATATACAAGGTGCTAATGACCATCAGAAGCAATCTTACCCGGCATATATTTAGTCAAGGCTTGGCTAGACTGCAGCAGATAATTGAGTATTCTGGGTACCAGACAATATTGATGTGAATAAACCTTTGCCCTTCTTCCAAAATGGAAAACCGTTTCCATTACAAATTGGTTCCAACTCCAAGAGCACAGATCAGATAAACCACTTTTATGTGGGTAACCTGCATGATCCCTAATTATAATTTAGACTTCCAAAGGCCCAACTTCTAATTCCTATTTTAAAAGCTCTGCTGATTTCTAGTTGATTACATACTTACATTTTGCTCCATTGTCAGTCTGAAATCTTCAACTAATGTTTAGCTTTTATACTTTCTGCTTAAATTGTAAGTGCTTGTTGTACATATTAAATTTATTAGTAGGAAATTAGAAATTTTACTAAGTATAAAAAACCATGCCTCTTACAAATTAGTTATGATCAACGCCTGAAAATCTGAAGACTGTTTTGCATTTATTTATTTAAAATTTGTATACTGCCCTGTATCTGTAGATCTCAGGGCAGTTCACAACATAAACATATATAATAAAAACACAAAATATGTAATAAAAACAGGAACAAAAAAGAAACACAAACCAATAACCCCCTCCCTTATTCAACTGACATTCTGCTAAAAGCAAAAATTTGTGATGTATAAAATATAAGCAAGAGAAACAAGAAATGGAATGAGGAGTATACAATTAAACCTATATTGATGCAGTCAAAAGTATACCATTCACAGCTACTGTTTCGCTCATTTGAAACCAAAATTGTTAAAAGGAATTCAGGTACAGGCACTGAAGATCAATATTTTGTCAGTTTGCATTTCTTTCCTTTAGGATATTGAAACTCTCCTAACATCTCAGAACTGCATGCCACTGTGTTGTCTGCAAGAGACTACAGACTAACACATCAAACACACAGAACAGTCATGTACTTCCAAGTGATGTTTGTGGCTAAGTGAAAACTATCCTTCAACGGAACATGAGGCAAGGCGACAAAAGACCCACAAAATCATATACCTGAAAGCACGTAGGAAGATTTCAGTTTTCCACTAGCATAAGTAAGTATGGCAGATTAATTCAGTAGTAAGCACTAAACATCAATCAATCAAATGTTTATTCGGCTTTACGCCCATCATGAAACACAACACAACAAAACAAATCAAATAAAACAGCGGACTCGTACAAGCCACAAGTAGTATAACATAGTTCACAACTCACAAGGACAAATATTAGCCAATTCATAAGAAAAGTTTGAGATTAAGATTAAGATTAAGATTAAGATTAAAAAAAATTTGCACTACACTAAAATCAATATCTGATGTCGTTATAGAAAATTCTTATAACTATCAATAATCAGCTAACATTCCATTCCGTCTCTTGTACGAGAGGACGGCTGTTAGGAATTTAGCAACCTGTAGGGTAATATAAGGATCCACATCTTGAAGAACCCAGGCAAGCTGTAGGTCTACTGGTTTGTCAGCCATAGGCTGGATTATGGAGTTTAGTATGCTAGCACGGGCTGAACTGTACAAAGGGCAGATAAACATAACATGATGTAGAGATTCAGATGTTTTCATTTCACAAGCACACATTGAAGGGACTTGGCCCTTAGTGAATCTATGTCTCAGCACGTTTGTTGGAAAGACATTAAACCATCTATTATTGTTACATCTATTATTGTACAGGTTGCCCTTTTATTAGACCTTACTCTGGTATGCATTTCTTTAGTCCTCCTTAACAATCTAATATCTTTAATACGGTCAATGACCAGAAAGCAATTTATAAAAGAAATACAACATTATAAGCAGTATTGTGCTACCAATAACAGTAGAAATATGGCCAATTCACAGAATTGGTCTTATATTTATGACCAGGTTTCGTCTGTTAAGGTCTTAAGAATTAAATTCAAATGTCGCTACTGTTTGTTATCGTTCCTTCGGTGTTTACAATTTGAACTCCGTTGCTGACATCATTGCTCGTCTTATTCTTGTTGCAATGTAACAATACTTTGCCACAGGCCTGTTGATTTCGGGCTCTTTATCAGCTAGGAGGTGTCTGATATAGGTGTCGTCTGTACTACGGGGTATTTTCCTCAGGATCGGTTCAATCAGCTCCTTTCTTGAGTCTCAATATAAAGGGCAGTATAAGATGACATGCCCGATGGTTTCGATTTCGTTGCTGTTACAGGGACATAATCTTTGTTCGGTCGGTATTTTGTTATATCTTCCCTCTAGAAGAGCTGAAGGGAGAGCGTTAAAGCTGGCCCTGGAAAATGCCCATCGGTGTTTTGCGTTGTCTAGAACTTTGAGGTAGTTTGCTAGATGGGGTCTTTGGGAATTGTACAGGTGTTTATAGGTTATCGGAAGTTGATTAAAGTCATTTTGGGCTTCAGTGTCCCTGAGTCTTTCTTTGATTATGTTCTTGGCCCTTCCCCTTTCTAAACTTAATAAATACTCTGGGGAGAGACCGTATGTGGCCATTTTTCTGAGAGTGCCCTTCCTCCAACTAGATTGGAATTTGTCAAGGAGCATCAGGGAAAGTAATCCAACCGGCGAGTTGTTAAGTCTCAGCCAAGTGCATAAGGTTCTTATCCATACTTTGGTTTTGATGCTGTATAAACCCGCTTCCAGTCGTAGGGCGGCGTTTGGAACGCATTTAGGTGTTTGCAGGAGTGATCTAAGGAAGCCTGATTGTATCTTTTCGTATGGGTCTAGAGATTGGGAGTTGTTCCTAGTCAAGAGTTAGCTAATTATTTAGTAATCTAGATTGGGCTGCTACCATACTTTATCATACTGTTATATTGTCTGCTTCCTGTTCTAAGAGCACAATATTCAGAATACTATTGTATGGTATCAGCCCAGCCTAGAAGCTTAGAAGTGTATCTCCAACCATGTACTACAGAAGTAGTTACAAAGCTATGGCAGAGAGAGGATGTGGGGGAGGGAGATTTAAATCCTGTGGTTGGAAATAGCTCACCAATGTTTCCAGTTGCCTTACTGACAATATAATTTATATCAAATGCAAGATAATAATAATAATAATAATAATAATAATAATAATAATAATAATTTTTATTTATATCCCGCCCTCCCCAGCCGAAGCCGGGCTCAGGGCAGCTAGCAACAATAAAACAGTACAAAAGATGGTTGACTAAAGGGACCAGGAGTTAGAAGAGCAAGAAGGAGAGGGCGCAGCAATGGTAAGAGGGTAGGCGGGAGGGAGAGAGAGAGGCAGGTAGTCAGGCAGGCACAAAGTTAGATTAAGCCCACTTAGATGGTTTTAAAATGGAGGTTTATGGAGGATAATGAAATCTATTGCTACTAAGTTATTTTCAACTTTTTTATAGTATTATACAATATTGTGTTTTAATATTAATGTTGTACTTTAATTGTTGTAAACCTGCACTGGCACCTTAGGGTGAATGGCAGGTAGGAAATTTAAACAAACAAATGCAATAGTCATGATGGCTCTATGCAATGTCCAGTTGGAGAGGCAGCATGCCCCTAGGTATCAGTTTCTGAGGAGCTCCAGAGTGAGAGGGCTATTTCCTTCCCATTCTTGTGGGCTACTGTGGAAAACAGGATGCTAGACTAGATGGATGGTTGGTCTGTTCCAACAGGTCTCTTTTCTGAAATAGAATACTTAACTTCTTCTATATTGAGCTTGCCATTTAATTATTTATATCAAGGATGTTACATTATATATTCCAACTATTATAAAAGCCAAAGAATGAAAGAACTATGAAGAAAGAAAAACAGATGTGACTTTAGACTTGAAGCCACTAAGAAAAAAACCCAGGGTGGAAGTCAACAAAGCGCTAAGTAGGACATTTGTTTGCAGAATGAGGTCCACTTGCACAACAGAACATTTCCTACTCTCCTCGCACTGTCTGACCCCTAAACCTGATGATCAGTGGGCCAGGCCTGCACAAACGTGTCAAGGGTGCTATTGCATTCAGAACCCTGCTGTGCCTTGCCTGACTTGGCTTTGCCAGACTCCAAACTCTACTTAAGGCAGAACCTGCCTGGGCTGTTCCATTACTAAGAACAGAACCAACATATGTTTTCTTCTAACTATTTGGAACATCTCACTTATTTGTTAACTACCGTATTCATTTTATACAGTCCTTGTTTGTTCTATGTTTTCAATTTGGCCTGCACATTCTTCCTTACTATCTTTTTAAAACCCAGAAGAATTGTAGAGTCGGAAGGGACCCTGAGGATCATCTAGTCCAATGCAAGAATATGCAGCTGTCCTATATGGGGATCAAACCTGCAACCTTGGCATTATCAGCACCACACTCTAAGCAACTGAGTTATTAACCATGTACAACTGTTCTGTCTAAAACACATCTGTGCCTGTTCTCTACAAATCCCATTTTTCTTACCTGTTCCAGCTCCCCCTCCCCTTTGTCAGACAGTAGACTACATGGCCAGGATCCAAAGAGCTACATTAAAGGGTTGGGTGTGCCATATTGGTTGGTTTGATTGTTTTCCCTTTGTCATAACATACATTGCTATTGAAAAAAACCCTTCTTTGGCTGGGAAACTCAGTTCTTAAGATTCAATTCCACATCCATTGTGGAAACAGGTTTGGGCACTGTCCGAACCACTCTCGCTTTATATTGCTGAAATTAATGGGGATTGTGAAGAGGCATGTTTTCATAGACCATCTGTGAAACCTCATTAAGTAACTATTGAGATGAGATAATTCCCGTCCTACAAATGCACTTATTGATATGCCTGCCATTTGTGGGATCATTTACAGGAGCATGGTTTGCCACATACATAACAATTTGCACATCATAGCCCTTTTAGTGTTAAATGCTTCAGAAAAGCCATGCATTTAGAAAAGTATGTTGGTTTGCATAGCAAAATATAGGCTTTTGAAAAAGTTGACGCCTTCAGCCATTATTAATATACTAACCACTAGGGATTAATGTATTTTAAAATATTTCAGTAGCATTTAGAGCAAAAAATAATTTCTCAAATCAACAAAAAGTGATTATTCCAAGAATTATGCACTGTATAGTAAGCGTCTGACGGGATTTAGGTGCAACCATTAACCATTTTAATAATAGTTTTCGCAACCATTACACAGTAATAACTACTATGCAATGTTAATATTTAATAAGATATCTACACTTACCTATTTATCATTTATAATATACATCACAAAAGCATTATAAAACATTTATTAAATATATATAAATAATTTTAGGATACTACAGCCATGTGTTATAAATACATTATTAATTCTGCATAAATTATTGAAGGACTACTTGAAACCTTACATGGAAGGAGCTTTTAGATGAGCAGCATTTTGTCACCCACAGATCTATCACAGGAGGAGAGCACCTCTGTATGTGAATGCACTCTACCTTATTGATTTTGCTTTTCTGAATTTAAGGAAAAAAATTAAATCATCATTTAGGACACAAAACTCAAAGGCATCACAATCTCTAGGAAAAGCAATATCTGCCTTAGAAGTCTTCTCACTGGTAGCTACATTTCTATCTGCAGGGAATTTTTCTGGGGAGGAAGAATGACAACGTAAGCTTCTCCTGCAATCAGAAGTGGTACAGTCCAGATGCTGGTAAAGTCATAAGTTGGAAGTCGAACGGAATCTGTTCCCGGAAGTCCATTCGACTTCCAAAATGTTAAAAAAACAAAGCGTGGCTTCTGATTGGCTGCAGGAAGCTCCTGCAGCCAATCAGAAGCTGCAGAAGCCCCGTTGGATGTTCGGCTTCCAAAAATAGTTAGCAAACCAGAACAGTCACTTCCAGGTTTGTGATGTTAGGGAGCCAAAACGTTTGGGAACTAAACTGTTTGACTTCCAAGGTACTACTGTACTTCTTTTGCTTGAGAGAGCTAGGCATTGGCTAGAATATTCCCATTAATGGTGAGTTCAGGCTGTGAATGTCAAGAGGATTGCAGTAAAACAGGGCTGAGGTACAAGAGGCAGCTATCAGCATGGTCCAGGGAACTGCAGAACTTTTGCAGATGTCTAATCTAAGAGGGAGAATCCTCTCCCTTCCAAAAAAAAGACTGAGCATGATTAGTGTTCACAGAGTGTTGTGTGTATGTTGAGGAGCAGCAGTGAAGGGGAAAGAATTGAAGTATCCAGGAAGAAGATATGGTTGGCTGATTAGAAACCACAACATTCACACTGATGTTAGAAAGTGAAGATACACTGCAACATTTTGTTACAGATCCCACTTGTTTTTTCAGTGTAAGCCATCTACTGTTTTCCTGGTTTGATTCGCCACTTAATTTCCTCTGACCCTGTAATACCATGTTTCATCTGCAACGTGATGTTAGAAATGTAGTTAGATGTACTGTAGCAGGAATGCTTATTTGTCAGGAAGCACCAAGAAAGACAAACAAATCCAGCTCATTTGGATAAACTCATAGCATATTTCTGTTATGTCCAATGTGGCCAGGTCAGTTGTGGTTATAACCCCATTTCACCAAAGCAATAAGTTTATTCCTATTTTAATTGAAATTGATTAACCAGATCCTAATAAAGGAATCACTCCTTAAATCAATTTTAAGAGATGCAAATAGGGTTAGCTTGAGGTGTCAACATTTTTGCAAAGTGCCACTTGCTCTTAAATTCACAGTGTGCTTATTTTCCTTGCCCACCTGAGTTTGCAGCATGCTACACATAAAGACACCTGTCCCTGAGTCAGGACATTTGTTTGCAGTGTCCAAAGCCACCTATTCAGAAATAAATTTCAAAGTGTTGTGAATTGAGCACTGTTCTCAGGCAAGGCTTAGGCTAGAAGCAAGGCTGAAGCAAAGAGGTGAGATAGGACTATGGGAGAGCACAGCTCTGATGTTACTTCAGCAAGAAACTCAGACAGAGACATATATAGCAGCAGCTATACCCTGTTAGCCCCACCTGCATTGTAAAGTTCTGCTTTAATTAAAGGGGCCCAGCCCTTTTTAGCAGTCCCCAAATCCTGCAGAGCAGGGGAGCCTATGATTGGGCATTCTGCACTCGAGACTTCCAACATTGTATCTTCAGGCGAGATACAGGCACCAATATGGTACAACTGGTGAAAATGCTTCTAGGGCTGGTCCTGCATGGCCTTCTTCTTCAGACGCCTCATCAGGGCCGGATTTAGATGAAGAGAGGCCCTAGGCTACTCCACTTGTGAGGCCCCTCCCCATCCCCCACCCTCACAACTAGAAGAAAATGTAAGAGTGTTATAAACAAAATTGAGTGAAGCCAAGAGTGATGACAGGTATTTAAAATTCTGCAATTCACAATTTCTTCTTTAAAGAACATAAGATATTATTGTTAAATACCATGGTGATTTTTTAAAAATGCATAAAATCAACACTGAAAAACTTTTGCAATAACTTTGTAAACCTTTTGTGGCCTGGGCAGGCCGTGTCTTCCTGTATATACCTACTGGGATTGGCAAGGCATCTGACATTCACCTGAATCTCATAGGTCTCCTGATGAGTGCTTTGGTCTGCAGCCACAGTGTGGAAATAAAAGATGAGATTGCCCACCAGATACCAGGCACTCTACTATCCAAATTAGGCCTATTCAAATTACAACCCCCTTCTCAATTAATTAATCAATTTTAATATAGAATTTAATCTAAAATTTAAATTCTCAAAACTTTCTTATTTGTTAATTCAAGCAAGTATACTACTGCTTTCACTTCATTGCAAACAGTATTTCTACCTGCAACACAGTTGAGCAAATCTGCTCCTCTTCCTTTCACAGATATTTTGTTGCCATTTGCAACTGTAGCTGCCTCTGATTAGTTATCAATTAACTCTTGGGGGAAACAATTAGCACCACACGTCATATGCATGGAAGTTGCCCAACCAATTAACCAACTAGAAGGTTTACTGTTAATATGCATATGTGACCAGGTCTGGTACTGCTTCTGGAGGTCCTGATTATAGGTGTTGTCAGGAGTGTTCTTCCACAGCATTGGTTAGTGTGCCACTTACAGCCTTTTCTGGAGAAAATGGATTTGGCTGCTGTCACACATCCTTTGGCTACACCAGTGGTGGAGGAAGGGGGCGAGGGGGGGCGGATTACCCCGGGTGTCATCGCTGGGGTGTGTGTGACAAAATGATAAAAATAGAAGTTTTTAAAAATAATAATAATAAATTGGGCTCACAAGACTTTTTAGTTCAGTCAACAAACCTAATGAAACACGGCTGGCACTGGGCACCAGACTGCCGGGGCCGGCACTTACCTTGGTGCCTGAAGCATGCCCAAGCCACATGTCTCTCCTGGGAGTGACGTGGTGGCTTGGGTGCCTGCAGGCTCTGCGCTGCCTGAAACGGCAGTGTGGGACTTGTGTCTGCCCTCCACCTCTCCCTCAGCTGCCCTACAGCTGAGGGGGAGGTGACGGAGAGGCTCCACACAGCATGCTCTGTCCCCATGGGTGGCTCGCCCCACCCCTGGCTGCAGGACGCTTACACTGCACCAGGCACCCGAGCGGCTAGCTACGCCACTGGGTTACACCCAAGGGGGACTATTACATTGGACCTCTATAGAGGCTTTGCTCTGCATTCCAGCTCCATCTGAGAACAGGTGAGTATGTAGGATGGCCTTCTCTGTAGTTGTATTCTGGCTGTCAAACTACATCCCTCAGACACCCCCACCTGGCCTTCCTCAATTTTCAGAAAAGCTATAAAAATAGCTCTTTTAAAGCATGTTTTCAATCTTCCTTTATCCTCTGGATTAAAATATTTATTTTGTGTTATGCTGCTCTTTCTTTGTGCTTTCACTGTGAAATGGCTGATCGGTTATATTACGTTGTATAACTTTACTGTTCTTAGTCTGCTTTTTGTTATTCACTTTGGTGCCACAGGTAGTGGCACTGGAAGGAGCCATAAAAATACTAATAAAAATCAATAAACAACATGTTTAGCTATATGTATTTGTGCTTAATTTTAGTGGGAAAGAAAGACTTATGGGATTGTCTAACACAACTAAAATCCTTGAGTGAAATGCAACTGGTTGATTAAAAATTTCCATTGGCTTTAGTCTCTCAGCATCAATCTGAGCAGTCTCTCACTCTAGTTATTAATTTTCCTTCACCTACATTTTATGTCTTCATTCTTTAAGATATATTATGATATATGGAAAAGTATAATGTAAAACTAGAAAAGTAGATGGAGGAAAGGGGCAGAATGCCACTGAAATAAACAGCAGGCTTTACTCTAGGGGTGAGATTCCAAGGCAAGGTGCTGAATGCAAGTTTGCTAACTTAATGTCACTAAAATGTATTAATTGTAGAGAGCCTATTATTTCAGGGTTTTATCCACCATCTTTCTGCCTGCTTCTGTGGGGTCAAGGACTGGAACACAAGGGTGAAATGTACTGTAACAAACCTCCTTATTCTAATTAATTCAAGGAACAATGTAGTCAGTTTATACTTCTCTATTTAATCGACTATATGGCTCAGATAGTCATATTATCTAAGCATATGCAAAATGCATAAATCTTTTAAAGGCTAACAAAATGCCCCAAGCTATTTAATCAATGCAAATAAATAATTAAAATCTGTGAAAATAAAAGGCACCATGCTTGCTGGTTAAGTTATTATTATTATTCATAGGAAGAATTAAAATTGTCAAAAAGTCAACTATTTGGCCATTAAATATGGATGATTCAAAGAAAAGAGTATATAAATAAAAGTGCATTTTATTATGTAAGACAGCAGAAAACAGCCTGTGCAGAAAACAGAGAAATAAGTGAAATTGAAAGGGTGTAAAGGCTGACGCCCTGGCACAGGACAAGTCCTGTTTCTTTATTCAAGAAGTATTGATGAATGGGGGGGAAGCAACAATTTTTAATGAAGATTGTGACCATGGACTGCTGAGAAGTATGGGCAAACTATGAGAGCCCTAGCACTCAACTGTAAGTGTTGGAATAGAAAAGAAGGCTTCTGCCATAATTGCTAGAGTGACATGGAAACTGAAGTAAGGACGTCCTTTCACATTTGCCCCTTAAAATGCCTTAAACACCTTTACTTTTTTCACTGGTGTAATTTTGTTGGGTTATATCAAGGGTGGAGAACCTTGTGCCCTCCATGTGTTGCTGAACTATAACGCCCATCATCCCTGCCCACTGACCATGCTGGCTGAAGCTGCCGGTGGTTGTTGTTCAGTACCTTGCCACAGTTTTGTAACTGAAGTTCTAACAGTTCACAAGCAGCATAGCCCTTTTACTGATTGGGTTCAATCTGAGTATATTCAAATCCGAAATGCAGGTTCACTTCAAACTTAATGTAGAGGTCAAAGATCAATTCTGAATCAACTTTAATGTGCAGCACTGAAAGCTAACTAAAATGTTAGTTTACTAATATAGGGCAACCCAATGGTTTCCACAGGAAAAGGTAAACAAGTAATCTCACTTCTTTGTGTTTTTGAAACATGGAGAAAAAGGTAGTTCTTGCTCTGTCTTCTAAGGGGAAACTGACAAAAGTGTAGCCCAACGTTAACATTGCATAGTAACATGTAATTTATTTTTCATGATTATGCTGCATTTAAAATTCTCTAATAAATAGGAGAATATTAAAACGAAATGACAAATTTGTGTTAAATAATTAATAATCTTTAAACACATCTGCAAGTTGTGGTATTTCCAAATGCTGCAGAAACCTTCACTAATTAATCTGTGCCAACCCTCTGGAGGCAGAAAAGTCCATAGCAACAAGGGAAAAACCTGTTTAAGTTATGTTATGTTGACATAAATGGGTAAACATAATTTACAATATAACAGCCTTACTCTTTCCCAATATGGATACTTACTATGATTTAAACTGCAGTCCTCAACTTTCTAAAGTTGGAATCCACAAATTATTTATTCTGAAGAAAACTCATTATTTTGCTATCTGTACATCTATGCAAGCGATGCACACACATTCATACAATCAGGCAGTGCTTTTTTCTGGTGGGGGGACGATGCAGGGGGACGCATCCCCCTAAACATTTTGTGAATCTTAACGAGAGAAGAAACTTTTTTTTTTTAATAGTTTCTTCTCTAGCACAGTGAATAGTCAGTTCCGTTGCTACCCCCAGTGGTGGCCTCATTTCCTGTCACGGTGTTTCCTGAGTCTCAGACGGAATGAGAGTACCCCTAAACATTTTTTTAGGGGGAAGAAAAGCACTGCATTCAGGCATATTGAAAAGGGATCATGGCTCAATGGTATAGCACCTGCTTTGCATGCAGAGGTCCCAGGTCCAATCCAAAGCATATCCAGATTTCCTGACAATTCTGAGCTAGGTGTACCAATGGTCTGAATCAATACAAGGCAGCTTCCTGGGTTCCTACTCCCATTCATGCGCACATGTATATACACTTACATAGATATGAACACATGGCATGTAATCATATGCATATTTGCATACACTTTAACATGCAAACACCAAATATATACATGGGCCAGACCAACTTATTCAGTATCAGTATTGTAGGGTAGAGACATCACCTTTCCAACAAAGGTCCGTATAGTAAAAGCTATGTTTTTCCCTGTAGTGATGTATGGAAGTGAGAGCTGGACCATAAAGAAGGCTGATCGCCGAAGAATTGATGCTTTTGAATTATGGTGCTGGAGGAGACTCTTGAGAGTCCCATGGACTGCAAGAAGATCAAACCTATCCATTCTGAAGGAAATCAGCCCTGAGTGCTCACTGGAAGGACAGATCATGAAGCTGAGGCTCCAAAACTTTGGCCACCTCATGAGAAGAGAAGACTCCCTGGAAAAGACCCTGATGTTGGGAAAGATGGAGGGCACAAGGAGAAGGGGACGACAGAAGACAAGATGGTGGGACAGTGTTCTCGAAGCTACCAGCATGAGTTTGACCAAACTGCGGGAGGCAGTGGAAGACAGAAGTGCCTGGCGTGCTCTGGTCCATGGGGTCACGAAGAGTCGGACACGACTAAATGACTAAACAACAACAACAACATTGTTAGAGTACTTCCATGTCAGCTTGGAATTTGGAGCTGAAATTTGGTATAGAAATCATTTAACATGGGACAACCCTGGCTCCGAGACCTCATATACACTGTGGGCAGAATTCCTGCATTGTAGGGAGTTAGAGTAAATGACCCTTGGGGTCCCTTCCAACTCTATGATTCTGTGATTCTTATATATATTTTGTAAAGCTTTTGGGAGGATGGTGAAAAATGCTCATCGCAAATGCTGCAAAGTATCTAATATATGAATCTCTGAAGGATATTGAGGCATGAAACTCTGTGTTCGAGAAAAAGAAAATACACAGAAAATAATAGAGTTTGTAAGGCATAGGATTCTTCTTAATGGACTGCATTGTGCCGGATTGAACTGAAACACATTCCCTAACTTTTCAGTCTCTTCATTGATTGCAAATTGAATCTACCATCACTATTTTTGGGAGGGAGGGATTTACAAAGATGGGTATTTTACTTACCATTTATGTTTTAATGCCTCCTTGAAATATAAGTGATTTCTTTTCAGGTAAGTAACTGAGAAGTGTAAGGAAGGAAGCCCTTTCAAACAAAAAAACAAAAAATGATACTCATATCCAGACAAGAGATCATGATAAGTTTGAATACTAACTGTTGAAAATAGCACAATATTGTGTTGACAGTTCCATTACAAGAAGCAGGAGTGTCCAATCATTTCTGAAGATTAAGGTCACTTCAGAGGCCAAGGTAAAGACGACTTATTGTGGCACAAAATTCTTCCTTATGACACCGAAGGTTAGCAGAACAGTTTCCGTTTCTATTTTTTCATAGCTATTAGAACAGCTCCCACCTCATCACCTCAACTTTGACAGAAAAACAAAAGCCAAAGCTACTGGAGAAATATTGCAAAGTAAATAAAATCGTCTGCAATCAATTCTGGAGAAACCATACTTTGTCCCCAAATCATTATCCAAGTGTTTGTTATCCATCCCTATATGTCTAAAATATTATTACTTAATTTATTATTGAAAAGAAGCTTGAAGCCTAATCATGTTAAACACAATATGGGTTTCTTTGTGAATTTATTAATCACTCTGAAATATATGTATATATAAATATTTCTAACAAAATTAAATTTACAAACAACTGTAGGAAGTTTCATATCTTCAATGATTTCTGATTCATCTCTATGTCAGAAAGAAAATGAACAGATAACACTAACATTTTCTCTCTCTTTTTGCTTCAGATATATACATTGGGAAGCTATTTCATCTCTTGTATTCCCAGTGTGCATGTCCGGGGTGAAAAAGATATTTGCACCATCACTCATTCATTATGAAGAGCACAGCCATGTGAAAATTACTCTGTGTCAGGAAAGTAACCTGTGAATTGGTTACAATCACTGAAGCTGGAACAGTACATGACTTTGCTACATGTGCAACTGGAGCATCTGACTCATCTCATTCAGTTTTCTACTTTTTCCCCTTCTTGATTTTTAGTGAACTCCTTCACTCTCTATCATCTATCTATCTATCTATCTATCTATCTATCTATCTATCATCTATCTATCTATCTATCTATCTATCTATCTATCTATCTATCATCTATCTATCTATCTTCTATCCATCCATCCATCCATCTTCTAACAACCAGTTCCAATTGAGTCGTGTCACCTGAATATTCTGGGCTAATAATACCCCTTTGTCAAGTTCAAGACTGGCTAGATATTGACCTAAGGCAAACTCACAGCAATAGCCCTTTTCACAAAATCGGATAACCCAACTCATAGCAATACTTTCAGTTACTTGTTTTCATAGGGCCATACTAGTCAAAATGCAAGAGACCCTTTATTTTTCTCTCCCCCAGTTTTGGTCTTGCTAATTAGCATCTCTATAAAGTTCAGGATGCTAAGAAGACCAGGAACATGTGGCTTTGGGAGTTAGTATTTAATATTTCCTCTCATGCCCATGAAATTCCATTCAGGACAGTGGTTAACTCTTGCCAGGGGTGAAGTGGGAGCAGCAGGCGGGATCAACAACATTTGTACCTATCCTTTTCACTGCAGAGCTACTAGTCACCCTGTATAAGATCCTCTTATACAGTTTTGGAACTGTAGACTAGCAAAGCAAAAACCGCTGGAGGGCATAATCCTGCATTATGTAAGATTTTGCCTAGCTAATACATGTTGCAATGAAGAAGGAAAAACAAGAAATTTGAACTGACACAGAGAAGAATTGTCTTCAGAAATGCATGTAAGAAAAAGGACTGTATCCCCATCTAAAAAGGCTTTCTGATATCAGGTACAGAAACTAACATGATCATATTCCTTGGTGGAGTAAGAAGCTACCATTACTAATTCTATTTGGGATTCAGTGGATATTTAAATTAGAACTGCTTGTTGGGTAATACTTTGAAAGATAGCCTGAAAAAGCAAATTCCTTCCAAACAGAAGGCCACACATTTTGTAAGGCACCCACACTTATATCAGCAACAAACAATTTACAGCATGCTGTTGCTGTTATTATCAGCTTCAACATTTCAAACTTTCCCCAATCCTATCACTGGTTACTGTAGATGCTGTTCAAATTCCTGATTTCATGCCCTGTGTTGTCAATCAGTCTACACAGGATATACAACAGGAGAGTAGTAAAGTGTATATAATCCTTTTCAGACTTTAACTGGATATATATGATGTATGTAAGTCTCCTTTCCTTGCAGTCAGAGCTATAATAGGATTAGCAAGAAACAGAAAGGATTCCAAGTGGTCCAAAGATGGTGCGGTTTGAAACTGCATGAGCCTGTGAGACACATGTACTGCCCTGATGATAGCTTAAGATGGAGCTCTCTAAAAATGGCCTTGTACACCTGACTTAGAGAATCCAGCCTTCCCTTCTTGTTTTTCCTCCCCCCTTGGTTCTAATCTATATCTTATCAGGTGTTAAGGTTTTAATTTAGTGCTACTATTACGGTTTACATTAGAATTATTATCGAAATTGTGTCTAAAGCAATAGTCAAACAGACTCTGGGGACTCTTCCTGAAGTAAAACATCTAATTAATATTAACAATGTCCCTTCCCACCTCCCCCAAAAAGACTAACAAGATTTCTTAGGGAAGTTAAATATGCTCCTACTTTGTTTATTTTATTTATTGAATTTTTATGCTTCATGTTTTCCCAATGAGTTAAAGATAGTACACACCACCCCAAATTTTTGTTCTAAGTGCCAGCCTGAGTGTTATGATAGGCTCAGGTAAAATTATTGGCATAAGGCCACTCAGCAAATTTTATGGTTCCATGGGGATTTTAAGCTAGGACTCATTGGTCTTGGTTCAACATGCTTAGCATTAGACCACATCAGTATGTGATTTAGATGGAGACACTTGTATACATCTGGTAACAAGGCCTTTTGCCCTGTTTTCCTACCACAGACAAAATGAAGTCAGAATGATTAAAAAAATAATAAATTGAGTTTAGAATTCAAGCTCGCAGAATTGCAACATACCCCACTATGGTTATCTAGAAGTAAATAATATTTTATTAAGTTTTAACAATAAAGAAGTTATAAAACAACAGTTAGAAAATGCACAAGAAAAATACAAAAATACAAAAATACAAAAGTGCAGAAATACAAACATTTAACATAGAAAAAAGAAAAAACAGAAAGCAAAAATCCCTCTTTTTTAATTTCTCATCTTTAGTTAACTTATTTTCCTGACTTCCTCACGCCTCCCTTTTTTGTATTCCATTTAAAAATTGGTTCAGCAAATTCATATCCTGTTAGTTTATCCTTAATTATTTTTCCTCACATATTATAGCTTCAGATTTTCGTCTAATATCAATCCAATCTTACATTTTTTCTTATTACTAGAACTCCTTCATTTCATTTCAGTGTCATCAACATTCAAAAATTTTACAATATTTCTGTAAGTAGATTTTAAATTTCCTCCAATCTTCTTCCACCAACTCTTCTCCCTGGTCTCGGATTATCTAAAGACTGACATTAAAACAAAAACTACCGTAGTTGCAATGTTTGTGATAAAATTGTACCTGTTGGTGTGGGGTTTTTTGGGTGTGAGGAGGAGATTAAAGTATTATTCCAAAGCACTAAAAATGATAAACTTATAAATTATACAAGACAAGCATACAACCTAGAAATATACTAACCTCCCAATGGTACAAATAGGTTACATAAAATATTTTATTTTACAGTTTTAAGTATGCATTTTCTTATTTTCACAGCAATCTTTTTAGCAGGATGGGGGGCTGCTCTTTACCCCCTTCTACTCCTACTACAAATTGCTTTTACTTAGACTAAAGCAAATTTAACTAATGAATGAAGTGTAAGAAAGAAGCCTCTTCTAATGTGTTTCTGTATAATTTACACAAAATTTGGTTATTCATTAGCCTTAAGTCATTCATGATCACAACTAAGGGAATGGTATTCAGTGCCACAGCATGTAAATAAAGTAGTTTGTTAATAGGAAATGTGATTTAATTCAAGTAAAAAAATTAATGATTAATCTGCCTTTCGGTAATCAGACACATTTTTAAACATATATAATACTGAAAAGCTAATATTTCTATTTAAGAAAGTAAATTGCATTCAAGATGAACTATGCAATGTAGAATAATACTCTGGTGTTTATTGTTCCTTTATTAAATAAGAAACTGCCCTATATTAAGAGTGGGATTTAAGGGATTCAACTTACTGTTTTAAAATTCATTCAGGAAAACACACTTAAAGTTACTTCATACACTATGGGTTGAGCCCAGAGATATGCTAGCGGAGTTAATTCTGGTGGTGGGGTTTGCTCTTCTGGTGACTGTGCTAATGCAGGAAAATGTTACCGGCTTTTATGCCTTGCCGGCTGTATGGCAGGCATGCAGCCAATGCCCTTTCAGCTAGTGAGGCACCCCACCCAGAAGAGGCCACTAATTGGTCAATTTGAAATGCAGCCGCTGGCAGGAATTAGAGCCAGCTACCCAGGTGGCCAGGGGGAATTCCCTCAACAGCCGCCTGGCCGTATGTGTTCCGTTCTAGCTGCCTGGTGATGGCGACTGAGCACAAGGATCTGTAACAGCCGGCCACCCAGAGGAAGGTGTAAGTGCCCATTGTTGTGCAGAAGACTTAACACAGTATGGATGTAGTACAAACATGCATCTTGCAACATTGTGCAGGTGCATATTTGCAACACCTTGTGTTAGCAAATGCAAGAGCTTACACACAGAACAATTGTTAACAGTACACAAATAGAGGCATTATGCAAGGCCTTGTGCATAAGACTTCAATGCTTTGTGCTACCAGAAGCACACAACTGGATTGGTTAGCCCATATAGACCTTGTACTAAATCAGGACAAAAGGTCTTTCATTGATGGAAAAGGCCTTTGCCTGTGGAAAGGCACCTCTGGATCCAGCTCAGTGAAAAGAGGTATTTATAATAGGCACACCATGTATTCACACAGTTTGCATAACATTAAATGGAAGATGCATGTCGCCAGTCTTGCACCTGAACATCCCAAGAATCTGTAGCTCCCAAATGTGTATGAACAGTGCCCCCATATTGCCCTAGAAACACCTATTTCAAGGCTTTGGGCTGGGCTCTTCAGGTGGGAATTCCACCAGAAGCATTCTTGTCCACATGCATGGTGGGCAGAAGGGAAAAGTCATGCATTGGTGACTTCCCTCACTTGGCCCAAATATGCTCTCTTCTCAACTACTGGAAGTACTTTGGGGAATGACCATTAACAAAACCTCTAAAGATAAGTTTTGCAATTTATTATTAGGGCAATACATTAATTTCCAGGAATACAGCTGCATGCATAGAGAGTACTTTTATGGACACTGTTTTTCAGCAGTCCTGAAAAAGCTGCTCCCTGCACAGAAATTAGGCAACCAACCCTTCAGTGCAGGTAGAAAAACACTTTTTATGCACGTGTGCCAAAGACAATGCTTGACTTATAACTGACAAACTCAGAATCTTATGATACATCTCTCATTTGACAAGAAAGACAATTTTATATTTAAAAGTATCACTGAGGAACTGTTGTACAGCAGAGAACACGCATTTAGGATGGGGTACATGTTTCTTGACATAATATTGTTACAGACTATCCAAGTGTTTAAGAAAGCAATATACTGTAACTCTGTTTTTAGCTTTACAAGTTTTGTTATTAAGCAGTGAAAACAATTTATAACATTCTGCTGAAGTTTGTTAGGTTTGCATTTCATGCAACCTGAAGCTGTGATCCTGCACTCAGTTAGTCTGCTTAAATCCCACTGAATTCAATGATAATTCAATGATATTTAAACAGCTTACATGCAGGACTGCAGCCTGAATCTGCAATTAGAGAACTTCACAAACTTCATCGCCGATGGTTCTTTCATTATTTAATTCAATAAAGCAAAGTCAAAGCCTAGCTCCTGCAGTTTCCATAATTTGTTTGTAAAGGACTTTGCATAATAAATGGAAGGATTTTATTACTTCTGCTCTATTCCATGTGGAAGCAATGCTCAACTGAAATTATGCAATTAAAGGTGAGAAGAGAGTAATTTTCTGCAAAATCTCTCATGGTGGTTTTCCCAGCAGGAGTCCTGAACCTTTAAACACCTTCACAATAGCAGTCTGTTCATTTATCACTCATAGGGTTTACGGCAGGCTTCTCTTATTTTAGCATTCATTACAAAGTACAGCAAGACACTTTCTCTGAATGTCATAGGTCCATAGGAGGGTTGACATATAGGCAAGATCTCAAATCAAGAAATGCCCATTACTGCTCGACAGATAATTTAAAGTCGGCCAGGTTCCATGAAGTTTATGCAGCACAAAATTCTGACCTTCAATTGACTAATTTAAAAACCAATTAAGAAACCAAAAATGTAAATGCTTGTACTGAAGAAAAAAAACACACCTCCGCTGTCAATCACTCTTCCGGATGAGAACCTGGATTCAGATGTGGGTGTTAAATATACCTCTTTTCTGGCACACTGAATGGTAGAGTGCATCCCAGCCAGGCAGAGAAACACAGAACAAACATTACATACCTATGTGTGAAAGATACAGAGGGCTTATCTGTAAGTTAGACTCGGCTGGCATTTTTAAGCTGGATAGGATAATCAGGTACTCCTGACTAAATAATACTACACTGAAACATAATCCAATTGATTCAAGTGAAATACTGTGCAAACTGATGGGAGATGTTCTTCTTGTGGTGTAGACCCTCGGATTCTATAAATCTTTGTGGCAAGATGAAGGCTCTGTTGATGGATGATTCAGTGTATGTGCCAGCCAGGTTCTCAAGATCTGCAGGGAGGTCCTTTCTTGTGGTCCTGCCTATGGCTGCTGCCACTGTGTGGTGACTGGGGTTAAGGCCTTCTTTGTCACGAATCATGATGCCCCATCTTCAGAACTCGCTGCCTCATGAGTTATATCAAACATCTTTGATACTGAGTTTTCAATGTAAATTAAAGGAGAGCATCTATCTGTCAAGCTTTAGGATCTTATTAATTGTTTTGTTCCTGGCTGATGAGTTTGTCTTAATGGTTGCTGTTTAAATGTTGTTGATGTATTATGGTTTTATTGGTTGACATATATTAGTCTGATTTTAGTGTATTGGAAATTTCTCTGTGCTCTTGGATGAAGGGTGAGCTATATATGGAATAAACAAATAAATGTTGATGATCCTTTTGTACAGGTCTTTCTGTCGCCTTTTGTTGGCATAAATATGGCTCCAAACAAATGGGTATTGAAATAATTTCAAGTATAACACAATCCCTTTTAAATGGCTGTAAGATGCAACTTATCCATCAACATATTTCAGTTCAGCTAGAGAACCATCAAGTAGAGGGAAAATATAATTGACCTTGAACAACCTCAAATAAATGGTGCTTATAAAATGTGGTATATCTGTCAGCCTTTCTGTGATAGTGTTTCTAATGTACAGCCTTGGTGCTAAAAATAAATTTTAAACAACTAATTTATTCTGCTTCTGAAGCCAGAAAGACCAAATGTTTTAATAAATTTAATATAATGCCTACATATTAGTATTAATTACCAATTTTATGCACAATATGCTAAATTAGCTATCAGTGAACTATTTATCCTGACTTGAATTGTTTGAAAGGACAGAAATGGCTTCATTATAAATATTTAACATGCTATGGGATAGTCTTGCTCTTACTGGTCAACCATTCATTTGCTTTCATCCCCAGAAACTCATTTTTGTTGCCCTGAACTGTAACAGATCGCAGTCGGCTTCTTTTTTTAAAAAAAACCAACCAACCAACCCATGTTTCTAATGTACCTTTTCCCAATTTGCTTTTCATCTGATTGAAATTATTTATTATGTGCTGCGTACTATGTTGCTAAAGCATGGTCCCTTATTTGACAGCCTATTTTAGCTGTAATATTAATCTACTTGGAAAATGTTGTAGTACACTATTTGTATTAAAACATGTGACTATTAGAAAAATGGAATTTTGTATCAGCAATACTCAACACTTGGATCAGATCATAGAATCACAGAACTGTAGAGCAGGAAGAGACTCTGAGAATCATCTAGCGCAGCCCCCTGCAATGCAGGAATATGCAGCTGTCCCACAGGAGGACTGAACCTGTAACCTTGGCATTATTAGCACCACTGTCTAACCAACCAAGCTGTCCATGTACTGATCACACATATCAGTTTGTGACTGCCTTCATTTATTCTGATTCTACCTGGAAAAAATATATATATGCAAGATAAGAAAAGCCAACTCCATATGAAAAATAAGGATGGAAAGATATTTTTCCAGTACTGTATACAACATTTCAAAGAAACCACAGATATCACTACAAAAAATATTATATCCCCTCATAAATGATCAAACAGCTGGCTATTATATTTTTCTTTTTATTTCAGGTGCTTAGTGTCTTTTATAATTCATTCTCTTGAGCTTCTTTCCTTTTACTTATCCATAAAGAATAAATTTTTGGCTCTTTTTAACTTATCTGGGTAACAAAAAGCAATACTTATCAGCCATTAGCCCATAGTGCACTTTACAATTACTGTTCCTTTCTGACTGCATATAAAGTGTAACTACAGCAAGGCATAATTTTTCCTTTTGGTGCTGCTGCTAACCCCTGCTGTGGCACTGCTTAAAAAGTTGTGTGGAACCACTGGCAAATTTGCAAAGTGCATTCAAGTTTTTTTATGCCTTCATCCCAATGAAAACTTATTGGCAAACTAAAGTGGAATTTATAGATCAATATGTCATGAAATCATAAATCATAGAATCATAGTAGAGTTGGAAGGGGCTCTGAGGGTCATCTAGTCCAATCCCCTGCAGTGTAGGAATCTCCACTACAGCATTCATGACAGATGGCCATCCAACCTCTGTTAAAAACCTCCAATGTATAGGAGAGTCCACCACCTTCCATTTCGGCTTGAATACAAAATAGGTTAGTCACACTGATTTCAGTGGGACATAACTGTAACTAGCTTAGTTCATAAGCCAAAACCACTTTGTGATGGGCCAGGGGGTGGGGAGAGGAGAGAAGTTCCATCTGTCCATTTCTGCCAGTCTGTGGTGGCCTTCACCTGCAGAGTGCCATGAGTTTTACTCCACCAGTGTGGAGTTTCTTCTTCTGCATATCCAGCGGAGCATTCTGGGGCTGATTTGGGCTTGATCACCAGCTGCGGACTAGTTCACTGATTTTCCTGTCCCAATTCTGCCCTGGCTAACGTGCGGTTAGGGATGTGGTGGTGGCCCCACCAGATAGCAGATAGAGTCTGGATTACACCTTTAGTCTGAATCCAACCCAATATAAGATGCTCAGGACTGGCCCAATATATTTTGCATGCCTGAGTCAGAGCAAGAAATGGTGCCCACTTCCTACCCACTTTGATGTATACACCAAATCAACATGCAAAGTACCTAAGCCAAGTCATGCTATTTTTTGCACCTGATGAAGAAAATTCAAATGTCACTTCTGCCAACAGTGGTAAATATATAGGAATAATACATTATGGAACAATTTGCTGCGCTTTTGTCACACACAAAACCAGATATCTGGTGAAGCAACCCCACTTTGCCTTTTTTGTGGGGGAGGGGAGTCCTGGCTACACTGCACACGTGGCATTTGAGAGTTTGTGTGTATTTTCATAATATAATATTTCATAATATTATCATCAACAACAAAATGCATTAAAACCACTTACATCCAACTTTTAAAAGAGAACAGAGAGAAATAAATGTGATATGGCAAGCAAACCGTAAGATGGCCAGTGAATTAACAGAAGTCTTCACATTCATTTCAGAGATGAAAAGTGGGGGACAAAAAACAGTGCATGCCAAGCTTCCAGACTGTTGGGTCTGCAACTCCCATAAATAGGGCTCATGGTATACTTTGGGGGGACCTTTGGCACGGTGCCAATGACAGGCCCCAACCTCCAACCAGGCCACAACCTAGTCTAGCTTATGGCTGCTTCCACATACTTCCTTAGCTGTTGTCAGTGCTTAGATCTTGAGAATACTCACTGCTCCTTGAGTCACACTTCAGTTTCAGGGGATTAGTGGGTTGTCTCCACAGATGGGAGATGGGCTTGACTCCCATTCAAAAGTGGCACCACTACCTGGCACTGAAAAAGACCTGGCAGCCCAGCTAGGAGCATGGTGAATGGCAGTACCACTAGATCTATCTGGAACGGGGCCTTTCCAATCTCCTGGGTCTCTCTGCCAGTACCAGACTACTGGCACCAGGCCTGCTAAACATTGCCACTTGTCCTCTTTCCTTTCATCTCTTATTTTTTAGCACTATAGATTAAGTAACGATTGTGGTCATACACATTTCATAAACCAAGGAGACATATATATGTGTGATTTTTATCCTTCTATTTAGCTGGCAAGCCTCCTGTAGCATGATCAGTAGTTAAGACACTCTCTGTTTTCAGGCTTACATTCCAAAAGGCACACAGAAAGGGAGATATTTTATGTCTCTTTAAAGTTCAAAGCCGTGGTAGATAAGAACTTCTGCTACATCAGATTAAGGATCAGTCTAGTCCACCATCCAGTTTCCAACAGTGGTCAGCCAGATATCTTAGTTTGATATAAGATTTTAAATGTTTTAACCTTTCTTATTTTATTTTGTTGTGAACCACAAAGTTCTGCTAGCTCAGCAGAACCCTCGGCCACCAAATTATTTACAAACACATTCTAATTTGGAGTATAATGGCTGTTGATAGGATAGTAATCAAAACAACGGAATAGAATTTATATTTTCAAATATTATACAAATTAAACCACCAGTTTTACATTGAAAGGAATAGACTAGTTTCAGCCCACAGCAAACCTTTGTAGTATAGTTTATATGCTTAAATGTAGTAGTTTATAAAAGGAATGCAGACATAATTTTAACCATAGGAGCATAAACAGCACCATTATACTAATGTATTGCAGAAATGTAGAGTGCAAAAGCAGAGAGAGATCTGGAAGGCGTAATACAATAAGTGATGAATATAGAATATAAAGAAAAATGTGTTCAGACACAATTTCTTTTTGTTTTATACATTGCCCCCCCCCCACTTTTTAGTGAGATTACTTTATCCTGCTATTTTCCCCACAGTTGGAAGATACTGTGTTTCACTGTCTGAGGACTGGTTTGGCTTTCTTGAGGTAATGTTTATCTTTCATTGCTATTTATTCTAGTTATTGTGGAAGGGTATGTATACACTCCCATTTTCTTTGCATCTGGTACAGTCCCATCACTGGAATGGAAAGTGGTGTACACACAGTGATAGCTACAATCCATATCTATCCTGTTGTTTCTTATGAAATACTGCATTGTGAGTTGTTGTTGTTGTTGTTGTTGTTGTTGTTGTTGTTGTTGTTGTTGTTGTTGTTGTTATATCCCGTCCTTTTCCCTGATAGGGACTCAAGGCAGTTTACAGCTAAAATTTTATTCTGTTCATTTGTTGAATGAGCAGTACATGATCCCTTGCTTTAGTACAATCCTGTGTGGTAGGTTAGGCTGAAGGGTTGTACTTGGCTCCAAGTGACAGATAAAGAATATTAGGTTCATCTGAGAAATGTTGGACAGTGTGCTTCTATTGTTCTTTTCTGGCTGGTTCCAGCCTGGACTGTTCCTTTCTTCCAGTCCTTCAGCCACCCACTTGGTGTGAGCCTATTCAGCAACTACTCCCTTCAGACTTCTAGAACTAATGGTGCACTTTCGTCTTCCCCTTCCCCACCAACACACATGGGGGATGAGCACTTATTGTGCTTCTTGAAGCCTCTCAGCCCAGTCCAGTTGTCTTTAATGTATTTATGCAATACTTTATTCAACACAGCAAGTAGGACAGCTCTTAAAGTCTTTGTAAATAATACTTTTAAAAAATATAACCGTGTCAGACACAGTGCTGAATCTTTATTAGTGCAGACAGTGTTAAACCCAACAAACTCTGCTATGGCAATTAATCTTCATAGGATATCTTACAGTAATGTTACTGTGCTTATCTGAGTGAGGTTCTATATCACATATTCAGCACCCTCCAAACATCTATATACCGGTATTAGTGGGGAATGGTCACACCGGCTGTCAAGTACAGTGGTACCTCGGGTTAAGAACTTAATTCATTCTGGAGGTCCGTTATTAACCTGAAACTGTTCTTAACCTGAGGTACCACTTTAGCTAATGGGACCTCCCGCTGCCGCTGCGCCACCGCCACACAATTTCTGTTCTGATACTGAAGCAAAGTTCTTAACCCGAGGTACTATTTCTGGGTTAGCGGAGTCTGTAACCTGAAGCGTCTGTAAGCTATAGCGTCTGTAACCCGAGGTACCACTGTATTATTTTCCTTTGTATTTGTATTTGAAGTGCTTTTTTAATGACATGGTAGCAAAACTAGTCATACTACTCATAAAATTGATCAAGCCTTGAGTCGGAGCAACCTGATGACTACTCTACCTTACAGCCCACAACTGTATATTAACTTCAAAACAATTGTACTTAAAAACAATTAATCAATATGTCATTGTATCACTATAGAACGTCATTGTTTTTTAAAAACAAGGATCTTATTTATTGAACAGTTCCACATTGTGTTTTAGTAGCATAGTTTGGGTAAGATTATAATTTGTTATCTCAGCTATGGGTCTTTTAAATAAATTCTGATGGGTATATATAACAGAACAGTGACTATGTATTAGTAATTTCTTACCGTGAAAGTAATCACATAGAAATGTTAAACAGCTGAAGATTCTTAAATGCTTGAGTGTTTCTATTATAGCACAGTCTATTAGACCAAGACCAAGAATTGTACAGGAATGATGCCAGGTACTCCTGGAAACCTTTAATGATCTGTCTCAGTTGTGTTTTTGACATTTGTACCTTAGCTTACTAATGTACACTTCAAGGCTTCAATAACTAGATTAAAGTAATAACCCACGAAGTGTTGCTGCAGGCTGCAGTTTTAGATGACACAAATCATCTTTCACTGGGCACCATTTATAGTTCCTAACAAATGACTTCAGAAAATCTAGTGTTTTTGCACACAGACTACATCTATGATGTACCTGCAGAAACAATCTTTTGTTAAATCATCTGTGAATTACCTAGCTAATGAGCCTTTAGTTCTTTTTAAAAATAAACAACAAAACCAGTTTAGCATTCAAACTGCTTGATGGGAAAAGTTCTGGACATACATTTCTGCGTTCTCTTGTCTAAAGCTGTGAATAGTGTAGGAGAAGTGAGATATAAGCAATAAATGCAACATTGTTTTTTGGTTTTTTAAAGCATTATTCCACCAGTATAAGAGAACCAGTGTGCTTTCTTGGTTACAATGTTGATTTATACCTTTAAAGGACAAAAATCAAAGCTCCACTTATCAGTGAGGTAATCTTGGGCCAGTTACTTTCTCAGCCTAACCTTCCTCACAAAGTTTTTCTGAGAATTAAAATAACCCACATCCATGTACACCGCACTGAGCTTAATGAAGGGCAATATACAAATATGAATCATCAGCATCGCCCTCTATATAGTTTTGTGTGTACTTCACCTACCTACAGCTGCCTAGGCCACATGAGGCTCCTGTAGGTTAGCTGCTACATAGCTGAATCACATGATATTTTGATAACTATAGTTACCCACATAGCTGCATTAATTAGAATTGCTAGAATTCATGTTTTGTGGCATGAAGACACACATGCACACAAGCAAAAAAAGAGATATGACACACATATATCTTATACTGAAAACATTAAAGCTGATCTATGGAAATATGTGAGTAGATTAAATCCAAACATAACAGTGTGTGAATTATGATGATTTGCACTTCTATCCACCCAGGGTGTCATGAGCTGTTAAGGATAGATAAGGAGTACTGAAGAGGAGAAACTTCACTTGGAAAACTACCTTGGGTCTGAGAAGAGTTCCAACACTACCTGCTAAGCAGCATTCTGTTTATTGCATTAGTTTTACTAGTTATAATGCTATTACTTCTCTCCCAGTATCTAATGATCCTTTTGCATAGCAGCACCTGTTGCATTATAGAACTGCAGCTTTTTGACTGATATACCACCATCTCATACTAAATTTTATGCTGGGATACTGCCTCAGATTTTGTCATTTGAGTGGCAGTGGCATGAGAGTGAAAATTACAATGCAAAATTCACATGATTTTCCGAGTTCACTGGGTTGCCAACATTTATTTTCTGGACACAATAGGTATGCAAATGAGCACTAGATTTCCACTAAATTTCCAGAAGTGGCTTTTATGTCATGTAAAAGACGAGCCCCAATTTTTAACCTATTTTTTTGGTAAAAAACAAAAAAGCCCTAGTCTTATACATGAAAAAATACGGTAATTTGCATTTAGGAATGAGGCTTTTTGAAGGAATAATGTAGTCAGCAGTTGCATTTGAAAACACACACAACTATGTTTCATATCCGTGGGACGTGGGTGGCGCTGTGGGTAAAACCTCAGCGCCTAGGGCTTGCTGATCGCATGGTCGGCGGTTCGAATCCCCGCGGTGGGGTGAGCTCCTGTCTTTCGGTCCCAGCTCCTGCCCACCTAGCAGTTCGAAAGCACCCCTAAGTGCAAGTAGATAAATAGGCACCGCTTTATAGTGGGAAGGTAAACGGCGTTTCTGTGTGCTGCGCTGGTGCTGGCTCGCCAGAGCAGCTTCGTCACGCTGGCCACGTGACCCGGAAGTGTCTGCGGACAGCGCTGGCCCCTGGCCTCTTAAGTGAGATGGGCGCACAACCCTAGAGTCGGACACGACTGGCCCGTACGGGCAGGGGTACCTTTACCTTTACCTTTATGTTTCATATCAGTTTCTTTTCATGCCTTAGCAGGATTTAAAATTATTTGGTCAATTGATGCCAGTGGCACAACAGCAGGAGTGAGATTTTGGGTGCTGCCACTGCCATATTTCCTTGTCCAAATGCATGCTGGAAATGATGCTAGTGACTGGCCGTTATTTCAGAGTGCCTCTGGCAAGTGGGGATGGTGCGTGGCTTTGGTCAGAGTGTGTGCCACAGGGCAGGTTATAAATGGTAAGAAGCTATTTCTTACCACTTCTCTTCTGAAATTGTGTGAATTCCTTTGCACCATTTCCCTTGCCTGTTTTAGGATGTGCATGAGAACCCTTCAAAATCAAACTAAGAACAAAATGGGAGAAAGAGAGCTACTGACAATTATGGTTATGGCTGAATCAGAAGTTGAAGGCTATACACAGATAAGGTATTTCCAAGAGAAATATATTCTGTAATGCCCAAAATAGGAGCTTTCACATCTTCTGCATGATGGGATCCTAAATAAGCCCATGCATCACTCATAAGGAAGAAACTTGATGATATACTTCAGACTCCAGAAAGCAGCACAAAATTCAGGATGGGTTCTGATTTCATTGAGAATCACGTACACTTATACCCCACCCTCTTATTTTGCCTGTTATGCAAAGGTTATCAAACAGATTACAGTTTTAGCAATCATAAATCTGCAGTCTTAAGTGTTTTTTAAGCAGTCTTACAAAACAAATGCAAGAAATAAATAACACAAACTGACCTCTAATAAAATGCATTATAAAAATTTAAATGTTTGTGTTACAGATGGTATGCTGCTGAAATATAGGTGAACTGAAATGTTACCTAAATACACATGCATTGCACATAGCATTAAAATAATTGAATGGCAAGCATTAATATTAATTGTAGTGATGCTCAACGAAGTGGCATGTTAATAATGTTCATGCTTTGTTTTGTACAAGTAACTGTGAACTATCACTAAACATATAGATGGGAAATATTCATTCATTTCACCCGTGTCCTAAAGCACTTTGGCTTTTTAATTTAATATAGCAGGAGAATCAATGTGGCTAAGTGATGCCTGCTTTAAATAATACCAGCAAATATACCACTAGCAACATGCCACCAAAGCCTGTCCTTCTGTATAACTACACCAGCACCACATATAACTGACAAATACAATCCTAAACAAAATACTTTAAGCACAACAGAATGAATTAAACCATTGCTGCATTACATAAACATTAAAATAGGTTTGAAAATTATGATTTATGCTGGTTGGTAACTCAGCTGAATTGAAAACCTGCTCTGACATGTACTAAATAAACCTAGAACCTTATTCCATTTGACTTAAAATTTTGTAACTCAAAATAATATACCAATCAACTATCTTGAGTTTTGAAAAATCTTCTTTTCCATTTCAGCTCTACCAGCTCCTCACAGAACAGCTATTATGCCTTCAGTTGCACTGCCAAACATCAAATGTCCCACTGAATGCCATTAATGGATGAAGAATTACTAGCTAGTTCACAAACGATTTTAAACACACTTAAAGCTGTGCTTTTCCTGTGAAGAGTTTGGATTTGATATCCCGCTTTATCACTACCCAAAGGAGTCTCAAAGCGGCTAACATTCTCCTTTCCCTTCCTCCCCCACAACAAACACTCTGTGAGGTGAGTGGGGCTGAGAGACTTCAGAGAAGTGTGACTGGCCCAAGGTCACCCAGCAGCTGCAGGTGGAGGAGCGGGGAAGTGAACCCGGTTCACCAGATTACGAGTCCACAGCTCTTAACCACTACACTACACTGACACTGTGGTGTCATTTAATTCCATGGTTCTTTTTAGGAGGAGGAAGCCAAGTAGCACAAAGTTAAGCATGCTTATGCTTAATAAGCTTAATAAGCAGCCAATGGACCAGATTAAAAAAAAAATGGTTCTGCTAGAGGAAACCCCCACAAAGATTTCCAGTAGCACAATAGACCTTATTCCCTTCCCCTGTGTACCCCCGCAAATTCATTCAGGAGAGGAGAAAGACCCCCCTAGAACAGCCATGGGGAGAAGAGTGGGGAGATTGGCAAGTGGATGTTTTTCTAAATAGCCAGGGAATAGCTGGCTCCTTCTTGAGCACTCTGGGCAGGGAGGAATTTATAAATAATTCTAGGTTATTTATGAAGAAGTTAAAAAGCACCAGTCTCAAATTAATAGATTGTTGGGGGATTTTGGTTCTTACACCCCTCCTTTGAGATAACTATTCATTTATTCATATTCTTGACTTCCTGTTCTTTAGACAGTTACTGATCCATAATACCCCATGATTCATGAACTTTTCATGAAGGACATTGTCATTAACATTTTAAATATCAGACTAGGTCAAATAAACTTGACACTTGAACAAACCTAGATATAGTTTGTCTCAAGATGCTCTGATGTGCCTACATTAGCACATCATAAATGAGAACCAGTGTGGCACAGTGATTAGGATCAGAATAGAACAAAGAAGGTAAAGGTAAAGGGACCCCTGACCATTAGGTCCAGTCGTGACCGACTCTGGGGTTGCGGCGCTCATCTCGTTTTGTTGGCCGAGGGAGTCATACAGCTTCTGGGTCATGTGGCCAGCATGACTAAGCCGCTTCTGGCGAACCAGAGCAGCACACGGAAACACCGTTTACCTTCCCGCTGGAGTGGTACCTATTTATCTACTTGCACTTTGACGTGCTTTCAAACTGCTAGGTTGGCAGGAGTTCACCCCGTCGCGGGGATTCGAACCGCCGACCTTCTGATCGGCAAGTCCTAGGCTCTGTGGTTTAACCAAAGAGCCGAACAAAGAAGATTTAAAGTCAAATCCCTACTCAGCCATGAACCTCACTGAGTGACACTGGAGCAGTTTCAGTGTAGAGAGCCAGTGTGGTGTAGTGGTTAAGAGCAGTAGACTTGTAATCTGGTGAACCGGGTTCGCGTCTCCGCTCCTCCACATGAAGCTGCTGGGTGACCTGGGCTAGTCACACTTCTCTGAAGTCTCTCAGCCTCACTCACCTCACAGAGTGTTTGTTGTGGGGGAGGAAGGGAAAGGAGAATGTTAGCTGCTTTGAGACCCCTTCGGGTAGTGATAAAGTGGGATATCAACTCCAAACTCCTCCTCCTCCTCCTCCTCTTCTTCTTCCTCCCATCTCTTGTCTTAACTTACTCACAGAAGAGGAAGGTGGGGTATAAATGTAATAAAAATAGTCTGCTTCAACCCTTTTTAAAAAAATCATCCACACACTCTGCAATAAGCTGCAACGTATCAGTTAATGTTGTCTACACCACAACAAAAACTTAATCAGTCCTGAATTTCAAGGTAAGGCACAAAGAGAAGCACAATACCTATGAATGAATGGAGTTCTCACACTCTATACCTATTTGGTTATCTCTGCCCTGGATTTCATGCTTCCTTGTTTAATTTTGAGATCTTGTAAAAAGCATTTTGGAAAACTGAGTCTACACAGTTGGTTGCACATACATTTATTTGTCCATAACAAAACCATGTATAAGATTTTGTGTGGTGTTTTGCTGATGCACACACAAATAACTAATGTAGAAAAAGAGTAAAGTATCAAAAGAACAATTTTAAAGATGCAGCAAACTGCATACAAATTCAGCAGAAGACTGAGAATTTTAAAAAGTATAATTCAAAATACATGAGTTAACACTTCAGACACTAGATTGGGCAATTAGGAATATCAAAATAGAAGGAGAAATTCAGAAACATCTGTTTTTAAGTCCCTATGAAGTCTTTCTATATAGCTAAAGAGGTGTGTTATTTCCTATCTGGAATCCAGAAAGCATTCTGCTACAACAAGCATGACATGGGAATAAGAAAGATAGATATCTTTTCAGTTTTATTTTTTAATCCCCAACGATTGAAGTACTTTCAGTGAATCCTGGAAATAATTTTTCTCTCTGTTTCCTTCCCTATATAGCAAAAACTGTTAATCTTTTCAGGTCCTTCTGATTTGAATAACTGGACATGTAATTGCATGTCATTGATTTACAATATTTTTTGGGGGTAGATCATGTATCACAACAGTGACCAGAGGAGGAATGGCTGCTGGGAGGAACACAGAAAGAAGAAATGCCATGATACACCTGAATCAGCACAATTTGACACCTTCATCTGCCCCTGCTTCAACAAAACATGTCTCTTGCACATTGACTTTTACAGCCACAGCAGGCACTGTAACTCTCCAGCAGTTTGACTTCACTCCCTAAGGAGCACTCTTCCATTGTCTCCTGAGACAGATGGATGCCAGCCAACCAATAGCACCCATCTTGCTAAATAGCACACTGAAATCAAACGTATCAGCAAAGCTATAGAAAGAAGCTTTCAAGTGCTTGGTGTTTTCTGCAGAAACACAATTACCTCAATTTGAAAATTCTACATGAAATATTCTTTCCCCAAGCTCAGCTTTTTCCTTGAGCTATGTATGAAATAATCAATGAAATAATTTTCAAGCTGCTAGAGCTTAAATAATAATGTTGCATACAATATATAATGGCATATTTAACATTTCACTTATCCAAAAAGAAAAGAAAATACATGACAGATCCTAATGATTTTCCCCCTGAAAAATTGTTTCCTACAAGAAAGAACTAAATGCTCATATCTAGGCTGACATTCAACAGCCAGAACTATGCTGTCCCCACCTTTCTTGGAGGGGACGAATATGCCACACCCCTCACCCCTGGAAGAAGAGGAAAGGTGGTATCTCCCTAGGGGAGAATGTTATGGCCTGGTGGGTGATTTTGCCAATGGGGAGAGGTGGTGACAGGCTATTTAAGCTTGTCTACGCTGCACTCTTCCCACTTCTTTATTCGGCACCCAACCTCCTGCTCTTTCACCAGCGTGGCTGAGTCATCCTTTGCTTCATGCCAGCCCTGGCTTCAGATGTGCCTCTCTGACATATTAATGTACACCTCTGACATATCTCTGAAATATTAATTTCTATATTTGCCCCATCTACCAAATGACAAACAAATCATTTAAAAATGAAGTTACAATAGGATTATGGTTTAATTAGATATCTTTTCTCCTCCTCTTCCCTCAGTCTACAAATACTGAACAGTTTTTAAAAATAATATAGACAGTAGTGGCTGTCAGAAATGTGGCAAATATTTTCACAACCTAATATTGTGGGATGGCTTTCCCCCCACTTTTAAGATTCCCTATGATGTCAAACTGGGCTCCTTTTTATTAAAAAAAGGTACAGCATATACTCTGTCTCTTTAAAGAAGGAAACCAAGTCCTCACTTATCACTTCAAAGCTATTTTTCTCTTTACTTTCTCTGAAATATTATTTCAGTCTCTCAGCCAACGTTATGTTTAAATCTCTAGTAAGACCAAAGCTGTTCCTAGTAGCTGAGAAGAAAACAAATTACCCCATCTATTATATTTCCCTATAATGGGACAACTAGAAAAAAGAAAGAAAAGAAAAACAGGAATCTCTACAACAAAACAAAGAACAAAACCGGTCCATTTCCTCTAGCACTTGCATTTTACTTTTTTATATCAGTGATGGAGTTTCAAGAACTAAAATACATCTCTGCTTGAACATCTCCTGACAAAGATAATCTGCAATGGGATAAAATATGTGAAGAAGCAGGAAGGAATGCACCATCAATTAGAAGGTAAGAAGAAAAGTAGTGGGGGAAAAAATACAGACAATAGTTCCCAGATATCTACTGAACGTACTTCAGCCCCAAACCATTGTCCCAAACTTATCTCATGCTACGGGATATTGAGAGTTTAAAAACTTAACTGGCAACTTTTCATTGATTTAATACAAAGCATTAATTGCTTTCAATCCAAAAAGCCACTGAAGCTAACCAATGATATTTTGAATTTTTTTGGAAGCCTTAAGATTTCCCAAAAGCTTCAGTTAAGAGGGAATGCCCACTGAAAGACCTATCACAGCCTGACCTTTTATTCTGTGTATCTGAAGAAGTGTGCATGCACACGAAAGCTCATACCTAGAACTAACTCAGTTGGTCTTTAAGGTGCTACTGGAAGGAATTTTTTTATTTTGTTTTGACCATGGCAGACCAACACGGCTACCTATCTGTAACTGACCTTTTATTGTTGTTGTTTAAATGTATTAAAATTTCAAAACAGATCAGTAAAACCTAAAATATCATATATCTGTTTCACTTTCTCTTACCAAAATTGGTCATAAAGGAAAACTTCACAAGACAAAGTTACTTCTTTTAGTAACCATATTAGATGATTTGTTCCTTTGCAGACTGCCAACTGAAAACCACCTATACATGTATCTCTCAGGCCTCAAAAATAAATTAACAACCTCTTGCCTCATTCAATTACAATTATTAACAAACCAAGCAGTTTATATAACCGTATAATTCTTACTTGTAAATTAATACAGCATGTAGATAGCTTTAACTTCATAATGTTACTATGCTCAATAGAAGTCACACAGTAGACCCAGTGAAATAAATAGCTTAAGTCCATTAATTTCAATAAGTATTACTAACAGTGGATATCACACATTTTCCCCCTTTTATTTTGCTTGCTACATGAGGAGAAATTTCTGAACAGGGAAAGCCTGTTAAAACGTATCACTGGTTATTTATTTATTTGCCTCAGTGTTTCTCTGAAAATGTTAATCTTCCTATACTCTCATAATATAGACAGAGGGAGATTTGGCCTTTAATGTAAATTGCAGGTTTTTATGCAAAAGAGCCATGCCTCACTCTCATTAATCTTAAATATGCTTATTCACGTAAATAAGTTCCATTGAACTCATTAGGATTTAGTTATGGGCAAAACAAGAATAGTCCTGAAGAAAGGGATTGGGCTGCAGTTAGCCAGAGCAAACCTTATGGTTTCATAACTTAAAGGCAGCCAGAACTCAATTAGCAAACCTAAATAATTCAAACCTATATTGTATTTAAACTAGCTCTTGCAGGAAACAGCAACAAAAATCTGATCTAATCAAGACAGGAAAATAGAGACAGAGCAGCAGCAGTGGCCTGGAAAAAAAAAACAGAGTGAATGAAAATGCTATTGAATTCTAGAGAAATAATGGGCTTTCTTTTGAGAGATTATTCCTTAATCCTGGACTTCACAGCTCAGGGATAGGTTTGTGCATTTTTCAATTGTACTTGTGTTGTTGTTGTTTTTTTAAAAAGTGTCACTACATGGGATTTACAGCCCTGTTTCAGGGCATAGAGGAAAACCAAGACATTTATTTATTTTTTAGGAACCTCAGCACTGAATTGACTGCAATATTTAAAGCACAAATGCATGAGTATGTGCGCGTACACACCTATAACAGGTATGAAAGTGTTTCAGTACCAAAGCAGTATAGCATTTAAGAAAAATGTGGGCACAAATTTCAGGATCCTGAGAGAAAGCTTGCTTCTGAGGTAGTTAAAAAGGGACTTTGAAGCAAATGTATTTTCCCTCAGATTGTGTCAAACTCAAATGCTGTTTCCTGTGCTATCTTCTGGATAGCATTTAAGGCTGCATATCAACAGATGGTTCTGGGTAGCCATGTGTCTCTTGCTTCCAATGAAAATGTCTTTCGTAAACAAAATTCATTAAGAATGGTTTGTTTCATAGCTCATTCCAATCTTTCCTGCATGCACTGGAGGCAGATTATGATGATTTGCTTTACCATGTAGAAAAGAAATGGTTAAGTAGAAGGAATGTTAAAAGCATTATGGCCTGGCTTGATGACATGGTTTACTGGAACTACATAAATGTGCAGGATCTAGGATGCTGAAGAGAAACTTGCAGCCACTTTGGTCCTCTTTAGCACTTTTTACTCCCACGGTGTACTGAGCTAAACCAAAGCAAGCTGCCTGAACCCAAGCTTGTCTGTAAGCTTTTTCCTCACTAGCTATGTGCTGTAGTCAAGGCTCATTGCTAAAGAATAACTACTTATAGTCAGTGGTGGAGCTTCATGCTCTGGCACGGGGGCGGAGAGCAGACGGGGCAGGGCTGGTGCGCATTCTAGTGGCGGGGCGCACCGCCCACAGGGGCAGATCATGCCGCCTGCAGGGGTGCGGTGCCCAGTGCGGGTGGGGAGCAACCGCAATGGCACCCTACTGGGATTGTGCTGCCGGGGCAGTGCACTCCCCCCGAACTCCTTTTTCTCCGCCAGTGCTTATAGTTAAAATGGTTTCTGAGTATTGCCATTTTTTATGTCGCATTTGTGTCTCAATGCAAAAGAATATGGGACCCCTGCATCTTTAACAGTTGTGTAGAAGAGGGAATTCCACAGATATAAGATACACCATGAACTACTTCAGCTGAAGTTTGCTCTTCTACAAAGATATGAAAGCTGCAGGATACCAGATTTCTTCTGTATTCCGTCTATGTCCATTTTTATATATATATATACAATATTTCTTCTTTGTAGAATACAGGAGGGCATTGCATGTGTCACTTTGTAAGGGAGCAGCTGACTGAACCTGCAATGTTCTGGCTGTCATCGGTCAATCTTGTAATGAGTAATTTTGGGAACACGCCTTGTTGCCAGGTCTCTATCCATGCTTATCTGTTGTGTGGCCTGTTATTGATGGTGAATGCCTGTTTTAGATTAAGGGGCTGTGTGTACACACAAAAAGGGGGAGGTGTTAGAAAAGGGATGGTTTGATAATGATTGGCAACCTGATCTAGATTTTTTTTGGAAAATATAACTCTCATTTGAACATCATATTGCAAGGTAAAGGATAACTGTTCAGTGCTGTCAGGATATTGTTGTTAAAAGCACATCAAAAAAGGGGGATTTAACACATTTCCCCACACATTTCTTTTTACAGCAGACGTAGCACTCTGCTTACTGTGGAGTGCTCACAATATGCAGGTGGTGTGCCAACAGCATTACAAACTGGTACTTTTCTGAAATCAGACATAAAAGGAACAAATTCTAGCTCTTGCAGAGGAAGATATCAGAGTTAGAACTACTACTGCTGAATGGCAGACTCACAAATACTGAAAACCAAGTGCAAAGGAATGTACATGTTTATTATTATAAATTCATTGATACTGTTCCGCATATTTCACCATATTAAGTACAGAGATACAAGAGCCTGCCCATTTGAATGAGACAATGACAGACAGTCTAGTGGGTGTGGCTGCCTCATTCATAAAGGAGAGCCGCGACCATTGCTCCCACATTTTGATGTTTAATTATTTCAATCAGCAATTTGATATTGCCTATTTCTTCTTTAGGATATTATCTCTTTCCCACACACATGTAGGAGTAAAATTATTGTAAGTGAAATGAATTCTGTGTTACAGAAAAAGTGTGAAGTTACATAATTGTCAGACAATATGTAGTATTTTGCTATTTTCACTTATTTATATTTTAATAAAAATATTTCTATACCACTTATTCATTAAATTATCAAAGTGGCTTACAACAACCATAAATATATACAATATAAACCATGAAAACATTTAAAATCAGATATCAACTAATTACTACGGAATTTTTTCTTAATTGCCTGCTTGGAAGCACAGGAAGATTTTCAGCAGATGCTTAAAAGGTAAAACAGAATGTGCCTGTTGAATCTGTATTGGCAGAGCATTCTATAGGACTTCTAAATGATTCACTCTGCAGATAGGGACTGGAATTATTTTAATAACTGGGGTGGGGGTAAGTTGCCTTCTGTTGGAGAATGAGAACACTGATTGGTCAGTAAAATGTAAAAAATGCAAAAAATGTTCTGTTTCTATTTGAGGGGCAGGAATGTCAGAAGAGAGAATATTCTCCCCACTCATACCCACCCCCCATTGCCTGTTTGCTTCTCCTTTCTTTCTTGTTCTGAGGTATTCTTTCCTGTAAGGTCTTTCTTAATTGATCCCAATGAGGAAATTTATGTATTTGATTGTTTGTTTGTTTAGTATACCACCAGGGACGCAGGTGGCTCTGTGGTCTAAACCCCTGAGCCTCTTGGGCTTGCTGATCAGAAGATCAGTGGTTCGAATCCATGTGACGGTGGTAAGCTCCCATTGCTCTGTCCCAGCTCCTGCTACCCTAGCAGTTTGAAACCACACCAGTGCTAGTAGATAAATAGGTACTGCTGCAGCAGAAAGGTAAACAGCATTTCTGTGCACTCTGGCACTCGTCATGGTGTCCCATTGCACCAGAAGCAGTTTAGTCATGCTGGCCACATGACTTGGAAAGCTGGCTCCCTCGGCCTAAAGCAAGATGAGCACTGCACCCTATAATCACCTTTGACTGGACTTAATCCATCCAGGCGTCCTTTATCTCTCTCCCCCCCCCCCAGTATACCACCTTTCATATGAAGATCAAAGGGAGTTCACAACATGAAAATACAAAATACACCAAAATATATTAATATGTAGCATATATATTCAGCTTTATGGCAATAGCACTGAGTACAAAGAGAACAAAGCTAAATGAAAGTGAAGTCCATGCTTCTGGTATCACATCCACTCTGAATAGGTATTGGAATGGAAGGGGGAAATGCATACCTATTGTAAAGATGATGAACCAAAACGCCTTGTGTTGTGTGTGATTTAATTGTGTATTCCCACTGTTAACAGGCTGGTGCATCCTGGCCTGCTGTACTCCTCCTGTCATCAACACTTTCAGCTTGTTGAAAGTGTGTTTTCATTGCTTCTGATGCTATATATATGAAAAAGTGTCCTCTCCATTTCACCTCAACCCAGTATAATGTGTGGTATGTATATACATGCACACATTGAGATAAATGGTCCAAGGATACAAAAGATTTCACTAATCCATCAATCAAGCTGTACAAAGAATTGTAGTATTGAGGTATTGCCTGTAAATCCAGACGGACAACAATAGAGTAGATCAGGGCTCAGTAGCGATGGGAGTTGTGCTCATTAGAGAGCCTAGTGAAAGTCATATTTCTGTGGCTTGTGTATGAAGGTTGCAATGGCATGTGTCGAAGAAGGAGCATTGGGAGACTTAAATTCCTCTCCAGCTGAGATTAAAACTTGATCCCATTAATAATTCATGTTCAAACTATCTACTTTCCCTCCATCCCACCTGCCCAGCTCCCAAACCCTTCCCCTGAAATCCCACTTATCTGGTTGGTGGCTTTAGACACCCATGGGGAGAGAAAATCTATCTTCTTCCTTCTCTATGGCCCTAGTAGTGCACCAGGAGGATGCAAGTCCCCCAAAGCCCTTGAAAAATATTGTTTCTCCCAAGACATCCTCCAGTGTAAGTATCTTATGGAAAGATTATTCCTTTAGAGGAAACTACAGACTTATTCCCCCCCCCCCCCGATCGGCACCAGAGAGGGAAAGGAAGGTGGGGAGTCTTTCCTTCCCTCATATTGCTTGCCCCTGCCAGTACATTGTCACCAACGAGCACCAACAAAGCAAGTGAAGGGCAGTAGCGTAGCGTGGGTTGTCAGCACCCGGGGCAAGGCAAGTAATTTGCGCCCCCTAACCCGTGGATTTGCGCCCCCTAACCCGTGGATTTGCGCCCCCTAACCCTAACCCCCAGATGTTGCGCCCGGTGCGGCCGGCCCCCCCTGCACCCCCTACGCTACGCCACTGGTGAAGGGAAATGGCTCAGGTTATTTGCAAGCCAAGTATATTATAAGCCACTGATAGTTCACTCATCCTTATAGTGTTAATTATTATGGCTATGAGCAAGTTTTTGACAGGACAGATTTGTTACGGATGTACAATGGGTGAATATGGCTAATGTGATTCAGAAGACAGCTGAGAAATTTCATTGTCTAGCACAGCAGATTTGGCTCAAGCTTTAGAATGGGAAAACAAAGCCTCTTTAGGTTTATGAAAAACTGTGTTGATCATTCACTCAGCAGTGTGTGTGCAGAGTGCTCCGCTTGGTGGCCCCAGCATTCCTTAAACATAGTGGGGTTGAATGTACAAGGTGAAATTCACAAACAACTTCTTACTGGATCCAAGCTCAACCACTACATTTTTTTTTTGCTTTTGCTTTTGTTTTACAGAAGCGAAATATATTTTGATCTAACCTACCTTATATTTGTGCAAAGTAATAATTGCTATGTTTTTAGAGTTCAAGGAAAGACTTCTACAGCATTTAAATCATGCCCTTCACCTTATGATGTAAAGCAGTGCTGAAAACAAAGCCTGAGGACAGGCAGAACTGATAAGAATTAGAAAGTAAAATGTTTATGTGGTCACAAGGGGCATTGTTTTCATATCCCCTTTGCTTATGCTGTGCATAAATTACCAGGCTTTCTTTGCTGCTACTAGAGCTAGAAACAAGACAGCTTTTGTTTGAATTTTCCAGAAAGGACTATTTGATTTTCAGGGTCTAGGTTATGTATGCAAGATTAAGCAGAAACCAGTTGAACAGTTTGTTTTGGAAAGAGATTATTTGCTAATATGATTTACTATTGTTATTTTTGCATTGCCCCATAGCTAGAGATTTCTGAGTGGTATACCTTAAAGTATTTTCCTACCACCACTAAACCCAGTTTAAAGAGCCCATAACATCAGCCATTCCGGGACACTGGAACAAATGGAACTGTCTTATTCCAAGTCAAGGTATAGTGGTTCACTTAACCTAGTATAAAGCAGTTGGTCAACCACTGTTATGACTCTTACCCCAACAAGTAGTGTGAGAAGTGTGAGAAGTGGCAGTTTAGTGGTTAGGTCTTTTTAGACTCTGGACATAATAGTCTTAAACAGCCTTAAACAGTCTTCTTCAAAATGTGTAAACCAGATCTCAAGTCTCTAACTTAAGAAACAACAAACTGCTTCTGCTCCAAAACTCATTGTATCCCCAGCACACACATCAAGTCTGCAAGAAGCTTGTCTCATCCTATCCAACCAACCACCACACATAAACTCTCCTGGTGTAACCTGATTCTATGATCCTATGAATATTTATTCAAGTCTCACTTGCTCAATATAGCTGATCATTACCAAATTAATTAGGTACATATTTTTTAAGTTACTGTGCAATGCATTTGTCTTATTTCAGAGATAGGAAATACTGAAGTTGATGAAGTCACTTGTACAAAAAAAAGACAATTAAACCTAAGTACATTTTGTGTGTGTGTTTGTGTGTGTGTATGTGTGTGTATTAATCCCATAGTACAGATGAGGGAGACTCATAAAATATTCACAGGGCTAGATAGTAAGCCTTTGTACACAATTGTTAGGCATATTATTTATATTATTATCATCATAGATCATCTAATAGTATTTATGTTTTCTGGGCAGTTTAGAACAAAATATTAAAAGAAAAAATACATAATGTAAAACAGTAAACATTCACAAGAACATTCTTCCTTGTACTCTGAAATGCTTCTTCATATGACATAAATGCCATCATCCATCCAATACTCACACACTGTCACACAGACACATTGCATTAAAGGAACTCTCAGTGAAGCTCAAAATGCATAGAAACAGCTGCAATAGTCCTGTCGTGTTTTGGAACCATCCAGCTCATTCTGTTGAGTGGAGCTACAGTCTTTCCCCACAACACCAGCCCTAACTGAGCCAATGAGGAATTCCATAACATTTGTGCAATATTTTTGTAATATTTGTGCAATCTTTTGATCAGTACAGTAAGAAATACCATGTAGAGACTCAGCGGGTCAAAGAATTTAAATCCTTTTCTGCCATTCCTTAGCTTCATATCCATCATAAAGGAGCAGAAAAGGTGGCAGTTATGCCCAATTGTCAAATGGTTACTCCCATGGAAGAAAGTTCAATAGCTATTTATCCCCATGACATAATTTGAAAGAACCACATTGTACTTTGTGTGGGATTTTAAACGTGGTTTAATAGGGAACTGGCATATATTAGTCATCTGTGCTTATATGGCCAGATATCCAGCAGCTGTTCTACTGCATACAGAGACATCTGCCAAAAAGCCGGGGAGCTTGTGAATCTACTGATCAGAGAGAGAACAAGGGAGAGTTAGGCTGATCAGAGGCACTGCCTTTCAATCTAATCTTTGAAGACTTGTGAGGATTTTATCTGCATCACTTTCCTTCCTCATATTGCTGATGCCACTGAAGATGTCCACGAGCTCTTTAATGTGAATCACACTGAGCTTCAGCTTTGATTCCACAAAGTGCTATGAACACAAAATTATTAATACAAAAATAATATACTTTGTGGTGGATTAATTTGGCTTTAATATTTTAAAAGGTTCTTTGTGCTCTCTTCTGCTTCCTACTTCTTTGTTTTAACCTTGTACTTATATTGGAATCCATTCTGTCAGAAAACACTGTTATTGTTAATTAAATTTCTATACCGCCTTCGTCCAAGGATTACTGGGCAGTTTACAATATAAAAGGACAAAAATATGTAATGTACAGTGGCACCTCTGGTTATGAACACTTCTGGTTACGAACGCTTCAGGTTATGAGCTCCGCTAACCCAGGAGTAGCTGCTCCTGGTTGCAAACTTTGCCCCAGGATGCGAACGGAAATCTCGTGCCAGAGGTGTGTGCAGTAGGAGGCCCCATTAGCGGAAGCACGCCTCAGGGTAAGAATGGTTACAGCTTAAGAACGGACCTCCAGAATGAATTAAGTTCGTAACCAGAGGTACCACTGTAGTAACAAACAAAAACGACAACCCATCAAACTGTTTTAAAGGCCATAGATTGTTTAATTAGTGGGAGAAGAAAAATGTTTTTGCCTGGCATCTAAAGATATGTAATGAAGGTACTAAGTAAGCCAACTTAATCTTTTCACTTACAGCCCCCAGGGCCATCTACCGCACTGTCCCCAAAACTTTTTAAGCAAAAAGGATATCAGCAAAAATAATATCCCCTCCACAGGCAGAAGCTATGTCTAGCCTCTTGTTCGAATTTTCATTCTCCATTGCTGTTGGATCTCATGATCCACTGTTTACATTCCTTTGTGATAGGAGTGTGGGAACAGTACCAGTCCTATGTGCTTTTGTACTTGTTCTCTTTGTTTGTTGCTTTCGGGCAGAGCAAACATGCGAAGCTGCTGCTCACATTAGCCATGTTTGTTGTTTTGATTTATAAATAAAGGAAGCTTTTGCGATGCCAATGCCTCCACAGCCTCGCTTCTTGCTATTACTCTGCTGATGCATTAGTGCGCCCACAGCTCCACCGGAGGTGGGTCGCTGGACACTTGCGTGTGCTCCCAGACCGGGCTGTGGCCGAGGGGGCTGACATGTACACCTCTATGTTTAACTTGTACACATTTTTTATTATCTTTTGTGCAAGTCTGCTTTATGTTTGGTTTTTTGGTTTATTTTCTATTACCCAAGTGGGACAGGTTTTGTAAGGCACTTTGAACATTGACAGGGTTATATGTATGTTTCTTGAAGAACCAGTTCCCACATCCATCCTTGTTTCCTAATTTATTAAATAAGGGAAATATTTCTGCATTGTGCTGATGCTATTGATAGAAGCTGATAATGAACAATAAACACTGTAGGGGAGGAATTAAGAAATGTCATACCAAATTAAAATGTATACTAGAAACTTAACCAAATAAAATATAATTACCACAGGTGGATAGATAAAGTGTGATGTGTGTGATTATTCAAAAGCACACAAGGTGTGGAAGATATGTCCAAACAATTACAAGCTTGATAATATTTTGAAAAGACAGAAGTCTTGCTCTGTAAGGAGGAACACGTGTGTCAAAAATATATTTAACACGTGATTCATAGCATGTTTCATGTCTTGTTGAATCACATAATTTCAAATACTGTCATCAGGGTAGCTATTTATATAATGCTTCTATCACCTGCTCTTAGCTAGGTATAAACAAGACAATATTAAACTACAATAATAAACTGTTTGCATACATAAGATTAATTTTAATTTATTTATTTTAATTCACATTTTAACTCCCAATTTCATCTAAAAGTTTATTTTATGAAGTTGTCTACTAGGTAATGAAGTGATGTACAAGAGATCAAAGTTCTGCTAACGAAATGAAAAATACAGCTTTCAGTAGATAAAATTATTACTTTCATTTATGGTAAACATCACTGCTTTAAGCTTGAGAAGTATCTGGCAAATCGGTTATTGGTGCTCACCTTTATCAATAGCTGCTTTATCAACAGCTGAAAATTCGTAGCGAGAAAACAAAAAGCATGAATGAAGACAAGCCTGGGTCCCGTCCCCCCCAACTCGTTGGGCAGCAGTGATTGGTGGAGGTGTGGGATTGGAGAACCTGGAGGGCTTTGGCAGGCTTTGATTAGCTGTGGGTGGGTGTGAGAGTGGGCTGTTGGGGTGTTGGATATATGCACCATGGAAGCTCAGTTAAGCAGTTAAGCTCAGCACAGAAAACAACTGTTTAGCAGAGTTGTATTTACTAGATCCTCACCAACATATACCACTACTTTTCACAGATGTTACAAGTAGTCTTTTCTCTCTGGATCCAGAGAGAGTCCTTTGCTTTGAAGACCTTGCTGTGATAAAGTCCACAACCAAGTCCTAAGTTCAGTTGCTTTCAAAGCCTGCAACTGATAGAGTTCTCTGAGTTCTGAAGTCTGGCAATACAAAAAGTATTCACTTGAATCCGCAGTTCCAACAGATTAACAATTGCAATCTGCTACCATGAATTCTGCACCAGGTGAAGTTTCCAAACCATCTTCAGAAGGAGACCAATATATAGCACAGACAACAGAAATTAGGCTATCCCTATCCAGATAGGAGCATACTGCATTGTCATTATATAAAAGGTGCTGCCTCCAATATTTTAAGAAGCAGGGAAGCCAATGCTTTGTTGGGGTATTTGAGTTCTCACGGAGCTCTAGGCATCTACAAGCCTGACACTTTTTCATTGTAACTAACTGTTGATGAAACAGCCTTGAAGCCATTTTCAATTATTTTTAAGTCTACCAGCATGCCCATAACACTTTCCATAAAATAAGACCTGCACGCTGCTTGAAATATAAGCATAGATATGTTTTTTCCAAAGCAGTGCATGTAAAGAAGTTTCATCTAGTATGTACGTACGTGTGTGTAGTGGGAAGTGATAGTGACTGGGGTTGAAGCCTGATTTTGCCATGTTTCTCTGAGCTGAGAGAAGGACAAAAGAAGACTTGACTAACCACAGAATTCACTTTAGAGGTAAGCAAGCTCATGTCTTCTTACCTGAAAGGGATCAGTGCTATCAATCAAATAAAAAAAGTTATTTTAAGGTTTCTGAACATTTAGAGTTGGTGACCCTGGAAACAAGAAAGTTGTCTCAATTCCAGGAGGCCTAAAATGTCTGAAACTTGCTGGATTCTATTCTGTTGATAGATTACCTGAGCCAGAACAGATAAGCAATTAGAATGGCCATTGACCTGCCAACTGTGGAGGTCATACCTTTTTGCCCGTTCAGATCCTGATGGAGAATGCATGTTACGGCCTGAGTAAAAAAAAATACCACCATAAAGGCTTAATAGCTGTTACAAAAAGATTGATTCAATGCCATCTTATTTCTATTGGTATATAATTGATCTGTTATGTCTTAATTCTGTTGAAAATCACACCACTTTATGAAAAATTAGGTGTTTAACTTTACTTGAAAGTTTGTGTTACTACGATGAGAGCAGGAAGCCTATTGCTACTGAAAATTTGCATCATTTGAACTTCCTCATTTTGCGATATAACAAAATTCATCATCATCATCAATAGCTTGTTCAAATAGTATGCCACCATATAAAATTAGTATTCATAAAACATCCTTATTGCTAATCATATAGCGGAAATGTCGTCTGCTGTATTTAAAAAGAAGAATTATCCATAAAGTTAATTAAAATATCTCACTCGCATAAATCATAAAGCCACATTTTGTAGCTTCCTAAACGTGTTGATAAAATTATGAACTGTTCGCTTCTATAGTACACTATTGAATGTTTAGTACATAAAACATATACTTTGACAGTTTTTGTTCAGTCTTGCATTTTTCTTCCTTCCCTGCCCAAGAGTAGTGTAATCTCTGTTCACCAATAAAACATCATAATCTCAGACTTGTCTTTGTTCACTAATGAATCATAAAAAGTGGCCCTAGTGTGAGAATGATGGTAGAAATTTACTACATAATATATATTAAAGAATTTACAGTATTTTTAATCTACTTCCCTACTAAGATGAAATGTGGTTTCAAAGGAAAACTGCATGAGAGCAATGTATGCAATCAGTGATGGTTCCACATTTTGGAAGGCGCTAGTTAAGATGGCCTAAACTGACTACCCTGAAATGCAGGTGGTGGCTTCTCTGTCAATGAATAACGGGCCTGCTTGGAGCCTATCACCTTTGGCAGGTGTCTGGCCATACCAACCGCTAATGCCACTCTTGGGTGTAAATTTGCTGCCAGTGAAATCAATGGCCAAAAAAAAAGTGACTTCAGAATGAGAATTACTACCAGACTAACCCTTAAATTTTAAACGGCCTCGGCCCAGAATACCTGAAGGAGCGTCTCCACCCCCATCATTCTGCCCGGACATTGAGGTCCAGCTCCAAGGGCCTTCTGGTGGTTCCCTCACTGCGAGAAGTGAGGTTACAGGGAACCAGGCAGAGGGCCTTCTTGGTAGTGGCGCCCACCCTGTGGAACGCCCTCCCATCAGATGTCAAGGAAATAAACAACTATCTGACTTTTAGAAGACATCTGAAGGCAGCATTGTTTAGGGAAGTTTTTATTGTTTGAAGTTTTATTCTGTTTTTAATGTTCTGTTGAAAGCTGCCCAGAGTGGCTGGGTAAACCCAGCCAGATAGGCGGGGTAGAAATTATTTATTTATTTATTTATTTATTTATTTATTTATTTATTAACCAAAAAAATCCATCAAAACCTAACATATCAGCATCCTAGAACTGTGCCAAACAGCTGGCATAGGTCAAAAGCTCTGCCCCATACAGTTTCACCACCATTTATCTCTCACTGTGATAACAATCAGGTAAATTTCAATTCCATAAGTATTCTGGGAAATTTTACAAGGTAAGTTGCTTTAAATTCAAGATTACCTCACTCCCAATTGTGTGCCAAAAAACCTGTAAAAAATAGCTAAGTTAAACGGGATAGCTAGATCAGTGTTTTTCAACCATTGTTCCGCGGCACACTAGTGGCACACACGAGATGTTGCCCGGTGTGCCGTGGGAAAAATTGAAAAATTCGAAAGATTTTAAAATAAAGTATTTTATAATTTTTCATATTTCTGTTTACTTACTAGTTCATAATAAAGTAATTATAAAATACTTTCTTTGTGTTTATTTGATTCCTATTCAAGAGAATTACTTTATAGTCAATATAGGCACAGAGTTAATTTTTTTAACATTTTCTAATGGTGGTGTGCCTCATGATTTTTTTCATGAAACAAGTGTGCCTTTGCCCAAAAAAGGTTGAAAAACAATGAACTAGATCAACTGCCTCTAAGAAAACCCGCATATAAGTAATTAGTATTTTTGTTTGCTACTAAACTGAAAGTACATGTATGTGTTACAAAAAAATATATCCATAAATTGGTATATTCATTTTCAGGTTAGCATTAAAATTTAAAGAATGACTATTCCACTTTATACTGCACCCTTTCCTGCCCCAAACTGCTCTCTGTTTTTTCAGATACATCAAAACACAGAAACACAGTTACGCCAGGATTATAAGCTGAAATATAAGATCTGAATTTCTAATATTACTTGAAGGTATTTGGTAAAGTAGGGAAAAAATGTGCTCACATGTTGATTTACTGTATGAGAAATAAATAAATAAGACTTAAAGTGTTATTTCTGTTGGCAAATATGCCTCTTCTTGTGCTCAGATGTTTGTTGGGAGATATGGCTGGAGCAGGTGGGAGACAATGGTTCATTGGCAGCGTAACAGATTTTCCAACGCATAAACTGCTAAATTCTTCAGCAGTCATCTCATTAACCAGTAGGAGAGCAAGAGACAAGATGGAAATTTAGGAGTAGCTGGCATCAGCAGAACTGCTATGCACTCTCTTTGGGTGCACATCATTCATGTTTTGTTCAAATTCAATTCAAATTTAGAGGCTATGTGATTGTAACACCATAGCGAAGATGACACATGCATGATGTATGATATACATGAGATGTCCACATTATCTTAATTGAACCTTTGATCTCTCTATCCTGTACATGCATCTTCATTATCTATGTCAATGGAGTTCAACAACTGCCTGCCAGCCAGGAAATTTCCCAGGAAATTTGTGATTTGTTTGTTTTGTAGAAAACTGTTGCATTACAAACTGTGAGGAAATTAAATAAAATGAGTCCATAATTTTTTACACAGCAGTTTAATTCTGTAAGCCCTTGTGTTGTGTATTTTTGAAGTGTGCAATAAATTATATGTAGAGTATGATAAAAACAGACATTTCCATGTTACGCAAAAAAATTGTGTGATTTAAAGTCAAGTATTTTAAGTTAATGTAGGCAAAGACTCTATATTATCATGGAACACTGGATATTATTTATTAGTCCCTCTGATAGTAAACTCAGATAGCACTGGTTGGATTGGAGCTAAAATGAGAAACCAATGGGAGATTTCTCTGGGGAACTCATGTTTGGAGAAGTACAAAAATTGTTGAAAAGTTACAGAAGAGGGGCAATGAAATCCAAATGCATCCCTAGAAGGATCGAGCCTTCTCAACAGCCACAGAAAATTGAAAAGAGAAAATGGGGGCAGGAAGGGAGTGTCTTGAGGGAAAGCATGGCTGGCTAGAACTGAGCAGGAGTTCACCTGGTTGGATTTGAGAACACATTGCAATATTTTGTCGCAGTTCTATTTGTACTTGAATACAAAAATCTTGTGGCACCTTAAAGATTAACTGATTTTTTGTGGCATACACTTTTGTGGTTTGGATTCCACTTTGTTAGGTACATAAATTGTTATTCCTCATTGGCCAATTATGCTTTATAGTGAGCCAGAAATGCAAGTGATAGCTACAGATCTATGACATTTCTATGCAGAGCTCAAATATGTACAGCAAGAGAACTAAGTGATCTGTCCTCAACAGCAGTTACTGCCATAATGCTGTATTTTGGGAAATGCATGCTAAGAATTCCAATAGTAATTCTGAACCGAATACAGTACAGTTGAATGTGTTGATTTCAATATTTTATACTAGAGCCTCATTGAATGCTTTAATTTTTTTTACTCTGTCAAAAGTATAATGATTTTATGATCATCAGCATAGTATTCTGGTTCTTCTCTCCAGGGTGATCCAGAAATACATTAAACCAATATATCCTGACTGACCAAAGGTTACCCATTTTGCCCATTGGTTTGTGCATGATTATTTATTGCATTATATTTTCATCCCACATCCTTCCAAGAAGCTCAGTTGACATACATGATGCCACAAGGAGATAAGGTAGAAATACAGTGTGTGGCTCAAGATCACCCTCTGGGCTTTGTGGCTGAGTGACGTTTGAATATTGCTATTTTGCATGTTAGGTATTTTTTCGTGCATTTTCTTCATAGATCATTGTTATTGTTTTGACTTCAACAGCTACAAAACAGACTTTCATGCCTTTGAATGGAGTGGGTGAAAAATGCTGAAGTCATCCATTTGTAGTGGGAGGAAGTCTGCAGGGCTCATATTCTTAATAATGACAATTTTTCTTCGCTGGAAACTTGTGATCGTTGAGTATGTCTGTGTTCATTCAAACAAACATTTTGAATGTGTGGCAAGGGTAGAAGAAATGTGTTTTGAGAGCCTAGTCTGCCTTTGTATTTTGAGATTTCTCACACCTCATATTTCAATTCATGAAGCATTGGCTAGTCACACAACAGCTTTGGCAGCTGAATCAGTGAAACAACAGGGGGAAATTTTCCTGTCAAACTTCAATTTCTGTTATTAGTAGTTATCATTTTAAAAATTACAGATGATTAGATATTTATTTATTATTTGTTATTATAACTTTGGGTAGAGGATACAATGCTAACATACTCAGCTGAGATACAAATATGCCTGAGGTTTATTTCAGCTATGATTTACCAATTGTTTTCTAAGGTTATTAACTGACTGGCACCATCCATTTATCACCAATTCAAGTGGGTAATTGAAAGCATTTAATTAAGAGATGCCAAAATGTATGGGAGTTATATATGCCTGTTATTGGGTACAATGGGTCTGGAGAGTAGAACTGTGAACCTAATCTTGGTAATGCTTCAAGAATGGGCATTCTTTATTATCCCTTTGCTTTTCATTCCACAGAGTTGTAAGGGTTGATAGAGCCCAGAAACATGAAAAGTTAAAAAGAGGCATATGGCTGGGAACCAGATATTTTCTATTAAGTTTGGGGTTCCTCAGAATTTGATTTTATCCCCTATGCTGTTTAACATCTACATGAAACCGCTGAGTGGGATTATCTGGAGGATTATCTGGAGGTATCTTGGAGTACGTTGTCATCAATATGCTGATGACACACAGCTCAACTTCTCCTTTACTTCTGCAGGTCTGGCAGTGCATGTGCTGGACTGTTGCCTTGTCTCAGTTATGGACTGGATGAAAGCCAACAAACTGAAGCTCAATTTGGTAAGACTGAGGCACTGTTAGTGGGTGGTTCTCTAGACCAGAAAGCTTGGAGGTTGCCTGCTTCTGATAGAGCAGGCATGCAGCTTCGGGGTACTTCTGGATCCTTTGCTGTCACTTGAGGCTCAGGTGGCCTCAGTGGCATAGAATGCCTTCCATCAGCTTCAGATGGTGATCTGGCTGCGCTCCTGGACAGAGATAGCCTAATTTCTGTTGTCTATACTCAGGCAACCTCTAGGTTTGATTACTGCAATGTGTTATACATAGGGCTACCTTTGAAAGCCATTTGGAAACTTGCTGGTGCAGAACTCAGCAGCCTGGTTTCTCACTGAAGCAAAATGGTTTGAGTATATTATACTGATCCTGGTGCAACTGCAAGTGGCTGCCCATTAGCTCACAGGCCCAATTCAGAATGCTGGTTTTGACCTATAAAGCCTTAAACTGCTCAGGACTGTAATACCTCAAGCACCACTTCTTTCCATATGAACCTTCTCTGAACCTGAGATAATAATCTGAGGGCCTTCTTCATGTGCCTCCTCCACAAGAGGTCTGGAGGGTAGCAACACAAGAATGGGCCTATTCTGCAGTGGCTTCCAGCTTGTGGAATGTTCTCTCCATGGAGGTTCGGCTGGCACCTTCAGATGCCAGGTTCCTATTCAACTAGGCCTTTGGCTGATTGACATACAATGCCCTTTTCAATGTGCTGTTTGGAGAGGGGGTTGGGTTTTGCTTTGTTTCTGTTGTTATTTTTATTATCTATTTTGTAGTTTTTTTATCTTGTATTTTCATGTTTTGAACCACTGTTGATCTATGGATAGAAGGAGGTATATAATTACTAATTAATTACTAAGATATTGAGAGAGAATCCCACATTGTAGATTTGAGGACATACAATTAATCTGACAATTTGTGGGAGATTTTTGGGTCTTCTTTCTAAACATGAACACATTGTATTCATGTGAAAGCAAATAACTGAGGGATATTATGTCAAAAGTGCAATGACAGTGTGAGGGTTCTACATCTGCTCATGGTTGTCAAGTTTGTTTAAAAAGGTGTTATTTCTGAAAATGTCCACTGCATGATTTATGTGACTAATTGGAGTAGTACATATAAGTTGGTCCCTATCTTGACAGCTATTACACCCAAGGTGCAACTTCTATAATCAGGTATGACATGGAAGTCTGCTATGCAAGCAGATGATGTGAACACTGATGAATCTGACATTTCATCCATAATAGATTAGGAAAGTAATAGAATATTCTGAGAACCACTTTCATAGACACGCATTTGCTGCTCAACTGCTATGTTTCCCGCGCTACACAGATGTTTCATACATGGGTCTTAAATCAGACTGAAAACCCAGGCCAAGTATTTTCAAAAGCAATGAACTTGGGAAAATATTAAAAATTCACAAGTCAACATATTCCTTTATGCCATCATATGACAAAGAGTACATAAATACGTGCAGTATTAAACACAAAGCTAAAGATCGTTGACTAGATTTACTGAACTATTACTTTCCCTCCAAACACCATTTTGTCTTCTTATGATAATTGCCTGTTGCCTTGCAGTGTTTCCTGTGCTATCCTTCCGACACGATCTGTGTTGTTGTTTTGAAAAAGTAGCAGTAGGAAAAATTGTGCCACTGGGAGTCACTCCTTCCCTCTTGACCACTATTTCTGCTTTTAGTAATAAAGCTGGTTTTGTGCCTGAAATCTGGTGGGAGGCAATAATTATTCTTGCTCACCAAAAGGGTATAAATCTAACCCCTCCAACTATAGACCAATAAGCTTGTTGTCTGTCACTGGAAAATTGTATGCTAACTTTCTTTGTACTAAATATGTGGATCGGCTTGAAACAGTATGTATTTCAGGAGCAGAATAGCCAGAGTTTCAAAAAAAGCCACACAGCTATATACAATTGTTTTCTTTTAGCATATCTTTGGTGTGTGTGGGGGGGTTACTCCTTCTCCTGTCAATAAGTGACTATTTGCAGCTATTGTATATTTCAAATTGGCCGTTGATTTGATATCTAGAAGGCAATTATGGAACAAGGAAACAAATACCTCAACTGATAAAACCTTGCTTTATCTCACAAAACAATTATACTCAGAAACTTCAGTGCAAATTAGATGTGGTGTAGCTGGTCATCTATCAATTTCCATTTCAACATCTAATAGAGTAAGCAAGGATTGTATTCTAGCCCCCCCCTTTGTACAACTTTTATATTCAACTACCTTGTTCTATGTCGTAATTCTTCTAAATTTCATATACCTAAATGTGCAGAAACAATGGTGCTTTTGCTCCTCTATACAGGTGATTCTCAAAATCAAGTAGGTTTAGAGCACGGGTGTTAAACACAAGGCCCGCGGGCCGAATCCGGCCCGCCAGACCTCGTCATGTGGCCCGTGTAGCCACCACCGGCCGCCACCTTTTATTCTTGGTTGTGTTTTTTTGACACAAGAAAGCCGCCTCTTCAGCGCATGCGCGGCAGCCTACAAAGCAGAGAACATCTGCCCTCTAGCGGCGCCGGCCGTTCTACACAGGAAACCCCCACTTTACACGCATTCAGGAAACCTCCACTTGTTTTTATATTGAGCGCAGAGTCCTATAGATACAACCGGCCCTTTGAGGGTGACCAAACTGCTGATGCGGCCCCCGATGAATTTGAGTTTGACACCCCTGGTCTAGAGTATTTGCTAAACTATTTGATGACTATTGAAAGAAGGAAGATCTTGTAACAGACCAAGGTACTAATTTTCTCCAAAAGTAATAAAAGAATGATTGTTAGCTGGGCATCCACTTGAACAAATTTTTATATATAAATATTTAGGAATTTTAGTTTGTTCTTCCTTCTCTTGTATAGCTCATAGATGCCTCCCACTTTTATTTCTTGTTGGAATTATCTGCATTTGTGCCTTCAACATTTCACCTTTAAGAAACAGCCATCCATCTTATACTCTCTTCTCTTTGAGAATCTGTTAGAGATATTTATTAATTTTAATTTTTTTCTGTATGGTAAATATTGTAATGCTAATTGCAGCACCAGAGGTGGGAGCATGATTTAGCACAATTTAGCAAGATTTTAACCATAGAGGAAAATGTTGAACCTTCCCACCCTATTTGCTGTGATGCCAATGACAATTGCACCTCCATAGGAATACATATATTTATCACCAAAACTACATGATTTAAAAGAACATATTTATTGTACTATGTAATCAGGTACTTTGCTTATAAGAGGACAGGAGATATGAAAGAAAACAGGCCAAGCTGGCTGCTTTCATGTACAATTGTACCTAGGTTCTTGAATGGAATCTGTTCTAGAAATCCGTTTGACCTCCAAAAATGTTTGAAAACCAAGGCGCGGCTTCTGATTGGCTGCAGGAGCTTCCTGCACTCAGTGGGAAGCCATGGAAATGGCATCGGATGTTCAGCTTCCAAAAAAAGTTTGCAAACCGGAACACTCACTTCCGGGTTTGCACCGTTGGGGAGCCAACACGTTTGAGTCACAAGGCGTTTGAAAACCAAGGTACGACTGAATTTACAACACTGTTCTATTTTTTTAAAGTCATTATTGTGTAGCCATATAAAATGTTACTTAGACATAAGCAATAATTGCGAGAAGCAGAGGTTAGCATTGAACATTCATGTTTTCAAATGAAGCAAAACATAGCTACAATGTGGTGCTTCTTCTTGAGAACAAAACAAGAAGAGGAGAAAGTGAGCACAATTCAATGAAATGACTACTAAGAAATATAGCTGAAGAAAATTCCAACAATTAAAAAGGTTTGGAACCCCCCTGGTCATAATCTAATTATAATGGATTGCAACAAACAGCAAACACCATTAACATTTATCTAGAATTATAAGTTAAGATTCTCATCAGAGCAGCAAAACAATGCCCCAGAACTACAATTTGAAGCCACAGAAACCTATGAAAAGTAAATTATTTGATACAAATTGCCATCACCAGCCACTACAGAAAAAGCAAGTCATATTTCTTGATTAAAAGTTGCAATAATCAGAGCTTTAATTCTTGGAACAGTTCAATAGGACATTAAAAATATGCTTTGCCTGCAATCAGATATAAAAGTTAACTTGAACTGCTCTGCTCAGAACAGAAGTAGGTAGGAGAAAAATAAGCACTGGCAATTAACCCATGCTAATCATACTTCCATCACACAAAGGCACCTCCCTATAGCTTCAGGGAACAAATGTAAATAGCAAGCCAAAAAATAATCTGGTGGTTTTGGAAGGTCAGAGACCCAGTGAGTAGACATCCTCCTAGATCTACTCACAAAACAGTCTGTCTCTCAGCATACCCTTCAAGAAGAATTATGGGCAAATAATGGCCTCACAATGTGAGGAGCAGAATGAGGTTCAGTGTACACACAGTCCTCTCCACACCATCAAAGAGAACTATGGCTACAGCCATATTATACGGCACAGCAACCAGTTCAGAAATGGAAGGAAATGGTTGCATCTAGTGACATCAGAATAAGCCCATTAAATTAATGGATCCAAAGTTGGTTATGTCCACTAATGTCAATGGGTCTTGTCTGAGTTGTACTAACATTAGATACAGTCCAGAGTCTTTGGGCATGGCTTGGGCTAATACTCACATGCTGCTTCACAGGATAGCATTAGTCAAAAGCAGTTTGAAAGAAGGAAAGGACTCAAAGTCCATTTCTACGGTTGCTAGCTGTTACAGATGAAATAAGAATGCATTACACTACCACTCTCAAAGGCTACCACCCTTATGCTCCTTATTTTATACTTTCTTCAAACCATCTTCTTTATCCCTCTTGAAGGAACTGAGTTAATTAGTTTTTCTGTAGACGACAAGGCAGCTGGGAAGCCAGCTAGCATCCCTTGTAGAAAGTGGACAATAAGACAGTTTGCAGGCTGGTTCTAGTCTTTAAAATAGCTATTGCGTCAAACTAGACATACCGATAAGCAATGCTTTTTTCTGGGGTATGCATAGCTCTAAACATTTTGTCAATCTAAGTTTGGCCTCATTGAGTGGCAATATTTCAATATGAGTAGAAAAATGAGAGTACCCCTAAACATTAAAAAAAAGCACTGTATCAGCCTGGATAGCTCAGTTGGTTAGACCATGGGGCTGATAACACCAAGGTTGCAGGTTTGATCCCTGTATGGACCAGCTGCATATTCCTGCATTGCAGGGGGTTGGACTAGATGATCCTCAGGGTCCCTTCCAACTCTACAGTTCTATGGTTCTATGATAGGTAGCTCTGATACATTTGAATATTTTGCCCAAAGTATACAGAATTGAATTGAATCACTGGCACTTGTTCAAATACATTTTTTTATTAGCATCTTCACTACGTGATGTTTTGTGTTTGTCACTAGACTTCAACCTGTAAAACATACATGTGTGAGAACTGTAATGGTATTATTTAATTAATGTATCAGCTTAATTCTAAATGCAGTAAATTATAATGATGCTGGGACCAAGTTCTGAATATAACTTTTCTTTAGGCAGGAGGAACATTCAAAGGAGATAGGTTGTAGATGAAGGATAGATCAATCCTGGGTTACATAGTATCCATCAGCAGAGACATTTTTAGATGACAGAAAGACCAAAATGTGCTGCCATCACTGCTGCAATGGCAAAATGTGCTTTTAAAAGAAAAGCAGGGAGGGACAAGACCCTTAGCTGCTGGCCATGGAATCATTCTCACAGATACACTGGGCAGTATCCAACCTTTGGCTTCACAATAGAACTTCAAGCAGAAACTATTGCGCCATTTGGACTTCACTGTATATTACCCAGTGAGTGATTTTTCTGATGTGACAGAACACATACACATTACTTTCTTCCAGAAAGCCACAATTCATATTCATGATAAGCCAGTATTTAGCCCAGACCACAAGGAGGAATCAACTACTATCGCCAAGAAGATGGGACGGAGGAGGAAAAATTAGTTTAATTAACCATGGACACAAATAATTACAAATATAAGAAATGGCTTATGCATTCTAGCCCATTGAAAATCTAATCAGGAAAAACGTAGCTGTTCAGCTGCTATTATACAATGAAGAAGAAGAAATCTGCTCAAATAGCTACTTCCAGTTTGCGTTAAACTGTTTATAATAATTTGTATGTCAGCTATTGGGCAAACATGGCAGAAGGTCCTTTTCCTGAAGAGGTAAAATTTCATGGGCACTAATGTTTGATGACTTCAAGACTGTATTTGTACATCTCTAATTGTGTAATTATTAACAAAGGTGATTCGTCTTAATAGTCTGGTGGACTATATCAGAGAAGAACAGAGGAGATCAGCTTTGCTCAAATGTGAAGCCAATAACCATCATCTGTCAGACAGGGCTTTTGTGAAGATAATATAGGGGCTAGTGAAAGACCATGAAAACCACTCTGTGGTTTTCAGAGGTAGGAGAAAAATATAGGCTAAGCAAATAATTTGGTCCTCCAGCCCATTTGACGGAGTCACCCATGTCTTAGCTCAAATGAGTAGTTACAGGTTTTCTAGTGCAGATTTTTATTGTGTATATATATATATATATATATATATATATATATATATATATATAAAGTATGTTTTGTATTTACAGTGATATGACAGTCCTGAAAAACCATGCTATCTGTTCCTTTCTCAAAATATATATAGCAGCTTGTAGAAATCTTATTGTTCACATCTAACATATTGCTATTTCAAAGAGAATTTCTGCCTCAAATCAATATGTAACTCATATTTTTTTTTTAGCACACATGAAATTACAAGTATCAGTTAGCGTAGGCTGAAAGTATATTTGTCCAAAGAAATCTGATAAGGTCAGAATTATATGGCTCCTGTTATTTATTACTATCAGTCACAGCCTCCAGGCACTTTCTAATTAAACTCCTCACTTTTCAAGCTGTCAAAATGTGCAACTGGAACCGAAGTAAACTTTATTAAGTGCCAGGCATATATGCTTATCCAACATACACTATTACTTTTAAAGCACCTACATTGGAAATAAACTTTTCATTGTACTAACCTGGTGTACTTGGTGGGTTCAAGCAATGTCCACAATATAATGATGAGATTATGAAAGGCAGGGCTCTTTGCAGTCACCTACTCATGACCCAAGACCCATGAGAGATTTAAATGATCAAAAAGTCATAGGAATTATGCAACATCCATTTTAAGAAGAAGAATTGGCTACATTGGAGTGGTCAGCATTGAGGATGCTGCCATTGATGCAAGTCAATCAGCTTTGATGATATAAATCAGTGGTTTCCAATTAGCTAAGTACCGTGGACCTCCTGCTTTTCAAATTCCAGGCCATGGACTTTTGAAAATGTTGATATCTCTGTGGTAGTTTTTGTTAGGTGAATGGTGCCACTATACCCTCCAACATGTTCCAGTGCAATACTGGGCCACCTGTCCTGGAAAATTGAAAGGTATGTGCCACAGAACACGTTAGTGGGTTATACGGAACCCCCGGAGCCCGTGGACCACCAATTTGGAACCACTGGTATAGACCATCTGATCTGGGTGCAGTTATTTATGTATTTACTGGGTTTTTATGGACACTTGGCACAGCTAGCTGCTTTTATTTCCAAACATAATACTGAAATCCAAGGAACAAATTAAAATTAAATCTTTGCATGGCAAGCTTTTCTCTCAGGAACTCGTGCAGTTTGAAGAGCTCATACTATCTACCTATATTTTGTTTAACTTTCTTTTTTACCAACAGAATTATTATTATTATTTATTAAATTTGGATGCCAGTCTTTCAAGATCATAAGATGGTTTGCAACATAAGAATACAAAATGTGAACACAAAATACATAATTAAAAATAAACCAATAGTCTCCCTCTCACAATGCTTTTCTGCATCTGAACAAAAACCTTCATTACAGAGAAAGGGCATGTTTCAACTGAAATGGTTGGGAATGTTTTTTTGCTAATACTGAACATTGGAATAAAGTCAAGTATCCTTAAAAAAAAAAAGCTATTTTACATCAGTCACTGTGTGGGAAAATGGTAAAGAAAATCATGATAAAGCTACCACAGAAATCCAATTTGGGCTACCCTCCAATTGTATGTAAAAGAAGAATAGGACCATAGAAGTTTATAAGACAAAATAAGAAAGGACTGAGCAGGGAGAGGCAACAGTTACCATCCCAAGCCTTGACTGCTTCCTTCTGTGCTGGTACAGATGAGTTTTATTTGTCTGCCTGTCTGGTTGTTTTAATGTTGCACTGCTACCTAACTAGCCATGCAGACTGTTTCCCCAGACTGCTTTCAGTTTGACAATTTTTATTACTGCCTTGGGTATTTATGGCTGGTGTGGGGAGTCTTTACGGGGATGATAAAAACTGGCCACTATGGTATAGTGGCTCAACCACGGCCAGCTCAATAATTAAGAGTATATTGCCTATGTGTTGTCACTTGTTTTCAAATTTGTTTTCCCATGACTCTCACCCAGTTTAAGCAAAGCTTTATTTGAACCTAATAACTGAATTAAAGAAGTGCTGGTTGGATAATGCTGCTTAAATTTGATCTAGGATAGTATCCACTTTGAAACTGAATTGTCAGTCAGCAACGTATTCATATTCATATACAAAAGCTACATAAGAGCTCTTCAAAAACTGCTTACTGTTAAACAAAGTCTTGTGAATATATTCACACTATACCTTACTGTCTAAAGGTAGAATCCAATATGTGTTCCACAACTTATAATGATAGACATTAGATGTCCTTGGATTTGAAGAAAAAAAGAAACACGAGGCAGTGTTCAATGGAATACATTTTATTGTGGCCTGTTACTTACATTATAAAGCCACAAACACAGTCCTGGTGAATCTCAAATGTGCAGACTTGCATTGTGTGATGGAGACCTGTATCAAAAACATACACTCTGCTTATTGATTTCTTCAGCATTCTTCATTATCTAAAATTTCCCATTTCGCTATTTCTTACTTTAAAAATATCTAGATTTTAATGGTTGAATTGCACATACTTATGATGATACAAGAAGAGACTTTATATCTGTGTGTGTGTGCGTGTGTGTGTGCGCGCTTGCATGCACGCACGCACGCACATACATACTACTTTTGTTTCGTATCTTAGCCTTGGTTTACAGTTTTTAAAATGTTGTTTTATCAAATATGTTTTTATAGCACGGGTTGGTTGAAATGCAATTCTAAATCTCTTCCGATTTGGATTTCAGTATCTCCAGGGTATATGTAAGACTAAGTAATGTGACTTTAATTGAACAGAGCTCATTTTACTCAATAAGCACAAATGTTTCATAAAACATTATTAAATGAAATTATCCGTTTGCCACCCTATGGAGAAGCAGTAACACACACAGCTGTAATGGTAAACAAGAAGTGCAAAGACACAAAGAAAGCACAAGGTTTCTAATGCTTTCTACCTGCTAGATTCCAGCGTTATAGTCAATATGCTCCTGTGGCTGACTAGATGTGAGTGATGGATCTTGGATCAATATACTGCCATATACTTTCCAGAGAGACTGCAATTACTGACTTGGAAAGCACTCTAGCAAAATTTCAATATTAAGTCAATAAACTAAATGTCTCTATTTTGATCCATGTTATCCTAGATATGTGTAAAGATATTTTAAGCTGCTTCTTAAGACAAGTTAATGAGTGTATAGAGCTTTTACAAGTACAATGTTATATAAATTTAGGAAGCAAGGCAGCCAAACTCAAAAACAGAATTTTATGGAACACAATATTTACACTAGTTAAATAAAAATGCCAGAAAGCATATAGCATGGAACAAACAAGTAATTGTCTGTGAGAATTTAATCTTATGCACAACTGGTGGGTATGCACGGAAGCATTTACCATTTCATTTTATTGTACTGAAAACTGTAATAAGACAGGAAGAAGCTAACATAAATACTTCTGAGCACTATGCTCCCCACCCAAATAAATTCTGTAGAAGCAAAATACACAAGTTCTTCTTTTTTAAAAAAATGATACAACCTGTTTATCTGAATAAACTATGAATGTTAAGTTATTAAAATCTACCCTAATTTACATTAGTATAGAATATGGAAGCATGTTCAGTTCAGGGAATGAGTGACTATGCTTTTTCTCCCAACGATTTTGTATCCCTCTTTTCTCTCAGTGTTAATTGAATTAGACAGTAAAAAACAAGATCTATAAAACGGCATCAACAGCCAAAGAAAATAACACATTAAAAAATTAATGCAGAATTTTCCAGATTGGTAAGAAAGTGAATGGACATTAAATTAGGTCTTGCTTTATCCTCCATTGATTATGCAGGATCCTCAACTACTTCTAACAAGATAAAAACAAATAAAGCGTCTAGGACTCCTTTAAGGCTAACAAACCTGGCTTTAACTTTTTTAAACTAGCATTCACTTCATATGTGTCAGATAAGAGAGGGGAGAAATGTAAAGGTTGGTGTTAAATGGCACCGAAATGCAGAAGTACACCTGTTGCAATACAATTCGAATAGCAGTGATTGGTGACAGCACAATCATATTAGCATTGATGAGTAAATTAACATCTGTAGTGGGGTAGGAAACCACTGCACCTATTCAGAACCAAATGAACAGAACTTTTCATAATTTGTAATTCAGCAGTTTCACACTGGAGTTTCCCTGTCAAATCCCTTTCTTCCCTGATAGCAACCATAAGATCAGCAAACAGAATGAATGACTTGGTAGGTTGAAATGTTCTCCTACCAGTTCAATAAATAACAATTTTGGTCCCTGGGATTTCAAAATAGCATTAAATAATAGGTAATAGCTGATCTGGACTCAGTAAGTAATGAGCAATAGAGGTCATTCAAGATTTTGGATCAAGTGTACTAATGTGTGCTATGCTGCAGTTTTCTCGTACAATTATAATTCCTTGTTTTCTGATGATAAATACTGGCATGCTAGTTCAAGGGAAAACACCACTGGTATAATTATATTCAATTAATGTATATGGTAAAATCTCACTAATTATTTGTGTAGCTATGTGGAAAGATGGTTGGACAGTGTTCTCGAAGCTACAAACATGAGTCTGATCAAACTGCAGGAGGCAGTGGAAGACAGGAGTGCCTGGCGTGCTCTGGTCCATGGGGTCACGAAGAGTCGGACACGACTAAATGACTAAACAACAACAACAACAAATGTGGAAATAATTTTGATAAAAACCACCTAATCAGTTTTAATATTTGAAATGTCACCGGAGAAGTGAAAATGGCTATGATACAATGATGGTGCACATTTATTCTAGCCAGAGACAGAAGCATAATCACCCTACCCAGGCCTTGAAATAGATTCTTTATAATGGAACATAGATACTCTTCCTTTTACAGCATGACCACTTTTCTAGAGGAGAGAAAATGGGCTGTTTCACACCTTTAATTAAAGACCAAATCAGTGTACGAATGCAGCAATTTTGAAGACCTTTATTTCAACAGATATTACTCTCATCTAATATATACTCAGTACACACAAAATTGTACTTTTACAGATTCGCAATTGCAACCCCTACCTTATCTACACCAAGTTGATGAAGGGAGATAACCCCATGAGCTCCTTCATGAGGAATGGCATAACAGATATTAGAGAGAGAAAAAACCCTTTCTGCACACAGTAGCCACAGATTGTATGCTGACTTCTAGCTATGGTGGCATGCATGCTGAGCTGGTTGTAGCAATAACAAAATAGGTGTGCAAGAAAAGTGTAGAAGGTACAGTTGACTTGCAAATTGTGCGCATTTAACTTGCACAATTGCAACTTTATGTACTTGGCTACTTGCCAGCTGTGATCACACAAATTAAACATGTGCAAGGTGGAGAATTTAAAAGCTCTTTCCATGACAGGTTTTCCTGCCAGAGAAGGAGCATTTAAGCTCTCCACCTTGCCTACCAGACTCTGGGAGACTTTCGTGAAAGGTAGGGATGCTCACGCAGGTGTGGTTCTGGGGGTGTTCTAACTACACATGGTTTTGGCTTTCTGTGCAATCCCTGGAACATAATCCCTGTGTAAATTGCAATTTGAGTGCACTTTAGATTCATTACTGTAACACTCTAAAGTCTAGTTGATGCATAACTGTATACACACGCATCACAGTGACCCAGAAGTGGCTGAAAAAGGGGGTGGGGTGTAGTAGGCTTATGCGCAGTCTACCGTTGGACGTGAGGACTTGGAACACAACCCCCACGCAAATTGGGGGTTGCCTGTATATGTTTATGTGGCTGCCACCTATTGGCCAAAAAGCAAAAGTGTTCTCTTGAGAAAGCAGTTGGAACTGAGCATGCCTAAGGTCTGGGTTCTTAGGAGTGGTTCCAAGAAGGATGCCAGACTAAATCCTATGTAAGAAAAAGTAAGATATAAAACTAATTCTTGCTCATCTTGCTGTCATAGCCCACATGTATTATAATTACCATATAACATACTTAGTTTCAGTAACTACTTTAAGCTAATCATGAACATTAGGATATACTTTGTCCAGTCTGATTGACAGGTGTTCATGCTTTCTAATCACTTTTTTGGAGGACATACATGCCAATGTTTGTATGCTAATAACCTGGCATAAAATCTCATGACAATGTTGCAAAGCCCAGCAACTTTTACTTTTTAATGGTGCAAAGGTATATCATTATTATAATTGGTGGTGGTGGTTGTTATCTAACACAACTGATTGCCTGTTTTAAGCCTTTTGATATTTGATTTCACTGCACATCACTTTGTTCTCAGGGAATTTGCTCTCAGGGAATTTGCTATGCATATATCTTCAGAAATAAGCACCACACAGTTCAATGGGGCAGCAATGTACACTGCAGCCTCACACTGCACCTTGTATATCCTTCCTCATCACAAATAATCCATCGCTTAGTTTTAAATAAATCCCAGAATAGATCGGCAGATTCTTTACAGGACAGAGCAAAACAGCCTTTAATTAAATAAAGCTGAAATTTACTTAGCTTTGAGGTGTTTCTATGTATGGGTGAAAGCAAACAACTCAAGCAGAAGTACATACAGAGTTATGTGAGCTACTAGGGCTCGAAATAGAGCCTGGTTTCCAAGTAAATACGGCATTTCACAAATTTTGAAAAAGTTCCCTCTCCACACTAACCAGATGGCATTGACTCTAAAACACAACATTTTGATATTTTACTATATATATGGTGGCAGCAACTCACACTTATAGCAGGTGAACTATTCTTTACATAGGAGACACGGGTGGTTCTGTGGTCTAAACCACTGAGCCTCTTGGGCTTGCCGATCAAAAGGTTGGCGTTCGAATCCCCGCAACGGAGTGAGGTCCCGTTGCTCTGTCCCAGCTCCTACCAACCTAGAAGTTTGAAAGCATGCCAGTGCAAGTAGATAAATAGGTACCACTGTGGCGGAAGGTAAACAGTGTTTCCATGCATTCTTGCTTCCATCACAATGTTCCGTTGCGCCAGAAGCAGTTTAGTCATGCTGGCAACATGACCAGGAAAGCTGTCTGTGGACCAACGCCAGCTCCCTCAGCATGAAAGCAAGATGACCACCGCAATCCCATAGTCACCTTTGACTGGACTTTACCTTTACCTATTCTTTACATCCTGTAGGTCTTTCTCCATGCAGTGCTCCACTACCTTGCCTTCAGGGACAGTAAGAAACTATACTGCTATTCTTGGAAGGTTAGTTTCAGGACCCACTAGTACTTAGAGTTCAGAGTCAGCAAGACATCATCCATAGACAAGGGGGTGCAGGATCATGCAGCAGCTCCTAGCACAAATGCAGATCCTAGAAACTCCTTACCTCCTAAGATACAGCTTTCCAGGACCATGCTTCCATATGACCTGTAGTGAATCTGCCTTTCTATACTACTACGTACAAAGGGGTTTACAAGCTGAAGAAACAACAAAATAGACAGCAAGGATCGCATCAAAAAAGCATTTCAGGAAAACGTGTTGTAAACCGCATAGTAGAAAATCATATTGGCAAAAGGCAGAACTCCACAGCGCCATCTGGTGTCACAGTGTTATAGCACATATAAAACGCTTTTTCTTTACTACTGTAGCTAAGTCCCTAATAACAATCTGATCCAATACAAAAAAGTCATAATAAATACATACTTTAAAATAAACAGGTTACATCAAATAAAGCAATATTCAATAAGCCATTCAAATATAATAGTAAACATTAAAGTTATTAGCAAATAATAAACTTACAACATTACAACAAAAAACTTGTAATAAACTTACAAAATTACAACAAAGAATTACTAAACTTTAATAAAAATAATGGCAAGTCACAATGCATAAAATACCACAAAAACATACAAAACTACAAATACCACAAACCATACAAAACCATGGTTCTCATCCATTCAACCTCTTTGAGAGGAGGAGCAAAATCCTATGTTTTGAATAGCTCTATATAAGCTCTATCAGTATCTAGCTGTTTAGTGTTTGTGCAACAGCTCTTTGAGATAGCACCTCACTTATAGCATCGTGCTATTAGTCACACACTGGTCATTCATTGCTCCCACTTCTTATACAGTAACTTACTTTCCTTTGGTTCATGAACTCAGAGAAAGCTATGGCAGGGCTGCTATGCAACTAGAATACAAGGGTAGCTATATACCTCTTTTCTTTCTGCCTTAAAAATGTCAAAAGGCACAGAAATATAGAGAAAGCAGTAATTGCAGCCTTGCATAGTAAAATCCAGTCCCATCTTTCACATAGCACAGGGTTTTAATTAGGTGCTGCTCAGTATTTGACAAGGGGCAGTTTCTTTGGTGTGTAAGTGTGGCTTGGCTTCTTTCTCAAAACAATTTTAAGTAACACCCATCTAGGGATAGAAGACACAAAAAGTTCACCACTCATTCATGAGTTACCATAACTATATAGTACTCAGGTGCTCACAACTATCATTAGATAACTGTTCATAGTACATTTCAAACCTTTGAGAGGATGATAAACAGAAGGGAGTCCAGAGCATTCCATTATATTCCTCTCTAAATATATATATCTGCTAAGAAATCCAAGGAAAAGAAAGAAAGAAATGTAAACTGAAAACTGGAACAGCCAAATTCAATCAGAAGAGGAAGAGTATTCTAATTTTGTTAAATATAGCATTTGAAGAATAATACAACCATGTGACGCACTTGATATATCCACAAATTAAAGTAATGATGAGCTTCTTTGACTAGAGTGAGTTTGAGGAATAGAAAATGGTGCTTAAGTCTGCACTTTACATAAGTCAGTAAAACACAATATTGGATTAGGATGCAATTATATCACTTTTGAGAGTGTGCTGGTAAGGAAGGAACATTCAATTAATATGATTTAAGTGATGTGATGTTCATATTTACTTTTTAAACTGTGAAGCACTGCATCTACCGAAGATAATGATTTTCTTTCTCAATAAAAGATTGTGGGATATATTACATACACACACAGGATAAAAATAGCCAATGTTAATCATGTTTTAAATCAGTAAAAAAATTAAAATACATTAACAAATAAAATTAATTGCTTTTTTTAGATTTCAGTGATTTTGAATGAGCTCCTGGGGTATAGAATCTAGGAGTGTGATCTGGGATGATCATAGTTCATTATCATGGTCCAAGCTTCACCTTAGCCATAAGTTTTGAAAGCCACTACTCCTTCAGTTTCAGTCCCATCCCACTACATCTGAAAGGTGAGTAGTAATACTAGCTTATATCATTCAGATAATGTACATGAGTGCTCTAAACCATAGGTAGGCAAACTAAGACCTGGGGGCCAGATGCGGCCCAACCACCTTCTCAATCCGACCCATGGACGGTCCGGGAATCAGCGTGTTTTTACATGAGTAGAATGTGTCCTTTTATTTAAAATGCATCTCGGGGTTATTTGTGGGGCCTGCCTGGTGTTTTTACATGAGTAGAATGTGTCCTTTTATTTAAAATGCATCTCGGGGTTATTTGTGGGGCATAGGAATTTGTTCATTTTTTTCTTCAAAATATAGTCTAGCACCCCACAAGGTTTGAAGGACAGTGGACCAGCCCCCTGCTAAAAAAGTTTGCTGACCCCTGTCTAAACACATTAAATATGCTATATACACCACACGTATCAAGTATTGCTTTCTTTATGGAGGGGGGATTTTGTATTTATTTATTAACATTTCCACGACTATTAAAGCCTCTTAATTTGTAGTAAAATGCATTGTTCTGTTTTCCAGAGTCTGTTATGAATGAATAGATCTGACATCACAGTTATACATGAATTATTCTAGTTTGCATTATTACTCTAGTTAAACGGGGAGGGGGAAGTTATGTATTCTAGTCCTTCCAACAATTATCGTTTACAAGAAATAGTTTCAGTGGCTGAACATTCAACAGTACACCATGACTTTAGCAGATGAAAAACCATAAATACACTAAAACAAAACAAATTCCTTCCAGTAGCACCTTAAAGACCAACTAAGTCAGTTCTTGGTATGAGCTTTCGTGTGCATGCACACTTCTTCAGATACACTGAAGAAGTGTGCATGCACACGAAAGCTCATACCAAGAACTGACTTAGTTGGTCTTTAAGGTGCTACTGGAAGGAATTTGTTTTGTTTTGACTATGGCAGACCAACACGGCTACCTATCTGTAACCATAAATACACTAGACAGAGGTCATTTTAGGAAACTACTGGAAGCAATTCTTGCTGAGCCTAATGATGAGTTGGGGGCATTTGTGGAGGGCCATATTCCCCTAGATTCTTAGTAAATGTTAGGAATAAGTCAGTGCTTGGAGCAGTGATTTTTTCTGGGGGTACTCAAGGGTACGCAGTACTAGCACTTTTTTTCTATAAGAAAAGCACTGGTTAAAAGTGTGGCAGTTACTGCAACAACTTCATGGCACCTTTTTTTCTAGAAGAAAAGCACTGGCTTGGAGTATTAAGGGAAGCTGCCAGATGCTGAATCTAGCAGTGTCAAAAATACAGGCCAAATCAGTTTTCTGTGCTTAGGAAGTAGCTTGGGAGAAGATGGGTCATCAGTAAGAAACAAAGAGAGCAGAGTACTGGGCCATTAAGAATAATTGGCAATGCAAATACTGCAGGCCAGCAGAGGGGTTCAACAGTTTCAACTTTGAATGACATAGGCTGTGGTGAGGTCCTTGGAATCAGTTAGCAGTGAGAAGGAAGAGGAAGAGCAAATTCCTTGTGAAGTGAGAATGATAGGCTGGAACAGGATTTTTTTCTGTTAGTTTAATCCAATGCTGCCCTTAAGTGGGAAACCAGATCCTCATGGGATGTGACTGTTCTGCACTCCCTCCCTCAAGACCAGTGTTTCCCAAACTTGGGTCTCCAGCTGTTTTTGGCCTACAGTTCCCATTATCCCTGACCACTGGTCCTACTAGCTGTGGGTGGTGGGAGCTGTAGCCCCAAAACAGCTGGAGACTCAAGTTTGGGAAACACTGACCCTAAGTAAGGTTGTATATATATGTAAATAAAACTCTGTACTGTATCATAAAGACACCTCAGTCTCTGCTGTGCCTAATTTCTGTAGGAAACAAAAATGCTGGGTAAGTGCCTGGGACTCCTGCAATCTCACAACACAGAGAAAGGGGTGGGGTTTAACAATATGATTACGGTGGTTATTTAAGCATAACATAGAATTAAAATTTGTCAAAATGTTGGGTGGAATTTAACATAGTGTCCTTCCCACTATTCTGCCTGTGCAAGCATTCCAGCTTCCTCTCTGTTCTGATCTTCCAAACCAATGGGGTTACCTGATAATCCTTGGAAATAAAATTGGGTCTCTCACATAATGTGGTGCACCATGCTGGTTTTAGTTAACAACTATATTATATCCCCTCAGTCAGGCATGTCCAAGACATCAATCACGATTGACATGGAGATCCTGGGACTGATATTGGTTGACTGCAGGCGCCTCCTCCTTCCTCCTTCTGAAGCCGACTTGCCTTCTTGGAGGTTAGAGCTCTGGTGGTGCAGTGGCGTTGCAATGGGGGGGGCGGTACACCCCGGGTTCAATGTCTGCGGGGGGTGAGAAGTCACCTTGCGGGGGCTTGCAGCAGCGCAAGCAGCCATCGTGCCACCACAGCCACCTTTGGAGGATCCTCTGTTTGGGGCTCCAACCGCAAGCAGAGGATCCTGGCGCCGGCAGCAAACCGCTAAGTACAGCACATGTGCGGCGGCGCATGCATGCGCTGTATGTAGCGATGCCGCACATGTGCTGTATAGTGGTTTGCTGCTGGGGCTGCTCCAGCACCATACGGACAGTGCTGGGATCCTCTGCTCATGGCTACCCAGCAATTTAACATCTATGAAAATGAAAGACCTCATGTGATAGGTGGTCTAAGAACTGGGGTAGCTACAAGTAACCTGGAACTGAAGTGTGGTGCAGTAGTTGTGAGAAGTTGGATATTATGCGTAATTGGCAGATGAGACCTGCTGCCTATGTGGTCCCGGGCCCTAAGGAAGTTAGATTGGTTTCAACCAGAGCCAGGGCCTTTTCAACTCTGGCTCCGGTCTGGTGGAACGCTCTGCCTCACGAGACCAGGGCCCTGCAGGATCTGATTTCTTTCCGCAGGGCCTGTAAGACAGAGTTGTTCCACCTGGCCTTTAGCTTGAAGCCAATTTGATTCCCTACCTCTCTTTCTTTTTTCTTCTCCTTCTCCTTCTGCGATGAGGCTACATTTTAATATTTTAATGTTTCAGTATTTTAATGTTGTATTTTTTAATTTTGTTTTTAAGTTGCAATCATTTAACTTGTTTTTATTATTGCTTGTAAGCCGCTCTGAGCCCAGCCTTGGCTGGGGAGGGCGGGGTATAAATAAATATTACTATTATTGTTGTTGTTGTTGTTGTTGTTGTGTTGACAAACACACACCAATCCAGAGATCACTCTGATCACAGGAGCATGGGCAAACATGGTGCTATATATTCCAATATATTCCAATGGGAAATATATTCCAATGGGAAACCAATTACAGGGTCATGAAAAGAGCTGATATACACTGCTAAATAAATGAGAAATATTGTGTAGTACAATAATAGATAAACAAATTAAGAGAGAGAGAGAGAAATCCACCAACTTGAAAACTTATTTAAAAACCCGTCATATATATATATATATACACACACACACACACACACACACACACACACACATACACAGGTAATACCATTTCTGATTCTGATTCTGAATATTGTATATACAATCAAATGCTGCTATAAATATCTGAAAGTTTCACTAATTTAATGTTTTAGAAGCATATATTTATAGCAACCTCAATCAGTCTTATAAAATTAATTCTCTGTGCAGTATTTCAAAACTGGAAATGATTAGTTGAAGAGGAATAAATTATGCTTCTCCCAATTTGGCCATACAGCAAAAAGGAAGAAGTGAACAGGGATGACCAAAAAAATCTATTTTCTAATGCTATTAATATGAATAACTAAAAGAATCCCAGAGGAATGCTGGATAAAAACTATTAAATTTGTGTTGGTTGATAAGTTCCCTTGAGTAAATATGAAAACTTGCTAATATAAATTTTACATAGAACATCATTATCTTCTCATCTCCCTTAAGAATAACCAGGCATTGGTTCAATCAAAACCCTGTATTAGAAGAATTAGAAGGCAGGTCTATCAGTTTTTCATGTAACATGAATAACAATAGTCTTTAAAAGTAACCATCTGTGAGGAATCAATGGAAGTCTGCTAACGTGGGTGGTTGCTTAACAAGTCATCAGGGGAATAAAGCTGCAATGAAATTCTAGCACTTCAGCATAAGAAGAAACATGTATGAGAAAGTACAATTCAAAGGAGTGTTCTTTCCTCCTTTAAAATAGAAACACTGTTGTCATATCAGAAAGTCAGTCTGAACCCCTATACAAATTAATTGTTTCCATCAACTGAAAAATTCTGGCGAAGTTACCTTGTAGAATCTAGGTTAAAGCAAGAAAACCACAAACCTGATTACTATTGGGCATAAAAAGAAAAAGGTTTATCAAAAGATCTGTTGAAAATTAGTGATAACATCATCAGGGGACCAGTAGTTCTCCAAACAATAGTCCAGGAAACCCAGTGATTGCCAAAAAGCCAAGCAAAGTGATAAAAAGCAGCAGGAAAAAAGAAACCAGCAGCAGGAAACAATGGGAGTTGCCAGGGGGTCCATTGTAAAGTTAATTGAAGCAACAAGCTGAGATCCACAGCCAGAATGCATCTGTGTTGAAGAAAAGCAAACAGTGGTTGGAACAGCCACAGGGGGAGAAAAAGGTAGGCTGACAGAAGAGAGGAAAAGAGGAAAAAGCAGACAAACAATCTACTGCAAGAGAAAGGTCAGCAAAGTGACATGAAGGAAAGATGTTCAACAGCAAGAAAAAGGATTGAGAAAAGAAAAAATAATAATCAGAAACACAGTGTCACTGAAGATTATAAGAGTGTACGAGCAGAGGTGTCAAAGAACAGAGTCCTATTATGCTGCCTTACACTCTGCACTTGACAATTTCACAGTGTCTCAGTATAGCCAGCCACCTTCCCTCACACACTTTGCAGATCCTTACTTGTGTATGAAACACAGGTTCTATATGGAACTAAGTTGAACTTTATTTTCATTTCAGTGTAAATCTTCAGCGTTGCTCCTTTTTGCTCTCTATGCAATCTGTTTGTGTGGAATCCTTCTTATACAATGTTACCCATTAGCAACTTTTGATTATATTGCTTGGTCCTTGGAAAAAGTGAATTCTTATCCATTATAAAAAAATTCCTTCCAGTAGCACCTTAAAGACCAACTGAGTTAGTTCTAGGTATGAGCTTTCGTGTGCATGCACACTTCTTCAGATACACAGTGAAGAAGTGTGCATGCACACGAAAGCTCATACCTAGAACTAACTCAGTTGGTCTTTAAGGTGCTACTGGAAGGAATTTTTTTATTTTGTTTTGACCATGGCAGACCAACACGGCTACCTATCTGTAACTGAATCTTATCCATTAGATTTCAAAGACTGGCACTTCAAAAGGAATTAAAACATAAAGCTAGCAATGGGCTAATGAGGATGGAGCCACTATATCGTGCCAAAGTGTTGTGAAAATCCTTCTGGCTGGAGGAGAGCAGCCATTGAATTAGAGAGCTCTGTGGAACTTTTATTGAAATGAAGTTGGTTTATAAATCAGAGTTTGCCTGATGCTGCAAGTGATCAAATCATCTTGAGATATGGTGGTAGCAATGACTAAATCTTAGGCAGAAGAATAAGAGTCAAAAAATGAGGGCACCTCCTGATGGGTCTTTTTAATGTGCATTCAGGACAATTTGTGCTTTTGACACCATCGGGCTGTGACTTGCACTCCTACATTCAAGATGATTTGTGCCTCAAAACTTTCAGGGAAGTCACATGGCATTATTAGTAATCTGTGCATGGCTTGTAGCATCCTGCTGGAATCCAATTACTTTTTTTGTACCACCAATGCTCCCCCTCTCTTGTTTTCGCTGTGCCCTGGCGCAAGACACCCTGGCAATGTGCAAAATTAAAGATTTAGGCATTCCTATACACTTCCTGTTGATGCCATTACCAGCACTCCTGTAGGGGTGTGTGTGTGTGTGTGTGTGTGTGTTTGTGTAAACAGGGGAAGGTTTCAGAACACTAATCACAGCATTAAAAGTGATCGTCTAGGAGTGTCATGGTGCAAATAATTTTTAATTTTTAAAAAAGCAGGGAGAGTAGAAGCTTGTACTTGCCTCAATGACTGGCAGAAAACAAGAGAAGGAGGAGAAGGCTGCTGCTGGGTAGCCATTCCTTGGAGGCATGTTTAAATCTCCTGCCTAATGTAAACCTCTGTGCATAGTCTTTTCAATGCAAGGCATTCAAACATAGCATTTTATGCATATCAAACTTACCAGATTTTTTACTCTATAAGACTCACTTTTTCCCTCCTAAAAAGTAAGGGAAAATGTGTGTGCGTCTTATGGAATGAATGCAGGCTGCGCAGCTATCCCAGAAGCCAGAACAGCAAGAGGGATTGCTGCTTTCACTGCGTAGCGATCCCTCTTGCTGTTCTGGCTTCTGAGATTCAGAATATTTTTTTCTTGTTTTCCTCCTCCAAAAACTAGGTGCGTCTTGTGGTCTGGTGCGTCTTATAGAGCGAAAAATACGGTAATATCTCTAACAATGCAGCTCCTCTTTGTGACATTTCCCCCTTCTAACCCCAGTGTATATACATTCAGCCTTTCATGATTTGGCCTACTGAGCAATCACAGAGAATATGTAGGACCATTTCATGACATCACAGAGCCTTAGACAATGGCTAGTAGGAGTTGCAGGTGGCAAGTTGTGGCTGAGACACATCTTTTGGGCATCACTTACACTGGGGTGGAGAGCACTTTGTTTTTCTGTGAAGGGCTGCATTCCCTTGAGCTTAATCTGTTGCGAGCCACATGTAAGTAGTGAGCAGAGCAGACAATGGGCAGACTCAGAGACAAAAGCGTCCTATATTAACTAATCTGGAATAGATATGGGCCTTCTTCCATTTTCACCACTTAGATTATCTTAGATTAGAATTTCCACTCTTATGCAGATCTACTCAGAATTAATTCCTGCTGGATTTAATGGAGTTCTTAAATAGGCATTCAGAGGATGGCTCCCCCCCCCCTCACTGCAACAAACAAATAGTTATTAGTCTAGAAAACAAGTACTGTAAAAGTAATTCCTTTTTATTATACTAAACATCAGAAAGAACTTTCTGGTGGTAAGAGCTGTTCAACAGTGGAACAAACTCCCTTGGAACCTGGTGGACTTTCCTTCATTGGAGGTTTTCAAGCAGAGGTTGGATAGCCATCTGTCATGGATGTTTTAGTTAAGATTCCTGCACTGCAGGGAGTTGGACTAGATGACCCTCAGGGTCCCTTCCAACTCTACAATACAATGATTCTGTGATTCTATTACACATATGCACACATCAAACTCTGTATGGCAAAAGCTTACAAATAAGAGAGGTGGGCAGGTGTGTGTGTGTGGAGGGGACTTCTCTCCAATTCAATTTTTTATCAAGTAAAATATTTCCCATTCCATTATTTTTTTAACGCCAAAAAATGAAAAACCGCTTTTAAAAGTAAAAGGAAAGGAAAAAGGGGATGCTGATGAGTCTGAAGAACATAGGTGCTCAGAAGGCATTGGGGCTGCATAAAACAAGGCTGGTGCTACATGCAGCTGCCATGCCACATATTGCTCAAATGTGGCTTACACAAAGGAACCAGTATAGGAAAATGAATGGAACTAATGCGAAAGTTATTATCTGTCCACATTACTATGTAGGATCACACAATACCTTGTAGAAAATATTTGCAGCAGAAGTTTCAGAAACACAATTTTCTTTCCAAAGTGTGCATGTTTTGGTACACCGAAGATAATTATTGGGGAAAGGTTTTTCTAAAATTGATCAGTCTAATGTGATCTTTCTTTGTTCCTAAACAGCAGGATTTCTCCAGTACTGTACATGCCTTTATAATTACTTTACTTGAATGTTAATACTCTAATGAAGACGAGTTTAATTAAATTAAATTTCTCCCTAGTGGTAACTCAATCAAAATGCATTCTACCGTCATTATATTATCAGTAGGAGTCCAACGTTATAAGTGCTATAAGAAAAGGTTCTTTTAATGAGGGTGGTCATTATGAGCTATACTTGAGTTTAAGTTACAGACTTTAAATGTCACAACAGACAACCATATATTAAGATGAAAGAGTGTACATTTTAGTTTCTAATTGGTACAATAATTTAGTATTATTTTACACTAAGTATTGCCATTAAATAGTATGGGTGTAATACAATAGTAGGGACGCGGGTGGCGCTGTGGGTAAAACCTCAGTGCCTAGGGCTTGCTGATCGCATGGTCGGCGGTTCGAATCCCCGCGGCGGGGTGAGCTCCCATCTTTCGGTCCCAGCTCCTGCCCACCTAGCAGTTCGAAAGCACGCTTAAGTGCAAGTAGATAAATAGGTACCGCTTTATAGCGGGAAGGTAAACGGCGTTTCCGTGTGCTGCGCTGGTGCTGGCTCGCCAGAGCAGCTTCGTCACGCTGGCCATGTGACCCGGAAGTGTCTGCGGACAGCGCTGGCCCCCGGCCTCTTAAGTGAGATGGGCGCACAACCCTAGAGTCGGACACAACTGGCCCGTACGGGCAGGGGTACCTTTACCTTTACCTAATACAATAGTAGTCATAGTAGTCCTACTCATAGTAGACCCATTGAAGTTCATGGACCTGACTAACAGAGGTTCATTCATTTCAATGTGTCTACTTTGACTACCACCCTATAATACAGTCTTTTCCAACCTGGTGCCCTTCACATATTTTTGATGCCAACTACCAACAATCTGGGTCACTGGTCATGCTGGATGGGGCTGTAGTTTTGTCCAACAGCATTTTGAGGCACGAGAGAGGGTCGGACCCAGCTCTGGGGCTTTGCCTTGTCATGCCCCTTGGAACGGGCAGGGTTTAGCTCACCCAAGGTTGAGGTTTAAGTTAGCTTTCACACTTTTCACCCCCCTGAGATGTTATTAACAGAATATTGCCCTAGTTCAACCCATCACTTGTGTTTCACCTCTTTATTGCTGAGTCTGGTTGTAATTGTTAATGTACTGCAGTCCTGTTTAAAAACTGTTGAGTTGTTATACTGTGTCAACTAGGCAATATTCATTAAACAGGTGACATGTGGGACTCTCATATAATGAGATCTATAACCTCTCGCTATCAGATAGACCTCACAGGTCCCAAGCCCAGGTATTACTCTGGATATTACAGGATACAAAGAGAATAAGAAGTGCAAAATACTCATACTTATACATGTCTTCTAATTTTAAACTTAAAGCAACAATCCTTACATTTTAAATAATAAATCCCCTTTATTTCTTTCACAATGAAGTTTGCCTTGATAATTAGATTACTGTAGCATTTGAGAGACTGCAGCTGATACAGAACACAACAGCTGGAGCCAGCCTAGGGCTGCCTCAACCAAATACTCCAAGTGGTCTTGAGGGCACCACAATAAGGGAGATGGCACACTGACCTGGATCAGTTCCCAGCCTAACTAGACTGATAGGGGAAATTTTTATTTATATCACCATCTGTTGGTGGTGCCCCCCTCTCAGCTAGAAAAAATAAAAATGTACATGTAAAATTGTTTATAGGAACTTTGCTGTTGTTTATGGGAACTTTGGTGTTGGGTGATTTTGCACAAATGAAGTACTTTGCAGAAACAATAAACACGCAAGCAGTTAGAAAGAAGAAATAGAAATGAAGGACAGGTGGGCATCGCTCTTCTCAGAATCTGTTATCCTGTCTCAGGACTCCAGATTGGTTATTATGCTGCATGCCCCAATTTCTGTATGGCTGCAAAAAAATAATACATTTCAAGCCCCCATCCCGCAAACAATCCTGGGAACTTTGTTAAAGGTGCTGGGGATTCTAGTTCTGTGATAGGCTGTATACCAGGCATAGGCAAATTTGGCCCTCCAGATGTTTTGGGACTACAACTCCCATCATCCCTAGCTCACAGGACCAGTGGTCAGGGATGATGGGAGTTTTAGTCCCAAAACATCTGGAGGGCCGAGTTTGCCTATCCCTGTATACTTGCCATACTTTTAAATTAGCCCTGTCATACTGCAAATTATAGTTCACCTATCACCCTAAATCTTTTCCCTGGGAGATAATAAACCGGGATGAAATCTAGGATTGCTTGCACTCTCAGGTAGCATACACATTGCAGTTTATCAGATTTCCCCAATGTTTCCTTAACTGCTAATTTTTGCATTATATAGCATAAGCACAACAAAATAAAAGCTACTTCCAGAAACAGAGTGGAATACGACACAAGTTTAGTGCTCATTTCCATGTTATGTGCAAACAGATTTTATCCGGAAGCAAATAACATGAAAATGAATTATAAAATTGCACTATATTCTGCTATATTTCAAGACGTGACCTTTACATCATGCAAATATAATGCAGAAATTAACAGGGGAATGTTGGGGAAACAGACACCAATAGTGGATCCAATTGCCATTGGTTACTGCACATGCTGTAGAGGGATATGAGGGGCAGATGAGGCTCATCAACCTGGGAAGGTAGCCCATCTGGGAGAAGGAAAACTCATACCTTAAACCTCCACTGCCTTGTGGTTATATTCATTTATGAGAAAGGCTTTGGGAGTAAACCCCGAGGAAACACCTGTACCCACTGCCTTGAGGAACATCTTTAGGAGAAGAAAGGGCTAAGGAGTAAACCCTACACAAATCTGAAGTGGAGTCCCTAAGACAGTAGGATGGTGTCTTGTATGCTTCCTTCTGGAAACTCCTGTAGTCAAGCTAGTGCCACGTCATTTGTTCTGCTTTCCTTTCGACCTCATCAGTGAAGTCGAGTGGGTAGTCTTGTTGTCTGCGCAGCCCAAGACCTTCATAAACACTGCCCAGGCTTGCACCCCAGATAGATCACTTTGGTGCTGCTAACACAGCAAGAACAACATTGGAGGCAGCAGTTATGTTCTCTGCAGCCACAGTGGGTGGTGTGATTCTCCAGCGGTTTGACTTCACCCCCAGGTGTGCACTCCATTGTCTCGCAAGACAGATGCCAACAAAGGTTGTTTTTTTACTACAATGTATAAGGTAAAGGTAAAGTACCCCTGGATGGTTAATTCCAGTCAAAGGCGACTATGGAGTTGCAGAGCCCATCTCACTTTCAGGCCAAGGGACCCGGCATTTGTCCACAGACAGCTTTCTGGGTCATGTGGCCAGCATAACTAAACTGCTTATGGTGCAACGGTACACCGTGATGGAAGCCAGAGCTCATGGAACGCCATTTACCTTCCCCACCGCAGCCGTACAATGTATAAGAGGTTAGTGTAAAGGTTTAATTCTGAACTGCATACTATCAGCTCATGGCTGACAGCTGACAGCTACAAAGCTACACAGCTGCTTTGAGAAGAACCGTTATTGATATTTATATTGTGTTCGAGGCTTGAAAGCTTGCACTTTTGATTGAATAGCTCTGTGAAGGTTCTGCTTCATTGGCTGTGAGAGGTGGTCTGATGGAGAGTGGAGTTTCTGCTTATGTAAGAAAGGCAGACCACAGAGAAAACTTCCATTGGAGCCTCAAGGCAGTATCAACATCTTCAGAGGCAAGCAGTAGCCTTGAAGAAAACCAGCAAAAGTCGTTCATTCTTTATAGTGGTGGGAATGACTAGGGAGAAATGGCTTACGTGAAAATGGCAGTTTGGTGCTCAGTATGTCTGATTTCAGGACAGGATCACTCTAAAAATATATCTTCTCATTTCACTGATGAAAAACAGTGACAATATGTACATTAGCATTGGGGACGCGGGTGGCGCTGTGGATAAAACCTCAGTGCCTAGGACTTGCCGATCGCATGGTCAGCGGTTCGAATCCCCGCGGCGGGGTGCGCTCCCGTCGTTCGGTCCCAGCGCCTGCCAACCTAGCAGTTCGAAAGCACCCTCGGGTGCAAGTAGATAAATAGGGACCGCTTACCAGCGGGAAGGTAAACGGCGTTCCGTGTGCTGTGCTGGCTCGCCAGATGCAGCTTGTCACGCTGGCCACGTGACCTGGAAGTGTCTCCTGGCCTCTAGAGTGAGATGAGCGCACAACCCTAGAGTCTGTCAAGACTGGCCCGTACGGGCAGGGGTACCTTTACCTTTTACCTTTTTATGTCTGATTTCAGGACAGGATCACTCTAAAAATATATCTTCTCATTTCACTGATGAAAAACAGTGACAATATGTACATTAGCATTATTTTACAACTGATTACTTTGATATGTAGCATAAGCCTCTAAATGTAAATAACTTTGATGGCTGAACTTCAGAAATTATGCCTTGTCAGCACACTAGTGCATAAAAATAAACATGTTCTTGACCAACAAAAATAAGGTTTAAAGCAAGAAATACATGCTGCAATTACTGCTATACAGAAATGATTGCAAGTTTGAAGAGATCACTGCACTTGCTGAGGAAAGTGGTTTTTTTTATATTATAACGTTTAAGAATAGCGGTCTTGTTCTCATTAGTGGCCACATTCAACACAGAAACTGGACTCAGTGGAATTTGTATTAGAATCTGAAGCATCATTGAAAGCATCACTGAGAAATCCACAGACCGTTATCTCAAATTCAAAGTTTCAGGCCTACTATAACTATAGGGGGTAAAGGCTGACTAGTGGTGTTTTTATCTGTGCTCTGGTCCCGGCACTTACAAAGCAGGACTCCTGTGGTTAAAATAACAGGAAGTGTGTGCCATGCTACCATCAAACATAAAAAATGAAAGAACAAAATGATAGGGATTTCCCCAAACATAATCTATGATGTACAGAATACCATCCTCCATTATTTAGCTCTTCCTTGAATAACCGTGGCATACAAGTTCAGGATAGTCATGGAGAAAACTAGATATGATTTTCGCAAGTGTATAATTTTCTGAATTCTTATTTCTACTGATCTTACATCCTCATAAGTATATTATTCACCATCTAAATGCACAGAAATCTGCTTTTATTGTACTTACTCCTAGAGTCAGATAAAACTTAAAACATATATTGCTTCCAATTAGGAAGCGAGAGTCTAACATTCTACAATTTTTGGTTTGACAGAGACACATGCAGGAGAAGGGAAGTGGAGTCCCACACAGACTTCAGTGCAACTTACTCCCGTATAGGAAAGGGTGAATCTGTTAATTTTAGTTTCTCTCCATTCCCCATTATCCAATTTTATGTTCAGTTCTCCACATTTTCACAGGTTTTTAGTGCAAATTTCTCCTAACATACACATTTTGGTATGGACTTTTGCATAATATACACATTTTTGCAAAGCATTTTTCTCTAATATAATTCGTTGTGTAGGTTTTTTTAAAAAAAATTAATGCAGTTTTTCTTAGTATATGCATTTTTCTGCGTATTACCACACTGGAGAATTACACTACAAAATTTGGACAAGTGCATATTTCAAAGGATGGCTGTGTAGTTTCACTTGGTGAATTGTTTTGTAAAATGTGAATTAGGTAGATTTGCCTTAATGCATACTGAAGCAAATGTATGTCTTATCTCCGTCCCTAGGTAAGTGTGGTTAGATCTGCAGCCTTAGTTGGTTTTGATTTGGGGAAAAACACCCCCCCCCCCAAAAAAAAGAAAATTGATTGGAAAAGTGAGCAGGGACCTGATTTGCAGAACTGCATATGCACACACTCATAATCATGTATCTCCCCACTCTTCCCCCCCCCCCATATGAAAAACAGTCACAATTCTGGGGTTCCTTATTGTTTGCTTATCAAGGATTGTGTAAGAAACAGCACCTGACACAAGGTGATTTATTATACTGCCTAACAACTTCCAAGTGGCTGCATGAGGCAGCCCAAGGAGCAGGTAATAGCTATGTATAAGACCATAGGTGGAATCCAGTTAGTGCCCTTGAACTCATGGAATGACTTTTTATTCAGCAGGAACCTCTGCTATTGGAAATGAATTTCCCCATGATTTCTGCTGGTTTGCCCTTGTACTAACTAGAGGATCCCACAACTCTCTGGAGAAGATTCCCAGAGAATTCAAATGATGAAGGGGGGGGGAGGGGACATATGCTTCTACATGATTTTGTTTCACAAAAATTTAAATGTGTATCTTTGCTGTTGTAGAAAACCAATAAAATAAAATGCTCTAGAAAATACTTGAACTATAGTAGGGCTTTTAAACTGGACTTTGACTAGTCAAGTGAGAAAACAGAAGTTATACTGACATTCAGCAAGTATGGTTGCAAAGCAATTCTAAACTACATTATGAGTTTCTATATTGGACCACCACACTTTCATGTTTATTCTTAACATTAAAAAAATGAAATGGGAAATGGAAGTGGTGTGCTCCCAAGATGTCACCTTGAGAAAAAATAATCAGAAGGAGAACCACCATTCTTTCAGGTGTTTTGTGCAAAACACCGATTAAATTAACATTACACATAATAATGTTCCAATTTCCTTTGGAGAAATATTAAATTGTGAATCCACAAAGACCTTGATGAATACCCATTAGAACAGAAGCTCCACTAGCTGCAGTGTTGCTTGTAATCTTAACGCCTTTTAGGTAGCAATAATAGAGCAATAACCTTACGCTATCTAGGAATAAGCAATACCAAAATAGCTGAAGGGACAGATATTGACAATTCCCCTTGCCAGCACACCAGGAGCAAGAACACTTCCTTCCCCCACCCAGATTTCTCATAAATTTCAGACTCCAGGGATGGGATCTCTCTCCTTTCTGAAGGCATACAGGGAAATGGCTAGAAACGGCAAAGTCCATGCAGATCCTGCAGAGAAAACAGGCAGATTTGCATGGTAATTCCATCCTCCCCTTAAGGGTTTTCATTTCTTTTTAAGGCATACCTGATAAGAAAAGAGCAACAAGAGGATTCCTTTTAGGCATGCTTAACTATTTACATGGGGGATTAGCTCAGAAGGTGGAGGAAGGGGAAGAAAAAGTATCAGGCTATTATCTCTCATGCTCCTTCATATCGTCTGGCAGAGATAGAAGGCAGCATGTACAAAGGTCCTGGTGGTGTCTGTCTGTCTCTCTCTCTCTCTCTCTCTCTATATATATATATATATATGTACACACACACACAGATATTAAAAAGCTTTCAGCTTCAGAAGTTTATAAAAATAGTTATCACAAAGAGAGGATTGGCAAACTGACCCACACACTGCCATCCTTGATACCGTTTCCTTTAAAACCTTCCCAATTATGGTTTAAAATAATGTAAAAATTCATTAATAAAAAAGGAACAACCATGTATCAGAGACAGGGGTACAGGTGGAGGGGAGTGAGGCAAAGGAGAGTTATTGGTTAAGGTTAGAGAAAAAGAAATAAGATGCACTTCTGAATCAATTAGCTGGGTTAGGGTTTCCAAAAAAGAGCAGCATGTAAACCTAAGTAGCTGAACAATTCATGAGGGGCATCCAGGATAGGAATAGCTTTTCATTAAATGTGAACTTAAATTTGCAAAGGGTATTTCACTGAAGTTGGAGATGGGCTATAAGTCATTGCATAACATAAGGCATGGGTGATGAGTTCTCCTAAGTTGTCATGAGTCACTTTAGTGAAATTTCCAGCCACAGGGACAGGGCAAAAATCACATGGGCATCTTAGCTAAACAGATCTTGTTTTCAATGTATCAGCCCTGAACATGGCCAGTTTAGTGCTCAACAAATGCAAAAGAGAATACTTGCTTTCATAAAGAAAGGATATGCTTGCTGGAAGTAATACATTTACTCACAAGGGATGATTAATGGCTGAATTATAAGCCTTTTGTGTGTGCATTATATATGACATTGGGATCTAAGGATTTAATTAGGTATATCCAACTGATGTAAAACCCAGAGAATTTGGTTTGGGCTCGCTACGGTCAGAGAAGACGGGTGATGTCCAACCAAGGAGAGAAAGAAGCAAGCAGCTTTTTAAAAGCAAAGATCCTTTATTAGGTTGCAACCACATTCCCTACATAAAGGTGTCATGGGTATAGAAATATTAGTGCTATATAAAGGTAAAGGGACCCCTGATCATTTGGTCCAGTCGCTGATGACTCTGGGGTTGCAGCGCTCATCCTGCTTTATTGGCCGAGGGAGCCGGCGTACAGCTTCTGGGTCATGTGGCCAGCATGACTAAGCCGCTTCTGGCAAACCAGAGCAGCGCACAGAAATGCCGTTTGCCTTCCTGCTAGAACGGTACCTATTTATCTACTTGCACTTTGATGTGCTTTTGAACTGCTAGGTTGGCAGGAGCAGAGACCAAGCAATGGGAGCTCACCCCGTTGCAGAGATGTGAACCTCTGACCTTCTGATCAGCAAGCCCTAGGCTCTGTGGTTTAACCCACAGCACCACCCGCGTCCCTAATCCACATTTAAGGAAGTTCCTTAAATGAACTCTCCATTCATACTTTCAGGACTACATCAGCTGATAAAATCTGACTGGAGAGGAACTGGATGAAGTCCCCATGCCTGACTTGTGAACTTCAAAGAAGTGCATAGGGGTTCCTTTTCTGAAATCAGATAGCAGGGGGAAAGCCTGAAACTCCAGTTAGTTTTCAAAGCTTATTCATGCCAAAGAGCTATGTGAAGGAATGCGCTGGTCTGTAACTGATGCTGATCTAAGTTGCATTTGACTGCAAGAATCCGACATTTGCTGATAACCTTAATTGCAGCAGATGCAATGGCATGGACTACTTCTAGAAACAGTCAACATTAAATAATAATAAAAAACCAGGTAGTATGTATGCCTAATGCAACTGGACATAGTATATATACATCTGCCACATTTGATACTGTATGTAATGAAAATGATTTCAACTTGTTTATAAGAGCAGTAACACTCAAAATGCTTCTCAAATTCCTCTGAGAAGAAACCCTTTTGATGTTTCTTTAGATTTTTTTTTCATATTTGGGGCTCGGGGCATCACTTTAATTCTGCTCTTAATATTTTGGAGTTTAATATTTTAGGTTTTCAGAACCTTGCAATACATAGTGGACATTTAAAACAGAATGGAGTGTAACTCTAAATATAGCCCAGGTTATGATGTAGCTATCTTGGTCCAGTATACCATAAATATTGTCGAAATGTGCACAATTCTTTTTCATCTTTCAATTCTTAATGAATATTGCAGGGCTTATTTTCATTATATACCAACTGTAAAACTATGGTTTAAGGCAGGGTTCCTTAACCTCGGCCCTCCAGATGTTTTGAGACTACAATTCCCACCATCCCTGACCACTGGTCCTGCTAGCTAGGGATCATGGGAGTTGTAGGCCAAAAACATCTGGAGGGCCAAGGTTGAGGAAGCCTGGTTTAAGGTCTGACTACAATCCTGATCTGAAAACGACCATCAAATCCTGGTTTGTAGTCGGAATTTAAATCACAGTTTCCTGATTCAGACATAATGCTAGACCATCATTTAGCATTGTATAAATGAGCCTCATGAACTCCTTCTTCTCTTAGTGCATGAAACCAAAGCTTATGCACATAATACTAAACCATAGTTCAGCATTACATTGGAACCAGGCCAATGGGAAACCATCGTTTATCAAACTCTGGAAACACTACATTAAGGCATGTGAGAAAAGGGAGGCACACACTGCCATAATGGTCATTCTGGCATGGTTTATTGGACTGGGAATATGTCTGAGTTGGACTAAAGTAAACAGAATTGTATGCAGATGTGTTTCACAGAGCTTGTATTGCACTCATACAGCCTAGAAAATTACCCAAGGGTAAGCTTTTATTCTGAAGATAGGTTATCTGTATTATTCTGTCATGAGGTAAGTACAATTTTACCATACACCAAGGACAAATGTCTAGTAAAACAATTGGCTCTATGGGCTTGCTAAATATTATGCTTGTGAAACAAGTCACAACAATACAGCTTTCTTCATATGTAGATACAAGTTATCCTGAAAATATGTTTCCAAAATAATGTGAATAACAAAAACATATTAAATTAGTCTAATTTAAGGGGCCCATAAAAACTGGAATTTCCTCTTCAGCGTATCTATCCAACAGTAATGGCTTACTGGTCCTAACAAACTAACATACCAAATATAATTGAAATGAATGCACTTCTAGTGAGTTACTGAAAATATCCATATTATAGAATATACCAGGTCACAAATAATTTAGACCTGCATAATTAAATCAAATAAGCAGTTCTTCAGAATATTTTTTTAAAAAACACACACATGGATTAATTAAATAAAATAACCTGCACTTCAAAGAAACAAATTGCTGCATTTTCAACAGCAGATATGACATGAATTATTGCTGAAATGTAAGGTGCCAGTACAATTGAGATTTAACTCCTGGAGATGAACATTCCAAAATGAAACATATTTCTAGCAAAGGTTAGAGAGGTTTACTTGGAACAGTTGCAGTGTATATTTCTTTAGATTCATTCTTCACAAATCTTAGGAGGCTTCAGGCTCTAAGGTTTTTCTGATCCTGCTATTTTCAGAAAAGCAGAGTAAGTCAGGCCAAAGTTCTCTTGAATTCATTTACAGTATTTTTTTTCTTTAACCTTTCGTAGGGTTAAAATACATATATAGGTGTGATATTAAATATTAGCAATACCATGACCAGCACCTACCAATCTCTTGGATAACAAAGAAATGTTACTTTGTGACACTTATTGACAAACCATTGCAACAGTGACCTTCATAAGGATATTCAGTGAACTTTCAGTATTTCTAAGTGCAACACAATATCTAATGGACCATGATAAATACAAATGATTCAGAATGATGTATATGTAACCTTTGATATTTTATTCTGGTAGATATTCATCAGCCACAGGTACAAAATAGAACATACAAGCAATTAGCAATTATCAAAGTGTTGAATGTATTCCAGGTAGGAAGAGGGAGGGAGGGAGAGAACACACATACAGTTGCAGAATAAGAAATTACAATGTACAAATAAGCATGATGGGGAAAACTGACTAAAAACCTAGCAGGGAGCTTTTTGAAACAATGATAAAGGAAGCTTGTAAAAGGCAAAACTAAGCTTGTAAAAAGCAAGACCACTTTCAATAGTCAGAGCTGGATGGGCAAACTAAGGCAAGAAGTAGAATGAAAAGCTGAGTTAACTTGAGTATAACGACACAACATTCCATATAGCTTTGCTACTGTACTTACATTTGACATGTAACATAATGTGTAGTTAAAGAACAAGTGAACATATTCCTTTCCGCTATGTGCATGTTTTATAAGCCACATCTGTTTATAAGTCACATCTGAATTGTTTACACTTTCCCCCATGAATATTGCAAATTGAAGTTTGCTGTGCTTCCTTGCTACAACCTATTTGCCAGCTGAGCATTGCACCTATATTATTTACGTTGTTCGTTTATACCTAAGTTGAGTATCTTCAAAACCTTTTACTAAAATGTAGTGTCCTGTACATTTCAGCCCAACTGAGTAATAGCCACCTTAACCTTCTGACTCACTTTGCCATTAGCAACCACTATTGGCAGGCTAGCAGCCCATCATGCAGAAATCACTGCATCATTTCTTCATTCTGACTTTTCACTTGTCCTATACATCCCAGAGGGAAGCAAAATTTTAATTATCGAACTTCACTTTATAGCTCTAATGTGTCCTTTATGAATGAATACAATAACATCCAGTATGCTATTACCATACACTCAAAGAATGCACTGAAATAAATTTATAATGGAGGTTATATTCAATCAATACGTTCAAGTTTCTCAATAGTTTTTTTTAATGCTTTTTTAGACGAGAGTGGCAGATGTCTGATAAGAAACATTATGCTACTGCCAGTATATTTTGGTACAAGTATTTTTGTTTCCACCTGTAATAATCATAGCCACAGAATGATGGAGTCATTGTTTTTACTGTATTCATACATACATTCATGGTACATTCTTATACTTTATTCATAGTAACTCAAAGCAAAATGATGTGGGATTTTCTTTTAACTAAGAAAATGTAACTATGCTAAAATTTTCAGTATTTCATCTATATATTTAAAAGGTCAGGAGAATATCAGCAGCTGTGGCTCACATAAATACCAGACACTCTTACTGAAGCTTCTTAAGTTATATCAAAATATAACTTTCTTACTTTTTAATAGACCTGTATTAGCAATGATCAAGAAGCTCAAGATACAGCTTCTCTATGTAATTATAGATGAGGTGGTTAGATTCAGTCACTTGCACTTCAGATCCACAAATCTTTAGGCACTAGGCAAAAGCATTCCTGTTTCCCAGAGCTTTTAAACTGGAGGGCAGGGGGAGAGAGATTGTTTTCACTTGTTATTATGGTGTGCATTTTTGCACTTTTAAACTGAAAACTGTGCTGTGATCTTTGGATGAAGGACAGTATAGAAACTTAATTAATAATAATAATAATAATAATAATAATAATAATAATAAATAAGCAACCAAACACCCAGCTGATAATTGCATTTTTTCTCTTGAATACTGCAATGAGTTTAGGGGTGGGGTGAGGCCAGTCTGGATGATATTCTTGAACCCCATCACGGTTGTTGTTGTTTAGTCGTTTAGTCGTGTCCGACTCTTCGTGACCTGTGATGTTTAAAAGGTCTGCCTTGGATTCGTATCGAGATCATTCTATCATTTTTGAGATTGCATCCCAGTACAGCTCTCGCCACTCTTTTGTTGACTATGAAGGCCACTCCATTTCTTTTACGGGATTCTTGCCCACAGTAGTAGATATGATGGTCATCCGAACTGAATTTGCCCATTCTCGTCCATTTTAGTTCACTGATGCCGAGGATGTCAATATTTATTCTTGCCATCTCATTTTTGACCACATCCAACTTACCAAGGTTCATGGTTCTTACATTCCATGTTCCTATGCAATATTTTTCTTTTACAGCATTGGACTTTCCTTTCTCTTCCAGGCATATCTGCAACTGAGCGACCTTTTGGCTTTGGCCCAGCCGCTTCATCAGCTCTGAATCTACTTGTACTTGTCCTCCGCTCTTCCCCAGTAGCATGTTGGACGCCTTCCGACCTGAGGGGCTCATCATCCAGCGTCATAACTTTTATATGCCTGTTGTCTTTGTCCATGGTGTTTTCTTGGCAGGGATACTGGAGTAGCTTGCCGGTTCCTCCTCCAGGTGGATCACGTTTGGTCAAAACTCTCCACTATGACGTGTCCAACTTGGGTGCCCTGCTTGGCATAGTTCATAGCTTCTCTGAGTTATTCAAGCCCCTTTGCCACAGCAAGGCAGTGATCCATGAAGGGGCCCATCACGGTACATAATCCTATATCCAGTAAAGATCAACAGCAACAGAACAGGCTGACAAAACAGTTCCTTTATAAAGATAATGGCTTTAGGCAGTGAGAGGAGTTATTTCATCAGCATCTAAAAGAAGGAGCTATGTTGCAAGAGGTACAACTGATGGATCTCTCTAGTCTAGGCTAATGAGTGGGCCTTTACTCATCCACTTCACCTAGTTGCTACTGTAGGACAACAGTAGCCAGAAATGTGTGAGATGAAAAGCTGAATGCTAGAATCTACACATAGTGTCTCACTCCATGCTCCTGTATGCTGGGCATAGGGACTCCCCTAGAAACCTAAAGCAAAACTAGATTTATAGGAATGGTAAGGCTGTTAGAGTAGGTTTTTTTTTCTGTTTTCTGCATTTGACAAAACAAATCCTAATTCAAACTTGTAGGAAGGAATACTGTAAGGCAACCCCCTTATTAATCCGTCATAATTTAAGTTAATATAAATGCATTGATCTTTCACTTTGATCTCCCTCTGGTAAGTAATTTCATTATTTAACTGATATTATGAGATACATAACTACCTGTATTCCAACAAAATAAGGATTTATTGACTGCAGAAGAAAACAATGCCATAATATAAAATATTTTGTCTGTTCCTATATTGTATCAACAGGCAAGGATATTGAAAGGATATTGAGTGGTTCCCAACTGGTGGTCTGCAGCACATTCACATAACAAAAACTACCATAAGGTAAAGGTAAAGGGACCCCTGACCGTTAAGTCCAGTCATGCACGACTCTGGGGTTGCGGCGCTCATCTCGCTTTACTGGCCAAGGGAGCCAGCATTTTTCCACAGACAGCTTCTGGGTCATGTGGCCAGCAGGATTAATCTGTTTCTGGCGAACCAGAGCAGCTCATGGAAACGCTGTTTACTTTCCCGCTAGAGCAGTACCTATTTATCTACTTGCACTTGATGTGCTTTCGTACTGCTAGGTTGGCAGGATCAGGGACTGAGAAACAGGAGCACCCTATATTATTCATCACCAGAATTTCCATTACTTAAGAAGAGTACCGTCTAAATAGAAAGGGAAGAATGTACTGGCAATTTCAAGACTGTATTGCATGACCCAATACAGCGCTGGGAAATAAATAAAATCATACAAGGAAACAGCAGGTGAGAACTGAAGCATCCTCGTGCCTCGTGAGGAGAACCTCCCCGGAGTCTGAAGAGGACTTCAGTGAGGCTGGAGGAAGCCCCAGTGAGACCAGAGGTGCAACGGGGCTTTGTTTAGGCTGCTCAGCCTCCCAGCTTAGCAGCTGACATGCACAGTAACACAGCCGCCATTTTTCAACATCCTCCAGCCTCTAGCCAGGCCCAGAGCTTCAACTCTAGTAGAAGAGACAGTTGTGTGGAGAATAGGAGAGAAAAATAGAGCAGGGGTAAAAATGGGTGTTTAGAGGCTTTTTAGAGGGTGCTCCCCACTTATGTAATTTTTGTTTATGTGCACAGGGTCCTTTGTTCTCATGGTATGATCCTTTCAACCCTCTCCACCCCCCACAAATAGCTACCTGACATAATACAAAAGATTTCATTGACAGCCATAGGAGCTTCCCTTCTGTGCCCAATAGCAGCCCCTGGGCACAATTTTTCTTCAGACCATAGCATAGCAATTTAACCTCCCCCCATGCTATAGTCCTTGCCGGGACCTCCCCTGGCTGCTGTTTTCAATTAAAATCCAATAACAGAACACCCAAGTGATATATATGTAGCATCACCTGTAGTGTGGCCCTTCCAAATTTCAAGGACAAGAACTTCTTCCTTGGTGGATGCATTGGACTGGATCTTAAATTGCTTTTCTTTTCAGATATGCACACACATCCTTCTGAAAAAATAATACCAGAATGTTATGTATGCACTGAGCTTACAACACCACTAACTATCATTTCAAGGATGTTCAAAGTGTTTTAGCCATTCAGTAGCTGAAGGACATGGAAAGACATTATGCATGTCCAAGAGGAAATCAGCTGGCCGGTGCTGTTTTATAGTATCAGTAAGCATAAAGATAATATCTCCCAGCCACAGCAGGAGGACATATTGCTAACCAGGTTGTTTCTTTTTGTCTCTATCAATGAGATCTTGGCAATGTGCTCCCTAAAATCAAGCTACAATCCTCTGTGATGGTATGAGACAATAGCTTAGATGCATAGCTTGGCAGCAAAAAAAGAGAGGACTTTATTCATCTTTATGTTAGTTAAATGGAAACATTTGAACCCTCTATTTATAAAAAAAAATCAGCTTGTAATAGTGGGAACTCTCCTTTCAGTATATTGAAGCACTCTCTCTTTTACCATGTTTTCCATTCTGAGTGAACTGATTCATGCTGGCAAATATTTGTTCAAGTGCCCTTTCTGCAGAGCTCCACCTAGCCTGCTAATTGCATAAATATAGAAGGTAGCAAAACATAGCCTGTTTTTTCACAATTTGAATACCACTTTGAACTGGATGCATGGTAAGTGTAGATTTGGTTGCTGTCATCTGCATGCTTGCCTATTTTTAATCAAACGTGCAATCAGTAGGTGTAGATTGAGCACAGTGAACAATTGAGGGCACTATTTCTTTGCACAACGCAAAATTTTATGGAATTAACGCTCACCAGACAAACTTTGGTGTTGACCATTTGCCCAGAACCTGGTGCCTACCAGGCTAACCAGAAAACAACCAGCTTGATACTGCATGGAAGCTTTGTTCAATTAGTTTTCCAAGCATTCCACATCAGTCTGTAGCAATGGTACATAAGGTAGGTGTAAATCAGGGATGGACTAGATAACTCTTGTGGTCCTTTTCACCTCTACAATTCGATGTTTCTCGTCCCCTTCTATAAATTTCCTTCATTTTTATGAAATATGATTCTGGTCCTTATCTTTGTGGATATATACAGAAAAGCATGCAGGTAGTATTTTACCAGATAATTTGCTAAGAAGTTAACTTGGTCACACCTTCTGGTGCTCTGGTCAGTGAGTGCAAATGCTCTGGAATATTTCGACAAGCACTATGCCCTTACTCTTAAATTACATAATAGTTTATTAATAATTGATGCAATTAAATATTTTAGCACATTAGATGCTTGTATTTACGTTTCACAATTATTTCTCGCTTCTTTTGCTTCCCTGTCACAATTTTATTTTTGGCTGTGGGCCTCAAGCAGAGACTTGGGGGGGGGGGTACTCTTTAAATTAACTGACAAGCATCTTTAAAACATATGCTTGGATTCTGAAGGTACAGGGAAGCATTCCAGAACTGAATCACATCTACTGGAATCATATACAACAGGTTCATGCAAATTTTATGCAAATTGTGTTGTGTGTGAATAAAACATACAACTTAACTGCAGCCTTCTCGCTCATTATAAGTTTCCATGGTGACCCTCTGTGATTACCTACCTATATGAAAGGCTATTCTGTTTACTCAAAATAGCTGTAGTCCCATAATATTCACATGCCTTGGGGACTTCAGCAATGTTTATTAAAGAATTTCTTCATTTTAATAGTATGCTGGGTTATTTGGTGATGTATATATTCTATTGTTTCTAAAAGTATTTTCAATGTACAAATTACTTTACAATTATTACCACATTTATCCTCACAACCTGAACAGTTCTTTTAGAATGGAGAGACAGGAACATAGAAAGCTGCCTCAGGCTGAGTCAAATAATTGGTCTTATCTTAGTTCAGCATTGTCCACAATAACTGGGGCTTTCCAGGGGCCTGACAGGGGTCTCTAACAGCCCTACCTGGAAATACCAGGAACAGAAATCGGGACTGTCAGAGGGCAATGTACCATGAAAGAACAGATCTTACATCCATCAATTAACAAATTCTAGGTTTTAAGCTATTCACAACTAACTTGTTTCATATATGTTTAGTGACAGTTCAATGGTAATTCCTTTTAGAAATGGAAAATCAGTAGAGGGATCAGAGAAGTGATTAGCTGTTTAAAAGGAACAGACCAAACAGGAAGGGAGAGTAGCATTATATAAAAAGGATATGCAGACTTGTGAAGAGATCTGTGACTTGGAGAATGGAAGGCAGATGAAAAGTATATGTGTAAAAAATTGTTGGAGGGGGAAGCAAAAGTGACCTTACTGTGGGTGTCTGCTATAGATTTCCAAGCCAGGCTGATGCCTTTCTACAGCAGATTACCAAACATTCAAAAGGGAGAGGCATCTTCTTCTTCTTCTTTGGTGATTACTTGTAGCCGAGTAAGATTGTCTTCCATAAACATGGTTTTAACAATGAGTCCATAAGTGACTGTGGATTCAATTCTGGATCCACATGTCCTTCCACAGTGAGGACATTGGTTTCCGGGCAGGAGCTGATCATGGTGTGGATTTGCCAAGCGTGCCTTCCTCCTAGCACATTTCTCCCTTGTGTCCTGAGTTCGAGTGTCTTCAAAGCCCATGACACCTTTGTTGTTCTCCAACTGGAGCGCTCACAGGGCAGTGTTTCCCAGTTGTCAGTGTTTATACTACATTTTTAAAACTTTGCCTTGAGAGAGTCTTTAAACCTCTTTTGTTGACCACCAGGATTACGCTTTCCATTTTTAAGTTTGGAATAGAGTAGTTGCTTTGGAGGACGATCATCAGGCATCTGCACAACATGACCAGTCCAACGAAGTTGATGTTGAAGAATCATTGCTTCAACACTGGTGATCTTTGCTTCTTCCAGTACACTGATATTAGTTTGCCTGTCTTCCGAAGTGATGTGTAAAATTTTTCGGAGACATCATTGATGGAATCTTTCAATGAGTTTGAGATGGTGTTTATAAGTGGTCCATGTTTCACAAGCATAATTACCCAGATATCTGTTGGAACTCAAACATGTATGGACCAACAAATTGCTTCCAAATTGGAATGTAAGGACCAACAAATTCCTCAATTGCCTCACTGACAATTTAATGTCCCAGAAGGAGGATGAAGCAACAAGCTTCTTCTTCTTGTACCTGGTCCTCACCAACAGGAACTGATTAGTGAGGTGAAAATATAAGGAAACTTGGGAGGAAGTCCTGTTGGGTTTTATTACACAAAGGCAAGGGAAAACTGAGTGTAGCTGGACATGCATGTTGGAATTTAAGAAGGCTGACTTCAAAAAGCTTAAGGAACCTCTGGATGAAAATCCATGGTCAGAAATACTCAAAGAGAAGGGATGGGTGGGAGTTTCTTAAAGGTGAAATACTGAAGGCACAAATAAAGATCATACCAATAAGAAAGAAAAGTGGGAGGCATCTAAAAAACCCCTGATGTGGGTGCATAAGAAGCTTACAGATAAGCTGAGATGTAAGAAGGAAATGTATAAGAAATAGAAGAAAGAGGAAATCATGAAGGAAGAGTATACACAAGTAGCCAACAGTTGTAGGAAGAAGGTTAGAAGGTTTGTCCAAAGCTAAAAGTAAACTCAAGCTTGCAAGGGAGGTTTAAAAACAACCAAAAAGGCATCTTTGGCTATGTTATATTTGAAGCAAGAGGAAGAACAAGCAAGTAGTAGGTCCTCTGTGTGGAGAAGATAGGAAAATGCTATTGAGTGACAGGGAGAAGGTAGTTTTTAATGTTTGATGTTTTGTTATGGTTTTGTATGTGTTGGAAGCCACCCAGGGTGGCTGGGGCAACCCAGCCAGATGAGCGGGCTATAATTATAATTATAATTATAATTATAATTATAATTATTATTTCCAAATGTGGGTTAGCTCAGTTGGTAGAGTATGAGACTCTTAAACTCAGAGTCATGGGTTCAAGCCCTACATTGGGCAAAACATCCCTGCATGGCAAGGAGTTGGACTAGATGACCCTCATGGCCCCTTCCAACTCTACAATTATATGATTTTTCATTGTCTTATATCTTGCATTGGTGTAAGGAAATGTGAAACTAAATCAAAGGATGACAATCCGCTTGTGCAAGCAGAAGCATGAGAATTGTGCAAGCAGAAGCATGAGAATTGGTGTAGAAGTTTCCTGTTATAGCTGTTTTTGTAGAAGAGTCTCAGTGGTTGATGGCTATTTTCTTTCTGGTTCTGGCTTTTTGACATAAAACCATATATATCTCCTAAATATATAAACACATTTAAAAACCATTATATAACCTTTTACAAATTATCATCACAGAAGAGAAAGTGAATAGTGGCTGTCTCACATGCATCAACTGAAGTCTCTAGCCTTCCAAAAGATGGAGGTGTTATTAAAACATAGAACTATTTTACTGCATAAAAATCTGCAAGTTGCAAACTCATATGCCTCCCAGACTATAAAATTACTTGTGACTTTATGACATCAGTACCAAATACACTTCACTTTCTACTGAAGACATCAAGACTGCTTGGTTTAATGAATGAGTGATAGATCCCCACAGCTTGCTTTCAGGATATGATGCCAAAACATTAAACCTTTTTTCCTGACATGTTAATTTAGATCATCTAGCAACCGCAGCATTAGCTGCAAGTGGAAAAACCCCCCACATGTAACCATGTAAAGTCAAATATGACCCATGAGCCTTACATTGCCTGCATGACATTGCCAGCTTACTTGTTGCAAATATGCAATTAGCTTTTGATAAAATTGAGTACATTCAACATTTTCATTTACTAGATTTCCTTTAGAATGAAAAGAAGTGTATATGCAAAACTTTTACACATATCAGCAAATGTTTTGAAGAAGCAACTAATCTAAATCTTGATTAAAACTCTTATCAGTTACAATCTTTTTTGTTAAGACAGACCATCCACAACTGGGTTTGAATTTTAAAAACTGATCAACTTCTTACTGCTATTCTGGTACAACATTATGATTTATTAAAGTTCCCAGTGAGAGAAATTGGAAGCTGAGCACACAGTGAAGTTCACCAGTTCAGCTTGGGAAAAGAGGTCTTCATAAATTGCCAGAATAATTCTTCTTTAGCCAGATGTTAAACTCATATAAGTCTGTCACCTAAATAGCTGGATATTTATGGGAAATGTTCTGGGCCCTAATTAATGTCTATGTCATTTAAGATGTAGAATGAATACATCACTTTTTATACTGGAGAAATGTAGTACAACAGAACTGCTTCCAAAACATTATTCATTTTCTACAAAATGACAAAGTTCACAGACATCATTTTAAGGCGATACTTACTTCCACAATGAGATAAGTTTCAAATTAAAGCCTAAAGATGTAAGAGAAAGGAGTTCTTTAAGTCAGGGATGGCCAGTGTGCTGCATTTCATGCATTGTTGGACTCCAACTCACATCAGCTCTAGCCTGCCTAGCGTATGGTTACCAGATTTTTTTTGATGAATCGCCCCCCCCCTTTTTAAAGCTGAGTAGCAAGAGGGAGTCAGTAGTGGGGATGATGAGGCAAAAGACCCTGGCCCCAAGCATACATGCAAGTTGCAAAGCCCTTCTTTTGCACCCTGTGAAACATAAATGCGCAGAGATTAAAAAAAAACTGGGCAACGACGTGCCACCCGCTCATGACTCCCGAGCCTCCCCCAATCTCCTGCCTCCTTCCACTTTTGTTTTGACTGATCGGGGGAGGCTTGGGAGTCGTGGGCAGGTGGCCGTTGCCCAGTTTTTTAAAAAACTCTGCGCATTTATGTTTCACAGGGTGCAAAAGAAGGGCTTTGCACCTTGCCTGGCAGAGAAACCGCGTGCCTTGCACCCCTCCCGCGACTCCTGAGCCTCCCCTGATCTGTCAAAACAAAGGGGGAAGGGGGCAGGAGATCTGTACCGCCAGACATCCCTGGTTCCCCCTCAGCAGTGACAGCGGCAGAAAGCAGCGAGCAACTCCTGAAGCCAGCCAGAGCCAACTGCGCTACCAGACTAGCTCCAGGCTGCTGAGGCTACCGCTGCTACGTTTCCCGGGGACAGATTTGCAAATCAGAGGACAATCCGGGAATGGAATTTGTCTGCGGACAGATTTGCAAATCCGGGGACTGTCCCCGGGAACATCTAGTAATCCTAGCTCAGCCAATGGTCCAAGATGATCGGAGCTGTGATCCAATAGCATCACATTAGTAACCTCTGCCCTATACAGAAGGCAGGTCAGAGGAAGAAGGAGCAGCAGAAGGGTTGGAGGCTGAGCAAGCAACAGGTATGAGTAAGAGTGAAGGGGCTGAGGAAGAAGCTGAGGCTATGACAGATCCACAGGAACCTGCCAGTTCCTCTGTTTTCCTCTCCCCTCCTCTCCTGTCTCTAAGAACAAGGAGGGAATTACATGTAGCAGGACAAAAGTCTTAGAGAGCCCCTCCTCGATGGATTTTGAGACTGTTGGGAAGACAGCCAGCTGGGCAGGCATCTTAAGAGGAAGTGGGCAACTCTGATCCTCAGTTCTGACAACTGCTTCAATGGACTAGTCGTGCCCATGGAGTTCCCTGTTTGTATTTTGTCTCTTTGAATAAAGAATTTGTTCTATGACCAGGAAGTCCAACACTACAAATTATGTATTCAATTGGAGGACCTACCTCATTGGCCACCAGTAACTGTAAAGGAAGTTGAGAACTTAATTGCACAATTAAAGAACAACAAGGCCCCAGGGAATGACTATATCCCTGCCGAACTTCTGAAGTCCAACATTGGCTGGTGGGCCCCCCTGCTGGCGTCTTTATTTTCTTGGATCGACTCAACGGGTTTACTCCCAGATGGTTGGATTGAGGCAATAGTTATTCCAATCTACAAAAAAGGACCTATGTCAGACCCGGCGAGTTATAGACCAATCAGTCTTCTGCCTATACCCAGCAAACTATACGCCAAACATCTTTATGTTAAGCTAACTAGCTGGCTGGAAACTGAAGCTATTCTAGCGGAAGAGCAGGCGGGTTTCAGGCAAGGCAGGTCCACCATAGACCATTGCTTCACCCTAGCCTACTTTATTGACAAATATGCCAAAAAATCCCGTGGGGTGCTATATGCAGCCTTTATCGATCTAAAGGCTGCTTTCGATTCAATTCCACGTGCAAGACTCTGGGATAAATTGAGCACATCAAGTATAGACAAAAGACTATTATTTCTGATCAGCTGTTTATATAAAGACACGGTGCTGCATGTAAGAACTTCGTCAAATGGCCACCTTATAGGACCAGTTCCTGTCTGCAAGGGGGTCAAGCAAGGTTGTATCTTGGCCCCAGCTTTATTCAACTTTTACATTAATGATATGGTTAATTGTTTGTCATCTCCGGACTTCCACGCCCCCAAACTGGCTGACAAATCAATATCAGTACTTTTGTATGCTGATGATGCGATACTCCTATCTCGAACAAGAATAGGCTTAAAAAGGCTCATAGGTGAATTTTCAGCATACTGCAGGAGAGAGCAACTGGTAATAAACTATCAGAAAACCAAAATTATGGTTTTTGCAAGGAAACACAGACAGTACAGCTGGAGGATGGATAACCAGACAATTGAACAGGTTAAAGCCTTCAAATATCTGGGTATCGTTTTCCAGTCGACCGGGTCCTGGGATGTCCATCAAAAATGTGCCAAAGAAAAAGCAGCTCAAAGTATTAAGATGCTGTCCCGCTTCTTTTATACGAAGGGGGGCAGATACATCCCAGCAGCCGTTGAAGTTTTTCAAGCAAAACCTCTGGCGCAGTTACTGTATGGGGCACAAATCTGGACGGGGAACCACTGCTCTAGTTTTGAAACTGTTCAGTCTAAATTCCTAAGGCAGATATTCGGCGTCCCCTCCTGTGTTCCAAACGCAGCATTACGACTCGAGGCCTGCCTTCCATCTGTAGAAACTCAGACCTGGCAAAGAACATTTAACTATTGGCTTCGTCTTAATCTAAATCCACCTGGTCTACTGCCTCTAGTAATGCAAGACCCTTACAAAAGCAAGTGGTTCAAAACTGTGCATCAAAAACTTCTTACATGCGGTCTGCATCCACAGTCCCTACTATCAATGGGCCTTATTAAAGCAAAGAGTCTAATAGGCCAGCGCCTGAAAGACATTGAACGGCAAAACAACCTGACTATCTTAAAGAAACTGTGCCCATGGTATACCTACTTTCCCCCTTCTCATTTTGATTCTCCAGCCTCATATTTGTTTAAATTAACCATCCCAAAATACAGACGTGCCTTTATATTGGCTAGATGGGATGTTCTTCCTTCTGCCGTACTCGAAGGTCGCTACCAAAAGACTCCATTTGAAAAACGACTCTGCCCATGTGGAGATGGTAACACGGAAACAATGTCCCACGTTCTCCTATCCTGCCCCCTTTACAAAGACCTAAGGAATGAGATTATTACTCCACTCATTCTCGTCAACCCCGGCCGTTCACTAGACATCACACTGTATCTCCTCTTATCTGATACGGATAGTCAGATAACAGAGAAGGTCGCGAGGTACATCGAGAGAGCTATGAAATTGAGGGCCACCATCTGAGTGACAGACTTGTTCATCTGAAGGACCTCCTTTTGCTTGTTCTTTTCTCCCTTTTATCCTTATTTCTATTTTTAATTCTTGTATAGCTGTGGCCTGTTGGCTTTGCTAATAAAGTTTTGAATTTGAATCAGCCTTACTGCCCACAAGTGGAAAACAACAAAACAGCAAAAACAATTTTAAAAACTTTTTTTAAAAAAACACCATCAAATGTCCTCACAGTTCAAATACCAAGTATCCTTTTAAATTGCCAGGAACAGCATATTTCAGCCACTAAATGCGGGGTTAAACAGGGATACAGCATACCTCTTCCCATCAGGCTTCTCCTCTCACAAATCAGATAGTTGCATTCTATACAAGCTGTGCTTTTTGAACCATCTTCAAGGGAAGACCCATGTAGAATGCACTGCAGTAGTCCAGAGGAGAGGTAACCAGAGCACAGACTATTGATGCCAGGCTATTCCTGTCAAGAAATGGCCAATATATGGCAAACAAATCTAAGCTGGGCATAAGCACTCCTAGTCCTAGAGGCCACTTAGGACTCTAGTTGTGGATCTGTAGTACTCCAGGAGTATTCACAGACTATAAATCTGTTTCTTTAGAAGAAACACAACCCCTCCCAGAGCAGATTGTTCACCTAATTCCTGCACACAAGAACCACTCACCCACAGCAGCTTCATCTTATCAGGCCTGAGCGTCAGTTTATTGGCCTCCATTTAGCCCAATACTCTTCCAAGCTTCCAAGCACCAGTCCAAAACTTACAGGTTCTCCTGATCCAGACAAAATGGATACAGAGCTATATGTCATCAGTATACTATGTTATCAATAGTTTCATATGGCTACTTAATGGCACAAGAGTGAGAACCGACCCGCAAAGGACCCCATGGCTCAATAGCCATGGGGATAAGCAACTGTCCCTGAGTACTCTCTGGTAGAGTCCTTGCAGGTAAGAGAGAAACCACTATAGTACAGGGATTCTAACTCCCATTCCCCTGAGTTGCTTCAGAAAATGTTGAGAGCATGAAGAGATCAAAGAGAACCATCAGGGTTGTATGTCCCCTGTCTCTCTTGCAACAAAAGGCAATCAAAGTTGTTTCAGTACTTAAAATAGCCTGAAAACAGACTAAATGAGACTCATGAGAGGACCAGTTTAGCCAGCTGAATAGCTCAACTGGTGAGAGCGTGATGATCATAACACCAAGGTTGCAGGTTTGATCCCCGTAAGGAACAGCTGCATATTCCTGCATTGCAGGGGGTTGGACTAGAAGATCCTCAGGGTTACTTCCAACTATGATTTCTGGGTCAGGACCACTTTCTGGAAAACAGTGAAGTCCATGAGAACAAAGTAGCTCATTCTTTCTTTAACCCAAAGTATAGCATCAATCCTATTTCAGCCAAACTCATACAGTCCATATCCATATCGTCTGCATGCTATAAGCAGCAAGTATAATCAAAATAAGGAACACTTTGGTGTCTGAGTTCAAAAGATGGCAGCAACATGTAAACCTGAGGTGGGCACACAAGCAGCAAATTCAAAATCGGATCCCCCCCTCTCGCAAGCAAAAATGTTAGCAAAACAAGTGTTTCTATGTCTGTGTTTTTGTCATTAAATAAAATCACTACTGAGGTACTGACTTAATTTAAAAGGTTAAATACAGTACATATTAATTTTATAGCTCAGCAAGATAATAGAGCATGCTGCTACCTTTAATCTTTCACTTTCAGCGTATTAGATATATATAAAAAATTCCTCATGGTATGAATGGAGTGATCAGAGAAATGGAGCTTTTGATCACAAAGCTAACTACAGTGTTATCTCCTACTAAAATTCCATCCCACATAAATTATTATTTTAACATCTTGCGTGTTTCTAATGCCCGACCCGTTGCTGGCCATTTGGAACAAATTAAGTGCTTAAAAAATAATAATGTAGAATCACTGAGCTGGTCAATCAACTAGTCTGGTTGTCAATTGACCAGTCAAATAAGGTCAATCACCAATTTTCCTAGCATCTGGGTGAGCTTTTCTACAAAGCTACTGCTCTTATCATGATTTATTTCTGTGCTATATGCCAGTGGAATTCCATCATAAGTTCACCATACCTTGCAGCAGGGTGAACCAAAGGACAAAATGCCTATGATAGTGGCTATTGCAGAAGGACCAGGAGAGAATGAGAGATTTCTACCCTCTCAGATAGCATCTCCTGCACCCTGGCCCCTCCCTAGGTTCTCAATCCTACTGAGCAAGGTTCTCAATAATACTGGTAGTGAAGTCCCCTGGATTTCAGGCAAGCGCTCCTCTGTCATCTCTAGATTTCTTGCCAAACCTACCTACCACCACCTCTGCTCTGGGGGATTCAAGTGTCCATGGGACTGGGTAGTTAAGGCTGGTTGACTGTAGCTGTGGGATCATTGGGGTACCCCAGAGACACCTGAGACCCCTGTCTTTTCCCACCCTTTGGCCCTAGGAGCTGTTTCTGGAGTAAGAACTGTGAGGGGAGTGACTTCATCAGGCAAGGCCTCCTTCCACCTGCCTTGCCCCACCCTCCGACCCCAGTCTCTGCTTCTCAACTGTATTGTATTGTATTGTATTGTATGCACTGTGGCTTGCCGTTGTTTTATTGACTGTAGTTTAGAAATTATTTATTGTAATTGTTAAGAGTGAATTTGTTTAATTTTTATATGCTGATATTTTTATTCTATAATATTCTAATGATTCTTGAATGTTACTTTTTTGATGTAAGTTGCTTATTTTAAAGTTATGTTTTATTATCACATTTTTGTATTGCATTAGATTGTTATAAGGTGTACATTCTTTGTTTCTTCAGCTTGTAAACAGCCTTGAGTATTGTAAGATAGAAAGACGGTATACAAATTAAAAGTGATGACCTGAGGTCTCTGCCAAGTCCCACTCCTGTAGAGGAGGCCCCCAGAAGTAATGGCTGGTCTGGGCTCTGACAGTGGGCTGCTTATCTTGACTCATGCTTTGTTTGTGCCTTTTACAAACATATGAATGCTTACATCTTACGATAACTTTTTTATATGATTATTTTTTGTTTCTAAACCCTGTGCTGCATTCCGATCCAGGTTGCACAATGTTTGGAGTGGCAGGAAACTGTGAAGCCCCCAGCAGGAGGCTAACTTATCTAGTGAGATATATGAATTACATTAAGCCCTTTCCCATGTCCCATTAAGTATCTGTGTGTCACTTTAAAATAGCCTCATGGATTATTTTATTTTGGTTTCCAGGGTTACACAGGTTCTTACTTTCTGTTTCCTGTATCGAGAGTGATGAGTAGATTGCTCTTTACCCAATATCTGTTTAACCTAAAGCAAACTAAAGCACTGAGTTAATCCAAGGGTGCTAATAAACATTCGTCTTAAGCAAGGCAATTGAGAACCAAACCAAATTTTACACTTTAAAAAACTTGCTTACAATTGGTTGCATGCTTGCTTTAGCAAAACCAGATGAAAAGGTCCTGATCCTGACTGAAAATGCAACACAGCAGTTCTTTCTCCCAAAAGCCATTTACTCTATATAATTTCCTCCAAACAACAACTTCAGAACAAAGTTTTTTTCAACAGGAAAATGCCATAAGGTCACCCATGCCAAGGTCCCAATCTAGCTTGGATCCCCCATAGATGTGCTTGCTAAATACAAAAAGTGGCCAGCTTTGAAAAGGTTGCAGTTAAAATAACATTCTTAATGTAACCTGCAGTTTGAATGCTATTGCCTTTTATGTTTACGATGAACTATAGAGATGTTGAAATAATAATAGTACTATATTTAAAAATGAGCCTTCGTGAGTAATGTTACTTTGATACACAATAATAAAAAACACTAATTCTATGTAAAAATCTGATATGTCAGCCAAGGGCCTTTACAATCATTAAAAACAAAACAAAAGAAAAGAAAAGAAAAGAAAAGAAAAGAAAAGAAAAGAAAAGAAAAGAAAAGAAAAGAAAAGAAAAAAAATGCACTAAAGTTTTCTCTTTCTTCCCATGGTTGGAGAAAAGCCTGCAGTCTGCATAGGAAGGAAGAAGTGCACAGTCAGGCAATGGAACTTCCTGGCACAGCAGCTGCCCCTGTCTCTGCCCTTGAACTGTTAAAAGACCTGAAGTCATCAGGGAGCAAAGAACATGCAGGCATATAACCAGCAGTTGTTATGAACATTCGAGTAGGGGACACACAAAAATCCAAACGCCACTGTTCAAATGCTGATGAAAACTATTATGAGAGCACAGCCCTGCTCTTAATCCTGCAAGCTCTGCTGCTTTTACTGCATCTTTCCCTGCCCCAAGGTCTACTAAATTACCTTCCAGGGATAATGGTGATGTCAGGTGCTACTAAGTCAGGAACTGGTGGAGCATCGTTTCCCGCTGCATAATGGGATCACTAGTTTTTGACAACATGTGCATACTTTCATATAGGGATTCTGGGGCTGGCAGGGAAAGGTTTCATCCTGGAACCCAAGATTTCTGGAATCCGTCACTTCTGCATCCCCCTAATCCTGCCTTATGCTAAGATCTAAACTCCTGCTACATGGCAAGTAAAGCTGGTAGCGAGAACACAGGATACCCTGCAAGTAATCTCTTAGGTCTTCTGAAAAGGCTCTACCCCTTTTTCAGAGCAAGTCACTGAATAAATGCTCATGCATTCCTAACAGCAACAGTGTTAGACTGCTAGGACTTGAAGGGAATGCAAATTGATGGAAATAAACACAGAACCTAACAAGAAGTACAATTACATGGGAAACAGAGAAAACAGAAGTAACCTAATGCACTTATATATAAGCCACCTTCCTCTTTCTAACATAGCATTTCTTGAATGAAATTAAGCCTATTTTTCTGAGTGTGTGAACTTTTTTTTAAAAAAAGCCTTAACCTAATGCAAATAAAACCTATCATTAGTATATCCATATCTGGGGAGGAGAATGTATTATGATTGAGAAGGCCTATATTACATCAGGCTGATATGCTATATGATGCAGTAGTGTGTGACAATCTTATAGTGATGTGTGGTTTTTTTTTTAAAGTACAGTGGTACCTCAGGTTACATACGCTTCAGGTTACAAACTCCGCTAACCCATAAATACTGCTTCAGGTTAAAAACTTTGCTTCAGGATGAGAACAGAAATCGTTCTCCGGCGGCGCGGCAGCAGCAGGAGGCCCCATTAGTTAAAGTGGTGCTTCAGGTTAAGAACAGTTTCAGTTTAAGAACGGACCTCCGGAAAGAATTAAGTACTTAACCCGAGGTACCACTGTAAAATGCAGGTAGGGGTCTGATTGGAGCAGCAATATGGGAGGAGAGGTGATTGTTTTTCCTCTTATGGGGTGGGTAGTGGTATTCTAGGGAGTGGGTGGTTGCTTCTGGTATAAACATGTCAAAGGGTCAAATCCTTTTCTTTCTTTTTTTGGGTGTGGGTGGGGTGGTGGTGGCTATTTGACCTTTTCTGATAAGAACTACAACAATGTATCTGAAGAAGTGTGCATGCACACAAAATCTCATACCAATTACAAACTTAGTTGGTCTCTAAGATGCTACTTTTTAAAATAATGTCGTTATAAGGTATAGATAACTCACCACCATAAAGGCTCTTAGAGTACACTGCTTGCTTTTTGACCATTTAAGCTTGAGCTTATCTGGGCACAGACACCTGAAGCCTAGTTACTATAAGTCTTAAAATTGCTGTTGATTCTCCACCATCACTACTTCCATGGTCTAAAATAACATGCTTGCATTGAATAGAGTACCCCTGCCCGACAAGGCCAGTCGTGACTGACTCTAGGGTTGCGCACTCATCTCGCTCAAGAGGCCGGGAGCCGGCACTGTCCCAAGACACTTCCGGGTCACGTGGCCAGCGTGACAAAGCTGCATCTGGCGAGCCAGCACCAGCACCACACACGGGAATGCTGTTCCCGCTATAAAGCGGTCCCTATTTATCTACTTGCACTTAGGGGTGCTTTCAAACTGCTAGGTTGACATGAGCTGGGACCGAACGATGGGAGCTCACCCCGCCGCGGGGATTTGAACTGCCGACCTTACGATCAGCAAGTCCTAGGCACTAAGGTTTTACCCACAGTGCCACCCACGTCCCCCAATTGAATAGAGTATTGCCACCTTAATATCAGTTAATTTATTTTGATGTCACTGCAGCCACTTCACTCCTGTAACACAAACCTGGACAACGTTATGATTGCCATGGGAAGTCAGCTATGTCTTACTGGTCCTGATTGCAGATATCACAATATTGATCCACCCCACTCTCCCTGCATACTAAGATACTGTTTATGTCTAGCATTCCCTAGTACTGGGGGGAAATGCACAAGCTGACATCACAGACTCACTCTCTCATGAACACACAGCACACGCACACACTCACTGCACGCAGACCAGAAGCATATTTATATCACTCATGCATGCAGACTTCACATATGTATCTCTCCCTGTCTCTCACAGATCACACAGTAATGCATGTGTCCCTGCTGTCTCACACATACACACTCTATACGGACATCTCTCCATCAATCTCTGCCCAAGCACATTTCTCTCAATCACACACACTGAGCATGCTAGAACCCACCCACCCGATTCAGAAAAGTCCCTCAACAGCAAAAGTGCTTGCAACTTCTATACAAAATTTCAACGCTCTAATAATAATAAAAAACAACCTTCCAGGTGTCACTAAACCAGGGCCTGTAGTCACCAGTGCACCATTTGCTGTTGCATGATTTGTTATGGTTCCCATGTAGGTAATCTCTCCCCAGTTACCAATAAGTTTTTGTTCTGAGGATTTTTCTGGTTAGACATCTTGCTTTAGTACTCATATTTCTGGGTATTATCAGTGGCTCAAGAAAATAACAATAATAAGGGTATAACATTCTGACGCATGGAATCAACCCCCCCCCCCCAAGCCAAGTTATAGAAAGAGAAGTACCATTGTGTCAGTGCCTTTTGGTGTGCTTGAACGGAAATAAGTGGGAAGACATATTGTGTCTAAGTGACACTGTATACTACTTGTAGAAGTGTCCTTTAATTCAGTTAAGCATTACTTTGGCATTCAGTGTCAAGTTAAAAGCTTTTATTCAGCTATTTATTGACAGTTTTCTTTCAGCCCTTGTTTGAGTTGCTTTCATCATGTCTTTCAGAATTACCGTAGCAGGTTGACATCCTCCTTTTTTTAAAAAAAAATGTCAAACAAGTGTGCACGCTATAGGAAATAGCAACCTAAAATGAATCCAGAAATAACAAATAAACTCAAAACTAAAACACAGTACAATGCATATTCTACAAAGCTTCTTTCATGCTTGGAAAGTTCAGTGCCAATGAAGATCTAGTAACTTTACTCAAACACAACCTCTGTTGTCCATTCTAAGGTTGAAGCTGCTGAGAAACACCTCTCTCCCCACGCTAATGCTGATCCATTTTGTATATCTAATCCGAACAAGCATTTACATGAAATGCATATTGTTTCCTGGATCCCATTTTTTCTGAGAAGTGAAAAATACAGAGATTGCACTATAGGACCTTTGGATGAGAGAAAGAGTACTGAACACTTAATAACTGCTTTATTTACAACTATGGAAATAGAGCAGAGTAGAAACAAATATGCTATTCATGCCTCAGAAAGTAAGCGGTGGGTGGGTGGGTAGGATGCTATTTACTTAGTGAGTTTGACCTAGGGAGGAGTAGGGTGACTCAATTATATAGTAATTCTTGCTGCTGGGCAAGGCTCCCTTATCAACCTTTGAAAATTATCACATGAAAAGCCCAGCCCATAAGTCATCTCAAATTTCCCACTAGCTGTATAGTGCTTCCAAACCTGTAACATAAATTGCGTTTTCAGAATTTTATTTATTTATTTTTGCTATATTCCACTGAGAAAACTGACATACCCGACTATTCAGTTTAAGGCTCAGCATATGTAAAAATATTATTGTCTCTAAAGAGCTTGATTATGTGTTCCCACAGAAAAAAAAAATTAGCTATATTTAAAGTAGGCACAAAAGATTGTGATATTCACACTACACAATCTAACATATTTTGTGTTCTCAAGGAGAGTTATTTAATCTTAATTTTCTGACTGCAGTGGAATCTTTGCAACATGCTCCTAAAGATTTTATGGTTGTTCCCCTGAGCTCCAATGCTTCAACTAAAAGCTTTAGGAAATAAGTCTATGCATCTGTCTGCCCTCAAGGAGAGTTTTTACTAACTTCACTACACTATTTGCTATGCTCCTTTATACTCTGCCTTGCCCATTAGACACCTTTGCCAGCAGCTTTGCATTAAAAGTGCCCCCATAACACAGTGGAACTGCAGCAATTATGACTCTACCTTTACTATAAATGGAAAGAGCAATTTTGAAATTTCCATTTATGTGCTTGTATAGCAGCCATTATAACCTGCAATACTTAAGGCTGATTCTAAAATTATGCTTTTCAGTTGATATCCTGAAACTCCAGTGTATGTGGTTCAGAGATGCCTGAGCATTGTCAGGAATCTAAAATCACACAGTGTTCTTCTAAAAAAGAGATATATCATATAAATGGACTCTTAGGAAGAACAGAAAATTGATGAGTTTTTTTGTCTATGTACAAGCAATGAGATGATATAAATAAGTTCAGTCTCATGGCCAAGGAACTGTACATTTTTCTTCGGTAAGGATGAGTTTCTTTATAACATCTTGCATATCAGGCAATATGTTATTCCTGTGCCAGTAAAGTCTATGATAGTGTTTGGTTACTGTAGCATAGGGGTGAAGAGCTCTTTTTAAGCCCAAGAGGCACATTCACTCATGACTAACCCTCTGGGGCCTGCATATATTAGCATGTTCAAAAGTGAGCATAGCTAAAGTGGATATGCCCCCTCCCAACACCCTTGCATGCACACAAACACACACATATATACACAAGGCACACATGGATATGCAGCCCCTCACACAACAACTTTTTAGATGATCAATCCAAGGAACAGGGAAAGGGAAACTTTCAGCCCATTGATCAGATCAGGCTCAAACATCAGCAGCTCCCTGCTCTGGAATAGTGGTGATGCAGGGGTAGTAAAGCTGGGTTTGAGGACAATTTAAAATGTAGAATTGTGCCTGAGTTCTTGCTGATGCAAATGTATGGAATTTTGTTCTCATAACATTCAGTGGAATTATTGTGTTATAGAACAAAGTTATAAAACAAATTTATAGAACAATAAAGGTGCTAGCTAAACCAAATAACCTCCCCATAGCTAGTTAGGTGGATGTGATGTATATAAATCTATTTACCCCCCCCCCTTTCAGGTGTTCTTATTTTGAAATTAAGAGCCAACCCCCACCTGATGGCAACAGTTCATTGTGAGTCAAGGAACTGAACCCGCATGGTGATAAATAAGAGACAAGGACACAAGAATTTAGGTTAATGGGCTGAAAAAGGCCACAACTTCTATTGGTTACAGCATGTGAGTGGTACTGGCTTAAGCATTGGATAAAACAACCTATACATGACCCCACCCTCGCAGCGGGGGGGGGGGGTCTTTTTAAGGTTAACAAACAATGGGAGGAGCTTGTTGATGCAAATACAACTGGAAGCTTCCCCTGATGTCACCGGGGGTCATGCCATGGTCCTAGCCACCGACAGGGCATCGGACAGGATCCACGACCACTGGATTCCTTTGACGGAATACCCTACAAGGGGCGGGGTAGGTGATGGCCAAACGCCGCCCACCAACGCAGAACACATATTCCAATGCCTAACCGCCAATACCGGAAAAGTTGTGACAAATTGCTATGATGTAGGTGAAAAACCAAGAGGCTGGTGCCAATTAGCCAAATGGACAACCAGGGCGACCAACCAAAGTCCATAGAAAGGTCAGAAGCAAGAACCTAGCCTAAAGGGTGGGTGGGCAGGTGATCCGTCGTCTTCCGAGGGCTGAATGAGGCGCGGAGGCTAAGCCTCTCCCCCAGACCAACCCTATTGGCTGGCCAGCCAAGGGGGTGGTGCGGCACCCGGGATATGATGCAGGGGGCCAAGCACGCCCCCCTGCTACCGTGGGAATGGTTCCCGCTCACAATACCTCCCCTCTGTGAGGAGGAGAGGCTTTGGCTTTGAACATGAACCTGCACTAGTCATGCCGGAGAAAGAAGCACTGAAAATGCTTCTGATGTTATAATGAAGGTCACATGAATGAGAACAACAAAATTCCTTGGCCACCCATGACTTGCAGAATAATCCTAAACCTTGATTTGTCCAACTGGAGGGCACTGTACCCTGCAAAATGGGGCAGAACAGGGAGCTGGGCTGGCCAATGAATTGTTGCCTCTTAAGCTGCCAGTGATGGATCCTACCTGTGCAGTTCTTAAGATTAATAACTTGCAGACTACAGGATGTCCATAAACATAAAATAAACTTTATTAACTATTTACAATATGAGGCCCCTTCCAGTCTCATGAGATGCACTTAGGCACAATTCACTTAAAGTGATAGTGTCCTCACATCACCCAGGCCTCTTTGCAGTATGAACCTGGAGTTTGTGTAATCAGAAAATTTTGCTGCACACTTAACCTTACACCCTGGTCAGTACAAGTGGTAGGGCTTTGGATGTTGTGGCAGCTCTGCTGCTCTGTTCAGCCCTGCAGTTCCCGGTTGAGTGTTAGGAGTGGTTCCGTATTTACTTACAAGAACATTTCTCCCAGCCTGGGCTCAGGAAGAAAAACTCTTAGTGCGAGAAGCTGTAGAAGAAACACACACACACACACACGCACGCGCGCGCGCACACACACACACCTCACTAAAGTCACATCAAATTTCATCTTTATATAGAGTGCGCAGGTTCTCATAGTAGCCTGAAGCTATATAATAATATGACAGGAAGGTATTTTGAAGTTCAAGAAATATGCAAACGAGATTAGCACCACCTATTTTCATAGAAATGGGTTTTTGCAATTATTGTTATTTATTAAATTTGTATACCACCCTTCATCTGTGGATCTCATAGCTTGGACTTTTCTAAAGCTTCAAATTTAGATTTAACTATACAATCCTTCTGAGCATTCTTCTAGTGGCAAAGGCCTTTGCATTCGACTCTTCAATGGTATAACTTTTCCAGAAGCTACAAAATCTTTCGCTTATATATGCACATTAGAATCAAGTGAAAATGCATGAAGAACAGCACTCTTATTTTAAGTTCACCATAAATATATTTATTCTCCTTTTATCAACCAATACGACTTGATGTTGATGGGGGGGGGGGAATCAAATAGCTCTGCTTTTAACATTTAATGTTATTATTTTACATGAATACATAAAAAGGTATTAGAGTTGATACAGAAACAAATATGCAAATATTCTGTGTAAAAACAACTAGACCATAATTTCATGAGTTTTCATTCTACTTCTTATGTGATTGCTGATTTGGGCAGCCTCTCTTACTGGCTCATACTAGGCTCTCTGTGACCCTTAGTAGCTACTCAAGTATCAAATGGACCAAACTAGTTTGTTTTCCTTATGTTTTTGGAGCCAGTAGCCTGGTACACTAATTAGAAATAAAATGCTTGACCCATAAAGGAAACGGCAGGAAACCTGAAATGAAGGCATTATCCAGCACTTCATGCTCCTTAGTGATGCCATTTTAAATATTTCAGACAGCCTATAAATAATTAAAACCTCACCACAGCAAATTATGTCCTATTATGCAAATAAACAGCCTCCTCCCCAGTTTCATTAAGGATTCTAAATGACAAGCTGAGCAGTTTAAACATGGCAAGGTACTGCACTGAGCCGAGAAATCGTTCAATAATTTTTTAAATTGTTAGTGCCAAGTTTGGTGTGGATTTTTACTCTAACGCTTTAATTTGCATGAGCAAATAAACCTTTAATAAACCTTTTGTAAGTGGTGAAAATGCATCATTTAATTAAATTTGATTTGTTGTGAGACTATTGCACCTCATGAATATTTAAGGTCTGTAAACTGATGGTTTGGCTAATATAGGAATTCAGTCTGTTTCTCAGAAAGTAAATTTTACCTAATTCAACACCTGCACTTTTAGAAACCTTTACTTTTAGAAACATTATTTAAGTCCCAGGATACCAGAATTTAAATAATATTTTCCTCTAAACTGCCTAGTCCTGGATACAATTTTGCAGCCAAAAATACCCAGAATAAAAGTGACAAAAACATACAAATATTGATAAATATATTATTATAAGACCAGTGTAGAACTAAGAAATGAAATAATATGTTAACTGAACACATATGCGGTCCAGAAAAAGGGGTTACCCATAATTTATCAACATAAGCACTGTTTGTTAGCATTACAGGGTATTCTTGCAGACTCAGTACTTTTGTGAGGTTCTACAAAGTTCTAAAGGTATGGAAAATATAGCTATCCTGAAATTTCAGATTTTAGGCATATTTTAGCCTTGAGTCACAGCATTTAACATTAACATTTTAGTAGTTCTTAAGTTACCTAGAAACCACTTAAACGTTTCTAATTCAGAATAATTAGGGCCAACTGCAATGGGGGCATGCTCCATTATGCAGCACATACAGTCAGCATAAACTCACAAATCTTATAAGATCCCAGGCTTTTGTCAACATTTTCTTTCAATATTTTGAAAGACTACTTTGCAGGACAATAATTTCCCTAGCCATTTCAAGGAACATTCTTCAATTCCTTATTACACACTGAAATTTATTTCAAACTGATTCCCAGTCTTTTCATCCTAAACAACAGGATACCATTCTATCCAAGTGGCCCTCATGAAAAATTGTGTTTTGGAGGTTTTTTAATTTTAAAAAAATGCCCCAATCAAATCTGTTACATTCAAACCATAAAAAGTTTTGCAATTATACATATTACTTTCAGGGTTAGACAACAATAAATATTTCATTCTTGACACTGCTATCAAGGGAGAGATTAACAGAAAAGAAAACTCTTATTTTGGTGGGGTAAATATTTAATATTTAAACAGTAAGCCTATCATCAAGATACACCCTTTAGTGGGAAAGTAACACTTCCAAGTTCCCCTGTGCTAGAAGAACACTGTGGGGAAAATTACACACAGATGTCCCACCCCTCTTAGCACAAGGTACAGTAAGTGGGCAGACTATGGGCAGGTTGAAGGAGGAACAGAAGTTAAGAGGATGTTATTCTCACTCATGGTTACCTTCTCTCTTAATGACATATAACTGCACCTGCGAACGATGCAGCTTAAATTTAAATTTCCACTGAAGTAAACGGACAACCCCAAATGGCTGTCCCTCTTCTAGCCTTTCAATTGAAGCAGAAAATACATAGGTCTCTAACTCAGCAGTCAACCACAGAACATTATCAGTTGTAGAATCGGCCCAGCAACAGAGACTTCCATATAGCACATTGAGGGGAGATGGGTTTGGTTGGTACATCATAGTAGAGGTACTCCTTTCAGGAGGACAAGTTTGCTTTGAGGCCAGGGCAATTACACTGTTATACTGTACTAGTAAGGTGGTCCCAGCAGCAAAATAGTCTCCTCTTGCTGCTTCCATGATATGCCAAAGATAAGTTGATAAAAGCCTGGCGGTGGGAAAATCAGTAGGCAATGGCCTTCAGTTAAAAGAATACATTGAGGGTGTGGGTGGATGAGATGAAGATGACTTGATAAGAAGTCCATGCTTCTGTGGCATGACTGAGTCAGATAATTATTTGGATGAAAACATTTGTCTTTGCACCACTTGCTCTGTGTATTCCCAGCACTTTCCCCATATGGATCATAGCCAAAGATTAACCTTGGTCCTCTTAGATTCCACATGGGTACACCCCTGATTCACTTTGTACAGCTGTGGTCTTTATTGCTTTGCATAAGAATTGAGCAAAGGAAGAAACATCACTCATCACAGGCTGTGGTCCACATCATGTCTGTCTTCTGTTAGCTCCTGTGATTGCATAATTAGGGAAATTCTTTGTGGAATAGGACATTTGAGGTCTGCCCCTCCGTTTTACATTCCAAACCAAGTCTGCCTGCAGAACACCCAGTCCACAAACTTTGCATGGCAGTGGTCACTGCAATATTAGCATTGCTATTGTGGGGCTATAATCAATATCTAACTTCAGGATTAGGAATGAAGTTGTTAAGCATGCTGTGCGGGTGTCCACCAGGCTACACATTGCTGCTTTGTTGCTGATTTCACACAGAATTACATCTATATTATGTTAGCTCTGATCTACTAGGGTCCATAGGAGCACTCTGACCAGGCTAATGAAAATTTAAATGACGACAAGGCAGGAATAAAACCCATCAAATCTGAGCCTGGCAACTATCACCTATAGCACAGGAGGTGATGCTTCCAGTAATTCCATTTGCTCATCACTCACTCCCTAATCTCTTTTAAACCCTTGTTTCTCCATTCCAAGTACAATAAAAGGATTAGGCACATAATACTACTTGGTTTTCTCTGGGGGATAACAGATTTAATTACTCTTATTCCTTCTACAAAAATGTCCATATCAGCATATTTTGTGACCTTTTTTTTGTATTACTGAATTCTCTTCTATCCATAGTTAAGTGATGTAAGATCATGTGACGGTCATATTAAATTGAATTTCAAGCCTGATTCTCAACATCAGTTTTATTTTTCATGAAAGTTAATTCATTCTGTTAGGTATCTGTGGGATACTAAACAGTAGCAACAAATTATATACATAGATCAGTACTTTCAAAATTTCTTTAAAAAACTAATTAAAATATTAAAATGAACAGATTACAGGAACTGTAATGCTATCTCAAAAATGCATCTGTGAAAAAAGTGAACTTGATTGTTTGGCGCATATGTACCCCACTAGAAAAGTTTTGCCTGTTACTGCTTAAGTTTATCTTGTAAAAGTATTCAGGCTCCACTCATTCCCAGAATTTAATCCTTTCATAATCAGTGACAAAATCTATATTGTTTCCATCCTCTCATTATTAATATTGCTATATGTCACCCCAATATATGAGCGGTGAAAGACTTCAGGGGTTCCAGCACTTAGTTTCCTTGAAATGAAGGTCAAGGGAAACTGAAAGGTCTTTAGGATATTTAGTTTTATTTACACATATGTACACACAGAATTGTCGCGGGTGGCACAGTGGTCTAAACCACAGAGCTTAGGGCTTGCCAATCAGAAGTTTGGTGGTTTGAATCCCCGCGACAGGGTGAGCTCCTGTTGTTTGGTCCCTGCTCCTGCCAACCTAGTAGTTTGAAAGCACGTCAAAGTGCAAGTAGATAAATAGGTACCGCTCCAGTGGGAAGGTAAACAGCATTTCTGTGCGCTGCTCTGGTTCACCAGAAGTGGCTTAGTCATGCTGGCCACATGACCCAGAAGATGTCTGCGGACAAAAGTCGGTTCCCTCAGCCCATAGAGCAAGAAGAACACTGTTACCCCAGAGTTGTTCACGACTGGACTTAACGGTCAGGGGTCCCTTTACCTTTCTCTCACACACAACTCTGGCCATTATTTCCCTACCTAGCAGCTAGGTGAGAGGGGAAAAGCCTATTCCATTTGTTCTATGGCACAGAGCAACTTCTTTGGTTTTGCTAATCATGGTGCTAGTTTGGCAAGCTTACTCTTATACAATCTACCCCCCTGCAGCCACCACAGGATCATAGGTTTGGAAGGGGTACAGGGCATAATCTAGACCAGGCAGTAAATGAATGATTTAACTATTGCTTTTGACACAAAAGCCTAATAAATCTAACAAATACATCCCGTATCAGAGTTTTCATTTTAGGTATATCAGAATTAATTCCAAAAGTTGTTTCATTCTTCTTCATCTGAATTTTATACAACAGTTTCAGGTACAATTCTTCCACTCTGTATGTGTCACCTCTTTGCATGTGGGTTTCCAAGGAGATCTCTTGGGTTGTTAAGTTTTGTTTCCACTCTTCTATTTGTCTCTTCTCACACTCTATCAGAGGTTTGTAATTTGTTTTGCAACACCTCCAGTTTAGTATCCATACGACAGATGATTTCTGTGAGTTTGGTTACCTTTTTTTGTCCAGATTCGTATCCCTTTCTTTTAGAGTTTCTCCCAGCCTATATTTGCTGGGCTGTGGGAGGTTAGATGGAGTAGAGACATCCCTCCGTTTGCTTCTGCTGGCTCAGCTGGACTCTAGCTGGCGGTTCCTGCCAGAGTGATTCTTGTGACGCTTCACCAGTGCAGACTTCCTCCTTCCTCCTACGGAACATATGGGTGAAAGCCCACCAGAGGTATTCACTGCTGGGAGAGAGCCAATGGGGTGTTCTGAAGATTGTGTGGGATTGAGTCAGCTCAAGATCTGTTGGATCCCAAGTTGCTCTCATGGCCAGCACTGGCCTGAAAGTGGTGCAGCTATCAATCCCAATCTGCCTGCCACCACCACTATGAGTGGCTGGGCTACAGAGATGTCCTATCGCTCAGCAGTTCTCTTAATTGCAACTCGTGGTCTGTTATTTCATGGTGATATTAAAAGCTTAGTTTTATGAATGGTTAAATGCAATTCCAAAAGAACTCCAAAAACAACTTCACCCAAATGATAAATGACGTATCCCAACATACAAAGCAAAATGTTCCAAGGAGCAGTTTTTATTTTTGTCCTTGAATATGAAACATAATTAAAAGGGAAATAATGAAATGTAACCTAAATCAATACTATATTCCATTTATCAGAAGATAAATCCTGAGTCATCCTGACTCCAGATGGTCTGGTCCAGAAGGTCATCCTGAGTAAATCAGAGCTCAGACAAAGTGCTCAAATTAAGACAGGAGGGCTAAACATTGCCTACAAAGCCCTTATATCTGGCTCTGTGACCACCCCTCTGAGGTGTTGCCTCCTTTGAAAACCCCCACCCTTCTTCCATTCCTATTAGCATGTCTTGCTGATCTTTAACAGTCAGTGCTGTTGTCCTGTACTTTTCCTCCACTGTACAATTCCTCCACTGACCCACTCTTTTTTCTGAATGCCTGGGCAGACTCTGCAGCAGTAGATCATATCCAGAAGCACTTCAGTCCACTGTCATTATCCTTCCCTTCCAAGAATGGAAAGATTCACCAATATTGATTCTATCAGTTTCTCATTTTGGTTGCATATGGTTTGAATTACTGTAGCACACTCTACATGGGGTTGCCTGTGAAAAGCGCTCAGAAATTCCAACTGGCTTAAAGAGCTAAAGCCAGACTGTTGACCAGGGCTAGTTACATAAAGCATGTAACTCTCTTGTTACACCAGAACCACTGGCGTACAGCCCTATGTAGCTTAGATCCAGGCTATGTGAAGGACCATATACTTCAATATTAACCTGCCTGGGCTCTGAGAGATTCAGGGGAGACCCTTCTCTCAGTCCTGCCATATTCATAGGGATGTTTGGTGGGAATGCGGGAGAAGCCCTTTTCAGTGATTGCTCCCAGACTTTGTAACGCCCTTCCTGGAGAGGCTGGGTTGGCTCCCTCCTTGTTGTTCTTGCACCAGCAGGTGAAAACTATTCTGCCAGACTTTGAGGAATTGATTGCTTTTAAGGAAAGGGCTCTCAATAGTGTACCGTACTGCTTTTCCCCCACACTATCCGCATTTTGAAAGATATTATATATATATATATATATATATATATATGCTTTCGTAGATTTTCACGGGTACAGGAATGCAGGTTTTGGTGTCCTCGGGTGTCTTCCCGTGTAAAAGTTGGGGTGTCTAGGCGACGTTTCGACGAGGTCTCACTCGTCATCTTCAGGCTGGTGCTTTCGGCTTCTTGTTACTGGAACAGAGCAGGATCTCAGTGTTTGAGTTCCTATAAATGCTGTAGAGGGGGTGTGGTGTATAGCCTCCAATGTTCTGGGCAGAGAGGAAGTTCCCAGGCTAGTGTGCCTTTTCTTCTTTTGTTCCTTAATTACTTGAGAGATATCTTGAGTGATTTCTTGAGTGATATCCTGAGTACCACTTAGGTGGGTCATTAGGTGTGGATTAGTTGTTACACAAAGACTTTAACAACTAATCCACACCTAATGACCCACCTAAGTGGTACTCAGGATATCACTCAAGAAATCACTCAAGATATCTCTCAAGTAATTAAGGAACAAAAGAAGAAAAGGCACACTAGCCTGGGAACTTCCTCTCTGCCCAGAACATTGGAGGCTATACACCACACCCCCTCTACAGTATTTATAGGAACTCAAACACTGAGATCCTGCTCTGTTCCAGTAACAAGAAGCCGAAAGCACCAGCCTGAAGATGACGAGTGAGACCTCGTCGAAACGTCGCCTAGACACCCCAACTTTTACACGGGAAGACACCCGAGGACACCAAAACCTGCATATATATATATATATATATATATATATATATATATATATATATATATAAATATTACATAGTTTAATTACTTTTTAACCCTAATCTTATATATATATTTAGCTCTGTATTTATTTTACTTTTGTGAGCTGCCTTAAACAGTTTTGGAAGAATTGTGCAATATAAAATAGTAGTAGTAATATCACCAGGAATAGCCATTATCAAAAGATTTATCAGTAATCAAGTGTGTTTTAGTCTTTTTGTTGTTGTTGCTGTTGTTATCAAGACAAAATACAATTTTGCAATTGATCCAGGATGCTTTGAAGAGTATGAGTTATGTTTTGAGTATCTTTATGGCTATAGACAGTGCAAAATAATCCTACTCTTAAATCCTGAAAAGTTTAAAACATGTGTCGCCAACCTTTTTGGGCCCATGGGCCCATTTGCAAAATGGATAAACTGTCATTGACACCACATGCACACCCTTGGCTACAGGAGAACGCTCATTTCTAAGCTAATTTCAGCAGGAGGAAACCCTGTGGATGCTAAGGAAGGGTGCTATAGGTTCATGTGTACCCTCAGGCACTTTGATGGTGACCCCTGATTTAGAAGGCAGGCATATTTTCCTGAGTAACCCATAAAAGAGTACCTGATTATGTTTCTTTTTATACATCAATAAAAATATCAATGTCACAAATCTTTAGTATGGTACAAATCTTAAGTATATATCAGAAATATGGTAAACATTTTATTGCACCTGCAGTTTGTTGCTATGCTATATAATGCTATGAATACATTTAAAGAGTAAATATACATTCACAGAGCACCTCAGATGAATTTAGAACAGTGTTTTCTGTTAAGCGATTCTGCTGCTGTATGATTTTGTTAAGATACGAATTGTGAAAAGTGCAATTCATGAAGTTTGTGCAGGTCAGCTCAACAGGTAGAGTAAAATGTTAGGTTGGCTTGAATTTTCAGTTTATCAATTACAGTGCATAGAGTATTATTTAAGTTATTTAGAGTATTTATTAACTTATTTACAAACTTCATGAATTCAAAAATCTTCCACCTCATTCTCTCCTACACCTCTCCCACTTTTGCAAATTTTATTGCATAAAACTGTTATATAAAATAGGATATAATTTTTATTTTATTTTGCAAAGCATGCTGGCTCTTGCAAGATAAATTATCAGTATTGAAGCAGCAGCTGAAATGCTCCTGAAAATTTTTAATGTATGAAAAAAGCAAGTTATCTCACTTAGTAAAGAGCAACAATTCCTTATTTGCTTTATGAGATAACTGTGTATTGTATTTTGAATATTTACTAGACTATAAATGAGAAGAGAGAGACTGCCAGATATATCCCAAACCTCCCCCGGTTTCCAGTAAGATTGCTTTTGTATTCATGATGAAAGATATAGACGAGAGCACAGAAATTCACCAAGCTCTTTGTAAGTGTTGCTGCACACACAGGCTTGCTCAGTGTTACGAGTTCTAGACTTGGTTTATCAAGATGATGGAGAGTGCTGACCAGATACCTTCAGGGACCTGTGGGCTCCTGAGAAGTTGTTGGATTCCAAATCCCAACTGCAACAGATAGCATGGCCAATAGTCAGGGATGAGTTGAAGCAAACCCATCAAATCTCTGCTGAGCTACATGTTCCCCCTCTGCTTTACAAAGCTTATCACCATAAGGAAGGCTATCTCCCTGTTCAAGAGATGCATTTTCTTACCCTGAAGACAGAATAAAATAAACCCAAGTGTTGTTTGGCAGTGTGGCAGAATGGCATTGGGCTGCTCCCTAACTTCCCTAGCTATTCCACTATACCACTACAATATGATAAGCATGATGCTCACATAGAGCTGTTCATTTAAAATGCTGCTTTTAAAAAATAAAATAAAAATGTTGTGGTATGCACAAGAAGGAGACAATCTCCTTCCCATTTCAATAGAGCCCAGATCAAGTCCTGTTAACCATTACCTATTAGATTTTGCCAGCTTTACTGTGGGCAGGTGGACAAAATGGAAGCTACCTGGCAATCTGATAGTATATGGCATATATGTAGACAAAGCTGTCTCTGTGATGGATGGAAAACTTTAGCATGATGTACAATAAATTCATTCAGAGTCCCCTTTACCACCACACTGTTGCCCATTCAATTCTATGCTACAAAACAGTTTTGAAAGAGATTGATGCACTGTGTCCACCTAGTTGTCTCTGTAGCAATGTTGAAAAATATTGATGCACCCCCTAAAGCAACATTCTGAGCAGATGTGTCCCACCACAAGTTGTGAAGTTGTGGAGGCACATTAACCATTTCATCTGAACCTAATGAGAACAGAATATCAAAACATAGTGAAGTGCTGTTGTGCAAATATGCCTCTTTTACATGGAAAGGTTCATGAAATCCAAAGCAAAGCATCTCTAGAAATCAAAACTTTGCATTAAATCTTTTGCAGTTCATAGTAAAGGGAAGTTAATACATAATATTGTCAAAGAAGAGATGACCAACCAGCTTAGTGCCTTGCTAAAATAATTACTTTCTTACATATATCTGTAGATACAAGGTTATGAATACACTAGTACAGTTTAGGCAATTGTATCTCACCTTAGTAAGTCAAAGTATCATTGAGTCCTTCGTTCACATGTGCAGTCCTTTTGCTCATCCTTCTCCTTTGCAAACAAGCAGGGAACCCCTAATTAATCAGTTCCCTGTTTTACAATAGCTTCCCATTTCACCCGAACTTGGAAACTATGATTACTAGTTTTTGAAGAAGCCACAGAATTAAACCATTTTCAAAATATGATTTATTTCCCTGGTTTTCTCTGAAGCTGGTAACCATAGTCTCCCACTATGGAGAATGCAGGGAATTATGGTTAATTAGAGGTTTCCTAGTTTTTTCACAATGTGAGCCAACAGAAGAGTAAAGTGCATGAGCAAAAAGCTTTCGTATCTTGGCTTATTTAACTACTCTATGATATTTCAAACATGTCTAGTTATCATTCTTGCTCAATATGGAAACATTTCATATAACAAAAAAATTGCTTTGTTATGAAATTATAACTTTACTAGCAGTCCCATTTGTATCTGGTGTTGCTTGGGATTTTTAAGAAACCAACAAAATTCAATTTTTAAAATCGTTAGTTAAAATCTGTGCAGTTTTGAAAGGTTCAGTCTGCTATCTTGATTCAAAATGCTGTCCAGTTGGATCCCAGCATAGAAACCTGTTCCTTGATCTCAAGAACACCATGCAGAATTTAGTTACAATATCTTAAGAGGTGTCTAAATGCATAGAAAATAAATAACATTAAAATTATATGGTATGTTTCCTACGAACAACATATTAAAAGATCTTCAACCTGTAAAACAAAACAAAAAACCTTACCAAATTAATAAAAAGAAATATTAATATAAGCTACGCAGGTCAAAACGAAGTGTGCCTTTGGAGAGGTATATAGTTCACAGAGGACGTTGAGTTTATGATGCTGCTGTAAAGCTGTATTCAATGTATATACTGTAAATCTCTCTAGAGTCTTTAATGTATGTAAATTTTTGTAGGGTCTGTAATTGTAACTAATTTTGCTACAGCCCCATACACAAAAAGGTCATTCTTCGGAAGTGCTGATTCAATAAACCATAAGACACTGTCAATGTCTGGCAGCAGAATTAAGATGAAAAGATAGAGGAGGGGAGAATAACTATTTCAAAGCGGCCTAATAATAGCTAAGACAGGCAGTATCCTGAAATGTAGAAACCAGATCTGCATGAATAAGCATTTAATGTTTCCAGGATGTATTCTACTGTATATTTAGAAAGCTAAACAGCTGCTTCATATAGTATTCTACATTAGATCAGCTTTTTCACATGAACCAAGGTTACACTCACTGCTTCTTGCAAATTGTTCATATTTTTTAAATAATAATAATAATAATAATAATAAATGAACACAATTGCCATAACTGTGTTTCTCTGTATCCCTCTACTCTAAAATGTACTGCTCTTATATCCATTATCTTAAAGGACAGTTTCCTCTTTATGCCACTGGAAGCTGGCTTCATGTGCCGAGTTTAACCCCACCATATCTGTAATATATAGCATCAATTTGAGTTTCCCAGTTGCTTCTCATCACCTTGCCAGAGATCAGCCTCTCCCTGATATGGTAGGGCTAGTATGGGAACACTCCCATTTAGTGAAATAGAAATGGAAACTAGTTATACATTATGACCTCAGCAGGAGTAAGTACATACATTTAGGTCATTTTATTTTCCAACAGTCAGCACATGATTTGCATAACATGCATTTTGGCCGACAAAAGTGGGCTGGATGCATTCTATGAAATGGCATGGAAGCTTTACTTCCAGTCCTTTAAAAAAACACTAGTAATATGCCAAATTAGATTGTTTTAATGAAAGGACGTCAAACCGCCCCTCCATAGCTGTTTCAGATAATTTTCTTCAACAGTGCAGTGCATGAAGTAATGTAGGCAAAAACAAGCAACTCTGATCCCAAATTATTGATGTCTTAGTACACTTCTGGTATAGATAAGAAACTAGTCATTGACTTTAATGAATATGTTGTCCCAAATTGCAGTCATGCCTTAACAGGAGCTGTTCAGGAGATTAGGAGGGAAGGCATATGCCCTGTGGAATGAAGGTCACTAAAGAAGAGAAGATGTGCATGGCACATTGTATTAAATATTTTCCCTTTGGCTTCTGTTGCCATAGCATCTTCTTCTTTTTAACTTTGTTCTCTTGTAGGCCTCAATCATTCTATGACTCAAGTATATCAAAATACAGCTTAAGCCCTCTAATTTCATGACGTTAGACTACGTGTTTAATGCCATAGTACAAAATGACCACTTTTGACCAAAGGAAATGCTAGATATCTGGGATTAGCCTTTTTTGTGAAGTGGAAAGCAGAGTTTATGAATTAAGCTCTGGGTCAATGAGTGGACTGCACACAGATGAAGGTGATGGATGGCTGGTGAAGGACCCTATGTTAGAGGAATGGAAGGAAAAATCTCCCAGGGTGGGAGGCTGGGAGAAGAAATGGAAGCTCCCAGGTGAGATCTGGGAGGGTTCCCCTCTTTCTGTCTGAGACAATAATTAAGTGCTACCTGTGAGAGAGGACTTTGCATTCTTCTTGCTCTTTCTTTTTCTGTTTTTATTCTTGCTTTGTTTTTTATTTTGTTATGAAAAGCCTTAACAAAACCTTATTTAAAAAAAGAAAAGATCATAAATACATGTACAAAGAAAAAGAAAATTATGTAAAACAATAAAATGTTTTGAAAAACATCAAAATCCATAAAAACTACAATACGTAAAACATTGAACTCCGTAACATAAAATTCCACTCATTCAATACACTTCCACATCTACTCAGTCAACCTATATGTGCACAAATCTGTGTACCCACACTCATGTACCCTCAACAATTATAGAATCTAAATAAAACACTACATCCTAAACAAGCCATAAAGGAAAGGTATTGTTTTATCAAATCTCATCCTTCAGGGACTGTCTGTGCCAATAGTTATAACTGTACATATAACAACTGTCCATAAAACATGAATTAAAAGGATATTTAAACATATTTAATAGGAAGCGCTGTGTGCATAATGCCAACATTTGTCTTCCAATGTACATTTTGTGTAAACGTAATCTTCCAAGGGTTAATGCAAGAGGAATACTGGGATTTTTTTATTTTTTATTTACTCCTTTCTTTTATCAAACCTTTATTAGGCATTATGCAAATAAAAACATAAAAGAGAAAATAACATATAAAAACCTTGAAGTGTATATATAAAAAAAGGCAGCAGATGGCTACATACATATATATATATATACATATAAAATCGGTGGTTTTCCTTGTTAACCTGCTCCTTGGAGGACTGCTGCCAAAAACTCAGCTACCCCCGCCGTTACCCTTTGGTCAGCGTCGGATAGGTAAAATCCCACACATTTACCTTGCTGGGGTTCCAGACCACCCGAAAGAGGGGACAGCACGCGTTGACGGATCGTACTGTGCAATGGGCAATGAAAGAGAATATGCTCTACAGTGTCCGGGACATTCATAGAGCATCTGCAGAATCTCTTGTTTCTAGGAACGTTTTGATATCTTCCCCTGACAAATGCTGAGGGAAAAACATTTAAACGGGCCAGCATAAAAGCCCTACGTTGGGCTGGGATTATTAATTTAGTGACGTAATTGGCTCTACTATCTAAGATATTTAAATCATAGAATGTGGGGGAGCAAATTTTGTTTACAGCTGCCATAATATTTTGTCTCTCGACATCCTTTAGTCTAGTTAGGATATTATGAAAAATGTACTGCTCATTAGAATTGTACAGGGGCTCCAGCTCGATGCCTAAAGATTCAATTTTTTTTTCGAGGTGCTGATACCATCTTGATTTATAGGAGTCTTTGAGCAAATCAGCGAGCAGACTTGATGGAGGGCAGCGAAAGTGGCAGCGTAACCAGTACTTTATTGAGGTGGACCATGCCCAATATTCCAGTGTGTGTATGCCTATTTCTGCACACATTGTTTCATATTTGATCACGGCTGGGAGTCCAAGAATACGTCTCAAAAAGCTGGAATGAATTTTTTTTAAATCACTGTTATATGCTTGGACCCATAGCGGGATTCCATAAAGTAACTGGGATTGCACTTTTGTTTGAAATATCTGAATGGCCGCAGGAATAAATTGATTACCTATCTGATAATAAAAACGGGCAACTGCTGATGAGGTGCACTTTGCCTGTTTTATGGCATTTGTGCGATGGGTTACCCACCCTAGATTGCTCTGGAATAAGATTCCCAGATACCTATGGATTTTCACTTGTTGGATTTCTTGCCCTCTTATTTTCCACTTCTCTAATTTCCAACCATTCGAGAAGACCAAAATTTTTGTCTTCTCATAATTTATAGAGAGTTTGTTACATTCGCAGTAAAGGATCAGTGAGGATAAAAGACGTTTCAGACCCAGGCTCGTTAATGATAGTAGGACAGCATCGTCTGCGTATAATAAGAGAGGAACTGGCTTCTGATTAAGTTTAGGGGCATGTGATTCTATTTTTTGAAGGTAATCTGGCAAGTCTGATAGGAATAAGTTAAATAGAAAGGGGGCAAGAATACACCCTTGTTTTACCCCTTTCGAGTTTGGGATATCTGATGAAAGGTGACCTTTGGTGTTAAGTTTGACTTGACAGGTATTAGAAGAGTGTAGATTTTGCATTAGAATCAATAAGCGCTGATCAATTTTTAATTCTGCGAGTTTCCTCCACAACTTTGGGCGGTCAATTGAGTCGAATGCACCACGAAAATCTACAAAAGCAGCGTATATCTTAGATTGCCTTTGGGATCTGTATTTTTCAACCAGATGCATGAGTATAAGACAGTGGTCTAGTGTAGAGCACCCTTTGGAGAAACCTATTTGTTCTTTCCCTGGTAGGTTTAGATTTTTCATCCAGGTAAGGAGTTTAGATAAGAGGTGCTTAGCGTAGATTTTCCCTATCACTGATAGTAGGCTTATCGGTCTATAATTCCTTGGTTCTTTTGGGTCGCCATTTTTAAAGATTGGAATAATTATTGATCTTAACCATATCTCAGGTATGATCCCGTATTTATCTATAAGAGTAAACAGTTGAGCTAAGGGTTCTGCCCACCAATCTATATAGGTCTTAAATAATTCTATTGGTAGACCGTCTGGCCCTGGAGATTTCCCCAATTTGAAATTTTTAACTATCTCTCTAATTTCCTCTTCCTCTACCCTTGGCCACTCCTGGAGTTTATTTATTTTATTTTTAGGAGTTTCATTTCCTTTAAGTTCACTGTGTAGATTGTTAAATACAGATGTAAAATATTGGGACCATTTGGATTCTGCAATTGGTGGTAGAGTTAGTTGATTTTCGGCTTTCAATCCTCCATACACTAGGTTCCAGAATGCTTTGTTGTTTTTACTCTGAATTGAATCGAGTAATTGTAGCCATTTTTGGGTTGCGTATTTTTGTTTCTTTTCGGCCAGAATGTTGTGATATTTTCTTTTTCCATCAAGATAAGAGGGCTCTAGTTTAGTGCGATTATTTCTAAATGTTTGGCGCAGTTTTCTCTTTAGCTGGAAACATTCATCATCAAACCAAGGGCTAGCGCTATGTTTAAGTTCCCAAACTTTAGGTGGGGTACTAAGCTCTACAAACATTTGGAAGATTTCATTATAAATTTTCGGAATATCACTGTAGAGATTAGTGGTCTTTAAGTTGGATAATACTTGTTTTCTCAGGTTGGCTGTAAGTTTTTGCCCCACTGCTGCACTCATTTCCTGGGACCATTTTAGTTGGGTCATTTGTTTGTATTGAGAGGGTTCTATGATATTGTACTTAGTTATTTTGGATTCGTCCTTTAAGTTAATAGACAGCGATAATGGCTGATGGTCGCTTTCAGTGCGCGTTCCAATTTTGAGGTCCATGATCGAATTTATAATATTATAAGGGACAAGAATATAGTCGATGACACTGCATCCTCGGGGGGAGAAGTATGTAAACTCCCCGCTTCTATTTACTCCAAAGATCACATGCACATCTAAATTGAGCAGATGGTGACAGCTATATTTGTTGCATACCTGTTCATGAAATGTGAATACCTGCACATTAAAATTTCTGAAGATATTTACGGCGTTAAGAGCTTTTTAAAATTTATTCATACAGCATAGCTTTCTTGTGCTATTCTTCTCTATTTTCTTCTTCTTCCCACGCAGGTTACAAGGAAGTCATCTATAACTACTTAAAGTGTCTTTCTTTCTTCAATCAGACATAATGTGTTCACAGTAATAAGTGTAAAGTAAAGATCCTACTGAAGGCTTTAATTAAAGTTCACCTGGAATAACATTTTATTTTATTTACAATAACTTGCACACTGTTTCTGCAGCTTATTGTTAAATTCTGCTTAACTTATTTTTTTGAAAGTGAGCACCTGCACACTAAAGCAGTGTTTCCCAGTCTTGGGACTCCAGCTGTTTTTGGCTACAACTACCATCAACTCCCTAGCTAGCAAGACCAGTCGCCAGGAATGATGGGATTGTAGTCCGAAAACAGCTAGAAACCCAGTATTGGAAAACACTGCACTAAATGATGACAAGGACAAACTAAAAACATCATTCTGCAAGCCTAGCATCCGTCCCACGTTGCTGAACTACAACTCCTGAAACTGGCAGCAGCAACAACTGTGTTGATTGTCAGGCCATCACTTTGTATTTTGCACAATGTCCAAGTAAAACTGTATTCTGAGACATCAGCAGGGAGAGGAGACAGTTGCCATTTTAAAAGTTGTGAACATTCAGAGAAAATTTAGCAAATTGTCATTTTCCCTGGTGTGAAGGCTGAAGAAAAAGATATCACAGAAATGCCCAGGGAAGTTTCTGAGAAATTTTGACTTCATTCTAGTGTGCACATTATTTTTATAATTGTAACCATTATTTTAACTGTGTCATACTTCCCTTGCTGGAAATTCTTGTTTTTCCACTTCTAGTCCAGCTCTATTTCTTTTAGAAGACCCCACCAATATGAACGCCTTCCCTCTCAAAGGTTAGATTAATCAGCATGTTTCTTTGTATTGCCTCAAGCAGTGTGCTTAGTAATTGGATAATTTGTCTTTGCTTTCATAACCATAGCAGATGGAATCAGGGGACAGCTCAACTCATTTTGTCAGAACAGCCATCCATTTATTCAGAAAGTTAGTTTTCAGTGTGAAGTCTGAGAATTTGACACTGTGCTGTTTGATGCCATTGTGCTATGTTATGCATGTTATGCAATACAAACAAAGTAATGCATTCAATATGTAAAAAGAGTAGAAATAATTGAAAAGTATACTTGCTTCAGAAGGGGCTTCCCTGACAGAGGGAAAGCTTTTCTGGTGTGACAGATACCTTTGGTATCAAGATTGCTATTTGGGTTCAAAGCGAAAGAAAATGATTGTCTGATTGTGCTCATGCTAATAGCTGTTCTATTATTTCTAAAGCCGTATCACATCCTGGAGCAAATTTTATCACTTTCCACAACACTGTGCCAAGAATTCCAGTCCAGTTCCAATGGGAGGGGAATCCAATATTCCATTTGCTTCACAGTTATTGAATGGATTTGTTCTGGTGATTATTAGTAAACAATTTTGTTATGAGGGCATTAACACACCATTTAGTGACATTCTGGACTGAAGTTGCAACACTGCACTCCTAAAAGTGAAATCATTGGAAATTACAGTCCAAATGAATGCTTCGAGTCATAAACTTTATACAATTTGTGTGACTTCCTATGAATGCCTACAACAAAATGTTTCATCTGACACCAGCAAGGGGAATAGCTACCATTGCCTTTAAGAGTGCTTACCCATAGAACAAAGTGAATGGCACCGCCACTGGCACCCAAGGGGATGTTCTTTTATTAGACTTCAGCTGCTCACAATGGGTTTATTTGAGAAAAGAATTCATGTCCGAGAACTACCAAGGTGGTTGTGTTAAAGAATCTTTAATTGGCTTGGTGCAAGTCTCATTTGGCATCTTTAAAATGAATTTCTCTGTAGAAGAACTCTAGAAAATACATCCATAGGGATCTTTGTGACAGGGCTTATCAAGGAAAGAATTTTAAATGAGGAATGCACATACAGGAGGCTGCCACCAAGTTTGGCTCTAGCCCTTCACTCCTCTTGACGTGGCGCATGTGAGGACATCATGTTGGGACTCCTCAACTTTTTTTCAGAAGCTGGCACCTCTGAGCCCCTTGGTCATACTTTTTGTATGTGGTCTGGGTATCATTTATCTCAATACAGACAAGTAATGCATTTGCAGTATCCCATCCCAGAAAGCATGAGAAAGGGCACTGTTTCCTCCTAGGCTGTAAGCACTGAATTTTGATTTGCACTAACTGACACGCAGAAGAACTACCACAACTTTGAAAAAGATAATATTTTCAAGTGAAGCATAGCTGGTACCTTTTAGTATGGGATAAACTATATATAAAGGAAAGAGAACACAGTAGCTTAAAGGAATCAATAAAGGTGACCACAAACACAAAGCTCATTTGCAGCTGAAACTTCAGAGCCACAGAAAAGGGATTATAAATGTGAAAGAGGACTGAAAAATAAAGTTAGGTGAAGATTTACTGATAAAGTTAGTGCTCTCAAGCAATGCTCTCATGAAGCAAAGTAAAACAGTTGCATCACAATCAATAACTTGTGACTCAAAAGAAATACAGTAAATGGTTTTGTTTTGTTTTTTTAAAAAAGGGGTTTATTGACAACATCCATAATGTTTTGAGCTAAAGCATTCTTTTTAGTCTGGACATTATTTAGTTCAAAGAATATCATAACTGCATAGCTCCTATGGAAAAGATTCTCTTTAAATTGCACATCTTGCCAATTTGTTGCTCTTTTTCTCCCTTGACTACCATTTCTTCTTCTTCACCCTTATCATTAGCCTCATTTACTCTTACTGTCATATTAGGAATGGTAAGAACCAAAGTGATATTGTTTACAGAATCCATAATGCCACTGACAGTTTAAGTGTTTTGCCACTGGAAAAATCAAACACGTTACCGATTAAGTAGTTAGTACTAAAAGCAAAATAGGATTATGGGCAACAGCTTTCAGAGAACTGTGGGCACCGAGCAGTATCACAATTACTTGAGCAGGTTCACAATGAGGGAAATGGAATGTGCTTTTCCACCACACATGAAAACCAGCTCAGAACTAGGCAAGCCAGTGGCGTAGCGTGGGTTGTCAGCACCCGGGGCAAGGCAAGTAATTTGCACTCCCTAACCCGTGGATTTGCGCCCCCTAACCCGTGGATTTGCGCACCCTAACCCTAACCCCCAGATGTTGCGCCCGGTGCGGTCGGCCCCCCTGCACCCCCCACGCTACGCCACTGAGGCAAGCAGCTTCATCTTACCTTTAGCAGCCATTTCCTTGATAAGGCTGCAAATAAATTTTGTACCATCCGGACTTTTAAAAGTGTCCCCCAGTGGCGGAATGGATCAGTGTGCTGTAACCTGAAGGCAGGTGGTTCAAGCCCACCCAGGGACAGCTGTAGGTGGGATTATTGCATGGCATGGTGTTGGACCAGATGATCCTCAGCATCCCTTCCAATTCTACAATTCTATGAAAACTGCATCAGCTACTTCTTTAGGTTCACTAATTTCTCCTAGACTCATATATGTTTCCCATTTTGTAGCAATGTATTTTCTACTCTCAATTCTTGACAAGCCAAAATAAAATAACAGAACAACTTAAACAGGTCTTGCCTCTTACTCTGTTCTACCGGTTTCAGATGCTTCTATTTTTTATATTTCCAGATGCAGCGTTCCAATCATTGTTCTTCCACTGCAAGCTGCAAATGGAATTGATTGTCCACACTTGGAAGCTCTAGTGCTATTTTTGGTGTGAAAATCTCATTATGTTCCATCCATGGACACAATATAGCTACCTCTCATTGGTTTGCAATCCCATCCCCAAAGCATTTTAAAATGGATACTTCAAGGGAGGTTTAGACCACATTCTGGTCCACTGAGTGGCATTACTCTCACAGTCTATGTCATTATTTTTTTTATTAAATCTAGGGGGTTTGTGGGATTTTGGAGTAGTATTTTGTACATTGCGGATACCATCCCTTTGCCATGTCCCTTTGTTGTTAGGAGGAGGTTTTCAAAGGTTGTCAGGGGCCTAGTTGCTGCTGATTTTACTACTGGATTGTTTAAGAGGGCATGTAATCAGTGGTGTGTTAGCCAGGGTATTTGTGTGTGTCCTAGTTCATCTTGTATTTCTTGTGTTGATAAGGGTTTGCTATTTTTGTAGAAGTCTGTTAGGCAGTATAAGCCTTTGGTTTGCCAGGTTTTTATCTGGAGATTTTGTGCTGCGTGATGGAATAATGGGTGGTGTGCCAGGGGAATTAGTGGGAATGAGGTTGGTGACAGTTTACCTACTTCTGCATTCCATGCTTTAAGCATGGTCTGTGTGAACCTGTTTAGTGTTGTGGGAATTTTCCTTTGTTTGGGAGGAATGGGTATGCTGTGGTGTGGGTACTTTCAATTGTGTCCCTCTCCAGGTGTACCCATTGTTTTGTCTCATCTTCTAGGATATACAGGATTATGTTGCGTACTTGGTTGGTGATGTAATATGCTTCTATGTTGGGGGTTCCCCATCCTCCCTCTGAGGAGCAGAGGACAACAATCACACAAGAAATATGCAAAATAATTAATCAAGTATTAGAAGTCACCCCAGAACTGGCCCTACCAAACATCTTCCAAGATAATAATGCCCACTCACATCATAAAGAGCTCATAACCCACCTACTCTCAGCAGACAGAAACATCATAGCCAGACACTGGAGATACCTGTCAGGAGTAAGCATGGACCAATAGTATCAAATAGTATGGGAAACAGTCTTATTAGAAAAACTAACCAATAAACTGAAACTGGCACAGGGACAAATAGAAGACGACGCCTTCACCCTGGTATGGCACCCCTTTTTCACATACACAGCCCAACAAGACAACGACAAGAATCCGCCAACAGCATACGAATCAATCTGGCTAACCTGATTCAAAAACACCCACCCACCCCACTCACACATGAAAACAAAGTTCACCACAGCCAATCACAAACAAACAACCACACCCTAGGCTAACCCCAACCTCTCTCACCACCATAGGAATACAAGCAAACAGTAAAGAGAACCCACACAAGCTGACACAAAACCCCACACATACACTAAGTAGAACAGAAGCATTGCCACCCCACCCCACCCCCACTCACCATGCCCTCCACTACCTCTTTCCCCCTTTTCTTCCTAATGTAACACTAATGTCTCAACAAATGAAACTGATCTGTAGAAAATGTAACTTGAAAAAAGAGATATTGCAAATACTTTTGTAAACCAAGAAATCTTTAATAAAAATATGTTTTTGTTGTTGTTTTTAAAAAGTGGGTGCTTCTCAGTGTGATTTTAGCATTCTGTTTTGTGTGTGCTCCTGTGTGTTTAACAGTTTCAAAAACAGTGAAATTGCAAAAAAAACACCATAGTTGTGTTTTGTTTTTAAAAGAATTCCAGCAGCAAAGGGCTATAGTACTGCAAACGTTACATAATTATGGTCAGAACCTACACACCTGTACTTGGAAATAAGAGCTGCTGTCTTCAATGCAATCTATTAATTAAATAGCTAATTGAGTGTGGGTTGAAGAAACTTCATTCCAGGAAGCAATTAATTAAGGCTGAGAGCCAGTAGATCATGCAAAAAGGCTTGTGGCGCAGCTCTGAAAGTGGAAGTATATAGCAAGAAACAGAGAAAGGAGATTCCACACACCCCTCCCAATAACTTCTACCTTCTCCAGGAACAATTCCCACCACTGTGTCACAATGGCACATTTTCCCTTCTACCCCAGCTGCAATTATTTTCTTTCCCTCTTTAATGCAACTGTGTAAAGGACAAAAGCAGAAGCAGAAGTGGGGAAACACTGATTAAATAGCAGTACACTGCTTACACTGTCACCTGGATTCCATGTAAAAAGAAGCAAAGATATTACAAAAGCTAGAAGCACCATTCTACCACCACTGTATCTTAATTGATACTGCTTTCCAACCCTACCCTACCTTTTGGAATTCCCACCTGTTCACATGTTGGACAGATGCCATCTCTGTTTTCTTTTCAGCACTTACTGAAGATCTTCTTCCCCTTTCAAAAAACCTTTTGAAGTAGAAATAATCTGCACTGGAATTGTGTTTAGATGTCTTAGATTTTGCCTCCCTTTGCTGCTTTGGGAGGAAGGGTGGGGAAATAAATAAATAAATAAATAAATTTCCAGCAGTTGTACTACCCAGTAAAAAAATCACATTACTTTATACACCTCATGATGAGAACTGGTTCTTTAGTTCTGTAAGGAAGACAACAAGCACACAAGACTGCAGCAACTTCAAATATTTTATGAATAATGATTTCATGATCATCACTGCATAATTTCAAAGCTTATCTGAAGTCTGCTGGATTCCAGGGTAAAATGCATTTGGTAAATTGATTCTCTGCATGACTGCTCTACTCAGATTTCCCCACAATTTTCTGTTAATTTCCTAAACAGAGTATATAATAATCTTTAGAACTACATTTTACAATGTTCTCCATGTACCTGACCTTTGTCATTTTAAAAACCTCCATCATTTCTTAAATGGTAATAATACACTCCAAGGATCAAGTTTTTAAAATGATATTAGTGTCATTTGTCATTCTATATTGCCATCTTTTTTTTTAACTGCTGAGTGCTAATAAGTGCTTGCTGCTGAAGAGGTTTACATTTAACATCTGTCACTGGCATCCAAAAGTAGCACCTACAGGGAACTGTCATATTGTTATTCTGTTCTCTAAACTACTGAATCTGTCTCACATCATTTACATACAGATAGTTGTAAGCATTCATTATTTCATTCCACTGACTGCTTTGCTATTTCCATGTATAATATCTTTTAATGGGCCTTAAGAAAGACAGTATTATTTGGATTTATGGTAGCTTAACATAAAAAACAGACAGCTAACATTTCCTGCTCACTTTAAGTCTTTTTTAAAAAAAACTCTCAGAAGTTACTCATGATTCATAGCGTTTTGAAATAAATAAATAAACATGAGAGTGGTGTGTTATTGTTTTTTTTAAAAAATAGATTTTTGAGGCATTGTTTTAGAATCTCATGAAAAACTGCACTGTTTCTGTATGTTGGCAAGTTATAATTAATCACTTTTATTTAGACAAATAAATGTGTTAGTTCACCAATTTTAGTATAATCATGTTACACCTACTGTAGGTTTTCTAAGTTATCACATGAAACATTACTGCATTTGTCATGCACAAATGAATCATAAAAAAGCCAATATCCACGGTCCAGTAAAAAACCCAAACTACACTTCACTGTATAAATTTCAGTTACATACTGGTCAGAGATTATTCCTAGTTTCAGAAAGCATTGAAACCGCAGCATATTAAAACACAAGTACATCAACACTAGCAGTTGAGGGCATGGCATTAATAAAGCTTAAGCTTCCTTTGCTCTCTTATACATGGGAGTCCTGGAGCATCATGATGTGTGTAGACAGTCCCATCTAGGCTACAACTTTGCATTATATTCAAGTTATTTAGTAGAGTTAGAGCCTTCCTACTCTGAGCACATGCATTGAAGCAAATATTCTAGGACAGGGGTCACCAGCCTTTTTGGACAAGTGGATACATTTCTAAATTTGAGACAGTGCTGTGGGCACCAGTCCCAAAATGATTGCCTCAGGGGTGGGGACATTGCTTAACACAACATGGCTGCCCTGGGAGTGGATGACATAACACAGAATTTATGTGACTGCAGTGATTGTTGTCCTCCCCCTCTCCCAGCAGCTTCACGCTTGCTTTGAGAAGTCATCTATATCTTGCTGGTCCTGAATGTAGAGATACAGGGCTAGCTGTACAAATCGGCTTCCTTAAAAATGCTCATAAATAAAGCTATTTATAAACAGAAAAACATTTTTAAAGCTCCCCACTATACGAATCCACTGTAAGAAAAATGTTTCCCGGTCAAGAGGCACATGGGCCCAGAGAGTCTGATGCAACTCAGAACAAAAAGTTGCGCCCTGTGTTTCAAGCACTAAATTCAACATAAACACTCAAAGAAAAATATGAGCTTCCTATATAGATACCACATTACCATATGAAACAGGGTGTACCTCATTATCATAGGTGCATTATTCCACAAATCCATTACTCCGTACATCCATGTGACATGAAGTCCAAACTGATAGTATACATGTGTACTTATGAAAAACTGGCATATGTAGTCACCCCATGTGATTCAGTGTAGTACCACATAAGGAGTACACACAATTTCCTGAACATTAGATATCTCTGTGTGAAGGTTTGTGTGCAGCATTTTCAGCTCATTCGCTGAAAATGCATTTTCTCTTGTTTATGGTTTTTAAGAAGTATATGTATGCAGCCTGAGCATTGTAATCGTAACCCACTAGATCCCCTGGAGGAGTGGGGGTTAGGAAGGAGTGGAGATGCCTTTCTGTTGGCATAAAAGCACTTCCTCTCTGGAATCTCTGATTTGACCACAGAGGTAGACCTATGGCTAGCCCTTCTTTCACTGGCAGCACACAGGATTAGGCCCTGAAAATGGCAGGGCAGGATGAGACAGAAGTAGAGCTACTGGATATAGATATAAATAGAAGTTTTATTTATTGCAAAAATCCTTTCTGATTAAATGCTTTATTTTCCCTGAGCACAAAGAATGAAGTCTGGGGTGGTGGGTGAACTTAAAAGAAGGAATACAAAGAAAAGAGACAAACAAAGAAGAATGATGCAAATACCACAATCATTACAGGCTTGTTTTTACCAATAATCATTCTAAGACCAACATTATTCCCTCAGAGAAACCTATTAAAAAATTCAAAATCCTGGATTCCATGACTGCTACTGAGCACCAAACTGCTGTTATTGTTACACATAACCTATTGTTATACCTAGTGGTCTATAGGAAGTACAGAATGGCCACAAAGGGAATTGGCAACATTGGTTTCCCCTCGAGCATCGTAACTAGTCTAAATATAGCAGTATCTTCAAAAATGTTAGTATTTATTATGCTATATACATGGAGCAAACTGCAACTTTCTGTTGAACAAAGCTACTTACAATGAAAGAGTAGGAACAAAAAGCAAAACGTAAGCAGAACCAGAAATTAAAAGTATTCTCCTCTTTTTTTATTCATCATGCGTAATAGCTATATCTACACCAAACAGCCAAGATATAGGTAAGAATTATAACTATGCAGTACTGGAAGTTTTATGAGGGGTTAACTGTATCATTACATGGATTTCATTGACAAGGTAATGTTGATAACACAAGCATACCACCAATATCATAATGTTTTTATTCAAAAAAGCACTGTATAAGATACAGTGTACCGTAGATAGAATAGGTGCAAAGGTGAAACCCCAAAGTGTGCACCTTCCCTATGAGAAAATGTCTTATTTGTAAAGGAGTGAGTGGAACTGCAACACACACACACACACACACACACACACACACAGACACAGACACACACACACACAGAGTTCAAGATTATGTGCTAAGTTTTAAAATATTTTCTTTGTTTTATCTTACTACAACCCTGCAAAATAGGACACTGTAATTCCTTTTGGAACTGATACTGATGAAGTTTTCTTACACAGAAATACAAACACTTTATACATGTCATGTATATTCAATATTCAAGCTCACATTGGCTAGAAGAGTAAATTCCCAAACTGTGCTGCACACACTAGTATTCTATAAGAGAACTGCTAACGTTTGGTGAGAAATTAAACTACGGTATTTTTCGCCCTATAGGATGCACTTTCCCCCCTCCAGCCACCATCCCGCTGTTCCCCGACCTGGTTTGGATTCCCCGACCTGGTTTTTGGGGGGAAATAAAGGAAAATTTCCCCCCTTTATTCCCCCCCCCAAAAAACACTAGGTGCGTCCTATGGGCCGGTGCGTCCTATGGGACGAAAAATACGGTAAGTCATACATTCACAAAGAAAGATACTGATCCCACATCTACATGGCTGATATAGGTACCGAAGAAATGCTCCGTAGTTCAAGCCTAGAACACTGGTCTCAAAATATGACATCTTGGCAATGATGGAAAGTTGGGCAAATGCATTGCATCAAGAGCCATTCATGTAGAACTTATTTCTGTAAAAAAAACCCAAGTGCGTAATATTTTATGTCACATTCACACAAAAAAGTAGCTGGATAGGGCTAGTATCTGAAACAAAAAAAAAGTGGAGACTCCTCTGGGAAAAAAAAATATTTACAGTATTTTTTGCAATACTGTATATGATTTTTGCTAATAATGGCAACATGGAGGACATTTTGGACAAAGGAACAAAGCTGTATTTATGTTGATTTATAATGGCAGTGCATCAATTCATGTTAAAATCTGACATGTCTTGGGCTGACTTTAATGAAAACAAAAGCCAGACACCAAGGGAAACAAATTCAAATAAAGATACAGAATAACATTTAGAGTATGGATGTAGCTAAGAATTCCACTACACTAGCTTTTACTTCTGCATTGCTAGCACAGAGATGGGAAACCTTTTTCAGCCCAAGAGCCCAATTCAGTCTTTGTTAACGTTCATGGTGCAAATAAAGGTGGGTTGAACCCATGCAAGAAGTGGGTAGGCCACCATCCCCTGCACAAACACTTGCAACACTCGGGAAAGGAGGATTAACCTGTTACATCCTAGCTGCAATCTCCACAAATGTCACACACAAGCAGAAATATATCTTGGATAGTAGGTTATATTCAAACCTAATTGCCATGCAGGCATTGATTTTCAGCAAGGGGTCAGTCACGTAGCTCAGGAGAGTTAGCCCCCTCCCCCCAATGCTCCTCTCACACAGCTAGGCTTAATGAAGTTTTGTTTGGCAGCAATGAAAGTTTTATAAAAACAAGCTTAATTGCCGCACAGGGCAATTGGCAGTGCTGCCCAGGCAGGGGGCGCCCCACGCTTGTTCTAAAAGTGTAGCTGTGACAGTGACGTGCAGAAAAGGGCTTTATGATATACACTGTTCCTAGGCTTAACAGGCACTCAGAAGAATGTGCTGTGAAACTACACAGCATAAAAATGTATATATATGGGAGCCTCTAAAACTGAGGTCTTGCATTTCAATTTTAATGCAACACTGAAGCTCATTTTTATTTATATTTGTCAGTTTGTCATAAATACTAATGATAAACAATTTCAGCTGTTGTTCATTGCCTAGCAGTCTAACATAATACATCATTGTTTAAATTAGCAACACTGCCTTTAATGATGCTTTCAATTATGGTTCTCTCCAAGTTTGCCTGTGTGCACAAATTAATTGTAGACTAGATACCAAATAAAACACCATGATGGAAACTATATTTCATTATTTCATCTTTATTACCAAAGGCTTTCTCGCACTCACAACAATACATTATTACTTACTTCACCAATTGCGATAGGCTACTATTTGTAACTTGACAGGATGCCACTGTGGTAGCACTGCTTGACTATTTTATGCCACTAGGAAGTCTGCAATGGCCTTCACTAACTCACAAAATTAAATCTTCATTGTACCCATGCAGCTGAGAGAGTAGAATATGAAATAAAATATATGGAGACACTTTATTTTATTACAAAAATAATATTTAAATTGATCCAGTTTCATCTTTTTGCATATATTTCCTTTAGGGCATCTGAGGATCTTGTAACCTTTTAGGAGGCTTGCATCCAAACAAGTCTCTATTCTGCTACATAAGCTCATCTCCATAAATTCATCTCATCAAGTCCCCAAGGATATTTTTAAAAATGTGTATCAAAGGATTGCTGCCAATAGCCCAACAATCCTGACACTCCAGCAGTAAAACTAGAGTAAAATTTACTCTGCACCTTTGCCATAATATATCCACCTATGTCCAACTGAGCAAAGTTGTAATAGCTCTTGGCAGAGTGCACATTTATCTTGGCTGAAAAGCTGTCAGTAGCAACACAGGGGGTGTCAATTGGCATGAAGTATGTGATGCAAGCACATTTGCCAATTACATGCATTAGGCCTCATAATGACTGATGTCACTAGTGCAGTATAGCAATAAATTACCTTAAGGACACTAATTATTATTATTCCCTTCAGCTGAATTTATTCTTTGCAAAATTGCGAATTAAACCTATACAAAGTTTCATTTCCTACACCACAAAGCCCAGATACAGGTAATGGAGCAACAGCTGAATGAAGAGTCAGGATACTATGATTTTCTAGGGTAGCCGTAACCAACATGATGCCCTCCATATGTTGGTAGGCTACAACTCCCGTCATCTCTTATCATTGCCAATGCTCTTTGGGGCTCATGCAAGTTGAAGTCCAATAAGCAGAAACAACAACACACTCTGCTGGTGCACTGATTTTGTACTTCCATTGCCTCAACTGTGTTGGATCAACAAGAGAAACAGATATGTGTTAGCTCCCTGTTGGATTTCTTCTTGTAGATGTTGACAACTCTAAAATTAGGGTACCATCATAGCACCCTGAGATACCCACTGCCAAGTCTCCCAGCTACTCCCAATATTTAACAAAATACGCTTTCCCCCTTTTCATTTATGGGGAAGGGTTTGCTTTTTTATCTATTGTATTAATTTTGTGATACGTGTAGGTGCTTTGCCTGCTTTGGGGGAATTGTGAGAATCAGTTTTTCATTTGTGAAATCAGCATTTTGTTGTACCCACAGCAATTTGAGATTTCAAATGTGTCCATGGCCACAACGAGATTAAAATATTTGCTTCTGGTTAATTGACACTTCAATTTATATGTTGCTCTATTGACTGAACCGATAGAAAGGTGTATCCCTAAAAATTATGCTCAATAAATTGGTGTACAATAAAAAGTGCAATAAGAAGACTTTTAAGTTCTCCTCCTTATTGTAACCTTTCTCTAGCAGGGGCGATTCTTCTGCTTCAGGCATTTTTATTCTTTCAGTAATACTCAATTGACACCACTCGGGCCAGCTGCCCAAACATTCACCAGTCTGTTTGTATTGACATAACCTCATTGAACTCTACTGCATAAAGTGGGATCTAAACCAAGAGCTGCACTGCAGAAAAGAACAAGAAACAAAAATATCTCATGTTCTATTCCTGTGAGATGAATAACATCACTCAAGGTAGTTATATTACCGAGGTTTACTTAATTTAAAAATTACCAGCCTAGAGAATTTTGGCAGGGAGACAGATGTTTTGAATTACTAGCTTTAGGACTTTTAGAGGGTAGTTCATCCTAGAAATTTGCCTTCCATTAGTGGAGAGACATTACAATATTCTGACAAAGCAGTAACTATTTTAACAAGGGGAAAGTGTAGGGCTCTAAACGCCTTGCTAGTTAAAAGCCTTTAATCACTTCACTGGTGCCAGCTGCCACAAGTGAAGTTGGCTCTCTGCCTCCCCCAAAATACACCCCGGTATTGAAATTGAACCTGCATCTTTTTTCACTATCCTTCTACTTTCTCCTCTAATCACAATCATGCTATCTATTTTTCTCCATTATGTCTCATTTGACCTCTTTCAAATTTCTTTTACATTTAGTATTTTTAAAACATTGTCAAGGTCTCATATCTCACTTAGAGATATAAGCTCAGTTTAAAAGATGATCTCACACAGTGCATAGTTCAACTATGGAAGTTAAGACTCCCAATGGCTACTAGCCATGATAGATGTGCTATCCATAGTCAGAGACAGAATGCTTCTGAGTATCAGTTGCTGGAAGCCATAGAAGGGAAGAGTGCTCTTCTGCCAAGGTCCTGCTTGTGGGCTTCCCACAGACATCTGAATAGCCATTCTAAGAACCAGATGCTGGACTAAATGGCCTGATGCAACAGGCTATTCTTATGTTCTTAAAACATAGAACTGCAAAGTTGGAAGGGACCCTGAGAGTGATCTCGTTCAACCCCCTGCAACTCAGGATTTTCAACTGAAGTATACATTACAGGTAGCCATCCAACTTCTGCTTTAAAAAAATCCAACAAAGGAGTGAGTCCTCAGTGTTTCGAGAAAATATATTTCATTGACAATCTGTCAATCCTAAACAACATTTGATCATAAAATGCAGTTTTAATTTATTTTAGTACAGTAAACCTTCAACTTACACAGGGGTTATGTTCTGGAGATAGCACCTAAGCCAAAATTGCATATGGTAATACCTCCTCAAACGTCTGCCTTGTCTAGCGGAACGGGTTACTTCCGGGTTTGCCGCTCACGCATGTGCAGAAGTGCTAAATCATGCACCGTGCATGTGCAGAAGCGCAAACCGCTCCGTGTGCATGCGCAGACACGGAGCTTTGCCCTGCATCCTTTTCAGCTAGTGGCTGGGGCTGCAGAATGGATCCTGGTTGCAAAACAGAGTATGACTGTATATTCAAAACACACTGGGTGCATTGGCGAGTGGTATGGCCAAAGTCTTTTTTTCCTTTGATGCACTGTATATGTAGGAAAATACACTTCTCATTCAGCTAAACCCAATTATCTTGTCTCTGCATGCAGGTTTAGCACCTAAGGGTGCTATGAGTGAATGAATTGCATTTTGTTTTTTCACACACACAAAAAAAATCAATAAACTAGTGCAAGGAACCTCTGGCTATGAGGGAGACAAATATTCTCCTTTGGAGAATATTATTGGTCAATGGAAACAAAGAGCAAAAACTGGGGCGGGGGGATTGATTTACTGTAACTTCTTCAGTTGGGGGGGGGGGAACGTGTCCATGTGTGAACTTTGCATGCAATACATTTTGTCAGTGTAGCTATGTACCCAGCTGTATTTTAAGAGATATGTTTTTAATCTTTATAATTTTGCACCAATGCTGTCTAGTGTAAGGATATTTTGAAGCTGATAATTGTTTCCCAAGGTCAAGGATATAAACAAATACCTGAGAATGAATGTCTAATGTGCTGATTTCACTAAAATGAAAGCAGAAGTTTAAAACGTGGGTTGCTGGCAAAAATCCAGTAGCAAAAAGGTTAAAGCAGCCTGCGCATTAGAAATGTTGCAAATTAGCAATCTTACAAATAATCATCTTTACCAAGCAGTAACTGTTCTAATCTTTATTAGAAATACCTATTACCAATCAGAAAAAAACAACTATTTAGATGGTGCATAGTATAAACGGAATATTCATGCAGGGTATGACAGAAAAACTTTGGAGCACTGCTTTCTTTAGAATAAAACATATTTGTTCACCTATTGCCAAGATTGTAAGGTTGCTGCTCCTCTTTAGGCTCAATCCCAGGCTATTCTGCCTGCCTAGCTTCATACTTGTGCTACCCCTACTCTGACATGGGGTGGTGATAGTGATTAGTCACATTAGTATTGATTCTGTCGAACTTTTCAGCAGTTTTGATACTACATCCCTCCTGGAGTGCTTAGCAATAGCTCAAGTCCTTCCTGGAGGATAGGTTTTAGAAGGCATTTCTTGGGGATTTCTGCCGGTTGTTGTGTCCATTTGTTTACAGTATGGCACCCAAGGCTCCATTTTATTCCCTTTGTCATTTAAGATCTACATGAAGCCACTGGAAGAACCAATGGGGGGGTTTAAATATGTGGATAATATACATCTCTCTTTCTCCTTTCTGTCCAATTCCAAGGAAATACAGTGGTACCTCGGGCTACATACGCTTCAGGTTACAGACTCCACTAACCCAGAAATAGTACCTCAGGTTAAGAACTTTGCTTCAGGATGAGAACAGAAATCATGCTCCGGTGGCACAGCGGCAGTGGGAGGCCCTATTAGCTAAAGCAGTGCTTCAGGTTAAGAACAGTTTCAGGTTAAGAACAGACCTCCGGAACGAATTAAGTACTTAACCTGGGGTACCACTGTAGTGGAAATTCTGAATCATTGTCTGAACATGCGCACTCCTGTACAACAAGAATGACAACCATAAAATAGGGTTGCCATCACATGAGCCTCCCATTCTAGGGTAAGTCTCTCTAAAAAGGCAAACTCCCTAGCCAACATAACTTGCCACCATTCCTCCAACAAGACTTAGTCACATACCGTACTTCCTGGCACTTTCAAATGCATAGTGAGAGTCCCTTCTGCTGTGCCAAGTCTACCAGAAAAAGCAAAGCAATCTCCTTTTTAATTAGCAGATTTCCACAATCTTCTGGCTATGTGTAAGGGGTTGCTAATAGCCTAGGCTATTACTATTGGAGGGGGCATAAACTGTTTCTCTGAAACCTTTGGTTTCTTAATGGCCTCTTACCTAGGCTATCACCTCAGCAGGGAAGCTAGTCTGGCTATTCCACGAATCTGAATCCTTAAATTTTAACAGTTGCTGGGCCCAGGAATTAGAATGGGCATAGTATACAGCCTACTTCCCCCTTCCTCAGTCTCATAGCAGTATTCTGGTAGAACCCACCACCACCACCCTGCTATATTTCAAGTTGCATTTGCAAATTGCTGTGCACAACATGAAGTAGGTGGGCATATATTTACCCCATGCACATTCAGTTTTCCCGCACCTCCACTTCCCCCCTGCCCATCTCCTATTCTCATAGTTATCATATGTGCATGTGCAATGGCTGACTTAAATGTACACACCTCATTTTCATTGGAGAAGTGAATGTGCTTTAAAATTTTCAAATAGGATGGAAGCAGGTTTGAGGTCAAATGCATCAAACAGAAGTATTTCTCAAGAAAACTACAGGATAGATATGGACTGTGGAGAACAACATGTGTACATAGCTTCAAAAATCCAGCAGTGGGATCACACTGGAGCCAGAGTAAACGGTAGTGTGTACACAGCCTTAAAGGAAACTCTGCTACCTATGAACCCACCCATCATTCAAGATCAGTCAAGGAGGCACTCTTAAGCAGCTCACTATACCCGAGGCATGATGGTAAGGAACATAGTGTTGTGCCCGCACAATGGAACTCTGCTCAGGAGCTCCATCTTTCCCCAACTTTTAAAGACACGTCTGTTACGGCAGAAGTTTTCAAATTACTGTGGTTAATTTTATATAGTATTTCACCTGCCATTTCAGCCAGCACTTGGTTTGTTTTATTGGAGCTGTATTTAATTAGCTTTTCAAAAATATTGTATTCCATTACACATTGTTCCCCATCTTAAGCATCTGCTGACAGAAAGATGGGATATAAATGGACTTAAGCCTCTTCTTTCGCCCCAAGAAGCACCTGAAACCAATTGCAGCAAGGTAAGCAAAATTATGCTATTGTGTTTATAATGCATTCAGAAAACCAAACAAAAACAGATGTATTTCCTCCTTGCCAGAGTCCAATGATTATTAGCAATGTATTATAGTTAACATAATGTTGCACACCACTATTATGCTTAGCTATTTTCACCCATTTCTTTTCTTTTACCTGTCTCTAGAATACTCATTTCACTGCTTTAAGTGTTCAAAATCCCATCCAGTTTTGGCATCCAGAAAAGCCCATGTGTGCAGTTCTGCATGCTGTCAGATGCAGGTAGCTTCTCTTTGAGCAGCAGCAATGCTTTCCACTTCACAATGCACTGTTCCTCAGGGCCCTCTGATCTTTGGGGGAGGAATGTTTCCAACTTCTTATCCACCTATTACCATGAGGTCCCAGGGTAAGTTACAACAATTTTAAAAGACAGTATTAAAAACAGTTAAAACAGATTTCCATCAAGGGAAAAGGATGGGTCCTAAAATATATATCTCAAGTGTCAAACGACTAGGTAAGAGATGGTTGCTACTACTGAAAGCAGGAGCTGAGAAGTCTTTTGTGGCTTTTTTTGTAAATTTTTATTATTAATAATTTATTTATTTAATTTATATACTGCACTATACCCGCAGGTCTCAGGGCAGTTCACAGAATGAAATCAGAATATAAAACCACAAAATACAAAATAAAAATAAAAACAACAGCCCAATAACCCCCCTCCAACACACACACACACACACACACACACACACACACACACACTTTAAAATGGCGCAGGATGTCAATCAAATCAACCAAAGGCCTGGTTAAAAAGGAACGTTGTTGCCTGTCACCTAAAGGTATGTACAGTGGTACCTTGGTTTATGAACTTAATCCGTTCTGGAAGTCCATTCTTAAACTGAAACCATTCTTAAACCGAGGCGTGCTTTCCTTAATGAGGCCTCCTCCCGCCCGTGACCTTCCACTGTTCAGTTTCTGTTCTTTTTTTTTTTTTTAAATAATATTTATTAGAAATTTCCAATTACAACAAAATAAAAAGAACAAAACATCCCAATTTAAAATCTTATTTTCAATAACATCTTTCCAGGACTTCCCCTCCCTCCCCCCTCTTGTATTCCAATTCTTACGAATAAATTCAGCAAGTTCTTATCCCAGTTTTTGAACTTATTATCATTAGCCCAATTTTAAAAATATTTTCCCATCCCCTAAAATCGACCTGTTCCCTTCCGCGCGTTCCCTCCTTTAATATACAATACAGATTAAAATAATCAGATATAATTAATTAAAATAAAATTATAAAATATAATTAAGATAATCAAATATAATTTTACGCCCTTTGGATTCCAAATTTCCCTCACCCCTTTCCCGGTTGCGTTCCCAATGTTCTTCAACGTCTGATGTCTTCCTGGAGCTCCCACATCTATCTAGGCCATAGTCCTTTACCAGTCATCTTTAATTTCGAATGTCCAATCTTGGAAGGAGTCTATCTCAAAAAGGCCCATTTCTTCCATCCAGATTTTTATATTTAGGAGTAAAAGCTCCAATTTTATTTCTTTAGACCTTTCAAATCTGGATGTCCCAAATGTTCCCACTTCCAACTTTGTCCAGTTCTTGTTGTTCTTGTTGTTCTTGTTGGTCTCTCTCCTCCTTTTTTTTTTTTTCTTTTTTCCCCCTGCTCTCCTGCACAAATGTTCTAATTCCAAAAGCTTCTAATTCCTCTGCAGAGGCTCTGTTATTCAGGAACAAAACATTATGCCAAGTCCCTTCCATTCTTCAATAGATAAATCTATTGTCTCCTTTAGTGTGTAGACCTCTGTAGACAAAATAGTGTTCCATTTCTGCAGTTTCCCAGGAGATAAAAAATTCTATTCAAGTTCCAAGCCAACAATACTTGTAATATCCCTCAGCTCCTCTAGGTGGATTGCAATAACTCAATTCCCTTCCAGATCACACCCACCAGTCAAAATAACTTGTTATTCCTTGTTTTAAACAATTTATATCCAATTTATAACAAATGTAACCGGCAAAGTCCTCGTAACAAAGTTCTCTTTTTTGTTCTTCCGCTTTGACAGCTCTTTGACAGCTGTCAAAACCTCTCTTTCTCTTCTCCCGGTTGTGATGGGATAGTGAGCTGCTTGTGCGTAAAAGCTTGATCCCTCTGGGGTTTGGCTGGTCATCCAAACCGATGCACTAACGGAGCCCCCAAAGCATGACTCCGTCAGTCGCTGGTAGAATCTGACAGTGGGCGTCTACGGAATTTACGCCAACATAAAAGCTCTTTGACAGACATGCGCTTTCGAGACTCTCTGCGTGACAGTTTCCGGCGAAGGGTGGGCGTTCCCAACGGGGGTCCCGTTACCTCTCCACTACTCTCACTGGAAGCATCCCAGAGCCTCCCCTCCGCTGTGACTCCTGCACTCCCCCTGCTGGTTCCCTCTTCTGCTGCAGATTCTCTCCTATTCTCCTGGAGCCTGTCCACCACCTGTCTCTCCGATGGCAGTTCCCTGACATCCACCTCCCCCCCAGGGCCCCCTTCACCCCCTCCCGCCTCCTCTCCCACTGGCGGTGAGGGCGGAAAGCCCCTGAAGGAACTCTCCTCGTCGTCCGAGGATTCTAACACTTCCAGCCACGGCGTACCGTCTCTCTCCCCGTCTTCCTCTTCTTCGTCGGAGTCGGCTTCTTCACCCACCCCTGACTCTGGGAACCCTTCAAACTCTCCTTCCTCATCGGTGGTCCCAAAGTGTTCCCTTCTAAATCGAGCCACGGGTTGCGGTTTTCTTGGGAAACGCTGATGAAATGTTTCTATTAAAACCTCGTCATTGACTACCGCTGCTGGTACCCAAGTGTTTTCCGACTCTGCTTCCCCCTCCCATTCTACCAGATATTCCACCTGATTCCCCTTCCACCTGGAATCAATGATTCCTGCCACGTTCATGTCGCGCTCTCTCTCTTCTATCACGGGCGTTTGGGTGGCCTCTCTCTCACGCTCCCCCCACTCGCGTCCCTCTCGGTACGGCGACAGTAATGACCTGTGAAATACTGGGTGTAATTTCATGTGACTGGGCAGCCTGAGTTTGAATGCCACTGGGTTGACCTGCTGTATGACCTCAAAGGGTCCCAATCTTTTGGGCCTCAATTTCTTACTCCCGCCCTTGAACGGTAGCCCTTGGGTGGACAACCACACCCGGTCCCCCACCCTTATAGTTTCACCTTCCCTCCTATTTCTGTCTGCTTGCTTCTTATATTCTTCCTTGGCTTTCTCTAAGTTAAGTTGAAGCTGATGGTGGATCGCCTCCATCTCTTCAAAAAAATATTCCGCCGCCGGCACGCTCCACCTCTCCCCTCCCTCTCCTGGGAATGCCCGGGGGTGACACCCATAATTTGCCAGGAAGGGACTCATCCCTGTGGACACGTTCTCCGCGTTGTTGTAGGCAAATTCTGCTAGAGGTAACTTATCCACCCAATCATTTTCTCTGTCTTTTACATAACACCTCAGGTATTGTTGTAAAACCCCATTTGCCCTTTCCGCTTGCCCATTGGTTTCTGGGTGCCGGGCAGTTGAGAAATTGAGTTCTACGTGCAGTAAGCTCATAAGTTTCCTCCAGAACCTGGAAGTAAATTGTTTCCCTCTGTCGCTGACCACCCTCAAGGGGGCGCCATGCAACTTGAAAATATGTTCTACAAACAACTTGGCGGTTTCCTCCGCTGTGACTGCATGTGAACAAGCTATAAAATGACACATCTTGGTTAATTGATCTACCACCACCATGACAGCTGTTTTGCCTTTGGATTTTGGCAGGTCCGTCATAAAATCTATGGATACTGCCTCCCATGGCCTTTCGGGCGTGGGTAAGGGTTGTAATAGCCCCGCTGGCGCCACCCTCTCTCCTTTCGCTCGCTGGCACCTGTCGCAACCCCTGACATATTCCCGTACGTCCTCCCTCACCTTGGGCCACCAAAACTCCCTGGTAACCAACCACATGGTTTTGTGCTGTCCAAAATGTCCCGCTGTGGGGCTGTCATGCAACTGCTTGAGTACTCTGCCCCTCAGTTCCCCGTCGGGTATGTACAGTGCCCCTTTGTAATACAACGCCCCGTTCTTTTCTTCGAACCCCCCTGTGTTCTCCTCTGTCCTCCGGAGCTCTCTGAGTTTCTCTTGGGCGTATTCATCGTTCTCTGTACCCTCTATCAGTTCCCTTTGCCCCACCAATGCCGCCCCACACACCCAGCGGTCTTCAGGGATTACATGCCTTGCCTCAGGCGCTCCCTCCCCCTCTAAGTACTCAGGTTTCCTGGAAAGAGCGTCCGCCCTCACGTTCTCGGAGCCGGGCACGTAACGAATCTCAAAGTGGAATTTGGAGAACTCCTGGGCCCATCTCACTTGTCTCTGGTTCAGCACTCGGGCTGTTCTCCAGTATTCCAGATTTTTGTGGTCAGTTCGGACTTGAACCTTGTGCTGCGCCCCAATCAGCAAGTGCCGCCATTTCCGGAATGCTTCATGAATGGCGAGCAGTTCTCGGTCGTACACTGTGTAGTTCCTCTCTGATTTGTTCAACTTCCGCGAGAAGAATGCACACGGTCTCCATTCAGACGTATCTTTTCCCGGCTGGAGAAGAACGGCCCCCACCGCTCGGTCTGACGCGTCAGTCTCCACTCTCATTGGTTGTTGTAGATCCACGTGCAAGAGTTGCTCTTCCGACGCAAACGCCTGCTTTAAGTGTTCGAACGCTTGTTGCGCTTCTCCCGTCCAAACAAATTTCTTTTTGCTACTAAGACAATCCGTGATGGGCGCTGTTAAATGGGCAAAGTTTTTGATGAACTTCCTATAGAAGTTTCCGAAGCCCAGGAACCTTTGCACGTCCTTCTTGGTCTTTGGTGTTTTCCATTCCAGTACCGCTTGAACCTTGCTGGGATCCATGGCCAATCCCTTGTCAGACAACCGGTACCCCAGGAATTCCACCTCCTTGGTATGAAACTGACACTTCTCCAGTTTCACCCACAGCCGGTTTTCTTGCAGCTTGCTCAGTACCTCTCTTACATCTCGCACATGCTGCTCCTCATTGTCTGAGTACACCAGAACGTCATCTAAGAACGCTACGCAGTTCTTGTAGAGCAGTGGCCCCAGGACGTGATTCATGAATGATTGAAAACAGGCGGAGCCCCCTTGTAATCCGAAAGGCATAACGGTGTACTCAAAGGCCCCCAAGGGGGTGAACATAGTGGTCTTCCACTCATCCCCCTTTCTCACACGTATCAAGTTATATGCCCCCCTAAGGTCCAGCTTGGTAAAAATTTTCCCTTTTCTCACCCGTGTTAGAATGTCATCAATTCTGGGCATAGGGAAAGTCACTGGTTCTGACACTGCATTTAGGGCCCTGAAATCACATACAAGCCTGGGCTTGCCCGTGTTTTTTTTGTCCACAAAGAACACTGGGCTGCCCCCCACCGCTCGTGACTCTCTGATGAAACCTCGCTTGAGATTCTTGTCAATGAACTCCCTTAACTCCTGCATCTCACTGTCTGACATTGCATACAGCTTGCCCACTGGCAATTGTGCTCCTGGGAGTAAGGTAATTTGACAATCAAAGGGTCTGTGCGGGGGCAGTTTATCTGCTTCTTTTTCGCTGAATACGTCAAGCAAGTCAGCGTATTGTGGTGGCACCCTCCCTTTGTCCATCACTTCCATCCCTGCTAGAGTGCCCCTGGCGCCTGCCTGAGCCTCTCCCTCCTTGCAGTGTTCTAGGCAATGTGCTGATCCAAAGGAAACCACTCTCTGATGCCAGCCTACTAGCGGATCGTGTAGGGCCAGCCAGCTCATACCCAAGATAATAGGAGCTCCTCCCAAGGTGGCTACGTTAAACGCTATCAGTTCAGTGTGTCGTGCCACCCTCATTATCATTGGTACAGTCTGTTGGCTCACTTCTCCTCCCAACAGCTCCCTCCCATCAATCGTGGTAACCTGCAAAGGCTTACTCAATGGGATAGTCTGTATTTGGTGTGCAGCTGCAAACTCTTTGCTCATGAAATTACATGAGCTACCTGAATCCAATAGCGCCTTTATCTTCAGTGGGTGTCCGTTTGCCAGTTCCAGCAACACCTCTATCACAAGCGCTGGTCTTGGAGGTTCCGGCGTGGGCACATTCATTACTCCCTGGCCTGGCTGCTGTGCCCTGATGTTGGCAACCAGGCGTTGGCTTTTACTGGCTCCGTGATTTCTTCTTCCTCCTTCCCCCCAACAGTTCCCGCCATCCCTTGCCATTCCTTCCTTTGCGGACAGACTCTGGCAAAGTGACCTGGCTGTTGGCAGAGATAGCATCTCTTGCCGCTCTTTCCCTCCTTCTTCCGCCCTTCACTGGTGTTTGAAACTGCGCGCGCGCGCGCGCTGTTCCAAGTTCCATCGGCTCTGCTGGCGGGAAAGGCTGCTCCGGAATCTCTGGAATGCGGAAGTCCTTCCAACGTTCCCCCTTTCCTTCCCGCTTTTCCATAGCTCTAGCTTCCTGGCGTGCCCCAATGGACAGCGCTGATTTAGTCAGCTGATCCATAGACTCCGCCCTAGGCGCCCGGGAAAGTTCATCTTTCACTGCCGGAGAGAGCCCTTCTTCAAACAGCATTTGAATAGGTTCACTAGCAAGGTCCCACCCAAGTCTATGAATCAGCATGGTGAACTCAGTCCAGTACTCACGTACAGATCGGCTCCCCTGTTTACACGCCATTAACTGCCTGCGCACCACTCCCTGCTCGATCTCGCTGGAAAACATCAAGTCCATGGCGCGGAAAAACTTCATTGTGTCCTTTAAGATTTCATTATTGGCTGCCATCAGGGGCCGAACCCAGTCCCTCGCCCCTCCCTCTAGATGGCCAATCACGTACGCCACTCTAGAGTTCTCGTCGGGGAAGTCATCAAACAGTAGATTGAGAGCATATTGCATCTCTGTCCTAAAGGCTTGATAGTTCCGGGGATCCCCCCCAAATTTCTGCACCAGTCCAGGCACCCGTCTGGCAAGTGGGGTGGTCTTCCCCTTATCTGCATCTTGAGCCCTCCTCTCCTCGAGCCTCGCCGTTTGCAGTGCCAGCTGGACCTCCAACGCCCTGTACCTTTGTTCCAGGCTTGGATCTGCGCCAGCTCCCGCTCCTGCTCCTCCGGTTCCGGATGGTTCGCTCATGATGCCTTCTGCTTGCACAAGCTGCTTTCAAAGACTGTCAGATTGCTGTGATGGGATAGTGAGCTGCTTGTGCGTAAAAGCTTGATCCCTCTGGGGTTTGGCTGGTCATCCAAACCGATGCACTAACGGAGCCCCCAAAGCATGACTCCGTCAGTCGCTGGTAGAATCTGACAGTGGGCGTCTACGGAATTTACGCCAACATAAAAGCTCTTTGACAGACATGCGCTTTCGAGACTCTCTGCGTGACAGTTTCCGGCGAAGGGTGGGCGTTCCCAACGGGGGTCCCGTTACCTCTCCACTACTCTCACTGGAAGCATCCCAGAGCCTCCCCTCCGCTGTGACTCCTGCACTCCCCCTGCTGGTTCCCTCTTCTGCTGCAGATTCTCTCCTATTCTCCTGGAGCCTGTCCACCACCTGTCTCTCCAATGGCAGTTCCCTGACACCGGTGCTCTCACAAATCGCTCCCAGGGTTCCGGGGGGGGGTGGGGGGGTGGGTTGCTTTTTAATTCAATTCCACTTTTCTCCTCCAACTCAGTCTTATAATTTTCCATCGCGGAGTTAGTAACTTTGTCAAAATAGGGTTGCGCTCGATCTTAGTTGTCAAATCCTTTACTTTAACTCCTCTACGACGGGGGGGGGGGCTGACTTCCTTTTTGCGCCTCCCCCGTTCGCTCCGAATTTTTTTTAAAAAAAATTATCCCCCTTTTTAGTCCAGGTTCCAATTACTCACGGGTTATTCTTTTAAGTCCAAATTTTCAATAGAAGAAGTCAGCGCTCTCCGTCGAATGGCATGCGGCTTCGCTCGGCAGGGGAAGTAGAGGACTCAAAGCACCACCCCCCCGTCACCCGTTCCGCAGCCTTTAAAAAGGCTCCTTCGCGGGTCGGGGGGGCGCAAAAGTTGCCAGCCGAGTCACCATGTCCATGGGTTTCAGCGCCCATGGTTTTTGAGGGTCCCTGCGTCGCCGGCGCGGTAGGACCCAGCCCCTGCCGAGCAGGCTCCCTCCGGAGCTCGGAGGGAGTCCGCCATTCGGCGATGGCGCCAACCCGGAAGTCAGTTTCTGTTCTTAGACTCAGACTGAGGTAAAGTTTGCAAACCGGGACACTACTTCCGGTTTTGTGGAGTTCGTAAACCAAATAGTTCGTAAACAGGACTGCTCTTAAGCCGAGGTACCACTGTAATGAAAGTGACAGGCGAACTTCCCTGGGGAGAGCATTCCACTGACGGGAAGTCACTACAGAAAAGGCCCATTCTAGTCCAGACCTCTCAAGGAGGCAGCACATGAAGAAGGGCCTCAGAAGATGATCTCAGGGTCCGGGTAGGTTCATATGGAAAGAGGCGGTCCTTGAAGTATTGTGCTCATGAGCCGTTTATAGGTCAAAACCCGCACTTTGAATTGGGCCTGGAAACTATTAGCCAGTGCAGTCGGACCAGGAATTGTAGAAGGGCCCTCTTTCTTTCCATTGGTAAAGTATAAGTGATGGTGACATTTGTTTAAGTGAGAGTGCTTGCAACAAATGTGCATTACATTTAGGTTTAGAATGACAATCATTAAAATAATGACTATATCCTCTAACACATGTAAATCTGTAACTATCATTATATATCACATTTTAAGGTCCTGTAGTAAAAAAGAAAAAGGGGCGGGGGAGAAACCTTAGAGATTAACTTAATTTAGCATAAGATTTTGTTGACTAGAATCCACTACTTTCAATGAAAGTGTTAGGACAATGTAAGACAAAATCAGAATGGATAATTTTACTATACCAGAAATCTTGAAACTTTTGTGTTTGAACATGCACCTCAGAAAAATATAGTTAAATTCGCATTGCATTGCAGCAGATGGAGCTGCAACTACAGTAACTCACTGAAGCAGACAAATGCCCTTCCTCAGGCTACATCATTTGATTCCAGATTCCTAATTGCTTCACATTTTGTAACCCATTCTCTCTCTGTTGCTATTTTCTAAGATGCGTATTACATACCCACAGACCTCAGTATCATTCCAAAATGCTTCACACCCTTTTCTTCTGAGAAAATACTCCTACAAGCAATCACTTGGCCACATTATAAAATATCTGTGAGGATTGAAAACTGCACCTTAGCTATAACCTTTTTTTCAAACACCCACTCCCTCCACCAACCACTCTCAATAGTGACTTATATTGCTTTGTGAGTGGCCATCAATTGCATTTTTCTTAGACTTTTAGAAATTTAGCCTTAGGGCTTCAGTTCAGTTAAACAAGCATGTCAGATTTTAACAAGGAATCATAAAGCAGGGGAAAACCCATCTTTCATTTTAAAATAATCATATGTCAGTCATTTTCTGACATGGACGCATCAGTAACAGTGTAATGTATAATGTATAAATTAATTTAATGTATAAAATATTATACATTAATGTTATATACGTTAATACGTTAATGTATAAAATAACCACTAACTACTAGCAAAACATAGAAGTTGGCAATTGCCAACTTCAAAAGGAGAAGCATGGATGTTTATGCCGTCAGGTGCTTGAAGGAGCCTCTGACATTTCATGGATGAATTGTCATGGGTGCCATCTTGAATAAAATTTTGGGGAGGCAAGTAAGCCCTTTCCCACATAATCACATGGGTGCACCCATACTACTTGAATGGCAGTGCCCATAAACTTTGCTGGTAGCTATAGGGCTTAAGTCCAGTTAAACAAGTGAAGGCACACAGAGTAAGCTGTCCCATCTGACTTGACCTATGGCATCAACACCTTTGTACATTTATTAGACTCCAAACATGCTGGTTATATGAGACTGGTTATCCTACACACTTCACTAGCAAGTTTCCTGCAGGGAACATGTTGGCAGAACAGCACCAAGCAGGACTGAATTTCCCTGCTCTCTGCAGTGTAGTCAGTAGGAAAGGAAAAGGAGATGAAGTGTCTTCTTTCCTCATGCCCTTCTTGACCATATACAGTCGTACCTTGTTTTGCGGCCAGGATCCATTCCACAGCCCCAGCCACTAGCCGAAAAGGATGCAGGGCAAAGCGCCACGTCTGTGCACACACAGGGAGCAGTTTGCGCTTCTGCGCATGCGTGACTGGCAAACCCAGAAGTAACCATTCCGGTACTTCCGGGTTTGCTGCGGACGTTTGTCAGAATGGACGCTAGACAAGGCGGACATTTGCGGAGGTATTACTGTAGTGTTTTAACAATCTTAATTTATCATTAGCTCCACCCTGAAATTGATTCAGAGCCAGTTCTGAGTCAGGTCTGGTTGGAGTCCTGGGTTGGCGTGGGAGTTGTGCACAGCCCTAAAAGTTACAAATTACATTATAATCTAAATATTTTTTGGTTTCTTAAGACTTCCCGGGCAACGTAAGGCACTTTCAGCTAGTTTATATGTAAGTAAAGTACTTGGGTAGAAATTTTACTATCGGCATAAACCTGCCATTGATGTGGAGTAGCTGAGTTGTCACCAGTAGGAACTCTTTGGCCAGTGTATTGTGTCCATGCATGCAAAGATGTACTGAAGCTCTGCACAGATATTCCTGCAAGTTATCAAATATATGAGCATTTTGCTAGTACAAGAAATGTAATGGGCTGTAGGGAAGAGGAAAAGAGAGGGAAGCAAGGGTTGGTTTGGGGACTGTAAGGTGGGGGACATGATATTTGTGGAAATAAATTAAAAAATTGTCCTGTAGCACCTTAGAGACCATCTAAGTTTGTTCTGGGTATAAGCTTTCGGGTGCATGCACAAATTTATTTATTTATTTTGACTGCATCAGACCAACACGGCTACCTACCTGAATCTAGAATCATGATATTTGTGCTTATCGAAAGTTTAATTTCAGCCACAGTTCAGGTTTTGAAAATTCCAAACATATGCAGACTTAAAGGTATCTGTTAAATCGGATTAATAGATAGCCAAAAAGTAGGAGATGAGTTTTAAGCTGAATTAGGGTCTCAACAGCTATCAAAACTACCTTTTATTCTAAGTATAGAACATGCAAACACTCTCAAAGCCAAATTCTCCATCTGCTGAATTAAGAAAAAGAACACAGACTTTCCTGAAAACACTTGCAATTAAGTTTGTAAAACACTTTCAAACTGAAGGATAAGTAGCTGTAGTTTAGCAGTAAGTAAGAAACAAAAAAGCACATTCAAATGTTTTAAATTTAAGCTTCTCACAACCACATGTCACTGAAAGCTAACACAGCTTTTGGCTGTAGGCATGCAGGATAAACAATGGTGCTCCCCAATTGTTGTTTTCTACTAAATAAGTAAAAGTAAAGCTATGGAGACTAATGTCTGGGAACTGTGGTTTGGTGTTTAGTTGTCACAGTATGTTTTATGTTCACACTTGTGTGCCTGTGTGTGTGTGTGTGTGTGTATACAGGCATATAGATATAAAACCCTATAATCTAAAATTCCGCAATATTTTATATCAGGATAAAAGGAATACTCACAATTTATAGTTGGCTTATCTAAGTTTATCTCATAGGGAACTTACGTATTACACAAAACTGACATATATAAAATGTACAGCATATATTAGCAAGAGAATCAGAATGAAGTTTGGAAAGGGAATAAAGAGAGAAAACAAATGCACTACAGCAGCAAGAGTTGGCAAGACTTATTGATATGTCTGCCTGAATTAATGCAAGTGAAACCATGAAAAATAACCGCAGCTGTCCAGACTGACATTATGTAATGAACAGGCAGTTGTATTTCCTTTAATTTGCCCTAATGTTATTGCCATTAATTTGAATGAGCCACTGCAGTCATGCTAACAGAATTGAGAGCCAGTGTGGTGTAGTGGTTAAGAGTGGTAGACTCGTAATCTGGGGAACCGGGTTCGCGCCTCCGCTCCTCCACATGCAGCTGCTGGGTGACCTTGGGCCAGTCACACTTCTCTGAAGTCTCTCAGCCCCACTCACCTCACAGAGTGCTTGTTGTGGGGGAGGAAGGGAAAGGAGAATGTTAGCCGCTTTGAGACTCCTTAAAGGGAGTGAAAGGCGGGATATCAAATCCAAACTCCTCCTCCTCTTCTTCTTCTTCTTCTTCTTCTTCTTCTTCTTCTTCTTCTTCTTCTTCTAGAAATCAAGCTGCAGCATCAGCACTAGTCCTAAACCCATATAAGCTTCAAGGAGATAAGTCTTACCATATTTTATTCTGTCTATCTCTTATCTTCACAATTGCTACTAGCTGCTTAGACAATTAAGGGGTGAGAGCACCTATCTGGAGAGTTTTCTTTTTTGATAGTGACTAACAAATGCAAATACTAAAATAAAAATAATAATGGACCATGTGAGCTGATTTAATCAAACTAAAACATACTTAACACATTGCAAGGCTACTGAAATTTGCTGTTTTGTATTTACTGGGCAACTTCATCTGAAAGCAGCAACATTTGGGGGTGAATGCACTGAGGAAATTATTCAAACCAGTTTATTCTCCAGTATTTATACTTCTCTCATTTTGTTACACATCACTTCTTAAATTTTGAAAACTTTTAATCCAACAGTGATTGCAACATTGTTTCCTAACCTTACATAGCCTGAGCAAATCAGTTAGTTGCTGTTATTCCACATGAGTGTTTCCGTACTAGTGAAGTTTCTGATGACTGCTCATTTATTAGTGGGGCAAAAAGTGCAACACAAACAAACAATTTTAATATGCTTGTTGCCCGTTTCAGGAATTAAACTCCTGACATTGCATGTGTCTGTAGGTAGCCTTTCTTTCCATATTCTCCTTTTTTTTAACTTTAATTTCTATTGTCAGGGTTTATATAATTTCTATTGTTAGAGTTTCAATACCATCTGCACTTCAAGAAGAGTATTTGAAATAGCCTCTAGGCCTACTCTGTAATTTTTTTCCACTTTGCCCTTTTCCTTGCTGTTAAACTATTACACCAATAAAAGAAGTCTGTCCTTTCAAAAAGTTCACTTCTACTTTATACTACCTAAAGAAGTCACCCACTCCAATTTTACTATGACTGAAATGTACTTTCTATCTCCTACTAAAATGTCTTATATTAATTTGTAAATGGAAGAGCCTAGACTTTTGTTTTCTCTTCCCTTGGATTTCAAAACCCACCATCAAGTGCTGAAAGTGATGGTATGATTCATTTGCTGTTAAATCCCATGGAGTTGTGAATCCTTGCTTATCTGAATGTTATTTAAAACTTCTGCATTCTTGAGCTACTTTAAAAATAAAATACAGCATGGTATTGCCGGAAGTTAACACAACTGGCCAATCCGCCAATAAATGATTTTGCTTTCTCTCCACAGAACTGACCTACCAGTCACAAAGAGAAAAAAATCAGGAAACAAAACAGAAAACTCAGAAAATCCACAAAGGTGTGTATGTATAGTGTTGGTACAGAATTAGTAATCATTTGTCTGTAGCACTTCCCACAAGTTTATATATTTATAAAAAAAAAAAATTCTATGCAGATTTTCATTAAATGAAACCAGAGCAATTAACAACAATTATATGTTGAACCAAACTATATTAAAAAAGTTATGCTCAGAAATCAGATAACTATTATGGAACAAATAATATGTTTTAATTGTCTGCAGAATTCTGATGGAATAGAAAAGTTTTAAGCAGGTATTTAAAAGCTGAAACAGAAGATACCTACTGAGCTTCTACTGACAGGAGCAAAATGGACAGCCCCCATAGCTTCTTGTGGTTACTGGAAAGCCCAGGTGATAACATGGTAAGGTTTACTGAAGAATGCAGACCAGCACATATAATATTGTTACAGGCCACCCCAATCTTTGCTGAGTGGTATCAAGAGTCCAGTGGTATTGACACTTAACCAGGGTTTGCGTTCCTTTGGAATGAGACACGGTGGAGACTGTAGTGTCTTTAATAAATTTGGTTTATTTACACCAGGCATAGGCAAACATGGCCCTCCAGATGTTTTGGGACTACAATTCCCATCATCCTTGACCACTGGTCCTGTTAGGGATGATGGGAGTTGTAGTCCCAAAACATCTGGAAGGCCGGGTTTACCTATGCCTGCTTTACACATATTTACACCTGAGTGTAAGTGGAGGGAATGTAGAACATTACACCCCAATAGTGTCTCTTGTTGTTCCCCTCATAGTTTCAGCAAGCTTGGGTCCATGGGTCTCTCAGTTCAGCCTCTCCTAATCAGTGTGCATGGAGTTCTCCCACTGTTTCCTCCAAACCTCTGTTTTAAAAGGACACCCCCCCTGTGTGACATCATGCCCCCGGGGCGTCATCCATTCCTTTCCCAGCTTACACTGAAATCCTAAACCTGGCCTTTGTCTCAGCTCACTATCCCTTCATGGGAGAATAGCCTCACAGTCCTGTCTGCTGCCCATCACAGCAGACTGTGTCAATCACCCATTAACTTCCTTTGTACTATATGATGGTTTTTTCCCCCTAGGCAATTCCTGGACAGGAGGAAGCTGTTTCAGCCTGCGCTTTTACACTGGGTGAAGACTTCAAGCATCTGGTAATCTCCTACCATTATTAACTCTAGCAAATCTAATGTTCCATAGAATCTAATTCACACCCTGATTTTTTGCGACCTAATTTGGCCAAAAAAGGGTGTGCATTATATTTGAGTAAATGCGATATTATGGGAGGATTTGGTACACTTTATGGGGAATTTGCACCCCCCCATTCCTAACAATATATACTCGCAAAAAAAAACAACAAAAAAAAAACCACTGACCACCTCAAAAGTAAGTACAACAGAAGCTCTGCATCCCAATCATGAGAATTTCACCAACATTTCTTCTGTTTCATAATTTTTGAAAACAATCTATTTTCTCATTAATTGAGAGAGAATGGTTGGGGGGGGGGATATGCCACAGAAATTTTCAGCACAGTGGTTTAAACCAAAGCCAAGTGCCTCTGAAATTAGTTGTTGCAGCTTTGTTTAAGAGGGCATCAGATCACAGCTAAAAACAGTAAATCATGTTCCATGTAATTGGGTCTATAGTGATGGCTGTGATGGACCTCTCTTATTCCGCCATCTTAACAGTTTTTTTTTCACCTAATATAAAAGTTCTCACCTCATGTTCCTGCTAACATGCTGCTCATTTTTCAGACTCATGAGGCACTGCCTACTGGTCTCTTCATTAATTCTCTACAATACAGATTCTGTCATTTATCAAACAGTCAGCATGAGACTATAAAAAAAGGAATGTTTACACCAAATCGTTATTTCATGCCATAAAGTGTACCCTCTGGAAATTCCTCTTGCATCCGGATTAGTCACTGAAAGTTTAGATCCTGTAAGTTTCTCAATACAGATTACTATCATTTTATCAAGTAGTAAAATTTTCCACCATAGTTTTGCATGGTCATCTGTATGATGTGATTTTTTTTCTTTATTATGCTTTCTAACATATTCTAAATGGTGAATGAGAACAAACATTACCACTTGATATGTTGGTCATCTTCATTAGTAATATTTGACAAATAATACAGAGGAGAACATATTCCTCCAAGCTACAGCGCCTCACAGTCTTAAGGAACAACTGGTTTGCTACGCTTTCTCTTCAAGATTGTGAGTTCACACTCCTGTTCTGAGTCCTTAATTTTCTCTCTCTCTTTGAAATAGCTGAAGTTATTTTACTGTATTTTTTAAAAAAATCTGTTAAGCGTTGGTGTTTGTATAGGAACACTTTTTACTTATGTAAACAAACCTCCTACTCAGTTTGTTATAACAAAACTGTTTGTTTTTGAAAGGAATACTCGGGAAAGAAATGAGAAATAAAATGCATAAGCCCACTTTGCACATCACATTAAACTATAGTTTAAAATAAACTATCATTTAATGTGAACCTATGGTGTGCACAGGGGACGCGGGTGGCACTGTGGGTAAAACCTCAGCGCCTAGGACTTGCCGATCGCATTTTCGGTGGTTCGAATCCCCGCGGTGGGGTGAGCTCCCGTCTTTCAGTCCCAGCTCCTGCCCACCTAGCAGTTCGAAAGCACCCCAGGGGCAAGTAGATAAATAGGTACCGCTTTATAGAGGGAAGGTAAACGGCATTTCCGTGTGCTGCGCTGGTGCTGGCTCGCCAGAGCAGCTTCTTCACGCTGGCCATGTGACCCGGAAGTGTCTCCGGACAGCGCTGGCCCCCGGCCTCTTAAGTGAGATGGGCGCACAACCCTAGAGTCGGACACGACTGGCCCGTACGGGCAGGGGTACCTTTACCTTTACCTTATGGTGTGCACACAGTTCTCTTTGCTTTCCTCCTCTGCTCCTACTGCTGCCACACCACTGGAAAACAACACATGAGTCTGGCTTGTTGTGATGCCCAAACCCAAGCTCATGGTTCTCCACAAACAAAACGTGGCTACCAATTGTGGTTTGTTTGAAGAGAAACAAACCACAAGCAGGGTTTGGCTATCACCAGTCATTTCTTTCTACATGCTTTTAGACACACTAAGAACTCTAGAAGTGGGCCAGGACATTGCATAAGCTACACCAGTTTACCATAAATAAAAAAATTGTCCAGTAGCACCTTAGAGACCAACTAAGTTTGTTCTGGGTATAAGCTTTCATGTGCATGCACATTTCTTCAGATACCCAGGCATGCACATGAAAGCTTATACCCAGAACAAACTTAGTTGGTCTCTAAGGTGCCAATGGACATTTAAAAAAAAAAAATTATTTATTTCAACTGCGTCAGACCAACACGGCTACCTACTTGAATCTAGTTTACCATAAGCAAGAACTGATCCCCAATACGCTTGCTTACATAACTTTTTTCACCAGCATGCCTGAAAGAGATGTTAAGTTTGCTAGCCTAGATCCCACCCCATACTAGCTATCCCTCCTCTCTCTTATTCATTATACTGACTTTCCAATCCTACAGACCAGAGGCTAATTTTAAGGAGAAGTTGCATATTTTGTATAAAGGAGCATGCCTTCCAGAACTAGAGATTTTGTCATTTTTAATTATGCCAGTAAATCCTACTTGCCTCAGTTCTTCAGAACCCCTAAAGAAGCCTATACAGATACTGGTAGCTTCCCTACAACTCTAATGGAAATGGATATACAATTATTTTTCTGCAACCTTCTTTTAGCACACCGTTTACTCTGTCCAACAGTCCCACTACCTCATTGACTTGTTTCCTGCTTAAATATTTTTTAGTAAAAGGGACCTTAAATTTGTGAATAAGGGTAGTATAGAGACCTTGAGATTTAGAAGCCGGAAGATCACTTCTGATTTTTTTCATGACTGCTCTCAGTAGAATGAAAAGGACAGGAGCAGATTGAAGGAGTCTAGGGAACACTTCCATGAGAAAGATTTAGGACTGTAGACTTAGCAGGTAAGATACACTCCTGTAACTTTTAAGACAATGAGTATAAAATATATTGGATAATTGAAAGGATTGAGAGGTCAAATAAGATTTTAAAGAAGGGGGAATGGCACAGGAAAGAAACAATATAAGTGAAAGTATTTAAAAAGTGGGAAGTAAGTGACATGAGCAGGTGAGAGGGAGAGAGGCAAAGTTCAAAATAATGGAGGCAAAGATAAAGACAGAAGAGAAAAATGGACATTATAAGAACTGGAGATAGTAGATGCAGGAAGCAAGGGCAAAGGTCAAAGCACATTGAGTCCAATCTAGTTCTTTAAAAAGTTGGGAAGATAGTGGTACTGAATACTGATCAGTAGTAGAATTTATTAACCAGAGAGTTATCCAAACACACTCAAACACACTGTTTGGTACGTGAAAAATGGCTTACTTAAAACTTTCAAAAGGTCAGTTTTATGTGCTTTTCCATACAGCATTCAAAAAAATTGCATAGGCAGTAAAACATGGTTTAGTTCCAAAGTGGTAAAAGTTTATAAATTATTTGTATATGAGTGGCTCGTGAAAGCCACGAGGTCTGAACTGGAGCTCATACCTCCTCACACCTTGAGCTTCTCAGGCAAATTGGCAAGGGGAACAACAGGCTTGATTATCCCAAAGAACGCTAAGCCTGGCAGGGCAGGTTACTCTATCATTTTAATGTCTTAATGCATTGATTAGTCTTAAGCATGTTGGTTATATGAGGCTAGTTATCCCACACATATGGGACGTGGGTGGCGCCGTGGGTTAAACCACAGAGCCTAGGACTTGCTGATCAGAAGGTCAGCGGTTTGAATCCCTGCGATGGGGTGAACTCCCATTGCTCGGTCTCTGCTCCTTCCAACCTAGCAGTTCGAAAGCACATCAAAAGTGCAAGTAGATAAATAGGTACCGCTCCGGCGGGAAGGCAAACAGTATTTCCATGTGCTGCTCTGGTTCGCCAGAAGCGGCTTAGTCATGACCTGAAAGCTGTACGCTTGCTCCCTCGGCCAGTAAAGCGAGATGAGTGCCGTAATCCCAGAGTCGGCCACGACTGGATCTAATGGTCAGGGGTCCCTTTACCCTCTACCTTTATCCCACACATGCTTCTTCCCAGGAGGCCATGGGTATTGGCATGGGAAGCAACTATACCATATCAGTTGCAAGTCCTAACTGTTTGTTTCCAACCACTCAGATAGCATGAAGAGTAAATTACATGGAAATGTTAAAAGTATGCTCATTTATATTTATATTTATATTTATATTTATATTTATATTTATATTTATATTTATATGTAGTTTTAATTCCATATAACTTTATTTTTTATTGTCAGTTGTATACTTAACAATAAAAAATAAAGTTTTATGGAATTAAAATTACATATAAATATAAAAGATCAACTTTTATTCAATAAAGTTGTGGCCCAATGTTAATCCCATACATTGTTGTCATGTCTCATTTCTGGGTGGTGGGCTCTGGGGACAGGGTTTAGCATGTGGGCTCGCAATAATAGTAATAATCAGGAACATGAATTACAGCTGCTATGTTTCTTTAAAAGAAAAAGCAGTGTAAGCATGTTGGTTAAGTACACTTTTTAATGTAACAAGTAGTTTGGCCCAGAATTAGCCCTTCTAATGGAGAATGCATAAGCACACAGCAGCTAGCAACACAGAAAGTTCAACAACAAAACACCAATGGCATAAAAACTAACAAATTTTGCCAGTGCTGTAACAATAGAAAACATTACTCGACAAAGATGCAGGAAAACAGTAGGTATGTTTTTTTCTTTCTGACGAAAGCAAACGGCTGTGTGGGAAATCTTGACAATTTCACTGTAATGAAATCAGTTACTCAGGTTTTATACATAATTTGGGTAGTTTATAAAATAGCTTTACAAAATGTCAGAGTTCCATTGATAAAACCAGGTCTATTTTTATTACATGCTATCAGAAATAGGATCTGAAAATGACAGACCAAGGATAAGAATAGCAAAATATGGGGGAAGCAAGAGGACAATTAAACTCCCAAGTGTTATTTACCATGGCAGGATAATCTTTACAATAAAGTTTCCATAATTTTGTTTAACTATACGAAAGTGGGCATGCAGTTCTAGGTTCCAATTTGACCATCACAATATGCCTTCGTGGCTCTATATTCTCAACAGGTAGCCTTTCATCCTATCCCTATGCTTATTTACTACACAGAAGTACATACCACTGTACTCAGTGGGGCTTCCTCCCAGATAAGTAGATTGCAGCAAAAACCATTCCTTTGAATAAAGGTTTAATGTCTGAAAGGTTTAAACAAGTCTATCTGCAAATCAAATAATAGTATGCTGAAAATCCTAGGCACAACTCAATATCTGAGTTAATACTTTTTGTCAATTTCCCTACTGTGGTCTCTTTTTTCACTTAAAGGCATTTCAAGAGCTATGTTACCACCTAGATTCAGTGTGGAGAGTTCATATTCATACCCTGGTATATCAAGCAAAGAGAGGAAATATGTTAAGCGGGAGCAAAAGCCTCCTATCAAGGGATGCTCACTAGTACTGATCTCCTAATTTTTTAGCAAGCTGGCCATGATATTTCCCTTCCCTTTCTGTAACATATTTGGGCTTAAATGGATATATGTTTATTTTTATTTGCTATGTGCCATGTTTTAAATTTATTGAAGTTTTAATGTATTGTTTTAAATTAGTTTTAACTGTATTATAATTTTACGGTAGCTACCTCAAGGACTAGTTGCAAAAACAGCTGAGTGGTTAATTCTGAGCATTGCTTACCTTCCATTTGATTTTTTTTTTTACTCTGAATGTCATTCATGCCCAAAATGTGATGACATTTTGAATGTAAGGCTATTCTATTTATAAAAAAAGCAACAACAAATGGGGAAAGCATTCTGGATCCTTTCCCTCCAATTATATTTCTGATAGCACAAATCATTCTGGCATATAAAGAAAGGCAAGGTAACTTTGCTCCTGACACAGCAGTTGTATACATCTTTACTCAGAAGTTAAGCCTCACTGAATTCAGTGGGGCTTACCCCCAGGTAGGTGGATAAAGGACTTAAATCTGATTTAGATTAGTGAAATTCAAATTCACACAGATATTTTCCAACACATCAGCTGAATGTTTGGTGAACAGAGAACCTGGTTCAGAGCACTAACTGGCTTCCCGGTGTTAAGGGAATGGATTAACAGAAATACTTGCTTTTCAAAACTACTGCTGCCAAGTAGCTTAGCACCTTCCAACAGCAAGCTGATGTTCAGTCATTCACAGTGGCGTAGCGTGGGGGTGCAGGGGGGGCCGGCCGCACCGGGCACAACATCTGGGGGCGCGCGCTCGCACTCACAGCTCTCTGCCCCTACCTGGCTCACTCACTCTCTCTCAGAGCCGGGTGCAAAGCCCAGCCCCCCTCAAGCTCTGCCCACCGCCAACCCGGAGCTGAAGCAGTTGCCATGAGAGGGGTGGGGCTTGAATGAAGAGCAGTCCAAAGCGGAAATCTCGTTCCTATTGGGTAAGTCGCAGCACGTGATGGGGAGGGATCGGGGAGCTTCGAGCGACTTTTGTGGGTGGGGCTCGTGCCGCTGCTGTGATTGAAAGCCGGGGCGGACCGCTCTGCCCGTGACAGAATCGGGCCTTCGCCTGGGCCGTTATCGGCCAGCTGAAGGGTAGGGGGCGCACTCGCGGGCAGGCGGGCAGGTAGTGTCCGGGCCTTGGAAGCAGAACACGTTTCACTTCCTGTTGAGCCAGTGTGGTGAAGTGGTTAAGAGCGGTAGATTCGTAATCTGGTGAACCGGGTTCGCTTCCCCGCTCCTCCACATGCAGCTGCTGGGTGACCTTGGGCTAGTCACACTTCTCTGAAGTCTCTCAGCCTCACTCACCTCGCAGAGTGTTTGTTGTGGGGGAGGAAGGGAAAGGAGAATGGTAGCTGCTTTGAGACTCCTTCAGGTAGTGATAAAGCGGGATATTAAATCCAAACTCCTCTTCTTCTTCTTGAGCATGTTCCATTTGTAAATCGAGTCCCCCGCTGCTATGGGAAAGCACGCCTTGGTTTAAGAATGCTTTGGTTTAACAACGGACTTCCGGAACAGATTAAGTTCGTATAGTTGTACCTCGGGAGAAATACACTTCAGGATAAGTATTTTCGGGTTGCGCTCTGCAGTGACCTGGAAGTAATGGAGCGTGTTACTTCCGGGTTTTGCCACTTACGCATGCGCAGACGTCACGCGCATGCATGGAAGCGGCGAAACGCGACACGCGCAGATGCACTGTCGCGTCTTACGTTCTGTTCAGGATGCAAATGGATCCCGTTCGCATCCCGAAGTACCACTGTACTGTACTACCACTCCTGTCTTAAGACACAAAGTATCTGTGAAGAAGACTATGTTACTGTTTTACTATAACATACACTATGTTATGAAATTCTTGCTGTGTTACTATGAAATTGTTCTGTAGTGTTTGTCTCAATTTTAAAATTTATTTAATTTTTATGCTGCCCTTCCTCTGAGGATCACAGGGGCAGCTTACAATATAAGAACACAAAAATACATAACATAGTATCAGACAAAAACAGTTACAGATAGGTAGCCGTGTTGGTCTGCCATGGTCAAAACAAAATAAAAAAATTCCTTCCAGTAGCACCTTAAAGACCAACTGAGTTAGTTCTAGGTATTAGCTTTCGTGTGCATGCACACTTCTTCAGATACACTGTGTATCTGAAGAAGTGTGCATGCACACGAAAGCTAATACCTAGAACTAACTCAGTTGGTCTTTAAGGTGCTACTGGAAGGAATTTTTTTATTTTGTTCAGACAAAAACAGTAACCCTCCCACTTAACCAGAGGCCTGGGAGAAATCTAGTGGAAGAGACTCGAGTGCTAAAATCCACGGGTTAGGGGGCGCAAATTACTTGCCTTGCCCCGGGTGCTGACAACCCACGCTACGCCACTGGTCATTCACCATGCTAAGCATTACGTAGTCAGCTTTCACAGGGTTCTAAGCTCAAATGCACAGCTTAAAAGTTGACGTGTGGAACAATTAAGTTAAAGCTTTGCAAAAAGTACTCATTCCTTTTTCATGGTTCTCTGATAAGAATTACAATTTTTTATTTTTTGTGCTTTGGAAACCAAATGTCAGACACATTTGCTGCATTGCTGGAAGTACTTTAAAAAAAACGGAACAGCAAATATCAGGAGAAGACTTAATCATACTTGCCTGCAGATCCACTTTATGTAGATATTAAGTGACTTATTCACTACACCATTGGATTTTAACCAAACAAGATCAAGCAGCTCATCTAGAAGAATTCTCTACAATAAAGCACCTTAATGTGATAGCTGAACCAATAGATAAGATATATGACCTCTATATAAAGTGATTATTGACTATGAGAAGCTTTCAATTTAGATGAAAATGGCTTTGTGTAAGAGCTCTCAAGAGGCAGTGACAAAGGTTACATTCAGCACCTTTAACATATAGTAAAAGGAAATGGAACTTCCAGCAACCTCTTTTATATCAAATGATCACACTAAAGAAAGAGGGGTAAGACAAGTCTTACACCTTTTTCTATATCCTTTCCTTGTATGCCCAGATGGTATCTGTCACAAAACAGTTTGAAAGGTTAGGTCTCAGCTAATTTCAACATTATTACTTCTCTGGCCAGTTTTTATGTGACCCTAAGTCTGCTAGCATAGGCTCATGTACTTGAAAAAAGTGCTGGGGTAAAAGCAATGGAGTTTGCTTCAGAGTAAATGTATTTAGAACCAGAGAATATATGAATCAGTTAAGATTAAAACTTTTTAATAATTTTTAAATAATTTTTAATAATTTTTAAAAGTGTATTGGAGTTCGTATTAGTTACATGTAAAGCCCTACATGATTTAGATCACCTCCTTTCCTACAGACCCTCTTTGGTGTTAAAAGGCTCTTCTTGGTAAAAGGTAACCCAAAAGAGCATTCTCTGTGGCAGTCCCTAAGCTAAGGCTTAGGTATGATCATGAAGACTGCAGGAAAATCACAACACAAAACTTCACAATTTTTTGAGTTAAGGGGATTGCAAATGGATTCCCCTCCCTGAAAGCACAGAAATGAGCACTGAACTTCTGGAAATAAGAGTAGTAGTAGTAATTGTTATTGTTAATATTTATTCACTTTATATAGTGGAATCTAGCATAAGTGGCTTTTATGTCTGTGAAAGAGCATGCAAAATACAAAATTTAACGGGTAAGGAAACATCAGGAAGATGGAATAAAGCACCACCAGAATGCATCCTTGAATAAGCTGTGCTTCCTCATTTTACTGTGTTTTTATTTTGAATACATAGATATATCTAATCAACTTGATTCATACAAGACAATGGACTGGATCTTAAGCACTGTGAGATGCACAAAACTGGGTTTTTCCTGTATCCTTATGCCTGCTTGAGTCTCCAGTGTCCCCTCAAAATATCCTGCTAAGGGTTGGGGAACCAAGTAGGATTCAGCATTGGGACTGTTCAGTGTAAAGTGTGTGCGCCACTCCCTTGCATGAGTGAAACTTTCTTTCACAAGGCTCCCTTTCAGAACTTACTCAATATATGCAGAGATTTCTTTCCTAAACTCTTGTTACACAGCTGTTGCTCTAAACAGCCAGGCTTTGAAAATCATGGCCAATCCATCACTTTAAACCTTACTTTTTACCCCACTTAAAGTTACATGGTAAATCTAACACAGGGAGAAGGATTAACAACGGAAGATGGAATTTAGCAGTGTGTTAATACATCTAAAATGGACTAAAAATGGTAGAAACATTTTATCTGCTCTTTGAGAATCACACCAACTAAATTCACTTTCAGATAACAATAATTTCATTTACCCTTTATTGGACATAAGACTACTGAGTAGTAATTTAATATTGATTTTCTATTATATTTATATTTAAAATAGTTTTCATTGTCATTTTCCATTAAGCCTGCCATTGATTTCATCATATTGTAATCTGAAGGTTTCTGTTCCATTCATCCATGTGCAATGATGTTATATTACAAAAAAACTACATTTCTGCCAAGTGTATTTTAGAAAGCAAATCTTTTTAATCCCTGTCCCTTAAATTCTATCATTTCATACAGTACCACATTAGCTGAAAATTTCTCAATTTTCAACTGACATAATGGAAAATATTGAAGTGTAGAGCCACAAAGGGGTGGAGGGATCAGAAATGCAGTCACTTTCCTGCTAATGAGATGGTGAGGGCCAGTAATAACTTACTCAATATGAAGTATAAAGGCTGTCATTAAACTTTCTACAAATTCATTTAGCAAGTGACAGATAGAGAATATAAATTAATGTGTTTTGTGGAGTAGATGCTATTATGATGTTTCCCAAGACCTTCACTGTAGTTCCCAACAGTATGATTTATAGACTATCACTTTTATTTATACCCAGTTTTAAATGACTCTTACATCCAGAGGATGATGACAGAAGTTGCTGCAGATGGACCTGAGAGCCTGGTTTAGACAAGTCTGACTCCCAAAGTAGCTTACAATGCAAGCCATAAAATTTTACATTGTATTAAGGTTACATGAGGGTATTTATGGCAGGCTCTTCTCATCCAGATGGTTGGTGACAATCCAGATTTTTCACTCAAGATAAAGAAGGCAGAAGTTGTTGCACATGCACTCAGAGCTAGTTCAATAAGCCAAAATATCAACAATCCTTGTTCCCACACATATAACTCTTTCGATCTTTGGTGTACCACAGTTAAACATAAGCATCTCCAATCAATTAGCCAGTTTCCTATTACATCTATGAAACTGATTACCATGTTTGGAACAAGCCAGCATCTTGAACTAACTTCAAATTGCTGTTTTAAGGTTCTAGTTTAGTAATCAGAGTTACCTGGCTTTGACATTTTGGGAAACTATTCTAAGTTGAAGACTTTGAGTTATTGCTAGAAAGAGAAGAAGGGAAAGTGAAATGAGTAAAAGGCTTGTTTCCATCTCTAAATCTGGGGGCTGACTGATGACAAAAATACCAATCCACAGAAACCATATGTCCAAAAGCAAAAAAGCTTGGAAGTGGCCCATCAATAGATCTGATTTTATCTTTTCCCATTACTGCTACACAATATTTGTGTGTTACATCTTATAAAAATACATGCTTGCAATCCAGATCAAGATCAATGTTTGCTAATTCTTCTATAATTTTGTTTAGGTATTTTGTCAAATGCTGACAGCATGTTGAAGAAGCAACAGTACTGTGCTGTAAAAGGAGTTCACTTCCTCTGCAATGTTTGTTTGACAACACAGTGACATATTGTGAAAGCTCAAGGCTCAAATCTATACTGTATTATGGCAGAAAGGAAGTCAATTATTAAGGTTCTTTGACAATTTTAATAATGAAAATTAACACACAACACACTGTACAAAGCAAGAGCACATTTCGGCTACTGTTCTATAATACTATAATATTTATACTTATCCTTCTGCTTGTCACCACTCAATGCAATGACAACTAGTATTGCATGTTCCATCATTATGAGAATGATGTTGATTTTATTACAATGTGTTGATTCAGTATGTTGCAGCTTTGTGGGGTTGGGGGGAGGCAAAATCCATATTAGGCACTGTTGGGAACTGAACCGAAAATGTATCTGCCAGTATCTTAACTCCTGTAATAAAAATCTGTGTTGCAACCACAGAATACAGTGGTACCTCAAGTTAAGTACTTAATTCGTTCTGGAGGTCCGTACTTAACCTGAAACTGTTCTTAACCTGAAGCACCACTTTAGCTAATGGGGCCTCCTGCTGCTGCCGCGCCGCCGGAGCACGATTTCTGTTCTCATCCTGAAGCAAAGTTCTTTATCCGAGGTAATATTTCTGGGATAGCGGAGTCTGTAACCTGAATCGTATGTAACCCGAGGTACCACTGTACAATGGTGAATGACAGGTGTTTGCATCATTGTACATTGTGTGAAAAGAGATACATTTTCTTCCTAGAACTCAGGATCATCCAACTGAACTGACTGGACAGGATTCACAGGGAGGATGTCTTCACACAGAATGCATTAAAATTATGGAATCCACAACTATCAAAACACTGTAACGCCCACTAACTTAGATGGCTTTAAAAGGAGTTAGAAAAATTCATGGAGGGCAAGTCTATTGATCATGGCTTCTTGTCGTAAGGTCTACATGCAGGACACAGTATGAGTCCAAGTACCAGCCCAGAGGTAAGTTAGCAGTAGATTGATATAATAGTAAGGTATTTGAAGACAACATGCGAGCGCAGGGGAAGATGAAAGAATTGAAACTCAGTACAGTAAAATCACATCTTATGCTCATTTAACTTTCACAATTTTGACCATACACAGTTGGAGGTGGGTGGGTTGAACTTGTGCAGGTTAAATCCAAGCCTGAGGATATTCTCGTGAAATATTGTGGGGACATTCAAGTTGTCATGAATTTTCATGTGAGCATCCCTGGCTTTCCAGAGCCAGCAAGCCAAATAGGCCTTGCCCCCTAAGTAAGGCAAGGAGCTTATGGTCTCTTTTTATGTCAGCTTTGCTTAGGTTAAAGGTAAAAGGTAAAAGGACCCCTGACCATTTAGGTCCAGTCGTGACCGACTCTGGGGTTGTGGCGCTCATCTCGCTTTACTGGCCGAGGGGGCCGGCGTACAGCTTCCGGGTCATGTGGCCAGCATGACTGCTTCTGGCAAACCAGAGCAGTGCATGGAAATGCCGTTTACCTTCCCGCCAGAACGGTACCTATCTACTTGCACTTTGACGTGCTTTTGAACTGCTAGGTTGGCAGGAGCAGGGACTGAGCAACAGGAGCTCACCCCATCGCGGGGATCTGAACCGCCAAACTTCTGATTGGCAAGTCCTAGGCTCTGTGGTTTAACCCACAGCGCCACCCGCGTCCCATTGCTTACGTTACTCAGCGCAAAAGGAGCTTTTAAGCTCTTCACTTTGTTTACTGGACAAGTCCTGTTTGGTGCATGGGCTCTAGGAGTACTTGGGCTACTCTCTCTCCCCATACCCACTAGCCATGGGGCAGCTCCAAGGGCTTGGGTATATACAATTTTTCTTGCATACATGGAACCTTGGAACTGAAAACCACCCTCATAAGATGCTGTCTGATCTTACAGGATTACAGAGGACAAATAAGTTCCTCTGTGCTCCAAGGAAAGGCAAGATATGACAATAATGGGGAGCCTGTTTCTGATCAAAAATAAAAATGGTTGATACTGGGTTAGGTTAATGTAGCCTGAGCTGTCATTTTTGCATGCTCTTTACTCAGTTAATCAAGTTGTAGTTCACTTAAAAGTAAAGAATGCTCCTTTCTTCCCTGAGATAGGTTTGGGGACAAGTATTATTTCTTACGTCAAGAGTATGATTGTGCATTCAAACCCCACTGAACTCTTTCCTGACTACTTATGACTAATTCTTTATTTTTAATTTGCTTTTATAGATCTGCTTATAACCTTAATGGCTTTTTAATGTCTACTTACTTCATTATGTGCACACATATATGCAAAATAGCTTGCTGGAGATGCTAATTATTTGTTTCCAAGAAGAAATTATATGTTAAACCATTTTCAAGGGCTGTTTATATGGTTGAGACCAGACCATATGCTTCATTGTAGAAGTCTGACTCATTGCCAACCATATCTGTCACAGTGAAAATCATGCAATTATTAGTTTACAAGTAAGAATTAAAAACACATTTTGCTTTCCAAAATTACAAATATAAGATGGAAACTTGCACTTACTGTTAATTGCAGTCACAAGTGCTTGCACATTGTTGATTTGAGCTAGACACTAGCTTAAAACAAATTTGCACCAAATCAATGCTTGAACGATCAGTATAGATTTCCAAAAGCAAAAGTGAATCTAGCACACAGTCCCCAATGTGAGCATTCCCATCCATTCTTACCACAGTATAACAGATCTCAGTTATGATTTGCTCTACTGGTGGCTGGTGTGCAATTGTGAAAACTCATACAGATACCAACACTACCATTCCTCTGAAAATCTCATCTAAGGTGCGAAACCAGAAGATTCAACACTTTCTCCAGTACTTTCCAGAAGGAAAGCAGTGCCCAACCTGGTGATAACAGAATAAATGATGCAAGAAGGGAGCTGCATATGATGCAAGATAGGAAAATAGGTAGTAAGGGAACACCTAGCTACTACAAATGAATCCAAATTTCCAGGGCCTGATGAGCTGCACCCAAGGGTACTAAAGCATGGGTTAGCAAACTAAGGGCCACGGGCTGGATCAGGCCAAATTGCCTTCTAAATCCAGCCCACGGACGGTCCGGGAATCACCGCATGGATCTCCAGCACACATATTCTTTCCCTCTCCTTCACATGATGACAGTGGCTGTGGCAGCGCCTCCTCCCTCCCTCCATCCTCCTGGCTTCTCCCTGCCCTGCCTAGAGGAGGAAGGGGACTGGGCTTTGTTGCTGCCCTTTTGTGCTCATCGTCCCACCACCACCAGCCCCTGCCGTTCACAAAACACAGGAGCCGCAGTTGGCTGAGCACCCCTCTCGAGCGGCCACCATTTAAAGCAGCCCTCTCCAGAGCCCTTTTGCATGCCACTCATTGTCCCGCCACCAGCCCCTGCTGCTGACAAGACACAGAAGCCGTGGTTGGCTGAGCACCCCTCTTGAGTGGAACCATTTAAAGCAGCCTCTCTCTGGAGCCCTTTCGTGCACCGCTCATCGTCCCTCCACTGCCATTTATATATATATAGAGAGAGAGAGAGAGAGAGAGAGAGAGAGAGGGAGAGGGAGAGAGAGTGTGTCCACCCCCCCACAAGGTCTGAGGGATAGTGGACCGGCCCCCTGCTGAAAAGCTTTGAGGACCCCTGGTAGTAAAGGAACTTGAGGATGTAATCTCAGAGCCTCTGTCTATAATCTTTGAGAATTCTTGGAGGTCCCTGCAGACTGGAGGTGGGCAAATGTTCAAAAATTGGAGGGGGGGGAGAAGACCCAGGTATCTACCAACTGGTCAGCTTGACACTGATACTAGGAAAGGTTCTAAAACAGACAATTTAACAGTTTGTGAGTACTTAAAGTGGATGCTGTGATTACGAGGACTCATCATGGGTTTCTCAAAAACAGGTCATGCCAGATGAATCTGATGTCTTTTTTAAAAATAGAATTACTAGTTTGATGTATCAGGGGAATGCTGTGGACATAGTGTATCTTGATTTCAGTAAGGCTTTTGACAAAGTCTCCCATTGTTTTGTTTTAGGGGATGCTGCTTTGCTGGTAGTGTGCTTACAATGACTTGTAAAGGTAAAGGTAAAGGTAAAGGTACCCCTGCCCGTACGGGCCAGTCTTGACAGACTCTGGGGTTGTGCGCCCATCTCACTCAAGAGGCCGGGGGCCAGCGCTGTCCGGAGACACTTCCGGGTCACATGGCCAGCGTGACAAAGCTGCATCTGGCGAGCCAGCGCAGCACACAGAAACGCCGTTTACCTTCCCACCAGTAAGCGGTCCCTATTTATCTACTTGCACCCGGGGGTGCTTTCGAACTGCTAGGTTGGCAGACACTGGGACTGAACAATGGGAGCGCACCCCGCCACAGGGATTCGAACCACCGACCTTTCGATTGGCAAGCCCTAGGCGCTGAGGCTTTTACCCACAGCGCCACCCGCGTCCCTTGACAATGACTTGAGAACACTACAAAACACTACCAGCACCCAAAATTTCATTCCTCTCACTTTCTAAGGACTAAAGAAACACGCAGCTGCAGAAAACTTCTGTCAGAGGGGAAAGTAAAATCCTAGCAGTTAGTCATTTTTAGCTAATCACTTACTTATTCATATTGCTTTATGAGGACATGTTTCAGGTTACTTTTGCTTTGATTATAGAAACAGTAAGAGAGGATTTGAAGTTAGAGATATGGATACATTGGTAAACATAATATTCTAAACATGTTGTACTAAGCCAGTTTAGACTGCTGCTCTCTCACACAGAGTAGGCTAATTTGATGAAAGTACATGAATACTGTGACACTGTAAAAAGGTATTTTGTAGCCATGGGGTTGTGGGAGAAAGGCTTTCTGAAAGATTCTGCATAGTACCCTGTAAGACAGTCTTAGTTACAATAATGCTATCTATACTAGTACAAATCTAGATGTCCAATCACATATTGGCAGCCTGTTAACAAAATTATTAGATGACATAACCTACAGATAAATGAACATCCCACATTTGCTTCTCACAGAATACGATAATGGCAGTCACAAAATTTATTAATGTATGCAGCAAGGCAGCTTGGGACATCTTTCTGCTATAAGGCTTTTGATATATTCAGAATTAAAAGGCATTTCTGTGATGAAGTTTCATTTTGGAATCTTAATAGTGCCCCTCTTGCTTTCCTTGTACAAAATATTTATAGTCAAGTTAACTAAGTTACACTGTGTTAGACCTAGAAGAATGATTTTTTTTTAGCTCCAGTTTTGCCATTATTTTCTACTGTAAAACAGAATAAACTGTCATTGAAATGGCTGTGCATATGATGGTCCCTATTGTGAGAGGACTGGATGAAAGAACTATCAAGTACAGCTGGGCATGTTTGTCAGCCCTATAGACACACACAGACATTATTAATGATAGTATGTGCCTTCAGGGAAATTCATATTTGATTCATCCCTCCTTTCTACCCATTCATAACCAACAGCATACAAGCACTCTTTGTACAACGTGACAGGATTTTCTTTTGTAAAGAGATATACAGGGCTGCCATCTCTCCCCCCCCCCCCCGACAGGGCTCCCTATGCCTTTAACAACTGCATGACAGGCAGAAGTTGGAAAAGGACTTTTATTGCCCCATCAATATATGTCCATGGTGGGGAAAACAGCATCTGTTAACTTCTGCCTCTTACGCACTGCACCTGGTAATACTCCAAGGAGCCCCATCAGGGGGGAAAAGATGTCAATACTATATTGATGCATGAGGAGCCTAATATTTTAGATTGTAAGCTCTTCGAGGTAAGGACATCCATGTAAAGCACCATGAACTGATGTGCTAGGTAAGCAAATAAATTTTTCTAATGTTTACATTTTTAATGTAAAAGATGGTTGTGAATTAAGGAGAGCCATGGTCCCCTGTGGTTTGGGGAGAATGCACTTAATCTTAAGTAAGGCCAACTTGTGCATCTCTTTAACCCCATTTGGAGCATTGTTGTGCTGACAGGACTTACATAAACTCTCAGACTGTTTTGAGAGGAATAAAGGCTGAGATAGATTTTGGTTTTTTACCAATATATCTAAGAAGCTTAATGAAGCAATCACTTTTTCCATTACTACTAGGATTTATATAGCAGAGTTTGAAAACAAACAAACAGGCACACATCAATGTGGCTCTTAAAATGTTAAAACCAACAGCCATCAAAATAATCTAAAATGGTGATCAGCAGCAGAAAGACAGCTGAAGCAGTTTAAGGGAGCAGTTTAAGCATTGCTCTGTTGGTGTGGGAAGAGATGATACTTGTACCACTGTAAAACAGACACACACACCCTCGTACAGCAATAGAAAGGTTCCCTGACATAGGTGTTCCGTGAGATAGGTGTTCTAGCAAGGCTAGAGTAGTTAATTCCTTGCAAATGTTGTCAATGGGAGGAAATATGATTATCACACCATTTCTTACTTCTTAATTTAAAAATATCTCTAAGTAGTGTAGAGAAAACTGAAGCAACAACAGATAACAAAAACAAAAGTACAAAAATACACAGTTATATATAATCATGTTACAATAATACAAAGTTACACACACACACATATATATCTCAATTCAATTTCCTTCTGACACACCCTCCCATCTCAGTCTCTTGATTCTCATTCAGGGTCCAACAAACTCTCAGCTCATCCCCAAAAGTCTCACAACAAGAAGAGTTCCTGGAAACAGCAAACATCACCCTAGTCTCTCATTCTAGACTTGCTTTTTATGAGCAGGCCCAAGGTGGAGGGTACTTTCTTAGGCTGCCCCACAGCTGTGTCTCATTCAGCTACACTCTGCACACCCAGTTCCATGCAAAGTAGGTTTGTTGAGTTTCCCAAGATGGGAAGGGGGTTCCCTTACACTCACAGCTCTTTCTTCTCCCTCTGTCATCTCCTCCTACTCCAGCTGCCACCCCACAGCAAAATAGCAGAGTGATAGATGTGGTAGTTGCTGTACTGTACATGAATGGTAAGGCTGCACTGGCCCCCACATAGGCAGTGCAGTCTTACCATTCATGTACAGTACAGCAGTGTTAATGCAGTTGAACTACCAGCCACTAATATGGATATTATAGATTTGGAAAAGACTCAGAAAAGGCAGCCACATTATCAAGACAATTGAGTAACTTCCCTGTGAGGCAAGGTTAGAACAATGGGGGCTTCTTAGTTTAGAGAAAAGGCAAGTAAGAGTGGACATAACAGAGTTCTGTAGAACTATGTAAGGTGTGGAGCATATGGATAGAAAAAGGGTTGTCTCCCTCCATCATAATATTAGAACTTAGGGAATGAAGCTAAACGTTGAAATATACTTCACACAGCACATAGTTAAACAACAGAGTTCACTCCCACTAGATGTGGCGTCGGCTACCAACTTGGATGATAACGCTATCTGTGACTACTAGTTGTGATGACTATGTTCTACCTCCACTTTGAATCACAGATGCAGAGATTACTGTATTGCTTGCTGCTTGTAGGCTTTCCATGGGTATTTGGTTGGACACTGTGATAACAGAAGTGCTGAACTAAATGAGTCTTTGGCCTGATCCAGCAGGACACTTCTTATATTCTTATCATTTGAAAATGCAAGAAAAATCCTAATGCACCATAGTTTGTGAATCAATGCACTAAGAAAATAATGGGAATCAAAGCAACTGCTAATATTTTGGTTTGCATTTACAGCACTTCTATTTCTTAAAAAAAAATTAAGCTGCATAATTTACATTCTGTAAGAAATCATTATCCTGTCATAACAGACTATTCTATTCACATTATCTCTTAATTAACACTGAAACATTTAAAAACCATTAGAATCCATCCTCAAGAGTTCTAGATTGTAAGAGTTCAAACCCAGCTGTCTTTAGATAGCACACACATACTATTTTTATATAAAAATTCCAGCAGAAAAAGAATAAACTGAAGAGATAAATTGAAAAAGCTAGTTCATGAGCAACCTGTACAATGTCTTTAGCTACTCCTTGAGTAGCTAAGTACTCCCCCAGTCGCCTTTGACTGGACTTAACCGTCCAGGGGTCCTTTACCTTTTTTTACATTACTCCTTGAATTCAAAACTATTCCCCCTGTTAAAGAATTCAAAATAATTTCCTGTGTTGTTTCAAGGTCAGTGAAATGAATAAAGGAACAGATAGGAAGGTGCAATCCAGTTCTAAAGCAATCTGTAATTTTCATCATTACGTTTGCTAATGAAGATAGTCAAAAGTTATTATCTTCAGAATCAACTCCTGAATAGATTTGCACAAAAGTCAGTAAATTTTAACACAAACAAGATTGTGTCAGTCCCTCATTTCTGAAAGACAGGTTTCCAGTGATTATAAACATTGCAATATAGTCAAAACATGTGCAAGCAATATCTGAAAACGACTTCTATGTCAGGGGTTTTGGGGTCTTTTCCAGCCCAAGGACTACATTCCATTCTTCCCAACTTTCCATGGACCACATGATGGGTGGGTCCAGAACAAAAAGTGGGCATGATCTGAAGGAAAAGTGAGCAGAATGAGGAATGAATCTTAGCTTTGTACAGCAGACTAGTTCTTCACAGTATCACATCTCTCTCTAGTCTCCATCCAGACAAGCAAGAAGTATAACCAGAGTTGAGGGATTTATTCAAGCCAGGCAAAAATACTCAAGAAAGGTGCAAAGCAGGCTGGTGAGGAGGTGTGACTCAGAAGGGTGTGTGGTCTGCGGAGGGCCAGCTAGAGAGGGTTGAGGTTCCCCATCCTTGCTCTATGCCCTGTACCTATGTGTCCCTCCCTAAAAGTCTCCATTGATTTTCTGTCTTGCAAACCATAACACCAACTTGATATAAAGTATGCAAAACTAGAACACATATGCATACTGTTCTTGTCTGCATAATTTATTCTAAGTGAAATCTCAATTGCCTGCAATCTCCATTTTAATTGTGTTCAAGTCAAAGTGCAATGTTTTAGTTTAGTGTCATAAATTGTATGATTTACATTAAGGCTACTTTTAAAAAGCTAAACATTGCTCAAAGTATGCATAAAGAAGAAGAATTGTAGAAGGTTTTCATAATGCAACACTTTCAGCATAATTTTTGGCATAGAATTTGGATTTACATGTCGGACAACAATATTTGTCCTTAGCATGCCGTACAAAATTGGTGCATATTGGGCTATTTATAGTAGGCAATATTCAGTTGCCTTGATAAAAAAAGAATGCAATCAATCATGAACAATGGTACTTAAATAATGTTCCTTCTCTATCATTTACCTGGATAGAAAGTGTCTGACCAGGTTAAAGTGGCAGTTCTCCAGTTTATTTTGAGTATAGTTCAAGCTCACACATTCACCCTTAGACCTACCTTTGCTGCTGGAGTGCTCTGCCCACCTGAATTCTAGTTACTTCAGGATGTTAAATCTCTGTCAGGTTTTTTCTTTGCCTCCAGCTTCCCTTTAGCACCCACTGTAGGACTCAGAGAACCATTGAGACAGTGTTAGTGTGAAATATCTCCACTTTTGCTCCCCCGCAAATTAGACTTCCTAGAGATTTGCACAGTGAAGGCATATTATCATATGACATGCAGTCAGATTATTTTTAGGAAATCTCCAAGTCATTGGCTCTGTCTGGTTTCTATGCTCAGCTACAGTGGATGCTCGGGTTGCGAACGTGATCTGTGCGGGATGCACGTTCGCAACCCCCAGTGGCGCGTTTGCGCATGCGCGGGTTGCGATTTGGCGCTTCAGCACATGTGCAACCCCCAGAACCCGGAAGTAACCCGTTCCGGTACTTCCAGGCTTCGGCAGGTCTGTAAGTATCTGTAACCCAAGGTATGACTGTACTTACAAAAACGAGTAACTGTTTTGGTCAAGACTATAAAGCCTTTCACTCTGCACATGAAAAGGAATGTTATTTTTTCAACTACAAGTTGGGTGGTGCATGAAGCCAAAGCAAAGCAGGAGTGAGCAATTATTCCTCACATTCTACATGTGCATCTCTAAGAGCATGGGTGAAACACCTCAAGAAGGACATGTTATTCCTTGGTGTAAATTTTTGGAGCACTGTAACTAACCCTATGATCAGCAATGCTTCTGCTGCAGTGTGTTCCTATACTTCACATGTCTACCCAGAAGTAAGCCCTGTCAAATTCAGTGACTCTTATTTCCAATGCAGCCCCCTCCCCCACTACCTTCTTCTGGACCTTTATCAGAAACTATCACAATATTTGCTCCATATCAGTTAAGCAGAAGTATGTTGTTCACAAGCATCTCTAGAGTAAGGCAACCGAGGTTGGTAACAGAGCATAGTCCTCTAGCCTTTTAATCGAGAATAATCTAGATTCAACTAGGCTTTAATATCAATTGATTTAAAATGTACACTGCCGTAATCACTCAGACCAACACATTAAATATAATCTTTAGCTTATAGTAGGAAAATTAGGTGCTGTGATTTACTCACCAGGAGCTTCAGGATTATGTGGGCTATCATCTTCAAATAAAAACAATAGTTCTCGTAATGCATACAGCGACCATTTAAAAAACTGAAACATTTGTAGCTATAGTTCCCTTGTATTCAAGAGAAGGCAGTAAGTAGTCAACATGCTGGATAATAACATGTGTATTTTCCATTTTCATCTTAGCACAGGCAATTCCATTTATGTAATAATGAACAGCAAATCACCCACTGTCAAAATCCAAGTTACATTATGTCAGATTGTCCTATATTCTAATAAAAAAATTGCTTATGCTATTATAGGTTTACTGTGTGGTCAAAACAAACATCTAACATGAAGAATGAAACAGAACTACCATTAAAGATATGAAGATTGAGATTTTGGAGTTTTAAAAGTATATGTATTATTTTAGAATATATACTGATCAAATTGAAAGGCACCATTGTTAATTACATCTTGACTTACCTAGCAATGCCAACTTTTACTCCATTTGCTATAATTAAAGGAATGCAGCTTCTCCAGAATAAAGTTCAGAGCTACATATGACCTCTCCAAGCAATGCCTTTTTACAGTACTAGGTTTGATGCTTCTCACAACCATCTCTGGCATGGTAGCCAATACTTGTGCCGGATTCTAGACAACCAATACATGGATCCAATTATGTTTAGTCCAAAAACAGAAATACACCTCTGAATGCATTGATTTTGAAAACTAAGAGAAGCCAACACAAGCCAATGAAATCACCCACAAGAATATGCAACCCATTAGCTTCCTTTTGACCATCTCTCTGCATACAGCACTTAGGATGGAAAATCTGTGCCCTTAAAGATATTTGCTGGACTACAACTGCTGTCAACTCTAACCATTAACCATGCTGACTGGGCCTGGTGCGAGTTGGAGTCCAGCAATATCTGGAAGTCTATAGGTTTCACATTCCTGACCTAGAAGAAAGTATGAGCAACAACAAGCACCTATAGGTGCCACAACAGCTGCAGCTTCCAGTGTACATGGAAAGGCATGGTGGTAGTTGAGGATAAACCCAAGGGGAAGTATTTCAATAAAGGAACAGAAATAAATATGTACCTGGAACATCTACTTTAACCAGATGGTAGAAGCTTTGCTTTTTCTTAAGAACTCTTGACTTAATTATCAACTTGGCCCAAATAGGCAGTTACTTTGAATGAAGCTGATTTAGATTTCAATGAGACAGAATATACTTAAATCAAATTGTTTTAAAACAGCTTTCTAGATCAGCTCTTGAACCACAATCTTACTGCAACAAAAAGTAGACCAATCTTAAAGACCAACAGATAAGCAGACAGCCTGCTGAAGTAGCTGCATCTAAGATGATCAAGAGGTGCTAACATCAGTGAGGACAGAATCTTCTGAATGCTTGAACATAGTTACATCTATAAAACCAGACCCCCAAATACCTCCCCCAAAAAACTTTTTTTTAAAAAAGGCATTTGCTTTAAGGTTATAAGACAATACACATCAAGCCTGAAAAAGAATCTATTTTAATAATGCATTATTCCCTCCAGCAGTCCTCAATGTAGTGTAGGGTTATGTTTTGCAAACACCTTTAAAACTTTGTTTTTGAATATCCCACTTCATTTTTGGATAAGTGAATACAGCATGTATATTAACACAAAAGGGTGACAAATAAAGTTTTAGAAGGCAAATAGAAAATTTAACAACAAAATGGGTTTCTTCTGCATTGCCCCTTCTACTACATATACTCATTAAGTAACAAAGATTAACCCACATTCCTCCCTAATAGTTAATGCCCAACTAAGAGGCACAATAAGCACTCGTTTATAGGAAATTATCAATATGGCTATCAAAGAGCGTAATGCAGCCAAAGTTGTACATTCTACTGTCCAATGAAAATCAATGGAAAATTAAAGCACATGATTAAAATCAATAGTATACACAGGCACTAAACTTCACCTTGATCATGCTTTAAAACAGCTACAGTTTTGGAACTGGCTACATTAGATTGTAGTCTATATTCAAGTGCAGACCAATTATAAAATCAAACTTTAACTTGTAGTCATAGAAGATGTTTGGTGGTGAGGAACTGCCAAAAAGGGTCTCTGGACTTGCAGCCACAGTGAATATTACAGATGCCAAATTGTAACAGGTATAACCTGCTGAATGCCATCTTTACAGAGCTTAACTGAGCAACAGAACCACCAAAACTCATTCCCAACTATAAACATTTTCATGTCTTTAGTAAAATTTTATTTTTAAAAGTTCGCACTGCTGTAGCATAGCAACCAACACTTCTGTCATTGCTCATTCGCAATCAGGACAACTTTCATTGCAATACTGAATTAACCATTTAATGAGTATAATTACTTGAGACTATCTGCAGCAAACTGATACATTTTCCAATTATACCTGTCTAAATTGTAGACAGCCTTTGTAGCTTCAACAGTTACAGCCATGTACTCACAAAGAGCTACCTTCCTAACTACAAACCATTTAGTCTTTCACCGTGCATTGCAAAAACAACCCACACACCCACAAATGGGAGCCATTAATACCAAAGAAATACACCTAAGGCAGAAAAAGCAGAACTACGAACTACATGCTACCAGCAATTTATTATAAACACCTTTTAAAAAGGAAAATAAAAAGATCCATCAATCACGAACTTTAGCAGCAGGCAAGTCCCCCCCTCCCCTTTGGGGGAAAGTATGCAATATAACCTTTTATTTAGCTATGATTAGAGAGCGGTCGTTTATTATAATGCAGAAACTGTACCAGTTTTCCATTGCTCCATCTGCTGGATGTCTGTACAGCGCTAACAACTAACTCCCAGCACTGAGGAGGGGGGCGGGAATAAAACAATTCAGCAGGTGGCTTCAGCAATCTTTGGATACCTTGTGTCCAACTTATTACTAAATATTTACCTAGCATTTTAAAATTAAAGAAAAAAGGACTTGACATATTCTGTAAAAACAGTCTCAGGGAAGCAGAGATTTCAGTTAGCATAATCTGCATAGAGAGCACTATAGAGGCGCAAGACACGCAGCCTTTTACTATAACCCAAAGCAAGCGAAATGATCTTTTAAAAATAACACATGTCTATTGGCAAGGTTTTTTTTTACACGAGGCGCATTAAAACAAACCTTCAGAAACCGTTACAGGTTTTTCATACGATGCATTCAAAGCGAAAGTGTGTTTACCTAACGGCATTTTCTTTCAAATCCTGGATCCATGCAAGCCTGGAAAAAGGAGCCTTTTACTTAAAACTGCAGGATTTTCATCACTTGACTGCTGAGGTGTCTGTCAGGCAGCTGAGGGATTGGGAGGCGAGGGCGGTGAAAGTTAAGGTGCAAAATCGCCCGCCTCCCGGGATCGAGAGGCAGCCAGCAAGGACCAACTTGGCCTCTCCTCCTGCAGCTTCAAAACTTGCTTACCTACCCAGCTCAACTCTTTCTACGGAGCAAAATAAGCGACGAGGAAAACCTGACGCCTCGGAGCCCCGTTATTGAAACGAGGCGTCTATATAATCGCGGGCTCGAGCGGCTCCTATAACGGAGGAGGGTCTTGGCTCCTCCTCGAGCCCCAACGCCCTCACCTCGGGCAGTCGCGCCCATCTGGGAAAGCGGGGCGGGGAGGGGGAAGGAGGAGGAAGAGGGAAAGGGGGGGAGCTGTCACCGCCATGTGTAAGGCAAAGTTTGACACACAACCGGGAGGGGAGGAGGAAGGGAGGAGGGGGGCGGGAGGAAAGATAACACCAGCTCCCTCGTCCCGCGCGCCCTTCCACAACAGGCGAAGCCCGAAAGAGGAGCGTACCTGGGTGTCCTCGGTCCTCAGGGCAGGCAAAGTGACGCCCACCTTCGCGGAATGGCGCCAGCCGGGGCTCCAGCAAGGCAGCGCGGCGGGAGCCACAGCCACAGGGACTGGCAGGTGGAGGCTGCCGGCGGCGGCGAGCAACACGTTTGCGTCGAACTTCGCCGCGTCGGTCACGCCGAAGAGCAGCAGTAGAAAAGCCTGGCCAGCGTCGCCGTCCGATCCTCTGGCTTTGCGCGAGCGCGCCCCCCTCCCCAAAGACGCGGCTCTCCTCAGGCTTGCTTATTGGCGCCAAGATTAGATTTTCCTCTCACACAGACAGTTCTTTCTCTCGCGCGCCCTCAGTTCCTGCCGCGGCTCTCCCGCCCACCTCAGTCAGTCCTGCCAGCTTGCTCCGTGCTCGCCCGCAGCTTCGGGGGCCGGCGCCAGGGCGGGGAGGGCGAGGTGGGAAACCGAGGGGTAAAAAGGAAGCGACTGTGGCGGCGGCTACGGAGCGAAAGGGCTCGGCCGCAGGCAGAGGACGAGCAGCGGGGCTTAGGCAGCAGCAGCAGCAGCTCCTTCCAGGTGCCTGTGAGGGGAGGGCAGCCGCTCTCGCAGCACCCGAGGGCTGAGCGGACAAGGCGAGACACGCGCGCAGTCTGCGGATGGAACCGGCGTGGAGCGAGCGGCTTCTACGGTCTGCCACAGCCTCCCAAGGCTGCTGGTTGCAGCTTCTCTTTTCCCTGCTCCTCCTCCTCCTCCTCCTAGCCGGCAAGCTCCAGGCTGCCGCTGGTCTTTGCCGCTTCCTTCATTAACCTCCTCAGGAGGAGCGCTCCCACCAGAACGCCCTTTAGTCGCGGAGGAGGCGAGTTTGCAATTGTTAATGGAGGGGTTTTAGTGCCGTGCCGGCAGGGGTTCTCTCGCGCTCCTCGCTCCCTCACGTGCCTTAAAGGTACACCACTGTTTCACTCCTCGGCTTGGCGCGTAACGCTCGTGAATGGGGCACATAAACCCTCGTCAGGAGCGGACGGGGAGGGGGCACGTGACCGCGGAGCGGGCTCGCTCTCTCTTTTGGCGTGAAGGAGCGCCGCTTGGAGAATGGCAATGAGGAAGGGGGCGGGGCTTCGGAGCCGAGGCCAGCAGGTGTCAATGGAGTCAAGGGGAAAGAGGAACCTGTTCCAAAGGAGCCGGTGGAATGGCAAGGAGAGGGAGAAAAGGAGGTGGGAAGGGGAAGGGATGACTGATACTCGTGCAAACGGGTCGTGGGCAAGAAGGGAGAAGCCTCGGTGGTGGAATGGCACTTCTCCTCTTAGAGTAGTGGGGGCAGGGTGGCAGCACTGGCAGGCATCAGGTTTCATTTAAGACAAGAGGCAGGCATAATGAGGGAACTGATGTAGTAATGGGGTAGACCAGATCATTTAAAAGAGTAAGTAGGCTGACAAAAAAAGATGTATGGGAGGAATGGCAATGGTGATTAAAAGGAAATAGAGTGTAGAACAAGGAGGAAAAAAGGAGCAAGTAGGAGATATTCAGCATAGAATGTCCACAGCTGGTAGGTTGGTTCAAAGGCAAGATGGAAGGGGCTATGGAGAAGGGTTGGGGGAAGAGAGAAATGGAGCATACCATGGGGCTAGGAGAATGAAAAGTGGGGGCAGCGGAGTGTCATTTCATATAATCATGAAAGAATGCATAACAGGAAGAGATTGCGGAAGGGACATGGGAGTATGAAAATGTGACATATCAGGTATTAAATGGAATACTAACTAATTTATACTAAGATAAGTATGAAAATAGTCAAATATGACTCATGATAACTTCCCTAAGAAGAAGCTGAGTTGTAATACAGTGCCTAGTGCCTGGAAGCTGCCTTCTGGGGTTACTGAGAGGAATAACACAACCCTATCCAATTATACTCCCACCATTGACTTTAGCAGGACTTAATCCCAGGTAACCATGGAAGGTGTTGCAGGCTTACTGAACCAGCTTTCTGTAAAAGAGCTCAGTCCTGAAATTTGTGAAGTAATAACAAATTTCATTTTCCTCACTTCTAAGCAATAATGACCAGCTCTTGGTTATCAAAAACAGCAGTGGCTGCAATCCTGAATGCACTTTACTGGGGAGTAAGCCCCTTTGAAAACAATGGGATTCAGTGTGCATGAGTAAACATACATAGGATTGCATTGTATAACAGTTGCATTGTGGCATGAAATTTCATGGAACAGAGCCTAATGATAGATGCAAGAAATGCAATATTCAGTGGGCAGATAATATATACAACTTTAGAGATATGAAACAGTAGGACCAAAAGTCTGTGAAATGCAAACGTCCAGGAGGTCTGTGAAATTTCTGTGCAAATTCTGTGATATTTCTGTGCAAATTTCACTTCTTATCTTGTATACATCTGGGCTTTGCAAAGAGGTATCACAAACCTAGTATTTCCATTTTTTCTTTGTACCCATATGTATATATTTGCCAAGAAGGCATACCCTCGGAAAGAACACCCAGGAATATTTGAGGCTGGCTGCTTACACTTCAGAAATTAAGCACAAAGAAACTAAAATCAATACATTTCAAAATGTGTTGTATATTAACAGGGGCTCTAAACACAGTGGACACATTTTAAATGACTTGATTCAGCTTTATGTATATGTGACACAAAACAAACATAATTGGCAATCACCCTCCACACACAGACTTCTCTGGAAAGGCACTCTAAGATAACCTTAAAGAAAAAAAGAGAATAATTACTAGACAAGGACATCCACCAACAGCAACAAAAATACTTCTATAATATGACTAATGTTCTTGTCTTCTGTTTCTTTGTTATACTGTAGTGATACGTGTATACAAAAAATGAAACAAAATGTCAAGGTAGGGGGAAATGGGCTTGAAAAAGAGCTATAGTATACACTGAATAGCATATGCTGACTATTTTATACCCAAATTGTCAAACATGAATTTTAAATTTCTAGTTCTTGTTCCGATCCTCTTCAACCAGGTGTTGCAAGACTTGCGTAAAGGAAAATGAGAAAACTGAAAAAACAGTGCTTGAAGTGAGTCTGGGGACTGAGTCCTCTGGAGACACTGCAGAAGACAAAAGTCTTCCAGAATTGCAGTGCCCATTTGTTTGATAGGATTGGCAGTAAAGTGTACTTGGCTTTGGATGGAATTACATAATATGATTCACCTTGAGCTTGTGCTTTCATCTCTCTTCTCCAAGAATAAAAGTGGGTTCATCTTCCCTTTTTTTCTAGGAAAGAAGAGGAACAAGGATAAACTGCCTGTGCCTTCTGGCTGAAGTTTTTTTTCACAGAGTTCGTGGAGAGAGGTATATATTCTGATAGTGATCAACAGGCACATTCTTCAAAGGTAATTTTATGCTCATTTTTACATGTAATTTTTCTTATGAATCCATAACATCGAACTGTGAGCTTCTTCCTCTTCACATTCTCACTTTTGGGTCACTGTATGGTATTTTCTTTCCAATCTGGAGTTCTGACTGCTAACTGGTATTTGCAAACAAAATTCTAAACCTTGATGGAAAGCGTAAAGAGATCAAACAGGCATTTAGAAACATATAAACAGAAAAGAAAGACAAAATATACAAATATTTATTTCCTGTGCTAGCATATCTGGAAGGAAAGCATCATTATTAAAAGAAAAAAAGAAAAACCTGAAACATTACTCAACCCATCACGCACATACAAAATTTAAGTCCTCACCCCAAAATTATAATGTATAGACTTTTATTTTTATTTTACTATTCTATTACTTTACAAATAAAGAAAACTCAAATTTACCGTTAATGCAACTAGGCTGTACAACTACTGGCATGTGATATATAGTTACATATGTAGTTTGTTTGCAAGTTGAAATCAAGAGAGATCTATGGCAGTGAATGGTTTGTCAAGGCTTTATGTTTCCTGCTGCTCATGTGAGCCACACAACAAACAGGATTTATTTCACTTCTGATTTGCAAAATGTGAAAATTGACCAGGGAACCATTTGCTGGATTTTCAGAGCCACTGAAGCCCAACTGCAGTAGCTTCAGTAAGTCTTACTGAGGCATTTCCTCAGTGCTGGTGCACATCTTTCAGCAACTCAGGAAGAGGGAAAACCCTTACCCTGTTGTTGCTTGAATAAAGATGCACAAAGAAAGTGAAAAACTGTCCCTATTTTTTCTTGTCTTAAATTATACTACCATTATTTATCAGTTGAGAAGTAAAAAACAAAATTTTTTTGACTTTTACCCCCCAAGCAGACATATACTCAAGATTATTATAGTGCAGGAATGGACTTTTTGCTCTCCTAAATCAGATTAGATAAGGAATTACTAGCCCCTGTGGGAGAACATCCAGCACATTTAGTACAACGTAACTGCAGCCACTTTTGTAACACTTCCAGACCAAAGGGATGGAATGCACAATCCACAAACATTTTTTCACAGCTATATTTTTCTGTTCTTGTGATAAACAGATAAACACTTAACAAATGTTCCTATAGATTATTATTAGTTTGGTAGCAACTGCTGCAGCATTATGAGATGCTGCACGGGAAATGTGAAGAATTATTTTATTCACATAGATTCACATTTCTCAACAGAGTACTAGATGGTTCTCTACATTAGAACTTTGTAACCACTGTAGTCAAATAATAACAAACTGGAAAAGATAAGTGCATGTTTTCTTCTCCATGATAAAGCACATTCTCAAATACAAAAACACATTTTTCCCCAAAAAGCAGATCAATTGTTGGCTTTGTTTTGAAACATCTATTAAAGAAGGCATTCCAAATGAAAGCAGTTCATGGTCTTAACATCCTTAGAAATCACTTCTCAAAGGTGATTGCTGTACTTGTCAATCCTTGTGGTCACTGCCACTTAAGGACAAAAACTCCTTTGGATTCAGCCAGTTTTCTTCAGGCATGGAGAAGAACAGTAGGTAACAAAAGTGTGTCACATACTTCTTTTTTTAAAACCTATTTATGTTGTTCTAACTGGTTTATTTAAATTAGTGAAATGTTCATCTTTGATGCTAATCCTATTAGACTTCAAGGTAAATTAGTGAAGAAAATGTCAGTGAAATCCTCAAATTCTTATAATTACTGCTTATTGCATACTAACTTGACACCTGCATTTCCATATACCTTATGAAAGATACACTGATAAGAAAGAACACACTTATTACATTTGCTGTAAGACAATACAAACACTAGGTTACCTTTTCTACATAGAACAAATCACTTCCAGCCAATAAGATAGGAACAAGAATGAACAGCACAATCCAAAGCCCTGGTCCACTATGCTGGAAGGAGATTTGGGTGAGACAAAGTTGTCCCCCTGCTCAGCTCTGTCTGGGTTGCCTTTTTCACCAGCCAGTGGCAAGGAAGCTTCTGTCACCTCAGTACTCTGGAATGTGCCTGTCCAAACTGCAGGTGGTGGAAGCAGTATATCAAATCATTCTGGTCCCGTTTGCTTCACCGGCCAGGGAGTCAGCATAGCAAAACCACAAGACATACCAGCCTTCCCCCAACTGCTGTTAAAATATATTTACCAGAGGCATAAAAGAAGCTGTATAGAGAACCATTTTGCCCTTTAGGGTTGCAACACAATGGAAATTTAATTGGGACTAAGCACCATTGAATACTGTGAGAATTAATTCCACATAAATAAGTATGGGGTTGGGGTGCATGCAAGAGGCACAGAAGGAAGAAGAAAGGAGAAAGGAAAGTGGATAAGGAAGGTTAACTGCTCATGAAACAAACATGGAGCACTTGTAAGATTTTTTTTAGGGGAAACTGCATTTGCAAATAACACTAAGCTGTGTTTTATTTTCACCATGGAACAAATCGAGAGGCATGGAAACATAATAAGAGGCCAGTTAGATCAGGTCAAAGGCCTACCTAGTCTAGCATTCTATTCTCAAAGTAGCCAACCAGATGCCTCTGAGAAGCCCACAAGCAGGACAAGAGCACAACAGTTCTTCTCTACATCAAGTTGCATTTAGAAGCATGGCATCTCCAATACTGGAGGCAGAGTACAGCCATCATGTCTAATAGCTATTGATAGCCTTATACTCAAAGGATTCCCCCCCCCCAAATCCCCTTTAAAGCCATCCAAGTTGGTGGCTATTTAGTCCTCTCTTGAGGGGAGTAAGTTCCTTATTTTAATTATGTGCTGTATGAAGAAGTAGTTCCTTTAATCTGGCCTACATTTTTCCATGCTCAGCTTTATTGGATGATCCCAAGTTCTACTTTCATGAAAGAAGGACAAATACTCCACTTTTTATGCAACATGCATACTTTTATGCACCTCTATGATGTTCTCTCCCCACCCACCTTCCTTGCCTTTCCCTCCCTAAACTTAAAAAGCGCAAAATGCTGTAACCTTTTGGGAGTTCCTTACATATTTTGATTGCTCTTTTCTTTTCCTTTTCCAGCTCCACAATATTCATTTTGAGATGCAACAATGAGAATGGGACACAGTATCCCAAGCATGGTCACACCATAGATTTGTATAGCAGCATTATGATTTCAACAGTTTCATTTCATTTCCATGCCAGTTGCTTCCTCATTAATTGCAACCCCATTAACCTGGAAAATTTTGGGAGTTTTGCACTGTTATTTTTCTGCAGTTTGCATGGATCAGAGCATGCGGTAATATTTGGGGTAGTATTCTAGCAAACAGTTTTTTCCTACCATTTTCTTGGGTGACTCATGGGAGAACAGAAGCATTCAGGTGCATAAAGAGGCATGACATGTTCAGTTGTGTACACTTACATGAATGGAATTCAGTGACATAGTGGTATCTCATTAGAAAAAGCCACAGTTCCATAATGCAACTATGTGGTATGTCATTTTAGTGGGTGAAACTTAATTGACCTTGATGGCACTTTCCCTGATTTGCAGTACAGTGGTACCTCGGGTTAAGTACTTAATTTGTTCCGGAGGTCCGTACTTAACCTGAAACTGTTCTTAATCTGAGATACCACTTTAGCTAATGGGGCCTCCCGCTGCTGCCGCGCCACCGGAGCACGATTTCTGTTCTCATCCTGAAGCAAAGTTCTTAACCTGAAGCACTATTTCTGGATTAGCGGAGTCTGTAACCTGAAGCGTATGTAACCTGAAGCGTATGTAACCCGAGGTACCACTGTATACATCCACTATAAGACTTTTGACCCTCTTCCTCTTCCTTTTCAACTTTTTACCATTCCCCTCATTTTTGATAAAGTATCATCTTTGGGAGTCAAATGTGATTGCGCTGAATTTCCTTGACAATTGTTCACTTACATGTATGTTGAATTTGATAGCACAGTGGTATTTGAAAGCACTGTTTCTGTTCATTCAACAAAACTTATTTGTCACACTAGGTCCTGGACACTGCTATAGAATAAGTCCAGGGTCTCCTCACTTTGGATTGCTTCCAATACTTTTCACAGCACCGCAAGTATGAAAGGTGAGTTCATTTTGTATTTCAGTCTCCCCACTCCTTCACCCCCCACCTATATCGGCTTGCTCTGGAAATTGGTCAGATATCATTCATTTTAATCACCTGAAATCCTTACTGAATTCAGTGAATTCAACCTCTTTCTTCAGGTAAAGCAACTATATATTTTTTTCTCCTGGGAGTGTTGAGAAATTAGGGTTAAGAACACAAAGAGGTAAGAGCAGGTGGCTGGAGCAAAGAAAAATGGAAAACCCCCCACAAAGGACCCAAAAGAAAAAAGAATAACAGAAGAAAAGATGAAGAGATGAAGAGAGTCAAAGCCAGGCTAAGTAAGGATCTGCTGGTTTCAAAATGCTGTGAATTGCGTTATTGAGTTGCTTGTAGTTGCCTCCTTCAATTTTTATTCATTTTTCAGTTCTTCTGTACTTAATAACCATATATTAAAATTCCAACATTAATTATTTTTAAGACTGAAACCTCAAATAGAAAGGGTAAAAGAACTCTCTGAAATGTACCTTTATATTAGGTTTCTGTAGACTGAAGCATTTTGTATTTTCTTTTTAAAAAGCATTTTCTGCACCTGCCTCTATGTTACAATTATCCTTTCCCCTTGAAAGATTCATGGTTTTTGTAGCCTGCTGCATATTTTGTTAACCAACACTTAAAGCACTTGTTCTCATCCCTATTTACAGTATGATGTCAACATGTTTAAACCTCATACCCTACGAGTGTGTGATTCTATAGAGACATTCCAGGAATGAAGTAATCAAATATGGTTATATCCCATCTTTATATGAATGGGCTTTTATTACAGAGGTAAATAACCCAGAATTTAGCCGCTGTATTGGGTCTAGTATTGAAGCAGGTACAAAGCGCAGATAGCACAGTAAAGTCAGGTATTTTTGTATCCTTGCAGTGTCATTATTTTGATCTGAAGAACCCTGCCACTCACACCTTGCTTATGGTATTTCAGCAACCAGGTAAGGAAGAAATATGTGAAGGAAAAGCATACCCACCAAACTCAGAAGGAGGTGAATTTTCTGGAGTAGTCTTTGGACCTAAAGAAGGAAACAGCACTGCCATACTAAAAAAAATACAGGGCTCATGAGAGCATCAGAAAAGCCATCAGTTGTCCAGCATCCTGTTCTCACAGTGGTCAGTGACATGTGGCATGCCCATGAGCAGAACCTGAGAGCACAAATACTCTGCCGCATGTGATTCCCAGCAACTGGTATTCAGAGGCATACTATTTCTGACAGTGGAAGTACAACATAGTCATTGTGGCTAGTAACCACTATTGGACAGCCTTGACAATCAAATGTATATGTATTTTATGTCTTATATTTTGTTTTCTATTTTTTATTGTACCTTGTCCAGAGTACTATGTCTTTAACCGTGCTGTATTACTGCTTTGAAAGGAAAGAGGATGTTAATGTCAGCCTTGTTGTGGTAGACTGCGGTTGAGGCTTCGCTTAGCAGGGTTTATGTATTGCAAAGGATTAATGGGCAGTCAGTGGGAGAGGTGTATAGTGGAACCACAGAGGTTTCAATCCCGGTGAGGAGAAAGAAATGCCTTTCCTTCTTGAAAAGGCAAAATACCTCGCTACAGGCTTCTCTGCATCCTTTCCTTCACTACACAGTTAATTCTGCTACTGCCTGGAAGTATTGCTACACATATAATTACAGCCATGCTAAAACTGACCTGTAGACTGCCAGCTCTTAGCAATTTATATTGTAACAAAAATTGATCCATTTAATTATTGCTTTCGTTTCTGTGTTTTTATCCAGCTCTTAATATAAAAAACCTTATTTCCATTTCATATGATTGACACCCCAATCTTAAACTTATTCCTGGCTGTCATTTAGCAGGGAATTTTGTTATTATGTTGGCTTATTATTTACGGTCTTCTTCAGGGTTTGTTTTTTTTTAACTATGCAAGAATATGTAAAAGCGTATTTTTAAAAGTCTTCGAAGGATCCTACAAAATTACAACCGTAAAATATTTGAATAATTAAATATATTTTCCAACAGAAATTATGTCCTGGTGCCATATCATCCAATCCTGAAATTAATTCTGTATTGGGCTTTAACAGCAAATATCCCACACTGAAAATAGGGCAGGTAATGCACTTTTTATCAGCATCTTCCCTCTTTAAAACTGGGAGAGCACCATTGCATAAGAAATGCAGAAGGAATGAAAGGGCAGTGATATTTGCTGAAGACCAGAGTATTTCAGTTCAAACCTTAGTCTTCACAGTAAGCCATTTTTTGGTACCTAAGAGCTAAGGCCAATAGAATACAAGGGTGGGAACATTAATCAACAGTACTTCCTCCCCCAGGAGCTGGTAGAACAAAGCTATTTGAGCTTGCTGGTCAGTCATGTCCATGTGTGGCTGATGTGAGTCATAGGACTGAACGGGGCAGGGAAGACCTTGATGGATTCAGCAGCTGGTTGTACTAATATAGGGACCCTGTCCATAGTTTGGCATTGCTTGTACAACATTTTAGTTGAAGAGCTGGACCTTCCCCATTTCTATGAATGTAGGTGTGTATGTGGTTCCATCTTGTAGGTTTGTAGCCATGGGCATCTGAAGAAAGAAAGCTTAGCTTTACAGACAAATAATGGCTTGCTGCTATGGAGGTTTATAAATTTAGAACTTTTAAAGAACATAGAAAATATATATAATAACTTCTAGAGGACTCTAGAATTTATAAAATCCTAACAATTGCCATCTATTGCCCAATAGCTAGAGGCTTTGAAGGAATTCAGAGGAATGTTCTAATCTGTATTGCACTGTATTTCACTGGAGAAGTCTGAAATAACTTTTTATAACCCTGAATTTATTTCAGTGTTGTTTTTGTGTGGCTATTTGGTAACCGAAATACATACGGCAGAGTATCACATCTTATCTCCTTCAGATCCCCTGTCAGATATTTTATTTATTTTCTCTTAGCAGCTTAAATTCTCTCCAACAATATTGTCTTAACTTGTGCTGCTCTCTACCTATTTTACCTGAAGTCATAATGCTTCATCTGAGACATCCAAATTTGTTTCTACAGCAACCATTGTGATAAGAGAGAATAAATACTTCAAAAGTGAAGAAAGAGGCATGAAAACCTAACCTGCTAAGCAAATTCCCTGCTTCCACACAATAAGAAAAACACAACATATTGAAAAGAAGAGTTGTGACATAAGATTGGATTTCCAGATTTTTTTAACCTCCTGACAAGCTATCAATGCTATTTCCTGATAAAATATTAAAGCCTAATAGTTTGATATATATTTCACTAGTTCATTCATTGCTGATATTGTCTGTGATCTAGTGAACCATATACTTAATTCCATACATATGGAAAATTATCTGAAGCTTCCCTTTGGAATATAGTTGCCATCAATGTCCAAGAAGCTGCTCCTAAAATGTGGGTCCACTTTGAGAAAAGCATCCAACATAAGGCCAAAAATGTTGACCTTCTCCAAAAACATGTCAGCTGTTGTGCAGATATGAGGAACACCATGGTTAAGCACTGCATGTATATGAAAAGCTATTAGATCTGTATGGCTGCCCTTTGTGGTGACCCACTGAACTGCAGCTTGTCAGTGAAGAGTGCTGTCCACCCACGCTGACCATTGGATCCTTCTAGGCAGGAAGGAGTATTAAATTAAATTCACTTGAACAACAAAGTCTTCCTAGGCACTGGTATCTTCATTATTATTTGGTCCCAACTCCTGGATTGTTCCTTTATCACACTTCTTGATTTGTCCTTCATTTAATATTTAAGAACATGAAAGGTAGATCAAGGCAGATAACAAAGGCAAAACAATAACTTAACACATGAAAATATAAATTATATAAGCTAACTAAAGCAACTGCAGAAATTAAATAAGTACAACAGCAAAATCATGAAAACCAAAACAATAATTTACAACCTAAAATTCAATTTATGTTTCACTCTTCTTTATTTGGAGCCTCACTTTGTGTTCACATGTCATCATTTTTCATGGCTGCATTTATTACGGTTATGAGCCTCAAAAGCCAGTGGTCCAGGCCTCCCTAGGTCTCTGAGAAGGCTTGGGTTCACAGCTTTCTGTGAATGAGACAGAAAGGAGAGATAGAATTGAATGTCTTCTATGTACAGTGGTACCTCGGGTTACATACGCTTCAGGTTATAGACTCCGCTAACCCAGAAATAGTACCTCAGGTTAAGAACTTAGCTTCAGGAAAAGAACAGAAATCGTGCAGCGGTGGTGCAGCGGCAGCAGGAGGCCCCATTAGCTAAAGTGGTGCTTCAGGTTAAGAACAGTTTCAGGTTATGAATGGACCTCTGGAACAAATTAAGTACTTAACCCGAGGTACCACTGTATTGGTGACAGAACCCCAAACCCAGAATGTCCTACCCAAACAACTTTATATAGATAAACAGCATGGTGGCCGTACTGGTCCTGAGGGGCAGCATAAGCTCACTACCAAGGCATGGAATAGAACCGCCCACCCCAAATTGGTAACGCTATGGCCCCCAGTCCTATTACATGAGTCTCACTCCTTGCCTTCTAGTTTGTTGTTTGATCTGAAGGGTCCTGACTACTGACTTACCTCAGTCTGCTATTATATATGCAATGCTGACAGTGGATAACCATAGTTTGCACATACTCCAGCACAGCTGAGAAGACGATTTTGGAAGCTTTGCCCTTTGCGGTTAGTAAACCCCATGGCACCTGAACTGGGGATTACAGTATAATACTAAAGTATGGTTAGTTTCAACATACCAGCCATAGTCCATGGTTTGCTGTTGGATTGTTTTTCTAGAGGAGAAAATGCAGGTACTGTTGAACATACCTTGATCATAGACAGGTTGGGCTACTGTTCTTTATTTGATCTTCATGTGATTTCAGTTCAGAGTGCTGGTTATCTCCTCTAAAGCCAAACATGATTTGGGAACATGGGAACTAGCTGCTGCTACATGATCCTACCTTCCTCTTAGGCTCTGCTTCACATCCTGCTACTCTTTATGTGTAGCTGGTGGGAATGCTGCAGAATGAAGCCCTCTTAGCTGCAGCATAAATAGCCCTTTCTGTTAAAGGCCACATACCAAATTCAATTTTTTGCTATAAAAATAAAATTTCCTGAAGATAGACTCCGCTGTCAAAGAATCTGCTTCTCTGTAAAGATTTGAGAGGTAATACAGGGTTAACAAACCACAATACAAGCTTTTGAACATGCACTTTGAAAAGTTAAATTCAACAAATTGGTTAGCTGACTTCTTTGAAGAAAAATAGCCCCTCACATTTTATGTGTTCCAGTATTGTTTAATATGCTATACATTGCTCATTCTTAGTCACAGTTCTGAAAAAAGAAAGTACAGTAGTGCAATATTAAATGATTTCTGCTAAATTTTATTCCACCCTGATCAAATTTTGGACACTGTCATTAGTGTTCTGGAGCAGGATTTTGTTGTTATTTTTGTTTAGGCTGTTTTTGCACCTTGTAACCTTTCTTATAACCTTGGGCCTAAATAAGCTCATTAAAAATTAAATTGCTTATTATACCCTAGCATCAATTTCCACTTTGATCAGAAAGCACAATAGCTTTCTTGAGTAGATTTACCTATGAAATATTCTGGTAATGAGAAGAGATGAGACAAGTTTAACAATTTCAATGCCAAAGCAAAAACTACAGATATATAAATGAAACAATTGAATATCTATGGAATAAATACTGTAGCACTAGCCATGAAAAATGGACTTTAATTTAAACAGGAGGTACTTAATTCATATTTCTTTGCATGTTAATAGCTACCATTTCCTCATAAATTTCAAAAAATGAATCATGTACTTTATATTTTTGATCTGAACAATGAAATTAGTTTCATGTAATAAACAGCTTGTGTTATTATTTGACTGTTTTTCATACTTGTCTTTTAATTGTTACCCAATATGTCCATGTGTATAGGTTCTACAATATTTTGGGCAAGCAATATTCATATATATGGTGGCAATATTAGCAGAAAGTAAAATGCTTATATCTTAGGTGACAGCTTGTTGACATTCACACAGTGAAAGTTTGCACATGTCTACTCAAAAGTAAATCCTATTTTTTCCAATGGGATCCCCCCCCCCCAGGTAAGGGTATATAGGATTTAAGGCATAGGCAGCAATTCTGTGCACATTTACTTTGGAATAAACACCATAAACACAATGGACTGAATAAACATGTGTAAGATTACATTGCCATGTATTATTCTAGTTTAATTAGATCTGCTATACTAGTCAGAAAACTGCTATTCATGCCTTCCTCAAAAAAATTGTTGATGTTACCTCATTCTTTCTTGCTTTACTTGAAACACTTCAGATGTTATTCAAGCCAGGCATTCAGAATCTGGTGACACTGTTCAGAAAATGCGGAGCTACCAATTCAACAACAAAACCATTACCTCAGTAAAACTTCCAAATGAGTTATAATCTTCCTACTTGCCTATGTGCTTTTTAAAAGTCTATCCACACTCTGTTCTCAGTGTATATATGGTCCACTCATACATTACACATAGAAACCCCATGCGTTCATAACTTGCAGTAGAGAACAACTGGCATTTGTCAAGGCAAGCCATGATGTCTTAATAGAGGTTTGCTTTGTGAATTGTAAAATTAGAGGAAAACACCTTTGCTACCCCCCTATTTGTTTGATCCATGGTCCACTACATTTGTCACACAAATGCAGTCAAATCCATTTCTGTATAGTTTCTTTGACATGGAACTATCTCAGGAATTTATTTGGTCTACACTGTCGAATAGGTTTCCAAAGTGAATTGCTTAGTTTTTAGAAAGATCATGTAGAAAAGAGGAGAATACTGCATTTCAAGGACAAGTTGGTTAGAATTATACACAAATAGCTACTGACAAACTAATGCATTTCTTTGACCACTCTTCTCTTATCTGCCGCTCTCATCACCTACCTGGTGGAGCCAGCTTTTTGACTATTTGAAAACCAAAACTGAACACACAGTTCTGATATTCCTCTTTATGCCATCATTACCTTCACAATGACTTTTCTGGGCTTCTCTTCCCCTCTGGACATGCTTTTTATCCACTGAGTTCAAGCCATTTCCCACCACTCCAAGTAGCAGCATAAATATGTGAAGGGTTTTGTACCACTTCCACCTTTCTGAAGATAATGAAAAATATCAATGGGAATTGTGATTTTTTTTTTATTATATATAGAAAAACTTATTGGATTTCTTTTCAACAGTAGCAGCAGCAAAAGCTTATTAATAAACTAGATCAGATCTTAAGTGTTAGCACTTGTGCCTTGACCCTTTATGGCTGCTCTCACATTGAAAGAGCTAGATGGAGTCAGGGAATTACTCTGCAGATGTTCCCCTCTGCTCTCCTCTAATGCCACCTTAAAGGAATTTCCCAGTACAAAGCTTTGTACACACTAGTGACTTCATTTGAAGGGTGAGAGGACAGGGTTAAATCCTGTGTGTGCAGCGGGTGTTGACCCCTACTCCTTAGGTGATGAGGACGGGTTTCCTTCTGTTCACGGAACAAGTGCACACACTCAAAGAAAGCCTGTAAAATGCACACTTCTTTCTGACACTTCCTGCAGCAGGAGGTGGGGGGTGAAGAGGAGAAGGAGCTTTGTGCTGCTGCAGGTAGGAGAATAAAGAAGCCTGCATTTCCTAGCTGCTAGGGAACAGCTGTAGAGCATCTGCTTTGTCTGGAGAAGATGCCAGCACCAACCCCAGCATGCCTTGGGAATGTCCTCTGCCTAAAACATTCAAGAACCATTGCTTGTAAATTTAGACCCAAACTGGGCAATGTGGTACCCTGCAGATGTTGTTGGACTACAGCTCCCATCATTCCTGAGCATTGACCATGCTGACTGGGACAAATGGTAGTTGTGGTCCGTCAGGAGGTAACCACATTGGTTATCCCTGGCACAGACAACACTGGCACAAATATTGGATGGTCCATTTTTTTTGACTTGGTAGAAGGCAGCTTCCCGTGTTCTTATTTAAAGTGTAGGTATAAATATCACAGATCAAGAAAAAAGCTGTGCCAGTTCCTTCCCTGGGAAAGGCTTAATTATAACTGGCCAAATTGCTTTTAAACACAATCTCCTGGCATAACAGTGTAAGGGACAGGTGTAAGTTCTAGTATACACCATGTAGTGGGAAGGAAATGGCATGGGATAGTTGCTCTCCTTTGGCTGCCATTGCTACATAATTCCCTAGGACAGCAGCCACTAACTCATCGGTAGTTGTCAATTCTCCCAGTAAAGAAAGTGTAGTCCTTTTGAACCTCTTGGTTCAGGCTGATTCCTGCTTGGCTTTGCCCCTTCGCATGTTTCTGTTTGAAATGCTGCTACCTTCTGCTCTTCAGGCTTGATTAGAGAGTGAGTGGAAACAGCTGCTAGTGGCACCAACCCTGCCTCCCTCTGTATGCCACCGTCCAATTTCTTTATCAATAAGTCAGCCAATTGCATTAATTATTGAAAAGCATTATACTATCTTGAGGCAGAAGGAGGGTACCTAAACATACATATGCTGGCTCCAAAAATTATCTTATTCTAACTCTGTTACACCATTCAGAGCTTTCTGTTGTACAGCTCTTTTAAGCGAGTTTCCCTAATTCTGGTAGATATTTGTTCCATAAACAGGCTGCATTCCTCTGTAGTCTCAGAAGGATGTTCCACTATGTCCAATGGGGTTTGCTGCCTAGCAAGTGTGTTTAGGATTACAGCTGTAACCTATTAATACTATAACAGTGCAACTAAATTAAAAGCTGCACTGCATCAATACAGACACATTGTGAAGGTTTTATTAAAACATGCTTCATGTTGACTAATCAAATATAGATAGAATGTCATTTAAAAACATCCTGCTAGAAAGAATATTTGTAACAAGATGAATTAAGGAGGGCGGAGAGGCATTTCTATTCCACTGGTATGAAGGCAAATTTCTCAATTGTAGATTTTTCTGGCAACAAGTGATGCTAAAATCACAACACACCACAAGTCAATCCAATAATCTAATTTTGGTTTTGTCTTAAAATTGTGGCATGAAGTATAAAGGTGGATCAACCTGATTCTGTCAACCTACATAAGCGCCTCTTTCAACTATCTAATTTTAGGCTATATTCCTCCAGTCTGTGTCCTCCCAAAAGATGATGAATCATAGATTTTCAAAGCTCCTTGACAGCACAACCCTATGCATACGAGTTCAGAAGTAAGCCCCATTGAGTTCAGTAGTAAGGTTGTATAAAACTGCAGCCTAAGTGGGAAATTGACTAGGGTACTCAATTCTTCATCCTTCTGGTTGCCTAAACCAGCCACAGGTTGATTGACTGATATTAAGTAACAGGGGTAGTAAATTCTTTAAGGGTGGGTAGAGTCCCAATTATCTTAAAGGAGGTGATTGTGAAACCTTTGCTGAAGTAGCCCTTTTGATCCACTCTGTATTGAATAATTTTGAGCCAGGCTGAGCATGTGTGTCAATTCAGCTCCAAGGTTTCTTTGATGATTATAAGGATTCTATATTTAGTCATTTCAATCTGATTAACCCTATAATTTTATTGAATGATGGCAAATCCCTCTCCATCTCATCTTTCTCCCACCCTAGAAATCATGCTGGCAAAATGGGAAGAGAAATAAAAAACAAACATTGCAAAAGAGCAGTTTATTACTGTAATGTAGCTATTCTATTCTATCTCATTTCAGTAGTTATATAACACAATGTTAAATCTATCAGATGAAATTACTTTTTGACTTTTTAAATTATGCTGTCCCCAATTCCTTGCATTACTTCAATGTGAGAAGTTTTTGGGGGGTTGGGTGTGGGGGGAGAACATGGATTTTAAATATCTTAGCATAGCACCACCTTCTTTTTCTCTTTGGTGTTTCCCCCATGTTCCTTAAGTAGGGCTCAGCTATACTTTTTCTTGACCAATATTTTGTCTGTGAGCTTTTCTTGTTCTATAGCTACACCTTGCGAAAATTCGATCTTACCAGCTGAATCAGATCTTATCAGATGCATGAAAAATCCAAAGCGAGATTTTGCTTAACTTAGTGGGTAAGATCAGATTTTCTCAAGGCACATTCCAAAATACTTTGGGGCCCAGGGGAATTAATTGTTGCACAATATGATCAAAACAGAAGTTAAGCAGAAGGGTGGATGTGTCCTAAGTGTTGCCATAAGCAGCAGGCATCTTGATACTCTGTTAGTAAAATACTGCCAGGGGCTGCTCTTTTGCTTATATGATGCGCTGAATTGTGTTACTATGGTGATACTTAAACAAAGAGAAGAATAAATCTCAAAAGCTTGTCTTGAAACAATTTATTAAGTCACAATGCATTTTGGTTTCGCAGGTGACTCCTTTTCAAGGCCCATTGAACCAGATTGAACCAGCTAAAACAAATCTATATGGTAGCTTCCAAAGCAAATAACTGGTTCTGTTACTCCTGAAAAAGAGCTGTGAAGCTGGAAACTCTGAGCTTGAGGTGCACCTTTTAAGAGTTCTGCTTTTCTTAATTCCTGTTCTGGCACCCTCCCTTCCTATTTTTTTTTAATCTCATATGGCAAGACATGTTATATCTCACACATATGAAATCATGTATAGTGGAAAGCAGAGCTCAGAAACAGCAGTTATGGTATGTTAAATACACATGCCAAGTCACTCATTGTAACCACCTTTAAATGGGGCATGGCCTCTTTCCCCTTAGTGATTCCAAAGGCTTTCCACTGCTGCTTTGCACATAGCAAAAATGGGATAGCAGCGCTGGTGACAGCAGTAGTATAAATGCAGGGGGAAAGAAAAACTTGTATAAAGGGTTCTTAAAGACTGTGCTCTTAGAATTTGTTGTACTGTTAGATGAGTACTAGAATGGAAATATCTCTACTGCGAATCGAAGTATTTTGAGCAAAAATAGATCTATAAAATTCCCTATTCCTCAAATTACATTTTTAAAAAACAAAACTTCTATATTTTGCTGTATTGTGGCTTCTTGTCATTTAAACATCACACTTCAGAGGTGAAGTGATACGCTTATTTTAACATGAGATTGCGTTAAAAAGAGAGAGAACAATTTTAAAGGGCACTGGTTACTTTATGCCACACACAATATTGTTCCATGCCACCCCCAATTTTTGAGCGGTGCAAGATTCCAGGGAGTCCCAGGTGTGCTTCCAGGGAGTCCCAGGTGTGCTTCCTTTTGGAAAATGAGGCACAGGGCAGACTTTGCTGACTTTGTGATATATGGTTTATTATGCATATATACAACCTCAGCCTATGATGGAGGAGTTCACAGCATTGACACCCCCATGAAGTTCTGGCTTCTCCCATAGCCACAGCAGCCTTGGACTTAAGCAGACTCCAACCATTGCTCTCAAAGGCTGCTCTCAGATTCTCCTGCCCACTGCTTAGTATGCCCATTGCATAACTCCTAACTGTAATCTTAAACTCTCCCTCCAAACACTGGCATTGTCTTTTAAACTAACTCTGATGGAAGGAGGTAGCTTATTTGCAAATGGGATTTGCCATTGATCCTTTGTGTTGTCTTAATTGCACACCCCAAGGCTATCACCTTAAATGGAAATTAGCTCTTAACACTTGTTGATTCCCTAGGATTAAAGAAGTTGGTGGGTGCAAGACACTAGCTAGTGACTAGCTTGATCTGGAATTTAGTGTGTCACGCACCCACTAACTTATAACTATATTTTCTGGTTACTTTTTTCAGCACACAATACTTACTTGCCTATAGCTGCTGAATAGCCATTATCTTAATGGAGAAAGAAATTATGTCTTTACTGACCTCATTTCATCTCAATTTTAAAATATTGAAGGACTTTTGTGTATCATAAATTCAAGTGAATTATTAATACTACATACCCTGTTTGTGATAAAACCAATTGTTGCTAGAAGCACCGAGTTTTACTAGAAATACTGTATTTTAGATACCCCTTAACCTACCTCTTGTGACATTACAATTTAATGAACTGCTTTACAGAAGAACTATAATCTTTCATGAAAGTAATACCATCTATTACTAGGATCAAATTGGCATTCCCCTTATTTCTGCTATGACATGAAAATTGCATATGGTAGTTTCACATGAAGTTAGTGCTGACCTCAACATTTGAAGTGTTGTAAGCAGTGTAAAAAATATGTGCTTTACTCAACATCATCCAGAAGGCCAATTAATATCTGTTGGGGGGGAACGAAAATGTTAAGTTTTACAGAGTTTACAGCCCAAATGGGAGACTGTTACTAGAGTAAATAACTTTAATTAGCTGTTACAAAATTACCTCACATAGGCAATTTTAACATGCAAAACGTATAAGTACTATTCCTACTAGGAAAGTGGCTGTTTAGCCAGTCAGTGCAGTGGAAAGAGAAATGGTGGAAAGGACATGTCAAGAATGGATATAATTCCTACATACAGGATAGACAGCAAAGGTATGCAGGAAAACCACATTGTTACTTTTAATTGGCTCCTTTTAACTGGATAACAATTCATTTATGTTCTGAATTCAAGGTTCTACAAATGATTTAGAAAACCTTAAATGGCTTAGGATCTAAATGCTTGTTGGAGCACCTTTTTCTCTATGTTCCTGCCTGTGAGGCCCTTCCTTGGAGGCTTTCCTTAATTTCCCATCACTGGAAACTGTATGTTTGGTGGAAACACACCCTCGGGCCATTTTCATGGTGTCACTGTAACTCTAGAAGGCCCTCCCCCTGGAAATTCAGTTGGCACTCACACAACTGGTATTCAGCCACCATGTGGAAATTTAGCTGTTCTGTCCTTTGGGTGATAATACTGGTGTTATTTGATATATTGTTTTTAGGGCAGTGGTGGAATATGTGGTTGTAAGTCGCCTTGGGCAAGATAAGTGACTAACAAATTTAATAAAACAAATAAACTTGTTTTACTGCTTTTTATTCTGTACAAGCAAAGATCCTAGGATGGAGAGTGGGATATAAATAGTCTTAATAAATAAATATTTTGCATCAAGTAAACCAAGTATTCTTTTTACATTTTCTAAAGAGGCCAAGCCCTTTCAAGGAGCACAAGAGCACCCAGTGGCATAGCATGGGATGCCAGTGCCCAAGGCAAGGCAAATATAATTGCCACTGCCTGCCAATAGGCTGGAACGAAGATGCAATAGCTTGGCGACCTATCTGAGTGGTAGCCGCAACACCTCATGAGCACTGAGCATGGGAGAGAAGGGGACGCGGGATTGGTCAGGAGCAGGTTTCTTTCTAAAGCCCATGCAGAGTGTGCCTTAGCAACTGGCTGCCACCCAAATCTGCTCTTCAGTCTGCCTACACAAACGTTGGGAGATTTTCTGTGTGAGGAGGAGGGTGCACTATTTTTTATTTATTCTTACTGCTTTCTCTATTTTTCTTTTGAAATTTTGTGCTTCTAAGAATTTTGTGCTTGGTGCCCCACCCACGCTACACTACTGAGAGCATAGATTTGTTGAGCAGGGACAGCCTTTTGACTTTGTTCTAAGTTTTTTGACAGGGGACTTAACATATCTGACTCTGATGGCCTTGCCTTGGGCACTGGCATCCCATGCTATGCCACTGGGTGCTCTTGTGCTCCTTGAAAGGGCTTGGCCTCTTTAGAAAATTCCTTAGTGTATGTTTTGTTATGTAATGACACTTGTGTTAAGCCTTGACCTTTGCTAAAACCCAGGCTGAGGTTCACTGATAAGTTTGTTTGTGTATACATATCTTGGTTTGAACCAGGATAAGAAGATTAAATGGAACCCCAATTAAAATGTATAAAGGAGAACCTTAAGAAGGGAGTACAGCACTGTAAGTTTGGAAAGATGTTGGATGACTGTCTTCTTCAAGAGAAGTTAGGATCCTGGTCTCCCCCATGTACCCAGAAGAAATTGTGTCTCACTCCCACATGCAGACTGCCACATTAGTGAAAGTTCACTTTGCAACCGAACTTTCCCCCTTCCTGCTCTTCATAGCTAAGTTGGATCCTTGTATCTCCCTACATGGTGATTTTCTTCCTTAACCTTCTTCTAATATCAGCTAAGTACCGTATATGGTCTAGGCAGTGTGTGTGCTGTCTGTCTGTCTGTCTGTCTGTCTCTCTCTCTCTCTCTCTCTCTCTCTCTCTGTGTGTGTGTGTTTCTGCCATGGCACATAAAATTATGAACACTTTTTCTTTAACTCTTAAACAGTCTGCTTATTGCTAGTTTACTGTAGCTAGCACACTAATATTAGTTATCACTGGTTATGGCTGAAATTCCCCCAAATAAGCAAGGTATTTGTAGCCACTTCTTTCTCTGATGCACAGCCTTCCCCAGTAGATGTTCCCAAAATTAGTATTACTAATTCTCCCAAAATAGCTTTCCCATAAATATATGTGTTCACTGGCCCGGTAGAGATCTTTCACTCCTACCTGATCTTTTTCATTTGTTGCTTTGGATACTTGATTCTTTTAACTGAATATAATTGGGATTGAACTTGTATGTGAAATTTCTGTCCTACACTGAGCCATTTTTGGACTGCCCCTTTTCCACCCCCTCAGCCAAAAGTTGATGATATATAGGGCCCAGTCCAATGTAATAAAAAGTTAAATGTAATGAAAGAAGAGGAAAATACATAAACCAGGAAATGTTTTAGAGGGTCTATACTTGTATTATACCATGCTCAATTCTGAAAAGTGACCCTGCACATTGTGTCTACTGAAGCATGGAGGTAATCCAGACTTTAGCAAGTAATTTTAATTAGTGTATTAAGACAAAATAATTAGATTTTTGTCTAATGTGGCATTAATTGTACAGGATTTCTAAGAAATCTTTCCTCTGTTCTGTGGAACGTTTTGATGATATGCTACTTCAAATTTCTCTACTGATTTTCATGGAATTGCTTTTGTGTATGGTTGCCATATTTAAAAAAGTAAAATAGACTTGCCTAAGATCCAGGACAACCCAGAAGTAGTACCTCCAGTTAAGAACTTTACCTTACGATGGGAACAGAAATCATGTGGCAGCCCCATTAGCTAAAGTGGTACCTCAGGTTAAGAACAGTTTCAGGTTAAGAACGGACCTCCAAAAAGAATTACCGTAAGTTCGCAACCAGAGGTACCACTGTACCAGTAGCCCAGACTGAAAAATGAGCTTGGAGGTGAGTGCTTTCTAGGGTTTTGTGAAATGGGATTGGTCCTTAGGGAGGGGACAATGGTCTGGAGACTGCATGTCAAAGAAGGCATGACAGAAGTGCAAAAGTGGATGTACAGTCATACCTTGGGTTGAAGTAGCTTGGGGATAAGTATTTTTGGGTTGCACGCTGCGGTGCTCGCGCATGCACAGACGGTCACAACGACGTCACACACATGTGCGGAAGCGGCGAATCGTGACCCGCACATGCGCAGATGCACGGACACGGGTTGCGTTCGCTTCTGGATGCGAATGGGGCTCCGGAATGGATCCCATTCTCATCCAGAGGTACCACTGTATGTGTGTTGGGGTTTTGGATTGGCCACAAAAGCCTTTAGGCACCATAAAATGATCAATTTGTGGAGGGCCCAAAACCTTTTGTCACCACAGAGTAGTAGTAGTTAATATTATACAGAGATGTGCTTGTGAGAAAGGGTTACAGGGAGAGGAGGAGGGGGAGAAGGAGAAGGAGAAGAAGGGAGGAGAGAAATAATGGAAATGGAGCATTTCCTCCTTAATTTTTTATTTTTTATTTTTTGCTGCCCATGGCAGCAATTTTGTGCTACCATCCACTTTTATCAAGAAATGAGTACTGGAACCCCACTTTTAACTCCCTCCAACTTCACTGGTAACATATAATGTACAACATTGAAGGGCTGGCAAACAACTTGGAACATTTTACATCACATCAGGGGACTTATGGAAGCAGTCAGTAATACACACACACACACACACACACACACACATATATATATATGTTGGACAGATTGGAAGGCATCATTATAGGGAACCTGTAGGCATGATGAATAATTAAATACCATAACAAATTGGAGGATTGCTTGGTAAACTCTAGAGGATTTTACACCTTACTTAGGTAGTGCTCTCAAAGCATAATGCTCAGTCTGCCAGGTTGGCAATGGAATCAGGGTGCTGGTACGCAGGAGAAATTGTGTGGCGCTGACTACAGGGAGTCCTTGAGTCTTACAGTGCAATCTGTTGTTGATGGTCTTGAATGTATACTTTGAGAGAGAATTTGCAATTGCATTCACAGTTTTATCTATCTGAAGATGAATGATAGGAAATGTGTTTGGCCAGAAATATGTGGTTGTTTCTCAGGCTGGAGTGAGAAAACATTCAGTGTTGGACACAGCGACAGTGGGTAGCAGGTTAATTAATGATTGGCAACAAGCTGTTGTGGTTATTGATGTTGCTGAAGTTCAAAAAAATCAACAAGAACAGAATACAAATTTAAACAGGTCTCAATGAACTAATTGTATTGAAGCAAGCTTCATAGCCCCTGATATATTCCTCCCTAGTCTACTGTGAGCTCATATCCTAGTTTTGACACCTCTGTAGTCTGCATTTCTCAGACTTAGCATTCAGCTGCTGTTCTGGTACATGTTCATTGAACGTACAAATTGTCTTTTGGAGGACAGCGGCTGCTATTATTTCAGGGGACAGTAGCTGGCTGCAAGGTAGTGACTAACCACAGCTCTACAATATAGTTCATATTGTACATATTGCTTCACCTGCAGTAATCATGTAGTCAACTGTGGCCAACTCCCAACAGACTGTGATCTACTCAGTTAAAAACTGGCAGTGATCTACCCCCTTTTTGGGGGTTCAGGTCAAAGTTGTTGTTGAGCTTTTTTTAGGAAGGAAAGCCCTGTTTTTATGGGCTGCAGGGCCAAAATGTTGAGCTTTTTTTAGGGGAGCCAAAGTTGGGCTTCTTTGGGGGGAGCCAGTGATCTACCAGTGAGGTGTTAAGTGATCTGCCGGTAGATAGTGATGGACGTGTTGGACATGCCTGAACTCCCGTCTGCAAGCCTTTCCCATTCTAAACAAGCAGCCCTACCCCTATTGGAAACTCATACTGTCACTTACCTGAATATTCCTTCACTTGCACCTCAGGCAGACTGAGTAGGTGCTGGAAAATACAAGTGCTGGAAAAGGTGCCTCTTCTCTGTTGTCAGACAAAACTGCTGCTGTCCCTGTTGATGTTCCAGCTGCTACTATACCCTTTTGCACATGCTCCAGATTTGTAAATATGGGCCAGAAAACCAGTGGCGAGATGTCACCATGCATTATTATCAGTATCAGTATCCCCCACCCTTCTCCCTAAAGTGCCAGGGTGGCACAATATTAAAACAATTTAAAACAACTCACAATCATGAAAAATACGCACCTCAAGCGTCAAAAGCTGGGATATAGGAGTCTGACTTTAGTATTAACCAGAAGCTGCAGAATGAAAATGCCAGACACACCTCTCTGGGGAGGGGATTTCACAATTTAGGGGCTGCCACCAGCATCCCAGAGCTTTTGAGGACAGTGGAACCACCAAGAGGGTTCCCTCTGACCATCTTAGCACCCAAAATGGTCTGTGGGGAAGGAGGTGGTCTTTCAGGTATTTAGGGGCTGAGTTGCTTTATGGCATTAAAAAATAACATAAGCACCTTGGATTGGACCAAGGAATGAACTGGTAACCAATCCACCTGTTTTAAAACAGGTGTTATATGATCTCTAAATGGAACTGCAGCCAGTAATCTTGTTGCTGCATTCTGGACCAATTGAAATTTCCAAGTCGTCCATGCCCACGGAAGCATCAGAGAGTTGCTTAGGCAATTTCTTCCAAATCCAGCCCCTAAATTCTCAAGTAGCAATACAAGAACACATCTGCACAGTAGAATAGTCAATTTAGAATGAATGTTTGTTTGTGTTCCATAATGCTTCTCATAACTGCCAGTCAATTTCAGATTTGAGCCAAGGAGAGTTTCCTCAACTCTTGTTGTGATGAAATATTTTCAGACTTGTCACTATTACTCATTCTAATAATTCAGCATTGTCTTCTAACCCTTGTGCTTTGGTGTCGCCTTTGCTTTGATTGAGTGAGGCAGTTTAGTAATAGGGCTCTAATAGTTTTTGTGGTCTATAATTATCTCTGATATTAAACTAATTTTTTAAACTAAATAAATCTTGTCATGCTGGTATATATAGCCAGATAAATACAAATTCTGTGTGTTTTCCAGCCCCTTAGTAGAAGATGTCATGAAAAGTGATGGAGGGGGGCAGGGGAAGTGTGTGAGATAAAAAAGAAAAGGAAAAAGTACCACATACTGTTCTTGGGGAAAGATACATTCCAAAAGAAGATTTTGCAGTGAAATTAATGACAGAACTTACCATTGTATACAAATCTTGTATTTTAGCTAGCTACCCGTCAGATAAATTCCTTCCATCTGATGCATTTTAATGTTGTTTAGTGCTGTTCTGTGCCAGTTTCCTCTACTCTTGTTGCACCCCCAGCTTTGTAGTCACCAGGGAGTTCCCTGTACATAAGATTCCTCCACATCTGCTGAACATATTACAAATCCAAATGCAAAATCTAGTGCTCATAAATGTCATGTGAGTGACAATTCCTGGAGGGCTCCAGGTCCTTAAACTAATGAGACATCAATATAGTAGGGAAGAGGTGTTTCATATGTAACGTGCAAACTTTTGCCAAACTTGTTTGTTATTAAAGGAGACTTGTGGATCTAATCTTACGAGAGACACTTTATATTTCTGGGTGTAATTATCATTCTTATGAAAATAATTTGTTTCTGTAATCCCAGAGCCAGCCCTACCATTAGGTAGCATGAGAAGCCTGCAAATGCAGCAAATTATTATTTGTTTATTTATTTTGAATTTTCCCTGCCAGGGAAGTGGATAAGGGTTTTGTGGGGGATTTATTTATTAATTGCTTCAGGTGCCAGAATAGTCTGGCTGGCCCTGAATATTACACATCTTGACTTGGAGCAGGGAACGAGACACCATTTGCTGTTACATCTCAGACATCAAGATCTCTTGGACTGGCCCTGCCTGTGGGCACATCTACATATTGATAATATGTAGCTTTCCCCCTGATGTGGAACTCTGATCCTGCTTGTGTGTGACTGGTCTGTGTACATAAGGCAAGCACACATCCCACCCACCCTGGTGCAGACATTCCTCTCCCTTGTTGAATGAGACTATGGACCAGGAGAGGAGCATCTGCCCCAAGTTCAGCATCTCCAGGAAGGGCTCAGAATGTCACCTGTCTGAAACCCTGGAGAGATGCTGCTATTGAATATAGGCAATACTGAGTTAGATCAGGGTTTCCTAAACTTGGGTCTCTAGCTGTTATTAGACTACAATTCCCATCATCCCTGACCACTGGTCCTGCTAGCTAGGGATGATGGGAGTTGTAGTTCAACAACAGCTGGAGACCCAAGTTTAGGAAACTCTGAGTTAGATGAACTCATGGTCTGATGGTGTAAGCTAGCTTCCTATGTCCCCCTTAGCATCTTTTTTCTTTCTAAATGCAACATTTCTCAAGTCAGAGGCATTTCAAATTCATACAGAGCATTTCTATTTAGTGGCGTATGACAGACCAATGAACCGCATAAGAATTGTGTCCACAAAATATTACTGATAATAATTTATTACTTCCCCCCGTTATAGTCCAGTCATGATTCATGGAACAAGGTAGCTAGAATGTTCTAATGCAGTAGTTAATTTGCCACACTTAACTTTAGGCAGTGGTTGTCTCCATGCTGCTAGTACTATTGTGGATGATTCTGAAGATGTCACAGCTGAGGTCCAATTATTATGCTTAGCTTCTGTCCAGTTACATGCCCATAATAATGTGATGATCCTTGCTGCACATTTATCACTATGCATGCAGCAACCAGACATAATCCAGCATCATATTTGCCTGCTGAAGACAGTAAAGATACAGGGAAAATGCTGAATGACAAAAAAATTCTGAGTATTAGTCATTCGTATGCAAGCTGAGCCTTTTTATAATACCCCTTTCACCAGAAATGAACTACTTGCTGTGAACTGCGGTACTCTACTTTATTGACTAGTCACATAAATAAATATTACTCATTGTAGCTCATTGAGTAGGATAATCATTGTTTGGTTTGTCTATTTATGATGTTCCTGTTGTAGATAGAATTGTAAACAGTTTAATAGTGTTCTGCTCTGCTCTATTATAACTCAAATGTTTGGAACTCTTAGCTGCCCACCTCCAATTTGTCATGTCTCCCTGAAAATGGTTTTTAAAAAAATAAATACAGAATTTTATCCATTTGAACTTGGAAAATATCTATGGAGGATGTGGGTTGGCTTGATATAGATTGGTAACAATGTCCACATCCAGCAAGAAATGTGCAATGTGTAACTTTTCTTATTAATGGCAAAACATTTTGTCATATTTTAAACACAAGTTTGCATTTTCTTTTGGTTGTTTTGCCATCCCATTTTACAAAGTGCAACCAAAAGTCTCGCCTTGCATCTTTTTTTCATTCTTTATAATGAGATCCAGAGTGACATAATGGTTAGAATGTTGGACTACCATCTGACAGACCAAGGTTCAAATTTCTACTCAGCCATGAAGCTCACTGGGTGACCTGGGCCAGTCACCCTAACCTACCTCACAGGGTTGTTGTGAGGTTCAAATGGGGAAAAGAAGAACCATGTACGCCCCACTGAGTTTCTTGGAAGAAAAAGTGGTATATAAATGCAACAAATAAATAAAACACAGGGGAATAGCAAGATAACTGGAAAATATATGAAAGGGTAATAAAAGCACCCCCCAATAGCTCTTACAGAAACATCTTTGCATGCCTTTCAATTTAGAAAAAGTGTTAAGATGAAGAAGGGAATAGGTTAGGAAAGAAATGTAGCTTTGGGGCATAGGTCACAATGCCTTTGTTCTGACAACACAATGACTTCTCAAGTAAATCATTTTTAGAGGTTCTGTTTACAATCAAGCACCATATAAATTCTGTCAAATTAACAAATAAATTATCTAAAATGTGCTATTTTCACTTGGAGGATGCACCTATGAAGAGAGGGAGGGAGGAGGGAGGGAGGGAGGGAGAACATAAACAAACTCTGACACTTTTTATTTTATTTCAGGTGAAGCAGTCTAATGACAAGAACCTTTCATCTGTATCGTGAACAAAGGTATTAAGAAGTCCTGACAAATCATACTCTGAAAAACAAATATTTATCCTCAGAACCACTTGTTAACCATAAATCCTGAGCATGCTGCTGAAAAGTAACCTGTCTTGGAATTAGTAGTATACAATGTTAGCATACAAATGTATTCATTTTTTTTCCAAAGTGTCGATGCAACACCAAAAATACTTCAAATAGTGTGATCCTGTGCAGTTCTGAAAGACTGAAACATCAATATTATTAACTGGTTAACACAAAAGTAAGAAGGCTCCATCCTTCACTGCTGACAATTTAGCTTGAATTGAAGACATTCCTAATGTCTTAAGAAATAATCTTAGCATGACCAATAGGACAGGCTTGATATGAAAAAAATAAAAGAAACAGGATGGTGTATAAGAAGTTTGGAAAAGCGGAAGAAAAATACATATGAAGAACAAAAGGAGACAAGGAGAAGTTGAACAAACTGGAGGACAGAGGACAAGTCAACTATCCAGTGTCTTGCACCACTTATGAAACTAGATGTTTGGTGGTTTGTGTAGGGTTAGGGATTTGGCACTCAGATGAACAGGGAGATTGTAGGTTCACCTGGGAGTAACATAATGTCTGATGTGTTGGGGTCTGATTTCGCTAAGATTTCAACTTGAAATAAACTGAGTTTTGATGAAGCTTAATTCAGTTTTCTGGCAGGGACAGTTGGTCTCATCACTAGTGGTGAGTTGGTGATGAGTGTCAATAGCTCACAAGCAAAGGTTTCTGCTGAGTAGTTTTCCCACCTATAGAGGAATGCTTAGTTCTTCTTAACAAATACAGAAATGACTAGCTCAAGGCCTCTTAGATGATGACCAACAGCCTGGAAGGACTGCCATTGCCTGATGAAGAGCATCTCTGATCTAGCTGCTGCACATCATTAGCTCACTGCACTAGATTCATTTGTTAATCTATAATTAGCTTATCCTTTGCTCACATACTTGCTTAATTAAATCAGATTGGTTTCTTTTTTTCTTCATGTCTAGGCAAATGCTTAGTAATCTATTCTAATGGAGGTGTAAATTCTGTCTCGGTCCTCCCCACCATTAAAATGCTGGAGCCAATACCCTGTGAATATCAGATATGGAGTCTGCCTCTTTTTATTCAGAATTCAAGGAAATTTACTCCCAAGTAGTTGTGCCTAAGATTGCAGTATTCAGCTTACATTGAGTCTACACACTTTAATATGCGACAAAATTAGGACAGAGATTCAAATACATACAAACTCCATTTTTATTATGATTAGCTAGACCCCAATTTTTCAGAATTAATACATTCTAAGCTAACAATGAACCTGATTGGGTCTTATAACCCAATCCTATATAATCCAGTTTTCTTACTTCTGATTTTTTAAAAATTACAACTGCAGCCTCAAGATAATTGGAAACTGCTGACAATTTTTCCACACACATCTATTTTCCTGTCTCCCAAAACAGATACAGTGAAGCAAAAATACTTTATGCCTTTGCATCAAAATCTGAACACATTTACAAAGGTACAGGGGTTTGCCACAAGTGTACCTACTGGATTTCTAACGCTAAGCCCACAAACTGTAACCCTACTTTCTATCTACTTCTTTGTAGTTAAGGCTTGAGCACCACACTGCAGAGAAAATAAATCAAATTCTGTTTCTATGCAGTAGTTGAGACAGTGTAGTAAGAAACTTAGCTGAGAAGTTGGAGACTTCTTATATTCCCTTTAATGTGCTTCTTGAGTGGGACAAAAGGAAGGAAACAAAGTTCCACAGTGGTTCATGAAGATTTTAGCTGTGCCATCAACTGCATAAGGGCCCATTTTCTTATGTCAATTGCTACCATAAATTCCTTAGCACATGCAGGCCCATTACAGCTGTAGTGGGGGGGAGGGAATGAAAACCTGAACACCACAGTGCCATGTTGAGATTATTGCTGCAATTAAGGAGGTGTCATTGCAGCATAGGAAATGCTGATTGATCTGCACTAGAGTGCTGTTCTCAGAAGCACCGATGAACTGGTTCAAAAGTAGGCTCACAAACCAGCAATTTGAGCTGCTTGTCGGTGTGGGGAGGTTTTTATGGTGCTCAGAATTGCAAGTGCACAACAAGCATTTCAAGGAAAGCCAGTTCAGGCCTATTGCAAATGCTGCTTAGCCTTGCTCCAAATTGTGTGTGTGTGTGTATGCATGGTAGGATGAATGAGTTAATATTGCAAGTTTGTATTTGGCATGATGAGATAATTATTGCTGTCGGCTATATACCAAGCTAGGACTCGGAGGCCTATAGCTATTAACACCACTGGTATCAGTCAGATCTGCAAAGGTGTCATTATGTTTGCTAGATGCACAGATGAACAAATAGGAATCTCTCTCTCTCTTCTTGGATGTATTTGCCTTACTGTGAGTTTTCTCACTTTGTTTTGTTTATTATTTATCAGCTTGCAGGTATGATGTGAAGGCTTGCATCAATCTTTTATAATCATGTACCTGGCCATAAATAGGCTGGTGAGCCAGGGAAGAGAAGGGAAATGTGTGTCACTGATTTAGGTATTGGATGATCTTCTGTATGAATAAGTGTGAATCCTAAGAGCTGCAGGGTGGGATGGAAGTTATCTCATCCAGGACCTCATTCCTTGGAGATATCTCTCCTCTCAACAGATGCTCCATTAACTGAACAGGGTTGGTTGGGGAGGTTTGACAGTAGACACTGCATTTCCGATAGGAAGTAGCACTGCTGAAGAGTCACAAACTTTTTGGAGTGTACCAACATGCCATCTATGGCAAGATGCCACATTTCATTGCCCGCTCCGTAAGAGCTATTCTGTCCCATTGTGATTAATATACATAAAGGGATGATTCTTCTGGAATGAATCCAGAGTGGCCATTCAACAAATGAAAGGCAGTGACATTCTGTGGAAGCTTCCTGTTAGAGGAAAAGGATGAGGAAACAATTTCGGACTATTTCCACTTCTTCCCGCAGTCTTCAGGACTGCCTCTTATGCTGCTCTGGAAGGACTTTTATCTGGAAGGAAGAACCTCTGGATATGGGGACAGGAAATAGGAAAAAAATATTTTCCCACTTTCTCTAGCACCAGTAAGATTCCACTGAGTACAACTCTAGATCTAACAAGAGAAGTGATGTAGATGTATCTGCTTTTGCAGTAGTGTTGCAAGATAATATTCTACAGTACTATGGAAATGATAGAAGTGTACCTGTAAGTTGAAGTTGAAAGATTTTAGAATTTCATAACATCAAGTACAGTAAATCCTGCAACTTTTCTCTAAAATCCTTCTGATCAAATGGTTCTGCACTGAATACATATTAATTCTTATTCTCAATCCATTGCTGATTGCTGGATGTTCTGTGCCAATCTGATGTCAAGGTGGCTATTTCCATATAAGCAAAACTCATTGTAACTAGCTAAGTGGGTGGGGGCAGTGAGAAATTATTCAAACTGTGGAGAGTATGTTCAACCCACCAATACATGATGATAATACTTATATAACTAAAAGTTTTTTTGTACTAAATTCCCAAAGTGCTGGAATTCTAAGTGGACAAGGGAGTACCATGCAGCAGGGTAAAGAAGGGTGCTGCTTTAACCTCCCCTGCTCCTCATGAAAGTGATGCCTGAAGCACATTAGAATCAGAGAATAATAGAACTGGAAACTTGGAAGTAATACGCAGGAATGTGCAGCTATCCCATACGGGGATCAAACTTGCAACCTTTGCATTATCAGCACCATGCTCTAACCAACTGAGCTATCCATAAAAGGACACACATTGCTTCACACTCCTGCTTGGCAAAGGTAAAGGGACGCGGCGGCACTGTGGTCTAAACCACTGAGCCTCTTGGACTTGCCGATTAGAAGGTTGACGGTTCGAATCTCCTGTTGCTCTGTCCCAGATCCTGCCAACCTAGCAGTTTGAAGGCATGCCAGTGCAAGTAGATAAATAGGTACAGCTATGGCGGGAAGGTAAACTGTGTTTCTTTGTGCTCTGGTTTCTGTCATGGTGTTCCATTGTGCCAGAAGCGGTTTAGTCATGCTGGCCACATGACTCGGAAAGCTTTCTGTGGACAAACGCCGGCTCCCTCAGCCTGAAGCAAGATAAATGCTGCAACCCCATCATTGCCTTTGACTGGACTTGACCTGGACCTTGACTGTCCAGGGGTCCTTTACCTTTTACCTGCATGGCAGGACTGGCCCTGTGTCAGGAGTTTTTTTAAGGACCTTAAGGTGCTCAACATGGGGAGGTGGTGTTAGGATGCAACCTAAATGTGTATATGATGTGTGGGAGAGAAGTGTTGGAAGGAAGTGAGTGGTTCAGAAGCCAAGTAACTTGGTTTGGTAGTTAATGGTGCCAATTTCACCCCATTGATTAAGACTTTACTTTCTTTTTCATTTGCTCCCCCACACACTCATATAATAATTACGGTACATTTTGACAGCTCCATTGGCTACTTATTATTGTCATTCATTATTTAGAGCATTTGCACCCTGCACTTCAGCCAAAAAGGCTCCCAGAGTGGCTTACGTACAATCAATTAAAACAAGATAGTCCCTGTCTGCAGGCCTGCAATCTATAAAGTATGACTGGCTTAGACCACACCTCAGTGTAGGCTGACTTGGACCTGTCTGAGACAAGATCACAATCTAAGTACTCAGATCTTGACTGATCTGGAGGTAGTGAAGAGATTAACAACATGAGTTCAGGAATATTTCCAATTGAATGATTCCCCTGAGGTTTCCCAGGCCACACTCTGGGACCTTCATTATATAGCTTTTGTCATATGCTGAACACATAGCATCACCACACAAAAATATATGATTGTATGATATAGCACAATTGCATAATCACAAATTAGATATTGCCCCTGGCAATGGGGAGTGGAAGGGACAGGAGGTTAAAAGTGGGGGTTTTAAGGCCATCTATTGAGTTCATGGCAGTGGCAATGTTTGGACCAGGGACTTCATCAGCTCTCCTGGGAAGCAACTCATATTGTGATACATGTTTTATCTAGTCTGCTAAAAGGCTGACAAAAATGTGCATACAGGCACCGAAGTGAGACTTTGGGAATGAAAAAAGGAAATATTTACAGGAAGCTACGAGGCTAGTATAGGGAAGGGTATTTTACCCATGAAAATCGTATTTGCTGACTAGAGGGAAAAGTTTTTGTCGATGCCCTTTAAACTTTGTCAGCACATCACTGTCTGCGGCATAAAACAGAATGTTTCTCGTTTACACAATGCATGCTGTTTAAAATCCCTTCAAGAGGCTGATTACACTTGAAGAGGTCTGTAACCTCCAATGCTTTAATTGCTGAAAAAATAGCTTATGTAGTTAATTCTAAAAGGAGTGCAGATGTATGTGTAGTGATAGCTAAGAGAAAGCAGCTGATTTGGATGTAATGAGTGCTTTTTCATCAGTGCAAGGATGACATTTCTCATTTCCCTTCAAGTAAGCCACTTCATGCCTTTTTAATCTGGTGTTATACAAAGAGAACTGTTCCAAGCCCTATAGATACGTTATCCCTTATCCTATATATCTGTACCATCTTTCTTTTCCTTGCGTCCTTCCCTTTCTTCTATATTCCTTCTTCAGTTTTATCTGTTCATTATTTGACCTGAGGGCCACATGTCAAGGCCTTTTTGGAGGCCCCTAGCCCTTACATTGCCTTCCCAAAGCTGGGTAAGTGAAGTGTTTGGTATTTGGCTTGGACCAATGGCTCTGGGCACAGAGGGACCATGGCTCTGGGCACAGATATTTGAGGGGGAGGGAAGTAGGTGGCCCCACGCCAGTGCCCCCATCACAGCTCGGCCTGGCGCTCCTCTCCCAGCATCAGAGGAACCAACACACTGCTGTTCTGGTTTTGTGATGAGCTCCTTGCACCGTGTCCCCCTTTCTCTTGGTATCTGGCAGTGATGCTTACCATTGGGAAGCCAGGTGATCAATGCTGCCCCTACATGCACCATCCTACTGGCCACTATTGCTCCCCCCAATGGAAGGACTGCAGGGGACCCACGAGCATGTGAGGCTAATGTATCTTGCCCTGCTATCCCTCACACCTAGTTATTTACATGAAGTCAAAAATATCTAAATAAAGCTATTATTGTCCTATAAACTGGAAATTATAAACAAGAATTCTCTGCTTCAGAAAGCCATCCTGGGTTGTCACTCTGTCAGATATATTTCTGACACATTTTATTCATTAGACGGAGAGTATTCTGAATACAAAAACAGCAACAAAAACCATAAAGGGTACATACACATACATTCACACACACACACACACACACACACACACACACACACCCCACTGTGCGATTTCCCACAAAAGCTGCTGAGGGATGGTGTCAGCTGCTGCCTATGAAGCAATGGAAGTGCCTTGGGTGTCTTTGTCAATCTTCAGCCTAAGGCCACTGTTGTTGGAGAAATAAGGAAGTGTTAAAAGCAGTGACAGGCAGTTTAGTCAAAATTGGTTTGGGAGTAGGAAAAGGATCATTGAGGAATAATTTGTTAGGCTCAGAGTACAAGACAACAAAGCAGAGAGAATGGAAACTTTTTTCTTCCAGCGACAGAAACATAAACAGGAGAATTATGTTCCATTTTAAAGAATTAAGGCAGCTTTGGTTTGTGGCGTATAATACAAAATAACAGCACATGCTCTGTGTTAACAAAACACTTTCTAAGGGGCATTGTGTGGCACAAGTTATCCCCACGGTAGTCTAACTTGGTACTCCAGTCAAGTGATTGGACTCATGCTTAAGTTTGTTTTAAGCACACACCGTATCTAGATGGGAAAGTACTTTTAAACATGGAAATGAGAATAAGGTGTAGAACAATTAATTCTCCTATCAACTGTTCAAAGATATTATCATGATTATAGGCATGTCCTACTAATGCTTAGTAGCAGATCACTGGGGAAGAGGTCCCCAAATATTTTAGACATAAAAAATATTTGGAGTATACATTGAGAAATATGTTAGATCTAGATCAATGCAAATTAAACATCCTGTAGCACAGAGTCCTGGGTTGCTTACTGATGTAGACAAACATGCACAGCTTATGGGTGAAAGTGTATGATTGCTTTGTTATGTACTGTGGTACCTCGGGTTAAGAACTTAATTCGTTCTGGAGGTCCGTTCTTAATCTGAAACTGTTCTTAATCTGAGGTACCACTTTAGTTAATGGGGTCTCCCGCTGCCGCCGCGCCGCACCGTCGGAGCATGATTTCTGTTCTCATCCTGAAGCAAAGTTCTTAACCTGAGGTACTATTTCTGGGTTAGCAGAGTCTGTAACCTGAAGTGTCTGTAACCTGAGGTACCAGTGTATTGTTTTACTATACATAATGTCAAGTGAGAATGTCTCCTAGAGCATTGATGCTTTGATTGCAATTCTTAGTGACTGCCCAGACACCTGTGAAATACCCTTCACTTGGAAAGCTTTTTGAGGTCATTTTTCAGAAGTACTATGAGACCTAAGTCCTCTTTTGGCATTAATCATGGGAAGGAGACAAGTGTTATGAAAGGGACTATAGATTTGCCACAAAAGTCAGACATCTCCTCCCTCTTCCACTGGTATAATTTCTGATACCAGAAGCCTGCTCTACATGAGAATATAAGAATATAAAGCAGAACTTTTCTGGATCAGGATAAGGGGCAATCTAGTTCACCACTGTGTTCTCAGAGTGGCAAGCCAGATGCCTATGGAAAGCTCATAAGCAAGACCTGAGTGCAACAGTGCTGTATCCCCATTTGTGCTCTCTGGGAAATTTAGAACTCTGGACTTGGCTGGGTAGAACCTGCACTTACATCATGTAAGTTCTGCGACTCACTTTTAAGTTATTCTTCACCTTTAACTTATTCTTTGCTCATAGGTCACACGGGAATATCTTTTGTGATGATCACAAGCCTAGGATCTTGAAAACTCTACCCTAAATTAGGGGAGGTATTGAGGGCGGGAAATGGTGAGTATAAGTTGGGTGGATCACCAGAATGTTGGGGTGCCAAAGGCACCACTGGATTTTAAATGAAAGCTGTGATCCTATCATATCATATTGCACCAGTGAGAGCCAGTGTGGTGTAGTGGTTAAGAGAGATAGACTTGCAATCTGGGGAACTGGGTTTGCGTCTCCGCTCCCCCACATGCAGCTGCTGGGTGACCTTGGGCCAGTCACGCTTCTTTGAATTCTCTCAGCCCCACTCACCTCACAGAGTGTTTGTTGTGGGGGAGGAAGGGAAAGGAGAATGTTAGCCGCTTTGAGACTCCTTCGGGTAGTGATAAAGCGGGATATCAAATCCAAACTCTTCTTCTTCTTCTTCACCATGGAATAAAAGAAGTGGACCATTTATTACTTGCACCGCCGACACCTTGTGGTACCTAAAGCATTCTTCAAAATTATCAAAGGACTAGTCCATCATCCAGTTTCCCACAGTTCAAGATACTTCAGAGAAGATGTTTCCTGTTTATCTGATGGCATTAGCTGCCCTACCCCCCGTTGCTCACTGGAAATTGGTTTTTGATCACATATTGTCTCTGAACACGGGTGTCCTATTTAGCTATAACAGCATACAGTAGGCCAACCAGCAGAGCTATGTGTGCCAGCCCTGTTCTCCATAAGGATGCTAGCCTTCTGTCCTCTGGTGTGATGACAGAAAATGTCCCCTGCCAGTGCTAAAGTATGATTCCGCTGCAAGTCTGGTCAATTTCTGTTTGTGGAATGGGAAGAATGGTGCCATCTTGTCCTTCACCACAGGAGTATTTTTTTTCGACTGGCTTTGGCTAACATCAACTGATAGACCTCTCCTCAGTGCATAGATCCACAGAGCTTAAAGGAGACTGGAGCAATCCTTTTGAATGTAACTCGGAAAATACATCTGCTTCTGGCTCAAGGTGCTCCTGACAACCTTCATATTTTGTATTCAGTGTTGAGTTCTATTGTCTGTAATTGATCTACCTGGCTCTAAATCAGCCATTATAAATTTAGAATATGAACATGTGGATGGGATTTGGGATGACTAAGCCGAAAACAGCAAGACAGTTTGTATTAGCATAGTGTTAGGAGATGGATGTTATTTTATGGCTCAGAGGGATTTTTTTTAAAACCAGTTTTTTGAATATGATTTTGATGGATGTTTTCCTGCCATCCTGGATCCCTTGGGTAGACGGTGGGTCCACAGAATGCCTAGAATGGAAGTATTTTGCAGCCCAATTCCAACATCCTGGCTCTGTTTCTGTAAAAAGTTTTAGCCTTGACTTTATTAACAATTTGATATTGGGTAATTTAAGAAAAATACAGCCTTCGGAGATACATATTCCCTGCAGAGTAACAACCAATCTGGCACCTACAGGAAGAGGTAATGAGAAGTGTAATTACCTAATATAAATGAGCTCAGTAGTGCTTGCTTTCCAGTTTGAAAGTGCCACCTGTTTTCATTAGCATATGTATACCTTGTATTTAAATTGTGTAGTACATGGAATGGAGTGCACTTTTGTGAACCTAAGTGCATACTGAAAAATCTCTTGATTTTTTTCTCCCTTCCTTTAAGGAAAAAGGTAAGTATGTCAACAAAACTTACCTGAACAAGTGGCATTGGAGTATTTTGTTTGTTGCATTGGAAACAGTGTGCGAAGTTATTTTGTGTTTAAATTATGCAAAAGGAAAGATAAAAAGTGATAATGTGTGGTCATTTGGTTAATCAGTACAACTGACAGCTTGACAAATCTCCCTTGTCAAATGAGGCTGGAACACTTATTCCTCAAACTCTTTACATTTTGCGGCGTTTTAATTTCCCTTCAGAACCTGCAGTAGCACCATGCCTTGCTTCTTGCATTGTAATAAATGCTCTGTTGACAATTCAGGTGAACACAGACTTCTCCAATGCCCAAATCAGCATCTCTCCTGAAATAACAAAAAAAGAAAGAAAAGGAAAATGCATTCTAATTTGAATCCATGTGTTGTTCTGGCAGTTGCTACACATGCTCTCCTTTGCAGAATGTTGAGAGAAAGTTTTACTGCAGAGGCGGCAGACGAATGCATAACATTTGATTTGGACTCATTCATATGAAATACACACTTGTATTGAAATATAAAACCCCAAAGTAATATCAACATGAGAGTTTGGCTTATCCCAGACAATTAAGATTCATACACATTCAGCACCTATATTTGAAATGCAGGGCATTTCTTACAACTATATTCAGGCATTAACATTCCATTAAAGTATCAGAGCACAATAGCAGAATTTCAAAACTGGGTTAGATGTGCTATGCTCCCGTTGTTGTAGCTGATGTGCTATGCTCCAGTTGTTGTTGGACTACAATTCCCACCATCCCTCACCATTGCCCATGTTATCTGCCCTTTGCTAATATGCATTTTCTGTCTATTGGCACCTCTAGCACTTGCTATGATATAAAGAAAGACTAGCTGAAAACAGCCTGTGTATCAGATATTTCAGTAAAAGGCAAACCAGGGACTCAGCTACATTAGTAAAGGAAAGGTGTCTTCTATGTGTTATAACACTGTGACACCAGATGACGCTGTGGACTCCCATCTTTTGCCAACAAGATTTCCCATAATAAAGTTTACAATGTGTTTTCCTGAAATGCTTTTTTGATGTGTCAAGATCCAGCCCAGATCTCTAAAGTCTAATTGGATGACACCAACTCGAGGTATGCCAGGTTTGAGAAACAAGTTAGGTAAATCAAATGTGCAGTTTTGGTGTGGTTAACATTTCTTGCAGTTGGGTCTCTATGGGTAATCTTTTACCTCTGAGCACAAAGCACTAATTTTCCAAAACTTACCTACCGGTAGTTCTCCTTTATAAATTCCTGTATTGGAATCATTGGTGTAATTCAGGGGTAACCAAATGTTTTGGGCCAGTGGGCACATTCGGAAAGTTGAGAAAGTGCTGTGAGCACCAGTCACAAAATGGTTATTGTGGGGTGTGTGGCGTAACAGAAAATGGCTGCCATGGGGGCATTGCATAGCACAGACACCTGCTACATCTAAAAAAGGGTAGAAAAAGAGAGAAAATAACACAAAATGGCATGGGCTTGTCTCCCCTTGGAAAGGGAAAGGCTTGTTTTTCAATGGAAAATGGTTCTTACTTCTCTGTGCTCTTTCACAGAGAGAAGCTTTTTGAACCTCTCCTCTATTCAGAGCGGAAGAGAGGGTGGGTGTCCAATCCTGGCATCCAATGAAATGTGGGCATGTAGGAGAGGCCAAGCCAGTGTGAACAAGAAGAGCAAATGGTATATTGTGCATTGTGGAATGTTGAGGGGATATTTATTGAGAACTTGTGGTGTGCCATAGGAGGTACTGATAGGTGCACTGGAACCATCTGATGTGATCCCACATTGTTGTGTGAATGACACAATCATATTAATGGGGCCATTCACACAACTCTAATTGCTACCCCATCTGCTGTTTGTGAGGGAAATGATCTCTACACAGCTGTAGAAGGCCTGTGAGGAAGGCCTTAGTATCTAACAATGGTCCCTGATTCTAATATTACTGATGCCCATTCTCCTGATACAATCCGTACTGAACACTTGGTACTGGGTTGCTAAAAGCATCATTTTTATACAAACGTGTGCTCTATTCCTGTGTGTTTCTTACTTTATGGCATATTTACTTTGTGATGTGAGGGAAAATGTGGCCATACAAATTCTGGTAAGACTATCAGCACCTATTGAGATAAATGGGATTTTGTTGAATGGTTCTTGAGTACACTGTTTTAAGTATGCCAAGTTCATTAGTCTTTTTAAAAAAAACAACAACAACACAAATCTGTAAAATCAGATTCTCTGGAGAGGTCACCAATTTGCAAACATTTTGAATTATTTTTTATGCTGCTAATTCCACTAGCATTGCTTGTTCTTTTCTAAAAAGTCTTGGTGTAATCCTAGATTATGATTCCATTTGAATAGTGATATTACCTAAGCATGACTGTTAAATTGGTATATCAAGGCCACTGACTGCTTAAGAACAGAGAACAATCAAATCTATGAAAAGTGTTTTGTAATAATGTTTGGTTTGCATCCAGAATACACAAATTGCATCTCCAACACATTGTCTCTTTCTACAGGTTTGAACCAAGACACCGGTATTGTTTGAATGGGCCTAACTCTGGCAATTGCAATCATTTATAGATGCAATGATCAAACATAGCTAGCTGAAACGTGTGCATTCCCAGTTGATTCATCTGCCCTTCAAATGGGGATATCATCATCATCATCATCATCATTTCTATACTATCCTTCATCCGAAGATCACAGAGCAGTTTCCAGTATATAAATACAGAAATGCATAACATACTAACAAACAAAAACAACACCTCCCCACCTAGTTGAAAAGGCAATAAATTGTTTAATTAGCCATAGTCCTGGGAGAAGAGGAATGTTTTTCCTGACACCTAAAGATGTGTAACAAAGGCACCAGGCAAGCCTACCTGGGGAGTGCATTCCAGAAGTGGGAAGCCAGAAAAAGCGTGATCTCGTGTTGCTGCCTCTGAACCTCTTGTGGAAGAGGCACAAGTGGACTAGATGAAGGTCAGTCAGCTGAGACTCAATCTAGAGACAAGATGGTACTGCTCCAACTAACTGGTTGGTGTCCAACTTATTTTGGAGGAAATTGCAGGCTCCCAAAGCAGTGGTGGGTAACCAATGACCCATATAAACCCATATACACATGCCCAGACCCCAAGATCTTCTTCAGAGGCCAAATGAGATGAGGCAGGTGGCCACTAGATGGCTTTATCAGTGGTGATGCCCTGTTGTAGAGATGATGTCCCCTTTGTCAGGTTTACGATGCCTCTCCCCACACACGACACAGCAAGCTGGCAGGTTTACTACTTTTAGATTTATTAAGCAATTACAAGGTCCCGGCAGTCAGGGCCTCCTTAGTTCAGCCCTCACTGCTTGAGCCTGTTGGCTCTCTTAAATGACGTGTTCTTCTCCAGCAGGATATTTTCCACTTTTTGCCCCACCTCCTGCCAGGCTTACATTGCTTCAATAACTGACACTTCCTTCTGCTCCTAGGAGATTCATGTGCAGCCAGTTCCCCCTCCTCTTCCTCTTGAGCACAGTCTGAACCCGGCAGTTCTCCTGCAGCCTGCCCTGTCGGCTCTGTGCTGCTTTAAGAATTGACAGCCACCATTCCAGAACGAGAGGGGCTTGCCTCACTCTCTATGTGGGAAGGAATCTCTACTCCCCTCAGTCTGCCCTCCCTCCTCTTTGGATTCTTCATTGTCTGGGGAGGAACGTCCCTGACACCTTTCCATTGTGGTCTTACTTTCAGTGTTATCCAGTTCTTTGCACTTTGCTGGTTTTATTCTGATGGTATTTCGACTGTTTTAAGAGTTTATGTTTTTGTCCTATCACTTTAACACTTATCTTATTAATGATCCACTCCAGAAACATTTTGTTAATGGGCAGTATAGAAATGTTATAAACAAAGAAATAAATAAAGGGTATATTTCAGGATGGAAAAATTCAGTGTGGCTTTAGAGAATTGTGGGCAGCACTTATTTTTCTAGGTGGTACCTAGGTGACCCCCATTCAACTGTACTATGAAGACCACTTGAAATTGCCTCTGTGTGGCTGCTGTTTTCTAGGTTGTAAGTGGTGGAAGGAAGAATTTTTAAAACCTGACAAAATATACCTTACAGTTTCTGTTCTTCCATCATAAAGGACTTGAATGAAATAGCTAGCACTGAATGAAATTACTACTTACACAGAGAAAATAATTTATAACAATCAGGGCCTCTGGGTACATGGAAAATGGGAGAGAAAGTGTACAGTTTGAAAAGGTAACATTAGTGTCACAGGGAGATTAGATAGGTACTAACAATTTAACAGCCAAGAGCTACCTTTATAAAGTTTGTCTTGGTTTCATTAATCTACTTTGCAACAGAGCGAGGTTCAAGCAACATGGGAGAGCTATGAAGAATATGCAGACGATATAACTGTTTCTTCTTCTGCGGCTACTGATACACTGTTGGATTATCATTCTCTGTCACTTTCATCTATTTATATACTCTGCATGCCCTATAGCAACTGCTAGACTATGTTTAATCATATTTAACAGCTTGAATGTCAAAAAGCTAAATAGTTTTTAACTGCTCATTTTACCTTCAACTATATGTAACTTTATTACCCCTATCCTGAATCGATTATTACTTCTGACAGCTCCAGACAGCCCATCTGTATCCTATGCCATGGATCTGATTGCTTCCCATGATCATGGCAACCCCTTATTATTATTATTATTAAATAGTAACTACCTGTTGAGTTTACACCATTCTGTTATTCTTCCTTTCAGATGCTAGTTTGATTTGCTATACCAGTTTTACATTATTTTTACTCACTAGTCCTAGAACTCAAGTATTTCTGGAATCTACCACAGATAAATGCAAAATAGATGAGGGAGCTGATCCTTCTCTTCTTTAATGTGCAAGGTGAAATACTGTTCCCCATCATTTTTCAGGCTATACATCCCATATATTGAATATGCCAAATATTCCATGAAGCATCATGTTGCTTCACATTTATGCAACAATGATAACTATGTATATAAAGAAAAAATGACAGTTGAATCCTACATGTCTACTGAGAAATAAGCTCCATTGAGTTCAGTGGGGCTCACTCCTAGGAAAGGGGATACAAATTTGCAACCTGAAATGTCTGCTTCTTGACTCATTGCCCTCGATTTACTAAGTGGCCTAGAGCAAATCAATGTGTTTTTGAACCAATGTTTTATTCTTGACTTCTTGTTGAAACCTTCTGATTTTAGATTCAGTATCCTAGGAAATTTTCCCTGTATTCTCTCAAAAGTATTGTTACAGTGGGAACACCAGGTAGAGTACAGGAAAGCTCAGGGTCAGTTTTCATTGAAGGGGAGATGATTGAAGATTTTGTGCAGCTGGCATTATGAGGTATCTCCAGTCAAATGGAGTATTTAAATCAGGGATCTCTTGATTGTGACTTGGTGCCCTTTGTGGAGTCAGTCAGGGGTATAGAATGGAAGAAGCAGCAGTATGGATCTCCTTTATTCTTAGCATAGCATCATCCGCAGGAAGCTTGTTGGTTCCTTTTGACATGGCTTGGCCATGAAATACTTGGTCAGGCCTGGCCAACAGTCAGTTTCTTGCCATGTTGTAGCTGCTTAGGTTTGGATCAGGTGGTAGTGCTGAACACAGTAACACTTCATGATTGGATGTTTTATTTATTCAGCATTAGTAACTTACAATGATTTTGGAAATTGGATGTTGCACTATTAAAATCTCATAGACCCAGGAATCTGACAAAGACAAATTGTAACCAGACAGACAAGCGATGGTTGTTTGATAGAACTAGTTTCTTGGTGAACTAAAAGGTCTCTGAACCCACTGTTTTCACAATACAATGCTTCTCTCTTCCTGTGTCTTGCCAAATCCCTTTGCAGAAAGCCACCATCCTAGTCCACTTGCTTGCCTTTCTTTCTCCATGCATCTTCATTCTCTTCAGATGGAGGTCTCCACTTCTGCTCCTGCCTCTGGATTGAAACTTTGTGGATATTCACAGTACACTATTCAATCCAGTTCTCAGTATTGCTGGAATCTCCTCTGTGCTCTATCCAGGGGTGCCAGCTCCTGGGGCCCCACTCTTTTGCATCCCCCAATATTCTTTTTTTGGGAGGGAGGCCCCACCATGGGGCAGAGGAGGCTGAGCATGGAGCCGAGCATGACATGGCTTCAGTGGATGGTTTCTCCTCCTCTTCCTCCTCCTGCTGCTGCTGCATAGGGGAAGGAGGGGAGAAGCAAAGGAGGGAGGAGGAGAATGCCGAGTGCCAGAGATGAGGAGCCCCCAGCTATTGAAGCTGTGCTGCCGTCATGTTCAGCTCTGCCCCTGGTCCCTCCCAGCATCCTGACATCGTGATGTGATGTCACATGTGAAACATCACAAACACGACGTTGACCCTCCCAATCTCCCTCTCAAGGTGGAGCTTCTGGATCCATCCAACGCCAATCTCAATCTTGTTCGGACTCAGGCTGCATCTCCTTCTGTGCTTTGCTGTCTATAACCCACTGTAAAAGGTGTGGGGAAACAGAAACCAACACACAGCTGTGCTAGGTCAAGAACTGTAGCAGTTCTACAACCCAAATTGCTGCTAAAATCTAAACTGTTGACATCCATCTCTCTCCTTGCACTTGAAAAAAAAAAAAGTGGCTTCAGACATCCTTTATACCCCACGCCCCACATACTTCAAGCTCTTAAACTAGCCACAGAATGATATCTGGAAGTTCTAATACAATTGTACTTACAAGAAGATTGCAGGCATTTTTTGTTGGGATAAGAAGATCAAGAAATGGACATTCATCTACTTACTGCACCTTGAATGACCTTAGCTCAGGCATGGAAAAAAGCAATGTCAAAAATAGAGGAATGGTTAATTAAAATTTGGGATATTGCCCAAACAGTTAATCTACATATATATTTAGGGTTATGGAGGGGAGGCAAAGTGACAATATTTTTATTGAAAAATGGAATGAGAGAATGCAGGATGAAGTAAACCCTTACATGATGCTAGGAGAAATATAAATTGAACAATATGTGGAAAAGCATCATCTTTGTATTTATGTTTCTCATGTTTATATGTTGTTGGCATTCATCTATCTTGAGAGACAATGGAGTACACCTCTGGGGTGAAGTCAAACAACTGCGTTCACAGCACTGAAGTGACCTCCCCGGGCACAAACCTGGGCAGTACGTATGGAGGTCCTGGGCTGCCCAGATGACAAGAATCCTCTCTCAGCCTTGCTGATGGGGTCCGAAAGAAAGCAGAGCAATATGTTCGCCACCAGCTTGGCTGCATGAGTTGCTAGAAGGAGGTGTACAAGGCACCATTCAATGCTTTTAGGGTCTCCACTCCATCTTTGTGTAGGGTTACCCCCTTAGCCTTTTCTTCTACCAAAGATATCCTGCAAGGCGGCGGAGGTTTAGGATCAGAGTTTTCCTTCTAGATAGATTGTCTTCCCAGTTTGATGACAACATCTGCCCCTCACTTCCCTCTACAGTATGAGCAGAAACTGCCTTCTTGACCATGGGACCCACTATTGGACTTGCTGCTCAATCTGCTGGAGCCTGTGTTTGCATGCAAGCAAAGTTCCTAATTCACTGAGGGTTTGAGACCCATCAGCTACCCTCATCTGGTTTAGTCAGCCAGTCGAAGCCATTTTGTGGGATGTGGCCTCTGTCACATGCTGACAGTTTCTAGAAGCCACAAGTGAGAGCAGAGTGCAGGGTAGGGACCAAAGGTGGGCAAACTACCTCAGAAATATGACATATCACCCACCAGAGGTACTAACCCTCCCCTAATGCCCCATACACCCCATTTTTAATGCTTATATCTATGGTATTCTTTTAAAATAATATTTATTGATGTAAACATTATATCTCCTTAAATTTATTATAAGAAACATGACAGCAAAAACCAGATAAAAAAAGAAAACAGGCTTTCCCTATTAAAATAAAATTCTTACATTCAGCAATCCACTGATTGAAGCATACATATGCTAAACGTGAATCTCTGATAGCTTCACAAAAGGAAAGTATATGTTGCATTCTTATCTATATTTCTGCACTAAAAGAAACCTCTGCTTGTCTAGATGCAATGATCAGAGACGAATAATACAATTGCGGTAGTATCTCATCATCGCTAAAGAAAGGGCAAGTATTCTGAGTTGCGATCAAAGGAATGGCAATGAGGAGTGGAGGAAGATCTGGAATTGGAAGGCAGGATCAAAAGTAACTTGGATGACACAGCACTAACTACAGCCTTTTTCCTATGATACATATGAAATTTCTGGCTAACCACAGCCTTTTTCATATGAGTGGGGAAGAACAGGATTGTGTATGCAATCCAGCTCCTCCTCTATGTATTCAATGACATGTATGAAAAGAGCAAATAAATGAGAAGTACCATCTGCCATTGGCAAATAGAAAGGTGTGTGTAAGAGAGAGAATTCATTTTGTTATTCAATGCATTTCCTTGAAAGTTGTTCGGGCTAACCTATTGATTCTGATAGTGCCTTTGTGAGCTTTTCTGCACCACCAGGTTTATTTTTTAAATAAACATGCATATTCTTTATAAGGAGAGCAGTTTTTGCTCAAAGTGGACCGTCAAAATCCTGCCTCCAGTGATGACTAATAATTGATTCGTGAGTTTCACATCATTCTGCAATCACAAAATCATGTACTCTGGAATAAGAGTCATTTACCAAACTGCCTTTCCTGTACTGATGCTAGTAAATGATTGCAGGGATTCTAAGAAGTATCGGAGTGTCATTTTTTTAAAAAAAGAAACAAAAACAAAAATGGGTCATGCACTTCCCATGAACATAAGCTTATCAACCAGTGAATGTCCAGACTTGGACTCCTGAATAGCAGTTTATAGGAAATCTAGGATTTCCCCACTACATTATCTTATTGTTCCTCCTGTTTTACCTACCTTGCAACTACAACTCCCAAATGCAGGTTAAATGAGAACATTTTCTAAGAATAGTTTCAATATTGAAGCAAAGACATCCTATACTTCATTTGTAGCCTGCCCAATCTGTGAGGTTTTGACCAGCTTCGGCCCATCTGAAGCTGAAGCTGATACAGGTTCGTCTTATCTGGAGCCCAAGCAGAGCGTCGTCACGCACACAGCGGAAGGATAAGCAGTATGTGCCACATTCTCAACTTTATTTACACTTCTATGCTGAGAGAATACAAACATGCATCTTGCCTCTGCGAGAGCAGAGAAGCAACTCCTCTCGGAAACAAAGAACACCGAGAGAACAGTGAAAAACAGGAAACCAGTGAACGTCACATCCAGTCTCCCATTCCCGTGGGAACCCAACAGTAACTCTAACTGTGGAATGCAAAAAAAAGCCTTGTGACTGCATTTGCTGCTCAGTGAGGGAAATAGAAACCAACATTACTGAATGTAGGACCTGACATTTCTGTACCTTCTCTTCCAGAAAGGCAACCAGCTTGTACTTGCTACCATTGTGTTTTGTTTTTGTTTTTAAATAATATTTATTACCTTTTCCAACAATTTAAACACTACAAAAAATAAAAACAATACAATACAATACAAAAAACAAAACAAAACAAAAAACACTACATTACACTAACAAAACACAAACATTAAACTAGCAAAACAAAACAAAACACAGTTTAAAACACATCAAATAATTTCAATATCTTATCTTTCATTTACTTATTTCCGCGACCTCCTCACACCTCCCTTTTTGTATTCTACTTCTATTAATTTTTCCAGCAATTCCTTTCCATCTTCCTCTATTTTTAATCCTATAATTATCTAACACATTCTAACCTTATTTTCCCTTTAATACTCTATTAATCTATTTATCCTTAATTCCTTATAACCTTTCTACTAAAGCCATATAACTTCATTCCAACATTTTTCTAACATTCATTAATTTTACAGTATTTCCGTAAATAATCTTTAAACTTTTTCCAGTCTTCTTCCACCGACTCTTCTCCCTGGTCTCGGATTCTGCCAGTCATTTCCGCCAGTTCCATATAGTCCATCAACTTCTTCTGCCATTCTTCCCGGGTGGGTAAATCTTGTGTCTTCCAATACTTCGCAATGAGTACTCTTGCTGCTGTTGTTGCATACATAAAAAATGTTCTATCCTTCTTTGGCACCAATTGGCCAACCATACCCAGGAGAAAGGCCTCTGGTTTCTTCAGGAAGGTATATTTGAATACCTTTTTCATTTCATTATAAATCATCTCCCAGAATGTCTTAATCCTTGGGCATGTCCACCAAAGGTGAAAGAATGTACCTTCAGTCTCGTTACATTTCCAACATTTATTGTCGGGCAAATAGTAAATTTTTGCAAGCTTGACTGGTGTCATGTACCACCTATAAATCATTTTCATTAAATTTTCTCTTAGGGCATTACATGCCATAAATTTCATACCTGTGGTCCATAACTGTTCCCAGTCAGCCATCATTATGTTATGTCCAACATCTTGTGCCTATTTAATCATAGCTGATTTCACCATTTCATCCTGAGTGTTCCATCTCAGCAACAAGTTATACATTCTTGACAAATGCTTAGTTTTTGGATCAAACAATTCTGTTTCCAATTTTGATTTTTCCACCTGGAAGCCAACTTTTTTGTTTGAATTATATGCCTCCATTATTTCGCAATAATGAAGCCAATCTCACACTTTATTTTTCAATTTTTCAAAGCTCTGCTATTTTATTCTGTCTCCATCTTGTTCCAAAATTTCCCAATATTTCGGCCATTTGGCCTTCATATTGAGTTTTTTCCCTGTGCCTTCGCTTCCATTGGTGACAACCATCTTGGGGTTTTCTTTTCTAACAAATCCTTATATCTTATCCAAACATTAAACAATGCTTTTCTAACAATGTGATTTTTAGCTCGGGGGTCGCATGGAAGCCTAATCAAGCTGTTTACTTAACATAAGTTGTGACATCTGAATGTCAGAGTTTGCACTCCTATCACTCTCCAGTGGATCTCTTGCCAGCTCAAGGTTCTATCTAGCCCATCAGTGCAGTGCATTGAGTTCTTCTGGCTTTATGATAATTGCAAAAATAGAAGAAAGACCATACCACTGTTGATGGATCTCAACCAAAACTCTCTGCTACCAGCTGCTTAGTCCATGTAGTCCAGGATGACGACTCAGGAACACAACTTGCTGAACAGTAACTTGATTTGTATTTGCTTTTATTATATACAGAGTATAGCACAGCTTTGTACAAGTTACTATATACACAGACTCAATTCAAACTCTACACACCAACCTCTGAACTCCAACACCAAACTACTGTGTCATGCTGCTTATAAGGGAAAGTACTGGAAGACACAAGATTTGCCCACTCTGGAAGAATGGAGGATGCAAGTGATGGACTATATGGAATTGGCAGAAATGACTGGCAGAATCCGAGACCTGGGAGAAGAGTCGGTGGAAGAGGAATGGAAGAAGTTCAAAGAATATTTACAAAAACATTGTAAAATGTTTGAATGTTAAAATGATGTTGGATATAAAGATAACATGGCATTAGTGACATGGTAAAAAGAAAAATGCAAGAATGTTTCAAAAGAAAAGGGTGTAAAGGCTGAGTAATATCATGTTGAAATTAAATAAAATGATATAAGGGATTAAGTTATAAAGAACATGCAAGAATGTATTTAAAAAGAAAGGGGAAATTAGAAGACATTATAGGTTGGAATGTACAATATTGATTAAGATTTGAAAGAGGGTAAGGAGCTGCTAAATTTGATTGTGTAAAGGGGAATGCAGGAAAGGGAGACGTGAGGAAGTCAGGAAAGAGGGTTATAAAGATAAGAATTCAAAAACTAATTTTTCTTTATTCTTTATTCCCTGTTCTTTTTTATTTTTTTTGTCATATGTTTTTATACTGTGTTTTTTATTATGTTGTTTTTTATTGTATTTCTTTGTTGTTTTGTTTGATTGCAATATCTGTTTTATTATATAAAATCAAAATAAATATCTTTTAAAAAAAATATATAAGGGAAAACTTTTAGCCAATCACCACCTGTTGCTAGACTTTCCTATCTCCACACAGACTTTTTCATGTACTCTTGCTTCACTTGGCTTCTTGCCAACTCACTAATTGTCCACTTCAAAGCTGCAGTTTCTCACAAACCTCAACAACCACAGCCACAACTCTAGTTTGTGGAGCAGCACAGTCACTAGGCTGTTCTAAATTTGTATGCCTGGCCAACTTCCCCCAACTGCTAATGTAGCCATTGAGTGTGGCTCAAATTCCTGAGAGCAGGACATTACACTTTGACTTGGGAGAGGGGAAAGATTCATGGTTTTCCTGATTATGAGGCCCTCACACAGAGTCAATGCACATCCTTAATAAATATTACATTCTTAAATTTATGGTGGTTTAAATAAACACTATTCTATTGAAAGGTAGCAAAGCATTGTGTTTGAGGTCCTGAGGGGTGATACACAAGCTCTGTTTGTGGGGTTCAATCTGCAATTGCCCATTCACACATCCAATTAATCACTTGATGAATGAGCATATATGCACTCACCCTTTGAACGTTGCTTTAAGAGTTCCCTCAGTGAGGTAGTTACATGCTTAAATTATGTCTTTCTACAAAACATCACTGTTACTTAGATTAAACTTTTTGTTTACTTGAGCTGTACTTCAGCTATAGACCTTGCACTCTAAATGAAGATTTATTACTCACTTTCTCTAAATTGTTGAACTGTAGTCATTTAAAAAAAAACAAAAAACCCAACACAGAGTGGTTCCATTTGCTATTAATTATCCTCAGCATTTTCCCAAGACAATGTAACTTCCTGGAGTTCACCCCACAATAAAATCTAATGTGACAAAGTTGTTTCCGTCGGTTCTCAGGAGATGATTAAAAGAAACAAATAATTATAGCACCAGTGACAATAGGGTAATTACTAGACATCATGGCGATGCAGGACTGGGGAATTGACATTTGTCCTCTTTGGTCTCTAGAGCAAGTGGCTGGGAGGCTTGCAGTAAACAATTACCAGTTCAGTAGATCATCACTTCAGTAGAAGTTTAAAACACATGCACATAATTTTCATCTCTTGTATTTGAGCTTTATGGACATCACAGAGTGTGGAATTGAGTGGTGCCCTGGGGCACTTTTAATTTGATAAGTAGGCATGTTCCTCGCATTTGCTGAAGCAGTTATGTTCACAGTGCATTAAATGTGTCCAATTTAGTTAAAGTTAAACTTGGTACCTTCTAAATAAAAAAATTCCTTCCAGTAGCACCTTAAAGACCAACTGAGTTAGTTCTAGGTATGAGCTTTCGTGTGCATGCACACTTCTTCAGATACACCTTCTAAGTGCCCTTTCTGGATTTCCCCAATTGTTTCTTACCACTGTGTTTACTTCCCTTGAGAAATATTACTATATAGCACACACACCAGTTGATAAAGGTTTTCTCTTGCAGAACAAAGCAGAGAGGAACACCAATTGATGACTACTTTAATTCTTTTCAGAAGTTCACATGTGTGTGAACCTCTTTGTTCCCTTTCCCCAGCATTCTCATTCTCCAGCTCCATAGGCTTCAAGACATTGTGGATTGAACTTCTGCAGCAAGGAGTCTTGTTTGCTCATGTAGGATCACCACATAATTAAGAACTCTGGAATTCCAAGTTTCTAAAGTCCATTGAGAGAGTGGCAGGCTCTCCCACTGAAGAAGTTGTTATGCCAGTGCATGGAGGTTTATGGAACTGAGTAACAAGAATATTATAGATTGGGTGAAGCCAATGGACTGATCCTTACTCTCCCCATCACAAAATCCTAACTGTGTGTATGGTGGCAGCTTTTGTTACAATGTGCAAACTTGAAGACTATACCAAAAGGAGAGGGGGCAGATTGAAGATGGGTTGGTGACAAGATCATAAGGACATAAGAAGAGCATGTTGCAACAGGCCCTTGGCCCATCAAGTCCAGCATCCTGTTCTCACAGTGGCCAAACTGATGCCTGTGGTCAGCCCACAAGCATGATTTGAGCACAGCAGCACTTGCTCCTCCATTGTTTCTAGAAACTGGTATTCAGAAACATTGCTGCCTCCAGCTGTGGAGGCAGAGCAGAGCCATCATGGCTATCAGTGCTCAGTAGCACGTTCCTCCATGAATTTGTCCCTCCCTCATACAAACAGTACAAACCTAACTATATCTACTCAGAATTGAATTCAATGGGCTTACCCCCAAATAAGTGGGGTTAGGATTTCAGCATATAGAAGCAGTAGAGAAGCCAAGGATAATTTCTGAAAATAGGGTTGTGGATGCTTCATTGTTGACTAGGCAGTCAGATAGTCACAAAGGTCCTCAGGGCAATTAGTTAGAGACAGGGTGTTATCTTGATTGCATCTGGATGTAGTGAAGACTGTCTTAGCACACCTGGGGGCACTGTTGTTCTGTGCATTCAGATGCCATGACCTGATTACCAATTGACTGAAGGTACCATTAAAGTAGAACCATGTTTTGTAGGGTATTTGTCATGATCTGCAGGGATACCCACCACTGGAAAGAAGCGATGGCCCAGGCAAGGTGAACAGAGTAAACCCTGGTTCCCCAGGCAAGATGATGAGGCAGGGCAAGGCAAGGCAAAATCAGCACCAAGTGTGGGTTCAAGGCAATGGCTAGTTCTCCTGAAGCTGAGCCCAAATGCCTGCTGCCTTAGTGAGGTTCTAGAACAACTGGCAGAGTTCTATAGCAGGTTGCAGTAGTCACTACAGACCCCATTTTCAGTGCTGGCTTTTGGCCAGTTAGTTTATGGCTACTTTCTTTTGTACCTGTTGGATTCATCCACGTAATTGTATTTCTGGCTCTGGGGATATCTTCTCAGGATTCTCCAAGAGGTTTGTGGATTAGTCATCAGAGTCTGATGTTAGAGGTATCTGTCTCCTTAGGGTTCAGGGAATGGGAAGTGGGCTTCAGTACCCAGATACGTACAGAGACAGAAACAAGAATGGCTCCATCTCCTCCTCCTCCTCAGGATTGTAGCAGCTGGAGAATTCTGACTCTGAGGAGTCCAGGCCCAGAGCCATGACTATATTATTTGTATGATGTTACAAAATGTCAGAATTTCTTCACAAAGGCGTAGACATGAGCAATCTCTGGCTCTCTGCTTCGGAAAATATTTTAGATATTATTCAATAGTTTGTAAGGCTACTTGTATATACATTCCACCTGATCTCTCCCTTTTACATCAGTTTGAGACTGAAGCTGGGAGGACCAGAAGAGACAATTCTTCCAGCTTTGACGTTTCTGTCAATGATAGACAGCTTATTCATATGATATTTCTGTTGTAATCTCGAGCCAAGTCAGAGGAATGTGCCATTCTCCAGGCACCCGGCTTGGATTACTTGTTGACCTCCCTGTCTGCAACTCCCGGCAGGAGACAGGCGGGGTCTCTATCGGCGATCCTCCTCAAACGCGAGAAGAACACACCACTCTTCCCTCCTCCCTATCTTTCCCGGGAGGGGGAAAGAGACAAACAGAAATGTATTTACATGCCTTTATTTCTGTCTATGCAGCAGTACAGAGAAACACGTCTGCACTCTCCAAACCACCAACAGCAGAGAGAGAAACTCCACCCCTGTACTTCCAGTACATGTCAGGTGACACTCTGAGCTAACATCTGGTGCTCAGTACAGTGAATAGACTGTCCCTTCGCTCCCACGGTACAGTCCCAAACATCAACATCCTGTTTGGCTTTCCAGCCAGCTGCAGCTCGCTGCATTGCTTCTTTTTCGTAACAGTTTCTATAGTTGCAGTAGTGCAAAGAGCGATTCATACCATAGATACTAAAGCAAAATTTATTAGTTTTGACTACCCTAAAAGACAAGCACAATGCTGAGCCCATGTACTCACATGGCAGCCCTCAGAATCATTTACAAGGGGGAGCAGTTCCATAGACACCAGCTATGACTCAGCTTTCTCCAGCCACAAAGCTTATCCAACGGCTTCAATGAGATCTAAAGCTCAATGCATCTCTTTCTGCAGGTCTGTTGAAATGGATAAAGAAGCCTATTTGTGCATGAGTTCTATGTGCCCACAAAATGTTTCAATAATGGCAATTTAAAAGACTTCATTGAGAAAACTCAAGGGCAAATCTTCTGTGGATAATGGCCAAGTAGTAATTTCCAAGTATTCAATGTAGAACTTGTGTTTTTATTAAAATAATTATTTCTATAGAAGCTTCATAAGCTGCTAAGTGCCTGCTACCTTCCTTCTCGACATCTAACACAAGTATAATGTGATAAATAAACATCCATGAGTAATAAACTTCCATGAGAAATAATAAACAAAAGTAACTCTACAAATCCTTCTTAAATGTGAAGAGAAAAAGCCTATTTCAAAGCTCCCACCTACTTAAACTTCATGAATTTTGAATTACAATAGAACATCTTCTGGAGTAATTATGACTACCAATTGATTTTATTATGATGAAGGCAATCAAAGTGCATGCCTAATTAATTTGTCTGACTATTTACAATAAATTGTTATCTATGTTGGCACACAGAGCAAAGGCAGGGATGCATGAGGAAAACATTTTTTAAGAGGACACCCACTGCTGGAACAAATTAATAACTATAATGGGTCTTTCTCCCTGTAACAATATGTACTGGAGGAGTGGTCTGAAAACATTATTACAGCTCTCCCTTCACAATAATCGGCTTCATTCAGCAGTCACTGTTCCACCTGAAGCACTGGGGCAGATGCTCAAATGTTGATTAATGCCTGCATCATATTGATCTTGGATAGCTGGGCATAACAGGATCACATTGTACAGTAAACTTCAAATTGATTCTTAACAGAATCATTTCCAAAGTAATTCAGTGCTGATTTATTCATGAATCCACAGGAGCCATTTCCCCCCTTCTCTACTGTAGCTCTGGAATATAAGATATAACGCATTGTGGAATTAGTGTTTAGCCAGATGTGCATCTAGGCAGAAATTTATTTTAGCCCTTCATGTTGGGAATTAAGATTGTCTCCTGAGTGATGAATATTAACTAATAATTACATTGCTTTTGGCACACTCATAAAGTGAGGGAATGTGTCAGAAAAGAGGCATGTGGAATAGATTGTTCAAGTGGAAAAGAATGTATAGAAAGCTTTAACAGGCATATTCAAGCTTAGAACCCCAAGCTTTTATATAAAAACCCCCAGACAGCAGTACATAAATTACTGAAGGAAGTGTTTGATCCTACATTACTATAGGCCCCAAACTAATTGATGATTTAACAAATATACAAATATACAGAAGTAAGACAAGGTAAGGCAGGGCAATTAAAACAGTTGTTTAAATGGGTTTCTGCAGACTGAGTGGCTGTTTTAATTGCTTCTGATCTGCTAGTCAGGGTCAGTCCACCCACGAGACAAGGTGAGGCGACTGTCTCAGTTGGCAGGATCCAGAGAGGCAACAGACCCCAATGCCAACCTTTCTTCCTCCCCTTGTTAATGATGTAGATCTTTCCTTACCCCTTCTTCCCTGGTGGGGAGGTGCGTGCCATTTTGGGGTCTGCCTAAGGTGCCAAAATGCCTTGGGCCAGCCCTGCTACCAGTCTACAAGCACAGTTGCTCAGGCAATAAGCTGGAAGATCCTCCTCTGGGAGTTAAAGGAGAGGGTGTCCCAGAAGGTTTTATGTTACTGTACTAGGCCATTATGTCATGTTGAACATTCCTTTTTGGGTCAGATGGTGCATCCTGCATGTTGTTAAGCCCACTCGGTGGAATTCAGTGCTACACTAATTTGATCATTCCATCTGCAGAAGCATTTCTGTTCTCCTCTCTCTGTATACCATTCCAGGGGTTTTCCCAACACTCCAGAGCAGATTTGGGGGAGATGCGGGCATCCTACCAACACTTAAGAATGAGCATATCAAAGTATGACCTCTTGCTCATTTAAACATGTTGCTGAAGAGAGGAAATAGAAGAGGTTTTAAAATATATTTGTTACAAAAATGACATATTAGGAAGGTAAATAATACCTTGTTTCAAATATTCCCTTTTTAGATATAAGACCATATTTGGAACACGATATTATTTATCTTCCTTTATTATAAGAGAGTTGCTCTGATGGATAAGGCTGAGTTCTTGGGGTTTTGCTGTAAAGAATACTAGTCAGCCTACATGAACAACATCCTGTAATATAGATGTATGGGTAGATATATTTCCTGAAGGGATAATTATGCTAGTTGACAGGGTTTTTTTGTAATATACTGTGTTATTAGTAATATAGCATCTTGGAAGTTTTGTAAAGGACAATATAATAACATAGCATCAGATTTATCTAGCCATTTAAAACGCGCTTTCCAACTGCTGTGTCTTTTCAATGGCCATTCTGATGTATCTTCATTTCATTAGAATTTATCACTGTGTGTTTTGAGGCCATGAAACTGGAATGGTAAGTGAGCTTTGATCAGGAGAGCAGCTGTCACCCAAAATATATGGCTGTTAAGACACAGCTGATTCTTGAGAGCGATATATTTCAGAGACTTTAAAAAGTGATGAGTTACTAGTAGGTACTTGATAATTAATGAATGACACTCCTTTACTAATAAATCAGTTGTTGTTAGCAGAACTGTTGCAACCGATTTCTGTCGGACTTACTTCTAAGTATGTCTTCTAAGTAAGTATATCAGCCAGGCTCTCGTGTATGTACAGCGCTTTGAGAACCACCATGGTGGAGTGACCTGGTTGGGGTGAAGGGTGGGCATAGATTCACAAGCAGGTCTGAATTCCTCCCAAGTTTTCTGTGTTTGTTATATATATATATATATATATATATATATATATATATATATACACACACACATACACCCCACAGAACTATACGTGCAGCAGCAGAGAATTGGTGGTGGATTTGCTTTTCCCGTACTGAGTGTTGGAGGTGACACAGAACAAAGATTTACTGTCAGTAAGAAGCAAGATTCAATAGATAGATCCTGACCAGACTTCATTCTTTTTATTATCTTTTAGCCTAGAGAGCCTGCATATCTCCTTTAAAGTTCCAAAGCAGTGAAAGAAGATGCAGTGGCTATGCCTTCACCTAATCTTTCACTGACCCCTGTAACCACTCTTCTTTCTTATGTGATTTGGGTAGAAAATGGAACTTTTGCTCTCTCTGTCAGACAGGAATAGAAGGGGGTGAGGCAACTGCATCTTTTCTTAATATTTCAAACCGGTAAAGAGACAAACAGTATCTGCAGATGGATGGCTGCTGGCAATGCTGCTAAATCTAAATTATATGTTCTCTTGGCTAATTCACACTACAGTGTTGGTAAGAGGATGCTGGATTTAGACTGAGATAGGCAAATCTGTCTAATTCTGGCTTGTGCTATTTTCACACGTTCTTATCCACAATTCCATTACCCTATTACAAAACATTCTCTGAAAATACATATTTAAATGTATGCATTTAAAATGTGTAAATTTGTTCTGAATGTGCATTTAAATATACATATATTGATGCATTTAAACTGTGGACATCTGCTTTGCAACATTTGGAGAAGAGTAAAAGCTTATGAAGAGCTAAGTTCCAATCTGCACATTATTTAAAAATCAGATCTCTCCCCCCCCCCCATGTCTTGCCTGAGGGCTTCCCATAGGCATCTTTTTGGCTTACTGATGAAAAGTCATTAAGGGATAGGACACAACACTAAGTTATTGAACAAAACCAAATACCAGAATTTGGCAACAAATGTGAAAACCCATAGCAGAAATTTACCATAAAAAGCAGTACGATGACAGGACATTTGCTCGGCTTTTCTCCCAATGTAACCTGGGAACAAATAGCAAGTCTTAAGGAATGATTCTTAACTGCACTGACACCATCCCCAGGGGGCCCTGGGTGCCTGGGCACCCACAAAATTTGGGCCAGGGCCTCCACCTCCACTGTGGGGCCTTTGTTGGGGCTTGCTGCAGTCGCGAACGTGCTTCCATGCTCTGCCGCCCCCATGGAAGCATGGAAGTGGTGCTGGAGAAAGGCAGCAGAACACACAATGTGATGTGATGTCATGATGTCATATCACATATGCGCACTGCTGAGCACCCACAGTTTGGGGCTGAAGTTGGCACTTCTGCTTAACTAGATGGATCCAATACCTTGATTATATCAATTCTGGAACATTTAAAAACAATCTCAAAAGGCATGTAAGGAAGTAACGACTGGTTTCTTCAATAAGTGACTGTGATGCAATGGAATAGAGATGGCAAACCTGTAGTCCTTTAGGTGATGTTGGACTACAACTTCCATCATCCTTGATCATTGTTCATGGTTATTGGGGCTGATAGGCATCTAATGGCATCTGTCAGTTCAGAAATCATTCATCCCTTCACCAGATGAATGTTCCCTATATTAACAATTTATTGGAACCCTTCTTATAGTTCAGTGAAGGATGTATAGTGCAAGTCTGTGTGCCACAGGACCTAATGCAAATATGTAAGTGCAAATATATAATTGTCCTTGCAACCCATCCCGTCATCTGGCATAGATATCATGATCTATTTTTACTTGCAGAGAGAAACTAGAAAAGGGAAAGATTATCCAGCAGCCAAAAGTGAAGTCATGGGCTCTGGTCATTCTTGTATTCTTTAGGCTGCCGGCCAGCAAATGAAGGGAAAAATGAGAACGGGAGTTATGCATACAAATTTCATTACTGATATTTGCTATTTATTAAGCAGTCTGTGGTCTTGCACTGCTTGCAACTCCCCTGCTTTCTAACTTCTGTTCTGAGATTTTTCAATAGCCTCCAAATAGAGGCAAAGTAGTCTATATGCTTAATTTCCAAGGTTTAATTTCCAACATTGCCAAAAAAATTTGCCAGTGAAAAGAAAAATATATATTCCAGCTCCCTCACCACAAGCCCATGCTGGATCTCAGATGTGATCTGCAAGTAATTTTTGTTTATAATATTTTGCTGAAGGCTCTTAGAGGTGCAGCTGCCATGTGGTTGGCAGTGCCACCAGGAAGGCTCAGGTTGAGTAGCAGAAGCCCTAGCAATATAAACTGTAATATAAAACTTAAGTTGTCTAGGGAATCTCCAACAGTACTACACTGTTAGATTTAAATATTTAATATAATAAAATCATGAGCCCAGGAAAATGGTTTGCGTGATTGTTACTATGGGGAAATGACTCCATGGCTTATTGTGGATGGATGCAGAAACAAGGGTACTGTAAACCTTTTCTAGAATCCTAAAGTGAAAGAAAAGGTCTAAATAAAGCTTTTGTCTTCCATTTTTATGTCAACCCAACCCCACTCCAGCATTGCTAGAAACCTCAATATAATTATTATCACTGGGCTATATTATCCCATGCATCGGATATACCACTCCATGATAGATGATCACTTGATTCAGCCAAGATCCCTGATTAGGTGTAAAGAGCCTACACACATCAGTTTGTTCTTATGTAGGGGCTATACTGACAAGGTCAATTGAACTCTATGTGGAATAACTTTTGAAAACCAACTGAAAAATTCAGTTTGCTGAAAGTGATGTGGTCAGGCTTTTGATTGGTTCTGGGTGTAAAGAGCATGTTCTATCATTGTTGAAGTAACTGCACCAGTTCCTTATTTATTTCTGGGACCAATTTAGGCATTGGTTATGACCTCTCAAGCATCATCTGGCTTGGAAGCAGAATAGCTCAAGGGCTACCTGGTCCAGTAGCAACCTGCCATATATAAAGATCCTCAGCATGATCATAACATGAATTTGTCTGTACTGGAACAAATGAGGGGGCCTTTTCTGTGCCCATACCTGTGGTTCTGGAACTCCCTACCCAGAGAAGCCTTCCTTGCCCCTTCCATTATTGCTATCCAGCATAGCATAAAGCTCGCCTTCTTCAGGAAACTTTTTGTTGTTTAGAGATTGAATTTAAATGCTTAGTTTGATTGTCTGACTCTCCAGAGTATGTTTTAGGAGGTTATATAATTTCCTTTATAGCTCTATATTTTTAAAAGAGCTGCTTGTTTTTAATGATTTCTGTCTGTTGGATTGTTATTCTGCTCCTTTTGCTTTGTTGCTTTCGGTCATTTGAATGCATATTTTCTGTAAGGTGACTTGGACTTTGTAAAGAAAAGGCAGGAGCTAAATGGCTTAAATAATAAATTAATACATCATATCGGTTCAGGCAGAGCTAGCAGGTACAATCCTGATGACCCAGCAAACTCGCCCTCCAACACTGGTGCTACATGACATGTAATCAAATAAAAGGTATAGGTTAGGAGCACAACTTTTGTAGCAAAACATAACCTTCATAATCCAGAAGCAGGTAATAGTCAGTGCATTGCTGGAATTGCAAATAATACAAAAGAACATTATCTTGCGTTGTCTGAATCTTCTTTTCCAAAGCGAGGCTATGACTTCTCTTAAGTTGAATTGGGTGAGGAAGGTTTGTTATCAGGAATTATTGGCTTTCTGTATAACGGCAAGTATGATAGGTGATTATGATACCCAACAATCAATTACACTTTGTTTCAGGACCTGTAATGGCTCTGCAAATCTGTCCTGTGATTACTTCGTAGGTGTCCATTGTCTGCATTAGCCCTAGTAGATAGCACCATTGCCACAAAATATTTTAGAGCAAGAAGGTGAGCAGGTTTCCTCACATTATCCAGCCAGACTCATGATGGTAAGCATAACAGTTAGCATCTGCCTAGTCCCAAAGCATCTGCCTACTACCAAACTACATATTTTTGCCCAAGACTGCTGCTTTCTTGTGAGTTGGGCTTTTGTCTCTGTGAGAGTTTGGTGCTTATGAATGAGCTTCCTGGGGCATTGAAGCTGATCTCCTGGTAACAGGGCATAAGTCCTGCCCCTGACTTAATTTGCTGCCAAGGCACCAAGAGAAATTTCACAGTGTTTGTGCTTTGCTCACTAAATCTTTGGGGATATTTCTGGGGGCTTTATCTATGCCTCTCCCAGTGAGAATTGTTATCATTGCAATGTCAATTCAATTTTTCTTCGGATACTTCTATCAGGGCATGCTTCAACATACTCTGTGCATGCCACAGAATAGTTCTTATCTGGAGAAGTTCTCATGCTTATTGTGTGAACTGAAGATTTATAAGTAATAATTTCCAAATAATTTTCAAAGGACAGACTATAAATACACTTATTTTATGGTATTCAGAACTCCTTAAACAACCATAATTTATTGGAACAAATAATGGCTAAAATCCATAGATTATAACTACATCCCAAGCAAGGCAGAAATTGTGTTTATATGTTGATCTTTTACCTGAGCAATTTTATTAATTCAGAAATGTAAATGTACTATAAAATATTAATGGAGCACTACATTATGCCAACAATTAAAATGTCAAATTAAATATAGCTGATGTAGTTTCCATGAGTCTATTGATGATATATGATCCTTCTGTTAGGTTAAACAATCTTGCTTGCAATCAAATTTTAACACACAGTCTTAGCTTTGAAATACCATAAGTAGTAATCTTGTTTCTGTGTTATAAGGTAGATCACTCCACTATTGCTTGTTCCCATTGCCTGCCTAAAATGTGAATAACCTTCAAATTTACCTAAAGGGGAGAAAAACAGCAACCATCATCTCCTATCTTTAACCTCAGAGGAAGCTCCTTTCTTTATGTTCTGTCAGAGGAAATGGTTTGGAAGGGTAATTAATAATAAATGAATTTAACATTCATTTGGAAGGAGGCAGGCTTTGGGTGTGTGTTGTGCATACAACTCTCTTGAGGTGAAAAGAATTATACTTGATTTGATTCATTTATGGCTTGGCCTGTACATGTAGGAGAATGAGATGTGGGAGTCCAGAGATGGGCAGAATAGATAGTGTCATTTCTGACTGTGGTTCAAAGGGAATGTTATCCATATAAAATAAAATGCTCTGAAATCAGGAAACTAGTAGAACAGAGACTGGGCTGGGCTGGAATGTTTCTTCTGATGTATCTTTTGTTACTTACAGGAAGTATGATTTATGAGCAGTTAAAAAAGAACAGTAAAAAATGGTACCTGCCTTTAGTGGTTGACTTTAGGAAGACTCTACTACCTCATTCTGCTGTCTGCATAGACCTGATCTCACATGAAGGTATAAACAGACAACAAAAAGTGGGCTAAGATTTGCAACCTGAGATACTAGCCATATACATTTTCATATTTGATGTCCCTGGAGTAAAAAATGTTCAGGCTTTAAGTTTAAATATACTTCCTGAGTTTTAGACAGCATGAGACAGAGCAACTATGTACTCACAAAGTACACACTCCAGGCAACTGGAGAGCTTCATTTAATTCTATGTGTATCTACCCATCTTTAAGTTTATCCATCCTTCAACCCTTAGAAAGCTGTGGTCACACTGGCAAGACTGATGGATGTTGGAGTCCAACAATATATGGAGGGCCACAGCTTTCCAAATGTTAAAGGATGGATAGACTTAAAGATAGGTAGATACACACAGATTTCTTCCACAGGCAAGGGAGTTTTCTGTTATTTTTTATGTGCTGTATTTCTCATTACAATTAAAGAGTATCATGCCATTACTTAGATGGAATGTGGACTGCATCTATTTTGTGAGGTTGCTGCCTACGAATATTTGCTAATAGTTGTAATTTTCAGTGGATAGTGATGAGCTGGCAATTTCTTTTTCCCATTGTCAGTGAATTCATGCTAGTGCACACTGTGCTTCAGACAAAGCTCCCCCCCCCCAAGTGTTTGGACACAGACCATCTGTCTTATACATGTTGGGTGGAGAATGAACTTCAATATTAATACTTTTGCCTGGTGTCTTTTGATATGTGAGTAATGTGCTCTTGTGCAATATGAAGGCTTAAGGCAAAATGCCTTCATTTTAAAGATTTTCTGGGTCTCCGTTGTGAGAGGTTAATTTGCAGCAGAAATTTGTGGGAAGAATGATAGAAGTGTACTAATTATTTTACTATTTTACACATTGCACTTGGGTTACAGATAAGTGCTAATTTGAATTATTACTTCAAATGAGGTGTGTGCATATTCAGTGGAAGTATTTAAATATACTAGTATATATAGGAAAGTAATATGAAAATATGTAACAGATGTTTTATCTAATCAGAATTTCCACTCTTTCACTCCTCTCAGTTCATTATAGGGCTTCCTGATTCATCTTTCAATTAATTCTTTCAAGATAATTCTCACACTCATAATCGCCATGCCTGAGTATAAACTATGTGCAGTGCTAGATGTGATGTTCACACCTGTGTCTTGCTGTGTCTGCATCTTTAAAATGAACAGATATGGTGATATGGAAAGGATCAGGTCACCACTAAGGTATATTTAAAGGGACCTCTACCCCCCCCCACGCCCCAATACATCTTTGCATCATTCACATTATATATTGTGTACATGCATTTGGTACTCATATATGTATAAAGTAAACATAAAGTACCAGACTTGCCTATGCATGGCTGGAAGGCTGGCATTTTCATTGAGTGGAGTTACCGGAAGATTGTGTTAGGAGATAGAACAGCTTCCCCCCACCCCACCCCACCTTGACCCCATTAAAACATTTGTCTAAATGTCTTGAAACTGATACCATAAATAGCACTGGAGTTTTTAAAATGCCATAGGTGGTTTTTCTTCTTGGGCATGGAATTTCAGCATCTGAAAGAATGTCAGCATCTGATTGAACCATATTGTACAATGCTAAAAAGCAACTTTAGAGCTGGAGGTTTAGCTCGGTAAATTCAGGTGGAAGTTATCTCGCTGTGTTCAGCCACACAAAGGCAGGGAGCAGCTCACAAAAGGGCTGTGTTATGCCATTTCTTTGTTAGTGCCTTCCAACGTCATCGTACGTGACATTCTGTCATTTAAGCTGAATTAAAAATAGAATGTGATAGAATGGTGCAAATAAAAAATAGCAGCCAGGAGAGCACAGAAATAAGATCATAGGCAAACAAACTAACTGGTTTGTCCCTCCTAGATACACTTTTAAAAACCTACTATTTATTTATTTGCTGTCTTAGTTCAGAAAGGACAAATATGAAAGGGAGATCATGCAAAAGAAGAAAAATTCACATGAAGCTAAGCAGAAACCTGAATTATGGATTAATTGTGTGTGCAGAATAGCGGCAAAATAATCTGAAATGTCATATTATCTGTACTTGTATCCAGAGTTAAATCTGAGTTAAACTCTCATTGGGCTGGTTTAGTCATTTTTATTTATTTTATTTAGTAAATATTATATACTGCTTGAGTGTAAAAAAAAAGAAACCCTGCTGAAAGTTTACAAAAAGGTAAAATCCAAGGACAACTTAAAACAATATGTACTTTAAAGCATACAAAACAAAAAAATAAATACTAAAACAGATTAAAAGTAACCTCAACTTTCTAAGCACCTTGATAGACTTATCTAAAAAAGAATGTTTTTAGCAGGCTCTGAAAAGAGTGCAGTGAAAGCTCCTGCTTGATATCAGTAGGCAGGGAGTTTGAAAGCATAGGTGCTGCCGTGTTAAAAGATACAAATTCATACAAATGTGGAACAGGTATGATGTGGCACCTGTAGTACTGCCAGCCTAATAAAACCATTGCCTATTAGACACAGAATGACCCTTGCATCCACACACTTCTTCAGAGGTTTGTAAACAGAGATTAAACTATAGTTCAATAGGATGAAACAGGAAACTGTTAGTTGAATCAACCCTGGAAGTACTGAATTATGGCATGCAGGAGAAAGCAGAAAAGGAAGCCCACATACACAAGGTTTGTTCTCAGTTAATAAACCATTAGACTTATATTATGACAGGACCAGTCCATTAAATCTCTCAGGAACAAAAGTTGGCTCAGTAAAATTTACTGACTTTATGTTGCTTCTGCATTACTCTCTAAAAAGCTCTGCAAAAAATGCCCTTTTAGGAAAGGACCTGTAACTGGGCTGTAAGGTAAAAAAGGATAAAGGACTCCTGGATAGCTAAGGCCAGTCAAAGGTGACTATGGGTGTGGCACTCATCTCACTTTTCTGGCTGAGGGAGCCAGCGTTTGTTCACAGACAGCTTTCTGGGTCCTGTGGCCAGCATGACTAAACCACTTCTGGCGCAACAGGACACGGTGATGAGTGCCAGAGCACACAGAAACACTGTTTACCTTCCAACCACAGCGGTACCTATTTATCTACTCATGCTTGTATGCTTTTGAACTGCTAGGTTGGCAGGAACTAGGACAGAGCAACGGGAGCTCACTCCGTCACAAGGATTTGAACCGCCAATCTTCCAGTCGGCAAACCCAAGAGTCTCAGTGGTTTAGACCACAGCGCCACCCCCATCACTACAACCTGGGCTGTACACAATCAAGGCTAGCACTCTATTCAGTACATCACAGGCAGATATTGCAAACTAGTTCCATATATTTCACTTATATGTGCACAACTCTCTTAAATAGTTGACACAGGAGTCTACTGGGTTTGGAAACTTTTGGGATAGCTTTATAAGCAGATAGATGACAGTATGTAGAGAAAATAAATACTTGTTCTTTAAAATATCTGTGGTTGCTGCCCAAACTCACATAGCTAAGATCAACAGATTCTTAAAATAAAAGCCTCTTGTTGAAGTCAGCCACTTGTTTAATTTCACTCCTTAACCTCTATCTCATCTATCTATCTATCTATCTATCTATCTATCTATCTATCTATCATCTATCTATCTATCTATCTATCTATCTATCTATCTATCCCTCTATCATATATCTATCTATGTCTGTGTTAAAATAAGCATATTATCTCCCTGTTTCTCTCCCAAATATTAGTAAAGTATTTTTACTATATCAGAAGTAAGATTCTAAGCTGGCAACCATGATCTATTACTACTAATTTTTATATGGCTATAAAGTATGATCTAGCTTATAAGTCTAGACATTTCAATGAGGATTTAAATTTCCAATAATTCTTGAATGAGCAATGATCGATCTTAATCAAAGAGATTAATAAAGTATAATTGTAATGTTCAAATTTGTAAGTGATGAAACTTTTCTTAAAGTGGATCTAGGTTATGTAGAATATTTGACTCAACTGTACATTTATCAAGTGTCATTAAATATTTTAAAATGAGAATACGCTGGAAAGAGAAAACTGAGACTGCTAATATAGACTCATGGCTTCATGGGAACAATATTTGGTTCATTTAGCACCTATTCTTAATTCTAGTAAAAAATAAATAAATGGCATTAGTCAAATATTCAAAGAACAAGCAATAGTTCAGCCAGCAAGAACATGGGTTATTTTATGATAAATACTTTGCAATTGAATAATGACTATGATTCATTTTTAGCGTGTTTGAAAATGTTTCTATATGCATTAGCATCAGGACAAAGAAAGCCGGCATTGTTTTACATCATGCCCTCTAGAAAGTCTGGATAGGAACCAATAATACACTGCAGTGCATGGCAAATGAGATTTATCACACAAGTGCATCTGTCTAGGTGTATCAATAACTTCAGACATTGTTGGGTTGTAAATTCCAACATTATGTGAGGAGAGAAAAGGTTTGTGACAATGTTAGTAACTGGGATCAATATAATCAGCTAATGCAGAATGTCCTGGAAAAGTCCTGTACAGATCTATTTCTAGCCTATTTTGTGCCCAGGCTATGAAGAAATATATTTTCTGGATATTCTTCATCTTGCTGGATTGCAAGTTGTCCTTCTTCCTATGCTTCTTCCATACCTGCTTTGACCTTTTGAGCTCCTAAGGCCTCTACTTGTACAGACTTTCTTCTACCAATCTACACACACATACACACATGTATACAGAGAGAGAGAGCTTTTAGTCCCAGTCAGCCCATAAATTATGTTTTTTGTCTAACAGGGTTAACAGGAAGAGCTTGGACCAATCATTGTTGCTTAGCCTAACCTACCTCAAAAAGTTGTTGAGAGGAAAGGAAAGCCCATGTATCCCACCTTGAGCACCTTGGAGGAAAGGTGGGATATGAACATAATAATAATGTAGGACATTTTCAAAGTTTATCACATTAGAATGCAACAACAACAAACAAGAGTTATACATATATGAATGAAAAGCATTGTGCCATTATAACCAGAGATTTTTTTGGGGGGGCGGGTTCCATCTGCGGCTGCCCTGAGCAGGGAAATGACCTTCAAGATCCCATCCAACTCATCAGCTAGCACAGATGGAGCCAGGAAAACGCATATGCTAAGAAGCAGGTTCTGATAAAATGAGAATGCAGATATTGCCTATGAAATATAATGCTTTTGCTGTGTGGATAAACTTTTTGCCTTTTCTACTTTTAAAAGAATCAAGAAATCATTTTTGGTTCAAGACCGGTGTTCGCCCTCCTCCTCCTTCTCTTTTCAAGCTGGCAATATTATTAATGTACCAAGTAAGAGAAACTGATACCAGTTTAATGAACTACATGAATACTTATGCTAGTCAGATGCTATATACTACAACAGGCAAGAAATAGTGCTACCTTAAAAGCACTGACTTGAAGATAACCCCTACGTTTAAATAGTTGGAAAGGGTTGCTGTTACTGGTATTTCTTTTTTCATTTTTGACAGATTAAGTTCCTTTTGTCAGTCTCGAAATAAATTTCCATGTTTCTATCATTCTTGTAAAAACCTATTTTTGTGAGTAATTTAGTTGAAATTATATTGCACTGCAATAGAAATTATTGACTTAATAAGAAATTAACTACAATTCTGAGATCTGGAGAGAAAGCTTAAACAACAGTGAAGGCTCTACCTATGTTTTTCTAAAACACCACAATATTCAGGCATATCAATATTACTGCTGAGCCCAAACCACATGCCTAAGAAGCTGTGACATTTTGAAATATGAATGTGCTAGTGTCCCAGACTCGTAGCTTCAAGTTTATTGTTTTATACCTCTCTTTACAAACTTCCTTAGTTGTGGGTGTAAATTGTTTGTGGTCAAGCCCATTAAATATCTTCGTGGCCCATGGCAGTAGAAATAAAAATTATGTATCTTTGCTAACCACACCAGAGATAAATGAAAAGCTAAAAAAAATGGGGTCAGTGCCACAGTTTGCTGAATATGAAATTGTGGAGGTAACGACCATTCGGAATGTTATTTTGGAATTGACTGACAGAACATGCCTGCATGAAGGGTCTCAAGAACAGTATGTGCTCTTACCCCTGTCACTTCAGGACAGCTCAAGTCAAAGTGTGAGGCCATCAGTGAGATGCATGCTGGTATGTGATTTTATTTTGGCACATAGATGTTTATGGGAAAATGGAAAAGTACATCTAGCTGTTGACTGTGAATGACACTGTCGATCAGTGAAGGAACAGCTTGGTGAGGTGGCTGTTATGAGGCCATGGGGACTAAGATGAGAAGCTATTTTTAATTATGTTGAATTAACAGGTAAGTTTCTGCTTTTTCTTTGCCCCCAAAATACATGGAGTATCTATTTTGCTAGAAGTGACTAGTGAATGGTCTTTGACCACTTAATGGTTGAGTAGTATAGAAGCAAAGGAGGCTCTACAGATCTGGTTATTGGTCTGTGTTAGCTGTTCTGCTCTTTTCTAAGAAGAAATAATGTTATGCATGTATGTAGATTTATTACAAAGATAATTATTAAAAGTAATAGATTGTTTCCAAACTTCATCCTACTCAGACTAGATTCATTGGAACTTATGGACCTCAGTTACTTATATCCATTACTTTCAATGGGTCTAGAAGTAGCTTTGGATACAACCTAATGTATAGAATTATGTAGTTACACAAATAAACAGCTTCAGTCTATTCTTTAAATGGAATTTACCAAAAGCTACAAATCCATTCTAAGGAAGTGTTAAGGATCTGTGATGGCAACATCTCCATCAACAATAAAAAAGACAAATCTCTTTCTCCTTTAGTCAATGTGAAATGTCCTAGAAGGTTGATAATGCTTTTTATCCCAAAGTGTCTTTGATGACTTACAAAATGAGTGCAAGAGTCATTGAAAAGAAAGGAAGAGGACAGATGGCTGAAAAGTGTAGTCCAAATCTAGCATTCTCCATCACTGAAAATCCACAGAACTGGTAAAACTGCTGAGTGGTTTTATAATTCATAATTCTAATAGAGGAACCCAAGCACCTTCAGACATTGGTATATTGTGCAACTTGTGTTCCTCCAAGTAAGATCTTTTTAAAGGCTTATATATATGACAGCAACAATGACAAATGAGAATACTAATGCACAAGGTCCAATTATTTCATACTGATTTCTTGATAGAAACAATCAAGAGCTTTGTGATGCCTTAAAGACCAACAGGCTGCAACCTTTCACAGGGAAAAAGTCTACTTCACCAGGTGCATTACTGAGTAAAAATGTTCAGGATAAGAATATTAACCTGTTCAAGCCTTGCCCACCCTAACTAGGATAAAGCAGGCCTTTGCCTTGAAATTTTGTAGCTTTGGTTGTGGCTAGAAAGTAAATGTGTTATTTATATATTAGCTATTATGCCTAGATATGACGAGTTCTGCAGCAGAGCTGATAACATGATGATGTGGTTTCTCTCCACTGCTGAAACACAATAACTTTTAGTGTGCAAAACAACAACAACAACAAAAAAAAACCTTTTAAAGAAAATCTAAACTGAAAAAACTAAGCATTTCAAATGGAATGTACTTGGGATAATAATATTTCATTCCTTTATTATTCGACCGATAGTCAGAAATAGGGCTAATAATATTTGGGTTGGGTTAATAATATATGGAGTATTGTTCTATCAGAATGCCTCACATACCAGCGGCGACTAGACCTTTGATACAATATGGTCTCCATTTTCCCTCTTTTATTGAAGAAGAACAGGATATTTTAATGTCATTGAAATATACTCGGAGTCGCAAAGTGATTTCATGCTCTTTATTCAGCTCATAGTGGTGAGGAGGAATGAATGAAAGTCCCCTCAAAGTATCTGCCTTATATACATTATTTACACAATGGGCTGCACATGATTGGCTAATTCCGGAATTGTACTGTAAACCAATCAGGTTGTGGATTCACTTCAATCTGGAGCATGATTGGGTGGTTCCTGCCAACCAATCATACTGCTGCATTGTTCTAGGACCAATCAGACTGCTGCATTCTGAATCCTATTGTTCTAGGACCAATCAGACTGCTGCCTTTTGGATCCTATTGTTCTAGGACCAATCAGACTGCTGCAGTTTGGATCCTATTCGACTCAGTACATAACACCCCTCCCCTCTAAGTTCCAGTCCTGCCCGGGAGGTCGCATTCATAGTCCTCAAGGTACGCTGGCGGCCTACGTGTGCGTTGCGGCCTGGGGTGTTCCCTGGTCCGGGGTTCTGGTTCTGGCTCGTGTTCCAAGGATGCTGGCTGTGATGGGGCTGTTTGGTCTGGCGCAACCGGCTCGCTCAGTCGTGGTTCTGGTTCCGGTGTCCTTTCGGCCTCCCGGGACCTCTCTGTATTTACTGGTTCTGCCTCTCCTGCTGGCCCCTGCTGCTCTATGGGCCTCACTGCCCCACTGTTCCCCTGGGACTCCTCTGACCTGTCCTCCTCCTCCTGGTTTTCTCCCGGGAATCGTCGCCGTATCTGGTCACAGTGGCGGCGCCAGCATTGCCCCCCATCCGTTAGCACCTCGTACGACACGGGGCCAGTGACCCTGGTGACTGTGGCGGGTACCCATGCAGGGCCTGCCCCAAAATTCTTTGCGTACACTGGGTCCTGGGCCTCGAAGGTCCGGGGGTTCCTGCCTTCCCCCACCCCTACCTCATCCTGAGCTCTATCGGGGTGAAGGCGGTCCAATCTGATTGCAAGGCGCCGACCCATTAGTAGTTCAGCGGGGCTCCGGCCAGTCGTTGAGCTGGGGGTGCTGTGCTGTGCTAGAAGGAATGTGGCAAGGCGGTACTCCCAATCCCCTTGCGTCATGCGGCGAAGGGTGTCCTTGGTGGTCCGCACCATGCGTTCTGCTTGGCCATTGGTGGCAGGGTGGAATGGCGCCGAACGGATGTGGCGGATGGCGTTCTGCGCTGTGAAGGTTTGGAATTCTCCTGACGTAAATGCAGTCCCGTTGTCTGGGACGAGAGTGTCAGGGAGCCCGTGCGTTGCAAACAGCCTGCGTAGTACCCGGATGGCTGCGGATGTAGAAGTGGATGGTACCAGTGCGACTTCCAGCCATTTGGTGTAGGAGTCCACCACTATGAAGAATGTTTTCCCCTGAAAGGGGCCAGCGAAGTCCACATGCAGGCGTGACCATGGTGCTCGGGCAGACTCCCAGGACTGGACTGGGGCCCTTGGGGGATCTGGGCGGGATTCTTGGCAGGCCTGGCAGTGTTTGACCCAGGCCTCTATCTCTCCGTCGATCCCCGGCCACCACACATAACTCCTGGCAAGGGCCTTCATTCTTACTACCCCTGGGTGTGTCTCGTGTAGGGCTGTGAGGACCCTTTTGCGGAGGGGCTGGGGAACAACGACCCTGCTTCCCCATAACAGGCACCCCTTGTGGGCCGACAGTTCATGTTTGCGGGTTGTGTAGCTGGCGAATTCTGGCCCGGGGCTGCTGCTGGGCCATCCCCTCCACACCCAGTCCAGGACCCGGGAGATGACCCTATCTTTCTTGGAATGGTGTGCAACTTCTTGTGCCTGAATGGGGCGGTCGGGAAGCAGCTCCAGGCTCATAACCTCTTGTGCAGGTGCCGGGTCGGGGCCTGTTTCTGGTAGTGGTAGCCTGCTGAGGGCGTCCGCATGGCCCATCGCCTTCCCAGGGCGGTGAATCAGTGCATACTGGTAGCTGGCAAGGAAAATTGACCACCTGAGGACACGAGGAGACAGCACTTGGGGGGTCTGCTTTTCGGGGGCAAACAAGCCAAGCAACGGTTTGTGGTCAGTCACCACGGTGAAGGGCCGCCCATACAAGAAATCATGGAATTTTTTTACTCCCTTCACGATTGCCAGGCCCTCCTTGTCGATTTGTGAGTAGTTCCGCTCGGTTGCGTTGAGTGTCTGGGAAAAGTATGCCACCGGTACCTCTCTTCCATCTGGGAGTTGGTGTCCCAGGACAGCGCCAATGCCATAGGGTGAGGCGTCGCATGCTAGCACCACCGGCAGCTTCTCGTCGAAGTGTGCCAAGACCGAGTTTGAGACAAGCAAGTCCTTGACTGCCTGGAATGCGGCCTCCTGGCGATGGCCCCACACCCAAGGGGCCCGCTTGTCCAGGAGTCTGTGTAGGGGCTCCGCTACCGCCGCCTTGTGGGGAAGGAAGGAATGGTAAAAGTTCAATAGTCCCAAGAAGGCCTGAAGTTCAGTCTTGTTCCTGGGCGCTGGGGCATCACAAATGGCCCGTACCTTGTCCCCAGTCGGGTGGACCCCTTCTGCATCCACCATGAATCCCAGAAAGTCCACCTGGGGCACTCCTAGTAGACATTTTTCCCGCTTTACCTTGAGACCCGCTGTCTGGAAACGGTGCAGAACGGTGCGGAGGCGGTCCTCAAACTCCTCTGGTGTGGGCCCGGCAATCAACACATCATCGAAGAAGGGGGTGACGCCAGGAATCCCTTTAAGGAGAGAGTCCATTAGATTCTGGAATATGCCTGGTGCCACGCTGACACCGAATTGCAGCCGCTTTACCCTGAATGCTCCTCTGTGCGTCACAATTGTCTGTGCCTCTGCTGTTGCCTCATCTACTGGCAGCTGTTGATATGCTTGGGCCAAGTCCAGCTTGCCAAAAATTTTCGACCCAGCCAGGGTGGCAAGGACATGGCTGACCACTGGCACTGGGTATGCATGGGCCGTGAGGGCCTTGTTTATGGTACATTTGTAGTCTGCGCAGATGCGGACTGAGCCATTAGGCTTGACAGGTGTGACGATTGGGGTTTCCCAGGGGGCATTAGGTACCGGTTCCAGCACTCCTTGCTCCACGAGCCGGTCCAATTCCTCGTCTATACGGGGTTTCAGAGCGAACGGGACCCGGCGGGCCTTGAGCCTGACTGGTCGTACTGCGGGGTCAAGCTGTAGAGCAATGGGGGGGCCCGTATACTGTCCCAATTTCCCATCGAAAACCCCCGGAAATTCCTTGCATATGGCGTCCACGTCCACTTGTAAGCTAGTGTGGTTCACCCCGGTGACAGCTAGCCCCAGTGGTCCAAACCATGCCAATCCCAGTAAGCTAATGTAGGGGCCCTTGACCACAAGCAAGTCCAGTTGCCGCGTCCGCCCTCGGTATTGCACCCTGAAGGTCCCCACCCCCATTGTGGGGACCTTACGTTTCTGGAAGTCCCGGAGGGTGAATGGGGCCGGCCTGAGTTTGGGACCCCCAGTAGGACACAGTTTCCTTAAGGTCCTTGCCGAGATTATGGATAGAGTTGAACCCGTGTCAAGCTCCATGCGGCATGGGGCCCCCTCTATCTGTACCTCTACATAAATTTTCTCTATGTTGGGGTGGGGCAACTGGTATACCTGGAAGTCCGTGAGCTCTGTCGAGTTGCCTTGGTGCGTTGGGCCCCGGGACCTGGGGTTCTTGGATTGGTCGTTTGATGCCTGGTGTCGGGTGGGCCGAGCCCGACACACCCGGGCGATGTGTCCCGATTTTCTGCACTGTCTGCACTCTGCATTGCGGAAACGGCAGGTCCTCCTCTCATGACTTTCTCCACAGCTTGCGCAGTTCCCTCCTTCTCGTCGAGGCAGCTGTGGTATGTGGGCTGCTTGAGTGCGCTGCTGTACTCGGTGCACCTCCTCCCTGTCAGATCCTGAGTCGTCGGTGAGGTCTTCATGGTGGACCCTCGGTTGGGACGGCTGGCTCGGCCGTGCCTCTTGTGTCGACCTCTCGGCAGCTTCCGTTGCCAGGGCCTCCTCCAGAGCGACCTGGAACGTTAGGTTCTTCTTAGCGTAGAGGCGTCGTTGCAGCTTCTCATCCCTCAGGCCACCGACGAGGCGGTCACGAAGCATGTTCTCCAGCTCTGAGAAGTTGCAGAACCGGGCGGCTTGGCGGAGAGAGGTCACAAACCCAGTTATGGTTTCCCCAGGGGCTTGCCGCTTTGCGTAGAAGGCATTTCGACGAGCCACCACTGAGGGCTGTGGCGAAAAGTGCCCCTTCAGCTGTTCCATTATTGTTTTGTATGGAACAGTAGCAACGTCTTCAGGCGCAAGGAGAGCCCGGGCGATTTCAAATGTCTCCTCTCCGCAGACGCTGAAGAATATTGCCCTCTTCTTGGCGTCTTCATCATCGGTGACCCCTTTGGCTTCTAGGAGGAAGGTGAAACGGGAGGCGTACGCTTCCCAGTCTCCAGATGCTGGGTTGAACGGCGAGAAGTTGCTGTCAGTTGCCATTCTGAGTTCCTTGTGTCCCGGAGCTGAAGCCTGGATACACGGTGCGAGGCAGCGGTGCGGCAGGTGGCGGTGCTGCGGTGCTGTGTGTGGCAGTCAGCTCAGCGGGATCCCACCTTCGTCGCCAGTGAAATATACTCGGAGTCGCAAAGTGATTTCATGCTCTTTATTCAACTCATAGTGGTGAGGAGGAATGAATGAAAGTCCCCTCAAAGTATCTGCCTTATATACATTATTTACACAATGGGCTGCACATGATTGGCTAATTCCGGAATTGTACTGTAAACCAATCAGGTTGTGGATTCACTTCAATCTGGAGCATGATTGGGTGGTTCCTGCCAACCAATCATACTGCTGCATTGTTCTAGGACCAATCAGACTGCTGCATTCTGAATCCTATTGTTCTAGGACCAATCAGACTGCTGCCTTTTGGATCCTATTGTTCTAGGACCAATCAGACTGCTGCAGTTTGGATCCTATTCGACTCAGTACATAACAGTCATCATCATCATCATCATCATCATCATCATCATCATCATCATCATCACAGAGGTGTCTGTGAAGGAGATATATTCATTGAAAATGTTAGCTTTTCTTCCTTTTCTTTTCAAGAAAGGAAACTACCTGTTTGTTAAGTCTGGCACTGGAGGTCCTTCTCTAAATATTCCTGCTGCTTTGTAGGCTTTCTTAATAATAATTACTATTATTTATAAGCCGCCAAGTTACTGGGTTGCCCGGAGACGCAAATTTTAGACATTTTTTTTTAAAAAAAGATTGCCCAGGATTTTAACTGCTTTTATATCAAATGCTTTTTGTATTTTTTACTGTTGATATGAGAATTGCTTTTGTTTGTGATGTTTCCGATTTGTTTTATATTTGTTTTATAGTTCTCTTTTGAGGGCTATCTTGAAAATCTAGATTAAGGGGGATTTTTTTTTTTAATGGAATGTACTCTGTGTGTGTGTTTCCTACTTCTTTTCAGGCCAGAATTTTTATCCTCGGAGTTCAGGATGGAAAAGTTTTGCTTTCCCCACAATGGCTGGAGCGTCTCATTGCCTGTCAATACACATATTTATTGTTTTGCTAAGTTAGTTCAATTTGCTCCAGGAAGCCACTTTGCTCTTTTGATTTCAGGCCACGACTTGACAGCACCCATCAAGTAACCCAGCTAATTACCAAGTTAAAGCAAAGCCAGGAAATGTACTGCTCTTAATTATTGTTAAAATCCAAATAGTCCTCATGCTCAAAAAAGGATTTGGATTCAGCAGATGCCTCTGCTAACAGAAGGGGAGGGCAGGAGATTTGGGCCAATTTGCAATTCCCCCTGCAGCCCCTTCCATTCCACCTTGTGTAGGGTGCTCCAAACTGCCTGGAGCCAGTTTTCAGGAACTCCTGGTGGTTGCAGGGAGAGTGAAATCAGCTAGAGGTGCTTCTCCTCATCTTCCATTAGCGGAGGCACCTGCTGAGTCAAAAGGGCACCAGAGGTTTCTATTCAATTTATACAAAAGACCCGGGGCAAAGTCCTTGTTTCTTGGCCTCCCATTCATACAGTCAGCTGGAGGTGGTATTGAAATCACATTGTGGAGGAACTGTGTGAGTACTTCCTCTCTACCATGGAGATAGCCCCCGTTATGATCTTTGTCATGTGCACTATTTCTTCCCCGAAGAGGAAAAAGCAGAGCAGGCTCTCGTCTACTCTTGCTCACACAGAGGTCTCTGTCCATACTGCGGGAATATCATTAAAAGATATAAAAACTGATAATTGTATGGCTGTAGTGCCAAAGGCCGTAAAGTTAAAATGGACGTATGCAGGAAATGTGACAATAGACAGTTCAGTCCGATGGAATAAACTGTAAAGTCTCCATATGTTAATATGGAGACTCTATAATATCAAAAGACCAAGGGGACCACCACCGTTCTTGGTGGATGATCCAAAACTAACAGCAGGGCTTGTGTTGATACAAGAAGCAAACGAAAAAATTATGGAGAGAACATGAAGAGGTGCATATGGAAAGATGGATGTGAGAAAATCTCAGAATTTCGTTGCTGCTATGTCAGGAATGTATTTGTGATTGGTTGAAATAATCTCTTCACATGAGTCAGGAGCTATGTTTCAAATATGTAACCAAAGTTCACATACGTTAGACGTATTTGTTTCATGTACACACTGATTTCCTCATTTTACACAGTTTACATTTCCAATTGCCAATTTTTTAATCCCTTCCATCCCTCTGCTGTTTTTTGGGTTGGACATGGGCTGAATGTAAGTGACCCTATATTTCATTTCAGTCAAGGATGTGATGATAAATAGCACACTTTGTGCTGCATAGGTGCATGTGATGAATCATAGAGATATTGCTAAAAGCCTTCAGCACTCTCCCTGGTACCTTTCTTAGCATCTGTGCAATGCCAGATATGTAGGAATGAATGGAACAACCTAATCATCCGAAATGCTTTTTGAAATGTGCTAGCAAGATGGATCTAGATGGATTTTACATCAGAGATCATATTTATCCATTCCTCTGCTACTTGGTGGTATTACCAGTGAGGTGATCTATTAATGTTACAAGGAGAAATTTTCGTGATAGGGGTCAGGTGGTTGAAAATGAATTTAGCTTATTTTTTCCCACTCCTCACTCTGTTCCAGCTAGTTGATTTTCTCGGCTCTCTGATTTCTTGCTGCACTGAGAAAAACCCTCTGAAAAGTGCAATTAAAGATTTTCTGAATCAGTGGCTGTTACTTACAAATACAAAAAATAATTTTAAAAGCCCCATACCGAAGTTTGATTTGAGATAATATTTCCCATCCCTTCTTATTTTCACAAAACTGCTTTAACCGTAGCTGTATTATAATAAGTCATCTCACTTATAGGCCAGATCATAAATTTGTTTCCAACATCTTTATGGCCTTCGAAAAAGCAGAGATGAATTGAGCACTGTGGGGCCGACTTAATTGGCTGAAACGCTTTTAAAATGTGATGTGGTGTGATTTAATCAGACTGTGGCACTAATGGAGTTAAGCACTCTGTCCACTAGGAAATGATATGATCTTTCAGAGTTCTAAGTGCCTGTTTATGGCTCTGTTGAAGGTGCTCTTTTGTAACTCCTGTATTCTAACCCATTGCCCGGGGTTAGAGGGTTTTTATTTTATTTTTAAAAAGCAGTTATGTACTACAAAATGTAGAGTGCCTAGGTCCTTATGTTGGACTTCATGAAATGTATTCTTTAAAAAAACCAATCAATTATGCAATAAATAAATAAATAAATCAGATGAACATTCTAAAACATCTGATAGCAAATGGACAAATCTCCCCTTTCCTCAACAGCAGCACATCTGCACTCATGCCCACATTTCAGAACTATCTGTAAATAATCTCATTTTCTATTAAATCAGCATTAGCTTGACCAAATTACAGTGCTTGAACAGTACTAATGGAAAGCGCTTTAGGAATTCTCTGGCCTTATTTCACATTGAGAATATGAAAAAAGAACCCTGCATTTTCCTAAAATGGAAGTCCCTGTGGGTATCCGCCAGTGATGTCATATTGCACAACAGACTTCTGCTTGCACACAGATGATTTTCCCTTCCTCTTCTCCCCCTGTAGCCCTCTCCCATGCCCCCAAATCTTCTCCAGACAGTTGAGGTACCCTCTGCAGCAAATTGAGGGGTGCAGGAGTAAAGAAAAGTAGAAGGAGAAGTTTAATCTCCACCCCAGTTGCAATAACCCTAGCCTTCAAATGCATAAAACAATGAGTTTACCTCAATGGAAAACTCAAAACAAAATGGGAAACTTGCCGCTGTATTTTACAGTTAGACTGTCCTCAGTGATTGCTTGTTGCTTCAGTAAGTCAATCTAGTTGAACCTGGATATAAAATCCCTGGTGTTGTAGTTGGTTTAAGAATCTCAGATTCCAAACCCAAGTCAATTATGTGGGGTTGTGTGTGTGTGTGTGTGTGTGTGTGTGTGTGCAAAAGAAAGAGAGGGAGAGAGAGAGAGAGAGAGAGAGAGAGAGAGAGAGAGAGAGAGACTGACTTAAGGCATTCTAGACACTGAAAAATTCTGAGGAATAAAATAAAAGGACAATGTGATAACTGAAAGATGTCTGCTTCTTTTTGGCTTCCTAGTATGGTCACCAAATTCTGTTCCATCACGGTGAGATTGATGCCTTCATGCAAGAGGAAAGCTAAGGGCCAATGGTATCAAATCAACCAGACTGCAGATTCTGCAATGTCAATGACAGTTAGAATACCACCCTATTTCTTCAGCTATATTTCCAGTCTTCTGTTTTGCCAGGTACTGTATGTGCCTCATTTCCCAGATATGCTGTAGATTATGTGGAATCAACAAATTCGTATGATTGGTTAATCTTTAAAGCCTGATGCTAACATTAGAACTACTACATACAGAATAAGACTGTAGTGTGACATATGGATATATATTAACAATAATAGGAATTCATATGATATACAAATATTGTAGTTGAGGAGCTCCTTATATGAGAAAATAGTATATACATGGCTTCATTTCATTTTCTTACTTTGACGACAAAAGCAAATTTAAGTCTTCATATATTGCAAATTGAAACGAACAGCTGCTCAGTTTCTTCATAAACTTTAATATGCTTGCTATAAAACCTAATTGTGATGTTTAATAAGTACCTTTACTGGTAAATTCTAATTAATCTGAGATAGAGGGAGGAACTAGAAGTCATTTTTTAAAAAACGGATTTCCTTTCCTATCCACTTTTAATCTGAATATAACCTAATGAGGCAAATATAGTTCGATATTTAGCCTAGCCATTCTTCTCTTGCGGCTAAAGAAACAACCGTTTTTTTGTTTTTTTTTTACAGCCATTATACATGTAGTATAGCATTGCTAAGGCTATTGATCTGGTCAATAACCATTTATTCACATCTAAACTAAGCATAATTGGATGGGCACAAGATAAACTGTAACACAGTAGTTACCTAGTTAGGCACAGGAAAATCTTAGAATGAGAACTGAAGCTGGTCCTTTCCTGGCATAAATGTATTGTATCATGTACCATGTACTTCCACTAAAGTGTTTCTGAGGATTTCAGTGAACCACGTAGTAGTAGTAGCAATAGTTTAACAAATCAAAGCTCATGTTTTAACAGTGTTTATTTTCTTCATCTCTGGCATCACCATCAAAATCAGCATTGTATTATAAAATCATAGGTCCTAAGACAGAACATAAGTACATTTTTAAGGGAAATATGACTACAGTGAACTAGCAGTTTATTATAAAATCATGGGTCCCAGCTCCAAGTCTTGTTGGCTAGTTTGATAACCCAGTTCTGGTCAAAACTGGGCCAACCACGAGAGTCAGAAAGCAAACTAATCAAATGCAGAAACAAATACAAATATTCTTGACTTTTTTTCAACCTTTCCATGGCCCACTTGAAGGGAGCTCATGAACCACAATTTGAGCATCTGGCTGAGTCCATAGAAAGAGAGAGCTAATTAGTACATCCAAGTAGATTTTTTATTATTATTCTTTTCTCAGCCAATACACACATACAGAAGATTCATTGCTGGGCCTACCATTAGGCAGTGTGAAGCAGCTACACCAGGCAGAAAATGCTAGGAGACAGGGAGCTAGCAGGGTTGGAAGTGGCTATTTTGGCACCCAGGACCAACAACATGAAATGCATCCCATAGTCAACCATGTATGTAGTGACATAAAAAATTAACAACAGTTGTAATAACATGATAAAAAACCCAAACATATTTATTTAAATTACATTACATTATTATGTGCAATAGTACGTAAAGGAGAAACATTTTAAAAATCATAATTATTCTATCAGTAATTTTACACATATTTTTTCATGCAGTCCCTTACCAATAGTGTCACCTAATACATTATTAGAATAAATACATTTTATTTTTGTAAATAATATATATATATATAGGTCTATTACAGTATGCAAACATTTAACATTAATCATGATTTGACACCCCCTTGAATCTGGTGCCCTGGGCATGGGACACCACCCTAGTTGCATCCCTTGGGAGTGGCAGGGAAGTGTTGGAGTTGTATGTTCCATGTGACCTGCCCTACACCCCACAAAGCTAGTTAGTGCCCTCAGTTACATGGGTCCTGGCTTCCATCTCAGAAGCAATGTCAGAGGCTCCTATGTGTGTGTAAAAAAGAAAGCTTTAATCAATGCTTCCAGTGATTTTGGTCAGACTAAGAGCACAGATAGCAAATGGTGCAACTAAGAGTTGAAGAATGATATCAGTGGGTCCAAGAAGAGACTAAAGTTGTGAAGTTGCCTCAGCAACTGGTCATGTCCCTCCCATCAGCTTCGGACGGAAGACGTGGTACACTCAAAAGAGCTCTCTCTTTCCCAATGAGATTGGTGTGTTTGGAGGTGTGCGCTAGCTGTCCAGTCTCCTCCAGCTGTCCAGTCTCCCCTCCTGGCTGGTCGACATCTTCCCCTGTTGCTAGGGAATCTTCTGCTCTGTGCAAGCAGCTTGATGGAGCCACTCATGCTTCCTCCCTTCCCTGGCTTCTAAATGCAACAGAGTAGGGGTAACATCCTCCCTCTCAGCCCACCCCCTGCCAGTGGAGTGCTCTGTGCCCTCCTCTGACTCATCTGACAGTAACAGTCCCTTCCAGCCCTAAACCAGTCGCAGTTGAAGGACTCACAGCACTGTCCAGTCCCCAGTGTTGAAGTAAGGTTCAATTACCAGTCTGAGCAGCTCCTGTATGTAGAACTGAGTGAGTAAAGGGAGGTTGGATGAGCACTTGTATCTGGTCCTTTGCCTCAAGCAATGAAATATATTGGGCTGACTCCAGCAGACTCCTCTATGTAAGAGGACTGGATCACATCAGTCTGCTGGCAAGGATGCATGTTGCCCTGGCTCTTTCTAGATGAAGGACTCAAATCTTGTTTTCTGCTACTAGCAAGGGTCACTGCTATAGCAGGCACATAGAATGTCTAACCAAGCTGAGATGTGGATCCAACCTGGACTCTTGTTATAAAGGAGTGGAGTGGGGATGGCTTCATTGCAGATCTTCCCACCTCTCACCTTCATCTGACCAGTCCTTCCAGGATGATTCCTCAGGACTCATGACACATGTTTCGAGTGCATCCCCAAACCCTTCCAACATACAGGGATGGATTCAATTAACTTGTCCTGCTAGCAGAAGTCAGGGCAAGGATAGTCACCTGCTCTATGGGGCTACTCCCTTCCTCCCTTCCCCCTTATCTCCTTAGTACTACATTGAATTCCACCAATAGAAAATTAGAACACCAGGGAAAATCTAGCCTAGACTGCTTCCCTGACAATGCTAGTTTTAAATGTGCAGAGACAGTGTGCATGTGCATGTGCATGCTGGGAATTCATTCAAAGAAACAGCTCCTCGTCTGCAGTTTAAATGCTGTGGTAGGAACTACACAATGAGAATCTGCTGATTGTAAATAGAATATCATGCTCTTCTAAATGGATGGCAGGTCTATGTGGATATTTAAGAGAGGCATTATTTATATCTGACCTTGCATGCTTATCAATTAATGTCTTATTGATACTACAGCCAAAATTGATCCCTGCCTCCAGTTGCGGATTCTCTTGATGAAAGGAGGAAGAAAAACAAGCAGGTTTCAGTGTGTTGCTCTGCCCTCAGGAATGGTTTTCTTGAAATATCTGGCATGAAATACATTACTCTTAAACCCAGTAAAGATTTTGCTGTGATCTTTGTGAACTCAGAAAAGACCTTTCACTCTGCAAGGGATATTGGCTTGGAATATATTGGGTATGCAGAGCACTTTGCCAAAAATAGACTTACTTGTGCATCAAATTTTTACTTCTATGAAGTTTGGTAGTGGAATCAGGCTTTCTGCTGGATGAGGCAAAGGTCTCAGTTGCACTCAGTTGGTGCAGGAGAATCAGAGTTGCTGGAGGGAAAGAGGCAGTCAGGCCTAGAGTAAGAAGGCAAATTGAGCAGCAGCAACCCTGAGTCATTACTGAGAGTTACAAGAACAGAGCTGGCCTGTTGCCCAGGCAAGAGTTAAAAGGTCACATAGAAGAATTTGCAGGTAGTTCAGAATCAGCAGTAGTCATTGAACGTATAAGGGGCTTCCCTTATACAGCAATGTTTTAGGTTTTTTTTTTAAAAAACAAAACACATAAACAAATACTTGTTTAAATGTACATAGTAATCATAGGGAAAAATTGCAACTTTTAAAGATCTGAAAAGGAACTGATTTTTAATGCTCAAAAATGGGTACACAGATTTTTGCCCTCTAGGGTCATATGTAGTGGTGGGTGTATGGTTGAAGACCCTCCAGGTGTCCCTATATTTGCCAGGGACGGTTCTGGATTTACAGAAGCCAGTTTCTGATTTGCTCCCAGAATGTTCTGCTTCTCCTTAGGATGGACCTATGGAGAAATGTTGAAGGGTATGGAGTTATGTGAGCTCTGAGTCAAGGAGATAAGTAACTATACAACCTTTAGACATCTATATAAGGAAGTTTTTAAAAAAATGTTTAATGTTTTATTATGTTTTTATATGTGTTGGAATCCACCCATAGTGGTTGGGACAACCCGGTCAGATGGGTGGGGTATTATTATCATTATTTTCATTGGAGAAATGTTGGAGGGTATGTGGTTGAGGACTACATGTCAGTGGTTGTGGTCAGTGATGGTCAAGGCCATGAACACGCACATATTCAGCAAACACACATGCATTTCACTGGGATTACTGGTCTGCACAACCTTGTAATCATGATACTTGACAAATCACTGTCTGCACGCTACTAATAGCAATCTTATCTAAAGTAGGATTGATGAGGCATAGAAGTTCTAACTTTTCCAATGGCTGTGACCCAGTAAAGAACACTGGCCCTGCTCAGTTAACAGCTGGGCAGCAGGAAAAGTAGCTCTGTGGGGCTAGATGAGCTGCACAAAGATTGGCCAAGAGAGGCTAAAATATCCCTTTGCCTAATTATTATTATTTATAAAATTTATCTACCACACCTCATCCGCGGATCACGGAGTGGTTTACAATATAAAGACACAAAAATACACAGTAACCAACAAAAACAATTATGCCCCAAAGACCACGAATGATGTTCAGATGAGTTAGTGTTCCCTGGTGCTCTTTGGCCACATGTTAAAGTCAAATAGTCATGCTGCTGACTGCAGGTATCACCTGACAGCTTGGTCTTTGTAAGCTTTTATTCAATGGCAGCTTACCTCTTTGTTTCCAAACAACAATTCTTCATTTTCTTTCCAAGGGGGAAAAACACTTGCATGAAATGTGAGATTGTCATTGTATGAGTGAGTAGTAAGACTGGCCCAATTTATCATTTTCCCCTGTACGCATTAATGTCAACTTTTCCATACCATATTTGCATGGCAAGATATGAGAATGAAAAAGAACACTGTAAGTTACCATAGCATATGAAAACATTTTAAAAAACCAAATATTCATTCTGTTATTAGTTCTGCCACCATGAGGCACGTTCACTAAAAGTACTAATTAAGGAAGCAGGGGTGATTGAAGCATGAATGCCACTGTATTCTTCTAGGTTCAATATTCAACATGGATCTTTTTCCACTGGTACAATTGCTACAAGCTTTTCACATGTCTGATTCTGTCCAGGTCACTACGCATCAGGGGGTACAAATAATCAGTACCTGTTGTACAAGTTAGGTAGAAAAATAGTAGCTTAGATGCTCATCCAAGTGTAGATTTATGCCAGGATTTCGTTCCTCTTGATGGATGCATGTTTTGATAGGCATTCTGATGTGAATTAAAACACACATTCTCTGACATAGCAAGCACAACTAGTCATGCATAACTCCATATACCTGTTGCACATGCATGGACAAAGCCTGATGGAAAGAAGCAAAACAGTTTTTTAAATTATAGCCGACATTTTCCAGAGTGTTCTATGCAATGTATTTCCCTCATCCAGTTTTCCATGTGCTCAGTTATCACGGAAAAGCAGGACATTGGATTGAAAATGTTAGATAGCAATCAGCAGTTTTACACATACATACCAAAAGTTAACCACTATAGTTCAGAACCCCTCCCTCCTGCAGCAGAAAACATTTGTTTGAGGATCTTTTTGGCTGGTGAGGTAGAGGGAAAGGATATCCAACATATCAGGTTTTCAATGAATATTTGGCATAATTATTCTGTCTGAGACTTTAGCACTGAATGAGGGAGTAGAGGTCTTGCTTTCTTTCTCATATCTTGCCTTCCAAGGTGTGATATTTATAGATACCATGCAGGTTGAACAACCTCAATGATTTTTTTGATGACACAGTCAACCTAGAACCATTTCAGTATGAGCTTTGAATGTTAGCATGGTGATGTGAATAACACAGACAGAGTCTACAGAGAAAAGAAACTGACAATGCTTTACTGAGGGAAACTGAACAAGACAGTATAAAATATTAGCAGAAATAAACAATGGGGAGTTTGTCTTTCTTATAGTACTTGTTGAAAGCATGGAGTCAACAACATAGCCCATGAGAGTTCAAGTTACCTCAGCAAGGTTCATGTCACGCTGGCTGGTTGCTAGGCAACATCTTCATCTCCCTCTTCATTAGCTGACTGTCAATAGAATTAACCCTTAGATTATTAACAGAATGATCCCTGCTTTTGCTCTTGCAACACTGACTTAGGCAGTGTTAATGGCCCAGATTATAAATGTTTCCATAGATGTGAAACATCTCTGTGTTTATTCTGTTAGGTCCTTCAGCAGCTTTTAGATATTGTCCATTCCATTCTGCTTGGCTTGTCCCAAGTGATAGTGACCCATTGATTTAAATATGGTTTTATCTGCCCATGTTCAGAATGAAGTCATTGAGTTATATGAAGTCATATTCATCAATAGCTAGGAGCAATAATTTTACTACTACAAGTTCCCTAAGAAGGTCAGATGACTAACTCTGCCCTTGTGGCATTCCAGAAAGGCTCCAAGATTTTCCTATTTTGGAGGACTTCCAGGGCTGACTTGATGTGTGTGTGTATGGGCATCTCTGAATCACTAGTTTTGCTGCTGAAAGTATTCTGGTTTTGATTGTTCATTGTCTATCTTAACTACGTTGTTTTATTGCATTTTATGTAAGTTACCTTTAATAACCAATAGTGAGCAGTTGCTGTTGTTTTTTGTGATATGTATAATGCAATAAAACATTGCAGTTTTACCACAACATTATTGTGCTTCTATGCTTCTCTTGGCAGACATGAGGTGCTCATCTAGCTTTTAACTGCTCCTGCCTTTCACAGCCTTGCCTTTCTAACTGCAGACTGAGACAATATAGTTATGGCAACGATGTGGAACTCTTGGACACATAAGAACTACCCTCATACACAAGCTTTCTGTTGCCAAGCAACTCTACACAAGCCTTGACATTTATCTCTTGTTGAACAGAGCAACTTGTTTTTTTTGCTTAAACCTCAGCTAATTGCATTATCAGAATCTGAATAAAATTTATTGAAGGAGTATTGATGAGCCTTAGATCCATGACAACACGTAGATGGTGGAAAAACCCAGCAATGTGTGCTGGCACTACATGCCAAAGAAAAGTTACTACGTTAGCCAGTTTCTTAAATACATTGGAAATACTGGTCAAAAGGTTAATTTAAATTATGCTTCTGCATAGTTCTGAACAAATCCCACCAGAAAATCCCACCTGCCTTCACCAGGTTTCTTTTACCAGGGTGGTATTGGCCAGTGATCAAGAGCTGAGCCATGAAAGTGAGAGGTGAAAATGAGTTTATTTTAATTATTTATTAAATTTTATATCCTGCCCTTCCTCCCAAAGAATTCCATCACCCCATGAGTCCCTACAGCTCTGCCCTGGTCTCCAGAGCTGTTGGAGGCTGGTTCTGGCTCATTCATTTTGCCTATTGTGCCACTAACTCTACCTCCAGAGTAACAGAAACCATGTGCAGTTCCACTTCTTCAGTTGTGAGGTTGTTACCCTGTCTGTCCCGCCCACCTCTGAGGAGGCAGCTCAAGGAGACACCAGCACATAGATGGGAATGGTGAACCCATCTGGGAGAAGTGCTAAGTTGCTTGCCCAGTATAAGAACTGGAACCACCCACTGTGATAAGTTGTGGACATCCCTTTCCCTTATAACAGGGTTGAAGGGTTTCAGTATACCTAAAGGAGCATGTCCACCCCCATCGTTCAGCCCGGCCACTGAGGGCCTGCACTGAGGGCCTTCTGGCAGTTCCCTTCCTGTGAGAAGTGAGGTTATAGGGAACCAGGCAAAGAGCCTTCTTGGTAGTGGTGTCTGCCCTGTGGAACACCCTCCCATCAGATGTCAAGGAAATAAACAACTATCTCACATTTAGAAGACATCTGAAGGCAGCCCTGTTTAGGGATGCTTTTAATGTTTGATGTTTTATTGTGTTTTTAATATTCTGTTGGAAGCTGCCCAGAGTGGCTGGGGAGGCCCGGCCTGATGGGAGGGGTATTATTATTATTATTATTATTATTATTATTATTATTATTAATAATATTATTATTGTTGTTATTGTTATTGTTATTAATTTCAACATATTTGCTTGCGTAGACATACATAGCACCTGCTGTGCCTTTGAACTATGTTTTGCCTACATATTGCTCTGATCCGAGCATTTAAAGATTTTGGCAGAAACTGCAACCTGAATTTGAGTTCTCCATTGAGTTACAGCCCAGACACACAGAACATCTCTTCACACAGTGAAATTGCAGGCTCAGGGCTGCATGGGTATAAGAAATTCAGGCTAAAATGATTTTCTGCAACAACCTCCCCCTCTCTCCCTAACTACCTTAAACTACTGTTTGTGGTACCCTGAAAAGTGGGAAATATTTTCCTTTCCTAACATTCTTCTAACTGAATAATAAATACCCAGACAATCATCTATCACTCATATTGCACCTCACTGAATCTAGAAAGAACTGTACAAAGGCAGCCTATAGTGGGTAAAATGAAAGAAAAACTGAAAACTCCACCTTTCATAATTATATTTATGTAGCACTAAGGAGCTTCCATAGTACTTCTGCACTTATAAAAATAGGACTGTGGCACTGCATACACATTGATTTTCCTCAACAGCAACAAAAAGATAAATAATGTTTTAATGTTCAACGGTAACTCAAAATGATAAGCAACTCCGTTGTCTGTGAGAGTCACAGCATAAAACATTGCATGTATTCAGTTTATAGATTCCTTGAGGAAATGGTGTCTGCAAATAGATCACAGTGAACTAGAATGGAAGGTTTTCAAATATACGCTTAAAAACACAATTTACTCCCCTGGGTGCCAAAACATAATTAACTAACAGTCCAATCCTACAGAAAGTTGACTGGAAAGGAAGGGGGGGTTCCTCCCTAACAAGTGTGGTTATGGTTGCAGCCTTCAGTGCATAAATGTCCCATTGCATCACAATCCTTGTTATAAGAGAAAACACCTCTCCTGTAAGGAGCGCCACCCTACAATTTAGACCTTCTGGGAAAACCCTGCTCAGAGTCTCCATCATACAAAACGTAAGATCTGTTTGTGATATATATGTAGGTAGGTGTTAAATAATGTGTGTATTATATAATCTTTTTGCTAGGTGACCATGGACATGGTCATATCTGAATGTAATCAGGAATTTCCTGTTGGTTTCTGGTTCTTATTAAAGATAGACAGCTAAAGTTCTTCTCTAGCTTCCTTCAGTGACAATGTGTTAGGAGAGAGGTTTTCAGCCTTTTTGAGTCTACAGCTCCCTTGACCAACTACATTATTTCTGTGTTTCTCTAGTGAGGAAACAAACTCTGAGTCTCAGGAGCTCAGTTATGTCACCCCTTGCCTGCCAAGCCATTAGTCCCTCACCCCTTTTTGGACACCCTCGCTTGTGGAGGGTTCCTTCAGCATCCTCTTCCCTCTCCTCTCCTTGGGAGTCATCACCCACTTGCTTGATTACTCCAAGGTGACCCCAGCTCCTGGCAACCAGCATTCCCTGGCTGGCCCAGAGGTACCAGTCACCTGGAGAGCTTGTAACTCGGGCCACTGCAACAAACAGCTGCAAAGCCTCTAGAGGCAGAGACACGAGAGGGAGGAAAGGATGGAGGGGTGGAGGCTGGTTTCACTTGCAACACCCCTGACCACCATTCAAGTCATCCTAGGGTGCCATGGCACACTGGTTGAAAACCACTGTGTTAGGGGATGGAGGAAGGCCTTTTTTGGTTGTAACCTCATAATTATGAGGGTCTTTGCTGAAGACTTTCCATGCAAGCCAAATATGTTAGATATTTTGTGTTTCATCTTTCTTCTTTGTTGTGAATGAGGAGACAGAACTAAAGGCTCACAACAGTTCAATAAGTATTCAGGAAAGTAATGTGTTTGTACTGAATGCAAGTGGAGCTTGTAGAAGAATCTGGGGAGAAAAATATATAGCAGAGTTTTGGCAGAGATGCTAAAGAAAATCAGTGCTAACACTATTAGCTGAAGGAGTAAATGCTGACTGCCCTGTGTTGTAAAGGTTACACTTTTGTATACTCTGGCGGTTAGGCATTGGAATATGGTTGTGTGTTGGAGGGCAGGGTGTGGCCATCACCTACCCCTCCATTTTATGGGTATTCTGGTAAAGGAACCCGGCGGTCGTGGATCCTGTCTGATGCCCTTGCTGGTGGCTAGGGCCATGGCACGACCCCCGGTGACATCAGGGGGATCTTTCAGTTGTATTTGCATCAACAGGCTCCTTCCACTGGTGGTTAACACTTGATAGACTCACCCCTCCCTGAGGGGCTGGAGTCATGCTCTGTTGTTTTATCCAATGCCTAAGCCAATACCCCTCACATGCTGTAATCAATAAAGTTGTGGGCTTTTTTAGCCCATTAACGTAATATACTGTGTCCATGTGTCTTTCTTATCCTCAAGCGGGTGGCGGGTCCTTGAATCACAAAGAAAATTAGTGCTAACACTATTTGCTGAAGGAGTAAAAGCTGATTGCCCTGTGTTGTAAAGGTTACACTTTTGTATATTCCAGGGGTGGGAGACTTGCACCCCAGTACAGACCTTGTCTTAATTTCATGAGGATGAAAAGGAGGTGAAAAATAGCTAGAGGATAGCAGAAAAACAGGGGAAAGGGTGGCACAGAGCAAAAACTAATGGGTCAGCAGGAGAGGTGGGTGGAATGGTTTCAGTCCCACTGTCAGCATGCAGTTGTTAAGAGAATAAGGGTTAATCACCCTAAGCTATATACCTGGGAGTAAGTCTCCATCAAACTCAATAGGGCTTAATTCTGAGAGTATACTGTATGTATAGGATTCCACTTTAAAATACCTATTTGTTTGACTTACTTTAAGAAAATGTATCTATAGTTTTAATCTGGTCCACATGTATGATTTGCCCATTTTAACCTACTTTTCTACATTGGGCAAAAAAAGCTATCTAAATCTCATTAATATATCAGCATATGCATTCAGTTCTAGCTGAGTAGGTTAATCTTGTAATAGATAATGCTTATACAGCAGCTGTAGTGATTGCAGAAAAGCTATAACAAATTACATTAAAGGTGTTGGAGAAATAAAGTAGGGACTTTTTATTATATGTACAAGAAGAAAGTGTCATATAATATCTCATTTTGACTAGTGGCCTGGCCTTTAGCAGAATATAAATATTATTGATATTGATGTTGCACTATGAATCACCTCTCGTTGCACTGGCTCCAGCAGTAGAACCTTTACTGTACATAGAAGGAAAAAACCCAACCATTATTTATTACTAAAAGCTAAATCTTTGATAAATTCTTAACAGGAATATGAGCTCACACTTCAGTTTCTTATCCTCTCACAAGATCATACACCTTCCCACCTTCAAGGCTAATACCATTAAAATAATAATAATCTTACTGCACCATTCAGACACCAGTTCTTGTTTTCATCTACACTCCTATCATGGTAACACCTGAAGCAGGTTGCTTCACTGTTGCATAGCAGGGACACTCCTAGTTTCATAATCACAAGCGCAATTCAGGAGAGCTGCTTCTGTCTCTTTCATTTATTGTATTTTCTTTTAAATGAGCAAAATAAGCAGCACAAGGAGCAATGCCATTCATGTAACAACTGATAGCTGAAATATCATCTGCATCACTGCAAACATGCATAGCTGGTGTGGTCATTTCATTATAAACTTTTGGTATATTATTTGAAATAGCACAAAGCGTAATGGGACAGACATTCCTTACTTACCTCATGCAGCATGCTGTTGTAATAATGCTAACTCATGCAATCCTACATCCCAGCAGCTATGCATAGCTTTAGGCTTGTGATGTCCAAATATATATCAATTTTAAAGTTTCTTTACAGTACCCCATTTGTGGAAGTTCAAGTTATTAACCTTGCCCTTCAGTATTGTTCTGCTTTGTGCATCCCTGTATACCTTGGAAATGCAGCTTTGTGCTCAATATGCATATCCAAATAGTAGCTGATTTTGCAAAGCATTTGATTATGATGCCTGCTATATAGATGATCTCTGAGCTGTGTTTTTTTCTAAGGGGTTTCTCCTTTTTTTTGTCTTGGTAAGCAAAATGATTCTGCAATGGTGAAAACAACCGAGGAGGTGTGTGTTCATGAGCTAGTGGAACATTTGGTGTGTTCCATGCAGAAGGAAAAAAGACAGCCTCAGTCTACAATCAGTAAAAAGCCACTTCTTCAGACCAGTCACTGTGACATCCCATTTAACAATATGTGACTACTCAAGAAGTATTTGAGAGCAAGCAGTTTATGGATTGCAGTCTAAGTACAATAGATACTGAGGAATAAAGAGGAGAAAGATTGTGAAAGAGAAATCAACAATTTAATGGGAGTAGGTGAAAGGGCCAAATAGTTAATAATGCTGTTGAAGGCAGTCTATTTCCTTGTGAGACAGTGCTATTGCTGGTGCTGGATGAAATCTGAGAAGACCCTTCCCATTTTCATTTGTTCCAAATGGTATAGTAGTACACCATTTCATCTTTACCACCGCCCACTGAGCTATATTTATTAAATGTCCCTAATACTGCTCACAGAATGACACCACTATATTCATACATTTATGTGATTAACATGGAAATATTTTATTATAATTATCTGAGCCACCTAAAGCCTAATGGAGCCCTCACAGTCTTAGGCAGGTTAGTGTGAAATTTAATTTGCACTAATCTGCTAGGCTGATGGGTGTATTATAAATCAATGTGCAATGAAGGAAGGTAATGCAGCTTAAACAAAAAAGGCTAGAAGTAAACAGACCTTGAATAGTATTTTCATAAAGGGATGACTAAAAGGGTGACTTCCAATTACGCATAGAGCAGTGAGTGACCTAATTTTTCCATGCATCCAGGTGAGGTGAGAAGTCTGCTACATGTTTAATATGTTTCAAAATGAGGGAAAACATTCATTGGAATAAGGAGCCAAGTGATATGCTTTCAACTTGCCAAGCACATCCTATTCAATTTAGGACAAAACACCTACCTGCATGTCTACCCAGAAGTAAGACTCACTGAATTCAATAGGACTTATTCCCAGGTAAGAGTGTAAAGGATTGTAATATTAGGCTGCCTGCAGTCACCTAGAATTAATCCTCATTAAAGTTCCAGAAGTGGGACTTACTTCTGAGTAGACATGCATAGAGCTGTGCTGTTAATCACTTAATCATTGTGGGTTTCCATTCCTCAATTGGTAGATACCTGCTTCTATGCAAATTTGGTTTTATAAATACAGAACTTTATTTTAAATATTTAGACCCATTTCCAGTGTCTAATGATAAAATAAAAACATCAGTTTAACAACAAATAATCAACAACAATAAAAAAATGAAAGCTGCAGATTAAAACTGGAACAAAAATGTGTATCACAGAAATGGTACACTTGAGAACAGAAAAATTTTGGTGCATTAGCACAGAATCGGTTGAAATCCCGAATGAATAAAATGGTTTTTGTGAGCCCAGGCTGCTGGGAAGGGGGCACAGAAAACAATACAAACAACATGACAATATATTGTGATCAAAATGACCACAACTTTATTGAATACAGATGTCAATATGTTTTGCCGTAGGCGTTGGGTATACATATTGAATCAGCTGATTGCTGACTGCTCACTTCATCAGGGTCTATCCTGGATTAAGGATCCTCATATGATGTACATCATATACAGGTAATCCGTCTGGGATGCCATTTTGGGCGTTCTATGGCCCATTGGCTCCTTTTTGGGCACACAAACAGAATGCAGTCCTCTGAATCCCTTTACATTTTCTCAGGCATTCCCCACTTCTCCTCTGACTATGAGAACACTAGAGTAGGAAATCAGATGCTGATCTCAGTTCTTAGGAAGGTTCATATGGCAGAAGGTAGTACGTCAAGAACCTCATTCCAAAGCTATCTTGGTATTTAAGGGTTAAAAGTTAAAATGATCACTTTGAGTGTGGTATCCCAGAACTCAACCTAGACAGGATGCCCAAATTGATGGTACCAGAAATGATTATATTGTCAATTGCTGAGATGTATAAAAGTATAATAGACTGTGCTCCTTGCACAGGCCATCCAGCTGGGTGACTAGGATGGTTTCGATTTCAAACGCAGGTCGGAAGTTTGATTGAAATGAATCTAGATTAGAGAAGGAAAACCTATAGCTTTCTAGATGTTGTTGGACTACAACCTGCGCCATCTCTCACCACTTGTGAATTGGAGATGATGGGAATTTAAGTCTAATAACATCCAAAGGGCCACAGGTCCCCTCCCCATGTGATCTAGATAATCCATGTCATTGAGGAGCCAGTACACATCTCAAAACCTTGCCCCCACAAGGCAGGCTTGCAGCTGGATGCACAGCTGCCTCCGTCAAGGGAGCTTCAAAAGCTCCACATAAAGAAGTCTTCGCTATCTGCTGGATCTATCTTGGCAGATAATATATGGCAAGGGAAGTTTGACTGAAGTCAATAAAGGGGTCTGGGTCTACTTTAGGCCTCAAATAAGCTCACTTGTGGTACCCAACCTACCAGGGTGGGTGGCTTTTTTGTGCACATTTATTAGGCTTCCATAAGGTACTAAGCTTCCATGATGCAGGAGCACTGGGGAGAGATTTACAGAGGGCTAGAATGAGATTTAAAGAAACCAGACATGGCCTGTAGGGCATATACTGCCTGCCTCTGCTTTAAGCATTTTATTTATACTTTCTCTCCCCACCCCATCACCTGGGGTGTGCTGTGTGTGTGCCATATTTACAATGCCTAATAAAAGGCTGCTGCAGCAGGTAGCCTGGTCTTCAAGGTGCTCCAGTGATGTTAAGACTCATGATTGAAAGGCACTTTACAAGCCACAGATGAAAGGAACAATAGAACAGCCAAGTGCACTTATTAATAATTTATTTAAAAATCATACCTTTGATGGACAAGGCATTGTATGTGGGTTGTGCACAACTGACAGTATTGACATTATTGTAATTTTCAATTGGTTTTAAAAGACCAGGGGGCGGGGTGATGGTGTGGGAAACGTAATAGTCCAAGGGAGAAAATACATTGGGATAATTGTTAATAGAACTTGATTTATAGCTGTACTTCACTGTGTAGGTTCTTAAGACTCGCTGCAACTTCCCTTTTGTTTGGACTGATGAATAATTAATACCCAAAGCTTCTTATATTTCTTTACGGCTAACCTTTTGACCAGTGTGTTAGCTAAGCATTATGTTAGATTACTGATAGAGCTTGGAGGAATAATGATAGCAATCATGATTGCAGCTATTGTTCGTATCATAGGGGTGGGTGGGTTATGAGGTTAGAAGCACTGAACTGGCTTTTTTAAAGGAATACCTTTGTAGGAAAAGAAATCAAGGTAAATGTCTTGGGGTTTTTTTTTTAAGTTGCCTAGCCTCCTTTCTTCCTTTCCAAAAAAACAGAACCGGTCATTTTTCAGGGGTGGGGTGCGGATGATTTGGAGTGGACTTTGAAGAAGACAGACACCATGACCCTAGGGTTCAGCAATAGCTAGCACACCAAGTTATAGACTGTGGTTCCTGGCTTTAAGCCTGATTCTAGTGCTCACTGAACCACATACCATAAGACCAGGCCTCATCAAACTGGATCCAGGGCTGTCACACACACCTTCCCCTAGATCCGAGGACCCCACATTATGAAAGGCAGAAAGCCATGAAACACAGAAGTGCCAGTCTCTACTTTTCCACAAGGGAGTGGAGTCTAGGAGATATGGCATTGAGGTAGATGGAGCCTGTGTACATGCCATACATTAAAAGTGAAGTGGGTTATATGATTTAAATGTATGCAGTCAAGGGCTCAAAAGGAAAAAGTTCATTTCCAGTCCTTGTCGAAAAAAGTTAGGGTACTCTCTAGGAGCTCTCTGTGGTGCTGATTAGCAACCAGTCCATCTTGCAGCAGCCTTGTCTTGTGGGCTACTCTGGGTGTGTGTATATTCCAGAACAAGAAAAATCTCATCACTACTTATCACCTGTAAGAAATGGTACCAGGATTTAGTTGCATACAGACAATGTGGAGGGGCACCTAGTAACTAGCCCCTCTACATTGTCTGAAAAGTTAATGTAGTAGGCAGTTTTGCTGGCTCATTCTGGCCCATTTTGCCGAAGCATACAGCCTTCCACTATGCCCATTCATCCAGTTTGGGGAGATGCTTTTGCAGCTGCTCATAATCCCCTTTTGTTTTTAGAACCCTGAACAATTTGATGTTCTCAGCAAACTGGCTTCACTCCTGGATAATTTACAAACAAATTAAAAAGCACCAATCCGAGCACACAGACGTGGGGTACGTCCATGTCTGCTTTCTCCCTTAGGTGTTATGGCTCACAGAATTTTGATTTATGAGCATATTATTACTACTTTGTGGGCCTTAATACAGATGTTCTCTCCCCCTGACATTTGTTCATGCACTTGGGAGTTGTTTTAAAGTGAAGGTGTCTGATCCTATTATAGTTGGTCAATCTCTCTCATAACATTTTCCTTACTGTCTGTTTATTTTTTATATTCTCATAAAGCAATGGCCCTTGTTTCCCTCAGTGGTTTCTGCTCAACTGCAGAGATATATTTAGAATTTACACTTTTCTATCATGCCAGATAAGATCAATGACCCATTACCCAGCAAAGATGAGATGAAGCAACTGGATCAAACTGAAGACTGAACTTTCCAAAAGAGACCCAATCCATCTTATTTCTGCTTTATGGATACTACTGAAAACAAAACAGTCCCATCCAGAGATGGTTGCATGCAGAAAGGTCTGGTTATGAGACAAGGCATGGGTTCTGTCTAATCAGTGCTGTGCAAATGGAGATTGTGTTGGCATTTGATTGAAACACATGTTATAAAAACAGCAGGGAATCTGCTTGTGGAAGCAGCTTCTATATGCAGATTTTCCTTGCTGGGCTGTGGCTCATCCTTTTAATCCTGCAGGCCAAAATTCTATATTCCAAGAAGCTCCCCCAAACCTCTCACCCTTGGGAGGTGAGACTTGTGTCAACTAGGGCTAGGTTCTTTTCTGTTGTGGCACCTACCCTATGGAATGCCTTGTCGAGTAAGGGCCATCAGACCTCGTCACTATGCTGCTTCAGGTACTTATTGGCAATTATTTTTTAGTTTTTTTAAAAGAGCTATGATTAATTGTACGGTGTATGGGGTGTTAGGGGAGGGACCTAGTTGGGGACATGTCATGCTCCTTCTGGGGTAGTTTGCTCACCTTTGGACCCCACCCTTCACTCAGTTCTCACCTGTGGCTCCTAGAAGCTGTCAACATGCGACAGCAGCCACACCCCAGGAATTGGCTTCAACTGGTTGGCTAAACCAGGTGAGGGTAGTGGATGGGTCTCAAACCCACGGTGAGTTAGGGACTTCCCCTGCTACAGAAGACAGGCTCTGGTGGATTGAGCAAATGAGACCAATAGTGGTCAAGAAGGTGGCTACTGTACATGCTGTAGAGGGAAGTGTGGGGCAGATGGTGCCTGGGAAGGGAGCCCATCTAGGAGAAGGAAAACTCTGATCCTAAACCTCTCCTGCCTTTCAGGATATCTCTGGGAGAAGAAAGGGCTAAGGAGTAAATCCTACACAAACCTGGAGTGGAGTCTCTAAGATGATTGGATGGCATCTTGTACACCTCTTTCCGGCAACTCCTGCAGCCAAGCTGGTGCCAAATGTATTGCTCTGCTTTCCTTTGGGGTCTTGTCAAGTGGGCAGCCCTGGACCTCCATACTACACTGGAAGTTTGAAAATTTAGTTTGAAAATTATGACAAAATATTGGAGTGGATCTGGCACCAAACTACAGTGGTGCCCCGCAAGACGAATGCCTCGCAAGACGAAAAACCCGCTAGATGAAAGGGTTTTCCGTTTTTCGAGGCGCTTCGCAAGACGAATTTCTCTATGGGCTTGCTTCGCAAGACGAAAACGTCTTGCGAGTCTTGCAATTTTTTTCGCTTCGCCACCCTTTTTCTAAGCCGCTAAGCCGCTAATAGCCGCTTAGCCACTTTGCCGCTTTGCCGCTAAGCTGCTAATAGCCGCTAAGCGGCTAATAGCGCTAATCTGCTAAGCCGCTAATAGGGTTGCTTCGCAAGACGAAAAAACCACAAGACGAAGAGACTCACGGAACGGATTCTTTTCGTCTTGCGAGGCACCACTGTAGTGCCAAATGTATTGCTTTCCTTTGGACCACATCAGTGAGGCCGAGAGGTGGCTTGCCTTGTCGTCTGGGCAGCCCAGGACCTTCATAAACACTGCCCAGATTTGCACAGAGGTTTGACTTCACCTCTGGAGGTGCACTCCATTGTCTCTCGAGACAGACAGGTGCCAACAATAATGTTAATTGCCTAATTTTGTAGGCTCAGTTCTCTTATTTGTCTGTGGCTGGAATTTATTAAACAGGTTGGGTATTGTTAATTCATTCAATTAAGTGCATACTTTCTTTTTCCAGATATCACTTGTTTTATTCTATCTTTATTATTTGTTCATTAGCCACCTTTAGTCCTTTTGAAGAAATAGGTACATCAAAACATTACAAAACATTAAAGTAAGAAATGAAATGTTACATGCCTTTTTTGGGGGGGGTAGGGGGCACCACAGCTCAATGGTAGAGCACATGCTTTGAATGCAGACTCCCTGACATCTTCAGTTAAAAGGGTCCAATAGCAGGTGATATGCTGCACTGCCTGGAGAACTGCAGTCCAGCACAGTAGACAATGCCAGTCCAGATGAACAAATGGTTTAGCATGGCATAAGTCTGTTTCCTATGTTCTTTTTCGGGGTTTTTTGTTTGCTCTGGTCAAAATGGATGTAAAGCAACCTGCACTGTTGGAATATACCCAGAAATATGGCAGGAATCCAAATCTACTCTGAATGGAAGAATTGTTGTTGTTTGAGGACACAGGGATGATTCTCTGATTCTAATTACATCTACCACTGCCCATACTCATGCTTCTTTATCTTTACTTCTTTTAAAATTGTGAATGCTGGACTTAGATGACGGCTTTCTCCATCACAAAATACAGAACTCGTTTTTTAAAGCTTAACTTTCTTGAGCGATTACACAATTTCAGTAGTTGAACCTTGAAGAAGCAAAGTGAGACTGTCAATATAATTTTTATAGTTGCAAGAGGGCACTTTTCCTGCCTCTTTGGATCTCTTGCAAGGACTTCTTCCTAGCAGGGAGCTAACTGGTTCAGTGGTAATAATGTATCTCAGAGGCTTGTATAATACTTTTCCCCATGGTGAGCTGATTGCAGAGTTCCAAGATTTCTATTTCCTCTGATATGTTTGAAAGACACTTTACATCCCATTGTTTCTTGCATGAGATAGATAAAGCGTAATGCCTTCTGCTTTCACTGAAGCTATTCAGCACTGACAACTTTGAGCTATTGTTTCTGTACTTACGCCATATAAAGCATTTGAAGCCTTCACACCAGCATTTTGTATTACTCGCAGCGATTCATTTGAAATGCAAGGTCTGTTTGTCCTTGTTGATGTGAATGGGTAATTAAAGTCAATTAAATAGAAGCCATGCAAAATAATGGGCTTGATTCCTAAATTTTGGGAAATGGATCCCTTTTTAAAATAGTCAATTGAACAACCTTACTTTAAATTCTGCAGTAATCTTTTATCTCATCATGTTTCTAAAGAGAGCAGCTTCTGTATTCTTTCTGTGCCTTCTTATATTTAGTATAAATGATGGTATAGGCAAGGAAAAAATAAGACCCTGAAATGGTTGCAAACCAAAGAGAATGTGACTAATTCTATGCATCCATCTGCCCTTTTATCTTTCTTCCCCCAGCTATACAACATTACAGTATGTTTTAAACCAATGGAGCTTCCAAAGAAATGTTGAAAGATGTGTGTAAACCCTTTGGCACACCTAAAGAACTTTCCTGGATAGCAGCCATTGCTTTAAGAACCAATATTTAAAGAGGAATTTGTGTATGTGGTTTTCATAAAAAGAAAGGATATGCCGTGATTGCATATAGGCTGAGGAAATGCCCGTGAAGTCTGGTAGGGGAAGTGGGAGAGAGAGAGAGAAAGAGAAATCATGGCTATGAATGAATGAATAAATGCCACAAGCATAGCTGGGCCTTGCTATGGTCAACTTGCCATTGCAATTCTTGGCTTTCCTGTGGGACCCCACTGTGTGTATCACCCTCTGGATGAGAGCCATGGGTTTCAGCCTTACATTTCCACTGTTTTTCTATAAACCTCATTATGTTTGTTTTTATCAAATAAAGAAATGAAAACAGATTTGAAATTATACAGCTATTTATAGAATGACACATTCTGGCTACTCTCTCTGTGTGAGAGAGGGATTGAGTGCTGAAATAAATGATCAGGAGAATCACATGTGTGGGATATGGATTAAGACATAATTGTGATAGAGGGCCTTGTGTTTATTTTCTCTTTTTTCTCTCTTCTTCTTTATTTTCTTCCTTTGCTTATTGTTGCTTCTTTCCTATTTATATTAATTAGATTGGTTTGCTTTTTATTGTATTATATGTTGAAAACTCTTAATAAAAGATGATTTTTTAAAAAGAGAATCATAGGATGAGGTTTTGCTTGGGTTCATCTTCAAATGTCAGAACTTTGAATGTTCCCATAATAAAATATCACTGTATACAGAAAACTAACAGGTTAAGTGGAAAAAGAGATGCGTCATGTGATTCTCTGGAGAATGTGTTTTATCTAACAGGTGTGCACTTGCACACACATTTGGACAATGTGCTTGGTATTAATTGGTTGCATAGTTTTTGAATTCATTGTTGGCTGGAAGTCAGTGTTGTGCTATGATGATCACTTCAGCAGCATAAGCATTTATGTTGACAGAAGGAATGATCTCCCTTCTTCCCCTGCATGCTTATCTTAACCCTCCAGAGTGGATTTGGGGGAGGTGTAAGAGAGCTCAAGGGGAGGAGAGGGAAAAGCCCTGTTGCACCAGTAGTAGTCCTCACACTGGCTTCCACAAGTGCACCAGGTTAGTTGAATCCACCCCAGAACCTCTAATAATAGTTACTTACTTTAGAAGTAGAAGGAAGACAGAACTTCTGGCATTGTTGCCTGATGAACAATCATTTTATCTCATTGTAGTCATGATCATGTATGGTCCTTTGAGAGAAATGATGGATCAGCAAGAAGTCAGGACTCATGGACTTATAACTCCCTTTTCAAAGTTCTGTTTGCCACCTCAAGGGATGCATATCCTAGTACAATTCCTTCTGCTGGAATTGCAAAGGGAAGAATGTGCATCAAGAAATGACCCTTAGATGGCAGGCTCATTGGAAGAAAAGAGGAATAGAGTCCTCTATCCTTTCCCTGCTAAGCTCTCACAGGCAGAGTCTGTCCTTTGTTATAACAGAAAAGTACAATATATCTATATATTCCTGTTGCTATTACTAGCCTCATTTACATTTATGAATTAACATTGCAAAACAATTGCATGTGAAGATTAACCTTTTTGTTTAAAATAAAACATTAGGTGCAGGGGCACCACAGATTTAAATCATGCAGGTCGGATACAGCCTGCTGGCTTCTCTTTGTTGGCCTTTCACAGCCTCACATTCCCCCTGTTCCTCAACAGTTTCTGCCAATCAGCTAAGGAGAGGGGAGGCTGAATCTGTGACATGCACTGTGGAAGGGAAGCCTACCAAGGAAGCACAGTCCTGGCAAATTTGAGGGTGGAGGATATGGATGTATTCTTGTGTCCGTGGATGGATGTGTGTGAATGGCACATGCATGTGACTTTGACCCTGCTCATAGCTGGCATGTGGTTATCCACAAGATAATGCAGGCCTCATGAAGAAAAAGATCACTGACCTCTGACTCGGGGGCGGAACAAGGTGGGGGCGGACTGCCCTGGGTTTCATCTCTGGGGGGGGGTGGACATTTGGCACACCACCTGCCCATGACTTCAGCCTACCACAATCCATCTGGGGAAGGGGTGGAGCTGTGCAGTCCAACGCTCCTGGGCTGCTGGAGGAGGCATGCAGGCTCGCACGCAGGGAGAGGACGTAAAGGAGAAAGGCAAGCAAAGAAACAGAGGGTGGAGGGACCCAAACCCTGGAATCCCAAAAGAAGCTCAACAACTCCTGGCAATGACAATGGGTAGATCATAGGCAGTCTTTTTATACTGTGAGTAGATCGCAATTTCTTGAGAGTCCAACTAGATTTCAATGTAGTGGGGGGTTGACAAGAAGTTTTCCTCACCGGGTACCACCTGACCTTGCTACGCCACTGCCCTGACTTAAATTAAAGGTGTGTGTGCTGTGAGTTTCCAGTTAGTCCTGGAAAGTTTTGATTTCCCTCCTGCCCTGATGTATACCATCCATGCCACAAGATCCTTGGATGATTATGATGATGAAGAAGAAGATTTAATAGCTTTGCTAAAAGACCAATGGAAACAGACCCTCATATATATATATGAGCCCTGGATCCATGCAGTTGTTTCCTTTAATGGATCCTTGAAAAGCAGCTAGGCAGAGGAGAGTGTTGACTTTTATCAATGGACCAAAGTGAGCTGCTTATGTGAAGGATGACCTAGAATTCATATTGACTGCTAGTGTAATATAAAACTGAGGAGTAAACCTCCTTCCAGAAAGGTTTTCTTTCCTTTTATGACTAGAGGTGTAGAAATAGTGCTATTTAAAGTGGATGAGTACGGCCATTGTCTGAAAAACATAAAATAATTTATACTTTTACAGGTAGCGGTGCAGCAAGATGAAAGGCCTCCTTTTAGATCTAATTGAACTTGAATGACTGCCAATTAAGTTAAGAGCGGCAACCACAGTGTGCTTATTGCACATTTCAGTGTCTAGTAAAAACCAACCATAGGGAAGGGTAAGAGTGTAATTCTTTGAGACAGTGACCCATGGAAAGGAAATTGCAAAGGCCACAAATTCAAATAAGCCTGCAGTTCCAATGCATTCTTCTAAATCATTTTGCAAGTTTATATGGGTGAAGTCAGGTGTGTACACAGCCAGTTGTTTGCCTTGTTTCCCTTTAGAGAATAATAGCTGTGCATCTGAGAAAGCCAGCTGGATTTTCTTTGGGATGTAAGTATCAGTATTGGTAAACAGTCTCAGCACTTTTATTTCCTGTTATTTTATACCCAATTACCAAATTTTAAAGCTACACACACTGCCTCTAAAGAGTGGAATATCAGACAGTAAGCAATACAGTGAAGGCAGGATTCAGAAGTGCAGTTGAACAAACCTCTGAAATGAGGACGTGTGTCCTAAAATTATTACAGAACATGATATGCTGGTTTGAGGTTGAATTTTATAGATGTAAGTGTCAAAACGTTCTTGTACATCAGGGTTGGTTAGCCTTTTTGATGTTCCTTAGCGTAACTTGGTCAGAAACTAGAATGGGTTTCCATCATGAAGACCTCAAATATATATCATCTTATTCACTGCTTTATGTATATTTGCAGAAATAGAGCAAAACATTACAGCTTCAGGTAAGCTACCTACTTCCAGCAGGTAGACATTATGCCCAAAGTGAATTAAACATGGAGGAAGTCGTATTTCTCAAGCTGAATTTTTGAAGTAGGTTGTTCCAGTTCGGTAGTAATTTGAGCTTAACCTGCATTTACTACAGAGTTTAAATTCATGTTTTAAATTTTTTTTTTTAATGTCGGCATCTGCAGCATTGCATATGAATAATACTGTCTCTCTGCTCAACCTGGTGGAATCAAGTGGATATTTTTCTTCTTTAAGAAAAATCAGATCATAAGAGTAGAGAATTTCAAGATTGCCTGTCTCTCACATGTAATTATCTGGAATAGAAGGAACTATACCACAATACTTTTGAAATAGTACCTCCTTGGTTAATGTCCAAATCTATTTTATTTGCTCGGGGCAATGCTTTAATAATACAAGGAGACTAGTGTAGGCTTATGCCTTATTTTCCTGTATTTCTAGCTATATATTACCACCAATTATATTTTTTGGGGTATGGACAGACCTTGGTATCTGTCTTCTTCCTCCATGTGTACATAAATCCCAAAGGTAGGCAATAGCCATCACCTTATACTGTATCTATTTTTATGTTTAAGATTAATAATAAAAAGGCTCATTGGCCTTGATACAGAGATATTCTTTGCATGCATGGGCATACCAGTAGAATTGTTTCATTTCCTAGCTGTGTCTTCTTGACAACAGTGTGTGTGTGTGTGTGTGTGTGTGTGTGTGTAGCCCCCTACTTAAGAACAACCTACATACAAGCTAAGAAAGCAATTCTTATTTTAACCTCCTTCCTTATACACCCTTGCCCTCTGAAGCTCTGGCCCTTTCCCCAGTCGCTTTAGTTTTTCTCTCTCTTGGAAAAAACTGTGGCTGAAACTCTCTGATCAGTCTTGTCAAGCCTTGTTAATGGCATGATCCAACCTGGGAGCATGAGAGACCAACCCCAATCACCTCAGTTCACCTCATTATATGCGGTACACACAAAGGCAATGCACCCCACTAGTATATAGTGAACATTGTGTATACAGTCAAACCTTGGTTGTTGAACGTAATCTGTTCTGGAGGCCTGTTTGGCTTCTGAAATGTCTGAGAACCGAGGTGCGGCTTCTGATTGGCTGCAGGAGCTTCCTGCCCTCAAGCGGAAGCCACATCGATTGTTCGGCTTCTGAAAAATGTTTGAAAACCAGAAAATTTATTTCTCGGTTTTCGGCGTTCGGGAGCCAGAAAGTTCCAAAACAGAGGTGTTCAGGAGACAAGGTGTGACTGTATGTGAATTTGTTGGAAGGGGCAGACTCCCCATAATCCTAAATTTAGTAAAGGAGTAGAATTTAGCTGATTTCTGAAGTTTAAAGGGAAGGTGCCAAGCCAATGAAAAATAGGAGCTGAACCAGTTCTCCAGTTCTATCACTCCAGTGCTATCACTGATAGCAATGCCATTAAGAACAGAAGGAGAACTAGGTACTGGGCCGTTCAGAACAATTGACCATGCAGGCACTGTGCTTGCCACAATCAGTCTGTTAGTTAGCAGAAGACAATAGAAAAGTTCAGAGGAAGAGGTAGCCCAGGTAACAAGAGAGGCATGATGTCACAGCAGGAAGAGATATCATTTTACAACAGAGGTTTGGGGAGCAGGGGATTCTGGGAAGAAGGAGCAGGAAGTGGGCAGAACTCCATGTGAGCAGCAGATATGCTAGCTGGATCAGGCCGCTACAGAGCACAGGCACCATCTATGCAGGGCTGTGGGTGCTGAGGCAACCACAACATTTTCACTGTGGTGGCCTGGTTGGCTGAGCCAACGCATCACGTGTGTGACGTCATGGTGCGTCAAGGCCCAGCAGGACTTATTGCAGTTGTGGGCAGCAGTTGTGGGAAGGCCCAACGGGCCTTTCAGAGTGCATGATGGGCCCCATCAGGCCTCATTGCGCTGTGTGACATGACCCGTGTGACGCATTGGGCCTTGTCGCAATGCACGTGACATCACATGCGCGTGACTGGCACCCCCAATGTGGGGCAGCAACTGAATGCGCCTTTTACAGTGAGACATGGGGATGGCACTTAGGATGCCTTTGAATCCATTGCTGCACTGCTGGGAAGGACAAGCCGCTCTTGGGACGTAGAGGCTGTGAACGTAGAGGCTCCATAAAACTCAGGTGTAAATATGTGTGAATAAACCATATTTCTAAGACACTGCAGACTCCGCTGTGCCTCATTCCAGACAAACCTGAATTGCCATTAGCTCTGACTGAGCAGTAAAGAGTGGGTTTTCTCAGGGGAAAGCAGTGGGACAAGAGAAAATGTTGCTACTTGACAGCTTGGGGTTTTCCATTGTCACTTAATTTAGAACACCATGTGATTCTCTAACTTGTTTTTCTACTTTGTCTGAAGCTTTGTTCAGTAGCAGCATGCCTGTTCTTTTAAAATAACAGCTACGGTGCAGTTATTTGGTGGCTGCAGGGTAGGGTGTGTGTGTGTGTGTGTGTGTGTGTGTGTGTGTGTGTGTGTGTGTGTGTGTGTGTGTGTGTGTGTGTGGAGTTTCAGAGCCCCAGTCCTGTGCCACACAGCCCAGCGCTAATGATGCCACTAAATACAGAGGATACCCTGGAGTCTTGTTTTACAATTGCTTGCCCTGATAAACATTGCACACAAGAAACAAACTTGATCTGATTGTACATACAACTGTCTAAAGATTAATTCAGTCTAGCATTTTACAATCAGACATACAGTCACATCAAGCTTGCTTTTTGTTTGTGATGTTTTATCAGTGCATACAGGTGCAGGGGCAATAAGGATGAAAGTGAATTGAAGAAACTGAAAGCTGCAGCAAGATGTAAATCTTCCAATTACAGAAATAATTTTACAATTCTTTTAATTAAATCAGAAGTCAGAAGTGGAACTCTGGGGCAGAGTGAACCAGAGGAAGTACAAAGGAATAGAATACTGTAATGGAAATCCTGTCATCCCTACATCATGTGCTGAGAAATACATTCTTAGAATGATGTTTACTTATATAATTAATGTTTGCTACAAAGGATTTTAAAAGATTTTAAGATTGGCTGTATCATACCCTATGTTTATTTATTTTTAATCACTGGGGCTATTATTCTCTCATGAATCAAGAATCCTTCTCTACTGAACATAACAAACCTAGTAACTTTATTAATTTACATATCTACTAGTTCTTTTTAAAACAGAACACTTAAAAAACCGAGGCTGCAATCCTATACACACTTACCAAAGAGTAAGTTCCACTAAAGTCTTTGAGGCTTGCTTCTGAGTAGGCACACACAGGATTCTGCTGTGAATTGTTATTTCCTTTTTTAACATGCATATGAAAATGATTTACATTATTCTTAAAAACCTCTCCATCACACCTCCTGTTCTATTGAGTAGTAAATGTCATGTTTTAGCCCAGTGAGAATTATAATTACTTCTTGAGAACTGGTGGTTTGAAATGAAAGACACAGAGAGACAGCTAACTGTTGAGTTGTCAATGTGAAAATATAATTCAATATAATAACATATCTGATTATGAACACCAGCACTACTCCCAGAGGGAAGTCTGTGTTTATATGCTCTAGTGTAATCAAGATAAAATTATTATGTGTACAAGTGACAGGTAATCCTATTTCTTTTAAAGTAATAATGCCTTGATTTTAATAACCTATTGTGTGCTTTATAACAGAGACCAAGGGTTCTTCAATAGCATTAGGCATGTGGTAGCTATAATAAGTGACTGACGTTTGTAAGCCTGTAAGGGGTGGAAGAAAGCATATCATATTTGTAAGGCATATGATCAGGATGTAGAAGCTAAATATACTTAAGTCTCTATGACTGCCTTTGAAGCAGGTGGATTTTCTAAGGCTTCAAAATTCATTATGGACTTGCCAGGCAGAAATTCAACTTAAGTCTAAAGCCTTGTTCACATAAACAACAGGTGAGGTTGTTGATAAAGTTGCTCTGATTCTACTTCAGATTGCATGTAGAATATTGAATCATTGATTGCTCATCTTTATTAAAATGAAACAGCAGCCATAAACTCACCACTCCTGAAAGCTACAGGGCAAGAAGAATTCTAGCCTTGACAATGGGCATTCTTAAGAAATGAATAATAATAATAATAATAATAATAATAATAATAATAATAATAATAATAATAATTTTTTATTTATACCCTGCCCATCTGGCTGGGTTTCCCTAGCTGCTCTGGGCGGCTTCCAACAAAAGATTAAAAATACATTAAAACATCAAACATTAAAAACTTCCCTAAACAGGGCTGCCTTCAGATGTCTTCTAAAAGTCAGATAGTTGTTTATTTCCTTGACATCTGATGGAAGGGTGTTCCACAGAGTGGGCGCCACTACCGAGAAGGCCCTCTGCCTAGTTCCCTGTAACTTCACATCGCAGGGAGGGAACTGCCAGAAGGCCCTTGGCACTGGTCCTCAGTGTCCGGGCTGAACGATGGGGGTGGAGACGCTCCTTCAGGTACAGTAGAACCTCTACTTATGACCACCTCTACTTGGGCCCAATCCAAGTCGCGACTGCAGCAAACCTGGAAGTAAATACCGGGTTTGCTGCAATTTGCGCACGTGCGGTAAAGGCTGCCGCCGTCTGCACATGCACACAACAGCGCGTCTACCAGCAAGCTGTTTTGCCTAAAGGACAGGGCGCTGAAATGGATAATGGTGGTAAGTAGAGGTTCCACTGTATACTGGGCCAAGGCTGTTTAGGGCTTTAAAGGTCAGCGCCAACACTTTGAATTGTGCTCGGAAATGTACTGGGAGCCAATGTAGGTCTTTCAGGACCAGTGTTATGTGGTCTTGGCGGCCACTCCCAGTCACCAGTCTAGCTGCTGCATTCTGGATTAGTTGTAGTTTCTGGGACACCTTCAAAAATAGCCCCAGGTAGAGCGCATTGCAGTAGTCCAAGAGGGAAATAACTAGAGCATGCACCACTCTGGCGAGACAGTCCACAGGCAGGTAGGGTCTCAGCATGCATACCAGATGCGTACTCAGATGGTAGACAGCTGATCTGGACACAGAATTGACCTGCGTCTCTCCATGGACAGCTGTGAGTCCAAAATTACTTTAGGGGCACAGCTACCCCATTCAGGACCAGGGAGTCCTCCACCCCCACCCACCCCTGTCCCCCCCAAAACAACAACTTCAACAACTTCAACAACTTCAAATTCGGTGATGACCTGTTCCTTCAGATCAGCGGCACAGCAATGGGCACCCGCATGGCCCCACAGTATGCCAACATCTTCATGGTGGATTTAGAACAACGTTTCCTAAACTCCTACCCACTCAAACCTCTCTTGTACCTGCGATACATTGATGATATTTTTATCATCTGGACACATGGTCAACAGACCCTGGACACCTTCCACCAGAAATTCAATGATTTTCACCCCACCATCAACCTAACAATGAATCAATCTATGCAAGAAATACATTTTTTGGACACTACTATAAAAATACAGGATGGGCGCATAGACACCACCTTATACCGTAAACCAACTGACCGACAAACATATCTACATGCCTCTAGCTACCATCCCAAACATACCAAACAGTCCATTGTATATAGCCAGGCACTACGTTACAGCCGCATCTGCTCCAATTCTACAGACAGAGACTCTCACCTAAGAGATCTACAGCAAACCTTTTTAGAACTAAAATACCCAGCAGATGAAGTTAGACAACAGATCAATAGAGCCAGACTGATACCCAGAGAGAACTTGCTGCAAGACAGACCCAAAAAAGAAAATAACAGAACACCGCTAGTCATCACATACAGCTCCCAAGTTAAAACAGTACAACGCATCATCAGAGATCTACAACCTCTCCTGGACAATGACAGTTCTCTTTCTCAAGCTCTGGGAGGAAGACCTTTCATTGCCTACAGACAGCCACCCAGTCTTAAACAACTCCTAACCCACAATAATACTACAACCAGACCTAACACGGACACTGGCACCAGAGCCTGCAATAAACCCAGATGCCAACTTTGCTGCCACATACACCCGGACAACACCATTACTGGCCCCAACAACATCACACATACCATCTCGGGACTATTTAATTGCTCATCGTCTAACATTGTGTATGCCATAAAATGCCAACAGTGTCCTTCAGCTCTCTATATTGGACAAACAGGCCAGACCTTACGCCAAAGAATAAACGGACATAAATCCGACATCAGGAACCACAAGACAGAAAAACCAGTAGGAGAACACTTCAATCTCCCAGGACATTCTATACAAGATCTCAAAGTAGCTGTTCTATTACAAAGGAATTTCAGAAATAGACTGGAAAGAGAAGCTGCTGAATTGCAACTTATCACCAAACTTAAAACTATGGAGAGACCTGGTTTGAACAAAGACATTGGATTCTTATCTCATTATACATGACAAAGCCATTTTTCACCTTCTCACCCCTTGCTTTTTCCTGTTAGACCTATTGCAGTCGTTAAGAGTCGTCAACAGGCTCATCGCAGCTATCTGCCAATCACCCATTCCCACCACCCTTCTGAGTAATACCCCTCCCCACCTTCTCACTATATAGAAAGGTCCGGTGACTTCTGTTTCAGTGTATCTGAAGAAGTGTGCATGCACACGAAAGCTCATACCTAGAACTAACTCAGTTGGTCTTTAAGGTGCTACTGGAAGGAATTTTTTTATTTTGTTTTGACCATGGCAGACCAACACGGCTACCTATCTGTAACCCCCCAAAACAGTATTTCTGTCTTGTCAGGATTCAACCTCAATCTGTTAGCTGCCATCCATTCTCCAACTGGCTAGAGACACTCACACAGGACCACCGCCTTCACTGGTTCTGATTTAAAAGAGAGGTAGAGCTGAGTATCATTCGCATACTGATGAACACCCAGTCCAACCCACCCCGATGATCTCTCCTAGTGGCTTCATATAGATGTTAAAAGTCCTGTTCAGGTATTTGAATGAAAAGGAGAGTGGGGGCATGCATAAAAGCTGTATCCCCAGTGTCCCTACACTGGATCTATACCAAACCTTCACATTCAGCATGACTGCTAAAGAGGACTTCTATGTGCATTCAGCTTCTAAGTGCATATTTGGGGTTGTTTGTTACAGATTACTTACAGATTAATTTGTAAAAGGGACGGAACAGATTTAAGGAAGAACACATACAAAATGTTGTAGACTGGAAATGGACAGATGTGCCCATATTTGTGGGAATGTTCTGGGGTGCAGGAGAGGATATATTGACTAATTATATCCTTATCCAACTTGTACTAACAAGTTCCCAAAATATCAGCAGAGTTTATAGACATTCCCCTTTAAGTTCGCAACGGTAACGCTTGCACAGGTTCGCTAGAACCTCTATAATAATTACTCTGGTAATTTCCCCTTTTGTTCCCTCTTAAAATACAAGACACGACACAGTCTTTATAAAAGTATAAAAGAGTTTACTCACGTTCTGTTCACAATATGATCCCAGAAGGTAGGCAGGCTTAAAAAGGTTACATGCACTTAGAATCTATCTTGTAGCAAGATAGTACTGTCCTCTCTTGGCTGGGAGCCAAGAGGGCATGTTGCTCCTTCAGAAGATGAAGATGGCAGAGAGGCAAGAGGCAAGAGGCAAGAGAGAGAGTGGCTGCCTGCCCTGTGCTTTTATCATTACCTGCACAGGTGAGGCCACACCCACCTCTGGTCACATGCGGAGGAAGTCCGTCCCCAGGAAGTTTACCTGCTTGCTGGACAGACATCCCTCCCCATGTTCTAACATGTACACTCTAGGAATGTTGTCATTGACTGCTCCTGTGTTTACATCCCACATACCCCTTCTCAGGCAATACAACATACACAAAACATAAACAACTTTATTCAACCACCCAGAGTCCCAGCTTGACACGTAGATTCTGGAAACTCTCTCTTGGTAGGGGTTTCGTCAGGATGTCAGCAGTCATCTCTTGGGTGCTGCAGTACGATAGTTCCACAAGTCCATCCTGGATCATCTGGCGTATGTAGTGGTATTTAACCCCAATGTGTTTTGTTCTGGCCAGGAACTTCTCACTCTGCGTCAGCTTCAGGCAACTTTGATTGTCCTCTAGCAAGCTGACAGGCCCTTTTCTCACCAACCCAAAGTCCTTTATGAGTTGATCAAGCCAGGCGATCTCTCTGCAGGCTTCTGTTGCTGCAACGCATTCTGATTCTGTGGAAGATAATGCTACACAGCTCTGTTTATAACTGCCCCATGAAACAGGTCCATCACCAAACATGAAAACATGACCACTTGTTGATTTATAATCAGCATTATCCCCAGCCCAATCCGCATCAGTATACCCAACCAACTTAGGGTCTCTGACGGCTGGTAACCTTAATTTACAATTCATGGTACCCTTCAAATATCGCACCACCCTCTTTACACCTGCCCAATCATGCTCAGTGGGAGAATTCACTTTTCTGCTAAGAATCCCCACAGCATTTGCTAAGTCAGGTCTACATGTGGTAACTAAATACAAAAGTTTACCAATCGCCGACCTGTAGTCATTGTTGTCTGGCAACTGCTTCGAATCCTGCTGATTCTTCAGGAAGTCAGTAGCCATCGGTGTAGCAACTGGATGTGCGTCTTGCATCTGCATGTGCTCAATCAGCTCGTGGATCTTCTGTCTTTGGCTGAGAAGAAATGAGCCGTCCTCTTCTCTTTCCACCTGGATCCCGAGGTAGTACTGGACATCTCCTAGCTCCTTGACCTCCACCTCTTTGCTAAGGTGTTTTACTATCTGTGTATAGTCTTTCTCACTTGCTGTGGCAATAATCAGGTCATCAACAAATGCTAAGATATATGAGAATTGTCCATTATTTGACTTACTGTACAAGCACTTGTCAGCGTCGCCTTGCTTGTACCCAAGTTGCGTCAGCATTTTATGCAACTTCTGGTTCCAGGCTCTAGCAGCCTGTTTAAGTCCATAAAGCCCTTTCTGCAGTTTGCACACTAAATGTGCCTCATGTGGTTTCACAAAACCTTTGGGCTGTTTCATATAGATTTCTTCAGAAATCTGCCCGTGTAGAAAAGCGGTAGCAATGTCTATGTGTTTCACTCTCATTTTCTTGGAGGCTGCAATGCTTAAAAGCATTCTTACGCTGCTGTACCTCACGGTTGGTGCAAAAACTTCATCATAGTCTTCACCAAAACGCTGTGAAAATCCCTGTGCTACAAGTCTAGCTTTGTAGCGCTGCACTTCTCCTTCTGACCCCTTCTTAACCTTGAAAACCCATTTACTGCCAATGGCCTTCTTACCGGGAGGCAGCTCAGTGAGTGTCCAGGTCTTGTTCTGATGCAGTGCATCCATCTCCTCCTGCGCGGCCTTCCTCCAGAGACTGGCTTCTGCAGCTGGCATCTCCTGTATCTCTTCCCAAGTGGAAGGTTCTTGTGGAAACGCCGACCCTGCAAAGTAGGACAACCGTAATGGTGGGACACCTTTGTTGGTTCTGGACGAGCGCCTGACCTCTGGTTCTGCGACCGCATCAGCTTCCTCATCCTCCTCCAACGCAGGCATGTCCCCATCTGAGTCCTCATCTTCGTCTCTGGTGCCGCCAGGGTTCTGGTCCTCTGCGTCTTCTGGTGCGTCGCCTGTAGGGGGCGCTGTAACACTTGAAGGCAGATTATTACTTTGTGGGGTCTCAAAAGGGAAATATACAAATTCTTGAGTCCTTTCTGACTCATCTGAAGAATCCACAACAGTGTTCTTAGTGTCTACCTTTCCATATTCATCAACATAAACCGCATGGTATGCATTTGTCTTACCAGTTTGTAAGTCCATAATTCTATATCCTTTGCCTCCAGAGGCGTATCCCACCAGGATACCTGCTTTTGCCCTGGAGTCAAGCTTGTGTCTGTGTTCCTTGGGCACGTGGAAGTAACACGGACTTCCAAACACACGTATGTGCGACAGATTGGGAGCTTTCCCATGCCAAAGTTCAAATGGTGTGCGCTCTGCACCTTTAGTTGGCAGTCTATTCTGCAAATAGACCGATGTGTACACTCCTTCGGCCCACAGCTTCTGTGGCAAACATGCATCCTTTAGCATGCACCTTGTCATGTCCATAATGGACCTAAACTTTCTCTCAGCTATGGCATTCTGCTGTGGTGTGTAAGGAATTGTGGTTACGTGTGCAATTCCTTCCTTGGCCAGGAGAGCCTGCATTTCATTTGAGCAGTACTCACCTCCATTGTCGCTCATTAGCACAGCTGGAGCTCTTTGGAATTTATTCTTGACCATGGCAATGTATTCCTGGAGCTTGTCCACTGTCTCACTCTTCTCTTTGAGGAAATACACAACACAAAATCTTGAAAAGTCATCCAGAAATATTAAAATATATCTATTCTTTCCCAGTGAGGGAACATTCATGGGTCCACATATGTCAGTGTGCACTATGTCAAGCACTTTGTTGCTTCTTTGTTCTGCACAACGTGGAAATGAAGGTTTTACAGCCTTCTCAGTAATACAGCTTATGCACTTTGCTGGAGCTTTGTTGCTCTGCTTTACCTGCAAACCTCTTACAAGATCTCTTTTCTGTAGATCCAGAATGACGTTGGTGTCTCTATGTCCAAGCCTTCTGTGCCACAGGTCCAGATCTGCTTCATCCTTCTGGCTGGAATGTGCCACTTTTGCAGACTGATTCTCTGAAAGATCAAGCTCATATACACCATTGATTAGCTCTGCTTGAGCAAACACTTTGCCATTTCTAGTCACTTTACATTCTCCATTTCCAAATGTGATCTGGAAACCTTTCTTGTCCAGTGTGGACACGCTGATTAAATTGCAGCTCAGCTCTGGTACATACAAAACTCTAGAGATTGTGTTCTCAATGCATTCATTGTTTATATTGCATTTCAGACTCATGGAACCTGCACCTTTTGCTTTAACAATGTTCCCATCTGCAATTTCAATTTCAGATCCTTCTTCATCATTTATCTCATTAAAATAGTCCTTTTTATATGAAAAATGTGAGCTGGCACCTGAATCAATTATCCATTTATTACGTCTATTTTCACGATTCTGGACAGCTAAATTCCTTTCTTGCAGTAGCCATGTGCATTCGCATTTCCCCTTCTTTTCCCCTTTTGGCTGAAAGGGGTGGGGTTTCTTGGCTTTAGGAGCCTTGCAATTCTTTGCAATGTGTCCTTCTTTGTTACAATTGAAACAAATCACTTTCTTAGGCATCTCTTTGGACTTTGTACATTGCCTAGATGCATAACTGCTGTCCTTGCTTCTAGCATTTCTCACTGGAGATTCAGCTCTATCTCTGCATTCTTCTTTTAAATAACCAATCAAGTCTTTAAAAGTCAGACCTTGTCTATGATCCATCAAACTTACAAATGCGCTAAAGCGTGGTCCAAGTGATGACAACAAAAATGCTATCTTTGTATCTTCATCAAAAGCTTTGGGAGTCAAATCAATTCTCTGAATAATCTCAGTAAACTTGTTGATGTGCTCTGTGAATTCCTCTTTTGAATTCATCCTCACTCTGGTTAATTTACACACCAAGTTTCTGAAGCAGTTTATGCTAGATTCTCCATACACGCGCTCAATATCTCTTAAGATTTGAGATGCATCATCTGTACTATTTATTAATGATAGCTGCTCATCACGAAGTCCACTCAAAATTATGTGTCTAGCTTCGCTGTTCATGCGTTTCCAAGCACTTATCTTGGCTAAAGCTTCCTCAGACGATCCCGTAGGTTGAGGGTTTAAAGCTTCCAAAATGTGCTTATAATCTAAACATGCTATCAAGCGCTGCTTCCAGTGTATGAAATTGTGTTCATTCAGCACAGGCATTCCTAGCTTTGCATCACTATCAAAAGCTGCTCTAGCCATCTTAAAATCCAAAAATTTGAAAATTCTTCAAAATTTCAAAATTTCTCAAAATTTTAAAATCAAAATCTCAAAAATCTAAAAATGCAAAACAATTCTTCACTGCCTTGGGTCACTGTGAACTCTGAGGGAAGGGGGGGTGCTTAATCCCCACTGCACAATGGAACAAAGGACCATGTGCTTACCAGGAAGTTAACTCAGAAAAATACTACTCAACTCAAAATCACAATCCAACGCAATCCTTCAAAAATACGCAGAAATATGCAATACTGGGGCCAATAACCCTTTGTGGGAATGTTCTGGGGTGCAGGAGAGGATATATTGACTAATTATATCCTTATCCAACTTGTACTAACAAGTTCCCAAAATATCAGCAGAGTTTATAGACATTCCCCTTTAAGTTCGCAACGGTAACGCTTGCACAGGTTCGCTAGAACCTCTATAATAATTACTCTGGTAATTTCCCCTTTTGTTCCCTCTTAAAATACAAGACACAACACAGTCTTTATAAAAGTATAAAAGAGTTTACTCACGTTCTGTTCACAATATGATCCCAGAAGGTAGGCAGGCTTAAAAAGGTTACATGCACTTAGAATCTATCTTGTAGCAAGATAGTACTGTCCTCTCTTGGCTGGGAGCCAAGAGGGCATGTTGCTCCTTCAGAAGATGAAGATGGCAGAGAGGCAAGAGGCAAGAGGCAAGAGAGAGAGTGGCTGCCTGCCCTGTGCTTTTATCATTACCTGCACAGGTGAGGCCACACCCACCTCTGGTCACATGCGGAGGAAGTCCGTCCCCAGGAAGTTTACCTGCTTGCTGGACAGACATCCCTCCCCATGTTCTAACATGTACACTCTAGGAATGTTGTCATTGACTGCTCCTGTGTTTACATCCCACAATATTAATAGAATTTATGCTATTATTAGTATTGTGAACCACCCTGGGATGCATTTTACAATGACAGGTGGTATGTAACTCGATACTACTTCTAGAAAGTAGCACTTGAAGACATTTGCTCCACTGATTTGTGATCCTGCTTTCCATTATGTCCTCTGTGCTTGGCACTATCTATATAGTGCCACTGGGATAGGTCACTTAGGTATCTGGAATGAGATGAGCCCCAGCTCTATCTCTCCATCCCACCTGAATCAGGTAAGGCAGCACAATAGTAGGTGCCTAGAGACAGTAACAGATTGGATGAGGACCAATAAAATGACTAGATGGAGGTTCTGTGGAGGAGTGGTTCCTGTGTTTGGGGAGTGAGGAGGTGGCCTGTTCTGGACACAATTACAATCTCTAGGAAGCAACAGGTGCACAATTTGGAGGTCCTCTTGGATACAGTTTAGGTCATTGGAGGTTCCAGTGACTGTTGGACTGCTGAAATTTCCTTCTTTGGCCGTTTTGCCAGCTATGGCCATTCTTGCTACAGTGATTATCTCTTGTCTAGATAATCTGGGTGATCTCACATCTAGGTTACTGCAAGGCTCTATATAGGGCTGCCATTGATGGTTTGCAAGTTCCAACTGGCGCAGAATGCTACTGCTCACCTACTTACACATATTTCGTGTGATCTGCACAGACTGCTTATCTGTGGAACTGCTTATCTCTGGAGGTGGGTCAGGCATCTTCAGTTTTGCAGGTTCACTGATACGTAATATGCACCACCCGGCGCTCTATGTCCTGCTGATCTTGTTTTAAGCCCCCCCCCCATCTGATATGTTGAACAGTTTACTAGTATATATTATCATGTTGGTGTTTACATCTGATGAGTTGTTTTGTGATTTTAATAACTTTGCTTTTTATTGGTTGTGACTACGCATTTTATATAATAACTTGTTAATTACTTTGTGATTTTTATGAATTGTTGTATATAAAATATAAAATAAATGAGCATGCTCTTTATCTGAAAACCTGTAACCAGTCTGAGAAGAAAGAGATACAGATAGGAAGCAGACTGTTTCTAGGCAGTATTTGCTCCCTCAGCTCTGCCTTTCTATGCTATTACTTCCTCACCAATCTGTGGTTGACCTTGTCCTTTTCTTCTCCTTCACCACAGATGTAGGCTTTCCCCTGCCTGTAATATATTTTAAAAATCATTCTTGATATCGAATGGTGTCGAATCCAGTTTGGATTAAATCAAAAGGAAAGGACAGGGAAATACCTGCCTAACTAATGTGTTTCCTTCCCAAGCCATTCTTAAATTTTGAACTTCTACCTTGGAGATAGACTGTCAGTTTTCAAAACCTCTGGATTAAACAAAAAATGCAAGTGACAGCACAAAATGGAATTCCTTATCATCAACTTTTTATTTTTGGTAATATTTTGATTTTAAAAAACAAAACCCAGAATTATTATGATTTTTCTTAACATTATCTTAAGTAGTGTCTGATCCATTTTCTGTGCTTTCAATTTTCAATTTTCAATACATTGAAATGCTGTCTTAGATGAAAAGAAAATGCAAAATTCAAAACTATATGGCACAATAACCATCCACCCCACATGTATAGTTGCAGCCCAACTAGTATTTCAGGACATGCTAAAAGTGAAAGGAAAATACTCAACAATTGGAGGGCTATGTGCAAGTCCCAAATGCACATCATACTGTGCTCATCTTCCTAAACCCATAGGGCTCAGACCTACAAGTAACTTCAGCCTAGGGAAGAACAAATCCAGAGAATGTAGCTACTTTTTATTAAGTTGTCAGTCGTTGTCTACTTACATATCTAGAGAAAGAATAATTCTAAAGCAGTCCAGTAAGCTCTTAAACTGAGATTTTTTCAAAGGGAAAATGGGATGCTTTCTAGTAATGAATCACAGTGCAGAAGAACATTTCTTTACATGGAGTTAAATATGCACTGGATGCAGATGCAAGAACTGCAACAAACATGCAAAAAGGATTGCAGCTATAACCCGACCTCCACTCTTCTACAACAGACAGAAGCAATTGTGAAATCAGTGGTTGCTCATAGACCCATAGTCTATAGAAATAACTTCATGTAGTCACCATGCAAAATTTCTGCTTTATCAAAGGAACCTTCTCACACTTCCAATTTATATCAAAGTACCTAGTGCTGCCTTAAGAACATTTGGTACCTGAAGTGGAAAATCAAAAGTAAGTACATCCATACAGGTGTGTGCACATGTACTCACGTAAAAATGACTACAACTTAATACTGGAGCTCTTTGCTGTTATATTAAGTTGGAGGAGCTTAAAAATTGAGTTCTATATCACAGAAGAAGCCTATGCATGAAGAGGCAGCTCTTTTTGACAGATGTGCCCTATCAACGCATGGATTGGTGGTTGGGGGGGGGGGCTGGTAAGACTGCAATGCAGGATTGAGATCAGCATACGCAACTTTGCTGTCACATTCAAACAATTGTTAAAATGCATGGGAATGCTTAGATAGGACTTTTGTGCATCTCACATTGCTCTGTAAATTGGCTGACCTCCCGGACACCATTTTATTTTGGGGGGTAATGGCTGTGGTATTGCTCACATAACTGAAAGCAGAGCCCTAGTTTTCTGATGAAAAGGATAGATAATGAAATATAGCATATTGTGTATAAGTGATAATGGAATAACATTAGTGGCATTTAAAGAAGCTTTGTAATAACATAAGAAATATTGTAAAAAGGGAAAATAGAAGTGGGGGTAGGCATAAAGGCAATAGCAAAATTTGGAAATGTGTAATTAAAGAAGATATAATTCAGATGATTGGCAGAGAGGCTGAAGGAAGTCAAAAATTGAAAAATTTATAGAAGTTGTAATGTGGTGTGATTTGTATTTTCTTTTGATGGAAAATTAATAAAAGATAATTATAAAAAAGATAATGAAATATAGCAAGTGTTTACAAAAGCAAATGCACATTATTCAATTAGAAGCATGCCATGAGTGCTTGTGAATCAATAATTATTTATAATTTCCTAGCAACAGCTTTGCATTTACATAGAAAAACACTGGGAGCTGCTCACTGTGTTCCTCACAGTAATTTTGTCTAAGGTGCCATTGAAATTGCCTGTTTCATAGAGTTAAATTATGCTTGCAGAGATGCAATAGCGGAGGTACGTGATCAAAAAGCCATGTGTACTGAGAATAAGCAGAGTTATTTTATTTTTTATTACACTCTCCAAAAACTGTACTACATTCACTATATTGTCCCAAAATGGAAGATTAACCAAGTTTGCCCTTCAACCTTTTGAGTGTTGGGAGTTGTGGTTCGAGGACCTGATCCCTGTGTAGTGGAATGAAAACACAAGGACACGTGATATAAGGTTAATGGGCAAGAAAAGGCCACAACTTTATTGATTGCAGCAAGTGAAAAGGTATTGGCTTAGGCATTGGATTACGTCAGCTGACTCCACCCCCTCAGAGAGGGGTGAGTCTAAAACAGGGGGGTTTATTCACCAGTAGGTGGAGCCTGTTGATGCTAATCCAACTATAAGCTCTCCCCTGATGTCACCGAGAGTCGTGCCATGGCCTCCCGCCACGCAGGCATCGGACAGAATACACGACCGCCAGATTCCTTTAACGGAATACCCAAAATTGAAGGCGCAGGCGATGGCCACACCTAGCCCTTCGACACACCACAACACATTATTCCAATGCCTAACCCAGCAATGCAGAAATATTCAGCTGTCCCATACAGGGATCGAACTTGCAACCTTGGCATTACAGCACCGTGCTCTAACCAACTGAGCTATCCAGGCTCTCAAGGACAGTGGAGGGGGGAAAACGCACAAGCACCCTGGCCAGCAAATTAAAATGTAAGGCAAACCCACTCAGTCACCCAGACCAGCCACGCAATCGGACAGGCAAGGGCAATAGAGGGGAAAACGTACAAGCACCCTGGCCAAAAATTAAAATAAAACGCACAGCCACCAAGGCAGAGGCAGGAGAAGGAAAGCGAGGAGACGAGGGAGAAAGAAAGACGGAGCCACACTCACACTCAGACCTCGCTGGGGGCACGTGCTGGGCAAGGGAACAAGCTGCAGCTTAAGAAAGGTAATTCGCACTTAGACCGCACAAACAAATCAAGCACCAGGAGTGGGGGGAAATAGAAGGTTAAATGTAGGTTTTTACACGGAAAAGAAGACACAGCAAGACAAACCTGGATGCCTGGGTTTTTAAAAGCAGTAAAGCAATGAGTGCACGCAAGCCTCCTAAAGTTAAAAGGCAAGCCAGGAACCAGGCAGCCTCCACACACAGAGACCCCCCCCCCGACTCCAAACCTCGTGGCTCTTCCCTGTGATGACTGTGATGACTCCTAGCTGATGACTCGCGACGGGACGACGAAAAGTGAGGCCGGAAGGCTGGTGCCGCAGCAATTTAGGCCGCTAAACACGCCCCCTCGCAGGCACCTGGTTGGGTGCCTGCCCGTGGGCGTGGGCGCCAGCCAGGTGAGTGGTAGGCAGGGGGCTAACGCCCCCTGCTTTAGGCGGAGTCTGGCTCCCGACCACAACCACTCCCCTCTCTTGCAGGAGGAGAGTCTTTGTAGCGACAGATATATTTCTCAGCATGTTCTCGTGGAAGCTTCAATGAAAAAGTTGTTTCCTACAATCCTCTTCTTAAAACATGCTCTGAACTTTCTATGATAAGAGTTTAACTTCACTTTGAGGGACCTGGTTTTATCATTTTTATTTATTTGAAGGAAAGATTTCTCATTGTGCTGAGATGTGTGACAATCCGCAGATCCTTCTTGCAATGAACTGAAGATATTTACCAAGTACAAAACTCTTCAGACTTGAGATGGCTGAATAAGACCAAGCTGTAGCAGTGAAAAGAACAGGTACATTCCCAGTAACTTTCCCTGGATTCAAATTTTTGGAAATTGGATTTAAGATTAAAAAATCTGGTTTGCTGAAATGTGTTTTAATATCTATGACTGTTGGCTAAAACTCTTAATTTTTAAGTTTAAATTTGAAATTTGGCACTTGGGATTACCGTATTATTCGCTCTATAGGATGCACTTTTCCCCCTCCAAAAATTAAGGGGAAATTTGTGTGCGTCCTATGGAACGAATGCAGGCTCCTTGGCTTCAGCAATAGCAACGTGAAGCCTCTGAAGCGCAGAGGGAGAGCTCCCCCCACGCTCCGGAGGCTTCGCGTTGCTTTCGCTGAAGCCGCCTGAAGCCCCCGGAGTTTCCGCTGCGCTCCCAAGGCTTGCGGATAGCCGCCTGAAGCCCGAAGCCCCCGGAGCACAGTGTGAACTCCTGCTGCACTCTGGGGGCTTCGGGCAGCTATCTGCAAGTCTTTGGAGCACAACAGGAGTTCTCGCTGTGCTCTGAAGGCTTGCGGATAGCCGCCTGAAGCCTGGAGAGTGAGAGGGGTCGGTGCACACCGATTCCTCTTGCTCTCCAGGCTTTGCTTCGCTGGAGAGGTGCTGCACAGTTTTCCCTCTCTGCGCAGCGCCCCTTCAGCGAAGTGGGAGGAGAAATGGAAGGGGCTCCGTTTCTCCTGCCGCTTTGCTGAAGGGGTGCTGAGCAGAGAGGAGGAGAATTTATTTTCCTGTTCTTACCCTCCTATGGTCCAGTGCATCCTATGGTCCAGTGCGTCCTATAGAGCGAAAAATACGGTACTTCTCTCAATCTGGCAGAATCAATTATTTATACAGATGTCAGATATAGATTGTCATCAATGAACCTTCCTATGCAAATTTTCTAGATTATGTGAAAATTATTTGGGCCACTGCCACACATTCCTTGTAGCAGATAATGTCATAATAATGGAGATTCCCTGGGAAATGCAGAATATCTAGAAAGGAAGCTGTGTTGCATATTAGGAGGAGGATGGGAATTACATGTTAGGACTGCCACATAGAGCTGTTGGCTGCCATGCTACAGCTTTTTTTGGTAGCCTCCACACAGGGGTCCACCTAATAAGAAAAGCAGCTGTAAGAATTTCCAAATTTTACTTGTGGGGGTAAAAAAAAATGTATTAAGCTATATTGCAGCAGAAAAGTCTGTAGAGGAAATGAGGTCACTGTATCCTCTTCTATCAAGTACAACCTCAAAGTGATTAAGTTAAAGCAGGTGAACAGTAGTTTGGAGTAACAGCTGATGTGTCAAGACATAAAGCAGAGACATAAATTGGTTACTGCTGCTACATGGTTCTAAGTCAAATTCATCCATTTTGTTGCAGGTCTATCTACTATTGTAGTGCCTTTGCCTGCCGTTCTCTCCTCCTTTTGCCTGAGTTCATAAAATTGGCTTGGTGTTCTGTCTCTTAATGGCCTCCTAATCCTTTGCAATAGCAACTCCATCACAACAAATGAGACAGATAAATTTCAAGTTCTTTTCTATGAACAAGTAATTACCAGTTCATTCCCTATTGAATTCCTTCTGTTCCCTTTCTGTTTTCCTTTTCTTTAGCTTTCTGTCCTTGTCCACGTAGAATACGCTGACAAAACTAAATGTAAGAGCCACATAATCACCAGATTGCAGGAGGTACGGAAAAGAATAAGAAAGAACTCACTACTAGATAATTATGCATTGACTCTCGTCTACCTTTTTTTGTAAAACTAAGAAAATATCTGGGGGGAACAGGAACAGTGTATCAGCGGAGGAAAATGTTATTTCTGCCAATGTGCTATGGGTGAGAAACATTTTTTTCTCTCTACTTAAAACAATGCACTGATATTTTGCAACTCAGAACAACTCTATTGGTTTCAGTGGCTTGACAGAGCAATAGGTGGTTGTTTCTTAAATTGAAGTTTGTACAAATGAGGATTTACATGATTCTACACAAGGAATGTAAAGTAAGTTCAGATAATTAGGAGATTTGGATAATGACAGAATGGTGATGTTCTCCTGAACCTGGCATACCACTGAACGATTTCACAGAAGCAGAATTTTTTTTAAAAAAGATCCAATTAATGTTATATTATCATTTTCCTTTCATGATATCCCCTGGGGGAAATGCCATTGCAAATTGTCTCTATTTAGCAAGTACATGGAAATGAGATCCAATCATGTTTGAAAATACACAAAGTAAATTATATTTTAAACCAACATCTAGAAGTTTTAAACCAAGGTTTGTTAGCAGAGAGTCACATGCTGTCAAGTGCCCAGTTTTTTTTAATCAAGCAGAAATAAAAGCCTCACTGGTCAATTACAAGCAATGAGTTTCCTTGTTTAAGAACAACACAGTCCTTAAGCATAAATCAATACATTACAAGTTGCAAAGGAGAAAAATCTGAAAATAAGCCCTCACATATTTGTTACATAGTAAAGGACGTCCAGGACTGAGGCAAAATAGTGGAATGGATGTGGAGGTTTTGATGAGGCAGTACCAGTGGGGTTCAGGGTTTTGTCTAATGCTAAATTTAGATAGGTGTCAAATCAACAATATAAGCTGAGCTTAAGTGATGGACCAGGCCTACCTTCTGATATCACAGTACCACTTCTGACATCGCTAAGCTAAAATTCATCTTTGCACATCAGGTGCTTTATTTATTATAAACTGCACAGTTGATTTGAATCCATGTGAAAATGTTCCAGTGATCGTGTCCTCTCTAAAAGAGGGCACGTGTTGTGGTGAGACCTGGAGACTGACCTCCTGGTTGTGGGTGGGTCTATTGGACAGCCACAACACCCAATTGGTAGGTCCCTCGTTGCTGGGTTTAATCTGGCCAATGGGGTGCAGTCTAAACAGATTGAGGGACTTATATGCACATGACCCAGAGCTTCCTCTTTCAGCTCATGCACCTGCCCACTTCTCCCTACTTTTAGGGCATTTTGCAATTGACCTTGCTATGCCATCGTGTGTCGTCTGTCGTTGGGACAGAGGCATAGCTGGAATTTTCCCCACTTGGCTGACTGCCTGTTGCCATTTGGGTTTCACCTGCTGCGTAGCAAATCATCACAACTTGTAAGGTTGCAGATAAGCACTGGTTCAGGTGATAGGGATGGGAGAATGGTCTCACCATCCCTATGTGAAGGGTATTCCATTAAAGGAATCCAGGGACTCAACTTGGTTTGGTCAACCCCCAAGAGAGGGTTCTGCCTGTGCCTGAGTCCAGGGGAGCATCTGGGTGGTGAACAGAATATGTTCCCGGGCTTTTCACCTACCTCTGGTGTTCACACTTGGCTGACCTATGCTGGAGCCCTGGGTCAGTGCTACCTGCAAGGGTGCAGGGAGCTAGTTGAACCAGAGCCTATGCAACCACTCACTTTTCTGTAATCAATAAAGTTGTGGCCTAAATTCTGCCAAAACTAAAATTTGAGTCAAATGTGTGTTTATTTAGGGGGGAAGTCTCTGGATCTAAACGCGCAAACATATGTTTTCTGCTTATTAACAGACTAAAGATATAAGCCACATTTGATCTTGAGTTTTAATCCTGGTTGTGTGAAGAAGTACATCCTCCCAGTATTCAGTGTCATCCATCTATTTAGTATGAAGTTGAAAAGTGTCCCCGGATTCACTGAAAAAAATCTGGTAACCTTACTATAAAGACTTATGTAAACAGCTCTGGACTGCAATACCTCAAGGACCTCAAGGACCACCTCTCCCTATATGAACCGATCCAGGCACTGCAATCATCATCTGAGGTCATTCTTTAGGTGCCTCCTCTGTGAGAGGTCCAGAGGATGGCCACACAAGATTGGGCCTTTTCTGTGGTGGCTCCCTGCTTGTGGAATGCTCTCCCCAGGGAGGCTTATCTGGCACCTTCATTACATATCTTTAGACTCTAGGCAAAAACATTCATTTTCACCCATGTCTTTGGCTAAGTAAACAATCTATGGCCTTTTAAACTGTGGAGGTGGGTGGGGGTTATTATTTTTGTTTGTTACCATGGTATGTATTTTTGTGTTTTTATATTGTAAACTGCCCTGTGTTCCTAGGATGAAGGGTAGTTTAGAAATTTTAAATAATAGTACGGGGGGGGGGGCAAAAATCCTAAATATGTATGTCAACAATGTGGAATCCTATCTACACTTACTTAAGAGGAAGCTCCACTGAAATCAATAGGACTTATTTGTCAGTACGCATGCATGGAATTGCGCTGTTAGGCAAACATCATGTTGAGGAGGGTTATACTGGCATACCCTCCAACATTTCTCCAATGAAAATAGGGATGTCCCATTCCATAATGATAATATTAATATTAATATTTATACCCCACACATCTTACTGTGTTGCCCCAACTACTCTGGGCAGCTTCCAACATATATAAAAACATAATAAAACATTTAACATTAAAAAACTTCCCTATAAAGGATTGCCTCCAGATGGCTCGTGGGTCGGATAACTCAGTCCACTCCAACATTTCTCCAGTGAAAATAAGGACATCCTTTGGAAAAGTGGGACATTCTGGGATCAAATCAGAAACCGGGACAGTTTCTCTAAATCAGGGACATCCCTGGAAAATAAAGACACTTGGAGGGTCTGTACTGGGCCATCCTGGCCTGCTGACTTCTTCATTCCATGGCCACAGCAACAAGTCAGTCAGCTGCTCTTTCTCAAACCTGTCTCTGGGTTAATACTATAATTCAACCTTAGGTCATCATAATCTTTACCAGGCCTGAAGACCATTAATATAAATGTCTATCTCTAGCAACTCACATTGTTATCAGTTAAATTGTTTGGCCAACACAACTAAAAATGCTTTATGACAACACTGATGGTAGCAATAGCTATTACTAGTGTTCAGGTTGTCAGTCCTGCTCACATGCAGATTGACCATGAATTGAACATTGAATCCACCTTCGTTCCTTACATTTATATAGTTTTCCTCCTTCCTGCACCATTATGCATTGCTTGTTTTTCCTGATAAAGTTGTATGTGGGGCACCAGGGTAGTTACAGATTCTGCTTTCCAGAAAAAAATAAATGAAAAGTGTAGAGAGAGCAACTTCTTATGGGTACATCATATGTCTCAGAGGATGCTGGCCTGGTAGGTATGGACCTGGGTGAAGATGGTAGGCAGATTTGTGAAGCGAAAGGCCACTCCTGTCCCACTTTGATTTGGTGAATGTTACTGATGATACATTTAGAAGCCGTAGTTCTCACAACTCTGGATACAGGCCTGATAATTGTAGTTTGGCTGCTTTGGAGACTTACAGCTGCTGTGCCACTTTGCAATGATTTAGCTAAGGTAGTAAAAGGCCTATATATAACAGCTGCAAATCAATCAGAGGCAGGGAAACTAAAAATACATCCCAGCAAGGTCTCAAAAACAGCAGACATTAATTTTATTGCACATTATTTGGTGTGTGTAAATAAAAGCTCAATGATAAGCAGTGCCATCTTTTAATTAATTTCAGGCTGACAAAATGAACTAGAAAAACAACAATTAGTATGCAAGAGTATTTAGGTATAAGGTTAACTATGGGAATGAGTTGACTTATGCGGTATTTCTAATAGAAGCTTCAGCTTGTCTAAAATTAATTGTATTAGTTCAAAATAATAATTGAAAGTGGTTCTGTTTTCTGTTTGCATGCCAGCAGATGCCAGGAGTAGAAGCCATGCAATCTATGTACCATCATGAAAAGCTGGTATTGATGCCGGATGCTTATGAAATGGCCATTTGCCATGAATGTTGAGATTCCTGTATTGGGGGGTGGGGGACGGGTTGGACTAGAAGAGCCTTGGGTCCCTTCTAACTTTACAGTTCTATGATTCTATGAAGTGGGTAGGCTGGGGCACCCCTGTGTTTGATTATGGCCAAGTGGCTGTGGGTTCATATCCCCATCCACTGGGTGACTGGTGCAGTAGCCGTCTCCCAGCCCTGCGTATCTTAACAGGGTTGTTGTGAGGCTACCATAGTGGCAAAATGGCATATACACCACCCTAAGACCTACATTGGCTCCCAGTACATTTCCAAGCACAATTCAAAGTGTTGGTGCTGACCTCTAAATTCACTCATACAAGGCAACAACTTATAGTCATCAAATTGCCTCTGTAAAACTGGGGTTCTCTCTCTCTCCACTTGTATTACTTTAGATTCAACAACGACAACTTTCTCCCTCACGTTCTCCACAGTTTGCCATATCAAAATAGATTCCCGTGTCGATTCCTGAATAGTTTCTGTATAGATATTCACTTTTTGTCCAAAATTAGTCACTTTTTGACCCAAATTATCATTTTTAATAGTCATCACGTCCATCTTCTTGTGGAGCTGTTCCAATGAATCACTTATCTTACAAAATGCAGTCACTAAGGCTTCTTCTGTCGACATTCTTAACCAATCCAAGGTCAATCCCTGGTTTTCATGATTTTTTATCTCACAGCTGGAAATCTCCCCAGCTCAACTCCTGTAACAGCTTCAAAGGCTCCCTCTAGAGGGAAACAATTTCTATTTGTATCAATCCTTTTAAGCACAGTTCAAGCAATAAAATTAGTTTCAATTTTCAGTTACTTTTACTCCTTTTTAAATGCAGAAGAAGACAATGGAAACAATGTATTTCTCTTATTTAACTAGCTGTCAACAACAATGGACTTTCCCAAAATGTCGGTCTTGCTAGCAGCCCATTTCCAGGTTCAGAGCGGTGGTAATTTAGCTTTCTTCCCTCTCTCCTGCAGGCTTACGCGATCCAAAATTTCCCCCCTCTTCTCCTGCTTCCAAGGGGGGTTTAATGATTTTAGCCGATGGAAGTTTAATCCTTTACAGAGGACTTTCCAAGACTTTAGCTTACAAGCTCTTTGCTTCAATCTATTTGCAAAAAGGGAAGGCGGACTTCCTGTTTAGAGCCTCCCCGTTTCGGTGCCAAATTAAGACGTTTAAGAATCCAATTTTCCGTTCTACTCACGGGTAGTTGTTTAGAATCAAATTGTCCACAGGAAAAAGTCAGCGCTCTCCAGCAACAGCAATGCGGCTTCACTCTGTGAAAAAAGCAATCAATTCGAAGCACTGCGCCGCTCACCCCACGTCGCTCCGGATCCCCGAAACCGGGTCTCCCTGCGAGTAGGGGAGGTGCAAAAGGTGCCAGCCGAATCCCACGTTCACAGGCTTCACCTGCCTGTGATTTTTAGTGGGTCTCCGCCTTCGCCGTGGCGGCCAGACCCAGATTTCCACGAGGCAAATTCCTCCCAATCAGAGGAGTTCAGCCATTGCCGGAGGTGCCAACCCGGAAGCACTGACCTCTAAAGCCCTAAACGGCCTCGGCCCAGTATACCTGAAGGAGTGTCTCCACCCCCATCGTTCTGCCTGGACGCTGAGATCTGGTTCCCTCACTGCGAGAAGTGAAGTTACAGGGAACCAGGCAGAGGGCCTTCTCAGTAGTGGCGTCCACCCTGTGGAACGCCCTCCCATCAGATGTCAAAGAGATAAACAACTACCTGACATTTAGAAGACATCTGAAGGCAGCCCTGTTCAGGGAAGTTTTTCATATGTGACATTTTGATGTATTTTTAATCTTTGTTGGAAGCCGCCCAGAGTGGCTGGGGAAACCTAGCCAGATGGGTGGGGTACAAATAATAAATTATATTATTATTATTATTATTATTATTATTATTATTATTATTATTATTAAGGTCCTTGGAAGAAAGGTGAGATAAACCCACAAGAGGTAAGAAGAATGAAAAGACTAGTGTATTGACTGTGGAGGTATGTGATGACAGTCCACTAATAAGCAGACAGACTGCACCAATTACATCTTGGGAGAGGAGAGTCTGCTTCTGTGACTGTGTATATCACAAAAGTATAGCAGTGCATTACAGCAGGAATGTAGATGCTCAGGTCTGGGGAAAACCAATCCATCCTTCCAGGCCTCTCTATCTGCCCCTCTGGACTCTCCCCAAGCCACACCCCCTGTCCAGCCTTACCAATCACTGGCCTTGCTTTGCATCCTTCTTCAGTGTGATCAGAATGTGTCCCTGAACTCTGATGATGCTTCTTGTGGATGATTGTGTATGTAGATAGAAGCCTACTCTACAAAGATAAAATTCACATTCGTTGCTTCATTCACCAAATGACATCTGGCCCCCCAGAAGCTAGCCCTTGGGCTGAAGAAGGTTTCTCACTCTTGCATTAAGGTGACAGGGTGCTGATTACACCCGATAAATATTTGCACACACTTCTAGGACTAGGGGATTAAGAGCACACCCTGCAGGAGTAAGTAACATGAGTACCTAGGATGGGGGGGGGTTGTTCTGTATACAGTTGCACCTCAGCTCCCGAATGCCTTGGGAATTGAACGTTTCGGCTCCTGAACGATCAAAAACTGGAAGTGAGTGTTCCACTTTTTGAACGTTCTTTTGGAAGCCGAATGTCCGATGGGGCTTCCACGGCTTCTGTTGGCTGCTGTAGACTTCCGGAATGGGTTCTGTTTGACTTCCAAGGTACGACTGTGGTTTTACTACTTCCTATAGATGCAGATGTGGGACTAAGAAGTAGTTTTCCCTGGAACAGCCTCTCTGTGAATTGCCCCAGCTATGCTTGTTTTCCTGAGAGGCGGTGGGGAGAGTATGATGGTACTAATTTCTCCTCACTTTAATTTTCTTCATAAAAATAAATAAAGATAGTGAAATTGTAATATATATCAATCTATATTGCTATTTAAAGAGATAACACCAGTCCCCACCCCAGGGAAAGAAAGTGATATGGAGCAATTCACAGATAAACTTTTCAGAGGGAAATTAGTCACTGATCCCCTGGAAGGGATCAATAGGAAACAATAAAACTGCTGGAATATGCAAGCAATAAACCTTTATTTGAAGTTGCCAGGAACATTTGCAGATGTTCCTTACCTGTGAGTAGGCAGCACTGAAGGCTTTTGGCCACGGGGAAGGACATTGGTAGCTAAACGTAGCATCATATTCAATGCATTACAGAAGCTTCATTTTTATTCCGATTCCAGTAGAAGAGCAGTGACTCCCAGAACGGATTGGATTTACTGTAGAAGCAGCTTCAAAACTGGTTACCCCAAATTCCATTCATAGCAACACTACAATTTGTGAGCTGTTTCAATACAGCACATGTCAGCAGGGATATCAAAGGTGTCCAAAAGGAAGCCTCCTTACCATATCAAATTTGCATGAATATGTAATCCATGAACAAACCAAGTGTAAAAACTTGTGGTGAAAGCAGTATGTTTTGGCAATGATTCAGAGGGTAAAGATTAAAGATCTTGTATAACGGATGTCTGAGACACTTACTTTACTGGGAAAGTAATGAATAATAGAAGGGCTGATCCATAATTCATTTGCAAATAGACTTTGTGTGCTGTTTCCTTTCACTTACCTAGTGTAAATGGGAGGCGTGTAATGGTAGGCTGGTATGAGAGCAATGTAAAAAAATAGCCCTTTTTATTGTTTTAGAAAATAAGTTCAAATATTTGTGTCACCCCCCCCCTGCCTGTTAGTTGTAATTATATCTTTTAATTCTTGGTAGTAATCACAGAATTTGCTGGTGCTGAATTTCAGTTCTCTATCTAAATTGCAGCATCTCTTGATTTTTTTTCTTTTTACCCTATAAACAAAAACACATTTAAATTGTATATATTATGAAGAGGGGAAATCAAAGGGAAGCTACAAAGCCAAATATCAAAAGCAAGTCATCATCGTTTGAAAATGAGTTGTTTCTCAATTTGAAAGACAGTTGCAGAGTGTCAGATTCTGTTAACTTATTAGCATTTCAGTGCAGAGCCTACACTTAGGAGAACAGGAAGCTCAACAGGAGGAAATGTATTTTAATGTGGTATGTTTAATTTTGTTTTAGTATGTACATCAGTATGCACTCTGCAAGCATCCCTAAACTTCAAAACAGGCAAGTTCAAATTTAATTTGCACTTGAGACAATGCGCATGAAGGATTTCAGTCAATATCATGTGCCTCATTGTATTCCTGGGCTTGGCATTTGATATTTTTTCCCTGACAATTCAGTCACATACTTTATTTGCATGAAGAGAGTTTCTTTTAAATGTCAAGACTGAGGCACCATGATAGGTGTTCACTTTGATTAACATATTGACTTTTAAACAAAGGCATGCTATTTATACTTTCGGTCCCTAAAAATTCAAAATTGTGGAACCAGGCACAGGGCACCTGGGCCACTAGGGATGGGGTGTGGGATGAAGAAATAATGGCCAGACGACAGCATGGGATCAAATGGCCAAAACTTTATTGAATACAGTTGTCAGTAGGTTTGAGCATTGGCATTGGGTGTGTATGCAGAATCACCCAACCTGTTTACATTGCGATTATTCCTTCTCGGTTGATCTTGGGTATTTGGACCACTCTATGACATGAATTAACTCCAGGTAATCCCTCCAGAATGTCTTTTGGGGGAGTTCTATGGCCTGTTAGCCCCATGTGGTCATTCAAACAGCTTCGAACCCCCTGAACCCCATTAACGAAGTCCCCTCAAATTTTGATCAATGAAATGGGTGTGTGGTTCTGACCCACCCTCTCTGCCAGACTAAGGATCCAACCCAATGTCTTTTTCGGCCAACAAATTGTGACAATTACTGTGAGGTAGGCAAAACCTCCAGACAGGCCCAATTTCTCTGCAGGAAAAATTCCTTCCTGGCTGCAAATATAGCAACCATTGCAAGGCCTTTCACATGCCCATTTCCATTCAGAAAGGGCAAAGCATTAGGGTGGGAATGTGAGGGCAGACAGTTTAAATGCAGTGAAGGCAGACCTGATTAAAGCCAGGCAAGGGAAGGCTTCATTCAGGTCCACCCTGCCTGTCCCACCCCCAAATTTGCCAGTGATTGGGCAATTGAAATCTAAATCTTGTAGGCTTTCCTCTCACCCCATGCAGGTGATGGAGGAGATTCGTCACCTGTCAGCTGCATGATAGTAAGAGGATCCCTCCGCCGACTTGTCTGAAGCTGCACCGGGCCCTAATTGCCACCCCCATCAGAATCAGTAAATTGGCTTTATGTCTTTTAAAACTGAAACATTACAAAGATGATGACTTGCTGAGATCATAACAAACACAGTAGACTTTTTCATCTCAGGCCATAGCATGGTATTTGACTAAGTTTTCCTCAGACAAGTTCCATTGAAATTAATTTAGTCATGTTCATTAATTTCAATGTGTCTACTCTAAGAACAACTTAGTGGAATGTCCCCCACATAGTCTATATAGTTAGTACTAGTACCAGTATTTGGTTGGAGTCACACGACTAATTTTATGCCTAATTTCTGACTTTATGTGCTTTTTATTCCTTGGCTGCTTCCTTCCGCAGTGTGGGACTGCTCTTATTCTCTTGCCCAGCCTTTTCTTGCTTCCTTATTGAATAAAGTCTGTCAACACTTCACCCTCAGCAGCACATTCACCAAGGCTCCATAAACGCATTGGGTTTGATCCAGACTAGGTCAGTTTGACTTTGTTCCTACTGAAGTCAATGGGGCTTAAGTTCAGTAATGGTTAACTTGTCCCATGGAGTTCAATGGTACATAAGTTCACCTAAGTTAGTCTGGATTCAAACCCTTAATTTTGAATTTCCTATAGGATTAATGGGACTTTCTTCCAAGTGTTATGATTTGGACTGGAGCATTAGATAGTAGCTGTGAAAATGTCTTTTCCATCAACAGGCTGAAGCCACAAACATTTTATGTCCTGCAAAGTATTCTTCTAGAAGCCTGCCTGGGGCCGTCTTGTGCTCAGGCAATTCCTGAACCATCCTGTTGTCAGACTCCCCTTGCAATAAACAGAAGAAGTTTGGCCAATAAATTATCCACTAAGAATAATTGGTCATGGTCAGGGCAATCAGTTTCCCTCTGACATTTAGCTCAGCACTTCAGACCATGGTAACAGAATGAAAAGTTGTCCACGGCTGATGCAAATTGTTGGAAGCTGAAACAGCTTAATTGAGAAAGAATAATACAATCTAAAGAGGTCACAGTCCTTTTGGTGAATGAAGCTTTCCCAAGCAGATTTATAGCACTGCATCAAAGCTCAGGAGGCAGCATGCTATTCTCTTCATTAATCGGAAGCATGCCTTAGCCTGCTTCCTTGTTTATTTCGGCTGTTATTAGAGCCCAGTTATTTGTTGCAGGTAAAACAAGATTTAATACGCTTGAAAACAGCAAAATTAATAATGCATATGTTTCAATCTGTTTGATGGTATGCTCCATTTCCTCGGTGCCCCAATGCACTTCCCAGGCTTGGTGCCAAGTTTTATTGGGGAAATTGGTGTTTAGCCAGTCATTATCCAGAAAAGGGCTTTAAGGGGACCAAGGAAGAAGAAACAAGAAGAAAGGCATATAGTGGTTTCTGGAGAGGCCCTCAAGAAGCTCCTATTATCCGTAATCAGAAGGATGAAAAAATTCTACCAATAATACAAGTATGCAGAATTACAATCCTTTCCATGGTACATCCCAAAGAACACATAATTTAAAAGATTTATATGAAATGTGGACAATGAAGACTCTCCTGTGAGCCTTCCTTGCCACTGTCATATTCAAATAAGACTGGGAATGGTGGGAGTGAGGAGGTACAACAAACATTAAAAGCAGCTGAGGGGGTGGAGTGGCAGTCATGATTCAATATGAGATTGGGAGTTTAAGATCCATAAAATTCAATATTCAAAGCTGCTTTTCTGAGAACCACCTTATCCCTACTAAAGAATCTGAAGGTAGTGTGTGGAACCTGGCCTCTGCAACTGATCCCCATAGAGAGCCAACGTGGTGCAGTGTTATACTAGGACCTGGGAGAGCAAGGTTTGAATCCCTGTTTGGCCATGAAGTTCACAGGGTGGCCTTGGGCCAGTCACTCACTCTCAGTCTAACCTACCTCACATGGTTTTTGTGGGGATTAAATGAGGAGGGGAAGAAACATGTAAGTCACATCGAGCTCCACAGAGAAAAATATTGGATATAAATGCAATAAATAAATAGTCCTGCCAGTGGTGCAGTATTCCTAGATGCTGCACTCTCTGAAATGTAGTTGGGGATAAATTTTCATGCAGCCATTTGAGTGAATGGGAAGAGTCTCAGATATAGCATATGCTCATGGCACCTAACCACTTTATATGCTGCTCCAAAGGTGTGCATTATGAGAACTGATATGTCATGAAAACAGAAAGGATGGCTCTGCTGGATCCCCCCCCCTTTAATGACATTGTATTATTCATTTCTGGTCAGATGATTAGGTGAAAATGAAGCCTTAAACAGAATAAAGAAAAAGCCAAAGGATAGTATTCAATAAGAATTCTGCAAATTCCAGCTTCCAAGTTTTTAGTGGTGCTTCCAAAACTTGCAGTTAGCTAGTCTGCACTGCAAATCTAACCTGACAATGAATATTGCAGCAAGATACAACTAGCCATTACTAGAAAGGCTCTTGTGCCCACATCAATGCACAGAGCACGGCGCAGAAAACTTTGCAAGTGAAACATACACCGAACCACAGACAAGAGCCTAGAGATTTAGTAGCTGTGATGCCTGATCTCTTAAGAAAACCTGGGGATAAATAACAACCAAGCCCCCATCTGATGCTCTACTATTGCTCTAGTCATTAATATCATATATTCTGTATAGACTTAGCTTCACTAACTCACACTTTCAGGCACCATGTAGCTATTCTGTTTCAACTATGGTTCATTATCATTTGTTGGTGATGTTCCAAGAAGAATTGCTGATCATTCCCATCCAATAACCCTAGGCATTTCTATTTTCTACTTACTTATGCAATTTAAACAATACAATTCTTGTGGTGTGTTTACTAGTTCTATTTTTATAATGTTGTTTTGGATTTATGAAATGCTAGCAGTTTACATTGCATATTTTTCCCCCAAATGATAACACATATTTGTATAATCTGTTTTTCTGGATATTTATGGCATTGTAATTAGTCCAGTCACCAAATTCTGTTTAACAAGCATGTTATGTGCAGAAGTGAACAGTAAAGGGCATCATATTAGCACAGTTCCTTTGGGATAGTGCTATGCAAACCCTATTAATAGTAATGAAAGTCAAACAGTTAATCCCGGGGCATTGAACTGAAAAAAACCATTCCCCAAAGTTTTTGAAGCAATGCCATTTTCATATCAAGCAGTTGTGAGTGTATTGATGTTGTTCCATAAAACTTAACATCCAAGAAATGAATTCCTAGATGTGTAGCAAAGGTGATCACAACGAATTGTTCACCAGGGAACTTCACAGTTTGCTATACATAATTTTTATTGATGAGAAAGATGTCAGGCACATAGGATTGGTACAAAGGTGACAGATCCTGGAGTTGCGTCCAATTCATTTTGAAATTATGTTTAAATTTTTAATTAGCCATTAATTTTTCAGGTAAACTTCTGTTAGGATTTTTGATCCAGAATATGTTTCCTATGCATTGTCTTTTAACTTCAGTTTCAAAGGCATGAGGTACAGATGTCTTGGTGGTTTAGCTATGACCAGCAGACTGTTGAGAAGGGGAAAAAAGGCCTTTCCCAAATTGATGTGAGGAGCATGGAAACTCTAGAGCAGCTTCCTGATTCTTCTGGACAGCTCTATACTTCACACAACAAGCACCACTGCTGTGGACATGATGGTGTTACATTGTGTGCAAAATTACCTCACTTAAGGTGTGGAGAATCAGCTTTTCTTTATTACTGCTGATTCATCAAAGTGTGTGAAGGGCTCCCTGCTTTATTTCCACTCCCACCATCGTCTTACATTTTCAGACCTTCACTAGAGGTCCAGCGGGTGGCAACACAAGAATTGGATTTTTTTTCTTTTTTCTTTTGCAGTGGCTTCCCCTTTGTGGAATTCTCTCCACAGGGAGATTCGTCTGGCACCTTCATTATACACCTTTGTTGTTGTTGTTGTTGTTGTTGTTGTTGTCGTTTAGTCGTGTCCGACTCTTCGTGACCCCATGGACGCCAGGCACTTCTGTCTTCCACTGCCTCCCGCAGTTTGATCAAACTCATGCTGGTAGCTTCGAGAACACTGTCCAGCCATCTCGTACTCTGTCGTCCCCTTCTCCTTGTGCCCTCCATCTTTCCCAACATCAGGGTCTTTTCCAGGGAGTCTTCTCTTCTCATGAGGTGGCCAAAGTATTGGAGTCTCAGCTTCAGGATCTGTCCTTTCAGTGAGCACTCAGGGCTGATTTCCTTAAGAATTGATAGGTTTGATCTTCTTGCAGTCCATGGGACTCTCAAGAGTCTCCTGCAGCACCATAATTCAAAAGCATCAATTCTTCGGCGATCAGCCTTCTTTATGGTCCAGCTCTCACTTCCATACATCACTACTGGGAAAACCATAGCTTTAACTCTACGGACCTTTGTTGGCAAGGTGATGTCTCTGCTTTTTAAGATGCTGTCTAGGTTTGTCATTGCTTATACACCTTTAGGTGCCGGATTAAAATCAAGAAGAGATTTCAAACCCCTTGTGATTTGAAATTTGAAGGTATTTGAAGGTACTCCCCCAGCTTCACTGCAGTTCAGCTTCCTTTCTGCACAAATCATCAAGCTTGTGCAAGATGCATCCAACTGCATCAATCCCCCCCCCCCCACTCAAAGCATGTTTGCACATCCAGCCAGGGCCCCCTTTTTCCTTTGAGAATTAAATTCCATATGCATGTAAGAATATTTGTTTATTTAGAATATAATTTTCTAGCCCACACATCATCATATGATTCTGGGGCAAGTTATAATATAATAAACCAATAAAAGAACACTGCAATAAAATCAATTCAGCACAATTTATGAAAACAGATTAAAAATGCAGTGAATCCTTAAACACACCCAGGGACTCACAAATTAGCAAGAATTGGACACAGTTTTCAGTCTCCAGCAGCAGAGCTACAATACTTACATCTCAGATTGAATGTTGTGGATTGTCACAGCATCCTGAGAAATTCTAATAAATAATTATATCCCAATTTAAAACTGTTGTGTAACAATGTTCAGATGTTAACTAATGATTTGTTCAGGCTATTCTTAATGCTCTGCAGCCAATGGAGCCCTTGGGCAATCTTGTTTTCTGTACTTTCATTGAAATGGATTTTAAATGAAGTTTTTGCAATGTATTTAATGTAGGGCAATGCACCAACACTTTTCTGCTTAATCAAAATTCCTATATCATATTTACTCTTAAGTAAGTCCTGTTTACCTCTGTTAATTCCTGTGCAAAGGTGCTACCTGTTTCTGAGAAATGGGCTAATGTAGAAGCAACCAGTCTCGATTATAATTTTGAGTGATTATCTAAAGAGAAAAATGTTTCTATAAGAATTTTATTCTTAAGCACTTAGCAAAGTGATGAGTTAAGTACTGGCTGTGCCTTCCTTCTGTTGAGGCAAATTATTCACTTAACAATAAATCATACTCAAATTATGTGGCAAGCAACTACTTTAGGATTTCAATGAGATCTGCTTCATTATCATAGATTGAACACCCAATTAGAACAATGCATTTCCTTTCCTTATTTGCAGAAGACAGCTGTTATGTACATGCAAGGTACACACAACTATCCATCTCTGTATGGATAGTGCTGTTTTCACATGACGTTATCCCCAATCCTGTACTGGTATTCTCGTCAAAGAACTTATAGGGGCACATAGCAGCATTAAGTCATTCTAGGAGAACAACACACAACTCAAATCCTATTATTCTTTCCTTCAATAAATCACCTCATTGGCATAGCCCATATCTAGCAAGATGCATTGAGCTTTTATAGATATTTGATTCCCAGGATCTGAAGGAAACACTACAGAAACTGACACCACAATTATTTTTTAATGCTTAACAAACATGAGGGATTATAAAAGTATATAAATAAATATCGTGACGGGAAGGCGGAAAATGAAGCAGAATGGCTGGCGCAGCAGTAAGTTAAACTGCAAACGACGCCCCACCAAGCTGCCCGATTGGGCGCTTACCTGTGGGCGTGGTGCACCAGCCAGGTGAGTGGGTGGCAGGGAGCTAATGCCCCCTGCTTGAGGCGGGGATCGGATCCCGCCCACAACTCCTCCCCTCTTGCAGGGGGTGAATGGTCTGCAGTTGGGTAGAACGCTTGTTCTTATCTCCTCTCCCCTGGCAAAGAATAATTAAAATCTTAGTTTGACTGAATCTTACACTTAGAAAAAGAATAAGAGCAAAATCAGAGACTTCTGGAGAAAAAATCAAATTAAATGTTTAAGAATGCATTTTTTTCTTATTTAATCTTTATTTTTAAATTCAAAATAACTCCATTCTATGTCATATACTATGAATATTGCATTTCAAAGTTTTAATTTATGTATTTTGGTTTATGTTTCATCTTAAGTATAGTTTTTCCATAAGCATTTATGCATGCTGTTTTGTCCTCCTGAAGTTATGCCAGTAATGAGTGAGGCAGCTTATCTGAATGGTTTGCAAATAGATCAAAAAATGAAGAAATTGTTTACCAAGGTAAATTATGATGATGTCTTCATATTCATGCTAATGTGTGACTACACTCTACCCTTTCCTTGTGTCCTCTTTTATGTGTGCGTAGTCAGAAGAGTATATATTTGATCCTTATGTGCTGTTTCAGATGTTCAGAAATTGACAAGTTAGAGAAAACTATTTTAGTTTTTAAGGCACTGCTTGAGACACGCATTAATGTTTATCATAAATGGACAGAAAGTATCACATATGCGTGTAATCCATATTTACTAAAATGAGGACATTAAAAAATATATATCTAAATTGTAGTTTAGAAATTGGCATACATGTATAAGCTGATTTAAGAGGATGTACCCAAAGGGTCTAATGGTCTGCATCACATCCAACAGACGTGGGGTATTTTTGAAATTTAAATTAGCAGAGGTAAACAGGCACAAAGATTTATTTGAATATATATCCAAGGCTGGATTTGAAATTTTAAAAACACTTTAAAAGCAGCTGTGTGTGTGTGTGTAGCGGGAAGGCTGCTGCAAATTGGCAAAGCCCAAGTGTAGGTTTCAAAAGAACTGTGTATGGATTATAATTTCTGCAAAGTAATGGGAATCACTTTCCCCTTCTGTTGTGACATGAATCCTGTTATGGGATTGGCTGCTTGGTTTTTGTAGAAACATAATGGGATGACGAAGTCTCATGGTATGGTGGTGTGTGGTGGTCGTGAGGGGGTGTCGTGAGAAGCCTCTTAATCCTATTTCGCTACCTAATTGCAACTGCATCCTCTAGTCTCAGATAAGTTAGTGGAGTGACTGAGCTGCCTAGACTGGGCGACAAAACTCTTTCTAATCAATTTCACTCACTCACTTACTCAGGAAGGAAGGAAGGAAGGAAAAGTTCCTGAATAGAGGGGCATTGTGAGAGGAAAATATTGTCATGCACTCTCTTTTTCTATCTCACTAATGGGTTACAGGTACAGGTCTGTGCACATAAACTTGAGTTTTTTTGTGTTCATTTTTAAAAAAGTCTTTAAAAGCAGTTCATAAACTACTCCAGTAGAAAAGGTGTTACTCATCAAAGGCACAACCCAATAGATACACACAATAATAATCTCCAAATTTAGGCATGTTTATTGTTGCACTACAGTCTGTGCCCAGATAATGTGTATTCTTTGAGATGTATCTATTCACAGCGTGCTGAGCCCTTTTTATCTTTGAATTTGTGTACAACACCTAATAGAATTTAAACAGTTTTCAGTTCCTTCTTCTTCTTCTTCTTTGGCAATCACTCGTAGCCAAGTAAGATTGTCTTCCATAAACACGGTTTTAACAATGAGTCCGTAAGTGACTCTGGAGGCCAGTTCTGGATCCGCACGTCCTTCCACAGTGGGGACATTGGTTCCCAGGCGGGAGTTGATCATGGTGTGGATTTGCCGAGTGTGCTGTTGCCAACTCCTTCTTTCCCAATAGCCCCAAGCCACAGATCGAAATCTTGCCCAACCTTTGCATTAAAATAACCCAGGAGTATAATTTTATCTTCCTCAGACGTCTCTGATTGGACGGTATCCAGCTAAGAGTAAATTTTTTCTTTAATGTCTCCATCGGCATCCAGTGTTGGTGCATAAGCGCTTATAATAGTAGCCTGTTGCTTTTTGGTGAGCTTTATTCGAAGGGTTGAGAGTTGCTCATTAATGCCGGTAGGGACTTCTGACAGGAGCTTCACAAGGTCATTTTTGATAGTGAAGCTTATGATTATTAACAACATCAGTTGTTTTATATCTGATGCAGGAAGGAAGTCTAATTGATTATATTTAGAACACCTCTGTAACTGAAAACATAATATGCACACAGGTATCAAGAGCAGGTACACACTAGAAGTTATCCACTTTCTCATCTCATAGTGGATATGATCTGCTTTAGGCATTTCCACAGGATAATTTCCAGCAGAAACCTGTTGCAATTTCAAAGGACTTGAAATTTGCTGTGAGTGTGTCAGTCCCATTAATACAAGGGCTGTTGAGGCCAGGTAGGAGGGCCTCTCCATGGAGGTTTTATTCCCTTGCTTCTTGCCTGGTGCTTGTAGAGTTTCTTTTGAAGTTTTGCTAGCATGCCTATGAAATGAAGCTTTGAAGTTCCAAGTTTTGAAAATAGGGACTGTTGGCTTAACCACAAATCTCTCCCAATCACTTTATTTCAAAGGCCATTTCTCCTTTCTCTCTTTGCTTTCCCCTGCATTCATTCCTTTGCAGCACAATCATTTAAATACATGCACTAAATTTCCTGGCTGTAGAAGCCAGAGGCTACAGAGGAAAACATGCTCCCAGGTCCCAGTGAGAAGACAAAGACTGAGGGTGAAAGCCATCTAGCTGACTTCTTTGGCAGCTGCTGTTGACTCTAGAGATGCTTCCAGCCCATATCCTGAAACAGACATTTGAAAAATGGGAGAAGTAAGTGTTTGAAATGCAGAGCACTTTCCTAATATTTAGCAAATTGACTAGAGGGGCAGTTAACTCTTTCCCCCCATCAGGCAGAATAGCCCCTGAGCAGCACAGGCCAGTGGTTCAGTTAGTATGAACTTCCTTAGCTCACTCATGTTACAGAGACCAACACTATTTATATGTTTGAGCCATTTAGTAGACCAAGGCTCTAATGAGCACAGAAATGTTATTTTAGTTGTGATACAAACATGAAAAGCTTTTTAAAAGCCAATACATTATTTGGTTAACATTTACAGTGCACACATTTAAATGACTAGTAATGTATACAAGTTGAAAAAAAATATGGAAAGCATGCAGGATTCCCCCCTCCCTCTTTGTGAATATATTATATTCAAAATCTGCCAAAATCAATTGTAAGGCTCTTTTAACACTGGGGGTGGTGGAATAAGTGTCTACCTTCAGTTTTCTTGTTAAGGGATGTGCTTCTTTACAAATGTTATAAAGGCATATCTTTCAAAAACCATTGGAATATCCCTTAGGGAGGATACATTTAGGCTTCAAGGAGCAGTAACTTATTCATTGCTAAGGACTGAATTGGCAATACACTGTTAGCTGGAGAGCTACATACCTAATCTGTTCTTGTCAGTCACATATGACTTGTACAATATAGGTTTGTTCACACATTTCCCAGAACACAGATAAAAGCTGTTTCTACACATGTAGAAGAGCTTATATGAGAAAATGTATACTTCTTGATAGTACAGCTTAAGTACTGTATTCACAGGAACACAGATTTTACACTCATATAAATGGGTGACTTACCCCCATGTGTTGATTTCACAGACCTACAATGATGCCAAAGAATATTTGCCCTAGGACAAAAATATACATTTCCAAGACTGTGCACTATGAGGCTTTGCACTTATTAGTTTCCGTACACCCATGTTCAGCCCAAGTCTTCAGTGCCTGCATGGGCTGGGCGACGGGAGCACCTTCATTGACCTTCTGAGCACAGTAACACAGGAACAGCAACACAGCATTCCCGAGGAATAGGTCCTGGTGCTGTGGACTCACATTTGCTCATGTGAGGTTTTGTAGTATACCTAATTTATTTCTCCTAATTAAACATATAAAAGAAAACATGTACGAGAGAAGCAGCTCTCATACAGCCACCCTGTCTCTAGACAGATAAAAGGAAAAGTCCTGAAGTACTAGAGACGGAAGTATTGAAGAGTAGCTCCCCGCCTCCTTTCTCACAGACTGAAAGTAAAACAACATGATCAAGTGATCCTTGCAATGGGAGGGATGAAAATACTGACAATTAGATCACCCCTATATGAAGTGGAAGGAGGGACAAAAGAAGACAAAATCACCTGCTTTCTGCACAGGCATGTCTGCATGCACTGATCAACTGATTACTTCTACTCCCAAAACAACAACAATAAATTCAGGCACTGTCTTCGTTTTCCACCCTAACAGGTAAACAGTGCTATCATGGCACACATCTGCTTGGTGGCAATGTAGAGTGAATTTTTTGGTGTAGGAATAGAGGTGGAACCTGTCATTCATCATTGCATGGTAACATGCACACACACACACACACACACACACACACACACAGAGGATAATATATCCCAATAAGAACAACACTACATTAAGACAGTACTCATTTTTGTTATCATTTCCCTGGGAACCTAACACATACTTATGTCTTCTCACAAGGGGAATATACAATTTACTTGGTGCAGGTCTTTGGTGAGATCAGTTATGTCAGGAGGAAATCTCAAGTGGCTGTTCATGACAATTTTCTTGAGCATCAGAATAAAAAGTGCTGGCTTCAATATACCATTTAAAAACCTAAAGCTCTGACCTGTTTAATCTCAGTTATTGATATCCACGTTCACCTACAGCTAAAACTTTTTTTTGCTGTCTGAAAAATAATAATTAAAGACTCTAAAATCACTGAAGACTATCAGTTTGTGGTAACCTTTGCCATATACTGCAACACCTGAAAAATAGTGATGGAACATTCAGAATCATGAGAGGATCTGCCTTAATTCTTAGTCTGCATTCCTCCACCACAGAGCTTCATAAGGTGTTAAGTCAGTATCTCAAGCAACAGAGAACCATATGGCAGCAATAAGATGCAGTCAGAACGATTTCTTAAGGGAAGCCTCTGCCTATTGTTTGGGTGGGCAGGTAGAAACTTTCACATGATTCACAGTTACAGACTTTAATCACGGCTCAAAGTCTAGAAAGCTGTTAATGTAATTCTTTATTTGGCTTCTGCAGGTGGATTTGGGAATTGGAGGTACGTTTGACGAGGAGCTGTAAAATAATTTAAAATAAAATAAAAAGCTCTGTACTTGTAAACCATGATCAATCCTCTCTCTCCAAGTTGTTGGAGAATTTCTACTGCCACTTGTGATTACAAGAATATCACATCTTCTAATTAGAATGGGTTCTTAAAAGTCTGTATCATTTGATTAGTATGAAGATGGATGTTAGTGCTTGCTCAGGGTATCAACACAAGCCTTGGGATTTATCTTACGTTGGATTCCGTTTGAGCTGTGAGTTATGTATACAAGTTGAGATGTGAGAACTAGATGTGCTCTTCATATGACTGTGTGAGGTAAGCAGTGGCTAGGAATGTGAGATAAACTGGAGTCAGTTCATGCTTATGGATGAAGTTACCTAATTAGAACTTTCTAAAACAATATGAGAAGCAAAACATCTCTCTCCTTCAAAATGCACACTTCTCTGAATTTTGTGATGCAGTTCTCAAGACAAGTAATGTGTACACAAATGTATATCCTATGGTAAGGTGAACATCAAAATACTTACATTTGTGGAGATACCATTAAAAATGCATTCTGTTGGAGAAATTGTGTTGCAAAAATGTATCTACGAGGAGACAGTCACACAAAACATTGATGAATTTTCATGAAGCCTTAAAAAAAAAGCACCTTCATGAACAGATGCAGAAATGTGAATAACTAAACTTTAGATTGGAAAAATGAGAAGCACAGAGAGCAAACTGGACAGATTTGCCCATCCCTAGACATGACCTGAGGCACGGGCCTCCAGCTTTCAGGTCTGGCATGATGGTGTGCACTGTTTCAAGATACCACCAGAATTTTTGTTCTGTCCCTTTGTCAAGAAATTGGAATGCTGGGTAATTCTATTTATAGCATTCTAGTAGCTAGGTGCATGTTCTGTCATTTGAAAAGCAGTTTGCATGCCAGCAGATAGCTATGCAAAAGCATTTTGCATTTTTATACAGGAGGGTATGACCTTCATAATTTACTTGGAGCTTCCATTCTCATTACCTGTGGGACACTCAATCAGAGATGAAAATAAATTATATTGTTCAGCTGCTTTTTCTCCCTGTATTCTGTTTGTAAGTGGGTATTTTTCATTGACCTGAGGTATTTGTAACGATGATGTGTTCTCCAGTTATAAATATTGATAGAGCAAAGATGAAAACATTTACACTTGGAATTTTTGATTAGTTTCTATAACACTTGTGGAATAAGCATTAGCATTCTAGGAAAAAATATTCATTTATTTCAAAAAGACAACAAATCATAGAAACAGTAAGTCATGCTTCAGGGTTGTTTTTTTAATTAAGTGCTTTGCTTCACCTATTGCTTTATTTTGATTTTGTTCTCCAAAGGCTGAACTTTATGCCCAGTATTATGGTAATGCACTGCATATGTAACAGTGTGGATTACGACTTGGAAGGAGAATTTACAAAAACCAGCCAAATGAAGCACTTATTGTACAGTAATGTCAGTTAGACTGTGTCAGTATCCACCATTAGAGTCCATAAATCTACTTAGCTTTTAAAAATATTGAAATGTGTAATATTTAAGACATCAGAGTAGCTGTCGGTCATAGTCGGTTCTAATTAGTGGAAGCCACTGTATGTGAGGTTTGACAAGACACTTGATCAGCCTTTGCCACAGTTGACCCAGTTGTGAAATTGATAAAAGATATCGCATAAAGGCAAGGTGCCCTGAAAAACAAATCAGACAGAGGAGTAACACATAAGAAGAGTGCAAGTATTATGGGGAAAATATGAGAATCTTTGGTTGGCATCTATATTTGAACATTTATCTATCTGTATGAATATCTATTTTTCCAGTCCTTTTTGGGTTGATAAATGAGGGGCTGGTACTCATATAGTGATAAAAGTGTCATGAGTGCCAACAAAAAATGACTGCCCTGTGTAGGAAAAAAAGAGGTGCTGGTACTCTGCACTGGTAAGCGCACTCTCTCTCTCTCTCTCTCTCTCTCTCTCTCTCTCTCTCTCTCTCTCTCCCCTCTCTCTCCCCCCTCTCTATCATATACACACACTATCTGTGTGTAACAGAAAAAGAGAAAGAGATATTCCATTAGCAATTTTGGACTTCTTCAGTAACCATATGAACAGCTGGACAGGTCCTGCATGATTTGAATTTAGTAAGGTCTGGCAACATCATTATGCCAACTGGGACCAATATTTCATATTTTGGCCATGGAAAGAAATATTAAGAGAGATCCAAAATTTATTTTAATAATGAGTTCTTGTGCAGCAGATTCTATGATCAAATCATATTGTTATGATTATTTTCTGTATTTTTCATAGCTTGTTTCCTAATAGCAGTAAAATGACCAATATGAATAGTTTTTAAAGCAAAAACTCCACCTATTTCCAGTACATCACTTTGGCATATTTCCCCTCTTAATTCTATTCCATTACATTTTTGCACTAATCAGTTACGCTTATTTAAATGTGTTTATATACATATTTTAATATACTTGTGAATCCATATTTCATCTCAATAGAGGCAGAATCCTCTGGAATAGCATACGTTCCTAGTTAATGCTTTTAAAAGTATGCGAAGATGTAGGCAGAAGCAATCCCTACCTAACATCAGAGAAGACCCCTCAATGTATCGTCACGAGAGGTAATTAGAGTAACCCTTGCTTTTGTATCCACTAAATGTCCACACTCATGTCTGCTGTACAGACTGTCAGAGAAGTCAGGATATCTTTACTGGAGCTGAAGTCCCTACTCCTGTGGCTGCTGTTCTTATTCCTCTGATCATATGGGAAATACATTATCTATATATATTAGATGCTGCCACAATGAGGAAAGAAGATGTAAGATTAGTATCAGAGTGACCCCCCTCCCAATATTTTGTCATCATTTTCAGACTAAATTTTCAAACTTCCTTACAAAAGAATCTATTTAAAATATTATTATTTTTTCTACTTTTCACTCCTTTGTTAGAAAATGCTTCCATTTTGACAGTATTGTAGCCAGCTCATTTAGGCACAATCCTAAGCATGTTGCCTCACAGGAAAGTTCCCCTGTCTCCAGCTGGGCTTACTCTCAAGTAAATGGGCAGGGTATTTCAGTCTAAGTAATTTTAGACTGAATTATGTTGCATTAAACAAAATCAGTTTGGAGGGTAAAACTGGGAAGCATTTAAGGAGCTCAAGTTCCAGCTTGTGCATTTGTTCACAAACTGTTCATTTAAAACATTCTTCTTGTATTATTTTGTGTGAGACATTGCCTCCCTGGATGACTGCAATGTTTAACAGAAATGAATAATAAATACTGGTATAAAACATGTCAAGTCAATCTAACATAAGTTGCTGAATAATTCTTGCCTAAAATGAAAGGATTTCCTTCTCTCTTAGGAACGAGCCTATAGTCACCTGAATAGCTTCACATGATAATTATAACAGGGAGAAAACTCTTCGCATTCTGTAGAGGTTTGGTGGACAACTAAAGATATATCCATTTGGCACAACAAGGCATTGGGTTGCACCCAACAAAGGATTAGCCATGGACTTCCGCTTGTGCAACAGAACTTCCCTCCTCTCTCTTTTCCCTGTGGACACCCCTGCAAATAATGTGTTCTGGGTTCCCCTCCCAGCAACAGGCAGGTTAAGTTCCTCTGTGCAAGCAGAAGTCCTTGTGCTAATAGGGCAACTTCTTTGGATACAACACAAGATCATCTAGGCCACTTCACTCTCCCAAAATTCAGGGCCGGCTAGCAAACGTTTCTTGTTCCCTCACAGACATTTCCAGCTAATTAATGCAATCTTCATAGTAATGAGGGTAGCTGTGCTGTAGAAGAAGCTCTTTGATAAAAAAAAAAGCCTTTTTAAATGCCAGCACAATGTGTCATGTATTTACCATTATGTGATAATGTCACCATCTCATCTTTATAACCTTTTATAAAATCACGGCTATATATAGTCAGGTGTAGCTGTTTCACTTTACACCAATTTATTAAATGCTGGGGTATCAAGTTTTTTTTTTTTTGTGCGCGAGAAAGTTCAAAATGTTGTAATGACAAGGATTCTGGCCTCTATTATCAACAGTGTGTCAAAATATGTCTTTTCCTGGGATATGTTTCCGCCAGCCAGTGTATCCCGAGGCACCACCTTGGTTAGTTCTCTGCGGCAGAGTTACTGTATTTCATATGGAAGAACAAAACAAATTCCTTCCAGTAGCACCTTAAAGACCAACTAAGCCAGTTCTTGGTATGAGCTTTCGTGTGCATGCACACGAAAGCTCATACCAAGAACTGACTTAGTTGGTCTTTAAGGTGCTACTGGAAGGAATTTGTTTTGTTTTGACTATGGCAGACCAACACGGCTACCTATCTGTAACTGGTCATATGGAAGACTGGAACTTTTAAAAGAGATGCCATCTTTTCCAGTCTGTTACTTTGACCATGGCCGTGCCATTTGGACTCGCATATTAGAAACAATGAAATAATGTATTAGAAATAAGCCCTCTCTCCTGCTTTTGAAAAGAGGATTGCCTCTTGTTTCTTACTTGGAAGCAGTGCTTGCCTGTCCAACTGGTTATATGGTACACTAACCAGAAGGTGTCACAATCACTGGAGGTCAAGGAAAGTAGAATTGTGTCCTACGAAGATTGGTGGTTCGAATCCCTGCGACAGGGTGAGCTCCCGTTGCTCGGTCCCTGCTCCTGCCAACCTAGCAGTTTGAAAGCATGTCAAAGTGCAAGTAGATAAATAGGTACCACTCCGACAGGAAGGTAAATGGCGTTTCCGTGCACTGCTCTGGTTTGCCAGAAGCAGTTTAGTCATGCTGGCCACATGACCTGGAAGCTGTCTGTGGACAAACGCCCGCTCCCTTGGCCAATAAAGCGAGATGAGTGCCGCAACCCCAGAGTCGGCCACGACTGGACCTAATGGTCAGGGTCCCTGTACCTTCACCTTACTCCCCAAAGTATGGAATATTCACAGGGTCCTGGGTATATGGTGAATGCACCTTGCCTTGCAGTCCTTTTTCCAGCTGTCCTAGAGGGTAGGGCCCTGACTGACTCCAGCTACAAAAGCTGAGGCTGCTGAGAAGTCAGAGACCATCTTGGCTATCTCTTAGTGCAGACCTATGTTGTCGAGCCTGAGCTTCCACAGCTGCTGCTCGCCATGAACCACCATTGGCAAGATGGGCAGCAACAGCAGCAGATATGGTCTGTGGTGATGATAATATTTTATTCTATTGTTAATTATGTTGTAATTATGTTAATTATATTTTATATTTTACTTCCTTTAGTAATGGTTTTGGGGTGTGGGTGGTGCTGTAGTCTAAACCACTGAGTCTCTTGGGCTTGACGATCAAAAGATCGGCGGTTCGAATCCCAGCAATGGGGCGAACTCCTGTTGCTCAGTCCCAGCTCTTGCCCACATAGCAGTTTGAAAGCACACCAAAAAGCGCAAGTAGATGAATAGGTACCGCTCCGGTGGGAAGGTAAATGGCATTTCTGTGCACTGCTCTGGTTTGCCAGAAGCGGCTCAGTCATGTTGGCCACATGACCCAAAAAAACTGTCTGCAGACAAACGCTGGCTCCCTTGGCCTGTAAAGCAAGCTGAGCGCCGCAACCCCAGAGTCGTCTGCAACTGGACTTAACTGTCAGGGGTCCTTTACCTTTACCTTTTTAGTAACGGCTTATGTCAAAATCTTTTAGAGAGTATTTTAGTTTCCTATTATAATCCTTCCATTGATGCCGAGCTGGACAAGCATATTGTCAAGGCAGCTACAGCAGTCACTTGCCTCTCCAAAAGGGTATGGGAGAATGTGAAGGTCTATGAGGCTTGTGTGTTGAGCATGCTGCTTTATGGAAATGAGTCATGGGCAACTTATGCCTGCCAGGAGTGATTCCTCAATACCTTCTATATGTGCTGCATCAGGAAGTGTCACATGGCAAAGATGTGGTCTCCCAAGCCTCAGACACCAGGCCCGTTAGCAGACCAACTCTGCATTATGAAGATGTCTTCAAACGTGAAGCCTGGCAGCATTCACTCTGCTGTATGGGAATGCCTTGAGGATGAGCTTAGAGACAGATAGTCAGGTCGTATATACCCACAGCAGTGACCAGAGGAAGAATGACAGCTGGGAGAAGCACAGAGAGAAGAAACCTGGTTTTGGTGCTGCAGAACAGGGCGTCTTCATCTGCTCTACCTGCAACAAAACATATCTCTCCCATATTGGTCTCTACGGCCACTGCAGGTACTGTAACTCTTCAGCAGTTTGACATTACCCCCAAAGGCACATTCTTCCACAGTCTCCTAAGTCACATGGATGCAATGTTGCTTTGAATGTATACTTTCTATCTGACTTTCTTTAGTCATGCTTTATTCTGCATTGTTTTATTTGACGTTTTAATGTGTTGTGAACCACTTTGAGATTTTTTCCCTTATAAATATAAAGTGGTATAGAAATGAAATGAATAATAGTAACAACAACAACATCTGAAAGTAAATAAATTCCATATTGAAGCCCAGTTTGTGTGTACATTTAAGCTGGAACACAGTTGTTGCTTAAAACATAACCACAAAATCAGGTTGCTCAGAATGTTTCTGTTTGAGGGGATGATCTGGTCAATATGAATGGGAAAGCTCTGCTATCCATCACCCCAACTAAAATCCTGTACAGGTCTAACTCGTTTGGCTTCTTTGGGTGTGGAGTATGGAGGTTTTTTAGGCAGAGGTTGGACGGCCATCTGTCATGGTTGCTTTAGCTGAGATTCCTGCATTGCAGGGGGTTAGACTAGATGACCCTTGGGATCCCTTCCAGCTCTACAATTCTATGATCCTATGGGCACAGTGTCTCTCCCATTTTTCTTCACACATAATACTATTTCCCATGCCTGGGAAATAAAATCTGCAAGCTCAGGAGGTTGTTTTTTCTCCTGTTCAATTTATAATTTAAAATAAGTCAGTGACATGACACTAATTCAAATTGTGTCAGCTTGAAATTAAATGTGGTCCTTAGATCTGGAACTTTGTTCTTTCATCGTATTTGAAAAGCAAAGAACTTTGCTTGTGCTATGTGTCTAGACACAAACACATAAGAAGATTTCATTGGGAAGTTTTGCCACAGATTTATATTGTGATTAAAACGGAAAGAAAAACAGTCTTAACCAATGCTGCTCTGGTGACATATTCAAAACTCAATGTGTATAGTGCTTAGTAATATTCAGAATTAGCACCATGTGTTCTGAGATTCTGGATCAGGCAGTTGTAACAGATCAATTTTCCAGGTTTGTTTCAAATGTGTGGGGTTTGATATTTTAGAATATGTTATTCTGACATTTTGCATGTAAACAATTGCGATCCATCCTTTGGGTAACAGAGCAATAATTTATCATAGCATTTTGGGGGACTTTGAGCTGGATCTGAATCAACATTATGTTATTGGAGTCCATTGTTTATTCCCTTTAAGAATGAGTCAACGCAATAATAACGGTGATGTGATAACAGCTTTTGCCCTGTCCTAAACCAGCACAACATCAAAACAACTCTGATGTATCATTTATGGATATTGCTTGTAGTCCAGTTGTTCTCAACATTTCAGGCTTCAGGGAAAGGAAAACTGGACGGAGGTTCTTCATGGCTTATTAAGCGGAAAGAAAAGACATCCTAATTTCAAAAGCAGAGAAAATGTTTACATCAAATGTAGCACTCCAGTGGGAGAGGAAACAGCTCTGTAGCAGAGAGTACATCCTTTGCATGCAGAAGGTCCCAGGTTCAGTACCCAATATCTCCAGTTGAAAGGAGCAAGTAGAAAGTGATGTGAAAGACCCTGCTCTGTTTGAGACCTTGGAGAGGAGAAATCAGATGTAGCAGTGGATGCAACTGAGCTAGGTGGATAAATAGTTTGATTGAGTATAATACAACTTCTTCACTTCTTCTTTTTGGTCCCTAGTTCATTTGTCTTTTTGTATTCATATGGGTTGCTTGCAGGACAAAAAAAAAAAAAAAAAAAAAGCCCTTCTATTTTGAAGTAAACAACCTGATCTTGCTATGTAATTTTCATCAGAAACCAGTCCTACTTAAACCAGTAGGATTTACTTTCCAGTAAGCATGCAAAAGATTGCAGGGGTGTACTGAGATTCTGTTTGCTGAGAGTTTAGTCTCCCTGCAGGATTGTCTTTTAGGTCAAATAGATAAGGGGGAAGCGTGGGGCTAAACATGCCAGCTCCAGCTCCACTTCTGCACCTGCCATCCTCCTTGAGTTGGAGGAGTACAGGGAGTTTCCCACTACAGAGGGTCACCCAACTTTTCAAGGGCAATGGGGATGGTGAATTCATATTGGCGATACAAGAGCAATGGCTGGCAATGGTTTGGGTTCAGTGGGGCTTACACTTAAATAAATGTGAACATGATTTCAACCTAACCATACAGTCCCATACATGCCCAGGCCAAAAAAAGTCCCACTGAGTTCAGCAGGGCTCACTCCAACTTTCTCTAACAGGAATTGGATTTCAGCCAGAGTTGTTTAGCAACTCAGGTACAGAATACAGTACATTTGAAATATGGCATATCAGTGCTAAAGGCTAAGAATCAAGATGCCAATAAAGAAACACTTGAGCTCAATAGAGAGACACTTCAGCTCAGTATTTCTTTGTGAAATAGAGAGGAATAGCAAGGAAAGTTCATAATATGTTCACATTTTATGCAACACACCTGGGTTACAAAATGCAATATTTGACAGATGAAAACAAATATTTTGTCAGGACCGGGGATTTCTATGTCTCCTTCAGGACAACAAGAAGCAGGAAAAAACAAAGAGTCCTTAGTAATGTATTTATTCAGTCATCACGGTGAGAAACAAAGAAATCCAGTCAGCCTCTCATAATGGTGTTGCACCAACTGAGCTCCTCCCCCTTCTCTTCCTAGCAACAACACTTCCCCTTATGGTGTCCATTCATGGCCAACTGCCTCTGAGTCCTTTGCTCTTGCACTCTTAATGAAAATTGAGTTCTAGGAGAAGGGGGATCAGCTATACTCTCCAGTGACAATGTGTCAGCTGGCTGCTCTGACTCTTCCTCCCCCTTCTCCCAACACCCCCCAACTCTTCTGCTCTCCTGTCTCTGAGCTGTGATCTTCCTCAAACCCCTGCTGTAAGTCAATACTGCGTTCCTCTTCTCTAGAAGCTTCAGAAGGGTGTGTGTGAGATATCCACAATTCCTCCTCTTCCCCTTTGATCCAGTTCCTGACATGTTTGCTACATCACTTTTTATTAAGAAAGATGGACACTTTGCTTCTTAATGTGTTTACATGAAGCAACTTCGTGCCTCCAGCTTCAAATTAGGTTCTGTGCCCTCTGTACACATTAGTCACATGTTGGGTATTGCTCTGCTGAATCTAGATCATTGGACAATAATCCCCATCATGCCTGACCATTGGCTAAATTGGGTGGGGATGATGGGGATTGTAGTCCAACACCATTTATGGACTCAAAGTTGACCCAAGTTTGAACACTGATTTAGAATATAGTAAAGAGGTAATTGTTCTCACATTTCTTCTTCTTCTTTTTTAAATATCAAGGCCAGCTGCATATGGCAGGGAACCATTTTCATATACTAAAGCCACTGCACGATAATGCTGCTACCAGCACTTTCCAATTGCTCTTGCCATACCACTGCCATTTCGTAGCTTACACTGCACCAGTACCAAAGAAGGAAATATGGCAGCACACTATGGTCCTGCCAGGTTCTGTATGCACATTTGCAGGCTAACACTCAGAAGCTGAAATAGCCCACTTCATTCTGCTTTGGGCTGTGTCAGGGAACTGCCATCGGAGCTCAGGGTGCTGGAGAGGCTCTCGGATGCTGGGACACCCTCGGATGCTGAGGAGGGAACCAGTAGGGGAAGAGGGAGGGCTTCCGCTGAAGAAGGAGGAGAGGAGGAGACAGCGTCAGAGGTAAGGCTCAGAGACGCTTCCAGCGAGACCAGCAGTGAGAGCTCAGGACCTCCCCTTGGAACGCCCACTCTGCGCAGAAAGCTGTCGCGCAGGGAATCAAGGAGGAGACTTTCTGTCAAGGAACTTTTATGTTGGAAGAAGTTCAGGAAACGCCCACTGACGGATTCTGCCAGTGATTAAGGCAGCCACGAACTCATGGCTGTCCGGTTAGGGAGAGTTTGAAACCAACTACGCAACTGAGAGCGTTTTGGCGCTTACGCACAAGCAACCCCTTATCCCATTACAGGCTGCATCAGAAATTAGGTGCCCATGTTTCAAAAATACATGTTATTCTGACATTTAAAAGATTGTTGTGATGGCTGAATGTCAAGGGGGGAAACCTGACTGGATTTTTAGGCATTAGTTACAAAACTTCCCCCTAAAGATCCAATATTGACAAATTATTAAAAGAAGATTTATGAAGCTGTCATACTAGTTTCTGCCAAATAATGAGGAATCCAAGTAATGTGTGACTGAATTAAAATATCTACACCTTGGCCAGTGGGGTGGAATACTTTGTTGTAAAAGAACATCCCAGACTGACAGACTAAATTCTTGATTTGGTTACTTCCACCAGTTCCTTTTACATTATTTAGTGCAAGGCGCTTCCACTAAGAATATAATGGAAGTTATAAATGAGCAGTAATGGGAAAACATGTTTTTCTTGTTTGCTTAATGTTAATAGATTAACGATTGTTTTTTGTTTCTTTTTTAAAAACAGCTTTGGAATTAAATTCCACTACCACAGATTTCTGTACAGAGATTGATCAAGAGATTTATTTATTTATTGCTTTCTTTTTAAGTTGAAAAAGGCCCAAAGAGATTTTACAAAGATGGAGCATTAAAGACAAAGGGAATAAATCAATATGTAGGCTGGCTGGAAGTGGTCTGTGGCTGTAAGCCATATTTGTGAGCATTGTTGAAACTGCCATATATGTGAATCTAAGCACGTGCAAGCAGTTTCAGGATCACAAGAGTCCAAGCTGTGAAGATGTTCTATGTTGCAATAAGAAAACATTCTAGAAACATTGCTACTATGTGAGGAGATGAACACTGTGGGAGGAGAAGTAAAGTACAGAAAGCTGGATTTATGCAGCATTAGAGTTGCCTAAATGTGCTTCATTAATCAAACCACAGTTCTATGCAAAGCTGTACAGCTTCTGCACAATACAATGTTGTCTAGTTACTGTAGTGATGACACCTGAGCTAATCCAAAAACCAAGCTGTGTGACAGCACCAACTTGGTCTCACTTGTAGAAACAACAAATTGAGAAGAAAAGGTAGGTATAATCACCATGAACCTGAGCCTATTACATAACTGCTACATAGAAGTATGGTAAAGTATGGGGTGTGGGTGGCACTGTGGTCTAAACCACTGAGCCTCTTTGGCTTGTGGATCAGAAGGTCGAATCCCCACGACAGAGTGAGCTGCCATTGCTCTGTCCCAGCTCCTGCCAACCTAGCAGTTCGAAAGCACTCCAGTGCAAGTAGATAAATAGGTACCACTATGGCGGGAAGGTAAACGGTGTTTCCATGTGCTCTGGCTTCCATCATGGTGTTCCATTGCGCCAGAAGCAGTTTAGTCATGCTGGCCACATGACCCAGAAAACTGTCTGTGGACAAATTCCTGCTCCCTCGGCCTGAAAGCGAGATGAGCGCCACAACCCCATAATCACCTTTGACTGGACAACCGTCCAGGGATCCTTTACCTTTTTTACCTTTACATAGAATTATGTTAGTCTAATAAAGGTATCACTAATGTAATGTTTTCCAGATGTTGCAAACTACAACAATGAGTTCCTGGATGCTCTGTCTGATTTTATGACTGACATGGTTGGTGTTCCTGTTGCTCTCGTCTTACCATGGAGCAGGTAATGGAAAGGAGTCTAAAAAAGGATCGCTCCTGAGTGCCCTCTCTTATGTTGCAGGGCCCATAAGGCGCCATGGTATTTGGGGAGCTGAAGATGATGAAGAAAGCAGGATGAGCACAGGTGATATGAATCTTAGGATGAAGTCAACAAATACAAGTACAAACACATCTTTGTGTTTACCATGTGGTGGTGGCATTTCTCTCCATTTCTCTTCTTTACAAAGGTACCGTATATTGCCCATTGTCCCAGCACAGTATCAAATAAGATATTTCCAATGTTTTGAATGACAAAATACCCCTTTTCTTGTGACCATTGCTGACCTCTTGACTTCATTGCAGGAATGACTTTATTCAGCTCAATAGAAGAGGATTCGTACAAAAGAACACGATGAGAAATGGAACAAAATACTATGCCGATTCTATCAGGGATTGTGGTGCCTTCTCCTTTACCCACTTGAAGAAGAACTGTCAGCAGGGAAATGATATAGTATGTAACTCTGTGAAACTACCAGGGGATTTTATATTATATTATTTGACACATAAGACAAAAAGTTTGCCCCTGTGTGCCTTAGATAGGGTTTTGTCCTTGAATCTTAACTACTTGACATGATGCTATAAGGGAACAGTTCATGAGATACAGAGGATGTCAAAGGCACTTGGGTCATACCCATGTCATTGCTTTGCTTGCATATTTGTAAAATAAATCAAAATTACAGACCCCTGTACAGCTCTAGTGATCTCTCCTCTCAAAGGAGGCTGAACATAGGTAGTGCTGGCCCCTGGAACTTCTCCTTGCTGCAGGAAGTGTGGAGTGCATACCAATGTGTCAATGGGAAGGGACAATACAGGTAGTACATCTATTTATGCAGTTTTTTGCTGTTGCATCATATTTGTGGTTGTGTTAATATAATGCAGGCATGCTTGATTATTTTGTTCGGGTCATGTGGACCAAAGTCTCTGTCTCTGTCTCTCTCCCTCTCTTTGTCTCTCTCACACACCATGCAAAACACAATCATCAGCCAGAGATCTCTTTCCTGAATTTTGTGATGCTGTTATCAGCTCAAAAACATAGGAAAAAAGTGCAACAATATGTATAACAATTCACAATATACTACTGAAATATGTAAACTATGGCCAAACATCTGCACAATGCAATATAATATATTAGTCATATTTCAGTGCAAATTTCTCATTTGTGTGTGTGTGTGTGTGTGTGTGTGTGTGTGTGTGTGCCCTTTAACTGTTTGATACAGTAATCAGATGCATGTATCTAGTTACAGGTAGGTAGCTGTGTTGGTCTGCCATGGTTAACAAAATTTGTTGGTTAAACAAAATTTAAAAATCCTTCCAGTAGCACCTTGGAGACCAACTAAGTTTGTTATTGCTATGAGCTTTCATGTGCATGCACACTTCTTCAGATGCATGTAGTGGATCAATGACAGAATATGTAAAAAATAGAATGGCACAGAAACTGACTGACCTTTCCATCCACAGTATACTATACATTTATTGAGGGGTTGAAGGCATCTAGGATCACTTTATGTCCATGACCATATTATTTGAGACATACCACCTTCACCATCTTGCTACAATGCCCAGACAGAGGAGTATCCAAATAGTTAAAAATGTTGCCAATATAAGTCAGGCAATTCATTTACCAAGAACCAACACCTTGTGATTTCAAGCATTCACTTTATTTCCAATGTATTTATTGTTCTTTATAGCCTATGTGACTTTTCTTTGTTGTGCTGAAGTATACTGTGTGGCTATTTACTTTTCTTTAAAAGCAAGCCTAATTGCTCTCTCCAGGCCCCCTTCCCTGCAAAAAGGCAAACCTGCCCCTTCATTACATTAAGGGTGTGCTTTGACCAGTCACCTGGATATGTCCCTTGGTGCTCTGTTGTGTTTCCAACAATAATAAAGTTTTCATGTGTGCAGTTCCCATACTATTGAACTACGGCAGCGTTTCTATTCTGCAAAATAGTTTGGGATTTTTGAATGTCACGTTTTTAAAAGATTTGGAATGCCAAATTAATATACTTCATTCTCCTTCTTTCTTTTCTTGACCTGCTGATGAAGAGAGACAGATAATTCATTACTTAATATACTACTTGATCCCCAGCTGGCTTTTAAGCAGTTTACAAAAACAGAAAAACCAACTGCACCACAAAATTGTTTAATAAAACTATTTTATTAAAACAAATGGCCATGGTTAAAATTTGCAATAAGACAATTCCATCAAAGGAGCACATGAGTTAAAACTTGGGTTAAGAGATCAAGTGCATATTCAAAAGCCAGCAGAATGCTTCTCATACTTCAACTGGGAGTTCATTCCACAATATTGGTGTCACCGGTGAAAAAGACTATCTCCATATCACCAATAATCTTTAGGCCATGGAAAGAATACCTGGGAATGGCAATTGGTTACCCATTATTAATCAGTGCTGATTCTTTCTTGAACAAAAGAGAGGTGGAGTTCATAATGCCTCTTATATTTAACACTTTTATAAATAAACAATTGATATTTCAACCAAATGTAATGGAACTATCTATAGACAGAATAAATGTATGCTTTTTAAATATATTATTATCCCAAGCCACCTTTAAAGCCGACTAGGATGAAGGAATGGAGGGGATGTTCATAAAATTTGTAGATGGCACCACCCTGGAAGGGGTAGCTAATGTTGCAAAGGATAGAATCAGAGTTCAAGAATGACTTCACAGATTGGAGAACTGGAACCCAACTAACAGAATGAAATGTCATGTTCTGTGTTAAGGCAGGAAGAACCAGCTACACCAATATAAGATGGGGGACATCTGGCTTACCAGTAGTATATGTGAAAAGGATCTAGGGCAGGCTTCTTCAACCTCGGCCCTCCAGATGTTTTTGGCCTACAACTCCCATGATCCCTAGCTAGCAGGACCAGTGGTCAGGGATGATAGGAACTGTAGTCTCAAAACATCTGGAGGGCCAAGGTTGAGGAAGCCTGATCTTGGGGTATTAGTAGACTACAAACGTAACATGAGTCAATAGTGTGATACAGGAACAAAAAAAAAAGACAAACACAAGATGCTAACACTATTCTAGACTGCATCAACAGAAGTATAGTGTCCAGGTCAAGGCATCTATGCCCCTCTATTTTGCTTTGGTCAGACCACACCTGGAATACTGTGTTCAATTCTGGGCACCAAAATTTAAGAAGGATATTGAGAAGCCAGAACATGTGTAGAGGAGGGGAAAGATGATCAACCATGCATTGTGAGGAACGGTTGATGGAGCTGGGTATGTTTAGCCTGGAAAAGAGGAGAATGAGAGGAGGTATGAGAGCCACCTTCAAATATCTCAAGGACTGTCACTGGAGCAAGCTTCTTTTCTTCTGCTCTGGAGGGTAGAATCTGAGCCAATGGATTCATGTTACAAGAAAGGAGATTCCAACTAAACACCAGGAAGATCTTTCTCACAGTAAGAGCTGTTCAACAATGTAACAGACTCCCTTGGGAGGTTGGGAGCTCTTCCTCATTGGAAGTTTTCAAGCAGAGGTTGGATGGCCATCTGTCATGGATGCTTTAGTTGACTTTTCTGCATTGTAGGAGGAAGGGACCTTGGGGTCCCTTCCAACTCTACAATCCTATGATTGATTCTGTTTGAGGGGTAAAAGATTCACATTAATAAAAGAAAGCAATTGAGAAGGCTATTAGCAGGCCCTTCTATCAGTACATTTCATGATCATCATAACACTACTTCCCAAATATATGTGGACAAATCTTGCATTGTGTTTCTATGGAGCCTTGGCAGGAAAAGTCCCAGTTGCTCAAATGCACGACTCTAGCTATAGTGTTATTTTGAAAAACACAGACATTTTGACAGATCATGCACATAGATCTGCCTTGGGAGGAGTTTATTATGTACCTAAAAGTGTCATAATCCCTAGTTTTATGCCTCTGGAGAAACATAAGCTGGTCTTTTCTAAATGTTTATTTCTGTTTCATGCAATTATCACTTCTAGCTTTTAGACATTGCTGGATATTCCCACTTGATTACACTTAGCCCTTAATTTCTTTACGTCTCACTCTCTTGCCTCACCTTCTCTTTTTATCCAGCCTGTCTGTTTTGTTCATTCCCCACAGTCTTTTGTTATCCACTGTAGTTACTCCTTATTTTTTATGAATCCTGCAGCCAACCCCCAGGCATAAACATCCAGCTTTACTTATTTTTATGCATAATTTGTACTCTACAAATAGTCAGCTTCTCATGTTCTCCCACATGAATAAAAGTCTAACAGTTTTGATAAATACAAAGTGTATCTCTTTGTTTGTCAAGTGCCTTGAAAACAATAACTACCACCCACTAGAACTCTTATCAATGTCAGTGAGAGTTACGTGAGTGCTGCAGATGAAGAATATATCCCCCTACTGCTATTCCTATTTAAATGTTTCATGCGCTGTACTAAATTCTGCTTGGCTAGCTGAAGATATATTAAAAGCATTACCTCAACATTCCATCCAAACCAAAATGGTACATGATGGCTGCGTTGTCTATAATAGATGCTGCCGTAATGTGGACTGGAATATTATTTTGTTGACCTAAGTACAATTACTAATATTTATAACAATGAAGGCAAGCATTAGGTTTTTATTACGAAGATGTACGTTTGCAAATATTGTCAGGCGAGATAGCAAAATAGACTCTTATAGCTTTTAAGCCAATTTGTATTATTGCCAAATCCTCCCCTCCATGTTTGAAGATTGAAAGCTTCTTGGACTACTGCCTAGTTTAAAAGAAAATCTTCATGTATATAACTGATTCCCAAGGGGATAAATGCACAGAAAAAGCCCAGCATCAGAGGTGTGGTATTTCAGAGGAGAAAATATAACTCAAGGGAATAAAAGCAGTGCACACAGCCTCTTACCAGCCAACACTATTACGGACTCAAAGGAAACTAAGTCTTCTGTACAGATGCTTGATAACCTTGCCAAGAAGCCATATGTTACTGCTAGAAGAATATTTACACAGCTTGGCATCTGGATCCTAATGTTGTCGTACATCCGAGAATGAGAGAGATGAATAAATCACTGGAATAAAATGGTTTCTGCATAACCGAAGGCCACATTAGCAAGGGCAGCTTTTAAAGAGGCAGCTAACTGAAGTTCGTGCATATTTATATAGCATCAATTTATTTATTTTTCAAAAAGTATGAACAACTTACCAGAATAACACGAGCTGGCACAACGTACTTGGATTCATCTAAACCTCGTCCAGTTTGTGGGTTCAGATAGTTTTGAAAAAAGTGAATAGCAAAGGGGTCTGCTTTCTACCTTGCTTGCAGTTTCTGCTATGCATGGGAGTCCAACAGTACAGTGTACCTTTGTTTACTGTTGCAGCAGCAGTGTGCAACTCAGGCTCAGGGGCTAAATCGGGCCTCCTATGCATCTTTGTCAGGACTTCAGGACTCTGCCCAGACCACACCCTGTGCTGGATGTGCTTCACATCTGTGCTAAGTGGTTTTTCCATAGCTGCAATACGTCACTGAACTCTGATAATAGAGGGCTCTTGAGTGTGTGTAGGAACTAGCCTCCTATACAAAAAGATTTACATTCTTTGCTGTGTCCATTTTTGCCTCTAGCTCAATTCACCACTAGCGTGTAGTCGCAGAAAGTTGCCCAGAAAGGACTGTGGCCCTCAGGATGAAAAAATGGTAACTCTGTTATCACTGACTTACAGAGTGAAGCAGAAACCTGAGGAACTTAGTTTAGAAAATTAGTGGGCCAGATGTCTGGCCCAAAATATGAGGTGGGGGGGGGGGAGAGAAAGAATTACACCCATGACCTGTTTATTGGGCACTCATCATTATTTGCTTGCAGAAACCATGGTGGTGAGATTATATCCTGTCTTTATTAAGCATTTCTTTTATGACAAAGCGTGTTCTCAATAACAGAGAGCACATGTTGCGGTGGGGTCTAGCAGGCCACCTCACTGTTGTTGGGCAGATCTGTTTGAATGGCCACAGGCAGTCATTGGATGATTGAGTTGTTGGGGAGATTTCAATGTTGCCAATTTGGGGGTTGGGCCAAAGGTTTTAAATACAGGACTCACAGCTTTGGGCGCCCCTTTTGCTGTGTGCAATGGATCACCCGCCCACCCTCCCTGAGCTGGGGGTCTTATCTCTTTGACCTTGCTATGCCTATCATGGGGTCACCTGCTTTGGGGGCAGGGGCCTGGTAGGAATTTTGTCCATTTGGCTGATTGGCTGGTGGCATTTGGTTTTTGCCTACTGCGTAGCAAATCGTCACAACTTGTAAGGTTGTGGTTAGGCACTGGTTAAAAAAATGGTTGGGGGAGGGGTAAGTGCCTGCCCCTCCAATGCTGGTGATGCAAGGGAATTCTGTTAAAGGAATCTGGGGGCTTGCCATCCTTTCGTCCAAATCCCTGGCATCGGGTTTGGGCTGTGCAAGCCCCTGGGAGCATGTGGGGAGAGGTGAGGGTCTGTTGCCCAGCTTCATTTATCCCCAATATTGTTTTCCCTGACTGGCTTCCCCTGGAATCCAGAAGTCAGTTCTGTCCCTGGGGCAAGGACAGACAGCTGTAACCAATGCCTAAGCAACCACACACATGTGTGTATTTAAATAAAGTTGTGGCCAAAATTATGCTTAAACAAAAATTTCCATGTGAAGTGTGAGTTATTGGGGTGGCTTGGGGACCTTGACACGCAATGAACATTCATCTTGATTTGCTTGCAAGGAGTTCATATGTCTTCCCATTAGCCATTTGTTCACCCCACACTTTTTCAGTGCAGTTCCCTGCACCTTTTCAAAGCATAAAAAGTGGGTTATGTGAGAAAGTGACAGAGCTTCATTCACTTTAACTGTGGAAACCTGAAGTTTCAGGGTGCACTTAAATGTGTCCTGCAAAATGGTGACAATCTGGAGGCATCCCTTGTTTTGGCACCCTGAAAAAGCAACACAGCAAAAACAACAGCAATAAAGGCCAGCAGAAAACCAGTTTAAAATGTCTGGGCACATAGTACACATAGCTCTCCCACAGCATCTGGTCCCTGCCTCATTCTTCTTGTATCTCATTCTTCTTGTATCTTGTATCTCATTCTTGTATCTCATGATTGAGGGGAGCATATTGTCACTCTGCATCTGCACCTCTCTAGATTTTAAGCAGGGTTATTCCAAATAACATTACATCTAGACATTTAGCTGTATCAGATCCTGGATTCCCAGTTGGCTTTGATAGGATTGCAGCCTCAGGGAAAGAAAAGTGCTAGGTCAAAAGACACATTTGAAAAGCAGTTTGATCACAGCCATTGCTATGGATTTTGCTTTGACGCAACATCAAGCCTGGGTGTGATTTGCAGGTAGAACTGAAGCCATGCTAGGAAGAAAAGAAAGTGCACTTGTTGCCCAGACATTTGGACATGCTCCCCTTCCGATCATCATAATGTCCCATAAAAGGTCAGATATATGACTGTGACTTGGAATGAAACAGACAAAGTGAGGTTAAGGGCTGATATAAAGAATCAAATGGGGGAGAGATAGAGGAAGAAGAGAAGGGAGGAGAACCCCTCCACATCATTTATGGGCTGGGGGAGAGACAGTGTAAATTGTGGAGCCAGAAAGTCTCACCTCTGACCCTGAGTTCCTTCCAAAAGACAAAGACATTTTCCAATTATAAAGTTAGAAGTTAGTGCACAGTTAGATATTCAGGCTCTTAACTAAAAGGCTTGTGCAGATATATCTGTCTGAGCAGAGTGAAGGCTTCTAGATCACATCTACTGGACCAGCCCTCACTGCACATGACTTCCAGCAGCACATTCACACATGCACCAAAAGGTGGCAGCTGGTTCCCTCTCCTCCGCCAAACACACACACAAGTAGCTACCATCTGAGGTGGCCACATCACTCTGCTGGTAGGACTAGGTCATTTCTTTCCTACTTTATGGACTTTTAAAAGAAAAATCTCTTTCTTCAGAAAAGTATAATCCCCTTTAACTGCTTTTCTGCTATTCTTGACTCCCTCTTAACCGAACTGGAGTTTCTCTCTCGGGGACATTAGGGTGGGGTGGGGACAAGGCAAATGGTTAACGTCTCTTGAGCCGATGTCCCAATATTGATCGTCTCTCCCTGCTCTACCTAGCTGTTAAGTTAAATTTTTTTAAAAATGAAGGGCTGTACTCTTTAATTTCATTTTTGCTGATGGGGGCTTTCCCCCCAAACTTAGGGGTTTTTTTGGGGGGGGGGCAGTATTTTTTTGCTGTGACTACAGCCTTCTGTCCCAGCCTGCTTGAGTTCTGATTATTGTATCTCTAAATAAATAAATAAATAAAAATGGCTAATATGACTGCAAGTGAGGCAACTAGCATCATATATAGTTAAGCAATGCATTTTCTTTAGTGTGTAGTTAAGCAATGCACATTTTATGGATGGAAGCATTCAAGCAAAGTGAGAATGTGCAGTTTCAATGAAAACCATGCAGTTTACAAAATAATATAAAATAAAATGCTGCCTTGGTGCAATCTTTCTGTTTTTATAATTCAGTCTTGTTTAAGAAACTGAAATATACAAAGGTGACAATAGGTTATGCTGAAGAACCATTTCATGCCTGGTTAAAATAAACATGGATGTAATATCACGAAGCTAAATAATAATAATAATAATAATAATAATAATAATAATAATAATAATAATTTTTATTTATACCCCGCCCTCCCCAGCCAAGGCCGGGCTCAGAGTGGCTATTTGTAGAATATTTCTATTTGTAGAAGCCCTAACTAGTCTCTGAGGTGGGCTCAGTGTGGCAGCATATTCTTGCTGGGCAAAACACAACAATGCTGCTAAGAGATCTCCATTTCAGAGGCTTAAGAACTATCCATGTTGCAACTGCTTACAAATCAACCTATTAAATATTATAAGCATTAACCTTGTTCTGATCTTGGATACGTAGCTGTAAAAGTATACTTAGGCAGTAGTAATTGGAAAATGTGAATTTTTAGATACATGGGACCGTTAAAAGTATTTTTCCTGAGGCACAGCCAAGGGCTAGATTATGCCATATAGTTAGCAGCTAGGATGGTAGGCTCTGCCTGTCATTGCTGTTCAACTGTCCAAAAGAGAAGAAAGAAATTATGACTTAGTGTTTTCTATAATTTATAGGAAGTTTTGTCTTTTAGCTTTACTCGCTGTGTAGATGAAACAGATTTGGAAAGTTTCATCGTTAGCAATTTAAATAACAAAGCTCAGTTAAATATGAGGGTTTTTTTTTTTTTTTAAAAAAAAGCCTAATAATATCTCCCCCAACTCGACATATTTATAATCCAGCTTCATTAGCTGTACAGCTGCTTGCAGGGAATTTTTTGCAAAATATTAAGAGCACCAGAAGAGGCTTGAAGGACCAAAGATCTCCCTTGTGCAGCATCCCACTTCCCACGGTGGCTAGCCAGTTGCCTCCGGGAAGCTTACAAGCAGAATTCTTCCTTGGCAACTGCCCTCTTTGGTACCTTCTTTCCGAAACCAAAAAGTTCCAAATGCTGCCTTTCTTTGTAGGATGGTCTCCTAAGTCCTTGGTCATTTTGGTTCTGTTTCTGTGCAGCTTTTCCAGCTCTATAGTATATTTTTTCAAGGTGAGCAGTGTTATATGAAGAATCAGTGCCATTCTTGCTCTCAAAGAGAGAGCCAATGTGGTGTAGTGGTTAAGAGCAGTAGACTCGTAATTTGTTGAACTAGGTTCGCGTCTCCGCTCCTCCACATGCAGCTGCTGGGTGACCTTGGGCTAGTCACACTTCTTTGAAGTCTCTCAGCCCCACTCACCTCACAGAGTGTTTGTTGTGGGGGAGGAAGGGAAAGGAGAAAGTTAGTCGCTTTGAGACTCCTTCAGGTAGTGATAAATCGGGATATCAAATCCAAACTCTTCTTCTTCTCTTCTTCTATTCTAATGATACACCCTACCCTTCTCTCTCTCTCATATACCCTCTTTCCAGATATAGATATATGCTTGCCTGTTAGCACTAAGCACTGAAGTCTTCCTAGCATGCCATTCAGTCTTCCAGTAATAGCATATAAAGACCTATTAGATTGCACCTCTCTCCAAATGTCCTTCTCATGAGCAACTTCTTCCACCAGTGTTGGATCTCTTCAATCAGGTGTCATTTCTTTCCAGTGATTGTTTTCTTCTTCTAAAAACATGTTTAGGAGTACTCTCATTTTGACTCAATAAAATCACCATTTTATAGTTCAAATCGGGGGAAATAAATACAGTAAATGGACAAAAGTACAAAGATTCACAAAATGTTTAGGGGTGTGTGTGTCCCTGCACTCCCCTCAGAAAAAGCACTGTTTCTTTCTATAAGCATGCTGTGTAAATTATCCCCTCAGTCCACTCCCTTTTAGCTGATCTGAAACATTAGCACCATCAACTGTCAGGCATGAACCAGGTGCTCCCTCAGTTCCATTCAGTTCTGCCTTTCTCTCCAGAAGTTCACTTCAAAGTTACTCTGCAACCTGTCTGACATCCACCACCAGCTGTTCAGTTCCACTGCAGTTCAAGTGTAGCCCTGACTTCAGCTACAAAAGCTGAGGCTGCTGAAGAGTCTAGAGACCTTCTTGGCTGTCTTAGTGCAGACCCAGGTCATCCAGACTGAGCTTCCACAGCCACCACCCGCCATGAACCACCACTGGCGACAACAGCAACAGATATGTTCTATGCTTAAGATAGCATTTCCTTGCTAATTATGATATTTTTAAATATGGCTTCCTTTATCAATGTTTTCTTTTGAAATGTTAAGATTATTATTTTTGTTAACTCTGCTGTGTTAAATGTGCATACTATCCTTGACTTCCTTTGTAATGTTTTATTTTGAAATCTTTGAGATAATATTTTAGTTTCCTGTTAATTATGTTGCTTTGAATGTATACTTTATATTTGACTTTCTTCTGGGTTGTTTTATTTGATGTTGGAAACTGCATTGAGTTTGCTTCAATATAAATATAAGTGGTATAGAAATGAAATGAATAATAATTAATAATAATAATAATAATAATAATAATAATAATAAATTTTATTTATACCCCACCCTCCCCGGCCAGAGCCGGGCTCAGGGCGGCTAACACCAGTAAAATTACAGTAAAAACAAAATAGGAAAAAAAAACCAATTTAAAATACAGGTTAAAATGAAATTTTAAATGCAGCCTGATTTTAAAAAGTAGCCCATAGATCAAAACCACATGGGGAGGGAAGCATAAGGGTCAGACTGAGTCTAAACCAAAGGCCAGGTGGAACAGCTCTGTCTTGCAGGCCCTGCAGAAAGATGTCAAGTCCTGCAGGGCCCTAGTCTCTTGTGATAGAGCGTTCTACCAAGTCAGGGCCAGTACTGAAAAGGCCCTGGCCCTAGTTGAGACCAATCTAACCACCTTGCGACCCGGACCTTCAAAATGTTGTCATTTGTGGACCTTAAGGTCCTCCGTGGGGCATACCAGGAGAGGCGGTTCCATAGGTACGTGGGTCCTAGGCTGCATAGGGCTTTAAATAATTAACAATAATAATAGCCTGCCACTTTTGTATGGTATGTTCCAAAATGCTTTCTATTGCCTAACAAATCTGAACCCTTCTTTCCGAGCACAGTTTCATTCTCTGATAGAGACAGATTGCTGTTAACTTTTCTCTCTCTCCCTCATTCCATATCATCAAGCTGTACATTCACTTCCACCCGAAAATAATATTAGGGCTTACCTGCCAGCTATACCTATTCTGTCTTTCACTGGGCAATTAGCTTTCTTATTCAATTTTACTCAATTCTGAAATGCGGAGAGTTTGAGTATTTTGGAAGTGACAGTGAATGACAGTGGGTGAGTAGGTGGGTAGGGGACAGATTTATGCAATGAGCTGCATAGTGCAGAAATATATACCCCGAAGGGAATGATAAAGGTATGTCACCAGACCTGACTGCAACAGGAGCCAACTCAAGTCCACCTAGCCATAAAATTTAGGCACATATTTTCCTTTGTCAAATACTAGAAGGTGAGAAACTTACACCAAGTCAGATCACTGGTCCATCTGTTTTAATATTGTTTACACTGGCTAGCACCAGTTCTCCAAAGTGTACAGCACTACCTGGAGATTTCAGGAACTGAACCTGGGATCTTCTGTATTCAAGAAGTTCTGCCCACTGAGCTAGTTCTACAATTGTTAACAGGTGCCTCCTTTTACGTTTTTAAAGATTTTATTTATTTGCTAATTTAACCGGTAATAGACTGCAGGTAAAAACTGAGCTCATATCTTATAAACCTGTGGCCATTAGCAGGAGCACCATTAAGATAGCAAAATAGCCTGTGGATCAATTTCTGGCCTGTTAACATATTACAATCAAACTTTCTGCCTCAGAAGATGAAAACATCTCTACAGCAGGAGGCTTGCAAATATTCCAGGCTAATTTGTTAGGAGCTTGATTTACTGAAATGCCAGTGGACTTTACCTAACAAGACTGTTATAGCAAACAACTCTTGTGTTTCATTCAGTGGGCCTGCAGAAAAGGGAGGGAAAGCTGTGAGGGCTGCCTTTGGCATGATGAAACTGCCACTGACTCATAACTCTCCAAAGGGTAATGATATCAACACAATCCACAGGAGGATTCTTGTCTGTAATAAAGCCCTGATTCAGAAACCATTAATAACTTTTTATTGATCATAAGAAAATCCTCATCTGAATTCTGCCTCTGTGAAATCCCAATAACATGGCACAGTCACATTTTCTGATGGAGACAGAGTGAGCGGGTTACTCTATGCTTCCCCCACCCTCTCCTCCCTTGCCTATTGAGATGTGCAGTCACTGCCAGTAGAAAATGAAGTTGGCCGCTGTGAGCATTAACCCTGGCTTCTTCAAACGGCCTCATATCCCCTAGAGGTGTGTTACACTTTCAGGATTTAATAGTCACTTAATAAAGTTAGCCTGGGAAGGGGAATAGAAGACTTTTGTTAGAGAGGAGAACTGGAAAAGTTTAAGGATCTCCAGAATGTTAATGGTGCTGTTTCCCTCTGGCAACAATATTACTAATATCTGATTTATTCCCCAAATGACACTGGAGCCAGTATCAACCTTAGAGTAGCTGAACAGGATCTTAATGGTCCACCAAAGTCAGGGGTAGCCAGATTGGTGTCTTCTAGATGTTATGCATCATTCCTGACAATTGGGCACGCTGGCTGGTACAGAGGGAAGTTGCAGTTTGCATCAGCTGGAGGGTACCATATTGTCTACCCCTGACCTAACTTAATGCATACTAGTGTGCATACTAGCAGTTAACCTCTGTCAGTTCTATCATTGGATTTGCCTTCTCCTGCTCTTGAGTTTACACTTGACCGGAAACTGTAAGATACTGTACTACACCGGTCAAAAACTGAATCATTATTTCTGTCTGCTTGGGCAGAAAAAGCTGGCAGTATCTCCACTTCAAATGCAGCAACTTTCGAGCTCCCCTTAAAACAAGAATCAATGAGTTCAGTAGTTGAATATATCTTTTCTAGATGCACTTGCCCTGTTTCAGCCTCCAGAATACTGGAGGGACCAGAGTTGTCCATGCTATGGTCACCTCAAGGTTGGATTAAAGCAGTGTGTTCTATGTGGGGTTACCCTTGATATTAGTCTAAAGGTTGAAGCTAATGCAGAACATTGTGACTAGATTGCTTGTGGGGGCAAACTACCACCAGCGTAGAACACCTTGTGCACAGGCTTTGCACTGGCTGGCAATTTGTTGCAGGGCTGGAATACTTAAGCACTGTAGTTTGCGATTCTGACTTTCCTTATTCAATAAGCTGGGTGACATTGGAAAGGTGATCACAAGTTTGATAGGAAAAGTGAGGGGAAAGAGTCCTTGTGAACCCCATCTCTGAGCTCCCTTTCACTGAGAAAACCAGGACAGAGCCTCCATTTTTTATGTACCGTATTTTGCGCTCTATAAGATGCACCAGACCACAAGACGCACCTAGTTTTTGGAGGAGGAAAACAAGAAAAAAAATATTCTGAATCTCAGAAGCCAGAACAGCAAGAGGGATCGCTGCGCAGTGAAAGCAGCGATCCCTCTTGTTGTTCTGGCTTCTGGGATAGCTGCGCAGCCTGCATTCACTTCATAAGACGCACACACATTTCCCCTTACTTTTTAGGAGGGAAAAAGTGAGTTTTATAGAGCAAAAAATACGGTAAGTTCTTTGAGAAAGCTTATCTCTGTTTGTTAGAGCATGGTGCTGATGATGCCAAGGTTGTGGATCCGATCCCCATATTCCTGCATTGCAGTGGGTTGGACTAGATGACCCTTGGAGTCCTTCCCAACCTGTGCTTGAGATATGAAAGCTAGGAGCTAAATGGCACCTTAAACATAGGTTAAAGCAGTTGAACCTGTCGTGAGCCCAGTCAGCTTTGAGAATCTAAACCATGGTTATGAATGCACAGAACAGAAGATTTATGACATTTAAGTTTTGGCAAAAATGTAAACAATCACTCCTGTTGTTCAGATAGTTCTCATGCTAAAACTGTGCAGCAATATGCAGGCCAGGATCCAATAATATGGCAATCAGTTCCACATCCCTAAGGGTTTCTTTGGCCTTGGAGCAGTAATCCTGCCATTCCACATGGCAGACTACTTTGGAAACAGAGGGTGGTTTCAATAGCAGATTGTGCATAGTATGAAGGCTAGCTCTATGTGAAAAGAAAAGGGGAAAGGGAAAAAATAATATCTATTAAGTGTATATAAACCCTTGGGTTTATCTAAAATAGATCCTGGCAGTGGTATATTTATTGATGTGACAGAACCAATTCTGAAAATAATATTTACTCTTTGTTTGGCTACATATATGGGAGCATACCAACAATCACTTTGCATATTTTGGACAGCATAGCCAATGATCCTTTACTCTGTCAAGTTGTTTTTGCTGCATAAATCAGTCAATGTGAGATCATTTCTCTACCAAGCAAATCAAGAAGCTAGTAGTTTGTTCAAAAGCAAAAAATCAATGGGAGGAAATGCAAATACAATGTTGCTTGCGAATGTGAATTCATTCTACTTTTGTCACACTAGCTTGTTTGTGAAAGGGTATCAAAACCAGAAGGAAAACAGGCCTCTTTCCTCTGCTGCTAATGACGTTAACACTGTGTGAAATGTGCCGTATGGGTGAGTTGTGTTCTTCGCTTTTATTGAGACTCAGTTGCAAAATATGCTGGATTTCTGCCACAAGAAAGAAGGGGGAAGAAAGCAATTTCACTTAAGCCTATAAACCCATTTTGAGTGAATTACCCAGTGTTTAAATTGTAAAATCAGAATCGGGGAACTATCAATCAGTGTACTTTTTTGCAACTCTAACAGTACCAAATTTGGCTAATGCTATAACATTAAATAAATAAAAATAAAAGAAGCTGCCCCTGACCAGAATTTCAAAAACATGAATCTATTAATGATTTTGTCTTCTTCCCCCCAAAGCCTGTAGTTTACAAAAAGTGCAAGGAAGTCCAATGAGTGTATACACGCTTCTGACTCCCTGTAATTTTCTTTCACAATAAGGCTATAATCCCAATTCTATTCAACAGATTTAATGGGACTCAATGGGAATTATGCACATATAGTTATCACAGGATTTTATTTATATATGTAACATTTTTGTATACCTTTTCCATCACAAGGGACCTCAAAGGAGTTGGCACAAGTCAATCAAAGCAATATAAATACAAATCCTAAAATGCAATGTTAAACCATAATAAAGCAGTGGTAAACAACATAGCAATACCAAATAGAATTAAAGGCTGAAGTCTCCTACATATGGCTTCCAAAAGCTTGGGAAAACAACAGCATCTTCACCAAGCAGCAAAACCTGAACAGTGATGGATAGCCCCATGGTTTGATCCTGCGGAATCCTTTTTATGGCCCTATGGACTCAGCCTATCCGTTCCAGGAAATCAGCCCTGAGTGCTCACTGGAAGGACAGATCCTAAAGCTGAGGCTCCAATACTTCGGCCACATCACGAGCAGAGAAGACTCCCTGGAAAAGACCCTGATGTTGGGAAAGATGGAGGGCACAAGGAGAAGGAGACAACAGAGGACAAGGTGGTTGGACAGTATTCTCAAAGCTACCAACATGAGTTTGAACAAACTGTGGGAGGCAGTGGAAGACAGGAGTGCCTCGCGTGCTCTGGTCCATGGGGTCATGAAGAGTCGGACACGACTAAACGACTAAACAACAACAATGGACTCAGCCTAGAAACTCTAACCAGTCTGTTTTGTTGGGTCTCAGCTTAATTACTGAGATAATCCTCAAAGGCTTTGTTCCCCCTCCATCTTAAGCACAGTAGGTGAGCCACAGGATGTGGGCTTTCTGATGTTGATGACAAGAAAGGAAGTTCAGCCTCACCACAACACTCCTTTTGATGAACAGGTTCCCCCTCCAGCGTATTGACTTTGAGTTTATTGTTGTTTTAGCCTAATTGCATGCATTTTGTTGTTTGATATTGTTTTAATTTCCTGTCACGTTGTTTGCTGCCTTGATTTGTTTTTCTTTTATGGGAAAGAAGGGGGCAGATGTTGAAAATAAGTAAAGGAATAACCAAACACACATGTCTGAATTAGCTCTTGTCCAATTTTAACACTCCTGGAACAGCAGTTCCCAAGTGTGTGTGTGCTCCCTTGGTACCAAAGAAAAAAATGAGGACATTTTGGCAAATTCATAAAATCCACCAGGACAGAAATTTTACCCCTGAAAAAGAGGACATGTCCTGGAAAAAGAGGATGTATGGCAACCCAAAAAGAAATAACATGTTGTCCTTAACCCATCTCATCTCTTAGAAATGCAGTTATAAATTATTCTTATTTGTCTTTCTAGATGCTCCATACTGCTGCTTTCAGAGGTCTCTAGTGTCCTTTCAGTGAAGCCAGCGGGTTATTTTCCTGCAAATATATTCACTTTATGGAAAACAAGCAAACAAACATAGATTCAAGAATCAAATGAGCTTGTTAAAGAGCACTTCAGAACACTCAAGCTGTTCTACACGATGCCCTCCTCTTTATCATGGCCATACAATTAAATTCTTGCTATCCATTGAACACAGTATGAATATTTCTTGCACATCAGCACAAAGTTATCCAGCACAGGTGTTTCTATAATTATGATATATGGTGAAAATTCACGGTGTTCAATGGCCCTCACAATCAGACTTCCACCTCATCAGTCACATGTCAGTTTAACCCCACCCTATGTCCTAAATCTTCATTCCACTGAGGAAATGCCGACTGGGAGAGAGCAGTTTGCAGCTGTGGTTTATCATGCAGAATGTTTGTTGCAAAATACATGGATTATTTTTTAAAGTGGTTTGTTTAATGTTTATTTTATTTACAGCAAATTACATTTTATTTAACCACGATCATTATGCGAAAAGTATGAAAGCACAGCTTTGTTTCTTGGGAAAAAAAAAAAAATGTACCCTTCAGTGAAGATTGTATTGCATTTCTTGCATAAGGAATGTTAACCTTGAAGGTAAAAACAATTCCCTTCTTGCCTTTTTGGTCCCATAGAAGCCCACCTACTGTAATTCTCTGACTATGTGTACTCAGACAGCAATGGCAGCTGGATCAGCCCTAGCTATTCACAAGATAAATCACTTCCTATGTTATATAGAATGATTAAAGGACAAGTCACCAGGCTGAGCTTGGGGGGGGGGGGGACTCATTTACTGGCAGCAAAGGAGACAACCAGCATTTTATGACTAAATCTCTAAACTGTCTTCATGGACCAACACAGAGCCAGTTAACTATAATTATGTTGACTTTCTTGAATATTGTAACAGTTCTGTCTTTCAGTCTTTTATTGTATAAATATATGTTACTGCTGTGATTGTCTCTTTTTTAAGTTGTTCAGAACCTAGAAAGTCATAATTGACTCAAAATTATTTAGAACCAACTCCTCCTTCTCCTTACCTTTATATGCTCCCATCCTACCTGCCCTGTCTTTGATCTGTCTGTTCCATAGAGGACTTGGGGACATGCAGCAGGGTAGGAAGGCAGTGAAAGATGGAGTCTTTGCAGGCACAGGGTGAAGCTCTCTTTATGTTCTTATCTTGTCCAGCATAGGTCCTATTGGAGCTTCTCCTAGCCTCTAGAGGCTGTCATCTGCAGCTGGGGATCATGCAGGCTTTGAAGATCTTGTGGTGCATACCTGCATTGCTTTCCAAGGACAAAAGAGCTCCAATGAACCATCTCCTTGCTGGGATAAGCTGTTATTATGAGGCTTTGGAAACTGGCTAGGTAGGAGGGGATTATGCACTTTTCTTTTTTGAGGCAAACATGATCAGGTCCTGAAGCTCAGATTCAGGCCCAGCAAACTTCACTGTAATCTTAAATTGAAACACCTATAGATTTTGGATGGAATTGAAGAATATTAATGAACTTACAGGCTTGGAGCCTTTAGTGGTTTCAAATGTCAGATGTATTTCAAAACTTTATGCTTTTGTTTTGTTTTTTAAAAAGGTAGAGGGCTTCTTTCATTTCTTATTGTTTTGCTCATCCCACTTCTACAAAACGAGAACTCAAAGATGTCTCCTAAGTCCATTCTTAGCTTTCTGAATTGCTGCTTTTCTCAGTCTCACTCATACTTCAGTCTCCTTTGTTTTCTCTCATGCACAGACCTCACTTCTTCCCTCCCACTTCCTAGACAGGCAAATGAGAATGAGTCATCTTTTCCAGCCATTACCTTGGGCTATCTTAACTTAGATAAAGAGACCCATCACCAAAACATAAAGGCTATCAGCATTCTGGCCAAGTCTACTCACAAAAATCTGACAGGAAACCCATAATATGTGCAATGTAGAGGGGTTTTTTTAAAAAAAAATTAACCCCCCCAGTCCCAATGACTGCTGAGACCTGCTTAGGTTTATACAAAGAGCAGATTTCTTTAAAACAACAACACCCATCTTTAATCCTTTGAACAACTGACCCTTAAATCACATCACAAACTCATAGTTTTCAAGAAATCTTGCCATGTGGGCATCTGAGGACAATGCATATAGTGAGTAAAAGAAATGAGAAAATGAAGAAATGGGGAGAAGAGAAATTGACCAAGGTGTAAGGGAGAAAAATAAAACAATTTTCAATTGTCCATGTGAGCAACAGAGAGTAAAGAAATGTAGCTTACTGAGTACACAACAAATGAAAGCTTGCACTTATTTGTTAATTCATTAGGTTGTTTTTTTTAAAAAATAAAACACCCTAAACTATGACTGTGCATATCCAAAAACCGAATGAACCCTTATTGAGATAAAGCATAGTCTTCATTTCTTGTGGATGGGCGTCCTAGTTGTGTCCTGCAAGCAAGTCTGCTGTACAAAAGATAAGCATGTTCCATGTGCTGCTTTTTCTTTGGCTGTTCCTCCCACCTGTGCTATTTTGTGAAGAAATAAATCCCAACACTTTCACAAAAAAGCAGGCTTGTTTTACTGGCAGACTTTCAGCTTCTTGCTTCCCAGAAGTAACTAGCGTTTGTGGCAGTCTTCTTTGATTCTAGCAGAAATCCCAACAGAAAAGAGTTACTGTTGGATATGTAACAATACAGAGTCCTAGTCTGGGGTTTTAGGAACATTCCCTCTTTACTTGTATGTCCTTTCATTGCCACTGAAAACCGAATGGCCAGCTTCTCTGAGTAATCCCCAAGTAAGACACAGAATAAACCCAGTCGCTCTACTCTGACCATTGACTTAACTGGACATAACCTTGCTTTTTTGGGAGCCACTTCCCCCATTGTGAAGCACTTTTCTAGGGCCCAAAATGATGTGACCTCACACATGGACAGTACCTTAGCCCTGTGCCCCAGTTTTTTCAGAGGAGAGCCCTTTGTAGGACAGTCCTCTATTTTAACATATTTTCCATTTCAAGGATAGGGAACCTGTGGCTCTCCAGGTGTTTGTGTACATCTCCCATATTCCCAATATTTAAAAATGTGCATTAATGCATATAAATTATAACAAGCAAACTTTACGCAAATCTTTGTTCTCTTTTGTCCTATTTTTCTCGGTAATACATTTCCTTTGGAGGGGTGATGCATAATTGGCAACTGTAATGGGTAGTCAGGTTCTAAAAGAAAATTGGCATCAACCAGCAGAAAAATCATCAAGCTATAGACCATATGTGCTTAGATGGCATGAAGTCATTGACAGTGGGGAAGGGGACAAGAGTCTTTCCTGAATGCTCCCTTTAAGAGACTGATTGGCAGTAGTCCTTTGCCTTCCCAGAAAGCACATGAAATTTCTCCAGATGCTATAAAATATTTCCAAATGAGACTTACTGCTTCTTTTCCTAACAAGTGCAACTACGTCTGCATACATGCCAGACCTTTAAAGCACATTCAGTGCACATTCTACCCCCACAGAGCTACAAATCCCAGCAACAAACTGCAGTGCCTAGAATACTTTGAAGGGAGATATGGGCTTCAGATATGCTTTAAAGGCATAGTGCCTATGCAAAAAAATAAAATAAAAATAAATGGCACTGAATGGCCATGATAAAAGATTTTACACAATGTTTCTCAAATTATAGTCTATACAACAGAAGAAAGTTCTGAAAGCTTTTTCTGAGCCAATGAAATGTGGAAACAGTAATGCAAACCTGCTACCTAGCAACGCTTCCCTTTACTCTTATACACTTGTACTCAGACTTTGCAAGCTACATTGAGCTGATCTGCATGTCATACTTAGCCAAACCCCTCCCAGAGAGCAGATCACAACCATTTCCTTCTTGCCCGGAGCATGAATGCTCATACATTTGCACCAAGCTTGGTTTAGTGTGATATCCAAACCAGACTGCTGTCTCCCAAAGCAGTTGGTGTTCATTTCCTTGAAAAAGGGTCTCCTGAAATGATACTTACAACAAGCAGTTATGTGTAAGAGAACTGGAACCTGCAACAAAACATTGCAATCTGTATAGGCTGGTTGGGTGGGACTTCCTGACTTCCTGTCACTGGTGCTGCTTACTGAGAGGGGAGGGGTGATGTTGGCGCAGTGCAAACACACTTATGGGCATGCCTGGTTGGCTCTACCAGTGTGTTTGTACCATGCTGGCATTGCCACTGCTTCCCCCTTTTCCTCTCAGTAAGTCACAGTAACACTGGAGGTCAAGTAAGCACCTGACCACACCAACTGCTACTGATTGCAATATATCATCGTCCCATAGAGTTACTTATTAGGGTTCCAGCTAGCAGGGTGAGTGGGTTGTTCTTTTTTGTATGTGTTTCTGAAAACTTCAGAGTTACTCCTAGCACGCTGATACCCCCTTCCTCCTCAGCTGCCATGATTTGGCTACAGTCTTGCAGGCACTAGCCAACTGAGCTAACTATTGAAGGAGTGGGGAATAACAAGCTTGGGTTCATTTCACCAAGTTGAATCCAAAGGTCACCTTCCTGTGACAGTAGGTGCTGTTGCCTTAGTGAACTTTTTGACTTTTCTATAAAGAAATAAATACAAAAAATGTGTGATGTGGAAAATCTTGTTTGGAACGCATGGGAGTTTCAAAAACAGTTTGTGGTGCATCATGGGAAGATGTTGTTCAAAGGGGAAAAAAGGTCCTGCTGAGTGCATAGAAGCCCTTGGGTATGCCTGGATTAGTTTGCTCTGGATTGCAATCAATATGGTTAGGTTTAATCATGTATTCCCATTCCACTAAAATGTAAGGCATCCCACTGGTGGCAAAAAATTGGACACATGGTAAAGTGGTTTGCAAGACAGTAGTGATTTGTTGAATCCCAATCATATATAGATATATAAACATTTAATCTCTTTAAATATAACCTAATTAATTTTCTGCTCTGGCACTTCATGTGTTGTTTCAAAATTATAAGATGATATTTTACCACACTACCTCTTTTAAGATTAAAAGATGGTATAGCCTTAGAAATCAATATTGCTTTGGGGAGGTTAGACATGCTTTCATAATATCTCACTGCACAGAATATATGAGGATGGCCACAGAAGAACTCTCTTTAATCTTCACACTAGGTTATGTCTTTGATCATCTATTAACTGAGACTATAGTATATTAACTTTCAGCTGAGTCAAGATAAAAGGTTTATGTGAGAGAAAAGTTTTCTTCTTTGCTATTCAGCACTCTTGGATATTAATAACAAGCAATATATGAACTGTCTCTAGATATAAACAATGAAGGCTACAGAGAACAAACTTTCAAATACGTTTTTCTGCATAGGTTTATCATGTCTAATATATTAACAGAACTGCATCTCAAGTGTTGAGTAACAAAAGAATACTAAAGAGGAAAAGAAGGAGCTGTGAGACTTTTTTAAAAATAAATATATGGGAGCAGGTACAATTACATATTTTTATTCTCCCCCCCCCAAAAAAAAATTCCAAAAATAATTCAGCACTGGAGATACGCAAAATAATAATAATAATAATAATAATAATAATAATAATAATAATTCTATACCTCCCTTCATCCGATAAAATTAGGCTATTCCTGCCCAGATAGGGATGCATCTGGGCTACCAGCCAAAGCGGATGGAAGGCACTCCATGCCATCAAGGCCACCTGAGCCTCACGTGACAGCAATGGGTCCAGAAGTACCCCCAAGATGCATACCTGCTCCTTCAGAGGGAGTGTAACACCATCAAGAGCAAGCCACCTCCCAGTATAGGGAACCACTATCTAAAAGTGCCTCAGTCTTATCTGGATTGAGAACCGTCCAATCCATTACTAGGGCAAGACAATAGTTCAACACATCCATATCTGCAGATATAAAGGAGAAGAAGAGCTGTCTGGCATCAGCCTATCCCTGACAACATACTCCATCCATCAACCTCTGAAGGTGGACCATCCCAATAGGTACCCTAACTCTGCAGAAGAGAAAAGTTGCTTAAAGCCCAAATTTCAGCAGGAAGGGATCTGACCATTACAACGGACTGATGTCAATATCCTCTACTTTCAGGTCACCCTCTTTCTGCCCAGTTGAGAAAGCAAGGTCCAAAGTGTGGTGTTGGGCCGGTGACATGTTGGGACAGCCCCATGGTCACCATGGCTGCCATGAAGTCCTGAGCCACACCAGAGCCATCCTCATGGATGCTGAAGTTCCCCAAAACCAGGTGTCTGGGAGTCCAACACTGCCTCAAGACCAGCTCTGTTAGCTCAGGCAGGGAGACTGCTGGTGCAGTGAGGTGGGCTGCAAAGGACCAGAATCCCCAATCTGTGCTGATTGTTCAATGCCAGGAACACACATTCTAGATCCCAACACAACTGAACAGAGAGCCTGAAAGAAGGGAGAGTATTTCTATAGACCAAAACAACTCCCTCTCCCCAAGGTTAGCTCCATGATTTTAAGATAAAAGTCAGGAAGACAGATGATGATGATTACAATTTGTGTACTGTCCTCCACAAATTTTCACAGCAAACAAACAAAAACAAAAAACAGAATAAAATCACAAAGTACATAATAAATACAAGAACAGAACAGAACAGAAGTGCCTGCCCTCCCATTTCCTCCTATTTTGAGGCAAACAAGACAACCCAATTAAAACTGACTCATGGTTGGGGATTGGTTAACACATGACCTGCCCAGATTTCGCATCTCAGCACTTGATACTTTGAAGCTGAGATCCATTTAAAAAAGCATTGTGTTGGAGGTAATGTGAGATAATACTAAAGTTCTATGGAATGTGTTAGATGAGAGCTCATATGTGTCAGTAGAACACCCACTAGGTGAAAACCTTTAATACGCTGAGCTCTTCTCTGTATTTTATTCCTGAAACAATATTTTTTAAAAAAATGCCTTCAGATGAAAACATATTTGGAGTCACATCAGCTGTGCACTTACCACAACTCTAAGCATTGTTTTTTCTATATGTGTAAGGTAGACTTCTGCCTCAGCTACACATAGTGCACAAAGATTGTACAAGACATCTCAGTACTTAGCTACAAAAACTTAAGTTTTAGTAGTTTCATGTGACATTATGTTTTAGAATAAAATGGGCACATGGACATTTGGTGAAAGTTACTAGCTTCTCACACACCCTAAGAAAATAATGTCTAGAGTGATGTACACAAGAGTGAAATAGTGCCTATTCAACATGTAAGCAACTCTCCTTGGCAAAGGAGGGAGAGGAGCACATACTTAGTTTTTATGTTATAGTTCCACCTGCCCCTGGAAAAAAAAAAAATAGCCCACATTACAGAAAGGCCAAACCACATTCTCATCTCATTTGGAGTGTTTTGTGAGTGTTTGCTGCAGTGATTTACTGTGAACAAAACTAAGAAGAAATAGCTGAGTGCATGCACCCATCTCTTGAGCATTCTTCATTAGCTCTTTTGGATCATGGCCAAATGTATTTTGGGCTGGTGCACCAGGCAGCAATGTTAAGCGCAAGCTTGCACTTGGAATTATGTTCTGTTGAAACCAATGTGACTTAAGTGGTTTCTTCCAGCTGTTACTAAGAGCCTTAAACCCACAAAGGCTCAGGGCCACCAGTTATAAACCATCACACTAGGAACAAGGACAGAAGGTGCTTTCAGACAGGAGCTTAGTTTACAAATGAGTCATTGGCATTTTTAAAAACATATTGCATTCTGTTTGGGTAAATCTGCATTAAATGGGAGGGACGGATGGATGGATGGACTAGCCTTTTGATGTCAGCATTGCCATCTAGATGCCTAAAAAAGAACTCGCATGCATGAGAAACCCTGATCCTACAGTAAATACGCATCTGAAAATACCCTAACACTCAGGTACCTTTATTCCATTCACAGTGTCAAAGGGTCTTAGTATAGTTAAATCTGCCTCTTTATCAGTCAGGAGGCTGTCAGCTCTGACAGTTCCCTGAAAAAATAATTAAAAACCATGGCACAGAACAATGATTAGAAATATGCCACTGGGGTACATATTGTCTAGATTGCTGGACTTCCGGAAGCGGCGCGAAGGGTAATGGCTGCCCTTTCCTAACCGGGAAGGGAGCTCCGCTCGAGAAAGGGTCGTCCGCTACGGCGAAGCGGAGACCCACAACGGAAAACCGCAGGCGGCAGAAGCCTGCGGTCCTGGGACCCGGCGGGCGCCAGTAGCAGCCCCCAAAACGTTGAAGGAACCCCGTAAGGGGCTCCGGATCGTGGAGGAGGCTGCGGCGCTGAGGGTCGTTCCGCAATCGGCGGAGTGAAGCCGCGTAGCTGTTGCCAGTGAGCGCTGACCTTTCTTCCTGAAATTTTTGCTTTGAAAACAACAACCCGTGAGTAAATAATTGACTTTATGCAATTTGGAACTTTAAAGCATTAAATTTGGCTGAAAGCGGAGTGACGAAAAACAGGAAGTCCGTCTTCCGCTCTCATTGAACTTGAACGCAAAGAGCTGGAGGAGTGAAGGCAAAGAGAGACCTTTTAAACTATTTGATCTGAGCACCCATTGAACTTTATCTTAAGTGGAATAACAATTTCATGTACTGGACTTTATGAATTTTAGCTGCATGGGGATACCTTTCTTCTCTTGGAGCTACATTTTAACTAAAAACCCCAGGTGCTGGAGCTGCCTGAGAAATTGAGCTGTCAGTTTGCAGTTTGCAGTTTGGATACTTTGAATCTGAACTTTGAAACAATCTGAGAGAGTCTGAACTTGTTACTCTGAGGCATTTGGATTACCAGTTTGCACCATCAGAAACACTGTTGCTGTATTAAACCCTAACTCTGCTGAAAAATTTTTTTATTGAAGGTTCTTGGACTTAGAAATCTGACTTTATTTTAACTGAAATTGATCTCTTCCTTGAAATATTTTAAACTCCCCCTAGAGGATTTGGGACTTATAGCAGTGACTCTTATTTTACTTTCCTTTTCCCGGCCCTCTGTTGACTGTTACCATCTGGGCTGCTGCTTTCTCATGGGAACAACTCAGCTTGACCTTGACTTTTAGATAACTTTGGAATGAGTGGTGCAAGAAGGAGAGGAAGAACTAAACAAACAACTTTGACAACTTTAACCGCAGCCTCACAGGCACGTAGATCATCTGTGCCTACTTTGCCTTCTGAGGAGGAAGCTGCCTCTCTGCCACGGGCAGGGGAGGGAGAAACTGAGGAATTACAATTGGAAGATATGGCCTCAGGGGCAAGCACTGCTATTTTAGAGAAATTTTTTGAAAAATTAGAATCTTTGGACAAGAAAGTAGAATCTTTGGACAAGAAGGCCGATGAGCAAACATATAAAATTGACCAAAACACAGAATGTTTAAATAAATTATCTGGACAAGTTGCACAGAATACTCAAGCAATTGGAGAATTGAAGGAGGCTGCAGGGGAAAATCGGAAATTGGCTGAAGATACCAGCCAAAAACTTGAAAATCTAGAACAAGAGGTAAGACCACTCTGCAAACAAGTAGGTGAACACCAGACCTATCTATCTATGATTGAACTGCGGAACCGGGAGAGCAATTTAAGGATAAGAGCAATACCAGAAGTGGAAGAAGGCAACCTAGCTGAGTTTTTGACCAAAGAATTCTCCAAATTTTGGAGCTTAGAGGAAAAGGATTTTAAAATTGTTTCAGCTTTCAGGCTTGGAAGACTTATAAAGAAAGAGAAGCCCAGAGACTGTTTGATAACATTGAGGTCAAAGGAGGAAAGGGACATATGGAGGCCAAATGGCCAAAATATTGGGAAATATTAGAAAAAGATGGAGACAATTGGAAATTGCAGAGTTTGGAGAAAATGAAGGATAAGGTGCGAGACTGGTTACATTATGCTCAGATTAAAGAAGTTTTTAAAAATGACAAAAAGTTAGGGTTCCAGGTGGAGAAATCGAAGTTAGAAACAGAATTGTTAGAACCAAAGACCAAGGTACTATCTAGAATGTATAACTTGCTGCTAAAATGGAATACACAAGACGAAATGGTTAAATCGGCCATGATAAAATGGGCACAGGACATTGGGCATAACATTATGTTTGAGGACTGGGAAAGGTTGTGGACCACTGGGCTGAACTTCACCGCATGTAATGCTCTGAAGGAAAATGTAATGAAAATGATATATAGATGGTACATGACCCCAGTTAAACTTGCCAAAATATACCATTCGTCTGATAATAAATGTTGGAAATGTAAAGAAAATGAAGGAACATTCTTTCACCTCTGGTGGACATGCCCTAAGGTGAAGGTCTTCTGGGAAATGATATATAATGAGCTGAAAAAGGTATTTAAGTATACCTTCACAAAGAAACCAGAGGCCTTCCTTCTGGGTATTGTCGGCCAGAAGGTGTTAAAGAAGGATCGAACATTTTTTATGTATGCAACAACGGCAGCAAGGATTCTCATCGCAAAAAACTGGAAAACTCAAGATCTACCCACACTGGAAGAGTGGCAGATGCAGCTGATGGACTATATGCAACTGGCCGAGATGACTGGCAGAATCCGTGATCTGGGAGAAGAGAAGATGGAGGAAGACTGGGAGAAATTCAAGATGTATCTACAAAAACATTGTAATTTGGTTGAATGTTAAGAAGGATGCTACATTATAAAAAATTGGCCACCACTAAACTAGATTTAAATTTGATGATAAGTGAGACTAAAGAAAATATAAAATTTTTTGGAAGAAGTGCTAGATTATATTTGAATGAGTGGACATGAGATTGTAAACAAGTTGATAATTTGTTTGGAAAAAAATTTTAACGATGTAAATGGGAGCGGGAGACGTGAGGGAGTCCAAAGAAGTGATGAAATTGTTGTGATAGAAGTAAGATCGTTTATTATTTGTGCATTTATATTTAAAAACTTTAATAAATATTTATATATATATAAAAAAACATATTGTCTAGATTGCTACCCTGCCTGAATACCATAAGGTAACTTATGTCTCAAGGATTATTCTTGAGAGTGAACCTTACAGCATAACCATCCAATAGCTCAAGTTTGTTCAAATACTTCATTTCTTTATTCGCCAGCAGTGAAATCCTATATGTTGTTGTTGTTTAGTCATGTCCGACTCTTCATGACCCCATGGACCAGAGCACGCCAGACACTCCTGTCTTCCACTGCCTCCCGCAGTTTGGTCAAACTCATGTTCGTAGCTTTGAGAGCACTGTCCAACCATCTCATCCTCTGTCATCCCCTTCTCCTTGTGCCCTCCATCTTTCCCAACATCAGGGTCTTTTCCAGGGAGTCTTCTCTTCTCATGAGGTGGCCAAAGTATTGGAGCCTCAGCTTCAGGATCTGTCTTTCCAGTGAGCACTCAGGGCTGATTTCCTTAAGAATGGATAGGTCTGATCTTCTTGCAGTCCATGGGACTCTCAAGAGTCTCCTCCAGCACCATAATTCAAAAGCATCCATTCTTCAGCGATCAGCCTTCTTTATGGTCCAGCTTTCACTTCATGGATCACTGCCTTATCGTGGTGAAGGGGCTTGGATAACTCAGAGAAGCTATGAGCTATGCCGTGCAGGGCCACCCAAGACGGACAGGTCATAGCGGAAAGTTTTGACTAAACGTGATTCACCTGGAGCAAGAACCAGCAAGCCACTCCAGTATCCCTGCCAAGAAAACTCCATGGACGAAATCCTATATAGGTGTACTCAAAAGTTAATTGCAATGAGTTCAACAGAATGTATTCCCAGGTAGGTGTGTATAGGAGTTCTCTGTTGCTGATAACATTTCTAGAGAAACTTGTCTACTACAATCTCAATATATTTAACACAAGACATGCAATAGTGTCAATAACCAAAGAAAGAACAAAGTAACTACATTAACAGTAACAAGTCTTTATCATAGTACTTTCCAGGAAGATCCGCATTTCATGGTCATAAACAGCTTTCTAAATTAGTTCATTCTTGTGAATATGAGTTCATTCTACACTGATGGTAATGGAGTCTGCATTTTAAGTACAAATAAAGAAAATACCCCGAGAAAATTCTTGATAGCTGAGACTATGGATGTTTTCGAGCAATTGTACTTAAATTCTTTTTAACATATAATCGCAAATTCTTTTACTTTAAACTCAGCAGTGGCTAAGAATTAAAGAGACAATTAAAAACCAAACATGATCACAAACAGCATGGTGGAAAAAATACAACATTAACACAGCGCACAACGTCCCTTTTATTACTACAACATTACATTCCTTCTGGGAATGTATGTTAATGAAAAGTCTTCCTAGATACGCAATACTTTGAAAATCGGAGGGTGTTTTTCCTTTCAGAGGAACAAACCATCTAAGAAACAGTATGTATGATCTTTGAGGGAGATTATTTAATGGATTTTATTTAGGTCAACAAACATTATTTGTAAAAGTAACACAATTAAGGAAAAAATGAATACCAGTTGACATATAAATTTGTATTTGTTGTAATGGCATTCAAATACCAAGAGTATATACTCACAAACAGTTTCCAGCCACAATTGCCACCAATGATTCTGTGTTAGCTCTAAAGGGGAGGAAATGTGTGAGTAACTGCTTGTCGGTAGGTGATTTGTGCAATTTAGACCCCTACATAATTGGGGGTCAAAGTTACATGAAGTATCGATGTGTTAGCTCCCCTTTGTAGATGTTTTGAGCAGACATGTGGCATTGGGGGTGTAATGTTTTGGTAGTTTTGACGAGAGACATAAAACTGACCACTGTTCTCCATGTATGTGTTCTGTGAATGAGTAACATCTACAGGGACTACAGGGACCATAATTGTTTCTTGCTTTGTTTTTACTTTCATTATTTTGTTAAGTTATTGTATAGTTTGTATTTTGATTTAATGCTGTATTGTTTTTAACACTCAATTGGGAGGCACCCAGAGTGGCTGGGGAAACTCAGCCAGCTGGGCAGGTATAAGTTATAAATTTATTATTATTATTATTATTATTATTATTATTATTATTATTACTACTACTACTACTACTACTACTACTACTTGCACGCATGCATGAACAGATAGAGCGGCACAGGCAGAAATTTCATTTCATTTCATATCTCTTTAGTCAGTTTACAAAGTCTGCCAGTCACCCTGTTTAGAAGTTTCAAGGGACATACATGTGTAAACCAAGCTCTCTCTCTCTCTCTCTCTCTCTCTCTCTCTCTCTCTCTCTCTCTCTCTCTCTGGTTTCGGGGAATCAAATCCCTTCCATAGTGGCAGCCAAGAATCAGAGAAACGATAAAAATTCTCCCCAAGCAATTCATTCAATAATTCACAGAGAGCAATGAGGGAATGCAGTCTTCCCTAAATAATGGTGTTGTTCCAAATAAATCCCACCCTCTACATCTCCCCTATTCTACGTCACCCTGCGTTGGCTAATCTGAGTTTTCTGCCTCTGAGATCTCTCTTCTCCTACCCTCAATGCATGCCTGGTCCGGGGTGGTGGTGGTGGTCATGAATGCTTTCCAAGGACACTGAGTCTGTCAGCTGTCTCTCCCCTGGTGCTTCTTCTTCCTGCTGTTCCTCTTCCAATATCTCCCAGCTTCTGCCCTCTGCAGCCTCTGAACTATGCCCTTCTGCAAACTACTGTTCTAAATCTATACTGTCCTGTTCTCGGGAAGGTTCAGGAAAAGGGGGGGCACCATTCCTCCTCAGTCCAGCCCCTATAGCGTGTATGTGTAAAATTATGGTTATAATCATACACCCCAGGAATGGGAGGGGGTATTGGTTTGATTTTGTTCTTGTTTTTATTATGTATCTTGTATTATTTTTATTGTAATTTTATGTTGTGAACTGCCCTGAGATCTATGGATGAATGGTGGTATACAAATTTTAACAACAACAATGTATTTTTATTAGCTAGAAAACAGTGCCCTTCTGAGGGACTTCCGGGTTAGCGCCATCGCCTAGTGGCAGATTCCCTCCGAGCTCCAGAGGGAATCGGCTCAGTAGGGATCGGGTTCTGCCGCGCCGGTGACGCGGGGACCCTTAAAAACCACAGGCGCGGATGCCTGTGGACTTGGTGAGTCGGTGGGCACCATTAGCGCCCCCCGACCTGCAAAGGAGCCTTTTTAAAGGCTACAGAACGGGGGACGGGGAGCGGCGCGGTGCTGAGAGTCTTCTGCTTCCCCTGCTGAGTGAAGCCGCATGCCATGGACGGAGAGCGCTGTCTTTTTCCTTTGAACATTCGGACTGAAAGCAACAACCCGTGAGTAATACGGAAATTGGACTTAAAAGGGAAATTTCTTCTTTTAAATTCGGCACGATCGGGGGAGGTGTAAAAAGGAAGTCCGCCCCCCCCTCGCCTTGTAGATAATTGAAAGCAAGGACTAGACAACTAAAGTTGAGAGAAAAATAAAAAATTTCCTTCCAGTAGCACCTTAAAGACCAACTGAGTTAGTTCTAGGTATGAGCTTTCGTGTGCATGCACACTTCTTCAGATACCATGTATCTGAAGAAGTGTGCATGCACACGAAAGCTCATACCTAGAACTAACTCAATTGGTCTTTAAGGTGCTACTGGAAGGAAATTTTTTTTTTTTTTTTTTTTTGACCATGGCAGACCAACACGGCTACCTATCTGTAACTAAAGTTGAGAGAAACATCTTTGTCTTTTTTGAAGAAAAATTATTAATTTCGTGATTGGACAGTACAACTAATTTTGCTGGAGGATAAGAGTCGATTTGGAAAGTTAAAGTGTAACCCCCCGAGACCCGGGAGTGATCCATGAGAGAGCCTGTCAAAAAGATACAGAAGACTTTGACAGCTGTCAAACTAGCTGTCAAAGTTGGGGAATAAAAGGAAACTCTGTTTCTGGTGACTCTGCTGGTTAGATTTTCTTTAATTTGGATACAAATTGTTGGGAACAAAGGAAAATAAGTCACATTGGACTTTTGGATTGAAACTGGAAAGATACTAAGTAAACATAATCCCCCTAGAGGGGATTTTTGAGACATTGCAAGAAATGGCTGCAAGTGGAAAATTACTCACTGAGCTGAATAGAACCTTCTATCTCCTGGGAAAGCTCCAGGAACTCCAGGGAGAGCTCCAGGACCAGAGCGATATTTTGACTACAAGGGTAATAACATTGAATGAAACAGTAAATAATCTTACTGGAACAGGAAGAGACTTGACACAAGTCTTTGTTGTTGAACCAAAAGCCCTTGAAGTTGGAACAGAAGCTGTTGCAGCTGGGAAGAAGAAATCTGATAAATCTGAGAAAGTGGTACAAGAGATATATGAGGATTTGGTGGAAAATGAAGGTGAAGCTACAATGTTGTGGAAGATCAAGCTAGACCAGAGGCCTGGTAGCATAAATTTGATTAAGATGGAAGTTGGAGTTTTTGGGACATATAGATTTAAAAGATTTAAGAAACAAAATTTGAGCTCCACTCTTAAATACAGAGGCCTGCTTGGAAGAAAAATGGACATTATTGGGACAGAGCTTCTTCGAGAGTTGGTGTTGAATATAAAGGACTGCCAAAAAAACTGGCAGAGAGAAATTGAGAGAGGTCCAAGAGCCTCGGAAGTTTGGGATCCAGGTTGAGAATAGATGAACTAATGGACATTGGTTTGGGGATCAAAACCGGGAAAGGGAGGGTGGGATTTGGGAATCCAAAGGGTGTTAAAACATAATTTGTTAAGTTCTTTTTTATATATATTTTTTGCAACTTTATGGAATGTGGGAAAATCGTGGAAGGGAATTTTGGGTCGACTTTAGGAAAAAGGTTTAAGATTAAGTTAAAATTGAGTTTTTTTAAATTAAATAGATATAAGGTTCTTTAAAATAAATTGAGGAATGGAAGAAAGAAGAAAAGGAAAATAACAGCATGATTTAAACAAATTATTAAGTTAAGGTTGAGAAATAAGATAAGAACTTGCTGAGCGGATAACATAAACTGGAATACAAGAAGGGGAGGGGGGAGGAGGTCTGAGAAATAAGGTGGAGGAAAATAAGGTTTTTAAATATTATGTGTTTTTTAATTGTTCTCTTTTTTGATATTTTTCTTTTTTGTTCTTTTAATTTTTGTTTTTTGTCTTTGTATTATTTGGAAAATTTCAATAAATATTAATATATATATAAAAAAAAGTGCCCTTCTTTTACTCCCATTTGACTAGCTTACTACAGAGTAACACAATAAATATACAAATGAAGTGATAATCACAGCCATCTCTACATCTTGTATTTTAATGCAAAAATATATGTATCTTTTGTCATCTAAACACATTGTTCTGAAAAGCCCTTTCAGTCTCAGTTCAAATTGTCAGGTCTCGGTGTTCTTTTTCTCTCTGTTCCTGTCTTTTAGTAGAGTACTCTTAAAAACTAACACAGTAATTTTCCTTGGCTTTCGAAGTGGTGGTGATGATATAATAATTGACTGGAATTGCTTCCTCTTCATTCTAATGGCCTTCTGAAGTCCTTAATATATTTTGTACAGAGATAGAAAGATGTAGATTTGGTGCAATTGGCACAGTGGTGACCAGAAGTGAACATTGAAAACATTCAGGACGCCACCTACATATACAGGCAAAACATCTGCAGTGCAAATTAAGCAGATCTTCTTTACACCACAGATACACTATTATTTCAAGTCTGATTCAATAATGCTACTTGGCAGGAATCCAGATTCCCAGCTTGATAACACACTAAGCTTAGCTAATTAAAAAGGTGGATTTATTGCAAAAACAGATAGCTCCGGAGGGCTCTAACAAAGCCTCCAGTACCATTACTCAAGATGACCCTTCTGAAGTCTCTTTCCAGTATCTACAAAAGATATTGAACTTTCACCTCTTACGTCTTTTGTTTTGCTTCCTATCTAGCAGCCCTTCTATTCGTCAGCATTTCAGACTGATTGGATTAGTTCCAGCCTCTCCGTGCTCTGACAGATTGTCTCCTTCCCTGTTCCTGCCTGTTTGAGCTTCCTGAGAGCTTTGGCTGGATTCCAGCCCGCTTTCAGTCATTCCCTTGGCAACTGGCATTCCAAGGGGTGGAGGAGCTGCACTGTGCACTGTTCACTGATCGCTGTTCAGCCTGTGTGAGATCTAACCCTCTCTGTTATGCAGCAGGCTGTTAAGTTCCACTAGGAGCTGGCTCATTCCTGACACTACTGGAAAAGGCTGCAATCTAAAGGGATTCTATATGTATACAGGTGAGAAGTGTTTGCAAAAGTAGCTATTCTGATTTTCCATCTTTATTCTTTCTCTCATTTTTTATTTTGTGCAGCACATCTCTCTACTGAAAAGGCGAGTCAATGTTAATTGTTACCAGTGGTTTGATTTTTCTGCTTTTTAAGTTTGAACTGTGAAAGTTTTGAAGAAAGTCCAATGTTCATATTTAGTGGCTAACCGAATGTGCATCTAGTTCCTTTGGATCACAGATTATTTTTTTCAGACTACTCTCACTTGGGAAAAATGATTTATCATGCAGGGTTTCAAACCACAATTTTTCCATTTGCAATATTTCTCAATGACATTGATCATGATCAATGGCAGTATTGATCAGCCTTCAGCCCTTCATTTCAAAATGTGTTTATTTGTACCAAGTTGTATTTAGATGAATAATGCACCCCCTATTCTCCAGAAAAAGCAAGGCTAAACTATGGAAATGTCAAGCAAAAGCTTAAAAAACAGTAAAAATAAAAATGAATTTAGGAGTGTGCCAGCAACCCAAGGGCTAGAATGCAGTACTCATTATTTAATGCACGATGCATCAAAAGTTTTATTCGAGATCTTTGCATTTCAAATAAGCACTGGGTAAAGATGAATGATAAGAAAAGTGTCACAAGATTTCTAGATTCAAGTGTACAGCAGAAACCTTGTGAACTGCTAAATATTTCCAGTGCCTATGGTGAGATATGATCATAGGAAGCACACCATTGGTCCATCTAGCTCAATATTGCCTGTACTGACTGGCATAATCTCTACAGGATTTCATACATCGTTATCTCCTATCTGAAGATGCTGGAGATCAAACGAGGACTTTCTTCATGCAATGAAGATGCTCTACCAGTGAGCTACAGCCCTTCTTAGTATCTGACTCACAGAGATCTAACAAAATCACAAAGAATCTTAAAAATAAGGGATCCTATCAAGAAAGAAACACACACAGAGAGATCCATATCTTTCCTAATTTGCAATGAAAAACTGTGTATCAACAATTACTTTGTTCAAATGTTGTAATCCACAGAATTATGTTCGCCCAGTTGCCCATGAGTGTGCAGAACAGAACATCATGTCTGTATTATTAAAGTAACAAATACCATTGAGAAGGTATCATAATTAATACCAGCTAGAATCTACTAATAAAGTAATGGGGAAAAAACTCAGTTCTACTTTCACACTTTGATCTCTGAACACTATGAGCAAAGCTGATGAAATTAACTTGGAAAATTATCTTTACTTTGGATCTGGTATTCCAATTATGTAATATTATTATTAGCTTTAGTGCAACTGCACATTTATTAGTTTCTTCAAAGTTACTTTAACAGATACGCCATCAAAGATGTATTAATTCTTGCCTTGAAGACATACTATATTCATCATTTCACCCAGAATGATTAAAATATATATGAGAATATTATTGTTGAGAACTAGTTTTCTACAGCTTGTGTTAACATCAGTTAAAATTAAGGTTACATCATAAATCTGTCATAACATTGTCTTCTTAGTTCCAACATCATATGTAATACTATTATACATTACAAAAGATTGAAAGACTGTGGTGATCAGAATATTGCTGCTAGGCTTTGGAGCCAACAGTTTAAAAAACAGACAAGGCTTATTTTGCTCTGCAGGTGGAATCTAAATAGGTTTAAATGGTTCAACATTATGTTCTGAGTTAGAATCTATATTCCATTTGTAGAATCATAAAATAATTGGATTTCTGAAAACAACCCTGAGCACAGTTGACTATGGTGGCTTATGCATGTGTAACTGGTGTGTGTATGATCTCATCGTCCTTCAGTAGGTTCATAAGAAACCTATTGATTTGAGAACACTAAGAAAAGGAAACTTAAATGTGAATTGTCAGGGAAGATGTTGTCCATTACCTGAGCAAAGTTTTATATGGCATCAAAGAATATAAGAACAAAACAATCTTCTATAATCTAGTAGAGTACATCCTTCCCTCCACAGACTTGACATATTTGACAGTTGTTGGAACTGCAAGATCTATAGAACTATTTGCTGCAAAGTTTGAAGGGGATAAAAAAAGGAGCTAAGTTTGAAGAGGAAAGGTTGTAGAATGAAGGTCTAGTATTTTTAACAATCAAGATAGACTTGCTAGAAAACCCTTCTCTCTATTGTGATCGTATAGCAGAGAAAATGTAGTTATAGTTGATGTCACGTCAAACAAATAAAGGTAGGAAGGAAAGTTCAATAAACTCTGCACCATGCAATTGCTTTAAAAATCTGAAAGCAGCTTTCAAAATGTTTTGTTCAACAATATCTTTACATGTACATTGAGTTTCTGTGAGTGGCTTTGGAACTCAAGGAATGTGGAAGAAATAGGAAATGCAAGGCTCCTCTCTTCTGACATTCCCCCCAGTGTATGAGCTGAAAGTGGCTGGTGATGATGGCGATGCCACACACACTCCCCTTCACACAATGTATAGCTGTGCCCACAAGATTTTTTATTTTAATTTAATTTTAATAACTTGCATCCTGCTTTTCCCTATTGCAGATGGACCCAAATCAGATCACAGATCACAAAATTAAAATCACGAAAACATCAAAACTACAAGACCAAAGTACAAAAAACAAACAAACATCTGGGGTGTTCCTCAGTGTATTGTTTTCAGCATATGTAGCAAATCTAGCAAACAGCACAACTTTTTGCATTAAGTTGGACAAAGCCGGTCGCTTGTGGCTATTAGTGCTCCACAAGGACTAATTCTCTGTCATTTGGACAGAGATGCGTCCTCAGACAGGTGCTCCATCCATAAGGGAGCACTAACAGAGGAAACACCAAGCTGAGGAAGCATCTCTGTCCCAATGACAAAACATCAAGCTAACATGTGAGTTAAGCTGCTGAATAACTAAAGGGTAAAGGTAAAGGTAAAGGTAAAGGGACCCCTGACCATTAGGTCCAGTTGTGGCTGACTCTGGGGTTGCGGCGCTCATCTTGCTTTACTGGCCAAGGGAGCCAGCGTACAGCTTCTGGGTCATGTGGCCAGCATGACTAAGCCGCTTCTGGTGAACCAGAGCAGCGTACGGAAATGCCGTTTACCTTCCTGCTGGAGTGGTACCTATTTATCTACTTGCACTTTGACGTGCTTTTGGACTGCTAGGTTGGCAGGAGCAGGGACCAAGAAACGGAAGCTCACCCCATTGCGGGGATTCAAACCACCGACCTTCTGATCGGCAAGCCCTAGGCTTTGTGGTTTAGACCACAGCGCCACCCGCCACCCACTTATTAAATAAAATCATCAGCTTGGATTAGCAAGAGCTTGTCTGGAGGGCTACATGTCTCCTATCCTTGCTTTACAGGAAAGAATACTGGAATATTGCTAAATAATATGCTACTTACTCAGTATACTGTCTCATTCTCTTTCTCTCTCTCTCACACACACATCCACAAAAACCTTCTTACCGACCTATCTCTCCATTTTTATTACTTGCTTTATTTACACTTCATAATGAACTGCCCTGCTTACCTCACATTTACTTGATTGAAACATATCCCTGATGTTAACGTAAGAAGAGCCAGACTGTCTTATGGATTTTCTTGATGCTTCATTTGCTTTGCACAACTCTTAAGACTGGTGTGTCCCCAAAGTGTAATACAGAGAGAACAATTAGCTTCCACATTCTAATCAATGCTAATATGAGCCAAAATGCGATCTCCAGGTTCTGCAGGTTACATTCTGCTGCTTCTAATATCGGTTTACACAGTCTCCTCTTTTTATTGCTCATCGTTCAAATGCGGGGTCTCTTCAGGCTAAGTGCTATAACCTTGTAAATAACTCAGAGCCTGACCTTACATTCCCTTAATGGCTCAAAACACCTGGGATGCAATCTTTTCTTAGTGTAAATAAGTAAGAACTGAAACATACTTATGTATACCAGTAGTTAATTTGATTCATTTATGGGTCACTTACACATGCAAAGCATTTACTCTACTGGAGCTGAAGACTGCACTGTTAGACAAAGCTGGCTGAATGCACCAGGCTGAGAACCTGGAGGAAGCACAAGCTGAGGCTCCAGGGCTAGGTCAATGGGCCTTCTGGGGTTCCACAACCATTAGCTCCCTGCTGAGTGGCCAAGAGGGAGTGGAAGGCTATTAATGCCGTATTGCTTGAGAGAGACCAATTAAGCTGGGCTGCCAGGGGAGAAGGAGAGGACAGCATCCACAAAGCCAACATAATGTGGCAGTACTCTGAGACAACCAGTCATTTAGCACAACATGGGTAAGAGGACATTGTAATTCTGCTGGAACATCTTTATATCATTTTTCTGCCACAGGCATGGCGAAACTGTTGCAATTGCTTTCTTACAGTTCAAAGTGTATAGGATAAGACTGCCAGTTTGCACTTTACAAAGATCTCATTTCTGGTCAATCACTGTGGATCTACAGCAAGTTTCACATCAGATTATGGAGCAACTGAATTTTCAGGTATCTTGCAGTTTTTGGTAAGCAAGACAACAGTGGAATGAGAGGTACAGTGCACTAGATGCCAGATTAGAAGACGATCTTTTCAAGGTTCTCTGCTGTTCAGGAGGTGTGTGGATGTGGGATCAATAGTTTGTTGACACTGCTTGGTAGTGGCTCTCCAGGTTTTAGGAAGAAATTTTTCCCCAGTCCAACCTGGAGACACCTGTGTCTGAACGCAGAGTCTTTCATATGCAAATCATATGTTCTTTTTCTAATCTACACCCATCAAGACACTTCTGTCTCTATTCCCTGTTTCTAAAATGTGTAATTCTTTCTAGATGGTTGGTTCTTCGACTATATACTCCATATTGTGACTTCAATTGTGATATGTATTTTGGCTTTCATATTCCTGAGTGATTTCCTTTGTTTGCATTTTTCATGCACCAAATAACATGGAAATTGTAATTTAAGGCACCAGGGAAGCACATCCTACCATCTTACATGTTATTTTTAGGTGTATATATATATATATATGTATGTAGCCATCTGCTGCCTTTTTTATATACATTTCAAGGCTTTTATATGTTATTTTCTCTTTTATGGTTTTATTTGCATAATGCCTAATAAAGGTTTGATAATGAATGATTTTTAGGTGAAACTTATGATCCATTGTTGACTTGCTCTTCTGCCTTCCCTTCCTCTTTTCCATTGGTGATGAGAGTTCTGCCTCCTGCCTCTCCTGCCGCAATGGCTGGTGCCATCACCAGGTACGTTGGTGGGAATGGAGTCCAGCAACCCATTACCTCCCAATAGTCCTCCTTCTTTGTTTAACTACATTTTGAGTAATGCTCCATTTTTCAACCAACTATACAACTCATGGTCTTTGGCTAAACATAAAATAAACCTGGATAGTTCTTTTTCATCTTGGACTATGAACTGAGCCAGGAAAGAATTGGAGTAGGGGCAGGAATAGGCCCAGTACAGAGTATGAGCAAACATCACAAATGTGCCAAATCTGTATCCACACTGGGTAATGGCAAGGCTCAGTGACATCACTCTTGTCTACTAAAAGTTGAAAATATATCTATGCCTGTATATCACAAGCTTTATTTACTAATGGGTGTATGTAAACACCATTCCAGAAAGCTACAGATGTTACCAAGATTTTTAATTTGTATTTTTATTATTGTAATAATTTTTTCTAAGAAAATTAAAAATATGATGCTATCATTTTGAGAACAACATTGCTCAGAACCTTTATCTCTTATCAATTGTGTTATAGTAACATTGTCTCAAAGTAATGCTGTGTACCACTGATTTTTGCCTAGCCCAAAGACATCAACTGGAAATTGAGAAAGAATACTTTTTAAGATCATGTTTGTAATTTAGCACCCCAACAACCTGTAGTTCATTGGACGGGAGGGGTTACAGGCACTTGCTTTTTGTCTCCCAAGCTCACTGCAGGCTGTAAAATAAATGGGATCCTCCTTAATGAGGGTCCTGGTTGCGCGCGGGCCCCTAAGCCACCTCCACTTAGAGAGTTGTTGCCAGGTGTGGCCCAAGCCGTTAACCGTTGGGCCCCGGGATCGTGCCGGGCTGTTTGGGCCAATCGGGGCAGTTGGCGCGATTCTTGGGGCCTATAAAAGCAGCAGTGCAGCTTAACTGGGGGAACTTGCATCACGCTGCCGAACACCCGCCCTCCCTCCCTAATTTTAGGTGCTGCTGCTTTGGCCTTGCTTTGGATTGGGTCGCCTGCTTTGGAGCAGGGGCTGGGTAGGAATTTTTCCATTTGGCAGACTGGATGTAGCCACTTGGTTTTTGCCTACCCCCTTAGCAATCATCACAACTTTGTAAGGTTTGGCGGTCAGGCATTGGCTTATTGAAGTGTGTGGGAGGGGAGATGCGGCCATCACCTGCCCCTCCATGAAGAAGGGTATTCCGGTAAAGGAATCTGGGGGTCCTGGATCTCGTCCGAAGTCTGCTTGAGGGGCTAGGGCCATGCCAGGACCACAGGAACCCCGGAGTGAGCTTCGTTGGTCTTCATCGATGTTGCTCCCTCGTTTGGTGTTTACCCTTCCAGACTTCCAGACAGAGAGGCAGGAGTCAGTTATAGTCTGTTGCCAATGCCTAAGCCAACACCGCTCACTTTGCTGTAATCAAGAAAGTTGTGGCCTAAATTTTTCCCAATAACTTAAACTAAAATTACATGTCAGTGTGAAGTTATTTCAGGGGAAGGGCTTGGGGGCCTTGGGGCGCAAATAAATATCCACACCACTAAGCTCAGCTTGGTGACCCTCACAGCACAGTTTCTTGTCCCCCACCCCCCTTAGCTCAGTACAGGTAGTACATTTTAAAAAGCAGCCACTGAACTCAGCTTGGCATCCCCGTCAGCTTGGAGATGAGTGACCACACAGCTCACCCTTCCCAAAGGCCAGCCCTGGATATATACACCTACTTGTTAGGTGTTCTGGGGCAGCAGTGGTGATCAAGTCTGCACATGAGGAATGCTTTGCCTAAGCACCCAGCTGCTAAGAGGCAATGGGTCTACAACACTTTTTCAAGCTGGACACTGACAAGGATGTCTCCCTTTTCCTCCCAAATCAACTCAAGTTAGGGTACCGCTGTCCAGTCAGCTAATGGAGAAGCTGGCCCTCTATTTTTATTCAGTTCATGACTGTCTGCTTGAAACAGGAGAAGGATTTTTGTAATATTTGAGTGATCAGATTTATTATCATTTCAGTACTTCATATAAAAAGAACTTTTGATTTACTAACCTGTGAAAACAGAACTGTGGAAACAGGCATAATTTAGGCTGGCAGCTTTCTTCATTAAAGTGGCATTTTAGTTTGGAACAAATGGCAAAAGCAAATGTGCTACCTAAGAAATAATGTGTCATCTTTCAGCATGGTAAGTGTGTAAAGTGGTTTTCCTTCAGAGTACTTCTCTTGATTTATAAAACACACCAAAAGAGCCTAAATCTTTTTTAAGGAATGTGCATGGCAGTGCTAAATAATGAGTCAACCATGTATAATAAAAATAAGCACTACGTGGCGGGGGCTGTTGCAAAACCATCAGTGAAGATTGTGTGTGTACACACACCTCTTTTTAAAAGTAATAATGCATTTCTAATTTTGATGTTATAATTATAGGCATTAAGACCAACAGCAACAGCACCTTTCCCCCAAAATGTTTAAAGTTTTGAACTTACTTTAACAATTTAATGGTGAGTACCGACATCTTTTTTTCTTAAAAAAACCTGCATATATAAAAGAATTGCAATATGTAAAGAACAGCATATCATATATCTGCATGAATGAATCCAACTGTACTTAAAGAGAACATGGGACCTTTGGAAACTCCAGCAGGAAACTACTGAATTACTGAACTGAGTTTATGGGCTTGGGTTTTATTTACACATCAGACATCTTTATTTTCTTTTCAGTGACTATAGAAAAATACTTTTTAGTGGTGATATAGTCTGTAATTGTACTGGTTTTGAAATTGTTTTCATGTATGTTTTTATTGTTGAATTTCTTATTGATAAATCACTTTGGCATGTTTCATGGGAAGTGATTTTTAAATGATGTGAAGAATAGTAAATAAAATCACACTACATGTCATCATCCAAAGGATAATGCATTTGGCTCCTTCCTATGTGAATAAAATTTGATCCATTAAAAAATACCACCTTAGCTATTTACATATAGTACAAGTCAAGCCTTTTGGTTGTTGTTTTTTATTACTATTCTCATGACTAGACCACAAATGGAATAAATGGTTGCTGGTATGAAAGATAGTTCAAAAACCATAGATTCAAAAAACTTTCTCCTTGCTGTTTTTGATAGCATTTGACTTGGATCCATCTGATTTGTATCCTGTTAAAGAAAGAATGTAGAATTCTGAAGAATCCATGTTTGTGAGACTACATATGAGGAAGTGTCTGTTTAAAGGTTATGTTAATTCATAAAAATCCTGAATGTAACCCATTGTCACATTCAGAGTAACTTTCTGAGAGTGCATATTTGAATTCTGAAGGGTCTCCATGGTTTTTACTTTAAGCATGCATACACTCAAGAGACTCTGGCCAATGAACTTACCTGATGGCCAAGATGACAGTTGTCAAACCTGTACCAGTGTCAGATGGATGAACTGAAATAGAAAATTATTATACCAGGGATTAGCTGGTCCAGTACAAAGGCTCTATTGAGTATTAGACAATCTTAGAGACTAAGAACTGCATTTGGAAAATGATTTTATTGCTATCTCTTCTTTAGCTCTGAAAGCTAGAAATCCACTCCAGAGATGGACCAGCTGTTTTAATTAACAGTGACAGAACTGGAGGCAGAAGGAAGTTTAGCCACAAACAGAAGTCAGATGATATGCAAACTAGGAACTAGTGGCCTCTGTGGACATTATAAATTACGTGTTATATAGTTCATCATTTTGACCAAACCCAAGTTTAGAATAAAAACACATACAAAACTACAGCAATGAATACAAAGACAAAAAGGAACAAATTCCATGGATGTAGCAGCCAGTGAATAGAAATGCAGCAGAAGTTTATTGGAGGCCAAGAAAGAATCCAACAGATCCCATGAGTGGTACAAATGTTGCCAGGGATAAAAACTTTCCTATGAAACCTAAAGAGAGAAATTGCAAGGTTGCAGAGCAGGAATGAAAGCAGAAATTGGAGCAATTGTTATAAGGAGAGAAAGGTTATAGTCCTAAACCCACTTACCTGAGAGTAAGCCCCATTGAATTCAGCCACTCTTTGTCACCATTATATGCAGCATTTACTGCGGTGTGACAGCTATTACTAGTCACTACACGTCTTGAAGTTTCAAGCAAGAGATGAACAAATTTCTCAAATCCTGACTTTTCTAGTAATCGGGATTCTTTGAGCCTACCTTGTATGTTATATTTTTATATAAACCAAATATTCTTTTAAGGGTACACCAAAAAATGTAAATTGTGAATACAATAAACATGTGTTTGCAGACATACAGGTAACCTAATCAGCTCCTTCTTGAGCATAGACTCTATGGCAAATTCAAGTTTTTCTGTGCATAATATGTGTGAAATGGCATTGGACTATGTTCAAAATTTTATCTGTTCTGAAAAATAGTTATGAGGGCACGAATCCTGAATAACCTCATTTGTGGGTGCACTATTTAGTTAAGCATCAGTTTGTCTTTGATAAAGCATCTTTGGACAAAGTAAAGCAAATCAGCAATAATATTGTGTAGTTTTCAAGTTTCCCTAAACTTCTATGCCAGTAATCTATTATAGTCTTTAGAGAGGGCGATATCTATTGATAGTATCCAGAGTAGTCCTGCAGAGTTTAAATTGACATGTATGTTTCCTCCCAGTAGTGTCAAGGCTGTTATCAGCACCAGATTCAGCACTGATGGATGGGAGGAAACCTTACAAAAATCTACTTCCTGGGGAACCATAAATCCTAGAGCTAGGGCTGGTTGGCAGAATGAGGCACATGCTGGAGGTTCAGTATCTGATAAGGCGGAGTCCATAGTCTTTCCTAGTCCACATATAATACCCACAAAAACTTTTGTATTGAATATCTTCTCCATTTTTAGTAAGCCCCATGGAAATCAATAGCAAAATAAAGGTAAAAATACACTGGGGATCAAAGCCACAAATGGATAACTCACAACTATTCAAGCATAAACAGAGTGATTGACTTAGGACAACTTGAATGTGCTTATGTGAATTGTTTGTGATTAGAAGGGTAATGTACAACCAAGCTACATTGCCTTTTGTTATTATTATGAATGAATAGGTGAAAAACTGGTATACAAAGATTAAGATTTGTATTTACAATATGTATATACAAACATTACTGTAATAACTGTATGAATAATTCAATGCTAGTAATTTGCCTGGCTAGATCACATTTCACAAATCTTTTATAAAAGAAAAGCAAGTTTCCTTCATCAATTTTTTGACTTTTAAAGGCCATTGGCTTATAATTCACTTCCTAGAGGCTCCTTTCCAAATCAGTAACCATGCTTTTGCCATCTTTTTACATCATCATTATTGGATCATTATCTTTGATAAATAAGAGAGAATCAATGTACAGTGTCTTCCATTGGGATGAATTGTATAAAAATAATAGGAAATTCTAGTGAGAAATTGCTCATGCCCTGCAATTTATCACACCTGCAGCCAATCTAACTTACAAGCAATGTATGACATCAGTTTGCAACTTGTCCTCTTATAGCCAAATATGCTTAAAAGAAAAGCTAGGGTTCCCAATGAAATACTAGATGTACATTTGCAGGAATTTTAGTCCACAATGTTGGTCCTGTTCCTTAGTTTTATGCCCTTAGCCTGCCTTCATTTTGTTATTTGTTCATTTAAAAAAAAATACTGTATTTATTTATGGTATGAATGGTTTTCACACTTTTTTGCCCTGTCCTGGAATCTTCTGATTAATATTTTCAATCCATTGATCAATCACGCTCTGAAGTAAAATGGAAGGACACTACATCAAGACCACTTTGTTCAAAGCTATGTAGAAAGCACCAGGAATCAGTGCCTGCTGGTGCCTATTAGGTCTGGTAATGCAGAAAGCAGGGATACCAGCAGTAGGTGATGCCAACGCCAAGATTCTACTGGGATGAAGACCTGAGTGCCAGCATCATCCCACTGACTGGTGGTCAGTAGAAAGATAAGCAAGTTGGGGCTGGCTAAGAGTACAGCCCCAAGACTACAGTTGGTGGGGCAGTGCCCCCATTTGCTCTAATGGACCAGCCTCTATTTCCTTAAAGGAAGGCAACTCACTTTGCCTTTGCCTATATTGCAAAGCTGCAACAGATACTTTTATACCCACTGTCCCAGCCAGTAAACAGAGCTTATGTGTTAAATATCCTGGAGAGTTGCTGGGCCAAAGGAGTAGATCTCTGTAAGAAATGTAGGTTAAATGTTCCTCATAAATATACAATAAATGAACACAAAAATCAATGATTTTCACAGGATGTAATCCTAACCGTTTGCATGGGAACAAGCCACATTGAATTAAATAGGATTTACTTCTGAGTAGATAAGGCCAGGATTCTGCTACTGGACTATGATCCAAGGCAGGTTTAATGTTTTAAGTGCAAATAACCCGAGGTAGCTGCTCAACACATTTCATAATTCTGAAAAGTATGCAAATAATGCAGAGCTGGGAAGGTCCATCTGTTTCTGTGTGAAAACAAAACAAATTCCTTCCAGTAGCACCTTAAAGACCAACTAAGTCAGTTCTTGGTATGAGCTTTCGTGTGCATGCACACTTCTTCAGATACCATGCACACGTGCATGCACACGAAAGCTCATACCAAGAACTGACTTAGTTGGTCTTTAAGGTGCTACTGGAAGGAATTTGTTTTGTTTTGACTATGGCAGACCAACACGGCTACCTTTCTGTAACTGTTTCTGTGTGAGACACTGATTAAGATCTACCTTTGAGAAAGGACTTAGTGTTTACTTTAGTCTTTCATTTTTTGTTCTTTGTTTTATTTAGATAGTTTTTTATTGTATTGTATGATGAAAAGGTTTCAATAAAAATTTATGGGAGGGGAAATAAGGCATTTTCAAATACTTGTAGAGGAGCAAAACTATTTGTTTTCAGGAATGCTTTTTGACAATTCACCAGACAAAAGTTCTAGATTGCATACATTCACTTCATATGTTTTTGACAAGTATCGATTTACAAGATTATCATTTTGCATATTTGAGATTTTAGAAGTACTTCAATGAGTTATCAAAAAGTCATTTATGGGTCATGATGGTTTCATACAGTATGTATATACTGTATTTATTTGAGTCTAATATGGGAATGATTGCAGAACAACATAGTGATAGCTGAAGCACATTCTAGACAGCTGTCAAAAGAGGCTTCTGAAAGTGAATAAAAACTGGTAGAAAGTTGTCATGTCAAATATATATGACCTATCTCACCCCAAAAAGGGTTAATCTAGATTCAATTAAAATGCAAATTTCAAAAGATGAAGAGTAAGGCTGATCCACAAAGCTGTCTAGGAATGATCATTTATCTAGCAAAGTTTATTCCAAACATGGTAATGGTGACAACACCATTAAGGCAAGTTATTGACCCAAGATGTTGTTTTTTATTAGGTGCCAATCCACGAAATAGCATTCGAGCAATTAAAGAAACTAACTACCCATGAAAGTATCTCTGTTGAAGTATTACAGTGTGAAAGAACCAGTAACTGTGGGCACTTCCAGGCTTTGCACAAGAAAAAGTACAATAAATAAATACTGAATACCATATCAGGAAACATTTGAGTTATGTAAAAGGAAAAATAAAAGTTTGATGGGCCTCAGTAAACTGTTGGATGGCCAGACATGTGTGCCCAAACAGAATACTTGGTACAATCAGATAGCAGGTGCCAAACCTTCAGGAATAAAACAAACAAACAAAACCCAACCAACCAAACAAAAAAAGAACAGATATTGAATCATGAAGAAAGATCTAAATATGTTATGGACAAACAAGATTCTCCAGGAAGAACGAATGAACAGTAGCAGCCTAGGGAGTCTTCAGAGGAATTTGGGACATTGAGCTGGTTTTTTGTGACTCCATCATGAGGCAGAGTTATAAGACAACCTACCATAATGGAGGAGTAACATTTTCTAGAAAGGAAAGAGGTAATAACAGTTGGAACTGTATCTTGCATGAGAAGATGATGGAGGGATGAAGTTTTGGTAAGCACCAGGAGAGAATTGAAACATAGCAGTCATCGGGACTTCCGGGTTAGCGCCATCGGCGAATGGCGGAGTTCCTCCGATCGGAGGAACAGGCTCCGTGGAAACTGGGTCTGCCCGCCGCGGCGAAGGTGGGGACCCACTAGAAATCCCAGGCGGAGGAGCCTGGGAACGTGGGTTTCGGCAGAGCACCAAGAGCGCCTCCCCTACTCGCGGGGAAACCCCCTTTTTGGGGCTCTGGAGCGAAGTGGGGTGAGCAGCGCAGTGCAGCGAACCGATTGCTACTTTCATGGAGAGAAGCCGCACAGCCATCGCCGGAGAGCGCTGACTTTTTCCTGCTGACATTCGGACTCTAAACAAGTACCCGTGAGTAAAAACGGAAAATTGGATCAAGAAATTCTTGAATTAGGCACTGAAGCGGGAAGGTTTAAACAGGAAGTCCGCCTTCCGCTTTTTGTAAATAGACTGAAGCAAAAACTTTACAATCTAAATGAATGTGCTGGGAGATGCGCTGGGAGGAAGTTTTGGTGTCTGCCCTTGATAAGACAAATGCTTTGCTGGAGCAGTTGCATGAGAGGATGAATTTGATGAATGAGAAGTTGGACTTGATGACTGCCGTAGCCAGTGAATATGAATTAACAGGAAATAAGGATAAAGAAACTATACAGCGACCAATCCAGGAAACTGGTTTGATTGGGCAAGTGCAAGGGCAGAGGAAGATGGAGGAGGTTGTGATCGCACCCCAAGCAACACAAATGGAGAGATCCAAAGTCCTGCAGGAGCAAAAGTTGTTGCATTGGAAGATTGAACTTGGAGTGTACATGGAAGTGTTTGGAGTTAAATCTGGTGGGACTATGAAACATGTTGACAATTACTTTTTGGACAGCCACTTTTTGGAATACAAAGATGATGACAGGGAGTGGGACTGTGGGGAATGGACTGGCTTGATGAAGGAAAATGGAGATTATTACCGGTTGGAACCCCCCGGAGACCTACTCCCCAAGGAGAAAGGGAAGAAATTAAGAAAGAAACCAACAAAAGACAAGGAAGAGTGCAACTACAAACAAGAACAAGAAAATCTGCAGAAGGGGCATAGAAGAGACTTAAGGGCCTCGGATATAAGATCACCAGATTGATGGACTGGATGGAATGTATAGAAAGGACTGACATAACCCGAAACCAGGAAGAAGGGACGTTGGATAATAACTAGGGAAAATTTTCTTTTTTATTTCTGGAATTAGTGTAATATTAATGAAATATCAGGGAAAATGTTGGAAAGGAATTAATTGGCCTTAGTAGAAAGGATTTAAGGAGTTATGTATAAATATGGTTTAAATTTTGAATTTTAAGGCTTTTAAGATAAGATAAGGTTAAATAAATTAAGTTAAATTGAATAACAGAATATGGTAAAAGATGGAAAGGATATGTTGAATTAATTAATAAGATAGATTATTAAGACAAATTATTTTTAAAAAATATTGAGAAATATGGGAAGAATTTGCTGAAACAACGAATTAAGTCAGAATACAAAAAGGGAGGTGCGAGGAGGTATAAGAAACAAGCAAATGAAAAGATGTAATATGGGATGTGTATTTTTCTTTTTTTTCTTTTTTTTCTTAGTTTTTTCTTTTTTTCTTTCTATTGTATTTTTTCTGTTGTTTATTGTATTTATGTATTTTTGAAACTTTGAATAAATATCATTTTTTTAAAAAAAAAATGAAACATAGCAGTCATCTTATGTTCAAGACCTGCATAAAGACAGTGCTGGGGAGCATTTATTCCAGATTGAAATCTTCTATGACATCATTTTATGAAATGTGGTTAGCAAATATTACAGTTGAAGATCAAGAATTGCCTCTCACCCAAAAGCATTATATCTTTCCATTTAGTTGACTGATTTCTTCATGGCAGTTTTCTTCCTGCTTGCATCTGTGTTGATACTATAGACCAATTTCCCCAAGATAATCAGACAGAGGCAGTACCCTGGGGAGGAAGAGCGGGTTGCCTTACCACTTAGAAGAAACAAACAAACCCTCAAGTAAAAAATGAAAGACTAGTTTTGACACAGGAGTTCACAAAAACACCACAGGAACATAAAAGCCAAAGAGAGAAAGAAAGAAATTAGCAATTCAAAGGCAAGATCAAAAGGTACTTGTATTGGGTTTTGGCATGTGAAAGAAGAGATTCATTTAGGTGCAGGAAGTATGAATTGAAAATTGAAGTTTTCTTATTTACGTTATTTAATTACATTCTCATTAACCCTATTAGTAAACTGTAATGATAATAGATTCTGAAAGGGAAAAGAAGGAAATTTTATTTTAGTTTCCACATTTCATGGAAAATAAGCCTTGCTCAGCCTTGATCACTTCTCAATCTATCCTATTTGATTTGCTAGAAGAAATCTTCATAAGAAATGAAGCAGCTTTACTATTCTTAGCTACATAGGTGCATTTCTTATTAAGCACATTCAAAATATACATGTTCCTGGCTTTAGGAATTTTCAGAATATAAAATGTTGCTTGTCATTGACACTTAATTTTTTTGTATACATAGTATCCAATATTACTCAAATTTAGAATAAACCAATTGAAATAAATGGATTTAAATAACATATAGTACAAAATTTACCTATGAAAAATCAAGGCGGATGATTTTAGCACAACCTATTAACTATGTATTAATATGTACAATAAGGGTCTTCAACTGTTTCCTAATCACTGATTCATGGGGAAAGAAGAGTATGCACTGTCATATAATCGAAATGCATTCATTCCTAACACTTTCTTAATATTATGGAGTCCAACCATTCCTAATATCTCTATATTCTTCTTGATAGCTCAGCATTGCTGCCAATTTATTTCTAGATGTCCAGTTTTCATTATTCCATCAGCGGGAGTAGCATGAGGAACAGAGGCCCAGGACAGCACATTCCAAGAACTTCTTCCCAGGAGAATTCAGACATTTACCTATGTTCAGGAGTATTGTAAAGACTTGTTCACTTATCCAGGTTTGGGCTGGCAATGAAGTGTTTACAGTTCTAATATTCATGGCTGTTCACAATATATTACAGCAGTTGTTGATTTACATGTTGTCCTATGTGATTTATTACTGTGAGATGCCCTGGAGTTCCTTTGGGGAGGAAGGGTGAAGTATAAATTTGATATAATAAAAAACCCATTCCCCCCCATTAATCACACAAGCAATCACAACCAAACACATTTTCACCCTTTGGCATTTCCACCACCTGTGTGGTTCTTTACAAAACCAACATTTGCAATATTTCTATTTAACCTTTCACAGTACTCTTCCATAGTGTTGAATACCATTGCATGGACACCTTTACACACTTTTCTGTGTGGTGCAACACAAAGCTACAGAAAAATAATAATAATAATACACCATCTGGTATTTTAGCTTACATATCCTTATCCAGTTTGAACACATAGTGGTGGCTTCCATTAGTTTGTTTAGAAAATATCATTTTCTTATCCACCCGTTACAGACTTTCAAACTCAGTTTTGTTATTTCTGATTTAACACTAAACATTTTGTCTTAGTCTAATTAGTAAAGTTCTTATCAGAATAAACAGGAAAAGAGGGGTGGGTGGGTTTGCATTGTTTCTCCCTCTTGTTTTAACGTCTGTATTTGTACCCAGTCCTGAAGTTTAACCCCTTCTTTTTCCATACTTAGGCTGACATGTGTATGGCAGGCTCTTGAAATCCAATGGCATAGAGAACATGTCATATATCTAGTTGTGTGAATTGGCCTCATGCATAGTTTAAAGGTAAAGGGACCCCTGACCGTTAGGTCGAGTCGCGGATGACTCTGGGGTTACGGCATTCATCTCGCTTTACTGGCTGAGGGAGCCGGCATACAGCTTCCAGGTCATGTGGCCAGCAAGACTAAGCTGCTTCTGGCGAACCAGAGCAGCCGTTTACCTTCCCGCTGGAGTGGTACCTATTTATCTACTTGCACTTGACGTGCTTTTGAACTGCTAGGTTGGCAGGAGCAGGGACCAAGCAATGGGAGCTCACCCTGTCGCAGGGATTTGAACCGCCGACCTGATTGGCAAGCCCTAGGCTCTGTGGTTTAACCCACAGATTGTTCTTATTTTATCTGTAAGCTGCCTTGAGTCCCTGTCAGAGGGGAATACAGTGTATAAATTAATATATAATAAAATTCACCCTGTAACAGTTCAAAGACCATCGTCAGTGGTTTCCACTGATGATGACATGGCCCAATGCCACATTGCACAAATGGATAGTCTACCCCAGGGTTTGTTTCAAGCATGTGTCAAGTTGCAATGTCATTGTGTGAATGAGGCATTTCATATGTTGCCATGTATGTGTATTTTATGCTCTCAAACTAGGATTGAATGAAAAATAATAAGATGAGGGACACCTGGCTTGCCAGCAGTACATGTGAAAAAGATCTAGGAGTCTTAGTAGACCACAAGATTAACATGAGTCAACAATGTGGTGCAGAAGCAAAAAAGCTACTCTATTCTGTCTTGATCAGACCACACCTGGAATACTGTGTCCAGTTCTAGGTGCCACAATTTAAGAAGGATATTGACAAGCTGGAATGTTTGCAAAGGAGGGTGACAAAGATGATCAAGGGTCTGGAAAGCAAGCTTTATGAAGAATTGTTGAGAGAGCTGGGGTATCTCAGAGGACATATGATAGCCATCTTCAAATATCTAAAGGTCTGTCACATGGAAGATGGCACAAGCTTGTTTTCTCCTGCTCCAGAAGGAAGAATACAAACCAATGTCTTCAAGTTACAAGAAATGAGAGTTTGATGAAACATCATGAATAACTTTCTGACAGTAAGAACTTCTGATATTGGAATGGAGGTCCCCTTCCAACCGCCCAATTCTATGATTCCAAGGACTCCCTCAGAAGGTGCTGGACTCTCATTGATTGGAAGTTTTTAATTAAAGGTAGGATGCCATCTGTTACTGATGCTTTAGTTAAGATTTGCCTTCCATCACTAAAAAAATTCTATGATCTCCCATAATTCTCTATCCTGTTTGTGGCTAATGAAATTGGAATTTTGCTGAATGTTCTCAGAGGATGTGGGCGATTTTCCAACAGTGGGAGAGGGAAAATAAAATTACATAAGAAGAACCCTTTGGGATCAGACCAAAGACCCATCAAATCAAGTGTCCTGTTCTCACAGTGGTCAACCAGATACATAGCTGTCAAGGGTCCCTTATTTGGTGGGACAGTCCCTTATCCCAGTGCCATGTCCCGCTGCTGTCCCTTATTGATGAGGCTTCGTTTGGCTGCTGGCTGGGCTTTCTGCTTTTGGCTCGGAAGGGCTCTGAAGTTGAACATACCTTTGCCCGGAAAATCCCTTATTTTGGCTGCTGATCCCTTATTTTCGAGGCTGCTGGTCCCTTATTTTCAAATCTGTAAGTTTACAGCTATGACCAGATGCCTAAGGGAAGCTACAAGTGGGGAGAGTGGTGCTGCACTCAGGAAGTACTTTGGGACTTCCTATAGGCATCTGGCTGGCTACTGGGATGGCACAATGTTGACCTAGAAAGTCATTGTCCTGATCCAGTCTGATCCAGCAGGATTCTTTTTTATATTTTTACTTAGGTTCTTCACTAACAGTACAATCAATGGCATTCCACCCCACCCCCCAGAAATAAATAAATAAAATTCAATAGAGCTTTATTCCTAGTAAGTGTATTCTAGACTGTTATGAAAAAGTGGGGAGTTATTCTGCGAAAATGTATTTTTTTAAATAAATATTTATTAAAGTTTTTGAATACAAATAGACAAATAATAAACAATCTTACTTCCAACATAACATAGTTTCATCAATTCTTTGGACTCCCTCACGTCTCCCGCTCCCATTTACATCGTAAAAGGTTTTTTTCAAGCAAATTATCAACTTGTTTACAATCTTATATCCACTCATTTAAATATAATCTAGCAATTCTCCAAAAAATTTATGTTTTCTTTAATCTCACTTATCATCAAATTTAAATCTAGTTTAGTGGTGGCCAATTTTTTATAATCTAGCATCCTTCTTAACATTCAACCAAGTTAGAATATTTTTGTAAATACATCTTAAATTTCTTCCAATCTTCTTCAATCCTCTCTTCTCCCAGGTCTCGGATTCTGCCAGTCATCTCAGCCAGTTGCATATAGTCCATCAGCTGCATCTGCCACTCTTCCAGTGTGGGTAGATCTTGAGTTTTCCAGTTTTTAGCAATGAGTATCCTTGCTGCCGTTGTTGCATACATAAAAAATGTTCGATCCTTCTTTAACACCTTCTGGCCGACAATACCCAGGAGGAAAGCCTCTGGTTTCTTAGTGAAGGTATACTTAAATACCTTTTTCAGTTCAATATATATCATTTCCCAGAAGGCCTTCACCTTAGGGCATGTCCACCAGAGGTGAAAGAATGTTCCTTCATTTTCTTTACATTTCCAACATTTATTATCAGACGAATGGTATATTTTGGCAAGTTTAACTGGGGTCATGTACCATCTATATATCATTTTCATTACATTTTCCTTCAGAGCATTACATGCGGTGAAGTTCAGCCCAATGGTCCACAACCTTTCCCAGTCCTCAAACATGATGTTGTGCCCAATGTCCTGTGCCCACTTTATCATAGCCGATTTAACCATTTCGTCTTGTGTATTCCATTTTAACAGCAAGTTATACATTCTAGATAATACCTTAATCTTTGGTTCTAACAATTCTGTTTCTAATTTCGATTTCTCCACCTGGAACCCTAACTTTTTGTCATTTTTAAAAACTTCTTTAATCTGAGCGTAATGTAACCAGTCTCGCACTTTATCCTTCATTTTCTCCAAACTCTGCAATTTCCAATTGTCTCCATCTTTTTCTAATATTTCCCAATATTTTGGCTATTCTGCGAAAATGTATTTAAAGGATTGAGTGATGATTCTGGCACATCAGTGACAACAAAGTTACAAATGGAAGGTGATATTGACTGCAGGAAAATGTATACGTGTAAAAAATATGCATTTAACATGGGATCATCTGCTTTTATATGCTGGGGAGAAACATTCTATGTTGGTTATAAATGAGCTTCATCTATACTTGAACACAGCAAACCTGTTATTATTACTGCAGATTGATGTGGTTAAAAACTTCATTTTGGGGATAAGAACTTCATTCGATTTTCAACATCAAAACGACTGTCCTTAAATGATAGCTGGATGTCATCTATGTTGTGAAGAACTGTGACCATTTTGCATTTGATTATATTTGCTGGGCATTTTTACTGCAGTCAGGTAAGCAATAAAATGAATATTTAAAATGGCAGTTCAGTTTGCAAGTTTGGGAATTTGGGGAACTGGAACGAATTCAGTGACTGTACAAGTGGACCTTTTTTTAAAAAATAGCATTGATGAAACATTTTTTTAGCAGCCCAGTATTCATTCATTTAAAGTATTTATAGGTCGGTTTTGGGATTTCCTTGTGCATAGTGCCGGAAGCTATGGCACTGTGTGATTTGTGACTGCGAGGACTAGAGCCTTAGAAAGGTCAAATCCATGCCAAATATTTGACTCCACAGCTAACCAGGGAATAATAAAACAAGTGAGTCCCAGAGGTGCCAGTTTCAAAACTAGGCATCAGTGACAGAACAGGAATCAAAAGTAGGAAGAAGCAAGGCAAGGTGAGAAGCAATCTAGTAGTAAATAGTCAGAAAAGGTACATAGCTCAAGCAGCAAGGAAACGGGAACTGAAATACTAAGACCCAGGTGGAATCTACACACATATTTAAAAAATGCTGTGAAAATGTTTTATTTTGAAACGTTTTGAAAAATACATTGAATTTTTCATAGCTCACTGTCGCCATCTGGTGTCACATTTGTATATTGCACTTTACAACACATTTACAATGTTTTATTTGCAGATATGTAGCTGAGTCTGGACCATAAAGAAGGCTCATCGCCGAAGAATTGATGCTTTTGAATTATGGTGCTGGAGGAGACTCACTCTTGAGAGTCCCATGGACTGCAAGAAGATCAAACCTATCCATTCTTAAGGAAATCAGCCCTGAGTGCTCACTGGAAGGACAGATCGTGAAGCTGAGGCTCCAGTACTTTGGCCACCTCATGAGAAGAGAAGACTCCCTGGAAAAGACCCTGATGTTGGGAAAGATGGAAGGCACAAGGAGAAGGGGGCGACAGAGGATGAGATGGTTGGATAGTGTTTTCGAGGTTACCAGCATGAGTTTGACCAAACTGCGGGAGGCAGTGGAGGACAGAGGTGCCTGGCGTGCTCTGGTCCATGGGGTCACGAAGAGTCGGACACGACTAAACAACTAAACAACAACAAAAGCTGAGTCCCCACTTAATAATCACACTTGTCAGCTGATTGAGCTGGCTTAATGGTGGGGGTCGCAGTCTGAAGCAGTTGTTTCCCTCTAGAGCAGGGGTATGGAATTTCATTAGCCCAGTGGCCACCTTCACATATGGGCAACCTGGGGGGGCAGAGTAATGCCAGTAGTAGGTGGGGCTTGACGTAGGGTTGCCAACTGTCCTGTATAATGTAGGATTGTCCCGTGTTTCAACGAAAAATGCTACATCCTGTATTGATACAGTTTTGTCCTGTATTTCGGGTTCTCTCTCTCTCTCTCTCTCTCTCTCTCTCTCTCTCTCTCTCTGCCAGGTTAGGGATCCTCTCCAAATGTATGTGCTTGAAAGGGTGTGTGAAAGTTCCTGTATTTAAGCCATGGGTAGCTAAGCACAGACAGATTTACAATTTCATCTGTGTGTGTGTGTGTGACAAATTCAGGAGGAGCCATCCTGTTAGGCTGCAATAGATTGTAATGGTTTGCTTTGAATTCGTTTCATTACCAGATGGGAAAAAAAATCGTCCCCCAACCACACCACACCACCCTGTCCTGTATTTTGCCAGAACCAGTACCATCTGGCAGACCTAGGCTTGAGCCAGTGGGCAGAGCAACATGTGTTTTTTATTTGTTTGTTTAAAAAGACTTTTCTCAGTAGCCCTCAACCCAACATTGCAAAACCCAGAGGTTTACACACATGTGCACCCGCCCACCCTGTTCAAGGACACATTCTGCCAGGTAAAACCACATGAGAAGGGTCCAGAACAGGGATCATGAGAGCCAAGAGGAAAAATAGCCTAGGCAGTGGCCACAAAGCAAGAGACCGAGGTCTGAAGGGCCACATTATTCTCCATCCTTGCTCTAGAGCCATGAAAGCAACACAATAGATTACAATTAACTTAAGCCCCTTTGTTTTCCGTGGACTTAAGTACAACTAACTTCCACTCAGATTGGCTGGTGGATTTTATTTAGGCGCTCATGGTGTTTTTGGTGTGATGTGAAGCTAATATTTGTGTTAAATGCTGTTGAGCTAAACAGAACCTGCAGACTCCCATGTTTTTTACGTTAGTACCTATAATATAAACTCACTGGAAAATTAATTTCTAGCTGGAAAGGAAGACATGGTATAAATTGAGAAAAATAAATGAATAAAAACCAATGCGCCTTCAAAACTGAACTACTACATAAATAGAGAGTAATCATATAAATGAAGGTTGTGAAAAAAGATGAAGCGTTTCCATGAGTTTCATTAACTGAAAAGTCAATTTGCTGGTGCAAGTCAGCCTGTTTACAAGCACTGTCCAGCTTTTGTACCCTCAGTGTGAGTTTCCAAATCCCTATGCTGGAAAAAGGGGGTGAGAAAAGAGTAAACTCTTCCTGTCCATTAAAACAGGAAGTTTCTTTGCTGAGTCTGCCAACAAAGGGGCCATTTGTGAAGGTGTTTTCATAGGAGTCTTTTGATAAACTACTGCAGATGAGTTTACACAGTGACAAACAGCACCATATGCCTGACTCTGCAGTCCTTCCAACTCACTCTGCTTGTCGCTGTCTCTTTCTTTACCTCTCTGGAATAAAAAATGGCTGTAATTCCTGCTGAGTAGTCTAAAAATGTGTTTCCCTCCCTGCAAAAATGTGGACTTTGGGAGAAGTGGCTCAAGCAGAAAAATGCAAGGTATCAACTCAAGCCTCATAACTTCAAAGGCAAATCTGTTTCAGAAATAATAGGTTGTCTTTAATAGTTTTGGTATCTTCCCTAGAAACTTGAGAAAACGCGTTCAGGGAAGCGAAAGGCAAACGGAATGGAAAAATTACAGCTGCAATCTGAAGCACATCTACTTGGAAGTAAGAGCTGGTTCACACATGCTCCAGGTGCACAGGTCATCTACACTGTGAGGAGGGAGTCAAAAAGGGAGACATGGGCTTCTGCAGGTTCCCACACTCATATTGTGTATTAAGATTCAGGACTTATATGCACCCATACTTGCAATGAGCCTCGCTTGTCATTTTGTGTTGTAAATGACAGGACAGGGCCAAGACATTTTGCCACCTGAGGCAACCCCAAAATGGCATTCTCTTTCCCCGCCAGTGAAGAAGGGGTCAGGGCAAATCTACATCAGGAATAAGGTGGGGAAGAATGACCAACATCAGGCTGTGCTGCCTTGGTGGACCCTGCCTCCTGAGGCAGTTGCCTCACTTTGCTTCATGGGTGGGCCGGCCCTGTTAACATGGGGTATGTGTGTGGGGTGGAATTCCTACTGTTTGGACAAGCTTTATGTTGTATATGACCCCTCCCCCCCCATTTAAAGCAATGGCATTTTCTTCTGACCAAACGTAATAAGAATTATAGTTTTTATCCTTTAAAAAAAGTCTCTCATAACATTTTCACAGGTATGTATAAATATCTTGTAATGCACTTGTAAACCAGTAGATAGCACAAGATGTGGGCAAGCTATCTGTCCCCAAGGGATTACATGCCTCCTTAAGCTTTTGCTGCTTCAAGCCTACTTATAACCAGCAGAAGTAAAAGTCACAGCCGTTGTATTGCATGTTCCAGGATGGGGATGGAGAGATGGATGGAGCACTGTAGGAAACAGCAGGTTAGCAAAGATAAAAATGCACATGAAAAATGGAAAAGCATGGCTGGGCCCAAGCAGACATCTGTAGGTCAGATATGCTCGGCAGGCCACCATTGCTTAAAGTCTCGTCTTAAATGTGTTTATCAAGAAGTAGTTCTGCCCCTTGATGTGTACTTTTGCCAGCATGGTTTAGTCTGCTTCTGCTTCTTCTTCTGCTGTACTCCTGCTGGTCTGTGTATATATATATATATATAATATCTTCTATTTGTCTGACATTAACCCGGATGTAACTGCAAGGGTGGCTCAGTTTTTATCAATAGCATCTCTCAGGGTGGTGAATGGCCATATTTATCGGCAAGAAACTCCAATGAAAATCCTTGTTATTGCTTTTTTTCCATGGCTGTTTATTTGTATATATTTTAAAATTTTATAGATGGATGTTTTATGATGGCCTGTATTTGTGATGCCTAATAAAGGTTTGGCGGAAATAAAGTATTTTATTTTGTATTTGTCTTATTTTGCTTTACTTGTCACTTTAGGCCACTGCAAAGTGGTTAATCAATGTTGTTAAACAAATGAAAGAATACATAAAGACTGGCTTGCGGTTCAGCTTCCTTGTGGGTTTATATACTAGGGATATGCATCAGTTCTGTGTAGATGCCAAATAATGAAGCAATCCAGTGAGATTCAGGGTCTTCACCCTTTTGCTGAGTCAAAATGTGATGGCAATAAACCAGATCAGGCACCCCCATAAAGTGTTGTACTGTTCCCACAGTTTCCGTCTTTCTCTTCAGAATAGCTGTCAGACACTCAAAGTGTCCCTATTTTACAGGGATAGTCCCGGATTTACAGAAGCCGCCCCATTTTCTGATTTGATCCTGGAATGTCCTGCTTTTCCTTAGGATGCCCCTATTTACGTCAGAGAAATGTTGAAGGGTATGGAGTTATGCAGCCCCCGAGCCAATGAGATAAGTAACTAAACAACCTGTAGAAGGCATTTGAAAGCATATAAGGACGTTTTTAAATGTTTAAATGTATTATTATGCTTTTATATATGTTGGAAGCCACCCAGAGTGGCTGGGGCAACCCAATCAGATGGCCAGGGTCTAATAACAACTACAATAATGATACTGAATAGGATGTCCCTCTTTTCATTAGAGAAATGTTGGAGGGTATGAGTTCCACGTTCTCTTATATTTCTGTATTTTTCTCTATGAATTTTGCAAGATGTGAAGCAGTCTAAAATGTTGCCTGGATTTGTTTGTTTGTTTGTTTGTTTGTTGTTTAAACCACAGCAACATAAGTTTTTGTTTTTTTTTAAAAAAGGAAAGTTAAAAGTTTCATTTAACCAAACAAAGCAAAACCAAACCGATATTGCTCTGCTTTCACACAAAAATGAAATTAAGCCAGAACCCCTTTTGTAAGGCCTATCAGAGGCCTGTAAGGGGACAGAAACACTAGGAAAGCCAGTGGTAGCCTACAATATTTTTAAAAGTGTCAAAGCAAAAATACACACCATTTGGCTATCTCATAATTGTTTTAAGGTAATAAAGACCAAGAAATAAACCCCACTCTCATTGTCATAAAGGATTATGGCAGAAAATGAGTGTCAGGGAAGTGCCATCGGAGCCAGAGGGAGAGGGAGGGCTCCAGAGGGATTCCGGAGAGCGTACCAGGAGGGAGAGAAGCAGCCCATCTTCTGGGGAAGGAAATCAGCGTAACATTAGTGGAGAAGGGGGGCAGATGGGGGAATCGGCGAGGTGGCTCCATGACTCCTCACCGGAGACCAGCGGGGAGAGCACGGGTCCTCCACTGCCCACACCCTCCCTGCGCAGAAGGCTTCCGCGCAGGGAGAGTAGGCGGAGACTAGGCGTCAAAGAGCTTCTTTGCTGGAAGAAGTTCAAGAAACGCCCACTGACGGATTCTGCCAGTGATTGAGACAGCCACGGGTGAGTGGCTGTCCGGACAGAAAGGGTTCACCCAGGTAACTCAGCCAAGCGTGGCACCGATTTACGCACGAGCAACCCCTAGAACCATTACAATGAGTTTCTTTTACTTCCCCCACAATAAGCTCTGGACCTGTGCATGTGCAATTTTTCAGGCTTACTCCACTCTGGAGGGGCTTCTATGTCTGCAAATTTCATCCACTTTGGCCCAAAGTGGAAAAATTATATTTGATTTGTGGTGAAAGGGGATCACAGCTTGGGATTTGGACAGCAGAGAATACAGACTGAAATGAAGAGAGCAACTCAGAAACAAAGCCAAATGCACAAATACAAGGTTAATCCTGAGACCCCATGCACATGCACATCCCTATTCTATTAGGGTTGCCATATTTCAAAAATGAAAAGCTTCACATAAAACATATCTAAAATCACTCCTGTTTTCAGGAAACGCCCAAAATTGTTGAACTTTTTAAAAGAAAGCCTGGAAGTTGTTGAGTTTTTTAAAAAACACACAAACACACACACAAACGATTTTCAATTGACTTGCCTAAGATCCAGGACAAAGTGCTTTCAGAAATTCCTCCCAGACGTCAATTCCACCTTTGAAATTCCAGCAATGTCTGGACTTATGGCAGCTCTAATTCTATACCACACACATAACCTCCTCCTAGCAAGCTCAACCACGTATCTTCTTTGAGGTCTTTGGGTATATCCAGGCCAATGCAGGAACAACTGCAGAAGCAGAAACAGCTACACCTCTATGTAGTAAAACTGGTGTTAGTTTAGTCCTGCTGAGTCAAATAGGATTTAATTTCTATCAAATATTGCTTAGTAGTGAACCTTAAATAACTAAGTAAATAGCCTTTCCCCCTTGTCTTCTAAATTTACTTCAACAGAAACCATTACATGGAAATAAAGTAATTTGCATTTTTTAGAATCCTTTATCTGAGGGCTGTTGAACAGATCTTAAACACAGTAGCTTCCCAGTTCGGGAACAATTTTCACGGATCTGAAAGTCAGGACTGGAGCTCAGTTTAAATCCTACATCCTATGAGAATATGTCTTGGTGTGTACTTGTTAGAGCCAATTTAGTTTGAAGCTAGTGCTCGCTTGACTCTTGACATTGATGGATTGGTCAGTTTTTTTTTTAGAAGCCAAACACGAATGATAAAGTCATAGAACACATGCACATATACCTTTCTGTTGCTGCTGCCAACCAGCCTGTCAGTTAATTTTGATCAGTTATTTAGTGTTTAGTCAGTCAGCTGAGCGATTGGAATTTGTTGTGATGTCAAGTCCTGTTTAACCCTCATTTCCTCCAAGAAAAATAATAATAGAGCTTTTTCTTGTGATAAAAAAATAGAGCTTTTTCTTGCAGCTATGGTTTGGCATCAGATTCATATGATCAATGATGTGTGTGTGTGTCTGTTAGCACAGTCAATGTATTATGCAGGAACACTGATTGGGCCATGTAGCTAGGAAATGAGTGTGTTTACATAGATATGCACACCTACCCACACACACACCTCCCTCACATGTACCATATGAGTTCAGCAACTAAATGATTGACTTTATTTTAGAAAAAAACTAATTGTAATTGTATGTGCTAAAGATGTGCAGTCACTACACAATTCATTTTGTATCTGTGCCATTGAAAAGCACAGTGGTGAGTAATCACAAGGGCTAGCAGACTAAGACATTTTTGAGTAGCCTTGGTACAACTTTCACATACTCAAAGATTGGTTGATGTTTTAGCCTGAGTGACAGGTGGGTAGGGTCTGATGAGAATGACAGTAGGAAAGTTGCTGAAGTGGTGTGGGGGGGACAAGATGAAATGAGATGGGAGGAAGAAAGAAGGCACAACTTAGAGAATTAGTGCAGTTATTAAGGAGGGGTTGTGTTAGATCTGGCTATTAGACTGCTAATTTTAGTATTTGTTCTGGGTATTATTTTCAATCAATCTATCTATCCATCAATCAATGTTTACTGTTTTCACTATTGGTGTCCTGGTCTGAATGCTCATGCATTGTGTCTTGTGGATATATTCAAGTAAGAATATAGATCTCCATAAAATGGTCCCAGCAAGAAGGGTTGGGTGGGATCTGCTGATTTTGGTTTCTCTCAGTCTTATTTTTCCAGTTAAGTTCACTTTGCCACATTTCTGCATCAGCTTGTAGAGTTGCTATTTTTAAAAAGTACCTTGCAAATTAACCAGCATTTAAGCACACATTTCAAATATTTTACATCTTGCTTTACCTGACTGTTGCCTAATATGCAAATTTGCTTTGAATAATTTGGAGAAGTGCAAATTCCATATGAAGCCGTGTAGTGCAAATTAGGCAGGTGTGGATTAAAATGTGAACTGAACTACTCCCATCTGGAGTAGCAGGTATTGTGAGGACCATTAAAGAAGTCTGAGCTCGACACAGTGGCTGAGTGATAGACTTGATTACATTCCCCAGCCCTTGTAGGGGAGTTTGGAAAATCATACAAGTCAGCAAATTAATAACATAACTTCATGTGTGTGTGTGTGGGTCACTTTCCACATTCCATTTCCCTTTTTAAAAAAAGTATAATTGTCCAATAGGCCATAAAACTGACCAGAAAACTTTAGAAATGAACCTGAGTTCTCTACGTATCTAGAGGAAAGATTGATTTGCTGCAGCCTTGTTTATACACTGTTGGCCTTATCACCTCCTTGACAGACCCCAATTCCATGAAAAGTGCTATTCGTTAAATTACACAGGAAGAGTGGAAACAAACTATCTTTGGATACAGTAGTGTCTGTGGCTTAGCTAGGGTGCAAAAGGTAACTTTGTGACAATGAGAGAAAACCTACTGAGAGGAAGCAGCGTTTTCTCCAGTCCTTGCATTTAGTGTGAATTCTCTCTGATCAGAAAGATCGTGGAAGAAATGAAAAAGATAGCTAAAAACTTCAGAGAGCCAGCAGATGTGATAAATGACAGCCAGCAGGACTCTGGACCATTACAGCTTGCTGAGCCAGATGTCCAAATGATTTTTGAAACGCTAAAATTGAAACGTTCCCTTCTCCACAAAAGAAGAAGAAAATAAATGGTACTGTGGATCACCTAGAAAAATGTTTTGCATTGAAAATATAATATAGCATTTGTGAAAATTCCATTTTTACAAGACAGCTAGACTTCAAAGCTGTTTCTGGCTTCATAAAGATGCTCAGGGTTATTAAGGCAAACCAAAATATTGTTGCTTGATGCTGGCCACTTTGCAAGATGGGGCTGTCAAAATTCTGCCTGTTGACAATTGTGTAACAGCAGATTCAGACAGGGAGTATCAATCCAGAACACTTGATAAATTGTTAGCTGGGGTTGTAGCAGCAAGGCTTTGCGAGGCACAAAGCTATGCATAAAACATATCTAAAATCACTCCTGAAGTACTAGAGTGAATTCTGTCTAGTATACAGGTGATATAATCAGTGTGTGCTCTAGCAGTGTTTATGTCTTGCCAGAACAAGAGATAACAAGCTCTTGAAAAGGTGTAGCAGGTCACAAAGAATATGAAGTTGAATGTCAGAGACAATCACAAAGTGAGCTAGGTTTCGATTCTGTGTAAAAAGACTTCATAGTGTGTTCATACTGTTTTAGGATGCAAAGATACACACCCTGTCTATACTGATTACAGTTAATATGGAATAGATTTCAGTATGTTTGAGGATCATTTCAGATGCCTCCCAAATGGCTACTTTCTACATTATGAGTACGCAACTGAAACCACTCCAAAAGCAACTTTCACATTTTCTCATTTTTCATGTTTTCTTTCTCATATTGTCCATGATAAAGCATTTTTGTTTTCAAACATGTTCTCAACTAACCCCCGTAAGAGGCAGCTGTAAGTGTGTTTACCAAAAATGCTCTGGGAATGATGCTATATCATTGTGTAGCATTATTCTCCTTGCACCATTTTGTAGAAGGTGTCTTCCATTACGCAAGGTTGGTGTTTGCAGCTGTGGAGTTGCAAAGCTTCTTTTTTGGGGGTGGGGGTGGGAATGAAAATTGAAAAAATTGAATCGTCTATTGGCTCTTAAAATAACATCCCTCATCTAGGGGTGTCCTGTCCTGTGTTCATTGCAATCTGCGGTACTTCTGTTTCTCTACAGTTCAGTTTCAGCTAGAACCTATGTTCATCTTGTTAACTGCTCAGGCTGAAACTAGTGTAATTTAATATGTAATTAACTACATAACCAATGTCAATACATTTTAATGGAAGAATAAGAAACAATGCAGAAATTAACAAAAGTATTTGCAGCTTTTCAGACTAAAACAAAACACTTGTATTCACTTTCATGATTTCCATTCCTGACCTTTGATGAACATGAAAATTGTGGCAATTTAGGCCCCCATTTCAGTTTCTGAAAAAATAATTCAACATCCTTAGCCTTACACCTCAAACATTTTCAGACAGCATCATATTCATTCTCTCTCTCTCTCTCTCTCTCTCTCTCTCTCTCTCACACACACACACACACACACACACACACACACACACACACGAAAATTCTGGGCCAACACTAATTAATAACATACACATTTTCTTTAAAGAATAACTAACAGCAGGGCTTTGGAAAGGAACAGACCATTGGATAGATGCAAATGAGATGTGAAAAGGGTCTCAGTTATTGATAATGGGTTGATGGGGTCTCAGTAGAACATATTCTTTCTGTGCAAATAGGGTGGCCTGGGTGGATAGTAAATTATATCCAGGGAAATATTGCTTGATTATGTTAACATAGTTAACATAGTGAGTTAACATGGATCGAGTTAATAGTATGAAGTATGGTGGATGGGGGAGTTTGCAGGCTGTTGTATGTCAAATTGGCTGGTTTCTGAGCTCACATAAGAATATTTCTCATCTAAGTTTGAATACATATATAGACTTTGTTTAAGCCATTATTGCCATTCTAAGAACTTAGGATGAGTCAGGCTAGAAATGTGAACAAATTAGCTTTATGTCTATAAAGGTGCCTTGAAATTATTAACAAACCTGATAAAAACAGCTAGAGATTGAAAGACTCTTCAGTAAATAAGCAGTCTCTTTCTTGGATTATTATAAAGAAAATGGCTCTTGGCTCAGGAAAGCCAGAAAGTAATTTTGCTAAAAGCTTATTCACTTTATTACCACAACAATAAAATTTTGTATTACAGATCTGTATGTTTTTATTGCTCTAGTTATATAATAAAATATTATACTGAAACATTAAGGTTCTCAGAATCTTTTGCTTGACTGAATTTGTGAATTATTTCTATGTATTTATATACTTTAGTCTCCATGTCTACAGATTCCTCATTCTGTGAGCTTTCCCTGCCATAGGGTACCCAGAGCAAGGGACAAAGGTACCTTATAATAGTCATTGAAAGGTTTCACTAGTTCGTTGCTGATGATATCATTGTCATTAAGACATTTTATAGTGCAATTTCAACTGTGTGTTAGAAAGTGAATTATATTTGATCAAAGAATTTAATATCAGGCAAGGTTTATGGTGAGCAAAGTAAAGAATAAGGAAATCACGCAAAATTACACCTTTACACAAAGTAGTTATATAATTTGCAATAAATCTATTGAAATGGAGAGTGTAGGAACAGAGGGACAAAGGGAAACAAAATGTATGCTCTGCAGTCTGCTAGTTGGGTCCAATCCAGAAAACATTAGCCACCACTAAATCCCATTAAGTTTAAACAACTGTGCTCTAATTTGATTGATTTCAGTGGGATTTGGACTGGAACTACAATTTTGGTGGCAGAACCTGTGTGTGGGAACTTGGGTCTTCACTGAACAGCTGCAAAGCAGTGAGGTGAGGAGCAGGTCTGCAGCAGAGACCAGGTAGATGTTACTCAGTGCTTTCCCCATAAACTCATCTTTGCCAGCAACACCCCCCAGCTGCTTTTTCAAACTGAATTTCTGCTGGTTAAAAATCTATTGAGGGAAGCGGGTAGCAAAAGGAAAGCACAACAATCCAGCTGTCTTTCCTACAAGGGTTTGGCAGCAATCTGTATCTGTTGCTAAATTTGTTCTTCAGATCTTAGAGCCCATTCAGATAGAACAAGATCTTCTATACATGATCCACTGGTGTGAGTAAGTAATCGTTTGTATGAGCAGCGAGACATAATAGAATAAAAAGCTGGATTGTTGTAACCTCCTCCAAACCATCTTCCTATGAAAACTGAATAAGTATTATTATTTATCATCAAGGCTTGAAACAGAGTGTTACTAAAGTGAAAATATATCATCATTTTTGTGGCAAATGACAATGAAATATGAAATTTGGTTCAGAAATATGAGGCAGATGTAGTTCTAGTCCTTAATAGGGGGGAAACAACAATACAGTGGTACCTCAGGTTACAGACGCTTCAGGTTACAGACGCTTCAGGTTATAGACTCCGCTAATCCAGAAATAGTACCTCAGGTTAAAAACTTTGCTTCAGGATGAGTGGCTCAGAGGCAGCTGGAGGCCCCATTAGCTAAAGTGGTGCTTTAGGTTAAGAATAGTTTCAGGTTAAGAACGGACCTCCAGAACAAATTAAGTTCTTAACCCGAGGTACCACTGTATATGATTTCCCCTAGAGAATTTTTGGCAAAATGGCCTCCTCCATTGTGCCGTCTGTAAATTTTGGCCACAACTGTGCATTGAGCTGCAATATTGTTTAACTTTATTTTGATATTATTGAAGGCAGCAATAGGCTTGGGCCCTATTCCTCCTCATTTTAGTCTCTTGAATCCTTAATCCATGAATGTAAACTAACAACAGAGTCTCAGTCAACTTTAATGGAACAATTAAAAGGTGAGGAGAGAACTGAATATGGGCAAACCACTTTTTCCTATACCCTGCAGGGCTTGTGCAGGCAGAGCAGGAAGTGGTTGAACACTTTCCCCCTCTCCACTCCTATTCCAGGTATATAGGTATATATATATATATATGCTTTCGTAGATTTTCACGGGTACAGGAATGCAGGTTTTGGTGTCCTCGGGTGTCTTCCCGTGTAAAAGGTGGGGTGTCTAGGCGACGTTTCGACGAGGTCTCACTCGTCATCTTCAGGCTGGTGCTTTCGGCTTCTTGTTACTGGAACAGAGCAGGATCTCAGTGTTTGAGTTCCTATAAATACTGTAGAGGGGGTGTGGTGTATAGCCTCCAATGTTCTGGGCAGAGAGGAAGTTCCCAGGCTAGTGTGCCTTTTCTTCTTTTGTTCCTTAATTACTTGAGAGATATCTTGAGTGATTTCTTGAGTGATATCCTGAGTACCACTTAGGTGGGTCATTAGGTGTGGATTAGTTGCTAAAGTCTTTGTGTCTTGACCTCTTGAACTTTGTGAAGAGTTTTCATGAGAAGATGGCTGTACTGTATTTAGTTGTGCTCTGGCTTGGCTTCGTGTATAGGGGCGAGCTGTGGTTTTGTGGCTTGTGTCAGCCAGATCTGTGTAGGGATTGCAGGGGGGTGCAGCATCCGGAGGTGCCACCATGGATTGGCTACTGGATGGTGTCTGTAATTCATCTGTGGAGAGGGTCTGGGTTTGGGTCTGGTGTGGTTGATTGGTGTTGGCGTTCTGTGTGCCTCTGGATCTGGTGTCAGTTTTTGTGGGGAGGGCTAATTTCCAGATGTCTGGCAAGCGGGATGTGTCGTCACGCTTGTTCATGTTGTGAGGGTGTTTCTCTATCTCGATGGCTTCCATGATTATTCTCTTGTGGTGATGTTCCGTGTTAAAGAGCAATTTGGAATCTGCAAAATTAATTTCGTGTCCTGTTTCTTTCATGTGTTGGAAAAGAGAGGAAGTTTTTTCTTCTTTTTTGACGGCATTCTTGTGTTCTGCGATACGTGCATTTATTCGTCTGTTTGTTTGTCCAATGTACGTGGCTGGGCAGACTTTGCAGGGTATTTCATAGATCCCTTGGTTTTCCAACTGGATTTTATCCTTGGGGTTTCTGAGGATATTGGCTATTTTTTGGTTGGTGCAAAAGGCTGTTTTGATATTGTGTTTATGGAGGATTTTGCTAATTTTATCTGTATATATACATATACAATTTCTTATATATATATTGTATATATATATATACAATTTCTCTACTAATTCCAATGGGAGGAAAAGGAATTCTAGGGTTGTGTAGTTTGTCCTCATAATGTTTGGGGAACGGAAGGTCCTGTGGCATGCTCCTCTCTCACACACAAAAAGAGTGAGAGAGAATATACATTTCTTTTCAGCCCTCTCCAACACTAGAGTTTTGATTGCAGAGGAGAATTTTAGGAGCTATTTTCATTCAGCCTTAAAATAAATAAATAACCAAGACACTTTGAAGCACACATGAACTGCAAAGGGAGATGAGTTAAAATTAAAATTAGACATTATACATCACTTAGATTGGTTTCACATTAGTGTAAATTAAAATTAGACTTTCTAAATCATTTCAAATGGTTTTCTATGAGTGTCAGGCTAGGCTGTAAAATGTTTTTAAATTGTTGTTTTAATCGTTTAGCTTTCTTGTTTTAATTTTATGTTTTATCTATGTATGTAAGCCTGTGTGGAAGGCTTTGCTCTGAGAGGCGGTAAATTCATCCCTAAACAACACTGTCCACATTCACATAGCTTGAGACCTATTTCCCTTACTACAATCCAGTGAAGAAATTGGCAGACTTGACTGAGGGAATGGCTGTACTCCATGGCATTACCACCCACATCAATGTTCCTGACTGAAGTAGCACTAGAAAAGTTGGAGAAACAACATCTACATATTTCACAAAAGAGCTTTCACACAGTAATTGCATGAAGGGATCTCTACATGATTAAGGGTAAAAGGGGCTGTGTCCCTGGCCTGGACACTACACAGTTTCTGCAACTGAGATCCATATTTTGAGTGTAGACCTTTACAGGGGGAAAGCCTAAGTGTGTAGACCTCTACATGCATATGCTTCTTTGTGAGCCAGAAGCCTTCTTGACTGACATTTCAGTTCATGTAGAAAGCCTATGCAAATAGAAAACTGCAAATAAATGTGTTGTCCCTGCAGATAACATACTCAGACTTTAAGACTAGGGAAGTCATGCTATGCTGGACAGTGGGACTCATATCATGACCTCCTTCCCATTAATTGTGTATAACATCATTCATATGATTAACACGTAAAGACAGTTTAATTTATATATCTATATTCTTTCAAAACACTGAAAATTAAAGGGAAAGTGGATGGAATCATAAAGATCAGGGGACAAATTAAGCTATGTAGTTTTGTTACTTGGCCAAACATTAAGCCAAGGTCTTAATGAATCTAACCGGCATATTTTTGGCATATATTTTACTTCCATGCTATGCTCTATTAACTAAAATCTCTCAGCTATTTTTAACCATATTCATTCCATAATTAATACTTATTAGTCCTTTGAGACAGTTAAAAAACAGAGAAAAAGTAAAGGCAGAATTTTTGAGTTCATATAGCCTACAAATTAGAATCTAAACATTGTATGAAGTCAAATGCAAAATGTCACACTCATGTGCTTAATCTTAATTAATCCAAAACAATAACTAGCCCTGATTTCATTTCCGGACTCATCCTCATATTATCCTAGCAGAATGGTTGCTAGTGGAAACTTCAACTGTGTGCTTGTCTCTCCATGCAGTTAGTTACTTGACAGTTGTCATACCCAGTTGATTCAGGGCAATTTTAATCATGCCAGGGAAAGCCCACCAGATGTCACTCAAATGGTTGAATGTTACATGTAAATGTTTGATTGTATTATCTTCTTTTTTATCACAATAGACCTGCCTTTGAAAAAGACATCTGTCATAAAAGGAAATACCCTTAGCTTTGATTATTTTAGCCATGACTGTTCCATCAATGTAGAATAGTTCCATGGGTTTTTTTTTCTGATGCTAGTCATACTCAGAGTAGACCTGCTGAAATTAATGCACATGATTAATTTATAGCATTAATTTTAAGCCACATTCTGTGCCCAATAAGCACAGGACGCCTTTGCCCGACAGCACTGTGGCCTATAGATTGCAGCAAAATACTGGGCAAGGTTTTTTTATCCCTCCAGTCAGGAGAGAGAGAGAGAGAGAGAGAGAGAGAAGTGAAATAAGCAAGAAGGGAGGGGAGTGGTATGTCATTATACACACACAATTGCCAATTCAGGGGCTTCATAAAGGGCACCTGTGCATAACTAGCATATGTCTTTCTTTCTTTCTTTCTTTCTTTCTTTCTTTCTTTCTTTCTTTCTTTCTTTCTTTCTTATTGCTCTTTCAGATATAATAAGAATCAGCTAAGTAAAAGGATGGAGCACTATGCAGAAGAAAGAAGACCAAATCAAAACAAAAAGAGCAACTTTACCCATCCAGATCAGAACTGTAGCATAGAATAATGGGTGTTCAATATTTTCCACCACATGTTTCTCCACTGAAAATCATGGCAAAACAATTTGATGCAAATAGGATCTTTGGGAAAGCAATTTTCAGATGGAAAATAGTTGGGTGGATGGGGGGAGAATTGTACCCTGTTCCCTGTGTACTATGGTTTCAGTCTGGATCAGGGCCCCTTGCTGCTCCTGTAATTTCATTTTTAAAACCCAGAGGGCCCCAGTCATGGGATTCAAAGAGGTAGCTAATTTCACACCGATTTGGCTTGGTGTTTCAGCACATGGTTTGCCCCAGTCTGCTCAGAACTTGGCCTTCCCATGTATGCAGCCCATCTCTAGACAGAAAATGAGTTTTGTACTGACAACAGTTTGACGGTAGGTGACTTGTGTGCTGCAGTCATCTATCAGCTTCAAAATTGTTAAGGATTCTATGAATACTCAAATAAAATTTGAATACTTCATCTTTACTTCCTTTTCCAGCACGCAATATTGTATTATTTTCAGTAAAGTGCTTGGAAAAGCAATTTCATCCCCCCAACTTCTATCATGCAGTGCTCTTAAAACAAAATATAATGAGAAAAAAGTGTTTCCCCTAGAGTAGTCTGAAGCTTATTTTCTTAATAAAAACAATTACCTTAACTTATCATCTTTGAAGTGAAAAAAACACCCCCCCAAAACACAGCCTGTTAGTCATTTCCAGGGCTAGTCTGGCAGCTGATGGAACCTTTAAGGAGTATGACAAGCTGCTCCTGCCCTTTTATTTTAGCATCATTCCATAACATTCAAACCATCAGAGCTGCAGCAAAAAATAGCTACCATGGGAAGAAAAAAGGGAGACACATAAATGATAAATGCGATGAGCCAGGAAGATGAAGTGTCTAAAAGGTTTGTCCCACACATTCTAAAGTGTTTTGCATTTTGGGATCTTTATGAACTTAACCCTCAAAAACTCCTGTGCTGTCACTCAAGCAGAGCAATATTGGTAAAACTGACAGTGGTTTGCCTCCGTCTCTTTGATTTCAGAACACTGGGGATGGTAGTAAAAAGGGGAGCTGAAAGCACTAATTTGTGGCATTAATTAAGCTTTAGATCTCACATTTTATTTTTGTAAGAGGTAGGAATGTAAGAGGAATCCTTCTGGACCACACTAAGAGTTTAGTTAATTGAGCATCCTGTTCTCCACAGCAGCCAGTCAAAGACCCCCCTGGGAAGCCCACTGGTAGAGAGGTGGGCAAAATTCCATCAGACTGCATAGGCTCATTAAAACCTACCTCAAATATGATGCAAACTTTGAAATCACCTAAATTCTTAGCCAATGCAGACTGAAGTCCAAGGTCAGTTGTCTTTCAACGACAGAAACATCATCCATTAAAATTTTAAAATTGTAACTATTTTAAAGGAATGTTTTCTTTTTTAAAAAAGAGTGTATACTGCTGAGCAAGTTGTTTTGAATCCCCCCCCCCATAGCTAAGGGCTCAGTAGAATGATCCTAGGCAGATCTTGCAAACAGTGAGGTGGAGCAGAGCATTGGATCTACTGCTGGATATGAAGCCATGCCAGTTTGGGTGAAAGTTGATATCAGGTTTCTTCTTTTTTTTTTTTTTGCTATGGTATCTCCAGGCTTGACAATATTAGAGACCCAAGTAAAAGGACCCTCAGGGAATTCATGGGTCCAATGGATTTCAAACCTCTGGCACCCTGATCCAAAGCCTCCCATTTCAGGACTTGCCACTGTCTTCAACCGGTGAGAGAATCACTGGTAGGAGCTTACTGCTTGCCTCCCCCACAATTGTGCTTGCTTCACCAGCAGCACTTCCCTTCCACAGCAGAAGCACCACCCTAATCATATACCTCTAAGCCATCAACACTGGTGGTGGTGTTGTTAAGATTGCATTCTAATTAACTATTGTATCCAACAAAGATGCTCTGTTCATGCAAAGACTTCTGCTTGCAAAATTGAATGTTTCCCCTTGTATCCCTCCCAAAGCTGTTCTGAGGTCTCTCCTCCACCACCGCCACCCAAACTGTATGGAGCAGGTGTTGACGGGTGCTGGAAGCATCCAGGGAGAGGAAACCGAGGAAAAGTTCAATTGTGCAAGTGGAAGTCCTTGTGCTAACAGGATGACTATTGCATGGAGTTCTAAGTTGTGATACAAATTGGAATAGCCTTGAAATAACACTTGTTTTGCAGCATCCTTCTATTTCTTTCAATTGGTGGGGTCATGCCACATGACCGTGCCACTTGACCATGCATTTAGCATCTGTAAGGAAGGGCCATATATTCATATATGAGGAGGATTCCTGGACAAATTATGCCCCCCACCCACCTGTGCATGGAAGAGCTCTGTGTACAAGCATTGGTTTGTGCACAGAGACCCTCTTATGGACTTATTGGGTGATGGAAGCATGGCCACAAGTTGTTTAAAATTGTTTTTGAAATTGTTTCTAATGCTGTATCCTCCCCTAGGACCTTAGGGTAAAGGGTGGATAATATAATAGCAAGCATACTGGTAGCAGGATGGGATTATCCCACTCATCCTTTCAACCTCCTCACGTATTCTTTGAATATGTGAGGGTGTTCAAATTAACCCCGTTTGTACTTCTACAGTAGTTTAGTGGAAATTGGGGGTGGAAAACTCCCTTTCTCATCAAGAAAACAAAAACTTACCTTTCAATTTTCATTTTAACATTGCTGAAATTTTTTTGATGGATTTTTCTCAAGCATTGTCCAGGAAAGGAGTGGTGGGAAGAAACCCAGCTAATGGATTTTGAAGCCAGCTGAGCAGTTTGCCAATCACTAACTGTGAAGCACACAATTGCCATAAATCAGTTTTTAAAGATGTTTAAGATTCCATTCAGTCAAATTGCATAGCCTGTTAATAAAAGTAGGACTACTGGCGAATATGGTATTGTTCATTTTACTAAAGTCTGCATTATTTGGTCTATTATCTCTCTTAATTTCTGGGTCAGATTTTGTGTTTAAATCAGTTTTATAGAGCGTTTATTGCCTAATGAATATTAATTCCCATTCTGAAAAATTGCTCATCTCTCTTTGTTTGACTCTTGGTTTATACTGAAGTCAAATGGCCATTAAAAAGTTTTTTCCCCTTCATAAAAAATAATTAAGTAGCACCATCTCTTATTTTCATGGTTTGAAGTTTGCAATTGTACTTTAGTGTAAAAAGGATTGACCTTGGGGAGGAAACAACAATTATAGCATTAATGAAACATTATAGGCATTCTGAAAATGATTTGCCACAATTTATAATTAACTTTACTGTAGATAACTTTAAAAGATACTGGCTAGCTTCTAAAGTAAATTAGTTTTACCAGATTTTTACCAGAGATATGCTATATTTTCTTAAATAAATCTGTTGCATTATAAACTGAATAATCTTAATCCCATGTAAGATTATATTGGGATCTTTGCATTTTCTGTTTCAGGATGTGGAATTCTGTGGCTAGCAACCAGAGTTCCATATCTGAGGACTGCTTTGGGGTGTATGTAAGCTTTATATTAGGAGATCAGTGGGTAACCTTAATAGCATATTGATCAGATTTACTTCAGTGGAATTTGTCTGTCATTAAGTTGTCATTTGGCATCACAAAATGGAGAGGGAGCAGGCTTTAATTTCTCATTCACACTTCATTTTCTGCTGCAAATTCTAGGCAGAGGTCTGAGAAGTAAACTTCTTCTGTACAAACAGAGAAGTCTACTTCAAGGCACAGGTTCAGGATTTCTATGTCCATATCCAAGCAGGTAGCTTTCTTTGGTCCCACTACTTTTCCCATTTGTTCCAATTCAGCGGTAAACAACAGGTTTCCCCAGGGACATATCTGTTCCTAAAGAAGAGACTGTTCAACTCTTTGTACACATAGCTCTATCTGTACAAAGAAGCGGCCCACTGAGGTGACAAGAAAGGTGTTTGGATATATTGCTACTCTTGTGCAGGAAGAAGCTGCTGAACTGACATGACTGCGTCTGGTTGAGAAATAAACTGAACCTAAAATATGTCATTGTGAAGGTCAATGTCAATTTGTTGTTTGATTCATCCAGATGTGTGGGGGTTTTTTTGAAAAAAGAAATTATGAGCTATTTGGGCATTTCAGCAGCAATATAGATAACTGTGTGTTGGACTCAAGCTGGAATAAATACCACTCATTGAGTCTAAACCATTCTTCAAGTGTAGTGCACTCCTAGGTATATCTCTTTAGAAGTCAATCCAATGGAGGTCAATGAATCTTATTCTCATGAATGTTTGTACTGAATTTCAGCTTAAGTAGCTTGGGACAAGTTATTTTTCAGCTTTTTTCTCCCAGGTGGTATAATAGGAAATAGTTATCTACTTCATGAAATCAACCAATGTAAAATTATAAAAAGCTATGTACGAATATGAATAATTTCCTCAGAATGTTCTTGGCATCTGTTTCCTCGAGAGACAATGGAGTGTCTCTCTGGGGGTGAAGTCAAACCTCAAAATATTAATATAATAGAGGACAATGACATAATTCTGATTAATTTTGAAGAGTTTTGAATACAACCATTTTAAAAATCCCTTTGTCCCCCCCCCTTCTTTTCCAGTGTCCCAGTTACTATGAATGTTACTAAAGACTGTATAAAAATTGGTTACCTTTGGATAATACCTTACATGCTTTAAGAAATTTTAAACATATTTGCCTGAATAAATTTGGGTAGAAAACAATGGTACAATAGTCAAACATTAAAGCAGCTGAGCAATACAGACTTTAAATTCTCACCACAATTCCAAGTTTCAGTCATATCAGACTTAATTGAGCAAGGAGACTGATAAAGAGAATAGTCATTAATGAACACAAGAGTGGAATGACTCTTGGATTGAACATTGCCATGGGATGTTCCTCTGAATACCCCCCACCCCCGGTAATAGATTTTTCAAGAGTTGCTTTTCATGAGAATGAAACAATATACAGCAACAAAACAGACACAATCTTTTTCATGTAAAGAGTCCACATTCTCTATGTAACCTACGGTAGCAAAGAAGCTATAAAATATAATTTTATGAGCAGTGCAAAGCTGTGACTCAAGGAAAACATTTTCTGAATGCTTTTCTGAGCCATGGTCTTCATTTGGGATGCAGGGAGATAGTGCATGGAGAAGAGGGCAGCAAATTCCCATGCATGGACATCCTGGCACTCACTCTGCAATGGGCACAAATGTTGCAGAGTTGCCTTGTAATAGTACACACCCAGTGACAGCTATGATTGAATCAAGTGGCTACACTCAGAATGAATATTTATCCTCTTTTCTTTTCCCCCCACATGTAATACAATAATGTGACATTCACTTGTACAGGCTCGTGTCGGGCAACACAAGATGACCCAGTCCCAGGGGGGAAAGTCTCTGGATTTTTAAAATCATTTTTCAGAAAGATGCAGTTCATACAGTAAACCATAGTTAATGGTTTCTTTAGGGAACTCAGAAGTTTTAATTTTCAATCTTGTCTTGAAAATGAATGCAATGGATTTTTTGGAAGTGAAGATCCCCACTACTTAATGGTAAGTTTCACCTAATGCTGAAAAGTTGACCTGTAATGAAATTGCAAGAACTGACAACAATGTTCCTATTAATTATTTTTCTCTAGTATTGTTATGTGCTTCAGAGAGAGTCTAACTTCAGGGTTGTGATGAGAAGATGATTTTGTTTGTGTGTGTGTGTGTGTGAGAGAGAGAGAGAGAGAGAGAGAGAACTGCAATTACATCTATCTATCATCTATCTATCTATCTATCTATCTATCTATCTATCTATCATCTATCTATCTATCTATCTATCATCTATCTATCTATCTATCTATCTATCTATCTATCTATCTATCTATCATCTATCTATCTATCTATCATCTATCTATCTATCTATCTATCTATCTATCTATCTATCTATCTATTTATCTATCTATGAAACATTTCTGTCTGCTCCTTCACCCTTTGGGTCTTGTCTCAACAGTGATGCTGCCTCAGAGATTTATGATCAAGTGGGCAGGTTGTGTTAGCCACTGGGGAAAATATTTCCAGAGTCACCCATTAAACTTGACCCATGTTCCACAGTAAAATGCACATATAATGAGGAAAGAGCAACACGCTGAAAAACCCCCAAAAGCAAACCTGACACCCAGGAAAAGAGGCACTGACAAATGTTCTGGTATGGCTCTTATCTTCATAGCTGATAAGAGCCACACCAGAGCATTATATAGCCTCAATCTCGCCTGCTTTAATTACTAATGGATATACTATTGCCAAATGAAGTTAGTTTAATATGCAGTACAGACATTACTGTGCATTAACTAAATATTGTGATGTTTGCTGTAGTTGTGGTATATTTAGGTAATGAAAAGAGCAGTTTGCTTCGTCGCCATTAGAAGAACTAAAAGAAAGTCCGTGAACACCTGGCAGAGTGTTAACTGAAAGGGGGGAATATAAAGCAGGGTTTCATTTATACAAAATGGAGCACAATTTTTGCATTTCTGGCTGTTGAATAAACACATGTATTGGATGGATAAATAGAACGTAAAGAAAGGAATTAATTGCACCAAATACATTTTCTGTCCTAAGTATATTAACAGTCCATTCCATCAGGAAGAAGAAGCCAGAACCAGGGTGTTTTATTCCATTAAGGGAATCTCTTATTATTAGTGCATCACTAAAAGCTGCACAGAAAAACAGAGTGCTATTTCCATCTTAAAACAATTCAAAGGTTATAGGTGGCCTGTACTTATGCCTCACTATGGTAGAAAGTCACTATATTGTGACTGTCACAATACTGTCAGCGTATTAAGCTGCCATTTCAAATAAATACAATGATGGGGATGTATGTCTCAATCTTTATCAGAGGGAAAGAGAGAGGTCTCTTTTAGTTATTGTTTTGTTGTTGATTCAACAAATTAAGTATCCAGTAAAATTGGCCTACATTTTAGAAGCACTTTAGAGAAAATATAGTTTGATATAAATGCAGCTAAAAAAAGAGCAATACAGCCCATTGCCACATATTACTTAAGAGCCTCAAAAGGGGTAAAATTATATGTCTCTGCACATCCAGGCCTCACCAGTGTATGTATATTTAGTAATCTGAAGCTGATGCTTGATGTTTGAATCGTCCCCCTGAATACATTTCATCTTCTATTTTTTTATGATATTTTATTAAATTTTATCAAAGAAAAAAGTTACATAATAAAACACAGAGCATATAAACATTCAAACATATAAACATTCAAACATAATACAAGAAAAAACAAACAAGAAAAAAAAGAAAAAAAGATTAGAACACTAAAAAAAGAAAAATTCAAAAAGTTAAAAATAAAAATCCCTCTCTTTAATTTCTTACCGTTCATAAACTTATTTTCTTGACTTCCTCACACCCCCCTTTCTTGTATTCCAATTTAAAATTAATTAGCAAATTCCTTCTTGTTAATTTTATCCTTAATTATCTTTCTTCACGTATTGTTTGTTCCTGATTTTTATCTAATATCTATCCCTTCTTTCATGTTCTTATTTTACCTTTTTTACTAGAACCTATTCATTTCATTTCAATGTCATCAACATTCAAAAATTTTACAATGTTTTTGTAGATAGATTTTAAATTTCTTCCAGTCTTCTTCCAGCAACACTTCTCCCTGATCTCGGATTCTGCCCGTCATTTCTGCCATTTCCATGTAGTCCATTACTTGCATCTGCCATTCTTCCAAGGTGGGTAAGTCCTGTGTCTTCCAGTGCTTTGCGATGAGTATTCTCGCTGCTGCCGTAGCATACATAAAAAAAGTTCTGTCCTTCTTTGGCACCAATTGGCCGACCATGCCCAGGAGAAAGGCCTCTGGTTTCTTCAGGAAGGTATATTTAAATACCTTTTTCATTTCATTATAGATCATCTCCCAGAAAGCCTTAATCCTTGGGCACGTCCACCAAAGGTGAAAGAATGTACCTTCAGTTTCTTTACATTTCCAACATTTATTATCGGGCAGATGGTAGATTTTTGCAAGCTTAACTGGGGTCATGTATCACCTGTATATCATTTTCATAATATTCTCTCTTAAGGCATTTAACCCAGTGGTCCACAACTGTTCCCAGTCATCAAACATAATGTTATGTCCAACATCTTGTGCCCATTTTATCATAACAGATTTTACCGTTTCATCCTCAGTATTCCATTTCAGCAGCAAGTTATACATTCTTGATAATATCTTAGCATTGGGTTCTAACAATTCTGTTTCTAATTTTGATTTTTCCACCTGGAAGCCAATTTTTCTATCCATATTGTAGGCCTCTCTTACTTGAAAATAGTGTAACCAATCCCGCACCTTGTCTTTAATTTTCTCATAGCTCTGCAATTTCAATTTATCGCTCTCCTGTTCCAAAATTTCCCAATATTTTGGCCAGTTAGTCTCCATATTAAGCTTTTTCAGAGCCTTTGCTTCCATAGGTGAAAGCCACCTTGGGGTTTTATTCTCCAAAAAATCTTTATATTTAATCCAGACATTAAACAATGCTTTTCTGACAATATGGTTTTTAAACGCCTTATGCACTTTAACCTTACCATACCACAGGTATGCATTCCACCCAAATACATTATCATAACCTTCTAGATCCAAAATGTCTGTGTTCTCAAGAAGTAGCCATTCCTTCAACCAGCAAAAAGCTGCTGATTCATAATACAACTTAAGGTCCGGCAGGGCAAACCCCCCTCTATCTTTCGCATCCGTAAGTATCTTAAATTTTATTCTGGGCTTTTTGCCCTGCCAGACAAATCTAGAAATTTCCCTTTGCCACTTCTTGAAACAGTCCATCTTGTCTATAATTTGCAATGATTGGAACAAAAACAGCATTCTCGGCAATACATTCATCTTAATAACAGCAATTCGACCAAGTAAGGAAAGCTTCAAGTTTGACCAAATTTCAAGATCCTTTTTCACTTCTAACCAACACTTCTCATAATTATCTTTAAATAAATTAACATTCTTAGAAGTCATATTCACCCCTAGGTATTTTACTTTCTTTGCTAATGTCAAGTCTGTCTCCTTCTGAAACCTCTCTTTCTCAATCGGCGTTAAATTTTTCTCCAAAACCTTAGTTTTTGATTTGTTCAATTTAAAGCCTGCCACCTGACCAAATTCTTGGATTAGCTCCAGGGCCCTTTTAGTACTAGAGACTGGCTCCTGTAGTGTCAATACTAGGTCATCTGCAAAAGCTTTAAGTTTATATTGTTGAACTCCGACCTGGATACCTTGAATCTGGTGGTCCCTTCTAATCATGTTCAGCAAGACCTCCAGGACCGAAATAAAAAACAGTGGGGAAATTGGGCAGCCTTGCCGTGTCCCTTTCTCAATTTTAACTTCTTCTGTCACCACATTATTAACTATCAATTTGGCCTTTTGTTCTGAATAAATCACGTCCATACCATTTTCAAAGTTTTCTCCCACCCCCATCCCTTGCAGATTTTTCTTCATAAAACTCCAAGCAATGTTGTCAAAGGCTTTTTCTGCATCTACAAATATCAATACTGCTTTTGAATTGATGTTCACTTGTAACTTTTCCAGAATGTTAATTATATTCCTCGTATTATCCGATAGATGTCTGCCAGGGAGAAAGCCAGCTTGATCTTTATGTATCACCTCTGCTAATACTTTTTTCAATCTTTTAGCCAAAATGTCAGCAAAAATTTTATAATCTACATTAAGCAGGGATATGGGGTGGTAATTTATAAGTTGTGTCTTCTCAGATTCAATTTTCGGTATAAGTGTGATATAAGCTTCTTTCCACGACTCTGGCGCTCCCCCCCCTCCATAATTTCATTACAAACCTCCTTTAATGGTTGAATTAGGTAGTCTTTCAATGTTCTATAATATTTGGAGGTTAACCCATCCGGTCCCGGAGACTTGCCCAATTGCATATTCTGAATGGCACCTTTTACCTCTTGTTCAGATATTTTGTAGTTCAATGATAATTTACTTTCTTTACAATTTTTTTGTAATCCATTAATTTTCAGGAATTGGTCAATTTTAATCTCATTCTGTGGCCCTTGTGTATACAGTTGTTTAAAGTATCTCTGGAAACAATTTCTAATTTCCTGAGGATTCTGTATGTTCTTTCCATCCACTTCAAGGTTGGTAACGGTGTTTAACTTTTGTCTCTTCTTCAACTGCCACGCTAGGAGCTTTCCACATTTATTAGCTGATTCAAAAGTCTTTTGTCTCATCTGTTTAATTTTCCATTCTATGTCCTGATTTATCATTTTCATATATTGCACTTGATATAACTTAATTTCTCTCAGGATCTCCTGTGACTTTGGTTTAGCTCTGAGCTTCTTTTCTCCTTCTCTTATTTTCTCCAGAATCTTTTCTTTTTTCTCCTCTTGAGTTCTCCTTTTTATTGCATTTTGTTGAATCAGAAACCCTCTCATTACAGCTTTACTTGCGTCAGATTACCCCAGATTACTCTTTTTTCCACTGTAGTCTTCAAATTTATTTCAAAGTAGTCTTTCATAATTTTTTGGGCCTTCTTAATAATTTCTGGATCTCTAAACAAGGTGTCATTCATCCTCCATCTAAAGGGGCCAGTCGATGTTGGTTTCATTTCCATCTTCACAGGATTATGGTCAGAGCAAGTTTTTGGGCAAATTTCCACTTTTCGGATCTTAGGAGTCATTCCTCTGGTTATCCAGATTTGGTCAATTCTTGTCCAGGTCATTTTGGCTTCAGAGAAGAAGGTCCCCTCTCTACCTAGGGGGTTCTTAGTTCTCCAAGTATCAATTAAGTCCATATTGTCTATCATTTCAAAGAAAGTTTTCGGTAGTCTTCCATCTTTTGTCACTATCTGTCTTTCAGACTTATCCATATTTGTCAACACTACACCGTTCATATCTCCCATCAAGATGATATTACAGTCCATAAAGTCCAACAGCGTCTCATGCAGTTTCTTAAAAAATTCAGATTTCCCCTCATTTGGCACGTATACTCCTACTATCAAGAGTCTCTCTCCTTGAAATTGTATTTCAATAGCCACAAATCTTCCATGTTCATCTTTGATGATAAATTTTGGTGATAAACTTTCTTTTGCATAGATCACAACTCCTCTTTTTTTAACTTTGTCTGATGAGATGAATTCTTGACCTAATCTTTTATTTATTAATACTTTCCTGTGTAGTCTAGTTACATGAGTTTCCTGCAGGCAAATCAAGTCCAATTGTTCTTTTTTCAAAAGGTGAAAGACTCTTTTCCTCTTGTCAGGGGAATTTAGACCCCTAATGTTCCAAGTTTGTATCTGCAGAGACATGTTGTAGTTATTTGGCTTTTCCTCCAACTGCTCCCAGTAACTGTTCTTGTTCCGTCGGCAGTGTCGCTTTTCCTGGTTCGTCCAATCCCAAGGGGTGCCTGCCTAGGTCTAATAGTCCTGTTTTCGGCTCTTTTTCTTCAGCCTCTTTTTGTAGATCTTTCTCGTAGTATCTCAAAAATCTCACTTTATCTTCTTCTGATCTTATCCTTACTTTTTTCCCTCTGAAAGTAAAAGACAGACCCTGAGGGAATTCCCACCTGAATATAATGCTGTTTCTTCTTAACAGGGCCACTAGATCTCCGTAGTTGGCCCTAAGGTCCAGTAGATATTTTGGGATGTCTTTGAAGATTTCTATTCTGGCGTCTTCTATTTCCAGTGATTTCTGGTAGTGGAGACTCAGTATTTTCTCTCTCTCTTCTTTTGATCTAAAAGTAATCAAACAGTCTCTCACCCTGTTTTTCCTTCTATTTTTCCCAAGCCTGAAAGCACTCACTATCTTAAATTCTTGTTTATCCGGGTCCAGGCCCCAAAAATCTTCAAATTCCTGTGTGAGAAAATCACCCAGGTCACCTTCTTCTAATTCTGGTACCGCCCTGACCCTCAGATTGGTCTGTTTATCCTTAAGTTCAAACATAGACAATTGTGCCCTATGGTCCTCTAGCTGTTTGTTAATTGGCGGTATCTTTTCTTCTACTGCCAACACCTTCTCTTTCGCTTCTTCAGCAATCTTTTTTGTCTCTTTAGATTCCTGCAGCAACCTGTCAATGGCCTGTGTATTAGAATTCACCTTTTGCCCCAAGTCATTGATACTTGTAGTGTTTAAGTTCACCGTCTGCCCCAAATCATTGATACTTGTAGTATTTAAGTCAATTTTAACTGTCAAATTTTGTAGGGCCCCAAGTATTTTGTCTAGTGTTGCAGAAACATTCTCTTCAGACCCGTTCCTTTTGCTCCCGTCTGTACAGTATCTTCCTTTTCTGGGGCAGAAGGGGCTACTAATGATGGTCTCCGTTGCTGCAGTCTGGTTTTAATCCTTGTTGATTTTTCCTGTGGCTTATCTTGAGGTTGAAGTTGATCCATTACTTTGTGTCTGAGAACCAAGGTCACTCTCAGAGTTCAGACTTGTTTTTGTAGCAAGAGAGTAGCCAGCTGCAATGGAAAATCCCCAATTATGACACAAAGTTCCTCTAGGGGAGCGCAGTAGCAATTTGTCTTAGCAATACTTGTTTCCAAAAGTCTCTTCCCCAACTTCCAATTGTTGCAATAAAGCAGTGACAAGTTTAAAATTTCCCTCCAAAGTTTCAGTTTTCCTTGCAGAGTTCACAAAAGAGTTACAATGTCTATAAACGGTGCGTGCTCAAAACGACCTTGCTGGTGCTTTTAGGCAGATCGATATCAAGGATAGAGCTGTGGTCTTTTCCTTCCCTTTCTTTCCCGATAATTAAGTATTTTCCTTCACCCCCCTCCCGCAACTCGGTAAGGGGGTTCTTTTATCTGGCATTGAAATTTGAGTCCTTCTAAGTCAATTTTCACAGTTCATAGTTCCATTGTCTTTGCTTTAGATCTATTTACAAGACCGGAAAGGCGGACTTCCTGTTTGCGCCTTCCCGCTTCAGTGCCAAATTCAAGTTCAAATTATCGATCAAAGGGACTATTCCTTTGATCTTTCAGTCTTTCCAATTTCCTACTCACGGGTAGTTGTTTCAAATCGAAGTTTCACAGGAAAGAGGACAGCGCTCTTCGGCAACAGCTGTGCAACTTCGCTCCGCAGAAGTAGCGATCAACTCTCAGCACCGCGCCACACTCCCGTCCCGCTCCAGAGCCCTTTGCAGGGCTCCTTTACAAGTTCGGGGGCACGCGAAGGTGCCCGCCGAGTCCCACGGTCGCAGGCTTCACCCGCCTGCAGTTTTCGGAAGGGTCCCCGCTTCGCTGTAGCGGTGAGACCCGATTTCTGCGGGGCTTCTCCCGCCAGATCAGAGGGAAACCGCCATTGCTGATGGCGCCGCCTCCGGAAGTCTACATTTCACCTTCTAATAGCCGTGGCTTCTGAATATTGATTTGTCTACAGTGGTACCTCGGGCTACAGATGCTTCAGGTTACAGACTCTGCTAACCCAGAAATAGTACCTCAGGTTAAGAACTTTGCTTCAGGATGAGAACAGAAATCACACGGTGGTGGCGCAGTGGCAGCGGGAGGCCCCATTAGCTAAAGTGGTAGCTCAGGTTAAGAACAGTTTCAGGTTAAGAATGGACCTCCAGAACGAATTAAGTTCTTAACCCAAGGTACCACTGTAATTGCTTTCCCCCTGCTATAGCTATGCTACTCTTTTTGTTGTGGGTTATGCTACTCAGCTACTACTGTAGGAATGGTAACTGTTTAAATAAGAGGTGGGGAACATTTTCCAAGTTGAGAAACATATTCCATCCTGGGAAACCTTTCAGGGTACACATTCCAGTGGCAAGCAGAGAAAGTGGCAAAAGTGGGAAGTTCATTCAGTGCAAATTTTACCTTTGTCCTAAGGGCTATCTTCTTATCTGTATACTCTATCCAGGCAAGCAGTTTCGGGGCACAGAGAGGAGTCTCAAAGGCTCTTCTTTTGCCCCTGGGCCTGAGGTTCCTTATGCCTGATTTAATTCATGAAAAGATCATAAGTTGATCTTGTTCGAATTTAAATGCCTCTTTACTGAACCACTGATGATATGGTAGGTTGTATTCCAAGCTTTCAGTTGGACGTGCCATTTCTTACATTATGTTTCAGAAGGTTTGTGGTGGCACTGTGGACCTTTTCCATAATGGGCCTGCACACTGGATCCACGCTGGAGTTTTCATACCATATATTGAGCATAGAATCAGAGAATTGTAGAGTTGGAAGGGACCATGAGCATTTAGTCCAACCCCCTGCAATGCAGGAATCCTTTTGCCCAGGTGAGCAAGGTGGTTGGCCAGGTGGTTAAGGCTGATGAAAGCTGCAATCCAACAATATCTGGAGGGCCTCAAGTCACCTTCCCCTCCTCTATTTGAACATGCGATCTGTGCACAGGAAACCCCTGGATGCTACACAAAATGGATGACATAATTTAATGTATGCAAAGCACAAACATACTGACGCGACAGTTTTATATTCTATTAAAACAGCAGAATATATTGTTTATTGTTAGTACAGAATTAATCAGGCTCTTACTATCATGCCCCTTGAGATCAAATAATGGAATTTCATCCTACAGCACATTCCAATTTCTTCTCCTCTCTCTCAGTTACTTGACAAATGGGCTTCTTATTGTTTCAGACTGTACAAAGGATTATATATCACATTATGTTTAAGATTAATTAGAGTTATTTTCAAGCATCCGAAGTGACGTGACCAGCAGGAAGTGCCTTCTGGATGTAATGGGAGGCTTGTACTATCTATCTTTTTAGAATCATCCATCATATAATTTCTATTATTAATTTATTTAGAAACTTACATAGGCACCCATCTCAAAGCACTTAGAGCCTTTGCTGATACTATTGCAAACACACAATCAGTTGCAGAATGAGAGAGGTTTAATGGAGTTTTACCCTTGTCTTGTCACTCCCTTAATTGCCCAAGAAATCCTACGGGTGCTTTCAAACCAATGATTATTGTGTGATTGGTGCTTTACATGCACACATGTTTTTCACAGCATCCACATGCTCAAAATGACAGTATTATTTCTCCCCCAAAATTACCCTTTCTATTGAAAATGTGGCAAGCTAAAACAACACAAACAAAACACAAACCCAAGCCTATTTACAATAGCTGAATGATTAATTTGCAACATTATTCCTCTGAAATGATGCTCTGTTTGTCAATTTATTCTGTTCCCTGGTTTAATTTTGAAAATTCCTTCTATGACACTCATTTTGTTTTTGACCTAGTCCCTAAAATTCTACCAGCGAGTCACCTGGTCTTCTCATAGATCTGATCTTCACTTGTATTCATGTCAAGCTTCAGTCAGAGTCATTTCATTTCACAGTGAAAAGACTGCAAATCTAAAAAATATTTTAAGGATTTTTAATATATTACTTTATTTATTACATTTATATTTCACCTTTCCTCCAAGGAGCTCAAGCTGGTATACATATTTCTTGCCCCTCCCCCATTTAATACTCACAACAACCCTGTGAAGTAGATTGGACAGACAATGACTGCCTTAAGGCAGTGAGCTTTATGGCTGAGTGGGAATTTCAACTCTGGTTTCCCAGCTCCTAGTTCAACACTCTAAACACTGCTCTTTATACTCACTGATATATATTTTGTATGGTTTCTAGGTCATTGTGATTCCCCCACCCCCCAGAATAGTCCTATGGACCTTCCTTGACTATATAGACATTGATTGATTGATTGATTGATTGATTGAATTTATATACTGCCCTATACCCGCAGGTCTTAGGGCGGTTCACAGAATAAAGTCAAAATATAAAATACATAATCAAAATAAAAACAACAATAACTCAATAATGCCCCCCCCAAAAAAAACCCTCCACATTTTAAAATGGCATAGGATTTAGTTATCTATTACCTGTGTTTTGCTTTTAACACACAATTTGAAAGGCTTATACCACTATAGACTGAAAAGATTTCCTGGTTGTGGTTGTAAGGCTTTGCCAGGATTAAAGTTTGCCAGGATTAAAGTTTGCCAGGATTAAAGGATTATCTGAAGAAGTGTGCATGCACACGAAAGCTCATACCTAGAACTAACTCAGTTGGTCTTTAAGGTGCTACTGGAAGGAATTTTTTTATTTTGTTTTGACCATGGCAGACCAACACGGCTACCTATCTGTAACTAGGATTAAAGTTGTGAAGGATGAATCTCTCTAATCCATTCCATGTCACTTTAGCATGTTTCTATCCATAACTCTGTTCCATTCAATTTCTGCATTTATCCATACGTTTCTTTCTTTCTCTTTCTTTCTTTCTTTCTTTCTTTCTTTCTTTCTTTCTTTTGCAGCCTCTCAAAATGTGTATTTTAATATGTACTTAAATGTGAGTGCTCTTTTGAAATGCATATTTAAATGTGCATCAAAATACATATTTGCATGCTAAATTTGATATATTTAAACTGCCAAGAATTGCATTGCAGAATTGGAAGAAATACATCTTGTAATTAATTTAAATTATTTTTATTTAATTTCACATACATAGGTGCACATACATATTTGCAACTAAAAGAAAACAGTAACAATTTTAAAATAATAGAAACAGAACAATAAACAACTTTGTCATGGAAACAATCTTAACTTATGGAGAGACATGGTCTGAATAGATATATTGGATTCTTGTTTCATTACATATGAAACAACCATATGTCAGGAGTGCTCTGATGGTGACAACCATATGTCAGGAGTGTTCTGATGGTGTTTCCTGCTTGGGGTTGGACTCGATGGCCCTTGTGGTCTCTTCCAACTCTATGATTCTATGATTCTATATGCTAAAGCTATTTTTGGTCATCTGCATACTATCCTTTACTTTTTCCTGCAGGACTAATTGCAGTTGTTAACAGTCGTCAACAGGTTTACTATATCCATTGAGTCAATCACCCATCTCCTACTACCCTTCTCAGAAAAACCCCACCCCACCCTCTCACTATATATCGTATAGGGTCTAGTGACTTCTGTTTCAGTGTATCTGAAGAAGTGTGCATGCACACGGAAGCTCATACCAATAACAAACTTAGCTGGTCTCTAAGGTGCTACTGGACAATTTTATTACAGTGGTGCCCCGCAAGACGAACGCCTCGCAAGACGGAAAACCCGCTAGACGAAAGGGTTTTCCGTTTTGGAGGCGCTTCGCAAAACGAATTTCCCTATGGGCTTCCTTCGCAAGACAAAAGCCCATAGGGAAATCTCCGGGACAGCGGGGAAGCGCAGCGCGTCTTCCCCACTGTCCTCGGACCTCCTCTGAAGGCTGGCGGTGGGGCGGAGAGACCTTCTCCCCGCGCCAGCCTTCGGATGGCTGTCCTGAAGACTTGCGGTGGAAGGAGGGTTTTCCTTCCCACCGCCAACATTCAGAATGCTGTTCTGAATGTTGGCGGTGGGGAGGAAAAACCCTCCTCCCACCGCAAGCCCCGGGAACAGAGGAGAAGCACTGGGCGCCTTCCCCTCTGTTCCCATACCTGTCCTGAAGGCTTGCGGTGGGGATAAAAGCCCTTCTCCGCACCGCCAGCCTGGCAAGCGGTTTCCATAGGAACGCATTAATTGATTTTCAATGCATTCCTATGGGAAACCGTGCTTCGCAAGACGAAAAACTCGCAAGAAGAAAAAACTTGCAGAACGAATTAATTTCGTCTTGCGAGGCACCACTGTATTATTATTTCAATCTTAACCATGTCTATTTATGAGTAGTCTTTTTGGATTCAATGCGTCCCAGTTATGTAGGGTGCCTGAGGACCATATTTCCTTCTTCTTGCATTAACTTTGTGGTAGATGCCATCATTTCTGAATGCTTGGCTTCAAATTGGTTAATATGTAGGTAGTCAAGGTGGTAGTTTTAACTTCACTGTTAATAGATTGTGCAAATGTCACCTCTGAAAGTGCACAATTGAATAGCCAGATAAAGAAGCTAAATCTCTATCTACCCAGCTGCTGCTATTCAATTAAGTGACTGTATCTTCTCAAATGTTACACTGAAAAGGCAAATCAGGCATTGTACTTTAGAGCTCATTAATCCCAGATGCTAGGGAAGTCACTGAGCGGAGTGAATTCCAGTTGTGGATTCACTCTGATAAGTATAGTGCATGCTGACTTGGAAAAGTTTTAATTCTCAGAACTAATGAGAGAGTGGGTTATCTCATTCTAAAACACAATGAACAAATTGCTTGTTTAATTGCTGTGCTCCCTACTTATGTTGAGGCACTCACAAATGGAGGCGTTTACTTTAGGTATCATGATGGCTCTGGTCTATTTGGAATTTTAATCCCCCAGTGTAAAGCCACAAATAAAGGTAGCAGCCTGGCCAAATAGATGTGATGAAATGACAGGAGTACAGTGGTACCTCGGATTAAGTACTTATTTTGTTTCGGAGGTCTGTTCTTAACCTGAAACTGTTCTTAACCTGAAGCACCACTTTAGCTAATGGGGCCTCCCACTGCTGCTGCGCTGCCGGAGCACGATTTCTGTTCTCATCCTGAAGCAAACTTCTTAACCCGAGGTACTATTTCTGGGTTAGCGGAATCTGTAACCTGAAGCGTATGTAACCTGAAGCATATGTAACCTGAAGCGTATGTAACCTGAAGCGTATGTAACCTGAGGTACCACTGTATTGTTGTAGCAGACCTCAGAGAGGAGATAATTGCAAAGGCAAGAGGCCACTGCAGAGACAGGACTTCCTTCCTTGTTTATGTTGCTCTTGGATCCACTGATGCACCAGACCTAGAACTGATCCATTCTCCATAGGTCACTTTTAACAGGTAGGCATGACCACCCACCTGTCAGTTAGCTGGCATCATATGATGTCAGGTTATTTAGCATGAAAGGAAGAACTGGAAGTATATATTGGGAAGCCAGGTAATCATTTCTGCCCATGGACCACTACTGCCCATGAAGGGTATCTTATTTTTACATCATCTGCTATTTTGCACAGAAGGGAAGTCTATTCTTCTTGCTTCTGAAAACAGCCTGTGTGACCTCTAGGTATGTCGGGGCAAGGGGAGATTTGTTACTGCCATAATGTTTTAAGTTTAAATGACTGTTTGCATGGATGTGGCCAAGCCAAGTTACCTGTCACCTGAATCTGGGCTTCATGTGCACCTGAGATTAACAACATGTAATTCATTTCTGATATAACAGAGGGTCATGGGACTGGATTTGTTGGTTAACATGCTGATTTAGGGTTATGATGGATTTGAGCAGCTGAGTAATATGTCTCCAGATGAGTTTTTATTTAATGGCTCTTTTTCTTCTTCATCCACAGGCTGTGTCCTGTTGTCAATTTCATATAAAACAAAACACTGAGGATTTGTATAATTTCTGGAGAGATGTGTGAATGTGTAGATCTAGAGAAGCCTGTTAAAATTAGCAGCATGTTACTGTATGTCCATTTCAGATAAATCATACTTGTGTGCTGGCGTTAGTAGATAGTCAATATTAAAGAATATTGACTATCTACAGAACAGAAAGGAAAGCAGAGAGTGTTGAGTAGTGTTTGGGGAAGCATCATAGGCTAACACCAGCAACAACAACAACAACAATAACCCCTTTCCATTGTTTCCTGCAGAAGTGAAATCACATACAGCAGCCCAGGGATGGTCTATGCTCCACCTCCCAATTTCAGGAGTATGTCCTTTGGATCCATGTCCTTCTGTCCTGGCATGCTCTCCTCTCCCTTTATTAATGCCAGATAGCAGGTGTCAGTAAGACAAGGGTTGCTGAGGTTTCCCTGCCCCCCAAAACTGGATTTCCCTCTTCATTTTTGGTGTGGCAGGGTTGCCACACTGGTCATTTCTTGACAATTGTTAAGTTTAATAAGCTGTACCCACTGAAAGTAATGGGCATGGCTAACTTGGGTTCATTAATTTTGATCAGTCTGCTTTCATAACTCACTTGTATACAACCCATTGCCTTTCAGACACATCAGAAAATTGTTATAGAGAGGTGACATAACATGAAATGTTATCTCCAAAACAAAAGGCATGGAAGGAAACAGGTTTAAAAGAGGCAACTACAGTTAAATGTAATGATCACTGACAGGCTTGGCGAAAAATGTAATAAAAAATAGAAGGGGATTCCAATGTTTATGCTGACTATTTGTGGATTAAAAAAAATGCCCCCCTCTGTATTCTAAGAGAAGGAATGGTGTGAGGGCTTGATAAATGAGAGAAAAGGACAGGAAATCACTGTATTATAGAGCAGAAAAGACCCATTGAATAAAAATATTCATAACAATTATTATACTTAATCACAACACAAAAGAAATAAGGGACCCAGATGAAAAGCCAATAGAGTTTTAGTTCAAACCTTTCACCTTTTAAAACTCTGAGAAAAGTTTAATTTCTTGATCTTATATATTACCATTCCATGGTTTACTACGATATCCACTTCACATGTTTTACATATTCACAATTACACAAAAACTAATGAAGAGGGCAATACTGAATAAATACACTACAGAGTAGCTAAATCTATCCTGACATTTTACTAAGGAGACTGTCAGTTTGAAGAATGGCTTATTAAATGTAAAGGTGTAAACAGTCATCTTGTGGTGCTGGGACATAATTGCCATGGTCATTATTGGAAATGACATGATAACTGTTAGACCGACCACTCTCTGTTATTTGGCTTTCAGTGTGTTTGCAATGTCATTAGTAATAATTCACTAACAGTAATTCTTTAAAATGTTTTTCATTTCTATGATGCTCTCCAGAGTTCAAAAGCCGGATGTTATCCTGTGATTTCATAAAGCACTTTATCTGAATGGAAGAGAATTAAGGAAGTGTTTGAGATTTTATTTATTTAGTACTCTATTTACCGTATTTTTCCATGTATAAGACAATATTTCTTCTGAAAATTTTTAGTAGTAAATTGGGGGTTGTCTTATACATGGATTAATATGGTAAGTAAGCAAGGGCTGGAGCCACAACTATAGCAGGAAATGTCCACAAGGAAGCTACCTGCCCGCTCTTCTCAGAATAGTACAATATTTTTTAAATTTCTTAATTTTGGTCTTCCCAAAATAGGGTTCATCATTTACATGGGGTTGTGTTATACACTGAAAAATACGGTATTTCATAAAATCTATACATCACTTTATTGTTAAAAAAATATTCAAAGTGGTTTAGAAAAAGATAAAACAATAAAATATTGTTGCCTATGTAGTCAGCTGATAAGAGAGATATACAGAAAATTATTATTTTTCTTCAAGCATTGATGGTAGTAAACTTGTATATTTCCTTCGAGCTGTCTGCTGTAAAGAAAAGAAAAAACACCACACCACAATTATAAGGCACTGTTAGAAAAGTTTTAGTGTCATTTTCCAAAAACTAATGCAACACTGGAAAGATATAAATTGAGATCAGAAAGATGAATAAACATTTTAAATGCTTCTCTCAGATTTAAGAGCAAAAACTTTTATCTGCAATTTCACAGAGCTGAGGGATACTTTAATAAGAAATTAGACTGGAATAAACACTTCTGAACTGTGGAGGAGCCTAACGTAACATGTAATAAAGCTATACAGTTATATAAAGCACCAGAATTAAGTTAGCCAAGCTTCAGAATGGTGAAAAAGTCAAAGGTGGAAATGGCTATGGAAAAGAGTCGCAAAAAAGTCCACCAGGCAGTTGTAAAAATGAAGTTTCAGTCGTCTGGACACGTTGTCTGTAGACAGTGAGGTGGAAGTCATGGTTCAAAAAGTTGTCCAGTCCTGGAACAACACGCTGTCACTGCTAAGGGATGACATCACTTTGCAATAATTTGCAAGCAGAAATTCACTAGTAGTGAATTTGGTCAACTGGTGGATGATGTGGTGTGCTGTCATGATGAAACATCAGGAAGAGCAACACTGAAGATTGCTACAGGAAATGGAAGAGGAGAAAGTCTTCTTGGGAGCCATAGAGAAGCTAAGAGCTAATGTTGATAACATGTTGGATACTGGGACACAAGTATTATCAAGACAGCACTTGACTGTTTAAAGTGTGTCCAGGAAGATATACAAACATCTGTTATTCTGTGATCATTTAGTGGAAATAGTATTCAAGGAGTGTAGTTGGTTACAAGTTTGCATGAGAATATATATTTCTCTCCTTCAATTACAACTATTTCCATATCATTTACAAATAAAGTATTTCTTTTTTCTTCTTGATGTTATGAACTGGTATCATGAACAGTTTTGAGGGAAAACTCTCCAAATGCATATAATCACAATATTTTTCTTCAGTCCACCAAAATCTCACAAATTAATGTGCAAGCTTTTGAGTTTTCCAGAATTCAGCACCAGGCTAAATGGTAAACAGAACAAGGGTAGAGTAGAAAAATACATTGGTTGGTTTTGAATCCCTGAGTCTGTATCTTATAGGAGTCTTAAGATGAAATGGAGATATTCAGATAAGACTCAGATAGGTGCTGTCAGGCTTTAACATTGCACCAAAGGCCTTTTGTGGAAAAGACAATGGCTTCTTCCCCATCTCTGGAAAAACAAAAACCCAGCAGTCACCTCGGTCTGTCACCACCCATAGGAAAAAAACCTGCTTGAGGAAATTTGTGTCTTGGAGTTTCATCTACTACTGAAGTGAACAGGACATCCTAACTATTCAGAAGCTCTATATGCTTTTTGCACAGAGAGATGAGATGAATGCAGTAGTCAATAGAATTCTGTGCCTTTGGGGGGGGGTGGATTAGAACAACAGAACAGCATCTTAACTGATAACTCTTGGGTAAATAGTTGGAATATTTGAAAGCCTTTTCATCAGGGTGGAGTGAAAAAAACAACTTTTCTAATAAAAATGCAAGTGAAAAATTAGCTTCAGAATGTAATTACTCGTGCTGGAATTTGGCCCAGAAACTGGAACTGTAGGATTTGGGAGTGGATGGAGAAAAGCACATATTTTCATCAGAAAACTAGAGCTTAAGCTCTCATTTCAGTGAAACAGACCCAGACAATTTTGATTGCTGTGTTCAAGGAATTGGGCAGGGGGAGCAGAAGATTTCAAATAATTGCCCACAACATGCTTCCAGCTAAAATGCTGATTTGACTCAACCTGTCATTAAATATTGTTTAGGAGGTACAGGTTTATCAATTGACCTTTATTTAAACTGTCCTGCCAGCTGTAATGAAACTTAAGTATTATGTTATCTGATTTTATTTTGCCATAAGCAGGCTTTATTTTTCCAGGGGAATTTTGTGTAGGGTTCTTAGTTGTGCACAGTGCACATTGGGAGTGACTGTGCATGTACATACATGTGTGTGTAGACATATCCCCCCCCCCCCAAAAAAAAATACTGAAAGAAGGAAGTCTGTGTGGGACATGAAGGGGAAAAGACTTTCTCTCCATAATGTATGTCCTCTCACCACCAATGGTGGGTGATACCACCATGAGAAGAAAGCAAGTATATGTATCTTCTTTTTAAAAGTATCTTTTTCTTCAAATTTATTTGTAATGAAGAACAGTATGAGAGAGAAAGAGAGATGAAGAGGCCTATGGATTCCTCAGAATGTCCCATTTTCTCCTTCCATCACTGGTGAAGCATTGACAATAGAATATCAACACCTGTAGACCTTTGTGCAGGTGTATTAGTGGTATATGTACCATTCTGCTGGCAGGCTTTCCTCTCCGACAACAGAGCGGCACTTGAGCTGCACCCACTGGGCACAAAGCTGGCCTTTGGCCTGCTTAAGGATTGCTATGGTACTATTCACATTGATCTCACAACTACAAATCACCTATGATTCTTGCTCATTTTCAGAAATGAAATGCCCTTCCTCATTACAATAACATTATTTCTCCCTGTGTTTTTCTGAGCTATTTATAAAACATATTCTTGCCATTAGTTTAAGTATCTCACAATACATTCAACGTAGCAGCAGGGTTGAGGTTTTTTTGTTTTTGTTTTTTTGAATTATAATGAATACAAATTAATAGGAAGGCCTCTAATGGTCAATCAATCCTTTTGAAAAAGTTTGCTCCAGATTTTCATATAAGCTGAAACTACAGAAATGAATAGTTAATTATGATGAGCTGCATAACGTGACAGCATTGGTGTGTTTTCCTCTCTTAATTGTTCTGAAGAGTCTGCTCTGTGCCAATTAGGAATATATTATGAGACACCTCTGAGAGCTGAAAGGGCAGTCAAAAGTAGCCATTTGGAAGCTCCTGTGCTGTTTTCTCACTGTATAAAGGACTTATGTCACATTTCATAACCTTGATCTTACAATCAGTGTCATATCATGCTTCATTAAAATACCAGATGTTGTCAATTTGCAATTTGCACGTTTAAATATACTAATTTAAAACACTATCTTATTAGAATTATAAAGGAAAGTAAGTTCCTTTTGGCATTTTAATACTGAATAATAAAAATGCAACTGACAAGTAATTATGAATATATTTGACAGCTTAAAAAAACCAGAATTGGATATTCTTAATGCATTCAATAGATCACACACCTAAATGCTACACAAGCACTTCAGTTTACACTTTGGATTAATACAGTCAATTAAATGCAACAATTTAACATGCTATGAAAGGACAAAAATTATAATTTTCTAGAAATAGGCTAAACGGCCTGCAAATTATTTTTCTAGCTGGTACATTAAAAGTTAAGACTTAAAATAACTTCTGATCTGATGTGTGCCCCTTTATATAGATATTTCTTCATATTCAGTGGTCAAATATAGTTAGTGAACAGACACTGAAAAGACTATCAGGGAGAAAGAAAAAAATTCCATCATATAGATGACCATAAGGTTTTATCCTGGGAACGAATGTTTGTGCTGACACCAACAGTTTCATTCAGCAATATATAACTCTGTCTTGCTTGCTTTCATTACTGTTGACTGAAAATGAGGGATGAGAGTACATTTTTTATTAAAATCAGCATAAACTTATGACAATGATATGTAGTGTTCGTGCTACAGCAATATGGGGCCTCCTGGTCCCATTAGTCAGTTTTGTTTTCTTATGATGTAGACATGGGGGGGGGGGGGGATGACTACAGTGGAAAGTACAGTAGCTTGAAGTTCAGAAGTGTTCCCTCAGTTTATTGCCCCCTATATTGCCCCAGACGCAGCTTGTAAGATAGTCCATACTTCTGTGGACATATTGAACACATTGTCTCCTCACCCACCTAGCAAGAGATCACCAAGTGCTGGAAATCAACTGCAGAACTAGATTGTCTGAAGAGCCTGAACTAGGAATGATTCTGCTGTAACCAAACCAGACAAGCTGAGAAAATCTACATTTCCTATGAAAGCGCTATCGTTTGTGCCCCTTCAAATTCATACCAATACAGAGACATCACCTCTCAGCAAGGGCTGGTGGTGGCTGATAGTGTCTTTCCCAGATTAAATATGTTAGCATCCTCAGCTGAAAAGAAAAATCCACAATATTTTCTTAGGAGTTTGCAATCTTTTATACTTATCATCAGAGTTTTTTCTTCAATTTAGCTGTCTATGTACTTGTATGCCTAATTTAATATAAGAAGTCCAAACTCGCTTGTGTCATTCGTATTACTTGAAATGGAATAAGGTTTGTGATGCCAACCCTAATCCTGATGTTTACAGGGCAGAGGAAAATTGATTTTCTGGATCAGGATCAACCTCTATTCTGTTCCCAACAAAGACTAGCCCAAGATATCTGGAAGCTCACACAAAGGGGTTGGAATTGATGGCTATGGTTTTAGTCCTCAGCATCTGTTAGACTGAATTACTCACAATATGTTTTATGCAAAAATAAGGGGAAATCTATGCATGGAACTCCAATTGTTCAATCCTTTTAAAAACACATTTAAGACAGCTCTGAGGAGATCATTCATGGCAGTTAATCAAAGATTGCAAAGAAAATCCTCTAAGATGCTGAGGTACCTTTGATGCTAGCTTGTTTATTGTACTATGCAATCCACTTCATGAAGTGGTTTGAACTGATGGTTAAACTACGTGTACACTGAAGTACATTAACAACATGAGAACGGAAGCTAAAGGGAATGCAAAACATCTCTTGATTCTTGGAATGCTAATTATATTAGGCTTTTATTTAACCATTGATTTCCATGGGAGAAAAATATTAGCTGCTTAATTGCCCCATTGAAATCAGTGCTACTTAAAATGTATCCTTTAGGCTGGATTGTGCCCATAATGAATACAATATAATCAAAGAGAAGCCAATTGCTTTTTGTAGTGAGATAACCAAACATTGTATAACCCAAAGGATTTTGTTTCTTAATTCAAATCTGCAGCATCTACTTTTGGTTCTTTAAGGTGAAAAATATATACTTAGACCCTCAGAACCACATGCTGTGCTGTTCATTTAAAATGGGGATTTCCTTGTAATTTCCCCTCCACAAAAGGCTGCTTTTTGGGGTTCAGGGGGCCCTCTGAAATTGTATGTGGAACATCAAAAGATTCCATTTCCTATTAAAGACCTATCGAGTGCAGCATCCTGTTCTCCTAGTGGCCAACCACATAAGAACATAAAGAGCCCCACTGAATCAACCTAACCTAGGCTCATCTAATCCAGCATTCTGTTCACACATTGGCCAACCATCTGCCTATGGGTAAAACCTGAGCGTAACAGTAAAAACTGAATGTAACAGTGATATCCTAACTAGCAGTTCGCAGAAACTGGTATTCAGAGATGTGCAGCCTCTGGCAGTGGAGGTACAACACAGTCAGTGTAGCAAGCAACCATTGATAGTCTTGTCCTCTATGAACTTGTCTCATCCTCTTTTAAAGTCCCTCACTTTGGTGGGCATCACTACCACTTGTGGGAGTGAATCCCATAGTTTGTGAAGAAGTGCTTTCTTTTGTTTGAGACTGTGTCAACATTATGACATCAATGCATACATGGGTCACTGTTCCCATTAGTATATTTCTGAACCTCTGTCCACACATGAGTATTTGAAGTTTTATGCCAGGCATAGGTAAAGTCCCAAAACATCTGGAGAGCTGAGTTTGCCTATGCCTGTTTTATGCCTCCAAAATCAATCTCAGTGTTACCTTTCCTCAGCTGATTTCTCACTACCCTGGTCTCCCTCATCTAGACTTTCTCTACTTTCCCAGTGACCTTCTTAAAATGTGGCTGTTATTATTAGAGCCAACAATCTAACATTGTGTCTCTGCTGGTTAATTCACTCATTAATTCACTGCTACCAGTTAGTAGCAGATGTAACTCAGTTTGTGTATCAAGATAAATTAATGTCAATCACAATATTGAAGTTCAGAACTTAACAAAATTACTATATTGGTTATTTGAAAATATTTGAAAATATTAAGTTGCTAAACATTTTTAATATGTCAAGCAAAATATCAATTTTGCTGCAATTTGTTTTCTGTTGTTGACTAGCCCTAATTTGAATCACATGAAAGTGCTGGTAATATTCAAAATGATGCTGGTAATTAAAAAGAATAAAATACTGGTAAAAAAATGTGCTTTAAAATTGCATAAATGATAAGCTCCTGTGGCTTGTGCAGCCCCTCAAATAAGTTTGTAATAATGGTTCCTCTTTCTGTTAAAATATTTGAAACTTATAAAAATAAAAGATGAAGCTCCACAACATAGGTTCCTCTGAAACTTCAGATGTACTGGTAATCAAACATCCAGATGCAACATAACAGTGAGACAGCAAATAGGTTTTTAGATTTTAAGAGACTATCAAAGTATCAGATGGTCACTCTCAGATCCACAGTGTCCTTATCAGCCAATAACAAACTATCATTAGAATGTGGATTGTCTCCCCAGAAAACATTAATGGTCGAGTAAATGTTTAGAAGATGGGGTTTTTTTACATCATTAAATAGCAGTCTGACAGTGAAGTCTTGCATGCAAATTGTAGAGTGAAATCTATCTGAATAATGAAATACATTGTTTTAGTAGAGAAAGAATCCAGTGGAAAGCAAAGCATGGCTACTCCGCCATATATAGCATACATTACAGAAACAAGGAGACATGATAGCCTGTCAAACTTCTAGCTAGAAGAGCAAGCTTTGAATTCTGCTTCTTCTCATTAGACAAATTAGGGTTTATTTCATGTTTGCCATTGCTCTTTGGAGGAAGTCAAGAATATCTTTCAACTTGAATGAATGGACACTTAAACAGGAACATATAAAACAGCTTTTTCTCTCCTCCCATGGTGGTCCTAGTCAGCCTTCATCAAACATCATCATCATCATCATCATCATCCATAGTGAAGTGGATGATGGTGATGATGATGATGAATGATGCAGTGATATCATAAAATATGGTTGTGTTGAAATGTATAATGGATATACGAATATAAATAAAATTCCTCCAAAATATCAATCTTATAAAATAGCAGTGCAATCTTATGCATATCTACTTGGAAGTAAGTCCTTCTGAATTCAGTGGGGCTTACTCACATGCAAGTCCACATAGGCTTATAAGAATATCTGTAATCTTTTGGATGATGGTTTGGGCGTGAGTTGTTTTTAATAATAATAATAATAATAATAATAATAATAATAATAATAATAATAATAATAATTTCATTTACTTACAAACTTTTGAAGAATACCTTCAAAGCCCCCTTTCATTTTCTTCATTATGTCAGTGCCTCAAAATAAATAATATTTTATGATCATCTTGCAACATTCATCATCATAATTTTTTTCAGCATTTAAAACTTGAACTGATCTCAATCCTAAAACACAGCTGCCTTTACCCAGGTTTCATCTGATCTCTTCATACTTGATGACTGGCAGCTGAATGTATGAGAGTAGTTCCACTGAAAAACAGCATGAAGCTCTATGCGCTAAGACAGATCCAGTGCTGGATCTGTCTTAGCCCATCCACATAGGCAAGCTACCAGTGGATTCAGCAGTTGGAGGAACATGGAGGTGCGAACTTGGACCAAGTCTCTGTTTACTGTGTGATATCCGAAGAAATGAAATTATTGCCATTATTGTAGTCTGATAAGTAGTCCCCAATACTACAATACTAGCTGCTCATACCAATTTTAGTTTATGGGATACAACAAGAGGTTTTCTAAAGAAATATTAGATTCATGCGTGGACATTCGTGCTCATCCAAGAAATACTTTCTACAGCCATACATCAATAAAGATTGCACCAAACTCTCTATTTGTAGATAGTAATAATTTTTAAAATACACACACACCAAAAACCCACCTGCTTCTGGTTAGCTAATTGAACTAGTAATTACTATTGAACATGTGGGCTGTTTGTTTCCTGCTTGAAATAATTATACAATGAAGCCTACACGAGGGCTATCAGCAGGAAGCTAACAATTGTATATTGGTGAGAAGAGTTTGTAAAGCGCTTCTGTGTGTTTTTTTGCCAGACGGAGTAACAGATGGGTTTATAATACTTACAAAAACTGTCTACATGATCTCTGTTCTCAACTGGCAACTGCAGTTGAAATATACAAGGCTGCATTGCATTTGGTCTGCTGTTGTCTGATGGCTAGGGGGTTGTCTTGATGATATAAACTCCAAATTCCTATACCAAGTGCTTGGCTTTTATTCAAACACTGACTCTCCAGAGCTTCAGAAAATTGGAATTATCCTCTGAAGACGACTGCTAACATTGCTACCAATATTGCACATCTTCTTGTAAGCTTTCATGTAATTCATGACAAATTAGGACTTTTACTTTCCATGCCTGTATTTGTCACCATTTATTATCTGCAAGATAAACCTACATATGGGATTTCCTTTGAAGTTGGCATATTTTGTCTACCTAGTACTAAAATATTTTTAGTACAGTCTTTATATGGATAAAATTATTTCTCTCTTGTTCTCTCTGGAAAGGCAATGCCTTCTTATCCACTACATGGTAATTTATCTACTTTTGAATGCACAAATGCAATTGCATTTTTTTTTAAAAAAATAAACATTAGAGTTGAGGTAAATTTCTGAACTAGTGAGTAAGAGCTGCGACCAAATCCACCTCAAATTATCATATTTGTTCTCCCCTCTGGAAGCTAGTCAACATACAATTCCCAACCTTTTCAAACAAGCTTATTTTTGCAAGAAGGAAGCTTTCTGTCAACATAGTAAATTGGAGGCAAAAGTACAAATCCAGAAGGAAATGATACTTGGGAAAATTGGCTTGGAAAGGGTGTAGAAGCAGGGAAACATGGGGGCAAGGTTCCCAAGATTTATTCACAGTTTTTAAACCAACTTGGGAAACTTTTAATGAAGGGTGGTTAAGAAATATTTGAAATAAAACAAATACATAAAGAGATAAACTTACACCACACAGACACTGCATTAAGAAATGTTCAAATTGAAAATAGCTCAAGGCAACTACAAATACTCAACGAAAAAGCTTAGTTTTTTATCAAGAGTTTTGAGTTTTGCATTTGTTCCATTGGAAGAAAACTTTTAAGACTGAAATCCTAGTATATATACTTACCTGGGAAAAATTCCCATTGAACTCAATGAGTCTTTCTTCTGAACAGATGTGTATAGGATTGCATTGCTAATAATTTTTTTCCATTTTTTTCTATAAATATTTATTAGAGTTTTTAAATACAAATGCACCAATAATAAACAATCTTACTTCTATCACAACGTAGTTTCATCACTTCTTTGGACTCCCTCGCGTCTCCCGCTCCCATTTACATCGTTAAAAGGTTTTTCCAAACAAATTATCAACTTGTTTAGCTAATAATTTTTTTTCAGTCACCCTTCTACAGGAGTGAATCAGCTCTCCTAGGTAATTTAAAAATTAAAATAACAACATTTCTGCTTCAATTGTGTTTTTAAAATTCATTTTTAAATATATACATTTAATTCTAGCTGTCCACAGGAGTGGATCAGTGCTTCTGCACAATTAATTAAAAAAAATAAATAATTAAAAACGACTTCTCCTTTGGTGAAATTTTTAATTGTGCGTTTTTATTTTAAATTTTCCTATCTACTGGAGCAAAAGACCATAATCTGCGGTAGATGTGATCTCCTTGAAATGCTGAGTAATGGGAGCTAAACCATATATCAATCCTGTTATTTTCAGTCTTTGATTCCATTGCTAGTAATGTCATCCTGTATCACATGGCAAGTCCTCCGCTGGTGAATCAGATGGTGCCCTTCCTTTTGCAAATATCCTGTTATTTTCCCAAAGACCCATTCAGCTATCATTCTGCATTTGCTCAGTCCATAGTAGAACAACATCCTTGTTCCTATCTCCAGTTTTACATAAAGAACTTACAGCTAGTCTCTCCTGGCACCACAATTTCTTCTCACATAAGAATATCAATAACTTTGCCCTTTGTATATGGCCAGTCCTTCCAGTTCCTGAGAACTGAGCTATCATAATTTTCAGTGTTTGCATTGAAATATGTCCTTTTGATATCATTTTTTTCATTTATTAAGTGAGCAACCTATGTGAAAAATTGATATTTTGAGGCCACTTGAAAATTGGCTGAAGGAGGCATGAATACCTGAGCAAGCTTTAAAGTTCACCTGCACAACTTCTGACCCACTGTGTTAAAGTAACCTACCAGCTATTTGCCATGGTGTTACAACCTCCTGTTTATTTACATTCCAGGCAAACATCCCATGACCTAAGACAGAGAAAGGAAAAATACAGTATCAAAAGCTTTGCCCAGAGTTTGATGGAAGAACTATGCTATTGCATAGTTCCACAGTAACATTGCTCTGCGACAGTTCAAAAGACTTCAACAGGCTAGCTAAAACAATCACACTTTTTATTATTCAGAACTTTAAAGATCATAGACCAGGGTTTGAAAAATGAAAAAGCTTTCAGAGTGCTTTTAAGTGAATGCAAAGTAGGGTAGAGCTTATTTGCATATGGTCGTTTGCATTAGAAAATGCAGCCTTGGGGAACCTTTGGCCCTCCAGATGTTGCTGAACTGCAGCTCCCATCATCTCTGGCCATGCTTGCAAGCTGGTGATGATAATTGCAGTTCAGAAGAAGAAGAAGAAGAGTTTGGATTTGATATCCCGCCTTTCACTCCCTTTTAAGGAGTCTCAAAGCGGCTAACATTCTCCTTTCCCTTCCTCCCCCACAACAAACACTCTGTGAGGTGAGTGGGGCTGAGAGACTTCAGAGAAGTGTGACTGGCCCAAGGTCACCCAGCAGCTGCATGTGGAGGAGCGGAGACGCGAACCCGGTTCCCCAGATTAGGAGACTACCGCTCTTAACCACTACACCACACTGGCTCTCTGCACACTGTTCAGTAACATCTGGAAGGCCAAAGGTTCCCCTCACCTGCCCAAGAGAATGATCTAATTTAGTATGTTTATCTTACTTGTATGTAGTATACAAAGCTAAAAAAAAGAGATATCCTATACATTTTTTTGTTCCCATAGTTAAAAAATTTGCATGGTGGGGTGGGGCAGGGACAGAATTAATGTGTATTAATGTTGTATTATGTGGATATGTTTATTAGAATACTTGCAGAATTGTTAGGCACTGAAAACTGTTGACGTGGGTGGCGCTGTGGGTTAAACCACAGGGGATGCGGGTGGCGCTGTGGGTTAAACCACAGAGCCTAGGGCTTGCCAATCAGAAGGTCGGCAGTTCAAATCCCCATGACAGGGTGAGCTCCCATTGCTCGGTCCCTGCTCCTGCCAACCTAGCAGTTCGAAAGCACGTCAAAGTGCAAGTAGATAAATAGGTTACCTTCTCTGGCGGGAAGGTAAACAGCGTTTCCGTGTGCTGCTCTGGTTCACCAGAAGTGGCTTAGTCATGCTGGCCACATGACCTGGAAGCTGTACGCCGGCTCCCTCAGCCAATAAAGATGAGCGCCGCAACCCCAGAGTCAGTCACGACTGGACCTAATGGTCAGGGTCCCTTTACCCTTACCTTTACCTTTACCTATGAAAACAAGTAATTTTAAACTTCCATAAACACTATTAAAGAAGCATTGCCTGCCATTCTGAGATAAAATAAAAAAAAAAAAATTAGGTAATTATATATCAGGTTAAACTTTACCATAGGGGTGGGAAATATTTTTTGTCCTGAGGGCCATATTTCTTTCTGGCCAACCCTGCAGTGGCTGCATTCCAAGAGTGGTTGTGGCCAAGATAAAAGTGGGCATGGAAGGAATAGCCCCTCCCACAAACCCTGCCACTCTGGGTTCCTTTGAAGGAAGGTGAGGGATAACAGAATCTTTCAGGAAGCGTTGCATCAACTGATAATCTAAGAAGGAGATGGGAAGATCACTGTGACTATTGGAGGAGACTGAATTATTGATTTCCTCCAATGCTTACAGTGCACCACCCATACTCTTTAGCTCCAACTTAAAGCAGAGGTAGCTGAGAACAGTGCCTTTGCAGTTCCATTTGGACCACCATCAGCGGAGGCCTGGACCATTAGGAGAAATGGGGCACTGCCACCTCCAACCTCAATTAGCCCAGTTCCCACATTCCTGTCTTCTTTCTTACAGATTTTCACGAAGTGGCTCTGCCTGTCATTGGCTCTGACTGCCCCTATTGTTGCTTTCTCTTCTTTCTATCCTACGAGTCCAAAGAGATAACCAGCAACCAGTGGCCACCACTGAGCAGACAGATATGATGGCTTGGTCAATATGGCTTGGTCAGATGCCGCCCACAGACTGCCAGTTTCGCACAGCTGCTTTCTAAGATACATTTCTCTCTATTGTTGCAGTATAACATAATATAAAAACCTCAGATACATAAAATGACTGAGGATAATTCTTTTAACATCTTAAATAACACTAAATTGTATGCCCTGCATTGTTCTAAAGAGCTTCCTTTTATTATTCTAAAATACAGATTTATAATAAGAGCTCAACAAATATGCAAAATAATTCAAATGACAATAAAAATACATTGTCGCATCATATCAAAGTATAAATAATGACAGCATGAAAGAAGCGAGATTGTTCTTTGGCTACATGTTGTGCAAATGAAAAGCTATTTAAATGCTGAAATCAATTGACTATGTAATGCTATGTTTTCTGATGGGAATATTATAGAAAACATGACTGGAACTTGTTTGTTGCAATGGTGAAGTGAGATTTTTTCCTCTGGTTATTATCAGCCCAAACATCCATCATTATAAACTACCTCATTTTTATTTTATTACATTGATTCCCCTTAGCACCCAAGATAGTTTGTACACCTCCAAAATTCAGAAAATATTGATTTACCTAAATTATTCAATACTTTAGTATATGGCTATTATGCCATTTAACACTTTAGGCAAATCAATGTAACTTTTTATAAAAAGCCTTCTTATTCAAAGGGTACAGGTACAACAAACAAGAGTCTTTCACTTGAATCATAATTTTGTCTAGCTTGATAACGTTGCATAAGCTGTCTATTTCTCTACACAACAGAGTGCGTTTTTACGTGAATGTACCCTCAGATGTTGTGCATACACTGAATTATTTAACGTTGCAGAGAACACATGTAGAATTGAGGTGTGCCATTGATTTTGCTCTTAGCATACTACTTCCACTTCAGTTCTGTTGAACATTCCTGTCTTTAAAATAAAATCCTTTCTGTGGGTATGAATATACCAAATATGTCACACCATGATGTTAACAATTGCTGTTTATATCATAAAAGAGGCAAGATACAACAAGAGGCTGTGTCATATACATATTAAAATGTTATCAGTTGTTTTATTTGGAGGGGTGGGAGAATCTGTGGTGCCCCAGAATTTGCTGGATTGCAACACTACTGTGCTACACGGGGTGCAGGGAAGCCTCTAGATATGATTTAACTCAGAGGCAGCCAATGGGATGACCTCCAGATTTTCTGGACTACAACGTCCATCATCCTGGACCATTGTTTATGTTGGCTGGGATAGTGGGAGTTCAACAACATATGGGCAGAAAACAACATCTGGGTGGCTAAAGCTTCCTCACCACTGTAGTCTTTCCCATACTAGTAGATAGCCAGTATTGTTCCCAACATGTAAATGAATAACTAAAGGCACATTTAAAATATGTCATCCCTACAGATTTAAGAATGGTCTCAGTGGTCTAGCATAGTTGTTGCATATGTGTGTTGGATGCAGAAGGATCCAGTTTCTATCTCTGTGATAGAATTTCCAGGCTGTGATAGACTCCTATCCATAATCCTGAAGAACCACTACCAGTCACTGTAGCCAGGCAGACCCAAGGACTGACTTGGTACAAGACAGATTTCCATATTCGTCTGAAGACCCACCTGCTGAAGCAAGCTTCTGTGAATGGACTGCCATGCAACCTATGAATGAAAGTACAAAACAACCTTCCCAGCCTGACTTCATAAAAGAAACCATGGTGCTTCCTGGATAGGGACATTTGACTTCATAGCAGGCCTTCTCCGTGTTTTCAAGTGGATTTCCAAACATCTTTATATGGTCCTTGGGATTTATTCCATACCTCCTTTCCCCAGAAGCCTCTGTTCTATGCCCTCCTTGAGTTCTTTCGTCTGGTTAGAAAGTGCCCTTCAGCTGTGGTAATTCTCCTTGCATCCTTGGATGGCAAGATGTGTTTGTGTAGAAGCCTCTGACTTCTCATGGCTGGGATGCAGTGTATTATACAGTAGCAAGAGTCCCACCCAGTGCTCCATCTCATTTCCCCTTTGACCCTGCCACACTCAAAATGGACATATGGCCCCTGGAAAGCTGCCCATGAGAGAATGTGGCCCTAGGAGGGCTCTCCATTCCTGCTTCCAAAGTAACAAATGTAGTGCTTCCACTCCCAGGATAGCTAGTCTCTGAGGAACCAAACAAATCATATATGACCCAGTGAATTAAATATTGTGAAATGCCTACTGGCAATATTCAACTGTAGTAATACTGCTACATGTAGAAGTCTGTGCCTAAGCCAATGTACCAATGAGAACAGGATGACTAGAGGACTCTTAGTTGTTCTTTCATGGGCATTTTACACATATATACAATGTGAATTCTGTCATAGTTACTAACTGTTAATAATTCTTAAAATGAAATAAGCGTTGGAATCCTGATTCTCAGGGAATAAATGACACATTTTTAGTTTGGTGGTGGCATTATTAATAGCCCCATGGGGGGGGAGGGCTTTTAAAAAACACAATACTGACTTTTAATTTGTTATACAGATTCAGCTAGCCATTTTATTTCCCCGTAATCTTTGTTATTCCTTTGCACTTGACTAAACTATTAAAAGGCATACATTTAGCTTGTGTGGGGAAATGTGTAAATAGTTTCATGCGTCTTCTACAAAAATCTCTCCAGTAGCTGGCAGCCAACACTGCCATGGCAGCTCTGCATCCATCACACTCTTTTCATTCCTTGCTACTCTTTATTCTCACCAATGCAGCTTTTGCCAATTATTATTTGCTTCTCTGAGTTGACTGTCTGCTAGGCCTCTGTTGTTGAAAATACAAATGTCTGTCATTAATTAACTTCTAATGAGATTATCTCAGGACCATCTCGTAAGAGATTATAATACTGCCAGATAGCCTTACATCAAATAATCTTATTAACAGTGCCTCAAAATATCCCTTTAAATCCATTTTGCAAGACGAGGCTGCACATAACTTCATTATTTCACTCTAATCTCACTTACTCAGTGTGTATGTGTGTATTTGAAATTTCTTCAGTCTGCTTCTGGATAGCTCTTCCCAGATGAATTAATTAAATCTGTAACTGTGTAGTATCTTTGCAATGGGATCCAGAAATCTGCACACTGCTCTATGAATTTCTGCTGACTTTGCACACACTACTATTTAAACAACCCCTCGTGTCCCTTGACAAGTTTTCCCATCTATGGCACTCCATTTTATCTATGCATAGCCCGAAAGCGACCCATCCATTTGCTGGTGGACAATTCTTTGAGTTTTTCACTGGAACAGGCACTGCATGAGAAGAATGAATAGAAAATCTAATGTCATTTATATGGTTAGCCTGCATCTTGGATGGAAAGGATCAGTTTTACTGTTTGCATATGGGAATCACAACACACTGAAAAATTCAGACTTGATGCTGAGTTCTTGTTCAGAGTCATTGATGAAATGTTACTCGGTTTCAGTTTTGTTTGAGAAAATATGTTTTGCAGCAGAGCACATACGAATCTCCAAAACAAAAAGAAAAGCATTCAGATTGGGAGCAAGGGTCAAGTAAGACTGATCTAGTTACAGCACCAAAGAAATAACAAAGGATTTGGTCTCAAATAATATTTGACTTTGAGTTCTACGCCTCTAGAAGCTTTGGGTTTGAGACTTTGCACAGTAATCTCAATTTAGCTCCAGTCTTTCTACCCAGGCATTATAAGGCATGACATAGGGGTCAAGCTTCTTGAAGGCAGAGAATATTCTCTGCTGCCAGATGAGCACTACAAGGATTTTGAGAAACCATACTGACTGAAAAAACAAAATGCACTGTCCTAAAATGTATGAAATGCAGGCTTTCGCAAAGGCCCTGGAATTTCTGCTGTGCAGCCGCTATCAAGATGTGGCTCTCAATAGAGCTCCAGCCAATTCTATTCTCCTATAGGATAGCTCATGCAAGTGTTGTACAGAGAACTGTTTTCCAAATTCTCAAGTTTTATTCCCTTGTAAAAGAAGCTGCTGTTTTTCTCTTTTATTCCAGGGTGGTTCAGTGGGTCTGGGACTGAACTGTCATATCTTCGTGAAGTGGCTGAGGGTGGTGTGTGTGTGTGTGTGTGTGTGTCTTTGCCACTGCACTCCCCTGAAATAGCAATTTATCCAGCACTCTGCAGTCTGCATGGCTCCCAGATCTGAAAAAGAAGTTATCTTATGACGTCTTCCCCTGAATTTTAACTGAAGCCAGGAAGGTCAAGGAGGATAGCAATTAAGCACCAGAGATCAGCAGGCCCACTGATTTTAATTTTAAGTGACGTCCTTTCTTTAAAAAAGAATTTATTTGCACTGATTTACCGTATTTTTCACCCTATAGGATGCACCGGCCCATAGGACGCACCTAGTTTTTTGGGGGGGAAATCAAGGAAAATTTTTTTATTTCCCCCCCAGGTTTGCGCAGCCATCCCCAAGCTAGAAGAGGGAGATTGAGCGCTCCGTCTCCCTCTTCTGCCTTCAGGGACAGCCTCTCTAGCCTCCTTGGGCAGCGCACTCCGCTGCCCTGCAAAGGCTTTGCGCAGCCATCCCCAAGCTCTTCTGCCTTCAGGGACAGCCTCTCTAGCCTCCGTGGGGCAGCGGCTTGCCCCGCTGTCCCCCAAGTTTGTGGGGCTGGCGGGGGGGAGAAGCAAGCTTGCTTCTCCCCCCCCCCACCAGCCTCCAGATCAAGTCGGGGAATAGCGGGCTGGCGGCGCTTCGCCTCCCCGTTATCTCCCGAGCTTGTGGGGCTGGCGGGAGGGGGGGAGAGAAGCAAGCTTGCTTCTCTCCCCCCCCCGCCAGCCTCCAGATCAGGTCGGGAAATAACGGGGTGGCGGCGCTCCGCCTCCCCACTATCCCCGAGCTTGTGGGGCTGGCCGGGGGGAGAAGCAAGCTTGCTCCCCGCCCCCCGCCAGCCTCCAGATCAGGTTGGGGAATAGCGGGCTGGTGGCACTCCGCCCCCCCCGCTATCCCCGAGCTTTTGGGGCTGGCGGGGGGGGGAGAAGCAAGCTTGCTCCCCCCCCGCTAGCCTCCAGATCAGGTCGGGGAATAGCGGGCTGGCGGCGCTCTGCCTCCCCGCTATCCCCCGAGTTTGTGGGGCTGGCAGGGGGGAGAAGCAAGCTTGCTTCTCCCCCCCCGCCAGCCTCCAGACCAGGTCGAGGAATAGCGGGGTGGCGGCGCTGCGCCTCCCCACTGTCCCCCGAGCTTTTGGGCTGCAGGCTGCTGCCCGCAAGCCTTGCAAGCCCACGGGACCTCCCTCCGGGCTTGCAAGACTTGCAGATAGCTTCCTAAAGCCTGGAGAGCGAGAGGGGTCGGTGCGCATTGACCGCTCTCGCTCTCCAGGCTTCAGCGAAAGCCTGCATTCGCCCCATAGGATGCACAAACATTTCCCCTTCATTTTTGGAGGGGAAAAAGTGTGTCCTATAGGGCGAAAACTACGGTATTTACTTTTTTTAAAAGGAAATGCTGTGAGGAGCATGGCTGACAGCCTCCCCAATTTCCTGCCATTGCAGGGAAGTCCAGTCATGGCTGCCTTGCACCCATTCAGACCTCCTAGAGAGGTTACTTGTAGAATGAGAGAAAGTACACCTCTCAAAGCCCCTGACCACCATCATGAGCGTAGTGCAGTGAAAATCCTGCACCTCACCTTTGTCAATTTTGGAATTCAATTTCTTTTCCCATTAATGGGTGGACACATTTAACACAGAGAGAGAGGGAGAAAGGGAGAGAGGGAACAACTATTCCAAGCAGCACTAATTCTTGTGTTGGGCTGAGTTAATTGTGCCAGCAGAGCTGGGCATTGATCTAAAATTTTAAACAAGTGACACTGTTAATATGCCAATTTAATCTTTATAGCAAAACTGTTCTTACTCCAACTGGAAAAAGCAAGATCGCATTAGCAGTGTAGATACGTTTTTTGCAAGCTAAAATTATTTCTACTGAATTAAAATGTTTAAGTGTAACAACAACATTGTGGGTCCCTACTCAACTAGGAGTAAAAGTTCTAAAACCACTAAACCACTGAAAGCACTAAAACCATCCATTTAAGGATTCAACACACTTCAGAATTCTCCCAATAGTTACAACAATTGAAGAATCCTGACTTGGCAAAATAACACAAATCATGCATTAAAATAAAATAACTAAGGAGTGAGAAATTCATTTGTTGAGAGTAGGGGGGATTTTGAAAATCTGTTGTTGTTGTTGATGCTGCTGCTGCTGTTATATTGTGCCTCCCTAGTGAAAGCAGTCTTGGAATGGAGGGATACCAATCTTCCTTTCAGCTAGAATTTCTTGTTCCAAAGCATGGGAACTTCCTGCTGAGGTGAGAACCCTCCATTCCAGGCTACATTTTTAATTTGAAATCCTTGCTATGACTCTCTGCAGGACATGTTTGAACAAGTTTTACAAGCAAGCACTGAGGCATCCTGTTGCAGAGAGACAAAGGAAGTTGAAAAGCCCCATAAAAACTGATTGTTAAAAATCCACACTCCTATTAGCAACAGGTTCCCTGTATTGAAGAGAAAGGATGCTTCTGATTTGTTGAGCAAAACTGAACCTCAGTGCACACACATGCACTGCCCCTTCCGTACTCAGAGCACTAAGCACCCCACATTTTAATTAATTTTATTACTGGACTTGTGCAATTTTGATAGTGCCCGGGGCATGTATGTGCATGCATTAATAATAATTATAGAAAAGAGGAGGCAAAATGCAAAGTATTGTACTTAAACAGGCAATTCCAGTGCTGATATCAAAGACATTCCCCCTTCCATCTTTAAACTACACTTTTCTCCCTCCTTGTCTTGCTTTCTGTATTGCAGCCCAGGGAGGGAACTGAATTTGGTGAAGTGGGGGACGGGAACATGGTGCAGCATAAAACTAGACCCTCACGCCACTCTATACACAGATCTTTCCCCTTTTCTTTTTTAAACAGCAGAGCCACTCCGAAGAGATCCTGGCAGTGCATACAGGGTGAAGGAGAGGACGAGGGGAAATTGTCCTGTTCAGGGGATCAGCTGGCCTTAAGCGAACCACTCATGATTCAGTTACAAGGTCAGCTGATCTATAGAAATGCCACACGGATAGACTTTGAGTGTGGTCAGAGCAAAGGGCTTACAGAGGAGTTTAAAGGAGAAATCTCATTCAGAGTGGCTCATATGTTGGCTCAGTCAGTAGAGCATGAGACTCTTAATCTCAGGGTTGTGAGTTTCAGCACCACATTGGGGAAATGATTTCTGAAATGTAGGGGGTTGGATTAGATGAACCTCACAGTGCTTTCCAATTCTACAATTCTATGATTCTCTGGGGGGGGGGTTGTAAGTAAGGGGGAAATTTTCTTAGGTTAGAAAGGAGATGGCAGCGCAGTAGCTGTTTGACTCTTAATGTGAGACTCTCCACTGCACAGCTGTCAAGGAAATATATGTGTTTTTGTGTCCAGATATATAATTCAGAAGGTTATGTTCCAAATAGTTACAAGAGTGAGCTGAAGAAAACAATGTTTTCTGCTTTATCAAGCTCACCACTGCCAGTTATTTGTGGTTATTTTTTCCCATTTTAAGTTTGTTTTTAAATGCATGCCAGCCATTCTTGGGGAGCTTGTCAGTGTGGGTGTTTAGACAAGGGGATTTCTCTTCACTCAACAATTATGTCATGTAGAAATCTATTCTGTAAATTTTGCCATCAAGAAGCTTTTTATAGAAGACTGTGTGAAAATATTTGCTTAAGGGGTCTGGCTCAGTGCATCTTTTAAATATTATTTGCACTTCTTATAACTATAGCACAGGAAAAGTTCAGTAATTACAATAAATCTGAGAAGTTTGTGTTCTCCCTCGTTTCCCCCTATGGACTGTATTAAAAAGCTAGGGAATTACAATAGAAAACGCACCCAGTATAGCCTTTAAATCTAAAGACTGTTTCTCTGTCTCCGAGTGTCAAAAGGAAATACCTCTGTATTTGTTTCTATTGCTTTAAATAATTTAAACCACAGAAATATTTTATATAAATAAAACAAAAAACTGTCAGAGTGCACTGAAACTTTAATGGCATACTATGGTAGGCGAAGCCCAAAGCATCTTGTTTACTCTTCTCCGTAGGAATTCTTCCTGCATATTTTGTTTTGAGCTCAATGGTATAGAAGAAACTGGAATATTATAGGGAACTGGCTTTTACAAATGAGGAAATTTAAATAGAAAGCGCATTGTGGTAGATTCCTTATATTAAGTGGAGTTCTGTTGTATTCTGCCTTGGAATATATCTGCTGAACTCTGTTTTGGAAAATATGGTGATATCAGTAGTAAGCACAGGAATGCCTCCACTCAATCCAAACTACCCAACAGCCCAGCTGCTTGACCTCCCTCATCTGGGGCATGAATCAGAGACATTTCAAATGACAATTAAAGTTGTGGATAGAGATATTTCAAATGATAATTAAATCATGCCATGTGTCAGGGACTGGGCAGATGAGGAGAAGGAGTGGACCGCCAGTCCAAGAGGCTTCCAGAGAGGGGAAAGAGGAAGGGAGTATGGACCCAGGATCATGGTGGTATGAGACAGGGCACACCCCATAAGAAGAAATGAGCTGTGAAATAATGGGCAGTGAACAGGAGCGAGATATCAGGTGCACTAGCTCTGAACAGAGGCAGCAGTCAGATGTGTTAGAAGCAGTACAGCAGCCAAGTGACACAACGTCTCTGGAGAGTATGCTAGAGTCCCCTCCTTCCCATAGAACAAGGCGCTTCATGCATGTCACAGAGCAGAAATCCAAGCAGAGACAGAGAGAATCTCTTAGCAGCCAACGTAGACAGCAGGATGGGACTCAGAGCTAGGAAGTAACTGCCAGGAGGGAGGAGCGGGCACTCTGAGCAACAGCACATTTCATGGTCTCCGTATATTTTTGTTGATTTAAATAGAAGAACGGAACAAAACTCTCCGCGTCTCTGATTTCTCTAGGCAGTTAGCCCAGTGAGCTGTTGATGGCTCCCGTGTCACACCCCCTAAATATGACTTGGTCCTTGTGCCAGGGTCTGTAGGATAGAGTGGATCTCACCCTTCATGTGTGGATGGAGAAGTCCCTCTCATTCTAGCCACTGAACCCCCCTGGCTCTCTGACTAGAAAAGGGAAAAGAAAAGGATGTTCCAGGGGCAGATCAAGGGAGAACTTTGAACCACAAACTTTGAACTCTAAAACTCCCTCATTCCGTGAACACTGTCTCAACCCAGAGAGAAAACTTTATGGAGGAGAAGCTGAAGGGAAAACAACACTCAAAACTGTTGGTGGTGTGGAAGACATGCCCTTCACTTCCACTCTCCTGGTGTAAGCCCAGCAGGGCTTTGCAAAGTGCAGCTCACCCAGTTCTGATTTTATCCTCTCTGAACAAGATAAGATGATCTGACCAAATATTTCTATCCTTCCTTTTAGGAAAAGGTCCTAATACCATGATACGCAAAGAAAGATCACTGGTATGAGATTAACCTCTATATGCAAAACTTGCTTGCATATTTTTTCTGTGATGATTGAAAAAATTATGCACACAACACATTTCCATACCATACAAGAAATATATATATGCTGGAATACGTGAAAAACACTCTAATTAAAGTCATTAGTTGTGGTCACACAATTTCCTTTCTTTCTTTAATTTCTACTGGAACAAACTCTTCTTTAACAGTGGCAAAGTCGAGTTCACATTTTATTTTCTGTTGCAAAAATGGAGAAAAGTTATCTAGCTCCATAGATGTCAACCATCCCTTATTTGGCGGGAAACTCCCTTATCCCAGCGCCGTTTCCCGCTGCTGTCCCGGATTGATGATGTCCCTTAAATTTCCCGGGTTTCAAAGGAAGCAGCTCCTCTCCTTCCCTCCCTGCCTGCCAGGGAGGAGGGAGGCTCCAACTGTGTTGCTTGGCTGTGTTGCTCACCCAATAAGGAGTCTAAGAATGACTGGGGGGTGGAGCTTGCATGCCTTGTGCCAATCAAATCGGCTGTGTTGCCTGGGGACTCGCCTTTGCTCAGCGCTTCCTAGCGGAGAGGTGATGGTGCTTTCCTTGCTGCATCCCCTTTGCCGGGTTTCTGTGCTGTGGGAACCACCTCTTGAGGCTTCGTTTGGCTGCTGGCTGGGCTTTCTGCCTTTGGCTTGGAGTGTCTCAGAAGTTGAACATACTTGTGCTCAGAATCGGATGGATAACGTCATCGACGGCCCACTCACCCTTGCCGGGGAAAAGGTCTGTCTGGAACAGGGGCACATGGTGGGGGAAAAGGAAAGGAGCTGGTTGAGTACAATGGTGGCTGGCGATCTCTTGGGGGGGATTTGTTTTGGAGGCTCCTTCGATTGACTGTTATGGGGGAAAGGAAAGGAGCTGGTTGACTAAAATCCCTTATTTTGGCTGCTGATCCCTTATTTTCGAGGCTGCTGGTTCCTTATTTTCAAATCTGTAAGTTGATAGCTATGTCTAGCTCCAAGGTGAAATCCATGGATGAAAGCAATTAAAAAACAACAACACACAACTAGTCGACACACAAAACTCTGCCTTGTGCTTGCATTCGCCTTTTCTCAAACATTTTAATGCACATAGGACAGTTTGACTGGTGTGTGTATGAACTGCAGGCATGTGAGCTTAAAACTGTTTGAAACTGTTTCTTTTTTTTTTAAAGAAAACCATAATTGTTTCTTTTATCTGTGCAATTGCTTTCATTAGCCAAACCTTTCCTTTTAAAATTCAAGTGTACATGATGAATGCTAAGTATTATGGTATTGTACATTATACTCAGTGGAAAAATGATCTCTATAGAATAACGGTCATTTTTTCTACAGTAAATGTGGAGATTGTAGATTCACTCTACTTGTGTTTTTTTCTCCCTCTCTCTTATAAAACTGACTCTTTATAAAGCTCTGACACATAGAACAAGATGTACATACAGTGCTGTCAAAACTCAATGAAATAAACTGAAGTAGAAGTGTGTTATGTAGCCATGTTTCTTTTTATCCAGCCACAATGTCTGCTTACCTTTTTCTGGGCGAGTGGTGGTTGCAGCCCCTTGCTGGTCTGCTGCCAACCCAGCAGCTCAGACTTTGCTGCCAAAATTGCAAAATTTAAATGAGCCAATCAGCACCACTGGGATGCCATGAGCTCAATGTTTCCACTCCAAGCTGCCAGCGATGCTTAAAAGCCGACTGCACCAGGTTCTTTCTGTGTAATTGGCCAGAAGAGTAGACCTGCCTTCTCTCCCTTTCATGGTTCTGTAATTTGTCTTGGTTAACTTTTTTTTTATTACATTCTAGTTCACGTGTTGCTTCATGAATCTTAACCCTATTTTTATTCCAAGGTCGTTTGCTTAGCCATGTTTTATTCCCTAGATACCTTGCTAAACATGTTTTGCTTCCTTGTACTATCTGACCTTGCTATGGTTCCCAATGTTTGCCATCTTCAGAGCTAGGAAGGAATTGGCCCTTCTGGAGATAAATGTCAAAACTTTTGGCAGTTGAGGCATTGGGTGGAATCCTAGTCATCAAGCTTTAGGGTGAAGCGGTACATCACCTGGATCAAACCAGTGGCTGATTCAGTGTACCATGTTAGAGGAGTCTTGGTAGAAGACTCTGTCCAGAAGCCATGTATGGGGCAGATGGACCATAGAGCTTCCAGCAATGGCCTGAGGATGGCCACACCAGAAGAAGAAGAAGAAGAGTTTGGATTTGATATCCTGCCTTTCACTCCCTTTAAGGAGTCTCAAAGCGGCTAACATTCTCCTTTCCCTTCCTCCCCCACAACAAACACTCTGTGAGGTGAGTGGGGCTGAGAGACTTCAGAGAAGTGTGACTGGCCCAAGGTCACCCAGCAGCTGCATGTGGAGGAGCGGAGACACGAACCCGGTTCCCCAGATTACGAGACTACCGCTCTTAACCACTACACCACACTGGACAAGAATGTTGTCTTGGGGAGGCCATAATCCATGGCACAACCCTGTTAAAATTTCAGTCCTCCAGAAGGAGGCTGAAATGAATATACACGCAATGTGTGAGCCAAAATCCACCTACATCTTGAACCGCTAATGTTGTGGCCATTTTTAACCCAGATTGTAGTCAGTGTGAGTTTGTTCATTACACCTTATCTAGAGACACTGCACAGAGATAGGGGTGATGCAACTGGGACCACAAATCAATTTAAAGTATATATTATTTTATTCTTGATTTTGGAAAATAAAAGATAAATCAGTGACAGCAAAAACAGGAGCAGTATTAAATTCTTATAGCAGTGCTGGAGTTAGCAAGTACCGAAGCCCTTTATGTATGTTAAGTTTGCAAATTCTCCTATACTTGCATATTCTAAATTTCCTCAATGCCACAAAAAATGGTCTCAGAAACATCACCCTCAAACCTATTTCCTCTCACCGGAGATTTCTTAATTAACAGCCATATCTGTACATGAAGGATGTATTTTGCCAAGCCAGAAACAACTTAAATCATGTTATTAAATTATGAAGGGAAAAAGCACAAATCGCAGTGGGCCTGTTTAACATCTCCCAAAGCAATGTACAATGATACTTGGCCTGCAGCGCCTAAATTTTATGTAATGATGTTATGAAATATTTAATAGTCTAATATTTTGAACACCTTTCCAGTGCAACAGACATTAAAAATTAATTTCTTCAAATGGCTAAAGGTTACCTGAACAAATTTTATTAGATGCTTTCAAAGCTGATGAACAGCATGAAGATATTTGAAGATCCACTTTTGTAAGGGAAATGGAATTAATATATTGACTGAACAACAAACAAAGGAATTAAGATCACAGAACAAGGTAAACTCCCTTGGAAATGCTTTTTCTGGACAATGACTGTGCTTACAAAACCATATTTTGGTTGGCAGTTTGCTGGATAATTTACTCTATAAGATTGATGATCCAGTCAAATTAGACAGGATGATGTTAAGGTAGTGCTATGGCTGTTAATATACCACTGATACACCCATCATTATGAACACACACTGTGTAGGGTCGTACTTACAGATGCTCTCAATGCTAGACAGGCAGTTTAGGAATTCAGAGTGATGGGGAGGAGGAAGAAGAAGTGGGGCTCTAGCAGGAGATGCATCATGCTGCTCCAGGCTGATAACAGTTCTTGCCCTCCATCTTGTCCAAAAGAGGCTGTTTTCTGACCAGATTCTTATTCTTTTCTCCAGCTGTCAGGATCCATTGTTAAATCCTCCTCCTTTCATGCTCTGTTATCTTGACCACAGGCTGTCAGCAAATGGTCAGAGAGACATTAGTCTTGTAACACTGGTGATCAGTGTGTGCTGAACTTGGGGTGATCTTCCAGCCTGGAGGTCACAATTACAGGAGCTTAGCTGGATTGTGTTCCTGGTAGATAGGCATCTCAGGCTTTGATGTGCATCCTCAGTCCCTTTTGAATACCAAGCTTTGTGATGAAGTTAACGCTGCCTGTAGCTTCTTTCCTGTGAGCAGAGTGTTCACTAAGCATTCGTTCAGCATCCACACCATCTACAGCCGATTCATATTACATTGAGGGCATTTCAGAACACTACTGTAAAAATGTAAAGGTGGTTATTTTTATTTATAATGGGCAGAAATGATAAAGTGCCAGAAGACACCAGTGAAATCAGCTACCAACAAGTCAAGCTACATCAGGAAGGTTCAGGGAGCATCAACAAGGGTTTGGAATGCAGTGGTGCCCCGCAAGACGAATGCCTCGCAAGACGAAAAACTCACTAGACGAAAGAGTTTTCCATTTTTTGAGGTGCTTCGCAAGACGAATTTCCCTATGGGCTTGCTTTGCAAGACAAAACGTCTTGCGAGTTCTTGCGAGTTTGTTACCTTTTTCTTAAAGCCGCTAAGCCGTTAATAGCCGCTAAGCCGCTAAGCCGTTAATAGCTGCTAAGCCGCTAAGTCGCTAATAGCCGCTAAGCCGCTAAGCCGCTAATAGCCGTGCTCCGCAAGACGAAAAAACCGCAAGACGAAGAGACTCGCGGAACGGATTAATTTTGTCTTGCGAGGCACCACTGTGTATTGCTGCAAAAGGACTAAGCAGTCAAAACTCAAAATTATAATATGCCCATCTCTGTTACACTTACCTGGAAGATAAAAAAAAGGAAAAGGGGGAAGATATAGAATATGTGAACAAGGCCAATAATAATAATACCTTATATGGTGGAAGAAGATTGGAAGAAATTTAAAGATTATCTACAGAAATATTGTAAAATTAAGGAATGTTAGAAAGATGTTGGAATGAAGCTACATGGCTTTAGCAGAAATGTTATAAAGAATTAGGTACAATAGATTGTAATTGGATTAAAGGAAAAAAATAATGTTAGAATTTGTTAAGTTAAATGATAGGACAGAAAATTGAGGAAGATGGAAAGGATTTGCTGAAACAATTAATCGAAGTGGAATACAAAAAAAGGGAGGTGTGAGGAGGTCGCTGAAACAAGTAAAAGAAAGTTAATAACATTGAAAGTATTGGATGTGGTTTTTTTTGTTTTTCTCTCTCTTTTTTTTTAATTGTTTCTGTTTTATTTTTGTTATGTATATGTAATATTTTTGTCTCTGTATAGTATTGTATGGTTTTGTTATGTTTGATTCTTTTTTTTTCTTTCTGTAACTTTCAAACTTCAATAAATATTATTTTTAAAAAATAATAATACCTTATAGTCAACTTTCGCTTTTGATTATGTTGCATTTTGACATTTTTAAACAGAGAATAAATACCGTAAAAGAAGGTGCCATTTTTCATGACAATGACTGACTACCCCTCCTCCTGCCCTCAATACTTCCCAATTCTCACCCATTCCAATAGTCAACGGCTACTAGCAAATTGCAAAATATTTCATTAGCTGATAGACAGCCAAATAAATTTTGCTGCCTGAAGTGAACAAGATGTTTCACCCTCAACAGCACATGCAAAGCCAATTTGACTAACAGCTGCTTCAATACTGATGATGGGACAGGGCCCCTAGCTGCACTTGAGCACAGCAGGCTAGTTTAAGCAAAGGCATCTCCTGACTGAGGCAGTCACCTTAAAATGCCTAATGATAGCGCCGGCCTTGCTACTTAATCTGAAGAAATCAGCTCCTCCACTTATATGTATATCATGAACAATGAAAGGAAAGGAACATAAACATTTCATGGTCAAGCAAGTTACATGAAGCCAAGAAAACATTTTGAAAGTAAAATGGCTTAGTTACATCTCAGATGACACAACTCATCCATAAAATAACCACAAACCAGCCCCAACCTGTATTAAAGATGTGATTATAAAATTTCATGTGGTTTTGGCTTATTTTTATTATTCATAAAAGCAAATAATGGGAGCAACATTATGAGCAAAGGTTGGAGGGTGGGGAAATGAAAAACTTGCTTTAACCTTGAAATAGTATTTTGAAGGAAGTTCTTTGGATACTGCATATTGCTCTTTACTCCTTGAAGACCTAATTTATATTTTGCTGTTGGGCCCAATCCTCAAAGATGCTATCAACTGTAATGGCCAAGACACATTTGTGTGGGGTTTAATTTATAGCTACTGTAACATTCAAGTCTTCTGCTGCCATTCACCACATTCCACTCTATATTTTCTCACAGTTTTATACAATTATTAATATTTTCCTTCCTTATCTAACACAATCATCTTCAAATTAAAATTTTATATGTATTTCTTGAAACTCATTTCCTGTTATCAACTCTAGCCTTTTTAATCTTTTTTCCCCCAGTACAAAAAAGGAGAAAGGTTTGTGTATTGTCAAGTTAATATTTTTACTCAGAAGATGCATTCTCATGCAGGCAAAAATAGGAGTCCTTTTATTAAATAAACCATCTTTTCTTTTTTTAAGTATTCTGTATTAATAATGCATTAGCTAACATGCCAAGTCTTAGTTCACCCGAAACATAATGAGCTTCACATCAAGAATTTTTTTAAAAGACAGCAGGCCTATTGATTTGATGATGTGGACACTGTACTTCTTTTACTACAGTGTTGGGTTTAGACATTATTCTGTAAGACTCAACACTGAAGCAAAACACTGAACTGAAACACTATGGCTGATTACATGCAGATGAAAATGAATTATAATTTTGAATGACTATAAATGACAAATTCAATAAAAAAGTGAGTCCTTTTGAAACCATAATCCAGTGAGACAGGAGTGGGGAACCCTGAGACCCTCCAGATGTAGTTGGACTCTAAATCCCATCAACGCCTTTCTGCATGGCCAGTAGACTCGAGGATGATGGGAGCTGTAGTCCAGCAACATCTGAAAGACACCTCCTCACCCTGTCCTGTGCTGGGGCGTTGGCCGGTTTCCGTCTCTTCACTATCCCTCAAGCTCCCTGCTTCTAGCACTTCCCAGCTTGTTCCCTCCTCTGAGGTGTGGTCCCACCACCATTCCCCAGGCATGACATCTTCTTCCTTTGTGCCTTCCCGGGGGGGGGGGGCTCTTGGTTGAACAGATTCCACCACTCTTCCTCATCCAGCCAGTCCCTGACACTGTAGGACTTCTGAATAAACATGCATAAACTCAGCTGGAAATGGGCTAGCTCACCCTAGTGAGTCATGCATATACAGCATGAGCATATGAACTATTACAGTGGTACCTCAGGTTAAGTACATAATTCGTTCCAGAGGTCTGTTCTTAACCTGAAACTGTTCTTAATCTGAGGTACCACTTTAGCTAATGGGGCCTCCCGCTGCCGCTGCACCATGCGATTTCTGTTCTCATCCTGAAACAAAGTTCTTAACCCAAGGTACCATTTCTGGCTTAGCGGAGTCTGTAACCTGAAGCGTCTGTAACCCGAGGTACCACTGTATTGGATCTTTCTTTGTAAGTTTCTGTATTGTATTATTTTGCTGAAGCTGATGCTGCTCTTTTGGGGTGGTCTTGTTTCACTCTACGTGACTTGGTCTTTGTTATATTTATTAGCATATAATTATGATTCTGCCTTATATCATGTCCAAGTACAATTCCATCACCCAGCATACTGGAATAAGAAATAATAATAATAATAATAATAATAATAATAATAATACCATGCCCATCTGGCTGGGTTGCCCCAGCCACTCTGGGTGGCTTCCAACACACACAATAATAATAATAAAACATCAAACATTAATAGTAATAATCGGTTCCTAAGCAATATTCAATAATCCACAGTAAACAGTAAAATTAAATATCAGAAAATAATAACAGTTTACACTTATCAATTACAATAAAGAATTACTAAGCTATAATCAATAAAATAACAACAAATCACAATGCATAAAATGCCACAAAACATACAAAACCATGTAAAAGGATCAAATTGAGAAACAAGGGCACACAACTTATAAAAACTCCTGAGAAGGGCACCCCTCAAATACCTCAAAGTCTGGGTAGGTGCTTTTCATTTGGCTCTCCAGCCATCTTGTCTTGAAAGGTCAAAACAAGCACTTGTTAGTGTATTGATAGACAGTGCAGAGCTTTCAGCACAAGTGCTACATTTTTATGGTGACTTGTCCCCCCAGATTCTTGCTGCAGCATTCTTTAGTAGCTGTAGTTTCCAAAGGCAGTCCCACGTACAGTGAATTGCAATAATCCAGCCTTGAAATTGCCAACACATAAAGTATAGTAGCTGGAGCTGTATGATGGCTGTGTGATCATACAAAGCTATGTGCATAAACAGGGGATAGTTTTGCATTCACCCAGATGTTTCTTTAGCATTGCTAAAGAGCTAAGATGCATCTTAGTTGAAAGTGCGTTCTGCATTTTTTTCCCTCCAGTGGGAGTGCAGTTATGGAAAGCTCAACAAAACCTCCAGCTGTATGCATGGATCAGCCATGTATGCACACCGATAGCTTTGTTGATTCACCCTCTAGAGCTGTTAAATACTCATGAGGTTAAGTGTTTGTTCCATCCTCGTCACTGTTGCAGCAGGGAAGCTGATAAGCTTCCGAGAAGCACCTGTGTTAAAGAGTAGCAAGATGGAAATTCCACTTCAGATCTACCAGCCTGCATCCAAGCCTGAAATACAGGAAAGCCAGAAGCACAGAAGTGCTATTTATAGACAAAGTTCACTCTGGGTGCACTGCATAGAAAGTGCCCTGCTGTTCTTTGTATTTTCCAGCTGAAGAACAAGAAGTATTGTTATTTATGAACTTGTGAATCTCACTTGGAATGCTTTGCACAGGGTGAATCATCCTCTTATATGAACTTTCTCAGCTCATAGCCTTAGATTCCCATATATATATATATATATATATATATATATATATATATATGTGTGTGTGTGTGTGTGTGTGTGTGTGTGTGTGTGTGTGTGTGTGTGTTATTGTGGCTTTCTTCCAATATGTGATGGTTTTATATTATATTGTATTAGCCATAAGAAATTATATTGTATTAGCCATAAGAAAATAGCCATAAGTCTGTGGGATGGCATTCACCCTTTGATGTGGTTTCTTCTCAAGGAACTTTGCACAATCATGTATTTTTAAATCTATGATTAACAAGGTGTAAAGAATAAACTATAATATACATTCACCATATCGATTCATTGGGACTGGGAGATGAGGTTATTGTTGGTACATCAACTTGTCTTCCTGTGCCATTATATTTTCTCACATTGTATAACTCTGAAGCAACAGAAGTCAATTTTGAACTTTACAACTACTGCAAAATTGTACAGACCCTGCCTTGCTGTTCCAAGAAGAGAATACCTTTTTTGTCTACGGAAATGAGTCAAATCTAGTAGAGGTTCTCTGTTGGAGACAGGGATGCTGATTTTCAATAATCAGCCTCTTCTCCTGAAGCCTCTAGTACCATTTTCACAGTTATTCCCCTCCGGGGGGGGGGGGGTTCCCCCACAGACTTTTCAGGAGACTGCGAGGAGAATTGTCAAAAAAAGTCTCATGCCCATGGGCACATCTGGTTAGTGAAATTCTATGGCAGACAACTCCGGGGTTTCTATTCAGTTTGCTGTTATTCACCATTTTCTGAAGAAAGATACTTAGAGGCATGGAGAATATACATCTCGCTGATGAGAAACATTTTCATTCACAATTTTAACAGATTTTTAAAACATCAGCCTGGACCGCAGCTGGAAACCTGTCCACCTCCTATAAATAGTCTATTTCAAATTCAGGGCTAACCCAAGACATTTCGCTGCAAGCGACAGCAGCAAATGACACCCCTTCAACAAATTAAGGGGCATGGCGCCCAGTGCCACTCAATATAAATCCGACAAGCATTTCTGCCCTTCTGTGCTACTAAAATCATAGAATAGTATTTTGTTAAGACTGCAAGCCTACACACTTACATGGGAGTAAGCACACTGAAAACTATTAAACTTATTTCTGAGTAGACATGCATAGGATTGCACTACAAGTCACTCAAAACTGCACTGTAAGTAACTAGCATGACACCTAAAATCAGGTAGGGCTAGCTTTAAAAAAAAACACTATACAAAAAAATACAGTGGTACCTTGGTTTACGAACTTAATCCATTCTGGAAGTCTGTTCTTAAACCACAACGTTCTTAAAACCAAGGCGTGCTTTCCCATAGCAGCGGGGGACTCAGTTTACAAATGGAACACACTCAACATGTTCTGCTTCCAAGACAAAGTTCACAAACCGAAACATCTACTTCCAGGTTTGCAGCATTCTTAATCCAAGTTGTTCATAAACTAAGCTGTTCTTAAACCAAGGGACCACTGTATATTATATTGGTGTCATTTTTAAAAGAATAATAATCTCTAACTCAAGATGTTTGGTCTTCTTTTGTAGAATAATACAATGTGAGCTTGGTAGCAAGCATAATCCATTTTAGTCTATTCATCTCTGTGCAGTTCAATATCCGCTAAACCTTTGTATAACAATAATTTAGACCTTTCTTATATGTAGGTAGCACATAGGTAGTAAATCATACAGCCTACCATCAAGCTGCCTAATGGAGGTTCCGCTAAACCACCTGGCGTATTGCCGCTAAAAGAAATCCTCATATATTTTTTTCCACCCTCTCTTTCTTTTCTTTTTTAATAAATGAAAAAGGCTTTCAGAAACTCTATTTGTTATAACAGAGCTTCCTGATTGTTCCGTGAGTGCCCAGAGATGGATAATATCCTGTATCCACTTGCTTTCAAATGGTCTCACAAATGTCTCTTAGGGTTACAAATAAGTATATTCAGGATTGCAGCTGCCATCACTCTTTTAACAAGCTTCACATTTATTGTCCAGCACAAGTCAAATAACTGGCTGTTTCTTTATTCCATGCACTTGCTTTTCCCTAATAGAAATCCTTGAGCAAAGGAAGACAAAGTGGGAAGTGCAAACAAATTGCTTGCTTATTGGTTTTTGTTTTTTAAACTCCTTTAAATACTTTCCATCATCATCACACACAGACATTGTTTTGTGCTTGACAGAACTGTGATTCTAAACTATTAAACTTATACAGGCATGCATTATAAACCTAATATCAGGGAGGCACTCTTTATAGCCATTGACACAAACTTGGCTCCCTCAGGCTCACCATGAGCAGAAAGCTGCTCCTTCACAAATTCTGCAGTAAAGGTGACTTGGGTCATTTGTCTTGGGCAGGGGAAAAGGACAAAAATTCAAGCCCAGATTCGCTAACGTATCTCCATTACCATGCTGACTGCCTGAAATTCAGTGTGCTGAAACTGCAGCAGAAATCAAGGAGGAACAGCAATTTGGTTAGGCATGTCATGTCAGAAAATTCCAGTGAAAACGGAAGCAAGAACGGAAATGGTTGATGCTTGCCTATTTGCCCCATATCCAGAATAGTAATCCATCCAGCCAATATGATCAGTATTCTCTGTTGTTGCTGTTTTCAATCCACAAATGGTAACATAACTGACAATGCCTTCCTCACATACTTTGAATTGTGTTTCCTTCGCATTGAAATCAGTGTTGTGGAATAACATAATGATGATATTATTAACTACATCATTAATTACAAAAGAATTCAGCAGAGCAAAAACATTTTTGTCAGAACCTGAACTGCAGTGGAATGAAAACAGTGCTGCCTGCAATTAAAATGTGGCAGAACAAAATGGATCTTATTAAGGTTTACCTTAAACCAGGCACCCCCAAATTCAGCCCTCCAGATGTTTTGGGACTACAACTCCCATCATCCCTAGCTAACAGGACCAGTGGTCAGGGATGATGGGAATTGTAGTCCCAAAACATCTGGAGGGCCGAGTTTGGGGGTGCCTGCCTTAAACCTTATTATGTGATAGAGAGATGTGATGGAGAGAGATCCCAACCTCCCTTCCCACAACCAGCCCTGGCCAAGCAACTTTGAAAAGTTTCAAACAGGCAGCAACTGGGTGGAGCAGCACAGTGGGGTGACTAGGTGGTATTCCTTTTTTTATGATTTCAAGTCTTATAGAGGAAGTCCCAGTATCTCATCAAGAGATATCATTGAGCTGCACAGTCTCAGCAGTGGGGTGCCTTTGCAACCTGTAGAGCGATCAGGGAGTCAGTCCTTGCTTCCTGGTGACACCTTGTGTCACCATAGTACCCCCTGTACATTACATGGTGTGGTGGGATAGTGTGCTGCTTGTGCGTAAAAGCTTGATCCCTCTGGGGTTTGGCTGGTCATCCAAACCGATGCACTAACGGAGCCCCCAAAGCATGACTCCGTCAGTCGCTGGTAGAATCTGACAGTGGGCGTCTACGGAATTTACGCCAACATAAAAGCTCTTTGACAGACATGCGCTTTCGAGACTCTCTGCGTGACAGTTTCCGGCGAAGGGTGGGCGTTCCCAACGGGGGTCCCGTTACCTCTCCACTACTCTCACTGGAAGCATCCCAGAGCCTCCCCTCCGCTGTGACTCCTGCACTCCCCCTGCTGGTTCCCTCTTCTACCGCAGATTCTCTCCTATTCTCCTGTAGCCTGTCCACTACCTGTCTCTCCGATGGCAGTTCCCTGACATCCACCTCCCCCCCAGGGCCCCCTTCACCCCCTCCCGCCTCCTCTCCCACTGGCGGTGAGGGCGGAAAGCCCCTGAAGGAACTCTCCTCGTCGTCCGAGGATTCTAACACTTCCAGCCACGGCGTACCGTCTCTCTCCCCGTCTTCCTCTTCTTCGTCGGAGTCGGCTTCTTCACCCACCCCTGACTCTGGGAACCCTTCAAACTCTCCTTCCTCATCGGTGGTCCCAAAGTGTTCCCTTCTAAATCGAGCCACGGGTTGCGGTTTTCTTGGGAAACGCTGATGAAATGTTTCTATTAAAACCTCGTCATTGACTACCTCTGCTGGTACCCAAGTGTTTTCCGACTCTGCTTCCCCCTCCCATTCTACCAGATATTCCACCTGATTCCCCTTCCACCTGGAATCAATGATTCCTGCCACGTTCATGTCGCGCTCTCTCTCTTCTATCACGGGCGTTTGGGTGGCCTCTCTCTCACGCTCCCCCCACTCGCGTCCCTCTCGGTACGGCGACAGTAATGACCTGTGAAATACTGGGTGTAATTTCATGTGACTGGGCAGCCTGAGTTTGAATGCCACTGGGTTGACCTGCTGTATGACCTCAAAGGGTCCCAATCTTTTGGGCCTCAATTTCTTACTCCCGCCCTTGAACGGTAGCCCTTGGGTGGACAACCACACCCGGTCCCCCACCCTTATAGTTTCACCTTCCCTCCTATTTCTGTCTGCTTGCTTCTTATATTCTTCCTTGGCTTTCTCTAAGTTAAGTTGAAGCTGACGGTGGATCGCCTCCATCTCTTCAAAAAAATATTCCGCCGCCGGCACGCTCCACCTCTCCCCTCCCTCTCCTGGGAATGCCCGGGGGTGACACCCATAATTTGCCAGGAAGGGACTCATCCCTGTGGACACGTTCTCCGCGTTGTTGTAGGCAAATTCTGCTAGAGGTAACTTATCCACCCAATCATTTTCTCTGTCTTTTACATAACACCTCAGGTATTGTTGTAAAACCCCATTTGCCCTTTCCGCTTGCCCATTGGTTTCTGGGTGCCGGGCAGTTGAGAAATTGAGTTCTACGTGCAGTAAGCTCATAAGTTTCCTCCAGAACCTGGAAGTAAATTGTTTCCCTCTGTCGCTGACCACCCTCAAGGGGGCGCCATGCAACTTGAAAATATGTTCTACAAACAACTTGGCGGTTTCCTCCGCTGTGACTGCATGTGAACAAGCTATAAAATGACACATCTTGGTTAATTGATCTACCACCACCATGACAGCTGTTTTGCCTTTGGATTTTGGCAGGTCCGTCATAAAATCTATGGATACTGCCTCCCATGGCCTTTCGGGCGTGGGTAAGGGTTGTAATAGCCCCGCTGGCGCCACCCTCTCTCCTTTCGCTCGCTGGCACCTGTCGCAACCCCTGACATATTCCCGTACGTCCTCCCTCACCTTGGGCCACCAAAACTCCCTGGTAACCAACCACATGGTTTTGTGCTGTCCAAAATGTCCCGCTGTGGGGCTGTCATGCAACTGCTTGAGTACTCTGCCCCTCAGTTCCCCGTCGGGTATGTACAGTGCCCCTTTGTAATACAACGCCCCGTTCTTTTCTTCGAACCCCCCTGTGTTCTCCTCTGTCCTCCGGAGCTCTCTGAGTTTCTCTTGGGCGTATTCATCGTTCTCCGTACCCTCTATCAGTTCCCTCTGCCCCACCAATGCCGCCCCACACACCCAGCGGTCTTCAGGGATTACATGCCTTGCCTCAGGCGCTCCCTCCCCCTCTAAGTACTCAGGTTTCCTGGAAAGAGCGTCCGCCCTCACGTTCTCGGAGCCGGGCACGTAACGAATCTCAAAGTGGAATTTGGAGAACTCCTGGGCCCATCTCACTTGTCTCTGGTTCAGCACTCGGGCTGTTCTCCAGTATTCCAGATTTTTGTGGTCAGTTCGGACTTGAACCTTGTGCTGCGCCCCAATCAGCAAGTGCCGCCATTTCCGGAATGCTTCATGAATGGCGAGCAGTTCTCGGTCGTACACTGTGTAGTTCCTCTCTGATTTGTTCAACTTCCGCGAGAAGAATGCACACGGTCTCCATTCAGACGTATCTTTTCCCGGCTGGAGAAGAACGGCCCCCACCGCTCGGTCTGACGCGTCAGTCTCCACTCTCATTGGTTGTTGTAGATCCACGTGCAAGAGTTGCTCTTCCGACGCAAACGCCTGCTTTAAGCGTTCGAACGCTTGTTGCGCTTCTCCCGTCCAAACAAATTTCTTTTTGCTACTAAGACAATCCGTGATGGGCGCTGTTAAATGGGCAAAGTTTTTGATGAACTTCCTATAGAAGTTTCCGAAGCCCAGGAACCTTTGCACGTCCTTCTTGGTCTTTGGTGTTTTCCATTCCAGTACCGCTTGAACCTTGCTGGGATCCATGGCCAATCCCTTGTCAGACAACCGGTACCCCAGGAATTCCACCTCCTTGGTATGAAACTGACACTTCTCCAGTTTCACCCACAGCCGGTTTTCTCGCAGCTTGCTCAGTACCTCTCTTACATCTCGCACATGCTGCTCCTCATTGTCTGAGTACACCAGAACGTCATCTAAGAACGCTACGCAGTTCTTGTAGAGCAGTGGCCCCAGGACGTGATTCATGAATGATTGAAAACAGGCGGAGCCCCCTTGTAATCCGAAAGGCATAACGGTGTACTCAAAGGCCCCCAAGGGGGTGAACATAGTGGTCTTCCACTCATCCCCCTTTCTCACACGTATCAAGTTATATGCCCCCCTAAGGTCCAGCTTGGTAAAAATTTTCCCTTTTCTCACCCGTGTTAGAATGTCATCAATTCTGGGCATAGGGAAAGTCACTGGTTCTGACACTGCATTTAGGGCCCTGAAATCACATACAAGCCTGGGCTTGCCTGTGTTTTTTTTGTCCACAAAGAACACTGGGCTGCCCCCCACCGCTCGTGACTCTCTGATGAAACCTCGCTTGAGATTCTTGTCAATGAACTCCCTTAACTCCTGCATCTCACTGTCTGACATTGCATACAGCTTGCCCACTGGCAATTGTGCTCCTGGGAGTAAGGTAATTTGACAATCAAAGGGTCTGTGCGGGGGCAGTTTATCTGCTTCTTTTTCGCTGAATACGTCAAGCAAGTCAGCGTATTGTGGTGGCACCCTCCCTTTGTCCATCACTTCCATCCCTGCTAGAGTGCCCCTGGCGCCTGCCTGAGCCTCTCCCTCCTTGCAGTGTTCTAGGCAATGTGCTGATCCAAAGGAAACCACTCTCTGATGCCAGCCTACTAGCGGATCGTGTAGCGCCAGCCAGCTCATACCCAAGATAATAGGAGCTCCTCCCAAGGTGGCTACGTTAAACGCTATCAGTTCGGTGTGTCGTGCCACCCTCATTATCATTGGTACAGTCTGTTGGCTCACTTCTCCTCCCAACAGCTCCCTCCCATCAATCGTGGTAACCTGCAAAGGCTTACTCAATGGGATAGTCTGTATTTGGTGTGCAGCTGCAAACTCTTTGCTCATGAAATTACATGAGCTACCTGAATCCAATAGCGCCTTTATCTTCAGTGGGTGTCCGTTTGCCAGTTCCAGCAACACCTCTATCACAAGCGCTGGTCTTGGAGGTTCCGGCGTGGGCACATTCATTACTCCCTGGCCTGGCTGCTGTGCCCTGATGTTGGCAACCAGGCGTTGGCTTTTACTGGCTCCGTGATTTCTTCTTCCTCCTTCCCCCCAACAGTTCCCGCCATCCCTTGCCATTCCTTCCTTTGCGGACAGACTCTGGCAAAGTGACCTGGCTGTTGGCAGAGATAGCATCTCTTGCCGCTCTTTCCCTCCTTCTTCCGCCCTTCACTGGTGTTTGAAACTGCGCGCGCGCGCGCTGTTCCAAGTTCCATCGGCTCTGCTGGCGGGAAAGGCTGCTCCGGAATCTCTGGAATGCGGAAGTCCTTCCAACGTTCCCCCTTTCCTTCCCGCTTTTCCATAGCTCTAGCTTCCTGGCGTGCCCCAATGGACAGCGCTGATTTAGTCAGCTGATCCATAGACTCCGCCCTAGGCGCCCGGGAAAGTTCATCTTTCACTGCCGGAGAGAGACCTTCTTCAAACAGCATTTGAATAGGTTCACTAGCAAGGTCCCACCCAAGTCTATGAATCAGCATGGTGAACTCAGTCCAGTACTCACGTACAGATCGGCTCCCCTGTTTACACGCCATTAACTGCCTGCGCACCACTCCCTGCTCGATCTCGCTGGAAAACATCAAGTCCATGGCGCGGAAAAACTTCATTGTGTCCTTTAAGATTTCATTATTGGCTGCCATCAGGGGCCGAACCCAGTCCCTCGCCCCTCCCTCTAGATGGCCAATCACGTACGCCACTCTAGAGTTCTCGTCGGGGAAGTCATCAAACAGTAGATTGAGTGCATATTGCATCTCTGTCCTAAAGGCTTGATAGTTCCGGGGATCCCCCCCAAATTTCTGCACCAGTCCAGGCACCCGTCTGGCAAGTGGGGTGGTCTTCCCCTTATCTGCATCTTGAGCCCTCCTCTCCTCGAGCCTCGCCGTTTGCAGTGCCAGCTGGACCTCCAACGCCCTGTACCTTTGTTCCAGGCTTGGATCTGCGCCAGCTCCCGCTCCTGCTCCTCCGGTTCCGGATGGTTCGCTCATGATGCCTTCTGCTTGCACAAGCTGCTTTCAAAGACTGTCAGATTGCTGTGGTGGGATAGTGTGCTGCTTGTGCGTAAAAGCTTGATCCCTCTGGGGTTTGGCTGGTCATCCAAACCGATGCACTAACGGAGCCCCCAAAGCATGACTCCGTCAGTCGCTGGTAGAATCTGACAGTGGGCGTCTACGGAATTTACGCCAACATAAAAGCTCTTTGACAGACATGCGCTTTCGAGACTCTCTGCGTGACAGTTTCCGGCGAAGGGTGGGCGTTCCCAACGGGGGTCCCGTTACCTCTCCACTACTCTCACTGGAAGCATCCCAGAGCCTCCCCTCCGCTGTGACTCCTGCACTCCCCCTGCTGGTTCCCTCTTCTACCGCAGATTCTCTCCTATTCTCCTGTAGCCTGTCCACTACCTGTCTCTCCGATGGCAGTTCCCTGACACATGGGGTGGTGCCAGCTCCCTATTTAAGGACAGGAAGGCCACCTTCACTCCCTCTTCCTCTCTCTGCAGCACTTGCTCTCCCTCCTGGATTCATAGTATGACCTTGGTGGGACCCAGGAGCCAGATAAGAACCGCCTCTGAGGCCAACTTGCTTCACTTGCCTCGAGCTTTGGAGCACTGCAGTGTAGCTTGACCTATTAGCTAAGGCTTAGCCTGAGGTTCAGTTACTCCTGCACTGGCAGGGACTGGCAGGATTCCAAAGAGTGTGTGGTACAGGCAGGGGACCAAGGGAATCCAGGAGAGAGGGAATCCTGGAATCCAGGAGAGAGTACCAGTGATTTATTGGGAGACATGGCTACAATGGGACATTCCTTCTCTGAAGGAGCAGAAGATGGCAAGTCTGTCCTCAAGTCAGAAGGGTTGTGAAGCCAGCCCTGGCAGTTCCTCTTCCCATGGCAGAGATAAAATCGGCCCTAAATATTAAATAACAAATAAGCTTGTTATACAGGTACATAGAGTCAGATTAGCTAAGGATTATATAAGGGCAAAGGCAAGGGCTTGATTCTACTGCTTTGGCACAGGACGTTGGGGATGTGACAGACGGAAGGGAGGTGAAGATGACAATAGAAGTCTACATAGGGGCACAAAATTCAAAGCTACAAACTAACAATGTAGTAATATCAAGGTCTGGAATGCTTTACAACATCAAGGTGGCTGCTGTCCCAAACTTGGGGTAGATGTTTCAGTATAAGCATTTCTATCTTTCACATTGCAGTTATAGTTTTTCTGAAATGTAAGAGCTTTATTTAGCATAGATGCAGTTTCTTCTACCTATCCTTTTCCTGCAATTATTTCTTCTACCTATCCTTTCTTCCAATAAATTGCTATATTTCTGTTGGGAAAGATTGAGGGCACAAGGAGAAGGGGATGACAGAGGACGAGATGGCTGGATAGTGTTCGCGAAGCTACCAGCATGAGTTTGACCAAACTGCGGGAGGCAGTGGAAGACAGAAGTGCCTGGTGTGCTCTGGTCCATGGGGTCACGAAGAGTCGGACACGACTAAATGACTAAACAACAACAACCTATCCTTTCTTCCAATAAATTGCTATATTTCTACTTGTGGACCAATTTTTATTTTGCTAGTAGAGATAATATATTGATCATCCTTTTCCTTAACTTTCAGAGCATACAAATTGTAGAATATCCAGAAAGCACCCATTTCCATATTGACTTTTTATGTAGCACAGGCATTTCTCCTCTCTTGTGGCTTTGTTTAAAGGATGAGAAAACCACTTATATTTCCCTGCTACATGCTCCTTATATTAAATCAGACGCAAAATGCACATGTTATGTTTCCATTATCAGCTACTCATTCACAACTATTAAACTTTAACTAGGATTATGGGAGAAACATGACATGCTAGGCACAGACATCATGGATGTTCACTGACCACTGCCTTCACATGCCTGCATAACAGGAAAACACACACACTCACTATCAGCCTCATATCCTGAATTTCTATTTTTAAATAATATTTATTACTTTTAAAACTTACAAAAAAGAAAAAGAAGAAAGAAGACAAAAGAGAAAAAAGAACAAAAAAGAGAAAAAACAATACAACACAATATATAAACTATACAAAACACAACCTTAACACATTAAACTAAACACAATAAACTAAACAAAACAATACAAAAACAATTTAAAAGCATACATCATACCTTTTCCATATTCTATCTTTCATTCCCTTGTTTCATCGACCTCCTCTCACCTCCCTTTTTGTATTCTACTTCTATTAGTTGTCTCAGCAATTCCTTTCCCTCTTTCTCTATTTTCTGTCATATAAATGTCTTAACATATTTTTAATCTTATTTTCCATTAAAACTAGTATACTTATTTAAGCTTAACTCCTTAAAACATTTCCACTAAGGCCATAAAATTTCATTCCAACATTTTTCTATCACTCATTAATTTTACAATATTTCTATATATAAACTTTAAATTTTCCAATCTTCTTGCACCATCTCCTCTCCCCGGTCTCAGACTCTGCCAGTCACTTCCGTCAACTCCATACAGTCCATCAACCTGGAGATCTTATGTCCGAGGCTCTTAACTCTTTTCCACGTCCCTTCTGCAGGTCTTCTTCATATTCTTTGATGCTAAAGAGCAGATCTCGGGGAAACTCCGACCTAACGATGCTTTTATTCCTTCTCGACAGGTCAGCCAAATTTCCGTAGTTAAAGCTAAGATCCATAAAGTATTTCAGGGCATGTTTCAAGATTCCTCCAAATCCAAAGGCCCCCAGAACTCCAATCTCCTCCTGACCCAAATCCATGTTCCAAAAGTCAGTTAATCCCTGCATGGAGGGATCTTTCCAACTTTCCTTTTCCAGTCCAGGCCGGGCTCCGATCCTCAAAATCTGACTTTTTCTAGTTTCAATCATAAAAGGCCTCAACTTATAGTCCTCAATTTGCCTCTGTAAGGCTGAGGCTCCCACTTGTATTACTTTAGGTTCGACAACAACAACTTTCTCCTTCTCCTTTTTCACAATTTGTCCTGCTAAAGTAAATTCCTGTACCAAATCCTGAATAATTTCTGTATTGGTGCTCACTTTTTGTCCCAAATTAATCACTTTTTGTCCCAAGTTATCAATTTTAGTAGTCAAAACATCCATCTTCTTGTGAAGTTGTTCCAACGAGTAGCTTATCTTACATAATGCAGTCACTAAGGCTTCTCCTGTCGACATTCTTAAATGGTCCAAGGTCAATCCCTGATTCTCACAGTTCTTATCATGCAGCTGGAGATTCCCCAGCTCCACTCTTGTAACAGTTTCAAAAGCTCCCTCTAGAAGGAAACAGTCTCCACCTGTATCAATCCTTTCAAGCACAGTTCAAAAAGTAAAGTTAGTTTCAATTTTCAGTTACTTTTCCTCCTTTTTAAACGCAGAAGTGGACAATGGAAACAATATATTTCTCTTATTTAATTAACTGTCAACATACGTTCTCTTCACTGTCAATGAACTCTCCCAAAACGTCAATCTACTGGCAGCCCGTTTCCAGGTTCAGAGCAGTGGTAATTTAATTTTTATCACTCTCTCCTGCAGGCCACACAATCCAAAATTTCCCCCCTCTTCTCCTGCTTCCAAGGGGGGTTTAATGACTTCAATCGATGGAAGTTTAATCCTTTACATAAGGCTTTCCAAGACCTTAGCTTGCAGCTTCTTTGCTTCAATCTATTTACAAAAGGGGAAGGTGGACTTCCTATTTGAGACGTTCCCGTTTCGGTACCAAATTAAGACGTTTATAAATCCAATTTTCCGTTCTACTCATGGGTAGTTGTTTGAAGTCAAATTGTCCACAGGAAAAAGTCAGCGCTCTCCGGCAACAGCAATGCGGCTTCACTCCGTGAAAAAAGCAATCAATTCGAAGCACCGCGCCACTCACCCCACGTTGCTCCGGATCCCCAAAACTGGGTTTCCCCATGAGCAGGGGAGGCGCAAAGGGTGCCAGCTGAATCCCACGTTCACAAGCTTCTCCCGCCTGTGATTTTAGTGGGTTTCCGTCTTCGCCGTGGCGGTCAGACCCTGATTTCCACGGAGCAAATTCCTCCCGATCGGAGGAACTCCGCCATTGCTGGAGGCGCCAACCCGGAAGTCTCCTGAATTTCTAAGATAGTCTAAGAAACTAAAACATCGGTGTAGTTTTGAAATCAGTGGCTAAAATTGGTGTTGTATGAAAGGTTCAGTCTGCCATCTTGATTCAAAATGACATCCAATTGTATCCAAATATAGCCAAAACCAAACCAAACCAAAAAAGCAGCTCCTTTTATCTGGAACGATCACACAAAATTTATTTATGATATCTTAAGAGTTTAGAATGATTCAACCCACCATATTGATTCAAAATGGCATCCAATGGTAGCTAAAAATAGACAGAATTCTCCTCCTCTATCTTAGAACCATATTGCTCGACTTGGTTACAACATTTTAAGAGATGTCCAAATGTATAGAGAACAGAGAAACAACTTTCCAAAATAAGGATAAAGGTAGACAGAAAACAGAGAATAGATAGATATAAAAAAGAAAAAAGGGAAAAGGTAAAGGACCCATGGATGGTTAAATCTAGTCAAAGGCGACTCTGTGGTTGTGGTGCTCATCTTGCTTTCAGGCTGAGGGAGCCAGCGTTTGTCCACAGACAGTTTTCTGGGTCATGTGGCCAGCATAAAAAAACCGCTTCTGGCACAACGGAACACCATGACAGAAACCAGAGTGCACGGAAACGCCGTTTACCTTCCCGCTGCAGCAGTACCTATTTATCTACTTGCACTTGCGTGCTTTCGAACTGATAGGTTGGCAGGATCTGGGACAGAGCAACGGGAGCTCACCCCATTATGGGGTTTCGAACCACTGACCTTCTGATCGGCAAGCCCAAGAGGCTCAGTGGTTTAGACCACAGCGCCACCCGCACTAGTAAAACCACCAGATAAAAACACTAGTTACAAAAAAAGCCATGTAAAAAGAAAGGTCTTAACAACCTATTTAAAAGGGAAGTCTCCTGAATCTGTCACACAGTGATGGGACAGAACATCACTTCATGAATTTGCCCATCCTATTCCGAATGAGTATTGACGGTGGTGGTGGGATGTCATTTCAGCAATGTAATGATGCCTGTACGTAGCATACATTTCCATGACTTTTCTTTGGATCAAGCTTTCATTTTTTTCTCAGGGTGGACACCAGAAGCACCATTTTCTATTGTGACAGACACGCTTTGTGGAACAGCTTTCAGAAAAAGATGTGTTGATGTGAATCTCATGGAGCACTGTGGTGGCAATAGAAGTGTACAATAAAGTCAGATCTGCATTGGCTGCTGAGTCTCAGAAACCTTGACAAATTCTCAAGTGTCATTTAAATGTGCCCTCTGTGCCAGATTCATACCAAAATGGCTGTAAATAGGATTGCAGATGCTTAGAAAAATATGAGGACTATTTTTTTTTCTGAAGCATTTTCAATGAAACTGGATTGCTGGGCCCTCAGTTGAACTTTCTGGATTAGGCTTTGATGTTTTATGTTTAATATATTTTGCAGGTTATAAAATGGTGTATTGTTAACGACCCTACACTTTTATAAATAATAATGCATGAAATTGTAGGTCATAGTCTGCAGACGGTGCTATTAAAAGTTGGCTATTTACTACTGACAGCAGTTCAGTTTATAGCGATGGTTTAAGTTATTTTCCATTTCCAGTATATGGAAGATCACAAATATTGTTGTTAAAGGAAATACAGCAGCTTGGTAAACATCCATTTCTTTTAAAATGTCCACTGAATGTGTTAAAAGGACATGTGTTATAATATCAAATAACTACAACAGCTTTTCAGTGGACTATATTTTCCCCAAAAGGATTACTATACTGCCCACAACTAAAAATCCATTATTTTATTTTACTTGTGCTCAAAAAGCTTGGGCACAAATCCATGTCTAATGTTTTCTGAACAGACATTTGGTACATAAGTATGTGTGTATTTGTGGCAGATGCTTAAAATGCATCATCCAAAAAGTGCTGGCTTCAGATCCTGCTGAAACATGGTTGAATCACTTCCCTGCCTAGGCCACATTTATATCCACAGCTATGCTAGCTGAACAGCAACATAGCTGCCAGACATGTCTACCTCTCCTCTCTCATGCTCTTTTCTCTATGCATGATTTCCCTTCATGAATCCAATGGGTTCAGTGAACTCTTTCAAGTTGATAGCCCCTTTGGATTTGGCAGAATGATCATGGATAGAAGAAATGTATTAATGCTGTGTCCAAAAGTGGTTGTACATTTATATACCCTGCAACACATTTGCCATGATCAAAAGCAGTTCTAGGCTTCAGCAGTTCTCTGTGTATGTGGAGGCTGTCCAAGTATTTTAAATGCCAGGAAAAGCTCTGTATCCATATTCATAACCATACATGGAGCTGTCTACAATAGTGAAGAGAAGGGGTAGAGTTTCCTAGATTACAGTGGAATGAGGACCAGGGTCCCAACCCTAGCATATAACCAAAGCTCCTAGTTTGGAGCAATTATGCAGAAGCCACCCAAAAAAGAGATGCTTTGAAGACGACCCCCATCAAGAAATTTCACTAACTTTATAAGAGACATTCAGCTATATTTCTCCTTTACATCTGCAGGTGAGGCAGTGGAAGTGCTGGACCAGTGTCTTGCCTCGGTAATGGACTGGATGAGAGCCAACAAACTGAAACTCAATCCAGATAAGGCTTGGCACTGTTAGTGGGTGGCTCCCTAGACTAGATGGGTGGGAGATAGCCTGATCTTGATGGGGTTACACTTCCTCTGAAGAAGCAGGTTTGTAGCTTGGGGGTACTCCTCAATCCTTTGTCATGCCCCTATCTGGACAGGGATAGCCTAACTACGGTTGTCTTACTACAATGCATTATCTATAGGGCTGCATCTGAAGATGGTTCGGAAACTTCAGCTAGTGTAGAATTCAGCAGCCAGATTGCTCACCAGAGCAAGACAGTTTGAGCATATTACACAGATCCTGGTCTGACTGCACTGGCTACCAATTAGTTTCTGGGCCCAATTAAGGCCTTAAACGGCTCAGGACCACAAAACCAAAAGGACCACCTCTTTCCATATGAACCTACATGGACCCTGAGATCATCTTCTAAGACCCTTCTTCGTGTGCCTCCTCCTCGAGAGGTCTGGAGGGTTGCAACACAAGAATGGGCCTTCTCTGCAATGGCTCCACATTTGTGGAATGCTCTCCCCAGGGAAGGTTGCCTGGCACCTTCATTATACACCTTTAGGTGCCAGACAAAAACTTTCCTTTTTAACCAGGCCTCTGATTGATTTGATTAACATCCTATTCCTTTTTAAAATGTGGTGGGTTTTTTTGTGGGGAGGGGGTTACTGGGTTGTTGTTTTTATTTTGATTATGTATTTTGTGGTTTTATATTTTTATATTTATATTTATATTTTATTCTGTGAACCGCCCTGAGACCTCCGGGTATGGGGTGGTAAATAGATTTTTTAATAATAATAATAATAATAATAATAATAATAATAATAATGAGTTATTTTACTTCTGTTCAAAATTCTTGAAGATTATTTGCTCAAATAATATTTGCTATGCCTGAGCAACCCTTACCTTGTTGCTATCTCACCTCATCCCTGCCCCATTGCTGTTCTGCTAGCCCCTTGTGCAGAGCTGCTGTTCTTATTGAATGACTTCTGCCAGAATGTTTCTCATTCCCTGCAGTTATTGCTTCACTAAATTGGCTAATTTGAGTTTCCATGACGGTTGCACAAATGAAGCCCTTGTGTTTCTTGGGAAAACCATAAGCCAAAGACCGAACCATGAATACAGAACCTCAGGTTAACATTGAGAAGCTGTCATAATGAGGAATTCAGTCCCTGGGAAGTGTGATCCTACCCTACTCCCAAAGTATGAATGTGTATTAAAGGTACAATAAATCTCTCCATTCACCATTTAATGCCTATTGAAAAGTTCCCAGCTGATACCTATCAAAATATAAGAGCGTGAAAGTCTGAAGATGACATTCTTACTATCTAAGTATCTCATTCTTCTGATTTACTATAGTGGATGTATTCATTTTGCCCAATTAGTACTCCAGGGATAAGAATTTCAGGACATAACTACTGAGTAATTATCATGGAAGCAGTAACTGATTTGTGTTAATTATGATGGCTGGAGAATTAATGCATTTGAAGAGGACATTTCACTTATAGGGTGTGATTATATTATATCGTACTAATGTATGAGCTATAGAACGACTTAACTCTGAAAACTGCTGCAGTCATTTAATGTTATTGATGTAGATTCCTTGTGTGCAACATCATAGTATTAAGTAATGAGTTGTGTTTCTTTTTTAAAGTGATACAAAGACTTGGAGGCCAAACTCTCAAGACTCTACCCAGGTAACATTCCCTTTCCCCAGGCCACAACCCTCACAAGCTTCCCATTGTACCCTCCTTAAGTGTTTGCCTGGCTAATATGTGTCCCTAAACCCTGCTTACCATTTTGGCCGCTGCAGCAGTGGTGGCCCACCGCAACTGCAGGTAAATTGGGGTGGCAAATCTCTTCCTACATGGTCAGTGAACAGTGTCAGCACCTCTGTCGGCCACAGGGGTTGATGGGCCTCACCTGTGATTCAAATCAACCGATCACAGGCAAGATAATGGGTGGGATGTCTGGGGTGAACCTGATTGAAGCTGACCCTTGCCTAGCTTCTCTCACACTTGGTAGCTCAGTCAGCAATGGATGTCTCACCCATCCCCACCCCAAAGTTTGGCACTGCCTGAAGGTAGGTAGACACAGCGTGCTCCAAAACATTGCTATGGATTTATTCAGCTGCCATATTTGGGGCCAGGAAGGAATTTGCCTGCAAACAAATTGAGCCTCTCTGGAGGTTTTGCGTACTTCACAGCAACTGTCACAATGCTGGTGAAAAAGGCACAGGAGGTGGCCTGGAGCCCCAAAGCCCTTCATCAATCAAAGAATCAGGGTACCCTGGAGTCCAGGGGGAAAGGATTCTGTTCAAATGTCCAGATGTGGGTTAACAGACCATATAACTCTTCCAAATGGCATCACTCTGATTTGATGTACATCATAGGGTGATATTTAACCCAGGATCAACCCTGAAGGAATAATCAGCCAGCAAATAAGCTGATTGGTTCTGGATACATACCCAATGCCTAAGCCTAAAACTACTGACATCTGTAATCAATAAAGTTGTGACCATTTCAATCCCAAGATGTTGTTCTGTCTTTATGACTGCTTCCCACGTCCCAACCCTGACAACCTCTTTGATCATTATACTTGGATCCGCAATATGTCTTGCTTGCCCATACAGAGGGCAGAGAAGGGAGTGTGAGTGTATATATAAACTAGCCTCCAGTACAAAAGGCTACATCTATATATGTACATTTACATTGTGTTCTGCTCGCTTTTGCCACTGGCCCAAACACCACTGACATGCGGACCATGAAATGAGGCCTATAAGAGAATGTGACCCTCAAGCTGAAAAGAATTCCCCACCCTTGGTCTAAGTGCTCACCCACTCATGGTTGGGCAAATAACTATGTTTCGGGGGGGGGCATAAACTAATATTTTTTCATGCAGCTTATCACACTCCCACCCCACCCACCAAGAGCACACACTCTCTTTATCATTGTGCCATTGTGGCCAGGTGCATAGCAAAAGCATTAGTCCACTTGTCTCCTAATTAAAGGAAGACGGTTCTTTGTCCAATACTAGCACATGAGTGGAGCAGTGCTTCTTTGAAGATGTTTACAATGTAGCAGAAGCTTTGAAATGTTCTGTACAAGTGTGTGTGTGACTATAAGAGAGGAGGGAAATTGCCCTGCTAATTCTTTCTGCAAAGAACCACCGTTTTCTTTGGTTTTGATTCAGTGCCTGCCAAACAACAGGATTGAAGAAAAGAATCTTTGTAATATGCTAGGAAAATACTAGTGCCCCAATGAGCAGCGCTAGCAGAGATGGCTAGACAATAACAATACCTGTACAGTGAAATATATATTTGCAAATATACAGTTTGAAAGTTTGGGGAGATTGAATGATTTCATGCCACTGCCCTCTAAAATAAGTACCGTATTTTTTGCTCTATAAGACTCACTTTTCCCCCCTAAAAAGTAAGGGGAAATGTGTGCGTGACTTATGGAGCGAATGCAGGCTGCGCAGCTATCCCAGAAGCCAGAACAGCAAGAGGGATTGCTGCTTTCACTGTGCAGCAATCCCTCTTGCTGTTCTGGCTTCTGAGATTCAGAATATTTTTTTTCTTGTTTTCCTCCTCCAAAAACTAGGTGTGTCTTGTGGTCTGGTGCATCTTATAGAGTGGAAAATACGGTATGCTAAGTATCTTTAGTTTAGAAATACAATACTTGTAATATAATCCTAGTTCATTTTATTTTTAATATAACGTCAGGCACAGCAATCCAACACCCTCTTCCCAAATCTGCCACACTAGAGGAAGATTTAAGGAGACAGAGTGGTCCCTCTGACTAGCTCTGGCCAGTTGTTCTAGGCTTTGCTTCCAGATATGCTCTGCTACTCTGACCAGCAGAGTATTGGTGGAAGCTACCAATAGTGGTATCCCTACTGGAGAAATGGGCTGTTTCAGCAGGAGTGAGCAAGGATCCGCTATGTCCTAAGGTAGTCCTGCAAAATCCAGGCTCATTCGTTGCCCAGCCCTGAAGTTGACATAGCTAAAAACCTGGTGCCACTGGTCCCATCTCTGGCATCAGGCATGACCCCTAAAGCTGGACAGGTGTTGGCTCTAAATTTTGGAGGACCCTCTCCCAATGAAGCCTGCCCCCTCTACTTCCTCAACACCTGTAGTTGCTCCTCCTCCTCCACTTCCTCATCACTAGTACCACTTGCATGCCTGCCAGGCAAAGAGCCAAAATTAAACAGGCAGTGGCATCTACTGGTCCTCCTTCTGGACCACAGCAAGAGGTTAGTGGACAAACAGGTTGCAACAGTGAAGAGGAGGAGCTCTCTGGTGGGTTGTAGACCCTAGAAAGATGCTCAGCCATGCTGACCCTTAATGCTGGCTCAGCCCTGGATATCCACACACTGAGGCACATGTCTGAAAGGGGAAATATATGCTTTAGATGCAACCAGGGTGTGTGGAAGTGCTGACCCACCAGAGGCAGTGGTCCCGCTTCACTTCTCTGTAATTGCAGAGCTCTTTCCTGCTATTGATACAGGGGCTATCTGTCTCATCATTGGTTCTGAAATCCTCAAAGATCTCACTACAGATTCCTTCCCCTCATTCCTTTCCTGAACGTTTCCTCACCCAGCTGATCTCTGCCTGCCCTATATTCTGGGCTGGTTTCCCTTTTAAGTTACACACACACACACGTGCGAATGATTATTAGTGCAATAGAATACCTAAACCTGGTAACTTAGAAGTAATTCCCACTGATGTCAATGGGATTTTCCTCTATCTTCAGGGTGGTACCCTTTATGTGCCATCATAAACTTAAGACCCATTTGATAGTGCATGGCTATGCAGTAGGTCTTCTGGGTTTAGTGAGACTAAAGCAACATGGCTTGCTTTATCTGGATTGCATTCAAAATATTTTTTATAGCTAGGAATTATGTTTCTGGCTCCTCAATAGCCAAAGAAATCTCCTGTTCTATTGGTGTAATGAATAGAGTGGTGGTTTGATTTTGGGATTTTTGGCACTGGATATTTTTTGTAAATAATAATGATAAAACATTAAAATGGCCTCTACGCTTAATAGGAATGCAAAATGCAATGTCTTGGCTGTTTTCTAATCTGCATTAGAGAAATGCCAAACTGTCAACAGCTCCTGAGCAATATGAATGCTGCAGTTCTTCACACCCCTTTGAGTTCATATCAATCATTTGAAAATAACCACTTTTTTCAGAATGAGCTGTCACTATTAATTTGAATAGTAGCTGTTCAATTGGAATTCATCCAATTTTTCTGCAGACCATTTGGTTTCTCATACCACAAACAAAACGACATGCAAAGCAGATTCCCCTGATCCCTTTACTCTTCACTAGAATGACAAGGTTGTCCCCAAAATTTTGGATTTGCATATTCTCTTGGTTTATTTGAAAGGGCATTTTAGTACTTTATTGAATTAGGATCCTATTATATAATAATGTTCCACATGTCTACAAGCCTCTGTGCTCCAACTGAGTTGCTTCACTGATGTGGGCGCAATATAGTATTACTGAAAAGCTGAAATGGAGGGCAAGATAATAGGTTGTACCTTGTAATAGGGTAACCTTTTACAGATGAATACCCTCAAATGCACCTACTCCCAAGGAACTGCAAAGGGAAAAACCTTCCCAAGGAGCCTTTAGTACTTTTATGGCATCACCAGCCAATTTACAGACTCCATCCCTCTCTTCACAGTTATTTCCATTATTTGAGTACTGTACAAGCTATAGTGGTACCTCGGGTTACAGACGCTTCAGGTAACAGACTCCACTAACCCAGAAATGGTACCTCGGGTTAAGAACTTTGCTTCAGGATGAGAACAGAAATCATGCTCCGGCGGCACAATGGCAGTAGGAAGCCCCATTAGCTGAAGTGGTGCTTCAGGTTAAGAACAGTTTCAGGTTAAGAACGGACCTCCAGAACGAATTAAGTACTTAACCCGAGGTACCACTATACTAGAGAAGATGTATTTTCCATAATAGTAAAGTCAATATTTTTCAAATATTTGATACCTAAGCTAAGTGTAAGAGCAGGCCCAGTGCTATTTTCCTAGAAAAACAGGTGCTGGAACTCACCTTGTTCCCTTAGAATGGCAATGGCACCCACCTGAGAGGTGCTGGAACTGAGTTCCAGTAAGTTCCAGCTGAAAGAAAGCCCTGAGCAGACCTTGGTCCAATGGAAGTTTCAGCTTTCATTTCGGTTTTAAAAACAGTTAACAACTAGCTCACTTTTCATGACTAAGGCATAAGCTACAACTTTAAACTAGAAGGCAATTTACATTTTTTAAATTTAAAAAATAGATTTGAAGCTTGGTGTAGGCTGCACTTCATAACCTATAACCAAGCCTGCACCAAACGTGAATGGAGGTTTTTTAAATAATTTAAATTCCAGTTTTAAAGTTATAGCTTACACATCAGTTTTGAAAAGTGAAATAGTTTTTTTAAACTAGGAACTATCTTTTAAATGTGATAGCCCACAATACATGTGAAAAGTTCATTTTTTTTGTTCAGTTTCAAAATCAGATAAAAACTAGTTTAGTTGTAAAACTTTCAAATGGAGTCAGACATTTGTATTGTATAAGGGGCTTCAACTGCTCACATCCTCACTTAAATTCCCACAAGACCAGCACCCATTTCCCCCTCCCTTTACAAAAATTTCCATTCCCAGTGGTCTCAGCTGACCTACGCCTACCTTTCAAATTTCAACCAACTGGTATTGGGTGCTCTTGATTTGATTGGTCATCGCAGCAGTGGGCATAAGGTAGTCAAGGCTGTACATTTAGGACAAACCTGCGAACAAGTCCACTCTACAAGCAACATGGACATCCCAGCAATAAAATTCAAGGTAACCAGTGACTTTTGCAACAGTCCCACTTCAGCAAAGAGGCTATCCAGACAGGGATAGCCTAACTTACGCTGCCTATGCTGTGGCAACCTTTAGGCCAGATTACTGTGATACACAGAGCTGTTGTTGAAGACATTTTGGAAACTGCAGCTGGTGCCAAATTCAGTGGCCAGGTTGTTGGAGCAAGGTGGTCTGAACACCAATCCTGGCATGACCAACTGGTTTCTGGACCTGATTCAAAGTGCTGGTTTTGACCTATAAAGCCTTATGCAGCTCATGAACCCAATATCTCTCCCCACGTGAACCAACTTTAACCCTGCACTCATTTTCTGAGGTCCTTCTGCATGTGCCTTCTTTGAGGGAGATTGCAACATGAGAATGGGGCTTCTTTGTGGTGGCCCCACTGTTTAAGGAATACTTAATGTGATCTTTTCTGATCTTTCCAATGTGTTGAGTTGGATCTTCCTGTCTCTCTGTCTCTCTCTCCTTCTTATTGGTGTGGTTTCGGTTGCTAATTTTTTGCTATTTTTTTTGTAAGTCTCTTTGAATAAAAGTTACTAATACAAACAAAAACAAGCAAGCAGACAAACAAAAATGATGATGGAGAAACTCACTAGCTTTGTTTCGCATCAGAAATACAGTCACATACCCAAATCTGATTTATCAGATAGTACTGCCACATCAAAATATTTACCGCATAGTCCATGTCTGGCTAGGATTTCTATAGGAAGCAGAAACCATCCCCAATCAGAACAATCAAAAGAAGTGACTCTGAAGCAGTGATAGGAAGAGAAAACAATGGTGTTGAGCAGAACTGAACAGGGCTGGGGGAAAAAAAGCCTGAATGACAAAATGGAAAACATTCATTGCTATCCTGGTATTTTGCATGTTTTGTGCTTTGAGAGCAAATGTCAAGGTTTGCTTTATAAATATGTATCTCAAATTAATTTCAAAATATGAACTGACATAAACAGATGCAGCAGCTCACTGATGAAAAATTCCAACATATTGAAACAGAATTATCTAGATGTATTGGTGGGTAGCACTTCACTAGACTACAATATAGTAAGGTATAATTTTTGAAGAGTAAAGTTCAAGGAAGATGAGAGTTGCAGCTGGAGATTTCAAATGCTTTATTTTTTTCTCCCAATTGAAGTTAAGATTCTTCATGTTTATACAAAAAAAGCAGCAAGACTTTGATTGTTTGTGATGTTGATGTTATATACACTTATCAATCTTTAAAGGAAGTAATCTTTGTAGAAAATAGTAGCATCATATTATCCATTTCAGTAGACATGGCAATAATGATTGAACCTGACACCTGAAGGTACAAACTGCATTTCAGCTATTAGATTTGATTTGTATATTATCCATTATTGATATAATGTTCCATCTTTGAGATCGTTGACTTGAAATTTAGGAAGCATTATGAAATTTATTGTTGTCAAGAGATTCCAACAACTAATAGAAAACAACTCAGTCAATTAAAAAAAAATGCAGCTTTATTGCTTTGCCAAATGAAAATTCCTGTAACTGCTTTTAAGACTGCACCATATTATCAAATGGAATATGATCTTATGAAATAGGCTGTCCAACCCACATCTCAGTCATCCTAAACTTGCATATAAGCTGACTTACAGCATTAGGTTGACATCAGGCTAAGTCACACTGAGAGCCATTATAATTAATGGACCTGTTGATTTTTATGAATGTACAGTACTCTGAATATTATTGACATTGGATACCACCTTTCACCATGTGTTTATTCATTTTATTTATTATAGATCTGTGCCAGTCAAAAATTTAAGATCTCTGGGCAGATTACGACTGTATACTTTAGAGCATTGCACTGAAGATAAAATGGGACCACATGAATGGCATTGTCTTCCTTGTAGCTTTATCTTAACAGATTTCTGTTAAGCCAGTGTGGTGTAGTGGTTAAGAGCGGTGCACTCGTAATCTGGTGAACCAGGTTCACTTCCCTGCTCCTCCAAATGCTGCTAGGGTAACCTTGGGCTAGTCACACTTCTCTGAAGTCTCTAAGCCTCACTCACTTCACAGAGTGTTTGCTGTGGGGGAGGAAGGGAAAGGAGATTGTGAGCCACTTTGAGACTCCTTAGGGTAGTGATAAAGCACGATATCAAATCCAAACTCCTCCTCCTCCTCCTCTTATTCGTCTTCTCTTCTGTGGCTTTGCTCTGCATTGTGTTCCACTTCTGCTGAATTTTGGTTTAACAAGGAGAATTTCTGTAGTGAATTGGAGCATGAGCAGTTTGCTATTGTTTCCATTCCCATTTCAATTTGGATTTCTTCTCCTCCCCACATACTATCTATGTACACTTATGAGCATTGATAAAACACTGAATATGTGCACCCACCCTAATTTGAAGTGTGATTGTGGGTATGGTTGTATCAATATCCATTTTCTTTGCTGTTTCATTGAAACCAATGCCCCTGTGCATGGTACCAACCTTAAACAACCATAGTACAATCATATCTATAGTTGTACGTAAGTTGCTTTTTTATTCTTTTACAAGTGTTTATCAGCACTCATATGTACAATGGTAAAACACTACACACAAAATCAAATCTTCATGGATCATATTGCAAGAAAAAAGCATATATATATATATATATATATATATATATATATATATGCAGGTTTTGGTGTCCTCGGGTGTCTTCCCGTGTAAAAGTAAAAGACACCCGAGGACACCAAAACCTGCATTCCTGTACCCGTGAAAATCTACGAAAGCAAATATATATATATATATATATAACACAAAACTGCACCAGTAATTGAGGAACTTTAAAACAACATATAGTTCTGGTATTCAAACAGCTGGAATTGAACTAATCTTGCTTGCTCTCTCTGTGCCTCCCCCCCACCTCAACCACATGTGCTGAATGGTTCTAATACCAAGCCATCAGTTACAAGTATATGCACTGTATGATCAAATGCTTGAAATGAATTTCATGTTATCTGTTTTAAGTCTCAATGGATTTTGCTTAAATACAGAAATACTGGGAAGGAAGAAATACTACTTCATTGAAAAGAAAGAAAACATCGGTGGACCACTTATGTCAGTTTATGTCATGCTTTGTTACACAGTTTAGCCTCAATTAATCCCCTTCTAAATCTCAGCAGTGAAGCAAATTCTTGGCGGACACATATATTAACTCCTTAGATGTAATGAACTTGGATCATGTAATGAATTTGATTATGGGCAATGTGGCATAAACTATTGTTGCCCCCTGCCCCCCCCCCCCGTAAATTCCTAACAGGAGATGGGCTGGACTCCATAAAAACTGGGAAGATTATCTTTGGCAAGAGTCTCAGAAGCCTGGTCAAGAGAGATTTTATTAGCAGTATTAGTATTATTGACCAATGGATGAGTCGGTTTATATTAAGGGAGATCTTTTGTTAAGAATTGTGGACCAAGCCATACAAGGCTGTACAGATTAAAACCAATACTTTGAAACCACCAGTGCTGTTATGCTAAAACAGGAGTTATATGATCAGATCACCATCTTCCCACCAGCAATCTGGCTACTGCCTTTTTCTCCAGCTGCTGTTTCTAAACCATCTTCAAAGGCAGCCCCACATACAGCACGTAGATTATTGAAGTTCCCTATATTACCTGTGTCCAGATAAAGCACAGCTGGATAGATAAAGACAAAGTGGGTAGAAAGCACTGCTCTGTGCCATTGAGACCACATGTGCCTCAAGTGACAGTGGTGGATGCAGGAGAACCTGTGGACTGCATAGGGGCTGCATGGCAATGGCTTGCTATGTTGCGTTTTAGTGGAATCTTCTGTACTAAAGTACACAATTGTTAGCTCTATCAGATACGATGGGCAAAAAATTATATACAAGTGTCTTCATAGAACACTGTATTATATGTCTGTCTTACTAGTGAATAAACCTTATCTCATATTTTCTTATCTAAAACCATCACTGGAGTATGGCTTTATTTGTCAGTCTTGCTGAGGATGCTCATAAGAAAGTCTGATCTGCCTGTAAAACCTGCCATATTCATGCTGTTTAGAATCTCTCCCAAATTCTACCCTTGAATATCCAAATGTTCTCAGTGTTTCCATGCTACTAAATGCATACCAGACTTGTGCATTAAAATAAGAGTGTCTCATTTTTTCTCCTGCGTTTGCCAACTCGAGTACCAAGTCAGTGTGTGCTCCCCACATTCTATAGTTATGGACTGCCTTGCAATAGCAGAGATGAGGAACCTTACATTTTGGGAACAATGTGGCCTGTCTTTTTAAGAGGCATGCTTGGCCTGTTGCAGGAACTCCCTTCCCCTCCCTGTGTGTGGTTTTCTCTATAGCTCAGTGAGAACTAGTTAGAACCTTATTCATGTCTGTATAGCAAGCCCTAGATGCTTTGCTTAGTTGTTGATCTGCTGTTCACAAATAAATGCAATCCAAGTTTTCTGGACTCCTGCTGTTCCCTTGGATTAGCTCAGACCTGTTGCAAGGTCACTTCATACAGTGAGTACCCTTCTCAAACCCACAGAATTCTCCACAGTCCACATCTACTGCTCAGGCCACAAGCCCTTTCTTTTCCTAGGCTACACCTTTTATTGGCCTTGGCATGCTCTGTTTTTGCACACTATGACCCCCTTTTCAAGGATAGAAATGTGTCCTTGAACTCTGACAATGCTTCTTGTTTGCCTGGACGAGGGATAGAGGGTAGAAGCTTGCCTACTGCACAAGGGCAAAATTCACATTCGTTGCTCTGCTCACTTTTGCCTCTGGACCTGCTCACCGATGGGCATGTAGCTCCTAGAAGGTATTGTGGCCTTCATACTGAAAAATGTTCTGGCCATCTGTCATGGATGCTTTAGTTGAGATGCCTGCATTGCAGGGTGTTGCCCTGGATGAAGCTCAGGGTCCCTTCCAACTCTATGATTCTATGATCTCTCAGCTATAGAAACACAGAAAATCCACCTTTTAGAGGATGACAGAGAAATCCAATTACTCTACTGTGTAATTTAGTGTGTAATTTAGTGTATACCAGAGGATGACCCTTCTGACCAGACTCTTATGTTTACTGCAGAGTTCTCTTGGCAACCAGTGGTAAAGTTTAGTATGATATTGCTGGGAAATAATCAAACCTATTATGCTACTATCCTCGCATCACTTTCTTGAAACAGTTCAGTTGAAGTCAATACAGCTATTCCGGAAACAGCAATCTGAAAACTGTAGACCTTGGTTCTTTCATTTACATTTGTGCTAAAACAAAACACACAACCAAAACCCATGGTAAACTGTAAGGTTTATTACTGCTTTTTTATTTTTAGAAGGAAAGGACATGTCTCTGTTTTACAAGACAGAAAATGAGCACCCTGGAGGTTGTTTTAACAACTTTCTGTAGAGACAAAGCTTAAAGATGAGCAGGAGAGTTTGATTTTGACTAGAGTACTCAGCAATTGAAAGCTGTCTCATACAAAGGAGTTGTATTTTTTTTTTTAAAAAAAGCTCATAAATATTCATAACCCCACATAAAAATAGAAAGCAAACATGGGGGTACTCTCTTATCCATGTTCAGGGTTGTCTCCTTTTCTGGACAGTTTATATTCTTCATAATAAATAACCAATGGATTGTGCAGATATCAACATTGTCCCTAAAGTAACATTTCTCTTTGAAGGGCTGAAACCAAAAGGCATCTCTAGGGCATCATAAATCTTAGTTTTCATTTGGAACGTAGGAGACATCAAGACTATAAAACAACATTTCTGCCTCAGAGAAGACCAATTTTAAATATAGAATAGGATTCTTTTGACAGTAAAGAAATGAGCAGATGAGAAGAGGAACTCTTCAATTCACCAAGGTTTTCAACAAAGAGAATACCTGCTAATCTGAGCCCAGGGGAGTATATGCAGTAGCAATGACCAAGCTGAAATCTTCCAGAAAGATTAATTCATTTTGGTTTCAGGCATATGTGTGATAGAGATATTACAGATAGAAAATATATAACATTAACATTCCATATTTCAAAATCAAATAAGAAACACATCCTGCATGAACTGCTGAAAGTATCAATTTCAGAAGTCACACGTCAAATTGCTTTTTGCTTTTTACACACAAAAGCATCCAAACATTTAAATAAGGTTAAATAAGTTGATGGAATTGGGTCATATTAGATAGTATAATTGCAGACAGCATCTTGGAACTTTTAAAAGCCATTACAGCATAGCAGGGGTCTGAAGCATCCAATTCTATGAAAGGCTTTTTGAACAAATTCACTTTTTAAAGCTCACAGAAAGTCAAGAGAAACAGGATAAATAAATACCCAAATTCTTCTGATCTCACATCCCCATTGTACTGTAGTTTGTTTTGTGGAGAACCCCCTGGGTTTCTACCAGACACTAGTGGACAAACTTCAAACCATCAAAGAAAAAGCTAGCAAAAATCCCCTTTATAAGATAAGAAATATGCTTATATTTGTTTAAAGTGTAAGGATATGACTTATGTCAGCTAGGGGAATACTTCTAATAACACAGCAAAAGAAAGGGAATAGACTAGTCTTTTTTTCTGTGAACTACAATCATTTAAACCATCATATATTAGCCTGGATGAACACTGCGTATCCCCCCACTTCACACAATTGGACCAGTGCTTCAGAATAAAACAAAACTGGAATCTTGGTACAATGGAAAGATTTTCCCCTGCCCCACTAAGTGTAAAAACTCATTGACAGTACACTGAGCATACCCTCTATCCAAAACCAGCTCAGGAGATGATGCCTTCCACTAGCTAACTCACATTTTGCTAATATTGAATTATTTATTTTGATTGATACAAGTATCAACAGTTGCAAAGAGGCTCATAAAAATGGTTTCAGCCTCTGCAAAAGTGTGCTATTGATTCTAAATTTTAAAAACTACGGGGAGCCAATGAAAGGGCAGAAAGTCTGAATTTAGCTTACAGACAATATTGAAATAGTAAAGTTCAAATATTTAAAAGGAAACAAACAGAGCATTAAAATGAGATATCAGCACTGAAAGAGATTCCTGCTGTGCTGATGCCCTTGAATCTAGACAAATGACTGTGGGTGAGCTGGATGCTGGGAGTTAATTTCCTCTTAGAAATATTACAAGGTTTTGGAGATCACAAGTTTGCAAATGAAAATGCAACATAAAAAGAAAGGAAGAAAACATTATTCAGCATTGGCAAGTAAGACAAAATGTTCAGGAATACTGCAGAATACTAAAAAGAAGAGGATGCAAAAGTAATATATGCAGATTCCCAACTCTAGTGTTACAATCTCGGATGGAAGGTTACCTATAGAATCTGCAGGGTGTCTGTAAAAACTGAGCAGCAGCTGAATGGGAAATGGCTTGATTGCGTTTGGGAAAATCTTGGCAAGAAAAACAAACTAACAAACCAAGAGGTTAAAATGCTAAACTGGCTATAAAACTGCCATATACTATTCAACAGGGGAGTAGTTTAGTTTGTTGCATTTATTTTCTGCTATTAAGCAACAGTTGCTGGAGGATTAGATGTTTCAAGGAGCCTGAAGGATCCTTTTTTTAAAAAAGAAAAAAATAATTGTAACATGTTTTTTGGCATCTTGAAGACTAGCATATGTATGTATTTAATGATGGTCTATAAGCTTTGTTGGACTTGACCCCACTTCAACTGTTATCTTCAGCTGGTGTGTGTGTGTGTGTGTGTGTGTGTGTGTGTGTGTGCATACACATCGGTCTAGTGAAAAATATAAACAGTTAAATAGCAACGAATGATGCAATTAAAGCTTAAATATATGCAAAAGACATATAGTGACCATTCATGGCAGGAGTAATTGAAGTTAATTGACATCTTTAGTTGGACAGGGATAGGCACAGCTAACCTGAGAACTGTCTACTCATCAGCTGGTGAGCAAAGGGTTCAATCCTGCTGCTGCTGGGGTCTGCTTTGGCAGAGTATTCCCCACCAGAGAACTTGTTGCTGTTAAGTTAGGGTGCCTCCAGACTGTTGCCATTTGGGGGTGAGATTCATTCTCATATTGGAAAATTCAGGTTGCATGATTGTCAGGTTGCACAATTGTAGGTAACTGGAAGGTCTTCCACATCAAACCCACTTCCCCAATGGTTGGACCTCTCTTTTTTGGCAAAAATGATGGGGAACTGCACTGGAAAGTGAGAGATAACGCTTGCTTTGATGCAACTTTGTCTAACCTACCCAAAAATACATCAGGATGAATTCTCATTAAGTACTGTAGACAAGGTCCTCTAGTCTGCCTGCAAAGAAATCAGGATGAAGGCTCAATGAACAGTTCTTCTGGCGCTGTCCTTGGCAAAAAAAATGACAAAAAAACCAAAACTATTTTACACTACTTTCCATTGGTTCTGGTTAGTGTTCTTATGGTGTAATCAGATCCATGTGGGCTCAGAAGTGTGGTCCACTTAGTTAAATGGATCTTACTCTAGGCAAATGATTGCAGCCTTAAGTTTCTTAGTAGCAAACCTAATATTTGTAAGTAGCACATGCTTTTATAAAATCAATTAAAAATATTCCAGTTAAACAGAAAAATACTTCGGAATTACTGCTCTAGGTTGGGATGAGTGAACCAGTCCATTGTAGTCCATGTCACTTTGGCAGACTCATAAGTCTGTTGTGTTCCATTTCCACCTAAATCTTTTTTAAGAAAGAAGGAAATGTGCATTTTTGCATTGAAAATGTGTTTTTGCATTGAAATATGCATATTTATAACTTGTCTCAAACTTTATCTCAAAATGCACAGTTTTAATATATTTTGATACAGTGGTACCTCAGGTTAATTACTTAATTCGTTCCGGAGGTCCAAAATTAACCTGAAACTGTTCTTAACCTGAAGCACCACTTTAGCTAATGGGGCCTCCAGCTGCCGCTGTGCCGCCAGAGCATGATTTCTGTTCTCATCCTGAAGCAAAGTACTTAACCTGAAGCACTATTTCTGGGTTAGCGGAGTCTGTAAACTGAAGCGTATGTAACCTGAAGTGTATGTAACCCAAGGTACCACTGTACTATTTTGATCCTGCAAGATGACGTTCAGAAAGTGCAAAATCAAGTCGTTTTGATCTGTGCATGAGATTAGAAGGTACGGAATAATTGAACTGATTTTTGAAATTCACACAATGATTGAATTTTTCAAATATCCACTATTTACCAAATAGGGCAAAATTTTGTGATATATATATATATATATATATATATATATATATATATATATATTAGATAAAGAATCATATCTAAAGTGTTCCCTTTGTATGATAGAATCAGAAGTAGCAGGCCAGGCAAAGCAGGGTTGGGTTGCATTGTAGAAGTCACCTGTGGTAGCTGAAAGTGAGAGGCAAGGTGGTAGGAATTCAGTGCGGTGTGGATGCAGTGGCAGAGCCAATCCAATGCTCCCACCACTGTATTCCCACCATGTTGACCTTCCTGCCACCTCATGCCTGTATTGCTTACTGCTACTGACCTGCTACTGGATGCAGTGGCGTAGCGTGGGGGGTGCAGGGGGGCCGGCCGCACCGGGCGCAACATCTGGGGTTAGGGCAAATCCACGGGTTAGGGGGCGCAAATCCACGGGTTAGGGGGCGCAAATTACTTGCCTTGCCCCGGGTGCTGACAACCCACGCTACGCCACTGACTGGATGGAGGAAGTTTCTTTTGGTTAACATACCAATCTGCTAATAACCACACTTTATTATCCTACAAAGTGATGCTAGGCATTGTGGGAAGTCTAAAAGATGGCCAGATTCAGCTGCTGAGCATTGCTCAAAGTGCTGAGCTGGGGTGGGGGACCCTCAAAGGGGCCTTAGGGCCACTAGCCATGAGTTTTGCCAGGGTGCTGAAACCCTGGCAGCTGTCCAGGAATGCCAGGTATTGATGGTGGCTGTGGATTTTACCCTGGTGGAACAGCTGTTTGACATTTGCAGTGTCTCTCCTATGCATTGAATACAACCACCAGATTGGGGTACAAATTATAGAAATGTCAATTTAGAAAAACTAATGAAAATTGACGATGCTTCAGTAGCCAAATGCAAGGATTTTAGCCATGCAAACATCACATGTTCCAAAATTATTAGATACATTTGTTTACCTTACAATAAATGATTAATAAATACTATCATGTGGAATTTACCTTAATAAATTACCTTAAAAAGAAAAAAGGTGCATTCAAGCAACGGCTGATTTCTCACAACCTTATCAATACTTTAATTAAATAAATACTCCAACGTGATTTAACAGCTGTAAATGTATTCCCCAGGGATATGTGTTTATTTTGTGCTCTGTCGTTCTTTTTTTTTTTCAAGAAAACTTGGCTTAGATTGAAAATATGTTTCATTTAAAAAGATTTTGTGAAGTTAATATAATTACATGGAAGTTTTAGAAACCAGTAATTTTAATTACTGTGTATGAGAGATGTGTGAACAGCCTTGAAAATTGCAGCCTTATATACTCTTTAGTGTAGTAATTGGTTTTGATTTTGATTTTTTATTTTTTTTTGCATTTTACTTTCGTTTAAAAATGTGTATTTCCAAGTCTACAATTACCTAATTACACAGACTTGAATCAATAGCAATTTCTTGGCTTTAAAAAGGATAAGATTCAAAGATTCTAGCTTGGAAAATGATATATTTATTTAGTTATCTTATACCTAGAGGTTTTACTGCAACTTCAGGAAATTGTCTACATTTTAAATGGCTGAACACAGCTGATTCATTGGATTATTACTATTTTCTTTTGTATTTTTGTACAGTCATACCTCATGTTACGTCCGCTTCATGTTACGTTTTTTCAGGTTGCATCCTGTGGAGACCGAGAAGTACCAGAAAGGGTTATTTCCAGGTTTTGTCACTTGCAGGGGTGCCGACTTATAAAAAATATTGGGGGGGCGGGGGCCCATACCGACTTATAAAAAATATTGGGGGGGCCCAAGACCTCCAAACCGCTGCTGCTGGGGGAACGAAAGGGGCGAGCCCCGGGCTGCCCCGACCTTAAGTGAACCTGTGAGGGCCCGCCCTTTGCGGCAGCCGATTGGCTGCCGCCGTGGGCGGTGAATATTAATGAGCTAGGGGGAATCCCCGCTTCTCGCGGGGCTGACGCCAGCCCCGCGAGATTGTTGATGGGTCGAGAGCCCGCAACCCCACCCCCTCTCTAGATCGGGAGTGGCTTTGTTTTAACTCATTACTGAATGTATTTTAAAAGGTAACTATCGTCAAACAAGGAAAATAAAAAATACCAACATAATTTTGTGATTTTACAAAGCATAATATAACTAATAATTTTCTTAAATTATTGGGGGGGGCGGAGCCCCCCCAAACGAATTTTTGAGGGGGCTCGGGCCCCCTCAGGCCCCATGGAGTCGGCGCCTATGGTCACTTGCACATGCGCAGTAGCACTAAATCACACTTAGCGCATGTGCACAAGTGCCAAATTGCTCCACGCACATGCGCAGATATGGCGCTTCAGGTTGCTGGCTTTTCACGTTGCAAACAGGACTCCGGGACGGATCTCATTCACAACCGGAGGTACCACCGTACAATGGGATTTGCTCATTTAGTACCTACCTACCTCTGGTTTAATTAATCAGAAAAAACTAAATTGGCTTTCAGTGTGAAAATCATGCTAAGGACTTGGGCTTGTTATCTTCATTATTAATTTGCATTGCAGATAGCACAAAGCCCAGACAAAGGCCACATTGCATGTGAGAAGAATCGCATTGTCTATGCTCACCTGGGAGCATCAGCACTGGGAGTCATTCAAAATGAGGTAATGGGCAGCCTGTGGTTAGAATGTTCTCATATTGAGATGATAGCAGGAGATAAAGAATGATCAGAAAGTTCTCTCTAGCCGCATCTGAACTATATATTTAGAGCAGTATCATACCACTTTAAACAGTCATGAATTCCCCTGGATAGTCCTGCGAAGTGCAATCCATTTGTTAGGAGACCCTATTCCCCCATAGAGCTACAATCCTCAGAGCAGCTTACCCCCTTTCCAAGGATATTAGTATCCGACATCCAGCGAATGTCTTGGACCTTGGTCTCCCCTGTCCTAGTACAACACTCTAACTGCTCTGCTACATTGGCTCGCAGTGTCTACAACCATTTGGGGAGGTCCACATCATCACTGGAACATTAGTATCTGACACTGTTACCCTTCTCCCTCTTCACGATTGCTGTTCATTAGTATTCAAATCAGTTCTTACATATTTCACTTTGAATCCAACTTAAATAAGTCTTACATCTGGTCACTGTAATACTGTAAGCCTTACTCTGATATAATGCCATTGTATAGTCAATCAGTTTCATAAGGGCACTTATACAATAAAACCATGATTTTATGAAGCACTTTATCTTTTTGCAATTTTTAGTTTCAGCTGACCATGGCGAGCAAAGTTAAGGGATGCATTGTAGAGTATTTTTGCCTCTGGCAAGAATATATCTTTCCCTCGAAAAGCCGTGGATTTTAAGAAACCAGAGAGAGAGAGAGAGAGAGAGAGAGAGAGAGAGCGCGCGCGCTTGAGAAACACATGCCCACTGAAGTGATAACGTCCACAGTAATCACATAACAGTTTTATTTTCATTCTTTCCATGTGTCCCCCTTTTCCACTCCTCAGTTTCATCTCACGGGCTGCAACATACTCACAAGTAATTCCTTCTTATTCAGCACAATGGGGAGAGTGTGCAGGTTGATTGTCATTAGTGCATCTCATTACAATAACAAGGATCATGGAATGTCTTAAAGAAAATGGCATGGTCAGAACAGATTTTTGCAAAACAGTTTGCCCTAAAATACAGGTAACATGCAACTTAGTGCATCTAACTTGTGTGCATTCAGTTTTACCTGCTTGATGATAGATGATAGATAGATAGATAGATAGATAGATAGATAGATAGATAGATAGGTAATAGATAGATGATAGATAGATAGATAGATAGATAGATAGATAGATAGATAGATAGAGATAGGTAATAGATAGATGGTAGATAGATAGATAGATGATAGATAGATAGATAGATAGATGATAGATAGATAGATAGATAGATAGATAGATAGATAGATAGATAGATAGATAGATAGATATAGGTAATAGATAGATGGTAGATAGATAGATAGATAGATGATAGATAGATAGATAGATAGATAGATAGATAGATAGATAGATGATAGATAGATAGATAGATAGATAGATAGATAGATAGAGATAGAGGGGTGGGAGTCCAGGGGCAGAAAACTTTGGCAATCCCACCTGCCATTGAACCCAATGTGTTTTGACTATACTATTGGCTTTAGATGCTATCCCTTTAACATAACCCAAGCATACATTCAGAGGACCCTGTAATGCACTTTTCTGTTACTCTCTATCCCTCCCCACCTCTCTCACACACACTGGATAATTTACCCCAGTAAATGCATTTTTTCACACATTCCATGGCTGGAGAATTGCATTGCAAAATTCATTTCTGAGGTTGGCCGTGTTCCCTGTTCACATAGCATTTCGGAAACTGGAAATTAAGTAAGTTTGCCTTTAAATGCAAAGTGGGTCATGATTCCTGCCCCCATCCGTAGGCCTCTCCCACCACTGGCAGGCAGACCCTGGAAGCAACCATTTAAATGGACATGCTCTAGTCATAAAAGAAGCATTGTCTTGCTATTTGGGAATCCATATCTGTCAAAAAATAAAATAAAGTGTGCCTCATCCCTATTTTTACTATAATGTCTTCAGAAAATCTTTACTCTTATTTGAAACTTTATTCCTCTTAGGAAAAGTTTTATAATCTAACATTTTGACCTTTCCCATACTCCTTTTCTTACTCCATGGCATTGGGCTTTTGTCCAGATTGGCCAATTACAGAAAAAGCAGCCAAATGGGATCATTAGAAACCAAAGATTAGTTATAAATCTTACAATATTTTTAGAATATATAACTCTGTAATAGAGACAATAATTGTGTCATAATTGCACTAAGTATTGTGTTACACCTCCGTCTCTAACCATTACTGCACATTAAAGAATTTCCATCCCAGTAACTCTGTTCTGAGCAACTTCAATCCATTCATCATCATGAAATGTGCAATACCATGAGTGCATTACACTGATGCAAATTTAATAATACTACTACTCCACACTTAATTAACAACTCACATGGCAGGATCCCAGGTCACTTTGCAAACATTAATTCATTAAACTCCTGAACACCCCTGTGCAGCAGAAGCTCTGCCACATAGGCTGCCAATGGGCAAATGCGTGCATCTTAATTTTTTTTAAAAAAGGTAAACTGTTAAGTGTCTTGCCCAAGGATTTACAGTGGTACCTCTGGTTAAGGACTTAATTCATTCCAGAGGTCTGTTCTTAACCTGAAACTGTTCTTAACCTGAGGTACCACTTTAGCTAACAGGGCCTCCCACTGCTGCCGCACGATTTCTGTTGTCATCCTGAAGCAAAGTTCTTAACCCGAGGTACTACTTCCGGGTTAGCGGAGTCTATAACCCGAAGCGTTTGTAACCTGAGGTACCACTGTAAAGGGAATAAGAACTGTACTTGCTGATCTATGGAATAATGTCTGTTGCCAGCAGTTAACAGACAAAAAAGTGACTAGATGTGGGGCAAAGATATTTTGTAGGAAAAAAACTCAAAATATGCATATTGAGATATATAGGGGCTCTCTAAATCTTTGAAGTGGAAAAGAAGGGAAGAAAAATATTGATAACATTCTGGGGCAACTAAAAAAAAAAACCTAGCTGGGGGGTCCTTTTAAAAAAAATTAAAAGCATATAAAAATGATCTTTGGGTGGGTCATTATTAAGGGTAGCAATTTATAATTTGCTATAATTTATGACTGTATTTTACACATGCTTACCTGGAAGACGGCATCATGGAAAACATCTGTGTGTGTGTGTGTGTGTGTGTGTGTGTGTTTTGTGTGTGTGTGTGTGTGTGTATTACACACACACACACACGATTCCACAGTAATATAATGTGTTTGAAACCTAAAGGGACTAAATGTTGTACTGATCAGTATGTGCAGGGGAGAAATTTGATTTAGTTCCCATTTAAAGGTGAACCTACCCAATTTGAACTTTCCAAAACAATATGCAAAGCAAAACACAGTCATCCTACAAAATTTTACACTTCCCCAAATTCTGCAGTTCTGTTCGTCAGCCAAGTAATGTCTACAAAAATGAAGATAGAGGTAAAAGCACACCTATTTACTTAAAATAGCATACAAAGTGCATTGCACTGGGTAAAAATTGCTTTGCAAAAATGTATCTTAGGAGAAATTTGCACCAAAATGCAGATGAACTACTATGAGAACTTTTTAATAATAAAATTGCAAACTGATGTGGAAATGTAGACAACTGAACTTAAGAGGAAAAAAGAAAAAAGAAATGGAGATAATCTGACATCCCTTTAGTGTTCACTGGTAAAATGTGTTCATCAGAAAATTCAATTTTTATTCACGGTATCCCAGACTGGCACAGCCAGATTGGACACAGACCATGAGTCATGCAGTGGTACAGTTGCCAGCCTTCCCCTGATTTTGTAGTCCACAGCCGACAGAAAAACAAGTGAAAATATTGAGTGTTTGGTGAGCTTCCATATAGCTGGAATGTATTCAGTTTGATGGGTCACAGTTTGTGATAGCCCAGCAGTTGCAGCAATTGCTTCAAGATGTAATTGAGATGATGCTAGGATGCTAGCATAATACTACGAATCCTGTATTGTATCCTGCCATGTAATCAGGTTCATTTGTCTAGATAGTTAACTTTCAGAGAATCCAGTGGCAAATGGAGAAGAAATTGGCAATGGAAGGAGTGGATGGAGTTCTCAGTTAAACTATATCTGCTATCTTATATTTGTAAGGAAACCAAGATACACAACAAATAGCAAAAACATCTGAGAACCTGCCAAGAGCATAAATGAACAGGGAGTGTGGACTTGTCCTTTACTTTCTGCTCTTACTACAGAAGTGAACTGTTGTTGTTTGCTCTTACCATCTTTCCAATTTGCAGCAGAGTTGAAGGTATATCTTCCTTTATCTCACCAACCCTAGGCTGCAGCTTTCTCACTATTTGCTCACTGTGTTACAGCTGAGATACCAGCAATGCCCAGCATCATGAAATGGTCCTTCTTCAGTGACCATCTCATTCACAGCATTTATTTCCTGATAAAGTAGTGCATGGAAATGAGCCATCTATAACTCCTTTCCCTCTCTGATCCATCCTCCAACTGTAATATTTCTATTGGAGCATGTCAGAAAACACCAATCATCCATCAAGATGTCCCTTAAAAAAAAAATCATTTCACCAAAAAATGAGACATTATAATGAAATAATCTGACATGCTTTATACACACTGTAATGCTGATTGAATTTCATTGATATTTAAAGCTGCTTTTAATTATCAGATTTCCACCTTCCAGTGCTATGGGCAATGAAAAACAATGAAGAGCAAGCAGCATATTGTTTTAGGCAAAAACTGAAATGCACTAAAGTGTAGCAGTCCTTTCCTGAATAAGTCAATATAAATATATTATTTAAAAGCCGATATTATATTAGGATAATGAAGGATCAATGAAAAGTGCCCAAACAAAACGTTAGTACCTAGAATATACTTAGCTGGCAAAGCTGATGCTAATCATAATACCCTCAAATATTACTTGATGATTAATAATTGCCAAAGGGGAGCTAGCATACGTCTTCTTACCTGTTTTCTCTAAACACTGCATGTCTCTGTTTAGCTTTCATCAAGGACAGCTAGTGTTGCATAACAGCTTATGGACCAGATGATATTGTGGGCATACTGTGATACTGCCCATCTGTGGGCAGAGACCAACTAGTTATACTGCAGCATGCTTCTACTTCAGCCAATCAGATTAAAGATAATTAGATTCCCCATCCACCCATTAGACCACTGCAGAACCTCCACAGACCTTTCCAAGCCAAAGCGCAAGATTTCAAGTCTCCACCACAGCATAAATATTAAGAACCTCATTCCTCCAAACTGTTAAGTAATTTTGTCACTGTCACCAGCCATGAGCTGATACCACGTAATTCAAAATCAACTTTTTTATTATCCCCCACACTGTGAAACCCACATACATTGTAAACAAACTGAACTTTACAACAGCAAATACAGATAAAAGGTGCTTTATCCACAAGCACCTTGAAGCAGCCAAGACTGGATATAACTAATGAATGTGTCACTGAGGCAAGGAGATCATCAGAAGTCAAATGACAGTAAGCAAAACTTAATGGGACCGTGGCTGACAAAAAGAGCATTCAGACAGATGAATTAATGCCTGGGAGTAGGTTGTAAGTAATTTGCTGTATTTCAGATACTGAGATACTTATCATGGAGATCACTGAGCTATCATTTATACGTACCTCTTCAAGCACTTCACTCTGTTTTACTGCATGGATCAATTGTGTTTGTAGGGTGTAAAAGCACCACACACTTGAAGACAATGGAATATACGCTTGAAAAAATTGACTTCTTCCATAAGAATGTATGTGCTGTTGATACAAGAGTAAACATCCTGGGGTGGTATTAGTGGAACCTAGGTTCTGGAGTCTGAATCTTTGTCTCATCATTTCTCTGGCATATTTTGGCTAATAATGTAATGGGGAGTTTACAAAGCTAGTTATTGATAAACTTGAACATTCAGAGTTCAATTGTGTGGTTGATTGGACTCATCGTTTAACATTAGCCCTTTGAAACCTTTGGACCAGAAACTTGCCTACAAAATACTGCTTATTAATTTGTTCATTTATTTTGTATAGGAAATTATATTCTACCTTGCTAGCAGTCATCATATTTGAATCAACTTATCGATGAAATCAATGGGGGGGGGGGAGATGATCCATAAAACAACAGGTAGAAACAAATAATTGGTGCCTCTGTTAATTAACCAAGAGAAATCAAAACAGTCCAGAAGATGTGACAATAAAACAGCAACCAATGTAATCAGAAACCAAATTAGGAATAATCAAAGGCTGAGGCAAATATGACAGGCTATGTGTGGTGCTCAACAGATAACAAAGTTGGCCACGCAAAAATATATTTGAAATGGGTGTTTTGCTATGATGAAGAAAGGGTTATATCCATTGACTACCCACCTGACCTCCATAGACAGGAACACCCGGACAGGGGTCTCTAGCTTTCATATAAGTTGCCTGCGAATAAAGTATCTAAAAAAAGAATGTAGAATTGGCTTACCAACAGCCAATATTACTATGAAGAACACCCAAGCAATTATACCTGTAATAAAATTCTATTTCCTCTGCATAAAGAGCTGCATGTTGATATCAGTATGCTTATACCTAAATAAAATTAAAGGAGTACTGAACACGCACACACAAATAATAATAAAGATTATAGATGCTAAAGTCAAAGAGAATATTATGCTTGAAATACTGGCCAATAAAACTCCCTGTGTGAAACCCTCACTACAACCCCAAACAGTTTATTGTTTCAGAAAAGCATAAATTCCAAAACTGGAGGTTCAAGACCTTGCAGATAGCATCTGCTATACTTTCCTTGCCAAATGCATAAATACAAGTCTCTGAGTTCAAGTGAGGGCTGTATACAAATAATGTAGAGTTGTTTCCTTCTGAGTGAAAGACTACAGCAGCAATATTTCTTTCCATTAAATCTGGAATAAAGTATGTGCCAGGGAACACAATCCTAAATAAAGAGGGAAAAGATCAGAGGAGAGCAAACAAAACTGTGTAATAAGAAAGGCAGGCTCATTCTGAGGAGCTGATAGGAAAACAAACTTTCCCATCAGAAAAAAACGGCATTATTTTTTGGATCCTTTTATTTTTTATTCTGTAGCAGTTGTTGAGGGTGTGCATGTTTTGGGCTTTTTTGCAATTCTTATAAGCTCTTAAGTATCGTAAAGTATTGTAAGATTGTGAACTTGTAATGGCTTGCAACCTAATTTAACTATGAAGAAAAGCACTCCTAAACAGTAGAATTTGGCAACCTCAATTTCAACGGTTGATCGAAACATTTAGTTTTATGGATAGAAAACAGACTTTCAACCCAATCCTGAGCATGCTTAGTTGGAAGTAAGGTCCAAGTTCATTAGAAATTCCTTTTGAGTTTGAATATTTAGGATTGGGTTGATTTCCTACAATTCTCTGAGTTTGTGCTTCATCCCATAGAACAAATAACCACAATGATTTGCAGTAGGACCACAGGAAGCTGCCTTATACTGAGTCTGATCCATTTTGCTCATTACTGTCTTCGTTGACTGGCAGTAACTCTCCAGATCTTCATAGCATCATAGAATTGGAGAGTTGGAAGGGACCACGAGGGTCATTAGTCAAATCCACAGTAATGCAGGAATCTTTTTGCCCAATGTAGGACTTGAACACACAACCCTGAAATTAAGAGTCTCATGAAGGAGTCCTTCCCAGCACTACCTAGAGATTTGAACCTGGAACTGTCTGCATTTTGACTTTTGGTTTAACAGATAGCAAAAAGCCATTCTCATACTTCCTGCTTTAAACCTCTGATGTTGCAGGTTGAAGGGGGCAGCATGGGGAATGAAAGTTGTTGCTGCCACTACTGTAGAAAGCCAGAAAGAAGCCTGCTTTTTGAAATGCTGCCGTCTTACTGGCTTCCCTTTGCAGCAGGCACTTGGGAACCCTGCAAGGGATTTTGAAAGTTGAATCAAATGTGGCTGATCTGCCCCACAGAGGCATAAAGGTCCCCCATCCCTGATCTAAGGGAGTAATGGGGGGCTGGTGGGTTGGAAAGCTCTAGGAGTTGGTGAGGGGTGGGATTGGTGGATGTGCAAGATGCAGTCAAGATATGCACATTTCCCAAGCCTTGTTGGCTACTTTCCATAATAACTGGCGAAAGTTCAGTATTTAGTCAATATATGCATATTCCCAATGTGTCTTGGGGATTATGTATATTGAATGCAAAATGTGCACAAATCCTTCTTCATCATGGAAGGTATATGCATACATTCTCAATGAGGTTGGTTAATGTGCAGAAAGGCTGGCTATTATGCACACTAACCATTTAGCTTACATTCCCCTTAACACAGACAAACAGATATAATTTCAAAGTCCTTAAAATATATATAATGCGATGTTAGTGTACTATTAAAAACTGCTTTGAAACCAATGGAATTTAAAAGTGCTCACCGTTGACTGAATTGTAACCTGAATTGTTTTAGATTAAAATGTTACTGCATCCTGATGTTCGTCACATAGGTCAACTGGAGTCAAATTAACACCTATAATGATGCCTTTCAATCTTGAGGATAATTTCTCAGTCTTTCAAAGCATTTTCTCCCACCAAGCAGAGTTTGTACACCCTCTTCTAAACTAGCGCTAACGTCTCCAAGGATCAAAACTTTTAAAGAAGCATTCAAACAGGTTTTTCCTATATTGTAAGGTTTTCCCACAAAGAGGAATAAAAGGCTTTCCTTTACTTCATTAGGCCTACAATTCTATGCACACTCTTGTGAGTAAGCCCATTGAATTCAATAGGACTTACTGCTGAGTAGATGTACATGAGACTGCACTGTAAATTTGTCTCATTATCCAGCTACTGAAACTAGATAGGGCAGAAAGAGCCACTGTAGAGGTAAAAGAGGAATCAAATCACTCTGAAAATATTACATGTGTATGCAGCCTAAGGTAACAATGTATTAAAACCAGCAGATGTTGCCTTTTTTTAATAGAGAGAGAGACTGTTGTCTTGTTAAAGTATTGTATGAAATTTAATTATCTATGGTTTATGCCTCTAGATTTTATCAACCGTTACTAGCTTGAATTTATCTGTATATAAAGTCTGTCATTGCTGCTAAAACTATACAAAGGTTTTCAGATGGAACTGTGACTGACTGAAATTGGTGTATTTGTTTTCGTAACTTTAAAATAAACTGAAAATACAGTTGTCAAGGCAAGAGGAACAAGACCTTTGCAAAGTTCTGTGTCATTGTCACTGTTTTCTACACAATGTACCTTGTGGTTGTAAGGACAAACAAATGACTGTGTTGCATTGTCAAGCAGTACAGTTTTAAATATAGGACAGAATGTCATATTGCAGTGGCTAATTACACTGGAATTAGGTGATTAACTGCCTTGCAAGCAGACTACCTTTTGACTTTGTCAGACAGTGACATTTTCAGATACTAGTATCAACTTTCTTTCCAGCTGGCAAGGTGGGGTGACAAAAATGTCACAACTGCCTATAGCATTCACAATGTATGATCCTGTAGAACATGAAACTTTACAGGCTCAAATCAGCCCAGAACATTTGACTCAGATGTACCCTTTTCACACTTGGCCACTGATACAGATTCTGAATCCTTAGCAATATGGGAACATTTATAATCACCTTGATTCTCATGGTTGAAGTGAAAGCAAAAGGGTGTCATACCTCAGCAAAGAGGCAGTGGCGGAGCTTCATGCTCCAGCACTGAGGGGAGGAGAGCAGGCGGGCATGGCACCCCGCCTGTGGGGGAGTGGCACCCAGTGCGGGTGGGGTGGCAGCCGCAATGGCACCCCACTGAGATCGTGCTGCCGGGGGCAGTGCGCTCCCCCCGCACTCCTCTTCCTCCGCCAGTGCAAAGAGGCACATTGTTAATGGCACATTGTTAATAGCCAGTACTTCCCAATGTGCTTGGGAATTTTTTTTTTTGGCAGAGGATCGTTTGTGGTGATTCTGCCCAAAGGTTACCAAACATAGTGCATGGTGCTACCTCATCATAGTTCCTGCTGAAGGTTGTGGTCCTTCTTAAATTGTGCCACAATTTAAGGATATTGACAAGGTGGAATGTGTGCAGAGGAGGACAGTAATTGTGATCAAAAGTCTGGAAACCAAGCCTTATGAGGAATGGTTGAGGGAGATGGGTATGTTTAGCCTGGAAAAGAGGAGAGTAAGAGGAGACATGATAGCCATCTTCAAATATCTAAACGGCTGTCTCGTGGAGGGTGGCGCTTGTTTTCTCCTGTTCCAGAGGGGAGGACCCAAGCCGATGGCTTCACATTACAAGAAAGGAGACTCTGACCAAACATCAGGAAGAACTTTCTGATGGTTAGAGTTGTTTGTTAGAGCAGAATGGGCTCCCTCAGAAGGTTGTGGAGTCTCTCTCATTGGAGGTTTTTAAGCAGAGTTTGTGTGACCAATCTGTTATAAATGCTTTAGTTGAGATCCCTGCATTGCAGGGGGTCAGACTAGATGACACTTAGGATCCCTTCCAACTCTAGAGTTCTATGGTTCTTTTCCTGGCTATCAGAATAATTTAGCTGCAATTTGCTTTGAGTTCAGTCATTTTTCTATCATGCACATGAACAGGGGAACTGCAGAATGCAGAGATAGTAAAAAGTCAGTGTGACCCTTTGATATGTCTCTTTGAGAAACTGGACCTGCCTGTGTCCTCCCATTAAGGACATAATGATTCTCCTGGTCTTTTTATTGTTATCCATTAGGGAAGGAAGGAAGTCAAGGAGGGGGCTATGATAATAAGAATTCTGTGCTAGAGTGGTGTCATGTATTCATCAGAGTGCTCATTTAGTCTAAAGGCAACTCTGCAGTTTGATTATATGTGATAATTTATTTCAATTGGACTGTAAGTTCTAAAATGTATGTACACTTTTAACATCTAGTGTCTGAGAATATTAACCAATTGTGTGTGCAGGTGCGGTGGTGGAATGTATGAGGAGAAAGTTGATAGAAGGGTTATACAAAACAGGATCAGTGCATTTCCCCTCTATCTGTGCAGAAACATAGAGAATAGTACACTTCCTTAAAATGTATCTATTTGGATTTATATGAGGAGTAGGAATGCTACTGTGCTCTGATGTCAATCTTCTTTGCCTACTGTCATCCATCTGAGGAGCTTTAAAAGAACATGTGACAAAGCACTGGAGCAATTTGCATATTTTTGCAGAAAGGTAAACCAGAGAGGGATAAACAAATGAATGTTCTAAATGTGGGTGCAATTTTCGGCTTTGATTATTTTAAAAACTAAAAAAAATGAAATACAGGTACATAGGTTTTACAAGGGGGGTGTGTATATATGGATTACATACACAGACACACACACACACACACAGAGAGAGAGAGACTTAAAAAAAACAAAGCTGAACAAAACTCAGTATGTTCAGGAACGATATTGACTGAAGAAACTTTACCAGCATTTGAGCAAATATCTTACACAGAAGGCCACAAAACACATTGCAATCTAGTCATAGATATTTTTCAAATGAAACCACCAATTGTATTAACCTCAAGTAACTTTAAATCAGCAACACGTTCACAACAGTAGTATATTTAATTTGCATGGTAAGTAAAAAGGTAAAGGGACCCCTGACCATTAGGTCCAGTTGTGGCCAACTCTGGGGTTGCGGCACTCATCTCATACAGCCGGCATACAGCTTCTAGGTCATGTGGCTAGCATAACTAAGCCGCTTCTGGCGAACCAGAGCAGCGCACGGAAACGCCATTTACCTTCCCGCTGGAGCGGTACCTATTTATCTACTTGCACTTAGACGTCCTTTTGAACTGCTAGGTTGGCAGGAGCTGGGACCGAGCACCGGGAGCTCACCCCATCGAACCGCCGACCTTCTGATCGGCAAGTCCTAGGCTCTGTAGTTGAACCCACAGTGCCAGCCGCATCCCAATGGTTTAATATTTAAAAGCTGAGTTTATAGCCAAACAGACTCTGAGATGTGCCCAATTGCACACCTGTAGGTTCTTCTTAGAATAATGAACCCTAACAGGAAGGGAGCAGGAACAGGATTCTCGACTTGCACATACAATAGATACAATCCCTTTCCCCCCATCTATGCAGTCACATACACCCTTTTAGGTGCCTGAACAAGGATGAGGCTTTTTAGCACATCTACAATCATGTTCAGAAGAAGTAATAGTAATTAGATATTCCCATTTGGATATTTTTGAAAGATTATTTTTTGCACTGCATATAAGAAAATTCCCATTCCTTTTTGAGCACTGGGGTTGGGTGGGGGGAGGAAACCTAACAATTTAATTTATGTGACAGTTTGGCAACTTGTGATCAGCAGTGTAATGCACTTGGCAATGTAAGCGCCTGAAATCCTTGAGAAAAATCTAACATTGTCAGCCGTCATAAAGTTTTCAAACATTATTAATTGATCAAAGATTATCACATCCTCCCAGCTGAGTTTCCAGGGTGACTGTCTAGCCATATCCCAGGGCACTATAATTCATGACAATCTCAAATGACAACTGATAGACATAACATGTCTGCCCGTCTGGTCATGGATAGTAGCACTGAAATATGCTGCCAAACTCTCTGTAATGGCCTTAGTTTCCCTGCAGTATCAAGCTAACATCTCTGCTGAGACTTAACCCTAATGGAAGTAACAATGACAGCATGCCAAAATAACATATGTGGCAGCCAGTTTAAATTTAACTGGAGTATGTTCCAACAGTGAAATTTAGATAGAAATCGGCATAGCATTCTTTCCCTTTCTGCATGCCTGCTGACTGCTCACTGTTCACACCCTTTAGGGAACTGGCCTTTGTTTAATTTGCTTTGGCACCTTTGACTAAATTGAAGCAGACTTATTTCCACACTTGTGGCGTAGAGCAACAGCAATTGCGTAACATGGAATTCAGAAAGAGTGGTTTGAGAAACCATGGCTGGCAAAGTGACAGACACTTCTGTAAGCTTCCCATTTGACGTTTGCAAATGTAAAGCTAATTTGACGGCCCTGCTGCTCGCTGCATACAAATCCACGGTAATGCTTCACATCAAATGTCACTGCAAATGTCAGTGGGTCTCTGCTAGTAGACATGGTGACCCTCTGCTCATGTAGACATGTCTCTCATTTGCTTATTCCAGGATGACTACCTCCCTTCCTTTGTCAGCTGATTTTCCAGGACTAGTAATCACTCTTTTTCATTGAAAGTAGCCTTCACTAGTGGCTCACCAGATGGGGCAGAGCTGCTACACTAGCTTCTCGACACAAGATAATATCACCAAGGCAACTATCTATAAACAAACAAAGTCCATAAAAATGGCAAAAGTAGTTTCTTTCTTAAACAGGTTTCTCTTAAACAATTGCAAACACAGTGAATAAAGAGTCCACTTGTGATATACCAGTGGTTCAGTGTTCAGACGTCGTTCCAGTGAACAGATGTTTCATCGCTAAAGAGCTTCGTTTGGAGCTTTCTGGTAAATAAAATACAAGAGAAAACAGTATGTAAATGACTTAAAGCAGGGGTATATTTGTCCCCATCTGCATGTTTCTATTGGGAGGAGCATAGAAAGAGGACGATGTCCTTCAGTTTGTTAAACTTTGGGAAAGAAACCCTTTTTGTCATTTTTATTGACATTTATTGTTTGTTTACAGATAGTTGCCTTGGTGATATTATCCTGTGCAGATTGCACTAGTCATTGCATCACCACCCTGTTCATTGTTTTATTGTTACATTAGCTTTTCCGCAGGCAGGTAGCTGTTGTTTACTGGAAGTGAAAGGTGGGGAGCGTGGAGAAAGGAGGCAAGTGGGGGGCAGGCTATTATTTGTTTAACACTGTCTATTGCAGCAGTTCTCAACCTGTGGGCCCCAGATGTTGTTGGACTACAACTCCCATCATCCCTAGCTAGCAAGGCCAGAGCTCAGGGATGATGGGAGTTGTAATCCAACAACATCGGGGGACCCACAGGTTGAGAACCACTGATTTAGAGTCTTATTCATAGAAGGTTCCCATTTCCAACATGCTGAGCTAATTGCATTAACATATTGCCAAGGTCATAATAATAAGAGCAGAGACAAAGTGTCCAGGGTCGGATGTCAGCTATGAAATTAGCTTGTTTCAGTGGCGTAGCGTGGGTTGTCAGCACCCGGGGCAAGGAAAGTAATTTGCGCCCCCTAACCCGTGGATTTGCGCCCCCTAACCCGTGGATTTGCGCCCCCTAACCCGTGGATTTGCCCTAACCCCAGATGTTGCGCCCGGTGCGGCCGGCCCCCCCGCACCCCCCACGCTACGCCACTGGCTTGTTTCAATATCCCATAGTTAAGATGGGGCACAGTTAAGGGCTGAATGCTGAACTGTGGTTACTAACAAATAGACGGTAAAGCTTCCAATCTTCTCCATGCAGCCATGCCAGAGGAAAAGGGAAGGAGAGCACATGAACCCTAGAGGAGGTCTGGGTCATTCCACTAACTCTAAACCATGGTTTAACTGCAGCTTGTTTCATTATCTTCAAACTTTTGAATTGCTTTCTACGGCAGCAAGAAAACTAGTGATTTTTTTTCCAGGCTTCCTTCCGAGAAGGGAGGATTGGAGCAATCCAAAACTGGCAGGTATTTTCACCAACCACCTGCCATTATAGAACTTGGTGCCATGTTGGCATATTGCAGTATATTGGAAATGTTAGGAAGGTCCAAATGAGTGCTGAAACTCCTTACAGCTGCTTGGGCATTGGCTCAGAGCATTCACATAAAAACGAAAATGTTGAGTTCTTAGTATTACCTAATTTAGTACAAGCTCTTCTAGTTTCATCCTTTCTAAGGCTAGGGAAGCGGGCAAGGGTAAGCCAATAATGCTTCAGCTGATATGATCATGTACAGAATTTAGCCTTCAAACATACTACCAAGATTTTCATAAACTTGGCTGGCAGCGCAGCTATAGTGACACAATTCCTGAGAGCCACTCCTGGGTAAGAGGGGCAGCTGGAAGACAAACTTCCAAAGCTTACTGGACATCCAGTGTGTTTCAGATATTCAAAGTGCTACACACACACACACACACACACACACCTCTAAAAGGTCCATAATTCTTGCAACAACCCTGCAAGGAAGACTAATATTATTCACATAAATAACTTTCCAAAACTACAAACCTTCCTTGTACTGATGCTTATTTTGGCCACTGCCTTCTCTCATGAGAGTTCGCAGATGTCAGCTTCAACTACATCACTACATCTCCAAAGTTATGAAAAGCATCTTCAATGTCATTGCTGTAACAGTAGCTGAGATACATGAGCACCACAGGTTATATTGTTCAGATAATTAGGCAATTCCTCAAGTATTAAAAAGGCTAATGAGAAAACTCCATTGGTCATGTTTCAATTAAGTTTACCTAAGTTTTACTTGCAACTCTAGTCATTTAATTTCCCTTTGATGTGAACACAGATGTTTACATATTGAGTGTGGAGTGTGGAATAAATTTTTGTCAGCTTGTATAATTTCCAGTATTTATTACATTGCAATAAAATGGGGAATACTAATATGACAATTGGATATATCTTGAAACATTGGGTCTAATCAGATTTATTTCCATGTTGCAACATGCAGCGGGCAGGCAGGCATATACTTGACTAATTTCTTCTTGTTAAAGTATTCATGCATGCCTCCCTAGTACTTATTGTGACAAGATGGAACAATAAAATCAATATCCTTAACTGTCAAAACAGCATAAGGAAACTGCAAACAAACACTGAAAAGCTGCCTTTGAGAAAGGAAAGGGAAAAAATCAGTTTAGTGAATTCAGAATAGTGTATCAGCAATATTGTTAATCTTCCCTAAAGCACAGCTTATCCAAAATTGTATATTATTTACTCTGCAGTAAATCCAGCCTAAATCAGTGTTTAGGTAAGTAGAGTAAGTATTATTATTTTAACTTGCATTTTCTGGAAAATGGAATAAAAATGCTTATTTGTCCAAATTGGCTGAGATCGTGTGTCTCTAATAATGAATATGATACTACAAATGTGTTCTGTTTCAAAGTTCAGTTCATTTGTTTTAAGCCCTGACAAAGCTTTTTTTTAAAGCTATATTGCAATTGGGACTGAATTCAAGTGAGATTTTGGCATTTGCACCAACAGCATTTAAGAGAAGCATCCCTAACAGCAAAATGGAAGGAATATGCTTTAATAATGGTGACTGAGAATTAAAAGGGAGAAGGGTGGATACTGAGCCTTCCTAAAGTCAAGGAAACAAGCCTGGCTGTTTGCATCTAGCAGCATTTCAGAACCCGCTTGTGGCACTGCTTTCAACAGAAATGCTACAACAAATAAAGAAAATGAAATAGATATATATGAACAGTATATACAGATATGTTATATATTATATTATATTTGTATATAATATATAATATTAAATATTATATACAAATATAAAGAAAAATCTGTTTTAGAAGTAGAAACAATTAGCAACTAATTTGGACAAATCCTGAATTCTGAGCCGAACTGGGCCGTTTAAGGCTAAATCAGATTTGGATCAAGGCACTCCAAATTGGTCCAAACCACATTTTATAAGTTCAGATTTATTCTGACCAATTTGGAGGTCAAAGCATTCTCTAAAAAAACGAAAGAGCCAGTCTCCAAAATATTGCAGAACTGTGAAGCAACACCTTATAAGGAGAATGGCAGCGTGGAAAGGAGAGGAAGGAAGGGAGCTGGACTTTGCTTATTGCCAGCTGCAGTTTCCAGTACAGGGAGACTATCTCCAATCACAGAAACTTTCACTCTTTTGTAAGTTGTCTTAACATTAGAAAGAGTTTAGTGGCATTTATTCATCTTATCTTTTATTTATTCTTAGGTAGCATGCTCAGCCTTTCTTATACACAGCATACCCGTTTTCCATCAATTTCCAGTCAATCTCAGTCCCATACCTAATCTATATATTTTTTTAAAAAAACTTGTTTGTTGCCTGCGCCTTAGTCTTAGCCAGTGTCATACTTTCCTTATCCTCCCCTGAGGCTACTTAATATATACGATATACGATATCTTTATTGTCATTGTCCCATGCAGAACAATGAAATTGAAAAACTACATAAAACTACATAAAAACTACATAAAACTACATAAAAACTACATAAAACATTCAAAAACCCCTAAAAACTCTGAAACCCAATTTTAAAATACACTATACTATAGAGACCCCTTATGCTGCATTTAGAACCAGAATTGCATTTGCGTAGAAACCATTTCTCAGGCTGCTAGTCCTTGTCTTAATAACCCTATACCTTCTTCCAGAAGGCAGAAGCTGAAAGAGATCATTTCCGGGGTACGTACTATCCTGCGCTATCCCTGCTGCTTTCTTGTGGCACCTGGCACAATATTTTATTTACAGCTGTGTTTTGTTCTCTGTTTCTATCTTTATTAGTATTTTGGCATATGCATGTGTCAGTAAGCCTTCTTGAGTACCCTGCACACAGTCCAGTATGATAAACAGACCCACAGAGATGAACACACACCAATATCTCCAAACTTCTGTATACTAATAATGATTTGTTGTCTCTGTCAGGTACTGTTACAGCAGCTCCTTATAGAGAATGCTGAATGCTCTCTATCGAACACTGTCTCTAACGCTAATTTTAAAAAGATTCAACAGGGTGGGGTGGGGGAAGGTAGAAGACTTAATGGGCCTTCCATTATTCATCACTGTATTCTCTATATTCTTTAAGGTACACATTCCTCAAAGCCTAATTTCAAGAGAACTTCACCACCACCACCAAAAGATGCTAATCTCAGCAAATAATTAGCCTTGCAATGTACATACATCTTAACTTGAAATAACATATACACTCTCTATATAATCTGCTCATATATGCAAGTGGTCTTTTGATCAGTTACAAGTCTTTCTGTGTGTATTTTGATGTAATGTATTTATTATGACAGAGTCTGTATGCTTCTCCTTTTAGTACAGTAAAATACACAAAACATAGGATGTCTTAGTTACTCCTTTGCAGTGAAGTGACAGGGAGCAGGATAAATGAAAAAGTTAAAGCAAATGAACTCCAGGCTAAGAAAAGAAACATTTGTCTCTATTTCTATTGCAGGATTACATAGTTTGTAGTCCTAAGAGGTTTCTTTTGTACTGGTCAGCCCTGTTTGAACAGGTATGATTATTTTATTATTACTCCATTTGTTTAAGAGGAAAATGTATGTTTTTGGAAATTAATCTCTCTAAATAATGCTGACCATAAACTGAAGTATTTGCATGCTTGCAAATCCTGAAAGTCTAAGCATATTACATTCACTCATTTTGCTTGCTAGACATTTTTTTTTTTTTTTTTTTGCACTTATCCTAATTTTGAAGAAACATGTAGAAATTTACTACCTTGCAATCTTGTCCTTTTTACCTTCCGGACATTTATGCACTGGGGTGCAGAGGAAGGGGAAAGGCAGAAACAATGTATTTAAGCTAAGTCATTCACAATATTGTTCACAATAGATTATTATTCTCATTAACTTGAGTCATTATTTTCTTTACAAATAGGCAACGGATGCAGATCTTCTAAATCCTTCTCTGATCAATGCAATGGGTGGAAGAAGTACAGGCATACCTCAAAGATATTGTGGGTTCAGTTCTAGACCACCACAATTTCAGTGAAGCTAGTTGCACCATGCCCTCCTCAATGCATATAAAACTTAGGTTTACATTATGTAGTACTCTATTAAGCCAGCACCCTTCACCCGCTCCCTGGCTGCAGGAAAAAGTGGGGGGAAATCCCATCTCCAACCCTAGTCAGCTCCATTCCCATAGCCAGAAGAGGGGCAATGGAAACAAGGTGTTTCTTTGCCCTGGAAGCAGTCAGGTTGCCTGAAGGTGCACCCATGTCCTTGTAAGTTCTCTCAAATTTCAGTGGCACCCTGTGCAACACTTAAATTTGCTCCTCCCACCTGTTGTGCTCCGTTCTACTGTATTGTTGTGGTTCCCCCTGCAATGATGCACCCAGTGCCACCCTAAAACTGCTTCTGCATACAATGAATACAGGACATTCTGGACCTTTCATAGAACATGCATTTTAGTGGTACTTAAAAAAATAAGAAGAGGGACGCAGGTGGCGCTGTGGGTTAAAGCCTCAGCGCCTAGGACTTGCCGATCGAAAGGTCGGCGGTTCGAATCCCTGCGGCGGGGTGTGCTCCCGCTGCTCGGTCCCAGCGCCTGCCAACCTAGAAGTTCGAAAGCACCCCCGGGTGCAAGTAGATAAATAGGGACCGCTTACTGGCGGGAAGGTAAACGGCGTTTCCGTGTGCGGCTCTGGCTCGCCAGATGCAGCGATGTCATGCTGGCCACGTGACCTGGAAGTGTCTCCGGACAGCGCTGGCCCCCGGCCTCTTAAGTGAGATGGGTGCACAACCCCAGAGTCTGTCAAGACTGGCCCGTACGGGCAGGGGTACCTTTACCTTTTAAAAAAATAAGAATGCCTTCATCATCCAGCTATGGAGCTAATTCAGTTGGTTTCCTTTGCTCTTGTTCTCGAGTGACCTCCCTCAAAGAGTTAAAAATGTCAAGAAGAAAAGCTGTTTTCTTAGAGGGTATCTATGAAGCATTCAATCACGGTATACAATCTAAGTGATTTGGGAATTTTAACTTTGAATTTTAACTCTGGTTTTAGGATAAATATACAAAGCTAGTGACTTTTTGAGGATGAGTGAATTCATCCATAGACATTTGATATTTGCGAAGATAAGTATAGGTCCAGAAAAGCCTCAACCTACAGATAAGAGCAAAAATATTGAATGCTGACAAGAAAGTCAAGGCAGCCAAGTGAAATGAGCTGAAGAAAGCTGACTTAAAATCAAACCATTCCCACCAGTCTGATGTGGTAGAAATGGGAAGAGTTTGAGAATAAGTAGGCAGATGCAGCCTGACTGTGGAAAATTACAGGCTGATAAAATTTCTTGCTGTTATCTTCAAGTGAAAAAGGCCTTCTCTGATAGACCACTGGGTACACAGGCACCCAGTTTCTTAAAATCTCAGTTGTTGATCAACAAACAGATTACTTCCTGATTATATTTTGATCCTCAGTTGCTTATCTCATGTTATCCCCACAATAACTCCATAGCATGGTATGCTGGGAATTTCTAAGACCATAAAACAAGCTTCAATGCAGCACAGGGATTTGAAGACAAGTCTTAGGTGTTTTAAAGCTAATGTTCTAAACCACACTATCACTCAGTAGCTTGCAATCTAGCATCCACAGAGTGACCTGGGACTTTAGGGAGTCATTGATCCACCTTACTAATGTCACAATCCAACTCAGCAAAGTGAAAATCTCATCCAGACCATCCCTCTATTTACCTTGCGATTTGAGCCTGTGCCCATCCCTTGTATATTCTAATATAGACACAGCTATTCCACCTTGGTGGGAAGGAAGCAGGAGGCAGCCAGCTCTGACTATTTGCTCCCAGGATATGTTAATCCAACACATGTGAGCTGCCTGGAAGCACAAACATTTCATTACCTATCATGTGCCACGGATAGACCAAACCAGTGCATAAGCTGCTTTACATCCAATTCAGTGTTAATTATTTCATATTTCCCTGACCAAATTGCTTAGATTTGTTTTGCTGATCAAATCCCCCATAGTTCTAAAAGGAGCTGTCTGTCAGTAAATGATAGCTCATTAGGAGGTCCTAATTCTATTGTGGTCAGTGGCATTTACAGAGGATCAGCATTGCTTTAATTTTTCCATGTTCTGGACAGCACTTCTTTAAATTGCCTCATCTTTTTTTATTGTGCTGTATGATTCATCTCAGTGGTTTCTAGTTGTTATTCAGTAGCCATGCTTCTCCAGTAAAAAAGAAAGATGTGGGTGTTCTCTTGTAGCAGGAAAAAAAAAGAAGACCTAAGGAAAGAAAACACGTGCAAGAAATTTGAGCTTTTCCAAAGACAGAATCCATCCAGTGTTCCCATCCCTTCACAATTGTGAAAGTCAGAGAATTGTGCTTTTTTAATTTGTTTGCTCATGCTACAAGCTGTAAATCAATAGAGTCAATTAGAAAGCCAGGCATCAAAAGAAAGATACAAAACACCCCCTCGCCCACCTGAAATCCCAAGAATTACGAAGAACTGCATAGGAGTACTCTCCAAGGACAGGTATTTTAGCTCTAGCAACCCAAAGATTCCCTGCTAATTGACCTTTTACTCATAAGGCAAACAGCAGCACTTTGCTAAAGTGACTTTTTAGATAATGTTTCAACACACCATTATAAGACACAGGGCACCACATCAGCTTGGCTGTCAAGCTGTGACAACTGGATGAAGAGCCTTTGTTATTTTTTTTAAGGGGGGCGGCTATACATTTAAGGTATTCTCAGAACACATATGCACAAAGAGACAGCTCTAAGTACCCCTGGGAAAGCGGCCAGTGTTGTTGCTTTTTTCCAAATTGCAGAATTAATATTGCAGAAAATGAGACATTGCTTAATAAGTACCGGTAAGCTCAGTTCATATAAGTACAAATCCCAGGAAAAGCAATATATTTTCTGCCTAAATATCCTTACATAGCAGTGTTTGTTTTTTTATATTATTGTTATTATAACAAATGTGGCAATGGGAAGCTTGCAACCAGCCATTGCTAAGCTGTGCCTATCACACATTACCACATGCACAGACATTCCTTCTAATATAACAAGAGAGAGAGAGAGACGCACTAAACTCAAAAAGAAAGTTACAAAAATTATGGGAAATGAAATGGGGGAAGACCTATTAGAATATGCAGAAATCATCAGGCAACGTATGAATCCCTATACACCAGAGGTTGGGAACCTGTGACTAACTACAACTCCCATCACCTCTGGTCATGAGTTATGCTAACTGGGGCTGATGGGAGTTGGAGTTCAACATCTAGAGGGCTGCATTTATATCACCTGTTGTTTCCCAAGGTAGAGCATGATTTTCAGTAGCGGATGGCATGAATCATGCTGCTGAGCACCTCCAGTCAGTCATATTGCTGCAGATTACTCATTTCTCCTATTGGTTAGTGATGTGCTGTGTACAGTGGAGGCTGGTCCACCAGGGCTACTTTTCAGATCAGTTCAATGCTAAAATTGCAATGCTTAAGCAGCCACAATAAGAAGGGGGGGGGGCAGAACAACATGGATGCAGCAGTGAAACAACACATTCACCACTAGATGGAATGCTATGTCCCCTCCCTCTCTCATAGACTGTGGGGGAGTCAGGAGCTGATAATGGCTGGGGAAACTCAGCCAGATGGGTGGGATATAAATAAATTATTATTATTATTATTATCTTATAGCAAGCTGCCCCAGTGAAAGGTGGCATTTCTTTCTTTTTCTTAAATCTCAGAATCTGCCTCCCACAGACATAAAATGCAAAATGCTTGATTGACGATCCATGTAAAGTGATCTTGAATATTCACCTACATATAATATGGTTGGGGGGGGGATATCCCTGACTTTGACTGACCCTATATGATTAAGAATTCAGCAAGAAAGGGCAGAGAAAAGCAGGTCAACACTGCAAAGCACAGTCATTCATACTAACACAATCACACAACAATTTCAGTGCTGCAATCTAAGGCAAGCTAATTTGTCTTCACTGTTCTCGTCTGACCCAGTTAAGCTGCAAGTGCACTCTATAACTGAGGTTTACAGCGGAATAACACTTTAACCAAAGTGCTGGAGTCGGAAAAGTGAGCTTGAAGAAAAGGTCAAAGCCATCAGGTTACTGTGTATGGCCAGGAATGAGTCCAGCAAGAATTCATTATGCTGCTAGAGACTCCGGTCCATTCAGCATCTTAAATAGGCTTTCTAATCAATTTGATTCTCTGATTCCAGGGTTACTGTGATGCTTGTGAAAGCCGCAATTTAACGCAGGTTCAAAAGAGACAGGATAAGACAAAACCTTGTTTCTACATTTTTGGGGATTAAGGAGAGTCTCTGTAGGCTCTGCATTGGCCCCTTCAGTACAAGTAATCTTGTTTGAAAGCCAGAAAGCACAGAAGTAAGTAGCTTTAAATGTGATGGAAAGTGCACAGGTCCAACATTTAGAAACTGCCTGGTCATGGTCAAATGACATTTTAACCACTCTCTTTATAGGTTAATTAAATAATAAAATGAATTAATTACCCCATTCCTTAGTGCAAGAGTCCAGACTATTTGAAAAAGGACTCTATCCGTGCCAACTGATGGGGACAGGCCTGCCCATGTCGCGGGAGCCAATGGCTCACCTTTTGACCTCTCTATGAGTAATACTTTAAATAATGTAGATACTGCTTTGACTTAGGAACTAATTTAGATACACCATTGGGCTAAGAGCCTCTGCTATGGTTCTACTGCATATCTCTATAAATATTACACGGAAATCTGTGGAGGGAGTTTTTGTTCTTTCTCCTTCTTCTGTTTCTCTGTTCTCTGTTTTCTTATTATATCCCCATCTCTACTACATTTTAACAAGGTTTCTTTCACCTTCTTCTTCTTCTTCTTCTTTTAAAAAAGCATGCAATTCCTGGAAGTGAGTTACACTTGATAACATCCTAGTTTTGATCATCCTATAAAGTCTAGGCTATCTGTATTTGGGAAGGGATCATAGCTTGCAAAGCTAGGCCATATGCTTTTCATGCAGAAAGTCCCAGGTTCAGTCCCTGGCATCTCCCATTAGAAGGATCAGACAACTTGTGATGAGAAAGATCCATGCCTCAGAGCTGCTGATAGAGAAGACGATCCTGGATTAGATAGACAAAAAGGTTGGTCTGGTGTATGACACCCTCCTGTGAGCCTGTTCTGCTTGATTGGAGAGGCATTTTCCCTTGCAGTTTAGAAAGTAACCTACAGAAATGAGGGCTTTGGCTTGGAAAGCGTTCAGTTTGGAAGAGTGCTCTGAAGCCAGTTGTTGCTACACCACCACCACTACAGAAACTGCAAGGCCCATTTCCCTTTTCACAGATAAAAGTTATAACAGAGGCAAATAGTTTTGGAAGAAAACAACATTCTCCAAGCACCAACCCTCCAAACCCCAAGCTGAATCTAGTTCAGACAACTCTGGTAGGTCATGGCTCAAACATGTGTTTCCCTTTTTGCTATTGTTGGACTATATGATCCTCAGGGTTCCTTCCAACCCTACAGTTCTATGATTCTATAAATACACTCTTCCGTCTCTGCAAATTTGCTTTCAGAAGGAGATTTTTCCCTATATACCCCATGCAGCCCCTTTCCTCATTGTGGTGGCCAATGCATCCAGAAACATCTACTTTACTTCTGGAGGAAGCAATAAATGTGAACCTGTTAAGAACATCCCTCTCTGGATCCTTAATCAGCTTTGGTGATCAGACTAGGCTGATCTTTAAGCTAATCCTATGCTTATGTAAATTCCAAGAAGACACCTTCAAAAAGTTTTGCAGAGAAAGGTATTTTAAGTGGGACAGAAAGCAAACAGAGCCACATACATCCAATATGGAATGAACAATGACTCTGCTTTATATCTGTTCTGCAAACAGTCATCTCAGTTTGCCAATCCCTAAGACAGGTGCTGGCAGCAAGGTGCTGGCAGTAATGTAGTCAGGCCTTCAGGCCAGTAAGCCCACCTTCAAAAAAGAGGACAAAAGGGGAAAGTGTGTGTGTGTGTGTGTGTGTGTGTGTACACTGCTTCCCTGGGTCTATCTGCAGGTGTGTCACCTGCCTCCTATCAAATCGGGTACTTTTTGCCATTGGAAAACATGGGTGGCACTTACTACTTACCTTGTATAAAGCATAAATCCCTGCCTAATCCAAAAAACCAGACCTAGACATTTGTGTCATTGCCAAATAAATAACGATGCCCAAATGTCCTTTCCAAGATCACAGTGAGTGATGAAATAAAAAAGGAAATACTAATGCCTGAAAAAGCAATCAGTAGAGATAACTAAGATCCCTAAAGTTCACAGCAATAACTGGTTTTTCTTTTCCCCAGCTTTAGACTTTTGGTAGGGTTGCCATATTTCAAAAAGTAAAAACCAGGACACCCTGAAAGTTGTTGAGCTTTATTTTGACATACCCCAAAGTTGTTGAGTTTTTGTTTACAAAAACACAAACCCTCCCACCCCACAAATTTTCAATTCTGCCTTTGAAATCCCAGTAATGGCAGCCCTACTTTAGGATAGATGTAAATGAAAGCTAGAAAGAGCTCAGCAGTGCCTCCAGCAACGAACTTTTATCTCTGTGAGAAAGTGCCCAGACCTACAGTTCTCATTCATGTCTACCTTTTCTGAGACTACCCCCAATCCACAGCAGGGGACATGCCAACACCTTTCTAGAATTGCTATAACCAGTGTTGTCTACAAGTTTTAGGCAATGCACCCTCTGTGATCCTGCCCCTCAGTGAATCTGTCTTGTCAGTGCACCAGAGCCCAGGGGATCTTGCCAGTGGCTCCCCTGCTGGGCTCCCCTGCTGGGCTCCCCTGCTGGGCTCCCCTGCTGGGTCCTCAGCAGATGCCCAACTATGCCTCTCAGTGATGCCGGCACTGGCTGTACCCTATCTAATATCCCTGGCTCTGGTGCTCCCTGGCTGATGGTTCCCTTTCTCACAAACCCACCAAACAAAACTTATCTGTGCTTGAAGATGGGGACCATCATTCTAATTTCAGTCCTTAGCTTCTCCTGGCTGTTGTAGGATTCTTGAAGATACTTAAAGGTAAAGGTAGAGGGACTCCTGACCGTTAGGTCCAGTTGCGGACGACTCTGGGCTTGCGGCACTCATCTCACTTTACTGGCCGAGGGAGCAGACAGCTTCTGGGTCATGTGGCCAGCATGACTAAGCCGCTTCTGGCGAATCAGGGCAGCATACGGAAACGCTGTTTACCTTCTCGCCAGAGTGGTACCTATTTATCTACTTGCACTTTGACCTGCTTTCGAACTGCTAGGTGGGCAGGAGCTGGGACCAAGCAACAAAAGCTCACCCCATTGCAGGGATTCAAACCGCCAACCTTCTGATCGGCAAGCCCTAGGCTCTGTGGTTTAACCCACAGTGCCACCCGCGTCACTGCTTGAAGATACTTACTAGGCACCAATGTCACTGATCCTATCTCACTGGTGCTTGTTTTCCATTCTCTAGAATTCTTCATATTGTTTAAATGATATATTTCTAGCCAGAACTGTAAATTCTTTTTGTTCCAGGGCTGATGCCATAAATCTTGTGTTGTACATTTGCTGGTTTGTTCAGTGACACGTAGCAATATTTATCTTACATTCTGCTATTTCCATTTGTCCTCACACTTTTCCACATTCCTGTTTGAATCTGAAGTGTATTGAACTTTGTTCACTGTACTTCAGATGCCAGAGTAGATGGATGACTTTTCTGTAAGAATGAACATTGAAGCTGGCACTCGAAGGGTAGATTTGATGCCGGACATACATTATTTTCTTACAAATATGTTGGCATATCAATAGCTGTCCCATATTTTTCTGCTATTCCTTGCACAAAATGCATCTGATGTCAGACTTTCCCAATGTCTATGAATCAAGAAAAGGTATCCCCCCCAACCAAGGAGTAAAACTGATTCCCAGGACATTTTAATGCCTCATATAAATATCCCTTTATATTCTACCCAGAAGAATATACAGATAACACAGTCAAATATTCATCCTCTGTGCTTCTGCTACATGGACTCTTTTACATTTTCAACTAATAACGAGAACAATGGAACAAAAAATGTATTAAAAACTAAACATTATTTCATTAATAGGACCAAAGCTTTCTTCCCCTCTCTTTGATATGTTTATTAATGCCTTTTAATCCTGAAGAGCATATTAATGGAAATCTTCATTTGAATAATGAGACAATTAAACAGCTCATGCCATTCATAATCAAAGGCATATTTAAAAGTGGCTGTAGAGAAAAAGAGGGGCAGAAATGGAAATTGCGTGTCTTTAAGTCTTTGCTGGGTGCTTGCATGCTGGTGAATTAAGTTGCAATACCTCCAGAAATATTCATGAGAAATAAAGCAGAGATGGTTTCTTTCAAGTTAAGCACTTGGAGGGGCTGGTTCACATGTGCATGAGTACTACAACAGTCAGGGGTTTGACTGCGCAAATCAGCCATCAGCAAAGATAGTGATAAAAATAACAACTAAATGTGTGAAGTCCCTTTAGATACAACATTGATACTGCTGAACTATATTGTCACCCTCTATAAAGAAAGACATTATTGGATGTTATTGACCAAGCACTGGAAGTCATATTAATCCCTCATTGGAAAGAATTCATTTATTTGCTATAACAGCAAACACAAGTCTTATTTAAGAGAAAAAATACAGCAAGTGAATATATAGAAATACGTTTTGGGGAAACTGGATGCCATTTACGCAATGTTGTGAAGAAAAGCATTACCTCCCACAATGGCAAGTCCAAGTAGGTTTTGAATGCTCTTTCAGGAGAAGATATTGCCATTTCTGATGTTAATATTATACAGTGGTGCCTCGCAAGATGAAAAGAATCCGTTCTGCGAGTCTCTTTGTCTAGCGGTTTTTTCGTCTTGCGAAGCAAGCCCATTGACGGCTTAGCGGATTAGCGCTATTAGCGGTTTAGCGGCTTTTAGCGGCTTAGCGGATAAGCGGCTTAGCGGCTTAGAAAAAGGGGGGGAGGGGAAAAACCCGCAGGAGCTCGCAAGACATTTTCATCTTGCAAAGCAAGCCCATAGGAAATTCATTTTGTGAAGCACCTCCAAAACGGAAAACTCTTTCGTCTAGCAAGTTTTCCGTCTTGCGAGGCATTCGTCTTGCGGGGCACCAATGTATGTGCGACAAATGTAAAGTGATACAAATATTTTTATTAGAATTTTTTGTGATTACAGTGGAACCTCGGGCTGCGAATGTGATCCGTGTGGGAAGCTCATTTGCAACCCATAGCACCGCATCTGCACACGTGAGGGTCACAATTTGGCACTTCTGTGCATCCGTAAAGCATGATTTAGCGCTTCTGCACATGTGCGAGCTCCAAAACCCAGAAGTAACCCATTCCAAAAACACGGAACCTGAAGCGTCTGTAACCCGAGGTACCACTGTATTGCTAATAATTTCGAATAAAGACAGACAGAGACAAACAGAACAAAATAAATATTCCTCAGTGTCATCTCTAGTGCACTACTTTTCAGTAGAGACAACTGCAAGTCTTGTGTGAGTATTCAGATGACTCATAGCACAAGCATGTAACCAGCACCTTAGGGCCACTGATTTTGCCTACTGATAGGAGGAGTGTCAATACATTGAACTCTCTCCATGAAATCAACAGAATTTAAAGATGCATAACCTTTGGGAGATTGTGCCAATAGCCTTCTAATTGGGAATGCATAATTCACACCACAGTTTGCATAATGTGTGCCTTATTGGGTTGACACAGGCACTTGGGTCTACTTAACTCCCAGCGAACTAGATGGCCACCTGCATACTGCTGAAAACTGCTATTTCCTTGGGGCTGCATTATGTCTAAGCCACTTATTGTGTGCACTGGCCTGATTACTTGGATAGTTTCTGCATTCATGATGCCACTCACTATGAGAAATATGTATATCGGTGCAGAAACCCTTCACATGTGCACACATGAAGTATTGCAATAGGAAATATGTTTCTCCACAGGGCCTACTCCAGGATTGTGGGGGTCTTTGGCATGCCCCCCTTGCCATGCCCATGCCCCTCTACATTAGAAAGGTTGATGGACTGTTCCAGTTCTTCTGTTGCCCAATTCCACTCCCATTACTCCTTCCTAAAGTTCCTCTACCAGTGGATAGGGACATGGACAGGGCCATCCTACATGCAACTGGGAGAGAGAGGAGGTGGTGTGGCCAGAGGAAGCAGATGCAGAAGCAAAGTTATGGAGGGCAAGCATGAAGAGGTGGCTCTGGGCCATTGGCAACTGCTGCCTTGGCCCTTTCAACATATTATATCTGCATGATATGAAAAAGTTTTCAACAATATTGACTGCCCAGAGTTGTGAATTTGAAAGCTAAACACAATTTCAACATGAGTATTCTCCAAGTTTTGCAATGCCTTCTTATTGCTTTGCCTCTAAAGCAGGAGGTTGGAAAGGCAGAACAGTTTAGCTATGTTTCCACATTATTTTAATTGACTTAGAGTCAAGAAGAATAGAATTTGGTTACTTAGGCAGCAACACCATACATAGTTACCTGCACTGACATCTGTGGAAAAGAAACAGAAAGGCCTGGGTTCTTAGAAGCATAAATGCTCTGGAGAAACTCTGACCACCTTATGTGCAGGAGACTTCCTTTATTACAGAAAATGTTTTGATTTGATGGGCATACAGTGGCTTATTTTTCATATAAAGTTAGGCTGAAATGATATGAACCCCAGATAAACTGATAGCATCTCCAATATAACCCTGATGTAGAATATCATAAAGGGGATATGGTGGTAGGAATAATATGCTATGTGACCTGACAGAGCCATCATTTGGATGAGTTAATATCACTAGGCAGTTCCCATGAAGCCAAACTGTTTTCCATTGGGCTACATCTGCTCTGCGAACGAATAAAATATATGGTTTTTTTTAAAAAAGAAATAATGTCTTACAGCTTTTTACTGACCTTGGAAGCAACATTATTATCTAATAAAGTGTTCCAAAAAAAAAAAAAAAAAAAAATGTGGCAAACCACAAAGGCTCCTGCAATGCTGTATTACAAAAGGGGGCACTTTGAAGCTTTCAAGATACTTTGAAAGTTACTCAGGCATGGAAGAAAACTCATGGCCACAAATTCTGTGCTATTAGCCTTCCTGTGCTTGGGTGCACAAAATGGCAGCTGAAGAAGAGAGTTTTGCTTTTGCCAACAAGGATACTAACACCAACTGCTGTGAAATATTTGTTACTAAAGAAATTATAGGGATCTGAACACAGACTTATCTAGTGCACTAATGTCTTACTTGGATCGATAGTAACATGAACAGTAGCTTCTCTTCCCACTACACTCCCACACATATGGAAGAGGATTTCTGTGCCTTCAGCAGTTGCCTTCCAAGCAGAAGCTTCCTTCATCATGGCGCCTCATGCCAGAAAGACTGCAGATGTTTCATTCTTGACCCACAGTCAAGGCAAAAATGCACCTGTCAGGAAAGAAGTTGCAACTCTAATAGGAAATCCTCTCTTTTTATTTTGCTGTGAAATCAGCCAATACATTTGTAGCTTCTATATAAATAACAATTATTACCCCAAGATTATTTGAGGTCCATTTCAGGCTGCCGTGGTGCCAGATCTTTGCACGGAGACTGAATTTTAATCACTAGCCTCCGTGTTTGCTATGGAACTGTGGCAGGGAGCTATCAGACTCTTGCCCTTGCTCATTACAAACTAGAAAATAGTTCAATGTATTTGGTTAAGCCTGTAATTCCAGTGACGGGTGAAAATGAAACACTGACACCCATTTTACTTGTTCTTCCTCAGTAAGTGCACTCCAAGTAACTCAATATCATTCCTTGAAAAACAGGAGCACCTTCCTTTGCAGCTGTGTGATCTGTAGCAATATTAGGGGGAACGGTACGAGGGAGCAAGCATGTATAACAGAGACGAAGAAGAAGAAGAAGAAGAAGAAGAAGAAGAAGAAGAAGAAGAAGAAGAAGAAGAAGAAGAAGAAGTCCTGTGATGCTGAAAGGGGAGTTGAGAGTCTGAATATGATTGGGCAAACAGCCCCTTCTCCCTCCTAGTACCCTGATAAAAGTGAGCAAAATCCTTTGCACAATAGAGCAAGCTAGTGTAAGTTAAACCACCATAAAGTTACACCGATGCAAACCAGATTCAGCAACAAGGGGGCCTCCTGCTCTGGCAGAAGTAAATCCAGCCTTTTAAAGAGTGTTTCCATCTGGATCTACACTGAGTATGACTAACATTGGTTACTGCCCACTGTATCCCAAATCGTATTCCATTAAAGATCTGCCAGAGGGAAAAAACAAAATGAAAGATGTGTTCACAACTGTAAAATCACAAAATTCAGCGTGCCATAACAGAGCCTACAGTTCCATCTTTCAAAACATTATACAGCCATGATTTGTTTTAGGTAACCATTCAGATTTCTTTCTTAGCATGCTACACAAAAGGAGTCCAGTTTGTCACAAATTAATCATGTCATTCTCTCTTTCTTTAAATCATTTGTAATGTATTAGTTTAGCCATTGAAGCAAACTCTGCAGAGGTATTTCCTATTATTATTATTATTGTTATTATTATTATTATTAATCATGAAAAACACACCCTTTTTTAATGCCTCCCTTTGTTAGATAACAAAAGCTAACTGGTGCATCTGCCTTAGAAATAAATAAATAAATAAAAGGCAGATTTTTCAGCTAGATAAATACAGTTATGTGCAGTACAGATATTCCTTTACACACCTCAGCAGCCTCCTTAAAAGTATCTCATATGCTGATACATGTTATATTCAGTTCGGTTAACACACCAGATTCTGACAAACTGCAAAGCAACTGAAGACAGTGTAGCAAAAGGTTGACAGTTTAGATTGCAGAGATTGCCTTAAATACTAGGTGGAGGCAATATCATTTTAACCTCAGACTGACCGAGCAACTGTATCAAGCAAAAGGACATAAAAAAACTTTAATCAATAGAAAGATGTCATGATCACATAGAAAAAGAAAAATGATTGTAAGTCATAGTGATGGATTTTTTTCCGCACAATAAGCTTCTCCTCCCGCACTGCGAAAGAATCACACAGAGCAAGGATGGAGGAGAAGCAGCAGCAGCAGGAGGGAGGGAGGTGCCAAAACACCTTTCCTTCTGAAACAACAATTGCCTTGAACAATAAGCACACCAGCTCAGTGAGAAAATCTTTGAATGCAGTATGTTCACGATCAAGGACAACAATCTTTTCAGTAATTATCATAAACGTAATTGTGCAAACCTAACACGTCCTTCAGGAAGCAGAATGAAAAGTACACAACTTTTCATATTAGCCAACTCTAATCCTTCACAATCTGAATGCTCATCTTTGATGCAATGGAAACAGCTATGAACCAAAGGCTACATGATATACCAACAAACAAAACCTTTTCAGTTCTCTCATGGAGGAAAGTAAGAAGAATGTTAATTATACATTTCAAACTCTCTGCTGCTGCTATAAAAGTGGTACCTGATCAAAACTTGCTGTTTGATTAGTTTTTAAACACACACACACACACACACACACACACACACACACACACACACAGAGGGAGGCAATGCCCACTTCCATTGCCACCAGTGCCTGCTGTTACTATTTAATAAGTATTCAGCAATACTTGGGTTACCTTGGTAGCCTTACAGCTCTTCACTTGGAAATATCTTTCATCAAGTGCTGAGACAGGCATAGGCTTCTCCGTGGCAGCCCCCAAGGTGTTGAACTCTTTTTCCTCAGAAGCGCATTTGTCACCTTCATTATATCGCTTCTAGGGATGCACATGAAGTGTATGTTTTTAGGACCCACCTCATATTTATGATTGTCAGTTATTTTAAGTTGTTTTGATATTGTGCTTTAATGCTGTAACCTCCCCTGCAATCTAAGAGTGAAGGGTGGGTAATATATTTTTGCCGTTGTTGTTGCTGATGTTGGATATTATGTATATGGGTTGGCTTAAGATTTCTGTCCTCGTACAGAGGGAGGGGAAGGAAGGAAGGAAGGAAAGAAGGAAGGCAGGCAGGCAGGCATAGTCTTGCTATGCCCTACCCAATGGGCTGAATTGATTTAAATAGGCACAGTGAGAGAATGGCAAACCATAAGTGTAATGCAAGTAACTGGAGTAAACTTAAGGCCTCAATAAGAAATAAAGGGTTGACAGGGGTCGCAGAAGGATAGTGCAGAAAGGACAACCACATCTACCTTTATGTTTCAGAGTAGCAATGGATGAATGTTTATTTCCTCTTCTCTGGTAGAAGCCATCTTTTAAAAGAAAAACACACACAACAAAGAGTTCTCCTTTCACAAAAGTTTTCTCTCTATCCTCTTCAGAAATCACAGATTCATAAACTGTATTCATAAATTACAGGTAGGAACCTTAGAGTTAACAATTGCCCTCAAGGAGGAAGCTAATAGTACATATATAATTATTAATAACTGTAATTATCAATCTTGTATTACATCTACTAAGCACAATGTCCTAGCTTTACATATTATACTGCTTGCAGGAGGCAAAAAACCCCACTCTGCTATATATGAAGACATCTCAACTTATCTTTTAGGTTTGGCCAAGTTGCCAATCAATTTATTTTAATACTTAAAGAATGAGTGGATGTATGATGGAGATGGCAATTAGAAACCAGTTCCTAAAACCCTTGCTTATTTCAGTAATCCTCCTGAAAGAAGCATGGATTAATAAATTAAATGTGAGAAACACCTTAATTCATCTATAAGGAATAATAGCAAAAGGCAAGGAGGAAGCATCCACAAAAGCTACACAGTATCTAAAACAAAGCAGACATCTACAGCATGAGAATACCAGGTCATTAATGCATGCATAATAGTAAGGTCTTATCCGGTGCTGGAATGAGCATATGACATAGGGACTTCTTTTCATTTGAAAGGACCAAGCTCATGCTTGGGAAAAGCTGCAAAGAAGGGATTCTGAATTACTGTCTGCTCACTTGGGGGTGATTTATACTCACCCCAGACAACCAGATGAGTGATTATTTTTGCAAGCCCGTGGCTGTGATAGTAAATATAATCTTCCTTATTTTCAACAAAAAGCAGAATTGGACAAGTTCAGTTGTGAATATAATTGGACAAACTGGATATGCCTTTCTCAATCTAGGCTTTCAAGTTCAGAGTTGATGGATACTGTTCTGGTTGCAGTTGACATCTTCTTGATGAAGATCCTTTTATTTGAAACAGATACTTGCTTTTAAAAAAGCCCTGTCTTGTCAAGCCTCTTTTCCCCTCTTACTCTCATTGCAATCTGTCTCAAACTTGGCTGGGAGGCTTATTGAGAATTTACTTTCTACACCGCCCTGGGCAGCCTTTCTTGTTCTCTTCTATTTCTCTATTGCTTCTTTTAATTACTGTTGCTCCTGAAACCTGTTGGCTATTTTGCAGTATGGTAGCACTGCAGAGAGCTTGCTGGGGAGACCATGCATTAAAAAGGGACTCAAAAATAACTTAAACAAGGTTTTAATTACAAAAACAAAGGCTCCTTTTACACTAAATACATTAACAAACAAACATGACCCAACCACCAACCCATCCCCCAGGGTAATGGGAGAGCTAGGTGCTGCTCCTTATATACTACACCCAATTGCTGACACAGCTTAATCAATACAACTCAGTAGCACCTGCTATGTTTCACAGCTGTAAAGCTGGGTCTCGTGATTTTGCTCTGGCCCTTTCTCTGGCCCCTTAAAGACATACACATCAGGTGGAACAATGATGAACCTTTACATTTAAAGAAACCATTGTCCTGTGTAAAACAAATATACTCAATTTTCTGGCTGCACTGATTGACAAAGCTGTTAGAGGTAAATGGGAGAGAAGGTTACAGGTGGTTGGTTTTTTTTTTTTTTTAAAGTAATTAAAAAGTTCTGAAAATAATGCACAGCATCTGGGACCTATTTGAGTTTTGACAATTCATTTCTACAGAATGATAGTACCCACGTGTTCTCAATACAGGAATAAACATACGCTGACAGCGATAAACTGAGAATAACTTCCAAAAGTGGTTGCCAAATGATGTTTAAACATTACTGATATTAGATTATTCTGACACTCTCAACCTAGGTACATTTATTTTGATATATTCAAAATGCATGAGACTTAGTTTTCAGGTCACACCCAATTATTGTGCCTATAATCTGAATTTTTAATTGGCATAACCTTTCCTGGATCTGATGGTGAAGGGAAAGTAATAAATTTACTACCACTACTTCTTCTAAATCTTCTAAATTCTTCTAAAGTTATAAAGTTCCTTTCATCTACTAAAGAAAATCTCAAGCTATTAACAAACCTCATTTATGAGCAAGATGATTTGTCTCTAACAGAGTAATCACAAGTGGGGCCATGGAGTAGTAAAGCAAGGGATCCACTGCTGCACTCCAAGCCTTGCAGGCCTGACCCTTCCAGGGCAGAAAGTTGTTTCTTTATTTTTGCTATGCTAGCTCCATACTGGCCTTGGATCCCCACCGTCAAAGCAGCCAGTTCCAAAACTGAGCAGGAGCATATGTTCATGAAGGGGAACAAACTCAGACTCCCTTTTGCAAACAACCTTCACAAGAATTCATGTCAGGAATGTATTTAAATAAAGTGGGAAATGTCGTAGGCAGACAGGAAGACATTGTGAGTGTGGTCAGAAAGGGTTTCTGTGGTGGTGGTAGGGAGTGGCAATGCTGAGCTACTGGCTGGTGTTTTGCTGCCACTGAGCAGGAGGCAAAGGAGGCAGGGGGAAATTTCTGTGCCAGGTGCACTGGCAGAACCAATCTGGCATGCCCACCAGTGTGCTGGAAGCACCACAATGCATCTCCTACCTTGCCACCCTCCTCCTTGGTAAGTGGGGGTGGCACACCAGCTGAATGAGGGCAGAAGGCATGGCCTCCTGTTTTCCACCCCATTACTGCCAGTCAATCAATATGTTTAGAATCAACTGTGAAAATGGCTATTGTCTCCGATGGTTGGATTGAAAGGAATTGCAATCCAACCATAAATTCCAAGTGTGGCAATAGGTTGGATCATCCAAAGCAGATGCTGAAACAGTAATATGGAGGCCTACCTATTTTCAGATATAGTCAATATCAGGAACAAAGTTGTCCCTCCCCTGACAAACATCCTTACACAGCTTAAGCAACCAGTGGTGACTTCACTCTGAAAATTAATCCACTAAGGAAAATGTAGCAAAGCATGCAATATAAAAAAGCTTTTGTGCTGATTTGTTTCTTGTTTCCCATCAACAGTTCACACAGCTGAGCCATGGCAAACAGCAAAGCAGCAGGCATGCCCAGGAACTGGATATTGCACAAGGCACAAACCATGCAAACACAGACAACCCTGCCTCGTTCCCGATGGAAGGTTTTGCCCATGTAGCACCTTCCAGCTTTTTTCTTCTTGGTGGTACAATCACAGTTCTCATCTGGCTGCTGATCAACTAGTTAATTTTGATAATGGCATAAAGTTGCTGCAGTATATTGCAGTTTCTCAGATCCTTTTGCCATGATAAGAATGTTGCCCATAACAGCAAAGGACACTAAATGTGCTTTGCTGTTTACTGTATTCGGTAATGACTTGAAAATGTGGGCTATTGCTCTATTGAATTGCTACTTTTTCAGCTGGAAAGCAAGCAGTTATTTACTTTAAGCTCAGGCTTATAATAGTTTTGTTTTGCTGTGTCTATAGTAGTGGTTAAGATTTTCATTTAATGTGTGAATTAATTCTGTCCTGTTGTGTTCAGAACATTTTAACAACAACTTCTTCTGTTTCAGCCTCTCCACACTTTGCTTCCAATGTTTGCAGAAAAGGTCTTTGGGGAGTTGAGCTTCCTCTGCCCAGTGCTTTTTCTTGTCTGAAGTGAAGACAATTATTCTGCCCCTGAGGACTTAAGGGTTTCTTGGAGCATTTCTAGTGCTACCTCTCCATTGTTATTAATTTGCAGGAACTCATTTTATTCCCATTTGTTTGACACCTTTGAAAGGTGACTGTCCCAGAAGAAACTTGTGAAGTTGCCACAAGCTAGCTGTTGGTCTCAGGGCAGCTTTCGATGGTAGGAAAGAAACAGAACCAAAATACAGGAATAATTTCATACTTTTTCAACTTTCAATGCACAACATCACAGGGATGTACAGGCTCACACATACACAAGAATTAGCTTGGAATTAATTGTTAGAGTGTAGGAATAGCAGCTATGGACAATAATGGCAGCCCAGGGCATAGGAAGAGAGGCCACAACTGTAGATAACCAAACAGCAACAAGAATAGCTGGAATAAATGAGCTAACTATGCCCTCCCTCTGTGAATTTAGACTGACCAATTTTTTGGACTTATTAAGCTCATGAAAGGAATGAATACCACATGCATATCCTACACCACAGTCTCCCAATGGTTCTTCCATATGATATGTTCAGAAAGGACATCTAGGAATAATTCACTTCAAGTTAGGGATGGGAGAATCAGTCAATTCCATTTTCTCTCAGTTTCTCATTTTTCCAGTCTTAAATTCAGCACTCCACATCAGAGCAACACGTTTGGCACCTTGGCTGCAGGAGTTGCTAGGAGGAGGAATACAAGACGCCATTCATTCGTTTAAGGGACTCCACTCTGGATTTGTGTAGGGTTTACTCCTTAGCCCTCTCTTCTCCTGAAGGTCTCCCACAAGGCAGTGGAAGTTTAGGATCAGAGTTTTTATTCTCATCAATGGGCTACCTACCTGAGTTGACAAGCCCCATCTGCCCCTCACTTCCTTCTACAGCATGTGCAGAAACCACCTTATTGACAGTTGGACCCACTATTGGTCTCATGCACTGAAAGTGCTGGAGCTTGTCTTTGCATGCAGGGAAAGCCACTAACTCACCAAGGCTTTGAGACCCATCAGCTACCTTCACCTGGTTTAGCCAGCCAGTTGAAGCCATTTCCCAGGGTATGGCTGCTGTCACATGGTGTCAGCTTCTAGGAGCCACAGATGAGAGATGAGTGCAGGGTGGAGACCTAATATGGACAGACTACCCCAGAAGCAGCATGATGGTCAGTGAAAGCACACTCTTCATGAGGTATCCTAAGCCACACTTCAGGGCAACAGATGTAACTTATAGAGTAGGTACACGGTATATGAACAGCCAAGGCACAATCCTGTGGCAATTTCTCCAGAGGGGAATGGAGCTTTTGCAATAGCTCAGTAATCTCCTCTGCCTTCAGAATCAGCGATGTAAGTGAATGTACTTTATCCTCCTAAATAAGAGGCTGCTATTGTTGAAGGAAGTATGTCACACATGCTTCTCACAATAATTGGCACTTTTATAGATCCATTGCTTTAAGTCTCTTTATTCAAAATAAAAAGAAGACACAACAGCAATAGCTAACGAGCATACAATTGTGCACATTATGGCTCTTAAACTGGCTAGTTGATATATAATTAGACTACAGCAAATATATGTCGGCAATAAACAAGAGCGAGCCACAGTTTGGCAACAGATCTTCTTGATAGTATACTGTGGGAGGGGAAAGGACAATGATTTAAAGACATTTGTTATTTCCTGAATTGAACAACTGTAAATCTCTTGAGAGAATTAAGAACAGAGCAGCATAGACCATTCCTTAGTTATGCTCTTCAAAGAATTATGCAAAACCAGTCAGTTTCCATTCAAACTGCTTTCTGCTATTAGGATTATTTCATCAATTGGCAGATCAGGGACCAAAAACCACTATGATTCAGATACAGCAGGCCTGCACAACTGCTGGCCCCTGAAGCCCAACACAGATTGGCCACCAGGAAGCAGTAGAAAGCTTGATGGGGCAGCAGCATTCATTTGACCTCCTGGCAGCTGAGACACTGCTACTTACCACAGTGGCGTAGCGTGGGTTGTCAGCACCCGGGGCAAGGCAAGTAATTTGCGCCCCCTAACCCGTGGATTTGCGCCCCCTAACCCTAACCCCCAGATGTTGCGGCCGGTGCGGCCGGCCCCCCCTGCACCCCCCACGCTACACCACTGCCACAAAGTAGTGCGAGGCTTAATCACATGGCGGGGAAGAAGGCAGCAACTGGGTCCCGGGGGCGTCTCTGATGTGACTTTACGGGCACCATTTGCAAGCGGGGAGCGGCACCCCATCCGCGCGAGCGCGCCCCCAGACGCAGGAGCCGCGCAGGCAGGGCTGGGGGCTGAGGCGCCAATGGAGGGGAGATGAAGGGCCTGCGAAGCCCTCGAGCACCAGAGAGCTGCTCCTGGTTTCGCGGGGGGGGGGGGGGCTCGGCCGGGGGCGGCAGCCCTTTTGTCCGCAGGATGGCAGCGGCGCCACCGGCCAGCCCCATTACCGGCCCGGCCAGCCTCCCGGGGCGCCAGGGCTCCGCCGCAACTAACACCTTCCCTCCAAAACTGGGCTGGTCGGATGTAGTTCTCTCCTGCGCTCAGCTCTGCGCTGGGCGGCCGCTGCATTTTCCCTCCCCCAGATAGTCCCTCCCTCGCTCTCTCTCCGCTCCGCAATGCACGCCTGGCACCCTCCCCCTCCACAGTGGGCGGCGACCCGGCAGCTCGGATCAGATTCGCACAGCCAGCACTGTGAGAGAGAGAGTGAGCCAGGACCAGGTAGGGGCAGAGAGCTCCGAGTGCGCCCCCAAAAATGTTGCGCCCGGTGCGGCTGGCACCCCTTGCACCCCCCACACTACGCCACTGACTTACCAGGAAGGAGAGGGGAGAGGCTGCAGGGGATTGGCCACAACTGCAACCAGGCATGTAAAGTGGCTTTCTTCTCTCACCCCCTGACCTCATTTACAGTTGCAGATAAACAGCAAGCAAATGTTCAGGAGGTTATTGAACTCCTGGTAGGCCAGCATTCATGACTGGTGATTGCACTGAATTTTGTGGTTTATAAAATCTAGTTTAGAAATGAACAGAAGGTAGATCAGGATCTACTGGTAGATCGCTGGCTGATTTGCAGAACATCCAGATTTCTGGATCCAATTATTCAGCAAGGACAAAGTAACTAATTTTCATTTAAATCTGGCTGGTGAAGTGAGGAAAGCTAACTAGAAGTCGACTTTCCTGTGGCTCCGAATGTGCTCAGAGGCACCCAGTTCTTTCATGCTACCTGTATGTCTTTTGCACCTGGCACTGGTTTCTAGATCTTGGGGTTCTAGCAGAAGTGGCTCATCAGGTGGTACAGAGCCACTATTTTAGCTTCCTGGCAGGTGGGGTGCTGTTGTTTACTGGGACGGAAAGAGGAGAGCAAGCAGGGAGTTTGGCACACTGCAGTCACAACTTCAGGATTGCAGAATTGGTTCTGTCAGTGCATTTGCACCTTGCCTCTCTCATCCTGTAAGCAACAACAGTCCATTTGGGAATCTAGTGTATGGCCCCACCCCACCTGTCTAGCCAATTCTGGGTTATATTTTTTAAAATGATGTACCGGTAGCTTTTTTTGGCTTTCATTTTTTGTTCTCTAGTTCATAATTCACTACTTTTCAGGTGATCCACCACACATTCTAGGCAATTAATTTATTAATTTGAGTAATTTATAGTCTTTCTTCATTTTTTACAACTTTGAGGGTAGTTTCCAGTAATCTTAAGAACAATATAAAAATGGAAAGGATAACAAACCCCAAATATCAATATAAAAATTAAAATGAGCAAGAATCAGAAGCACATGTTAACCCTGTAAACCCTGTTGAGTCAATAAGAAATCAGCAGCAGCATTAGTATCAGTGTTAGAAATAATAATAAATAGTCTGCATGTGCCACAACAGCTGATCATAAAATTATTGGTTGTGTTACACCAATGGAGGACATTGAACTCGGGCTTACTAGGACTTGGCTCTAGAAGTTAATGTTCTCAGTCTCATGACCTTTTCTTTTTCCCCAATGAAAGCTTTGTACTGAAAGATGTGTGGAAATAATAGAGAACAGTGTATTTAAAGTGCATTTCCCTCAAAGCTCTTTAATGGCCCCTTGTCTACATTTGAACTAATGAGGAAGAAATCCCAGGCCACAGAGTATAGGTTCTTGACAGGCATGAGTCTTAGCACATTTTTTCAAGGAAACTAATTATTATAATTTGAAATAGGTCATCCTAGGGGGATTCACTCTACACCCCTTAATGTTGAGAGACCAGCAAGCCTGTACCAATCTGCCCCACCTCAAACAATGTACACACACCTCAAACAATGTACACCCTGATTCTGACACTTGTGCCTGCCACACCCCTTGGAGTCTTTGTGTCAGTGCAGAAGAGTTCTATACAAATTTAGATTCATGCACATTGGAACAAGCAGGAACACAGCTCAGTGATCTGGGCATTATCTTCACATACATCAGAATCTTCTCAGTTGCGGGGCTGGAGTGGGGCTTATTGAAGAATGAGGGGGAAAACAATTATTTTGCCAAGGAAAAGCTTCACGATTCACTCTCTCTTTCTCACACAAGTGCACACTTCAAAACTAAAACACCATCAAATCCCCAGTTTGCCAGAATTTATACGCTCTGTGATATAACAACTGTATCCAGTTGCAAAACAGCCTAACAAATCTGTCCAGAATCCATTAATTAGCTGGAGGCAAGCAGACAGGCTGCTAAATAGCCAGCCACAACAGACATAAGTGATGTTCAATTTAATGTAATATATATATTATTGCAGTCAATACCAAAGAAATAAGCCAAAAGAATGCATGATGATCAGATCAGCTGACAACAACTGGGAGAGTGAACTCAGGGAGGGCTGGCACAATCAGTACGCTGAGTTAGGCAGCCATCTCAGGTGGTGGGTGATGAGAGACAAGAAGCACAGTGAGAGTTTGGAGGATAGAGCTGTGCACCCCACTTTGCTTGCCCTGCACCTCCTAAGCAGAGCTGTGTGCATCACATTGCCTGCTCTGGTCCTCCTATTGTCCTCAGGTGTGGTAGAAGATGCTGACTTATCATCAGGGTACCATTCAGTTGCCAGTCTGTCTGCTTCTGTATGCTGTTGAATATGAGAGGAGAAGTAGCAGTTGGTGTCTATACATTTTGCTAAAGGAGAATATAATTTTCAGGTGGGGTGGAAGGTTAGGCTACAGTTTGTTAGATAATAAAAGGAGGAGGTTATCAGTGAGGGTGAGTAGAGCAATTTTCTTGGCTCTTCCCTCTTCCCTTTTGGAAGGCAAGGAGCACCATTTAGTTCACCTCTGTTGCCTAAATGTATTGGGCCGGCCCTGGGTACTGGATTTCAGCCTTGGGAGGAAGCCCCACTGAATTCACTGAGATTAATTTCCAAGTTAGACATGCATGGGCCTGTGCTGTGAGACTGCAATCCTATGCACACTATTCTGAGAGTATTGAAAGCAGTGAGGTTTCTGAATGAGCTTGCATAGAACTATGTTGCAAGCATTTTTTCTACTGAGTTATGGTGTGTGAATGTTAGAATGCTATTGATATTGTTGTTTCTCTCTTCCACAGACAAAAGACAGAAAAATGCAATGGAGAATAATATCTGAAGAAGAAATGTTTTCCCCCAAACATTACAAAAGAAAGCAGGAAAAGAAAAAATTGTGGCCTTCATAACTCACCATTCTTCTTATTGAGTATGATAATGTAAAAGCAGAGGTGTTGTTACAGAACAACAGTCTAGCAAAGCAAAACAAACAGCTTGAAGTCATCACCTAGTATTTCATGATCACAGTTCTAATATCGCCTGCTATCATAATTCAAACAGAAAAGAAAATTCTTCCACAGTTCATGGAGCCTATGGTTCAAGCCAAGACAGCTTCCATGTGGCTCACCACACAATAAATTCGATCAGTCAAGAAGTTTAACCAGTCAAGCAAAAGAACTGTCACAGCAAGCAAGATGCTCTTTCAGGGGGAAAAAAATCTGGCGCAGCGCGTTCTTAAGCAGCAGGCCGGCCAGACTTCTGCATCAATCGCGCTGATTTCACAGCAGTTCCTTGGCTTTAGAAAACTTAGCCCTACAGAATGTTCCACATGTTGTTCTTCCATTCATCTTTTCAAGCAATAATATGTTTTTTTCAACCTCATGAAAACAGTCAATATGTCAACAAAGATCCTGGAAAATAACCTCTGCCTACCTGTTAATAGGCAGGCAACTGAGCTGTCACAAGCTGAGAGATCTGTGAGAATTGCAAGCAATCCAGCCCTAATATGAGTTTAACCAGCTTGCACTACTCATCTTATTGCAGGCCTAATGCCTCAATTTCTGCATTTTGATTGCAATTAATTACAAGGGCTTGGATTCATATTTTCCTTACATGAACAAAGTGAACATCACATTCATGAAACAGGGTTTTTCCACCTCCATCTTTCCTCTAAAGCCATGAAATCCTGCTCTACAGACTGTAAAACCCTTGGGAATGGTGTGTTGGTGGCAGGTAATAGGGGAGTTGACAGAGGTTTCTCTTCCTTGTGTAAATACAGGAGCATTTTAATATCCAAGTTAATGGATTCAAATTGATTTACTTCTTTTATGTCTGTGTGACAGAAGACTGGCTCAGCAGCTCTTCTTCATATGGAAGCCTAGGGAAACTGCATATGTCCCAAGTGCACGGCATGGGTCTGTGTCACAAATATACAGCACTCTTTACAAAAGTGAATGCAGACAGCTTGAAAATGCATGAGGAGGCTTGTGTAACAGTCTCAGTTCAACTCACGAACACCAACATTTTATTAATGCTCTTTCCAAAGCAACTTTGTGGGTATTTTTTCCGAGTCATCCAGATCAGGTGCACTTTCATTTAAACTCCCATTATGTGGGCAATTATTTGCTAGATAACTCTTATCTGGAATGGCCTTGGAATGATTCCTGCCAAACCCCCTGCCTGACCAGCAGATGATTAAAACCATGTGGAAGTCCTGACTCACGAAGAGCAGCGAGAGTATGGAAGAGCACTGCATGGTTGCCCAGGCAACAGGTTGCCTCCTCCTACTCTGTACAAAGGATGGGGAAGAAATTCAGGTCCATTCACATTTTAATATGAATTTACCTAAGTCACACTTCCTGAAACAATATGTGAACCAAAATGCAGCTATCCTTTGAAATTCAAGCTTCTTCAAATTTTGTGATGATTTTTTTCCAACCAAAAAAATGTTTCCAAAATATATATTAGGGAAAGTAACATAGAAAATGCATCTTATTAGGAAAATTGCTTGCAAAAGTGTGCCAAACCTGCATATAAAATATGTGTATTAGGAGAAACGAACAATTAAAATGGTTATATATGAAGACTTATTTAGAAAATGCAAACTGATGCAGAAATGTAGCAAATTGAAAGTAAGTTTGGGGAAAAGAGAAAGTGAGAGAAACTAGAATTGATAGATTCATCCGTCCTGACTCTAAACTAGAGTTTCCAAGCAATAAGGGTTCCAAGTGTTCAATAAACATTGTGTTATATGGTGCTTATAAAGGCGTCCCCACAACTGCAGTTTTGTCATTGTGCGTCATTGAATTTTTTTGTTACCTATCCTGAGATGTTCTGAAATGCTCTGGATGTTTTTGTTTGTTAAAACAGAGCAACAAAGGATTTTTAAAAAGCTTAAATGAAGCTTTCAACTTAAAAAGAAAAAAAATATATACTCTGATGCTGAGCCTTAACAAAAAAACATTCCAAAGCTCTTCAGTGCTCTTCAGGCAACATTTTGGACAGCCTCACTTCTTGCAAAACCCATGAGAAATGGGATATATGAAAACATGCAGTTATTCATTCTCTCTCTCTCTCTCTCTCTCTCTGTGTGTGTGTGTACACACACACACACACACAGAGAGAGAGAGAGAGAGAGAGAGAGAGAGAGAGAGAGACCAAGTGCTTTGTGGGTTTGTGGTGTCCCTGATCTGACTTGTGGGGTAACTGACATCTTGCTTTCATTTCAGAGAGGAGAAAGACCTCTAAATCATCTCGTTCCACCTCATTATTTGCTTCCCACAAGGAGACCCAACACAACCCCTAGTAGATATTGCTATCATGGCTGATGCTGATGAAAGACCTATCATCCACATTTTTTTTAATAATCCTCTTTAATAAAAAACAAAAACAAAGCTAGTGATCACGACCACTTTCTCTGGTACTATAATGAAAACCCAACTTTCCCATTAAAATCAATATGGTATTTATAAACATCTAGCCTTACTCTGACTGGTAGCAGCTCCCAAGGTCCCACAAAAAGAGTGGTCCTAGCTTTGCTCTCTGATCCTTCTTTTAATTGGAAGTGTCCTGGATTGAACCCTGGGATTATATGCATGCAAAGCATGTACTCTAACACTGAATTATGAGACTTCACTCTTTATTTACTGAACTTGTTTATTGTTTAAGGTTTCCATGTTCTGCCTTGTTCACTTATGGCAGATTGAGAAAATTTTAAAACGTTTCAGGTCCTGAAATATCTCAATTGTCATTCAGAAAAAAATATATGAAATCTATAGAGTACATAGATTTGAATATTTGATACAATGCTTATTGAGATTCCTGGTTGGGAATTGTGGGACTGAGCTGGATATCCAGTGGTGGAAATGGTTTTGTTCTCCACCCCACCCCAATGACATACCACTGTACCACTGTCCATCATTCCACCCGGACACTGAGGTCCAGCGCCAAGGGCCTTCTGGTGGTTCCCTCACTGCCAGAAGTCAAGTTACAGGGAACCAGGCAGAGGGCCTTCTCAGTAATGGCACCTGCCCTGTGAAACACCCTCCCACCAGATGTCAAAGAGAACAACTACTACCAGAATTTTAGAAGACATCTGAAGGCAGCCCTGTTTGTTTAGGGAAGCTTTTAATGTTTGATGCATTACTGTATTTTAATATTTGTTGGAAGCTGCCCAGAGTGGCTGGGGAAGCCCAGCCAGATGGGCGGGGTATAAATAAATTATTATTATTATTATTATTATTATTATTATTATTATTATTATTACAGGAGCAATGTGAAGTGTATATGCAAAATAACCAGATATGCCAATGTACAGTACTAATTTTGCATTCTCAACACATCAGTTAAACAAAACTCAGATGCTGTGGTTCAGAACTTCAGTTAACATTGCAGAGTATAGTTTGGTTTGGGATACAAAATAGATGATTGCAAAGTACATAGCTCTCAGCATTTTGCACTTCACATTTTGCCAGGTATGCAAAGCCTGTGGGAACTTTTTTTTTTTAAAAAAGGGGATGTAGGAGGTAATGTATGAATCAGTCCCAAGACCGAGGCTGAGGTTGAAAAACTGGCAGGAGTCTATTACTGGACATTAAAAAGTTAGCTTTCTAAGATTTACTGTTGCATAGGAGTACAGCACTGTAATAAAAATACGGTTGCTAATTAATCATTGCATGACTCAATGGTCCGCTGCTCCTGTGCCTTGCCATTTCTTAACAACATGACTTGATCTCTTTGGGCCTCGTTACTCAAGGATAAGTCATTGAAGTGAATAAAAATGTTGTATAACCAAGGCCAGCTGGGTAATGTAACTAGCTGTATGATTTTGTTCAGGAAAAAACTAAGAGGCTGTATCCATGAAATTATAACACAGGCCTTATTAGCCACTGTATATAGTGATTGTGGATTCAGGTGTGTGAAATCTAAATGTGTTTTCCTCTGTGTGTTCCTTACCTTTCAAATAAAAGCTGCAGGATCTATTCATCTCGCTTTTGTCACATTATCTATTAAAGTTTTAACACTGGCCTTATTAAAAATGTCACTCTGACCCATTAGAATATCCAAAGCAGTCAAAGTCTGTGTAGTAGCAGTGTTTCTGCCAAAGTTGATCATTTTTCTCAACTCCTGCCCACATTAATGTACCAAATACATTAAAAGGCAAAGTTTGGAGCTATAGTAACTAAACCACTTTCTCCCATTACAGCTTTGTTCTGAGCAGGCCTTCAGGCCTTCAGCCCTTTGATTGAAGTCCCTTTTCTCCCTTACGCCAATATGGGGTACCCCATGGATCCAAATGATCCAGGTTTTTTTATGTTCGCCTTGTGACTCAGGTCACCTTTGTATATAGTTGGGAAACAGATCTTTATAATCCCTCATGCAAATGGACCATGCAGAAGATGGAAGGTCTCAAAGTCCCTTTCATGTAATGCTCAGATGTGGCACTTGTGGCCTTCAGACGTTGTTCAACTCCAACCTTTATCAGCCCCAGTCAGAATAGACAGTAATCAAAGATTGTGGGAGGTATAGTCCAAGAACACCAAGGACCACAATTTCTCCATACTTGTGGGACAAAGAGGTGACAAGAGTCCCTTCCCCAAGTTCAGTTGGGGGGGGGAGTACTGCTAACATGTTGCTGCTGTTGTTTCCAGGGTCCGAATTCCAGAGATTGTCAGGGAGGAAGCAATAAGGCGCTTTGTTTCCTTAAATGCTAAGTCACATTTAAATTTAACACAAGTAGGCTACTGAGACTTTAGCCAAGCAATTTTTTCACCTCCCTAGCCTCTAAAGTTAATTTTCCACCTCCTGCACTATAACTTCTTTGCTTATTTTTTTAAATTTGCATACTGCTCTATATCCATAGATCTCAGAACAGTTCACAGCATAAAAATCTTACAAAGTCATAGGATATGTGACTTGAGGGAGCTGGAACTGGTTAATGGGCATGACAAGTTCTTTCACTACGGATTATCTGTTGAGAGTGTCTTAACAGATGATTGCCAGCTGTTTCGAATGCTATAGATCACTGAGCACCTTAGTTTTTTATCACGCTTTTGAAATGTTAATACAATTTTGTTGTTGTTTTTTTGTTATCTTTGCTGTGTTAAATGTGCATTCTGTACTTGACTTCCTTTGTAATGTTTTATTTTATGCTAATATTTTAGTTTTCTGTTAATTATAATGCTTTGGAATGTATACCTTATCTTTGACTTTCTTCTGTAATGTTTTATTCTGGATTGTTTTATTTGATGTTTTAATGTAAACTGCTTTGATATTTTTTTTCTTAAAAAAATTAAGTGGTATAGAAATGAAATGAACAAAAATAATACTGTACTAAAAATGCCATGTCCTCCTAGCCAAACCATGATCCTAAAAACCATCCCATTGGCTCAGTATTCTTTCTTTGCTCTGCTCTGTCAGATCAAGATGTCATTCTTATTATGGACAAGTAGAGATATGAAAACAATCTTAATATAAATGTTAGCTTTCAACCAAGTATCAAAATAACATCACGTAATCTGTTTTGCCTTCTGTTGCCTCGTTTACACTTTGCAGGGTGTTAAAAGCTGGAGAGGTACAGAATTAGCCATGGGTGCTAGTAAAGGTATACTTATTTCTGGTGCCATTAAATGTCCTCTATTCTTTTCAATTATGCATTGGGATACAATTTTCACTGGAACTGATCCGCCACAGATGCTGGATTTCAGTACGCCTATTACTGCTGTTACTATATTTATCCACTAAGTGGGAAGGCTAATGTTTTCCAGATGTGACTGCCATTTTATAAGTCAAAAATAGATATTACATCTGTCTGCTGTCTTTTCCTTGCATAACATGGGCTCAACATATCTATTAGCTTAGGTATTCTGTTACACAGTTTCAGATATTTAACCACAGCTGGCCCAATACATTTTGCTGCCTAAGGAAAAAGGCAAAGCATAAGGCAATCAGATTGGCAGCTAAATATTGCTTAAATACTGGCAATGGGACAGGTTCCTCTGCCACACCAGGTGGGAGAAGACTAGTTTAGGGATCGCTAGCTTTGGGGTCTCAAGGACATTGGTGTGGAGATGAATTACTACAGCTGCTCTGTCATCCAGTATCTTCTGCCTGAAACAGTCACCTCAATCTGCAAATGGCCTGCCTTTTCTTAAACAAAGTCTAGGAAGAAGCCACCAAACTTTCTGTAATCAAATCTAGACCCCCCCCCACCCTATTTGAACTGTCTATGTTTATGCTTTCTGGTCAGTCTTGGTAGCCAATAGTTATTTTCTGCTCTTCAGATGGGAAGTCAACTCCTGCCATGTTACTCTAGCAGTGTTATGTGCATTTTCAAAGCCAATTTTGGTTTCAGCAGACTGAACAATGTTATTGTGCATTAACGAACATATGACATATTTTAAAACATTTCATTCCCCCCCTTCCAACTTTTAAGAACCATCTCTTTCTCCCAGGCATAGATTTGAAATTTTCATTAAAATCTCAAAACATATAATAGCAAAGACTGACCAACTGTACAAACAGGAATATATAACACTTAGCCACTTCTTGATTATTTTTAGGTAAAGAGGAACAAGAGTCAAAATCCTGCCCCTCTCACTTCATGAGGGTTCATGGAGAAAAGTGAATTTCATTTACTTCTTTCAGAAATACCACTGGATTTAGTTGCCTTTAATTTGGAAACCAAAATACATATAGAAACAGCTCATAATTTTAATAATACACCCATTGTGACACAAGGTTTATTATGGCATACTCCTAATATATATAAAAGTAAAAAAAGGGAAGATCTCCATATTAAATTCCTTATTATCATTGAATCCTGGATGATTTGGAAGTGGGCAGGGAATATGTATGTATTTCTGAAAATGACACAAGATGGACTTCCTTTTTATCCTCCTCAGTGTTTTCCTGAATTCTAGGCAACATGAAGTTTTGAGTACAGCAAGAGGGTTGTTGTTGGTTTTTTTTGAGCTGCTCTTCCATTAGCTTTCTTTCCAAACAATAGAAGCTTTCAACAGAGCTCTTATCATTCCTCATCTTTAGATAACCTCTTCTCTACCTCCATCTCAATGCAATTTCTATCCATCCCCAGGATTCGTACAGAATTATTATAATCTTCAAATCAAATCAACTTGAGGAAAAGACAGTCTTACGCTATATTATGTATACAAGGCCCATTATTGCTTTGAGTGCATGATTAAAGAAAAACAATTGCAGAAATACGCACGCTCCCTTGCACTTTCTTTCATTAGTACAAAGGTTGCAACTCTGCCTCCTCTTCAAGGAAGCTTCCAGGAGGAAGAAAACATGTGCCCATTCCTCACTGTTGCAACCTCAATAGCTTTTTGACATAATTCCATTGTAAGTTTCCTTTTAGATCACATAAGCAGCTCTGTTCAGGCAAGACTGGACTTGACCTTGATTTGGCAAAGTACATGCAAGCCAAGTTTCCCCAACTAGATTTGGACAAGTCTCTCTCTCTCTCTCTCTCTCTCTCTCTCTCTCTCTCTCTCTCTCTCTCTCCTTCAGTTCCCCAAGTGTCAGATGGGAATTTGGATGGATCCATCTATTTGTGCTTCAATGTCACTTTCACAGGTATTCATTCATAATTCCAACCCATTCAATTTCCACATCACCCTCGTTTAACAAAACAAAAAACCATGCAAATGTGCATTTCGTTTGGAGGATTTTGTCATAAAAGATGCATTTTGGTAATAAATCTTATCCTAAAATATTCATTCCATATGCATTCTGGTGTGTGTGTGTGTGTGTGTGTGTGTGTGTGTGTGTACGCTGAGAACTGTACTGCAAATTTCAGAGAAGTGAGAAACCAAGAGATAACTGCTTTTGGATCCACATGTTAGTCCCATAACTTTAGATCAGGCCAGTTCACTTGGAAATGGAGACTGGATGAAACCCTGACACATACTTGCATGAGAACAGCAATCCAATCCACCCTGAGGCTCTGCAGGGTGACTTGTCTACCACCACATCCACAGCCTGGCCACTAATGGCAGCGATGAAAGTTGAGTGGTCAAGCAGACTGGGCCCAATCCCTGCACCAGCTCCAGTCTGGTGCCATAATCAGGCCTGGATTAGGGTCTACATTGGCTGGAACTGGCTGTGAGAGTTGCTTGTGATCCAGTGGATACTGTGCAGTCTCCATCTTACTCCACCCTCAGAATGCCCCAATTTGGGGGGGCTTTCACCAGGCTTTACCAGTGTGGGCTGCCAGTGGCCAGAAGAGGTGATTTGCATCAGTGCCAATTTTACTCTATGGCTGGCAGGATGATGACTGAGCTGACAGAGGGATGCCTTCACTCAATCCACCCATTCCCAGCCTGGTATAATGTGTGTGTGTGCCTCAGGCAGGGGAATGATTTTGCAGGGTTAGAAAGATGAATACAAGTGACAAAGCTGTTTGTAGAAGGACAATAAGCCACGTTCTTTACACTTTCATGCAGTCTTTATTGCCCATAGTCAAACACTGCCACTATCAACTTTTTACATAGTAAATTATAATTTTTCATGATTCTAGACCTCCTTGTTATTTGTAACAATCTGCTTATATCATGATTAGTGTGAAATATTTATGGAGTGATATACAGAAATCTATTATTCCTCCAACCAATGAGTCCACGATAACTATTTTTATACCTATTACTATACTTGGTGCATTTCTCCAATTAACACACTTGTAAATATGTGATTGTTCCCTTTGGCATCAAAAGTAATAGATATTCTTTGTATCCCAATTAAAGTGTAAACATCCTTTGCAGACAGGGATGGATGAATCTATCTATTTCCAGTCTGTGACATTTCCAAGTCTTTTCATCCATGATTTCATTCTGTTCTGCTTCTGCATCAATACAATATTTTTATTTAGAAAAATCCCCTCAAAACATGTATTTGAGTATATATTTAAATATCCCTTTTCTCTCAAAATACATATATATTGATACATTTACAGAGAATTTCATCATAACATTATAAGAAGTGTGAAACCTGGTGTTCCAATATGTACATTATTCAAAGAGGTGGCAATTAGGTCATTTCATGTAGGAATTTGCAAATATTACATTCCTTTGTCTTCAATGCTTCCATGCAGAGTCCCCTTGACTCTCCCAGATATGATCGGTTCTACCAAAGCTGTCATTGCAGCCCCAGATGCTGGACACAATAACTTGGCATACTGGCAGTGGAATTGGTTGATGTACAAAAACCTGTATCCAATGCAGATTGGCTTATCTGAATGAGAATGTGATGCTGCACTAAAGGATATGCAATGCATTAAATAAGATCTATTGCTTTACATAAAACAATACTTGTCCTCTTGTACGTTGTCCCGTACTTAGGATGATGCTATGATCTTTGTTTAAAGATTACATTTTTTAAAAGAGAGAGATCTTACATCCTAACATTTTTGCGTTTGGGAAGTTATTTTTTGTTTTTAAGGGTTTGCTCACATATGTCATTGAAAATATTTATAAATGTCAAGGAACGAAGAAGAAAACATAATTCAAACTGAGTTCCTACATGAATTTAAAATGTTTGCTTTTTGTGGCAATACACAATACAACATTACTAGGCATATGGCATTGTAATAAGAACCATATGTCTTCACTGACTGGGGAACATATGGCAGAAGTTTAAAATAAGTAGGAATCTGAGGGGAAAGAAGGATGAGTCTTTTTTTCTATTTAAAAAAGGGAAATGAAAGGGAAATTGTTTGTAAAAAGAAATGTTGTTTTTGTAAAGAGTGATTAAGTAACAGCACATCTTTGGCTGAATCTAGCAGACACCTGGGCCAGATTTAACATTAGGTGTTATCAACAATCACTGTGGTGTATTGCTTAGAATGTTAGACTAGGTCCTGGTAGATCAGGGTTCAAATCTCTACTCGGCCTAAAAAGTTACAGGGTGACCTCAGGCCTGTCATTCACTCTCAGTCTACCTTACTTCTCAGGCTTGTTTTGAGGATTATTTTTTGGGGGGGAGTGGGTGAACTGATTGGAGGGACATAAATCCCTCCCCACTGCTCCCTGTCAATTCCTTTGATATTGTTTGTGTAAGGCTAAAATGAATGCCCTGGACTTTTAACTATAATTTTTAACTTTAGAATTTTTATTCTCTTTTATATTAATCTTCTCTGTACATGGATATATGATTGTTAAAGTACAGTCTCTTATTGTACAGACCATGTTTTCATAGTTCTTGTTGATACAATAATTTCTTGAGATCTCTATAAAATAAAATGACTTTTTGAAAAACTCACGTTGGGCTATTTTGAGTTACACTGTGATTAATGTATATTAAAAGTTCTATAAAAGGCCACGATATATATATATATATATATATATATATATATTAATGAGCAGAGCTGTTACTGAATGAAAATACCAATATTCTCATGGATATCATGTCACTGGGCACTTCAGGTGAGACCAAAAGTAGCCAAAGTGCTGCCCTCCAAATCTGTAGAACTATTACTAGGATCAGGATGGCAAATGACCAGAAATGTTGGGAATGGTGATCTAACAACATCTTAAGGGCACCACATTGGTGACCCCTTTTCTAGAGTGTCCAGAACAACCTGGAGTTGTGGCAGTTGTGGCAGTGCTGGAACACAATGGAGTCAGCATTGCTAATACATTCATCCAAGTACTCCTGCTTAACCAGGTTGTGAAGTGGCCAGAAAGATGCCAACAGTGACAGTACTGTACAGTGAAAATCTGCACATCCCAGTATTTTGTACAATTACTTTCCTAAAAACACTTCCCTGTTAATTCCCCTTGGCAATGGCTGATTGGAGGAGTAGCCAGAAGGCAGTACAATCCAGACCATATGACATTCTGGCTGAAAACACTGACTAGATTGAGGAAGGATAAAGGGGAGAACATTGCAGTGGAACAGTTCCATACCATTCCCTCTCCATTATTCTGTACCATATTGTACACCTGCCTCTGTATGAAGAAAAGGAAGGTAATTGGTTAACTAGGGTTTATATTGCCAATCCCTGTTTCTAGCAAAGGAAGAGCAGGGGGGATAGAATTACAATGGTTTGATCAGCTAAAGAAGCTAGGATATAGACAGGTTTGCTTTTCTGTGACATACTTAATACAGCTTCTGCTGAAATTCCACATGTAATACATTGCCCTGTGCTGTGAGGTGGCGGGTTGCTTTTGATCAGTCACACTGGATTACATTACACATCAGCAGAATGAATGCCATCAGTCCAGTCACATCACATTAGAAAACGACATATCATTGTGGAAAGTAAAGAAATGGAGGAGGAGGAGGAGGAGGAGGAGGACAGAATGTTAGAGGTTATAGTTAAGGAGGACTTCACTTTCATATCTAACAAGGTCTCTTGTAGGATAGCAAAAATTATTTATAATGGAGAAAACAAATCTGTTAATGAGAAAATAGATAAAAATGTACATCGGAGTTGCTTGCCAATGGCAGTTTGTTGCTGCCACCCCCTGTTGATTGACTGAGATCCTATCTGGACTCAACTTCCAAGGGGAGTTGGGGCTATATCAGTGCCTGGGCTAATGCCAGTGGCAGCCCCGCTGGTCACAGCAATCCCAAAGGGGATGACACCCAAGAGTATGTCCCCTTTTGTGGGTCTGCTTCACGGGAAAGGGAAGGGCCAAGGCTATACCATTAACATCTGGAGACAAAGGGTATTGGTTGTGTTTCTTTGTTTTTTTCATTCTCTGATAGGGATGGTCCTTACATAATTATAAATCTGCCACCGTTGTTTTACATTTGAATTTTTGGGAGAGAGGGAAAGATATGCCTGGGATGGGATCAGCTGGGAGAGTGGGGGTAATTGCAGTGGGTTAGGGATGAATAGCAGAGCTATGATGGCAATTAATGCCTCCTTGCAAGAGCATGTGGTTCCTGCCTGCTTAAAGGAGACAGTGGTCAGACCACACGTTAAAAAACTCTCAGTGGATTTGGAAAATCAAGTAAATACCAAATGATTTATTTTAATTTCCCCTTCTGGTGCAAGGATGATTGATTGGATGGTTGTGGTGCAGATCCAGACCCTCTTGGGTAAAACTAATTTTATAAATGCACTATTAGGGTCTAGGCTCTGTTTTGTCATGGAAACTGCTTTGGTCACTATGTATGATGACTTCTGTTGGGCAGGAGTAGGGAATGTGTCCCTGTTAATTCCCCTTGATCTCTCAGTGGCTTTTGATACCATCAAAAGGTTTTTATTGTTTTATTGTTTTTATTGGTTGTGTGATTATTGAAATTGCTTTTAGTATTTCTGTTGTGTTTTTATATCAGTTTGAGTCATGTGTATGGATAAAGCAAAATAATAATAATAATAATAATAATAATAATAATAATAATAATAATAATGCATTTTTTGCAATGTTGACATAATGTCATCCTCATCAATATCTCAATATCTTTCCACCAGTGGCAATATTTTCAAATTAAATATTGTATATTTTTAAAGATCCGGATAGGAGTCCTTTACTGTGGCTTCTCACAAACAACTTGATTTTAATTTTCCAATATGATGCATTGCCCTATGCTGTGTTATGGCAGGTTGCATCTGATCAGTCACACTGGATTACATTGCACATCAAAGAAAGTGTTATCATTCCAGTCACATCACATTAGAAAAGACATGTCATGTTGGCAATTTGAATTGGAGTCTTTTGAAGGGTAATTTTCAAGTGCAAGATTAAAATACTGATCCTAATCAAAGGTCAGCAAGTAAGTATGCTTCAGCTATTGACTACAATATTTTGTGGGGAACATTTTATTTAAAAATGTTTTGAACATGACTGATTTAAGTAAACGCAATACAATGGAAGGTGGGAGATCAGGTGAGGAGCACAGAATTCAGGGGGCAGTCTTCAGAACATCAGTGTCAGTACCAAACCTGAAATCATCTACAAGCACACCTACGACTGACAGAGTTCGGGGAATGGAGTGAGACCTTTTTGTCAGAGGAAGAGTACACAGCTGAATTAATGGCATACACCGTAATCTTCCAGCATGTATACATACCCCGTCAAACATGTTTGCACTATCTGCTTCATTATTAGTTTGATATGAAGAAGCTGGGGAAGGTGCAATCCTCATTCTCAAATGTGCTATTGTTTGATGTTTTCTTTTGTGAGGGGAAATGCTTTGTTCATGCATAGAAAAGTGTGTCCTGCTTATAGTACACATAGGAACTCCTTCATAGAGGTCCAGGTATATATCATACACCCCATAGTACTGAACAATAGGCTAGTTAGTGAATTTACTGTAACCTTAAATTGCACTATTGGCTCTATTTGAAGAGTAGAAGGGTCTGCTGAGCTGGTATAAAGGTTCTTAAGACAGGAGTGGTGTATCAGCAGTTATATTACCACAGCAGAGTAGAACGTGATGCTGTTTCAATATGGCAGTGATATTGCAGCATCCTGATTGGCAGATAGTCTGCATCCAACCTCCTGGTTCTAACAGAGTTTGGGTATCATTTACATCAATGGGGAAAGTTAGCTGTAACTTAAACACCATTGATTTCAATGGAAACTAACTGTAAGGGGCTTAGGATCCAACCCAGCTTTTCACTATTTGCACAGGCCTACCGCTTTTTAATGTAGCCATAGACATTCCTATATACTTTCACAAATAAGAATGGAAGAGGAGCTTCTTAAATAGCAAAAGTAATCTTCTTGCTTCATGTGATGAAAAATATCACAAGCAGATAAGAAAAGCAGGTTTAACATGCTGATCTTTGAACAGAAGGTCAGTGGTATGAATATAGTGTAACAATCCTGGATTTATTCAAACTGCAGTGACTATTTTGTGCTAGTAAAACTGGCTCCATATTATTCATGCTCTTCAAACATTCTGAAATGAAGCGACGGAGAGGTATGCACATCCTTTGCACTGATTCACCCTGATTCCACAAAAGCCATGTAGAAATGATTAAATTCCAGGGATAATCAACCTGCTGTTCACTTAAGTTCTATAGGTCAAAATTTCTCAGGAACAAAATCAGATAAATTTCCTGTGGTTTTTCTTTTCTGCCCTCTTCTTAGCCTACTGAAGTCCTCCCCCATATATATTTGGGAATAGCTGTGGATCTAGTTTTAATATTGTTTAAAATCGTTTTAATATCCTTGAATGATGCAGTGGATGTGGCTCCACTCTTTCCAGTTCTCCTCTCTACAGAAAACAATACAATATGGCAACCCTATTAATAAGAGAGTTTGACACCCCTCCATTCCTTGGCCAAGCATCAATAATCTCTGGAATTTGGTCGTCGACAGGCATGGGGCTTAAAGTGAAAATTAATACCCCCAAATTCAACATTCGGAGAAACGGCCTTAGCTCAGCAGTAGAGCAACCACTTGCATGCAGAAAGCCCCAGATTCAATACCCAGTAACTCCAGGTGGGACTGGGAGAGAACCCAGCCTGAATTTCTGGAGAATTTGGACACTGTAAACAGTGCTGAGCTAGATGAACCATTGGTCTGTTTCAGTATAAGGCAACTTCCTATTGACCATTTTGACTTGGTTAGCTTGCAAGTATTATTTTCAGTAGCACATAGCAGACCATAAGACAGACATTTGAGCTCAGTTCCATGGACTGATTCTTTTTTTAAAAAAACAAACAAACAACATTCACCCAAATATTTTGTTCTTCGATAGCAGTTTTTCACCAGTTTCTTTTCTGCTTGCGACAAAGGAGCAGGTACCAACAATGGCCTTCCTGAAAACTGTCCTTTCTTCTTTTAATGCTTGTTCCCAGCTCACAACAGAAACATGACTTTCTTAAAGATGAAACATTTTAACCAATTTATTTTATCGCTACTTTGATTAAATTCAATCATATTGGTAGTGTATGCTGTGTTTCCTTAATTGCTTCTTGGCAACTAGCCGACTCACTCCATTATAATTATAATACCCTTTATATCTAATAAGCAATTTGATAAAAGAAAATTTATTTTTGTAAGCTCTCTTTATCAAAGACTTGCTTAGAGTTAATGTTGGCAGACTTGCCCAGTAATGATTTGAAGCCACTTTCTGTTTTTTAAATACAGGCTCAATTCAATCCAATTGAATAGAATTATTCTGGGCCAGACCCTCAAGTCTCTCACTGGCTCCAGAATGCATCTGTAACAGAAGCATGGAAACTAATCTGCCTAATCTGAGTTTAACCTAAATAAATAAATAAAGTGATTCAACGTTGTTCTTAATCTTTATTAAATATATACTACACTTGATCTTAGCCAAGGTCTTCATTTGAAACAGGATTGCTCATCCTATAACATTTGTGCTCCCAATAGAAAGCAATTTAAGTATAAGAAGAAAAAGAAAAAGAAAGCAGTTGTGGCTGGCTAATGCCTTGGCCATCCTGCTTAAGTTACTTCATGTGTGTTGTTCAGCAGAGCGCTTTGGGTGCATAGGGAACATCTCCCAGCTCTGACAGGAAACATTTCCCCCATTCATTTCAGTGGAGATTCACCAAAGTCCTCTCTCTTGATTCACACCTTCATTGGCTTACTCTTTCAGAATATTTGATCAGTGGCATACATAGAAAAGCTTGAGTGCAAGCTAAGTTAGGAATCACCTCCTCATACCATCCTTCCCACCCCCTAGGAGCAGAAGTCTCTGTGTCTCATCAAGGGTGGAAGCATGGCTGAATTGGAAAGAAGGAGGGCCTTCTTAGTAACTACACCCAGATTGCAGAACACCTTGTGCTTTAAAGTACAGCTGGTTCCCACTCACTGTTTCTCATCAGTTACTGAAAACCTCATTATTCCAGTTAAAATGATTTTTTAAACTGCTGAACTGGTATATTTTGTAATTGCTTTATACTCTTTTCTATGGAATTGTTATTGCTATATATGTCATCCAGAGTGATGTATTTACATTAAAAAGACAAGATATAAATACTCTAATGAGCAGAACGGAACAGAATAAAACAAAACAAAATAAAATCCTATGTTTAAAGAGCTTTGCATTTCAGCCATTGTCTCCAGTACAACTGGGTGTGCATTCAGGAGTTAAGGCTACATGTACACAGCCCGCTGCAAAAAGGAAGTGGAAGGACCACATCCATCTATCTGCTTCCTCTTCAGCAGCTGATGGACTGAATAACTCTCCTTGAAGCTTGAAGCTCTAGCAGCCAGAAGCAGCAAGATTGAGGAGCCAAACTGTGCATACAGCACTCATTTTTATTTGTTGTTCCACACCCAGAGAGGTGGAAGTCTGCTTCTATAGTTCAATTGGAAGCTTATCTTATTGCTCTCAAATGACAACATTTAGCAGGGTTTTGAAAGTAATCAGACTTCAGCCAACATCAATTTTTCTGTTGAGGATTGTGTGTGTTTTTCAGGGAATGTGACGGTTAAGGGTAGGTGGGACTCATTAGGCACTGGAATTTAAATGCTTAATTTAAGAGTTGCAATGTTCTTGTATAACAGCATTAATTCATTAACCCAGGTATTACTTTTTATGACCCTTGAAGACAATAATTCAATGCCAGTTTATCACAGGGAATGTTGTGGAGCAATAGCTGGTTTTGGGTCCAGATGTTTTGCCAATCCAAGACGGTTGAAGGCACAACACAAAGTGCCACAACTCCCATCCCAAACTATGACCCCCATCACACTTGGACTTGGGGGAAAAGCCTTCTGATGACTACCAAATGGATCTTTCATGCCTAATTTTAGTGAGGGATGGGACACCTCCCATCTCATCAGTAGATGTCATGGACAATGCCAGAGAAGGGATTAAGGGGTTCCCATCCCCTCCAGGTCAATCACAGATGTGTCCTCGAGCAAATACTTGTTATTTGTGCATGTCCTTATGGAAATTTAATCTGTTAGTAAGAAAATCCAAACATATTTCCTTTGCATGCAGCCTAGATGCTCTTGCTTGGATGACATGAGCTCCCTTTTCAAAAGTGCCTTTCTGAAGCACATGTGCTGTTTGTTTAATGTTCTGCTGTAGTCTTTCTATATTGTGAAGGTTGCACATCAGGCAAGGGAACTAGATGGTAAAGCCACTGGGCGGTGATTACACTACCTCATTATTTGAATCAGAGAGCTAGAAGAAATAATGATTATACAGTGGCATTTCTGATAAGACAGAGTCTCTTTAAATCAGTTATTGTTCTTTTCTGGAGAGCATTCAATAACTGTGTCATTTGATGAAGAACCACTGGGTACTTTGACAGAAAATGCCTAGCTCCCTCCGTTGCTGCCCAGTTGCTTGTCTCTTGTTTCCCAGCCTTACTGTCATTAGACAAGTTTCTCCTATCTGAAACCATTTGGGGAATCGCAGCAAATGTCCTTTGACCTTGATCACTGTGGAACAGTTTAACGAAATTTCTTCATACAACATGTTTATTTGCATAAATCACTAAGATGCAGGACAGCAATTCTAAGTGCATTTTAATTTCAGATATCTGTGCTTTGGGAAGAGACATGCCGCACCCACCCACACAGACACCCCCCCCCTCAAAAAAAGAAAATGCAGAAACAGAAATGTAAATGTGTATCATATATGTTGAACTTGAGGGTAAGGACTCCATCAACTAGGAAGAAAGCAGAAAAGTTTTGCACCCTCTTGGAACAATGCCACAAATGTACTCTGGTGACTGGTGAGAATAAGAGTAGTAGTGAATCTCTTTTATGGTGCTGTTTTCAGGACATAATGTGCTGGTTTTATGGCATACCGCCACAGCCAATGCCTGAATTGCCGATGGAAATGCAATTTAGGATCCTGAGCAAGATCTAGCAGTGCTCCAATAATTTAATCATATCCATCATAATTTTCATCCCATATCACCACTAGGTGATAATTACTTATGTTAAAAGAAGGCATTTTCATCTACGTCCACTGCAGTTCAACATCGCCTCTGAATTTCAAGAGAATAAAGCTACAGGGCTTGAATGACTATGTACTTAACAACAGCATGAAACACAGATGCAATGCATCTTTACATCTAACAGGCTGTTTATGGGGGATCTATGGTCAGTCCTCACTAAACACATCATAAACACATCCCTGAAGGTCTAATGTTTTATGGATGCATCTCATAAAATCATTCCTACTTTCAGAGAATGTGTTTATACATTTGGAAGTTTATCTGTATTCTACACTTTTTTACAGCTGGAAGTCAGACATTTCATTTTGTTCGCTTTTCTCTTCCAGTTAAAGGCAAGGTAAAATGCATTTCATTTGCCAAGCCACTATTCTGTGTCTGCCTGGTAAGGCCCAGTTTGCCTATGTCAGGACTGATTAGCAGATGGTTTAGTAGGCTCAGGCAGGTGCTCACCCTGTACAGAGCATTGACTTGTCCAGATTGATGAGCCATCCCAGAAACAGCAGAGATATACTGTACTTGTCTATCAAAACAAAAGAATCCACCACCTCTATTTCTCCACCCCTTCCTGTCTCAAACTTGGGTGTTGTACCAGTCAGCTTGGTTGTGCCTTAAAAAAATGCGACAGAAGAGCTACTTGGAATCTTAGGGTCTGTGTGTCCCTGATCAATCTCAAAACTCATTGTAAATGGCCCATCCAACTTGAGAATATGAGATTCTGCTCTCAAATAAACCCTCATTCCCAATACACAGTACTAACAGATAGTGGGGAAAGATGTTGTTTAATTAAAATCTGGCTGGTTGATGGGACTTCCTTGGGATGGAGCTCTTAAAATCATGGCTGTCTTGAATGAGTCATGGCAGTTAAAGGGTAAGAACTCTATTTACCATCATTCCTTTTGACTTGACTCCTACAGCCACACATTCCATATTGTAGTTCTGGGACTTATGTGTGGTGAAAAATGAAGGGAAAATGATATGAGAGAATGAATATATATATATATATATATATATATATATATATCTCCATGGGCTGAAGCAAAACATAGCACTCTACTAATACCTTGAAAGGGGTTGAGCCTGACAGAACATCTGGTTCCAAGTTTTTACTGGGAATACACATACAAATTTCTGATCCCATATAGACCAAAAAAGGTTTACTTACAAAGTTCAGTATCAAGTAACAGCAGCAAACAGGAATCCTTTACAGATGTCTCTAGCCCCTTCACCACTGTGAAAAGTGTTCTTCTTAGTCCCTGCTTCTTCGCTTTATGTGACTCATATGTGGGCAACAGCAATCTTTAACAAATTCCTTCTTGAGGAATTTTAGACATTCAAATGCCATAAATTTTGATTTACACTCCCCAGACAAATTTGTAGCTCGAAATGTAGCCACTGGCTTTGCTTTCTCTAAATATTCTAGAAAAGTTCTTGGCAAAAAAAAAAGTCAAACTGAGAGACAATACATTTAGAAATGTTTCTTTGACAAAAGATGTATTGTAAAATATCACAATTTAGTTTCGGTATATATCACAGATTAATATGGAGCTGAGACTCAATGAATTTATTGTTGAATGCAAGTGAAACTGATAGAGAATGATTTGTCCATCCTCATCCGGAGACTAATTAGCTCTGGCTGTAACTCTACACACACTACCTAATTGAACAGTTATTTGACACTCATAGAAAATAACTAAACACGGAGGCAGTATTGCAGCAGAAGCACAAATGCAAATAGAAATCTCACTCTTTCTGCTTCTTCACCATAAGTGCTGCTCCTATCTCAAAGGCTAACCACAGCAATGAAGATAAACAGGTAATTCGGATAAATCATACTCTGGGTCATTACATTAGTTTTGTATGCATGTAGAAGAATGAGGAAAGGCAAATCTGGCAGGTATTTATAAACAAATCAGTTCTGCAGAGACCCTGACATTCTTTGGCACAATTGTTAGGTGACATTGCCTATTAATTTGAAAAGAAAATAATAGGTGGCGGAGGAAATATGAAAACAATAATTCACTTCTAGTATATAGCACAATTCTATGAAATGCCATTTACGTTTCTTTGCCCTGGGAGCAGACCAGAGTGAAAACTTTAGCAGTCAGGTCCAATCCCTGGGCCCACCCCCCAAGCCACAGCGGACTGGTGCAAATTCAAACCTGGATCTGGCAGGAACCCAGAGAGCATTGTGGTGGCCAGGCAAAGGGGCCAACAGCTGAAACAAACACGGTGTGGCTCTGCAGAGGGGGTGGGGGGTGGGAGGAGCCACCACGCTGGGTTGCAAGTGCCTCCCACCCTTGGACCGATGAAGTGTCTATTTCCTTCAGCCCTACCATCCATTGCTGAATGGGGTAAGTGCTGGAAGAAATATAAGCAGAAGTCATTGAGAAGATAATGAAAATATTCGCAGTAAGCAGTGTGGTCCTTTTGTATTGAAATCTAAGTGTAACTTCAAACATCAATTATTTTACTGCATAATTATCTATTTTAAATCACAACATTCTAGAATCTCGGGAATGAGGTTGTCTAAAAGAGTGATATAAAATACCACTTTCAAGCCATGAATCAAAATTATCAGTTGCTGTGCAGTTAATAATTGGAGAGCCTAACACACATTTTATGTACAGCCCAAATATTTGTGAATCTTTTCAGATATTAGGGACACTGAGTTCTCACAGTGAGCAACCAGATGTCTAGAGAAGCCCCCAAACAGTGTTAATGGGCTCATTTTGGGCAGCATCTGTGTGCATGGTGAAGGCCATCACTCCAGAAGCTGTGAAATGGAATAGACGAAAATGTTGGTCAAGAGACTCTGGCACATGGGGGAAATAGACCCGTCTTGAGGGAAGAAATGTTTCTTTTCTGTCTGGACTGTGTGATAAACAGAAATGTCAACAAAGCCAATATGAGCAAAGACAAGGCACCAGTGTGAAGAAGGTACAAAATGTGTTACTCCATGGGGCTGGCAGTGCTGAGTGACCCAACAGGGCTTTAGATCACATCAATCCCTAACACAGTAGAAAACTGTTTCTGCAGGGGTTTACCCCATGACCTCCATTTACCAATACAGAATGAAATTTAGTTGTGAGCAAGAGGGGAATTAAGAGGAACCAACTAGGAAAAGGTTTCTGGGACATTGGAGAAGAGATAGAAGTGGCACATTCTTCTCTGGACTCCATCCATCTTACCCTCACCGTTTTTTTCTACATAAGCAGATTTTTCTAGCGTCTTCCTGTGCTGTAATTTCTCTCACCAGGCCCAGCCCACTCATGAGGCAGGGTAAAGCAGCCATACTGAGTTGCAGAAGCCCCCTGATGCAGCGCTCTCACAGCCGCCCCACGGGCTCCACCACCTCTGCCAGAAAAGTGGCACCAGCAGTGGTGCCAATTTCAGCGTCAATGCCGGTGCCACTTTGCTGTCACCACCAATGGAGCACAATGGCAGCGGCGGCAGAGCAGGGCAAGACTTCCTGTTTTGAAACAGGACACATTACCTCTGTCTCTCATTTCTGGAGCACACACAAAATGAAGAAAGCTTTGAAAGTAGAAGCTTTGAAAGTGCTCATTCGGAGTGCTGATGTCTGCCATCTCCAAGACACATTAATGTAGGAGAGGAACAATCAAAATGAATTTGTTTTCAGATGCCATTCTTGTGGCTTGTAATAATTTTTCATTGGGTTCAGTTGTGTGTGTGTGTGTGCTGAGTTTTCAACACACTGTTATGAAGGTTGCATGCAACCCCCAATCTCTGCCAGGTGGCAGCAAAATTCCAGGGAGGTAGCAGTTCAAGTACCTACCCAGGTTTGTGTTTCCATTGGGAATCAAGACGCAGCAGAGATCATCATGACTTTAAGAAATATGGTTTGTTAACATATATTTACACCTGGGTCTACTTGGGAGTTCAGAACATTACATCTCAAGAGGGGCTTGTTCCCCCTGCAGTGCAGCATTGGATGTCCAAGGCATCATGTATGCCATCTTTCTGCCTTTGTCCTAGCCTGTCCAGATGGTTCTGACCTTCAGCCCCCACATGGAGCTCTACCTATTTCCTCCTCCTTCCCAGCAGACTTTGCAGAAAAACAACTCCTACCTTTCATTTCCAGCACGCCATCTATCTATAACCTCCATTTCAATTACCTTTTGCAAAAGGCACCCCCCTGTGGTGACATCAGGTCCCCCTTTTATCTTGGTAGCCTCCCACTTTCTTGTCTGATGCTGAATGTCTCACCTTTTGTCCGGGTATTGACTCTGCTACCACTTGTCTTCAAGGGTAACAACTTGAATAAAATATTGCAGGGGCTCAGGTAAGCCCCAGCCTACATAATCCATCAGAAGATGTGGCACATGCACACAATTTGAAGGGCAATGCCCATCAACATTGGGACGGGCCCAGTCCCCTGAAATATTTCATTGTGGGGAGGCGAAGGGACCTCAGCCCACAGGAGTTTCTCTGATGCTTGCCCTTGTTCCTGGGTGGCACCTCTCTAAACCTAGCCCCTGAGGAAGTTGGTTTGACTTCAAAACCCACATTTACTAATTTCAGAAATTATGGGGAGAACATGGCACCCATGAATTTAAGCAAACCCATATTGGTAAATTTTGTGCAACTGTGTTGTGGAATTGTTGGAAATTAAAAGGTGACTCTGAACTGCCTGACACTAAAAAAATAAAAAAATAAAAAAATGCACCATGGCAGGCATCAATAGTGGGTCATGCCAGGGCAGTGGGACACTGACAGTCACATGATAATGCCAATCATGTGTACTAGAGTAAAAAAAAAAAAAAAAAAAGGAGTCCATGGTGATAAAACTTTGGATTGTCAGGAAACATCTTTAAAGTTGTGGGAACAGAAATAACTGTACCTGACCTCATCTCTGGCCCTTCACAAAACATTTCAGCCTATTCAATGCTGTCATGAAAATCCTTTCTACAAAATTAATCAAAATAGGCTTGGAAACCTGTCATGTGAACTGAAACGTGACTGAACGACCGTTAACAAAGGATAATGATACACTGATGTGTATCAAGTTGTGGGGAGGTGCCTAGCGGGAACTAAAGCAACTGGCATTACTTCCATATTTATTTGACATCTTCATTAATGATCTGGAAAGGGGAGTAAACAGCAGGTTAATGTAATTCACATATTATCCTGAATTGGGAGGCATTGCAAAATAAAAAAACAGCCAAGGCATGGAAATAATAGAGAGGGAGCTAAGATATTGGAAACATGGCCTTAGCAACAAAATGATATTCACTTTGGAACACAGCAATATAATAATATCAGAGGGGGGAATATAATCCGAAGCAGATCTATTGAATGCGGGAGTGAAACCTGAAAAGCAATAAAGCTTAAACAGCCATAGAGATGGTAATGGAGAGCAAATTAGTCAGGAGTGCATAACATAATGCAGCACAGAAAAGGGCTGAGCCATTTTGATGGAAATATCAATGTGATAGTAGGAAAAAAAGATGGTAATAACATCAGCCAACATCAGCCCAGAGTAATCATACCTGAAACACTGTGTGCAATTTTGGGTAGCACCTTGTCAAATTCAAAGCATTTTATTGCAAAACCCGCCACACTACTAAGGGTCTTGGGGAAGGGAGACATTATCAGGAATGAATTTAAGAGATAAGCATTAACCTGTATATCATGTACAAGCAACATTGGAAGGAAGGACAGCTTTATATTAGGCTTAAACGCCCAAACAGGAAGCCTTGGTTATCTTTCCAGTTGGATATGCTTCTGGGATGACATGCAGAGGAGAAAGTTGCAATTATTTCCATATTTATTTGACATCTTCGTTAATGATCTGGAAAGAGGAGCAAATAGCAGATTTGCTTCTTTCTGCTCCCCACCCCAATGGGGTTAAACATGCCACAACCTTATTAAGACACATAACACAATGCAAGTTATTAACTATAAAAGGGTAGTTCTAACCCTTCCTACTGCAGTGCCCACAACTGGTATGCATAATTACCTGCCAAGGTGTCCTCCTGGGATAACACTCTGAAGTTAACCCCAATAAATTAGCCATTCTGTTTTGCAGGAAAAGGTAAGTTCCCTAAATAGCTACCTGCAATTCTTAATGGTCGTATTATATCCAGGTTGTACCATATCACAGACAGGAATTCCACTCTAAGGCCACTCAGCCCTCTGAATGCCCAGCTTTCCCCTATCTCTTCCTAGGTAGCCTTCACAGACAACTTCCTGTTCTTCACTGATAGCCAGTGTAAGGGACAACCTGAGTTGGTTATCTCTCTCTTTCTCACCTGCTGCATCCTATCCGCAGGTATGATCCGGGCGTCTGAATCCCAAAGTCTGCATGTATTTATCATTATTTTCTTGTGTATTTTTATCCCACTTCCTAGACCCAGCCACCATATGGTGGCCTACAATTAAAATGTTAAAAGCAGTGAAAAGAAGAAGAAAAGAAATAGGAAACATTTAATAAAAATAGCATTGGATAAAATTCTATGAAGAAAATCCCTGTCCTCTGAGCTGCTATTGCGTACTTTCAGTGTAGAAGCCACCAATGCAAGCTTTTCACTGAGATGCCGAGATAAGGGAAAGTGCTAAACCCCTCCTTCCCACCTCCTGCAGTCCTGATTCCCTCCTCTCCCCCAGTCACATTGCTTTCACACAGTCAACACCATGTCTGCTTCTTTTTTCCCTTCTGTATTACACACTGATAGTAATTGCCTTGCTTGGTCATACACCTGTGTTTGTTTAGGAATTCCTATGGATAGGCTTTCCTGTGGCTTTGAAGGCTCTGTTGCAGAGAGACATTTGGAAGAGTGCTTCTCCTCCTCCCATCATTGTACAGCAGAGAGGAAAGAAGCTGCTTTTGCCAAATCTCTCCTTTCATGCAGGAATTCAAAGCAGACTATCCACCATTAGGCCGGGAGCTGGAAGCTCTCTCAGGAATTAGCCTTTTCTGGCACTGGCAGTGTTATAGTTGGCAACAGATATTCTAATCCGCTTCCGAATGACTAGTCCGCTTGTGTGTTCTGTGGATTTTCATTTCCTACAGACGCTCATCTCCTGCCCTCTCCACCATAGTAACCTTGGTTTTTGTTTGTTTATGCATTGCGTTGCAGCATAGGGTCATGCCAAGTGAAAATACTTACACTCTAATTTATGGCTCGCCTGACTTAAGTTTAATTTAAAAGAAGAAAATGGGAAGTTTGCATGCAAGCAATAGGTAGAGGTCTAGAATATGCAATATCCTGAAACAAATAATTCATGTCATTCTTCAGGCTAACATTTAGCAAATGTGGTGACATTTATGCAGTGTTAAATGATTGACACCTCTTAATTCTAATGTAGAAGCTAGTCTAGCATTTCTTTTAGAGTGCTAACATATCTATGTGACATTTCTTTGCAGTAAAACTGTCAGGTTTGTAGCACTTCCCATACATGAGAAATTTCTCTCCCTAACACAACATTATTGCAAAATTTAACCTTGTGTAGAAGGTTGTTATGACACCCAAACTTAGTGAAATATGGCTGAGGAGAAGCACAGTGACACTGTGACACAAGACGATTTATTTGTTACCTTTTCCTAATTTTTTCCTAAAGCAGGGGTTTTCCTTATTTGTTAAGAAGCTCCATCTTTCACTTGCACCCAGAGTGGGAAGGTCAGTGGCATCTAAGTGCAAACAAAGATACAATGTGATATGTTAGTTTCAGACGATGGAGTATTGGATATTGGAATTATATTTCAATTTATTTATGTGGACCAGTGCCGAGGCAGTTGAACATTGTTTGTAGCAGGCTCAGCAAGACCATAAGTGCCCAAGACCTGGAGACCTAGATTCCATGAGCTGATTTATTGTCATTTCATGTTCCAAGAGACAAGGTGTCTGGTATACATGCCCAGAATTGCCACAGCACTAATTCATCTCTTCATAAAGTCATTAGAACATTTCTTTAAAGAGGGCACTTTTAGAAGCCTATTTGAAGCTACACCTCCTGACCTGGAAGCCCTGTCTCCAAGTCCCAGATATGTGACTCTACCTATTCAGTTGGAAAAGAAAGGCATCTAAAGCAATTCAACTACCTTCTCTACAGATGTCACTGAAGTGATGGGGTCAGGGGACGAGACCGTGGCTAAGTGCTACTCTGATAATGCAAAGACTGAAATAGGGCCCATTAGGTAGAGAATAGGCACCACCCCACTAGGGGCTGAAGCCCACCCCCCCCCGTAAAATATTTGAGGGATTGCCCTCCCAGTTGATGGGCATTGCAATTCCAATGATGTGTGCTTTGATTGATTATGCAGGGCAGGGCTTACCTGCCCCCCCTATATTTTATTCAAGTTGGCACCACAGAGGCAAGGGGTGGGTGCCATCTTGTCCTTTGTCTCAAGCTGCAAAATGTCTTGGCTTGGACCTGAATTGGACCAAAGTCAAAGAGGTGCTTTGGAGTCTGGGACAATGGACAAGATGGCACCCACCCCATGCACACACAAAAAGAAAACCTGATTTGATTGGCAGTTCAATTTTACTGGTGATGAGTCAGTGCTCTCCATGGCATCTGAAAGTTAAGACAGATGCTGGCTCCAGGCATCTCTCACTTGAGATGGTTTTGGATGTTAATAGATCATGCATCTTGCCAAAATGGAGCTCCCTCTTCTGATTCGTTATGTCTGCTAAAGTGGCACTCATGGATCTCACCTGCGATCTTGTTTAAAGCTTTGCAGCAGAATTGGGGATTTACAAGCATATGTCATGCTTCTTAACTGTGCATGATTGGCCCTTGGCGTGAAGCCAACAGTGACTGGCAACCACAACCGTTGTAAATATTTGTATAATTCCACAGTCAGAACGAAATGGGAGGTGAAAAGAAAACAGGGCAACCCTCCAAAATAAATGCCAAAATATTCAAATGCTTAAATATTTGCAGCCCGCAGACATAATTTATTTGCTGTTTTGTGTGGCATTAATATGGCCCTCTGATATAAGCAAAGACTCATGAGCATTTTCCATAAACTTTTAAGTTCAGCCTCAAAAGCGGAGCTGGTTAAGTGTCCTCATGCTGCAATGTGAGCTCTTGTGCTCTGTTTGCACAGCAGCAAAATCTAAATATTGAACAACGGGAATGTATTATTGACTGACTCCATATTAAGCAACTTAACCTGAGAGAAACCTCAAGCACCTAACAGTTGGAAAAGCTCTATTTTCTCTTCTGTTTAATCATAGCATAGTCTTTTATTCCACAGTATTAAATATGCATAGACAAGTAGGCACAACGCATATGCCACAGTGGCACGATTTACATTTCCCTTACACAATAAATCCTGCTCCTATGAGCCGCCATGGCAATGAGCCATTAGCTCCAATGGAAATAATGGCTTGTGGGATTGTGACCTGCTCCAGTGGTATCCATCAGGATTCAAAAGACCTCCATAATGAATCCCCTAATACAAGTGCATGCTCATGTGGAGCTCCAAGGGAATGAAGAAATATTTCTAATTTCGGGAGTACATCTTACTGTGCTTTGCATAATGACTGTGAATGTATTACATCAGATAAATGAATGAGAATAGCTTTTAGTGCGGCATTCCTTCAGGGGCAAATAATAAATCAACAACCTATGAACCTGAGGTCCATTTGGAGCATGTTTAGAGCCCTCGTTAACCCACAGGGGCCAATTTGAATAGAAACAATTTTAATGAAGGAGCAGAGGAGCTTTTAATAATTTATTACGTCATGGGAGAAATGGAAACGTACCAAGAATGATAAAGTCTGTCTGAACATGAGCAGTATCCAGTGGCTTTGATGTAATTCTCTGGTAGCCCTAGGAACTTCCTCATTACACAAAACAGAGGATTGGTTGCCACGTTCAGTGCACACTTACTTGGGAGCATGCCCACTAAACTCAACAGGTCTACAAAAGAATTGGACTTTAAGAAACAATCTTCTTGTGATGGAGAACCATTAGCCTTCCACAGATACCCCCAAGGATAACCTCACCCTGTTGCAGTGATGGAATGCCATGGGCCCATGTTTTCACACCCAGTTATGGCACCAAGTTCTGTCATTTTGGACTTAATGCCTTTGCAGGCTACACCACAGGCAATTCTTTACAAGTAGTAGTACACAAAGATTACTAGATTGCTTAGCCAGACATGAAGGCAGAGCTTAATGTGTTGTGGTAAAGAGACCAAAATCTAACGTGGCATTTTACAGATAAACTAACAACCTATCTTCCTATTACCTTTGCATGTGTGTAACAGAACTCAAAAGACCTCAGATTTTTGTGTTCTGCTTTGTTTTTAAAATGAAATATAACATTAGGATGCTAAATTTGAACTAGAGTAGTATTGGAGGTGAAGGAATCTTTAACCATTTCCCCCACAGTGTTTGTCTACGCCAGTCATGCTGCCAAGCCATTTACGCCCCCCGCCCCCCACTACAGGGTTTCCAATCCATGACTGGACATTTACTGTACATGTAATGTGAAGTGAGCCTCTACTTTTATTGTCATGTCAGCTTATATAAGAAGAGCATACTTCTACAGATGTATGCACAGAGTAGATAGTAGAGCAATGGAATATGGATGGATAGGCAACTAGACAGTCAACGCAGGGGAGATTTATTTTTCAAGGTGTGATTAAAAGGTAAAGGAACAGATCCCAGTAACAGAAGTATGGCACTTGGTCTATTATCACTTGATAAGAGGTCCACTGATACAAATGGAGCTGGAGCTTACACACACTGAGATCCTGCACCTGGGGGCTTAAGCTCTAGTGAATCGAATATCCAATATTTTTATTCAAATCAAGGGATGGATTGTTAAATCTGTAAATGAACTCCCATCCAGCAGCTTCACGTTTATCAATCTGCATTGCTTAAGTATGGCAGCTTTAAGGTCAAACACTGAATGTACAGAGAAACTGAAATATTTGTCTATTGGCTTTCTCTGTGCTGCCATTTTAAATGTCTGATTTCTGTCAATGCACACCCTGACACCAAAAGTAATCACTTTGCTTTGTGTGAACTGTTAAAGAGCACTGCTGGCAGATGATTAAAGGATGTGCACCCCTTGCTTGCATGGCTGATTGCTATTGGATGCAGACTCTAGTACTGCCAGATCAGATGAAGGGGTGGCTGGCAAGGGGTTTGTTGCTAGGCAGAATTCCTAATATCAGGTTTCCCTTAGAATGGTAGATCTTGTTAATTAATAAACTGTTTCAAATTGCAGATTGACTATAAGCAAAGGTCAGATCCAACCTTCTTTCCAAGCCCTCTGCAAAAGGCTCACAATTTAGCAAGAAGAACTTGCAGTTGATAATTATACAGTAAAGCTCAGTGAAACAGTTGTAGTCTCGCCCCCTTTTTTATATAAAAAAGCATTTTTATATAAGAAAAATGACCTCTGACAAATGTGTTTCAGTCAAAAAAAGCTTTGGTTTGAAATTATAAGTGAACCTATTGCTGAAATCCCAAAGTCAATTCCTAACACACCTGGAAGCTCAGTAACTATTTGAGCCTGTTTGGATATTGAGTCTTCTGTTACTTCTACATGAAGATGAGGCATAACAGCTCCTTCTGTCAGCACAGGCTACAGAAACCAAGCCAAAATATAGCAATCTCTTCTGAGTTCCCCTGTGGTGCTATGTTTTTACAGTAACTAGGGTTGCAGCAAGGAGATGCAAGATACAAGGACACTTGGGAAACAGGGGAACTGTACCTGGACAGCCTATTTATCTTTTGTTCTCGCCAAACTGAAGGCCAAGACATTTTATACAAGGAGTACATTGTGAGGAATAATGATCCATCAGTTGTCTCACATCTGAGGTACAAGTGAAATAGTTTTGGATGTCCAAACTACCCACATTTCTTTCTACAAGGAATCCAAAGCAATGATATTGCTGCATGTCTTGAAAACACCCACAGTGCCTGGTTCAATGCATGATGTGTCCCCTGATTTTCCTATGATGGGTATCATTATTTTATAGCCAGAGGACACTGTATAGGGTAGGTCCAGTAAGGATGCTTTGGACATGATTAATCTACCTTTACTTACAGTGCAAGCTTGCTGTCCTTACTTGGAATGGCTTGTCAGTGGGATCTATAAATGTTGAACCAATTGAAAAATAAGGCCAATGCACATAGTAGCTATTGGAGCACCTCTTTCAACTTCTATATGACATTCACTATGCCTCAGGGCTGTCTCCTTCACTGAGATGAAGTGCTAAGTACAAGAAAAGGTCTCATGGCTTTATAAATTCACTTTCCTTCTGTAGCCAAATATTTGATTTGAAAACACTTTATGCCAATCTTAGTCCCAAGAGGACGAGATTCTTTTAATATTTCAGGCTACACAAAAAGAGAGAAAAAATCAGTAATAAGCTTTGCACGTTTTCAAATATGAAACAATCAATTTTGGGGGGGGGGAAACTGGAAGAAACCTCTCAAATGGCTGCTTGAGGCGACATTAAGTGTTACTAATCAATAAAATTCATTTGATTGTGCAAATATGTATGAGATGGGCTTGCTATCAGAACATAGCATGTGTCATGGGAAAGTAATCAAACCACTCTGATTAAATTCTTGTAGTCGGAAGAAGAATTTCCATATGAGGTGAGTTTTATTCATTCACACATGATTGAAATCTATCTTACAACTTTCCAAACAATTATCCAGCTGATAATGCAAAACATGCAAGCATGAAGAAGTGGAAAGAATGAAGATTTGATTACGCTGCCTACTGCAAAGCCTTTGGAAGTTAGGGAAGGTTGGGGTTTTTTAGAAAAAGGCATTGGTGGCAGTAATAACATTAAGAAATTGTGAAACAGGCTACAAGTAAAAATGGGGAGTAAAAATGGAGGGAAAGAAGCTTGAGGAACTGTAATCTTTGTGGCCTTTCTCCTCGCACAACTGCCACCACAGGGGGATTTTCCTATTCTTTTGCCTGGTGGATATACAATGCAAGGGCTAATTATCATGACTGTGAGCTTTCCATGAACATCTGTTTGGCCTATGAATACTGGAATCAATGGGTTTTTGACTATTTTGACAATTATGAAGTAATTCATAGGATGTGATCCTTTACTGTGTATTAAAGGGTGCCCAAGGCACCCTTATTTCTTATTTCTCACCCATTCTGCACTCAGCACAGAAGGACATAGATATATATGCAGAAGTGCATAGTATGATTGGGCATTTTAGAAAAGAACTTAGAAATAAGATATGTACAACTTCCATATCCCCATTTAACCCTCATTGTCTGTAGAGTCAAGGTATATGATCCCTAGAGATCATGTAATTTGACTGAGCATTGGATGGAGATATGGAAAAGGAGCACAAACTTTTCATTTCTTTATGAAAGCCCGGCATAGTGCCTAAATACAGCCACACGGCTCTACTAAGATGGAGAAGGAACGAAGCGATCTGCATTGAGCTCTATGGAGATTCCTCTGAGTGTGGGTACTGCATAGCGGAAAGCATTGCACCCTTATTTGGTAACATTTTTGTTCTCTGAAAAGATGGGTAATTGGAGTGCATTGAAACAGCATATGGCATATTGACTGATTTTTCCAAAGGAACAGCACAACTTTTGCAGACATTTCAAAACAGTTTCATTTCAGTGTGTCCTCTCAAAGTGGGCAAAATGTGCTATGATTAAAGACAGACACTATATAGATAAGTGTCTTATCTATATAGGGCATTTTTGTACCTCTCTAGTATAACTATGCTGATTTCCACCACCCCCCCCCGCAATATCCCCACATTGTGTGTGTGTGCATAGGAGTGTGTGCCTATACACAGTGCACTTCATTTAATTTGTTCACATTTGAAGGAGACAGCCACTTTCAATTAGGAAAACCAGAACTGCTGTAGGTAAATGACTGGCAATTACATTGAGCATTGAGCTGTCACCTTTTTCATGTGGTAGCTGTGACTGTCACTGATTTGTTCTGTCACTGGGGGCTAACTAAAGGGACAGGAGGAGAGCCTATCGTCCCTCTGCTGTTCTCAGATAATCCCACTCAGTTTACTATCGGTAATACACCTGATACATCCATGGAAGTTTCATGGAACACATGCAGCACAGAACAAATTTCAAAAGATTTGCCCTAAAGAACTTGAAATCTATGATTAATGGGGGCTTTTTCTATAAATTCCTAAGGGAGTTAGGGATAAAGGGTATAAACAAATATTTAATGAGGGAAGGTTACAAAAATGGTTTTTTTTAAATAAAAAAAATAGAGTGTGGACTCTGATGCATCTTGGGATCATATGCAATGAAGAGCAGGCTTTCAAGTCTATATTCCTAGCTCTGGATGAAGAACTGTGCATGCATGCAGGAGATAGATGCCTTATCTCTGCTATCCCAGATTCCAGTTGTAATGTTCATCCTGACTGACTTGCATTTGTAAGTCGTGTTCTCAGATAAAGTAAAAGTATCTCATTGTCTTTTAACTCAATTCTTCCTTATTATTTGCTTGTCTTCACAATAAGGTATCAACCAAGTAGTCAATAAAAAAAAATCCAAAAACAGTTAAGAAGCTTTATACAGAATATTGGATTTCAATATAAATAGTTTCATCCTGTCTAGCATTCTTATTCAGGCTTGCAGAATACTTCTTCAGTTTCCTGCTGTCTCTGCTTTAGAATTCAAGGTTGAGAAATGCCACACTGGGCTATTTGTGATAACTACTCATTTGGGTTGATACAGATTCCCCTTCTGCTTCCTGCTCTTGTGTCAGTTAAACTTCTTCAGAGGGTGGAGCAAGGTATTCAGGGATGAATTTGAATTCCAGCCTGTGGTTTATCCTACCCACACTACTACATACTTATGACTTCTGACTTATTTCACACACACACACACATGTGTATAAGCATAAAATTAAGAATCTGGAAGTGAGCAATGGAAGTGGTTGAGATTACTAAGGAGATAGGGAAACAGCATTTGGGGGCAACAACTGATGATGACAGTAGTGACAGCAGTGGCTCTCAGCAAGCAGCTCTGAAATAACTTTGTAGGCTATTTTAGAGGCTTAGAATGGCTTAGAATGGACAGTCCAACTCACAGTAAGGAAATATAGAGAGGGAAGAGGGAGGCAACTCAATTAAGCCATGACAGAATCAAAAGACACAAGGAACATTTAGTGGAAGAAAGCTGGATTAGTTAAAGTATAGTAGAAAACAACCCAGATACATAGAAATGAAAAAGTAACCATAAGACCCAGTCTAGGAGTTTTCTGAAATGAGAGTCTGGTGCAGCTTTATAGATTTATTGCAGGGATTGCCATTGACAGCACATGCAGACATATCTCAGAAGCAGGTTCAGCCATGCTTAGATTGAAAACAGGGTTACCACTTTGCACCCTGTACAGCAGATACACCTTTCAGATCTCCCAGTGTAGCAATGGTAGCTACACTTTAACACAGCCTCCACTATCATCAATAAAGATGACTCTTCTGAAGACTTCTTCCAGTTATGGAAGATATTGAACTTTCTCACTTTGCACCTCTTGCTTTGTTTCCTGTCTAACAGCCCTCCCCTTAGCCTACACTTAGGAGGGATTGGCTCAGCTCCAATCTCTTCCCGTTCTGACAAACTGCTTCCTTCTCTGTTCGCGCCAATTGGCACTTCCTGAGAGTGTTGGCTGGGTTCTGGCCAGCTCTCCGCCATTCCCTTATCAAACAGCATTCCAAGGGGTGGGCGAGTGGCACTAGCCGATGCTCATCCTGCCTGGCAGTTAACCCTCTCTGTTCCTGGCTGCTTTCTTCAGTTGGCTGCAAGCCTTCACTGGGAGCTGGCTCATTCATGACGCTCTGTCCACTCATTCCCTCTCCAGGCTTGTCATCTGCTTGCCTTCCTTCAGTTTCTGTGGCAAGTCAGGATTCAGGTGTGCCACATGGTAGGGGAGATGGTGAAGGCAAATTACAGGGCTTCGGGAAATGGGCAGGGGGATTTAGTGCCACGTACATCTGATGCCTTCACAGCAAGTTGGTAGATTCTTTAATTTAAAAGGAACTTACAAATACTCCCATTGACATAACTAGAAGCACTTAGATGTTGCAGTAGGGATGGGGGAAGCTGTCTCTGGTTCATGCCCCTTGCATTTGTTCACCACCCATAAACCTATTCCGTTCTAATTCTGCATTAATCTGCATTTAAAACAACCACCCGAACATGTGCATTAAATTACACATTTAAATATATATATTTGGACACATTTTGTCTTCTGTGCAACCCTACACATATCAACTCAGAAATAAACCCCACCAAATTTAATGCAGCCTGCTTCCTCACAAGTGTGTCTAGGGTCACACGCACACCATACATGTGAAGCATTCTTATTCCACTTAAAAGAGCCCATTTCGGATGCTTCCTTTTTTCTTTGGAAAGATTGCCACAGCTCCTGATGTGTTAGAATAACAGCAGGGATAGGCAGGCAGATGGAGACACACACTTCGGTACTATTACCATACCGTTATGTTTTGTGCTCTAATCCTGCAAATCAATTTTGTCGGCTGGCGCTTGAAAATGTGGCAAGTTTGTGCTATAAAGATGTTCCAGGAGGAAAAGAATGAGAACAGCATTGCAACGGCAAACAAATCAATTGGACTGTATTAAAGCTAAACAGACGGTGCCAAAGATGAATGTTGAGACAGGAACATGAACAAAGATTACCATGGGGTCTAGACATATACAATGATTAATTGTCACCCGCATCCTCGGAAGAAAAAGCACAAAACAAAACAGCTTTTCCTTCCTGGGCTGGACAATCAAAAGAGAAAGGAAATCACATTATCCCCCTCCAAGGATGAAGGAAATAGAAAAATGGATATTAAACGTCCCTGGCTCATACAGCACTAGAGATCTGTCATTCAGCTAACAGTTCCCATTTTTAAGAGCTGTATACGAAACAATGCTATCACTTTGACCCAGTGCCCAGTCACAGTTGCAGGAGTCCTATCAGCACTCAGCGCTCTACTTTTCCTATACATTGTGCCATCACAATGCATCACTTAGCCAGCCAAAAAGAGTCCCTAATAGGGCTCTAATTGTGGTGCAGTTCTCTCTGTGTCCCCCTCCAGGATGCAATCAAGGAGTGTTTATATAGCTTCTAGCCATTAACACATGGTAGTGAACCAGTTGCTCAGAGAGTAATTGATGAATTTCAAGACTCTGAGACAAATTTCACCTTCGTACAGTGGGTGCTTGTAGCAAATTTGCTTGTAGCACCACATGATAAAAGAGCCTATTAGTATAAAAAATTTATTTGGCAGATATAGCTATGAGGACTAGGTCATGGGAGTATTAGAATGTCAGCTGGGAGCAATGCATCAGATTTATTTGGGATTATTTGTTAGTTACCAGGTCCACAGAATAAGAAAAATAGATGTCTATTTAATCTTTTATGCCTTCCTAAAGTTGCTTTGGCACCTGGTGAGTCATTTTATGAGCTCTCACAACCCTGGTTTTGTCAAAGACAACATATTTCTCCTAAGCCATCAGATGCTTCCACTCCTTGCCGTACAGCACATGGAATCTTTTGCATAGATAATGCACATCAATTTGCTGAGCTTCCTGCCAAGAGGGCACAGCATTTAAAATAATGGAAACCCATTATTGAAGTCATTGTTAGTAGAAAACACTGAGCAGCTCTTAGGAGGCACTCAGGTCCCTGGAGGATTATGCCATCTACTGTTTATCATCCAGCTTGCCTTTAAACACCAACCCTAGTTTCTTCAGCAGTTTGGCAGCTAGAAGGTTCATTCTCCATATAGGTTTCAAAAGAATTCAGGCTATAATGTTTGCCCAACATTTGCCAATATTCCAGAGAGGTGTGTCCATCAGTGCAGAGTAGATGGCCTTCTAGTTCTTGGATGCCAACTTTCTTCAAACCCAACCAACTTAGTCCCAAAGCACTTTAAAGACTGTCTGACCCCTTATGCTCCACCCCGATCACTGAGATCCTTCTGGTGGTTCCTAAGCCCCCTGAAGTTTAGCTAAACTATAATGACATTTAACAGGGACTGTGTGCTTAGTGTGGCAGGTGCTGCCCATTGGAATTCCCTACCAGCAGTGGTTTGGTAGGAACCATCCTTGCCATCAGAGGCAGATTTAGGGAAGTGTGACTGGTTTTGGTTGCACTATGCACTGAGCCTCAGGGGTGTCACAATGATGCTTTAGAATGGAACGAGAAAGGTGGTGAAGTGCAAAATTTTGTCATTGCACGGGGTGTTTATCAAATATGAGACCCCGAGGTCTGCCACTGCTGTCTAAAAAACTTCTGAAAAGTGTATTGTTTAGACAGGTCTTTGCAATATTTTGTCCTTTTTAACCAAACAGTATTTATTGATGTTTTACTGATTCCCAACCAGATCCTCTTCCTCATGTAGAAAACTGTGGCATATTGCCATTTACAGCAAAAGAGTTGGCTTGTCCTCAGAGTTCTTATTGTTCACTTTGAGGCTATTGTGCTCTCCCTGTTTGTGCAGCTTAAAATATGTCCTGAAATGACATAATCATTGAAAAATATTGCTGTCTAGATTAGGTAGTAAAAATATGGATGATGGAAGGAAGCAACTCAAAGGACAGCTTAGTTGTCTGGTTCTTAGTCTTAAGTAAATATACAGACTTGCTTCTGGAAATGTATTGCAAGTGTCAAGAGAGTAGTAATTAAACTGTTGATAATCATTTTTTCCCAAGTGAATGGATGAAAATGAAACAGGACACTTTACATTTGAGAAGCCTACCTTTCAGATATTCTTCTTTATTTCTGCAGTTCAGACCATTTTTTAATTTTTTTTGTATCCCACTTAATGGAATTTTTTATTTAAAGATACCCAACAATGTGCATGTCAAAATGTTACTTATACAACACACACACACACACACACACACACACACACGTCATTAATCAGCATTGGTGAGGAAGATAATATATTGTCCCTGCAGAAGGAAGCATGATTTAATGGATGGATTGTGGTGAAAATGGTGAGCATTGTAGTTTCTCATTGCCTAATGCTAATGGATGTAAACTGCAAGTCACTTGTACCAAATTGTTAAGGGTAATTATTACCTGCTGAAAATAGCTTCGTATGGAATAAATACAAATGAAGGACAGCCTTTACTAAGACCAATATTCTGTTCCTGAAAATGAAACAAATATGTAGTGTTTTAAATTAAAGTTCTCACCCATCTTCAAAATGCCTGGCAGCACTGCATGAGTCAGGGCAAGCAAATAAGTTATTGACATTTCTAATGGGGTAGATGTGGTTTTCAACTGCTGTCTTCTTTCTTTGTGTGTCATCAGCCTACAAGGCTATGTTTATGTTTATGACAAGCCTTCTCCAACCTGGTCATCCTTAGTTGTTTTGAACCACAACTCCCAGCCATCAGCTAGGCTGGTGGGATTCATAGCCCAACATCTGGAGGGCAGCAAGTTGGAGATAGTCAGTTCATATGGTCATAATTTGTGCATTGCAATCTGCAAACAAGAGCAGAAGATAGGAACTGTATTGATCCCACCCACCCCACCACCAAAACTTCTTTTGGACCTCCAAGTTTCTTTCACTGTCTCTTGGTAGTTTTTACACTATGGCAGTATTTACTTATTTATTTCATATATATACCACCTTTCTTCCTTAATGGGCATCAATATTCCATAGTATTTAATAACAATAATGAATGTTCTTGTTGGGCCCTATGTTCTGGATCTGACTTTCTTGTCCACATTTATTTTGTTTAGAATGGGAAACTGAAAGAATCTGAAATCAATAGACCTGCCCATTCCTATTTCTTGCATAACAAAAATGTATTGAAGTAATCTAAATGAAAGCATTATGAACCATGCAAAAAGAATGTATGGTTTGTAGCACACGTGCAAAAAGCACAACTTTGACCTCCAACAGATAGTCAAATCTGCTGCCCAACATCTGATCTATAGAGATAGCTCCATAGTACTCCAAACAGCTCTTAGTTTTCAAAGCTCAGTAGCATTCCTTTGTCAAGCCCAAAAGTCTGGTCAGTGATTGTCTTAATCCACTGCTCTTCAACCTTGGGTCCCTGGATGTTGCTGGGCTACAACTCCCATTATCCATGGCCATTGGTTAGATTGGTTGGGGATGATGAGAGTTCTAGACCGACAATGCCAAGGTTGAAAAATGTTGCCTTAATCCACAGTGATAGTTCTATTCACAGAAAGCTGATAGGCAACTCTTAAAATAGGAGCACATAAAATTTCTGAAAGACTATCACTCAGAGTTATCCAAAATTTTGGCATGAATCTAAGCAAGTTAATGTTTGTTATGCATAAGTGATTACTCAATGCATGCTTCAAACATTTAATGGTTAAATCTACACTTGACAAGACAGAAATAATCTGAAAAGAAATATACACAGAAAATGCCAGAATTGCTATTCATACAATCAAGAAAATGAAAGAATGCATATTGTTCATCAATGGCAACCATTCTTCCAAGTGCTATTCTTTCAGATAGTAGCATTTACAGGAGATTAGCCTTGACACTATGGAACTTAAACACTACCTGTGCTATTTAAGCAGATTTCTTTTCTCTAGTTTAATAGAACACAAACTCTTGCATTCAGTGTAAGTGTTGTTTTGTTAGGAAGAACAAAGTGAAGCAAGTGAATCCATTTTCTTTTTTAACTAACAAGTTACCTTTGTAAAGATATGCTCGTGTGCACATGATCTATCCTAAGAATGGCACAATATATTTTCCATACCAAGCAGTAAATAAGTTCACCTTTTTTTTTGCAGTCTCCCACTCACTCTGGCATGTAAGGAATGCATGAAATAGGAAGTGCAGGAAAGAATGTGGAAATGGGTAAACAAGGAAAAGCAAGGTCCTAGTATAGGCATGATGAGAAAGAATGGTAGAGTCACATCAAACATTCGGACTGGAGTCCGAAACTCACTAGTCCCAAAGTGAAGGACAGTATATAGAAGAAAGGGATGCTCTGCAGAGGGGCTGAGATGCCCGATATTGCCTTTGGTGGCTCTTCCTTCCAAACCCTGGGTAAATTTAGTGGGTCTGGTGGTGGAAGCAACACCCTTGAAATAAATAATGCAGATTGAATTGCACAACTACATTCTTTTAAAATAAATAAAACAACAACAGTCTGTGCCTGCTGATTCAGAACCAGGCAAAACAACAAACACAGGGTGCTATAACTGTGGTGAGAAGTCAAGAGAAAGGGTCAGGAAGGGAAAGGATGACACATTGATCACTAGGCTGCATTCCACCCACTGTAAAGATGGAATACAGCAAGATGCATATACCCCAAAAAAGAGAGAAAAAAAAGTATACCCTCTGAACAGTGAATGGTAATTCCACTTGAACCTTACAGTGCTATTTTTCTAGAAAAATGGGTTCCAGAACTTACCACAAATGCCTCCCTTGTTTTCTCATAATGACAATGGTGCCCACCTGAGAGGTGCTGGAACTGTTCTGGTGAATTCCAGCTGGAAAAAAAAGACAAGGGTACATTTGGTAATATTAGGAACTGGGATGTATAAAAGCATCCAAAAACTTAACATAGCCTGCATAGGCTCCAGGCTCTTAACTTTATTTCTTTTCTTTTTAAAATTAAGTCTCTCTAGTCTTCCTAAAAAGAAAGCTGTGAAGCTGGATGTGCAAGTGATCTTTCTGAAATGAGCCAACTGAGCTACTCCTGCCTTCCAGTGCTTTTAAGCAAGGGGAGAAGTCAGAGATGTGATTGATAAGTGCACTGTTTGGAGGCCAGGTGAAAGGGATCCCTGTCCTAAAGAGCTGTGGTTTTCCTTTCTGGGTTATTTTTCTTGCTTCTGCTTCCTTTTCTAGTCCTTGTAATGCATGGAGCCATCGCCCCACCCCCTCACCAGCAACCAGGATGGATCTTTTCCATGGTCTGAAGAACTCTCTGTAAGTTATTTTCTGCTAATGCTACTACTTTACATAATAAGTGCAGGTGGAGGTTTAAAATCCCACATCCCAAATAAAATGACAAATACAAAATGTGAAAACTTTGGAAAGAAGTTTAGGCATACTTCTTGCTGTGCAGATGCTAAAAACCAGGCACTTAGTAAGAATTTACTATATACACATCTAGTCAGAAATAGGTCTCTTTGCATTTAATGGTGCTTAGTTCAGATAAGTGGCTATAGGGTGGTAGCCTCTCAGCTTTGTTTTAGGGTTGGCACTGGGAAAAAGTAGAGTTCTTGTGCCTTTAGCAGCTCTGTACAAGGCAGAAATTCATAAGGCTATGGCTTTTCTAGTATGGAAATGCAAAAATGTGAAAGGTTTTACCTGCCTCTCAGGCAACAAACAAACAAACAAACAATATTTATTACGGCCATAGGCCCATACAGGTAAAAACAACACATAAATAACAGCTTGTGCACGTGGGGAAAAAAAAAAAAAAAACAGCCGCTAAAACACCACAATAACAATAAAATACTATAAAATAGAATGGCATACTACACCTTAGTTAGCTTGTAGTGCTCCTTGGCGTCGCTTTTGGGTAAGGACAGCGACCAGGAACCTTGCCACATTCAGGGTCGTATGAGTATCCTTATCCTGCAAGATTTGGGCAAGGTGGAATTTTGGTGGGGTACCCTCTAGTTTCTGTATGATTGATCCCAACAAATTTGCCCGTGGCACATTGAACAGGGGGCAAGTGAACATGATGTGCTGGAGCGACTCCGGCGTCTCCTTATCACATTCGCACGTGGCGGGGGCTTGGCCCTTTGAGAATCTATGTCTCAGGACGTTGGAGGGAAAAACGTTGAACCTCGCTTTGGTGAAGGCCAGTCTATGGGCAACAGTCGAAAGGGAGGAGAGGTATGATGGAACGCAGTAAGTTAAAGTGATACCAATGTTCTGGGGCGAACAAACACCTCCCCCCAGCATATAATTTCGCAGGCATTTTGTTATATGTGTGCCCACTAGTTTATTTTAGAACCCTTCACTCCACTTGCAAAGGATGACACAAATCTGCATGTGACGCAAAGCATATTTGCAATGAAAAACTGTGTCCTCTTTTGCAAGTTGGCCCAATACACATCCTGGGTCCACAAAATCCTGTTGGCACCCCTTGTGGAAAGTGCCATCATATGATGCTCAGCAAGTTAAAGACAGAGCAAGAAAGAAAATTTACTCACAAAGAGATGAGAGAATAAGAAACCCGTTTTGAAGAATTTAACTAGATTAAAAAAAAGTCTGTGAACATTTGAAAGACTAATGAATGACAAAGACAGTTCATTGCAGATAAATGTTGAGCCACAGTGACTTTGATGAGTCTTTATAGCACAATTGTGCATGTATTATTTAAAAAGGGAAGAATGAAAAGGGGGGGAGAGTCAAAGGGGGGAAATCTATGTCATTGATGTAAGAACAGAAAGCCAACATACATGGAAGGGTAATGGCTCTAAGGGACCCTTGATGGCAAATGTCTGTGTGGTTTCTAAAAGACGAAACGAAAGAGAAAGAGCTTAAAAGATAGAAAAGATGGAGTCTCTGTGTGCCATAAAGTAGAATCACAGCAATGTTTTGTTAAAAGGCGGGGGGGGGGGGGGAATTAGTGAAGAATGAATAACTCATACCAGCACAAAGGTAGCCTTTATCAAAAAAAAAAAAAAAAAAAAAAAAAGGAAAGGAAAAGGAAAGGAAAAAGATTACCACTTAGTCACCACTAAATGCTCCTTTTCTACAATGTTGGTGGAAAAGTATTAGTGGCGTTATACCTAAAACTGACCTAATCCTTGCTCCGTGTATACATTACTAAATAAAGTTGACATTGATGAGAAGAGTGTCATGCAGACAGCAGAGAAAAACAGACAGCAGAGATGAAATTTAAAAGGTGGCCAGAGAAAGGCGATAAATATGGTGATATGAATATTCGTAACACAGTCACCTTTTGAAAACAGGCCAGCTAGTCCTTGAATCTGCAGGGACAAGATGAGTAGGAGAGTCTCATGGGACTTCTTGTGATAAGGGAACTAATAGTGTTCATAATTTGGAAACGTGTGTCGAGTCACAATATTTTAATTCTTGTAATAATTGCAAACAGTGTTTGAAAGCAGGTCACTAATGCCTAACGTTAATTATAAACTCCTATAAACCCTCATTATCCTACGTGCAATTTTAACCATCCGAGTGGTTAGAAAAAACAAATGACATGAAGGCCCCATTGGCATTATACATTAAAAGCAGCCTCATGTCATGGATCCCACCGCCCCCAAATCCTGGGGATGGTGGTTTGCTAAAGATGCTTGTTCAGAGACCTCTATTCCTCTCACAGAGATACAATTCTCAGAGTGGCTTAACAGACAGTTCCTTTTGTCAGGGAACTCTGAGTATTGGAGCTCTGTAAGGAGAAAGGGGGGGGATAAAAGATGTACCAAGGAAATCTTCATTCATTTTGTGGGGGATCAGGAAGGGAGTACATCTTAAGACTGCCTTGGCAGCTCGGCAGCATTCCCTGTCTTATGGCACTACATTGTGAGCACAGGCAATAGGCCACCAGAGTGAAGCACTGAAAGACTGGACGAGTCACCAGTCCAGGCAAATCCATAGCCTGACCTCTGGCACAATGTGGGAAAATAAAGAACAATGTCTCATGTTGCACAGACAGCCAGGTAGTATTCCTTGGCTTCCTTTGCAGTGTAGCATAGCAGAACAGGGAGCATTGCCTAGTTATTTAAGCAAGATATCTCTGTGAGTTAGCAATGGTATTCACAGAAATTTGAATTCTCAAGCACCCCTAGGCTAGCAGCCGTTCAGTGCCTTTTTCAGCTACAATGGAAACATGTAAATCCCTTGTGAGACAGAGCCAAAGTAAAGAAAAATATATTATAGCCTTCATATTAGCACACCTGAAAATTAATTTTAGGTGGTAGACTAACCCCTAATTATAATTAGCTAGGCATGCTTTGCTGACTACCATTCAGAGACCACTGAGGTTGTCTGTGAAATTTAGATAACAGCCATCATAGATAACAGACTTGCCATTGCTGGACTGATCCCTGTTCCACTAAGAAAGCAAAGTGAGACATGATCTTGATTTTGCTCTGGTTTGTTGACTTTTTCCAGTGCTGTGCAATCTGTACATCACGATCATCCTTGGGAAATGTAAAGAAATCATAAATTAAAGTGACATTCTTCTTCATCCAGGAGCTAGTAGAAAGTGCCCGGCATTGCTTAGGAATTCTAAGAAACCAAAAGAACCAGTGTGCCAGTATAGTTTTGAAAGGTTCAGTCTGCCATCTTGATTCAAAATTGTGCCCAGTTGTATCCAAACATAGACAAAAACCTGCTCCTTGATCTCAGGAACCATAAAGCAAATTTTAGTCACAGGATTTTAAGAGGTGTCCAAATGTGCACAGGGGAATTCAACTAAGTTTTACTCAAGATAGCCCCATTAAAAATAATGGCCATAACATAATAAATTTCAGTGAGTCTATTCTGTGTAAGACTTAGCTGAAATCCACCCAAAGAGAGCAAACAACTTTTCAAAATACAGCATATTGTAGACAGCTGGATATATAGAAAAGCCAATTGTCATATTAATATCGGTAATATTTCAAATATTGATGAACAATCATAAATAAATTCCTGCGGGTCTTAATTTTTAAAGGATTTATGTATTTTTTTTAATTCTTTATGAATTTAAAAAGGAGATTGCCAAGAGTGCTGAAAACTACATTTTGAGTGTGCTGCAGCAGATGCCATGCCTGGTTTGGGATCAGGAGTCTTTCAGCTATGTGTCCAATGCGCCCTTAGGCAAGCAATATTTTGGATATGTTAGGCAGATTTCCTTTGCACCCACAAGGCTTATGCAATTTGTTGTCATCTACTGGGAATTAGAGGCCCAAGCTGTAGGCAGAGGCCTGGAGAACTAATGATGACTCCCTGCAACCTTGTTGAAGACAAACAATTCACAACGAAAATGTTTCAAAGCCACCTAACCTCCAATTGCATTTAAACTTTGGCCCTTTTAAATTTTTTTGAGCCTGGGCCAGGTGTCTTGGAAAATAAAACGGGGTGTCCTCTGTATTCCTTCTTCTAGCCCCTAAAAAATTACTAGGTCTCTACATATTTAACTTGCCCCTAGGTATTCCTCATATTCTTTGGTGCCAAAATTTTAATGATATCAATATTGGTGCCAATTTTTTTTTTTTAATACCAGCTGCACTGGATTAATTATCTGATTTACTCAAATGTCTGTTTCTGCAATAATTATTGCCTTTGAGGATGTAACAGACTGCTGTGGGCAGACTGCAATGCTAAATCTTCTGTTTGAAGAGCTAGGAGAGTCCCCCCCCCCCTTCACACACACACCCTTTGTTGCACTCTCATTTTTGGATGGTGTCTGTCTAGAAGGCTTCTATGCTTGCCCACACAGTTCTGTCTCTTTTTTTGTTTTTTGTTTTATCTCTGGATAGCTTCCTCTGATTTATTTGCCACTAATTCCATTTTAAAAGCTTCCTTATGTTCAAGAGACTCCGACTTAACTTTATTTTAGATCAGTTAGTGGTTTAAAATGATATATCTATTTGTGACACATGTTCAGGAGTTAGTTCCCTTTGTGTTCAGCTCTATCAGATAAAAAAATTACAAAGAGTCAGGACAGAGTCTGTCTGTCCAATTTGTAGGAGCTTTTTGGCTGTTTGAAAATGGCAGCAACCATACTGACAATACAGGGGAGGTCCCAACAGAAATAGTCTACTTGTGTTTTCAGTCATTTAGTTTCTGACCAAATACACTTCAGGAAATTCACCAAACATTGAATAATGTTCCAGATTTAATTTTTTTTTTTTTTTTAATGTTCAAGGCAGAAAACAACATTTTGGAGTGGGAACCTGGACATTACTGGTGGTATAGCAGTAAAACTGCTAACACATTTGCAAAGCTAAGCAGGGTCAAGGTATGGTTTCAATGTGCTGAGATTGCCGCACTGCAAGAGGTTGAAGTGGATGACACTTGGGGTCCCTTTCAACTCTAAATTCTATTATTCAATGAGAAGAAAGACGGAAAGATGTTCACACAAGCAGTGGCGTAGCGTGGGTTGTCAGCACCCGGGGCAAGGCAAGTAATTTGCGCCCCCTAACCCGTGGATTTGCGCCCCCTAACCCGTGGATTTGCGCCCCCTAACCCGTGGATTTGCCCTAACCCCAGATGTTGCGCCCGGTGCGGCCGGCCCCCCCTGCACCCCCCACGCTACGCCACTGCACACAAGGATCTGTGCTTTTTCACTCATTCATAAATTATATAAATACAGTAATGAAAGAGTGAAGTAGCCATATTAGCAGATGATACATTATGTACCATGATGATACATTATGTACCAATGTACTATATGGCATTGCCATTGGCACTCAAAGGCTGTCCCACCAATAATACGACAATACTAAGGTGCAAACCAGTAGTGAGGGAAGTCACAGGGGGACTGGCAACAATGACCTGCTTGTGAACCACTCTGAAGTATCTGTTTGACCAGCTTTAGTTGAACACAGTGCTGAGCTAGAGTGATCATTGGTGCCTACCATGGCAATTCATGCATTATTGACAAAACAGCTGAAACCTGAGGCTCTGGGTGTGGCCATATTTGTCTCTAAGGTTTGCTACACTCGAGGAACAGGGTTTCCTATCCTCTGTATCCTTTTTTAATCATTGGCTATGATTCTAAGCACAAGCACAGATACTTGGAAGTAAGTTCAGCTCAAATCAATGGGGTCTGTACTTCAAAGTGAATGCATTTAGGACTGATGGAGCAGTTCTTCCATTTTCTGTGAAAGGTTATCCTTTATCTGAGTGTCTCTTTCCACATCACAGTGCACTGAAGTCTAAATGCGAGTCACTCCTGTGCTACAAAAAAGAAGAAGTATGTCTACAGCTGAATCAGGAACCGCACAGGAATACAGGTGCATTATTCCTGCTTCATGGACCAGGGTTTAACTTCAAACTGAGCTGAAATTATTCAGAAAATAATTTTCTGACAAACGTTTGATTTTTTTTCTGCCTTTGAAGTTCCTCCAGAACTTGGGAAAATCTCAGTCCTCCTCTGGGGAATATTCAGAGAAATGGCCTTCCCAAGCCACCATCCATGATTTGGGGGAATGATTATGGATTCAAGTTGTAATATTTAACAATTAACAATTAACAATATATGTTAATATATATTAACATAGTCAAAGGATGCACTGGAATTGTCTCCTACGCTTTCTGATCACTTCCTTCTCTCAGCTCATTGCTGCAATCATCCACCAATATAAACTAGCAGTCCAGTTTCATTCCACATTTAGTGAGCCAACATTTTTTTAAAAAACAGATTTTTCCTACATTTTTTTTTTAAGCTCTGACCTCACTATTTGGCTAAAAACAGTGAATGACAGGAGCAGCCAAGTGGGCTTATTTCACATCAATGGCTTTCAAGAGTACCTACACATTTTTCTTCATAGCTTTCTTTATAAGAAGACTAGAGATGTAGTTATTTAATGAAAGTGCAATGCATGGGACAATGGCTATGATCTGTAACCCCTGTACCCTTCTCTACACAGGCCTGCGTCCTCATCTATTGTGAAATAAACAGAGGCCTTGTGCTGCTCCACCTAATACTAACTCCTATGAGGGCTGCATACCTGATGTAACAATATACTGCACCTAGAAACACAGAACAGCTCTGATGACCCTTTGGATACATTAACTGAGACCCTGGTGTCCTGAAACACCCACCCTCATAACTGATAGATCTTATGTATTACTGTTCCATGTTGCAGGGGTGGGGGTGGGAATTGGATGGTAAAGCAGGAAACCTGCGTCCAGTGAATCGTGCATGCTATTTGTTAATCACAGCAAGGCATGCACCGTATATATGATTAATAGCAACATTGCACCAAAATGGATTAAGCCACACTGCATTATTCTTTGGTTGAGCACAGAGCCTTATTTAACCATCCTGATGGACGAACAGATGTGTAGTCAAAATGTCTATTGCAGTCATTAATTTGTTATCTATTCCTTGCTTTCCATTATCTCTATTTCCCTTGCTTTCAAGTATTTCCAGTTTCAAGCTAATTAATTGTGCAAAAGAACCAGAGGCTAAAACAAACACAGGACACACTATGCAATTGTTTGATAATACTCAGTCCCTTTCTTTCTACTTTATTAACGGTTTGTAGAAGGCATATATTCACTACAACCTCACATAGATTTTTTTTTATAAAAAAAATACCAGATGCACTGCTGTGGCTTTCTCCAAGTAATCTGAGGAATTATTGGTGACAGGACTGGTAATTGTTTTGACAGAGATCTCTAGCCTGCCCTCTTTTCCAAAAATCTCCCTTGGGGAAATGAGTTACTGTTAATCCCATTTACATCCATAGTAGATTCGTCCAGATGTAAAGAACTACTTTATTAGGCATACACTTTACTAAGTCTACATTAATAGAATCATTGAATCTTAGAATTGCAGAGTTGGAAGTGATCCTGAGGATCATCTAGTCCAACCCCCTGCAATGCAGAAATATGCAACTGTTCCATACGGGACTCAAACCTGTGACCTTGGTGTTATCAGCGCCATGCTCTTCCATATTAGGTCCTTATTGGGTACTTCCTTGTAACCTGACTCATTGTTAGATCAGCAAAAAATCACTATCAATTTTTAAAATCAGTTATTAAAATATATATTATTAGCCGGGGCAAAAACTTTGACAAGGAATATGTTATTAAGCAGTGTCTACTGCTTAAATAGAAGCTAAAGCTCGAGCAAATTTGAACCTTGGGGGACACATTGCTAGGTTTTTCTAAGAAAAGTAATTAACTAATTCAATGGGTCTGCTCAATTTCATTCTAGATTAAGATGTGGTCTCTCCTTTAAAAGAAAAAGGAAAAGGAAAAAACCTAAAAGCATAGAATTTTGAGCAGGATTCCATTTTTCATGATACTACAATACATCAGATTAGCAAATGCCCAATTTTCACATTATGTTTAAACATGAACCATAAAATTATGTTACATTAATTGTGCCTGCTTAAGATGTTTTTTGAATGTGTCTGTGTGGAGGATTCTTCAGACGGTAAAAATGGTTCTTTAGCAAGCTCAAGAAACCATTTGAAAAATGGGAATCATGCTGGCATAGGGAATACAATCTCTCACCATGCCAGGATGCATTTAGCCCTGTTAATTTGATTAAAATTGTGTATATTGTGTTTTCAAAAGAAAGGAATTCTAAGTCAGCCTTCCCTAGCTTGGTCCTTTCAGATATTTTGGATTATAACACTCTTCAGCCCTATCCAACATGGCTGAGGATGCTCTGGACTGGGAGTGAAGGACCTCAAACCCAGGGATTGAATCTGTCTCTTGGGACTTGCCCCAAGGCATCACACCCACTGTCCCTACTTGGCATTGAGTGTTTTTACCTGGTGAAATGCATTATCAAACTCAAATAATGCCTCTTGCTTTCATGGATGGAGGACAGAGAGATCCCTGTGGAAAATATAAAATAGCCTACCGTACAAAAGTAAGGTAGTGGCCCACTTTAGCCTCTGACCCTGCCCACCCCTCTGTCATGTGATTCCTGGAAAGATACACAGTAAGAAATGTAACTTTCAGGATAAAAATAAAAAAGGTTCATCACCCCTGGTCTAGAACTACATACCAAGTTGCCAACCTGTAAGAATAACTACCTTGTTTACAAGTGAAAAATGATTTCATTGGGATCGTCACACTTCTTTGAAGTCTCTCAGCTCCACTTTGTTGTGGGGGAGGAAGGGAAAGGAGAATGTTAGCCGCTTTGAGACTCCTTCGGGTAGTAATAAAGCGGGATATCAAATCCAAACTCTTCTTCTTCTTCTCTCTGAATTGCCCTTCCAGCTGATCTGGAAGTAGAGAGCGATAGATATATATATGAATGGGATCACACATTTAATGTAATGTGTGGTTTAGCTCTCAGCTGTATGGTTCAAGAATTAATTTCCTGATGTTTCCAATTAAATAAAATGGGTTTAAAAACAAAAGCAAAAACAAAACGCATTTCACAACAGGGCTGATGCTACCACCAGTAGCGAACAACTAGATTAGTCAGTTAGCCTTATATTCAGAGTATTTTGATATGCCCTATGATGGAATCATAACCCTCTTAAAGGAGCTTATACTTGGTTTTTAGTTTAAATGTTTTTATTTTTGAACAATAAAAAGTAACACAACACTTGAGATACTATAATTAAGGCTGCAGTAAAAACTCGCTTACTTGGGAGGAAGCCCCACTCAGAGGGACTTCCTTCTAAATGGACAAGCATTGGATTGCCCTGTAAAGGAGAACAAAGCAGAAGGTCTTGAATTTTTATTACTCCTAAAATATAGGTAGTGAAATATAACTTCACAGGCTTATATATCATACAAATGGCTGTTTGTATCATACAGTGGCAGACTGAGGATGTCACTGAGGGGTGGTTTGCAAAGGACTATGGGGAGGGCTCCAGCAGACTGGGGAGGTTGCTGCCTGCTCCAGGGGAATCTTATGTTGAGGATCCTGGGAATGGTCCAAGTGAGGGAGATGTTCCTCTACACTGGTTCTTGCCCTGCTTTGCAAGAGAGGGATGCTTTGCCTGTCCCATCAGCCTCACAGGAGGCAATGACACTTTCCCTGTAACCTATGTCCCAGAGATGCCAATGGAGGCATGAACAGATGGATTAGGTTCAATACTTCCAGGCAGAGTATTAGCTTGCTTGCTAAGGAACAGAACCACTTGCCCTGCTAACTTGTGTCCATCTCATTCCTTTATAACAGGATTGCTAGGGTAGTACCATTGTTGTATCCATGTATTTGCTTGAGTAGTCATATCACTTATGGTGTCTTTGTAACTGTGTGTTTGAGTAGGTATGCGTATTGCCTGCTGTACCTTTCAATAGCCTTTTCAGATATGTATCACAGTGACTTGAACATTAAAGCTTTTGGGGGGAAAGCCATCATCTGAGTCTGTGTTAATCAGCGACTTGGAGTCAGGACAGTTTGTTGTATTTCTTTGGAGTTTGACATCAAACAATAGAGTTTCATTGCTAATATGTAACTTCTGATACAGTGGTTCCACCGTAAGAATGATGTGGTAGGATACCACCCATTGTAGCATCTATGTAGCATCTAGTTTGGTTCTAAGATATGTAATCAGGGAGTAGTCCTCATGATGAGTCTGTTAGCCTCTGCAATGCTGCTAATTTGTTTTTGAGAACCCAGAGCTTTATGCCGGTATGCATTTCAAGGATTTAGGTTCTATAATCTGGCAAGCAAAATCTTCCAAGAGAAGGACATTCCTATTTATGGGAAATCTATACAGATATTTCTTGGTTGAGCCTACTGGATCCAGTCATCTAAATATTCTGCTCAAATTCTATGCTTGATCTTTATCCTCTGTTCTGGAAGTACTGCAAGTCCCCACAACAACATTTTATCTTGAAATTACTTTCTACTTTACATGCAATTTTCAAAACAATGTACAATCTTCAGCCTTTGTCTTTATAATGTCAGATCTGGTCATTCGTTTCCAATGCATGCTCTTTCTAAAACTCTAGAAGAATTTAAAGATTTGATTATCATTGTGTTCTTTACAAGTTTTTAGTTTAATCACTGCCTATTTATGTTTGAAATGCCTACTCCCCTTTATTTCCCTGAACACCCAATTTAGATGTTCAGGCACTGAGAAGTTTCCGACATGAAATAAATGATTCCATTTAATCTCGCATGTCTTTTTCTCCAAGAAGTCAAACAGTGATGGTGAACACTGGATTCTTGATTAAAGGGTATTTAAATAGGGGGGGGGGGGGACGATAGAAGGAAATTATCTGACTTCATCCAAAAAGCAAGGACATTTCAATGCTAAATTTGTTAATATATTTTTCATGCCCTTGTTTTGCACCCGCCATTTATGCTGTTCATCAAAAACTGATTTACAAATTCACTCATATTTAAAAGGTAGAAGTGTACCCTCAATTAACTATGAACAATAAGAATGTATAGGCCCAATGCCTATGTTTAAAATATAACAACCCTTGACATAACATGCATATCCTTCTCTCTATATATTTTTCAGGATATTCTACTAATATTGATTGAGCAGTAATATCAGATCCCTCGGATCCAGTCCTCATTTTGCTGCATTTTTTACATCAATGACCTAGGTGACTACCAAGTCAATGTCTACCCTTGTTTCCTAATTACTGTTGGTAGCTACGCCACAGTTAGTGTGGGGGTGGGAAGGGAATAATTCATCCCACCTTGCTCCATTTGATGGCTTTGAATACTGTGATTTGCTCATTGTTGAGAAGTATACACTGTGGGCAGAGCTGAGATAAAGACCTCTCTGTTTCCTTGAGCTCCATGCACTGAATATTCCAGAGATCTTGAATATTCCAGAGATCTCAGCAGCAATGCCTCCTTCTGAATATAAAACAATATATGCATGTTAAAGCCCCTAATGGAGCTTTGCCAATTGAATCTCCCCCCCCCCACCCGGTATATCTCAGATATATTATTTCCAATGGATTGCTTCTAAAGTTTTGGATTTTCTTATTGCGTCTTTGGGTTGTTTACATCAATACTTGGAGTTTATAATTGGGGTTGAATGGGGGCTGTTATATATTTTAATACTCTTGTGGTGTTGGATTTCTCAGCAATGCTTTTTCTTTTTTAAAAATGGAAGGTATGTGTATTTAAACTAGATATAAAAATAATCGTTTCAGTCCCTGACAAAGCTTTGCAGCTGATTTTGTAGCTCACCCGGCCAACTTGCTTTATTTACATATGACACTGATGTTATTCTCTTTTTTGTAGCTTTTGTATGGTGATTATTTCATAAATAGACTCTAATTGTTTTATTTTGTTACTGTCCACATTTATGCTGTGCTATGCTATGATGATGATTATTTAATTATGAACTTTTTTAAAGAACAATAACAAAAAATGAATGAGTTATATTCTTTCTTTTATAAAGAAAGAATGCTATTGTTGGTTTTCAGTTGAGCTTTGGGTATTAACAGATGCAAGCATCAGAAGATGCAGTTACAATTACAGAGAAACAATAACAAAATATCCCCAAGACTCCGAAGTAGGTTGTAAACATTGCCACCAGTGAAATATATTGCCTCCATGAGTTATGTTCTTGCCATCCAAAATATCTTCAGAATCATTTCAGTAACATTCCACATGCCAGACTCAAGACAAGGGTCCAGTTCATGTGCATGGGCATTGTGGGAAATACACAATGATGGTTGATACCACTATTGAAAAGCTAATCCCAGAATTCTGGTCCTAGCTTCCACACACACATACACACCACCAGTCTTCTCTGTTAGGAAGAAAGACTCCAGAACAAGGATCCTCACCCTAGCCAGGAAGCAGTGGGTCAGAGCATAGCAGCTGATGGACTGCCACATCATAAACCCTGCCACTCACATTGGCCAAGACAGAAGAGGGTGTGTTTACTTTTACCCCTGTGTTAGCCCTCAGGAGCCCCACTGCACCCCACAATCTGCAGGTTGTGGATCCAGCAAACACAAAATTGCTAGTGCCCCACCCTACAACACCCAGTTTCAATGCTTTCTGTTACTGCTGGTGGGAGAACTAAGAACAGTAGCTTCTTACCTGACTGGGCACAGTGTGGACTCTAGAGTGATGGATGCCTCACTACCATGACCTGGGGAAATTGATGGAGAACAGCAGATAGACATCACTGCAATAGTCTAAACGCCTCCAGTAACATAGATGAGCAGGTTAGTTTAGCTGTGTAGCAAACGGTTCATTATTTCTCTTTCAGCTAATGAGAGTTAAGGCTACTTTCATTTACTTAAATAGTCTCTCTTAAATCTGAAGGTTCAAACTGACCATTACCATAGACAGCCAAGCTCTCCAATAGGAAATTTTGATGCTGTATTGTCCGTCAGACCATCTGTTTCTTCTCTATTGCACTGTAATCCTTATATTTCTTCTTCGTTCTCTTGATTGGCATAAGAAAAAAAGAAGATAGCCCTATGATTCTTAATGATATATCAAAAAATGCATTCTTGGGATTAAATCACTGGTAATATACAAAAGAGAAGTGGAATTTCATGTCTGCCTTTAAATTTTAAGACAGCTTTTTAAGTAATATTACTTATTTTATGATTGGCACAAAGTCCTTACACATAGCTAGGATTAACATTCCTTCAAAGAGACACAGAATGAAATACACTTTGATTGCAACTAATCTATTTTGTCTAACTATTCTGTTCTCAGAGTCTAGCGACTGCCTGGAAGGTTCCTCTGTGTTAGAATGAATGTTATTTCTTTCCATGATTTCTATTTATCACAGTGCTGTGGGACACTACTGGCAATTTAGAGAAGAATAATGCCCCACAGGTTAGAGACCAACAGCAGGAACTGCTCCCATAAAGACAAATGTACTGAAGATTTATCTGTTTACCTATGTAATTTTTCCCCTCTTTAAAATACCGAGGGATTTTTGTGCATCATTTGCTCCTGATTTGTAAGAGCCTGTTGTCTAAAGGAAAGAAACATAGCACTTTCTACTCCTCACAGATACAATTCCTCATTTCCAAGATCCTTGTAAGAAATCAGAAATTATTTCATAGTGAAATGTGTTCTGTGGAGTATTCAGTGAAGGCACAGGGATGCCTTAGGATGTGGGTAATTCTGACAGCTGGATCCACCACTCAGCTGGTGATATGAATTAAAGTCAGTATCACTCCACTTTGCATGAGATGGGCAGAGCAATCCCATATTGACTTTGATGCTAGTGGGAGAGATTTGCCACCACTAATGACTGCCATATGTGAGCAGCCCAGGAGATGAAGGAAAAACAAAACACTTGGGCTGCATTCAGATAGCATTGTATTTCATTTCCTTGACATGTCCTTACCTGAAAAAATTTGTGTTTTATGTGATTTTATACATGACATAAAAGGCACTTCTGGAAATCTAGCACAATCTAGCAGAGCACTCATTATCATGTTAGTTGCTTCCAGGGAAAAAAATAATGTTTGCAGCCCGTTAACCTGGAAAATCATGGGATGGGAGATTTGTGCCAATATGTAGACATGTAGTTCCCCAATGCTATTCTCTGATACAGGTCCTGCAGGTTGGAGCAGATGCTCTCCAAAACAATGCCTTCAGCTCCCAGACCATGGAAACCGTCCAAGGAGGATGCCATGCCCAATTCTATCAAAAGCTGCTGGAAAATCCGACAGCAGCAGTGGAGTGGTATTCTCCCTGTCTCTGCCTTGAAGGTCATCTGTCAGGGCAACACTGGCCAATTCAGTCAAACCAAGGCTTGAAACTAGATGGGAATGGGTTCAAAAACCTGTTTGCACACGTAAAGGAGCCAGTGTGGTGTAGTGGTTAAGAGCAGTAGTCTCGTAATCTGGGGAACTGGGTTTGCGTCTCCGCTCCGCCACATGCAGCTGCTGGGTGACCTTGGGCTAGTCACACTTCTCTGAAGTATCTCAGCCCCACTCACCTCACAGAGTGTTTGTTGTGGGGGAGGAAGGGAAAGGAGAATGTTAGCCGCTTTGAGACTCCTTCGGATAGTGATAAAGCGGGATATCAAATCCAAACTCCTCCTCCTCCTCTTCTTCTTCTTCTTCTTCTTCTTCTTCTTCTTCTACATATTATACGTAAAAGATGTATTAACATTAATGGTCTTAATGACCATAGACAAAACTCATGGAAGATCACACTACCAGTGGCTATGAGCCTTAATGGTTATGTTTAATCTCCACTGTTAGAGGCAGTAATAGGTAGGCAGGAATTAAATTCATTGCGGAAAACCTCAGAAGGGGAAAGTGTTGTCCTCTGCTTGCAGGCTCCCACAGGCATCTGATTGGCCAATGTGAGAAAAGGATGCTGAACTAGATGGGCCACTGGCCTGATCCAGCAGGCTTTTCTTATGTATTACTTTGAAAAGTGTGTGTATTTTATGTTAAAAGTGTGCATTTTACATGAAAGTGTGTGTATTAAATAAAAAGTCTGCAGAAAACTGTCTGCACAAAGCAGGGTGGGACTGGAGGAAACAGACTCATGGTTGACTGCCAGTGACACCAAAACAAGGGAGAGCCCACTCCCAGTCTAATGTTGAAAGATCTTTTTAAATACTAGGTTTAGTTCAGTGCTTTAGTTCTGAAAGGAAACAGAGGGGCTGAACAGAGGGGCTGCGCGGGGGGTGGGGGGAATGTATAATGAGACAATAATGGAAAACAGAGTTAAAAGATGTCACCAAGTGTGTCTTACAGAAAAGTGAACTTACAGAACAGTGACATTTAAAAAGATATAAAACACTATTGGAAACTTCATTATTGTAGATAATTATTTCTTCTAAAACAAACAAACAAACAAACAAACACCAAGGTAATGATTGATGAATATTTCTCATAATATTTATTTCATAGTTGTGTCAGATTTTAAGTACAAAGGTAAGCAGTTTCTAAAGTGATTGATGCTTGTTTGTGGAATACTTAACAGCACTCTGCAAAGATAGCAGAAGTGAAGTTGAATTCTCTCTCTCCCCCCCCCCTTTTAAAAAGAAAACTTTACTTATTAATAGCTGGGGAAATACATCTCATTAGTTACATTTAGAAGCTTCCTTTGAATTAATTGGCAAAAACTCAAATTAAAATAATCAGGCTCAATGAAACACAGCTCGTTTTTGCTCTTAGAATTCCTTTATTGGTCATGTTTCTGTTAATCTTGAGAAAAACGGAGACAATTATTTTTCTATTAATACCTACCCCTTATAACCCAAAGAACCCTGAGCAGTTTGGACTGAGGAAAGAAGGAATGCTGATTCCATGTACAGCAGACAAGAAATGTATGTTTTGCAGGTTACAGATGACTAGGGAAGGGATAAAACATACTATTTGGGTCACCTCATCCCCAATTGCCCTCATATTGTGGACTTCCATAGGTATCTGTGGGAAACAAGATGGTGAACTAGATAGGTCTTTTGCATAATCCAGCAACTTTCTTCTTGTGTTATTAGAGAGAGGGTACTGATAACATTTAAAGATCAAAACCATTCTGCCAAATTACTTTTTCACACGACAATGATCTCTGTAGCTTTTTAATATACCCATTGCACAGATGAAAAACCATTTGAGGTAGGGTGATTCTGAACTGGGAAAGAACTTGAGAAGAAGAGGTTGGATACCTTTATGTGCCAATGCACCACATCACCTACTACCCCATCTGCAAAGGAATAACCAGACATAACACAGTGCTTTTTTGGGGGGTGGGGCTCAAATAAGGCCACAACATTATCAATTACAGGTGTTTGAAGTTTGGCAAACGCATTGGATACCATTGTGTTCTGGCCTACTGGCCAGTAGTATACCCAAGGTCAATCCGACAGTGGGGGAGTCCTATGACCTACATCACCCCCCACCCCATGGGATGGCCATCTTGGGAGTGCTGTGGCCCAAGCCCCCACCTGGGTATGTGAACAGAAGTGACTCTCATGGATCCCTTTAGCAGAATACCCTTTTATTGGAGGGACATGCAGAGCTCTCCTTCAGTCAAGATTAAGGCTTACAGCCAAAGTTGTGATGATAGCACCAGAATGGAGCCAATTTCCTTGGTGGAGAATTTACCAGCATGACCTTTCTCCCAAGAATGTTGCGAATGATCCCCTCTTTTCTAGGGGCCAAATTTTCCTTGCAAAAGGAGAGGGTTCAGCACAGCACTATTTACTTAATACAGTGGTACCTTGGTTTACGAACTTAATCCATTCTGGAAGACCGTTCTTAAACCAAAGCGTTCTTAAACCAAGGTGTGCTTTTCCAAAGCAGCGGAGGACTCAATTTACAAATGGAACACACTCAACAGGAAGCGAAACATGTTCTGCTTCCAAGGCAAAGTTCACAAACCAAAACACCTACTTCCGGGTTTACAGTGTTGTTCATAAACTAGTTGTTCATAAACTAAGCTGTTCTTAAACCAAGGGACTACTGTATACATATTTGGTTTGGGAGTAATGTCTGTGAAGCTAACCGTCTCAATTTTTTTCCAGTATTTGCTGAAACTTCTAATTATCCCAGCTGGAATCCACTTTCCTACTGAGGTAACAGGCATGCATTCAGCAACATTGTGCATATGATCAGTCCAGCAACTGTGGCATAGTGGTGGGTTAGAGTGTCAAAGAATACAAGAGTCCAGAGGTATTATAAATTGTGTTCCCATGCTCTTCAGTAGCTGTGACCCTCTGCATCATCTCCACTCCTTAAAAATAATTGCCTATTGCTGTTGCAAGTTCTCTGTGCTTTCATGCTTAACCCCTTTCATTTGGGGGGGGGGAATGGGAAAGTGGGCATCTGGTGGCAGGGAGGAATGTTACCTCATAAGCCTATTACAGGTCTGAACTTTGGGGGAGATAAGCTCAGCTCTAACTGACTTGGTGTTTTCTGAACTGGGTGAGTGAGTTCCTTTGTAAGCATTCCCAATCCAGCATTTTACCATCTCTAATCTCTAATTATGCTCCTTCCAAAGACCCTTCATCCACCCAATTCTAACTACTTAGTACAGAGGCTATTGACAGAGAAGCTGTGTCCCCCTTTTCTTCTGGTGCTCATTATGCAAATGAGTTTTCTATTTTCCCCTAAGAATCGGACAACATCTCCATTGGAATATATACTTGGATCATATCAATTACTATTGTTTTGAAATCATTTAAGTTCAAATGATCTTATTAGAAAAAACAAAAACCCTTTATATGGAGTTCACTAATAATTTACAGTTTAAATTGCTTGCATGGGGTGGCAACATGTCAGATGCTGAGGAATAAATGGTGGGCAAAGGGAATGTATTAGCAGCCCATAAAATGTCTTTTTCTCTCTCCTTTGGCACTCACAGCTACTAAAGTCATGATGCATAAGAAATTAACAAAGCAAATATATTCCACATTGTTTACTGTACTCTTGCCAGTAACACAAGCTGTTAGCGATAATGGTCTTCTCTGCATGCTACATGGTGTTAAATAAGGATTATGCAGAATTCCATTTCACTGACAGTGGAGCTTCCTAGACATAAGAATGTGAGGCATTAATGACCCTACCTCCTTGAAAGGACAAGAGAATATTTTCCTTTTTTCAAAAAAAGCCTTAAGTACATACTAATGAGATCAACTGTGTTAACACAGAAAGCAAATAGGGACAGAGTTTTTCTTACCTGTAGAGCTTATTGCAGACCATATTTCCACTCCAGAGCTTTGTGCCAAAGATCTTGGAACTTCAATCACCTTAAGAGTGCAATATATATTTGTCTGGATGTCTTACTGGAGTTGTGAAATAAAATGATATTAAAATAAGAATAAAAGGCCACAGCTCTGCATTCCCTCAGTAATAATGGAGAAATTGGACATTGGTTGCTCCCAATCAAAATAGTCCATTGATGTCCACCATAGTTCAAAAGCCATTTCCTGCCTTATGTCATCCTTTTAAGCTCATATTCTTTCATAACATGCTGGCATTAAAGCCTCACAGAAGGTAAATATCAAAAAGAAAGGCTGAGCATTCTGATGGTGTACTGCTATTATTTTTGGACGGTGTTCAAGGGTAAACCAAGCAACTTTCATCAATTAAAAGTTTACAGTGTCCCTCATGGAAAGCTTTTCACATCAACACAACCTATGACTTTATGAGGCAATTTATATAGAGTGCTGGGTGTTAAACATAATACTTAGAATATGCTTTAAATATTCAGTTTTGCCTGACCTCATCTTGGAAAAGAGATTTGAATAAATATTAAAGCAGAGCTTTGTTTGTATTGCTTGACAATATTAAGGAGATTAATGAGGCTCTGTAAAAAGATACTTTTAAAGTTTCTAACCACAGTCTCATGTACGTCATGTAAAATGTTTAGGACATTCTGCAGTGAAAAGCAGTTGAAAATGTCATTTTTACATATGGTTAATAAAATATTCAAACTGATAGTCAACTATCTTGTAACTTGAACCTTAAAAAGAACAAGAAATTCTGATGTTTCTGCAGTCAACTTATTCATAAGAGTATTGTGGTGAATTTGTTGACCTACATGAAATTTTGCCAGACAAAATAGCCCTTCTGGGGTCCACTGTAGTGAAATACAGGAATAGGTGATTGGAAAGTTCAGCTTAAAGGACCAATACTTGCCAATACACTGCTAGGCAAATGGGATCAAAGAATGTCTTTTATAGTCAATGATCACATTGAATCAAAGAACTCTTTTATATTCAATGATTTTATCCTGGAGCAAATCCCCTTGAGCCTGTGGGCTGCAATCTTATACACACATACTTGAAACAAGTCTCTCTGAACTCAGTAGAGTTCTGAGCATAGGATTGGGTTTAAAACCCATGCTGCACTGCCTAAAAGACATAGCATAGTGTCTATTTATTCACAACTCTTACTTGTTAAAAAAACACACCCTTGGAATTAATATAAACTCCAGAACTTCACAAGATACTTTAACAATCTTGTACCCAACAAGTTCCAGCTTTTCAAGGAAACAAACTTCCCACAATGTGTACTGTTTATCAGAGAGGAAGAATGAGTAGGCATCCCTCCCTAACCTTTAAAATGCTCCTAATCAATATAGTATTCTGGCCAGAATTCTCCACACTTTAAGCTGTATCCCATCATTGCTTGTATTTAAACTTTAACTTTCCCCTACTTTTTTGTTAATGTGAAAGTTCCACTTTCAAGGATCTCAAAAACCACCAGAAAACCCATAAAGGTAAAAATAAAGCCAATGAATCACGTGACAGAACTGTCATGTTTGTCTAGTAGGTTTCTCATGTTCTTCTCTGACAGAGGCACCTGTGCTTTCAATGGCTACATGATGATGGGATATGCTAGTAGGTGCTCCCTTTCTCATCCTCAGGCCTAACATCAATATCTGGAACAAACAGGCAACTGTTGAGGCCCAAGTATCCCAGAAAGCCTACACAGCTGATGCAAATAAAGGCAAATATTTATTTTCCTTTAAACCCTTTTATTTAAGGATGGGACTGTGCTGAGGGGATTTCTGGACCACATGATGAAGCTGCTATCATCTTACTTTACCCAGAATGCCTCTGGGCCACAAAGTGGGATTGTGGCAGCTCCAGCCATATAGTCTGGTGGTGGCCTTCTCAGAGTCATTTGGTGTCAAGTGCAACTGCACTGATGCCTCCAGTCCCCACAGCTTTTATTCTGCTGGTGGTGTGGCAGCAAGCTAGCCAGGGAGGGATCACAAAGGTGGGGACCTAAACTTGCCCAGGTCATTTCAGAGACCCTTCATACACTTGTGTGGTGTAGTGGTTAGAGTGCTGAACTCAGACCTGCGAAACCAGGGTTCAAATCTGAAGTCAGCCATGTAGCCCACTGGGTGACCTTGGGCCAATTACTGTTTTTCAGCTCAACTTACCTCATGAGGTTGTTGTGAGGGTAAATTGGAGAGGGGGAGAAGTGTGTAGGCCCCTCTGAAGTCCTTGAAGAAATGATGGTATATAAATGTTATCATAAAAAATAAAATATATTGGGAAATGTAAAGATGGTGGGAAAACAGTTTTTTAAAAACAAAATCCTATTGCTTTTCCTTTTCTTCATTCTTCTACTATATTCATCTGAACATCAAGCCAATACAGAAGGTGTGGGCACAGGAAGCTGTCTTATGCCTTGGACCATCTAGGTCAGCATTGTGTACTGAGAAGGCCAATGGTTCTCTGGGGTTTCAGACCAAAGCATCTACACACACACACAGCTCAGATGGTTAGAGAGTGGTGCTGATAACACCAAGGCTGCAGGTTTGATTCCCATCTGGGACAGCTGCATATTCTGCATTGCAGAGGGCTGATTTGGATACCAGCCTCTGGGATCCATTTGTATGAATGGAGATGTGCACTGACCTTCTATGTAGAAGCTTGAGGGATGGGTCATGGCCAGAAATATTATGTCTCCTAAAGCATTGAGGATGTCTTCTGTATAAACCATGTCTCCTGTATAATCCATGAATTTGGTGTATCATCAGTTGAGCTGCCATAAAGCAAAAATGTTGGTATCTGCACAATCAAAATATCTCAAGCAGTGCCTGAATTATGGTGGGAAGAGAAGATGTCACAAACCACACACCCCTTGATGTTTTAGCCAATTTATGTTCCTCAGAGCTTTCTAAAACTAGCAGTTAATTTCCCCCAGGTCAATAGGAATAGCAAAATTTTAAAAGAAAATTTGGGGCATCCCTAATTGTGAGTTGACCACTGTGGTCAAAATATGAAAATTATTTTTATCCTAACCCAGTACTAAAACAACTTTTTGTTGTGGGCTAGACCACAAAGTCTAGGTTTTCTCTCTCTGGTTATTTATCATACAATTCAGAATTAATAAAATAAACTGCTAAATGGTCCCAGGACAGAGTTTGAATCTACCCATTAGAGTCATTACCTTGCTCACATGTAAAGAAAGCAACTGCCAATAAGTTCAATAAAACTACAGCACAGTCTAAACTGTTAGAAATTAATGTGCAAACTGTACAATTATTGCACAATTAACTTCTTGGACAGCATTGAGATTTGCCCTCAGGGTAAAATAGACCAAAACACCTGTTAAGTAGAGTACAATCTAATTTTAGCTAATGACCTTTATTTCCCTAATTTGCTTAATTCTTGTGAAAAGCTGTGATTGGGAAAGAAAGTCTTATTCCCACAGAGGAATGAAGTGCCAATTTGTTTGAATATCTCCTCAGTGCACAAATTGCATCTCTTATGTACAAAGTGGAATTCATGTACAAGTTAACTGTTCAATTACAGGGACTTATGCACTTTTCATACATCTAATGCACATTTAATTCCTCTCTGAAAGGGGAAAGTAATTATTGGGCCAGATCCAATAAAAATGCAGATGGTGACTCAGGAAATGATGAAGGTTACTGGTAGAGCTACAATCATAAAGGACTTCTAATATTCACAAGCATGCAGAAACAGACATGTTGGAGCCAATCCAAAATCCACCGATTCCAGGCCAATGAAATCGTTACAGCAGGATCCCTGCACAGAGCAAATAATATATCAATATAATATTCCTGTGTCAGAATGTCTCAACTGTCTACCACCAAAGTCTTACCTGAAGGTTTACTGTTACAGGAGTTACTTGAGTCTGCTGCCATCTTCTAGTCTGTTGAACTCTAATATTGTTCTCATTGAGCATTGTTTCTTTTTTTACTCCAGATACTATTGCTTGTTTGTTCATGGTAAATTTGATATTTACCATGTGGCCTTCAGAAATTATTAGATGATAGTCTCCCCCAGCCCCCAGCCAGCATAGTATATAAATAGAGACCCATATCAACAACATCTGGAGGGCAACATATTGTCTATTTCTTTTCTAATGTTTATCACATTGTTTTGTATTCAGCTAAGTCCTACTCAGAGTAATCCAGCTGAAATGAATGAAACCATGTTTGTCATGTTTACTTCAGTGGGTCTACTGTAAGCAAAAATTTGCATTGACTACCATCTTAAAAAGCAGGTCCGTATAGTTAAAGCCATGGTGTTCCCAGTAGTGATGTATGGAAGTGAGAGCTGGACCATAAAGAAGGCTGATCACCGAAGAATTGATGCTTTTGAATTATGGTGCTGGAGGAGACTCTTGAGAGTCCCATGGACTGCAAGAAGATCAAACGTATCCATTCTTAAAGCCCTGAGTGCTCACTGGAAGAACAGATCGTGAAGCTGAGGCTCCAATACTTTGGCCACCTCATGAGAAGAGAAGACTCCCTGGAAAAGACCCTGATGTTGGGAAAGATGGGCACAAGGAGAAGGGGACGACAGAGAACGAGATGGTTGGACAGTGTTCTTGAAGCTACAAACATGAGTCTGACCAAACTGCGGGAGGCAGTAGAAGACAGGAGTGCCTGCTGTGCTCTGGTCCATGGGGTCATGAAGAGTCGGACATGACTAAATGACTAAACAACAACAACTAGTATTCTGTTAAGTGGCAGGATATGGCTGTGACAATCCTCATGCTTTGCATTTCAATTCTAAGTCACTGTTTTGTGGAATGACATCTTCCTGACATCTTTATATTTGCTGAAAAAACCAGCTGTGCTCCCTCTCCACATCTGGATCAGGGCAGCAGTGGAAGAGAATGAGACAAAAGAGAGGCCAATGCCATTATAGAAAGCACAAGGAAAACTGGATGAAACAAACTTTGCTTTACAGACTCCAAAACATTTTAAAGAAAAAAATGACAGGGCACAACAGGTTTCTCACAGTAATATTGCTGAAGGGTAACGTCAATGCTAGAAAAAGAGGTGCCGGTACTCACCATGAAGTTGTTACAGTAGGTGCCACACTTTTTAACAACAAAAAAGAGGTGTCGGTACTGTGTACCCTTGAGTGCCCCCAAAAGAAAACACTGGGTAACGCTCCCCAATGACACAAATAAAGAGTGGGTGAATACTGCTATATGGGGTGTTGGTAGACCAACAGCTGCAGGGACATTTGTCAATCCTGCATTTAAAGGCAAGAGGGGAAATGTGGGCAGCATGAAGATGGAATTATGGAACACCTAGAGACAGGTACATCTCACAGGATTAATAGCTAACTCTGTAAACAAAGCAAATACAAATTAGACCCAGATCATTCACCTGTAATCAAACTTCAGTTCAGTTTTAGATGTATATTTCCCCACCTACTTATTATTTTTTGCTTTTGTGGCTTCAATTAAAAGCCATGCTAGGGAAAATTCATTATTATTATTTTTACAAAGAATGCATTTTGCGAGAGGTGTAGCTAACCAGAGTAGACAGCACTAGTCTTGATGGATAAATAGTGTGACCTGGTAAATTGCAGCTTCTTATATTCTTCTGCTGTCTTGACTTGGTTTGTAATGCAAGATGCTGATAAGCTGAAGACATTGGTGAAGAAAACTTCGGGTGAGGGATGGAAACATGTCCTAGGGCATGGTCTAAGGTGGCCTTCCTCAGTCTGGTGCTCTTCTGGTGTTCTGGGCTACAAATCCCATCAGCCCCAGCTGCCTTGGCCAGTGGTCAGGGATGATGGGAGCCACAATCCAAAGCATATAAAAAGCACCAGATAAGGGAAGCTTGGTCTTCAGGTACATGATGCATCTACCTTGTTGCTGTTAAGCAAGTCTGGGTCTGGTCAATGCCTGTGTGGGAAACCGTGAGGGAACCCCTGTAGACATTGCCTTGAATGCTATGATGACAGTAGGATATGAAAGCACTAGATAAAGAAACACAAACAAGTAAGTTACACCTCTAAATGCTCAACAACCTTTTTTTCTTTAAAAAAGGCCTCCATACCAAATGTCAAAGTACTGGTAGATACTGCAGTTTACCAGGAAGACTGTCCATGATAAGTAGGGATGCTTGGAGTACAAGCAAAACTTTGCTTGGAATAATAAGTACTCTCTATGTCTCTCTCACTCTCACTCTTCCCACCCTATGTCTTTGTTCATTGGAAGAAACAATTATCTTCTCGGCATTTCCTACTGAAATGCCTCTTAAGATGCTGTTTTCTTTAGATTCCCCCCCCCCTTTCAGATCCAGAGAGCTAGAAGCACTCAAGCATGCATTCAAAAAAATGTTTCCCAAAACACTTGCAGTGAAATTTCATGAAAAGATACATTCAGAATCATGTTTTAAAGCACTCTCCCAGGGACTGAAAGAAGAATTTCTGAAGATTTCAGGGATTTGTTTTGGAGCATGGACTTGCTTTAGAAAGATGAACAATATGGATAGAAAGAGGAGCCTCGTCTTTCTTCCATAGTCATTAAAGCCATTACCACTACATGGGTGTGTGTGAGTGAAAGAATTTCTAAATTCCTAAGTATGTCATTAGCAAAAGTTTTACATTTCTCAATGATAACAAACAGCACCTGCTTGTTCCCTCTTAAATCCCACTGTCCGTGTCAATTGCCCCAAAGTCCTCAATTATCTGGTTTTGAAACAAGGCCATGATTTTACTATTAAAAACTGGAGTTTGGTCACCTTCAATAGTGGGAAGGCTTAAAAAAGGGACCATGTAGTAGGATTTTGTGTTTCTGACAGAGATGGAGCAAACATTTGCAGGGGAGGGGGCTTAAAACAAAAACTCATCCTACTTGACAAACTAGGTCACCTGGGGATAGGTGAGCTTAACAAGAAGTTTGTGTGTATTTCCCCTCACTTTATTTTGCTGATGGATCTAGATGTCCATTGTCAGGTAAGAGAGGGCAGGAGGGAATAAAAGGTGCATAAGAACCTAGAGGAATTGATTTTATGAGTCTCAAGCCAGGCAAATGGACTGATATTTCAGCTGGATCCATATAAATGATATTAACCTATTCATATGACTATGGCAAATGTATGTTAAATGTCAATGCTAGATCTGAAGCTAATCCAAATTGGCACATAGGGTACGGTTTAGGAGAATATAAAACTTTTAGAACTCATGTGGCTAATTGAGGAATTAAAAATCTTAACTCCATGGTGATTTTATTTCCCATTTCTAACTGGTGGCTGCCGGGTCAAACAGTATGACTCACTGCTGTAACACATGGCACAATCTGTTTGCACTCTGACATTCAGATTATAAGTAAGAATGCTCTCATATTCAGACACTATTTTGCCTCATCCTGCAGAATGTAGGCAAACATAATGGCTGAGAAATGGTCCCTGTCAATTTGGTATAGCTCCAGTTTTATCACTGGCTTAAGGTAGCAATCCTATGGCAAGGTCCACTGGGGCAAACAGCTTAGGGTACTATGGATTGCTGGCTCAGCCAGCTAATTCCCAGCTCAGCCAACATTAAGTGTCCAATCCCAGCTCGCCTGAACATAACGTTGATTTAACTTCCTCATTCTGGCTCAGCTGGAGCTTAACTGGATGAGCTGAAGTTGGCTGAACTGAAGCTGGTGTATGTCACCCCTCCAAAAAAAAAAAAAAAAAAAGGCATGGTGGAGTGGGTCAGGACCAGAGGATATCAATATGGCTAAATCCTAAACCCATTCACCTTGGCCACATGACTTGGCAGACACCTCCAAGTGTCCCTATTCTCCAGGGACAGTCCTGGATTTACGGAAGTCATCCAGGTTTCTGATTTGATCCTGGAATGTCCCGCTTTTCCTTAGGACATCCTATTTTCATCAGAGAAATGTTGGAGGGTCTGGAGTTATGTGACCCCCGAGCCAAGGAAATAAGTAACAATACAATATCTAGAATACCTCTGAAGGCAACCCTCTATAGGGAAGTTATACAGTATAGTTATATTCACTATACAGGCAGCCCTGTATAGTGGAAGCCAGTGAGTGGCTGGGGCAACCCAGAAAGATGGGTGGGGTATAATTATTATTATTATTATTATTATTATTATTATTCTGTTATCATCATCATCATCATCATCATTGACATCCCTATTTTCATCGGAGAAATGTTGGAAGGTATGACCTGGCAATATTAATTCATTCATCTTTTATTTTTATTTTATTTTTTAAAATAATATTTATTACTTTTAAAGCTTACAAAAAAGAAAAGGAAAGAAAAGGAAGAAAGAAGACAAAAGAACAAAAAAGAACAAAAAAGAGAAAAAACAATACAATACATAAACAATACAAAACATAACCTTAACACATTAAACCAACACAGTAAACTAAACCAAACCAAACAAAAACAATTTAAAAACATACATCATACCTTTTCCATATTCTATCTTTCATTCCCTTGTATCATTGACCTCCTCTCACCTCCCTCTTTGTATTCCACTTCCATTAATTGTTTCAGCAATTCCTTTCCATCTTTCTCTATTTTCTATCATATAAATGTCTTAACATATTTTTAATCTTATTTCCATTGAAATTAGTATACTTATTTAAGCTTAACTCCTTATAGTATTTCAGCTAAAGCCATAAAATTTCCTTCCAACATTTTTCTATCACTCATTAATTTTACAATATTTCTATATATAGACTTTAAATTTCCAGTCTTCTTCCACCATCTCCTCTCCCCAGTCTCGGACTCTGCCAGCCACTTCCGTCAACTCCATACAGTCCATCAACCTGGAGATCTTATGTCCGAGGCTCTTAACTCTTTCCCACGTCCCTTCTGCCAGTCTTCTTCATATTCTTTGATGCTAAAGAGCAGATCTCGGGGAAAAACTAATCCAATGATACTTTTATTCCTTCTCGACAGGTCAGCCAGATTTCCATAATTAAAGCTAGGATCCATAAAGTATTTCAGGGCATGTTTCTTGTGGACAATTGGATTTTAAACAACAACCCATGAGTAAAAAGGAAAATTGGATCTTTAAATATCTTAATTTGGCATCGAACGGGGAAGGTTCAAAACAGGAAGTCCGCCTTCCCCTTTTGTAAATAGACTGAAGCAAAGAGCTTACAAGTTAGGGTCTTGGAGAGTCTTATGTAAAGGATTAAACTTCCATCGATTGAAATTATTAGACCCCCCTTGGAAGCAGGAGAAGAGGGGGGAAATTTTGGATTGTGTGGCCTGCAGGAGAGAGTGATTAAAATTAAATCACCACTGCTCTGAACCTGGGAACGGGCTCCCAGTGATTGACATTTTGGGAGAGTTCATTGACAGCGAAGAGAACGGATGTTGACAGTCAGTTAAATAAGAGAAATATATTGTTTCCATTGTCCGCTTCTGCGTTTAAAAGGGAGGAAAAGTATCTGAAAATTGAAACTATCTTTACTTTTTGATCTGTGTTGGAAAAGTTTGATACAAGTGGAGACTGTTGCCCTCTAGAGGGAGCTTTTGAAACTGTTACAAGAGTGGAGCTGGGAAATCTCCAGCTGCTTGATAAGAACTGAGAACTAGAGATTGACCTTGGATATTCAAGAACGTCGACAGGAGAAGCCTTATGGACTGCATTCTCTAAGATAAGCCACCTGTTGGAACAGCTTCATAAAAAGATGGATGCTATGACTACTAAAATTGACATTTTGGAACCAAAAGTGAGCACCAATACAGAAATTATTCAGGATTTGGCACAGGAATCTATTTCAACAGGACAAATTGCTGAAAAGGAGAAGGAGAAAGTTGCTGTTGTCGAACCTAAAGTAACACAAGGGGGAGCCTTAGCCTTACAGAGGCAAATTGAGGACCACAAGTTGAGGCCCTTTATGATTGAGACTAGAAAAAGTCAGATTTTGAAGATCGGAGCCTGGCCTGGACTAGAAAAGGAAAGTTGGAAAGATCCCTCTATGCAGGGATTAACTGACTTTTGGGTCAGGAGGAGATTGGAGTTCTGGGGGCCTTTGGATTTGGAGGAATTTTGAAACATTCATTCATCTTTTAAACTGCCTTTTATAATTGATCCAAGCATTGTTTACAAATCATTTCAAAACATTCTATAAAACAAAACACATTTTATAACAATCAACATATCATAAAATTATTAAAACCAAGAATAAAAGGGGAAAAAATGATATAATTGGAGTTCATCATAAGAACAATACTAAAGCCTTGAGCAAAAAAACCAAATTTCACTAAGAGCATAAGGATCATTTGTGCCTCCAACAGAATGGAGTTCCCCATATAGATCTAAACTTGCTGGCGGGACATTGAGGTGCCTCATCTCCACTGATGTCAGAATCTTGGTCAAGTGATACAGGGGGAAGCATTCCCTTACGCACTCCAAATTTCTGCATCCTCGCATACTGTATACATTGGATGACACAGGTGGACTTGTGTGGGTGCTTCCTGTAGATAAGGAATGGCTACCTTCTTACTCTCCAAATGTTGTTGGACTTCTGTTTCCATTAGTCCAAGCCAGCATGGTCAATGCTTAGGCAGAGTTTATTTAATTTATTATTACATTTATATTCTACTTTTCCTCCAAAGAGCTCAAAATGGGACACGTGGTTCTCCTCCTCACCATTTTATCCTCATAATAACCTTGTAAGACGTGTTAACCTGAGAGATCACCCAGTGATCTTCTTGGAACAGTGGTTAGTTAGGTTAGCCACTGCCCTGGCCTGGATATTCTTCTCAATAACATAATTACCATCAGTTCTGCCAAGAGACAACTCAATAGAGAAAAATCAGAGAAAGAAAATAATACGCTATCTGGACTTCATGAGATTCACATTTAAACTATCTGAAAGCAGGCAGTAGGAGTGATAACATTCAATGCAAATCTTTTGCACAGTTGTAATTGCCTTGGAAAATCAAGATGCAGCCCATGAGTCAATAAAAATGGATTTCCCACGTAGCTAATGGATTCGCTGGTTTTAAATGCTTCTTATATAACACTTTAGTCTTGACAAACAAACCTGCAGGTGAATTTTCTGTTGGTCAAATTTTCTGCAGCAAGTAACTGGGAGCTGCACACAACAGGATTCACTGCTTCCAATTCAATTGCAGGACAGATTTATTCTAGGTGTAGACTTCATTGCTTTCTATGTAATTTATGAGTCTATTTGACTACTAAGGTTTCAGCTATAATTTTAACAGGAAACATGGATTTTCTTTGGGCTCTTTTGAAATTGTTATAGATAATTATACTGTTCATTTCATATGTTATGCAAAATATCAGTAGTGGCACTGATGACAGCCCAGGTATTCAGCTCTTACAGCTTTTTTCATAACAAGTGATATGTTAAAAATCTAAAAAACATTCTTCTGCAACTTACTGTGACTGCTAATAGAGCAAACACACAATCATTTATGAGAAGCTTCTGGGTTCTTGGTTTTTTTGTGTGAGTGTGAAGAATATATCAGTCTAGGGGCTATATGCTTTTGGTTTGTTGTTTTCAGTGAGTGTATGGAGTTTGCTCCATATCCCAAACTCATACAGAAGTGAAAATAATAATGGTTGCCATTTAGAAGAATACAATGACATTTATTTCCATTATCAACTGTAGAAAGATTGGCATTCAATCCAGGGGCACATGGATGTTTGCTTTTCCTTTCTTAAATACAATAAGCCCGGGGCTGACTCTACCAATGGGAAGAGTAAGGCAATCACTTCAGGTGGCAGATGCTGGGTGGTGGTGGGTGAAAGTTCCCATTAAGCCTTCCTATTGAGCTCCTTTGCCATGCTCATCTGTTGGAATTCAGGGGTAATGCACACCAGAGGCCTCTGATTCCCTACCAATACTAGCACAGTGTGGTGGATGATTCTTTCCCATTGCAGTACTGAAGTAAATGCCAGTCAAGTTGGGATGCATGTGTTAGGAGCGGGGTAGTAAATCAGGGGAGGGGGCATATCATGTTCCTTCTGGGGTAGTTTGTCCACCTTTGGTCTCCACCCTGCACTCTGCTCTCACCTTGTGGACCCTAGAAGCTATTAGCATGAGATAGCAGTCACACCCCAGGAAATGGCTTCAACAGGCCAGATAAACCAGGTAAGGGTACCCAATGCATCTCAAACCTGCAATGAGTTAGGGACTTCCACTGCATGTGAAGACAGGTTCTAGCAGATGGAGCAGATGAGACCAATAGTGGGTCCAACAGTCAAGAAGCCAGTCAACAGCACATGCTGTTGAGGGCCAGATGGGGCTCATCAACCTAAGAAGGTAGTCCATCTAGGAGAAGGTAAACTCTAGACCCAAACCTTTGCTTCCTTGCAGCTAAACACATTATTGAGAAAGGCTTCAGGAATAAACCCTGAGGAAAATGATTCTGTGACTCTATGAAAGATTCATACCTGCTGCCTTGTAGGACATCTTCAGAAGAGAGGACTAAGGAGTAAACCCTGCACAAATCTGGAATGGAGTCCCTGAGATGGTTGGATGGTGTCTTGTATGCTTCCTTCTGACAACACCTGCCGCGAGGCTAGTGCCAAATGTATTGCTCTGCTTTCCTTTCGACCACATCAGCAAGGCCAAGAGTGGGCTCTTGTTGTCTGGGCAGCCCAGGACCTCCAGTAGTTAGACTTCACCCCCGGAGGCATACTCCATTGTCTCTTGAGATAGATGGATGCCAACAAAGTTTGCTTCTGCACTTGTAAGGGACTGGGCATCTTGTCCTCTGCCTCATCCAGCAATATGTTTTGGGGCTATCCCTGACTACATACACAGTTAAGTGTATTCATGACAATCTTTTGATGAAAGAAATAAACTCTCAAATGTTAGCATTTGTTTTATTGTGCGGGGGGGGGGGGGGGTAGAATGCATATTACTTTCACATTGATCAAGAAATTGCAAATGCTGAATACATCAGGCTACCATCTTTTGTGGTTTACACTTTCTTCTTTTGGAAGGTGGGAAGATGGATAGTCTCTGACTTGGAGACAAGGATATGATTTCAAACTACAACATGGCTTGAGTCGACTCTTCTTACATTTTCTGTGACAACTTATTCTTGGAGAATTACAGAACAGTGAACTCTGTGGCATTTTGTGGTCTCTTTTATTCTTAAATATTGAAATAAAGTATGTCCACAAGGGACTCTGCCCATGTTCTTTTACAGATCTCCTAAGAATACCATTTCTATTATTTTCATTTTGGATGATATTTATTATTGATTATGAATGTTGCAGTCAGAATAACAAATAAACCAATTCAGTCCCAATGTCAACAGCAAACTGAAAAACAAACAAGTGCAACACAATGAATATATTAATAGAAAAGGCAATAAAAAGTTGTTGGAGTCATATTAAAGCTAAGCAAAGTGACAATACACTCTTCAAGCCATGTGTGTGACCTTTACAACTCTCAACAGGAAGCTGTCTAAAAGTTATTCAGACTGACATCTTCAAGATGTCACTTTTTATTGTGATAATAATAATAAAAGATAAGCTGTCCAGATAGCTGGGGATCAGGAAGAGAGAATCCAGCATAATTTCATAAAGATTCACAGGGTTGTATTTGACTAAATGTGCATTCACACAGCAGTTTACTCCATTTCCTTGATGTTTCCCAAACTGTTAATTTCCACATTAAAATTTATTTTTCACATGATGTAAAGCCACACATGGAAAATTTAAGGAACAGGTACTGCAGCGTGAAAGAAACATTAGGAAAACTAGCACAATATTCACCACACCTGAATGTATATTCAGTGTCAAGAATACGCTACTGCTATTCTGAAGATTTATCCTGCATTTTTAGACTATCTTCATTTTTAATTTTTTGATTGATATACTACCATTTATCAAAATATATCAAGGCGATGTATAACATTAGTAACACATAACAAAATACCAATGATAAAAACATAGTAAAAAGTATACTGACAGACACTCTAATAATAAAATGGTCATCAGAATAACAGTCCTCTCCCCGGCACTTTTATAGGACATAGATTATTTAACAGCGTAGGCCTGGGTAAAGAGGAATGGTTTTGCCTGGCATCTAAAGACATGTAATGATAGCACCAGGCGAACCTCTCTGGGGAGTGTTCCGCAACAGGGGAGCCACCACAAAAAGGCCCATTCTCTTGTTGTCACCCTCTGAACTTCTCTGGGGAGGCATAGAGAAGGGTCTCTCTGGGAGGGGGGACACAGAGAAGGGGACATTTATGAGAAAATAAATTGTACTGAATATTATGAAATTTCTGCAAATGCGTAAATGAGTTTTGTTGTGCTCACTTTACTTTCAAAGTGCCCAAGAGATGTTTGTGAGGGTCCTCTCTTTTATTCTTTAAATCATCTCTGGTGGCCGGCATTCTGCAGCCAGGGACCTGCTTTTCCTGAAAACCCAACAAAGGGCTGCTGGACATTTTGGTTTTTTAAATAGTTTTTTAAGTGAAGTCTTTTTACATTTAAATAAAGCCATTGCTGCAAGATTTTTTATTTTTTTAAACTTTAAGGAAGAACTTCCATTTAAAAAGAAAATCAACAACTGCACATATCTTAGTGATTCAGTAGCCAGCCTCCCTGGTTCCCCATGCTTCAGTTAAAGATCAGGAGAAGGAAGGAAGGAAGGAAGGAAGGAAGGAAGGAAGGAAGGAAGGAAGGAAGGAAGGAAAAAGACTAGCAATACCTGCCTTAAAGCAATAAAATAAGCTCAACCCTGCACCCACTGAAATTATAAAGAAATTATAAAGTGCTGTGAGAAAAAAAGAAAAAGGGAAGAAAATCTCTGAAGAATAGTAGGATATGTTTCTGCACAGCACTGGAATCAGTCCATTGAAACCAAGGAGTTTGTTAAAAAGGTAAAGGTACCCCTGACCGTTAGGTCCAGTCACGGACGACTCTGGGGTTGCGCACTCATCTCGCTCTATATGCCGAGGGAGGCAGCGTTTGTCCACAGACAGCTTCTGGGTCATGTGGCCAGCATGACTAAGCCGCTTCTGGCGAACCAGAGCAGCGCACGGAAACGCCATTTACCTTCGTGCCGGAGTGGTACCTATTTATCTACTTGCACTTTGTGCTTTCGAACTGCTAGGTGGGCAGGAGCTGGGACCGAGCAACGGGAGTTCACCCCATCGTGGGAATTCGAACTGCCCACCTTCTGATCGGCAAGCCCTAGGCTTTGTGGTTTAGACCACAGCGCCACCTGTGTCCCAGATAGGAGTTTGTTAGTCATGACTAATTTAAGTTTCTTGATTTTAAAGGGTCTACTCCATATACACGTAAATTGGATTACAACCTTCAGTAGTCATGCCGACTGATGAGGGTACGCACATGTAAGCACAGGACAGTGAATGCAAGACAAAAAAAGCACAATGAAAAAGCCACCCAGAGTGATATTATCATTATTATTATTAAGTATTATTATTATTAAATATTGTTTGGAGTTATATTTATACTACACCACCTCTTTAGAATTGTTGCTGGTGAAGAAGTCATGTATGGTTTCTGACCTCCATAATAGTCTGTGTAAATGAATAAGGCACATATAAATGAGCATTAAGTAAAGGCAGTACAATGTGGTCCTAATAAATGCATATAGAATCACCATAGTCTGAGGGATGTAGAAGTCCACCTTGTCCCATTATTTACATACCAGCCTCTCCCTAACCAGCCCATGCTATCCAGACTGCAATGAGGCAAAAGTCAGCAGTAGAAACAGCTCAACCAAAGAGACATGCTAGTGACAAACCATAAGGAAGGCCAGTACAGCGTCTCAAGAATTCCATCTATTTTATCAAGTACTTCAGCCTGAAATGTTGCAAGCAGTCAGACCCTGAGCATGAACAAAAGCAACTTCCAGAGAGCTATATCCCAAGGGTAATTTTTTATACTAAGCACTTCTGATAAATCTAGCTTTAAATTTGTATGGTGAAATCTTTCAATTTCAAGTATGTTTACTTTTGTGAAATTGCAACAGGAAGATAACCTTATGAGAGATAAACAAACTTACGATTTTAAAGCAGCAACAACAATGTGGATTGTTGCTACCAAATGCAGGTTTTTGAAAGCAATGTGTAGTAGGTCAATAAAATAGTCCACTGGAAGTACCGTCAGGAACAGAACCTGTGGCTAAAATCCACAATCTGATTCACAGTTCTCTTCTGCTCTACTGAGCTGGCATCCTGCGAATGTAACACGTACAAGGCATAAAGTGCTCTGCATGGAAGACAGGATCTGTTTTAGCCAAAACTAGAGAAATCAGGCATTGCTTGACATGTTTAGGGTTCCTCCATTTCCCAGTTTGTCTTGGTTTGCCTGTGGACAACATAAAACCTTCCCTAAAGATGAGCAATAAGAATGACTGCTGCCGTTTTCACTATCTATTCAAGGGCCTTGTAACCATGACAGAATTTCAGAGGCAGATTTTATTTTATAGGGCTTTATGTGAAAATGGGAAGGAAGGCGAAAACTTGCATGCTTCAAGAATCATGATGGCAAGAATCAGAATGGCAAAAACAAAATCCATCTGTGAAGCCATAACGAAAAAACTGAGGCCTCTGAGGAGAGAGGTTTGGATGTTGCAGAGGAGTGCTTCTGCCCAGCTCTGTTTAACATTACCTCAATGGCAACTTTGTACTGTAAGTTTTTAAACAACAACAACAACCGGTTCTCATCTGATGAAGCTATGATGCTGATTCATAAGCTCCTGGGAAAGCAACAGACTGAGCCTAAAGCAGTTCTCCTCAGCAGGTGGAAGGTTTATAATGGCTGCACTTTCCAAGTCATGCTGGGTCATTTCAGAGTATTGAAGTTAGAAGGCTGTTGGGACTAATGGATTAATAATAAATAGAGTTTTGTTTTTTGTTTTTTAACAAATCTCACAGTTGTGAGGACTTACAGAATAAATCTGAGAGGAATATTACTTTGGCTTGTATATAGAAGTCACTTTCTGTGTCTATTAAGGCAGCATTTACAATCTGATCTACAAAAGTAAACATTAGGGGTGTCACCTGACTGAAGAAAGCTTATTTATTAATCATATGAATCATGGTCCGTCAGATCATTGGTTCCATTCACATATATTTAAATATGTGTAAAAACAATATTTCTTATGTAAGAAGCGTACTAAAAAGAGTTAAAAGTAGTTGTGTTCTGATCCATGAGAAATACATCTTCATCCATTTATCTATCTAGTTGGAGCAACAGTTTTGTTTTTTTTTTAAAAAGCCCCAATAATGTGTATCACTTTTAAGATGGTGCTTACTGCTGCCCAAATATTATTATTTTAAAATGATTACCCTGATAATTAACTAAACATTATAGTCCTGGTAAAGCTAAAGGGGTCTATTTAGAGTCTAATTTGTGTCTGTGGCATCTGTAGATTACCAGTCCATGTGGAATTCCAGATGTGCTGCCTGTCCCAGGCTGAGACAGTCATGTACTTGCTGATGATACAGAAAAAAAGGTTGCTTGTATGTGGTTCTTTCTGTCTGCTGCCCAACTCCCACAAATGTAAATCTACCTTTGACATATTTCCACACGGTGTTTCCACCGAATTGTGACAGGCTGTATTCTAAACAACTTTCCTGTCACACAGCTGCATGTGTCTCCTCTGGTAGTTCTACTAATGTTCTAGAGAAAAACACTTTGTGGTTCCAATGTGCCAAAACTGAGGCACTAGACTGAAAACCATGACTGTCCCTCAATTCTGTACTGAAAGCAAGGAAGGCCCTAGCTTCCATAGCTATCTGTGAACAATATTTTGATGTTTCAGTTTATAATCCTTCATCTGGTCTCTATATTTCTATAAACTAAGTTATCTCCTCAAGGCATAGACAATTCAGGGACAGAACCTGATCTTTATGTCAACAAGCATTTCATTAAACACCGGTTTATGCAACAGGCATACATATATGTCTGCATATACATATGCAGTTGCCCAGGGACTGTAGAGTTGGAGGCAGCACACCCTGGCCTCTGCCATCTGCTAGGGGACCAAGGCACCTGAGAGGCTTCTCCTTGTTCCAGGAAGAACATCATGGCATGTATGATTACCTGTGTGAAGGCAATTCATTGGAGAAAGAGCAGAATACTTCCTAGGAAGAATACCCAAGTTGTCCTGCAAATGCAAAAGCAAAAGGACACACTGGCCCCATCCATCAGCCAAAGGAAAATGAGCCACCAAGGCCTACTCAAGTGAGAATACCAGCAAAGAAAGATCAGCTTGTCCACTGTTGAATATAAGTGGCTGCTTACAACTCACCACTTTGCTCTGTCTGTAAAAAAACAGATCTCTCTTATCTACCTTTTCTCTCCAATTGCCTTCTCTTCCCTTCTCTTCCCTGTTTAAATTGATGTGAGCTCCAATTGTTGGAAAAGCAGGATATATATTATAGGTAGTTAGGTATTTCCATTTATAGACCAGTTATTAGCTGACGATCTCAAAGCAGTTTAAAATAGATAAAAATAAACACAATCAAGGGGGGTGGGGTGAAAATTTCTGGAAGTTTTTGTGATGTGGTTAACAGAGGGTCCAAGGAGGTAGAGAGTGGTGGAAATTCTGTTTCATACAAAGTCCACCTCCCTGAAGGCTTCCCCCCTTTCTATTTTAGCCACTCCTGCTCCAGCCTAGTGTAGCCCCTCTGGGGAGGGTCCACAGGCTTTGGATCCAGCACAGTAGTAGAGAACCTCATACCACCGGGGAAACTGCTGCTGGTAGCCTTGCTAACCACTTGAGCCCTCTTCTCTGCTGACAGAGAGGAGGTTGCATGCCATCCTAGATTCATAACCCTGAAAGTAAATCCTCCCTCTTTTATCATGCCTTAAACTGTTTAGACAATATATTAGAGAACTCTGCAGGCTGACATACATTCTCCTTCCCCTGCACGCGGCAGGAGCTAAATGGGATGGAGGCCTTAGGTGTTCTATATATCAGGAAAATGTTAGCACTCATTGGCATTTAGACAGATCAACATTTTCCGCTTATATTTTCCATATAAGTGCTTTCTTTTCATATCTTTCTGATGGTGGGGGGACAAAAATGAAGAGTGCTTTGCAAATTGTCCAACTATGGTGTGTGTGTGTGTGTGTGTGTGTGTGTGTGTGTGTAGATGATAGATATAGACAGATATACTGTGTATATCTAGCAATACATATTCACACATAGGTGTCTTATATATACAGATAGATCTATGAAAATGCTCCAACTGCTTCTGCTTATAGACTCTGTCCCCTGCAGCATGATTCTTGATTGCATTTATGCCAACATAGCTCCATTGACTTCAAGTCGGGAAAGATTTATTTGCTTGCTTTTTCTGTGAATGAGAACTGCATAATAAGACCTCAAAGTAGAGCTTCGATAATATATGTGAATGCATAATTGCCCTGAAATAACTATCCTAGCATTGCAAAATACTGCTCACTCAAGGACTATATATATATATATATATATATATATATATATATATATATGCCATTAATCATTATTGCAAAAGGCTGTACTGTAGGCATTTGCATGCACCGATAAATTACTTGTGGCAATTCTGAAAGAGAGAGAGAAAAATAGTCATAAAACATTTTTTGAAGTCATGGGGTGAAGCGGGGGCAAAAGGTACTGAAGATCATCTAATTTTACTTCTAATCAGGGGGGAAAAAGGAATCAGGTTAGCTTATGCAACACGAAGAATGGAAGCCATATCTGCCCACCACCATCCTACCAGCCTACACAACCTCAAAGAGCAGTCATGAGACAATGGAGTGAAGGCACCTGCTGTTCAATAGTGGGGAAAGGACAAATTCATTTCTTTGCGAAAATTACTTTTGCAGGAATTGTGTCCACCCTCAGTTCAGGCCTGATGTTATAAAGAGGCATTGTGGGACACTTTCTGAGGCTCATGTCTTCAGGATGGTCACCTATTAAGTCTGATGCACCCCAAACCCTGGGGAGCATCTCTGCATTTTTTTCCATTGCTGCATGGACCACCCAGGACCCCCAGCCATTACCCCTTCCAACAGAAACATCTGGGACCAGGACTGCAGGAACAGTGTTACTTGCAGTTGCTTCCATAACAACTAGTCAGGCTCAAATATCATCAATCCTTATTTCCCCACCCCTTGCTTCCTAGTTTTCCCCTATCTTTCGCATCCCACTAGTGTTCACAGGCAGCAATCTATGGCTGACACTCAAGGCTGGTGAAGACCCAGTGCCCCTTCACTTTCCTGACTTGCAAGGACTGCCTCTGCCAGTTGCCCTGCCATAGGGTTGCCATAAAAACCCGGACATTTTGCTGATTTTAAAAAAATTCCCCTGCATGGTAATTTCGCCCTTGGAATCCCATACATGTCCAGGAAAAAACAGACATATGGCAATCTTACCCTCCCAGCACAATTCCCACATGAGGGCATAGAGCCAAGCCCTGACCCTGTAGGTGAATGTGGACATGTAACCAAAAAAGGCAGCCAACAGCATAGTCAACAGCAGGCATTCATACCCAATCTTGAAGGCTAACCAACCTTTGCCCAGTGCTGCTTCAGCTCCATTCTGAGCACTGTACTCTGAGCACTGAAAACCAAGAAGGTTTAAACAGCCTGAGGCTGCACCCCCTTCCAAGTATATGCATGGCATGTGTCTGCGTCCTTGCCCAACATGCCTGCAAAACCCCTTTGGATAAGGCGGCTGAGTGGGAATCATGCAGTTCCATGTGACAATGGAGATAATAGCCTCCTTGGAATTTCATAGCCACCATGGAAAGAAATGTAATTTACTATGTTGTTGTTTGCTACAACTTTTTTTTCAGCTCAGCCGTGGTTCGTGGCAATGAAATAGACATTTAATAAAACTGCTACTGCAGCTATGAAATACTTCAGCTTCATTTCTGCATTTAATCATCCATAAAAGAAAACTTGCTTCTTCATGTTCTCCATGCCCATGAACATTATTTCTTAATTATAATCAAGTAGCTCAGTTAAAAAAAAAAGTCCCTGGATGAAACTGTTAATAGAGTATATACATGCTTTATCTAAGTGAAATTCCAGTGGTCAAGTTTGTAGTTTCAAAATTTAAGGTCTCACAGGTAATGGAATTAAATGTAAAAGTGACCTAAAAGGACTTGAAAAAGAATAGAAGTGGGAGCCTGTGCAACATCAGAAGATTTCAAAGAATAAGATGCCATACCCTCAAGCACTGTCCTATTTAAGAAAATATTGTGAAAATACCATGTAGTCAAGATAATGGCAAGAGTTCATGTTGGTTTCTAGTAGAGCAGAATTCATCACAACTACCAGCAGCTTTGATCATTACATAGTAAGAAGACAATTCCAAAGTAACTCCTCATGGAGGGAACATACAAGACACCACTTCAGACATTATATTTCAGAAACTTGGAAAGACTATACATGAGTTATGTGTGTATCCTATCTTTGGTAATTTCTTCAACCACACTGTGTCGATTCACCCAATTTCCAATCCTGCTATCATTTTCATGTAGTGAAACCACATATGCAATGTTTCTGAACCATCAGATGGGACAACTCTTCTGCCTATTGCTAGCTATATACAGGAAAACAGATGCTGTTTGCTTGTGACAGACTAAATATTGGAAACCATTGTGTATAAAATAGCACTGAGTCACTCTACTGGATAAATTTGTAAAGTATATTTTCTTCCCTCACTTACACATGCTTCTTAAGGAGAGCAGTTATCTCTGTACAATTTTCATAGCTTTGCAAATGAAAATGAACAATAATGGTTTAAATCACAGGCTCTGATGGACAGTTGGAAACTTCAAGCTCCAGAACTATGACACACCCACTTTTCATTAGATGTAAACACTGCATGGGACAGTTTGTGCAGATCTGAACTTGGCTAGACTGTAGGATGAGCCATACCATTGGGCACAGTGGTACAAGCTCCTCAGGTGGCAGATGCTGGAGAGTAGCAGTATAAGTCTCACCGCTCCCCAGCTACACACCCTGAACTCCTTGGTCATAGTTTTATGCTGAAGATCAGAGCTATGTATGCCACAGACATGTCATATACCACCTAAACCATCCTGTAGCCCTCGGGTTCATTAGAATACAATATCTGATAGCTATGCCAGGCAGCAAGATTCAGCTGTCAGTGCTACTGGTTTCTGTATATGGATGGAGTAGTGCCATTTTCCCTTTGCCTCAGGCAGTAAAATGTCTTGGGCCAGCCCTGCTAGACAGCATAGCAATTGTACATTTTGGTGCTAAGCTGGAGAATTGTACATTTTAGAGCTAAGAGAATTCTGACAGCTCCACTCCCACCGTTCAGCCCGGACACTGAAGTCCAGCTCTGAGGGCCTTTTTGGTAGTGGCACCCACCCTGTGGAACACCCTCCCATCAGATGTCAAATAGATAAACAACTATATGACTTTTAGAAGGCATCCGAAGGCAGCCTTGTATAGGGAAGTTTTTAATTGCATACTGCTGCAGAAATGCAAAGAACTAAATTTAAAACTGGAAGAATTAGAACCCAAGAGAAACTAAATTTGGCTAAAACTAGGATTGTCCTTTCCTAGTTTTGATGCTTAGGTAAGGTAAAGGTAAAGGGACCCTTGACCATTAGGTCTAGTCGTGACCGACTCTGGGGTTGCGGCACTCATCTCGCTTTATTGGCCGAGGGAGCCAGAGTACAGCTTCCAGGTCATGTGGCCAGCATGACTAAGCCGCTTCTGGCGAACCAGAGCAGCACACGGAAACGCTGGAGCGGTACCTATTTATCTACTTGAACTTTGACGTGCTTTTGAACTGCTAGGTTGGCAGGAGCAGGGACCGAGCAACGGCAGCTCACCCCGTCGCGGGGATTTGAACTGCCGACCTTCTGATCGGCAAGCCCTAGGCTCTGTGGTTTAACCCACAGTACAACCCACGTCCCATATGATGCTTAGGTACCAAACCTTAATAGTCATAAAACACCAACACTGTATGATTGTACAAGACCTATTAGAACGTGATACATATCAGAGTTTAGAGTTCAGATAAAGTGACAAAAATAAATTTAAAAAACTTAATTTTGTCCTAATTATCCTAGGAATGGTGCCATATAGATTCAGTATTATAAAGCTGTTTAAGTAAATACATAAGTTGTTGCTGACTAACAGATTCTAATTTCTTTCCACATTTCCATTCACCATGGTTCAAATCCTCCTGTTTATGATGAACGTGTCAAATTGATTTGGGTTGCATAACTTGAGAGTTACAGAGCTGAGAAAGAATCAGATCCTTGTAAAGTATTAGTTAGCTCCAATTCCGACACTCACTGGGGAGGGGGATTCTTCTATTAAGCATTTAATGTGTAATTTTCTCCCATCACAAACTCAAGCAATATACTTTCCTATATAGATCACAGTGATGGGTCCTATAATGTTAGTGAAGCACAAAACGTACAGATGCCATTAGAAGGCATCCAATCTATGCAGAGCTAGTAAAGTGGCAATTAAATAACTTACATCTGCATAAGCTAAAATAGGCGAGAGCTGTTAATTACAAAATTTCTTGGCTTACAGAAATTACCCTCCTGAATTCTCTCCCCAGCCCACTTTGCGATTATTTGAATGATAGCAGGGAACATTAAGAGTGAGAAGGAACAGTGCTTTAGGAACCAAGATTAGTAAAGAATTTCAAATCTGACTAATATTGAGATGTACATTTTCAGACGTGAGTTTTTACCACCATGCATGGAACTCCTTCATTTACTTCTACAAACTTTAAAGGGGCTATTTTAAACAATGGGCACAATCCATTAAAATATACTCAGGTCTAAACCCTAATCCATTGCTTTCAGGAGACTTGGGCTTCATCGGCATTATACATTTAAAGCAGTACCATGCCACTTTAAATAATCATGGCGTCCCCCAAAGAATCATGGGGACTAGTTTGCTAAGGGAGAGAGTTGTTAGGAGACCCCCTATTGCCCACACACAGAGCTACAATTCCCAGAGTTCCCTGGGAAGGGTGGCTGATTGTTAAATCACACTGGGAATTGTAGCTAGTTCTATGGGGGGATTAGGAGTCTCTTAAGTACTCACAACATGAATGGATGGAGGAGTTTGTAAATCCATTATAATATTAATATCCATGGGATTTGTAAAATTATGAAAATTTCACATGCAGCTGATAACAATTGTATGGAATATGCTCCAAGTATCTCAATCACATCAACCACAAATGGAAATTATAGCCTTGTTTCGTTCTAAGGCAAGATGTTAACTATATCTTACAAAGATTCTCTTGCTTGAGAAAGTCAACACACATTTACTGAAGCTACACATAAGAACATTACTGACTGTGCTACATGTTAATGGGCTCTTGCAGTAGACTCAGAACATAAATTCCTTAACCACTGTAGCATTAATTGGCAATTTCCTGTGGTCAAAATAATATACTTAAGTGCTGTGTTATGTCAGCACTGAAAAGAAATACAGGACATTTTATGGCGTCGTCGAGGATAACTCAGCAGGTGTTATTATTATGATAACTGGCCCTGGGGTGCTTAGAGAGAGACAGCTGTATCTGGTATGTAGTTATCTCAATGGGACTGAGATTATTTCATAATAAGCATGCGGCCCTAATGGCCCATTGCTTAAGTAGTATTCATAACCCTTACGCAGAAGTTTCTCGCTGAAGAGACGTGGTGTCATCTCTCCGCTATCTCCTTTTAAATATCTCCGGTATTGCAAGGCACAAACAAGAGGTGACAGCAGCACATCCAGCAACTTCAACACATAGGGTTGTATCCACAGCTTTTGTTCTACTTACATAACCATTATTGTTCATTTGCATTTGCAAAGCACTTGGGAAAATAAGCTGCAGAGATGCAAACTCTGTATTTGTGTGTAGCAAGGAGAGGTTCTCAGTCTGCCCCCTTGTTCTGCTTGTTCAAAATAAAACTCCATCTATTATTCCGATATAATCGGGGTAGTTCTATCTGAGCATTCAGCAACACGTCTGAATCCTGAAGACCTCCCACATCCTTCAGCTAACCTTTTAGGGAAGGGATGAGAAACTGGACTACCTTCAAGTTCGGTTTTCCCTACTTCTCGGATCTCAGTCTTTTCTTTTTCAGAAGAAAACCGTAATTGTCTAGTGAGTTCAAATACAACAACATCGCACAAGCAAGAAAATAAACACAGACACAACTGGTGTCATAGACTGCATACATTGCATCCAGTGATTCTCTACTATCTCAGCGTATATGCTCAAATTGCTTTCTTACATAAAATATATAAACCCGTTGTCTAACATCTTCCTTATTACATTCAATAACTAGCTTAGTCCAAAGTGTCTCTGCAGAAAAACCTCTGAGAGGTTTGGAGATCTAGGTTCTCCAGGACTGGAACTAATAAAAGATAGGAAACAAAGCTAATCTTTTTTTCTGGATTCAGCTTCAGTCTATGAGCCCATTACTAACACCCATTCAGAACACACACTAGCCTTATTTAAGAACTACTTTCCATTATGTAGTTAGAATCACATCAAAGAGAGCAAGAGTTGCCCTGGCTGCTGTTACCCTCTGCTGAGACACTGGTGGGGAGAACAGGGGGTACCCATGAACCAGGCCTTGAGACAACAGGAGGCCCACACTCTTTCTTTTCTTTTTTAAAAAAAGCTTACCTAGTTATGAGATGGCCTCTTACGCATGAGGAACCTGTTTTTTTCTTAGGCTTGATCAGAGGCAGCCAAGGCATTAACAGACCCTTCGTGTCCCTATTTTCCAGGGACGTCTCTGATTTAGAGAAGCCATCCCACTTTCTGATTTGATCCCAGAATGTCCCACTTTTCCTTAGGATGTCCCTATTTTCATTGGGGAAATGTTGGAGGGGATGGAGTTATCCAACCCCCCAGCCATCTGAAGGCAATCCTGTATAGGGAAGATTTTTTAAAAATGTTTAATGTTTTATTATGTTTTTATATATGTTGGAAGATGCCAAGAGTGGCTGGGGCAACCCAGAAAGATATGTGCGGTATAAATATTAAAATTATCATTATGGAATGGGATGTCCCTATTTTTATCAGAGAGATGTTGGAGGGCATGCATTAGGCAGGGTGAAGCCACTACTTCAGGTGTCAGAAGCCCCTCAGCAGGCATGAATGCAGGTGTCCTGCCTACTACATTGCCATTGGCAGAGAAGCACTGCTGCCATGGGTGCTGATTTTGGGCAAGATCCCATCCATTTTGGGCTAGAACTTGCCCCAAATTGGTGCTGATTGCAGCTTTCCTTCTCCAGCATTGGTGGATACAGCAGGGTGCATGGTAGTGGCAGAGCAGGTAGGGGCGGGAGAAGCAGATAGGCAGTGGCAGGAGCAGTGGCAAGGCAAGGCAGAGTGGCACTTCCTTTTTTGCTTCAAATAGTGAAATAGGATGTTCGCCCCTGGCTTTGAGGTATATATTTCATCAACAGGTGGCTTACTTGTTCCTGCATCTTTTGCTGTTAGTATTCCCTGAGGCTAAAGGTTCAATATTAAAATGATTTTTAAAATTTAATTTTAAATATTTTTATGATCTTTAAAAATGCTAACTCAAGAGTAAGAGATTGCTTTAGTTACTTCTAGACCCATCTTTATTGCAATGTCTACTTAAGTTGAGAGAATAATCAAAGTTAGGCTTATGGGCTCCCTATAGGCATTCAGCTGGCCACTTTGGGAACAAACTTCTAGACTGACTTTTGGTCTGATTCAGAAGGGCTCTTAATATAGGAGAGGGGGGCAACAAACCTGGGCAGAATAAAAATACATAATGTCACTTGGGTGTACAGAAACCTCACCTATAAGCCATATACAGTGGTACCTCAGGTTACAAATGCTTCGGGTTACAAACGCCGCTAACCCAGAAGTAGTACCTCGGGTTGAGAACTTTGCCCCAGGATGAGAATGGAAATCGCGTGTTGGCAGCACAGCAGCAGTGGGAGGCCCCATTAGCAAAAGCACACCTCAGGTTAAAAACGGTTTCGGGTTAAGAACAGACCTCTAGAACGAATTATATTCATAACCTGAGGTACCACTGTAATGTCATTTCCTAAACCCCTGTTGCATTCTGTTGCCAGCAAGGTTGCTATATGTTATTATTTTTCAATATTTTATCCTATGGCATGGAAAAGATGTGATAAAAGTTCGGCAGCTTGTAAAAGCAACCAAACCTCCCAAAAACGAATGGCTACTGAAAGTAAGGTTAACAGTTTAGATAGTAATTCTAAGAGCATATAAATATTTGCAGACTGATCAGAGCAAAGCAAACAATTTCCAAGATATATGTGCTCTTGGAGTGAGACTTCTTAATAGACTAGCCGTGTAGCAGAAAGACAATAAGCAATGTCTGTGTGCAGCATAAATCTGAAAGTCATATAACTTTGTCTGCACATATACATTGATACATATGCATTTGCCTTGTTAACAATCATGCTTCCGTTACAATTTATTAAGCCTGCAGCAATTTACCAAAAACACATCTACATATAAAGGCTCTGTGGCCTTGAGAGTTATTTATTTGTAAAGAGTGATAGGTACCTCTAAACTTACTTAATAGAATACTAATAGGGTTCTTCAGTCTGTTTATCACTCCACCATGTTCAATGTCTGGTTTAATTCATTTGTTTCTATTTTCCTCCCCAAATTTCTGTGTTTGTTATGAAAATTATTGCAGCTCTAGAGATACAGATTCACAGCAAAACACATTCTGTTACAGTAGGCAGGACTGCTCACCAACTCTAGATTCATAGATAGGGTTGTATCTGGTGGTGCCTTTGTCTATGCGGAAAGGATTTCCCCCAGTGTAAATTAAGCCTTTTCTTGTTTTTCCAGTTCCCTTCACTAGCACATTGGGAAGGGTGAACTTAGGGTTGCCATATTTGCAAAAGTTAAAATCCGGACGAAGTTCTTTTGGGGGAATTTTACAGCATTTTTCTTTTAAAAATTGCCTTGTGGCCATACGTCCGAATCGACAAAAACCCAGACATATGGCAGCCCTAGTGAATTGAAACCCTAAGTGAGATGGAAAGGGAGATCAGCAAAAAGTAGATGTCCTGAATTGCACAAGTGGAAGCACTGTCCATAAGGACAAAGCTGTGACTGGATACCAATCAAGTAAAATATGCCAATACTTTACCAATCAATAGTAAAATATGTCAGTTTGCATTCCTTAGTACAGTGGTACCTTGGTTTGCAACCGCTTTGGATTACAACTGTTTTGGATTACAACCACGTCAAACCCGGAAGTGTGTGTCCTCTTTTTTGGATTACAACCCATTTTTTTGGATTACAACCAATTTGGGGGGAGGGAGAGGCCCCATTGGAGAAAATGCGCCTTGGGTTACAACCTGTTTTGGTTTACAACAGGACCTCTGGAATGGATTATGGTTATAAACCAAGGTACCACTGTACAGAAAGTATTGATCTGATGTGTAGAGATCTTTCCTATTCTACTTGGTTCAAGAGGGTTCTGGAAAGTTTTCTTTCTATGTGAAAGAAACAGGCAGAAGGTTTCTTGTTTGGGTTAGTCCTTCTTGGGTTTGTCCTTCTGAGTACAGCTGGTTTAAACTGGTTCTGTTATCTTTCTGTCAAGGTTGTGCTGACTATTATATTCAGGCCAGGAGGAGCCTGGCTCTCACTCACTCACTTTATCTTTCTATGTCTTTGTTCTGGCCATAGTGTTCTGTTCTGTATACAGTGTTATGGTTTAGTCTTATTATAAGTTCTTCAAAGTTAGTTTAAGTTAAGTCTGCTGCAACTGGATTTCTTATGGACTGTGCCAATCCTGAATGTATTGGATTTGTGACCATTATGCTCATTTGCCTTCAGTATCAGTATCAGTATCAGCTCTGCTGGATGAAGTACAATTGCCCCGGTCTACTTTTTGGGAACTCTGCATCTCGTTTAAGCTTTTTTACTCCCCAGAGGAAGCTGGATACCAATCATTGGGTCTAGTAAAATAATAATTGTGTTGTGTATAATGAGGGATGGAATAAGCCACCACATGCTAGGGGTGGTCAGGAACCGCATAAATTGTCTTGTATCTGTAGCATTTGGAAGCAGCTGCATCTTTTCATTGTGTGTGCTTGTGTGTGTGTGTGTATTAATTGGACATCCACAAAAGGATCTTGGTGCACTACTTATCCTCACCAATATTGCTGATCCTGGAAGGCCATGGTAGCTACTGTATGGTAAACTATAGTAGAGATTGCAGCCCACTATTACTAGGATGGGAGAGAAATTAGATTTCGTTTTCATTTCATGTTTCAGTTTGCATTTTGGTTTGAGCAGTGAAAATCTGGCAGTTTCTCATTAAAATGCATGGCATTTCATTAAGCTGTATCCACAGCAGTGACCAGAGGAGGAATGACTTTCGGGAGGAGCACAGAGGGAAGAAACACCACAGTGCATCTGCAGCAGCACAGCCAGACACATTCATTTCTCCTGGCTGCAACAAAACATGTCTTTCCCACAGTGGTTTATACAGCCACAGCAAGCACTGTAACACTTCAACTGTTTGAGTCTGACTTCAGCCCCAAAGGCACATTCCTCCATTGTCTCCTGAGACAGACAGATGCCAATAATGTGATGCAGCTCTCTAACCAAAGAATGTGCAATAAATGCATCCATTAGCGGGAAGTGTGCAGGAAAAGGTGTATATTAGCAAAAATAACATGCACAAATGTATTATATCAGGATAAATTACTTGCAAAATGTGCATATTAGTTGTAATGGTTGTGTGGGGTTACTTGTGCGTAAATTGCCTTCGGCTTAGTTAGATTGCTTGCCCAACCATGCTTAGGGTCAGAGCTCGCCCTCCGTGACCTGTTAGTCACTTGCAGAATCCGTCAGTGGGCGTTTCTTGAACCTCTTCCAGCATAAAAGCTGTTTGACGCCAAGTCTCCTCCTATGTTCCCTGCGCGGAACGCGTCTGCGCAAGTAAGGGGAAGGCAGGGGCGTGCCAGCGCTCTCTCCACTAGATTCGGGTGAAGGGTCTTGGAGCCCTGTCACCAATTCCTCCATCTCCCTCTCTTCTCTATTGGTGTTACGCTGAATTCCTTCCCCCCTGCTGGTCCCCTCTCCAGCATCGCTCTGGAGCCCTGCCTCCGCCTCTCGCTCTGATGGCAGTTCCCTGACATCCACCTCCCTCCCAGGACCCCCTCCACCCCCGGCCTGACCCTGTGACGTGACCTTGTCCCCTTCTTCAGCCGACAATGCAGGGAACCCCCGAAAGGAGCTGCTGTCGTCGTCCGAGGACTCAAACCCCGCTTCCCACCCGCTCCGATTTCTCACGGGAGGGGCTTCCCAATCTGATTCCTCCTCTCCTGACGATTCTCCTCCTTCCTCTTGGGAAGCTGGAAAACCCACGAAATCCTCCTCCTCTTCACCGGTGGTGGCAAATTGCTCCTCCCAGAATCTCTCCAGGGGTTTGGGTTTCCTCGGATACCTGTTGTGGAACTCTTCCACCAGATACCCATCATCTATTTCCCCCGCGGGAACCCACGTGTTTTCTGACTCGGGTTCCCCCTCCCAAGCTACTAGGTACTCCACCTGCCGCCCCCGCCAGCGCGAATCCAGGATCTCCATTACCTGGTGGTGGTGTTCCCTCTCTTCCAGTTGTGGGTGTGTGAGCCCTTCCCCTCCTACCCCCCGGACCCTCCGCTCCCCTCTGTACGGTGAGAGCAGTGACCTATGAAATACCAGGTGGATTTTCATGCTGTCTGGCAACTTGAGCCGGAATGCCACCGGGTTCACTTGGTGTGTCACCTCAAATGGCCCCAGCCGTTTTGGCCTCAGTTTCTTACACCCGCCCTTGAAGGGTAAGCCTTGTGTGGATAACCACACCCGGTCCCCCACCCTAATGGTCTCCCCTTCACGGCGGCGTTTGTCTGCTTGTCAATTGTACGCCTCCTTGGCCCTTTCCAGATTCATCTTAAGCTGCTGGTGCAAGGCTTCCATTTCTTCCACGAACTGCTCTGAGGCGGGCACACTCCACCCTTCCTCCCCCCTCCTGGGAAAGGCCCTGGGGTGACACCCATAATTAGCCAAGAACGGGCTCATCCCCGTGGACACATGCTCCGCATTGTTATATGCAAACTCTGCCAGTGCTAGCTTTTCTACCCAATCGTTCTGTCTCTCGTTGACGTAACAGCGTAGATATTGCTGTAAAATGCTGTTCGCCCTCTCTGCTTGCCCGTTAGTTTCCGGGTGCCTCGCCGTCGAGAATCCCACCTCCACCTGCAATAAGTTCATAAGCCTCCTCCAAAACCTCGAGGTGAATTGTTTCCCTCGATCAGAGATAACCCTCGAAGGAGCCCCATGCAACCTGAAGATGTGATTCACGAACAACTGGGCGGTTTCCTCTGCTGTCACTGCATGAGAGCACGCTATAAAATGGCACATTTTGGTTAGCAGATCTACTACTACCATGACTGCTGTCTTCCCTCTGGATTTGGGTAAATCTGTCATGAAATCGATAGACACCACCTCCCAGGGTCTTCCCGGTGTGGGTAAGGGTTCCAGTAGCCCTGCCGGGGCTGCCCTCTCTCCCTTGGCCCTTTGGCAGCGGTCACACCCCCGTACATACTCTCATACATCTTCCCTCACCCTTGGCCACCAAAACTCCCTGGTGACCAGTAACATAGTCTTGTGTTGCCCAAAGTGCCCTGCTGTTGGGTTGTCGTGAAGCTGTTTGAGCACCCTTTCCCGCAAGGCCTCCCCGGGCACATACATTGCTCCCTTGTAATACAGCAGTCCTTCCCTTTCCTCAAAGCCTCCCCGGTCTCCCCCAGTTCCCCTGAGTTCCCTGATTCTGGTTTGGGCGAATTCGTCCTGGCGAATCAGCTCGGTTAGTTCTCGTTTCCCAGCCAACGCTCCCCCACAAACCCATCATTCCTCAGGGAACACGTGTCGAGCTTCCGGCGGTCCTTCTCCTTCCGTGTACTCCGGCTTCCGGGAAAGCACGTCTGCCCTCACGTTCTCTTCTCCCGGCACGTACTTCATCTCAAAGAAGAACTTGGAGAACTCCTGTGCCCATCGAATCTGTCTCTGGTTGAGGACTCGAGCTGTTCTCCAATATTCCAAGTTCTTGTGATCAGTGCAAACCTGAATCTTGTGCTGAGCCCCTATTAGGAGATGTCTCCACTGCCAAAATGCTGCATAAATAGCTAACAGTTCGCGATCATACACCGTGTAGTTCTGTTCCGATTTGTTCAGTTTCCGTGAGAAGAAGGCACACGGCCTCCAGGTGTGTTGGCTCCGTCCCGGCTGCAGCAACACCGCTCCTATCACTCTGTCTGATGCGTCGGTCTCCAGCCTCATCGGCTTCTGCAGATCCACGTGCAGGAGCTGTTCCTCCGAGGCGAACGCCTTCTTTAGCCTTTCGAAGGATCGTTGGGCACTTTCCATCCAGACGAACTTCTTTTTGCTACTGAGACAATCCGTGATGGGTGCGGTCAAGTGGGCGAAGTTCTTGATGAACTTCCGGTAGAAGTTGCTGAACCCGAGGAACCTCTGCACATCCTTCCGGGTTTTGGGGGCCTTCCATTCCAGCACCGCCTGCACCTTGCCGGGGCCCATGGCTAGGCCTCTGTCCGACAACCTGTATCCCAGAAATTCCACTTCTCTGGCATGAAATTGGCACTTTTCCAGCTTGACACACAAGCTCTTGTGGCCTCTTCAGCACTTCCCTGACGTCCTGGACATGCTGTTTTTCATTGTCCGAATAGATCAGGACGTCGTCCAGAAATGCAACGCAGTTTTTGTACAGCAGGGGGCCCAGCACATGGTGCATGAAGCTTTGAAAACAGGCTGAGCCCGACTGTAATCCAAATGGCATGACTAGGTATTCAAAGGCCCCTAGGGGGGTGAACATGGTGGTTTTCCATTCGTCCCCCTCCCTCATTCTAATCAGATTGTATGCTCTCCGGAGGTCCAGCTTGGTAAAGATCTTACCCTTCCTTACCCTAGTTAGAATATCATCAATTCTGGGCATTGGGAAGGTCACGGGTTCCGATACGAGGTTTAATTTTCTATAGTCTACGATCAGCCTAAGCTGATCCATGTTTTTTTTATCCACAAAGAACACAGGGCTGCCCCCCACTGCCTTAGATTCCCTTATGAACCCCCTCTTTAGGTTCTTGTCAATAAAGTCTCTCAACTCCTGCATCTCCCGGTCCGACATGGCATACAGCTTACCCACTGGCAGCTGTGCCCCAGGGAGTAGGTTGATTTGGCAGTCAAAGGGCCTATGTGGTGGCAGCCTGTCCGCTTCCCTCTCGCTGAAGACCTCCTGTAAGTCCGCGTACTGTGGCGGCACCTCTGCCCTCTGCTTCAGTGTAGTTGCTGCCACTCTGGCCAACCTCACCCTGGGCTTCCCCCCCCAGACAGTGTTCCAAACAGTGCGCTGACCCGAAGGTAACTGTCCGTTGATGCCAAGCCACCACTGGATCATGTAGCACCAGCCAGCTCATGCCCAGTATTATCGGGGGTCCCGCCAGAGTGGCCACATGAAAGGCAATGGTTTCTGTGTGCCTGGACACCCTCATTCTCATTGGTGGGGTTTGATGTGTCACCTCCCCTCCCAGCAGCTCCCTGCCATCTATCGTGGTAACTTGGAGTGGGAAATCGAGTGGCAGCAGGTGGAGTTGGTGCTGCAGTGAAAACTCCTTACTAAAAAAATTACAGGAGCTGCCTGAGTCCAGCATTGCCTTCACCTTGACTGGGTGTCCATATGGGAGTTCTAGCACCACCTCTATCGCAATAGAAGCCTTGGGTGGATCTGGTTGGGGCACTTCTGTTAGTTGTTCGCTTGGCTGCTGCGCCCCCCTGTGGGCAGTCAAGCGCTGGCGTTTCCCTGCACCTTTTCCTCTGCCCCCTCCTCCTCGCTTCCAGCGGCTCCCACCATCCCTTGCCAAGCCTTTCTTTGTGGACAAACCCTGGCAAAGTGTCCTGGCTGTTGGCAGAGGAAACACTTCTTGGTGCTTTTCCCAGCCTTCCCCTCCCTTTTGACTCCTTGGTTGGCGCTCGAAACCTCTCGCGCGCGCGCTCCATCGATTTCCATTGGCACCACGTCATCGGAAGGCTGCTTTGGCATCTCAGGAATGCGGTAGTCAGGGCAATGCTCTCCTCTCCCTTCCCGCCTTTCCAAAGCGCGGGCTTCCTGGCGAGCGCCTATCGCAAGTGCAGCTTTGGTCAGTTCATCCATAGACTGTGGGCGGGGCGCGCGGGAGAGCTCGTCTTTAACGGTTGGGGACAACCCCTCCTCAAACAGCATCCGTATGGGCGGGCTATCTAGATCCCATTCGAGCCGGTGTATTAGCATCGCAAAGCGGGACCAGTAGTCTCTAACGGAAAGATCCCCCTGCTCGCATCTCATCAGCTCCCTCTGGGTTACACTCTCCCCCAATTGGCTTGAATACATTGCGTCCATCGCCTGAAAAAACTTCCGGACGTCCCTCATGGCGGGGTTCTGCGCGGCCATTAGGGGTCTAACCCATTCCCTCGCGCCGCCCTCAAGGTGCCCCACAATATACGCCACCCTCGCTGCCTCGTCAGCAAAGTCATCATGCTGCAGCTCCAAAGTGTACTCTATTTCTGTTCGGAATCCATTATATTCCTGGGGCTTCCCCCCAAATTTGTGTACCAGTCCGGGCACCTTCTTTGCCACTGGGGTGGGTCTAACCTGCGCGTCCTGGGTGCGCCTCTCATCCAGCCGCGCCGTCAGCAGGGCTACGTGCCGTTCCAGCTCCTGGTTCCTCTTCACCAGGTCCTGCACCCCCGCAGCTTGCTCCGCTGCCCCGGCGCCTCCAGTCTGGCTCATGTTTCCCCCTGCTTGCGCACAAGTAACAGCAGAGACTGACGGATTGCTGTAATGGTTGTGTGGGGTTACTTGTGCGTAAATTGCCTTCGGCTTAGTTAGATTGCTTGCCTAACCATGCTTAGGGTCAGAGCTCGCCCTCCGTGACCTGTTAGTCACTTGCAGAATCCGTCAGTGGGCGTTTCTTGAACCTCTTCCAGCATAAAAGCTGTTTGACGCCAAGTCTCCCCCTATGTTCCCTGCGCGGAATGCGTCTGCGCAAGTAAGGGGAAGGCAGGGGCGTGCCAGCGCTCTCTCCACTAGATTCGGGTGAAGGGTCTTGGAGCCCTGTCACCAATTCCTCCATCTCCCTCTCTTCTCTATTGGTGTTACGCTGAATTCCTTCCCCCCTGCTGGTCCCCTCTCCGGCATCGCTCTGGAGCCCTGCCTCCGCCTCTTGCTCTGATGTCAGTTCCCTGACATTAGTCAATAAGGTATTTAGGAAAAAATCACACTAAAATACTGATGAATTTTCATGAGGTTTTTAAAAAACAAAAATCACGAAATGCTGCTAAAATGTGAAGAATTTAAGATTGAAGAACTGAGAAAAACCAAGATTGCCAGATTTGTCCATCCCTAACAATTACAAATAGAAGACTCACTGAGTTCAATGGGGCATGCTTCTTTCTAAGCACCCCCCGAATAGCCTTATTGGGGTTCTTTTATGGCCAGAAGAAACTGGATGTATAGAATTTAAGTTACTCATGAACACATAGACATAGCCCACCAATCCAACTGTTTTAAATTTGAAGTGAGATAAACATAAACTGTTCCCCAACAGACACCTCAGAGAGTGTTTTTTTATTTATCATCTCCTGTTTTCTGCTGCCTTGACACAGGAGAAAAAGCCTTACAGACATTATTCTACTCAAACATAGTGCCATTGCCATTTAATTACCATTTTAATTAACATTTTGGAAGACTGCTGCAGATTGCTCTAAGCTCAGAAGTTAGAGCAGGATATAAAATAAATAAATAGTGTCACATAACCTACCTAGACGGAGGACACAAAGCACCACAGTACTGATGGATATGTAATCCCAGACACAATTCCTTAAAAAGTACAACTGTAGCAATACTGTTTTGTCAATTAGTGCTGAGAAGGAAGAAGAGCATACTGATTAATTTCCTAAAGCATTCTGAAACCTTCCTGTTAAGGTTAATGTAGGCAAGGGACTACTACCACAATGAAAACAACAACAGCAACAATACACACACACATGTACTTTCTAACTTTCCACATTGCTCAACAGTTACTATTATTAAAAGGATAAAGAAGGGTGAGAAATGGAAGTAAGGCAATTGGCGGGGAATGGGATAGTAGGTACTACGCAACCTCAGTTTCTGAGATTTCAAACACCACCACTGATAATTATGTTTTCACAAAGAATGAGCCATTCAATTAGCTAAATCAATATTTTATTTTAAGTGATGGGAAGCCACAAGATCATTCCTGATTGATTTTATGACCCCTAAAGGCAATTAAAAGGCATGTTGTATGAACAAGTGGAGCTATTTATATCCATTTTATTGTCCCACTTTAGCTTTCCCACTTTTGTTGGGTTCCCTTGAAAAAGCACCCAAATGGGTTCTGCAGCTATTTCAGCTCAATCTAAGTTGTATAACTACAGCAATCTAACTTAAACATACAATATAACAATGTAGTACAATAAACCTATGAACATTTCAAAAATAAAAATGAGAACTCATTTTCATCACTGCAGCATTTAAGGCCGTTGGGTGTTCATGTAAACATTGTTCCTTCTTTCAATTTCCTCTTTCCCCTAAAGAGGAGGTAAACACATATTTATAAAATTCTGACAGACCTGCTCAGTAAAGGTGAAACCACTGAGCACTTTTTTCTTAGGTCTCTACATGTATCGATTCCCCAAAGGTCAATACACAAGACTGCCAATTTATCTGCCATGGCATGCCAAACAGGATGGATGACATTAGTTTTATAAAGTCATTGACAACAAGAGCTGGCCAGACATGGTTTGATTAATCTGTCCTGTTTGCCAATTTGTATTGATCAACTTATTTTGACAAATAATTCCACTGATAAGATTTCACCTGGTAGAAAAGAATGATATTAATATATATGCAACAAAGAAGTCCTCTCCACATGAGCATTCCATGCACTATCTTGGCCAACTGCCTTCCAGACTTATCTTAGGAGTCTTTCACAGTTCATCTTTTCTGCAAAACTATGAAATGTTGCTTTCCATGTGGGCTTTATGTTATTTAGGGCATGGGCCACAATCTACCAATCCTTATTAATCATTCAGTTCTTTAAAAGCCTCTGTGTGAGGGTTTAAAACAAAAAACAAAAGCCTATGAGCTATTGTTCCTTGGAAGGGAGATGTGGCCTAATTTATACTGGCAGGAAGGAAAGGACAATGAATAAACGCACACACATATTGCAGTTCTACTAGCTTTCATACTTCCCAAATGTTCAAAGTAAGAATGGACTAAGCAGCTAATTCCATCCTGTTTAGCTTGCTGGTACTCAATAACGGGTCTGTCCCATTTTATTTGGGTGTTTTGAAGGAGCTCGTAAAGAGACTGCATTTAAATTGTATATGTACCTTGTAAATGTCCAGTTTTTAATGTAGAATCAGAATGTTTCAATGGTTTTCAATACCTACACATAACATACTTATTTTCTATGGTTCTTTTTCATAAAGTACACATTTTTGAGTAATTTTTGGTGTACTGGAATTGCATCATGAAATCTGGAGACATGTAATCCAACTAAAAGTTGTGTTCCAATCCTCAAGTATGTTTGGAAGTATCAGATTAAGTTGGTTTGCTGCACAATTCTCCATCCCTAATTCCAACACAGTTCATGGCTCAGAAAATTGTTTCAGATGTGTGTTTTGGGACAAAATTCAGTCAAACACAACTGTGTCACTTGAGAGAAAAATTCATAGAAATATGACCTTTAAAAAATATGTAACTGTGGTTTTTCATGCAGCATTTTTTTAATGGTCCCCAGTTTAATTGGAAATAGAATAGAATGGCCATATGAGAGAAAACATGCAAAAATGACACATACCATAAATAGAATGATTTGCCTGCTCCTTATTACAATGATTCTCTGTCACACCATTTTGTCTTATTGAGTAGCCAAGCAAAACACTTCAATAAAGTTCCCAGGATAGGTAAGATGGTGACCTGCACCCCCCACCCCAATTGATTGTTTATTTCAACAACAGGGCTGTTTCAAACATGAATTTTGATCATGTGATGACGAGTAATGTCTTGCATATTTATCTGCTGCATTTGTTCTCCACCTTTCTGCCAAGCCATCCATACGTAAACCGGACATCAAGATGAAGTGCCACAGATAACCATTCGTTTTACCTCCTCTCACCTCAAACTCAATGAATTTCAATTGAACCAGTTAACTCATTAAACATAGGTTAGCATGTAAGAAGCCATTAAGTTTGAAATGATGCCCTTGCATACTTGAACAGGCCATCAGAGGTATGCTGCCTTGGTACAATGAAGATGCCTTTCTGGCTAACAAGGATGGTTGCAAGCTGCCTGATTCAATGAATTTACCAGAACCCTCTAAAAGTGATGGGACAGCATCCCGCAGCATTGCCTCAATTACTTCCTCTGTGAGGAAATACATCCTTTTACATATTTATTTTGTTGTTGTTGGCCAAACAGCCATAACGCTTCTCTATGTATATTTATGTTTGCATTTTTGCATGCAAACACACAGATTTACTGAAGGTCTTTTTTGTGCCCTTATTTATACGGTTATAATGGAAAACTGCTCAAATAAACCAAGTAACTATTTGATATATCAGTGATGAACTGGTAGAGTTCTGCTCTTTCTTCTGACAAAATTCATATTCTTGCATGTGTGCTCATTTCCTACTTTATATGTGCAAACACAATACACAAACTATTACAAATTATGCACACCCACACATGTTTTGCTTTAAATTGATTAATACAGATCCACAGATACACAAGCAACAGTATACAGTTAAGCAATGAAAACTCACCCCATCTATTTTGTGTGGGTAATGTCTACATTTTCTAGCAATTTGACTTGTCTTCTATTTGCAGTTTCTTAGAGAACATGCAGGGTTTTTTCCTCCTTCTTCCAGCTAAGAACGTTTGTGCAGTACCATTTTTTTCTATTAGTGGTGAGTCAACCATACTCTTCAGGGAGGCTAAGAATCGATTTTGGACTTAGTCATTCTAATCAATACAATGAACCTTATGAGGGGGAAAAACCCTTCCAGTCATTCCTTGTAGTAAATAAAAAATTCTGAAGGTGTTCAACAGCCTGTCAGGCTAAGAACATGAAGCCGCAGCCCAAAGCACACAGAACAGAGAAGTGGAGGCAACTCATCTGCAGGAGTTTTCCACTTGTGCATTTGCATCATTTCCTTCATTAACAGGTGCAATAAACATGCTTCTTTTACCATGGGGGGAGCCTTTTGAAAAATTCTCTGCTAAGCAAATAATCAGATTAGCTTCTAGAGAAATGTAGGTTCATAGGTGTTAGGAAGAAATGAATTTTAAGCACAGAAAATATAATTACTGAATATATAAAGGTCAGGTCTCAAATGGTTCAGAAAGAAAAAAGGAAAACACTATATTTTTACCCCATGGGGTGAAAAGCTTACAGAAGCTTTAACATGTGTGCATGCACACGCACACACGCACACACACTTGCCAATGACAATTCACAAGATTTGATTATGTGGCAGGAAGCTTTCACAAAAGATTTGATTACATGGCACACTGAGCCGAGGCTAGTAAATTATAGCCATCCCCATTCATGCGCCTGCTTGTTATTGTTGTAGTAGAGGGCACAATATCGAGAATTACAAAACATCGTAAACAACATGATCCATTGGAGGACATCAGTTTCAGGAAAATGTAAGAAAATAAATCTACCCGTTTAGAAAAAAAAAAAAACAACAACAATCATGGAATCCTAGAAAAGGCTTTATTTCATTCCAGTACAGGTCACAATGAGTTATATCCAAATACGTTATACTCAGGGTAGCCCCACTAAAACCAATGGACTTCACTTAGCTGATCTCAAGGGACCTATTCTGAGAATGGCTAGGTTAGCTCAGGGAAATGAGTGATCTCACCTTCCTCCTCCATGATCATTTTAACTGTTGCCAAACCTGCATTCACACTGATGTGTAGTTCAAGAGCTGGAGTAGCACAGCAGATAAGGAACTGAGATATAAATCAGGATATCTTTGGTTTAAATTTCATCTCTGCCATGGACTCACTAGCTGGCCTTAGCCAAGCCACTGTCTCATACCAAGAGTACTCCACCTATTATACTGTATGAGGATAATGGCAGTGACCTACCTTATGGAGCTGCATTCATGATTCTAAGTTTATCACTATCTGTGCTCAGGAGTCACTATTCAGGAATTCAGGAGCAGGGCAATTCAGAAAAGGATAGAAATGACGAAGATGTCTCAACAAGCTTTCCCACTTCTCCTGCCAAACTTTTAAAGATGTGTGGTGTACTCATTCATGAGACGCTTCCCCTTATTGGAATATCAGGATTACAAGTGCAGACTCTGTTGGGGTGGGTGGGACTTAATCCCATTTGCAAAGGCAGGCTGTGGTTCAAGGCAACAAGTCTGCACCCTCCTTGACTAGGACTTCCTGTTCCTCAGGAACTGTGGAGTGGGGAGGCAGCATCCATACTTCCCCTCCAAAGCAGTAGAAGAGTCTCCCTCCTCCAGCCCAGGTTTCTCCACTTCTTCCCCTTCCTTCAGAGCCTGCCAGCTCAAACCTGATTCCCAGGCTCATGGCAGTTTTGAGCATGCTTGTTATCAGAGAAATCATGGGTAGTCTTTTAAGCCATAGTGTCCAAGGATCTGGATTAGTACCCCAAGGAAGCCCACCAGCCTACTTCACTGCTCTCTTTAAGAAAGACACTGTTTCATTCCAGACAGCATTTGCAGGTTACCATCCTTATGCTACTACTGCCCCCCTTTTCTTAATACGATTGCTGCTATATAATATTGAGATATTTGTTTGTTTGCTTGTTTGTTTATCATTTCATTGTGCACATTTGTTTTTGATTTTTTGTTTTTTTTTAACTGTGTGCCAACTTGATTATTTTCCCAAAAGACAAGGTGTGAATGCTGAAATAATATTAATAAAATAAATTACTCTTCGGTAATCATGAGGATTAACCAGGTCGTATCAAAGCCTTCACTGTGCAATCTCAATTCCATATGTAATTGCTATTCATCTTGGCAGCCAGGAGAGCTAATGCTGCTCACTCAGACACCTGAACAACAATAATAAAGAAAATGTTTTTCATTCAAACATGGGAAAGGTAGTAATGACCTGTGATACACAGTTCACTTACACTGATGCATTAAAACAATGGTTCCTATTCAGTTGAACGTCAGGCAAAGACATGTCTCAAAGTCTTCGGAAATTTAAGGACTATGTCATAATCTACATTGTAACCACAGCTCTCTGGGGAGGCAATTACCACAGAAAGTCTAGTGCTTCTTGACCAGCTGTCCTCTTGGGGCTCAGTTTGATGGTGTATGGACATATCTGATGCACTGCAGACTAGCCAAGCTGCCCGATAAGAGTTAATTCAGCAAGATTCCGGGAAAGAACATCCACTCCAATGGTAACTGCAGCTCTGTCTTTTTTGGTCCAATGGCTGCCACAGGAAGACAATCTTTCAGCAGATTCCAATTTTCACTTGAAAAAAGCATCCTCCTTAACTTTGGCATCTGTTCACACAACCCAACAAGAGCATTACTACCAGTAGCAGACTCGACCATTCAGAAAAGGCTAGCCTATGGTTGCAAGATACTCCAGATAAATGTTCGCCTTCTCCCCCTCCCCTAAACTTGATTCCTAGTCTCAACCCCATAATTACAGTAACATTCAAGGTTAGGAACAAACAGCTCAGACAGGGCTGTATGGATCATATGCATTCTGTTTAACTCAGATGTGATATTGGCCTTCCCCTCTATTCATTGAAAGTGCATAAATCATATGCATCAATGCTCCCTATTTATATGGACAGTCCAAATTTTCAGGTAGTTGTCTCTGGCAAGTTAGTGTCCTTGTTCTGCTTCCTGGGCAGTGTGTGTGTGTGTGTGTGTGTGTGTGTGTGTGTTTAAAGGTGCCATTAGCATGAGAGTTGCTAGAAGTACTATTATTCAGATTTTAATGCAGTCTTCAAGAATTCCCAATGTCAGATCTCTGAATGTGGAAGGACAGGGCTTTCCCCCAGTACACATACAGTGATACCTCGGGTTACATACACTTCAGGTTACATATGCTTCAGGTTACAGACTCCGCTAACCCAGAAATATTGCTTCAGGTTAAGAACTTTGCTTCAGGATGAGAACAGAAATTGTGCTCCATTGGCGCAGCAGCAGCAGGATGCCCCATTAGCTAAAGTGGTCTTCAGGTTAAGAACAGTTTCAGGTTAAGTGCAGACCTCCAGAACGAATTAAGTACTTAACCCGAGGTACCACTGTACATGTAAATGCATGCACATGAACACTATGCAGTAGAGCACAGCCTGCCTTTGCTATACTGCACATCCTTCCAGATGCCTGCACATGAGCAATAAGGCACACTGTTGTGCCCAGGCTGGCATGTGCCACACCGCAGCTGGGGAGGTTAATTTTAAAATGTTAATGTGAGGGATGGTTGAAAAGTTCTCAGACTAATTGCAGACCTATCCGAATCCATTTGACGTAAGGGCATAACTTTTCAGGCTTCCTTCCTAATATATTACAGGATGGATACATTTTCCAAAGCATATTTCTAGCCAACAGAGCTGCCTTTAAATCACTGAAAGACAGGCTATTGGAAAGCGAATTGTGAATATAGCAAGCCGAAAAGGTATAGAGAAGAGAGCATACCTCAGACAATGATGTTTGGTATTAATAAAGAGGTGTTGCAAGTACACAAGAGTGCTGCTATTTCTATCAGGAAACAGCGGTGTGTGGCAAATGAATACTGGCCATTCCTGTGAGGTGACATTACATCCCACTGTTTGGGCACTGTATTTTCTTTGCTACATGGGAGCCTTGGGAAACTTGCTATTTCATGAAGGTTTAAACTTTCCCTGTTGCCATCCCCATGGCTCTCCATGAGTTGGAGATGGGAACATTTCCTACTCACGTTGACTGACTGCATGATTTAGAAGCCTGGTAAATCGAGATTCAAAAATGTCTTCTCGTTGCAGAAGTACTCTCTCCAACTTGTGTGGGTGTTGGGGTGGCACTAGCATTTGAGTCCACACTTTCCATCCTTGGTTTTGGGCCCATGCTGATTTCACACACCTGTTCCATCTATTCAGTCCAGTTTGAAATGGCATGTGGTGTGGGGCGGGGGGTGGGATTTGCAGAATTCTAAGCAAGACACAGACAAAAACATGTTTCAGATAACAAGTTTACAAGGTGGTCCAAGAGCTGAATTTCAACATTTCTTTTAACAGACACAACTGGTCTGAGGAACTAGAAAATGTATCAACTTCCATGGTGATGGAAATGGTCCAGTGAGGGACAGTATGCCAGTGTGAGAGAATATTCTCTTCCTCACAGGGAAATTGTACAGAAGGGAAAGGATGACTGTAGCTTCCTAGCAGGTAGATCCAGGAAGGAAGGAAGGAAGGAAGGAAGGAAGGAAGGAAGGAAAAACAGATTAATCCTGAACAACAAAATAACACAGCAAGAGATTGAACAAGCTATCCAGAACATGCAATTGGGCAAATCTCCAGGGCCAGACGGTCTGACCTCCAAGTATTATAAGACATTAAAAGACTATCTGATCCAACCATTGATGGAGGTCTGTAATGAAATTATGGAAGGGAAGAAGGCGCCGGAATCGTGGAAGGAAGCTTTTATCACATTGATACCAAAATCTGAAGCTGAAAAGACACAACTTAAAAACTATCGTCCCATCTCCCTTCTGAATGTGGATTACAAAATATTTGCAGACATTTTGGCAAGTAGATTTAAAAGAGTTCTTAATGAAGTAATTCATAAAGACCAGGCAGGCTTTCTCCCAGGCAGACATATGTTTGCAAACACTAGGAACATTATTGACATTTTGGAACTTTTGCAAACAGATATAAATACAAAAGCAGTGTTAATTTTTATAGACGCGGAGAAGGCCTTTGACAATATCTCTTGGAAATTTATGAAGGGAAATTTGATTGAAATGGGAGTGGGACGGGGGTTTGAGAATGGGATTGACGCAATATATTCAGAACAAAAGGCTAAACTAATAGTTAACAATGTGGTCACAGAAGAGTTCAAAATTGAAAAAAGAACACGACAAGGCTGCCCGATTTCCCCTTTGTTATTTATTTCGGTTCTGGAGGTGCTCTTGAACTTGATCAGAGGGGACCGGTTGGTGGAAGGGATTCAGGTCGGAGCGAAACAATACAAATTGAAAGCTTTTGCAGATGACCTAGTTTTGACTCTGCAGGAGCCAGAATCTAGTACGAAAAGAGTATTACAACTGATACAGGATTTTGGTCGGGTGGCAGGATTTAAATTAAATAAACAGAAAACTAAAGTGTTGGGAAAAAATTTGACAGATATAGAGTCGGAAAGGTTTCAGAGAGAAACAGAACTAACTATGGTTAAAAAAGTAAAATACCTAGGGGTAAACATAACAGCAAAAAACCTGAGTCTATTTAAGGATAATTATGAAAAATGTTGGTCTGAAATTAAGAGAGACTTGGATAGTTGGACAAAATTGAAGCTTTCTTTGTTAGGCCGAATTGCTGCTATCAAGATGAATGTATTGCCAAAAATGTTGTTTTTGTTTCAAACATTACAGATTGTGGACAAAACGGAGTGCTTCCGGAAGTGGCAGAAAGATATATCCAGATTTGTCTGGCAGGGCAAAAAGCCCAGAATTAAGTTTAAGATATTAACAGATGCGAAAGAAAGAGGGGGCTTTGCCCTGCCAGACTTAAAGTTGTACTATGAAGCCGCAGCTTTTTGCTGGCTAAAAGACTGGCTACTTCTCGAAGACACTGACGTGTTGGACTTGGAAGGTTTTAACAATGCTTTTGGTTGGCATGCATACTTATGGTATGATAAAGTTAAGATCAATAAGGCCTTTAAGAACCATATTGTCAGGAAAGCAGTGTTTAATGTCTGGATAAAATACAAAGACTTACTGGAAAATAAAACTCCAAGGTGGCTCTCACCTCTGGAGGCTAAGGCCCTAAAAAGACCCAATATGGAGGCTAAATGGCCAAAATATTGGGAAATATTAGAAAAAGATGGAGACAATTGGAAATTGCAGAGTTTAGAGAAAATGAAGGATAAGGTGCGAGACTGGTTACATTATGCTCAGATTAAAGAAGTTTTTAAAAATGATAAAAAGTTAGGGTTCCAGGTGGACAAATCGAAGTTAGAAACTGAATTGTTAGAGCCAAAGACTAAGGTATTATCTAGAATGTATAACTTGCTGTTAAAATGGAATACACAAGACGAAATGGTTAAATCGGCTATGATAAAATGGGCACAGGACATTGGGCATAACATTATGTTTGAGGACTGGGAAAGGTTGTGGACCACTGGGCTGAACTTCACCGCATGTAATGCTCTGAAGGAAAATGTAATGAAAATGATATATAGATGGTACATGACCCCAGTTAAACTTGCCAAAATATACCATTCGTCTGATAATAAATGTTGGAAATGTAAAGAAAACGAAGGAACATTCTTTCACCTCTGGTGGACATGCCCTAAGGTGAAGGTCTTCTGGGAAATGATATATAATGAGCTGAAAAAGGTATTTAAGTATACCTTCACTAAGAAACCAGAGGCCTTCCTTCTGGGTATTGTCGGCCAGAAGGTGTTAAAGAAGGACCGAACATTCTTTATGTATGCAACAACGGCAGCAAGGATACTCATCGCAAAAAACTGGAAAACTCAAGATCTACCCACACTGGAAGAGTGGCAGATGCAACTGATGGACTATATGCAACTGGCCGAGATGACTGGCAGAATCCGTGACCTGGGAGAAGAGAAGATGGAGGAAGACTGGGAGAAATTCAAGAAGTATCTACAAAAACATTGTAATTTGGTTGAATGCTAAGAAGGATGCTAGATTATAAAAAACTGGCCACCACTAAATTAGATTTGAAATTTGATGATAAGTGAGACTAAAGAAAATATAAAATTTTTTGGAAGAAGTGCTAGATTATATTTGAATGAGTGGACATGAGATTGTAAACAAGTTGATAATTTGTTTGGAAAAAACTTTTAACGATGTAAATGGGAGCGGGAGACGTGAGGGAGTCCAAAGAAGTGATGAAATTATGTCTGTGATAGAAGTAAGACTGTTTATTATTTGTGCATTTATATTTAAAAACTTTAATAAATATTTATTAAAAAAAAAAAGGAAGGAAGGAAGGAAGGAGGGAAATGGATCCTTCAGACCTTCTCATAGAACAATTGATAATAGTCTAGGTTCTGAAGCAGACCACATTCTGACTGTACATTAATTCAAGCACAAGAGGTCAAGTGGATACATTCCAAAATGTAGACCCCACTCCCATTCTTCATCTGACCCTACAGATAATCTGAGGGATTCAGAATATCTAACAAAGGCTTTAGACATATATGATTAATTCATTAATCAGGTTATGCCATATACACAGAAGGTACACCTAATGGCAAGAAGCAAATATATATATCCCAATTACTTTACCTATTTTTGTTCTTGTCTGGTAATAGTTCAAGGTACTACAATGACATGAACAGCCTTTAGAGATCCGCAACCTGTAAATGTCAATGGAAAGAAAACCACTATTGATTTAAAAGCACTTAGTAGCTAGTCTTTCAAGGAGACAGATGGTATATAGATACCATTTCAAGACACATTTTAGATAGCAGCAAAGTCCTGGTAAAATTTGTCTAAGCTCTCTGAAAAAGTAAGTGTTCACACGGAATCCTTGTGTTGTTGTGGCTTCTCTGCTGGATACTCTTCTCTCATAACAATTTTTTTTCTCTCCAAAAGAGCATAGTTTATAATCCCATCTAATTCATTATAGGATGAAATACGATATTATTAGAAAATTATGCATATACCAGAGTAACTAAAACAAATAACAAAAAAACCCCTAACCTACCAAAACCAACACTTTCCTAAAAATTCAGTAATATAGTTTGCAAACAATGTCTAGAATGTGGCCCCGGAGGTAAAAGGAAGGGAAAGACTCCTTCTCTATTTGCCTACATATGCCCTTACACCAGCTTTCTCCCTTGGAAAGCCAATGTACCCTGTAGGGCTCCAATATGTCTGGAATTTCCCAGACATAGCCAGGATTCGACCATCAGAAACAGTGTCTGGGCAGAATTCACTGAAATATCTGGGAAAATCCAGTCATACGCCAACCCATGGCAGAAGTGTAGATTTTGGTGAATTTTCTTAAAAACATCTCAAAAACCTCATTATTTTTTTTTAGATTTTGCAAAAAAAATAAAATCATAGCAACTTTGGGCAAAACTAAAAAAAACAACCCAACAACTTGTGTCTGGATTTTCACTTTTTGAAATATGGTAACCCTAGACTAACAGCATGAATTGGGAAGTCTCCAATTCAAATTTCAACTCAGCCACAGACTCACTAAATGGTTCCTGATAAGTCACTATTATCTCAGCCACAGTCTTCTTCAGCAATATGGGCGCAATGTTCCTGACCTACATTACTGGACTGTTCTTTGGTGATCACTCATAGCCAAGTAAGATTATCTTCCATGAACACAGTCTTAACAGTGAGTCCGTAAGTGACTGTGGAAGTGAATTCTGGATCTTCTACAGTGGGGACATAGGTTTCCAGGTGGGAATTGATCATGCCAACAACTGGATCACAGAGATGGTGAATGTGAAACATTTTAAATTCTCAAAATGTGTTCTATACCTGCTAATTACTTCCCTATTTCCCTCTCTTGTTTTCTTTCTCTTCCTGCTTACTCTCTGCTTACTCTCGGTGAACACAGGAGTAAAGTGTTTTAAGAGCATTACTGAGTCAATTACTTGAGAAAATAGTGTTAATAACAAAGTGAGATGACTGAGACATTGTCAACCGTATAGCCCTGTTCAGGTGTTCTTATCCCAGGTAATCATGAGATATGGCCCCACAGCTCTGCTCCCACATCTGTGTTTATGTCAGCCTCTATGATTTTGGAGGCCAACTGTTTGAAACAGGGAGACTCCTATAATCATGTTTTGAAATTCTGGAAAATTAGTGTTCTATCTAGAGCAAGGGAGAGCCTTCAGAAGTACAGAAGGCCCCCACTTCAGATACATAGCCTCCAACAAAGAGGGTGGAGCAGTGTGCTTATTCCTGCACCCCGTCCCTTGTGTGATTACTCCACACAGTGCCAGAAAACCTGAATAAGATGCTATTACCTCTGGGCTGTGCATGGCATTCTATTGTGCTGGTTTGGGTGGGGGGGTTAGTTGGTTTCAATGCTAGCATATCTCTTAAGTTTATTGTGGGTTTTATGGTAGTATTGTTTTATTGTTCTGCTTTTATTCATTTTTTTTTATTTTGTGAGACACCTAGAAGAGTTTATTTCATTATTTCATCTCATAAATAGTATAATAAATAAAGCCACATTGATTGGCCACTGTGAGAACAGCATGCTCTCACAGGCCAATGAGCCATTGGGCTGATCCACCAGGCTCTTCTTTTGTTCTTAATATTGGATGATGGTACGTGTGTGTGTGTGTGTGTAATGAAGATGTAAATAAAGTGAGCAGGGAAGCAAATAAAATCTATAAATGAGGTGAGCACCTTGAATAGGTCAGGATACAGAAACACAAACCATTTCCTGAAATCGCTTTCTGGATACTTTCTGTCATATTTCCTCTCTTACCTGATGTGTCAACTACCAAAAGTGTGAAACTGAAGCACACAGATTTTAGCCTCAGTGTGCTCTGTGGTCATGGGAGCTCTACAGAGTACTAATAGGTCATTGAGATGGCTTTGGATGAAATCCATTGGTATGATCCAGCCAGAGGAAACTGTTGAAGACCTACTGATTTCCTACTGAAGTGCATTTTTCAATCACTCCAACTGAAATCAGTGGGTTTTCCAAATGCATTGCTTCGATCGGATCATGTCCCGTGTGCTCATCTGGACTGAAGATGTTTGTCTTATTATGATTACTTGTGCAAATAGGTCACTCATATCAGAAGACGTTAGATGAAATTACCCACTGAACCAGGCATGAAAGAATAAATCAAAATAATGGTTTTGAGTAGATTAAAATTGTACTGGAAATTGTACAAAACATGTTTACATTCATTTACATTTTAACCAACCTTGCATTGTCCAACACATTTTGCTCACTGTCATGATGGACAAGATTGTGCTTCCCTCGGAGCTTTTTTCAGCTGGAACTCACTGGAACTGAGTTCCCGCACCTCTCAGGTGAGTGCCATTGCCTTTCTAAGAGAACAAGAGAGTTCTGGCACCTCTTTTTCTAGAAAAATAGCATTGGCTTCCCCCATTCCACATACAGAACCCAGTCAGACTGGCAATTAAACCTTACAACACTGTTGCCAAGGCAGGATTTTCCACTGCACCTGAGGACATCGTGTTAGCTTAGGGGATGCAGAACAGGCTGTGTGGCAAACACAACTCTGTCCTCCAAAACCTTGCACTACTCTGGGCTGCCATCCCTGCCATCTGCTAACTCAAGCAGCTGCTTCACTCTGCCTAATGTTAGGGCCGTCCCTGTGCATTATTATCTATTTGTAGTAGCACAAACATTCATTAATGAGGTCTAATGCTACTTTCCACCATGTGTAGCTGGATCAACCAGTCTTTCCTTCATTATGTAGGAGAAGGAATGGCTTCTCAGGTGTCAATCGAATTATGTAAATCTAGTGGTAGTAAGATCTGGAAAAAGTTAAAGGTATGTTTAAATCAGGAGCATGGATGTCATAGAACAAAATACGGGGGGGGGGGAATGTTTGTGAATTATTTGAAGCATTCTTTAAGAGAGGAGAATGCAGAGCCACAGAATATTTACAAAGGCACGAAATTGAAAATGCATAGCCAGTTTTGGGGGGGGGGGGGTTGCATAGTGAAGAAGGTACATGCTTTACACCGAGGAGGAAATGAGAGCACCAATGATCCATGCACTGGGGATAGGAATAATCCTTCAGGACACAGAAGAGATTTTAGTAAAAGATAGAAGCCACTGGGAGCCACAGCTGCTGTTCAGCTGAGTGAAAATTGGCAAACAAGCCCCCCTAGGCTTCCTCAGAAGCACTTGCAAGCTCATTACCATTCCCCAGGTAGAATTGGGATGAAAGTGTACTCTGAAACCTGCCAATGCAGTATTTATATAATTGATACATTTGTTTTCTCTGAGACTGAAACCAGTCAAGCAATCCTTTATGAACCTGAATCCACAATAGAACTATTGAAAGTTGATTCCCCTCCCTTTGAATCTTATTTGAATTTAACTGAACTCCCCATCACACAATATTCTCAAGCATCTTATATAAAACCAGCATTCTCAACATGTGTAGCATGATTGGAATTCAGAGACGGGCTGCCAACTTCAGTTGTTCAGCTGCCTTTCAAGGTTGCCTAACATTAGGAACAATATGGGGACAAGGTAAAATATGGCATTGAGAAGGACCTCACTCAGAGGAAGTAAAAGAGAGAGAAACACAAAGGATAAGCAGAACCTGGGAAGAAGAATACTTCTGCATTTCTGAACAACAGATGCAAAGCTGGCACAGAGTAAGAAAAATCAGAGTGAGATTACTGCAGGAGAAAGAAGAATGAAGGAAAAGCAGACAAAAATGAACCCTGATATGTACCATGAAAGAAAAATAAGAAAACCAATACCAGCTTCTGAAGCAATGACTCATCTATGTTTCTTCCTCTAGTATAAAAATGAAAGGTGCCAATAGTTTTCCCTCCTTCGTTTCTGTGATGGCATCCCAGTCACCCTGGGCCTTGTGCTGCTTGGGGATCAACAGAATTCACCCTGCTGCTTGGCCACTCTTCCTAGTTCAGAATTTGCTGCCACCAGATTGTAGTCCTTCCTATAAAGGCTGCCTATCACCAATTAAGGAAATCAGCCCTGAGTGCTCACTGGAAGGACAGATCGTGAAGCTGAGGCTCCAGTACTTTGGCCACCTCATGAGAAGAGAAGACTCCCTGGAAAAGACCCTGATGTTGGGAAAGATGGATGGCACAAATAGAAGGGACCGACAGAGGATGAGATGGTTGGATAGTGTTCTCGAAGCTACCAACATGAGTTTAACCAAACTGCGGGAGGCAGTGGAAGACAGAAGTGCCTGGCATGCTCTGGTCCATGGGGTCACGAAGAGTCAAACACGACTAAATGACTAAACAACAACATCACCAATCAGCCTAAAAGCTTCTGTTGAGTCTCCCCAAGAAGAGCTCAAAGCAGAGTCCACAAGGTGTTTGGGAAACCAGGCAAAAAGTTTACTAACAAACAGATTTAATGTCCTTATATGTACAATGATAAGAACACACAGGCAGCTTCTGCATGGGGCAAAAGAACAAAATAAAGTAGGTCAAAACACCATCCACTTTTCCTGAAATGTAAACTGTCTCTCAAAGTAACATTCTTTCTGAAGAACCTGATGTTTTAGAGTTGCAGCTCTCCTATGTCCTTAACATGATGTTCTCTTCCTCCTTATCATGCTGAGATCCATCACAATCTCTCAAAGCCAGCTACTCCCAGAAATAGCCCTGCAATACACTTTATCCAATGCACACAAAAAACCCAAGGAAGATAGAGGTCTTCCATTCACAGCTCCAGAATTTGTTTGAGGTTATACACAGCTCTGAGGATAGGAACATGCTTCATATCAGAAGTCAGATCCCAGCTCACTATACAGGTTCTGAGGCCTTTGAACTTGACCACTGAAAATGGCTAAGTTCTTTTAAGGATTGTCCATCCTAGTTTGAGGGCAGTTCACGCTTCTGCTATTTATAGTGTTTCAGAATACTGCAAACAACAATCCAAGACTATCACTTCAGTGTCAGGCATCTGAATGTGTTCATGTAGCCACCTGAATAAGGGTTGACAGCCCATAACTTGTACTGAGATGGACAAGTGGACAGCTGACACTATTCATGATAGGCTTCTGAAATGCCGCCTTAGGAAATTGACATTTGGGTCCTATTCTGGATAGCATTCTATGCTATCAGCCACCAGGGGGTTGAAGAATTTAGAAAATAAACAACTGAGCAATGGCATCTGACCAACAGAGAGGGCAAGAGCATGCACATACAAGTTTGCAGAAAGCACATTCCGGCATATTGATGGAGAGATCGAGTATATTTTCTCATAAAAATATCTTATGAATATGCTTCCACAAAATCAGGTGTTAATAAGAAGATTGGAGATTACTTATCTCTGCATACTTAAATAGTGTCTGTCAGCTGCTAAAAAAAGCATTGAAGGGAAACGAGGGGGGATACACCATTTAAACTGAATGGATTTCAATGCTCAGCAAGTTGCACATGTATTTTCAATAGTTACTGTATGTTGGATTTATTTCTTTTTAGTACACTTGTAAGCAGTGCTATGTTTCTAAAAAAAGAGGTGCCAGGACTCACCTGAGAGGTTCCAAAACTGTGTTCCTGAGAGTTTCCCCTGAAAAAAAGCCCTGCTTATAAGTTCTAGTTATCTGCATATATATTTGAGGCATATTTTCAAGTTGCAGAAAATTCCTATGAAGCATGAATATGAAAGTGAATCCAAATGAGTAGATATGGTTCTATGAAACGTAGAATGCCAGCCATGACAGATTTGGTTGTCATCAACAGGACAGTATTATTCTTTACTTGGTTCAGTTATCAATTGCTTTTACAGCAAATATTTATCTTAACAGAGTTTATCTTCATTCCGGACATGGGACAAATAAGTGAATATTGGCAATTTCTGCTTACATTTCCATTTTTATCAGAATTCTCTGACATCTCAACCACAATATTATTTTAAAGGCTACCACACAGTAGGAGAAACTAGCCATAAACTGTGTGTCCTTCCAATGGTAAGGCAATAAAAGTGCTAGTAATTATTTAAATAATGGGAATACGTGAACCCCTACCTTAGTGTGGAATTCCATAAAGCTTCTCAAAACTGTTTGTCTTTTCTTGAAATTGCTCAGAAGTTTTGCCTGAGGGAGAAGTTGCAAATTCACTTTGAATATGGCTTTTCAGGGGTAAAATTTGATGACAGCCCAGGAAAGCACAGAGCCACCCGAGAGATTTTGCTAGCTTTATCAAATGCTAATCCCAAATTTGTTTCTAATTGTGCTTTAGGCAAAATTTTGGTGGCAGCTCTAGGAATTAATCTTTATAGTTCCTTATAAATATAGTAGAGCCTCTACAAATGTAATTTGCTTAGTCCTCTAAGTGCAAATGGAATTCAAATAAAGGAGAATTGGTGCACTTCCAGCTTACAGAACTATGGCAACAGGCATGATTTTGACATGTGTTAACTGGTTTGCAAGCAGGCCATTGTAGTTTCAGCAGAGATGTATATCTATATATTTAATTCCTTCTTTATAGATTGCTATATGTTCCATGTGGCCTAATGCAATGGAGCTTGCTTCTGAGTAGACATTTAGAGTATTGCACTGTAAAATTGCAAAAATTAGAGAAATGGTTCTGGAGCATTGCAAATAATAAATCACATCAGGCACTTGGAAGGGCTCATCCCTGCATTCGGCACAGCTATTTAGACTATTTTCTGGACCCTGGAATGAGTGCTTAGTCAAAGAACAATTTATAAATTATAGAGAATGTGCTATTTTTCATTGTAAATGCTTGGAAATGGGCTGCAAACTAAATGCCACAGTCATCATTCTAGAGAGAGAGACTTGGCCAGAGTCAAATTACAAATGGTTGAAGATCTCACTTCTTTAAAGGCCACTTTGGGGGGCGGGGAGTCCATGGTTTCTAAGTTCATGGTGTGAATTAGTAAATTACTTTCTGCTTCTCATTAAAATAAATTGCAATCAGTGAAAAATGTCTGTTGAAGATGCCTTGCTTTGATATGAATGTGGTAACTTTTCTCTTTAATTTTAAAGCAAACAATTACTGCTCTTACTTTTTTCATGGAGTTGATTATTCTTTTTAGAGTTTGCTAACTTTTTTCAGGATCTTTCGCTCTGTTTCATTCTCTATGCAATCTGCGGGACTAAGATTTTCAAACAGAGCAGGCATCCACCAGTTCCTCCTTATTTTTGTAATATTAACCCAGCAGGACACAACTCAGATGTAGACCCCTGCTCATCAACTCTATGAACATTGTAAATCTGTCTTCCTTGGCTTTTACGATACGCAGTAGGAAACACCTCAAAGGTATTTTCTGCATACAGTGAAGGAAGATGAAATCATGCTGATTATTACAAATGATACAATGATGACTTTCTACCTAGAGTCAAGCAATCCATTTTATCATTTTCTGGTACTTCAGTCCATTATTATCTACAGGCATTCCTCCTGGTACCAGAGTGTGTTTGAATAAAAAATTATTCATAGCCTAAAGCACTGCTTTAGGGAAGATACTAATTTTCATTCTAACAAGCCATCAAGTCAAGAAAATGACTACTAGTCACTGGAACAGGCAAGATATCAACTAAAAGGATCCTGTAGCAGATGCACCAAATAAGAAAATATATTACCCCTACTCAATTAAAGCTTCATTTTCTTTTTCCTCTCACTAAACTGGCCATTCAGGAATCTTACAAGCATTTGCGTGACCAAACTGTAGGATGTAGGTTAACTGGCAGATACATTATTAGAAAGGTCTACACTATGTGTGGTTTGTGATCATTATTTTTCTATTGCTTCCTGAAATTCAGGATCAGGGATGATTCCTCAATTTTCTTGCCCCAAAAATTCTCACTGGATTTGGAGTTCCAAATGACTTAGTATTGTTTCCAATGTAGAACCAAAGCAATAAGAAGCCACCAATTCACGAAGAATAAATCTATCATTGGCTATTGCTCAGTATGGTGGTACCTCCAGGAAACTAGAGCAACAGAAGTGGCTTGTTTATTCGCTTCCCAGAACCAACCAGTTGACTATTCTGGAAAACAAAATGTTGGACTAGATAGAGGTTTCTGGTCTGATTAATCAGGACTCTTGTGTTCTTCACTGTTCTGTTTTTTAAACAAATAAATAAATGATGCTATGAATGTGCAATCTGTCAAAACTTTCAGTTTCTTCAATTCATGTCTCTCCCTCCCACCATCTCTACATTACCAAGTACATATTTGCATTGATAAAATTCTACCAAACAAATGTAATTGTATATTTGGTTGCAGTAATGTTTGTTCTTTAAAAAAAATCAATGTAATTCCACATACAGCTAGGCAGTTATCTTTCAACAAGGGTCAACATTGATGCCGAAATCCAGCATCGCCTGAGCTCTGCGAGTGTCACTTTCTCTCAATTGAAGTGCAGAGTGTTTGAAGACCGGGACATTCGCAGGTAAACCAAAATGCTTGTTTACAAAGCTATTGTACTACCAACCTTACTGTATGCTTGTGAAACATGGACCACTTATAAACGCCATCTCCAACTCCTAGAAAGATTCCATCAACGGTGTCTCTGAAAAATCTTACACATCACTTGGGAAGACAGGCAAACTAATGTCAGTGTACTGAATGAAGCAAAGATCACCAGTGTTGAAGCAATGATTCTTCAATATCAACTTTGTTGGACTGGTCATGTTGTGCGGATACCTGATGATCCTCTTCCAAAGCAACTACTGTATTCCGAACTTAAAAATAGAAAGTACAATGCTGATGGTCAACAAAAGAGGTTTAAAGACTGTCTCAAGGCAAATCTAAAAAAAATGTAGTATAAACGCTGGCAACTGGGAAACACTGGCCTGCGAGGGCTGCAGTTGGAGAACAGCCTTTACCAAAGGTGTCATAGATTTGAAGACACTCAAACTCAGAATGTAAGGGTGAAACGTGCTAAGAGGAAGGCATGCTTGTCAAATCCACACCGTGATCAACTCCTCCTGGGAACCAATGTCCCCACTGTGGAAGGACATGTGGATCCAGAACTGGCCTCCAGAGTCACTTACGGATTCATTGTTAAAACCGTGTTTATGGAAGACAATCTTACTCGGCTACGAGTGATCTCCAAGGAAGAAGAAGACAGCTGTATCAAGAGTCTTAAACTGTTATGATCCTTAAATGCTTACATTCTGGAAGTGATGCTTCTTAAATCCTGATTCATTGAAAGCTATGTTGCAGATCATTGTGTTATCATTTAGGATTTTAAAAATTGTTTACAGAATCGTAGAACTGTGCACCATCTAGTCCAAACCCACTGCTTAATTCTCTCAAGCAACTGTATGAGTGTTTGTATTCTTGGAGTTCTTAGCTACCCTGAGGATCCCTTTATGTGTGAAAAACTAGGATAAGAATATTTTAATTAATAAATAATATTATTACTGAGTGGAGATTTACCATATGCAAGAGTGCATGAGCACATCAGTAAAACACCACACTTTGCTGATCTTACATATATCAGCTGAACTGGTTACCTGCCCATTCCAAGCTCAGTTAGTGCCCGTATTGACCTCCAATGCCCTTGATGGCTTGGAATCATGTTTTTAATAGGACACCTGCAGTTAAACGAAATTCTCTGAGCCTTACAATTAATTCTGAAGTTTTTCCAAAGTCATTTTCACACAATTTTTTAAGAATTCACCTTCCACTTTTGAAGTTTTTTCCGTGACTCTTGGACTTTGCTGCTAGCATGCTATGGGAAAAGGTGTCATGGCTTATAGGCATTGACTGTGTTTGAAGGACTCAAGGATTTAAGGAGACAGAGGTCTAAAGTTTATTTATCCAATCAAAATTAATTAGGACTGTACAGATATCTGAACACAAAGAGAAGAATATTTGGCTAGAAACTGAACTGTCCACGCATTATGAGCACTTTGTGCCCCAAAGTTATGCTTCCAGTCAAAGCAGACTCTGTGGATTATGCTGAAGCTTAGAATGTGGTACTGAGACATACAGATGAGATTATTCAAAAGGAGTTAATCACATCTAAACTGTTACTATCAGGCACTGGAGAATAGTACCTGATCTCAAACATTTACACTGTCTACTAAAACTGACTAAAGCTTTCATACTTAAAACGCTGAATTAAATGGCTTGGGCAAAGGCAATGCTTTATTGTCATTTACATATTTTTGTTATTACCAAGAGGAAGAAGCTATCTTGACAGAACTGATCTACTTCAAAACAGACCAGGGACACTTGTGTAAAACATCAGGGAACTGACTGCCTTTATACTTTCATGTGAATGCTTCTTAAACTCCAATATATTTTTGCAAGCTGCCAGTAAGAATTCAGATCATCTCGTGTTTGGAAAAGTCACAATATATTCTCTTTAAATACCAGAAATCTTTTGTGATTCTCAGCTTTTAAATACTTCTTTTTTCTTGGGTCATTATGGCACTTCTGGTTAACATTTTACATTCTGATATGGTTTCATTCTGGCATTTAGCAGAGCTCAACAATTCTGCTCTTATCAAAACAATAAAAGTCTTCAGCACAGCTGGCTTTTTCAAAGTCTAGATTCTGCAGCACTATGAAGAGTCCTGCAGAAACTTGTAACATAAAAAAATCATATTGTGATATTTATGGATCTGATAGGAATTCAAATGAAGGCCAACCATAGTCCAGTGGTAAGAAAGAGGATCTGGCCAGTTTCTGACCACCAGCAGTCCTGTGGGCAATATTGACAGGTGGTTAGGGTCTCCCATCTGTCAATCACTTGATATTGCAATAATGTCAGGTGACCCCCCAAAACCCATTCATTTGAAATCTGCAATCCAAATGAATATTTGCACTTACAGAAAGCCCCACTGGGTAGATGCATCTTGACTCTACTGCATGTGCATATGAATAAAAGCCAAGGTGGTGTATTAGGTAGGGTACTGGACTAGAACTAGGGAGACCTGGTTTCCATTCCACACACAGCCATGAAGCTGCACGAATGAATGTCAATCTTAGATTAACCCACCTAAATAAAATGGAAAAGAGAGAAGCATGTGTGCTGCCCTGAGATGCTTGAGGAACAGGTGGGATAACAATAAGCAATAAATGTATGAACATTGCATCAAATGGTATCACACTGCCTATTTGTTCTCATGACTGCTTCTCAAGGTAAAAGGTAGCTTAATGTTTTTCAGCTACATCCATTCCATAATAAGTAAAAGTGTGAGTTTAAAGCTACAACCCTGTATGAAATCACCTGGGGGTAAGTCTCATTAAACTGGGTGTCTGAGAGGAGATGCATAGGATTACATTCTAAACACTGTGAACATTGAGGCTAATGAATGCAGTGTACACGAGATAAGAAATGAAACATGATGTGATAATGCTCGTTCCATTAGGATTGTTTGTTGTAATGTGTGGTCAGCCCCATCTGATGGTCTGAAAAGGGCTAATAGGCAAATGACTGATTTCCAGTCAGTTTCGGGTACACAAACAGGAATACCACATAACTGAACAGAAGCCACGGGACTGCAAATCCACATGCAAATCTACCTGGACTCTCCATGCAAAGTACTTGGTTTCTCAGTCTGGTTTAGTTATTTGTAAAATATAGCTGTAATAAAACACTCCCTGGGCTTACAAACAATAACCCTTCTTAGCTTATGGAACCACTTGGCCTTCACCCTTTCAATATAGACATGTGTTTTATTACCTCTACGGTCTCTCTGCAGTATTATTGCTTAACTGCTCATATACATTGACATTTACAGCCTTATCTGAAATTATGACACTTTGAAAAGAATGACAAATTTAGGACCTACATTCTCAGCTATAAGGCACTGTAACATTCAGTCCAGCTGAATGATCATTTGTGGAGGGTGGGGGAAGCAGACACCCTCTCTCAGACCTCACCCAGTTCTCCCCAACTTATTGTGATTCTGTCATACCCTCCAACATTTATCCAACGAAAATAGGGACATCCTAAGGAAAAGCGGAAGGGATGCAGGTGGCGCTGTGGGTTAAACCACAGAGCCTAGGACTTGCCAATCAGAAGGTCAGCGGTTCGAATCCCCACAATGGGGTGAGCGCCCATTGCTCGGTCCCTGCTCCTGCCAACCTAGCAGTTTGAAAGCACGTCAAAGTGCAAGTAGATAAATAGGTACCGCTCTGGCGGGAAGGTAAACAGCGTTTCCGTGCGCTGCTCTGGTTCGCCAGAAGAGGCTTAGTCATGCTGGCCACATGACCCGGAAGCTGTACGCCAGCTCCCTCGGCCAATAAAGCAAGATGAGCGCTGCAACCCCAGAGTCTGTCACGACTGGACTTAATGGTCAGGGGTCCCTTTACCTTTTAAGGAAAAGTGGGACATTCCGGGATCAAATCAAAAACCAGGACGGCTTCTCTAAATCAGGGACACTCCTGGAAAATAGGGACACTTGGAGGATCTACCCTGTTACTAAACACAATTGTCTACAAATGTATCTACTTTTGAAAGCTATAGCTTGTTCCGGGAGTCCAACCTTTTTCAAAAGCAGTATCCTGGTATAAAGGTAACAGATTCATGGAGAAGGAAAGGGCTGAGGACCACTTTTGATTGTTTTCTGTAATACTGCAAACCCATTTCTCCTCCGCTCTGCAAATAATATCATTCAGATTCATTCAATTTTAGCTACTTATCAGAACTTCTCAAAACAAGAGTTTAATGAAGAGCACTAAGTATCCGCATTATTGAAGCGTCTCTTCCTCTTACCAAAAAGCAGAACTCTATCAACAGGGTGCAAGTAGAGTGGAAAGAAAACTTAGTGGGGAGGTACCAAAAAACCAAGAGAAGCTAAAGTTGAGGTGGAGCTTGAACATGGTGCTAAGTAAAACTGAAAAGCTCCAGAGATTTTGGTTGGAAAAGGGCTTTGGAGTGCAACAAGGACATTGTTTCAATTGAAACACATTGGGCTTTTAAATGTTTTACAAGACCTACATTTTATTTTATTTTAATTTCTTAGCACCATTTTCAAGCCCCATTTCTTCTTTTGTCTTGTTTCATCAGCTTTGGAACTGCTTTGGGTTCTGTTAACTAACCTGTTAGCAAACTTTATATCCACTTATATACTTTAAACAAATGGTTAATTGCAGAACTGTTAGTGCTATAATGTAGTTATATTATCATTTTTATTATGACTGCTTGTTATACTATTCATTAATGCCTGACTGCACTTTGAAGTTTTGCTCTATGTGGTTTATGTCTTAACATAAATAGTATCAGTTCATAATGTATTTTCCTGATTGATATTTCTAAAATGAACTTAATGTTAATTTTTGTACTAATTGTTTTCTTGGACTGTTTGTTACATTATGCTTTGAAATCAATTGTATTTGGCTTTTCATTTTTTTAGTTTGATGTACTGTAAAATGCTTGGGCATCTTAATGTGAATTAACAACCACAGCAGCAGCAGCAGCAGCAACAACAATCATCATCATCATCGTAATGGTTATCACATAAAATGGTGTATTTTAACCCCACTCCACCTGCATCTCAAAGGAGAAGTGAAATTCACCAAGACTTTGGGAATGCTAACTGACCCTGATGGAATGTCACTCCTTGGCTCCTGTAGCAAATTCAGTTAAAAACAAGATGACAAAGTCAGTCAAACACTGTTTGCGGTATGGCATTTCTCAAAGTCAAATCATTGGGGGGATGACATTTCCATTAAAGCTAAGCTTACCTTTTTTTAAAAAGGTGGGGGATTTTTATTCTTCTTTTCTTAGCCCCAACAGCCTATACCTTTCAGAAAAGTGATGTCACTATGTAATGCTTCCTCCAGCATATAAATCTAAATGGATAATTTCATATCCTGGCCCAGACTTAATTGGTTCGAAACCCTTTTGTACTCTGCTTTTTCTTTGTTGACTAATTTTTGGGTGCTGAGGGAAATCAAGGTCAACAGTTTTGTTTTTACTAGGCAATAATTTGCCCTCAACAGTCCTTAATTTAATCTCCTTGGTAGGACAATGTTAAGCATATTCCCCAAATACACATGCCTGCATTTCTTATTGACTTCAGGGAGACCAGTACATGTCATTTATAGTTAGAATGACAGCTGGCTTGCTGTTTCTTATTTTAGGTAAGGATTCATATGGTAAGTACTATTGACTTGCAATTTTAAAATGTATTTTTACCTTAATGTTATATTTAAATCTTTGTAACATAAACCAAAAATGTTTGCCACTTTGCCCACTTTGTGATTCAATCACTATGCATTTGTTTTTGTGCAGATGTATGCATGTGTATGTATTTAAATCCATTGTACAATCAGGTGAGGATGTCATTTGCTATTCCGAAAGAGGTTAAACAACTGGTTATTCGGTTTCAGCTGAATAAAAGTGACAGGGAAGCTGTCTTTTGGCTCAGTTTGCCAGCAGCAAAGAGGAAAGATTCCAAATGCAATTTATGAAAGGAAGTTAAGCAGTTTTGAAGAGCATCACTGCATAAAGTTATCAGAATCTGCAAGGTAAACATTCAGCACCTGAGAAAAGAGAGGGGGAAGGAAATCCTTCATCACTCTCACTTTTCCTGGTACAAAATCTCCCTGGATTTCAAAAAATAGCAATCAAGAAAACAGAATAAATCATTAATGTATAAAGGCGTCTCTACATGCGGTGGTCTTCAAAAATATCAGTGGTCATCAATAAGGAATGTTTGTGAGACAGGATGGTCTTATCACTCCAGTATACTCACATCCGCTTTAAAGGCTTTCTATATCTTGGTTAGCTTTTTATTCGAAGCAAAAACCTATCAAATATGTATTGGTAAGCAGCTTTGGAGTACCTCTAATGGTTTTCTCCCAAGGGCACATCTAAGGCTTATCAAGTGCTGAAAACTTCTGGTCAAGGTCAGCATTTCCAACACCCTCTAACTTTTCAGTTAGGAAAGGTTGGCATTTGAGGTTTAGGGTTTGGTTTGGTTTTAACTCTAAAAAGTGAAAGGCTTCATGTAGAACATTTTTGTTAATACAGTTCCAGAAAGAAGTGGAGCATTCATATAAAGATAGGGGGGGGGAGTATTTGATCCCCTGCTAAATTTGCCTGTTTGCCCTCTGACAAAGAAATGACCAGTCCATAATTTTAATGGTAGGTTTATTGTAGCTGTGAGAGACAGAATAACAACAGGAAAAACCCCAGAAACACAGAAGACAAAAATCAGAGATTGAACTCACCTGGAGGCTTTAAACCTTGTCTTGTATTTTATTCTGTGAACTGCTCTGAGATCTTGTAGGGAAGGGCAGTATGGAAATTTAATAAACAAAATAAATAAATAAAACCAGCCACTCTTTCTCAGCCTCAGCCGCCCATTGAAACGTGTGAGGTATACTGACCTACCTTGCAATACTGCACCAATATAATTTGGGTCAAGCACTAATTATTGTTATGACTGTTGTTTACTAGGTGTTGTCAGTCTCCAGTGTAGGAGTGGGTAAGGCTTTTCAGCTCAAGGGATGCATTTCCTTTTGATAAGTCTTCTGAGGGCCACATGCCAGTGGTGAGAAAGACCAGAGGCAAATGGAGACAGAGCAATGGATGTGAATTTTACCTTCGTACAGTGCTAGTTTCTACACAAATTCAAACTTCCATCCATGCAAGCAATAGCTTAAGGGCACAATCCAGGCAGGCAAAAACCCTCAGGTTGCAAAGCAGGGTGCGTGATGTGCAAGGCCTGTGAAGAGGGTGGTGGTAGCCTGCAGAGAATTCTGATAAAGAGGCCTGGGTGGCCTCATTTGGCTCCAGGTCCTGAGGTTCCCCATCCCCGTTCTGGTGTTTTCTCTGTTTACAAGTGATCAACAAAATCATTTTGTCCATAGACCTCATTTTGCAAAGCAGTTCAGTGGAATCCGTCCGATATCTCAGGGGGAATTCAGGGTCGCATTACTACAATTGTTCTATCTGCTTGCCAGATGAAATAGATCTAGTTGAATCTGGCCAACAATCCATTCTCCCTTTCTTCAGAATCTCTGCAAGATACCACCCAGTTAACTTCATTCACATTCCTCTTAAAGATGTACCTTTTAAAGGGACTGTCTTTTTGTTTGTTTTTGTTTTAAGACCTACCTTTTAATGAAACACTGTCACACACAACTCCCCAGGAGTTCCCATGCCCTACTGTAATTAATTCTGTAACCATGGCTAAGTGCATGTAACTGAAATAATCACAGGTGTTGGTCTGCAGTAGTTGAAACAAAATTTTAAAAAATCCTTCCAGTAGCACCTTAGAGACCAGCTAAGTTTGTTATTGGTATGAGCTTTCGTGTGCATGCATACTTCTTCAGATACACTGAAACAGAAGTCACCAGACCCTTATATATTTTCAGACCTGGTCTGAATAGAGGCATTGGATTTTTATCTCATTATACATGATAAAGCTATTTTTAGCCATCCCTTTACTTTTTCCTGTAAGACCAATTGCAGTTGTTAACAGTCGTCAACAGGTTTACCACACCTATCAGCCAATCACCCATTCCCACCACCCTTCTGAGTAATACTCCTCCCCACCCTCTCACTATATATAAGGGTCTGGTGACTTCTGTTTCAGTGTATCTGAAGAAGTGTGCATGCACACAAAAGCTCATACCAACAACAAACTTAGTTGGTCTCTAAGGTGCTACTGGAAGGAATTTTTTTTTATTTTGTTCTGAAATAATCACACATTCTTTCTCTGTCAAATTTTAGATTGTAAGCCCCAGTAAACTTTTGCACCCTGTGAGGTGCTTTACAAATGGATGGCACTATATAAATAAGAAACAAGAAGAAATAAGAATGCTGACCAAAATTAATACATTTACTAAAGGTAAAGGGATCCCTTACCATTAGGTCCAGTCGTGACCGACTCTGGGGTTGCGGCACTCATCTCGCTTTATTGGCCAAGGGAGCTTCCAGGTCATGTGGCCAGCATGCCTAAGCTGCTTCTGGCGAACCAGAGCAGTGCATAGAAACACTGTTTACCTTCCCGCCAGAGCGGTACCTATTTATCTACTTTGATGTGCTTTACAACTGCTAGGTGGGCAGGAGCTGGGACTGAGCAATGGGAGCTCACCCCATCACGGGGATTTGAACCACCTACCTTCTTATCGGCAAGTCCTAAACTCTGTGGTTTAACCCACAGTGCCACCCGCGTCCCAATACATTTACTAAAGCTACCTAAATTCCACAACTTAAGTGGGGGGGGGGGAAACCAATCAAATATGACAGTGTGATTTCCAAATCATGTGCATCATTGTGTTATAATTCAGTGTTTGTTGTTCCTTGTATTATAACTAATTGTATGTAGTGACAAATCTTTCAAGTGAATACATTGTAATCCTCCTCTTTTGGATTACTGTATTTCATTGCCAGGAACACTATATTTGATTTGTTGTTCTGATGGGTATTCTATATTTTAATTTGAGGCTACACTTTCTCTTCCCTTTGTACACCATATATAATGTCAGTATCTTTCAGCCAACAAATGCCTAGGTAAACAGCAATGTATTTCAATTCATCCCGGAAGTTAATAATGAGCAGACAAACACATCTCAACAGAGAGGGTATTCCACAAACTGGGAACCACCAACAACAAGGCGAACCCAGCAGGACCCAGAAGCAGCACCAGCAGCAGCAGCAGCAGCAATATAGGACAGGTTGGCAGGTGCAGTGTGGGTTCAAGAGAAGAAAAGTGGGAGATCAACAATTCAGAAAGCAACCCAAGGCAACCTCTTTTCACCACCGTTTCAGAGTCCTTCCTTGATGAAGAATGTTGTTCAATTATTGCCATACATCTTGAGTAACCGCCCCACACCTTGATTCTATTTTAGGCTTAGAGTGCCTTTTCTCTGCTCAAGTGCAGAACAGCTAAACTGAAACAAATTAGTTCAAGTCCCACATAAATAAATGTATATAGCCTGCTTGGGGATATAAGCTGCAGTAGGTGGGTAATTTGTCTCTTGGCTTCCAGTCAGAGGCTCAATAGTTTTTGCCTCTTTGGCCAGAATATGTAGGCATTGATGTGAAGGAGAGGAGTCATCAAGGTAACAGCATTTGTTTACGGTCCACCTTTCTGCTAGGGGATTTCATGGGAAATGCTGAGTCATCTATAAACTTCAAGGCAACTCTCCCCTCCTCCAATATGCAGTATATTAAAAGGGATATTATTTGTGCTTTCTGGCCCTTGGATAATCTGTTTTTCTAGGCCAGAGCTGCAACATTCCTTCCCCCCCTCTAAGTATTGCTTAACGTCCCACAGTGATGAAAGCCAGTGACATATAGGGTTTTTGTTTTCAAGCTCTACAAATACTCCATAAAAATTTGAACTGGGGGCAGTTCAAAGTCATCATTTTTGCTTAGTCCTTTAGGAATTCACATTCATAATTTTGTTCAACCCAAAATGTCATTAGTGAAGCAAAACCATTTACTTCCCTACACTTTGATCTGACTTCATTGCATAATGAGAAGGAAACACTTTGCCAAATCCTATCCTTTTGTTCAGCGTATGTCCTTAAGTATGAAGCTATGGCCACATATATATGTGCATATCTCCAAGTCTTTGGCAGAGGGGAATTCAGCAGGATCATAGCTTAGTGATGGAACATCTGCATCGCATGCAGAAGGTCCCTACTTCAATTAGGGTTTCCATATTTCAAACAGTGAAAAATTCGTTCTGCCAAAATTGCCCCCCAAATGATGTTTTTGAGCTATTTACATGGGAAATCAGCAAAAACACTACTGACATAGGCTGCCATATGTCCAGATTTCCTCCACAATCTCTGGCATCAGACCGATGGTCTGAATTGGTATAGGACAGCTTCCTATGTTCCTACAGGATCAGGATTTGGAGCTCTTGGGATTAAGAATCTTCACATGCACAGTTGCATATTCCTCTTCCTGGATTCCCTTTTTCCTGGTCTAGCATTTAGCCCTCTTCATCTGTTTGGGTTCACACATACAGGTGGCTTCCACCATCCACACATGTACTGACTGCACATCAGACCCATAGAAAGGGAACGTCTGAAGGATAATTCTGAGCACGTTTAGGTGAATGCAATTAGACTCTACCTCCTAATTAAGAAATGTAATATACATAGCGGTCAGCAAGGGTGCCAACTTGAATGAAATATGGGGGAGGGCAGGAAAGTTCTACTCCACATAATTGAGCACATGACACAGCACACACACACATCATTTGAATGGCAATGCCCATCAAATTTTGGGAGGCGGCCCCCTCAAATACTTTACTGGGGGTCCAAGAGACTTTGGCTCACAGGAATTGGCTCCTATTGTGGTCAGCAGGGCTGAGCTGTGTTGTTTCCTTGACCTCCCAGCAGCAGAGTCACTGAGGTCTCCTGGGAGGGAGGGAGAAGAGAGAGGGGGTGGCAAGGCTGGTGCAGAAAGCCCAGAGGAGCCAATAAGACATTCCTACCAGTGTGTTTGCACCACAGTGACCTTGCCACTCCCTTCTCCATTCTTGTAACCACAGTAGCCCATGTACAGGGAGGACAGGTAAGCAGCACAGGCCCGCCCTCCCACCTCACACACCTGAACTGCCTGATAACAGAGTATTTAAGTTCAAATGAATTTGTTTAAGTCTCCTTCAGATGTTTCCTCTCATTGCAGGGAGGTCTGAAGTGGAGCTGGCCCACCTAGAAAGTTTGGGGTGGGGTTTACATGAGTGTCAGCAGTCAGCCACTTTGAGAACAGGATGCTGGACTGGACAGGCCATTGGCCTGATCCAGTTATGTTCTTATGCCCATACCCACTCCCCACTTATTTATATATTCAGGTGAATGCCAGACTAAGAATTAAGTCATGGGATGAACTGGCCTGGGATTAACCTAGAGCAGGGATGTCCAACAGGTCGATCGCGATCTACTGGTCAATCCCTGGGAGATTTTGGTAGATCACGATCGATCGCTGGCTCCTTGGTCTGGCCCTGCTCCCTCGCCCCATCCTCAAGATCGCTTGAACAGAATATGGAGCTTTCACCGCGATGCTGACTGTTTCATTAGTGATCTCTTGATGAGTGACTTTTTTCATTTATCCCTTTGCCCTGATCTCCCCAAAATACGGGATTTCCTCCCTAAAAAAAGTTCAACAACTTTTACCTGAACCCCCCAAAAGGGGTAGATCACTGCCAGTTTTTAATTATGTGAGTAAATTTCAGTCTCTTGGAAGTTGGCCGTCCCTGACCTAGAGCATTCTGAAATGTCAAGAATGCATCTGTCAGAAATATCACAAGCCAAGATTAGGAAACTATTAACAGGGAAAGTGACAGATTAAACCACCCCCTCCAAATTTATTTATTTATTTATTTATTTATTTATTTATTTATTTAATTTATTTATTTATTTATTTATTTTCAGTGGTGATGATCTGGATTAAGAAATTTATTCAGTAAAAAAATGTATGCTTCTATTATACCAAATAACAGTAGCTCTTTTTAGTAATATATAGAGCTCTTTCCATTTAGTAATATCAATGTCTTTGAAGCATTTCTACAGAGGCAATATATGAATAAATATTATAGACAGATGATAGATAGACAGACAGATAGATAGAATGATAGATATAGAAACAGATATCATACAATGTTATTCACTTTACCTCTGAAGTACTATTATTGTTTACTTCATTCATTGATTATGATAAAGACAGGTAAAAATCTATTTTGTGCAATAAGTGGCTGTCATTCCACCTATCCCAAGAGATACCTGTGTGAATGTGCTTACTGTGAACTCACAGAAAGCACATTCATGCATCTCAAAGATGATGATGTGCAAGGAAAGCTGTAAATAATGAGTGGTGAGTGACAGGAAACGTGTAGAGAGATGGGAAGCACACTGATCATAGAACAAACCCCAAGATCATTCATATGTATGAATTATCTCTATACTAGGCTTGCAGACATTCTCAGCCACCAGGCAGACCCTGCTACATATTTAGAGTAGCAAATTTGGAAGGGGGTAGTGTTGTAATGAAGTACTCAAGGGACCATGCCTGCATTCCATCTATGGGAAGCATTTCCCAGTTACTAATAACAAAATCCTACACATGTTTACTCACTAATAGTGATGAAGAAATTCATTTCATTTCATATTTTAATGCAAACCTACCTAATTGACAATTTCTGGAAAAAATTACACAAACCAATATACAGCTGCCCTCTAAAATCTACACTTCTCTGAATTTTGCAAATGTATACAGAATAGTGTACGTTAGGAGAAACTGTGCCTAACAATGGATGCATTTATTATGATAACATGAAAAATCACATTATATATGGGGAATTTGCAAAATGTGTGTGTTTGACAAAATTATGTGCAAATAATCAGTGTTTTTTCTAGAATAAGGTGCCCTCACCATGATCCTGTCTCTGTCTCTGTCTCTGTCTCTGTCTCTGTCTCTGTCTCTGTCTCTGTCTCTGTCTCTGTCTCTGTCTCTCTCACACACACTTTGTGCTCCCCTCCCCTTCTTCAACCTCTCTGCCTCACCTTGCCTTGTCTGCTCTTCACACCCACCCAGCATCCTACCTTTCTCCTTCTCCTCCCTTCTCCTCCTCCCAGCCACCAGCCGCACTGTTCATACTCACTTCTACTACTTGCCCCAGCCACAGAATGGAGGACATCTCCCTCCCCTCCTCCTCCCCTACCCTGCAGACCTGGAAAGAAAGAGCAGAGATGAATGGGAAGCGGCACTGGCGCTTGCCCAGCTGCTTGCAGCACAGCGAGACACTGGCATATCAGCACATCAAGGAGGAAAGAGCGCATTGTGGGGCAGCCAAGGGGGAATGGTATAACCTGTTGACAGAGCGATAACTGAAACCCTAAACAAGGACTTCCTTTTCTTCACCACCACCTCACCCTCCTGCTTTTTGCAACCCCCCTTTTAGCCATAGTTGCTTGCGCTCCACACCCTGCATTTACCTTATTGAAAGATATGAAAGGGGGGGAAGGGTGTTGGTACTGTGTATCGCTGAGTACCGCCAGGAAAAAAAGGCACTGCAAATAATGTATTCATTAGGAGAAATTCACACTGAAATGTTGGCAATTCTTATTATTTTTGAGGGAGGGGAAATAGCGTACTGATGTGGAAGAATAGCAAATTTAATTTAAGTTTGTGGGGATGAGGAACTGAAAGTAATAAATGTGTCTGTCCCCACTTAGTTGTAGTGTCGGTTTTGTTGTGTTCAGTAGGCCTTATTCTCTAGAAAGTGTGTTTAGGACTGCAAACTTATCAAGGATAATTCTCTGCACTCAGAATTCTGGACGGGCATTTTACATCATTGCTAGCCAGAATTTTCAGCCAGCAGTCCAATCAGATCACATCACCTTGCTACCGTCAACACAGCCTAGCATTTTCGCTGAAGGGGCCTCTTTTGTAACATACCTGATTCTGCTCCTCTCACAGCAATTTGCTTTCATTTTGCTGCTGGCACAAATAATATTAATAGCAATTCTGGACTTGATTAGTAGTTCGAAGAGGTGCCTTCAAGAGACAACATCCATAGTATAAGCTGTGCTTACTAAGGAGCAGTTTCCATAAAGATTAAGTCCTTTAATATTTACAGCATAATACTAATTGCCCTTTCTGGCTTGTCCTGCATGAACCTCATGAAGTTTTTGCTTCATCGCAGGCATTATGTAAAATAAAGGACAGAGAGTATCTTGGCCATGTGTATGATCTGTAATTAGAGGGATGCTGTAAGCTACTAATAAAGAATCCAGATGACAGAGAAGCTGGTGCACAACCTGGCTAGCCTGAAAGGTTTTACAGACTGTTAATGGCACCTTGACTGAAGCCATAAGAGGTGACTATGAAGCACACCAATTACTGCATCACAGCAACATCATGAAACATAATACTATACCAGTTTCAGATTATACATTGCTCGATTGCAAAGCAAACATCTCAGCATGCAAGTTTGGGGCTTCACTTTGGCCCCACTTACTTTAATGGGACTAAAGTGAATATGGTCCATATATTTTGCTTAGCTGAGCTTTTTCCTGGGCTTGTGGCTTCTTCACCCAGTAGGCTATATTATACGGTAGAATAATGGATCTAATTCATGCCTTCCCACAATAGAGGATATTATAAACCAAAGCATTCCGAACTGGTGTTTTCCTGTTTTCCCAAAGTCTTTATGGAGAGTGCACAATTTTCTGTGCAGTTTATTCCATTTCTGGATTTTAGAGTCTCTAAAAACAGGGAACATGGCTTCCAATTATGAGGTGAGCCTGCTCATATGCCCCTCTCCCTTTACAGTCACCCCTTCCCCAAATGTGTGCAAAGAGGGCAGGGCCAGCTTTCATGCAATTGACATTTCTTTTCATATTCTCTGATAGCTCTGCTCCATTGCTGAAAACTAAATATGAAAATGCAGAGTTGTTTCTTTCAAAAGGGAGTCATTTAAAACCTCATTTACAAACAAGCAAAATGTTTTAAACCCATTTACCCTAGGCTTTAGATTTTATTAAAATATTTAATGTTATGAATTGACCTTTCTGAGCTGAAGAAAGCAAAAATGAAAGAATAACCAGCTTTTCAAGTCTGATTGTTGCTTTCTTTAATTGGCAACTGTTGTATCTTGGAACAGTTTATAGAATGGTTTAGGAAATGTCAGATTACCATGAAATAGTCTTCCTTTCAGAAAAATGATAATAAATTCACCAGTGCTTTGTACATAATACTTTTTTATTTTTTTCCCAAGGTCAGAACAAGTAAGCATATTCTTTCTTATCTATGGACCACTGACAGTCATTTTCTCTAAAGAATAAAACAAAATTTAGGAAATACATTTTGTACTGAAGCATCAGTCTGCATGTGAGAAGCAACAAATTATTTTTCATTAGAAAAAGAAAAAGAGGCTGGGACATTGCAGGTGGGGGAAAGAGTTACAGCCTCAAGTCATTCAAACACAGTGTTCCTATGGAACAATCCTATACACAAGAAGCTGTTGCAAACCAACTCAGGTTTAAACTGAGTAAATTAAACTGGAGTCAAGTTATACCAGATCCAAATTCTGTTCAGGAATGGGACTGCTGGCAGAGGGAAAACCAGCCTTTGAATCAGTATTCTCTGCTGGGTTGTATTTTCAAAATAAACATTATAGCAAGCCTTTTATTAGACCAACCAAAATGTTGTGAAATAATAATAATAATAATAATAATAATAATAATAATAATAATAATATAATATAATATGACAACAACAACAACAACAACAACATATTATAAATACATTGCAATAAATAAATAATAAATAAAAGTTTGTTCTTAGAAAAGTGACATTGGTCTGTCTAGCACAGCTGTGACTGGACTCAACAATAAAGAGATGGGACACATGAAATGGGTAGAACTAAGACCAAGAACAAAGGTGTTCTAATAATAACATCTGCAGGGGCCATGAAAAGTGCAGGAAGCTAACCTAAACTTCAAGGTTGGGCAAGCCAAACCCCATCCGTATCAAGAGTTTTGTTAAATGTGTATCTAATAAGTACAATTTCCATGTGAAATACAGCTCCACTCACATTTATATTGAGTGGAGATAGTGACACAGAAACCCTTACATTAAGCAGCCCCATGTGACTGGGACACTGGTAGGAAGGACTAGGGTGTGTGCACATGACACAGTGGGAAGACAGTGATCCCTCCTGCTTCAAATTGTGAGTGCCTTGGATCCAAATGCACTCATACCTTGGTTCTCAAACAGAATCCATTCCTGAAGTCCGTTTGACTTCCGAAAACGTTCAAAAACCAAGGTGAGGCTTCTGATTGGCTGCAAGAGCTTCCTGTGCTCAATCGGAAGCTGCAGAAGCCTCATTGGATGTTCAGGTTCCAAAGAACGTTCGCAAACTAGAACACTCACTTCTGGGTTTGCGCCATTTGGGAGCCAAAGCGTTCAAGTCGCAAGGCATTCAAGAACCAAGGTACGACTGTATAACTAAGACCTACCCTCAATTTGAACTTTGTCCTGTTATATTTGGGATAAGCCATGAATGCTTATTATGCCAAAAATTTAGACCTTAGATGTTGGATGTGAACACTTCCCCCTCCCCAACTTTGGCTCTAATTAAGTGCCATGTTTACTGTCAGAAACATATTTAGTGATTTGTTCTTTTTTACAACATCCTCACTAAACAAGAACATCTGTTTCACATTCTCTTCCCATTTTCAAGGCGAGCTATTGTCATAAAATTTCCAAATGTCACACTCTCTGAAGAATAATGAATGTGGATGATGAAAGCATTAATTACTCAGGGGTGAAGTAATATCACCTCAACCTCACACCATTTAAAAAACCATCTTTTCCCTAGCAATGTGACTAGAAAACAGTATGTATGTAAAAAAATTTCAGAGACACTGTTGATGGAATCTTTGGAGAAGTTGGAGATGGCGTTTATAAGTGCTCCATGTTTCACAAGCATACAGTAAGGTTGGTAGTAAACAAGCATTTTGGCTTTGCTTTGTAAACAAGCATTTTGGTTTCCCTGTGAATGTCCCGGTCCTCAAACACTCTGTGCTTCAGTTGGGAGAATGCTGCACTCGCAGAACTCAGGTGATGCTGGATTTCAGCATCCATGTCAGTCCTTGCGAAAAGATAGCTGCCCAAGTAGGAAAAGTGATCAACATTTTCCAGCGTTACACCATTAAGTTGGATTTGTGGCACCGCAGAGGGGTTGTTTTGTGCTTCTTGGTGCAGCACTTTGTTGTTGTTTTTTGGATGTTGAGCAATAGGCCAAGCTTTTTGTAAGCTTCTGCAAAGCTAGTTAGGATGGTTTGTAGGTCATCCTCTGAGTGTGTACACACTACATTGTCATCATCATATTGAAGCTCTATGATGGAGGTTAGGGTAACCTTACTCTTTGCTTTCAGTCTACTCATGTTAAAGAGCTGGTACTGCATACCCTTGAGTATCCCCAGAAAAAAGACATTGGGTACGGGAAACCGAAGGGGGGAATGGAGTGGAAATGAATATTTATCTTTATTTTATCTTCAGCTCTTTATATCTTATTCCATTATATCTAACAGATGTTACTAAGCACCTAAATCTTAGAGGAAACTGATTTTCTAGATTTCAGTTGAAGTTTAGGCCCTGTTTTGGCACAAAAACTGCTTCGGTCACCCTGTATGATTACCTATGTTTGGAGAGAGACAGGGGAAATGTGTCCCTTTTAATTCTCCGCAAGCTCTCAGTGGCTTTTGTTGCCATAACCATGGTATCTCTCTGAAGCAGCTGTCTGGCGCTGCTTTGTGGTGGTTCCCATCCAACTTGGATGGTCATTTTCAGAAGATGATGCTTGGGGAGTGCCCATGAATCCTTCAATGCAGGGTTCCTCAGGGTTCAATTTTATCCTTCATTCTGTTTAACATCTACATAAAACTGCTGAGTGGGGTCATCCAGAGTTTTGGAGCAAGTGTCAGCAATATGCTGATGACACACCTGGAAATGTCAGGAATTGGGATCCTCTGAATGCAAAAAGATGCTCTGCCACTGAGCTAGTCCTTATCATCTGTTGGAATTAGGGAGAAATGGGCAAAACTTTTGTACATGTGTGTCACTTTTGCTTCTTTTTTCTTTCTTTTCCATTTCACTGGGGGTGGGAACATTGCTCATTTGTATGTTGGTCCTAAGGCTCATCTGGTTAAATCTTCACAATCTGAATCAAAAGCTATGAGCTATGATCGTTAACCATGTTCACACTTAAACATAGTCAATACAAATTAAACCTAACATTTATAGTTGTTGGCATACTTTCCATTAATAACTTTAATGGAAACATTTGGAGAACAATAGGCAATTTTCCATGCAGAAAGATCCTGCCAAAAGAGAGGTTTTTGGCTGGCACAACAAATCCTTAAATAATTGCCTTCAGCTGTCTGAAGCTGAATTTTTGGCTTAAAATCCGCCAAGATGGCAGAGGGAGCATGATAGAGAGATAGGATTATGACAACCCTGTAATGCAGACTTTCAGTCTCCTCTGACTAACCTGCAAAATGTGGATAATGGCACCAGACTCTCTTTCAGTCCCCAGCTCCTCTGTCTAGCCTGCAATACGTGGGTAATAGCACCAGAGAGTGCCTCTATTGTAGTCCAGGGTTACTGCCATAATTGTGTGTGGGGGATGCACCTGGAGTAACTTGATTATGGACTCAACCAGATGTTACTATGACTTTCCCTGAAGTACATGGAGAAAATGGATTAAAACATCATCTCCCAGAGCACCATGTCTCCAATTTTCAAAGGAGCCCAGATGAAAACTATGCTAGATCCTCATTATGGCTCCCCTGAGCTATGTCTGGTTTGGTCCCATATTAGAGTTATCATAAACCACACTCTCTTAGGTTCAGCGCCACTTCTTTATTGGCAGTATGCAATATTAATGGACTACAATACAAGGTTGCTGTCACTCAGGGAAACTTGGATCACTGATTGCATCTACTGAGGCTGTCAAACTCAGCAATAGGGATTCTGGGAAAGAACTCTTCTGACATTTTTTCTACACGGTTCTACTGATAAAATCTTGTATATCTCCCCACAAAACATCCACATTAAACCAAAATAAACTGCAGAATGCCGCTTCAAACAGAGCTGAAGTCCTGCAGAACACACTAGAGGCATACATATCAAAGAGAAAGAAATCAACACTGCAATAGTGAGAATGTCTTATTATCTGGGGGGGGGTGTTAAGGGGGGTTCCTACCACAAACTACAAACTAGCCATCAATTTACATGCATTTCTCTGCTCTGTCAGTTTCTCTTGTTAAACTGATTCCTGTCAAATTAAGCCCATTCAATAATACGCTTGGACTTACAAAGAGCAAAATAGGCAAGAAGTATTATAATTAGTTTTCAGATAATTCAGTGATTTGGGGGGAAGTTTTATTTTTATTTTTTAATGACAGAGTGTTTCCCTTGGCATTTTCAAAGTGTTACATATTGACACTGGCTTCGGGCTGAAGTCCCAAGCCCTGTCGCGTTGTGTCCAGTTCTGTACATAACACAGCCCTTGAGCGAAGATTGCCCTGGAATCGAGTTAATGAAAGTATTGACAGACTCAACTGTGGCATCCTAAACAAGATGCTCTAATGATAACACTGTCTCCTACCAGAGGCTAGTCAGAAAATTGGACACAACTCAGTGCAATGTTTTCCCCCTGAAAAAACAAAAGATGGAAATAAGCTTTAATATACAAACCTGTCTGACTGCCAAAAAATGCAGAAGGAGTTCATGGAAGATAGTCAGATGCAGTTTCATGTAACTGGCCCCCCCAGAAACTGAGGATCAGGGATAGTTGGGAAGGAGTCAAATAAATTAATCATGGACATAAATAGGTATCATTTGCCTGCCTCTTCCTTGTCATAGTCTTCTTCCCGCTGCTACAAAAGTTTGTTTCTCTCTTTCCCTGTTACCGATGCATATATTTTTTTTTATTTGAAAAATGAATTGCTTTGAAATGACTCTGCCTTATGACACATCAAAGCAGCTAAGAGCCATTTGAAATTCATAAGGATTCAACACTAAACTTTTAATGTGAAAACCTTCAAATGGGGCAGAGGTAATATAAGTATAATAAGTTTGGGTATCGGGCAGGAGAATCCAAACCCCAGTTAAGTAGCAGCACAGCATAGCACAGAGGTGGAGCCATGGCTGCATTCACCACCCTGTAATCCCACTAGCCAGGGTGGAAGGTGAAAAGGCAGGAAACTCAATATGCCAGCCTAGAGCTGGTACAGGAATCAGACTCAGATTGGGGCCAATGCTTTCAAGTGATAGCTGTGCGGTCAACTCAGGACCAGTAGATTGTGGGACAGCTCAGTGCTTCCTTCTCTCCACCCAGTTTGGATCACCCAGTTTGGGGCTTTCTGAGTGCTACTGTTGGCAGAGATCGCACCAGTAGTGCTTCTATCCACCTACATATTCATGAGGTAGCAGTGATGGAGACTGGAAGATATGGACTGATGGGCACCCTCTGGGAAAGTGGCATGCCCCAAGCAAAGGGAGTTTGGATTGCAGCTAAAATGCTTGCTTAAATAAAAGATAGACCTCTTTTCTACATGTTTATTTTATTTTATTTTATTTTATTTTTAAAAAGACTACCACTATTGAATAGATAAAAGAGGATGATAGCAGATGAAGTTAAAATTCAGGTTCCACTTGGATATGCTCAGTACAGTGGCACCTTCATACTCAAATGCCTTGGTTCTCAAACGCCAAAAAGGGGGAAGTAAGTGTTCCAGTTTTCAAATGCTTTTTGGAAGCCGAACATCCAATGTGTTTTTCAGGTATTGTTTCCAGAGCACCTGCAACAATCAGAAACTGTGCCTTGGTTTTCGAACGTTTCAGAGGTAAAATGGACTTCTGGAATGGATTAAGTTTGGCCCTTTTGTTTTTTGTTTTTTTTTTTTGCGTTTTTGAGGCTTTTTTGGTTAATTTGTTTTTCAGCTACTGATCCATTGCAAAAATGGATAAAGCACCCCCATCCAAACAATGACTATCATCAGTGCAGGTAAGAAAAAAAAAAGATTTTTATTTTTATCATCTACAATACTGTCTTATTTATTTTATAGTACAGTACATTGATTATTGCTTTCATTTTATGGATCAATGGTCTTGTTAGATAGTAAAATTCGTGTTAAATTGCTGATTTAGGGTTTTTTTTAAAAAAAGTTTGGAATAGATTAATTGGTTTTGCATTACTGTCTATGGGAAAGCATGCCTTGGTTTTGGAGCACTTTGGTTTTGGAACAGACTTCCGGAACAGATTAAGTTTGAGAACTAAGGTACCACTATATCAGGAAATTAGGATACATGGATCTGTCAGTTTCAGTTAAACATTGTTGGGTGAAGAATTGTATTGCAAAAATCAAAGAAGTGCAAATTTCAATGGATAGCTGCATTTTAGTTGACATATTGTTTCAACTGAGAGTTAGGAAGTTCACCAAATGGAATTTCTCCCCCATTCCCACCATGAGAGATAATGGATTTTTTTAAAAAAATGAAAAGGGGTTAACTGAAAAGTTAACAGCATTCAAAACAAAGGAAGAAGAAAAAACAAAAATTCAACAATTAAGCTTGAGTGTCTTGTTTACACAAATGAGAAATGAATGTCAATGCCAAACCTTTGATTTCTTTCTGGTTTTACAACATCAAAAAAACAGTGTGTGGGGACTTCTGGAACTGAAACATGAACTGCATCACAGTCAGCTTCTATATTGACAACCTCTAAATACTTCAAATGTGCATTAGTAAAGTGATCTCTTGTATACACGGATATACACAGGAAGTTAATAAATTAATAAAATAAGGACGTGAAGGTCTCCGTCTTCTCTTTGCATGTAAATCCTACCCAGACCTTATTTAGATATGTATATTTGATTTTAGAGATTTCCTGATTTTATCTGTATTTATTTATTAATGGGTTTTATATTATCCATGTGACCACTTAGATTTTTTAAAAAAGAACAAATCAATTTTTGCATGCACCCTGTCAGGATAAAACACTGGGAACCTTTAAAAGTACTTTTCATTCAGATATATTGTGCTCAAACTATGATAGGAACCTGTGACAACTTCCATTAATCTCATCCAAGATGGCCCTGATGACTCAAGTAGACATGCACCATTCCCACAAGTTTAACAGATGAGATGATAAGACAGATCTAGACTCTTTTCCTCCTGCCACTCCCCACCCCACCCTACCCCCAGCCAGATCACAAGAAATCACAGAAAACCAGCACTTCTCTATTACAAAACTTACAGTCTTAAAGTGAATAAAATGTGCATGCAATCAAGCTCTGGTTAGTTTGTTCTAGATTAGCCCATTCCAAACTGACTATGAAGAATCGCGTCCATCACTAACAAGGAGTGGGCTCTTATGAAGATAGGTGCTTCAGAGGGCCGGCAGAGGAGGAGAAGGCAGCAGCAAATTCAGATCAGGGAAAAAATAAAGAGGTAAACTGTGTTGGAGGAAACAATGCATGCCCACAAAAGCTCTCAGAAGTTCTCTCAGCTTGGACTCTTAACTATCTCTCATTGTGACAGAAGTCCTCCCCTGCTTTCTGTCCTTGCTGAAAAATACAAGGTGGCAGCAACAAAAAGAGCAGCCTTCATGAAGCCCATGCAACAGCAGCAGTGGTGGTTTTCAGGGGGGCTGGAACCCAGGACACTGTCACAGTGCTACTACATTTGCTGTAGAAAAAGGAAGGTACAGCAGTGTGTGGGTGGGTGCAGGAGGTGGGGAGATGTCTAGACCGATGATATCTTAGGGATATCTTAGGCCCTGAGTTGAAACTGAGCTAATTTGGGCTCTTTTAATGAGCCTGTTTTAGACGACCCCATTCTGAACTGAATGTGGGGATGCCAAAGCTTTTCTATCACTAAAATGGGTTCCTCTGAAGGACAGGGGGTACTTTGTATTTTTGCACACTGTAACACAAACCTGTTTCAGTGAAAAGATCTGAAGCTTAATTTGACACAAAAGTGGGTGTGTTTCAACAATTAAAAATTTAGGAAATCCAGTTGTAAAATATATTTAAGTTCCTGTTCAGCACTTTGAATGATCAAGCTAGTCTTCAGAGAGGAACTTGTTTCTCTTGGTGAATTTTACTTTTGTCACTTAAGTGTTAACTAACATTTTGGAGCATTTTTTACAGAAAAAGAAAGAAACACTTATTTTGTGTCTAAATTCCAGGCTCTTTAGATTTATTTATTGTATTTATTACAGGTTTTCACTAAACGATATCACTATCAATCAAATCCATCATGTGTGAGTCTTACTTTATCATGACACTGAAGTATATACACCACCAATTGCAATTTGGGGAGGGGGAGGCCTTCATGATCAGCAAAATTAATCATTGCTTTAGGTCCCCCATGTCCACTCATGAATTGATCATTAAAAAGAAACAAACATTGAGATGATATATCTACTCCTAGTCTAAGAGCATAACTATTCCTCCCTGATTGATGTGCTAGAATACAGTTATATGAACCTGTATGCTTTGATTATAACCCTTGGTCAAATTATAGCATCAATAAACTGCTCAACGAGAAAGATCAGAGAGAAATGCAATGCATCCTTAGGAGGGAGAAACCCAAATGCTTGGAAAGAAGAAATTACACTGACGCAAAGAATAAATAATAAAGGCTACGACTGGGACTTGCACCAAATTGTTTTCCATTCCTTATTGTACAATAGTTTAGTCAGGATTCAAAGCCCGCTGAAATCTTTACTAGACTTTTTTGGGGGTGGGTTGTCCCTTTATTTTTCCCAGCCCCCTAAAGATATTTATGGATGAATGGCATCAATTTCATACTTTCATGGGTGGATGACATCATTTTTTTCTAAATGAAGACCAGCACTTGGAAAACAGATGTCACAATTAGTGTGTGTGACTGTGTTTGTCCCCATCTTTAAAATAAATTAATTTCCTTTCTTTGTTCTAATAATTTAGAAGTTGCCCACGAACCACACAGATCCTAGGACAACAACAAAAATACAACCAATGCAAAACATAATTCAATGGAGAATCATAGCAACTAAAACAGCATGTAAAATCCAAAAAGCAAATTGAAATAAAATATAACCCTTTTATAATGCCTGGGCACACTGGAAAGTCTTAATCTGATGCCAGGAAAAAAATCCACTAACCATCTTGTTTCGGTTTTAATTATTTTAATTATCTGTATCTGCCAGATTCTCCTGTCATATTTGATATTTCCAGTGTAACTAAACACCTGATACTTTTTGTCATTCACTAGTACCCTCTCGGAAAAAGGAGAAAGAGAAAAAGATTTACATCAAAAGCACCAGCATGTTGCATCTACTTCCTTATCTACCACTGGCTGCCTCCAAGGTTTTCAAAAGCTATTCTTGCAAACATGTTGCTTAATGTGAATTCATCTTTCTCTAGTTTTCCTTAGCATTGCAGTAATTAACAGTCACCAAGAGGCAGTTTAATTTAGCACAGAGTCCAAAGTTTAACTAAATTAAAACACACAGGCAGACAGAGTTAAATTTAGAACCATAAGGCAGATCACCAGGAGAACACTCCAAAATTTGGATTTCTCTAGTCATTAAACACGTTTAACCAGAAGCATTTAATTTTTAAATAACTCAAGAGGAAACACTCCCGTGTTCTTTAATCATGTAAATTTATGTTTTCTATGCCAATAACTTGCGTATAGGATTGCAGCCTTATTATAACAATTAGCAATGTGATTTTCTGGAATTCTGTGTGACATGATTCATTTATAATTTTCATTTATAATTTTGTAGAATACTGCTTGAACCTGTAGGATTGAGAAGTGCCATTCTTCTCACATTAGTGGAATATTCCCATAGACAATCTCAGAGTTGCATTAAACACTTAAGGAATACAATTAAACACACCTAAAAGTATATATTAACCAGTTTAAACTGCCCTGATATCTATGGATGAAGGGTAACATACAAATATCATACATGAATGAATGAACAAACAAACCAGCAGGAGAACCTATATCATACAAAAATAATGAGACTACACCCTGCCCTTGTAGACGACCATACTGCCTGGAGACAGGCAGTCAGGTCATGCCGTGACCAGCCAAAGAATGGCCGCTGGGAGGAGAGCAGAGAGAAGAAATGCCTTGGTGCATCTGCAGCAGAACAACCAGACACATTCATCATTACCCAGCTGCAACCTTCCAACAGTTTGACTTCACCACAAAATGTGCACTTCTCCATTTTCTCTCAAGACAGATAGATGCCATCAACTTTAGAAATATAAAGCATGGATTATTGCAAACATATGTGTCTTCAGCTGGTGCCACCATGCATGAGATTCAATGCCAATCATATTTCAGAGGGAATAGAGTTCTCTGTCACATTTCCACTGAGAATTCCCTCCTTGGGGTTGCCACATAATGACCGTCCAATAACTACAGCACCATCAAGGCCTCCCTTCCAGATCTCAAAACACAGGCAGGTCTATATGGGAAAAGGTGCTCCTTCTTCATATGGTCATGATAGGTTGCACCACATAGCCTAGTCACCACATTTCATATTAGCTGCATTTTTCAGACCAATTTCAAGGGCATCCCTACCTACAGCATGTTACAGTAATCCAGCATAAATATTGCCAATACATAGGTCACTGTGACTTAATCTGTTTCGTACAGTGTTGACTGGAGGAAATTTATCTATTTCTGTAACTGATATCTCCCTCTTGGTCTAAAACCAGATTCACAAGGGGTCAGGAAACTCTGCAGTCAGTTCTTTGGAGTTGTGCAGGGATTTCAGTAACCCTTGCCTTTTAAATTTCTTCCAAACGAACCAGCAAGAAACCATGTGATGCTGTAGGACCATAATAATTTTATGACTGTATGAAGGTTGTCTAGGTAGGTGAATTACTTCAGTCATCTATATTTTATCATTTGAGTTTTCATTTCAGTGAAATATTTGGAAGCTGAATTGCATTTTGCTGATTTAACTTATTTTTTTCATGAGGTAAATTTGACTTTCCAGGTTAAGTCAGATACAAACACAATTAATTTTTCAGATTTTTAAAACTGTTACCCCACAATCACGGACATGGGAGTGGTGGTTCCACAGCAATAATGTTTTTATTTATTTATTTGCTGGCTTGATAATGAGAAATGAATTGGAGTACCTACCTTCACTGAAATAGACAAGAGATTATGAAAGAAAAGTCTCTATGGAACATAGTCATGAGGGGGGGCAACAGGGGCTGTCAGCTGCAGAATTTGGTGGCTACTGTTTTGAGTGGAGAACTGGGCTGAGCAAAGCAAAATATAGGTGGATGAAGCAAAGAGAAGACTGGGAAGAGGATGACCCAAGTCCATTGCTTCTTCCAACAATGCTAAAATAATTTTAAACAAAATTTTGCCCAAAGTTCATTTATAGGGACATTGGGAAGGCTATGATGTCAAGTATTCTCCAGTGGAGAACTTGAATTCTCCATAAAATCACGAGGAGCTCATAAAACATAAAAGTACAAGCAAAAATCTGACAGGAAATTATTTGCTGAGAATTTTCAGATCCTCCCTAGCACAGAACAGATAATGCACTCTAATAATCCTTTGCCTAGAGATGTCTGGTTTTATTATGGTACAAAAACCAGCATTCATGCAAACCACACACAAAGACTGATCCCCAACCAAAAGAAAGGTGAGGGAGAAATCGAAGGATCCAGTGCTTAGATAATTTGCCATTGCTTACTGTCTCTAGGACCACTCCTGGTTAGAATGAATACATTTTGGACTTCATACCCCTTATCTCTGCCAGATAAAATGGCTATAAACACATCCAAGGTAAGTTGGTTTATGTGCAGCTCAGTAAAGTGTGAAGCATTCAAAATCTTCATGGATCATTGTGACTGCAGCCAACTCTACTGTGTAATTCATGAATTCCCTGATTAATACGCACATTATCCACTGCTGTAATGCTACCAGAGTTGTCAGCTCTCCTACTGACTTCTATAAAAACAGAGCTAAGTCAGTGCTGTGTGCTTTAGAAGATGATAAATGCCATGCTTTGCATGCTACTTACCTATTTATTTCTCTACAATAGAGGAATCCCATGGGGTCAAGTGAGAGTCTTACTGCTGCATTCAGCAACAAAATGAACGAGTCACATATTTCTGAAAACAGAGGTTGACCTACCGAGGTAAGATTAATGATGTCCCTAATCACTGAATTAGTTAAGAGACAGAAAATATTTTCTGCTACTGGTTTGCAATTAAACCAAACTATGACGGTGTGTGGCACACAGCCCCTTAACTGTTTTGTTGAAATCGATGGCAGTTTTGTCATCGAGCTCAACAGAACAAACAGCAGACCCCAGCATCATTGAAATGTTCGCCAATAGGCTGATATAAAAACTGTGGTTAAAATGTGAAGTAATCTAATTATACCCTCATAAAAGGGCATGATGTGCGATGCAACCAACGTAACATACTAAAACAATATCATTCACACCCAAAGCAATAAACATGCCAAATCAACCATTGTATTTCATGAATAAGCTTAGTTACAAACAAGGGGAATGCAGCAAATCAATACGTTTCATTACTCAACACACAGATAGGAGAGACAAACCAATTCATTATGCACATAACTCAGAATGGCTCACATAAAGCCAATATGCCATGTCCAGAGGATCTCTGTATTTTGCTGCCTGCAAACAAGATGTTCAGCTGTTGAGAGGCCGGCTGATGATGCTGGTGCCTCAGAGTGGATGAAAATGCTTATCTCTTTTGAGAAAAGCTCAGCTATTTTTCCATATTTGAAAATGTGGCTGCATTGGAAACTATTCTTTCAGCTAAAGTGAAAATTAAAATGAGCAGATTGCTAAATGGGATATAAAAATTGGTTTAATTCAGCTTGATAATAATATATTGAGTCTGGAAGATGACACACACTCTCTCTCTCTTGGTTACCTACAATTATTCTAAACAGAGCATGTCAATTATTTTAGATATCATTGAAAGCAGCTATCATGAAAAATGCAAAAGGACTTCATATATATTCAGTGTGGCCTTATTGTCTGAATGCCTGCATCTTTGTGCTTGCTGACAAAATTGCAAGCCTGTCAGCGTGTAAAGGACAGATCATTCCATCTCTTTAGTGATGAAGTTTCAAATCCACAAAGCAGGAGCTATCTGCCCTTTGAGATGATTAGGATGCCTCAAACCTGACAGCTGGGGATAACAGCTTTCAAGAATTCTGGAAATGAAATCATACCTATGTCTAAGACAACAAAAGGCAGGTGCGCACGAAACTGAAATGGACAATGAGAAACATAAGGCTGGAGTGATCTTTATGTTTAGTGTGATCACTTCAAATACAATTTTGAAGAAAATGATTGCTTTTGATTTTGTTCATGATATACACAGATGAGGGCACCAAAAACCCATATGGGTGTGAGGTTTGCCAAGGAAGGAATATTGAGGCAAACAGATGGCTGTGCCATTACCATATGGCTCATTGGAAATCGGACCTTGTTAGGGCATTTTGCCATTAGAAAGATCTAATGTTATTGTTGCACTAATATTTTAAGCAGTATAACAAAGTATTCCAAAGCTATTGTATTATATTAGCATAAAAGGAATGGTGCCAGTGATATTGTCTAGATATGATCCTGCTGAAATGCACACAACGGATTATTTGAATGCTGCTTTCTCTTCCGGCTTTCCACACAGAATTAAACAAGATTGCTGCTTAGGTATGTTTCAGCATAGAATCTTTAAAGATCATAAATTCTATCTATTTCCAGTCTGAGTTACTTTCACATTTCACTCATTATTCTGTTCCATTCCATTTGTCTGCAGTTCTTTTTTTAAAAAATCAACTATCTCACCATAGGTATTTAAATGTCTCCCCTTTCAAAACACATGCATATTTTAGTACTTTTAAGCTGTTGAGAACCTTGTTACAACATTGGCTGTAAAAACTGGTAGATAGCAGCATTCCAATCTGCATTTTAGTCTAAGAAGTGTGAATTGAGGTGATCAAATACTCAAGGATCCCTAAGATGTTTCTCTCTCTCTCTATTTGAAGAGGAAGTTCTTATTAAAGCCTTTACAAAACATTTCACCATTTTGCTTTAACAAGTGAGAAGGAAAGGAAGGGATGGGGGCCTCCAGTGCTTCTTTGGGACTCTTCATATTGCCAAATGTGTACAATGAGGTAGCGGATTAGTGGATCAAAATAGTGAAGAAAACTAATCCAACATCATATAAGTCACAATTTTTGAGTGAGAATGCCTCCAATAATTTGTTTCAGAGATACCTTTCCATAGAAATAAGATTTATTACCCAGGAGAATCTTCCATCTAAAAAAATAATGCTTTGAACATGAACCTTAAGAACTATTGTAATCTAGCATCGCTACTCACATCTATCACGGCACTGTGTTATCCCTAGAGGACAAATCTAAAAGAAGGAAAAGAAACAACTTGAACACTCCATAGTTATTAACAAACAGAATATCTGTCAAGTTTCCTAAGTGCTGTGGACATTAGGCAAAGTTTGATTATGAAAAAAAAGAAAATTACGCAGTAAATCCTGGAGAATTGCTGAAGTTAAATGGAAAGCCACTATTCATTGTCCTTTGACTACTTACAACCTATATATCTGACTTGTTTTCTCTGCCACCCTCTATATGGGTTGTTCTTTCTAATTATTTCAATTACTTCCAATAGATGCTTCTGTGCACTTGCCATATGCATTCTCCAAGTATTCAGACTGGTAGTGTGCTCCTGAAATAAAATCCAAATTATTTGAACAGGCTCCAGATTTAGATTGCCATATTCTGGGTATGCCCCTGGTAAAACAGTCCATAGAATCATTGTAGAACTGGAAGGGAACCAAAGGGTACTTTAGTCCAACCCTCTGCAATGCAGGGATCACAGCTAAATAATCCACGACACATTTCTATCCAACCTCTGTTTAAAAACCTTCAGTGAAGAAAAGTCCACCGCCTTCCAAGGTAGCCTCTATCACTGTAGTAGTGAACTCCCTTCACTTTGACCATGGGATCTCACCCAGTAGTTCCTTAAGATTTTTGAAATCAGCTTTCTTAAAGTTCAGAGTGCACATCCAACACCACTCAGTTTTCCCTGTCCTCCGTATAATGAATTTCAAGAGGCCAATGGTAACTTCCTCCCAAGCTTCCCATTACTTCCATCTGGTTGATTAGTTCTTCCCTGTTGGTGAGCGTCAGGTCCAGGATGATCATCCCCTTGTTGCCTCTTCCACTTCCTGAGAAATGAAATTATAAGGAAGGCAACTGAGGAATTGGTGGGACCTTACATTCTTGGCAGATAATGCCTGGTGCAAGCTGGCAAATTAACTGCTATGTGCCATAGACTTCAGACCCTTCTATGGCTGTCATGACAAGAGTCTGGCCCTTCCTGCCTTTTCCTACATTGCACTACTTACTGGAGATGGGAGTGCACAGGAGGGTTTGAGAATGCCCAGTCTTGTAGTTCCCAGTGTTCCTGAACACATTGCACATGAATAGCCCTCTTCAGGCATTCAACATCCAGCCTTTTCTGTGGTGGCTTGCCATTTATGGAATGCCCTCTCCAGGGAGGCTCACCTGGCACCTTCATTACATATCTTTAGGTGCCTGGCATTTCTCTGCAACCAACCATTCAGCTGATCAACATTCTAGGGCTTTTTAAATGTGTTTGTGGGAGAGGGGTTATTGGTTTGTTTTCGTTCTTGCTTTATTATGTATTTTGCATTCTCATTTTGCACTTTTCTGTTGCGAACTACTCTGGGATCTTTGGATGAAGGGTGGTATAACAATTTAATAAATAATAATAAGTTCCAGAATTGGGGTTGGGGGTGGAGGCAGTAAGGAAGAGTAGCTTCACCACTCCCCCCTCCATCTCTAGCCAACCACCTTCCAAGTGGGGACTGTCTGACGCAGAGAGTCATTTTTAGTCAGCTAGATGAAACAGTTTTGTCTGACCTGCTCAGTATTTATGTTGGAATCTGCCATCAACTGTGAGCTTCTGCATAGTTCTTCCCTTTCTTTTGTCCTCAGAATATGAGTCCTAAAACAATGCACTTGGAATTCAAATCCAGCTTATTTTCAAGTGAATATGCTGAAGTTCTAGGACTTACATTCTGTAAGCTGAACTCGCATCATAATGTTTCAATTAATGTGCCTTACACCTAAGTTAAATGCATTGAGAACCAAGGTCTCCATTTTGCAGGTTTATGCACATCTACCTGGCAGAAACCCAGCTCAAATATTTCAAGTTGCGCTGTGTGATGGGTTTGTGCTCATTTTGACAAAAGAATTCCTTACATATTTGTCAGATCCTTTCCAACACAGTTACAGATAGCATTATGCTTTAAAAACAACAACAACCAGGCATATGTCAAGGAATATAGAAAAGCCAGAAGTGTAAAACAGACATATGGATATTTCACTTTGCATTTGACAGTGAGACTGCAGTAAACAGGCATTTGTCAGAAAAGAACTTGGATTTTTCTTGCAGGAACAACTCTCCCTAGCTGGTTTCTAGTCTAATCCTATAAGGGTCTTCTGAGAAGAAAGTACTGTTGAGATCAATGGGGGTTTAGTCTCAGGCAAGGGGACACAGGATTGCATCAAAAAGCACCTTGTCCTTCTTCCCAAATGTGATTGCTAGCGATAGCATGAATATCAGGGTTTATCTGTTCCCGACATTAAATTTTCATATTCCCTTCTTCAAGACTATTCCCCAAGTTCTCTGTTCATGCTTAACTAACTCTTTCACATATTCCTTTTTTGCAGTACTTGGAAAATGATTACCTAATACTGTATTTGGTCTTATGGGAGTGAAGCTTCACTGGAAGGGGTACAGAGAAACACACCATGTTATGACATTCAGGGTGGTTGGAGAAATTCTATATGAAACGAATCATATGCTGCCATTTCCTCTTTGCAGCTCTGCCAGTTATCATATCCCTTAGTGGCATCTCCCAAGAAATAAACAAAGTGATAAGGAGGGGAAATGCAACATATGCTGGAATTCCAAGACAGTCAGGCAGGGGTGTACTCTAAGATTATTCATACGTTCCACTGAACACAGGTATCAGCTGTCTCTAAACATGTGCATGTGTGAAAGCGTACACACTTGTTGATTTGTACAGCTTGACTACTGTGTGCACAAGCCCACAGAATGCGTACTTGTTGAACATAACCTGTGAATAACTGCCCAAGAATACAACATGTATTCACAGGTACAGATGGTAAATTCTTTGAATGTAATGTATGAACATCCCTACTGTTACCTTGGACAATTTGGATTGCATCCTCAATTGCCATTTGGTGGTTTTTCATGACATTAAATACCAGTTACCCTAGGCAGTTACTTCGATTTGCCCAATGGTAGGACTGGCCCTGCCACAGTTATGTGGCTGCTGTTCTAAGTGGGCTCTCCTTCCTCACCTATGTGCAGGTAATTGGGTGTGGTGCTCCACAACAGAGGTTTTGAGGAGCATAGGGGGTCTGATCTTCTTGCCTGGCTGTAGAAGGGTCATTGCTGGCTCTAGGGCTGAGGAAGCGGGTGTGGTGTGCTGTCAACTTTCATGTCTTGTGTACTGTGATACATGAGGCTGCTCTACTGACATATCAATGACATGTTTAGGATTGCTTCATTAAAAGGGGGGAAGAACTGCAATAAGAGAGAGAATATTGCATGCTAAACTACAAGGCATGTATATAAAAAAAAATAGCTTCCAAGCTAAATGTGACCTAGGGCATCTACATTATTTGCATGCCTTCCACAAAATATCACATCAGCTTTGTACAATCCCTGCTCTCAGAGCAGTTGGGATGCCACTGGGCTTTTAGGCTGGAATCCCCACAAACCGGGCCAAAAGGAATTCACAAGGTAAGAGAAAATTCTAGGTTTCATCAGCACTTGGCATCATCAGATTGTACTCTTTGACCATCTGCTACTCAGCTGTTTGAGCAAACAGAGCTGGACCATCTTCACTAATGTTTCTTGTCTCAGATGCTGTTCTGTGTCAATATGTGCATTTCACGTATATTAGATGCAGGGAGATGGCAGTGTATTCTCTTTGCTAGGAATGCAAATAGAGCTGAATATCTCCAGAATCCTCATCTTTTTTTTCTAAACAAGAGAACAGAACTTGGCACTGACAAGCCAGATCTATGCCAAACTGAAACACACAATGCTTCCGATTTTGTCATTTAATCAGCGAGAATATAAATTAAGTATTATGAAAACAAAATTATGGAATCATATTTCAAAATACTAAGAAAAAGATCAAATTGCATGTGTAGCGATATAGAGAATTTGAAAAATATGTTGGCATTTATTTCTAAAGGAGTCTGGAAACATGAGCCGACATAACAGCTACATTGTGTTCACATAAACCTTCCCCCTGGTCTCTAAGAATGCACAGAGTAATGAGAAGAGCAGGAAAGAGGTCAGAGGTACACAGATGAGGTTTGAGACTGCTTGGGAAACATCCTGGAAGGGAGGGGCCTTAAAGGTAGCAGAAGGCTGGGACCTTCGGTCCTGGCAACTGCTCCAATACAATAGGGGCAAGACCTACTGGGAAGGGATGCTGAGACCACCAGGTTGTGTTGTATTTTGTTTCCCCAAATAAAGAGTTAAGTTCACTGGCATCAGAGATTTGCTTCCTTTCTTGCCAACCTGCGTCTGACTCCTGCCCTGGCAGTAAGCAAAGTATACAAAAGCAACATATACTGACACAAATTCCTATAATATGTTATGCTGTCATGGGTTTTAACAATCCTTTTTTTAAAAATTCCACGTTGATCAAAATCCTAAACAAATATATGTAATTCAGTCCAATGACCTTATGTTTCAGGTAAAGTCATCTTAAAAGTTTTGAGTTACAAAGCAGGTTTGGGGAGAGGATGCTTAATTCTTTCTACATCCCTTTATCTCTGCAGTGGGAAGGTAAACGGTGTTTCCGTGCTCTTTGGCACTCATCACGGTGTCCCGTTGCACCAGAATCGGTGTAGTCATGCTGGCCACATGACCTGAAAAGCTGTCTGTGAACAAATGCCGACTCCCTTGGCCTGAAAAGCGAGATGAGTGCCGTACCCCATAGTCACCTTTGACTGCACTTAATCATCCAGGGATCCTTTATCTTTTATCTTTAGCTTATACAAGAGATGTGTATGTATGCTTGAACATAAAGATTTATGTATTTGGACATTTGGATGCCTTTTTAAAAGAAAATGCAATTAACAACACAATCCTATGCTTATTTACTCAGAAGTAAATCTTACTATACTCAGATGGGCTTCTTCCTTATATATGTACTTAGGATTGGAGCCTAAAATAACCTTTCCAAAGTAGCATCTTCCAAACCCGTCCAGAGATTCTTTTTGCTGCAGACTCCTCTGAACCTGGGATATCAGTTGAAGCAGTTGTCAGAAGGGCATATTATCTCCATGACTGCTTCTGTTATCTTTCCTCCTATCAGTCTGTAGCCAACATTACTGGAGTATACTGTCTAGTAAAATTGCATTTGTGAAACTAAAGCGGATCCTCTAGTGGGTCAAAACAGGATCCATATCTAACAAACATAATAAACAAATAATTAAGGTGGCTCCTTGCTATCTTCCAACAATTTTAGCCATTAAATTCAATTTGCAGTGGAAATGAATGGGGAACCAAGTCAATACAATTTTTGGCAAACTTTCATTTCTCTGGAACCGTGTAGTTTTAAGACATTTTCTATCTGCCACTACTTATGTGTCACCTGTATTGGTTTGTCCCTCTGGTTATCAAGTACCTCATCATGCATTACTGACCAGCATAGTAATGTTTTATTTTATTATTCCACATCCATATAAACAGACAGTGATCCCTTACAGGAGTCTCAAAACCCAGCACAAGTGGATCATTGGATAAAGTATATGTTACTGAGACAATGAAAAAGTTTATTACATTTTGGGATCCAGCTGAAAGCTCCAAAGGAACAGGGGCTTCCATTTTCATTTTGTTGTGACAGCAAGCTTATGACTGCATTCTCCAGTCCTGGTATATGGAAAACTCCTTGTTTAGTAAGGGTGTACATCAAGCACAAGATTTGTTCAGCATTTCAGAAAACAATCCTCCTCCATCAAGGATGCTTTGTAGGCTGTCCAATTGTCCTGAATCATGGGGTACCTGGCAGCAAGTCCTACTGGTGTACACAATCCCACGGCAGATGCTATCACATAGGCCAGTAGGCCCAAGGCCCAAGACAAAGGTTCACTTTTAGTAAATGCTTGTCTGCAGAATTTTTTTAAATGTCTGGATCACTAAGGCGTCACAAGGTGTTTCAGGAATCCCTACACAGATCCTACTTTGCCCCAGGCAAGCACAATATCTGAGACACCCAGTTCACCTCAAGATCCAGGATTTCTCTGAGTCTGATGCACCCCTACAGTGTTTACACTGAAGTGAAGCCCCTTCAGTATAATCCAAAAGCATAGAGACAGAGCCCCATGGGAACAATGATATACAGGCTCAAGTTGCTGCTCTACCTTGAAATGTTGATTTGAGTCCCAACTATACATATGAAATTTCGTTCTGATATGAAAGGAGGTATTTTACAAAATATGCAAAATGTGAGAGTAGAGGAGTTAAAGCACAGTGTATGAGACATTTCCCTCATTTCATGAGAACAAATATGTGAGTGCTGCTCTTGTTTGAACAGGATATGTACATGCATAGTTATATCTTGAAAATTCACATTCTGATGTTTCAATCATGTCATATTATATGGTGTGTTGCATTTTCCTCCTCCTGTTTGAAAACAGGTGCAGAAACCAAGCTGGTATTCAAACTCAGATTTGTTTCCTGAATGTGGATACCCAATTTCATTTCAATATCACAACTTTCAGTCAAGTAATTATACCTCAAGCTTACAAAGGAATGCAAAGTGGGTGACTAATTAATTTAGTCTATAACAGCCATGATACTGGGGGGAAAGCTGCATGACTATTTCTAAGTATCTAAAGACTGTTTGGACAGCAGTCTTAACATGCCAGGCAAAGGCTATTGTGCAGGGATGACTCAGTTTGCATTCCGTTATCGTAGTATGATCTGAATCCAGGCTCGTCATGGGTTTGGAGAAAGCTGAACCATGACTCTGGGTTCAGGTGACACACTCAGCCAAGCCATGGCTTAGATCAGTGTAGCACAGCAGCAAAACAACCAGGGTTTGACTTAGCATGGCATGCAAACAAGTCCAATGAGTTTGCATATTTTTTTTATCAATGTGTGGTGAGGAGCAGGAATATATTAACAATTACATCAAGCATTATACAACAGCTAGTCATATATGTGGTTTGAATGGGGAACATGAAAGATATTCAGTAGTTCTCCTCCCCTCCGTGCTCCAACATGTTTCTTTTTATCCAATTTTGCAAGCAACTCATTGCCCCAATTCCAAAATTGCTTCAGGGGAGTACACTAGTTTAGATGTAAAGTGTTCCCATTGTTCTATTACTAAGCATTGCAAGTCCATTGAGAAACTAAGGGAGTAAAATTATCCTGAAGTACAATCACTTATATAATATAGTTAATGAAAGTGCTTCCATGTTCCACTTCTTTTTCTTTTTCTTTTTCTGTTTCCTTTTTCTCTCCCCCCCCCCTTTTCTGTTTCCTTAATTTAGATTGAAATACCACCTATATACTTTCCTGGAAGTAAGCACAACAGAACACAGTAGGGCTAACCTCTGAGTAGACATGCCAAGGCTTATGCTGCCAGACACATAGATGTTTCCATATGTCTGGGATATCATAGAAAAAGGTAATGCAAGCATACAAATTCTGATAATACATGATAGAATTTTTGCTTAATGCACATTTTTCCTTTTAAGACTAATGCGTTTAAAATATATTCCACAGTTTTATATTTGAATAAATATATACCCCAAACTGTAGATTCAAAGGAACCAAGCTAGAATATTGGCATTATATGTGGTTTATACAGTCCCTTTGTAAATGTCAAGTAATGCTGAATGTGTTTTGAATTTTTAAATTGCTTCAGAGTTTATTCTTACTATTCACCACATGAATTTTAAAGCAGGTTTGCTTTTCACTTCAGAACTCCCCTTTTTATTTCTCCTGGGTACACTAAAGCCGTTCCACAAAAAATAATATTATGAAAATGTGTGTGAAAAGATATTTGAATTCTTTAGCATGTTGCACTGAAGCAATGGATATAGATGGATATATCCGCTTGTGTTTATAAACCTCCGCCTGAAGCGAGATGAGCACGGCACCCTCAGTCGCCTTTGACTGGACTTAACTGTCCTGCAGTTCTTTACCTTATCTTACCCTTTACTCTAAACATAACAGCCCCTATCAAAAAACCCAGTTTTCTGCATACAAGGATCTATGGAATGAAGATAGTTTTTCTCATTTACACATAAAATGGAAGCAAGTTGGTGGTCTCTGGCAACATTATTTCTTTATTCTAATATAATGCATGGGGTATTTTTTAAAATGGGAAAATTATCTCATGCTATATCTCTTTGGGACGCGGGTGGCGCTGTGGGTTAAACCACAGAGCCTAGGGCTTGCCGATCAGAACGTCGGCGGTTCGAATCCCCGTGACGGGGTGAGCTGCCATTGTTCGGTCTCTGCTCCTGCCAACCTAGCAGTTCGAAAGCATGTCAAATTGTAAGTAGATAAATAGGTACCGCTCCAGCAGGAAGGTAAACGGCGTTTCCGTGCACTGCTCTGGTTCGCCAGAAGCGGCTTAGTCATGCTGGCCACATGACCCGGAAGCTGAACACCGGCTCCCTCAGCCAATAAAGCGAGATGAGCGCCGCAACCCAGAGTTGGCCATGACTGGACCTAATGGTCAGGGGTCCCTTTACCTTTACCTTTATATCTCCTTAGTTAGATGATTAATTACCTTGGAAGGATAACATGTAACAAAATGGGATGTTGTTGTTTAGTGTTCATTGTGCAAGTTTTTTATTTCTGCCTCCTCAAAAGCCAAGTAGTCCTCATTGGGCTGTTTGTTGGGGAGGGGGTTATTCCTCACCAGATTTTTGTAGTTCTGCAAAATCTGCCAAGCCTTCATTGATACCTTCTTTGTGTACATAGGTGGTACATAGGCATAGGCATTCACACGCGATCAACAGAAATAAAGGGAATAGTTAGAACAAAGTGGAGAGAGAGAACATCACAATTTACAATTTGATGTTTTGTACCTGTGCCTCTGACAAGCCATTTAAAAGGGATCTGTAGGAATTTAAAACAAATAGGATTTTTATTCAAGTAATCAGGCATGCAGAGTCATCAGGCATTTGAGAATTAAGATCAGCCATATCCATGTTTTGTCACACTTTTGCAAACAGTGATGGGGAATAAGTCAATTTGTAGAGATGTGTAACAGGGAATGTAAATACAGGCTTATATTAGCCAGGTGTCCTTTAGGTTAAGAAAGGAGGATTACTGGCAAATAGCTGGATTTTTAAAAGATGAAATTTCATTCCTTCACAACCAAGCGCCCATTTTTCATGATGAAAAGCATGTATTAACCAACCCACAGGCAACAAGCACCCTGGAGCAGTGTCTGGTTGGTTGTCTAATTTGAACAAGAACATAAAAGACCTTCTGGATCGGATCAAATTTCTCTGTAGTCAAGCATCCTGTTCGCCACTGTCCATACGAAGGCTGGTCCATCAGTGAGGCAAGGAGAGCCAGCAACCTCGGCCAGTAGGGTCAACTGGGCAGCTGATTCCCATGTCAACTTCAATGCACTTCCCTGCACTTGTTTCTGGTGCAGATCTTCCCTGACTCCCTTTTCCCTGGTGGGGAGGGAGATAGTGCTGTTTTGGGGTCTGCCTCAGGTGGCAAAATGTCTAGGGTTGGTCCTGGTCCAAACAGATGTATCACATCACCTTGGACCATTGCCTCTCTACTTTGCCCTCTTTAAGATGTGCTGTAGTACTACAATGATAATAATAAGAGGAGGGAATCAGTAATTCAACCCACCCACTCCCCTTCATGGAACCAGAAAATGACATGGGGCAATTCACAGAGACGATATTAAAATACAGTTTGCCAAATGGGATGCAAAGGTTAGCTTCCTGAATGGTGGGTCACTGTTGTTTACTGTGAAGGATGGGCGGGAGGTGATCCATCAGGAAGCATAGTGTAATGTGTAGTGTCCCACCTGCTGGGAAACTAGAGTATTGGCTCCACCCCATCCAGTAAGCTGCTTCTGGGCAGCACCCTGTCTCTATAGGACCTGTGTTTACCCATTTTTGTGGTCCATTGGGTCCTGGAAAATGAATATGATTGGCCTGAATAGGGTTTGTACCAAGTCCAAAGGCTGCTGTGCTATGCACCTTGACCTCAGAATAGGCTCCACTGAGTATGCTAGAATTTGCTTTTGAGTAAATGTGCTGTGTGTATGTTATCCAAAGGCAAAAAGTGAAAAAGAAAGACTTGATCTCAACAACATGCCTATTTTAAGAAGAGGTTTCTGTATGTCTAGAGAAGTGTGAGATGCTCATGTGTTTACACAATTGTTTATCCATTTCTTATCCCACCCTTCCATGTGAAGGAGCCCAGGGCTTATTGTTGGCATCCATTTGTCTCAAGAGACAATGGAGTGCACCTCCAGGGATAAATTTAAACTGCTCTGTTAGCAGCACTAATGCGACTTCCCTGGGGTGCAAGCCTGGGAAGAGAGTATGGAGGTCCTGGGCTGTCCAGACGACAGGACCCTTCTCTCGGTCTCAGTGATGTGGTTCAAAGGAAAGCAGAAAAATACGTTTGGCACCAGCTTGGCTGCAGGAGGTGCTGGAAGAAGCTATACGAGGCATCATCCAACCATCTTAAGGACTTCACTCTGAATTTGTGTAGGTTTACTTCTTAGCCTTTTCTTCTCCCAAAAATATCTTATAAGGCAGTGCAGGTTTGGGATCAAAGTTTTCCTACTCTTAGATGGGCTACCATCCCAAGTTGACGAGTCCCATCTTCCCTACACTACAGCACATGCAGAAACTGCCTTCTTGACCGTTGTACCCACTATTGGTCTCAACTGTTAAATCTGCTAAAGCCTGTCTTCACAGGCAGGAGAGATCTCTAATTCACCGAGTGTGTGAGACCCATCAGCTACCCTCACCTAGTTTAGCTGGCCAGTCAAAGATGTTTCCCAGGGTGTGGCTCTGCCACACAGCTTCTAGGAGCCACAAATGAGAACTGAAGGTTGAGTGTGGACAAAAGGTGGACAAACTACCTCAGAAGGAGCATGACATGTCCCCAACTAGAGGTACTACCTCTCCCCTAACACCCTATACTCCCCAGGGCAGCAAATGTACCAATAATATAAAACATTTAAAAATATTCCACAGAACAGTTAAAAATGTTATTTAGGAGAGCCAGGAACAGTATTTTTGACTGCTGACTGCCTGGGTAAACAGGAATGTTTTAAACTTTGTCCTAAAATATAAATATTGAGGAGATGGAGGGCATTCCATCTCATCAGGGAGGGCATTCCACAAATGGGGAATCACCACTGAAAAGGCCCTGTCAATTGAAGCCAAATCTTAGGGGGGAAGTGGCATATTTGTGATAGGTTAGCAGGAGTGTGGGGTGCAGGTTGTTCTAATTTTGTACTTTTAACCATAAGTTTGATTTGTTAAAATTAGCTCATGAACCTTTTCATATATTCAGATCAATGTTATCCCCTGATAATTGCTGATAAAAATGCATTTCAGAAGTTGCCGGCCCTACAAAAAAAAAAAAAAAAAAAAAATCTGGTTTCTGGTTCTATCATATGCTATTGGTGCACTAACAAATTTAATTTTATGTATTTTATCTTTTAGTGAACATTTGTTTTAACAGTGCAGATGCTGGGGTCAGATTTAACAAAATAGCTTAGAATTACACAGACCTATAAATATCTTGCCTATAAATATACTTTTTGTTATTCTCACTTACAGAAGAAGCCACAGTAAAAAAAGTATGCATTTTGAAAATGTATGCACATTGTAAGTCACTTTATCAACTATACATTTTGGGAAATGATTTGTCCATTTGTTTGGCCATCTCTCAATATATCATTGCCAAACTTGGCACGAGTGTTCTTGGGGTGAGTGTGGTGATCCTTGTCAATGTTTGGATGTTGACTGCCATTCTCAGTCAAGATAGGGAACCAATTTTTGGTATAGATTTGGCCACCTCTTGAGGTATCTGTGCCAAACTCAGTGCAGGTTCCTACAGACAGCTTTCTGGGTTGCCACAATGCCATGGCGCCCCCACTTATATTGCTGTAATCCATAAAAGCTGTGGCCTATCTTAACCCACACACATTTTTGGTTTTACTGTTAACTAACCCTTGTTTCTGGGGCAACTTAATGTGCCTGCCCCACAATTTACTTGGTTTCTATATCATATAATGGTGGGCTTAAAAAACCCCCAAACTTTAACATTCCTAAATAATTTTCTTGTCTCCTAAAATGTGTAGGAATCCTCCAAGAGTACAGGTGTGGCTCCCTGCTTCATACATTCACTTTCCAAGTCGCACAAGATAATCCAAACAGTGATAGGGACAGATCTCGCTAGTTCACTCATCTTTGCACCACAGGCATACACAAACCCTTCACATGCTTTTTGAATTCATATTTCGGTGCCAGAAGAGGACTATTGTGTTGTTGCTATTTTCATCATTTCACTGGAACGTTAAAGTTTTTTTGTTTTCTAATGGAAACCAAAGCAAGAAAAACACCACCAAGAAACATCTCGTTTGTTTCAGGTAAATTGAGCAGGCAGGACAGAGGCTATGAAAACAAAGACTCCTAGCATATTTGAACATAGTTGATAGCATAGGAAGCAGTCTTTCCCTACTGCTGCATTACATTCCCAGCATCTCTTTGTAAGTCCCAGACAGTCTGCAATCACTATCCCCCCCCCCCCACATTCTTCTTCTTCTTTACTCAGCTTTGTTAAAGGCAGGCTTCATTTCTTTGGTTTTCTGGGACGAAAAGGCACAGCTTGCAGCCACTCTAAAGTTGTCATTCTTAAGGAGCTGCTCCTTAAAGGATCCGATTCCTTCTATATTTCGAAAAGGCAAGCCAGATGTTTGCTGGCTGTCAAACTGTGCTAGGGATTGTACTTTGGGTGGAAAGGTGATGGTTTTTTATGAAGTCTGTGTTTGTGCTGTAGGACTGTGGTTTGTTTGTTTGGGTGAGTGAGGGTTTCTGCTCAGGGAGGACTCGAGCAGACTGCGAGAGTTCACAGGGCTAATTGGAGCCGGCTGCGAGGAAGACGGATCAGGTGAATCGCATTAGAAGTCCAGGTAAGAAGGAGGCATTTGGATGTTAAAAGGTAGGTCTTTCGCTTGAGTAGGGAGGTGGGAGAATTCAAGGGTCTGGGAGAAACTGTTAGGTTTTGACCAAGTGAACACTGTGGTTTTCCATAAGAAAGTTAGCTGTGTAATAACTAAGCTTTAATGTCAACGTTCTGAGGAGTTTGAGGGGATCTCCATAGGGATGAGAGGGGGGAGGGCTGAAAACTGAAACTTGTAAAAGAGAAAGTTACTGAGCTACTGCTTGCCACAAACTAGCAGCAAACCGTGGTGATAGCAGTGGGAAGGGAGCAATCTAAGTTGCCAGTAAGGTTTGAATGTGTTTCGCTGGCTGTGTTTCTCCTAGCTTTTTAACAGCAACCATTCATCACCCAAAAGTCTAAGGGGAAAGTGTTTGGAAATTCCTGGCATAAAATGAATTGTATGCAAAAAGTAAACAGTAATTCAGCTTCTACAATAACCTTAGCTACAGCTCAAAGAAAGGGGAATGGCAGTAGTGAAAGCCTAAATGATAATCTAGTAGCCCCAAAGAAAATCACTATGACACTTAAAATTGACACAAGCATACCCACCATTTTATACAGATGGCATGTGCAGCAAAGCACTTGTTAGGACATGGAGGGAATCCACCATAAAGAGAAAAAACACATACAAAGCCAATATTTGGAATACCTGACTAGGAATTCAGCCACTCAGTGTGAAGAAGCATTTTAGAACCTGGTTCTTATTGCTGGATTCCATATTCTTTTAAGCTGCTTGTGGGAACTTGCTTTTGTGTACATAAAACAATAGTACAAAAGGACAACAGTCAACTGCTTCAAAGCCCTAGGATGACAATGGATCCTCATTGAGTGTAAATTAGAACAGGGTGACATCAGTCACTTTCATTATTTCCATTATCTCTGTGACAAGTGTAAAATGCATGCAGGCCTGAAAATAATGGTAGTCTTATGCAGTGCTTTTTTCTGGGGGGATGCAGGGGGACACATACCCCTAAACATTTTGTGAATCTAAGTTTGGCCTCATTGAGGGGCAGTATTTCAATATGCATAGGGAAATGAGAGTACCCCTCAACATTTTTTAAAGAAAAAAAGCACTGGTCTTATGCATTGTGACAAAATAAAGCTAATGTTCACCTAATTCAGTTTGAATAACCAGCAATAAAGTTGCTCCCTAAAACCTGTGTTATGTATCATATTATATCTATTTATATATCTATATATATATATCTATATATATCTATATATATCAATATCAATTATTAGTATGTAGAGGTCTATATTGTTCCTCCTATTTTTAAAAACAAAAAGCTTTTTGTTTTTTGTGTGCTTGTGGTGTGTGTGTGTGTTTGTTGGGAGGGGCAGGGTGCAAAAGTTTAGCCTGTTATTTGGAGGGCAGATTAGGCGTGTCATCAGTTTTTCTTCTGTGAAATTGCTATTTTTAGTCCCCAGGCCTAAGTAAAGCTGGGGACTCTTGGATTATATGATGACATAAGTAAAGTAGAAAGAGAAGAAGCAATGAGGAAGGAGAGAGAAATGACAGGCAGTCACTACATACCTAGTGGTTACTTTCAGCTTACTGGCCTCTCTTGGACATACCAAACAAAGCTGCAGATGCATAGTTCATTGTAGACAGTCGTCAAGACATCTCAAGGATGGGGGTTGCCCTCTTTAAGAAATATACAAAACAAACAAGGGAGAGCAACCATTTGTTTGGCCTTGTTAGCAACATGTTAGTAGAAGAAGCTTTCTGTGTGGGGCAGAGCCACTAGGCTGCCTTCCAGCAGGTAGGTCACTCTTTCCTATCAAGAGCGGAAGGGGCAAGGTGGCAGAGCACTTGGCACTGTGCACCTCGCCACCGACTCCCACTTCCACCACCCAAGTTAGCAACAGGATCCCACCTGCCAGGAAAGTAGCACAGCTGCTCCACCCCACTCCACCAGCTGCTTCTGGATGTGGTTTGTGGTTCTCTATGATTCCTCCTTTCCTCCCTTCAATCTCTGTGCAGTTAAAAAGAGATGGAGGAGAAGGCTCAGCTTTCACACAGAAGTGGCAAGGATCTGGCTGCTTCAAACTGCCTGCAAAGCTCAGCATGAAATGAAAGTCAGCACAATCCTATGCATGTATTCTCAGAAAGGACCCCCATTAAGCTTAGTAGGGCTTACTCCCAGGGAAGTGGGTGTAGGATTGCAGCCTGAAAAGCCCACTTCATTCCCCAAGATCTGGAGGGCTTGGGGAAATGATTGGGCGATTCTCTCACCTTGCTCTGGGATTTGCAGACAGCTAGTAGTCCCTGAAATCCCTCCTGCCATTTGTAAGCACTTTCAAAGCCATTTGTTCACTTTTGCCATGCTTTGTAAGGGCTCAAAAGCACTGAGGGGTATATTTGCTGCTTCAGAGTGTCTGGAATTCCTAGGGTGCACTGCAAGGTCCCCTGGGAGGGGCAGAATCTTTCTCCCCACCAACAACATCCCCTTTCTAACTTATCTGATTTACATGAAAAACTCAAGGGGGGACTTGTGTCATGCGGGGAATGGGCAAGCAGTCACATCTTCTTTCTGATTTCCATGGAACGAATGCTGCTCCAGCCCACGCTGTGTGTAGGCGTGCTCATGGTGTGTCCTTGTACATTTTTATTAATACAAAAAAAATCTTCCCCGCTGCTCTTCAAGATTAAGGCCAGTGTCTTTTCCAGTTCTGTGATTCATAAAACATATTCTAAATCATAACAAAAAAGAGAAAGAAATAGGTATCCACGTAAGAGTATGTTTCAGTCAACTAAAATTATGCACAATATCAAAATAAATGTTTAGCATACAGTATTTCATATGCTGATGAATGTCACCCTGCTACCTCAAATATCCATCAATACATAATTCATCAACAGTGGCACAGAACGGATAAAGATGTAAAAACACACAACAAATTGGCAAATACATGTAGAAAAAGAGCAGGTGAAAATAAAATGAAATAGAGAAATAATTCAATCCACAGATCTGCCCCTTGAAAAGAAAAGAGCCTTAAGCACATTTTAAATCAAATCACAGAATTTGTTTTCAATAACACTGGATTTATGTTTCTCATTTTGTTTGTAGAGGTAGTGATTTCACCAAGAAGAAATGGAGGTATTTGCTCCCCGTGTTAAATCAGGGAATATTTGTTTTTATTTTGGGGTGTTTTTTTTTAAAAAAAAATCCAAGCAGCATGCATGGCTGTCACAAGCAAGAGATCACTTTCACTTCAAACAAGTTCTGGAAACTGCTGCCGCAGGCATCGAGAACCTTTCCCCAATAAATCATGTAGGTGCTGCCAAGTAAGTGGTAACCTGTCCGTATAACAAAGATGAATGATGACTCCTGCCATCTTTATATAAAAAAATATTTTTACAAGTGTCCTTAAATAAAAGACATGGCAAACATAAATGAAACATAGCACATATAAAATAATGCTGGGGGCATATTGTTGCACCATATGTAAGAGGTGAAATGCTACCACTAGAGGAAGCATAGGGGAAATTACTGATCGAGGATAAGCTGGGTTTATTTCAGTTGAGACTCTGCAGGTCAAGTGCTCTCACATTATATTCCTTAAGAACGGTACTTTTCATCGCTTGCTGCAATCTCTATTTTCACCTGACAATAAGAGCCCAGCGGTCCCTTGCCCAGCTTTCATAACCAGGTGCCCTTTCACTGTGATGGAGGGACATCTTGGCTCTGTGTAGAAATAAATAAGCCAAATACCTTGAGATTAAAGGGGGAGAAAAAGGAATCAGCACAAATGCTTCATAAATAAGGGTAAGCAGCCGCAACTTCAACCCCTCCCACTTTGAACATATGCAATTTTCCACTTTGGTCCCACCCACTTTAGGCATGTGACTACGGTTATCAGCAAGGCAAAGCAGACATTGGATTGGAAAGGGTCTAGAAAATCTAGACATTTGCCTCTTTGCTGCAGTGATTGAGTGATGGCATCTACTATGAAATCAGCATTGTGTTGCAAATGCCAATATAGGACGCAGGTGGCGCTGTGGCCTAAACCACTGAGCCTCTTTGGCTTGCTGATCAGAAGGTTGGCGGTTTGAATCCCCACAACCGGGTGAGCTCCCATTGCTATGTCCCAGCTCCTGCCAACCTAGCAGTTCAAAAGCATGCCAGTGCAAGTAGATAAATAGGTACCACTATGGTGGGAAGGTAAACAGCATTTCCGTGCGCTCTGGTTTCTGTCACTGTGTTCCGTTGTGCCAGAAGCAGTTTAGTCATGCTGACCACATGACCTAGAAAGCTGTCTGCAGACAAATGCCAGCTCCCTCATCATGAAAGCAAAATGAGTGCCACACTCCATAGTTGCCTTTGACTGGACTTAACCATCCAGGGCTTCTTTTGCTGTACCTTTTACCTTGCAGATGCCAGTATTACATGTGGTTTCTGGCCAGTATTCTGGTGGTTTCCAGACAACCTATTTAATAAACCTTCATTAAATAAATTAAACTATTAGGGTCTGTTACCTTAATTAATGTATGTTACCTTAACTATCTGTGATGCAAATGTAGTAAAAATTCAAGAAGGATTTCCTGCTTGAAATTCTTTGAAAGCAGAGAGCTACGTGGCACACATGAATGGTGATTTAGCATAGAATCACCCAAAAGTTAAGGAGATCTCAAATTATTTGACAATATCAAATTGAAGAAAAGAAAGTAAAATGCAGCAAAAGGGAGAAATTTGATTCAGTTTGCCTTCAAAGGCAAACCTACCCAGTTTCACTTTCTGAAACAATACAAACAATGAAACACAACCATCCTTCAATATTTGCAGTACAGTTATCCAGGCAAGTAATCCATATGAAAATGCATATACTGGGACAAAGTGTGCATAAAAATACACATATTAGTGAAGATGCCATACAAAAATACAGTGTATTAGGGAAAATAGCCTTAGAAAAACATGTATATTGGGCAAGACAGCATACAAACATGTATATTAGAGGAAAAAGTGCACTAAAATGCTATTAATAAGGACTTTAAAAACACACACAGGGAGAAGCTTATGTGGAAATGTGGAGATCTGTAATTAAGACCAGAAAAATGAGAAACAGAGAGAAATCAGAATATGCTGCAAACCGTAATTGGAAGCCACTGGCTTTTTAGCCAGCTAGATATAAAACTTCAGGACATTCTTGTTGTTTCTCCCCTTCCTGTGGAACATCATCTATTTTGAGCATTTCCCTCCCGTTTTATGTAACTGTTTCTCCATTTCCCATTCAGCAGGCTCCTTACTATGGCTTCTTAATTGCTACTCTATTATATACATTATTCCCTGTATTTAACATTACATTACATATCATTAGTCAAGTAGCAAAAGCTTGACAGGAGAAAACTAGGAAAGGCAACTCTTCCACTTCATCTCTGACAATTATTGAGTGCGAAAGCATTTTTAAGTGTCACTGATGTGTCACAGCTCACTTCACATCATATTACTGTGATCTTCAGGATGCGACATGTTGACAGAAGCAGACATAATAGGACACAGTGCATCAAACCTTTTTAGTCTTGCACTAGAGGTGCAAAGACAAATGCTGTCATAGACCTTTGTAGGCTCCCTTTGTCAATCCAGGAACCAGAAACTTGTGCATCTTGCGGCACCTTCAACATGTTTTAAGGACAAGCTGTTGCAGAAAGGTATAGCTGGAATTCCAGCTTAGTGGCATGATGTGGTGAAATATTGCTAAACATAAAATGGAAATACAGTAAAAATTTAATAGCACAAGTTGCTAAGAGGAACAATATCGTTGATATACAATCCTCTTCTTGACATTATACCTGTCTAGTATGTTCTTTGCTTACACCTCTGTTAACTAACAGCCCATTAAGCATACAGGTTTCTTATTATTTTCACAGCAGTCTCTGAGCTATACATATCCAAGAACAGCCATCTGTTCAGTTTTGAAAACCCCTGTGGAAAGAAAGGATAGTGCCTGCTTCTTGAAGCAGATCTCCCTTACGGTTTCTCAATATTCAGACTTTCCTCTCTTTATATTGTGTTGTATAATATCTGACTTTAAATATTGTGACTTAGCGATTTCCCCCAATCCCACAGCAGAACCCTGGAGAGTATGCTGACAGACTGAAGATGGGATTTTCATGATTAAGCAATTTATTATGACTTAAGCTTTCATGGGCTAAAGTCCACTTCATCAGAATTCATCATCAAAATGAAATCCTGAATTGCAGGTGGGCTTGGGGAGAAATTTGACTTTGCATTTTAATGAGAAACAGCTTAATTAGCATTTCTCAAACCAATACACAAATCAAAACATTTCTCTTTGCACTTCTCTGATTGTTGCAATGCAGTTCTCTAAACACATTATGTGTGCAAGATGTATATACTGTATTAGGGGGAAGGTTTGCATAAAAGACATACCATATTTTTCCGTGTATAAGACTAGGTTTTTCCCTAAAAAATAATGTCAAAAATTTGGGGGTGTCTTCTACACGGATACATCTCCCCCATTTTCTTAGAGTCCCCCAAAATAGGGCGTGTCTTACAGACGGGAAAATATGGTATGTCACTGAAAATTATGTACAAAGATGCATTATATTAAGGGGAATTGCTTTACAAAAAGTGTATATACACCAAAATGCTGATAAATCAAAATGGGAGAAACTAAATTGACAGATTTGCGTATCCCAGGTTTCCCAAGTTGCAGAGGTGCATTATTTTTCATCAATTAAGACTATTTTAACCTGCCCTTCACCAAATGATCCAGGGCAGGTTACAACATCGTTTAAAACAGCAGCCCAACAAAAAAGACCAGATTAAATATATATAAAATTAAAACTTTTCCACATAAAGCAGTAAACTTGAATCTAGGTAAACAGCACACAAATGTCCAGGCAGACATGTTTTGTGTCAGTCATACTTCCAGGGGAAGGGCATATCATAACTGGGGCAAAAAAAACCGAACCCTGCAAGAATACCCAATCCTGTGCCACTACCTGATGCACGTTCCTTGCTAAAGTGACAATTATCTAGGGTCCCACTTCTCCAGATCTAAAGACCCAGACAGGTTGATACAGGCAAAGGTATTTCTCCAGATACCTGGGCCTCAATCATTTATGGATTTATGGGTCAGAATCACCATATTCATTTCTACCTGGAAATGAATAAGTAGGCAATCAAGATTTTCAAGGATCAGTGTTACATGATCCCTAAGAGTTATTCCAGTCAGCGGTAAAGGTGGGGACACAGGTGGGGCTGTGGTCTAAACCACTGAGCCTCTTGGGCTTGCTGATTGGAAGGTCACGGTTTGAATCCCTGTGATGGGGTGAGCTCCTGTTGCTCAGTCCCAGCTCTTGCCAACCTAGCAATTTGAAAGCACACCAGTACAAGTAGATAAATAGGTAAACGGGAAGGTAAACAGCATTTCCGTGCACTCTGGCACTCATCACGGTCCTCCATGTGCCAGTAGCGGTTTAGTCATGCTGGCCACATGACTTGGAAAGCTGTCTGTGGACAAACACCGTCTCCCTTGGCCAGTAAAGCAAGATGGGCACTGCAACCCATAGCCTTTGACTGGACTTAACCGTCCAGGGGTCCTTTACCTTTTTTACCTGTTCCAGTCAGCGTTCTAGTGAAAGTATTGTGAACTAATTCCAATATTTGAGAGTCTTTATGAGACCAGGTAATGGATGGTTGAACTGATATAGAACTAGAGACCAGAATGGAGAGTTCTTCACTGAGACCATTATGAAAATGTCCATGGAATGTAATGGCCTATTGTCTTATCCTTAGCTTTAATTTAGTTTATCATGTATTAATAAAGCATAAATACTCATGCAAAGATAACCACAATATTACTTCAGTCCCTTGGCATTTATACAGCATAGCTTGAGAGGGCCTCCTCAGTGGCTGCTGCCTTCCCCAAAGAGTTAGACTAGTTTCCTTTTAGTTGTCCTTTCGCCGGCAGGTGAAGACAACAGGTTTTGGGGAACTGACTGCTTTTAATGAGGGGGCTGGTGCTATGCCATCTTTTTTGTGATTATCTGTATGTTTTTAATATATAGTTTTAATTCTACACATGTTTAATTGTTTTTATCTGTAAGCCACATTGAGTCTCTGTCCGGGGAAAAGGCAGAGTACAAATATACTACTACTACTACTACTAATAATAATATTTGTTCAAAATCAGATATGTATTACTTTCTGTTTCTGTGGTGTTGTGTGATGCAAAAGATGAGAAAAATGTTCAATTTCTGGGTTTTGGTTTTGGTTTTTTAAAAAAGATTTATTTCTCTTGGAAACATCACTTGAAGTTATGGCATTGTTTCATAAAAATATTTCTGAGTGTGAATTCAGTTTCATATGGATGTTTTTTGCTATTACAATATTCTTAGATCACATATTGCAGTTATGGGCCTAAAACATGAATTCAGTCTAATCCTATCTTTTCTTTAATCAGCTCTGTTCTTTTCTACTTCAGATCCCACACCCAGCCATCAGGTTTGTGATGTTGCAACTGAGTTCTTCCTACCTGTGCCACCCCAATCCCTGGTGCTCCATGACAGTATGATAGCCTCTGTGAACAAGGAAAGAAAGTATATTCTAATTATTTTGATTTTATTTACAATAATAACTTTCTGCACCGCAAGAGAGCTCATTAAGATCATGAGGCTGAAAATTCAGTTAAAATTGATTCTTTGAAACTAAAGTATGAAAGCAAGCTCCTGCTAAAAGTTTAAGTCAGTTTACATTCTGCAAGGTATTTCAAATGTTAATATTTCTGAGGTTTTCTGATTAGTCGTAGAATTATTCCGTTGTTAAGGTCTTGCTTTTTATGATTTCAAAGATTGCAGGCACAATCCAAATTGCCTTTTAATGATCTATTTCTTGCGCACTGAATAATACTTTACTCTCCATAAATCTTAAGATTTTAACATAAAAGAATGACACTCATTTTTAACTTAATTATTTGATAAGATTAGTAATACGTTATTAATCAGATCTCTGCTATCATGTACACGGAAAAAATAATTCTCTAGCGTTTGTCAAAAGAAAATTGTAGAATTCTCAGCAGCCTGCCTAATATCCTTACTAGAGATGTTCTTCCATAGCTGAATCATTTTCCTCATTGGTCCTTTAATTTCCTTTCATTTCATGGTTGTGCACTTTGAAAACTGGTGACCTTATCTTGCAGGAGAATATCAATGGATATCTGAATGACAAAGTTCATTCCATCTTGTTTCCCCATATAAAGACTTCACTATGTTCCTAGATCTCATTAGCCCTTTGCAGTATGTTAGATTGGAAATCTTTATCACACTCATAAAGTCATAGCTAGATCTATGTTAGATCTACAGAATATGTGGTTTCATAAAAGGATACCATGCCAATTAAAAAAAAGTTTAAAAACATTCATTATATAATTGATATTTGTGAACAGTTGCATCTGGGGCCATAGAGCCTTAATTAACCTTAGTTCATCTAAAGGCCTAGCAAATACATATTTGTCATTACTATTCCCCACTCTTCCCCAGTACTATCCAGCCAAACTGCCAACATGGCCTTCCACAGCAGATTTGTTCAGATACTACTTTACAGGTATCTACTATTGTGTGCCAGATGTACAGGCACCTTGAGAATGGAGGAAGTTGAAAAAAAGGAACCATATAATGTTATTTTCCTCAAGGGGGACTACTATGTGTGAGTCTCAGATACGAATTACTTAATTAAGCATACATTGCTGACAAAAAGGAATTAAAAATAAGAGAAAGAAAATAAGAGTCAAAGGATTGGCATTTATTACTGAATTGCAAATGATTGTTTTGTTTCGATTTCTTTAAAATGGTTAAAAAATCACAGATGTGTCCAACAAATAGACCATAGAAGACTAGGTGTGAAACAAGTAGACAACAACATTTCCCCCCACTGTAACAGAGAGTTAGGAGCATGACATGTTAATTATAGGAATTTCATTTAATCCTTTGTAAATTTCAGTATGGACCAGACAATGTCTTCTGTTTCTAAGGGGCAATGTGCATGTTGTGTCAATAGAGAGAGAGAGATTTTTCGCTCCAGACACTGAATATGCATCTAACAGCTAGCTCAAGATTTGCTTCTGCCGAATGTCCTATACCTGGGGTTCTTAACCTGTTTTGGGCTGAGGTCCACACCGACCCATGGCCAGTCCTCTGCACTGGATGTAGCAAAATCCCAGTTACCTGACTGAATCTGACTGAATCAGGTTGACCTGGGATTTGAGTGAATAGGGTTGAAGCAGACGCCAGAGACCTCTGTGAACTGGCCATTGCTTAAGTGCCCTTGTTTCATTGATCAGGAAAAGACAATCTGCAAGGTGTTCACAATTAAAGGCTTAGCCTGTGTTCTGGGTAGAGTTGAAATCACCAAAATGGAACTGACATGCATTTTATTTATTTCATTGGAGTGGGGGGGGGGAGTATTTTTTAGTATCTGAGTTTCAGGTAAACTCCACTGTGTAGAAGAAAACAAGCTCAAAGTTTGTGAGCAACATTCAGAAAGAAAGAAAGAAAGAAAGAAAGAAATCCCCAGTTGCCTAAAAAGTGAAATGCTTACAAGTGGGAGTTTCAATGAAACATAATATCACAGAAAAGAGAAGAGATACTGTGGGTCACCCTACAGCATGACGTGCCAGGATGAACAGCTTAGGATGCAGCAGGTTTCTGGCTCAGCTAGCTGATTGCCAGTTTAGATGGGCTCAGTCTGTACTAAGTCCCCAAACCTGGCTTTGCCGAAGGCACACCGGTGTAACGAGCTCATCCTGGCATAGCCAGAACTCAGCTGGATAAGTTGAAGCTGGTTGAGCCAAGACTGGTGTAAGTTCCCAAAAAGTAGCATGATGGAGGCGGGACTAGGGAAGCATCCTAAATCCATTCAGCTTGGTCACGTATAACCTGACGACCCAGTGTAAAACACTATTTTTTTTTCCCTCTGCCAGACTTAAGAGAGCAGCACCCAATGCTGAATGGAGTTTGGATCTGGTATATTTTTTAATTGGCTTAATTAACCGGGGTATATGTGGGCGGAGGGGTGTGAGATTGAAAAAATGGATCCTGCTTGAGTAAGGTTAAGAAATTTCCATATATTAAATTGGGTAAAATTACCATTGCATTTAGAATCATCTGTTTCCTCCCAAGCTTAAGAGCTGATTGTTTTATTCTTCCTTAAATTCAAGAGAAATCATCAAGAGGAGATGGGTGAGTCAAAATTTAACTCCCTGTGCTTTTGAATGAATGAAAGATAACAGAAGATTAAGTTAAATTAGTGAGCATGTGGTTCACAGAGCACATTACGCCATATAATACAACTGGACTCAGTCCTGGACTGAATTCCACTAAATTCTACTACCATTTCATGTCTGGACAAAGGGAGAAAGATCTTGATTTTGTATAGAAAAGCGATCAAAAGTTATACTGTGGGCATGTTACCGTTTCACTTGTCAGCTTTGATAAATAATATGCACTTATATCTAGTTCAATAAACATCGCAAGTTAGGCAACTCAGTGCTGAGCATTACAGTCCAAATAATCTATGATTTATTTTGCAAAGTACTTCCATTACTTGTTACTTCACAGTATTCATTTTACTTTGCTACTCCAGGCTGACACACATGAAATTTTCACAAATAGTAGAGTAAAATTAGTATGACACTTGAGTTTCACTGCTGCCAACACCTTCACATGAAAGTTCTCTTGTGCGGAATGTGGGGAGTTGTGTATGTGAGTCTCACACTATAAAAAATACATCTTCCAGTGTGGATCATTTCAATGGTGCAGCTTCTAAAGAAGAAACTTGTAAAGGAGATCAGTTCACTCCTTGCACATTGCTAAGCTTTGAAAATATGCATAGCATGAAGATATTTTATCTGTTTTAAAAATGACAGGTAATCGATAGTGATCAGGTTTACTTTGTCTTTTTTACTGGTTCAGATCTTTGTTGGATTGTATTGTTTTTATAATTGTATTCTTAAATCTGGGCATCAAAGGGGCTGATTTATGTATTTTTGATATGCTGAAAAATCTCTATGTAATAAATTTTTTACTATTCAATAAAATTTCAAGGAAAACTGGGGGAATGAGAAAAAGACAATACTGGAATACTGTGTCCAATTTTGGGCACGACAATTTTAGAAAGATGTTGACAAAATGGAAGGTCTGCAGAGGAGGGCAAAGAAGATGGTCAAGGGCCTGAAAACTAAGCTCTATGAGGAGTGCTTGAAGGAGCTGGGTATATTTAGCCTGGAAAACAGGAGACTGAGAGAAGATATGATAGCCATCTTCAAATATCTCAAGGGCTGTCACATGGAAGAGGGAACAAGCTTGTTTTCTCCTGCTCTGGGGGTGGGGGTGGGGTAGGAGTTGAACCCATGGCTTCAAGCTGCAAGAAAGGAGATTCCGACTAAACATTCAAAAAATCTTTCTGATAGTAAGAGCTGTTTGGCAGTGGAACAGGCTCCCATGAGAAGGCTCCTGGGTGGTTTTTAAGCAGAGGTTGGATGGTCATCTGTCATGGATGCTTTATCTGAGATTCCTGCATTGCAGGGGGTTGGACTAGATGACCCTTGGATCCCCTCCAACTCCAAGATTCTATGATTCTGTTGTATATCTCAAATAAAACTAAGCAGGTGTACAAAAGAGAAATAAAAGGAATCATAGTTGAGGAAAGCATGGATAAACTTCTAAGTTTTTAAATGGCGGTAAAGGTCATTAAATTCTGGAGAGAGGGCACCACGGAGGGTGGGTGAAGGCTCACTATTTTGTTGTTGTCAGTTGTTAATATTTCCTTGGAAGATCTTCAGGATCAGATTGTGTGCACCAGGGCAGATGGTCTGCTGGCCATCCTGGTTCCAAGCTGTTTAGGTCTTCCAATTTCAACAACAAAGCCTTGAACTTGGCTCAGTAGGTAATAGGCAGCCACTGCAGCTCTTTTAACACTTCTGTAATATATGTCCCAGTAAGCACTCTAGCTACTGCATTTTGCACTATCTTCAGCTTCTGAGCCAAGCGCAAGGGTAGCCCAATTTACAGTGCATTTCAGTAGTCTAATCATTGAGTAGCTAATGTATAGCAAGGCTGTTGCTGTGCAGGCATGGTCATATATGGCACAGCAACTGAATAGGCGCTCTGTAATAGGCGCTCTGTGCCGCTGAGGTTACCTGGCCCTACAATGAAAGCAGTGAATCTATGAGCACGTCTAAATTCTACATCTGCTGTTTTGGAGTGAGTGAAACCTCATCCAGACCTGGTATACAATTCAGTTACTGAAGGTGGGAAGCACCCACCCATAGGATATGCATTTAATGGAATTCATTATCTAGCAGGCTCTGTGGCGCAATGGATAGCGCATTGGACTTCTAGACTAATGACTGGGTGAAGTCATTCAAAGGTTGTGGGTTCGAGTCCCACCAGAGTCGCGTTTCAGTGGCGTTATATGTCAGGGATGTGTATACCTGTGAAGAGATCCAAGATTTAGAACCTCAAAGCCAAAGTGAGAGCATTTGGGTCAAAATTAAGGGAGAGAAGAATAACAGGGACCTCATTGTGGGAGTTTACTATAGATCCCCAAGCCAAACGGAGGACATAGATGATGCCTTCCTGGAACAGATGGCCAAGCATGCAAAAGGAAGGGAGATAGTAGTAATGGGGGACTTCAATTACCCGGATATTTGTTGGATGTCAAACTCAGCCAAGAGCATAAGGTCAAACAGATTCCTCACTGGCCTTGCAGACAACTTCATTGTCCAGAAAGTGGGAGAAGCAACAAGAGGAACAGCCATTTTAGATCTGGTCCTAACCAATGTTGATGACCTGGTTAGTGGGGTAGAAGTGGAAGGATCATTAGGCGCAAGTGATCATGCTCTTCTGAAGTTTACTATGCAGCGGAAAGGAGCAGCCAAGCATACCAGGACTCAATTTCTTGACTTTAAGAAAGCTGACTTCATAAAACTTAGGGAAGTGCTGGGTGAGATCCCATGGACAGTAATACTAAAAGGAAAGGGAGTTCATGATGGCTGGGAGTTTGTTAAGAGGGAGATAGTAAAAGCACAACTTCAGGCAATACCAATGAGACAGAAACATGGAAGGTGCCTAAAGAAGCCAGGGTGGCTATCTAAAGAACTTTTAACTGAGTTAAGATTAAAAAGGATGTGTACAAAAAATAGAAAAGGGGGAAACCATCAAAGAGGAATTCAAACAAATAGCCAGCACGTGTAGACACAAAGTCAGAAAAGCTAAAGCACAGAATGAACTCAGGCTTGCTAGAGAGGTTAAAAGCAACAAAAAAGGCTTTTATGGGTATGTTTGTAGCAAAAGGAAGAACAAAGAAACAGTGGGGTCACTCAGAGGAGAAGATGGTGAAATGCAAACAGGGGACACAGAAAGGGCTGAACTCCTCAATGCCTTCTTTGCCTCAGTCTTCTCCGATAAAGAAAACAATGCCCGACCTGAAGAATTTGGAGCAAATGATTCAGCAGAGGAAACACAGCCCAGAATAACTAAGGAGATAGTACAAGAATACTTGGCTAGTTTAGATGTATTCAAGTCTCCAGGGCCAGATGAACTGCATCCAAGAGTATTAAAAGAACTGGCAGATGTGATCTCAGAACCACTGGCAGTCATCTTTGAGAATTCCTGGAGAACAGGCGAAGTCCCGACAGACTGGAGGAGGGCAAATGTTGTCCCTATTTTCAAAAAGGGGAAAAGAGAGGACCCAAATAATTACCGCCCAATCAGTCTGACATCAATACCAGGGAAGATTCTGGAGCAGATCATTAAGCAAACAGTCTGTGAGCACCTAGAAAGGAATGCTGTGATCACCAATAGTCAGCATGGATTTCTGAAAAATAAGTCATGTCAGACTAACCTGATCTTGTTTTTTGACAGAATTACAAGCCTGGTAGATGAAGGGAACGAAGTGGATGTAGCCTACCTTGATTTCAGCAAGGCATTTGACAAGGTGCCCCATGATATTCTTGTAAAGAAGCTGGTAAAATGCGGTCTTGACTATGCTACCACTCAGTGGATTTGTAACTGGCTGACTGACCGAACCCAAAGGGTGCTCATCAATGGTTGCTCTTCATCCTGGAGCAGAGTGACTAGTGGGGTGCCACAGGGTTCTGTCTTGGGCCCGGTCTTATTCAACATCTTTATCAATGATGGACTCAAGGGCATCCTGATCAAATTTGCAGATGACACCAAACTGGGAGGGGTGGCTAACACCCCAGAGGACAGGATCACACTTCAAATCAACCTTGACAGATTAGAGAACTGGGCCAAAACAAACAAGATGAATTTTAACAGGGAGAAATGTAAAGTATTGCACTTGGGCAAAAAAAAATAAATGAGAGGCACAAATACAAGATGGGTGACACCTGGCTTGAGAGCAGTACATGTGAAAAGGATCTAGGAGTCTTGGTTGACCACAAACTTGACATGAGCCAACAGTGTGATGCGGCATCTAAAAAAGCCAATGCAATTCTGGGCTGCATCAATAGGAGTATAGCATCTAGATCAAGGGAAGTAATAGTGCCACTTTATTCTGCTCTGGTCAGACCTCACCTGGAGTACTGTGTCCAGTTCTGGGCACCACAGTTCAAGAAGGACACTGACAAACTCGAACATGTCCAGAGGAGGGCAACCAAAATGGTCAAAGGCCTGGAAACGATGCCTTATGAGGAACAGCTAAGGGAGCTGGGCATGTTTAGCCTGGAGAAGAGGAGGTTAAGGGGTGATATGATAGCCATGTTCAAATATATAAAAGGATGTCACATAGAGGAGGGAGAAAGGTTGTTTTCTGCTGCTCCAGAGAAGCGGACACGGAGCAATGGTTCCAAACTACAAGAAAGAAAATTCCACCTAAACATTAGGAAGAACTTCCTGACAGTAAGAGCTGTTTGACAGTGGAATTTGCTGCCAAGGAGTGTGGTGGAGTCTCCTTCTTTGGAGGTCTTTAAGCAGAGGCTTGACAACCATATGTCAGGAGTGCTCTGATGGTGTTTCTTGCTTGGCAGGGGGTTGGACTCGATGGCCCTTGTGGTCTCCTCCAACTCTATGATTCTATGATTCTATGAATGTAGGGGACTTCCAATCCCCGCGTGTTCACTGCTTTGACAGCCTATAGTATTAATCTAGCATATAAAAATTGATTTGCTTTAAAATGTTGCAGTTGATTATTTATTTTGAATGAACAAATGGCTCTAGTTTCTGTTAATCTAATAAGATCACTTAAACCTCTGTTCATATCAATATGATCACTCAAGCTTTCTTCTGCCATACAATATTTTTTCACAACACACACAACATTCATGGAAGTCAACATTTCCTTTTTTTATCATGTCCTCAGGGAGAGTTTTGCATGGAACAAGAGAATAAATGAACTTCATTTACAGTGGAAGGCCAAAGTTGTTAATTCATACTAGATCTCTGAAATGCAAATGGATTGAGCTTCAGTTAGCTATAAAACTGAACAAATATTCCTGTGTGAAAAAACCCTAATTTTTTGTAAGTGAATTTAAATATTAATGCTCTGTGTGTATCTTATTAAAATTATTAGAATTAAACAAAATGAGTGATATTTCCCAAATGTTATTTGCAGGAGATAGTTTTAAGTCTAATAATCTTTTTATGGACTTGAGGAAACAATTCAGATGAAGGAAATTGGTTCACTACAAAAAAAGTAATCACTTAAATTTGTCATGCTTTTTAAAGACTACAGTAAAAGCTAATGCAAAAACCCATAAAACATTTACATACAAAACAATATTTTTATTTGAGAATATGGAAGACCATTTCCACAGTACTGTTGACTGTTACTTGTCACCTTTTCTGATCTCAGCAGGTAAAAGCAAAGTTATTAAATATGTGGGTCATATACATGCACTACATACTTGCAACTGGATTAATAGCAAACTGGCATTATACCAAGTTGCCAGGACAATCCTCAAAAAACACTCAAACTTGTATTCTTTGAAGGTTTGTCATGAATTAGCTTTTCTCACAGACATATAAACTGTTCTCACCTACACAGTTCCCAGGATTACTTGCAGCAAAGCCACAGTAGTTTATAATTTATGGAAATGAATGATTAGGGAAATTGCAAAATGTGTGCATTTTAGGGGAGATTGCATTAAAAATGTGGTTAGGAAAATATCTGAACTAATGCAGAAATGGACCAAATTTAAGATTGGAAAGAAGAGAAACCAGTTACTAATTGTCCCATTGGTAGCTGTATCCCAGCACAGGACTGTGAGGTGGGCCCTCCTCTGGCAAAAACTCATCTAGCAGGGCATGACAGGAGAGCTGGATTAGGGATGTAATCAATGGAGGCTGGTCCATTAAGTGTGAATGGAGCATTGCCCCACCAACATCAACCTGCCTTCAGCCAGCCCCCACCTGCTTGCTTTATCACTTACAGCAGGTCCAGGAGATAACCCTGTCTGTCAGCTCCCTTTTTCTTTTTGTTTCCCTTTGCAGAACTCAGCAGACAGAGGGACACAACCTGGATTGGTTGCCTCCACCTGTCATTAGCACTGGCTCAGCCTATTGTTAGCTTCTCTGCCTTCCACCTTACCTGTCCCAGTGTGTGCCAGCCCCCATGGGATGTAATAAATAGACCCTCATTCTTATAGAATAGAATAATGCAGAATAGCAGAATATGGGCTGGACATCAGAGATGAGATTGTGGTAGCAGCTGAAAGAATGCTTTCAGGGAGGGAGGGAGGAGCAAAGGAGCTCACCATTTTATGGAAGACTGTGAGTAAATTTGTTTGTACCAATCAATCATCAGAAACAGCAGACCTGCCCTCATTTCTAAATAACATAGGATGGTCCAGAAATTTGCAAGCAGCCGTGAGAGTCACTTGGAAGATGAAATGCTGAGAAAGATAATCTCTGGTTAATTTTCCCTGGTGCCAGGTTATAGCAATTTATCAGCTACCTGTATTTGCATGGATCCCTGGCAGCAGGTTTAATTCAGGACACACTGAATTGGGTGTTACTTCCTCCATACAAATTCCCAATGATTCTGGAACCTCCACATGGAGAGATTTTGAACATCTGAACTACCCATAACAAAGAGCCATGCAACAGATCAAATGTTGTCACTAGATTTCATCACCATCCAGGCATTCTAGAATCCTTATAAAGAAACTGCTGAAATGTCCTATTAAAATGAGCAACATTTTAATCTAATGAATCATATTACCTGCAGCACCAGAACTTCATGTATTTTTATAAGTCATTCACTGCTTTGCAATGAAAGCTGTTCCCATTTGTAGAGCAATATCTGAATTCATGATCCTGATTTAATGTATGATTTAAGTGCCATGTGTTTCACAGTTCATAATTGTTTATTATAAACAAAACAAACTACCATAATTGGATACACTGTAACACTTATGAGAAATGAGCATTTCAAATGCAAAACAGTTATGAATATGCTGATTCCACTTAATTCAGATTTGAGTCACACAAGAGGGTTAAGCAGATTCCTTTTCAGAAGTGAATTAAGTTTAAACATATTGCTGAAATGCTTTGGATTTACATTTGCATGTGAGGTGCTGAGCAATCAATGAGTAATTAATTTGTCTGTGTCAACGGGCCTTAATTCAGCTTCCTCTTTCAATATTTTACACCTAGCTTTGTTTCCTCTTCCCGGTCTATCACAGCTTATGCCATATGAAAGGTCATATGAACCAATCCCTGCCCCTCTCTAGAAAGGTCTGGTTGCATCTCTACTTGGAATATATCTATTGCAAGCATAATTCTCCATGGAAAGAATCTGCTATGCCTTGAGAGGCTGAGCTAGACAGCAATAATTCAAATGAACAATTTCCATTCAGTTGATTTCATATCCCCCACTTGTTTACACAGATAAATTCCCCTGTGCTTCATGCCTTGTAAATCACTAGTGCTATGATTATCCTATGATAACTACATGCCCTGTTGAGCCTTATTGTCTAATTGATAGTGTACATAGAAAGTGTTTGTGCTGCTTTCGAGATTAGCATCCACTTTCTTAAGCGGCAAGGATATTTGTTTGACATTCTCAGATTTGTCAATATTACCACACCTGTGTGCACACAAAGTGGCACTCAACAACAAAAAAATAATAATAATTCTATATTTTAATGTGCATCTGCGAGGAGCAGCAGGGGGCAGGGAGTTTACTACTTGAAAGAGGATTAGGATTAGCTACTGGATGATCTACATATTATTTCATAACATTTTGCTTTCAATGAAAAAATATCACTCCAGTAACCGAGTTATTTCATGGTGTACAGCTGCCACATAGATGTTGCTATGAAAAGTCTATGTGGCTAAGTTCTGTGAGCTGTTCACATGTACTGGGTCACCACACTTTCACCTATGGTGTATGTCGTTTCTCCCTGCTGCTATATAGGGAGCATGTATGGTAAGGTGGTGTATGGGAAATACATCTGGAAGACAAAATGTATCAACAGGAATTAGTGATCTGACATGGTTAACATTCCTGCCTCTATTCCTTCCCGCTCCTTGCTTGTGTTAAGCTTTTTGATGATGTGAGAACAGTCTTTAATGTCCTGAGAGCGTTGGGAGGCCATGAAGCACCACACAGCTGCCTTAATCAGGTGTGGAGGATACTGCTGAGTACCTTCCTTGATGTTGGACATGGTTTTGAGAAAGTGAAGCCTCGGAAGGTGGTGGCTAATGGATGATCTGCACATAGCCAGTCTTGGTATGTATACATTGCTTGCTGCTTTAGAACAAAATCTTTTATCTTCTCACTCACTTGTGTATATTGCTTCTGAATCTCGTTTTAAAAGACATGGCAAGACGTGATTAGAGTGCTGGACTAGGATGTGAGACCAGGGCTCAATCTTCACTCATGCACAAAGCTCACTGATTGACTTGGGCCAATTACTGTCTCTCAACCTAACCTGCCTCACAGGGTTGTTGGGAGGATAATATGTAGAGAAAAGCCATGTATGCCATCTTCAGCACCTGAAGTGAAAATGGGATTTAAATGTAAAATAAAATAAAATAAAATTCCATGGAGTAGAGACTGGTCTGCATGATAAAGCAGTACACAGAAATTAATTGTTCATCAGTGGGAACAACTGTTGTTCAGCGTACTCTGCCCCAGCATTTCTGAGATGAAAACTGCAACAGCCTAGTTCCCAAACCAAGGATGATGGTGCGAGTATGAATGTGCGTGCGTGCACACACACACACACACAGAGAGATTTCACAAGGACAGTCCAAATCTGATGAGTGAGGTGATGGTTCAGAAGAAGTAACAAACTTAAGGCATCTGTTGTTCTTCTCTGGTATGGCCATCACACAGCACCATAACATTAATATAATATAACATAACTTTAACAACAGATCATAGAAGCTCATGATTTCTCCCCCCATTCTACCCATGCCAAACACAACTTCCACACAGGGCACAGATAATATAAAATACTAATGCAACCTTATAAGAAGCATGCAACAAAGTTCAATAACCACAAGATTCTGACAAGGTGTCATACAACTGTGGTGTGAAAGCCCACATGACCAGCTGCTCTAGGTTTTATTGTACGCCTCAATACAAGCAATAAAGTGAAAGAGACTACAATAGCTAGCAATCTCATTCAGCCTATGCACTAATGCATAATACAAGTGCAAAAACTGCACCAACAGCACTTGTCTAAGTGCCAATAGAAGACGGATTGCTTGCCAAAGTCTCAATTGTGTTTCCATGAGATCTTCAAAAGTAGTCTCCCTCTAAGGTTCAGTCAAACTTTACCAAGAAAAGAAACCAGAAACAGTATTGATGGTTTTTCAAATATGTTTTCTTCTTTGAGGATCTTCCAATGGGGAGGTTGTGTTGACAGGATCTTGACAAGATAAATTGTAAAAGAAACAGGTTGTTATTTTCTATATCCTGAGCATTGTAAACTCTTTCCAAACAAGGGAAGCTTCATTTTTTTTTAAAAAAAAAAGTTTACTTTGTCCACATCACTTAATTTTAATCCTTTTTCATTTGTCACTGACAACACCAGCTGCTGAGCTATAATGTTTTTCAACCTAAAACTAGAGGATGGGCAACCATGATTAATGGTCCTTGAATCACATGATTGTACATTATTCTCTTTGACTGGCATGGAAGCCTTATTCATTGCATTCCTAGCTTGTGATAAGAAATGCTAGTTGGAGAGAGGATGCACTTCTGTATCACATTCTTCCCCCTTCTGTTAACCATTAAAAGTTGTTAGAATAATTACAGAGTTCTCATGCATGGACCCAAGATACCTACTCACTAACCAAAGAAGACAAAGAAGTTATGCACACTGTGTGCTTTTCCTGTTTGTTGTGTGCAAGTTTAATTCAAATGTACAGCTAGACCCATAAGCTATATGTGTTTAAGTGCTCTTCAGAGAGAAGTTAAAATTCAACAGACTGCATTGCAGCTGCGAGCTATAGGGGGAGGATTCCCAGGAAATCTGTGCTGAGATTATTTCCCTTCCTCAAGCTCCTCCATTTTATGCTTTGTCAGCTACCATGGCTAAACAGGCTAGGCTTTTAGTTATGATGCTTTGTTTGATAGATGAACAAGAACAGGAATTCAGGATAAGGATGGTTCATTGCAAAAGTGTCTCCAGCAAAAAGCAGGATATAAAGAAGTCCAGGAGAAAGGCAGAAAAGTAGACATGGTCCAAACAATGGGTGGCCAGGAGACAGCCAAGGAGGTCAGGTAACAGCTAAAGTCAGAAGTATATGCTGTATGATCACAGTCTCTAGCTTAAGATGAGAGCTGGAGAAGAACTGGAAATAGAGAATGTGATAATGCATTTTTGGTAACTTGAAGTCACTGTCTTGCCAACTACAGCATCTAACAGTGTTTTGGGATGAGGATTCACTGTACATGATCAAATGATTTGAGTTGGCAGCACAGCAACCTGGAGTCTTTAGATCATTCTCCAAGGTCCAGGGTCCCATACTTGCAACACCAGTCAATTATACATTTTCAGATAGGCTGCACCATCAACATCATCATTATTAAAATTTCTATATCCCCCTTCATTGAAGGATCACAGGGCAGTTTACAATATAAAAACACAAAATACATAACATAGTAACAGGTGAAATCAAAAATCCTTAACAAGCATGGAGAATAAAATCTAACCCTGAAGAACTCCAGAGGGCTGAATAGCACTCTCAGTCATCACCCTCTGGAAATGACCTCCAGAATAGGACCAGTACCACTGCAAAGCACTGCCACCCACCGCTAACTCAGACAGCTGCTGCAGAAGAATACCATAGTTGATGGTCTCAAAAGCCACTAAGAGGTCAATGGAAATTAACAGGGACACATTGCTCCTGACTCTCTCCTGACAGAAGCAATCATACAGGGCGACCAAAGCAGTTTATGTGCCAAAACTGGGCCAAAACCCCAATGATTAACAAATGTAACTGCTGTTTCTTTTCACTGATGGATACTTTTGTTGTTTAGTCGTTTAGTCGTGTCCGACTCTTCGTGACCCCATGGACCAGAGCACACCAGGCTATCCTGTCTTTCTGATGAATACTATATTGCTCCCAAAAAATGCTTGAAAAATCTTTTTCCTTCTAGAGAAAGGAAGCACAGACACTGTTGCTTTCCATGTGATCTCACTTTTCCATGTGAATTGGGTTTGAGTAAGCAATTGTGCCTCAGATGATTCTGTGATGACTTCCTCTCCTAAATATAATGCTTGGAACAATTTACTTGTTCTGAAACATGCAGCTGTTTTAGGAAGACAAAGTTTAGTCACTTTCGACAACCTTAAGTAGAGCTTTTCACATATTAACACTAACACTGGAATGTTTGTTACATTTAGAGTGCATCAGTTCTTTCCACTGAGCAAGAATTAATTTCTTGGGGAGAGTCATCTTTCAAGTAACTTTTAATGGAATTTTGAATCAAATGCAGTTCAGTATTTGTTTTTATTTTATCCATTATTTCCAATAGATAAATGAGATTGATACTCATTGCTGTTTCAGCACTGGCTTCTTTGATGGTAATCAAAATAGCTTAAACAAATCAAATGCATTTTCCCAGTGTGATTCATTGGACACATCTGAGAAGAAAAGCTCCCCCATTGTTCATACGCACCACCCTTTCAATAATTATTATTTACTAGGATTTCTTTTAAGCTTCATTAGAACTAGTCATGCAGGCACAATTTACTCCAAGAAGTCTATAATTGAATAAAGCATACATAAAACTATAACTCCTTTTGACACAAGTTAAAATTACATTATGTTTCTTTGACAATTTCTTACACAAAGATTTAGGGGAAAGTGAATGGTAAACATTTTCTGGTATTTTTCTTCTTATTAAAATTAAAAAAGCCACCAATGAAATTGTTGGTCAAAGAGCTCAAAGTAAACAAACTCAGTTCTTTAGGTAATGCTGCTACAGTTTATAAAAGGACCATGCAGAATGCATAGAGCTACAAATGGGAAATGGAACTGGGTGGACCATTGTTTAGACCTTGTGAAGTGTGTAGAGTTGGAAGGGACCTCAAAGGTCAAACCCAATGCAGGAAATCCACCACTACTACCTTCCTCACAAATCATGTTTTCTAATGAATGTGTCTTTGCTTAATTCAAGATAGTTCAAGGTAGTAGGTAGTGGGCATTGAAATAAACTGATAGCTGAACTACATCTTCATTTCACAAAAGGAATGCTGCTCTCTTTACTTAGTCCAGCATCCCTTGGCACAAAAAAGACATTAGAGTTGGCATCAAGTGAGAATCTCATTCCCAAGGTGGTATACAATAGCTCCAAAGGCCCTCTCCTTACCACCCGACCTTAGAAAATGGAGGCAACAAGAGATGAGGCAACTCCATGGATGATCTTAGTGTATAGGCATGTTGGTTGTCAGCACCTCATCTCCAATACCTGGTAGGGATATTAGTAAGTATTTAATCTCTTATGGAATCTCTTGCCATCTTAAATTACATTAGCATTGAACTATATTTTGTCCCAAGGTTCCTTTCATTTTATTCCTTGACACAAACATTGTTTGTATGCAAAATCTATGTAGAGGCAGCCAGAAATACATACAAAATCATTTCCATCTGCTTATTTTAAGAGCTGGTGAAATTGTATGCCAGAGGTTTTGCTATCACCATTCATTCTCTAGCCTTGAAAAGTCGCAGAAGTTTAACTACCAAGAGAACTGTAGCAGCTGTTTTACTTCCATTTGAACTCTAGAACCTATAACAATGATTTTAAGTTCAATTGAAGCTTTCTTGCTGTCAAAACAACAGAAAAGCATCCCCCCCCCAGTATAAAAGCAGAGTTTTGATGCAGCTGCATGGTTTTATTCCAGCAACGGAATTAATTGCTTGTATCTTCTACTTCAGGAGAAATTTGCTGTTATTCTGCAAATAAAATTATATCCATCTTTCTACAATTGTTCATACTTTGAGGGACTATGTGACATAGAATAATTAATCCTGACCTAATTCCTGTTGTTCCTTACATCGATGCTTTTCTCAGTTGTAAATCTTTTCTCAGTGTGACCAGCAAAATTCATGCAGAGCCAACACTTTGTCTTTTACTTCTTGAGGCTTCTATTCTGATGTCTATAATTTTGCCATTTCTGATAGCAAGTCTGGTAACATTTATCTTTGACACCTATAGTATATGGTGAGTGAGGGTATGTAAGCAAAGAGACGGAGGAGTTTGCAGATTCAAAGCAGAAGCAAGAATCTGATGTCATGTGCAGTAGGACTAAGAAAAAAACAAAGGAAGAAGAAATGAAGCAGGGAGTACAGTGGTACCTCGGGTTACATACGCTTCAGGTTACATACTCTGCTAACCCAGAAATATTGCTTCAGGTTAAGAACTTTGTTTCAGGATGAGAACAGAAATTGTGCTCCAGCAGCGTGGCAGGAGCAGCAGGCCCCATTAAGCTAAAGTGGTGCTTCAGGTTAGGAACAGTTTCAGGTTAGGTACGGACCTCTGGAACGAATTAAGTACTTAACCCGAGATACCACTGTACTGAGATGAGAATCAGTACACCTTTAACAGGGAGGACCACATAATACAATCCAAGTTGGAGATCTTATTTGAATGGAAGTGATTAGTGTTCATTTCTGATCATGCACTAAGTCTAGCATTTCCACTCTCCACCAGTGGTCTGGAGATTGACATTTGTTCTCCAGGCCTAAATCAACATGTTGGGGTGTTGTTGTTGTTTTTTTTTGGGGGGGGAAGTAGCTTACAGAAAATTGTTAATGTTAGAGAAGTTTGTGCTAGTTAATGCCATTTGCCTAGAATTAAAACTGGGGTTACGTTAATTAATCTGCTGGTGTCACCTGCAAGTAGGAGACTTAAAATTATAAAGTAAATAGTATACAGTTTAACAGTAACAACATAATCATAATAATAATAAAAATTGAGCCTTGCAGGAAGAGAATGATGCTGGCATGGTGAATTTGAAAAGAAAGCCTATGGGAGATTATCTAATGGTAGCAATTATGCAACATGCAACAGGATGAAAGTTCAACAACATAAATATTGATGGCAATTAGCAAAGAATTAAATGCACAGTTAAAAAAGGTAAGTGCCTTATGAGAATTAAATACTTCAGCGGAAATATTGTTGGGAAGATACAATGGAAAATTATTCCGCAAAGTGGTGCAGGATCATAAATGCACCGTTACTAAAAGGCTTTGATCAGATGGAAGATAAAATGTTTAGATTATTTCCCCTTGGGTCAAGAATACTAAAGTAGGAAAACAAACATCACATCTTAGAGATTCAAGATGATGAAAAATAATACAAAGGCCAAGCAGAGGCATAAGAAATTCCTGGCATGGAAAATGGAATTTTGGACAAATGCAAGAATTAAAATGCATGCTGGACCAGCGTACAAGAAATATTATTTAAGAAGCTCATGGAAATCTAGCATAGGTCAGGCCCATTTCACGATTTATGCGTTTATATTTGGGTATTTAGATGTTGAATTCCTTAGAAATGTGACGCATCCATTGTGACTGGCACTTGTGTGTTTAAATGGATACATGGTGAGTGTTCTATGTGTTATTTTTGTGCTGTTGCATGGAAAGATTTTTCAAAAAACTGTGAAAGAGTATAGTCGTACCTCTGGTTACGTACTTAATTCGTTCTGGAGGTCCATTCTTAACCTGAAACTATTCTTAACCTGAAGCACCACTTTAGCTAATGGGGCCTCCTGCTGCTGCTGTGCCGCCGCCACACGATTTCTGTTCTCATCCTGAAGCAAAGTTCTTAACCCGAGGTACTATTTTCTGGGTTAGTGGAGTCTGTAACCTGAAGCGTATGTAACCTGAAGCATATGTAACCAGAGGTACCACTGTACAGTTATCTTTACAGAGAAAAAAAACCATGGCAGTGTATTGGAGTCAACTGTCCTCACCACATTGTTGATGTATTACACAACTGCAGTGAGTGCAAGGAAAAGGTGGGGTTTCCAACCCAGCATTTCCATAGTAATGCCCATGTTGAGTTAGGGAAGAATTTGTTGGGCAGAATTCCAGAGACTAGTGGAATTCTCCCCTTCAATTGGTTTCCACACCAACTTGAGTTACCTTTTCTCTTCAGTCGATCTCCAAAATCAGGAGTGAGGACAGCTTTGGGGGAGGATAGAGAACTGGAAGGTGAAATGGGCTCATCAGAAAGGGTTATAACACACATCCCTCCTGCTAATTCTCCCCCTGTGCCTTCTTACCTTTGAGTTTTTGGTTTCTTAGTAAATGTGACTTTGAGAACACGTGTTTGCACAGATAATGTGCTGTTCTGCCCTTAGAAAGCTGAGAAGAGGTGAACGCAAATTTAAAATTTGTAAATAAATTACTATCTTTCAAAAAAGTTCCAAAAAACTTTGTTGGAGAAGGTATCCTGCTGGTTTGAGCCTTGTCCACTGACATGAGAAATAACTTTTGTTTCCTGAAGATTTTTTCCCTTCTCCATCTTCACGGAAAGGTGGGTTTAATCATGACCCAGTGCCACTGAGTAATGGAAGGTGAAACCATAAATTCATCTCTGTCACCAGAGAGGAAAGCTATCTTTGTAGCTCACATACTTCAAACATCCCAAATGTTGAGACAGAAAAAAGAGTTGCAAACATATTTAAGCAACACTGATTCTTATGGAAGTTAAGTGCCACTGGATTCAGGGGCTGAACGTAAACACTGCTTATGATCTGACTGTTGGCGTAACATATATTTTATGTTCACAATGATGATTTTATTGGTTGTGGTTTGCATTTCTGCTACATCCCCTTATAAAAAGAAGTAAGAAATGTGGATTTATTCATGAATGGAAAGGATACCATTAGTTAAACTAGTACAGTGGTACCTTGGAAGTCAAACATAATCTGTTCCTGAAGTCCGTTCGACTTCCAAAATGTGTGGAAACCAAGGTGTGGCTTCAGATTGGCTGCAGGAAGCTCCTGTAGTCAATCGGAAGCTGCAGAAGCCCTGTCAGATGTCTGGGTTCCAAAGAACGTTTGCAAACTGGAATACTCACTTCCGGGTTTGTGGTGTTTGGGAGCCAAAACGTTTGACTTGCAAGGCGTTTGGGATCTGAGGTACAACTGCATATTCATTTTCAATCAAGCTCAATGCAAAATAACTTTATATATACTCTTGATTTTGAAAAGCTGCACAATCTGAAGCTATACTGTCCCTCTTTAATCTATATAATTTGTGATGGTATTCAATACCATGCTATTTCCCAGTTTCTGATAGGTTCCCTGTTCTGCAATTTAGAGAAAAAGTACGTAAGATTCCTTGGAAAGTTATCCACCATTTGGTAATATTATAAGAAGAACTCTTTCTGCAGCCTTGAAAGTTCCCAATGCTTCCTGTTGTTCTGAGTACTCTTGAGACTCTATGCAGCTTTTATGCATTTCAAAATACCTGATTTAAAGTGCATTGCACGGCAGTAGTTTAGAGCAAGCAATACTTTAAAGCAGAGCTTTCCAAACACTTTTTAGACATGCATCATTTAGCAACACAGTAATTCAGTTTTACTAGCAAACCAGAGGTTAAAACTAACTGCTTTCCAGCCCTGAAGGAGTGTCTCCACCCTCATCGTTCAACCCGGACACTGAGGTCCAGCGCTGAGGGCCTTCTGGTGGTTCCCTCACTGCAAGAAGCAAAATTACAGGGAACCAGGCAAAGGGCCTTATCGGTAGTGGTGCCTGTCCTGTGGATCGCCCTCCCATCAGATGTCATAGAAATAAACAACTATCTGACATTTAGAAGACATCTGAAGGCAGCCCTGTTTAGGGAAGTTTTTAATGACTGGTGTTTTAATGTATTTTTAATGTTTTGTTGGAAGCCGCCCAGAGTGGCTGGGGCACACAGTTTGGAAAGCTCTGCTCTGCAGTAATTCAGACTTATATTTTAGAAATTTGGAGCCCAAGAATCAGCTGGTTAATCCCAATTATGTGAAATATTGAAGCCTCAAATGTTTCCAGGATAGCCCCCTTTATCTTTGGAGTTGGGATTCATCTGAATATGATGGACACACTAGTTCTTCATTTAGGGAATCTCACAATGACAGGTTTTAAGGATACCTGATATATTGGTTTCATATGCATGCTTGCTAAAGGAATATATTCCTACTTATGCTCCAAGTCCATCTACTTATGCTCCAAGTCCATCCAAGTCCATGGCCATTGTTTGGTCAGTGAATAACTATGGATGAAAGTTGCTGCCGAAATACAGCAAATAAATAAATAAATTGGAATGGAATGCAGCATCTGAAGGAATCAAAAGAAGGCAGATGATCTTTCTGCTGGTGCAGAGATAAGATTCATAATTTTGAATGCTATTGTCTTTCATTGGACTCCAGTCAATAGTAAAAAAAAATATTATGAGTTAATGACATGGCCTGAATTTACTAATGATAATGGGAAAGCAAAGCCCCAGAAGGGTCATAAATCTCACTCCATTCACTCACATCCAAAAGACCATGAGCCTAAAAAAATAGTAGAAGATGTGGAGGGGCCAGGCTGAGAATCAGGCTGCCTCCCAAATTGCTGGGCCAGTGTCTCAAGTTCTGAATTGAACCTAATCATGGCAGCAGGGTCTGAATCAATATTAGCCATAATCGCACTCAAGAGATCCAGCATAAGCTGAGGGACCGCAAGGGCTGGAGCAGAATGCAGTGACTGAGATGGACCTCTAATCACCCTCTTAGAAGGGAGAGCAGGACTGGGATTCCTTTTAATAGGCATCTTCACACAATACCAGTGGGACCCAGGCAGACTAAAATGGTGCTCCCGCCAAAACATGATGGCGCTCCCGCCACAACTAAGCAGGGATGAACCTCTCCTTGCAAGAGGAACCCAAAATGGAGGCTGGAATGAAAAGAAGAGGGTTTCCCACCCTCAAACAAATATCCAACCAGCCTTTCCTCGAAAGGGCACACGGAAATCAATATTGCAATGGAGAGGGAACTCTTGATGCAGCAAAATTAGTCAAAGCACTGAATGAAAGCACCCAGAGAGTGACAGTCGCAAATTGCCCAAAGTCATATTAGCTAAAAAAACCCAAAGCTGCAGCCGCAGCCAATTACAGGGACACCAGCTGCTGCAAGGGGAGCCAAATGGGCAGAGATCAAGGGGCAGCGGCAAGCTCCACAACCGGGAGTGCTCAGGGGCTGAAGCCCCTGTGGGGCAAAGCCCCGCTAGACAGAAGGGAAGGAGAAGGAAGGGGAGAAAGAGGACAACTCAAAAGAGGAACAATAAAGAAAGGATTCACAAAAAAGGGAAGAATAATGGAAAGAAATCACCAAGACGATCCGTCGAAGGTAAGTCTCTCGGTTGCACAGAGGACACACTGCTAGCTTGTTCCGAATGCACGAGCCGAAAGAGGAAGTTCTGGGTCACGTGCATGGCTATATATAGGTTCCTTGATCCATTTAGACTGTGCCCCATTGGCCAGATTGAACCCAACATCGAGGGACCTACCAATCAGGTTTTGTGGCTAACCAATCCAACCCACCCACAACACAGGAGGTCAGTCTCCATGTCTCACTGCATATATAATTTAGGGAAGACACAATATTTGGGTGCGGTTTATATTCGGGCCAATACGGTAATAAGTTTGCAAACTGGCTGCTGTACTATCTGCTTAGCTACCCTTCGGATTGAAATTCTGTATTATTCGAATCCACATCCCCTCCCCCCCCCCCGGCAGATATGGACCCATGAATATTACAGAATTCAGCATACTAAAGAGTATCTCTGTTTACCATATTTCTACAAAGCAAGTATGGAGACATGGTATGGTACAAAATAATGTCTGAGGATAATCATGGACAAACTGCAACATCTAGAAAGTTAAAGAAGGGAAGATGGCAGTATATAGTATAAGGATCAATTTTTATTTTTTTTTAAAAAAAACAAATTGTGTGGCTATTCCCTCCCCCCCCCCCACAGGTGGAATAAATGAAGACAACGGACACAGAGTTTTAGGTTAATGGGCGAAAATGGCCACAACTTTATTGATTACAGGAAAGAAGGGTATTGGCTTTAGGCATTGGCCCTAACCGACTATCCGGTCTGACCGGGAAGGGTTAAACACCAACAGGGGGAGCCACCCGAGATGCATATCCCTAGGCGCTCCCCGAGGGGTTACCGCTCGGGGGCGCGCTTTAGGCCCTAGCCTCTGTAGGTTTTGGACGAGGCGTCGCCCCTCGGAGTCCTTTAACGAACTACCCTTCAAGCATTGGGGGGAGGTGATGGCGTTCCTCCCCCCCAACCTCATCTGCATGATAATACCCCGGCCAATGCCTACCGCCAAAACCGAGGGAGTTGTGACGATTTGCTACGAGGTAGGCGAAAAAACCAAGTGGCTCACAAAACCAGCCAATTAGCCAAATGGAAAAACTCCTACCAGGCCCCTTGCGGCGACCAGCCGAAGCCCATAGCAAGGTCAGTGGCAAAACCTAAAGGGCGGGTGGGTGGGAAACCGCGTCGTCTCCAGGGAAGAAAGGGGGCAAGCCAGGGGCTGCCCTGACCTTAAGTGGCCCTACGAAGGCCCGCCCCTGCCGCCAGCCAATTGGCTGGCGCCACAAGGTATGCTAATTGGGGGAATCCCTGTCTCCCGCGAGGCTGACGCCAGCCTCACGAGAGCGAGTGTGGGCGGGGTCGTGATCCCACAACCCCCCCTCCTCCTGGAGATCGGAAGGGGCATTAACAATACTGAAAATGATGCTTTACATGTTTCAAAATTTAATGTAATTTCAGACCACATCAGCAATCCTGCAGTTTGGAAATGACTCATTTTTTAAAAAACTGTTTAGTTAAGAGGAGTGGTTTGTGGGGAAAAGTGACATGTTAGCAGTGTATAAAGAACTAACATTTTGGAAATACCAGCTGGTTTCTCTTGCTTACCTATTCAAAATGCAAGAACAAAGGTAAATCAATCATGAAATTAAGAGTGGGTGGGTGGGACTTTGAACATGATAAAAAGAAAATCTAGGTATTTTTTTAAACAATCACATACTGCAGAATTAACTCCTTTACACCACTCTGAGATGAAATGTTTTAGAAGAAAGGGGGAAAGAAGAAGAAGAAGAAGAAGAAGAAGAAGAAGAAGAAGAAGAAGAAGAAGATTATATTTATTAGAGGATCTATTAATTCACATGGCAATCTGCTTTCAAGACTCATTGACTAAGCAGATACAATCCTGCACACACCTTCCTTCAAGTAAGTGCTTACTGTTAGGATTACTGGAGGGTATAGAAGAAGTTCCATTTTATGAATTCTCTGTTTAGACATTGTTCAAGTTTAGACCACTTATACTGCCTAATGTATTCTTATGTGTCCTTGGGATTGTCCACATACCTGAAAAGAAGACTTATGGAACACAACTGGAGTAAGGCTATATTTATTAAAACATAGCAGGTTTGAGAAACTGCAAACCAACATTAACCAAATTCAAGGTAATATGAGAAGGTTTTTTTTTCTAATTCTGGTAGGGAAGCATCCCTCCAGACCTCTGGACATGTGTTGCAGCCACAGGCTGTGGAGAAGAATTAACTGTCTCCTTGCTAGGAGAACATTGGGAATGAACCAAACACATGTAGCCAGGCTCTGCTACCTAGCAGTTACCTAAAGTATGCAGTGCAGACCCAAAGGGCATCACCCCCTGCATGTCTCCCCAGGCATAAACCACCCTCCCTCAAATTTTTCTACCTAGCCCCTTCAAAAGGTGACTGACTAGTCAAAGCCCGCATTGCATAGAGAAGGGAAGGGTACTTGAAACCTGCAAAGCTTTCCTGGGCTACATTCATAATAGGTTCACCTAAAATGGAACTCACTGTAGATTGGGCCCAAATTAACTTATTTTAAATTCCCAACCACATTCTAAACCCAGCTACCATGATCCTTATAATCAGTGCTAATTTTCTAGAAAAAGAGGTGTAGGAAATCACCATGAATGCCTCCCTTGTTCTCTTATAATGACAATGGTGCCCACCTGAGAGGTGACATAACTGAGTGGTGGTAAGTTCCAGCTGAAACAAAGCCCTGCCTATAATCTTAGGTAGGGCCATAACTCAATGATAGACCATCTTCTTTCCATGCAGAAGGTCTTAGTTTCAATCTTTGTTGTTGTTGTTGTTTAGTTGTTTAGTCATGTCCGACTCTTCGTGACCCCATGGACCAGAGCATGCCAGGCACTCCTGTCTTCCACTGCCTCCCGCAGTTTGGTCAAACTCATGTTCGTAGCTTCAAGAACACTGTCCAACCATCTTGTCCGCTGTCGTCCCCTTCTCCTTGTGCCCTCCATCTTTCCCAACATCAGGGTCTTTTCCAGGGAGTCTTCTCTTCTCATGAGGTAGCCAAACTATTGGAGCCTCAGCTTCAGGATCTGGTGATGTCCATGTGTAGAGTCGTCTCTTGTGTTGTTGGGAAAGAGTGTTTGTGATGACCTGCTTGTTCTCTTGGCAGAACTCTATTAGCCTTTGCCCTGCTTTGTTTTGAACTCCAAGGCCAAACTTGCCAGTTGTTCCTTTTATCTCTTGACTCCCTACTTTAGCATTCCAATCCCCTATAATGAGAAGAACATCCTTCTTTGATGTCATTTCTAGAAGGTTTTGTAAGTCTTCATAGAATTGGTCAATTTCAGTTTTTTCAGCACCAGTGGTTGGTACATAAACTTGGATTACTGTGATGTTAAAAGGTCTGCCTTGGATTCGTATCAAGATCATTCTATCATTTTTGAGATTGCATCCCAAAATTTCGCCACTCTTTTGTTGACTATGAGGGCCACTCCATTTCTTTTACGGGATTCTTGCCCACAGTAGTAGATATGATGGTCATCCAAACTTAATTCGCCCATTCCCATCCATTTTAGTTCACTGACGCCCAGGATGTCAATATTTATTCTTGCCATCTCATTTTTGACCACATCCAATTTACCAAGGTTCATGGTTCTTACATTCCAGGTTCCTATGCAATATTTTTCTTTACAGCATTGGACTTTCCTTTCGCTTCCAGGCATATCTGCAACTGAGCGACCTTTTGGCTTTGGCCCAGCCACTTCATCAGCTCTGAATCTACTTGTACTTGTCCTCTGCTCTTCCCCAGTAGCATGTTGGACGCCTTCCGACCTGAGGTGCTCATCTTCCAGCAACATAACTTTTATATGCCTGTTGTCTTTGTCCATGGAGTTTTCTTGGCAAGGATACTGGAGTGGCTTGCCAGTTCCTGCTCCAGGTGGATCACGTTTGGTCAAAACTCTCCACTATGACCTGTCCATCTTGGGTGCCCTGCACGGCATAGCTCATAGCTTCTCTGAGTTATTCAAGCCACTTCGCCATGGCAAGGCAGTGATCCATGAAGGGGAGTTTCAATCTTTAGATAGGTCTAGAAAGGAGTCTTGCCTGAAGCCCCAGAAAGTACCAGCCAGTCAGTACTGAGCATGAGGTACATTCCTATATTCCTTTAGTTACCACAGCATACACATAAGTCCCCTTACCAATGCTGCCCCCAAGCTTAACTGGAGGCAGCAATGACAGAAAGGGGCTGCTGCTATAGCTTTCATTCCGTAGCAGCAGCATTCTGAATGTGAAATGAAGTGTCCAGGACTTGCTGCAACCTAATGAAAGACCAGCACAATGGCATCCCTTTTCACCACCAGGAAATGGAAGGAGGCAGTTGTGGCAATTGGGAAGGCTGGTGCTGATGTTGGGTCACAGCTAATTATTAGCTTAGTCTGAACTTTAGAGAGATTCTGGCTTGGTTTACAGAGATTGTGGCTTGGGTTACAATCAGCCCAGCTCTGAGCTGCATCAATTTACACATTGAATCCCCCAATTTTGCACTTTAGCTGCACATTTAAGATATGAAAAGCACATACTGAAAAAGCTGGAGTGCAGGGGATTTGGGAAATCAAAGATACAAGTGTATTAATTCAGAAACCACTTGAAAAGCAGGGAGTCTGCACAATTATCCATTCTTACATTCAGAAAAGCTAAGACAATGGATACCACACCTTTGTTAAGCATGGTTGGAACTTAGCTTATAAAATCAATTGTACACAAAGAGATCAATAAACATTTTACCAGTGTCAACTTCAAGAGAAGGGGTGAAGTAATTTATTATAAGAATCCAACCCTCTGAATAAAAGTTGTTCTGGAAAAAATATATTTTACTCTGCAGTTCTCAGGATATATGAATCAATACTCTAGTAATTGTAATTCAGAGAGAATGAAGACATTTTTTATTAAACTTTCACAGAATGTTAATGCAGTGTTCTAAGTTGTACAGAGGAGAACTCTGCATGCCCCCATTTTGTTAAGACAGAAAACGGCCCACATGACCAATCTACCTGGGCTTTGTTTTAACAAACGAGGCATGATCAGCCCTCTTCTTTCTCACTAAACTACTGTTACAATAGTTCAATGCTATGTACATTGCCTCAAAAATAACTGCAAATTTGGACAGTGGAACTGACTCCTGAGTAGGGATAAGAGAGAAATTCAATTCAGTTTGTATTTGAAGACAAACATGCATAATTCACACTTTCTTAAATGATACACAAACTGAAACACACCCATCCTTCATAATTCACACTTCAAAATTTTGAAAATAATATATTAGTGTAATGTGTGCATTTAAATGCATACAGTGGTACATCTGGTAGCGAACAGGATCCGTTCTGGAGCCCTGTTCGCAACCTGAATGGAATGCAACCCGCGTCTGTGCGTCTGCGCATGCACGGGTCATGATTCGCCGCTTCTGCAAATGCGCGTGATGTCATTTTGTGCATCTGCGCACGCACAAGTGGAGAAACCTGGAAGTAACCCTTTCCGGTACTTCTGGGTCGCCGCGGGATGCAAACTGAAAAGATGTAACCTGAACCGAATGTAACAAGAGGTATGACTGTAATTAGTAAAACAACAACAACAACAACAACAACAACAACAACAACAACAAACAACAACATATAAAATGTATTATATTGTGGGAAAGAGATTCAAAGCACTAATTTGCCCATGTATTATTATTATTATTATTATTATTATTACCATCATCATCACCATAATCATCCCACCCTTTACCCTAAGGTCCCAGGGCAGATCACACCATTAAAACACAACATTAAAAACAATTTAAAGCCACTTCCAATCATAAAAAGTGAGTCCAAAAATATACACCTCAAGAAAGTGTCCTACTGATTATGGGAGAAAACATGTAATCCGAAGCATGTGGTATTAAAGAAGCATAGTAAATTTCTAAATGATAAATGCAGTGGCCACAATCAAACTCAGTTCTTAGTATATCTATTAGCTTCAGATCAACTGGTCCACACATTTTTAATAAGTACTGCAGTTGTAAGGCATGTTCATGCCTCAGTCTCTCTGTAAATAATATAATGTTTGAGTTTCAGACACAGATCTCATTCATGGTCAAACCCTTGTCCTGAAATGAGCCAGGAAATGTGAAACATTTCCCACTCGTTTCCAGCTCCCAAATAGCTATAGAATGCCTCTGCCTCTCACCTAATCTAACCAGTCTCATTTCTCATTATGGTCCCTAACCCATCTCCTGTATTCCTGCCACTTTCTCTCTGTAGTTTTGGTCCCAATGACATTCAACCTTCACAGCACTTGGAAAGCTTATTTTAAAAAGGAAGTCCAGTTCCAGTTCACCCACTCCAAAAAGGAATTAGTTTCAATTGCAGTTCTTCCACTTCCAATAAAGGAACTCATTCCATTCCAGTTCTGTTCACAATTCATTTACATGGTGCTTGGTTTTCAGAATTTCACTCTGCTAAAGTACAAAATATACTTGCATGTCAAGGCCCCGAGCCCTCACCTATTTGTGCAATAATAAAACACACGGACACCAGTATTTTGGGTTAATGGGATAATTAAGGCCACAACTTTATTGGTTGCGGAATGCGAGTTGTATTGGCTTAGACATTGGAATTGAACTGACTATATCTGACTCCTGCCCGCCATGTAGGTAGTCTAGAAAGGGTCAACCACCAGTAGGGGGAGCCCTGTTGATGTACATCAACTGAGAGCTGCCCCAGGGTCCCCGATGCAGTTGTGGCATGGCCCTAGCCCGTACCTGGGCTTCGGGATCCACACTCCTGGATCCCTTTAATGGAATACGGCGGTGACTGCTGTAGCTGAACTCTGATGTAGAAGCCGAACACTCCAAAGAAGTACCAGATCTGTTGAAGGCAAAGGTAAGAAGGGAGGACCCCCCCCCCCCGGCCATGTGGCTGCTTAAATAGGGCAAGCCACACACCACAGGGCAAGATGTGGCTGGGACTCCCCGTGATGTCATCATGCCACTGTACATGGGGAGAGCGCGTGGCTTGCCTGCAACACCACCCCCTGGGGAGGGGTAGTGGCTTTATGAACAAACGCACAAAATATTTTTTTCTTAAAAAAATACATAGTGTGTAACATGAACAACTGTGAACAAATGTTTTATTTATCCCCCCCCTCCCGCCCCGGCAAATTATTATATTTAAGCATCACTTTTCAGATAGGTTAAAGTGGTAAATGCAGTGGCCACAATCAAACATAGAGTTGAATAAAAATGAAAACTAAATTAAATTCCTTTCATGGAAGCACTTCATGAGATATTCATATTTCCCAAAATTCTGCTGCAAAAGAGCTTAATTCAGTCAGTTCATTTAAAAATGATAGCAATTACTTTCAGGTGTAATTCAGTTATCTTTGAATTAATTAAATAAATTAGTTCATTCCAAGCACTGAGTGCTCATAGTTAACCCTGTATATATTTCAGTTTGGAACAAACAATTAATGACCAATAGCAATCAGCATATCAAGGAACCTTAAAACTAACCCCAAATCATTACTTTTTGGGGGCAAGCGTGTTTTCAGTGAAATAAAAGCAGTCTAATTTTAATTGAGCTAACACTACTGAATGACTTGACATTATACAGAACCATTTTATTATTCAGTTCATATAGGTTCCTTTGTCATAAATGAGTGTAAATGCACAAGATCATATTTTTAATATCAATTTGTCATAGGCTTCTTAACCTTCTGCCACACTTACACTGTGCTTGAGAATTAAGCCCATTAGTCTAATAACCATAATTAGTCATGATTAGCCTAATTAGGACATTAGTTAATGATCTCTCATTTCACTGTTCTTGGTCGATCTGCTAAATGAAATATTTATGTCCATAAACATGTTATGCTGCAAGTTCCTTATAACTGCTGCAGTTAGCAGTGAAATGTGGAACAGGGGATATGATTGGTTTATACCATAGACTCTTATCTAGCTACAGATTGTATGGTGATAAACTGACTGAAGTGTCACCCTAAATATTGGTAAATGCACAGTTAAGTCATTGCATGAGTGGAATGACTTCAACCCAAGCAATGGAACTTTTCTTCCTCTTTTCAACCCATCCACACACTTCCCCAATATGCTTCGGGGATCCCCCAACCCTCTGGTTTGGGGACAAGTGGGGGTACACAGGTGAAGGGGGGGAGAAGTTCTGTTGAACAAGCAATTGTGGCACTACAAAGGCCATATAAATGCTTAGTGCATAAGAGGCACAGTTAGTCAGGTTTATTTGTATTATTTATTTATTTGACCAGATTTATATACCACTTCGTCAAAATAACTGAAATGATTACAAAATATTCATAAGAAAATATAGATAATATCAACAGATATTAAAAAGTAAACATAATAATATTATCAAAAGATAAACAGGGTGCCTGAAAAGGAGTTATAGATCATAAGTAATTGAACATTGAATAAATCAATCATCTGCTCTAGATCTTTTTTTAAAATCCTTTTTGTTAATATCGCCCCCCCCCCCCCGGTGCAGTCTGTGATGTGCAGAGCAGGACCAGCCTCTCAGCTGGGAGAAATTACAGCTCTGTGGTGGCTTCAGGGGTGAGCAGACTTCTTATCCTACAAATATTTCCCCAGCCACAAATCAAGCCTGTTCGATGGAGACTTTCCCACTCGCCTTCCCTCATTTTCATAACTCTTGCTGTTCACATCATTGGCCATCACTACATCATTTGTGTATTGCGATTCTTTTGGTGTGCTGCTTTTAACTAGTCCCCAGGAGTACATGGGTATGTTAGTAAAACACTACATCAATCAAAAGAATCAACAATCACATCAAGACCACTTGTTGTTTTCTGTTGATCAATATGATTTTTGCCTTGGTAATTTAGAGGCTGGTGGAAGGTGTAAAAGGGTCAAAGGAGCTGAGACCTGCTGCAAACTGTGCATGGTCCAATTCTAAAACTAATTTTAGAAATTGTCACCAGTAAATTTTAATTAGGGAGGTTTTGAATGCAACATGCAGTGAACTTCCAGCGCAGCAGAGGAACAGAAAAAATAAATCTGGCTTTCCCTGCTAAAAAGTCACGATTGTATAAATTTGTCTAGGGTCCATACAGATGGGATTTTGTCCAAACCTGCATGATAGCAGAGAGATTTTCAGATATTGTAGCTACAAACACAGTCCTTCTTTCTCTTATTGGCAACATGAGAATATTATAAGCAAACAGTTCCAAAACATTTGTTCTGGATACTCTTCAGAAGTTTTATCTCTCCAGCAACAGCATGTGTGTTTATTTTTCTATTTCAACAATTTTACTCATGTTTAATTAATTCTTTTAGGAGTATTTTTAAACACATGAGAAATAGCCTGAAGTCTAGAGATGTCATAGTGTTACATTTAAAGGCATATTTCTATTAGATAGTGTCTTCTTTAGATTTCTTAGAGGCTCTGGATGGGTTACCCTAAATGGAAACATACATGCAAAGACAAACAAAAAACCCAATTAACATTATACAGGAAAATATGAAACTGCATTATCCCTTTGCCAAAGACCTGTGCAACTGAACCACCAATATGTTTGAAATAGCCACACATGCTCCCCAGCACAGGAATGCTCCCATGTATTCTGGATCTCTTTCTCTTACATGTCAGAAGGTCCATTCCCCCTTTGTCATGTTTCTCATGTCTTCTTCTGCCCCAGCTGCAACAAAACGTGTCTCTCCCACAGTGGCGTAGCGTGGGGGGTGCAGGGGGGGCGGCCGCACCGGGCGCAACATCTGGGGGTTAGGGTTAGGGGGCGCAAATTACTTGCTTGCCCCGGGTGCTGACAACCCATGCTACGCCACTGCTCTCCCACATCATTCTCTACAGCCACAGCAGGTTCTGCAGCCTGCCTGCCAACAGCTTGACCTCATCCCCAAAGGCACACTCTTCCATTGTCTCCTGAGACAGATGGATGCCAACAAAAAGATAACAAATATTCTGCTGCTTCCTTCTTCAAACCCCACAAGAGCAGAGCAGAACACTTTCAAAATAATTTCTCTTCCCATCTTACAGTTATATTTCCCTTCCTAGTTGAGGGTGTGCAGATGGGAAGAGAACACAGCATTTCTCTGACTTGGGATGATGGGAGTTGGAATCAAATGGTATCAAAAGGGGGGGGGGGTGTTCCCAGAACTACTTTGGGAAAAATTATTCCCACTGTCAAGATGTAGTTCAGGTGGGGGTCCTCAGACTTTCTATGAGCAGAGGTCTGGAAACTTAACTTGGTGCTATCTGGTTCTTATGGTGTTGTTAACGGCTCAGGGCTAAGATCAGATATACTTGGGAAATGACTGAGGCAGATGGCATGCAGATTTTGAACTGGATCTCTTCCCAGAGGACTTCATTCACTGATGAATTATCACACCAACACACCATTATTACCACAATGGGCTGGTATTGTACATTTCCATGACTTGTGACATTAAAGAAATAAACTGCTTCCTTGTCTTTTCTGAGACAATGACCTTTCCTTTTAAATGAATCAATATGTCAAAAGAAACCCAAAACAAAAATCCACCATTCTGAACAGCATGGATATTTTATAGATCCTGAGGTCAAAAAATCTTTCAGATCAAATAAGTAAGTGCACATTATTCTGAACATCTAAGAAAACTTTTGGACATTATTTTTCCAGTCTGTTTTTATTTATCTTCATTCTAGTCTAATCAAGTTTCTTTTTAAAAAAAGAAAGAAAAGGCAACTAAAAGACCTGGGCTTGGATCCAAAGATAACTTGAAGAAGTTCAACGAAAGAAAGTTTTTCCCAGCACCAGTACATACATCTATACCTCCTGCAAAGTCTTTCTGGAGGGTCAGGGAACCACCTGAGCAATGTGGGATGGGTGAAGGTTCTTATATTAGGACCCAAACCCTAATCATGGATAAATTGTCTGAAATGATTGCAATGGAATTGATTTCCATAGCATCATAGACTGGATAGTAAGATTGCAGCTCTCCCCCCACTGATTCTATCCAGCCTGGTTGCTTCCTCTCACTGGTGCTTGGCCTACTATTTTATTTATTTATCCCACTTTTCAGACAAATGTTGTCTCCCAAAGTAGCTCATGTCAATTACAAAAACCTTGAAAGACAGACTCTGATCTCCTGAGTACCAACTAAAAGCTCAAGGCACATAAGGGAAGGGAGTGGCAGGAAAACATAGATGAAGGTGATATTTTTGACAAAACGAGAGCAAATTGGCGAGTTGTGTGCAAGCAATTATATCCAGTTGAAGGTCAGGCTCATCTCCCCTTACAGCCAGGTGATCTTGCTTGGATAGAGGCTCTCCAACTACCCCAGCAGCTCTTGTTCCTTCGAATCAGGGGTGGGAGACCTTTTCTACCCAAGGGCAACCTTTCTTCCTAGGCAGCCTTCCAGATACCACATGTCAGTGATGGATAGAGCAACAGATGCAACTCCTCATTTTTGTTCTAGCCATTGTTCAATAGCCCACCTTACAAACACATATATTTAGAAGTTTCTATACCCCTGCAACAGGCTGAGCTCCCGTTGCTCGGTCCCTGCTCCTGCCAACCTAGCAGTTCGAAAGCACGTTAAAGTGCAAGTAGATAAATAGGTACCACTCCGGTGGGAAGGTAAACAGCGTTTCCGTGCACTGCTCTGGTTTGCCAGAAGCAGCTTAGTCATGCTGGCCACATGACCCGGAAGCTGTACGCCAGCTCCCTTGGCCAATAAAGTGAGATGTGTGCCGCAACCCCAGAGTCGGTCACAACTGGACCTAATGGTCAGGGGTCCTTTTACCTTTACCTTTATACACCTTGCATCTCTCCATCTTCATTCCAGGCAGGCAAGAGGTATTATCAGAATTCAAGGACACTTTCAAGCCAGGCAAAACCACTTAAGGAGGGTGGAGAGTTTAATGTACAAGGCTTATTGACTCGGGAAGTGACATGCCCCAAGATAAAGATACCTAGAGGGTTGCATTTGGGCCTTGAGGATTGAAGTTCCCCACCTCTGCTCTGAGTGGTGGTACTTTTCCTGATTTCTGCAGTCCAAGGACAACCAGTAGTAGGAGCCTAGCTTTCTGACTGAGAGGAAGCCAGCTCCCTGTGCTGTTCCTATTCCAGGCAATGGATGGGGCCACCAGTTTTCCCCTTGCCATTTATGGAATGCTGTCTCTGGCGAGGTGTGAGTGTCTCCTTCATTATTAACTTTCAGGAGGAATGTGGAAGCATTCCTATTTACCCAGGCATTTGACGGCTGAGACAAATACTGTTCCTAGCAAAATTCTTGGCTTAGGGAAAGTATTTGTTTTTAGCTTTTTAGAGAGGTTTTAATGATATTGTTATTGATAAGTTTGCTGGCCTGGCCTCCTTTGAGAGGAAGACCAGGATATAAACTGTATAAGTAACAACAACATCCTTCTTCCATCATGCCTGACCATAACTCATTCTGTCAAGCAGATGGAAGACCACCAGTGTCCCCTCCCAGACCAAGATGTAGTGCTGGGTTACACTTTGGAAACTGCATTATTGGAGAGCTGGAGTGGATGCAATAGACAGACGGCCAAAGCTTCCTCATATCTGCTCTATGCCGACAGGGCTGGTACCCCACTGCCCTCAGAGCCCTAATGCACTGCATGTTTCCTCACCCCACTCAGTGCTGAACTGACAGCATCTGTGGTGCACGGCTAGCTCCTGTTCCACTTGTCAATGGCAGAAAATACTATCTTGTGCTGCTACGGGAAATGTAACACCCAGTGTCTATGTTTTGCTTTTTCGGCACAGCAAAACATGCTGTGTAGCAGCTTGCCAAAAAATCTGCAATCCTAGGCAAACATGCTGGAAAGTAAATTCTTTTGAAATCAAAGGCACTTGTTTCCCAGTAAACATGCAACAGTCTGAGATGCCACTGTCTTTTTATATCCAGTTTCCAAGTAATGGAGTAGGGGCTACATGAATTATTTGTGTCTTCCGTTCTCTGCAGAGAAATTAATACCACCAGCACCCCCACTAAGTGGGACTGAGCAGTAATTGTCAGTTTAATTGTAAGATTTTATAAACAATTCTGATGATAATGCAGACTACAGTAATATATTGACCCAATCATTATTAATTCATTTGGTATTTATGGTAATAATAGCAATTATGATGAACTCATTTAGCACTAATAGGGGAGCTTCAGGAATTCAGCATTAATTTGTAACACTGAATTAAAATGTATCCTCATGGTGATAGCATAGATTTTTTTGATATTTTTGTGTGCGTTTTCTGCAAATGGTTTCTACCTTCTTTTGTAAAGCCACCTCCCCTGCCCTCTAAAAAAATTATATAACTTTTTCTTCTTTTTTCATTTGGTAGAAACAAATCCACAGTTCATGTATTTTCACAGAGATGAAAACTGACAAGGCCAAAGTCTGTGAGCTGAGGCTCATGTCACACAGAATAAATATCAAGCCATGGGGATAGTGGGGAGTCTGCTTTCCTTAGTCTTTTTTTATCTAAACAATTTTATTTGCAACTTTAATGCTACTGACAGCTGCCAGATTAATGCTGCCACAAATTAAAATTCCCTGTTTATCTAGGAACAACACAAAGTTGTAATGTAAGTCTCTCTCCCCCCCTGCTCCATTCTGTATCTGAACATTGCTTGTGTTTGTCATGGAGCAGCAGCTTTTTGAAGAACAACTTGATTGCTGCGGCAAACTTGTCTCTGCTCTGATTTCAGAACCATATATACCAATATGGGGTACTGGGACTTGAGCAATTAATCTGCCTAACTGGGCATTTTGCACTTTCACTTTGCCTCATGGAAAATGTGCCCAGCATAAGCCCATGAAGGGGGAGTTGTGTACATTTTCCAGTCAATAGACATAATCTCCAATGGGCCTTGAGAGATATAAACATCTCAGTGGCGGCTGCATGACAAGGTATGACTTGCTTTAAGATAACTGCTGGATATCTTGAAAGACCTCAGAACTTGCAGGTCTGAATTATTTAATGCTATGTATCCTGCACATCTCCTCTTGGTCAGCAAAGTGGCTTCCATTTCCTTTCTGTACAATTGTACTATACAGTAAGTGCACAGAATATGTTAAGTTCACCCACTGCTAATATTGTATGTGAGAGTGTTGTAAGTGAGCTCCGTTTAAGTCAGGGATAATCAACATGGCACCCTCAAAATGCTGTGGCATAAAATTCTTATCATACCCAACCAGCATGGCCTAATAGCCAGGTATGATGCAAGTTGTGGTCAAAAATAACTGGAGGTTTCCACATTGCCTACCCCTGCTGTTATGTGAATAGAACTTCAGTACATCCCTCCATTTTCCTTAAGTGAGCCTCATCTCTCCCTCCCATAAATTCCCACAAAATCTGATTGTGGTTGTTTTCAAATGTTCATTGCAGAAACATGCATGGTCTCACCACCTGAAACGTTAATTTATTTTAAATGGAAGGAAGTCTAAATGATTCAGGGTATTCAATCACACCAGTTAAACTGATGAGATTAAAAGAATGGTTGTCAATTGTTTATACTTCCTTCTCCCTGTCCTTACATAACACCGGTCTTGAAAGATCTACATTGGCTCCCAGTACGTTTCCGAGCACAATTCAAAGTGTTGGTGCTGACCTTTAAAGCCCTTAACGGCCTCGGTCCAGTATACCTGAAAGAGCATCTCCACCCCTATCGTTCTGCCCAGACACTGAGGTCCAGTACCGAGGGCCTTCTGGCGGTTCCCTCGCTGCGAGAAGCCAAGTTACAGGGAACCAGGCAGAGGGCCTTCTCGGTAGTGGCACCCACCCTGAGGAATGCCCTCCCATCAGATGTCAAAAAGAAGAACAACTACCAGACTTTTATTAGACATCTGAAGGCAGCTCTGTTTAGGGAAGCTTTTAATGTTTAACAGATCACTGTATTTTAATATTTTGTTGGAAGCCACCCAGAGTAGCTGGGGTAACCCAGCCAGATGGGCGTGGGATAAATAATAAATTATTATAATTGTTGTTGTTGTTTTATTTAGGAGGAATTCATATACCTATGTTTTGACTACACAAAATTTACACCCAGTGAGCTTCATGGTCAAGTGGAGACTAGAACTCTGGTGTCCCAAGTCCTAGGCTGACACTCTAACCACTACACCACAGTGACTCCAAACATTTCAAATTAAGCAAATAAATACCTTGCAGTTCAGTTCTATGCATGTTTATTTGTTAAGAAACTGCATTGTGTGTTCACTATGAGGTAGGGATGTTTAGCACTGAAACTGTTGTCTTGACCAATACCCAGGTGCAGGTTTGAAGAAGCAACATTCTGTAGAAAGAGCCATAATTGCCAAAGTTTTGCTTGTGCCCAGTGTACTTTCCCTAACCAAGCTTTCTTTTGCTCCTATTTGAACATAATCTCAGATGCTAAAAGATGAAATTATTGACCATTTCAAAAGACTGTGTTTATGTCTCTATGGAGGCCAGGATACTTTTCCTTCTTACCAACTTCAAAATTGGTTTCTTCCAACTGTTTAATTTGTACTAATTTCACCCCAAAACTGTTTTAATTTTTCTTTTCCAATGTTTTTGTTTTCAAAGAGATAAATGTTTGGTTTCTGTATCCATTTATCTACAGCACTTTGTAATTTCTTTTTTTGTTTGTTTTCCTCTTAAAATCATCTGCACGGTGTGTCTTGAAACAGCCCATCCAACAAGCTTTGAAAGTATACTCAAATTAGCATTTGTATTTGCCACTTCACTGTGTTGGTAATAATAAGCAGAATTGAAATGATAAATAAGAGGAAATGCATCTTTTATGGTTGGGTTGGTCCATCAATAAAGAACAAAAACACTCTTCTCTCATTTTATTTTTTTAAAGAAATAGGCTTCAAAATGCATCTGTCTTACAATAGACATCATACTTCACCAGCCATGTACAAATTTATTTTCACTGCCATGATTTAGCATGCTGAAATATGGTTATGAGAGTCACAAGTTACTTATTGTTCAGTCTGAAGGAGGTTATCAGTACTGTTCCCAATAGGCTGCATCGAGAACCAATTTAAATGGCAGCATACAAAGAAAACTTTTTCGTCATTTGTCTAGCAAATGCTGTTAAATATCGCCTGCATAAATTAGAGTGGGAAATGTTATTCAAGAAAAAAAAAGTGTATTGTGAAAAGGTCCCCTTCCCCCCTTCCTTGAATTAGGGCAACTAGAAAACGTTTAAGACCAAATTCTTTTTTTCAAATTCAGTGCAGCATGCAGGCACCAATGGATGTCAGGGTTCTATTGTGATATATAGGCTGCATAGTAAAGCAAAAAGCTCTACATGGTAAAAGATAGTTTCAACTTGCCAGAAATGTATAAATGATCCCATAAAGTCACTTAAGCTACCATGACAATTACCGTAGTTTGCTCAGCAAGCAGTAATGAGATATCAAACTGTGCGGAAATGGGGCAGAATTATTAAGCTCTGTTTCCCTACACTTGGGAAGGCCCTAACTATTTTTTTTAAAAAAGTGTGCAAGGTTGTCCCTGTTGCCCTGGGTTCCTAGACAGAATTTCAAATGTTGCAGCATCAGGACATCACTGCCCACTGCTTCAATGGGGCCAGGCAATACATCACATTAAAGGTAAAGGTACCCCTGACAGACTCTGGGATTGCGGCGCTCATCTCACTTTATTGGCTGAGGGAGCTGGCGTACAGCTTCTGGGTTATGTGGCCAGCATGACTAAGACGCTTCTGGTGAACCAGAGCAGCACACGGAAACACCGTTTACCTTCCCACCGGAGCGGTACCTATTTATCTACTTGCACTTTGACGTGCTTTCAAACTGCTAGGTTGGCAGGAGCTGGGACCGAGCAACGGGAGCTCACCCTGTTGTGGGGATTCAAACCGCTGACCTTCTGATCGACAAGTCCTAGGCTCTGTGGTTTAACCCACAGCGCCACCCGCGTCCCTCTATACATCACATTAGAAGTGGAAATAAGCAGTATCATAGTTGCCCACTGCTGCGCTGGGGCTAGGCTTGGCCCATCCAGCAAAACCACCCCCTTATAGCCTGTACAGTTCAGAACTGGCAATAAACTGATACTTTATGATTGTGCACAACTCCGAGCCCAGCCCACCCCTATTTTCATCAGTGCTGTGATGAAATGTGCCCTCCAGTTTCTCAGACGGCTTCTTCTTCTAATAAAGAGGCTTCTGTTTTTCTGCTTTTCTGACCAGGTCCAATCCTGGTGGTTTTAGACGCCTGAAAAAACAGACTAAGACCTTTCTAAAAGCAAGCAGATTAGAGCTGCATGTCTCTGCACCCCCCCCCCTTTTTGGGCAAAAGGTAGTACAGTGGTACCTCGGGTTAAGCACTTAATTCGTTCCGGAGGTCCATACTTAACCTGAAACTGTTCTTAACTTGAAGCACCACTTTAGCTAATGGGGCCTCCCACTGCTGCCGCACCGTCGGAGCACGATTTCTGTTCTCATCCTGAAGCAAAGTTCTTAACCTGAAGTACTATTTCTGGGTTAGCGGAGTCTGTAACCTGAAGCGTATGTAACCCGAGGTACCACTGTACTGAGTCACCCACCCCTTGTTAATATTACACACACTCTTGTACATACAGAGGGCTTTTCTGTGTGATCCATGCCTTTTCAAGGAGTTTTGATTGTGTGCGGTAAGCCCTATTCACATACAGTTCTCTATGTAAGGGCTGTTTTCAGAGCTTATTATTAATACATGGAAGACCAACACACATGATCCTGCTTTCTAGCACCTCTTTCTCTCACATGCACACACATTAATATAACACCTGAAAGGGGCTTTGGTCCATCCCTGTTTAAAACAACAAAGCTCAAAAGTTTCTAGAATACCCATGTATGTCACTGTTTTTTTTATGACAGAATGACAAATATTTAATGGGGGGGGGGAGGAAAAGACTGATTGCTCTCATTTCACCAGTGAGACTCACAAGCCACTTTAAAGTCTAAGGCAACATTTTTCAGCCCTGTGTCACATCTCCCTGATAATGTAAGGCAGTTGCCTTTTTGTCAAGTGAAATTTGAAGCATGCGTAGAGATGAGACTTTCCCCACTGCTCTGGGGACATTATTTCAAAGCCTCATAAATCTTCTAGTCAGGAGGTTGCTTCTGCTATTCAGCTTGAGCTTTTCTTTTTGACTTTCATCCTATTATCCTAAGTTTTATGTCTTTGTTCCATCCAGCATAATTCCTCTACCTCTCTGGCATTTAAACCTTTTAAGTACTTGAAGACCGCTATCAATTCCCTCTGTAGTCATCTTCCTGGCTAATATGCTTATTAAGGGTTATTTCTCCCTACATATTTATCATGTGTTTCTCAAGATGTCTCCTAATATTATTTTCTGCTCATGTGACTCGTCCTTGGCTTAGAATTATCTCCAAATGTCAGTAACGTGCCTTTTCACCTCAGTGTTGAATAAATGCTTGGCTGGATGAGAGCCTATTGTAGTTTGCTCCAATGCTCCTCTGAACAATTTGATCCACGTTGCTTTGTGTTATTTCTTTCTTTGTCATTTGCTAGGCTCCTAGCTAGAAACATCCAAGAATGCCAGCATGATTTTGCATATGGGGGATAAGGCACCTTTGCTTTCTTTGTGAACATTGGGGTGCTCTTGAACACAATCTTGGTTCTCTTAGGGGCTCTCCAGACTGGCGTTTTATTGCAAGTGTATTCTGCAGCATGTTCTTGACACAACAACAGTGCATAAGTGGTTGATTTATTAGTTGATCTGTGGTGTCTTCCCAGTGCAACTACATTGTTGTCATTTCTGGAGAGGCAACATCACAACAAAAGTGGGGCAAAAAACCAAGAACCTCAGAGTATTTATTATATGAAGAGCTGTAGGGTTATAGCAGAGACTTACCGGATATACACTAAATGGAAACTAAGCAGCATGATTGTCCCCAAACTTCTGCAGGTGCAAATAGTACTGAAAGTGGGATCACACTGATGGCATGATTAGCACATGAAGGCACAATAAATGGGACATCTTGAGGGGACCTTGGACCACACTTAAGCATTTTAGTGCCCTAAAAGCTTCATTTTCTTCTCTCCACTCTGCAGCCTTGGATCAGACTGGGGCATTTTAGTGCCCTAAAGTCTCTGCTTCCCGTTTGTCAGTCCTCAGAGCACAGCTGTGCCCTCCAATCTAATTCTTCTCTTATCACTTCTGGTCCAGGGGTCTCTTACCTGTCTCCTCTCCTGCCATTGCTGTGATCCCTTGTCTGTTGTCATACTTCCTTCACCTCATGGTTTACCTAAGCAGGAAAATACAAGATGTAGCTGAAAAGTGAAAATCCTTCTTATCTAGCAAATAATTCAGCCTCCAAGAAAGTGTTGACCTGCATGGTTGCCTTATAAATAAGCTGGCTCCGCTTACATGTCAAGTACAAGGTCAAATATATACAATATGATAACCACATGCCTAAGTCCTCTTGAATAGGAATGGGGAAAATATCTGATTCAGTGCACATTTAAAGGCAAATCTATCAGATTTGCACTCCAAAACAATATGTGAACCAAAACAGCTATCCTTCAAAATTTGCATTTATCCAAATTTTGCAATGCAGTTCTCCAACTAAGCAATGTTTACAAAAATTCGTATGTTAGAGAACAGTGTGCATAAAATGGATATTTTAGTAAAATCATGATACAAAATGCATTTTATTGTGAAAGATGGCTTGCAAAAAATGTGTATGTCATTTTAAACTGAGTAAAAAAATGTGTTGTTCCGGAGAAATTAACACTGAAATGCTGGGAGATTTTCATGACTGTTTTTAAATCATCATCATCATCATCACAAATTGCTGCAAAATGGGAAGAATTGAATTTAATAAATAGTAGTGATAATGGTACTTTGCAGAATGGTACTTACTAGTACCTGTAGATACATATATCACTTTATTTGTATGCCATCTTCCCATAGTTAAAACTCAAGGCAGATTACAACATGAAAAAATACACAATTCAAAACACAAGAAAAGTAGTCATATAGCATCCCTGTACTCACTCCAAAGACTGGCCATACTCCATTCCAGCATTCCACAATATACAAGGAACAGAGGGTGAAATCAGCAGACCCAGAACACATTCTAACCTGCATAGGCCTGTGTGGATCCTGGCTATTCCCGATACATGTAAAAAATACCACTTGTTATCTATATATCTGGAAACATTTCACCTAAAATGGCATCATCATAGTTAGATAATGTAGAAAAAGATGCTTATTAACAACTTTTTATTTGTCCCAACATGCAGGTGCTACCAACCTACTGTACACTACAGCTGCTAACTGCACTTGCTTGTTGCCAAGGGAGAATTTGAATCTGCTGAAATGGTATCATACAATAGCAATGGTCAATGAAAACCACAGAATAGCTCCCGAGTCAGTGTTATGTAGGCTGTGGTTGGCTTCTGGTATGAACTTTGTGTTTGAGGTTCAGCAGTTACAATGGTACAAAAGACTGTAAGTTATCCAGTATTATGTATTAGATTGTTGCACACTCTTCTTATGCTTCATTCATTTCATCTATCGTTGTAAGCCCACATCAAGAGGGAATCATGTGTTGTCTTTGAAATTTATGGTTTAGTTTTTAGAGGTATCTTTTCCATCCATGCTAATTTTGGAAATCTTTTAGTACACCAGATGGGTAGTTAGCTAATCAGAAAACGGTGGAACAATAAGAAGTATTGTGGTATGCAGAGTGGGTATGTAGAAGAAGAAGAGTTTGGATTTGATATCCCGCTTTATCACTACCCGAAGGAGTCTCAAAGCAGCTACCATTCTCCTTTCCCTTCCTCCCCCACAACAAACACTCTGTGAGGTGAGTGAGGCTGAGAGACTTCATAGAGTGTGACTAGCCCAAGGTCACCCAGCAGCTGCATGTGGAGGAGCGGGGAATCGAACCCGGTTCACCAGATTACGAGTTTACTGCTCTTAACCACTATACCACACTATACCACACTGGCTCTAATATGTACATGGATGAGTAGCATACTGCATGTGCATTTAAGTGCATCTCTTGGTATTCTCTCCGCATTAGTTATGTTAAAGTATTTCTAAATGTACACATACATTGTACACATACTCAACATTCAGGAAGTAATAAACCAAAGCCAATGTTATCTCTGCAAGTGCAAATTATTTTTTATTGCTTCCTTGACTGGCATTTAGATCTCTTTATGTTTGTAAAGATAAGGCATTTCCATTTTACATCATGAGTTTTTCACTGATTTTTCAGCTTTCATTTAATTTGAAACTTCCCCATTTACGTCACTTCAAAGGATACTGGTGCATTCAATATCTGGTAGATTAAAGTCCTTTGGCAGGGTGCCTTTTCCCCTTTGTATTGTAATCTCAGATCTCAGGACCGGTGGACAATTTTACTGGACCAGTAATCCAGAACAATCACTGAGCTTTGAGCTTCTGTTCTGAAAAATACTTTCTTGCAATGAGAAATCCAACACACTTGAGACCAAAGCAGCTGTGCCTGAGAAACAAATGTGTGAGATATGTGAGCTGGTAGGAAAATCCTAAAGGAATGACTTGGGTAAAAGAAAAAAAGAAAAAAAGAGAGATGATGGCCATTTGAAATAACAACAATAATTTGAAAATATTCGTTAAATTTAATTTTGCTTCTTATAATGTGTTTAAACTGCCGCTGCTGCATTAAATTCAGTTCTGCTTAATAGCATTAGAAAACTACTTAATTCCAATTTCAAAATGAGGGATTTTACAGTCTAGTGGTTTTTAATAATGCTTCAACACCACGAGTCTACAGTAGCCTCTCCTTGATTGCATACAAGAACAGCAATTTCCCCATGTTTTATTGATTTTACTTTTCTTGGACAATGGACATAACAAAATACTCATATTAGAACACTTTTTAACACATGGATTATTGCAAGCGGAAATGCAGAAGTTGTATCCTGCTACATACCACCCATTTTGCCTGTAACCCCTGAATTTTGCTAGCCCACCATTATATCCACTCTTCTCAAGCAGAAGCTGAGGTACAGAGAGTTTATTTTCATGCTGGAGATAATGGGATATACAGTTGTACCTTAAAGTTGAACGAAATCCATTCTGGAAGTCTGTTTGACTTCCAAAATGTTCGGAAACCAAAGTGCGGCTTCTGATTGGCTGCAGGAAGCTCCTACAGCCAATCAGAAGCCCCATCGGATGTTTGGCTTCCAACAATAGTTCACAAACCGGAACAGTTACTTCCGAGTTTGTGGTGTTTGGGAGCCAAAACGTTCGAGAACTAAGCTGTTCAAAAACCAAGGTACCACTGTAGTCTCCAAGTCCCCAGCACGAAATAGATGACTCTCTGCATCCATGAAGTATTACTTTCACCACCTACTACTCTGTGAGTAGTACCTCAAGCACAGGGGTCAGATGCAGTCCTTCAGACTTCTCTCTCTGGAGATTCAAGTACATCCGTAAAGTTAAAGCTCTTTATATGTGTTATAACACTGTGACCCCAGATGGCACTGTGGATTCCTGTTTTTCGCCAGTGATTTCCCAGTATGAAGTTTACAATGTGTTTAACTGAATTGCTTCTTTGATGTGTCTAGATCCAGCCTGGATCTCAGGACTCTCCCTGGGCTATGCTTTCCATTCACTTTAAAATCCTCCAGGCTTTTTTGCCTGGCTGTCGTGTGTCCTTGAACTGTAATAGTGCCCCTTGCTTGTCTAAATGAAGAGATGTAAGTGTGGAAACCTCTGACTTTCACATGGCTAGACTGTTGTCCACTGTACAAAGATAAGAGTGACATCAATTGTTCCACCCACCACTGGGATATGTAGCCTTCAGGTTGAAAATGGTTTCCTCACCCTGTCTTTCTCACCATCCGCTGCTCCATTCTCTGACCACAAACAAAATGATAATGTGCAAATTACTCCGCTCTCCCCTGCCACATTATAATGGTAGGTTGGTAGGTAGGTAGATATCATTTTTAACAGTCTGCTGTGCAAAGGAGGGGCTCGGTCCCAAATGATGATGGTAGCAATAACTATTCACAGGGCCATTGACCATAAATGGCAATTGTGAGGGGTCAAAGGCTTGCCAATACTGCACTGCAATGGAGGCTAGTCTATTAATGTGCGTGGGGCACTGCCCCAACAATCACAGTCTCTCCCCAGCTAGTTACCACCTACTTGCCCTGCCTTTCATTGGCTCCACCTACTGTTGGTCTCCTAGCCTACCAGCCTTAGTGGGCACCAGCCACTATTTCTGTGGTGCCATTACTATTGTTGAAGTGAGAACTTGGAACCTATGGTGTTGTTATCTTTGGGAAAGCACCCAACTTCTTTTAAACTAAAGGTGAATAGGTAGTTAGGGCACTGTATTTTGAATCCTTCATATAGGTCTATGAAAGCCTTTAAAATGAAGATATCTTCTCCAAACATATATATCTTAATGGAATAAATTACTCGATCTGGTACAAATCTTCTTTTTCACAGAGATTAAACTACTGGGTAATTCATAGAATACCAGGTTATCATTAAAAACATTCTCATGTATATTTTGTAGTGGGAAGCTTCATCTTGGTTCCTCCCCTCAATTTATTTCCACCAATGTTCATAAAAATATCTGAAGAAGTGGAGCACTTAGTCAGCCTTTAAATATAATTTCAAATATGCCACTGAGTGCAAATTTCATGTTGGTTTGATACAATGAACATAAGGATAATAACTACTTCTGCACATGCCTCAACAAATGCATGAACTCATGAATGCCTCCAAATGATTAGAAATAAATTGACACCCTTTGGAGAATGGAGTGGGCTTCAGTGGAAAGTTCCTGCCTAACAATTGAGTTGAGGAACCATTAAACTTCTATTTCCCAGAACGTTTTCAAGATTCTTCTGCAGCTTTGTTATGGAAACATTCCCATCTTTGTAGATTAATCTTTTAAAATGCAGAATTTTTGTATAATAGATTTCTCATTCATTATGTTTATAACTGTAAGAGTAAAATTGCTTAAATGCTGTAATTGATATGTTGGTTTTCATTTACTTTGAAACATTTCAATATAAAAATACCGAACAGGTTTGGCTGGGCTTTTCTCTCCATGTAGTAAAATTTGTATGAATATATATCTTTTAATTAAAATAGATGAATGTTCAATATTTCCATTCCATTATCTTTCTTTGCAAAATTGCATGAATATGAAAACGCCTTTGTTTGATTTTTGTCCTACAAGACTTAATGGGAAAAGTGAATGTCTGCACACCTTTTTATATAACGAGCAAAATCCCTGTCATGCTGATGGGTGGCATGTGCATAAAGGGAGGTTTTGTGCACAAAGACTCATTGCATCACTCTAGTGATGGCCCATCTGAATTGTGTTGTAAGTCTGCGCTTCTCATAAAGGAGGAAAACTGTTGAAGAGAGCATACATCCCTGTCAGATGGATAGACAGCAGGCAATGACATTCAGCAACACAAACAAAATATTATCATAGAAACAAAGGTCGGATCATTGGTCCATCTACCTCAATATTGGCAACACTGATTAGCAGGTGGCTCTCCAGAATTTCTGGGTGAGAGTTTCTGCTAGCCCTACTGGGAAATGCCAGATTGAACCTGCAGCCCTTCCTCTATTGGAAGCAAGACAGTTGACACAAGGAGAAGGCAGTTGTCACAGGGCAAGACAGACTCATGATCCTAGAGAAAGACAGGAGCTGACTCCAAATAGGAAACCTCAATGAACAGGATAGGAGTAGATGCCAAAGGAGAAAGGAATCAAGGCTAAATTAAACACTAACATTTAAGGTGACTCACACTGACTTCAGACATTGGTCCATGTTGCCATGTGTTGGTTCCTCTAGCAGTAGCCCTTTATGGACAGACTGTGATCTTTTCCAGCTCTTCCATGTGAAGTCTTTTTTAACTGATGATGCAGAGGACCAAACCTGGGGCCTGCTGCTTTTTAAAAACATGTGTCCTACCACTTAAGCTACAGACTTACTGCAGAAATGGCAAAGGGACAGGTCCATGGGGGTGGGCCTGACATGAAAGCATGCATAATCGGACCAGGATGAAACTGGGCTGCTGGGTGGTAGTGTGCAAAGCCATATGCCAACCTGGAGAACTATCCCTTTACTACTTACTATCTAGCAGGGGTGAAGAATGTGTAGCCTTCTGGACTACAACTTCCATCATTACTTTCTGGGGCTGATGAGAGTTGGAGGCCAACAGCAAATGGTGGACCAGTTCCATAGCCCCTGTTCCATAGCCCTACCTGGCTCATCATCAGGGACTGTTATGAACCACCTAGGAAGTTCCTGGTTTGAAAACTACCCGGTCCTGACAGTTACATCTTGCTGGGTGAACTTTTAACCCTATGACATTTATCCCAATTACAGTCTCAAATTTTTATTTTTTACACATCTAGTCAAAAATATTATCCAGCATGTAAACAAAGCACTTTAGAAATATATTTATGTGTGATATTTATTTTGCCTTGCACTAAGGACAGTTGGCCCTTCAGTGATAATGATACATTGTTGGTATCCATCTGTCTTGATAGACAATGGAAGAGTGATGCCCTGACACAAGATGTTGGTCTTTGCCAGGTTGCTGGTGAGGCCAAATGCCACACAAGCTTGGGCAAAATGTTGATGAGTCCCTGTAGAGCTTCCTCAAAGTGTGCTGTCAAGGCTGCATCATCTGCAAACAACATCTCATGGATAGGAACCTGCCACACTTTTGTCTTCGTGTGGAGATATGCCAGGTTGAGCAGACCCCCACCGCTCCTTGAATGGAAGTATACAACTTCTTCAGTCAAACTGAAGGCATCTGAGAGCAACAGGGAGAAGAATATGCCAAAGAGAGTTGGAGCAAAAACACAGCCCTGTTTCAATTTCCCCTTAACGACTCAGAGTCGTTAGGGTCTCTGAGTCTGACCAGGCCATGCCTTGTGCATCCCTTTCTCACTCAATAAACATGCTTCTTTGGATTTTTGAATTAGAATAACCCCTGAATTTCCACAGGCAAACTATTTGGAGATTCAGCTTTCATAATTCTACTAATTTAGTTATGCATATATTACTTAAGCAACATGTGCATTGGCCATTGTGAAAACTGGATGCTGAAGTAGATGGGTCACTGGCCTGAGCTAGCAGTTTCTTCTTATGTTCTAATTGTTTTTCTTTTCTTTTCTTTTCTTTTCTAACCACTTCATATTTCAGCATAATTCTCTAAGCAATATATCCTAACAACAACAACAAAATCAATATAAGAAATGCAGTGCAAATCCCACATTCAAAGCCAAGCAATACTAATATTAAATTCTACATTTTAAGTCCTATAATTAAACAACAATTCATATATATAAACAATTCGTATAAGGAGCAACAATTCATATATATAAACAATTCGTATAAGGAAAGCGAGTAAGAACCCTGTGAGCAAATTGCATACAAAACATCAAAATAGATTGAGATCTAACATCAGAAAAATACAAGTTGATAATGGTATTATCATGAAGATTCCATACAGAAAAAGAAGCACATATAACACAAGAATCATCAAAATTAATCACACACACATTCATGGCACACAAAACTACCCCCTAATATACAATCATTCAATGACCACACTCTCTGTGCAACTACCATATTGCCCCATACACTCACTCAGTACAACACGGTAATGTTCACCTCTCCAAAAAAATATACAATAGCAGCGGGGGGGGGGGGAGAAAACAGCTGTGGCAACACCCTTTCCCCAATATTCACCTAGGGTGATTTAGTCCTCCTCTACCTTCCTCTACCATCTTACATCTCTTGCCAGTTCATATGCAAATGGATGAGCTTGCCTCAAACAAACAATAGGGGTGATCATATCTCTGTGCAATTTTTTTAATTTTAAAAAATCAGATAAATTTATGAACATGAAGCCTTGTTGTAAAGGTAACAGCAGTGCCTGAAACAGATCAAAGATTTCTCTTTTCCAATGCGACTGTGTGAAGTAACCCTCTAAAACTGAGAAAGTGAGAAATGGTCATGGTAGCAGAACTCAAGCTATGCTGATGAAAGAAGCAGTTTTTATTGAGATCAAGAGTCATTGTAAGAGGATCATTGTTAGTCTTGAAAGAAGGAGCCATAAAGGTGCAGAAGTGCCTCTTCAGCAATTATTGGGCTTCAGTCGGCACACCTGGAGTAAAAAAAGAAGAAGCTAGCAACCCAAATATACCTTTTTGACTTTATCCATATTTATTAGGGTAATTGGCAGATTCAGTTTAAATTTGTCAAAAAGATACAGAACAGCTCAAGAAGTATTTATGAAGAGACGGAGACAATGTAAGTTGTACAGAATAAACTTCCAAGGATGTATTCTTTTTTGTCAGTTCCTATGGAAATAGGTCAGCATCCCTCAAATAATGAGACAGGTGATGATACTCCTCTTTTCTTTACGTTAAAAAAACACCAATTCATTCATTTAGTTAGTATGATACTTATCTCCTGCCTTTCAGGGTACAAATGCTTCCAAGGCAGCTTACAAGTAGAATCAAGAAACAGTGGTAAAAGAAGACATTATCAAAATGGAACAATTCATAAGAATTCTCTCCATGTATCTGTTGATGTTAGTTGACCCTGTGGGGGAACTGCAGTACAGCTGCAATGGACTCAGACATATTCTCCTTCAACGCCCCCTTCATTTTCTTCTTCCTTCCCACAGAGCGACTGGTGTCAGTTTGCTCAGAGGAATTTGTAGAAAAGACCATCCAGCTGAAGCAGCCTGCAGTCTTCTCTATTTGCTTCCTTTGGCCTCCTTTCCTTCTCACAGATCAGGGTTCTTGTCAGGAGGACCACTGGAGAAGAGCTGTAGCTCAACGGTGGAGTATTATTATTATTATTATTATTATTATTATTATTATTATTATGCCTTACTGGCCCATTTTAAGTCTTTTCTGGATATATAGTACTGCTTTTTTCTTTTTTACATTTATACTTCTATTGTTTTTATTGTATAGATTGGTCTGATTTGCTTCAACAAAAAATTATACAGTTGTACCTTGGTTGTCGAAAGTCTTGGTACTTGGTTGTTTTGGCTCCCAAACGCCACAGACTCGGAAATGAGTGTTGTGGTTTGTGAACATTCTTTGGAATCTGAACGTCCAACAGGACTTCCGCGGCTTCCAATTGGCTGTAGGAGCTTCCTGCAGCCAATCAGAAGCCATGCTTTGGTTTCCAAACATTTTGGAAGTCGAACTTCTGGAACGGATTCCGTTCAACTTCTGAGGTATGACTGTATATAAAAAATATTTCTACAGAAGCAAGTGACTTTAGTCTCAAAGTGCCTTGCAAACAATTAACAGGGGGCTTCCAGAAGGTCTTCAACTTGATGTCCTATAGCATATGTTAACAGATTCCAAAAAAGCTCTGTTGGATGGCTACTTGGAATCAGAGAAGTGGGCTTTCTTCATTGAATATCCATGGACATGCTTCTGAGGCTGGCCCTGAATGTATTTCTTTTCTGCCTCACAGTCCTCAATGTTGAGGGGACTCCAGTCCCAGGGTCGTGACATAGCCATTATACCTATTTTTGGAATACTAATACTTGCATACTAAATTCCTACATGTCCAATCTCTTTCTTTAAGAATTGTTGTGAAATAAACCCAAGGTGTCAGGGATAAGCATCAGTCCAAAGGGTGGGCAGAAAAGGCTGGGGGCAAGAGGAAGAGATTTGAGGGGTTCTGTGCCACCCATGAAGCAGAAGGAAGAGGAAGAGGCCTGGAAGTCAGAGGTCAGGAAAGAGTTGCAAGGAGATGGTACATGACCCCAGTTAAACTTGCCAAAATATACCATTCGTCTGATAATAAATGTTGGAAATGTAAAGAAAATGAAGGAACATTCTTTCACCTCTGGTGGACATGCCCTAAGGTGAAGGCCTTCTGGGAAATGATATATAATGAACTGAAAAAGGTATTTAAGTATACCTTCACTTAGAAACCAGAGGCCTTCCTCCTGGGTATTGTCGGCCAGAAGGTGTTAAAGAAGGATCGAACATTTTTTATGTATGCAACAATGGCAGCAAGGATACTCATTGCTAAAAACTGGAAAACTCAAGATCTACCCACACTGGAAGAGTGGCAGATGCAGCTGATGGACTATATGCAACTGGCCGAGATGACTGGCAGAATCCGAGACCTGGGAGAAGAGAGGATTGAAGAAGATTGGAAGAAATTTAAGATGTATTTACAAAAACATTGTAACTTGGTTGAAAGTTAAGAAGGATGCTAGATTATAAAAAATTGGCCACCACTAAACTAGATTTGAATTCGATGATAAGTGAGATTAAAGAAAACATAATTTTTTGGGAGAATTGCTAGATTATATTTAAATGAGTGGATACAAGACCGTAAACAAGTTGATAATTTGCTTGGAAAAATGTTTTACGATGAAAATGGGAGCGGGAGACGTGAGGGAGTCCAAAGAATTGATGAAACCACGTTGTGTTGGAAGTAAGATTGTTTATTATTTGTGTATTTGTATTAAAAAACTTTAATAAATATTTATTTAAAAAAAGGAAAGAGTTGCAAGGAGGCACAGAGGTGGAAGAGAAAATCCCAGAGAGAGAGTTGGGTTGTTAGAATCTCCTCCACCCCCACCCCCACTGTCTCCAAGGACAAGGAGGGGCTTAAAGTGTGTGTCCTCCTTGGCAGGCTGAGTATTGTGGGATGCAAGGTATTGTGTGCACATTCCTTAATAATACCCTCTGCAGCTAGCTTTTGTCTCAATGGGTTACTGGCATTCATGAAGGCTGGCTATATTCAAATATGCAGTCGTGTTTACTTCCAGAAATGAAACAGTTCAAAGTCATCTCAGTGTGAACTTTCTTTCAGTGTACAGCATCACATTAAAAAGTGTTTCCATGCCCTGTCTACTTATTTTTTAGACAACAAATGCAGCTCATCAGTTGGAACGCAATTTGTGGATTTTTTTTTGTAATGGATTCATGAATTATTGAGATGCCTTTCTATTGCAACATTTTATTTACATTGTAACTTGGCTAATAATGAAGAACATGGCATCAACAAGCAAGGTACAATATGCTTCTTGTTTTTAAAGAATGAGCATTGAGTTAAAGAGGTTTTGCTCATTCTGAGTGACTTCCGTTGCTCTAAGAATACTTTCAATTTCTCTCTGAAAAGCAGTATTGGCCAGGGCAAAGATATGTTAATGGCATAATGATTCTGAATTATTTCAAGAGCATTAAAAATGTGCTCCCTATTGACAAGTTAAATGCATTCTTAACATTTCATTGAAAGGCATTCTGAAATCACAGTATAAATCAGAGAAAATACTAGAAATGATAGTATTTCAACTAAACTGATCATTATTCTTACATATAATTTAGAATGAGTAAATTTGTAGCACTAACAATCAAGATATTCAGAAATGGGGATGGCGATTTTAGTTAAAAATGATTTTTGTTTTTGAGGAGCATAAAGTTGCAATGAATGTTTAAAATAGTGTAAAAATACTTGAATGTCAAAAATGGTACACAAGATTATACATTCCACATTTATGAAAAATATTTTAGAACTTGTTAAGCACTTACAGTTGAAAGCTTATTTTTCTATGGCTGCATTTATGCTGCTAATTGCAACTGTTCTATATTCTACCAAGCCTCCCCACTCCAACAAGCTGCATTCTTCTACTCTTAGTGCTGTGCTCCCTCCAGAAATTTCTTCGTTCCCACCTTTCTTGAAATATCTACAGCAATGTCTCTACAAAGTATTTTTATTTTGTTTTTATAGGATACACACACATACACGAAAAGAGACGGTCCCCTTGCCAACAAAAAGGGAAATTAAAAAGGTAACATACAGTTGTGGGAAGGAAGGAAGGAAGGAAGGAAGGAAGGAAGGAAGGAAGGAAGGAAGGTCACAATGAAGTTGTTCCTAGAGTATCGTCTGAAGGCACCTGATGTCACCACTTTGTTGAAGCTAAGCAGGTCCAGATCTAGCCAGTGCCTAGATGAGCAATCTCCTGGAAAACACTTGTATGCCATCTGGGGTTCAATCATGGCAGAAAGGTGGGATAGAAATGTAAGGAAGCTAAATTAGATAAAATAAAAATGGTTAATGCATACAATCCTTTCAGGATAGCACGCTCTCGTAGGGAGTGTGCAACAAACACACCTGCAGAATGCACTACCCCTGAAGAGCGATGGCACATACACACTCTTTGCTCATGATGCTATGGTGCAAGTCATAGTAGGGCCTCCACTGTGGGCCTTTAAAACTAGGCTGTGAGCATAAGGCGCTGATCAAGTTGGAGCAAATGTTTAAAGGAGAAAATTGAAGATCAACATGGGTGGGAGGAAGGATTCGTGTGAATAGCATGCAGCAGCCAGATGTAAGAAATGACTGCCACCCTCAATAGTTCTATGTGGGTTTGGACTGATCGGTCATTGCTGTGATGTATAAGTTATTTCTATAATTATTATTACCACAGCTGAGGTGGGTGTCGTGTGGGTGTGGGTGCGGGTGTAGAGAGGGAGGGAGGGAGGGGTGGACAGAGGGGGTGCTTGCTTGACCTGGAAAATTCCAGATACAGAAATGATGAGAATAAAATAGCAAATGTTTTCTACTTTCAGGTAGCTCAAAACTGTCCAGGGCTGTTGGCTGACCTGTGCTCAGACACTGCATGAATTGTCACCTCCACATGCAGACTATTTGTATCATTGCTGTGATATGTATAAATGCACTACTCCAAAATGTGATGTTTATTCATTATCATCCTGTATAAAGAGTCTAGCATTGTGCTGGGCATTGATCATCACAGCTGCATAGGCATTGGCCTCATAAAGGTGCAGGTCACACAAATAGTCTCTTGGTATGAGTGCTTCCTAGCTGGGCATCCAGGGACTGCTGATAATACTCCTGAGGCATTTCTGTTGCACCTGCCAGTCACTGCAAACAATCCCCATTGTTTTGGAGCTAACGAATGAATAATGCAATAGTTTTGTATGGGAGTCTCAATATTTACTATTAAATCCATTTTCAATCGTGGCTCACAACTAGCCTGTGCTGGAATTAAAGCCATTGTGGGTGAAACCCTGAAAAAATAAAAGTGCTGTATGCAGTGAGTATTACTGCACACAATTGCAGCAACTCCATAAACGCAGAGAAGGTGCTGAAGCCCTGGTTTCATTACTGGCAGGACATCAATAATTTTAGTGACAAAAGCCACATGAAAAGAACTGTTTTGGAAGCTTCTGCAAATTGCATTTCATGATATTGCATCTAAAGCACTAGGCTAAAGTGACATTGTGGCTATTTCTTCTCCTTTTATTAGCCTTGCAGGTTTTTTGATATTAAAATTAATATGATTTGGCGTGACCCTCCCTAAATATTCTGGTATTAGAGAACTAAAGCATTGATCTCTCCCAGGGGCGAAGGGATGCCTGCTCTTGAAATTCTCTCTCCAGGCAAGGACCTTTCAAAGTGCAGCATCCTGTTTTGCATTTTATTCATTTCACACCAAGTGCATCTGATAATCTCTTCCATTATGTAGGGTTAGAAGTGCTTGAACATTCTCATGAGGCTAGAATTCAGATGTGCATGTGTGACTTTAGACATAACATCTATACCTGCTGGGAAGAGCCTACAGCCTGCATTTCAGTCCACTAGGTGGTATGAGGATTTCTCCATTACATTTCAATACTTTCTCTAGCAGCAGTTTACATATATTGTAGAAGTTGTCTAGAATATTTCATGTGCCTACTGCTGAGGGCACGAGGTGTCTGAGAAGCCAAAATAGGTGCAGCATGAGTTAGGAGATTGCAGTTGGGACATACCTTTAAGGTTGGAGAACTTTGGCCCTCCAGATGTCACTGAACTACAACACCCATCAGCCCCAACAAGCAGCATCAATGGCTGGGAATGATGGGGGCTGTAGTTCATCAACATCTGGAGAACACACCTCCTCTAAGCAGTCAGGTTCTTGGATGACATTAGCATCCTATCTTTTATTAGAAAAGAGGGCTTGAAGAGAGGGCTTGATAAATATTTAAGTTTCTTGGTTTCTCAGTCTTAAGTTCCATTCACCACATTTCAACATCAGTGGAAAATCTCCACATGACCTGGAACCCTAATTATGCATGGTTCTAAATCATAAGAACTGCAGATCCCACCCTCCAGACATTGAGGGCAGATACCACCAGCAGTTTCTCCCCTCTTGAACTCTGGGCATTTCCCCAATCAGCTTGGTTTTGTTTCTTGGCAGGGTGGGGGCTCGGTCTATATATTTTGCATAGATTTAGTTGGACCAACATCCAACCACCCAGCAATGCATCAGTAGCTCAGTAGTAAGCAGATGTTTGACACAAAAGATGGACTGATGTGGGTGGGTGAAGCCCTAACCATAAGTGGTATAGGATGCTGCTTTAAATGTATCGTGCAGAAGGGGCCATGGTTAGGGCCTCTCCTGAATGTTCAATGAACAGTATCTGTGTGCTCCGTGCCTACTTAATTGATCAATAGCTTGCATTTCCTTAGATTGAAAAGGGAGGTACATATAAAACAAGCTACCAAGACTACTGTGATTCCCCCCCCCCTTGTAATGTAAAAACAGAGGTCTCACTGTGCCTTTTGAGCAACCAGAACTTTATTTATTCGTTTCACACTCGGTTTCTAGAGGAGATTGGTTGTTGTTTCTGTCTCTGGAGGAAGTGCCTAGTATGAGGTTTGAAACGTCAGGGATAATTAAGACAAACTGTGCTTTTTACACCAACAAAAGAAATATATCTCCTAGAATAACTCCCTATTGATGTCTCAGAACAACAACAGCAACAAAACACACACACATACAAAGGAAAGAGAGGGAGAGGGAGAGACTAGCACTGTTGAGGCTGCTTACAATGCTAAATCAAATGTCAGCATTAGCACGGCTCTGAATTGGTGTAGCTTACAATTTCAGTGAAAGCAGCAGCTATAGTATTACCAGCGGGGACAACTACAGACAAAACGCTGAATAGCCAAATGTGAAGGCAGCCGGTGTAAGAATCAAATAGAATGAGAAGAAGTGAGTTGGCCTGTGATTCAAAAAGTAGCCTGCCTGAAAAATACAAATGTAATTACACAAATCAACTGACAACTTTTATTGTAGGCTATCCCTCTGTGGGCATGCAAGCATCCTCTGTGTGTGTGTGGGTTTCCTTGTTTAGAGAGCTGGGCCAGTATCGTAGCTAAGCTGCAAATCAGGAGTCACTGGTTTGCCTATCACAGCTGCCACAAATTCACTAGATGGCCCTAAACAAGGTCTTTGTTTTCTTGTTCTGCAGCCTCAGTCGTCCTGCTCCCCCTTGCAATTTGGAACAGTAATGCTGACCTATCAATAAAGGCTGTTGCAAAGATTGCAAATAGATAAAGCATGTGAAGCACTTTGAACACCTAAAAAGGCTGCACAAACATTAAGTATGATAATGCACACAATGTGATTCTTACAATATGAGTCTATGAAGGGTGCAAATAATTAAAACAGAGCCAATTTGAAACTGCAGTTTGTGCCCCAGCCCCTCGCCAGCATGGCTCTGCAGAGTGGCCAAACCACTGCCACAGCCTCACCATTCACAGTAGCCACAGTGCAAGATAGGGGAGAAGGATGATTGGGCCTGATTCCTGTACCAGCTCCAGGCTAGTGCAGTGACAGACCCTCCAAGTGTCCCTATTTTCCAGGGACGTCCCTAATTTAGAGAAGCCATCCCGCTTTCTGATTTTATCCTGGAATGTCCCACTTTTCCTTAGGATGTCCCTATTTTCATTGGATAAATGTTGGAGGGTATGGTAGGATGTCCCTATTTTCATTGGGAAAATGTTGAAGAGCATGAAGTTATCTAACCCTTGAGCTGTCTGAAGGCCATCCTGTATAGGGATTTTTAAAAAATGTTTAGTGTTTTATTATGTTTTTCATATATATTGGAAGCTGCCCAGAGTGGCTGGGGCACCCCAGTAAGATAAGTGGGGTATAAATAGTAAAATTATCATTATAGAATGGGATGTCCCTATTTTCATCGGAGAAATGTTGGAGGGTATGCTGTGAATGGGCCTGATGCCCTGAGAGCAGCAAGACTAGCTCAGGATCCGGACGATCCCATGCCAGCTCAAATCTGTCCCCTTCCTACATTTGGAACACACTTTTTTAGGACTTTCTAGGCCTCCCAGTAGCCTGCACAGTCGGCTGGTAGGGGCCACTTAACAGGTAGAACTGAGCAGAGGGCACCTTATCTCAATCCAAACCTTCACTCAACCCATCAAAAGAGGCATTTGAATTGTGGTTGCTAGACCTCCAGGGCTGACCTGAAGTTTCCAGGTTTGTTTAGCTACCCCCAAGAGGCAGGTCTTGTTAGCTAGGGATGATGAGAGCTGTAGTCCCAAAACATCTGGAGGGCCGAGTTTGCCTATGCCTGCCTTAGACTTTAATCCTAAGCACACCTACTTGTAATGAAGTCCTACCGGAGTGGAACAAGATGTGATTCTGTGTAAGCATGAACTGGATAAGGTTCTAAGTCCATATTGAAATTACAAATTAAGAGCAAATGAAGTCAATAATTTTAAAGACCCACAGAAATCAGTGGGACTTAAAAGTGGATTGGCTGGATTGGAAGCAGCATTAGCAAAGCAATTTGTATAGGAGAGAACATGATGAATGTGAGGTGCTATTTAAAAACCTTTCAACATGTGGTGCCATATTCTTTTCTTTTTTGTTCTTATGGATTAAAAAACCAACAAAGAGAATTTTCTAGTGACACCAGCCTGAAATATCTTTATATAAGACTAAAGGACTGCTAAGTGGCTTGATGCCAGTGCTTTGAAATAAGCATGCATTCCTTCCTCTTGATATGGACATTAAGACCTCTTGCGACCCCAAGCAAATTTGTCACAACATTAGTTACCATTCTCATCACTGGCATGCCAATTTGGCAGCAATCTATTATGTTCCACCTGCATACGCTTGCACATTTTTTATTAGGAAAGATGAGACATGTCAGGACTGAATTGGCCTCCAGTTGTCTTTAGAGGTGACATAATTTTGCAAGTATCCAAATGTCTCTTCCAGAAAACAAGGTGGCTGCAGGTACAATCGAAGGTTAAAAGGCAATTTGTATGCTGAAGAGGTGAGCAATATGTCATAGTCACCTTGCATGTCAGCTACTACGCTATTCACAGAGTATGAGCAACATGGGGTGATTATACATATAGCGCACACACACACACACACACACACACACACACACACACTTGTTGTTTGGCTTAACACTTTCATTTGGGCATATTGATATGTTTCCCTAGTGAAAACCAGACTGTATCAAGGAAATTAATTTTTTAGATACATCAGGTTTAGAATTATCCAGTGTGGAACAGAGATAAGTCTGGGATTGGAAGTGATATCCAACCAGCTTTCTGACTGCATTCTGGATTCAAACAGTCTTTAGTATGCACAAATCATTAAGGGCCAGTTTATGCCTGAGGAGCTATAAAGGTTCAATATTTCATAGTCAGGGTTTTGATCTATGATTCATCAGTCAGTTGAAAGCCAGAGAGGGTTTCTCCTTTGCAGACATTCAGAATCAATTGTTCTCTAGATAGATAAATTATTATTTTTATCCCCATCTCACCACTGAACGTGTGAGTTGGGATATGTCTGTCAACCAAAATGTCTAGCCATGCATGTTATATAATATACAGGGTCATTCCTCACTTCTGCCTCAACCCAGAATTTACAAAGTATTCCAGCTGGTCATCACACTTAAATAAAAATGGCACTGTTGCATGGCACTGGCATAGCTAACTTTCCCCCATTTTTTAGTAAGTTCAGTTTTTACACAATTTTTTTTTATTGCTATCTTCTTCCAAATGTGTTTGTTGTTTTGGCTCTTTCCTACAATCTGTAACTCTTTGAAAAGTCAAAACAAAATAAAAAAATTCCTTCCAGTAGCACCTTAAAGACCAACTGAGTATACTGGAAGGAATTTTTTTATTTTGTTTTGACCATGGCAGACCAACACGGCTACCTATCTGTATCTTTGAAAAGTGATTGTCTGTGGCACTTTTTCTTCTTCAAGGGATATTCAAGGGTATGTAGTACCAGCACCTCGCTCTCTCTTTTTAGTTAAAAAGTGTAACACTTACTGTGACAACTTCATGGTGAGTACCGGCACCTATTTTTCTAGAAAAAGAGCACTGATTGTCAGTATGCAGCCCTGATTTGACTTAGAACACCTGATGGCTCATAGGTAAACTGTCCCTAAGGAGAAAGGGAAGCACCGTCTATGGTGCTTGGTTCACCCTACAGGCTATGCAATACGTTTTCATTTCATACAGAACATAAAAAATAGTGATAGACAGCAAAAGTGGCTCTCCATTATTGTAGTCTCATTCATAGATAGACAGGAGAAATTCTAAAAAATTCCAGTGTCAGTTGACTCACCATGAAAGTGACTGTAGAAGCTTTGTAGGGTTAGAACATTTGGCAGCCTAGTAAGCCATCAATTTCTCCAACAATGCTTTATTGGAACAAGGATACGTTATGATATATGTTCATTCTAAAGCCATCAGTAAAGTGGGAAAGTCAGGGCCACTTTCCACAGGGCCAACTCCCAACTGCCTTTGAGAAGCAACAGAGAGCAAGAAAAGGACAGTGAAGAAATCAGCAGATCATCCTTCATTTTGGACTATGCTCCTTCCTTCCTCCCCTCCCCAACCACCACCAACTACCACCTTAAAGGACCCCAGGGAAGGAAGAGAGGTAAGGCTAGGAAGACATCAGGAGCTGCTCCTGCTGCAGCTGGACTCATCCATCCCTTACAGGGTCATCTACTACCAGTAGCCAACTCTAGGCACTCAAGGTGTCTTCAGCCCTCTCAATATTTGTTGGAAGGGGGTTGGGCCACCTCAATGTTGAGGGGGTGGAGGAGGCCAAGCGTGGAGTCAAGTGCTGTGCACCAGGCCCCTTCATTCTTGGGGGCAACTTGGCACTCTGACACAGTTGTCCTGAGGGAAGGATCCTTATGTTTTGCTCTGTGTTGATATTGCACTCTTTCTCTGTGTCAGTGTACATAAGCTGCCTTGGGATGATTTGTATCGTGAAAGGCAGAATATAAAGCACTGCAATAAATAAATAATAATTATTGCAATCTTGTGGTGATACTTCTTAAGTGCTTGTTATCTAAACAGCTTTGCCACTTCCTACTTTATCGTGTCCTCCATCATGGAGGGCATGTGTTGTGGTGAGATCACCTAAACAGTCTCCCTGTTGTGGGGCGGGACCGTTTGGATAGCCACACCCCATTGGTTGCCCCTCGGTTGCTGGGGTAGAAATTTGGCCTGTTGGGTTATCTATTGGCTACTGAGGGGCTATTTAGAAGAAGAAGAGTTTGGATTTGATATCCCGCTTTATCACTACCCGAAGGAGTCTCAAAGTGGCTAACATTCTCCTTTCCCTTCCTCCCCCACAACAAACACTCTGTGAGGTGAGTGGGGCTGAGAGACTTCAGAGCAGTGTGACTAGCCCAAGCAGCTGCATGTGGAAGAGCAGAGACGCAAACCCGGTTCCCCAGATTACGAGTCTATCGCTCTTAACCACTACACCACACTGGCTCTGCTGCACGTTGCTGGGAGCTTTCTCTTTCCTGTGATGTGCATCGGATCTCCCTCCTTCCCTCCCTATATTTAGGGCTGTTCTTTGGCCTTGTTATGCCTGTCTAGGGCTCGTCTGTTTTGGAGCAGGGGCCCGGTAGGAATTTTGCCATTTGGCTGATTGGCTGTTGCCATTTGGTTTTTGCCTACCGTGTAGCAAATCGTCACAACTTTGTAAGGTTTTTGGGGAGGGGATGTGGTTGGCTCTGCCTGCCCCTCCATTGCTGCTGCTAGGGAATTCTGTTAAAGGAATCCAGGGGGCTCACCTTGCTTTTGTCTGAACCCTGTCAAGGGGCTAGGGCCATGCCAGAGCCCCTGGGAGCATCTGGGGGTGAGCTGTGAGATTTAAGCCAGCTTCTCGCTCCCCCAGGATGCTTTCCCTTACTGACATATGGTGGTGCCCAGTATCAGTCCTGTTCCTGCCATTGTGCAGGTTCAGGTAGTCTGGAACTGATGCCTAAGCAACCACTCACATGCTGTAATCAATAAAGTTGTGGCCAAAATTAATGCCAAAAACCTTAAACTAAATTCTGTGTCTATTGTGTCTTTATTTTGGGGGTGGTCTTGGGGGTCTTCACATACAACTAATATACGTACATATGCTACTTTAAAGCAGGAGGAGGACTAGCAATGCTCTTGCTGATTTCAAAAGCAATTTTTTTAAAAAAGGAAAATCAGAATGTTTGAGGTTATCACATGCCACAATAGTTCTTGGCCTACTGAGTGCTGCTCACCAGTCCAAATGACAAAAGAACCAGGATATAGTTTGCATGATGAAGAGTAAATATTTTACGAGAGAGAGAGACAGAGATCAACGTTCACTCACATGCTTATGAAGTAGAATCTTTCTTCATGCAACCTCTTTTCTCAGAAAGGTGCTAGGCAACATCCTGAACTATGCTGGGGCCATTATTCAGTTGAAAGTGAGTTAGAAACATACTTACAAGTATTCAGGCTGTGGGAATAGGCTCCCTGTGGAAATGGCATGTGCGACATTTTTAATGACGCCTCGCTACTGGTGGGGAGGAAAGCATTTGCACCAAGTTTTGGGTAGATGCTAAAACCCATTTTGTCTGTGCCTTGCCATTTCTCAGAGAATGGGATTGAAACACACACTCCTTCTCCAGCTGCACCATGCCATGCCCTATAAGGTCACGCTGACTTGTATTATAGCCTAACCTTCTGGTGTCTGTGCAGAACCCACTCATTGAGGCCTCCTTTCAGACATTTGCTTCAAATCGCAGTGACTGGCCCAAGTTTGTTCTGTGTCAGGTAGGGAGATAACAGTCAGAACTGTGTCACCACCTAATGGCCTGCTGAAAATCTAGGTCAGCTGTGGTTCTTAAAATAAATAGGGGGGGGGGGGGGAATGCCGCAGAGCCTGTCAACTGTCTTCTCTAAGCTGCTCCTTGGCTACGTTGCTGCAATTCTAAGGGAGAAATGCAATTTGTGTGTGGGGGGGGAATAAATATTGTGACAAAAGAATGCAGCTATCCTGCTCTGAAGATGGTTGAGGAAATAATGTGGTTCTTTCGTATTATGCAATTTATTAGTGGTGGTGGTGTTATTCTTTAGAAACTAAAAACCGGCACCTCTATTAGTGCAAAAAAATAATAATGGAGTCTCTCATAAGGCTGAATAATTAAAAAAAGAAAAGAAAACCCAGCTCAAGATAGGATACTGGAGGATGCTTTTATCAGTGACACAACATGAGACATAAAATTTAGGCAGACAAGGCACTGTTCCAAACTCAGGCTGAATGGAGGGGGGTGGGTGAAATTGAGTGTTGCTTGGTTACTTCCATAAAGGGTGTTTCTGTGGTGAAATTCACTTTGAGCTCAATTTGTTTTTAAGCTTAAAGGCTGCTGTTGAGTTTGACCTTCAGTTGTATTGTTACAATATACTAGTACTGAGTTGTTACTACTAATATTTGGAAGTTGATTGCATGCATACTGAGATGTACAGTTTTGCAATTTGGGGTCTAGCTTTTAAACATTTTAGCTGTTGTTACCTAGACCAGCAATCATAGCCTTCTATTTGTTTACTAGAAGTTGGCTTCCTCTCTCACAAAGCCTCTTAAGTTGTCTAATATTTTCATTAACTTTGGGCCATACTTCAATTCTGAAAGTTTAGTGGTTTTGTTGTTGTTTCCCCTGTTGAATAATTCAAAAACATTTTACACTTTAACGAAAGTGTGCTGAGCAGCTTTACAAAATGCTTCCCCCCTTTAAAAAAAAACATCGGTCCTGTGTATAATCACGTTGTGCACACTTAACAAAATTCCCCTCATGTATTACAGACGGACTTTCCATTGTCCTACTACATTCCTTATTAGACTTACTAGAAACATTCATTTACATCAATCAAAGGGGGCCAGAATGGAAATTAAGAGAATAATTAGCATCCATTTCTTATTGAAAACATTAGTTTTAATGACTACCCATGGATACTGTGAACACAGTGCTGCTGCATATTTTTTTTTATCCTTATTCTCAAAGGAGCCTCAGAGCCTGAGGGAGATTCTATAGCTGCACCTGCTCATATCTTTGATTATGTGTCACCAACAGTCCCCATGCCTTTAGGCTCAGCTCCTCTGAGTGCCAGTGCAGCACCTGGAAGCTCTTTGGTTAGCAAAGAAGTTTGTAATTTGGAGCTTGATTGGTATTAATTTTTTTTCCTCTTTCCCCCATGTTATCCTTTAATGGACTAATTCCCAGGAAACCCTCCCAGCTCCTTCTCATTTGCTTTCCGCGTTGCATGTTTGGCATTAGAATATTATCCCTATTGTGATTAAATGGATGCTCATTTATGCAGAAACTGAAGAGCTTGTTTTGATTGACCTTAACTTTCTGGTTACCTCAGCCAACTCTAGCTATTGCTGTCGTTCATTTTGTGCACAATTTGTTGTCCCGATACATAAAGAACCAACCTGCTCCTCTCACAGTGGGTGTCAGGGTCTTGAACTTTAAAGTTCAGTGTCTGAAACGGTTGCCAACTGAGTGAGGAAATTCTGGCCCTCCAGATGTTGATAGATTCCAGCTTCCACTAGCAAATAAATGGCTTTGGATATTATTAGCATTAGCATTAGCATTAGCATTAGTATTAGTATACTACTAATAATATAGCAGCAATACTCATCATCCAACAAGATCTTTAGGGCTACAGGTTCCCCAGTTTTGTATAGACTTGTGTACTTAGTTCTCAGAACTTTCTTCAGGGGCTGAAGGGATTAATACAATACTTCCTGCAAATTGGCAAGGAATGTAAAGCATTCATTGGATTCATCAGAATTTATAAATAGTAGTATTCTGACCTTTTTCTGGTCAGTAGAGCAATGCCTTTTGCTTGCTACACTTCAGAGTCAAGTTCTCCAGCTTTTTGCTTCTTCAGCTTCCATTTTGAGTAGGCCAGTTGCTGGGAATCACAGCTTGGGAGAGTGCTAGTGCACATGTGTCCTGCTTGTGGGTTTCCCACAGGCATCTGGTTGGCCGTTGTGAGAAAAGGATGCTGGACTAGATGGGCCATTAGCCTGATCCACCAGGCTCTTTCTTGGTTCTTATATTAATATGCTCTTCCTGTGTGCATTTGAAGTGGAGCAACTGGCCAAATGACTCAATCACACAAATGTTTGCTTCTTCACATACAGTGAAAGCTGCACCTTATGCTGTGAGAGAACAGGGGTGCCAACTTGAATAAAATATTGTGGGAGCCCACGTAAGCATCTCCCTGCATAATCAATCACATGATGCACTTTGTGGGGGCCTGGACCCCGCAAATACTTTATTGTGGGGGCTGAAGCCCCCACAGCCCCAAGGAGTTGGCTCCTCTGTGAAAGAGTACATTCAGTAGTGATGTGTTAAATAATTATAAAAATGCTTTCCATCTTAACTTATGCTAAGATCTAACAGCTGTGGAGTAAGATTCTTTTGTATGCCCCAGTGTCATATCTCCAAACCTGGTGTCCTTCAGATATTTTGGATTACAACTCCTATCAGGCCCAACATGACCAACAGTCAGAGATTATGAGAGCTGGAGTTGAACCACATTTGGAAGGAAGCAGGTTGGGAAAGGTTGCACTAAGTACTAAAGAAATCAAAGAAGCATTCTTAAGCAACTTGTATGCCCTGAAGTTGAGTACAATTATTTTGTGGGGTACATCTGAGGAGCCAGAAGAGTGGTAGCATTCATATGAGATGGCCTAGGCACTGACTATAGAATCATAAAGACATAGTTTTCTGAAACTGTATGCTAGTTCCAATGACCTAAGTAAAGTGGGACAAGGACACCTTGTCTAGTGAAACCTAAGGAAATAGTGTCATATTCTCAGATGGTTATTTGAGTTGCATGGCCCTGAGGCGTCCTAAGGCTAAGATGGTCTGTGGGGGGTGGGGAGAAAAAAAGGGGGAAAATTAATGTACCAAAGCCATTTTTCTGTTGGGCAAAGTAATGCTTTCATCATAGACCTATGCACAGAGCTTGAATAATAGCCAGGAATGTTCTTTAATATTGTATGCTCTTGCAGCCATCAATATGGTGATATTAAATGATACCCCAAAGATATGCAGGACAGTTGTGCTGAAACCGCTTAGGTCACATATAAGAGTGGAAGTTATCAAACAGCTAAATGTGATACTTAAACCATTGATAACATTTTTCGCAGAGTTAATAAGGGTTTTAAAAAAGGTGTTGCTGCTTGATTTCAAAAGAGAGAAATCTGTTTACGATGAGGTGGATAATGAAACCTCTTGCACAGCTGGGAATGGAAGGCTCTCTTGATGCTCATGGAAGTAAGTAGGGCTCTCTTGAAGCACAGGAGAGCACACTGTGTGCACACCACTGCTAGACAAAGGAGCCCTGTGTGTATGAATTGCAGGTATGAGGACCATCTACATCCTCATATGCACTCTGAACAAAACCATTCCTTCCGTAGAAATGTGTTGGAAAACTCTGCCATTGGACATGGTCTATAAAACAGCATAGTTAAATTATAGAATTCACATCCCTGGGAGACTGTGATGGCCATCAACATGGATTAGACAAATTCGTGGCTATTAGCCATGATGGTTATGTTCTATCTCCACTGTCAGAGGCAGTTTGCCTCAGAAAACTGGTTTCTGGCAATCACAGGTGGGTAGAATGCTGTGCTCTTCTCCTGGTTGCTGGCTTTCTGCAGGCATATTGTTGGCCACTGTGAGACCTATTGGTTTTTGTTTTTGTTCTGTATTTTGGTTGAACGAAAAATGCCAGATATAATAATAAAAAAAAGAATTCTCTGAATGCCCAGATCCAGGTTTGGGTCAAGTACTCATTGATTAGAGAATCCCAGCAGAGTTTTAAAACCACAAAATATGCTGCAAAGCAAAGCATTGAAATATAAGCTGTTTGATCATTAAAATATCCCCGTCTAAGTTGCTTCTGGAGTTAAGAATTATTTGCTTACAAACTTTTCAAAGGTCAGATTCATGTGCTTTCCCATACAGCAGTCAGAAAAGACATGCAGTAAAACTTAGGTTCCAAAGTGGTAAATATTTCTAAATTATTTGCATAGAAACACAAATATGGCTTGCTTAAGCCACACAGCCTAAGCTTGGAGCATCCAGCTTAGACCTCCATACTGGCAGGCATAGGAGCCAACTCCTAAAATGTGCTCCTGCCACTGCTAAAGGTGGATCCTACCCATGAGAAACTGATATAAAAATTATCTCACCCCCAGAGAAATTTAGTGTAACAACTCATCGTGTCTGTGCTCTGCCTACAAACAGTTGAGGATTTTCAGAGCCCATTTGCACACTTTTCTTGTATCCACATTTGAGTCTGGTATTTGCCGGCAAAAATATGGCGGCCGGGGGGCGGGGTACATCAGGCAGGTCATGAGCAGGGAGGTGGAACCAAAATAAATGTCGCTATTAAATCTAAGGAAATCTGGCCTGGGTTTGGGAACTATTTAGAGACTGAAATTAACAGGTAAGAAATGGCTCCAGACTTGTGTCTTGCCTTCAGGTAGATGTGGCCAATGGGGTTGTGCAAGTGGGGCTACCTTGCTCTCCTAGCTTCTGAACACCATGCATTGCTGCCAGTTAGGGAGGGAGAGGAGGGAGAGCAAGGCAGCAGGGAGCTCAGCACAGTGTGGGAGCAGCAATGGGTCCAGTCTGATGCTCCCAACACTGTGCTCACATCATGATTAATTCCTTGCTGTTGTGGCCCTCCCCTTCTTAGTAACCAGCAGTGAGGTGTAGTGTTGAGAAGCAGGATAGCAAGGTGGTCTCCCATGTCTCTCTTTTTTAAAAATAATAATAATATTTATTAAGGTTTTAAAGGTTACAGATAAAACAGAAAAACACCAATTTAAACAAAAAACAAAACAGTGTATCACAATAAAAAAAGAATACCATTCAAAGAAAAAAAGGAAAAAAAAGATCAAGAAAAAAGGAAAAACAAAAGCAAAAAAACACATCAAAACTTCACATAATATATCTTTCATTTGCTTGTTTCCTTGACCTCCTCCCACCTCCCTTTTTTGTATTCTAATTCAGTTAAATATTTCAGCAAAACCTTTCCCTCTTTATTTTGTCCTTATAATCTATCTTAATATACTATAATTTTACATTCTCTTCTTTCACCAATTAACAATCCGTTTTTGCTTTTCCTTTTAAATCTTATTTCTCCTTAAAATTAATATATCTATTTGAACTTAAACTCTTAAAACATTTCCACTAGGGTCATGAAAATTTCATTCCACGATTTTCCTCTCCCTCATTAAATTTTTACAAAATTTCCAAATATAAACTTTAAATTCCCAAACTTCTTCCACCGTCTCCTCTCCCTGGTCTCCGCCTCTGCCATCCCTTCTGTCAACTCCAAACAGTCCATCAACCTGGAGATCTTATATCTGAGGCTCTTAACTCTTCTTCACGTCCCTTCTGCCGATCTTGTTCATAATCTTTAGTGTGAAAAAACAGATCTCGGGGGAGCTCCATCCCAACAATGCCTTTATTCCTTCTTAACAGGACAGCCAGATTTCCATAGTTAAAGCTAGGATCCATAAAGCATTCCAAATCTTGTTTCAAAATTCCTCCAAAACCAAAGGCCCCAAAAGCTCCAATGTCCTCCTGACCCAAATCCATATCCCAAAAGTCAATTGATCCCTGCATTGGGGAATCTCTCCAACTTTCCTTTTCCAGACCAGGCCAGGCTCCAATTTTCAAGATCTGGCTTTTTCTAGTTTCAATCATAAAGGGCCTCAATTTGTAATCCTCAATTTGAATCTGTAAGGTTAAGGCTCCCCCTTGTATTACTTTAGGTTCAACCACAGCAACTTTCTCCTTTTCCTTTTCAACGATTTGTTCAGTCATGATAGATTCCTGTGCCGGATCCTTGACAACTTCTGTGTTGATACCCACTTTTGATCCCAAGATGTCAATTTTAGTAGCCATAGCATCTATCTGTTTATGAAGCTTTTCCAACAAATAGTTTGTCTTATAAAATGCAGACACTAAATCTTCCCTAACCAACATTCTTGGGATGTTCAAGGTCAAACTCTGGTTTCTCACAGTCCTTATCTTACAGCTGGATGCCTCCGCTCCACCCTTGTAACAGTTTCAAAAACTCAGTCCTTTCCAACACAGTTCCAAAGGTGAAAAATAGTATGAATTTTCAGTTACTTTTTCTTCTTTTAAAACACAGAAGCGGACAATGGAAACAGTATCTTTCTCTTGTAGCTAGCTGTCAAGTATGTACTGTTCACCGTCAATGGACTTTTTCCTTTTTTTTCTTTTTGCAGCCCGTTCCCAGGTTCAGAGACGTGGTAATTTAGGTTTCCACTCTCTCCTGCTGGCACGCTTGGTCAAAATTTTTCCCCTCTTCCCCTGCTTCCAAGGGGGGTTTAATAGTTTCAATCAATGGAAGTTTGATCCTTTACATAAAGCTTTCCAAAACCTTAGCTTACGAATACTTTGCTTCAGTCTATTTACAAAAAGGGGAGGCGGACTTCCTCTTTGAGCCTTCCCCGTTTGATGCCGAATTAAGGTATTTAGAAATCCAATTTTCCGTTCTACTCACGGGTTGTTGTTTAAAATCCAATTGTCCACAGGAAAAAGTCAGCGCTCTCCAACAGCAGCAATGCGGCTTCACTCCGTGAAAGAAGCGGTCGATTCAAAGCACTGCGCCACTCACCCCACGTCGCTCCGGATTCCCGATACCGGGTCTCCCCATGAGTAAGGGGGGGCGCACAAGGTGCCAGCCAAATCCCAAGTTCACAGGCTCTTCCGCCTGTGATTTCCAAGGGTCTCCGCCTTTGCCGTGGCGGTTCAGACCCTGCTTTCCACGGAGCAAGTTCCTCCCGATCGGAGGAGCTCCACCATTGCCGGAGGCGCTAACCCGGAAGTCTCCCATGTCTCTCAGGCACAACTGCCTTTAGGCCTTTTTAGAGCAAAAACTAGAGTTTCAGATATACCTGTATGAAGGACAGTAGGGTGGGAGCTGGCTGTATTTTCCTAATTTTGTCAGGTGAGGCTTGGGTCTGTGTCAAATATAGCAGGGAGACAGAGATTTGACATGAATCCTATTAAGCTATTCAGTCTACCTGCAAACATGCAGAAAGAAGCAGGGCAATTCTTCATCATCACCCAGTTTAGAGTTCCCCATGACTTTGAGGTTGAAGTACTGAAGTGGGGAACTTCCTCTACTCCTGAAGTCTCTGCACTTGATTTAGAGCTTTGGTTGAGATGGAATTGGGTAGTAGGATTTTGAGTACTATTGGAAGGAGGTTAGAAATTCAGTTCAGGCAGTTGGCAATTGAGTGCTAAAGAAAAATATTTTTAATTGAACACATTATGAACCTGGGTGGGATACGACACTTTTCCACTCACCTAATCAAGCCAGCTTTTCCAAGAGCCAAGGGCATCAGCAATTTGCTCCAAAGGTCCTTGTGTTGTACTGATTTTGCATTGCATTTGATGGAGTCAAAAGTTGGTGCTGGTTCCATTGTAACAACCCCAGTTTAACAAGCCATGGGAGAGTATGCACATGTGTTTGTTCTCTCTCTCTCTCTCTCTCTCTCACACACACACACACACACACACACACACAGACAGACAAACACACATCGTCTTCTGTGTTTGTTACAGGCAAGCAGAATGAGCACGTATCACTGCATCCTTTGGCATAGGGAAATCTGTCTCCAGTTGGAATGTTTGACATAGTGTTATGGGGGCAGTGGGCGGCTATAACCATTTGTAAGGGGAGAGTTGTAAAAGCTTCAATAAAAATAATATTTGATGCATCATTTTGTTTTCTCTCCTCTTGACCAAGATGGCAACAACTGTATCTTTAATGAAGCCAGAAGGCTTATTCTAAATCACCATCACGATGATTGCTATATTCAAGGATCTAAAAGAAACAAAATTGCATTTCACAGGCTTTCTAAAAAATGGCTGGATTTATTTTATTTATTTTTTTAAGGAAGAAAATTGCTTTCTCTTAAAATAATGTTACTTTCCAGAGCAATAAGTGCCTTCAAAAAGGGACTTAATGAAAGTGGCTCTTCAAACATAAATGTGCCTTTGCTCCAACAAATCCCTAAGAAAAGTCTTACAAAATTTTCTGCAATTCTCTTGGAAAAAAACATGTGGGTATTAATCTAGTTTCTATTCAGTTTACACTGAATAATGATTGTTATAATTGAACTTTTTGAAAATTACAGTGTTTGGGGCATATAAAATTTAAAAGATTTTATAAGACCACCTCTCTAGCTTGTTTTTTTCACCCACAAATATGTATACATAAAACTGCCAGTGCAAAAGAAAATATGAAGCATCTTCCTCTCAATGCTGGCCGTCTGAAGAAATGTATGCTCTTGCCTTGATTTAACATTCACCCAAAGGCCAACCAATGTAAGGAGTAATATGAAGTGTGTGTGTGAGTGTGTGTGCGCGCGCGCGCGTGTGTGTGCGTGTGTGAGCACTTTTTAGGGTAATCATGTATTTTAGTCCAGCAGTGTACGTTTAATGAGAAGTCCTTCGAAACAAATAGCAAGGCAAAGCTGTAGTGCTCTTTTGGAAGCGATAGCTTATGGAGAGAGACAAATGGAGAAAAAATGAAATTCTTGACAATGAAAACATACACAAGAACCTTCAAAGAAAAATCAACCATGGGCACCAGAAGCTGTGTCAAAAGGAGGGCCTACTTAATTATGCCTTGAGAGAGAGAGAGAGAGAGAGAGAGAGAGAGAGAGAGTGTTAATAACATTGTGGATCATGCTACACATTCAGAACCAGATGCCTGTTCATGTAAAAAAAAAGCCAAGCTTTTGATCTGAATCTCAGAAGGAGTTGATCATCATAAACAATCTACAGAGTAGCCAAGGTTATTTAGCTTTCTTTTACTTCATTTATTTGTAATTTTGTTTTTATATTTATGAAGCAAGCCTATTCTCTGTAAATAAAGTGAATGGAAAACAAATACTGCAAGATTTGATGGGTGAATAGCACATTATCTTCATCTCCCACTGTCTTTCCCAGCTATATTTGTCTTCTGGGGCTGTTACTTTATTTTCCTTTTAAGGCAAGCACCAACTAGTGTGATTTCTTCCTTCCCAGAGATGGAAATTTTTCACGTTATCATAATAAGTGTGCAAGAAAGCACCCAAAGAGCAGATCCTAACAAGTTGGTTTCTCACACTTTTTCATATTAACAGTGACTTCCAGGTCCTTTCTGATTTATTCTAAATAGATCTTATGAGAGTGTACTTCTATTTAGCACATGTTTTACTGACATCAATCCCTGTAATTGCACAATGTTATATTTCAGTAACGAATGATGCCTGTCCAACTGCCAGTCTCATCTAAACCTCAGTTTTTTAACCTTGTTTAGAATCAAGCTGAATAAATGAAGATGTTTATTAAATACAGGAGATTTCTCCGGGCATTGCCATAAAGTGGGGTTATAAGGACAGACATTCCCATTACGCTGAACTTGGGAGGGTGACCTTGTGAAGCACAGAACCTCCCAGAGATGTCTTTCTGCTATCTGGAACTGGTGTGATGCCCACCAGAACCATTCAGAGGCCAGAACCTGAGTCCTCTTTCCCCATAGTACAATAACCCATTTTCTGCCCTTAGCCCAGGCTTCTTGCTCAGAGGCTGCATCACTCCTTCCTGCTTTCATTCATTTCATGTGTGTGTCAGAGAGATAGTTAGTGTATGGTATACACCAGGCATGTCCAACTTCCATTAGGTTGCGATCCACCATCCAGTATCAAAAACTGGCAGTGATCTACCACACTCCCACTGTCATTCTTCAACTTAAACATATTATATTTGGCTAGGGAAACCCAGCCAGATGGGTGGGGTATAAATAAATGATGATGATGATAAAAATAATAACAAATTATTAACCCCACACCATCCCCCTCCCAGGGCCCTTGGTGCACGTGGGAAGCCAACATGCCCCCAAAATGTCCAATTCCCCCTTTACCAATGAAGAACTCCGTGGGGAGGTGGGGGCAGCAGCTTACTTTTGAGTAAATGCAGCTAGGCTGGAGCTGGAAAGGTGGGGAAGGTTCAGCATCCACACACACGCCTCATCTTTGCCTCCCTGCCCGGGGCTATTGCTTGCAGAGGGTGGAGGCAGGTGCTTCACGCCTTTCCCGGCTGGCCAGCTGACTGGGCACCTCCGCAGCTGCAGGGGTGCTTGAAGCAGCCACGAGGTGGCCATGATTGGCAAAAATCCATTACGCCATCATTGCGTTGGATGTACATGGTATACGTAAAGCAATATGATATCAACATAGAAATAAGTCCCACTGAATTCAGTGGCTTACTCCAAAGTAAGCATGCATAGGATTTCAGCCTTGTAATTGGTGTCTTTTGCAAGAGAGGAGACTGGGGAGAAGGCCTAATTCGTTGTGTCTGGCTACTGTGATCCCTGAGCCCACATACCATTAGTTGCCCATTCCTCTACCCCACCAGTCTCAGTGGGCACCAGCCACTATTTGAGTATTTTGTATCCTTGCCTTTTGGAACCCTTTAATTAAAAAATTTGAAGCCATCAAACTCAGATGCCATTATCACATCTTGTAGCATTGAATTCGCTACATTCATAATGGAATGTGTGGTTAATTCATAGAATTCACTGCCATCAGATGAGATGGTGGCCACTGGTTTGATGGCTTTTAAATGAGATTAGATCTGTGTCCCCCATGATTTTGTCTCATGACCTCAGGCAAGTGGTTGTCCCACAGTTTAAACACTCTCACAGGGTCATTGTAAAGCTCAAACCTTCCATCAATGACCTCCTTTAAAAAAGTACAGGGTACAGATAAAATAAATTATTCTTAAAGCTACTCTGCATTCATTGTTTAACTTTCTATAAGTCTCTTCTATATCCTTTTAAAGGGTGAATAAGTTTTGAGAGTGTAATCCACTGGGTGCTGTCTTCATGAAGCAAATAATGCAATGAAGCTGCAGAAAAGTAATATTGAGAGCAGAAGCTCCTCCATCAGAAACCTGCAAAACTCCCCCCCCCCCATGTCAAATCAATGCTCCATTCAGTATTGACTACATTCAAGGAAATTTTTTGAAATATAAATGTGGAATCAAAATAGATGGAGAAATTGGATGTTTGGGATATCACAAATATTAGAAGCAAATAAAATATTTAAAGAAGAGCTTCTGCATAATATACCTGGTAAGGTGTTACCTTCCAACCACGCTTGACTGACCAGAATTTTAACTGGATTTTTCTTTCTTTTCTTTTTTTGTTTTTTGATGTTGAGCTTAAATATTATCATTTAATGAGACTTTAAGAACTAATTTGCATAATCCTCAAGCAAAATATTGTTCTGTATTGAAAAGAGCCATCAGTATTCCTTTTTCACAGCTTGTATTAATTCAGCTTCAAAAAGAGGATGTTTATGACACCTAGATAAGAAAATACAAATACGGTTGTTAATCACTGTGTAATTACAGAAAGCCTTTCCTTAAAGTCACAGCACAAATAACTCCTGTGTGCTTAATTCACATTCAGCTGCCAGTTTTAATGTTCCTTATTTAACCTTTGCGAATGAAAGTTACAATAACTTATTCTCCAACAAATGCACCTGAGACAATAAGAGAGAACTTCATCATAACAAAAAGAAGAGCTGAGGCTGATAAGAAACTAGCCCAGTTATGATAGCAGGACATTTCATAAGCATCGGCTTACTCTGTCAAATGCCTGGGGCCACCACAGCTGATGCCTTCCTCTTTTATTTTGACAGAGTACAGTTGCTACTGCTGCTGCTGCTGCTTCTGCCACCACCATGGTCCTTCTCCCCAATAGCTCTGGATCCCACCCCCAATGAAGACGTCAAAGGTGAGCTCAGAGGCACTGGAAAGGAGGATGGTGATGACAGGCACATATTAATGGATAAGAAGAATGGTGGTGGTGCCTCCATCTGCACATGCGGCAGTGCTTCACCACCACTTCTGCCCTTCTCATCAGCCTAGAGGCCACTCTACCTAATTCACACTTTCCAAAATACAGCCGTCCTTCAAAATTTGCCCTTCTCCAAATTTTGCAATGCAATTCTTTCATGTGTACAAAAAGGCATATACCGGAATGCACATAGTGAAAATAATGTACAGATATGCTTTACCTTAGGGGGAATTTCTTTGGAGAACCGTATATTAGGTAAAATGGCACACATAAGTGTGGGTGCAATATATAAATATTAGGAGAAATTTGCACTACAATGATGATAAATTATTGTGAGTACATTTTTTAAAAAAAGATCAAAAGCTGATGTTAAAATGTGGAGAGTGGAATTTAAGATTAAAAAAATAAGATGAGAAACTGGGTGAAATGGAAATTGACAGATTTGCCCACCCCCAATTTAAAGGTTCCTGTGCCTGAATTACTCAGGGTCAGAGCTTTCCAGGCTGTGTGTCGCAACCTGTTAGTGTGTCAGCTGCAGTGTGTAGGTGTGTTGGGTGAGTGCTCCCCGCATTCCTCCCAGGGCTGAAAAGGGATTAGTTTAACCTGTGGTTTGCTAGTAAAACTGAATTACTATGTCACGAAATGATGCTTGTTTAAAAAGTGTGTCACCAACATGAAAAGTTTGGAAAGCTCTGCTCTGGGTGGACAGGGACAGCAGAAGTAGCAATGTATGGTCAGCAAGAGACAAGAAGTGCTTCCACCTTTGCTTTGGGTCTCCCAATCTCCTTAAACGACAGTCACACACACACACAAACACACACATTTCCTACCACTCAGTTAATTAACATTAACATGCTTATTCTTACCAAACTTTAAGGTGAAAAAAATGTCATACTGTCTAGATTTTGCACAACTCACTGAATGAATTTCAGAACTCCCACATCTAGTGTTGAGGGAAGCTTCTGTAAGTGAAATGCAGGGGGCAAGGACATCTTGTCCTTAACCTCAAGCAGCAAAAATGTCTTGGGCTGGCCCTAGAGCCAGATCATCAAGTCACCATGTCACCATTTCACCATTTCACCTCGACTGAACTCACAGGCTGCTTATAGGAACAAAACAGATAATAAATTTAAAAAGCAACATACAACATTGAAAAGTGCAATAGAAGTGGCCTGTAATTAAAACATGCCCTCTTCATACTGATAGAAGTCACTTCCAAATATATCTGCTTAGCCATACATTGGATAGAGGTAGAAGGTGGGCAAGATTCACTCTAGCCAAGTCTGAAAGTCCTTTCCTATGCAAAACAAAGTAATAGATAATATACACTTTTATCATGCTCCACATGTGCATGAAAATGCACAGTAGTTTCATGCTCCGTTTGCTATTAATGTGTGCTTGCGGCCTTTATCTGCAATGAAAGTCGATTATCTCTTCACCCAACTGGAAGAAGCTGCAATAGGTTTGATTAGTGAAAGGGAGGGGTAGAGCACAGAATTTGTTGAGTTGGGAAATATAAATATATATATATACACATATATATTTAGAATGAGCTGCATGATAATAGATGTCCTTTCTCAGATGTGTTTCTCTTTCTAATCACCTGTGTGCAGCAGAGACAAGCTACTGTACTGTAGACACTAATTAACAAGAGAAGTGCACAGAGGATAATATAAATGTTGATAGCTGTCTGTGGAACTGCGAGCATGAACTACGATGACAGAACTGAGTGTGAGCAGGCCACCTGCTTCATGTGATTAATTTAGTCATGGGAGGGCATTTATTAACCTGATAAAAGATTCTTTTCTCCTCCCTTGCCTGTGTGAAATTTAAATAAACACCATCCCATCGCTTCCCTTACTTGTTAAAGCTTGATTGTCCAAAAAGGACACGCCACTCTGTGCGATCCCCTTCTGTGGCCTATCACTCTGCTTCGGAAGAAGACTTGATCCATTTTGGTGCGTGAGGCACCAAACCGCTGGGATTCTTTTGACAGTTTTGCATTGGTATACAGTTGATACAATGCTGTCATCTAATGTTTGTTTATTCATAGATTCATAGGCCAGAAGAGACCATTAAAACAATATGTTCTGTATTGCTGCACCCGTTCTTCATTTGAAGAAGGCAGCACATCATAATGAATCTTGTTCACCCACAGCTAAGAATGTTCGAGCAGCAAATTGCATTGATGGATAATGATTTCAATAATTTCACTGATGATTTCTGTGTTATATTTTTTAATGGTAACAATATGGGCTTCCAACAGTGTTCCTCATTTGCTTGCAGCTTGTTCAAAATGTGGCAGCGCAGCTGCTTACTGCATTAGGCAACTGTGATAATTTCTTTTCGGAAACCATTTATCGTGTTGTCCGGGCTAGTACTTAAAAGAGTTCCACCCTTCTTTGTTTTTCCTGAACACATTCAGAGTGTAGTCACTGACAATGACACCTTGGACCCCAGAGTCTGTAGCATAGCGTATTTCGGGAGGCAGCAGCACCACTCCTTATGCTCCCCTCTGTTTCTCCCCCAGCCCAAACAGAAGGTCTGTTGGATGGGCTGGAAACTGGGAGGTGGGCTGAGTTTGATGAAGCCTTGAGGTGCACAGAGCAGGAGGATAAAGAGGCAAGTGTGTGCACATTTCCAGAAGGTCCTGGATGGGCAAAGTGAAGCCTTGTGGACTTCACAAAGGAAATAAGAAAGGAAGGTAAGGAGGCTGAACCAGGAGGTAAGTAACAGAAACTGGAAAGAAGATAATAGAGGAGGGAGAGATGGTATAAGAAAGGAGGAAATGATGGAACGGAGAGGGAAAGCTCTCTGTTCCATCACAGAGCATCAATCAGCAAGTGGGGAACAAGGAACAGTCTGGGCCTGTTAGCCCCAATGGCGAGTTAAGAGGAGAGAGAACAAAAAGGGGACTGGAAGCAGGGACCCTATACCACAGTGGAGTAATTTAAAGAGAAGGATCTGCTGATGACAAGAGACCCAAGCTCAAATAATGAGACACCCTGATGTTAAGAGACACTCTGGGACTCTAAAGATCATATGGACCTAAAGGTAGAAAACTTTATTTATTTATACATACATACATACATACATACATACATACATACATCAAGTTCCAGGACAATGTGCTTACAAATATAATAAATAAAGCACATATCTGATAATGAAATATAATCTAATATTCTTTCTTCAGGCCTGGCTTTTAGACCGATAGCTTTGGTCACTTGCTGGATGATCTTTGCTGGGAAGTGAACAGCATGGAGTGCATTCCTGTTGGTTCTGTTGGACCTATCAGATGCTTTCATTATCAAAAACCATGGCATTATTATGGGTCACCAGGCCAGGATAGAACTGGGGGCACCTTTTTATGGTGGTTCAGTTCTTCCTGAAGGGTAGTTCTCAGAAGGCACTGAGTGGCTGCCATACAACACCTTGATTTGTGGCCAGTTGTGTCCTCCAGGTCAATTCTTTCCTCCAGATTTAACATGTTTTTGAAACCAGTGGAAAAGATTATTCTGGAATTTGGAGTCTACTGACATCAGTGTACATTCGTATCAAGATATCTTTGTTTTGGAAACTGGAAGCCAGCTGTTGTTATTTGAGTACCACATATTCTTAGGGATGAGGTTTCATCAACACCCTCACTGCCAACTTTGGTTTAGCTGACTCTTCCAGAGACTCTTCAAAGGCAGCCCCATGTATTCTGCAATAAAATGCTGGAGGCAGGAGTACTCCCAGTCTGAAGGCAGATTTTCTAAAAGGCCATTTTCTTGTTTGCTTGGGGTGGGGTTGTGTGTGTGTATTTCACTTTAGTTTTAAAAATGGTGGTTGTAAGACGTCTTGAACGCTGCACAGTGGGATAGAATATTTAAAATAAATAACAATTACGTCTAATAACAATTACATCTCTATCCATCCTGGCTGCCGGTGGAGTGGTGGATTTGATTCAGTGCACTGCTAATTTTTTAAACCATGAGCAATGTTAATCCTGGCTGTGTTAGAGTCTTAAAATGCCCCCCCCCCAAGAAACCCACCTGAAAACATATCACTATTTTCCCAAGTACTTCTTGGGAAAATACAGTTACATTTGTTGATTTCAAATGATGCATCTTCCTGTCCCTTACCATCACTTTCACTGGATATGCTGACATCTGCCTAGCTTCAGGTTAGTACAAAAAGCTGTGCCTGCAGAAATTTGAGAACTATAAAGAGCCTTCCGGAACCTCCACTGGGCAGAATTGTTTCAGGCAAACACATTTCTCTTTCATTTCTATATTCTTCAGCTCTGCACCCATTTATATAGTGATGACTGGTGTCCATTAAGACTGGTAGGTCAGAAGGCAGAGCAACTGATGGTAAATGGAACAAGAGCCAATGACAGGCACAACCAACTAATTCTCGTTTTGTTTCCATCCTCCTTTACAACCCTGCTGTCCTATCTCTGCTTCCCAATACAAAGATTGCAAATTTACCCTTCTCTGTGCCAGGGCATATTCTTAGTCTGCACCCATTAATTGAGGTGTAATGAGGTTTGTGGCAAGGGTGCTGAAGCACAAACTTGATCCTCTACTGAAGCTGCTGTGGTTTATGATGCAGCTGATCTGTTCTCAAAATTGTGCCACTAAGCTTGAATGCAAAAGGAAGAGAAAAAACACCAGTGATGGTTTCAGTGTAGATGTTGAAACTGGCTTAGGAAGATCTTCACTTTCATTGTTATCAGTGGCAGGGCCAAAATTCCTAACTGAATCCATCAACCTCCCTTCTATTTTAATGTAATGGTCCAAATAGGAGTGATTTGCTTATCCCATCTGCCCATCAAATCTGTATTTCTTTTACTATAGACAAATGCATTCAGATTAACATATGAATGTGGGGAAATGCACCAGTTCAAAGATGCCTACTAATATTGTCCTGTGCTTTTTCCTTGTTAAATTTCAAATGTAAGTGTTGGCCTTTATTAGTAGAGACACTGCTATAGCACTGGATACTGAAGTGATTATGCACGTAAGACAAATGTGGATAACTTCCCACTTGATTTAAAAGGCAACTTGGAAAGTCGGCAAGGCTAGATGCAGATCCAACACAATTCTATCCAACTGGCACAAGGTCTTCTCCCATTTCTGAAAGCCTTCAGATTCATTGTTTGCTTCATGTGGAGACTGCCAAATCTGACTCCAATTCACACATTCCCTAGTAGCCAAATTAATGTAGGGCACATGTTTCCATTCTGTTTGTATTTACAAAGGCATACTTAGGGGCATTTGCATCGTGATGCTTCATTCTTTGCCTCGAGATGCAAGAGAAGATTTGGATGTGGTTGACTCAAAATTTCAGTGGGTTATTATTTCTGTGTTGATTGGAATCAAAAGGACAAATTTAATCCAGGCATCTCTAACAAATCAGCTCAAATCACAATCCAGTTTATGTTATTAGAATGCAAATGCATCAGTGAATGCTCAAATTATGGGGTGTGGGAGTTCAATAAAAGCCACAAATCTCAGCTCCCTGGATACTCCCTATTTTAGTTAAAGCACGCCTGTGTGGTAGCCTTCAGAAAGCCAAGAAGGGCACATAAATATATAAAGTTCTGCCCTCTCCACCACCCCAGAAGCTGAGCATTGAAATCAGTGATTTTTTGTGAACATTGCATCTGGTGGAGCAGTCAAAAGTATCTTCAGTCATAGCCAAAGTGGTTGGAATAGCTATTTGCTCAAGTTTCAGATGTATAAGTAAAGCAACTGTATATTGCATAACAGTATATTCAGTTTGAAATCCCAAACACAATTTATTCCAGGCTATGACACTTAACTCATTCTACCATAGTTGGATTAACAGGTCCACAACAGGATTAATAAGACTGAACAAGATAAATGCCCCTGCCATTACATGTTTATATAAATACTAGGGACTGCCATGACTGCTCACATTGCTTGCCAACCCCACCTCTTTTCTACTTCACCCAAAACTTCCATCCCCTCAAATTTTATTCAAATCTCTATCCCACACAGCTCCTTCAACCCTCTATCTGCTCACAGCTCCTTCACAGTTCAAGAAGGACACTGACAAACTGGGACGTGTCCAGAGGAGGGCATCCAAAATGGTCAAAGGCCTGGAAATGATCCCTTATGAGGAACGGCTAAGGGAGCTGGGCATGTTTAGCCTGGAGAAGAGGAGGTTAAGGGGTGATATGATAGCCATGTTCAAATATATAAAAGGATGTCACATAGAGGAGGGAGAAAGGTTGTTTTCTGCTGCTCCAGAGAAGCGGACACGGAGCAATGGATCCAAACTACAAGAAAGAAGATTCCACCTAAACATTAGGAAGAACTTCCTGACAGTAAGAGCTGTTCGACAGTGGAATTTGCTGCCAAGGAGTGTGGTGGAGTCTCCTTCTTTGGAGGTCTTTAAGCAGAGGCTTGACAACCATATGTCAGGAGTGCTCTGATGGTGTTTCCTGCTTGGCAGGGGGTTGGACTCGATGGCCCTTGTGGTCTCTTCCAACTCTATGATTCTATGCTTCTATGATTCTATGAAATCCCATCCCATGTCTGATTACTAATTCCCAATCCACCCATAGAGTTCATACAAAATTCCTCCTCTCTCAAAGCACACCAAAACTCCCCCACCTGCCATAGTTTACACTGAACTCCCCCTTCTCATACAGTTTACCCCAAAACACCCCTTCCCTACAGTTCACCCCATACTCCCCTTTCCCCATCCCTGTTTCATCACAGCTTTTGCCAATCTCAAGATCCCACTGCCACTGCTATTCATAGAGGAGAAGGGAATAAAGAGGAACAACTCTTTCTCCCCTTCACCCAGTGCTGCTATGACCGACAGAAGGAAGCTTCCACAGGGTAACATGGAAAATGACTTCTTTGTTCATGATTTTGGATAGCCTCCTTTTGACAGCTGGTATGAGCACAGTAACGGCAGCAGAAAGAATAGGAGAGAAAAAATATATGCTGAATTCTTCCCAGTGCTTGGAATGAACTAGTTCAAAAATCTATAAACTACATCTGAACTGAAGATGAATTAAGTAATTTTTAAGGTGGAGCTTTGAACAATTTCTGGTTCATATTCCCATTCATTCCCATTGTTAACCCTGCAGGAGGTCTTGACTCCTGTCTTTCTTTCTTTTCTAAGCAAGTCAGTCAGAATCTATAAAGAAAGTTAGAATGCAAAATATGGAAACAACATTCTAACGCTTATTAGGCAGATATGGAGGTTGGCGGTTCGAATCCCCACGATGGGGGGATCTCTCGTTGCTTGGTCCCAGCTCCTGCCTACCTAGCAGTTTGAAAGCATGTCAAAGTACAAGTAGATAAATAGGTACCACTCCGGCGGGAAGGTAAACGGCATTTCTGTGCACTGCTCTGGTTTGCCAGAAGCAGCTTAGTCATGCTGGCCACATGACCCGGAAGCTGTACGCGGGCTCCCTCAGCCAGTAAAGCAAGATGAGCGCCGCAACCCCAGAGTCGGCCACGACTGGACCTAATGGTCAGGGGTCCCTTTACCCTTTACCTTTAAGGTCATTTAATCTTCTGTACCTTCCTTGCTGAAGAGCTTCCTTGCTGAGCAGCCTGCAGCAAAAAGTATAGGGACAGGACCAAAGTGAATGATGCCTTGTGCTTTTAGCAGCTTGTGGCTGGCACAAATTAAACAGACTAAGCTTTTTCTAGTATAGAAATACAATTGTGGGGAAAGTTTCACTTGTTGACATTCTGCCTCTCAGATATCTTATTACTTGTCAGTGGGAGGCTGATTACTATTCTTCCTGAGGCTGTGTGTAAGGAAGGAGGAGGATGTGTCGGTTAGAGTGCTGGGGAAGACCTGGGAGATCAGTTGGAATAGGAAAAGGGAGACTTACTTGGTCATGAAATTCACTGGGTGATCTTCAATCATTCACTATCTCAGCCTCACCTACTCCACAGGTTGTTGTGAAGATAAAATGGAGGGGGAGGGGGAGGGGGAGAGAATGTATGTTGCCTTGAACACATTGAATGAAATATGGGGTATAAAGTAGTAAATAAATGAATAAAGAAAATTCTACATCCTTAAAGTTTAGTCTGAATCCAGATTCTTGCTTCTATGTGCCCCAGGTCTCTGAACCCAACATTCATGACTAGAAAAGAGTTGGAAGCCTGTCCAATTAAGAGTGCACGTTTTTGCTCAGAAACCAACAAGAGATCCTACACAGGGGTGTTTTCCAGAAATAATTTGTTATCTCCTTGAAGTCTGTTTTCATGTTGTCAGAGCTGTAATAAACAAAATTTTATAGGACTACTGGAAATACTTGATATATTTAGCACCATACAAAATAGTCACCAGCTTCTTCAACATCTCTTGTAAACTCCAAGCCTGACCTGCCACACTACTATAAAAATGGTTAGTTTATTGACACAAGTAGCAACTGATGCTGTGTTCAACAGAAGTTTGCCATCATTTCAATTATTCCATCAATGTGTTGTATGTAGCACTGCCTTTGAAGACTGCCAGGGAACTGCAGTTAGTCCAAAATATTGCTGCCAAAGGCAGCTTAATTCTAGGGCCACTTGTTAGGATCGTATCTTGGCAGTGCTTAAACAACTGGACTATCTGCTGGTCTGCTTCTGAGTATAATTCAAAATGCTTCTGCATCCTTTTGAAGCCTTGGGTAAGACCAGGGTTCTGGAAGGATTGTTGATCTCTACCTTAGACTGCCAGTATATCAGATATGGGACTCGAATTCCTATCAGCCCCAGCCACTATGGGTTAATTACACTGGGCAACAATTTTTTACTTTTTGAATGTTGTCTAGATTTCTACAACTGCTTTAGGGTATTTTTGCACTGCTGAATCAGGAAATGGCATCCATTTCTCTCCATCAGGTCAGGTTTCTGTGCTATGTTGATTTGAAAAAAATCAGATCTTGTGACAAAATCGATTACATTTTTGTGGCATTATCAGCTGATTTTTGTCAACACATATCATCCTAAATATGTTTTTAAGAGAAAAAATGTTTTTCCAACAACATATATTGATTACCTGATAGAAACATTGATTACTGTAAACTGAATGGTGGGCATTGATAAAAGTAAGTACACGTAAATTGCATGTTGCTTCACCATTTTTCAAACTTCAGGGCTTGAACTTCCGTTTCTTGGAACTCCTGGAATGCTCAGTGGCAGGGAGGTCTCTCTTCAGAGTCCAACAGTAGTCAGCCATCATGACTGCAATCCAGCGACCCTGATACCTGGTCTCCATCTCTTTCATGTCCTGATGGAATCTCTCCCCCTGCTCGTCACTCATTGAACCTAGGTTCTCAGGAAACCGGTCCATATGTCAAAATAGGTAGTGCATCTTGAAGCTCATGTTGCAGCTCATGTTGAAGCTCATGAAGGCAGTCAGCATGTTGTTGACAAGTTCTGTGTAGTTTCTGGCCTTATTGTTGCCCAGAAAGTTATTCACTACCAAAACAAATGCCTTCCAAACTTCCAGTTCCACTTCGTTCATTGAGTTTCCGAACTCTGGATCTCTGATGAGCTGACGGATCTGAGGACTGTCAAAGATGACTTCTCCATGGTCAATCCTGGAAAAACCTGGCACAAGTAAGTGAAGCAGTCAATCAAACCTTTATTGCATTAGCATACAGCCATAGCAGGATAAAACAAAAAAATGCTAGAGACAAGCAACCAAACAAAATTCAAAGCGATAAAGTGAAGCAGTCACCATCCTTGTCCAGAGCCTTGGTGAACTGCTTGATTAAGCCGAGCTTGATGTGCAGCGGTGGGAAGAGTATTCTGTCTCTGTCCACTAGAGGGTCGTTAATGACATTCCTTTCTTTGCAAGGCACCAATTCCTCCCACACAGGCCAGTCCTTCTTCGTGTAATGCTGAGCACGGTCCCTACTATCCCACATGCATGCAGAAAACATGCAGAAAACATGGGTACTTGATGAAGCCAGACTGCTGTCCCAACAAAAAGTTCACCATCTTCAGGTCAACACAAATAAACCACTTATGCTGATCATAACCAATTTTCTCCAGCACATACTTCACTGCTTCATAGTTCTCCTTCAGTGTAGTCGAGTGAGCCAGGGGTATAGAGGCAAACTGGTTGCCGTTGTGTAGCAGAACACATTTCAGTGATTGCTTGCTGCTGTCAATGAACAGTCTCCAATCTTTGGGTTTGTACTGTGGCACTCCAAGCTTGAGCAGAAGCTGCGCAATATCTGCACAGTACACCAAGTCCTTCTCTTCCGAAAAAAAACGGAGGTACTCTTGATGCCTGTTGCAGAAGAAGCTGATGTGAGCACTGTCAGAGAGGAGGTTTTTTTCCTTCAATCTGGATACCAACAGTTCGGCAGAGTCCTTTGACAAGCTGAGGTTGCGAACTAGATCATTCAACTCCTTTTGGGAAAATGGATGTGGAGCATCATCTTCAAGAACTTCTTCTTCTTCTTCATGTCCTTCAACACTGGAGGCATCTTCGTCACTAATGTCAGGAAGTTCTCCGAAGATAGGCACTGGAATTTCATCACAATGAGCTACAGGACGACGTGCTGATTGAAGATCAGGATACTTGAGGCTACTCCGGTTCTTTCTGTTGATCTCAGTCACATCAACAGCGCAGAAGTAGCAGTCAGTGACATGGTTTGTCGGCTCCCTCCAAACCATGGGAATTCCAAAGTTCAGACTCCTCTTGCCATTGGTCCACCCACGTAGAGTCTCGGTGCATGCCTTGCACACCATGTGTGATGCTCAAGCTTTATCCTGGTCACCAAGTTTAATACCAAAATAAGCATGGTAAGCAACTTTATGCTTTGCCACACCAATTTATGGAAGATTTCGGGGTTTTATGACTTCAAACTGATCCCTTTTCGACATAATCACCCAGAACTATCGGACCTGAATACTTCTTGTCATTAAAATAATCATTTCCAATCAAAACAATTATTCGACATGGCATTTTACCCCCACCAACTTCTTCTAAAATGCTCCACACAAGCGTACATGTGAACAAAAACGTAAAAAAGACATGTGGCCATAGCTCAAAAACTTGACCTGATTGAGCAAAACCAATGTGATTTTTGGATTCAGCGCATCAGATTCGTCCTAAATCAACTGAAAAAAATGCAGACAACAAATTTGTTGTTGACCAGTGTTATCAAACATTATGGGAGCTTTACTCCAACAACATCTGAAGGGTCACAGTTTCCACAACACTGCTGTACAGTAAAATCATTTTCAGAGGCCCTCCTCCAGGTGGTTATGAGGCAAGGAGCAATGAGACAGAGGGCCTTTTCAGTTGTGGAATGTTCTTCCACAGAGAGGTTCATCTGGCACTTTCTCTATTATCTTTCTGGGATCAGGCAAAATATTGTTTTCTATTCCCCTGGTCTTTCTGATAATTTCTTAATCCATAATGGGATTATGCTTTTTTAATATGCTGTTTTTACAGTTGTTAAATTTTCCTATTTCTGTGAGCGTTTTTCCTCATGTTGATATACTGAACATTCTGCCTCTCTGTGCTTCAACTCAGGCAAATTCAAACAGTCCAAACTCAAATTGTCCTCACTCTGTAGTCAACATTACTTCTCAAAAGAAGCAAAGAATCTTGCATATTTTTCCCTGGGCTCTTGTGGTAGGGATGAAATTGACTCCTTGTGTATCTTGAAATTTGTCACTAATGTAGCTGGTTCACCCAGAGACAATGAAGAAGTAATGATAAAAGAAGAAACTGGTGGTCAAATTTATTAAAAATTACTTTCATTGAAGTCCCACCATATTAAGCCATAACCACATCATTTCTATTCACCAAACCCCATCAAAGAGTCCTTTGCTCACTCTGAAGTCATTTGCTGAACTAATTTGCATCATTAACTGCAGATTACAAAAAGGGGAAAAAACCTGGAATGATTCCCTTAATCATTTGGCCAAAGTAGGTAGAAGCTGCTTTTATAACAATCCATTGCTCCTAAGATCAAAGATCCTCAAATGATAAGCAAGAATGGAGGTTTTTTGCTAGTTTAATTTTTGAAGTTTTTAACTTTATGCACTAATTTAATCATGAAAAGGCTTCCAAAGATATCTATCAAATCTTGATAGTGATTCATTATAAACAATATATAAATGACTTTGCAAAGGCCCGACAAAGCAGGAGAAATAATAAGCTTAAACTAAAGCTCAACATCAGATATTATGTTAATAAAATTAAAGGACTGTGACACACTGAAAGTACATTACTGCAGTGGTGAACAACTGTATGGGACAAACATATTGACTGGAACAGGAAGAAGCCCATGTCCCAGTTGCACTAGTTGAGTTGATCCTCACATTGGAATCCAGGACTTGCAATACCATTAGGCAATGGGAGGCAGCAAACTCCAGGTGTCTGATTTTGAGCAGCCATTAAAGAGCAGAAAATTGTCAACCATTTAACTGATTATTAGATTTCCCCCACGATGGGAGGTGTCATTCTGATTTTCTGCTTCAAGCATCAAAAGGCCTTGCCTGCATCTATCAGCCATGGTGCAAGTTACAAAGGGCAATTCATTTCCTTTATTCCGTGTTCATGCTAGCCTACTCTGTCCCTGTTGTGTCATACGTGTGTGTGTGTGTGTCTGTGTCTGTGTGTCTGTGTATGTCCACAAGTGTAGCAATTGACAGATACTTTCCTAGTATTGATGGCCTGTGGTGGTTGCAAAACACTAAAATCTATATTGATATCATAAGTCAAACCTCAGGTGGATTCCAGGAACTATATTGAAGAACTCACTTTCCTGCAGAGAGAAATCAAAATCCAAGAAGCAATGTTAGTAGATGTCAACGGCGCTGGGGAAACCACATTTCTCAGAGCTGATAGTGCTTGGCTTGTAGCAATGTGTCTGAACCAGATTAGACAGGGAGGGGGGAAAGAGGATGATTTTCCACCATTACAGAATAGTAAGCCAGATAAGTGGATGGATAGGAAACTGTCACTGGGGGTGGTTGCAGGAGACAGCATCAGGATGTCACATGGTCTGGTTTGGTTGTCCTTGCTCAATTGCAAACCTTGCCTGCGTGGTTCATCCTATCACTAGATTTAGCTTTGCCCTTTCTATCAAAAATTACTTTTTCTTGTAGGGCATCTAAAAGGTTGGCTTTTTGTCATAGGTGTCATATTTATGCCACTCAGACATGAAATCAGAGCTCCCATCACCTCTTTCCCATTGCATTGGTATTTCCCACTAAGTTTCCAGCAAGGTCATTTGTCTCCAGTGTCCTTGCTCATATGGTGCACATTTTCCATGTAGTTCCCATTTATCTCCCAATGTACACATTGTTGGACTTCAGAACAGATAGTCACTGCTCCTTTGTATGATGGAGTAGAGCTGCTTCCTGCTTGTAGAACAGCATTTGTCACAGGTTGCCTGGCTGGGACCAAGCCACATATGACAGAGTCCTGTGAAGCTTAGCTTAATCTAGTTTGATAAAGAATGTCAATTAGATTCCCCCCAAATGCATCTATTCATCCTGATCAGCGGTGAAACATTAGCATACAGAAGACCAGTTCTGGGTGTAGATGGCCTTGGTCAGGTCATGGGTTCACCCTTCATCTGAGGGTCTCAGGGTGCTTCACATCATAAAATTACAAGAGAAAAAGCACAAAATACACACACATATATATCTATTACTTTTTCCTCCCAAGGAAAATGGTTCAGGAAAAGGTTATCTGCCCTAGATGTTTTTTACAGATCCAGGAAAGCAAGAAGCATGAATTAACACATTTGATTCCTTCCAACTATGGGCAGCTCTGCCTCAAAATATTAGTTGGATTTTTACCTCACTCCAAAGGCCTATCATGGGAACAACTTCTTCTTCTTCTTCTTCTTCTTCTTCGCTGCCCATCTAGCTGGGTTGCCCCAGCCACTCTGTGTTTTGTCCCAGGCAATCGTTTTGTTCACTGTGCGTTTTTATTTAAATTCACATTTCTAGCCCCTATTATGTGCCTCCTGTCTGCTTTCACCCACTTTATCAGGCACAGTTGGCAGCAGAACGCGTGTTCCTCATTGTGACCACTTCATGGCTAAACAGTTCCCATGCTTTCACTAGTGACGTTTCTCTATTTGAGCAGCTGTCATAGTGAAATCCTCTATTAGGAGGTGTTTTTTATCGAAGAGCTGTCCCATCCAAGCCCACTTCAAAGATAAATAGCCCTATGAAGTGAAAGCAGACTCCCTGAAGTTGCCCATCAGCAGTTAACATCTGGGCAACAGACTAAGCAGGCACTTACAATGAGGGGAGAAATTAGATTCAGTTCATATTTAAAGGTGAATATACCCAAACCACACTTTGGAGAAATGAAACACAGTGTTCCTTTGAAATCAGCCCTTCTATGATTTTGTGTTGTGGTTCTCCAGTCAATTAATGTGTATGGAAATTTCTTATATGGTTAATCTGCCTTAGTTGATTACTTCCAATGCTATTGGGCAGCAGTGGATCACATGTTTGCATGCCAAAGTCTCCAGGCTGAATCCAGGCATCTCTAGGTAGGACTGGGAAAAAGACCTCTGTCAGATATACTGGAGAGTTTCTACCAGTGACTGTAGACAAAATAGGCTGGATGGACTAGCTGCAAGGCAGCTTCCTATATTTCCTTATCCCTTAGCAAATAGCAGCATTTTATCTTTTTTTTAAAAAAAAAATATATATTTATTACATTTAAACATTACAAAAAAGGAAAGAAAAAAAGAAGAGAAAAGAAAACAATACAATACAATATATAAACATTACACAACACAACATTAACACAACAAACCAAACCAAACAAAGCAAAGACAATTTAAAACACACATCATACCATTTCAATATCTTATCTTTCATTCACTTGTTTCAACGACCTCCTCACACCTCCCTTTTCGTATTCCACTTCTATTAATTGTTTCAGCAATTCCTTTCCATCTTCCTCTATTTTCTGTCATATAGTTATCTTAACATATTTTAACCTTATTTTCCCTTTAATACTCTAATAATCTATTTATACTTAATTCCTTATAACATTTCTGCTAAAGCCATATAAGTTCATTCCAACATTTTTCTAACACTCATTAATTTACAATATTTCTATAAATAGTCTTTAAACTTTTTCTAATCTTCTTCCACCGTCTCTTCTCCCTGGTCTCGGATTCTGCCAGTCATTTCTGCCAATTCCATATAGTCCATCAACCTGGTAATCTTCTGTCCGATGCTCTTAACTCTTTTCCAAGTCCCTTCTGCAAGTCTTCTTCATATTTATACATGCACTTTACTTTGCCTTCTACTGATTTTATTTTTATTTTCCTTCCTTTGAGGCTGAAGAGTAGATCTCGGGGAAACTCCCACCTAGAGATGATTTTATTCTTTCTCAACAGGGCAACCAAATCTCCGTAGTTAAACCAAAAATCCAAAAGATATTTCAGGACGTCTTTCAAAATTTCCACTATTGACTGTTGTTCTTCTAGGTTCTTCTGGTAGTTCCAACAGTCTCTTATTTTTTTCTTCTCTTTTTTCCCTCCTCTTCCAAGTCTGAAGGCCTTCACAATTTTAATCTCTTCTTGACCCAAGTCCAGGTCCCAAAAATCAGCAAATTCCTGCTTGATGAAGTCCATCAAACTCTCCTTCTCCAGTTCAAGTAGGGCTCTAATCCTCAAAATCTGATTTTCTTTAAATTCAGTCGGAGAAGGCATCGACTTATGGTCATCAAGTTGCATCTGTAAGGCTGGGACTCTCTCTCTCTCCAACTGTGTTACTTTAGCTTCAACGGCAACAACTTTCTCCCTAGCCTTCTCCGCAGTTTGCCATGTCAAAGTACATTCCTGTATCAATTTCTGAATAGTTTCTGTATTGATGTTCACTTTTTGTCCCAAATTATCAATTTTGGTAGTTACCACATCCACCTTCTTGTTAAGCTGTTCCAGTGAGTTATTTATCTTACTTAATGCGACCGCTAAGGCCTCTTCTGTCGACATTCTTAACCGATTCAAGGTCAGTCCCAGAGTCTCTCAGCTTTTTATCTTGCAGCTGGAAATTCCCCCAGATCAGCTCTTGTAACAGTTTCAAAAGCTTCCTCTAGAGGGAAACAGTTTCTATTTGTATTAGTCCTTTTAGACACAGTTCAAACAATTTTCAGTTACTTTTACTCCTTTTTAAACGCAGACGGAGACATTGGAAACAATGTATTTCTCTTATTTAACTAACTGTCAGTGAACATTCTAGTCACGGTCAATGAGCATTCCAAAAGACGTCAGTCTTACTAGCAGCCTGTTTCCAGGTTCGGAGCGGTGGTATTTTAACTTCCTTCACTCTCTCCTGCAAGCATATACAATCCAAAACTTCCCCCCTCTTCTCCTGCTTCCAAGGTGGATTTAATATTTTTTACTGATGGAAATTTAGTCCTTTACAGTAGGCTTTCCAAGACTTTAGCTTGCAGCCTCTTTGCTTCAGTCTATTTACAAAAGGGGAAGGCGGACTTCCTGTTTTGAAACTCCCCGTTTCGCTGCCAAATTAAGACGTTTAAAAATCCAATTCTTCACTCTACTCACGGGTAGTTGCTTTAAGATCAAATTGTCCACAGGAAAAAGTCAGCGCTCTCCGGCAACAGCTATGTGGCTTCGCTCTGTGGAAAAAGCAATCAATTTGAAGCACAGTACAGTGCTGCTCACCCCATGTCGCTCCGGATCCCCGAAACCGGGTTTCCCCGCGAGTAGGGGAGGCACAAAAGGTGCCAGCCAAATCCCACGTTCACAGGCTTCACCCGCCTGTGATTTTTAGTGGGTCTCCGCCTTCGCTGTGGCGGCCAGACCCGGATTTCCACGAAGCAAATTCCTCCTGATCAGAGGAATTCCGCCATTACCGGAGGCACCAACCCGGAAGTCTGCAGCATTTTATCTTTTCTATGATGGATATATTTCCCAATAATTATGTTGAATATGAAGAGTGTCTCTATGTGAGAATTTCTTTCACTTCATCATTGCCCAGCATTAGTATAAGTATGTGAGAATTTCTGCTGAAATGCAAATGATATTAAAATTATTTTAAAGGAATAATTAAGGCTCGAGACTGCTAATTGAATAATGTACCAGAGATATTTTTTTTAAAAAATGGTTGGGAATAAAAGAGATATTTCAAGGCTTCAGGAAGACTTTTGACATATAATTTTGACTTTGGCAATTTGACTAATTTCATTAAGGTTTTTTTTTATTCACTATGAATTGTAAAATAGCATTTTCTAGCTTAATTCCAAGTTTTAAGAGAATCCATTTAGTGAATGTTGCAACAGATTTCTTTCACTGGAGTTAAAAAGAGAAATTGAGCTCTTTGTTGATGTTTGTCAGAGGTAATGTATTTATTATAACCTTCAGCCCTGCAACTAGTATATTTCCTGCTGGAATGAAATGTTTTATTTTAATACGTATTTATTCAAGCTAAAGCAGCATTTGTTTTTTTAAAAAGCCATGGAAATGTCAAAAGCAGATTTGTTTTCCTGAAGTTTTTCATGTTCATTCTTGAACTGCAAACATTTTGAATAGAAGGGAGTTCAGAATGACATTGCATAAGCTGTTGTCAAAAACTTAGGCCACGGGCACAGCTCAGAAAACAAGCAGATTGCCTGAGAGGGCAGCACATAAAAAGGAAAAAAAAGAACATACCCATAGCCAACTCAGGGGTGGAGTATTATTTCCAACAATATTGTACACTGATGCTGCAAGAGAAAGGGGAGAGCAGTGAGTTGTCGTACCTGGGAGCCATTGTCCATGTGGACCATTTGGACCTGCCAAGCCAAACCATTGCTCCATCTAGCTCAGTATTAATTACACTGACTGGCAACAGCTTTCCTGTCTTTTATACTAGTCTTTCATAGTTGTACCTGAAGACGCCAGAGGTCAAAACTGCAACTTTTTTGCATGAGACACATGTGCTCCTTCACTACCCTTCACCTAGATGTGGAATGATGTGATAGTCCCTTTCAGCCTCTGGCTTTGCCTGTTGAGATGCATGGTGATGTGTAGTTGCTTGAACTAATGCAAATCTCTTCCCAATGTTCCGACCAAACCAGGAGGAGAAAAACGAGAAAGGTGACCTTGCCTGTTCATAAGAAGAAAATGGCATGTTTAAAGAGAAACACAAGGTTTATGAAATGAGTGTATCCCGTTCCTTTTATAGAATATTGCCATACAATAGGTGAATATCTAAATATTAGATATTTAGAGGAATGTTAAGTACCATCCTGCCATTTTTTTAATTTCTAATTTATTTTTTGCATTTCCCACTCAATTAGTCATTTCTTCGGTGGCTTTTAATTCCATGTGGACTTCAAAACAGCTGCTGCCATCATCCTGAATTTGCACTGACAATGCTAATATATCAGTTCATCAGATTCCAACTAAGTTGTTCTTCGGTACCAATGGCTCTTGGATTTGAAAAGTATTTTGAGCTTGATGAGCCATGTTATATGTCAATGAGGCATACTAGCACATCGTGATGGGTAGATTAAGTACATTTGGTTGTCATTTTGCAGCAAAATGTGCAGTATGAAATCGGAATGGTTAAGCTCCCTCCTGCACTAACCATTCCCACAAGGAACTAGAAAGTGATATTTGCTTTTATTCAGGCATTAAGAGTTCAAGCAAGATGATGCTATCTCCTACCACTGCCATAAATTACTAGATCGCATGGCAGCCAATAAAGCATTGCTAAAAATAAACTGATGTACAGAAGGCTGCTGAAAATCCATCAATGCTTCATTGGTTTCCTGAAGTTGCTTCTCTTGGCTCAGAGATGGCATAGTGTATTAAATCATAAAAAATGCTGTACATGTTAAATACTTTTGGTATGAATCTCCCATACCATCCATTAATGTATTTGATACAGGAAGGCTATATTGCAACATACACTGAAAGGAAGTTTACTACACAGGTATGTGAATATGAGAGGAAGTGTACACACTGCGGTCTTTGGAACATGGGTAATAAATTGCATAGCCACCTAGGAGTACTTTTTGGGGTTGGTAGACTGGACATGCTTTATTTATTTATTAGGAGGGCTGATGGGAGCGGAATCCAACAACATTGGGAGGGCCACAGATCTCCCATCCCTGCTATATGTCTTTGAGGGGGAAAATGAGATGCTGGATAACATAATACTTAGGGGCTCTTTCTGTCCCACTTCCTGTTAAACAATGATTCCCCAGCCTCTGGAATCATCTGGAAGATGCTGTTCCCACCTTCCACTTTCTTCCAGCTTACCCACTTCCTTCAGCACCTGAACCCAATTCTGGTATTGAACCCACAGCTTCCTATGCAATGACAGCTTTTGGCATAGCTGGAAGATGGATCCCTTCCTACCTCCTTGGGCAGCATCCAGTAGAATGTTTTGACTAATAAGTGGTGGAGATACTGATACCAAGCTGAAGGGGAAGATGCAAACTTGGTGGGGAATTCTGCACCTTTAAAAGGTGTGTAGCAGAGAAGATTTTTGCAGGTGTAGCTTTTTTTGACATAAGTGGTAATGTACATAAGTATCAAAGGTGAAAAAAACCCTGTCTTCTTTTGCATCTAGTCACCCTACACAAAGCTGGACTTCAAATGCAGAATATAGGAGGATATCAGTGGCTAAGCAGGGCAGAAGTTGTTGCTCTTTTTGCCAGGCTTCCTTGGCATTAGATTGTACTCGATCAAAAATATCAGGCTATAGGTTAGGTGCTGGCAGAGAGTAGGACTTAAGAAAGTCACAGCGAGGCAGAACTACAGGAAGGCAAGGAGTAGGAGGGGATCACTAGCAAAGTGAGAGTATTACTGCGGTAGCTCAAGAAAGATTTGGGGGAGGAGACAGGTTTCTTTGTGTTCTTAACTACAGTTAATTTCAGTAAAGAATGTATGTGAATGTACAGACTTCATTTTCCAATCCACACCACCACTGGCATCTTGGCTTAATAATACAGCTGGTCAGAAACAAATCATGCAAAACTATTACTGTATGAAATTTGACGCTATTTTCTTTCTCAGGAGAGCAACAGAGAGGAATAATGCCTTTCTGAGGCTAGTACACTAGCTGTATCTATAAAATCAGTCTCTGAACAAGCTCATATTCAGTCATATTTATGGCGTCTTTACCTGCATTACTGTTTGAGTTTGGTGGGGGGAACCTTTTATGGCTGGGCTCCCCCCCCCCCCGCCCCCAGTGCTGAGCATCCATTCCAACTTGTAAATGTTGAAAAGCTCTTAAAATGCTTTAAAAATCCTGCTGAGGAACTGATCTAAGCACAGTCCCAAAAGGTCCAACACTCCATGAACTAATACTTGATAGATTCTAGGTATTTTTTATCTGTTATTAATATGGGCTGAGTTCCCATAGTCATGTTATTGGCTCAGAAGACTTTTTAATATAACAGAATATTCACCACAACACAGAGGACATTATTTATATGCAGAAACAGGTGAGGTGACAGCACACAGATCAGATTACTTTACTGTTTGCGCTTCCACAGGCCTGAAACACAAGGAAATGAAGACAGAATCCAAATGCTTGATATTGTTTGAACAGTGTCCAGGTAAAAACATCCGTTGAGCATTCTATTGTGGAAATACTTCTCATAACTTAAGGGATCATTCGCAACATGACCATGAGATTTTTTTAAAAGAAACTCAGAAAAATGATTGTGAGTCTGTGGGAAGGACCCTCTTCACCTTAATGCAGGTGGGGCAACATTTGACCCTCCAAATGTTGCTGAACTACAACTCCCATCAGCCCTAGCTGAGATGTTGCTGAACTACAACTCCCATCAGCCCTAGGTGATGATAGTTATAGTTCAGCAACATCTGTAGGGTCAAAGGTTCCTGACACCTGCTTTCATCAATGTACAGCACCTAGTTTCGTGCAGCTTGATCTAAAGTATATGTATTCTGATGTGGTATTTACTCTCAGGTTAGCACTTGCCATGCATAGGATTGCAACCACATATGTTCTTTCAAATAACAAACCTGAAAGCAGGATTCAATCACAAGAACACTCTCCCTTCCTGAGGTTTCCAGAAACTGGTACTTGGAAGCACTGTTGCCCCCAGCTGTGGAGGCTGAGCTTTTGCCCCAATGTTTCAGGACAAAGTTTTAAAAAAGAAGCTGAAATCAACTTCTTTTCACCTTCCCTCATATTGATTACTTTCTCTGCAGAAGAATCCATGCTTTCCCCACCGCAGCCAGCATCTGTCATGTATGACTTAAAGATTATACATGGCGGATTAATATTAAAATCCTATCTCGTGTAATTCCACCCATATTAAACTGTTATAGGAACAGTACGCTTGAAATGTACATTGTGACTGTAAAGAGGAAATCTCACATGGCAATATTCTCAGATTCAGTGATTATGACAAACTTTCCCCCCTCTTTTCATATCTTTTCATTTTCATCACTGATATAATTAACCTCTGATGGTGATGACAGGCTTGAGAAATGGTAATGTTATTAGCGCACATCGTGGTTCTCTATTATAAATGCAAAAGATCATATCCAGGAGGAAGTTTTCATCAAAATTCAAAGGGTAAGTTGCTAAATCTGAATTTTGTCATTTCCTCATGCAGCTAATAGATGAACTAAACAGATAGATCTGGAAGAACAGTACCATAACCTTGTTAGAGATTCTTTCAAAACATCACCAGCTCTCTTGCCTTGGCAAATAAGCCCTGCTTATCTGCTGATGTGTGCTCTCTAACAGGCCTACTGATTCATTGCTGTCTCATTTTCAATATATATACACACCAGCAGAGTATTTAAAGATTTAATTTTTTTCCTGTTCTATGTCATGTCAAGGTTGCAAGCGCCATGTTCATTTGTCATAAGCAGTGACAGTTAAAAAGAGTTGTCATGAAAGATGCATTGGATAAGAACATAAGGACAGAATTAGTGGGATTCGAAGACTTGTTAGAATAAAGAAAGTGAGGGAGGAAGCAGAGTAGGGATATGGAGTACTTGCCCCACAATGACACTGTCCATAACTCTCAAGCATGTTTTAACTCTGGTCTAATGTATATTTAGGCAGGGTACTCTAGCTTATAATAGAAGGATCAGAGATCTAGTGCCCCCCAGAAGTTGTTGGATTCTCACCTAGGGTTGGGGAGAGGGGAATTGGATTCATTTCACATTTAATGTCAAACCTACCCACTTCACACTTATGAAACAATACATGAACCAAGCACAACCATCCTTTGAACTTTGTACTTTCCGGAATTTTGCAGTGCAGCTTTCCATCTGGGCAACTTGTTCAAAAATGTATATAATAGGATGAAGAATGCAAAAAAAAGGCATGTACCAGTGAAAATAACATACATAAATGCATCATATTAGAGGAAATTGTTTTGGCAACAATGTGTAATTTTTAGGGGGTTTTGCAGAAATATCTATATTAGGCAAAACTGCATAGAAAAAAATGTGATTTTTTAAAAAAGTTTTACTTTTTAATCAGATCATCTCTGAGATTCACGTTAGTGAAAGAACACTTGTAAATTGACTACATAAAAAATAAATGGCTGGTTTCCTATAACGTTAGCCCAAGGGATATCTTGGAGAGGAGGCATCTGGTGGCGGATGTGTTGTTTTTTCCTGAGATGCTTCTCACACTCCCAACCATATGCTACCCTACCTAATCAGAAATGTGGAAAGCTGCATCCCAGTGTGCCTATAGGGATATCTGAAAACAAGGGTCATGGGATGGTCCAAACCCTGTGAGGCATATACCTGAAAACACAGTGGCATAGATCTAGGCTGCAGATCATGATTATGCCTTGCTTGTAGGTTTCCCATAGGTATCTGGTTGGCCACTGTGACATCAGAATACTGGGCTGAATTGGCATTTGTACTGATCCATCAGGAACAACCTTATGGGAAGGGGGCTGGCAAGGTCAGGCTGATGAGTCAGAGAACAAGGGACAAACTCAAGTCACTACCATGCCAACAGCATATGAACCTAGCACACTGGCAAAGCACTGATTGATTGATTGATTGATTGATTGATTGATTGAAGCCTCTGTATATTGCATTTCAAGGCATTGTGCAGCAACCTTTACACATAACTGTCAAACATTAAAGCCACAGTACCAATAAGAATGCAGCTAATGACCACAGGCAGAGTTAAAATAATAACAAACCCACTGGAATGAAGCAACCACAAATGCCACGGAGCATAAATGTATTTTTAATATGGACCGAAACACCATCATTGTGGCTGCTTGCCTAAACTCAGATTATTTTTGGGTAATCTTCATGCGGTATGTTTTAAAGTGTGTGTGTGGGGGGGATTCAACTTGCAGCTCTCCAGACAATGTTGGGACTCCAATTCCCATCATCCCCATCCAAGATAGCTGGGGATCAGGAAAGGTGGGAGTTATAGTCTGCCAAAATCTGGAGGGCTGTATGTTCCCGACTTGTGGTTTAAAGTAACGTCTTCATTTATCTATGACCAAGGTAAGTGACCTAAATGAAGCCCAGTACAGAAGAAGAATGGAATACCTTCAAAGAAAATACTTTTTTGTTCTAAACAATAGTTCAAAACAACACAGTCTTTTCAGCTATAGTGGTGTTCTTTTTATTCAGCTTTTCAGATATGGCTTTGCATGTTAATCAGCTTTGATCATTACATTTTATGATCAACAATTTCAAGTTCAAACAATTGCCTTAAAATCTGGAGTAATTTGTCTACCAAGTGTATCAATAATTAGATAGTAAATTATGCTGAATTTTAAAAAGTAATGAGGCCACTAATACAAGAGTTTGGGTTCAGTTTATACATATTGTTAATTAGTAAAATTAGCTACTGGAAAGAATGTGATTTAAAGTTCTTCAAATGACTCACAAAATGTAAAATTAATTATTTTTCCAAACATCGTAAACATTTTGAGTTTCACTGTGGAAGTTTACTACAAAACAAAAAACAATTAACAAGAATTGTCTAGCTGGACCAAGCCTCTGGTTTATATTCCTCAACCATTGAAAAGGATTAAAAGGTACAACCAAACATCACTGGGAAGGTATTTCACAAGAATGCGCAAGTGTTGGTTATCATGACTAACAGCCAATGAGAAAGCTCCATAAATGAGTTCCATAAATCACTGTGGTGTTTTGTAAAGTACTTCTGCAGTTTTGGGAAATACCCACTCTCAAACAAACCCATGTCCCACATTGTTCAGAAAAGTATCAACTCTCTGGAGAGATGTTGAGAGGGGAATAAGAAAACTTTCCTTTTGTAAACTTCTGTTACTGATCTTAGGATCCAAACAATTAAAACAGAAAAAATTAACAGAAATAATGGAACCAACATTTCTTATCGCAATATTCTGCCATTTAAAATCTCCTTAGCAATTTCTCAGTGGTTGCTTTCTATGCATATGATATCAGCTCCAACTGTCTTGAAGCTTCTGAATGCAGTTTTTACACACACACTACATATGTCTTTTACATTCCAATGCATTCCTTTACATTCTGCCACACACTACTAGCCTTGAGAAAATAAGAGCTCAAATATAATTCCAAAGGCAAAATCATAAAGTGAAGAACTGTCTGGAGTCAGTCTTCTGTGCTTCAGTTTTGTGGGATTTTTGGATATTTCTGAAGGGTATATTATGACCATCTTTGCTGCCGCTTCTCTATAAAGAAATATGAGGGAAACCTTCAAAAAATTATGCTCTCCCCAGCATCAGAGTGCCATTTGTGAGTTAGGGAAGAAAATGTAACAGCCAAGAATCATAATGACTAGAGCAGAACTTAGACTTAAGGAGAAAAGCAGCTTAGGGGGGAAAGATCTGCAACACCAGGTCTGATAACTGAAGGAGACTCTGCCCCACTTCCATTCTGCACTGGTCAGGGAAAGAACACAGCAATGAAGCATTATGCATATAAGCACTTGATTGACACATGTGGAGTGATAAGGCAGTACAGAAATGTTGGGATAGAGCGACATGAGGCTTTGTAGGGGACCCAGTGTGACTCAGGCATACCTGTCAATTGCCCCACTTTGAGTGGGACATCCTGGTATTACAGAAGCCACCCAGCTTCTGATTGGATCCCAGTATGTCCCATTTTGGTACCCATGAGAGTGTGGCTCCAAAAGAATAGCATTTTGGGGGCACCTGGCTGCCTCAAGTGCATGGCCCCCAAAGTTGCATGTCCTGATTTTCCTCTATCAGAAATGCTCAGGGAGTATTGACATCATACTGACTGAGAGGGTATTGGCAGGGGAAGGAAGAACCCCAGATCACCCAATTTGCCTTGTTGTTTAGCCAACACACAGAGTTTATGCACGCCTATAGTACATATATAGCCTGATCTGAATCATTGCCTGTTGTTCTTAGCACTCCATGAAAGTAAAGTGTGAATCCGGAACAGTATAATAAGTAGAAGGAGATGCCAAAAGAGACGGGACCAGTAAAGGACCAAAACAATAGTAAGAATTAATAAGCGCTTTTTGTGCTGCATATGCAACAATAGGAAGTGCTTTGGTTTAAAAACTGACATGCCCAACATACAAGGATGATCTTCTTCCTATAGACTGTATTTGTGTTTCTAGAAACACTTTCAAAAACAAACAGTACAATCTTATGCACGTTTACAGAAAAGGAAATCTCAGTGAATTCAATGGGGCTTACTCCCAGGTAATGGGTATATAGGAGCACAACCTAAAAGCTTCTTTTAAAAGCATAAAGTGAATGTTTTAAGCAAACTAAGCATTTTTCTAAAAGTAAGAGTGGGAATCCTTTCATGGATCAGTAACAGGTAAAACTACAGGCAAGAAACGAAGGGTAGCAAGGCCTGTTGAGATTTCACCAGTGAGGGGAAAACTGGGGTAGTTCTCAATGATCTGTTATGTTGGAGCATCTTCCATTTTAATATTTGCATTTATGAGCTGGAAAAAGGCTGAACGGTGAACTGGCAAAATTTGCAGATGATAAAGAGTATTCAAGACAATTAATTTCCAAAGCAGACTGAGACAAACTGCAGAAGGCGTCCTCAAAACTGAGTGAGTAAGCAATAAAATTCCAGAGGAAGTTCAGTGTTCATTAGTGCAAAGCTACACAGAAAGTAACACTCACTTTTTATTCCACCACCTTTTCCTGCAAAATGACTAGGGAGGATGGTATGCTTTTTTAAAATGAAACCAAGAAAAAAATTCAGTCTAAAGTTAGGTGTACAGATTCAATCCAGTACATAATAAAGGGTGGAGAAAGATATGAAAGGAAAAGTGCAGCATTGTTCAGCCACTAAAGTTATCCATAAGCAGGGTTGTATTGTCTCTTCTGAGAAAACACACTTCTTTGCTAAGATTAAGGAAGCTGAAAGGAAAACGGAAGATGAAAAGGTGAAATGTATCAGCAAAATTCCACGGGCACTGCTGTGGGTCCTCTGTTCCACCAGGGTACAATCAAAGACGACAGGAAAACTGCAGAGAGGCTAAATGATTTATTGGCACTTGTCTTTGCTATAGACAATAGTACGATCCTCAGATTACTTTTAACAGGCAATGAAGCAAAATACTATCCAGTGCTTGTGCTTTAGAGGTAACAAGAGAAAGGCACTATTATGGTATAAGGATCAGAAAAGGGGTGATGGAACAACTCAAGAAATACAATGGTAATAAATCAAAAAGGGCAGATGCTGTTCATCTGACATTTGGGGAGGAACGGACAAAGGAAGAAAGAGAAGAAACATTGAGCCAAAGAACTAAAAATACCTTTAATTTATCTCTGAAAAAGAAGTACAGTAATGAATGACAGCCAACACTGTGATCATCTCTAACAAAGGTTCTAAGGATGATCCCGGACAAAGTGCATCCCATTAGCAGGCTGTAGCCATTAGGAGGTTAGAGGTCCACAGTACTGATTGGGAGTCACCTTACAGATTTACTAAGTGATTTACTGGAAATCACAATGGAGAGGGGAGAGACCTTTGGTTAATAATATTAATAATAATAATAATAATAATAATAATAATAATAATAATGGTAATAATAATAATAATAATAATAATAATAGGGCTACATGTTCAATAGATGTTTAGCAGCAGATTTAATGATACAAGCAGTGTTCTGAAAAACAGGAGGACTTTACAGCAATATGAGCAGAACCAATCACATCTGGCAATCTGTAAAAGGCATGTGCCAAAAGAAAACATGGCTTGCCTAAGGCTGAGGCAGTGCTTGGGTTGCGATTGAACCCACGTCTCCTCCATCCAAGTCCAGATACTTCAAATCACTGCGGTGCATCTGATTTTTACCAAGAAGATTACTTAAACCTGGGAATGAACATTAGCATATGGCCTAGGAAATCATTTTATTATTAGATTATTTAATTTGTTTACCATTTAATATATTAAAAACATCTATAAACAGAGTGGGTGGAGGGTTGAATGGTTGGAACCTGGATTAGAGAAGGAGGCAACTCCCCTTTCAGGCACTTAAAAGAGGGAGCAGGGATCCCAGCTCCATCCCTTAACCTTCCAGTAGAGTGAAGAGCCTTAGTGGAAGACAGGGATGGTTTTGATAAGTTGTGAGGAGATGCCATCAACTGAACGGAGGCTTGAGCAGGAAGCCAGAACCACCCAAAGCCAGGCACTATCTTCAGAGAGGGGAGCAAATTCACCTATCCTGACAGAGTGTAATTCCAGCTTCCCCATAAGGGGATGATGCACATGCATCATCTTTAAAAGCTTGGTGGGTGCAGTAGGGAAACTTGTCACTCACTTCCACCTAATTCTGAACTCCTGGCCCTGGTCCTGAGCTCCTGAGCCTTCTGCCTGCTACGGAGCTTACACTGTTGCTTGCCTGAATAAAGATTGCTTTCCTACTTACAGTTAGAGCCTCACTGCAGAGAACCTAGAAGGAATTTGATCTTATTACATGTGTTAAACACATGGGACATTGTGGAGAAGTGACAAAAAACCAGTTCTGTCCACCTCTACTACTATGCCTGGCCACCTGAAGCAGGAAGGCAATGCCCCGCTCCCCCTATGCAGGCACCCAGGGAGAAAGTGCTGAGGGAATTACCTCAGGTCATGGGATTTGGTGGAACACTACTTATCTGGTTAGGAAGGTGGGGTCAGAAGATGCCGTCTGAATAGAGATTACTGATTATGAGCACCCCTTAGTTGTTGATGGCTCTCATGCCCTTCTTTGAAGCCTTGTGTGGTGTTTCCACCTCTGCTGCTACTAAACCCACAGCCAGAAGTGAACTGAGGATACTGAAACAGCCACTGGCGAGCTCCTTCCATATCCCTCCCCAAAACTGTGAATGGAAGTAAAAAGTAGAGTCTGATTAAACCATTCACTGGTTGGGGTTAGAGCTGTCAATCACAAAACTGTACCCGATTTTCACCCTGTCCCACTGGACGGTATTTTTCTTTTATGGAGAATTTGAGGTAAAATTTAAGAAATTCTCAGTTGACAGTCTGATGTCTGTGTTACTCCAATGCAACCTATATTTCTCTGAAGTGTGCTGCTTTTATGCTAGTTTTAGGCTTCATCAAAAGTGTGTGTGTTTGTGTAAATATAGAAAAATATACAGGGAGAAATATGATCTTTGGAATGGTAATGGGTAAGTTACCTTGACAGCAGCCACTATGCCAAAACACTGCAAATTCAGGAGGAAATGATCCACTTTCCCTAATATGATGTATATTACTTTCATTGTCAAAACCGATGTCATCCAAGGGCACAAGGGAAGATATAAAAACTCTGGACAAATTGAAACTGAATTCTAAGCTATTTAAATTATTTAGGTTTATTTCCCTAAAGAATGGGCACATTGAAAAGCATATTCAACAGCCTTGTTCTGGGGATTCTCAATGTCTGTTGTGATAGAGAAATGTTTTGCATGTAAAAATGGTCTCCCCATGCAAATAATAGAATATTTTCCCACTTTGGGAGGGATTGGGGAAGTTATGAACCATTGAATCCAGCAGAATCACACCTACTGCTTAGTTCACTCAGAAATAAGATTCCCACCAGCACCACCATATTAAATGGCATTTGCTCCCAGAGAAGTTTGCATAGGAGTGCAGCCTAAAAGCACAATCCAAGAAATGTCTACTCAGAAGTAAATCATATTGAGTTCAATGAGACCAACTCCCAGGACAGTGTGCACAGGATTGCAGCCTGTGAAATACATCAGAACAATGAGCAGACTGGTCTGAATAACAACTTGAACAGCACATATTTACAAATGCTTTTTTCCAATTTCCCCACGCTTAAAAGTTACCAAATTTGAAATTTAAGAATGCTGTTTAGAGGCAACAGAGATCGTTAAGAGCCTGGAGACAGAGAAATCTTAAATGGTTCCTTCCTCTAAAAAGTTAGTCCATGGCATCATGCATAAATAATATGTGCTAATTATTTTCCAAATAACCTCTCAGAATGAATGACACCCACAGCACTTATGTGTGAAGGCCAGTAAATTACGCATTTAAGAAAACACGGTGTTTTCCTGGGTTCATTTGGCAGGCACCTGACTTACTTTTTATTTCTTTTCAAAACTGGGAGCTTCAACATTTCACTCCTTCCCTTTTATCATTAGAAATCTACAGCTTTAAAATGATTTTCCCCTAGAAAATGCAAATGCGGTCCTTTGTAGTGAGAATCCATATTATATATGCAGCATGTAACTTTGAAAACTTTAGTTAGAAGTAGCAAAGCAAGCTGTCAGACATTTCAGTAATTGAATTTCCTTGAGAACTGCCTTGGTTTGTCAGCTCTGACTTTGCTGTCAAAAGAAAAGAAAATAGCCAGGGAATTCATCTGAGATAACACCAGGGGTATTTTGATAATGCCAAGACACAAACATTAAGTGTGTTCTCTGGGGATGTTCAGTGCTAGAGTTGCCCACCCCAGTCTCAGAAAGTTCATTTTAGCCTTGAGTCATGATTCTCTGGTGCTGAGTTCTGAGAATTTACTAATGACCCATCAAAATGCAGAACAAAGGAGCCTTTCTTCCTGTATTAAGATGCAAAATATCATTGCTTTAAAAAGCCCAATATACCTTTTTGTCGATTACTTCATAAGTGCTATTCATCTTTTTACTGCTTCCGCACTTGGATTGCTTGTAAAATGTTCAGTGGTTAATTAGCCAAAAGGAAGTCCAAGTTATGAAGTGGGAGGGTAACCAAGCAAGGGTGGGAAATAGCAATAAAATTAATAGCTTACTCCCTGGTCTTTATAAGCAAATATTAATCAGATCCCTAGAATGTACCTCTGGCCAGCATTTTGTTTCTCTTCATAATCAGCTTCAAAAATGCTCAGTTTAAGATTTTTTTTTTCCTCTTTAGCCTCTGTTTCTCTCCAAAGGACTTTGGATGTGTTTGTAAAGATTTAGCCATTGAGGAGAAAAGGGAGAGGGGAAGCTTGGAGCCCCCCTGGTGCCCCTAATGTCATGGAATTGTGATGGAAATGAAAGCAGAAATTACTGCTGTTTGCTCATTCATTTAATGTCATATGAATCCAGCAAATATTTTCGGTGTTCATCATTGTGATTTTCAGTCCGCAAATGATATGGAACTGATGGTGCCTCCCCTCATTAGCATTGCATTGAAATTAATTGTGTGGAGTAATTTAGCAATCACACAATTAGTTATGTAATAGATTATGTAAAACTCCACCACAGCAGAGAGTGAGAAGAATGACATAGTTTTTGTTGGAAACTGAACTGCAGCGAAATGAAAACAGAGTTGCATGCAGCAAACATGGGTCAGAAAGGAAATCGGTGCTTTCTTACAACTCTACTTCTGACTCACTCCACCAGGAAGACTCTGTTCCTCATAAGTCTCCATCCTGTCTCAAAATGTTTCCATTGGTCCTCACACTGTAGCAAAGGTCCACTGTGTTGTGTGTTGCTTTCTCCTCACTCCCCAGCCAGTTCTCCCTTTTGTATGTCATTTGGGAGGAAGGTGCAGGAGCATCCTAGAAGACCAGCCATTAGAATTGTGGGGAAATTTCTACTCAGTTCACATTTAAAGGAGAATCTATCAAGCTCACACTTTCCAATGCAACATGAGGCCCAAAGTACAGCCAGTCTTCACTATTCACACTTTTCTGAGGTTTGTGATGTAGTTCTCCAACCAATGTTCACAGAAATGCATATAATAGCAAATGTGTGCATGAAAATGCATATATTAATGAAAAGAGCATCCCAACATGCATTGAATTGGGAGGGGGGTTTCTTGCAAAAATGGGTGTATTAGTCAAAACTGAATGCAAATATTTGCACTAAAATAGTGGTGTATTTTCCTCAATGAATAATCATGAATTAATGCAATAATGTGAAGAACTGAATTTAAGATTGGAAAAACAGGAAAGTAGGAGAACCAAAATTGACAGAGCCTTCTAGCTCTACCAGCCATTGCTACACAACACCACTTCTAGCCTGGACATGCTTACATCTCATTGCACCAGACTCAGTGCTATTCAGGGATCAACACTGGTGGGGATCAATTCATCCATGTATTGTTAGACACTTCCCACTTTCCTGGGAGTAGCACTGCAAGCTTCAGTTTCCTTAGGAAACTGAGGTCACTGGAAGCTATTTCATTGACATACCGTATATACAAAATGAGCACTGTGGAAGCAGATGGGCTCATAAAGCAGGCAATCATAAGACCAGGGCAAACATCCCTGGTAATTGAAGAGCATGAAATGTTCTTTTGTCGAGTCCTTGACGATGTACTAATTTCTCGCACAAAACTAAAGTGATGAGATGGATTAAGTTAGCTCATTGCTAACATGTTTTTCTTGTTGCTGATCATTGAAAGTAAATAAAGCTCCAGGCCATTTGTCCCAAGCACTGTCTCACATCTTCATTCTGGTGGTAGGGAAACCAAGCTCATAACACCATTAAGAAAAGAGACGGTTTTCGCAGTCATTGCAGATGGTCCTGTTGTTAAGTGGAGCCCCAGAGCAGGGAATTGGCACTCGAAGTTTGAACAATCTTGAGACAATATTGAAGGTCTAAAACAACTTTCTAAAAGTGAATCAAGTAAAATATCACTTGCAGGTAAAATATAGGCATTATTTATTCTGTAAAACAAAAACTATACAATGGTATGGAAAAGTTACTATGTTTACTGCTCAATCCCTACTTCAGAAGAAGAGATAAAAGTAATCTTCTCCTTGGTTTAATTCCCATCTATGAAATACATGGCACATTTCTGATTAGAACACACAGAGAGAGCATACGTATTGCTGAAAATGGGTAAAGAAGGTGCTTGTGAGTTTGTACTTCATAGCTTAAAAGTTCTTCTTAGGGATTAACTTGGAGAAATATTGACTGAATTGGGTGATGGGGACCCTACATAATCATCAGATTTATTAAAACTAGAAAATGTTGGGTAACTTCTCTACTCCAATTCAAAAATACCATACTATTTTGATTGATGAATTGTGTCATTGATTGTTGCAAAAACTGCTTTGTGACCAGGTGTGATGAAAAGCAGTCTTCAGATATTTGAAATAATAAGTAAACCCTGGTCCTGAGGTTTGAGAGTTTCACAGAACTGTTCTTGCATATTGGTGGAAGGAGGAAGAAAAATTGGGGATGTCTAGGATGATAAGCCCTGTAAAAGAAGGGAGTTAAGAAAGGTAAGCAAGAGCAATAGTAAATAGATTGCAACCTGCTTGGCTTTCCTGGTTAAATGACACACAAGAAAAAAAGAAGCAAAAATAAGTCTTTAACAAGGTACATAGTGAAAGCTAGTAATGACATAATAATCTATGTTGCCAGATATCTTTTTGTCTTCAGAATCATTGAGCCTCAGAGAACCTCCATAAATAACAAAAAAAGATAATGCAAAACAGACTAGTCATTATACTAGCAGAGCTGAAAATACACTTTGTAAAGTCTATTCAGGTCAATTACCCAAGCAGTTAATCAGAAACTCCAGATTGAGTAAAATGGTTGCCCTGAAGAAGCAGGCACGTACTACTGCTATTATTCCTAGTAATTTTCCTGTCCCCCAGCAGCATGCTTGAAGATGGCAAACCAGCCAGTAATGCATTTTGGCTCCTTGAAAGTGAAGATCCTTCCTAATTTTGTTTAACCAACGTTGGACTGAGATTTAGGGCCAGAGAATATGTTCCAGTTGCCAGAGGACTGTCACTAAATATGGCTACTCCAGAATGAGCTATTTCAATCCTTGCCATAACATTTGTAAAAACATACCTCCATTGTAATTGTGAGTCACCCCTGCTCCATGTTTCTGGTGTTTGCGGGATGGAAGTAAAAGATACTCAAATTAACAGGACAAAACTTGCTGTAAATACTTGCTGGGAGGGACTGGTAGGACGGGGAATGCTTTCTGCTATTAGGAATCCCATTTCAGCTAGCACAATGACCATAATGTGTGCTTACTTTCAACTGATGTAACAGGATGTAGCTTAGTGGTGGCGCCTTCACTTTGCATGCGGAAGCTGCCAAATTCAATCCCTAGTATCTCCAGGTAGAGTGTGCAAAGACCCATCTGAAACCCCAGGTCTTTGAGATGGATAGACCAATGGTCTTTCTCAATATAAGGCAGCTTCCTATGCACAACTTTCAAAGCTCAAAAGTCTGCAGGCCAGCAGATCAGCATGCCTTGCTATGTTTCTAGAAACGAGGATATTGTGAAGCCACAGCAGGTCTCAACCAGCAGCCTGTCATTGCTTGGGGACTGAGAACTTTGTGGTGCTCATTTTCATGTCATGCTTTCCATCTGAGTGAACACAGGTTATGTCAGGGTGCCATCGGCAGCTTCAGGCTGCTTGGCCAGCAAAGCAGAGAGACAGAGAAAAAGTGAGCTTTTCGGTTCTTTTTTCTTATTACAATTTCCACGAAGAATTCAGCCAGCACCGTTCATTATCCAACTTTGCATTGAGTGAAGCTCCACCCCTCTTCTCCGTTACTTCCCTGTGCATCAGACTCCTGTCTCTTACAGCGGCTGCTAAGGGCCGCCTGCCTTTAAGCTTTCTGCTCTGCTATTCTCAAGGAATGCCTGGTTTGCGGGGAGGGAACAGGTTCTGGGAGACTCTCCAGTGACAATGTGCCATTCAGCTGCTGCTTAGGCTCTGTCTGTTCAATGCTACCTGGTTCCTGTTCCTCATCTTCCATTATTTCCCAACTTCTTACTTCTTCCTCTTCTGGGTGTGGTGTAGTGGTTAAGAGCGGTAGTCTCGTAATCTGGTGAACCGGGTTCACTTCCCCGCTCCTCCACCTGCAGCTGCTGGGTGACCTTGGGCTAGTCACACTTCTTTGAAGTCTCTCAGCCCCACTCACCTCACAGAGTGTTTGTTGTGGGGGAGGAAGGGAAAGGAGAATGTTAGCCGCTTTGAGACTCCTTAAAGGGAGTGAAAGGCGGGATATCAAATCCAAACTCTTCTTCTTCTTCTTCTTCTTCCTGCAGATCTATTCTGTCTACCCCTGCCTCCTCCCTGGAAAGCTCCTGGGGTGGTGGTCTCCATCACACCTCTTCATCTGCCCAGTCCCTGACAGGCTAATGGAGAAGACAAGGGAAGAGAGCACCAGGAGCTAGGAATTAGAGGAGATAAATGGTGATGCCAGAAAAAGATTGGGCAAGCACAGAAGAGCAAAGTGCATGGGAGGTGAGTGAGGAAATAATCTGAAAACATCCTTCCTTCACATAACAAGAGGGCACTAGCAGTGGGAGCTGATTGCCACCCCACCCCCTTCTCTCCAAACGTATGAGCATCCACTGTATTATAAAAGCATTGTTCCAGCCTAGCGTTCTTCAAAAATGCACTCCAACCAGCTTTGTCACTTAAATAACTGCATGACTGCTACTCTAATCTAAATTCAGATAGCATAGTTAATTATTATTTTGCTGAGGTGTGATGGCACTTAGTACCCGATGCAACCTTTGCTAGCATCTGATTATTACATTTCAGCTAAATTGTCCTAATTTCCCTGACCCCAGCCAGGTTAATGTCAAAGCTAACATTCCCCGCACACACCTCATTTCTCAGCACCGATGAATTATATCTGTCAAAAATGGTACTTGGAAAATTCAGAGTAAATATGTTTGAAAATAAGGTGTTCCAGGAACACTCAATCTCAAGGAAAATACATGGATCTTGTAACAAAAAACCACAACTAAATAATGTTACCTGCCACTTATAAAAGGTTTCCTATTATTTATCTCTGTTTTAGATGACAAGGAAGGTAAAAGGTAAGCAGAGAAAATCTCTACTCTGAGTAACATACTATAGAAAACAATTATGTCTTACTTCCTTTGCTGGTTCTAAGTAAGACAGCAGGCAGGTGGGGGGTGGCCAAAGAGAGACTGAGGTTGGTGGCAACCATTCACTCTAATGGACCCCACTCCACTACCCCACAGAGATACTCTAAAGTTAAGGAGAATCAATGTATGAAGCGGTGATTGGAGCCATGCCTACCGGTTGCAATCAGCACATGATAATCTGAAGGTTTGCACAGATCCTCCATATATATAATTGAAATGGATATGCAGCCCAGTGTAATTTAATTTCTCCAGTGTAGGGACAGGTGTATAGGGACACTGGTGGCACTGTGGGTTAAACCACAGAGCCTAGGACTTGCTGATCAGAAGGTCGGCGGTTCGAATCTCCGCAACGGGGTGAGCTCCCGTTGCTCGGTCCCTGCTACTGCCCACCTAGCAGTTCGAAAGCACGTCAAAGTGCAAGTAGATAAATAGGTACCTCCGGCGGGAAGGTAAATGGCATTTCCGTGAGCTGCTCTGGTTCACCAGAAGCGGCTTAGTCATGCTGGCCACATGAGCTGTACGCTGGCTCCCTCGGCCAATAAAGCAAGATGAGTGCCGCAACCCCAGAGTCGGCCACGACTGGACCTAATGGTCAGGGGTCCCTTTACCTTTTAGGAACAGGTGTAGAAGCAATAATTTGTCGGGGTTATCCAAGGTAGCCAGTGAAGGCATGAAAGATTACAATAAGCGGCAAAGAAAGAAAATGATGGATAAGGAAGTACAAGGTGGGTGGCAACACAAGGAAATAAAATAATCCCCAAACTGAATTACATAACTGTGACGAGTGGAGTTAAAATTACCCATTGAAAGAAAAGTACTAAAATGGGAAGCATATCTTCTGATGTGAGAGTTAACCTTGGCGACTAGTTACTCCATAAATATTTTTTCTAATAATGATTTCAACTACAATGTTAGGATTTATTACAGTGAAACTAGACCAAAATCATATTTTTTTACATATGGAAATGTAAATCCACTCACTATAAGATGACAAGTTATAACTTCCATTTGCCCAGTATATTCCTTTTATGTGTATATATGTATATGTATATTCCCAGTATATTCTTTTTATGTTGTGATTTTGTCCTGTGAATCGCCCTGGGACCTGCTGGTGTAGATAGATAGATAGATAGATAGATAGATAGATAGATAGAGAGACAGATGGCTTCAGTACACACCACTGGCAAGTCTATTTTATGAGATTTGGAAACCTAAGGCATCCCTCTTTAAGACCAGATGTAGAGTCATCAAAAATCAAATGACTTCCCCACCACGCTAATTCTGTACACTTTACAAAACTGTGTTAATGCTTGTAGTTTATTGCCTTGCACACAGTGAGTATATTTGCAGAGGGCAGAGATAACAAAAATAAAATGTATTTTGAGGGATTTGAAGTAGAAAGAAAAGGATTTGATTGCTTAAACTGGGTGCTGATGGGTCCTAGGTTCATTACAAAACAGCTTTGCATCTTGAGGATAGTCTGCCTACTCATAACACGCTGTTATATTTAACATTTACAGATAGGTAAGGTTCTGTGCTTTGTAATCCAGGATTTCTTCAAGCTAATTAGCTTTACAATTAAATGACAAAAATAAATGTATGTTTTAGGAGTTTAGTCCAGCAGATTACGTAAATCGTAAGAGAAAGGATTTTAAAATGGATTTAGTAAGCCTCCTGGCTCAAATAATTGGATTTTCCTGATGCAAACTCTTCTGTTGATAATGGAAGTGCCAAGAAAGCACCAGAGCAGGAGGATTAAGAACTTGATTAACATATGAAAGTATAAATATATAAGTATAATTTCTTATTGGGCCTTGAATCTGCCAGGTTGAAGAACACCAACTTGGTCTTCCAGCAAACCATGTTGCGATTGTATGTTTCTCTAAGTAGATTATATCCAATATACGTGGGATATTTCAGAAACATTAGAATGCATGCAGAGTTGTTAACCTGAATGAAGAGAGAGTTCTTCCTTTATCAATCAGAATGGTATTTACCAGTTTTATAATCTCCCTCATGGGATTAAGGAAGCAAAACATTTTCATGAAGAGATGTCAAGCTAAGTTAGCACAGGTGCTTCTGATTAGAAGTGGGAGGCTAGATTCAGAATAACTTGTCTTCCACCAAACCCCTTGAAAGCAGCCTTTATAAACTACTGAGGAGGGAGTCAGTGAGCAGTTCAAACCTTGGAATAAATGGCTGGAAATCTTTGCCTGAAGAAGCCAAAGCGGAATAATGGCACCTGTTAGTGATAATGGCCAGTGATGCTGAATGTGCGTGTTCCGTCAGAGCACAGTGATGCTGCAGGCTTTTTATTTTTGACTCTCCCCCGCCTGTTTAGAATAAAAGAATCATAGAATTGTAGAGGTGGAAGGGACCTCAAGGGGTGGAATCCACAAGCACAATGATTTGCATTAGTGCAACAAAACTTGCTCTTCCTCGCCTCTCCCCATGTACCCTCCAAAGCAGATTGAGGGGCTGGATGGGGTGGAATGGGAGTTCTGTTGTGCAGCCTGAAGTCCTTACACAAAGGGATCTACTTCACTGGATACCACCCTTAGAAAACAAATGCAATGTAACAAAAGTTTGAGGTGGTACTGGATGGAAGACTTAATAGGTGCACAAAGGAAGGGATCACTGTCTCTCCTTCATAAGAAATGTGGTGGATGGATTTTAGGTGATTGTCTTTCAGCACTAGCTGAGGGGCCGCACAGAGTTCAGCCCTCTTAATAGCCAATTGAGAAACAATTTCTTGAATGAATTAGAAACAAGAAATTAGGTATAAGTATGTGCAAGATTTCCACGTCCACATATCGAGAACTGAGACACCCCTTTTCCATGTCATTTGGAATTTTAAATATATTTTGTCTTTGCTCATTAGATATCAACAACTAACCTTCCAAAACAGAATGGAGATTTTTGGGGCCGATATAATAGTTTGAGGACCCAAAAGGTAAGTGAGTTGGTGTTCACTGGCAACAGAAGCTCTTCATTACCATGCTAGCTAAACATTTCTTACTTAAAACAAATCAAGCACATAATTCATTGTAGAGTGCTACTCATAAATTTTAGCGATTCCAAACGGGATCATAAAACAGCCATAAAATATGTAAGAAAATCTAGAAATTCAAGAGGGAGCTTTGGTTTTGACTATTTTTTTGCTCCTGCACGTTGTTTCCATTGAAACAGTACGAGAGCAAAGAAAACTCGAAATATATTCTTAAGATGTATGGACACAATCTGACCAAATTTAATAACATTTAAGCCCCATTGATTTCAATGAAAATGTTAAGCAGCTGATTAACTTTCTCCCACTGAAATCAATGGAACTGAGAATTGGTTTACACTGAATGGAAAGTGCAAATATTGTTGTTTGAAATATTTAGCATATATATCAAGTTTAAGAGTGTGTTGTTCACGTTGTGACTTTGTTCACATCCTCTCCAGGTGGATGAGAATCCTTCTCTATTGTCTTAGAATTACGGGGGAGGGACAAGGACTCCTATCAATCAGTGTTCTGATTAGTCCAGGGTTATAAAATGTTTGGATGGTGACTAGCTTCCCTTCTCAAACTCCCCCATAGATGGAAAAGAAGAAGAGAAGCAACCATTACCACTGTCCCATATCAACTGATATTCTTCATCTATTGTGGCTGTCATTTTAATGCACTAAGCCAGTGGTTCCCAATTGGTGGTCCATGTAACCCAACCAGCGAAATGTGCAACATGGTGGCACCCCAAAACGTGCATTTTTAGATGCCGTACTCCCACACGGGTCACATGATTCGGGTGGGCACACGTCCTGGTTTTTTGCTGGGACATGTTGGAGGGTATAGTGGCACTATTCACATAACATAAACTACCATGTGACTCTAATGCACCATTGAATCTAATGAACACTTCAATTTTCAAAACCTTGAAATCCAAAAAGTATTTGTTGGTGAATGTAAAAGTGCCATCAAAGCTAATGTGCACCATAATTTTCATGACATAATTTGGCCAAAAAGGTGGACATTACATTCGTGTAAATAAGGTAACCCTGCCAGAAACTGCTAACCACTGCCCCGTGTGGTGAGGAACATAACTGTAGCATCACTGTGAAGTGTAAGGAACGAACTCATCAGATCCTGACTGGGTTTTTTTAGTCCTGTTTCCTGGTTTCTGTCTGATCCTGATTGCACTTCATTTATACTCAATTTCTGGTTCCTAATGCATTCCACTTTGATGCCCATGACTCAGTCTTGAATGACCACTGCTGGAATAAAGTGAAAAAGAAGTTTTAAAATGATGTCCACTTCTCATGGTCCTCTTTCTCGGAGCTAGCATAGTAAAATAATACAGGGAAACAATCCAATCAGTCCCCATAGCGAAAAAGGTTCAGAAATTTGGAACTTGTCACTTTATGTTAAATCTGAAATTTAGGATGGCAAGGACCAAAATCTTTACACTTGGTAAAGTCCAAAATGGTGAATTTTCAGTCATAATGGCAGACTTAAAACATAATATTTTCTGAAAGAGAACAGCAGATATCCAAACCATGTCTATTTCCTGCCTTCATGTGAATACCAAACAAAGAGATATTGCCTATAAGCAAATATGAAACTTTATCTACAGTCCTTTATCTACAGTATCTACCTACAGTCCTCACACCACTTCCTCTGAAATTGTGAATCTAGCTTGAAGAAGACTACAGTTGAGCAAAAGGATTCCACTCAAGAATTGTATCCTCCTCAGGCACTGACTGTTCACTTGAAAAGATCAGGACATTCCCTAATATCCTGCATAAAAGGACTAGTCATCAATCTCACTCGTTTTCTTGATTTCCTTTTGCTTATATTGTGTTGGCAGTTGTGGTCGGCAACCCTTTGTCAAGACTAAATAGAAAACCCTTTTCCGGGTGATGCATTAGCTCTATTCTGCTCTGGCTTCATCAGGAAGAATGTGGAGAATAGAAAACATCCTCATTTAAGGATTTATGTCATTTGTGCATTTCCTAGTAGACAAATCAATTATGCAGCTATTGCTTTGCATGCCGAATTCCTATTTAACTCAATAGTTCTCTATATGGCTGCTAGATTGGAGACTTAATTAGTACCATTTGGCTCATCTGCATGTTTGTGATGCCCTCATGGAATAGCATCAACCTGGGGGTATTGATCTCTAATCACTGGTTCTCCAATAGGCAACACATACGCAAAACAATAATAACAACCACAACAAAAATAAAGTTCTCCACCCTGTTTGTGCACAGAGAAACCAAGGGAGACATTTTACCAATATATTTGCAGAGTAGGAGGATAACTTATCCAACAGTTTTCCTGGGTGGGGGGGACTCATGTAGCTGTGCTCCACTCCCACAAAGTTTTTTAGAAAAATATTTGAAACTAAATTTTAAAAAAGGAACGTGTAAAGAGAAAAGATACATTACAGAGAGTCACTAATGGTTTTATGATGGGTTCTGGAAAATCATCTGGAAAATTAGAAAAACATTTACTTCTTTTCTTAGCTTGACAATTTAACATATGATGACAGGATTCCTCCAGGGAACAGGTAGCATTCAAAAATGGCCACATGCCCTTGCACTTACCTTAGGTAGCTCTTTGGAACTTGACCCATAATATCTGCCATACAGCCAATGCAAGGTGCAATGATCTGCATCAATTATCTGTACTGATCAAGCAGTCAGTTATTCTGAGTGCTCAATCAACAGGAGAACAGGTGATCACATGACTCTGGTCCAACAAAACAGTTTGCAGTAGGGATGGGGAACCTGTGGCCCTCCAGATCCCATCATCCATGACAATTGTCCACTGGCTAGGGCTGATGGGAGTTGGAGCCCAGGAACATAGGAAGTTTCTTTATACATGGTTAGATCACTGGACCATCTAGCTCATTACTGCCCACACTTATTAGCAGTGGATATCAAGGGTTCCAAGCTAAACTGGAGATACCCGTGATTATACCTGAGACTTTTCTCATGCAAGGCATGTGCTCTACCACTGAGCTATAAGCCATCCACATGTGCTATGCATCTTGAGGATGTATAGGTTCCCAATCCCTATTTCACGGTCTTGAGGCTTAACCACTGCTCTTCTTCTTGCCTCAAATATAATGACCAGCCATGCCTTTCTTCCTTGACAGTTTTTCTCCTGACCCATTTGTGTACATACAGCCAGTTTCGAGTTAGGTGAATCTTTGTCTAGAAATCACAAAATGACACTAGCTGGAAAGGTCATCCAATCTGTAGCCTCCATATCAGGATTTTCCATTTAATGTGTTGTGTCCCAAACCAACCCTTGATAGATGGTTCACCTTGAACATTTATTGTGATAGTGATTCCATAATATCCCTCGACATCTCATTTCATTGCCTAACTATTCTCATTTGGCTAAAGTTTTTCCTGGCATTTAACCTACATTTTCCTTGCATCAGCTTAAGCATATTATTCCTTGTCCTGTCTGAGTTGACTAATGAGAATAATTTAATCCATCCTTCTATATATTTGCAGGCAGTTATAGTTCTTCCCTTCAGACTTTCAGATTTAACATGCCCAGCTCCCTTGTTAACCTATTTTTCCTCAGACCTTCTATCAGTTTCTTGATCTCTCCTTTTCCCCCCACTTCATGTCACTTGGCTCAAATGATAAAGGAAGCAGACAAAACCTAGGGAACGTTTAGGAAGCTTTTGAAAACAAGGCACCAAATAGAATTTGTGTTAATTTAATTTTTTTTTTTTTTTAAGAAAACTTCAGAGGACAACTCCCCCTCCCCACCCAACACACAATCCCCTGAAATCACAGAGATGGAGAAAGAAGAAGCAATGCTTATGTGGGTTCTTTTTTATTTAAAAAATCTTTTTGAAAATACTGTTGCTACATATTGAGATCTAACAAGAATCAAACAATCCCATGTCTATTAAAATAATTTGTCCTTGTCTCTGTTGTAAGTCTCTTGTTTTTTAAAGCTAGAAGTTAAATAGGAGAGAGGGAGAAACAAAACAAAGCTGCAACTTGTCAAAGGGTAGAAATAATAAAGTGCATGGCTTAGTGTAGACATACACTTACGGTTGTATTCAATGTTAGTTCTACTCACAGTAGACCATTAATATTAAAGGACATGGGTTACTCAGGTCCAGTAATTTTAAGAGTCTACTCTGAGTCAAATGTAGTCGGATACAATCCTTTCTTCCTTGCACACGTAGTTTTGCAAACTAGGGACTAGATGCAGGAACACAAGCTCTCAACCTTGCTGGAAGGATTTCTTCTTTCCATTGCATTCTGCAAAAGTACAAACTACTTGTCAACACAAACCAGTTTCCTTCCTTTGTTGGAGTCCCATTTCAAACCACGGCTTCAAGATCCTAGTTCATAAGGAAACCATGGATTCAATGATTTGATGATACCCCAAGGCTTCCTCCAAACTTCCAAGGACATTAGTCACTTCCCTATGGTGCAGTGAAATCCATACCCCTAGGCGTTGTGTGTATATTGCAGTCATACAATAGGACCAATAAGAATGAGAAGGAGCATGCTCACACACTTAAATATCTTAAAGCCTGTGGTATTCAACACTTGTTATCTGCTGTCCTTGGGCAGGGCTAGATTCAATGTGCTTAAAATATAGGCTGATAGTTGTCCATTGAACATTGGAGGCTGGAACTTCAACAATGGAACCACATACAGTGGTACCTTGGGTTAAGTACTTAATTCGTTCCGGAGGTCCGTTCTTAACTTGAAACTGTTCTTAACCTAGAATCATAGAATCATAGAATCATAGAGTTGGAAGAGACCACAAGGGCCATCGAGTCCAACCCCCTGCCAAGCAGGAAACACCATCAGAGCACTCCTGACATATGGTTGTCAAGCCTCTGCTTAAAGACCTCCAAAGAAGGAGACTCCACCACACTCCTTGGCAGCAAATTCCACTGTCGAACAGCTCTTACTGTCAGGAAGTTCTTCCTAATGTTTAGGTGGAATCTTCTTTCTTGTAGTTTGGATCCATTGCTCCGTGTCCGCTTCTCTGGAGCAGCAGAAAACAACCTTTCTCCCTCCTCTATGTGACATCCTTTTATATATTTGAACATGGCTATCATATCACCCCTTAGCCTCCTCTTCTCCAGGCTAAACATGCCCAGCTCCCTTAGCCGTTCCTCATAAGGCATCGTTTCCAGGCCTTTGACCATTTTGGTTGCCCTCCTCTGGACACGTTCAAGTTTGTCAGTGTCCTTCTTGAACTGTGGTGCCCAGATCTGGACACAGTACTCCAGGTGAGGTCTGACCAGAGCAGAATACAGTGGCACTATTACTTCCCTTGATCTAGATGCTATACTCCTATTGATGCAGCCCAGAATTGCATTGGCTTTTTTAGCTGCCACGTCACACTGTTGGCTCATGTCAAGTTTGTGGTCAACCAAGACTCCTAGATCCTTTTCACATGTACTGCTCTCAAGCCAGGTGTCACCCATCTTGTATTTGTGCCTCTCATTTTTTTTGCCCAAGTGCAATACTTTACATTTCTCCCTGTTAAAATTCATCTTGTTTGTTTTGGCCCAGTTCTCTAATCTGTCAAGGTCGTTTTGAAGTGTGATCCTGTCCTCTGGGGTGTTAGCCACCCCTCCCAGTTTGGTGTCATCTGCAAATTTGATCAGGATGCCCTTGAGTCCATCATCCAAGTCATTGATAAAGATGTTGAATAAGACCGGGCCCAAGACAGAACCCTGTGGCACACCACTAGTCACTCTTCTCCAGGATGAAGAGGAACCATTGATGAGCACCCTTTGGGTTCGGTCAGTCAGCCAGTTACAAATCCACTGAGTGGTAGCATAGTCAAGTCCGCATTTTACCAGCTTATTTACAAGAATATCATGGGGCACCTTGTCAAATGCCTTGCTGAAATCATGGTAGGCTACATCCACTTCGTTCCCTTGATCTACCAGGCTTGTAATTCTGTCAAAAAATGAGATCAGGTTAGTCTGACATGACTTGTTTTTCAGAAATCCATGCTGACTATTGGTGATCACAGTATTCCTTTCTAGGTGCTCACAGACTGTTTGCTTAATGATCTGCTCCAGAATCTTCCCTGGTATTGATGTCAGACTGACTGGGTGGTAATTATTTGGGTCCTCTCTTTTCCCCTTTTTGAAAATAGGGACAACATTTGCCCTCCTCCAGTCTGCCGGGACTTCGCCTGTCCTCCAGGAATTCTCAAAGATGTCTGCCAGTGGTTCTGAGATCTCATCTGCCAGTTCTTTTAATACTCTTGGATGCAGTTCATCTGGCCCTGGAGACTTGAATACATCTAAACTAGCCAAGTATTCTTGTACTATCTCCTTAGTTATTCTGGGCTGTGTTTCCTCTGCTGAATCATTTGCTCCAAATTCTTCAGGTTGGGCATTGTTTTCTTTATCGGAGAAGACTGAGGCAAAGAAGGCATTGAGGAGTTCAGCCCTTTCTGTGTCCCCTGTTTGCATTTCACCATCTTCTCCTCTGAGTGACCCCACTGTTTCTTTGTTCTTCCTTTTGCTACGAACATACCCATAAAAGCCTTTTTTGTTGCTTTTAACCTCTCTAGCAAGCCTGAGTTCATTCTGTGCTTTAGCTTTTCTGACTTTGTGTCTACACGTGCTGGCTATTTGTTTGAATTCCTCTTTGGTGGTTTCCCCCCTTTTCCATTTTTTGTACACATCCTTTTTTAATCTTAACTCAGTTAAAAGTTCTTTAGATAGCCACCCTGGCTTCTTTAGGCACCTTCCATGTTTCCATCTCATTGGTATTGCCTGAAGTTGTGCTTTTACTATCTCCCTCTTAACAAACTCCCAGCCATCATGAACTCCCTTTCCTTTTAGTATTACTGTCCATGGGATCTCACCCAGCACTTCCCTAAGTTTTATGAAGTCGGCTTTCTTAAAGTCAAGAAATTGAGTCCTAGTATGCTTGGCTGCTCCTTTCCGCTGTATAGTAAACTTCAGAAGAGCATGATCACTCGCGCCTAATGATCCTTCCACTTCTACCCCACTAACCAGGTCATCAACATTGGTTAGGACCAGATCTAAAATGGCTGTTCCTCTTGTTGCTTCTCCCACTTTCTGGACAATGAAGTTGTCTGCAAGGCCAGTGAGGAATCTGTTTGACCTTATGCTCTTGGCTGAGTTTGACATCCAACAAATATCCGGGTAATTGAAGTCCCCCATTACTACTATCTCCCTTCCTTTTGCATGCTTGGCCATCTGCTCCAGGAAGGCATCATCTATGTCCTCCGTTTGGCTTGGGGATCTATAGTAAGCTCCCACAATGAGATCCCTGTTATTCTTCTCTCCCTTAATTTTGACCCAAATGCTCTCACTTTGGCTTTGAGGTTCTAAATCTTGGATCTCTTCACAGGTATACACATCCCTGACATATAACGCCACTCCTCCTCCTTTCTTGTCTGGTCTGTTTCTCTGAAATAGATTGTATCCCTCCATTATTACATTCCAGTCGTGGGAGTTATCCCACCAGGTTTCAGTGATGCCTATTATGTCATATTTAGTTTGCTGTACCAAGAGCTCAAGCTCATCTTGTTTATTTCCCATGCTTTGCGCATTAGTGTACAGACATTGAAGTCCATTAATCATTCCTCCGTGTCTCTTATTTAAGGATTTTTTCCTCCCACCACTAGGTCTGCGTGCTGTTTGCTCCATTCGGTCTATGACATTTGGATGATCATCTTCATCAATTGATAGACTCCTGCCTTCAGGAGCACTGTCTCCCTCCCCCACATTAGTCAGTTTAAAGCCCTCCTGATGAGGTTTCTGAGATTTTTGGCAAAAACATTCCTCCCAACCGTTGTGAGGTGCAGCCCATCGCTTGCCAGAAGTCCATCTTCAAGAAACTGCAATCCGTGATCTAAGAATCCAAACCGTTCCTGTTTACACCATTTGCGAAGCCAGCTGTTCACTTCCACTATTTTTCCCTGTCTCCCTGGGCCACGTCGTTCAACTGGGAGGACAGATGAGATGACAATTTGTGCATTTAATTGCTTCAATTTCCTGCCCAGAGCCTCATAGTCTCTTTTGATCTTCTGGAGGCTATTGCTTGCAGTGTCATTGTTTCCCACATGAACCAAGAGGAAGGGGTATTTGTCAGTGGGTTTTATGATTCCTTGCAGTCGTTCAGTTACATCTTGGATCTTAGCCCCGGGGAGACAGCACACTTCCCGAGACATCTTGTCAGGCCCACAGATCACTGCTTCTGTTCCCCTCAGTAGGGAATCCCCTATCACCACTACACGCCTCTTCTTAGGTTTGGTCAGGGTTCTTCCGTGAGCTGTCCGTTCCAAGGTCGCCTGCACATTCCCTGAGGACTGACTTTGCTGCTTGTCTTCATATACCTGATCGACTGTAATGAGGGAGAGATCCTCAAATGGAGTCTGCTCTTCGTCTGCCATGCTAGGGGAGAGGACCTCAAAGCGATTGTGTATTTCTAAACAATCAGAGCGAACCCCGGGCCTCCTACTTCTTTGAGTCACGTTTCTCCATATATCTGGCTCCTGTGTTGGTGAACTAGCCTCCTTCTCAGGGGAGTCCCCTGTCTCCTCTTTGGTGGAGACGGTGTGCTCTGTTGCTTCCAAAAAGAGCTCCAGCTCTCTAATTCTTTGGAGCGTAGCTACACGTTCCTCCAGTTGCTGGACTTTGTCTTTTAAGAGGGCAACCAACATGCAATTGCTGCAGGTAAAGCTGCCTGCAACCTTTGGCAAGATGGCAAACATTGCGCAGGAACCACAAGCGACTGCAGCTGTTCCCTCACTCTCCATCTTGAGAATGTGTTGTTGGGGGTGGCTACAGCGGTCCTCCATCATAAGAAGCGTGCAGACAGGACAAATAACTCCCCCCAAAAAACCCTAGGTCTCCCCCAACAAACGTTTGAGACTTGCTCCCCTAAATCTAAGAGATGGATTAAACTGCGCGCGCCGCTGCCCTGCAAGCTCTGATAAGCTCCTCCCACAGCTAATCACCTACCTCAACAGAAACCCTGCCCCCTCTGACCTTTTGCACTGGGAGAGCAACTAATCAGCCACAAGAAACAGGCAAGAAAACCCTTTTTGCTCCTTTTTCAGCTGCTGCCCTGCAAGCTCTGAAGCACCACTTTAGCTAATGGGGCCTCCTGCTGCCGCCGTGCCGCTGGAGCACGATTTCTGTTCTCATCCTGAAGCAAGGCTCTTAACCTAAGGTAATATTTCTGGATTAGCGGAGTCTGTAACCTGAAGCGTATGTAACCTGAAGCGTATGTAACCCGAGGTACCACTGTACATAAGGGGTGGTGAGCTGTCCCTTGCTGAAAATCCACAAGCAGAGTTGGTTTCTGTGATCCAACTCCATGATCCTGTGATTACCACCCAGCTTGGCAGAGAAGTTGCTGATTGGATAGGAAAGACTAATGGGATTGACCATACTCACATTGTTGCAATATTCACAGAAACACTTTGGCAATGTAGGATTTTTACACCATGGGGGAAGTGGCACTACATTCATGTGTAGGGCCCAAGATTTATTTGAATGTTTGGAGAGCAATACCCTCTTAGCTTTCCTACCAAAAGTAGCTGAGACCCTCATACCCAACATCACAACAGATCATAACAAATGTTTCAGAGCCACATGGGCTTACCTCGTCAACCAAAGAGGAGAAGGGACATGTTTGTCCTTAGCGTATGGTTGAGTAATTTGAACCATATACAGTGATGAATTTCCCATTACTTTGCACTCAAGCAAAATAGAAAAACAATGTCCTGGCCTTTCTTTGTGTTGACTGACAATTTTAAATTGGCACTAATGCACATACTGTACATTCACACACATCAAAGTTTGAAAGATTGCCCTTCTATGTTGTTTCTTTTTCTTCTTATAATACTGTTCTAAAGCAATAAGAAAGCCATAGATCTAGAGCACAGAAATAATGGTTTTCAGAAAGTACCCATTTAACCTTTAGTAGGCATTTAAAAGTACAGTACATGAGAAATTTAAATAGCACACAAAAAATGCCAACAATATGAAAGGTACACCGATACTCCAGTTCAGTGTGCTTAAGTTATCATTTTCCTAAGATGAAATATGGCTCAAAACATAATGAAATTATGTCCTTTAAGTAGGACAGACACCTAATCACATTACAATAGGGACTCAGGTCAAAACTTTCCATGATGTCACTGTCTTTCTTAGTATGAATACCTCATGGTTAGAAAAGGCCCAGTTCATAGAATCATAGAATCATAGAGTTGGAAGAGACCACAAGGGCCATCGAGTCCAACCCCCTGCCAAGCAGGAAACACCATCAGAGCACTCCTGACATATGGTTGTCAAGCCTCTGCTTAAAGACCTCCAAAGAAGGAGACTCCACCACACTCCTTGGCAGCAAAGCATTTAATAACTGCAGTATGGAGGATTGTATCAGAGCTTATCTCTTGGATTCTTGTGGGCCTTATGCTGACGTATCTTAGTTGTAGTCTTTTTCTTACCTTCAGAATGTTTGCAAGGTGGGCATGAATTGAAAATTACCTTGTGTTGCCTCTCTTGACCTCCCTGCATTTATCCAAAGGTTTAAACAAAGCCTAGATGCATGCAACTGTCTCTGTGCATGAACGTGGAACCTGCTTTCTGCAGAGTTATGGATTATGCAGTGAGAGCCTCTGTGCATACAATATATACACATGCACCCAGAACCTTGGCTTTATTCATCCCTTTAGATGCATGGAGGCCAGAAGCAGGCATATCGGTACAATTCCAGAACACACACACACCAACTCAAGGTATGAAAATGTCTTGTCTGCCTGTCTTTCTCCAGTGTCAGCCCAGACTCAACTGCATAATCCAAAACATTGATCATTAGACTCAATGTATGCAGTGTAATTTTGGTGTGCCCCTGCACTTCCATGGTGAAATCCCAATGTGCCTCACACTGACAGTGAGAGTGATAATGACTTCAATTTAAAACCAGAATTGCCAATAAGGTCTGTGCTGCAACTGTGCCTCTGAGGTCCAGCGCCATTAGTAGCTTTCCTTATTTTATATGTTTTTATTGAGGAAACAATAACCTTAGTCTATGCAATCACTTCATCAAGTCAACATGCTATGTGGGGAGCAGGATCACAGTGGCAGCCCTGCCCTCCCTCCAAACTGCACATCTTCAGTTCATCCTGTGAACAGTCCCTATACATGTATGACCTGTATGTGCATAGACCTCTGTATGATTGAGGATAGAGGTGCTCTCTTTACATAATTTGTACATGCATAGGCTCTGTTCCCATGATCAACTGAATGCAGATAAGGTAGCATGACCTACCATTGCAGTCCCCCTCCCCCTGTATGGGTATTTGCTGTAAATGGGTGGCTGTGTGGACGGGGTTTTCTTTCCTTTTGTTTTTGATCGATTGCTTGCATTTATGAATGAATGAATTTATTAATACGGTCACAGACCAGCATCAACATACACAATATCACAGATCATAAAAAATATCAAAAATACAAGGGACAATATGAATATAACAAGGATTTAAATATAAAAATTAAAAATTAATTGTTGTCGTGCCCCCTGTAATTAACATTTGGGGGTTTGGTCATTATGGGCTACCACTTGCTTCCTGCGATTGATTGCAGACGCACAAAATTTAGCTACATTTAATGTAGTCTTGGGATTCTTGTCCTCTAGCAGTAGTTTTAAACTATGGTATTCCAATTCTTTCCTAGACTTTTGCAAAACAGGTGTAATAAAAGTCAAACGTATATCCTCATAAAAACGACAACGTAATAATACATGTGAAGCAGTTTCAACTTCCAACGAGCCACAAGGACAGACCCGTGCTGTGTATGGTTTACCCTCAAATCTGCCCTTTGCATTTATATTCTGGGTTTTTTTCTCCAGTGAGCTTAAGGTGATAAACATGGTTCTCTCCACCCTCTTTTAATCCTCTCAACAACCATGTGAGGTGGGTTAGGCTGAGAAACAGTGATTGGCTCTAGGTCACCCAGTGAGCTTCATAGCTAAGTTGCAATTTGAAGCCTGGTCTCCCAGGTCCTAGTCTGATACTAACCATTACACCACACAGGCCCTCTCTGTTCTAGCAGACAGAAAAAGGGCAGAAATTTGGTGTGGAAGCACTTTGCATAAAGGGGAAGTTATAATTAAGACAACAATGTATATTACATGGCTGTGTCCAACTGAATAATTTTGAACACTCTAACATGAAACATGGAGCAGATACATTACTTCAAATACACACAATGTAAACCTTTCCCCTGTAAGAGAGAATCATTGTAATTGTGGCCATGTGAAGAAATGACACAGTTTCTCTCTGTTTTGCTTTCTGGAAAGAAAATATCCATTCTTTCTGCAGGGAACCGATGATGAAGAAGAGGATCTGCTCTGCTAACACACTTGCAAAAAGTTCAAGGATATGAGCTAAGTACTTAATCATGCTCTCTTTTCACTTTGCCTGCTCTCTGAGGGCCAATTTGCAGGACAAATTTTTTAGGAGGAAGCCTCACCTTTCCCCTCAGTTTTCACATAATAAATGCCTTACGGTGAAATCTCAAGTTGAAATGTATTTGCTTGGAAAGTTCCAGCCTTACCACACAGGATGCAAGTTTTCCCTCACCATTTGAAAATGTAAAAAGAAGCTACGGCAACTCCTGTGAGAAAAGAAATGGCACATAAGGATGCTTTATTTCCAAAGAGAGCCATGTTAGTCTGATGCAGCAAAACAACAATGTCTCGTGGAATCTGTTACTATTGTGAGAAGTCATAGTTCAGGGACAGAGCACATGTTTCGCACGCAGAAAGCGCCAAATCCAATCCCTAGCATTTTCCCAGTAGGGCTCAGATAGTCCTCCACCGAGACCTGAAAGAGCCACATCCACTCAGAGTAAACAGTCTTGCACTAGATGCATAAATAGATTGGCTTGACATATGGAGGTTACTATGTTCTTGCATTACCTGTTTACACTGTTTACATGGTTTCGCCTTTGGGTGGGGAGGGGGGCAGTTAAGGACTGTTACAAGGGGACTGTCTTCTACTTGTTAAAGTTCTACTTGTTAAACTCTTCTACTTGTTAAAGTTTGATGTTTTATTATGTTTTTACATGTGTTGAAAGCTGCCCAGATTGGCTGGGGCAACCCAGCCAGATGGGTGGGATATAATAATAATAATAATAATAATAATAATAATAATAATAATACTTCTTCCTGGAAATACTTTCTTTCTTCTGAAGGTTTCTCCCTCCCTTCAGCCCACCTACAATTTGCAGTTGATTCATACTTGCCGTAAGTGGTGTAGCAGTAGGCTGTAGGAGTAATGGGGGAGAAGGGGGATTGGAGACTGACTTGGAATAAAGGATTGGTGAACTGAGAGAACCTGTAACAGCTGGGAGACAAGAGTCAGAGGCAGGAGAAGCTGCAAGATTGGAGAGTGAAGAACAGTGCAAGGGGAGGGAGAGATAGGTCAGGCTGGTGTGGAGTCAAAGGCTTCCATACCTCCTCCTCCTCCTGCCCCCACCTCTCCTGTTCCACAGTCTCCCTGGACCAGGAGAGGATTGAAGTGGGAGGAGCAGAAATGGGTTACATGGAGGCGGAGTCTTCACCTGCTTGCACGCAGTTCAGGTGGGGGAGATACATAAGCTGAGGTCAGGAGTGGGGCCTCCCTGTTGCAGCAACTGCTTCATCAAGTGCACACCTAGGTGTAACTGAGAGACGTGGGGCTGATGGAGATACCTTTCCCTAACTTCTAAATGTACTTTTGACAATGAAGAGTTAATTCCTCACTCTGGACATTTCGTGCCTGTCAGCGCCATGACAAAATAGGAGGGTTCAATCCCGCTTCATGCTGCTATTCATTTATCATTAACTGCTAACTTCATTAATTTATTAAGGAAGCTTTGCCCAGTGAGTTAAAGGAAGGTTCCCACACAAACACAGAGGATGCTATTCAGGAAATTGCCTTAAACAAAAGCATTATTATATCAGTACATTATTAAGTGCATTAATTTATTAAGAAAGCACTGTATACTGAGCAAAAAGATCTCTCTCTCTCTCTCTCTCTCTCTCTCTCTCTCTCACACACACACACACACACACACACAAACGCGCAAACATAAAATGTTCTCCAGTAAATTATTCTTAAATAAAATAATTATTACATCTATTCATCAGCAATTTAATGAGGGAGCACTGACCAGCTAAACCCCACCAAGTGGACACTCTCCAGTAAATTATGTGGAAATTAATTCATTATTAAAATTGCAAATTACTTTAAAAGGGGCCCTGATTATCCCTTCAAAATACAAACAGCATCTTTTAAAAGTTGCTGACTTGGCCCCATCTGCATTATACATTAAAAGCAGTACCAGACCACTTCAAACAGACAAGACGCCCCGCAAAGAATGCTAGAAACTGTAGTTTGGAAAGGATGCTGAGAGTTGCCAGGAGACCCTTATTCCCCTCAGGGAACTACAGTTATAAGTCAATTTAGTTGGTCTTTAAGGTGCTACTGGAAGGAATTTTTTTATTTTGTTTTGACTATGGCAGACCAACACGGTTACCTATGTGTTACAGTTATAAGATTTCATTGGGGAGAGGGATTTACTGTTAAACAAGTCTGAGAACTGTAGCTCCTAACAATTATCAGCACCTGTAACCAACTACATTTCTCAAGATTCTTTGGGGAAAGCCATTATATTGTAAAGAAGTATGATGCTGTTTTAAATGTCCTTTTGATGAAAGATGGTATATAAATGTTAATAATATTAATATTAGTAATGCAGATGGGGCCTTGGTGTCTACTAGCCAGTCTTATTACTAGGCTACCGCTGATTGCTTCAACTGGCTCCAACAGCTGACAATGTGCTCTTTCCCCATTTTTTACTGAGGAGAGTTGGATCAACTGGATTACCACAGATTTCCAAGTGCTACAGAAGCACTAATGAACAAGGAAGTGTCTGCAAGCTTCTGGGTGATGCAGCTGCATTTGAAGTGCACTGACTCTTTCCATGACATTTTAAAGTGGAAACCAAAGGAATTCAGGGAGCTGCCATTGAGGAAAAAATGATTGAATCCATAGAATCAATACCATATATTAAAAGAACTGTATCACCACCACCTACAAAATGTAAGGGGTGGAAACATGCCATGGATATAAGTTGGCCACCTCTACTCTTATCTGTTGCCTTCTGAGTGGAAATGTATGTCTGTGTTTGCCACCACTGAACTGGTCTTGCCAACACAGGTGCAATATGATAAAAAAAAAATCACAATTATTTGAAATGCCAGATGGCTTCCCATCTATTCTTGAGTGTATTTAAATTGCGCTTCTTCATGGGACCTTAGGCAGCTTCTACGAGAGGACCCTGTCTTCACACCCTTTGCGTTCTTTAGCTAATGGCATCAGCACACCAGTTTAGTTAACAGGAGAAGGAATCATGAGTTGTACACAACTTGTTAATTACAATGCCAATACCATTAACACCTCCCTTAGGACATTAATATGTCCCTCATTCTCTACAGAGCAGCACACTCTAAGTGTTGCTCTACGGTTGATATGCAATTAGCACATTAATTTTATCATTTGATTAATTGTAATTAACGCATCAGTTAATTAGTTGACTAATCCTTTTATGTCAACCTTAGCTATTCCTCTGCAGATCTTATCAAAGTTTATACACATATTATGCTTCACCCATGGCCATATAAAAAGCTTAACTGCTGCATTTACCTCTGGTGAGATACTAGACTTCCCAATGGGGCTTCACTACAGGTAAGCATTTAAAAATAACTGCACCTCTCATTTCTGCATAGTGCTCAAATGAAAGGCAACTCTCAACAGGCATATGATACAAAAACATCAGGAATACACTAGCATTCCTGTTTGGCTAAGACAACCATTGTGCACAATATAGAATAATACAGTGTATATAATTGAATGGTGTTCATACATTTTAGGGTATAATCCTAAGGCTCATGGGTGTAAGAAAGGAACAGCTTATGCCTTATTTGTTGTAAATCAAGAGGTATGGCTACCCCAAGCATGTTTTCATATCACATGCTTAAAGCTACATATTTTATTTCTCTCTTATAAGGGGCAAAGAAATTAGCTGGTTTTAAGCCCCACTGAGCCTTGTGGGACCAATTTATTAAACTGAATTTATTTCATTTTATTTACAAATCACTTCTCATTCAACATCCTGAAGTAACTTACCGTAAAACATCTTTGAAACACCAATAATAAAAACATTAATAAAAAACCATTTCCTATCCAATAGAGACACAGACAGGGAAAAGAGTCGCCACTTAAATGGCTTATTAGCAAAGGAAGGTCATCAGCAAGCACTGAAATTATAGCCGAGATGGTGCTTGCCTGATATGTAATGGAAGAGAGTTCCAAAGTGTAATCGCTGCCACGCTAAAGACCCAATCCCTATCATATGGAATAGACCTCCTGATGTGATGGTATCTGCAGTAGACCCTCTCCTGCAGAACACAGTGATTGCTGGGATATAGCAGGTATGACAATGCATAAGATTGAACTATCAGGTTCTATCTTCTCCTGTTCCCTATGTTGTTGTTGTTATTTGGTACATTTGTATGCCACCCTTCATCCGTAGCCCTCAGGGCAGTTCACAGCATGGGCAGTTCACAGCATGAAAACGTAAGACAGGAACGTAGGACAGAAAACGTAGGCCACCAGAAGTCAGGTTCAGAGGCCGTGGAGCACTCATGATGTCATCATGTCACATGCACTGGGCACCCATAACCTGGGGCCCAAGTTGGCTCCCCTGTAAGACTCTACTTTGAAGTTTCACCAACTGTAGTTTAGACATAAATAAATACTGATTGGGGGCGGGGCGGGGGACTCGAAGGTGTACTATTCAACAACGCAATGGTTTGCAACCTTTCACCTTGATTCCATGGACATTTACATGGAAGTCAGCCCTGTTATAATTGTCAGCTGGCCCCACGTATTCCAAATGCATGCTTTAGGACTGAGGTGAAGTGCTGGAAAGGTGGTCGTCCAGCACTTGAGCGCTGTCATGATCTTAGGCCAACTGGTCCCAGCTTGGTTTATTAAAAGAGGCTGCATAGATTCAGCAGCTGTAGCTGGGGTATTTCTGTGACAAAGGTTAAGAAATGGAAGGTCGGCAGAAGATTGTAATAACGAAGAGTAAAGATTTCCTTGGAAGTGATTCTGCAGTTTTGTTTTTGGGGGGTGTGCAGTATTCAGTGTGTGTGTGTGTGTGTGTGTGTGTGTGGTTTTTTTTAGAACTGGAGGTTAGCCAGGAGGAAAAGAGAACAGAGAGCACTGTTCGAAGTCTGGAAAAGAAATAGGGGTCAAGAGAAAAGGTTAATAGAGGAAAGGGACAGAGACTGCTGTAAGTGTTAAGCCATTGGAAAAAGGAAATGCAGCTTGGAAATATTACTCTCCAAAGAATAGCCGAATGGATTAGATTGCAAGGAAGGCATTCATTAGTTTAATTAGCACTACCTGAATATCCGAGACAAACAAAAAATGTGAAGTCGCTTAAGAATAAGATTTGGAGAGACTGACCTAGGAGTGACATATTGTACATTAAGAAAGAGAAGGAGAGCTTTGATTTGGGCATTATAGAAATATTTGAATAGTTGCTTAGTGATGGTGCATACATATGGGAGTTTAGGCTTACTACAAAAGAGTATTTAAGGGAAATTACTTCCATCAAAGGAGAACTAAGAAAGGCAAAGTTATTTAGATGAAAATGTAAGTGATTTTGTTTCAGTGGGATGTGGAGTGTAGTGTGTGGGGTGTGTGTGTGCAAGCACACCAAAAAGCTGAAAAGTTTACCTAGAGTCAGATTAGAGCCCAAGTTTAGAAGTTTCCACTCTGAGGGTTTTTAGTGGAACTTAAAATAGTCCCTGGAAGGCTAGTGAATTTTCATTATGGGTGGTTTTCTGTTCTGGTTTGATACTCAAGATGTCAAAACTTTTACCCTAATAGCAGATCTTTGCCTCACACATTAAGTTAGATTACACTTGATTTGAAAATCAAGGATAAAGCTGATTTCAGAAAGAACATCACTCTGAATGAAAGAGAAAACATTATTTTCCTGGTATGCTCATAAGTATGATTTTCAATCTCGTCTGATCTGGAAGACCTGGTTTCAAATTCCCACTTAGCCATGAAATTCATTTACCTATCTTGGGCCAGTTGCTGTTTCTTATCCTAAAATGCATCATATGGTTGTTGCAACGATAAAATGAAGGGGGAAGAACCATGTATGCTGCTTTATGCTCATTTGACCAAAGGCAAATTATAAGTATGGTTAATTAACTGATTAATTAATTAGCCAAGTCATGCCCAGACTTGAAAGGGTCTGGGGTAAAATGAGTGAGAAAGAAAGCAGTGAGATTAGGAGGAACTCCAAGCTGCCATACAAGGATTCACACCAACAGAGAAGTACTTCTTAACCCATTCATTTTCATTCCTAATAGTATCCAGTGAAAGTTGTACACTTGTATTTATATGCATCCCTTCCTGGGTTAGCTTGACCATTGTCAGTAGATTGGGGTGGCAGGTCTATTTCCATCATGTACACTGAGTGGAATTATACTTACAGTGGTACCTCGGGTTACATATGCTTCAGGTTACATACGCTTCAGGTTACAGACTCTGCTAACCCAGAAATATTACCTTGGGTTAAGAACTTTGCTTCAGGGTGAGAACAGAAATTGTGCTCCAGCAGTGTGGCAGCAGCAGGAGGCTCCATTAGCTAATATGGTGCTTCAGGTTAAGAACAGTTTCAGGTTAAGTACGGACTTCTGGAACGGATTAAGTACTTAACCTAAGGTACCACTGTATTTGTTAGTTATCACCCCATATACCATGTTCAGAAGTGAGTGTTGTTGCATATGCAGTCAAAAATTACACCTTCTATACACAAGAGGCTTATGAGTAGCTTTGGGGAGATGCCAAGATTTGAAGAAGCATCGGGAGAAGGAAAAGGAGAATGTTTTTAAGCAGAGGCTGGTTGGCTTTAGCTGAGATACCTGCATTGCAGGGGACTGTACCCTCGGAGTCCCTTCCAGTTTTACAATTTTACAATCCTATGATTATATGGCTCTATATACTTTCTTCTTTTCCTCTCCCACTGTGTGGTCAAAGACCATGAACTTACACACTGACTTCCAAACAAATTTGCCAAAGACAGGTTGTGTTTATGAGAAACTTGTGTCGTGATCTTTTGAGTAGCGGATTAAAACTACCTGAAACTTCCAGTCCCTCCTGTAATTGAAAAGAAAACTAACTCAACCCATCAAAGGCTAACAGTCACAATGGAAATATGGCTCCCCTTATGCAGAAACTCTTGCAATTGCAGCCACCATAGCAATAGTGGAGCCTTTCAAACCTTTACTTGGAATGTCAAACTGACGAATATTCTTTTGATTCAGAAATACTCCCCGCAAAATGTTTTACAGAATTTCAATCTAAAATATTGGATAATTGTTTTATAATTCTCTCTTCTGCAAGCCCAGTTGACTGAGAATGTCAAGTGCCAACCTTCATAATGAACAGCCCTCATCTCAAAAAAATGAGTACATGCTGACATGAAGACAATGACATGAGGTCAAGAGGACTCTTTTGAGTTCCTTGCTGAATTAATGCATTCCATTCCTAAATAAAACAGTCTCTGGGTTGTTGTGAAGCACTGACAGTGAAAAGCATAAAAATAAAATGCCCATCAAGTGAATAAAAATCCCTTAGGCTAAAACCATTAAAATAGATGATTGAAAGGCTAGCAGTGGGTGGAAGGCAGGGAGGGGGCAGGATACTTCCCCCAGAGCTTATTCACAAACTTTACAAATATTTGGATCATCATCACCGCACTTGAGATTTGCTGATCATTTTTATTCTACCATGAGTTCTACAGCCGTTTGAAAGAGAACTTTCTCCCCCTCCCATCGTACCAACCTTTGCAATGTAGGAACGGATGTTATGTGTGCCAGTGATCAAATCGGTTGGATGACATGCAGGACCCAAGAAGAGCAGTCGCTCCGTCCGTACCATTTGCCTGTGTAATTATTTTAAAGGCAATGTGCTCATTAACGTGAGATTGACAGTTCCGAAGTCGAGGTAAACATGGGCAGGATCGTGCACGCTTTCCCACACTGCCCTTGCTGTGGCACGTCAATGACCTGGAACTGAGAGCAGTCCCTGCACTAATGTAGGTTTCAGCCTATCTGGTGAGATTTCCAATAGGGGAGCCAATTAGAGTAAGCTTAGCAGTGGTCCCTTCCTGTTACCTAGACACCTCTCTGGCAGAAGGCTGTTCTGAGGTGTAAGAAGCTTAGTTAATGAATGTGAAAACAACAGGAGAAGGAGAGGTCCTTCTATTAGGCGTATACTATTTTACTCATGTTGACATTCATGAAGTTAAGAACAAACTTCTGCCAGTGCCATTTCAACTTACTTTTTTTCATCCTGAAGCAAAGCTTCTCGCCTTGCTCCAGTTATTGAGAGCATATTGTTCACATATTTCTCTCTCAATGGGCTCCTGCTAACATCATAACCTCAAACACTATAACCTCAAACTAGGGAGCAGGTGGTAAGTCCTTTTTCTCCCAACCTTTGTGTAGCTTACCTTCAACCCACCCTCATCTGCCTTAAAACCAGCAATTGATTTCTGAAGGAAATGGTTTCAGTTACTCCATCACTGAGCAGTTTAATTATTATTCCCATGATTTAATGGAGACAGAGCTCCAGTAAAAAAATGATTTATTACGTTGTTATTCTGTCATGATTACAAAAGGTGTGAATATTTCCTGGTGTCTGAAAATGCAAGATAAGTTTTGATATTAACTCTCTTACTGAGCCTGACAAATGCAGCACACTATTCCGGTGACTAAATGTTTCTCCGTGACAACATTCCCTTCTTTACTATTTCACACAGCCTGTGACACTTGCTGGTACAATTTTATCGGGAGCCTGATATCAGAAGCACACTGTTCTTCATCTTAAAGCCAATACAAACCCTGAGCATTTTGCCTTGGCTACTGTTCGGGGAAAATTAATATAAATACAAGGCTGCTGTGAAACTGCTTGGCAGCCACAGTCAAGTTCCTGGTAAACAAGATTCTCATCACAAAACAGCAACCGAAATAATACCTTTTTTGCTCTTAGGCCTGGCCAAAAGGCCAAGGATTTAGTAAGCATAATGGTATCTCAGATCTGGAATGAGACACAATCTCTAGGAATATTACAGGGTAAAATGTCCACTGCTGTTGCGGTGTACTTAAACACAGGAATTAAGTTTCAAGGTTGTTATTCGGTGGACTTCCTGAGCCCTTCGCTCCAGTTTCTGAAAAACAGGCAATGGTTCACAGATGCAGGTATAGTATTCTGTCATTGTGGGAGCCTCACAAATCTTTAGGACTTCCTTGAAGGAGTCAATAAACTAATGTGGATAAGGGTGATTCTGTCGATATTCTGCATGTGGACTTTCAAAAAGCCTTTGACAAGATCCCCAATAAAAGATCCTTAAATAGCTAAAGAGCCTTGGCATAAAAGGGCATGTCCTCTTATAGATCTGCAATTGCTTAGAACAAGGGTTGGGTAAATGCAACTGATAGAGCTCAATTTCGTTATCACCGGGCTTCAGATACACATATTATACACATGGGCTGTCCTCAGAGTTCGCTAGATGACATCGTGAGAGACCGCTGCCTCAGGAGAGTGAAGAAAATTCTTAGGGACAACTCACACCCTGGCCAGCACTTTTTTAATCTCCTACCTTCGGGCAGGAGATACAGAAGTATAGTCAGCCGCACCAACAGGTTAAAGAACAGTTTTTATCCGTGGGCTGTTGGGCTGCTGAATGGAAAACAAATTGTGGTGTAATTGACTTCCGACAAGCACACAGAGTGTATGGGGGGAGGGGGCTCGTTTAATTTCACTGCACACAGGTGGTGTAGTGACAATAAAGGTTTATTATTTATTTATTTATTTATTTATTTATTTATTTATTTATTTATTTGTGTTACACATGCCTCAGGCTTCTCAGTGACCAGTCAAAAAAACTTTCTGGCTTCTAATGCTTCTCATTTTATTTGATGTAGTGGCATTGTGTTAGATACTGTACTGATTATATCACAAATTATTAGGGCCATGCAGACCCGCTCCGACCCGCCCCCCCCCACTCTCCACTCTATCAGCCTTGTGGCTCTGATCGAGGGGTCACCAATAATCCCACTGGGCCAACATCAGGGCCACCTTTCCACCCCAGATCTGGACCCAATTTAGTTCACTAATGTTTAATTAGTGGGGGTTTTTGCCCTTCAAAAGGCCCTAACTGAATATACGATTCAGAAGGGGCCTGGGAAAGGAGATACCGAGTCTCCTTCTCCCTACCCTGTTGCCCCAGGAGCACGGTAATCAACTCTGCAGAGTGTCCTTTGCAGGAAGCCACATGTGAATGAGCCCCCTGCCCCCTGCAGGATCAATACTTCCTAGGAAGACGCATCAGGCCTGAGGGGTGCTGCCTTGCAAGCAGCTTTCCTGCAGCAGTCTTGCACTGGGAGAAAGGTAAACTATCAAACAAACAAAGCAGATTTAGCAGACACAGTACTGCTACTGTCATAAGCGGTACTGTCCTGTGCTAACGCCCTGTCTAAATGCAGACTTCCTGACATTTGGCTTTCCATGTGCAGAGTATTTCATTTCATTTCATTTCATTGGAATGGAGAAGCATTCAGTCATGTGACACTCCACCTGCAGCCTGCTGAAGTGGTCCTAGGGTGGATGATGATGAGATGATGATCTTCTATATGAAAGGCTGTCTGGCTCATAGGAGCCAACTCCCAAGGGCCAAGGGGTCGTCATCCCCCAATAAAGCATTTGAGGGGGACCACCCTCCCAAGTTGATACGCATTGCCATTTAAATGGTTTGTGTGCACCGTCTCATGTGATCCATTATGCGGGGCAGGGCTTACCTGCCCCCCCCCCAATATTTTACTCAAGTTGGCACACCTGGTCTGGCTCAATCCCAACTTAAAGGCACAGAACCATAAAAACAGAGGAGCAGAAGGGGCTTTGAGGTTGCCCATTAACAGATAGCACTTGGACAGCCAGTCTTCCCCACTATAGTGAGCTGTACTGCTTTTCTATGTAATGTATGTAAGCTAACAACAGGACACAAAAAATGGATTTTACACGCTCTAATGGTAGCCAAGAAGCTGATATTGATGAACTGGAAGAATAAAGACATGATCTCCTTTAATCAATGGATTGATAATATGATAACACTTGCAACCTACGAACAGACTGCTTACAGACCTAGACTCTGCTTGGATAAATACGACAATATGTGGAACGAATTTATACAAAATGGGGTAGGCTATGAATATTTACATTAGTATTAGGACAATAAAATCAAATTTATAAAAGAATGTATGGGGTCAGGGTATTTTTGTATATATTCATATAATGGTTTTTCCCCTTTACACAGTTGTATGTTTTGTTCTTTTTTCTTCCTTTTTATATCAATTTACTGCTTTATATTTGAATTTTTTCCAATAAAATATCAACTAAAAAAAAGAAAAAGTAGTTTAATTTACCACATTTTCTAATCAGTTCGTAAGTTGTTAAGTGTCCCTTTTCACCATTTTAATCCACTTTTCTCCTAATATATACAGTCTTGTATGTTTTTTATTAATATGTAAAAAATTATAAACATAATTTGGAAGTGTGCACATTTTGAAGGATAGCTACATTTCAGTTTGTGTATTGTTTTGATAAGTATGAATGAGGAACATTCGCATTAAAATGCAAACCAAACTGAATAGATGTCCTGTCCTCATTCCAGACACAGGTTTACAAACCATTCTGCTGTTTGCGAGAACCAGGTCTAGAAGTGAAACAAACTCCCTAAGTGCTGTAGTAAACAGTGAAAACGGAGCAAAAGATTTTTCAGGCATGTATTTCTGATTCAGAAGAACAGCATCCTAGTTATTTGCAATTGGAACTAGTTCAGACTAGAATTTCTTGAAAGTCAACACCATCTGTAATAGCCAATGGTAGTAAAAGAAAAACATAAGAACCACAAAATGACTGTGGTATATCTTCCTTTTCCTTTGTGTTGGCACTTTCCTTCTGTTGTTTGGCATCGTGAAAACCAAGCAAGCTCAAGCAAAGTCTGGTTTAATCGCAGAGGAAGGGAATCATTAGCTGCAACAGCAACACAGTCTCAACTGTGAAAGGTATGAAATAATTTAAGGGAAGTGAAATAAAAATATACCGATAATCAGCTGAAGTAAAAAATTTCATTCTAAGAGAAGATTAACCCAATCTGAGATTTGAAAAAGATGTACAAAGATTCACTAGATGAGAGGTGCGGATTTAATGCCTAAAGCTTTGCTTCCATTTAATAATGGCAAAGCATGTAAAAGCATATATCTGGAGATTGGAAGATGTGATAAAAAGCAGTGATCTGTGGATCAAATATTTCTCATTACTCAAATGACAGCAGCATCCAGAAGGCCCAGTTCCAGTTAATCAGAAAAGGTAACACCCATGCCTTGAAATGTGAGCAACACAAGATCGAAAACCAGCAGTAAAGTTCACACAAATGATGTCAATGCCAGTAGCAAGGTTTGGATGATTATATATCAGCCTTTTGCCCATCCACGAAGCCTCTTTTCTCTACACTTTGTGGTGCAGCTCCATAAGCTAAAGAACCCTGAAACTTTGGTTACCAGCTTCAGAACAAGGCATGGTCTTCATCTAATTTCACATCAAGGTGTATGTTTGCTCCTCAGTCCTGAAAAAGGGAAAACTTTGGTGTACACACATAAGTCCATACCATTGGTGCGCTGAAACCACTGGATGTCAGTGAATATTTTTAAATACTTTAATATATTTCCTTTCTTAAGTTGCTTGGTATATTGGCAGTATTTTAGTGTACATAAATGTTCAATGTTCAAATGTTCAATGTCATAAATGTTGCTGGAGGAGACTCTTGAGAGTCCCATGGACTGCAAGAAGATCAAACGTATCCATTCTTAAGGAAATCAGCCCTGAGTGCTCACTGGAGGGACAGATTGTGAAGCTGAGGCTCCAATACTTTGGCCACCTTATGAGAAGAGAAGACTCCCTGGAAAAGACCCTGATGTTGGGAAAGATTGAGGGCACAAGGAGAAGGGGATGACAGAGGACGAGATGGTTGGACAGTGTTCTCGAAGCTACAAACATGAGTCTGACCGAACTGCGGGAGGCAGTGGAAGACAGGAGTGTCTGGCGTGCTCTGGTCCATGGGGTCATGAAGAGTCGGACACGACTAAATGACTAAACAACAACAACAACAACAACAACAAAATGTTCAAAGACTAAGACTGCACGCTTTGTGAAGCTACATAAATTCTCTGTTACCCCTGTAGTAGCTATTAGCTGCAAAAGTAGAAGGTAGAACCACTTAAGTCTTGGTAGTAAAAGTCTCTGACCTGAAGATTTTAATTTCAAGAATATGGCTCCCAACAAACAAAGTTTGATTTCTGACAAATCTGTCAAGACTCTCATCAAAGCAAGCCTCGAGGAAGAGGGGTTTCTTAGCTGCCGTGCAGCAGAAGCACTTTGACATGCTTTATTATGTTCTCAGAATTAATCTTTGGGTCACAGAAATTCATATGAGTGAGCAATAAAAGCATTAATTTAGAAATCTTTGTGATGTGCAACATCAACACTTTTAAGGGTGCGAAGGCACACAGAAGGGCATGGTGAACAGGAAGGGATGCATCAGAGTATTTGCTTATTTAGTTTCTTACCCACCCTTTACAATAAGGTCCCAGAGTGGGTAACAAAGATAAAATATAAAATTGTAGGACAAATCAGTCACAAGTATGAAACAAATCCCCATTTTGCCCCAATTCCAACATACAGCCACTGCACCTGCACATATCATTGTAATGTTGAGTTTTTCCCAAACCCAACCAATTGTAAGGAATCAGATATTTCTTTTTTAAAAAAATGTGGAGGTCAATGAGCTGCTCATAAACTAGAACTGAACACATGCATGCAACTGGTTGCTAGGCTGAAGTGAATGTGTGCTTGGAATCCTCCCCGATCGATTGTTTCCTGCCAGGTTTCAGAACTTTTTGAAATAATCCTATGAAATAAGTGGACAAATAAGAGTCTATGCATAACAAAGATGTATAGAATGGCATATCCTTGGGGTTATGGTGAAATATAATAGTTAAGCCCTTGAAAATATTGTAAGTTAGAATTAACTCCTTTTGACTAAAACACTCTTCATCTCCTCTGCTGTATTTTGCTTTCCCTGCCTCCCTGTATCAAACATTACCATTGTGTTGCCTAAGTGGTTGCAAGTCTTTAGCCTCTCTCTTTTCACATGCTGAAGTATTCACACAACTTTTCAAAAGATACACGTAGAGGTAATCTATGTGTAGATGTAAATAAACACCATTACTACTGTATGAATGCCTTCGGATCTGAAGGATGCTAAAACCATGATTCTACACCACTATTTTATTGTTTGTGGTAACAATGGAGTCCACATTTTCTGCTGCCAAACTGGACAGTTGTGTTTTCATCCATGCAAGGATGAAAAGAAGCTTCTTTTAGTGTTTGATTCTCAGACATAATCCGAGCTATTTCCTAGCCCATCTGCATTGTCTCCACAAGAACAGAAAGCAGAGTCACCCACTGATCAAACTTCTCCAAACATTGTGTGTGTGTGTGTATATATATTTAAGAAACCATTCAGCATCTTGAAATAGCCGATAGATTTTGCCATTACCTATCTGAAAGAAACAACTGTTTTTGTGTTCCCAGTCTCAGTTGTCTTGTGAAATTTTAGCACAGATGTTCATTCCTTTTGTGTTGGGGGGGGGGGATGAAGCAAAAGGCTGGCTGGCTGGGCAGCTAAGAGGGATATCTAATATGTGTGCATACAAAAAAATTCTTTAAATAGTGTTGGGAGAAAAATTTGGCTTCAGAGAACATTCAGGAAAGGTTTCCTTTAATCCCATATTCACTGAAGCTGCCTTTGCTAGAGGTGGCCTAGAATATTATATTTGTGTTTGTAGTTTTGGGAAGCAGCCTGATCTATTTCAGAGCTGCTTTGTGTTTTTTCCAATTCAGGTTGTTATTTGTGACCTGTAAAAAGCAAAGTTCCATTTCCTCTCATTCATTATAGTGAGGAAATTAAAATGGCTATGACCTCCCTCCCCACTTTTCAAAGCAGCAGAAGAAGTTTGCAAACATATCAACTTGCCCCATCCACCAAGTAGATTTAGTCTGACAAATTGTAAGCAGATACATTCAGGGAGAGTTCATGTAGGGCACTTTTAAAAGTTTGGTTATCTTCTGAAAGGAAAAAAGAAAAGAAAAGACTGTAACTTTTCCATTTTCTACCAGAATTGGGGGCAATTTGCTGGCATGGTCACCCCTTCTGAAAGGGTTGAAGCCTGCCAAATTTCAGAACGATAGCTGCAGCTATTCTCCCACAAGGACAGACTTTACCATTTGATGGTGGGTAGAACTGGAATAATTTACAGGGGGAAGGGATGAATCTTGAGAAAGAAAGAAAGAAAGAAAGAAAGAAAGAAAGATATGGGTGACCTCAAGAGTCATTGTTGGGGTTAGGCTTCTCTCCTGCCCCACTAGATTTTTTTGGTGAGACAATGGAGAGCTCACTCCATTGGTTTGCATACAATTTTTAATCCCTCCCCGTATCACTGTGACTGGGGTTCTGTGGGGAAATTATTCCCTGTGATTAAAAATTTGTCAAAATGCAATGTTCCCCCATTGCTCCCCTGCTTCACTTTCAGCTATGCTTTATTTCTCAAAAGAAAAGAAAAAAGAAAGGATTGTGTGTGCTTTTGGACAGCTGAGGCTATATAGTGACTCAGAAGCTTAGGGAGTTCATTATCCAACTCAAGACAATTTTTTAACGGCACAATCTGACCCAGAAATGTGATAAGCTTCTCCAAATCATCCTGATTTTCCTCATAATTTGAAGTACACACAGAGCGAATGCACACCCCTGTTCTTTTTCTTCTGATAATTGCTTTGATTGACACAGAGAGAACATTTCCCCTTCTTTGCAGCATCATGAATTGGTCCCTGTCAGGGGCAAGATCCTGGACTTGATGAAGGCTATTCATTATTATAACAAAATCAATATTCTTAGATGAGGGTGATTACACTCTACGCACACAAGGTTTATTTGACCAGCTTCCAATAGCCCCCAAGATGGTTATCTAAGTAAATAATGTACAGCTGGTAACACTACATCATTTGTTTTTATTTTTTGTTGGTTTGTTTCATTGAACATTGGATGCTGGAGGGTAGCTAAAATAATCCTTTAATTAGAGCCTAATTATGAGCACTTCAAAGACTCAGTCTGTTCCACCACCCAGTGAATGATCCTGTAAAAGTTCCTATGAAAATTGGCCTTGTGATATATTCACTCTTCATGAATGCATAGCACCCAATCCAGCCTGCCAAACATGTTTTTCATGGGAGTTAAACATTGATTTCCATTGGAAAGTAGTAAAGTTTTTGCTTCTGAAACTGAAGAGTGCATTACAGTGGTACCTCGGGTTACAGACGCTTCAGGTTACAGACTCTGCTAACCCCGAGTACCTTGGGTTAAGAACTTTGCTTCAGGATGAGAACAGAAATCATGCAGCAGCAGTGGGAGGCCCCATTAGCTAAAGTGGTACCTCAGGTTAAGAACAATTTCAGGTTAAGAATGGACCTCCAGAATGAATTAAGTTCTTAACCCGAGGCACCACTGTACAAAAATTGAATGCAAATGTGCAAAATTTAAGGGTAACAAAGGAAAATATTTAGGACAACAGTCAATAATATCAACTGGATCAGCAAGGATTGCCAGTCTAAGCCACAGTGGAGGCATGAAGGAAATAATGTGCATACAATTTGTGCTGCTACAATGGTTGAGCTTTCTAAATGTTTAGTTGAAGATTTTAGTAGAGTCTACAGGTGTCCACTCTTTTTGGGACCTCTGGTTTTTTTCAGGGGCTAGGGGCTCTCTTAAAAATAAGATTCTGAGAATTCCAAGTGGCGTTCCAGCCAATGCCCCCATATTTCAGCTCCTTATATCAGTTTAGGGTTCACTTTGAGACGTCTTGAGTCCATGTTTGCCACTGTGCCAGGCAAAACCATTTTGATTTCACATTATGTTGGTACTGGCAATCACCCTCTCATGAGAACAAATGCTTCTGTTTTATGAGAGAAGTATTGAATTGAAGTTGTCCCTTGTGATGAATGATCCACTTCAAAAAGTGTAGTCAAGATTGGAAGGTTCAGAAACTCAAGCAAGACCAATTTCCATAAAAACATACAAAAGCTTTATTAAAAACAAAACTCTGTAATGAGGTAAAGCTTCAAACAATTACACTAAGGCTCAGAGGCTAAAAAAAACAACAGAACTATCTTATCTAGCTAGCTGACTGAAACACGCACAGGGCTTTTTTTTTTTTCAGTTGGAACTCACCAGAACTGAGTTCTGGCACCTCTGCGGTAATTCCACTAACTCTGGCACCTCCCCAAAAAACTTAACAACTTAGGGTTGTCCATCCCAAAAAGGTGGGAGTTCCTGCACCTCTTTTTCTAGAAAAAAAAGCACTGCTTATGCATAAATATTAGCAGGCTGAGCAGCAAAGCAAAATACCTCCTAAGATCCGAAAAGGCGCTGACAGTCATTGATGAGAGCTTTTTATGCTTGACCCAGCCCAATTTTGTAAGGGAACACTGACTATGGGCATTCATCCCTTTCACCCAACAAAATCAGCACCTGCTGCCATTACCTGTCTTTGATTACCTTCAACACTGGCCTTGAGGTCTTAATGGGAGGCTTCTGTGTTTAGGCATACAGGTGTCAGGGACTGGGCAGAGGAGGAATGGTTGAGACCGCCTTCACATCCTGACCCTTCCAGGGAGGAAGAAGAGGAAGACAGTATAGATTTACAACAGGGGTTTATGGGAGGTCACAGCTCAGAGGCAGATGAGGGTGAAAGTTGGGGAATAATTGGAAAACCAGAGCAGCCGGCTGACAGATTGTCATTAGAAAGCATTCCAGACCCACCATCTTCCAGAACATGGTGAGCCTTAAAAGTAGGAAAGCAAAGAGCTCAAAGACAGAGGGCACTTAAAGGCACCCATAGAGGAGGTGGTGATGATGATAAATGAGGAAGTGGGAGAGACGGGAGGTGGAGATTCACTTGGGACAACGCCATTATCCAAGAGGCTGGGTTCTATAGCAGTGGTTGCCAACCTTTTTTTGGCCATGCTCCACCTAAGCATATCTAAAATCCTGATTCCCCCACCCCCGGGACATATGATTCTTATTATTCAAAAAGTGAACTCCTATTCATGTGGAGGAAGCCTAAAAGGTCATTCACTGTTAATAACTCATTCTCAAATTGCCTCCCTTAAAAATCAAATTGCCCCATGGAGGGGCATGTTGGGAGCCACAGTTCTATAGCCTCTCTCTGTAAAATTTGAAATAAAAAAGGACTGTAAGAAACTTTTCCTTGTCTTTATACTTTCCTAGGCAGCCAGCCGGGAGCTGCTGACAGCATCCTAACAGCAGGACTTTGCCATCAAACAGCTTAAGGGACAACCAGGGAAGGTCTTAGAACAGATAATTAAACAGTTGGTCTGTGAGTACTTAGAAAAGTGTTCTGTGATTACTAAGGCCCAGCATGGGTTTGTCAAAAACAAGTCGTGCCAGATGTATCTTGTTATTCTAGGCTGCATCAACAGAAGTATAGTGTCCAGATCAAGGGAAGCAATAGGCCCACTCTATTCTGCCTTGATCAGACCACACCTGGAATACTGTGTCCAGTTATGATCACCACAATTTAAGAAGGATATTGACAAGCGTGTGCAGAAGACGACCAAGATCATCAAGGGTCTGGAAACCAAGACTTGTGAGGAACTGATGAGGGAACTGGGTATGTTTAGTCTGGTAAAGAAGAGCCTGAGAGAAGATATGATAGCCATCTTCAAATATTTAAAGGGCTATCACATGGAAGATAAAGCAATGTTGTTTTCTCCTGCTCCAGAGACTAGGACCCATAGTATTTGATTCAAGTTACAAGAAAGGAGATTCCAACTAAACATCAGGAATAACTTTCTGACAATAAGAGATGTTTGGCAGTGCAATGGTCTCCCTTGGGAGGTTGCGGACTCTCTTTCCTTGGAGATTTTTAAGCAGAGTTTGGATGGCCATCTGCCATGTATGCTTTAGTTAAGATTCCTAAATTGCAGGGGGTTGGACTAAATAACCTTCTAGATCCCTTTCAACTCTACAACTCTATGATCATATTTAGATAAAAGCAAATATGGCCTCATATATTAGAAGAGACAACACAATTCAAAGTGTTGGTGCTAACCTTTAAAGCCCTAAACTGCCTCGGCCCAGTATATTCAGCGGACACATGAAGTCCTCCCACCCCAAGGCTCTTGTAGACATCTCTGTCTCTGTGAGTGCTGTGAGATTATGAGCTAGACAGCTGCTGTGCACTCCTGAAGCACTTGTATGAGTTCCAGTCACCTAACCTCAAAAAGGATATTAGAAAGTTGGAAAAGGTTCAGAAAAAGACAATCTTTGAAGCCCTAAATGGTCTTGGCCCAGAATACCTGAAGAAACATCTCCAACCCCATCGTTCAGCCCAGACACTGAGGTCCAGCTCCGAGGGCCTTCTGGCAGTTCCTCACTGCGAAAAGTGAGTTATAGGGAACTAGGCAGAGGACCTTCTCGGTGGTGGCACCTGTCCTGTGGAAAGCCCACTCATCAGATGTCAAGGAAATAAACAACTTTTATTTTATGACTTTTAGAAAACATCTGAAGGCAGCGCTGTTTAGGGAAGTTTTTAATGTTTGGTGTTTTTAATATTCTGTTGGGAGCTGCCCAGAGTGGATGGGGAAGGCCAACCAGATGGACAGGGTATGAATAATTATTTCTTCTTCTTCTTCGTCTTCTTCTTCTTCTTCTTCTTTCCTTCTATCTTCATATATTTGAGGTCAAGCTACATGTGATCTGTGGTAAGGTCTCCCAAAGTTTTGCTTGTTAAAGAATAATAGCACTGCCGAGGTTAACCCTTTTACCATGCTGTTTTCTGATCTACATCCCTCCCTTCTTCAAGTTCCCAGTAACTTGCAGTCGAGAAAAATACAGAAGAGCCTGCTTCACTGGAAAGATGCGTTTGGATTGAGGTGTGCAGAAAGTTCGTAGCAATCAAAGCATTTTTAGGCTGTTTCTGCTCAGCAACTTTGCTCCCTTTGGATCTTGCCCTTCCAAGTTCCCTGGAAAATAAAGGTGTGATTTAACACAGCAAAGCCCAGTGATGTTACAACTTGACTTTTGTGGATAGCACAATATACAGAAGCTTGAGCAAGCTGTAGACTGGCATGAGCTGAAGCCTCAGTAGGAATATAGGGCAGATGGATTAGAGTGTATCCAGTTCCCATGTAGAGATACACCTTTAGCAATCAGATGCTTTTAGTAGGTATACATATTGTAGTATGAATGGCTATGTTATGATGTTTGGCTCTATTTTGGCCTTTAAGGCTATTCTTATTAACATTTCAGCTTTAAAAAAAACAACCACACAAGTTTGGAGAGTCTTGTAAACATCCAAATGCAGCACATGGTAGCACATGCCCACAACCAGGTCACCACTATCTTAAACAAGTAGGAGGCAGCAGCATGAATTTATTTAAAAAGAAATTTAAAAAAGAAACAACCCACCACTGAGATGGTTGTGAGAACAGACCTTCATTTCCACAATAAGGCATCATAGATGTATTGCTCTGTGTTCCCATTTCATGTTTTGAAAGATTTCTGACATCTTCTGAACCTTCCTTTTCACATTAAGTGCCAATGCCTTTGAAGATGCCTTAGACTTTGATTCCATCAATTCTCTATTGTCACAAGACCATCATAAGGAATGAGAAATGTCCTGGAAAAGAAGGTTGAATATTAGGCCACTCACAGTTTGTGAAGCGACAACAACAACAACAACAACAGCAACAACAACAACAACAACAACAAACCTCCACTTTGACTTTGTACAGTTGAAATGCCCTCCTCCCCCATGATCATGTGAGTGTTCCATATGCCAAATTCAGAAGACACTCCAAGGTTTGGAATTAGTGTGGATCATCAGTGACATCCAGTGGTTACTCAAGTAATCACAAATATGTAGTACTAATCTGGCAGGTTGCTTATAGCAGAAGTAGAGTGGGGTTTTCATTATTATTGTTGTTGTTGTTATTATTATTGCTATTTATTATTTATCCAGTGCTGTCAATATGCATGACACTTTGCTGAATTTCAGAAGCAAATGTTAGAAAGGTCCCTGCAGCAAGGACATTACAATCTTCATTTTTTTAAAAAGGATTAATGCAAAAAAAAAAAAAGTGCATAGCTGCCCTTGTGCAAGATGCAGTGCAATTCAACTTTTAGTGTTTGATAGATGTCTGGTATTTCCCTATTGTAGATTTCTCTCTCCCCCTTCCTCCTACTCTCTCTCTCTCTCTCTCTCTCACACACACACACACACACACACACACACTTCCAAATATCAATTATCCATTGTTCTTCACTCATATTAAAATATATTAAAGTTAGGGCTCTTTCATGGCAAGAGAGGGGGTGGAAATAACCTAAGAATTTAAGAGTTAAAAAAAAAACCCTGAACCACAATTAGCCAGTGCCATTGTGATGTACCAGTGGGAACAATGAAAAGGCTGGGTATCCTTCCCACCAATGCTTTTCGGCTGCAGCATTTGTAGCAAATAGATCAAAAATACATTTCTTGTGGTTGTGACAGTTGCTAGGCTTGAGAAACAGCCCTCCATACAGATCGCTACACTGATTCATTTGCAGAAAACAGATGGAAAATGAGACTGCATCTGTCACACATCCTCCATAAAACCATTCCCACCACCTCATATCTTTGGTGAGTTTTCAGCAGGGATAGGGAACTGGGTCCGGCCACTGGGCCAGATCCTGTATCTCTGCATAACTCTTGTGGCCCAATTTTGGCAGGTGGAAGGCCCTAACAAAATGACGACAGATGACCTGCTGTTGCCTGTGTGACTTGAAATCAAACAGTTTGGACGAAAAAAATGTGTGTAGTTTTTCTTCTATAGCGCCAACAATCAGCTGAAGGTCAGCACTTGGGAAGCTCAGCACCAACCAGCTGATTAGCAGTGCCTACAAAGTCTCTTTCATGTGAATCGCACCATTACCTATAGGGCAGATGGGTGTTGTTCGGCCAGAATGTCCTCAGTTGCCAAATGGGAAGGCCAGGAGACCCATGCGTCAGAGGTTCTCCACCCTTGGTTTTCGGCTTACCTAGAAGGCAGTTGCTTCTCTTTCATGTTACCATCTAGCCTCATTCAATCAAATAAGTATTGCTATCAAAGCCGTTTGCTCTTTTTCTCTACATGCACAGTCCTGTTTCGTTCAACAGTAGCACTATGAATTACACCAAAAGCAGTTTTGCAGAATTAATCTCAGTCACTTAAAATGTTGATGAATCGTTCAAATGATCAAGGAGTGACATTGTTAGTTAGTCTTAGTTTTGGAAATCAAACGGGTCAAATGCAAATTGCATGCAAAAGTAAATGTGGATTATTAAAATTAGAAATGAATTAAAAATTCTTGCTCTCGGGCATGTATAACCATGCCCACCCACCACCTTTCTTAAGGACTGGATTCAGAAATAAATGTCATTGTTACCCCAGAAAGACACAAACAAAATTTCTGTTGGAAGAGGAATGGTGTGACTTCAAGCTACAACTGAAAAAAATAAAAATCTCCGAAGACTTCCTGTGGATAAAACAACATCAGACAAAGGAACCTCAGGGAAAGATTACAGACGTGTCTGTTCTTCAGTCGTTCTTTTGGTCTGGCAAAGTAGAAATTAGGTTTTGTTGCCAAATGAAAATATCTCTCCTCCTAACAAAAGCAAGACAAAATTCCCTCTTGTATCCCTTTCTCTTTATTCTTTCACATACATGAAATAGCACTCCTTCTAATAAAAGAAGTTCAAAATAGTGTGGTTTGATGAACTTTCTGTAGCAAAAAATATGGTTCTTTTACTTTGCGGGGGGGGGGGGGGGAGGCATATTGCATGCAGTTCATAATGGGTTCTGTTGACTTCCTTTACACTATTGTATCATCAGTATCATACCTAGGATTGAAAATGATACTTTTAAGAAGCTATCTACTTACAAGCAGATAAATTAATCTCTACCATTTCCCAAGGCATACAGAACATTTCATACATAGTGATCACAGATTTGAGAGTCAAGAAGAACTGATTCTCAGTTTTTCATTTTTTCAATATTAAATCTGGTTCTGTAACAATTTGCAGATTGTGTGGGGAACCTCCTGGAAGTTCATCTGTATTTTAATATGAATTTATTCTTATAAATACATTCTTATATGCATTTTTGTCTAATGCACACATTTTTGCAAGCAGTTTTCCCTAGTGCAATTAATTTTTGTATGCCATTTTCACTAATATATTTATTTCTATGCACACATTTTCTTAATATATGAATTTTCATAAACATTGGTTGGGGAATTGCATTTCGAAATTCAGATAAGGGTAAATTCTAGTGAAAGTTGTGTTTCTGTTCATTTACTTTTCTAGGAAGTGCAAAGTATGTAGTTTCTCATTAAAATGCATTCTCCCAGTCCTACTTCCTTTTTTAAAAAATAATTTTTATTGAATTTTCCATTATACAAATTTGCCATATCAAACAAATTTCACAAATTTCAACTTTTTGGACTTTCCTCAGCTTCTCTGCCAGTCATCCATTTTTTCCCATTTTTACACATTTTCTAAATTTAATATTGCATTTTTAGATTACCCTTACTGTCCTGTTTCTGTTTATCAATACTCCTCTCACTTCACAAAGCCTCTTTAAATCCTACTAGCGTTATTTGTTTGTCACATATACTTTTCAGATATTCTACAAATTTTCCCCAGTCCTCGATGAACTTGTGGTCCCGCTCCCAGTCCTACTTCCTAAAGGATTACTCCTCTTTGGTAGTTCACCCACTTAATTACATTGTGGTGTATCACTGGGCCTCATTCAGGCAATTTCAACCACATGACAGTAGCAGTGGAGACACACTCTCTGACTCCAACCCTCTTTCTCATGTCACTGTTGCTGACTTCATTGCCCTCCATGTGTTGAGTGTTGAACTGCTGTAGCAATGAAGCCTTCTCTGCTCACGAAGGCTCCTTGTGTGATTTGGAACCCTGGAAGGTGAGACTTTTGGCCTCCAAAGTGTGGAAGGCACCTTACAATAGCCAAAGAGGGGAATCTATGGACCTCCAGATGTTGCTGAACTCCATCATTCCTAGTCAGCATGAGGAAAGTTTGAGTTCAGCAATATCTGCACGGCCACCCACTCCTGATCTTACAATTGCCCAGAAACGCACTGGAGGGCAGAATAACTGGCCGGTGGTTTGAATATGTTCTCACATACCCAGTAAGTGGGCGGCAGTGTTCTCTGTTGGTTGCAGATTATGATCCATCTTTAAAAACAATCCCACACAGAGCTCATTATATTTGTCAGTGCTCTAGGTTGCAAAGATACATTGTCAGGAAAGGCATGTAGTCAGCATATCTGATGTAGCTGATATATAGTTTTGCAGGCCACCTCATCTAGCAGCAGTAATGAATCCAGCCAGGATGCCCAAGCTCTACACCTGCTCCAGTAAAATGATGTGTACACTAATCATAGCAGAAAGACCAGAAAGTCCCAAAGTCTCTGGCCTCCCAGCCAACATCACCTCCACCCTTCATTAGATCTCTCTGCCATCAGATATACAGCAGAAGTGTACTCAAGATGAGACCATCCTGGATGCAGAGCCCAAAATCTGGAATGCCCTCTCAAGACAGGCATGGCTGCCCACTCCTGCTCATGCTCAGACAAGCAGCAGTTTCATTTCAGCAGACTTTCTAAAAAATATATTGTTTTTAATAAGAATTTCTTTCTGCTGCTGCCTGTTAGTTTTTAGTGGGTTTGTTTTTAGCCTTTCCCCCCTAAATTGGCTGTTTGATTATTTAACTGTTCTTGTGCAGGACTTTAATTGTTGTTGGCCCCTTGAGGATTTTATAGAAAGGCAGGGTAGAAATCTACATAAATGAATACATAGATTGGCTTTCACAGAACAGTAGCACATTTTCTAAAGACTAGAACAAACATCTCCACTACCAACTGGGATCCCTCCAACAAGGAGAAGGAAAGCCAGCTCAACAGAGACAGAGGATAATCTTCAGTTTAATGTGAACCCATAAAATCCACACCTCCTGAACCAATATATGATCTAAAACACAGCTATCTTTCAAAATTAGTTCTACAAATGAATAGAAGATATAAAAAGAATATATTTTACACCAAATTGTGTATATTTGTGAAAATAACATGCAAAAATCAGTCATATTGGGGAGAAATCACTTGTATAAAAATATGCCTATTAAGCAAAATTATATACACAAAGGCACATATTAGGATAAATGCACATAATAATGTATTTTTGTGTATTTTTTAAAATTGGGAACCAATGTGAAAAGGGGTGAATCGCAGACTGAAAAAGGGAAAAACCAAAATTGACATATTCTTCCACCCCTACACTCCAGTTCTACACCCTTGCCAAATTTCATGGAATGCTCAAGAACAATGAACAGGGCATGGTGGGATTGTTGTTGCTCATCTTGCAACAAATATCGATGCTGAGACGGATTGAGGGCAGCACCACCAGTTCCCTCACAATGGGCGCCAAGCTGAGGAGGCATGTAGCAGGGTGTCACTGCTATATTGTAGTACACACAGAGAACAGAAGACAAGAGGGGTGTGTGCACCAAATTTTGGCCTCACACAAGGTGCTGCTAAAATTTGAAACACCAAAGTCTGCCACTGCAACCTGGTTCAATATCTAGTTCAAAAGCCAGATCCAAAGGAGCCAATGATGAACGTCTCATCCCAGAAGCCCTTAAGTTTTCCTTTCAGAATGAATAATAAGAACATAAGAAGAGCTGGCTGGATTGGGCCAGTGACCCATCTAGTCCAGCATTCTCTTCTCACAGTGGCTGACCAGATGCCTATAGGAAGTTCACAAGCAGGACCTGAGTGAAACAACACTCTCGCCTCCTGCGGTTTTCCATCACCTGGTATCCAGAAGCTTTGTGGTTGGCATCTGTTTGAGTTGAGGCGTCCAGAACTGTATACTGTACAGTGGTACCTCAGGTTACAGACACTTCAGGCAACAGACGCTTCAGGTTACAGACTCCGCTAACCCAGAAATAGTACCTCGGGTCAAGAACTTTGCTTCAGGATGAGAACAGAAATCGTGCGGCGGCAGCGGGAGGCCCCATTACCTAAAGTGGTACCTCAGGTTAAGAACAGTTTCAGGTTAAGAATGGACCTCCAGAATGAATTAAGTTCTTAACCCGAGGTACCACTGTATTCCAAATGCAGTCGCAACACAGGCTTTTATAAAGGCATTCTGATTTCAGTAGGTTAATTTTCAATTCCTGTCCTAATGATCCCTAGGAATCAACTTTCTCCCAAAGGGAAAGTTGAATACTAGCCTGAAACTTGCAGACTGATCTCAGAGGAAAAAGGGGGCAGCCACATTCCACCTGGCCCCTTGGCTATAGTTTCAGATAGGTTCAGGAAGATAAGCAAGTCTTAACTTATCATGATGTACATAATCTAGTCTAATATGCATGTATCTATAGTTCTATATGTGCAATTGCCATGAGGCTGAAATGTAGCAAATTATGACCTTGCTGTCTAGCTACTTCAATATACATACCTATAATATCATGCTATTAATTTTTTTATGAAACTTTTTTTTGAAATGTGGAATAAGGGAGCTCAAACATTGCAGCTGTCTAGGAAACATGTATATTAATATGCATCTGGAGGTTGCAACCTTTTCTTTGTTCTATTTTTTTAGTTGTTCAAGATAAAATGCTATTTATTTCTGTCAAATAATCAGTTGAAGAACTGCACCAGATAATATTTATATGCAGGGAATGATGAAAACCTTTGTGGCTTTCCCCTCCTCCTACCTCCCCCCTCCCCCCAGTTACTTCTGAACAAGGCAAGTGGATTTGACAAGTAGTGTCACTATGCCCAGAAACACAGTCTGCATTGGACATTAAGGCAGAAATGCAAAGAAATGAAATAAATACCATCTGTTTAGATGTTTACTCTTTCTCTACCAGCCACCCCAAAAGTTAATGGTAATTGAAACATGGTTAAAGAGACTAGACCATCAAGCATATGTTCAATTCAGGCCACTGAAGAACTCAAATTGAAAGCTTTCAGACAGATCCCCATGGAGACAGGTTATCTTCACTGCAGAATGCAGATCTTTTATCTTTTAAATAGACTGGGTATGGACTGGACTAGTCTTGACTGCAGTTGATCTGGAAAGCAGTTCTGGATCTTGAGGTGAACCTGGTTTTTAGGTTCTGTATGCCTGAGTTAGGGTGCTCTGGGCATAATATAACTGTACCAAGTATGTGTAACACATGGCCCACTGATTGAGGTATGGGAAAGGTATAAAGACGTGCTAGAACCTAGAACACCCCACTGGCTGTCACCATTAGAAGTTATGTCTGTTAAAAAGACCAATATGAGGGCCAATTGGGCCACATATGAACAACTGTTAATGAAGGAGGAAGGAAAGTGGAGAATGAGACCATACGAGCAGGTTAAGGACCAAGTCTACGATTGGTTGCACTACTTTCAGACAAACGATATGTTTAGGAAAGATTTTAAAGATAAAGGATATGCTGATAAAAACTCCAGATTCCAAATCGAGATCTTGAAAAATAATATAAAAACTTTATCTAAAATGTACAATCAGTTACTAGATTGGAACCTAATTGACGAGGAAGTCAAGTCGGTAATGACTCACTGGGCTAGAGATTTTGGCCGTAACATTTACTTTGAAGAATGGGAAAAACTATGGAAACAACATCTTAAGTTTACGGCTTGTGTGACACTTAAGGAGAATTTAATGAAAATGTTCTATCGTTGGTATATGACACCTGTCAAGTTAGCCAGAATGTACGGATCCTGTAACAAATGTTGGAAGTGCAAGGAGAGAGAGGGGACCTTCTACCATATGTGGTGGGAATGCCAAAAAGTCAAAGGGTTTTGGGAGAGTGTGTATAATGAAATAAAGAAAATCTTAAGTTATACTTTCGTTAAAAAACCTGAGGCATTTCTGCTGGGACTGGTAGGAAGGGAGATAAAAAGGAAAGACTATAAGCTGTTTCAATACGCAACAACGGCAGCAAGGGTTCTATTAGCTAAAAATTGGAAATTAGAGGGTCTGCCGACAATTGAGGATTGGAGATCAAAATTACTAGACTATGTGGAGATGGATAAGATGACAGGGAAAATTAGATATATAAAAGACCAGAGGTTTGCAAAAGATTGGGAAAGTTTTACGAAATATCTGGAAAACTTAAGCGATGGACAGATAACGTTAGTGGGTTTTAAAGGTGCTCTGTAAGAAGCAAAGGGTACTGTCTAAAGAAAAACAGGTGAATTAGAATGATTAATGACATTACAAAATAAGAAATGCGGAATTATTTGTTTTTATTAGTATGGATGATTTGTGGAAAGGTTGAAGGAAGTCACTCTTAAAAAAAATTTGTGAAACATTAAGTGGAATATTATAGTTTGTTTTGTGTTTTGATTAATGTAAACCAATAAAAATTATGCATAAAAAAAAAAGTATGTGTAACACATGGAAACCCCTTGCGGATCGTACAAGAGGCCAATCTAGTTCAGCATTCTGTTCTCACAGTGACCAACCAGGTGCGTATGGGAAGCTCAAAAGAAGACATATGAGCAGTAAACCTCTCCTGTTCAAGATCCCCTACAATTGGCATTCAGAGGCATATTGCCTCCAACACTGGAAATAATATAGCCATCATGACTAGTAGACATTATCCTCCACAATCCCATTTTACAGCCATTCCAGTTAGTTAGTTAGTTTGATTTATTACGGCCATTGGCCCATATCTAAAACAACACATCAAAATTCCAGTTTATCACAACATTTTGCAGTTGCAAATGCCATAGTTTTAACTATGTGGTATTTGGAGAAGTGCTTCCTTTGGTCTGTCCTGGATTTCCCAATCTGCAACTTCATTGGATGACTCCAGATTCTGCTATCATGAGAGACGGAGGGCAGATCAGGTCAGTTAGGGGTGCCATCTGCGTTGAATATGGCAAACCTGATTCAATCAGGTATCAGATCATTATGTTGCACGGGACTCCAGTTTGTAAAGTTGTGGTCTTCTTGAACCCAAACACATTTGGTGCCTAGTAGCACAATCCATTACAAGTCTATTCAGAAGTAAGTTGCATTGCGTTCTGCAGGGCTCCCACGCAAGTGTGCAAGGATTCCAGTCTGAAATAGCATAAAGGACACATAAAGAATTTCTGCATTCATTTTGAAACATTTTAAACACACCTGTTCACAGTGAGTAAAACTACCGTTTTTCTAGGAATTTCTGTTCACTTCTCACATTTGGAAGGCTGCCTCAAATGTTTTTATTCTGTACAGCTTTCTGCCTAGAAGGTAAATGCTCTCAATTTTTACTTGCCATTAGCTGTATTTTAATTGGGGGTTTTATTTGCTGTTTATTAAACAGCTAATAATTAGATGAGCTGTTGGTTTTGGTTTTTAATTATTTTTAATTCTAGCAGCTCCCTTGCCCCCTTGGAACAAAGCTCGTCTAAAACGCAGCCTAGAAATTTAATAAATAAACCTCAGAGAGTTGACCTGTGAGCTACTAGCGGAATAGCTAAGCAAGTGTCCTTGGTCATTTGTTTGGCATGACCTCTCCTGCTTAGTATTCACACTCACAATGATCTTGTTCAGAACATAAGCTTCAACGGGGATTTCCACACATTAGGAAGGCATACAGACCAGTGTGTTGCAGGTCTGCCCCCAAAATCACCATGCATGCCAGCCCCACTCAGCCCACCCCTTACCTTTCTATGCTAAGCAAAAAAGATGTGAAGGGAGCTTCTAAGTACATTCAAATTAACCCACTTAGTATTCTTCATGCAAAGAGGAACTCTGTACCCAGACAGTTTCTATCCATATAGAGGATTCTAAGTGCGGCCTCCCAACTGAATCCCCCTTCATACCTCCCATGTAACATGAGATGTTCAACAGTGGAGCCAGCACATGTGGGGATATTGAAGGTAAGGCCAATGTGACCAGCCCCACTCTTCCCACGAACAGGGCTAATATGAAATACAATTTTTAGGTGGTATACAACTAATCCAAGCAATCCCCCCTTCTCTTTCTCTCTCTCTCTCTCTCTCTCCCTCCCTCCCTCCCTCCCTCTCCCCTCCTCACACACGATTGCTTTCCATTTCATTCTGATAATGTTTAATTCTGTTTCAAATGTGAGGGACTAATAGTATGCTTATCTTCCATGCCAGCAGTACTCCTCCTCCATTCCTGGCATAGGAGTAGAAAGTTTGAATCTCCCACAAGTTTAAGTTCAGAAAAGACTAGCTACCATACAACTTCTGTAATGTAAGTACTTACTGGGAACGGCACTGGTGGTGAAGGTTCATTTAAGGTGAGAGGTGGGAACCTTCATCCTATAAGTTAGATTTCTGAAAGAGAGATAACACTGTATCTTGCATGCTCTCATCCTAAAAGTATATTCTCTGAAAATAAAAATGCTATTGATTATGACAGGATCAATTTCAATTCATCATTCCTGGAACTGCAGTCTTAATTGTAATTTCCATTTTCTGATCAGTGGTAATTTGTATATGAAAAGTGTGTCCCCCTTTTATAAAACTGTCTGTGGAACTTGACCTCAATAGTGTGGTCTTCATAGGATGCTTCTAGAGAGACCTGGACAGAGATAGACGAGTACAGTCAGTTATCACATTTGCACAGATGGTGGAAAACAAGTGTTTCTGGCAACAGCTTGGACGAAGAGATGCAAAGTATATTGGTATCCTTTTAACAATTCACTCTGTACCTCATTCACCTTTTATTAAATTTGTCCAATGTGGTATAAACAACATGGCAATCCAGCTTTCCTCAGAAGAATTTCCCCACTGAAACAGTTCTACTGGAATAGCAAATGCAGAGTACTTCTGAAGTCAATGGAACCATGGATCTTCCAAATATATGCCACTGAAGTTAGGAGCAGTTCTAAGTGTTATAGCTGAACTGTTCACACAGTTAAAATGCCAAAAGGTGTGGTGATTGTCTAAGGGGTACGTTTTTATAATTCTGAGATGTCTCCTGAATTGGCAGTATGTTTACTACAAATATTCCCAAAGAATACCTTTCCACACTTTTCTCACACGTCGTCGAGAAAAAGGAAGGAATGTTTCTCTCAAGATTGAAGGCACTACTTTGTTAGCAATTTTGTTTATTATTGGGGTCTAAGGGGAATATTTATTTAGCTCCTCGCCGGCCCCGCTGCCCCGGTTGAATTAAAATGAAATGCTTTTACATTTTGTTGTCCTTGGTGACATGTTTCAAAACTGAAAGGGCAATTATAATTGGAAAGAGGTGGCAAAATTCAATGGACTTAAAGGAAGTGGTATTATTTGTGAATAGGGTAACAAGCAGTTTCTGGGTTTTATTAAGTTTCATCAGAATGCCATAAGAGTGAAGCTGATCAATCATTTTCAACTGCAAGAAGAAAGTCAATCCTCAAACACTTGTTTCCTTCCCTCCCTTGCTGCTTCTCTTTTTCATCTGAATTTGGGGAGAAGGTGAAGGTTCAGCCCAATTTATGGATTATTTTCCAGTAAAGATAGAAAGTATTCTTTGGTACACAATAGGGTAACCTAGGCAGCAGCAATTATATGTATGTTTGAGGCTAATGGTCTCACAGTGAATGAGAAGAAAACTTGCTATACTGTCTACACTTCCACATCCAAAAGGAAATGTTGATTCTTCCTATTGAAAACTTTGTAAAAATCAAAATCTATCGCTGTTCCAGCAATATATGATTATATTTTCTTCAATAATTTCAACAGCAGGAGGGCGTAAGTGGATCAGATAAATGACCAGTCAGATGTAACTTTCAGTAGAGCAAGGTGAACATTTTTGATCACTTCTGAATAAAATAAAAATTGTTGAATGTTCAGCACAACAGTTTATCCTAAAGGTGTAAAAGAATACATTGGTCTCAGCAGCCGTGAAATATGATGAAGAAGGATCTTGAACGGATATAGCCTTCCTTTTTGTGTAGCAGTAATAGGCCCAGAGAGTGGCACTAAGCCCACAGGAAAATATTGCCTTAATGTGGCCACAAAATCACAATGGTCCATCCCTGACAATGTACCTGTATTAGCAAAGTTTCCCACATTGGCAAATGCACAGAATCCTTCACTGTAAATCTTCTAAATCTTAAAATCCTTCCTGTAGCATAAATGTGAAAAGGCGAAACAAGCCTTCATTCTGGAAACTAAGAACCACAGCTCCAGAACCAAGGGGATTCATACGCAGAACAAGAAATAGGGGTGAGCTTCTGACCCCCTGTCCCAGGTGAGCTGGGCCCATTCCCCCATGCCACTGTGAGTGGTGTGGGACTTAAAACAAGGTTTTAAAAGAGGGGGTGGGAAGAAACGTCTAGCTACTTTGGTGACATGGAGCCAGGGGTGCCATCTCGCCCTCAGGATTGTGGGTGCCTGTCACAGAACGCAGACGTGCAACGTCACAGGCATACACCTGCGGCAGTGACTCCTCTTCCTCTCTGTTTCTCTGCCTCCAAGTCTGAGCCACCACCCGCCATTTCGCAGCAGAGGATGCAGTTGAACTGCTTCTTTCTCAGAGGCAGCGCCGCTGCCACCTGCCAGCTTTTCACACTGACTTTATGAATGCCCAGCCACCACATCTATATTATTGTGCCCAAGCACTCACGGCCCCCTGGAGTTGGCTCATATGCATGAAGCTTTTAAAAAAAAGTTTTAAAAGAAAATGATAATCTTAGCTCCAGAGGGTAAGAAGGTAGATAGCAACCACCAGTCCTCAATTCTGAAAAGCGTGCACAGGCTTTCTTAATTCAGAATTCCCACTGCAAAATATTTACCTGATTACTGTCCATGGGAGAGGTATGGAAGGGCAATCCAAAATGCTTTTTCTAATCAATGTTTGCATGAGATGCTATAGAGATAAACAGCTAATTTAAATAACTACGATCAGATAGTGCTGGTTCTATTGTAGTTTTTATTTCAAAAGGTAGAAGAAGGAAGAAGCAAATTTCTCAGATGAAGTTCTGTACCTTTTTTTTTTAAATAGAAGCGAAAGCAAGATCATAATCCTTCCCTTCATACCAGCTTCCATCTCCAAGGCAAAACAAAAAATGGATATAAATTCAAGGTAATAAACACATTGCAATAAAGAATGACACCTCGCTGGCCCATTCAACCAACTGCAGTAACTAATGTTTCATTCCCGGCAGAGCCTTCGCTTACATAGTAAAACAGTTCCCTTATTTTCAAGCCAAGTCTTCCTTTTGATCAGAAAGGTCTCATTGTTATGTGACAATAGACAAAGCTCACTGTTTGACAACCTCTCAGGAATAAGGAGATGTGCCCTTGAAATATATGAATTATGTTGACACGTAAAACAATTGGTAACAGATAAACAAACCCCCTGTGTTTATTTAATCATTCTGTTTACCACATTACTGGATCAAAGGGACGCTCATCCTTTTCCTTCACCTTGACTTCCGTGAGTACCATACCACATAAAAGCTGCATTTTGCCAGTAATTTAAAGACTCACAAAGGAACATGTTCACATTCCTAGTCATTTTATCCTTGTCACTTATACTTACCATAATGCATAACATGACGCACATAGTTGTGTGTGTGTTTTCTTTCTTTCTTTCTTTCTTTCTTTCTTTCTTTCTTTCTTTCTTTCTTTCTTTCTTTCTCCTCCACCTCCTAGATGTGGCTCTCCTTCCCTCATGCAGCATTTCTTCTGACTGTACCATCTGCTGGAAGATCAAAGCCAGGGTCATATCCATCTAATAACAAGAGGGGAAGCAGTGCGGTAGGTGAACACTCTATTAGCCTCTCTCTTCTTTCTATTCAGGTCAGTGCTCAGAGACATTCCAATGCCTTTGATGTGAGCCTGACTCAGGCGAATGGGCCAAACCCTTCCTCCTGTCATAATAGCCTTTTCACTGGATTACCCAAGGAAGATCATTTTTCCAAACTAATCCTTAACCTTTCGATGAAGTACTATGAAAGAGTACAATTGCAATCCTGTATGAGGCTGTGTGTGCTGAAGGCTGCAATCCTAAACAGGCTTACCTGGGACTAAGTCCCCTTTAAAATCAGTGGGACTCTGATTAGACATGTGTAAAATCATTGATGCCCACATATCTCTAGAGGAGCTGGACTGATGACATGGAAATAGAATGCTGGGAATGGCTATGCCTTATTTTAGTCAACTTTCCAGAGAAGAAAACAAGACTGGTCCTGCCATGCACCAGGGTGAAGCAATCTATATCAGGGGGCAACATGAGGATGGAACAGATGAAGGCAGGAACTAAATGGTGCAGCAAGACTTTTTTTATAGTTTTGGCCCTAGAACTCCATTTGAGCAGACAGCACAGATGTTGTACAGTCTACATGTTGTTCTTCCATGCACCCACACTTTGCCTTGGTGTCTGTCTTAGTCGCCTTCTTCTCCAGCTTGTCTGCAACACAATAGTGAAGCAGATATCAAGCTGTGAAAGAACGTGTTGGTGCTGCACCTTTCTGAGCCTGAGAACAGGCATTTTTGGTCAAGATTAGTCATAGGAATAAGGTAACACAGAATAACACTTTGAGGGCCCTATTTCAGCTTTTCCAAGCTATATCTAGAAGTGCTATGACATCATAAATATGAATGGGGAAATTATTCATTTCTCACTTTAATTGCCTACTTTGACCTTTGCAAAAAAAAAAAAAAGTGAACCAAAATACAGCTATCTTTCACAATATGCGCTTCTCTGAATTTTGCAATGCAGTTTTCCAGCCCTGAACTGTGCACAAATATACATACATTAGTTGAAATATCATACAAAGCAATATTATAGATGGGGGAAATGCTTTCAATAATGCATATTTTAGTGAAAGTACATACAAAGTGCATATATGTTAGGAGCAATAAACATTAAAAGTGATATGTATTTCTCTGCAAAATGTTTGAAGAAAAAAATCATGAATTGATGCAGAAATGGAGGGAACAGAACTTAAGAAAATGGAAAATGGAGAAATGGGGAGAAAGTAAAATTAACAGATTTCTCCATCCCTAGAATATAATATAGTCAAAGTGATTGAAACTGTACCATTCAAATCTAGATGGGAAAAGCAGAGGTAGGCATGAAGATTTGAACTACACCAAGCATTCCTGAAGATGTTATTGCAATCATGAACAAAACCAGCTGACTTTAGCTACTAATATTACATTCCTCCATGCATCTCAGGAAATTTCTTGGGTTTTAAAATAACTTATTTGAGACTGCAATGCTCTGGCTTCCCCCTGAAGATTCTCATCTGTTCTTTAAATTATGTTTACACTGTGTCTTTTTTCTTCTTTTCCTCTACTCGCCCCTCTTTTTCAGCCTTCAGAAGCATTTTGTCTACCAAACACATTCTCGTATTTAGCTAGCTGTGACTTCTTTTTTAGCTCATTATGCAAAACAGCTGAGTTGTCACTTCTGCCTTCTACAGCAGAGCTTAATTTGTCATGTTAGTTAGCAGGGATTTCTTCTTTTTTCATTTTTTCAAACAATATCTGAGCTTTAGGTTTGGTTTTAAAATTAGATTACCCCAATTTATTGTCTGGTCCTATCTTATTCTTAATCTTGCAATGATTTATTCTCTGGTTCTATAAAGCTACCAGATCATATAAAAATTTTGAATGGTGTTTTAAATCGGCTGTAGGAGAGCCCAACTTGCAAGGTCCTTCTATACAGGTTAGAAAGGAACGCTTCAAGTGACAGTGTGGCAAAAGCCCATTGGATAGTGCCATTCCTACAGCTGGGGATGTCAGATTTATCTGGGTCAAGATCCACTTTGAACACTTTTAAGTCCCATTTGCTTGGAAGAAGGATTATGTTTGGGCTAAGGGGGTGGTGATGCCACCAAGTGAAGATGGCAGCTTAGGATGAGAGCTCTTTGCATCCTAATTGAATAATCAGAATGAAAAGTGATTTATAAATACAAGTATACATTTACAAGATAGGTGGCTGTCATGAAAAGCAGTGCTAGACCCCTGCACTCTGTATAGTGGATCCAACTATCTACTTTGAGATGCAAGAACCAGCTATTAGCTTCCAGAAAATGAAAAGGGTTCTGGGATGGTGCCTAAACATGCCTGATTCATCTATGGCAGTGGGAACAGAACTACTAAACAAAATTGTGGAACAGTCCTTTAAGGACACAGTGGCAGAAAAGGCCTCCACTCTAAAGACACCAATGACTAAGGCCTCAAACGCTGCAGCAAAGCTTACTGATATAGTAAATGTGGTAATGCAGCCTTTGAACTAAACATTCAGCAACTAAATAATGTGGGATGACCAGCCTCATATAACCAACATGCTTAAGTCTAATCAATGTATGGAGTGATTAATACCATAGAGTAAGCTGTCCTGCCAGGCTTGGTTCATCTCGGGAGGGACTAGGCAATCAAGACTTTATTCTCCCCACAGTCTATCAGAGAAGCTCAATGTGTGAAGAGGCTTTTAGTTGGTTGCTGCAGCTCAGACCACATGGCTCTTATAAGCCATTCTTGTTTTCCTATACCAATAATTTTCACCACTGAAACTAAGGCAAGTTTGACTGCTTATGCAACTTCATCTAAATGCTGTATGGAAAAGCACATGAATTGGACTTTTGTAGAGCTTGTAAGGAAATCATTTATCATTTTTAACTTACCAAACATGTAGACTTTCCCCCTATGCTAATGGAAGAAGGAAGTTTTGGAAATCACAATGATAGATTTTAAAGCTCTAGCAGACTATATTTCCATGCTTTACTTCACTGCATGTTTTGTGGTTTTAAATCTTTGTTGGGATTCTCTCACCAGAGAGTACTCCCCCCAAATTTGGATCTTGGCATCCAGGAATTTTCCTTTCTATATACCTATTTTTCCCTTGCCACCAACAAATAAGATGTGAGCCCTATCCAAGACCACTTTAGCAAAGCAGTTCAGCAGATATTACATTTTGTGGACTCAAGGCATTCCAAAGACTGCTGAAAGGGGCAGTATTGCTGAATTTCTAGCCAATTGGCCTGTGCAGCTTTTGCGTAATTTTAAGATCACACCTGCAGGCTTGAAGGGGCTTGCAGAGCATTATTTCCTAAGCTGCCAAATGCTGCCAAAACATGGGGTGTCATTATGAGCTTTAACCACTCTGCAGTAAAAGAAGACATTTTGGAAGGTCTCAGGGAATGTTGATCAGTGTTCTATGAAGCTCAGCCTGTAATGATTCTACACAATATTAGCCCAGAAACCTTGAGGTGAAAAAAAGAGTTTCAAATGCTACACAAACTGTGAGAAGCGACCGTTGTTTAGACATAATGTTTCCTATCCTTCTTGTTTGGGCAATTCGAGGGCAAAACCCACTATGAAACCACTCATGAAGAATCATGAAAGCTGCTTAGCCTGCTGAAAGAGCAAACACTTGGCAAACGAGAGCCAAGAATGACTTACTGGCATTAAGAGGCAAGAAGAGTGACTAGACTAACAACAAAAGCCAAGAAAAAGGAGTGGTTTGGGAAGAAGAAAAAAGGAGGTTTATTATCTACTCCCAAACCACCCATGTTTGCTGTCAACATGTCAATGCAAACTCTGTACTTCTCAATCTCTCACAGTGAGTTGATTATCTGATGGGGACCAGCACCTGCAGGGAAAGATATTAGTAGCACTTGTTCTAATTATCTCTGTTCCTTGCCTCTATTCCGCAAACGCTTAAAGGTTGTTTAAATAATTTACACCAATCTTGCTTAATTGTTATGGAAATATGCTGGTGCTATTGATTGGTGTTTCTTCCTTTGCCTCTGACAGTCTGTAAGTCAAACTAGCCCCTATGGTCCAGGACAGGGGAAACTCCACTATGGGGACCCCCCAGCAGGTAGCTTTTAAATAGGTGCCATTCTTTTGGTTATGATTTTTGTTTGTTTATTTTCTGGAGTTGTAATTGCAGGTCCACAACTGCAGAAGTCTATTCAGAATACTATTTATTTATCCCTCAAATAATCAGAGGGCAAGCAGTTTATCCTGTAAGAGTAAAGGAACCCCTGACCATTAGGTCCAGTCATGGCCGACTCTGGGGTTGCGGCGCTCATCTCGCTTTATTGGCCGAGGGAGCTGGCATACAGCTTCCGGGTCATGTGGCCAGCATGACTAAGCCACTTCTGGCAAACCAGAACAGTGCACAGAAACACCGTTTACCTTCCCGGTGGAGTGGTACCTATTTATTTACTTGCACTTTGACATGATTTTGAACTGCTAGGTTGGCAGGAGCAGGGACCAAGAAATGGGAGCTCACCCCGTCACAGGGATTCGAACCGCCAACCTTCTTATTGGCAAGTCCTAGGCTCTGTGGTTTAACCCACAGTGCCACCCACATCCCTAGTTCATCCAGTATTATAGGGTAAAAAGCCTATACACTTAATGTTAGGAACCTGGGCACTGCAGTAAAAAGACAGCCAGTCTCTATATTGCTCAGGAGGTAGAAACCTGACATGATGCTTCTCCAAAAGACGTACCATAAGAAAAATAGTCACCAAGGATGGTTCAGTTCTCATTTTACTGTCCCAATTATCACCAAGGCTAGAGCAGTCACAAACTCTTGGCACTTTGTTAGAAGATGAAATGTTGTGAGATGGGTACAGGCAATGGATTCTTGTAAAGGGAAGGAAATAAATCACTCTAGTATAGATTCATTCCCAAATAAAGAGCAAGTACAGTTTGTGGAAGGTGGATCAATTTCAATCATTCTGGGAAGGCACATCATTGGGGCAGCCCTTAGTGTAACTCGCAAGGTGCAGGCAGACATTAGGAGGAACAGCAATAGGTGGCCTGATAAAACTGCTCCAGCAACACAATCTTACTGATGCCTGAAGCTTCGTAAACCCAGGTGTGAGTGCCAAATATATTTCTTGCTGTGAAACAACACAATACACATATGGTTTTATATTGACTAATGAGACCTCATGGGATCACAGCAGAAATAGTTTGGTGGAGGTATCCAATCATAGCCCTGTAGCAGTGGTGCAAATGATACAGAGGTTTAATCCTTGTCTTATTCTGGAAAATAAAATAACTTCTTTAGTTCAACAACTCTCAAACTATGATTTGAAACTTGTGACCAGAGGGTGATTTTTTTTTTGGGGGGGGGGAGGTAGTCTGGACATCATTTGAGGAATCATAGAATCAGTAGCACACTCTAACCAACTGAGCTATCTCTTTCTGTCCCTTAAACCTCTATGGTTCTTGGCTGAGAAACTGAGATTTGATCAGGAGTGGGTCAATGGTGTCTTAATGAGATGCCTCTCAATGGACAGGCTTTTCTAGAAGTAGGAAGATATTTGGGAAGCAGGGTTTAATTTCCCTCTCCTGATAAAAGTGACTGGTGAAGAGTGGGAGTGTGTGTGAGAGAGAGAATGAAAAGGTGAGTCAATTTTTGAACTGAACTGGAAACACACAGAAGTCTGAGCCGCTGTTTGTGATAATCCACAGCTATGGTTTTGGTGCCTCCAACCCTGAAACCTAATGAGGAAGTAGAATCTGCTAGTGTTAAAGATGTGAATATTTTATCTTCTGCTCAGTGTGCATATGTGTAAATAAACCTCATATCACATATGCTTCCAGTGACCTTCTTTCCAAGGAAACCAAACCCAAAATACACTCTGGGATTTCTGAAATCTCTTACTACTCAAAGATTAAGTTATCAGCTGTCAAGAAGCTTAGCAGAGAAAAGAGGGATAAACTTCAGCAACAGCCTGTGATCTTTGCAAGGCAACACAATCTGAAAAGCAGTAAAGAGGTTTGTAAGACTTTGGTTTGAAAATGGTCTAAGCTGGAAGGCCTTGAAATGGGCAACGTTCTGCACTGCAATTGTGGTGTGGGCAAGGCGTTAAAGCCATTGGCTCTGCTATTGGTGCAACTGCATGAGGCTCCACCCACAGCCATCATTGGCAGCTACAGAAGAGGGAAACAGATCGGACTTCAGGGTTTCACCATAGCTCTGCTAGAAGCACAGCAATTTTTGCCTTCTCTCATTGAAATGTTTCCATTCCAGCTAGACATTGCAAGAACTCTTGAACTAAGAAATAGTGCCTACTTTCTCTCCACACACCCCGTTCTTCTTTCCAATCCCTTTTCCCTTTGTGTTGGGGGTTTTTTAGATTGTAAGCCTGAGGGCAGGAACTCTCTGATCATTGACATTTGTAAGTCTCTCTAGCAGCCTCCTCCCCTTTCTTCTTCTTCTTCTTCTTCTTCTTCTTCTTCTTCTTCTTTTGCTGAAAAGCAGGATATGAATGATTTTAATAAATAAATACTTATTTGGAAAAATGATCTCCCAAATACTGGTTTTGTGAATAATGCCACATCCATTTTGCCCTAAGTGCAAAATGCTTGCTTATTTCAAAGAAAAGAGAATGGGCTTACTTCCAGGAAAACCAGCACATAGGCTTGCCATCTTAATGTCAGATTGAAATTCTGAACAATCGTCGTGATAGCTTTTGCTTTTAACTGGGTGTCTCTTTAAATATAGCACCACATTTCTGAATGACTAAGCGTGACTCCTTAGTAAAATCATATGCAATCTCTTTTCTAAATGTAAGGCGTATTTCTCCTTAAAAGTGTCATACAAGTTAAAGGGCCTCAAACTATTTGACAGTAACAGATACCTTTGTGCAAGGCATGCCAGAAAATAATTGCTACAATCTCCTTTGAAAGAGCTGCCATATGGGCCCACATTCAGCAGACTGTTTGAGACCAAGCTTAGCCTTCTTGCACATTGAAATGCTCTGCTGAATTCAGGCGGCTGTTTGCCACACAGAGACCTGGAACTGAATCACATGTCATCTCCATCCACTTAAAACGGTGGAATAGATGGGAAGTTATTCCTATGCAAGTGCTACCAGAATTGCACTCAGTTTTTTTTAATATATATTTATTTATATTCAGTCTTTAATAATATCCTGGTGACAACGTTGAAATAGCAAGGATGATTATTTGAAATTGTGCTGATTCAAGCCCAACACTCTGCATGATGAAGGTCTCTTTACTGGGACTGTTCTTCTCCCTCTGGACCAGTGTAGCCTGCACCTGCATCTGTTCAGATAATGGTTTTCAGCAAAGCCGTTACCCTTGTGATTTAACTCAGTAGGCAAGCATCTGCATAGTCAAGGTCTGTGTCATTCAAATCATTGCACAATAGAGATGCTGTTGGAATTGGAGAAGGCAAGGATGGGAATATGTCTTCCGATGGAATCTGAAACGCAGTCATCCCCTATACAAAAGCTGCACTTATAAAGATGGTAACAACTCGACACCTTTTGAGCTTTTCATTAACTCTTCCCAGATGTCTGCAGGGGATCCAGAGGTTGATGGTGGTTGTGATGACTTTGATTTGTGAGCTGTCTGCTACAAAAGAATCCGAAGGTGACTGACAATGCCATAAATACACCACATTAGAAAATATTCTGAATAATTACAAACACAAAAAAAATCATGGACAAATTCTAAGAATTCTCCAACCAGATGATGATAATCACCATGAAATTAGTCAACACCTGCAAGACTTGATATACTTTATGAGTAGCATTCTTTTTTTCCTGCTACATTTAAACAGAGCTCTGCTTTCTTCTAAAAAAGAAAGAAAAAGAGCGAAGCATTGCCAACACTGCAATATTTCATATAATTAAGACTTTACATGCATTTTTAATGGCATAGACTGTGGTAATTGACATGTGCAATTCCAGATCACACTTCGGATTTTAAATTATTTCACTCTACTGAAATGTGTTTTAAGTGTACTATCCAGACACTTTTGGTAATTCAGCTGTTAATGACTATCCTCCACTCCCGCGCTACCTTTGATGTTAAAATAGTCTTCAGAATTAATGTCGCTTCCCCACACGCTGCTCGGGTTAAAGTAGGATGTTTCTTAAATATTTCATGGGAGAACTCTTTCTAACCCCAACTACTGCTGAAGTGTGAGAAGGTTTCACTTACAACAAATTTAATATCTTGTTCCTTACACCATTTCAACAGGTGATCAAGGCCTCCAAACAGGCACTGACTGCTGAGCCTGAAACAAGATCAAGAAACTATTCAAAAGGGAATAGTGGATATAATACCGTGATATAGCAAACCATGCAGGATAATCGTTATCATTTAAGGTCACACATGTTACAGTCAGAAACAGTCTCCCCAGAGGGAATGATTATTTTCCCAGCCATAATACAGAAGACTACTTGCTGCATACATTTGCACAGCAGTGTTTTGAATCTCCATCTTCCTGCCAATGGCTATTAGTAACATGGATCACCCAGAACCAGTTCCAGGGATTGGCATGGTTCGGGCACTTGCTGCGCCCCACACCTCACCAGGGAGCCATGGTTAAGAACCTCATGTCCCTTGCAGCACCTCACCCTCTTGGTTATTGTTCAACCAATCACTCACCTTACCTGTCTGCTCTTTTGGTTCAGAGCAGGAAGCAAATGTTGATGTTTGATGTCAGGCAATGGGAGCTGCCAGCTTTCCTGTATCTGACTATGTTTTAAACCAAGCACCTTTATATGTCTGAGTTGCTCGTGGTTTTGTTTTTAAAAAGGACCAACTTATATATGCAAAATGTTACTCATAAATACACAAGTCTCAGGCCACACCCTGGAAAGTAAGTATGACTTATATTCCATTCAAAAGGTAGCTTAAGTAGTTCACTAAGGAAACAACATTAACAGTACCTTGGACAGAAAGAGAAAAAACAAGTGTTCTCAGCACTTTTCTTTTTCTTTTTGGAGGAGGTGGAATAAAAAAGATGTTGGTACTTATATTTTTATAAAACTGTCATAGGTGACAGCCCTAGACCCAACAATTAGGAAGTGATGTTTAAAGATACAGTAACACTATTCTACAGAACTGTTAAATACAGAACAACTTTCCCTTGCCTTACTACATGGTTTTCAAAACAGAAACAAAATCTCACATGACAGCTTAAATTCCATCTTGAACTAGTAATTCTGTAAATCATTTCATACATACACTTTTGCAATTGCAGGAGCAAAATTTGCTAGAGAAAAAGTGGACAAGTGACAGCCTCTTTCTTTGTTAACCGCGCCCAACACACACTTTTTAAAATTCACCTTACAGTCAAGGTGCACTTTTTTAAAAAAACGAAGTTTACTTTCAAAAACTGCTGAATAGGACAGTTTCCCAACAGAGGTTTGTTGTCTTTTGTTAACACACTGCAGACAATGAAGGTGCCAGTAATTGTTGCAAGGGTTCCACTGACAAATGCAGACTTGTTATCTTTGGAGAGGATTTGTTAGATGCAAGAAACAGGTTTGCACAGGTTCTTGACAATTATTTTGCAGGAAAGAGCGCTGTAGCTTCCTTATCTCATTTCTGAAATTGTCATCTTTTTTCCCTTTCACATATCCAGGCCCTATTTAAAGCACTACTGAAGTCCAGGATATTCAGAAAATCCTATTGTTGCTGATGTATCCATTTCTAATAACAAGCCAAATGCATTTTTCTTTTTAAAATAGCAGAGTGAGTTATACCTTTCTAAAATGGGGGTAGTGGTGGAGAAATCCTTGAATCCTGTTTTTCCCCCTTAAGTTTTTATTTGTTGGAGAGGCAGGAAATGTAGTTTTCTGAAGGATTTAAGAAATGTTTTAACTAACCAGTGAAAGCCGAAAAAAGCTGACCTTCAAATCATATTTTAGACTTATTTTATTAAGTTCTGTTTAGATTTTTCAAATGTAAGTATATATATTTAAATATATGTGTATAGTTATCTGAATTAACATTCCACTACAGCCTGAATTATTTTCTGCTAACATACTGCTCAAAATTTCCATTCCCAAAAGGAAAGGAAACAAAACAAATCTTCCCTCCAGAGAAATTTCATAGTCAGTGTTTGAAACTTGCCCTGAAGGTTATTTCACTCACATTCCTAAAACTTCTAAATGAAGTCCAGAAGTTCAGATGGAACAAAAGTTTCCATTTTTATACATTTATCCATATTTAGAGAACCGCTAAAACAAAAGTATAGCACCTATATCCAGTGCTATTTTTTCTAGACAAAGAGAGGCCCGAACTCACCATGAATGCCTCCCTTGTTCTCTTCTAATGGCAATGGCACCTGCACGAGAGGTGCCAGAACTAAGTTTCAGTGAGTTCCAGCTGAAAAAAAGCCCTGCCTATATCTATGATGTGTAGGGTTGGGCAAACTCATTAAAGTTCAGTCCATTCCAGTTCTCAGAGGGCACAGGACAGTGATTCTATGGTCAGCCATTTCCCCCCTGTACAATTAACCCTGTGTATACATGTCTGGTGACAGCAGTCACAAAATTAAAAGACGCCTGCTCCTTGGGAGAAAGGCAATGGCAAACCTAGACAGCATCTTAAAAAGCAGAGACGTCACCTTGCCAACAAAGGTCCGTATAGTTAAAGCCATGGTTTTCCCAGTAGTGATGTATGGAAGTGAGAGCTGGACCATCAAGAAGGCTGATCACTGAATAATTGATGCTTTTGAATTATGGTGCTGGAGGAGACTCTTGAGAGTCCCATGGACTGCAACAAGATCAAACGCATCCATTCTTAAGGAAATCAGCCCTGAGTGCTCACTGGAAGGACAGATCGTGAAGTTGAGGCTCCAATACTTTGGCCACCTCATGAGAAGAAAAGATTCCCTGGAAAAGACCCTGATGTTGGGAAAGATGGAGGGCACAAGGAGAAGGGGACGACAGAGGACGAGATGGTTGGACAGTGTTCTTGAAGCTACAAACATGAGCCTGACCAAACTGCGGGAGGCAGTGGAAGACAGGAGTGCCTGGCGTGTTCTGGTCCATGGGGTCACGAAGAGTCGGACATGACTAAACGACTAAACAACAAATACATGTCTGGGGAAAGATGCTAGCACAAACAGGTTCTATATATAAGGCTATGTCGCTGCATGTGGTAGAGCTTCTTAGATATACATATGTAAGTTATCCATGTTTGATATGCTTGCTGTAGCAAACAGCGGTAGACAGTCAGCAAACAACATGGGCAAATACTTTGCAAAGTTATCCTTCATATCTAACTAAACCTACAGTCACTGATCCTTGTCAAATTATGCAAAGAATGATATTATTCAAGAACACTATTTGGTTGCTAACCAAAAAGGAATCAAGCCCATCTTGTTGTCAAGGAACCCAGCTTGCATTTTTCGGTGGTAGGAAACACAAAGAAATTAGCATCAACAACAGGGCTAGTGACTCCAGGAGAGAGAAGAGGGGAAATTTAACTGCACTCAGTCTAAAGCACTCGCTTGGGTTTATCTTGCTGAAATAATATGCACTACTGATTTTCAAGGCAGTAGTATGAGGAACAGATGAGTTTAAAGAACCTTGAGGGTAAGCAGGAAGTACAATGTCTTGTACATGCTGAATCTGTATAACTCCACCAGGCCATTATAACTTTATTGTTTCAGGATATAAGCCTACCATACTCTGCAAATGAGTACACTGACATTTTGCTGTATTGGTTGAAAAGATTAACAGTTCACAAAGCAAACTGCCAAGTGTGGCAAATTAAATATATTAAAATGTGCACGCTTAAAATCCTATCCTCCCTACCAACACTATAAACTTACATACTGTACAGTTGAAAAGGTCTTGGTGACTCAGTTAATAATAACCCCATGGCCTGACAGCTTCACAGATACAATTTAAGCCTGTTAAGTGGCAGTAAGCTATGACAGGGTGTGTTTTTCTAGGCTGCTAATAAATAGTGTCAATTCGCTGGGACCTTGAAACACAGAAACATCACAGGAGAACATGACAGGATTATCTTAAGCCTAAAGTAGAACCTTAGAGTTATGACTGCCATAGGAACTGAAAAGAGAGCCAGCTGTGAGTGCAACTAGGCTCCACACACCTTCAAAGGATCGCATATTCTTTGGAGAAAGCATGTGGTCACATTTCAACTAACCAGTGAGGGAGAGAGAGAGAGTAATGTGAAATATCAGCAGTTATCTGCCTATGTATTTCCAGATTAGATAGATTAGATTAGACAGACAGATAATAGATGATAGATAGATAGATGATAGATAGATAGATAGATAGATAGATAGATAGATAGATAGATAGATAGACAGGTCAGAGAGAGAGTTAGCCACTTGATATATGAAGCTCACTGGGTTTGTTGCCTCAGACATGTTGCCCTAGACCTTTCAGTCATTTCATTCCACATGACTGAAATAATAAAAGGAGGGGTTTGCGCTCTGCATAGCAGGTTTGCCCCTGCCAGCCTCACCCTTGGATCTTGTGTCCTTCTAGCCCCTTGGGGTTTTATTTGGGGAGCCTATGCATGTAGGGAAAGCTCCCCAAATACAGTGTGTACACACACACACGTATACACAAGTGCATAGTTATTGTTTCTAAAAGTGTATGGAGAAATAGGAAGGAAACGAAGCAATCCATCAACCCTCTGAACATATGCCAAATTTTTCATGGATTCAAAAAATGAGTGATGTGTGAAACCCCTTGAATAATTTCACTGGCTTTGGCTTCCATGGGCATTCCCTTAATGTTCTGTGCTCTTTGTCTGAAAAGGCTACTTTTGCTTTGAATTTCAATTTAGATGAAAACAGACATGAAACTGACAACAACAAAAACCCAACACTGGCAATTATTTTGTCTTCTTGGAAGTCTTCCTGGGGACTTCTTGGGTAGTTTTGATACCTTCCTTCTCTGGTAGGTTAAAAGTGAGACCTGCTCATAGGAGGCAAAAGTGAAACCCAAGATTTTATTGAACCTATGGTCTGGCAGTAGCATCTGGCTACCCCTTTATATCTTTCCCCCACAAAAGGAGATGAAAAGATTGAAGTTTGTGCTATTTCAAATATCAGAAATTTTGAGTAGGAAGAAAATATTTATTTTCAAGTTTATAAAATGTTATTTTAAATTGTTCTGCTACGTATTCCTGTTCTTGCAGGGAAGGGAAAAAATGATCCAATATACCCTCCCCACAAATTACAGACTGGAACCCCCTATATTATGTATTGAACATGGCCCAGACCTATTCATTTATTGCAGGTTGAAAGTGGGGGGTGAAGGCTGTTAGAATATATTTTTCAAGAACTCTAGGCAACATCCAGATTCCCACACCGTACACTTAAAGCACATTTGAAGCACATAACTTATCCCCATAGATTCCTGGGTACTGAAGACTGATAGGAGTTGTAGTCATACTCAGAGTGGTTCCATTAAAAAGAACATTGAAAAGAACAGAGTTAAGTCTTTCTATTTCAATGGGTGTACTCCAAGTATGACTAAGCCCAGAGTTTATTATTACCACATTGCAGTTTGGACTGTATACAGTCGTACCTTGGTTCTCAAATGGAATCTGTTCTGGAAGTCCATTCAACTTCTGAAAACCTTAAAAAACCTAGGCACAGCTTCTGATTGGCTGCAGGAGCTTCCTGCACTCAGTCAGAAGCCACATCGGACATTTGGCTTCCAAAAAAAGTTCAGAAACCAGAACACTTACTTCCAGGTTTGCAGTGTTTGGTAGCCAAAACGTTCGAGTCACAAGGCATTCAAGAACCAAGGTATGAGTATGAGTGCGTGTGAGTGAATGTGATGGAGCCAGGTAAACATCCCTGGTGAGGCCATTCCACAAATGAGGAGTCACTGAAGAACAGGCCTGTTCTCATGTTACTATTCTACAGACCTCTTGTGGAAAAGGCACACGAAGAAGGTCCTCAGATGATTACTGCAGGGTTGAGTTGGTTCATATCGGGAAAGGTGGTCCTTGAGGTATTGCAGGCTGATAGTAAGGTTGTGAGGTTTTTTACAATCAAGCAGACAGTATATAAATCTTGTGGAATAAATAAATATACAACCTGGAATTTCCCATTCATAGCCAACACTCTGATGACTTCATCACATGGGCTCACTATTATTTTAGCTATGTAAACACTTACATTTAAAGTAAGGTTTGAAAGCCAGAAGGAATTCAAACAAAGTGAATTGAAACAGAGCACATTTCAGGGTACTGTTAAACCTATATCCATTTGATTTGGATGGGGTTTGACTTGCCTAAATTCTCCTGGATTGCATCCAGTTTAATTTCAATTGGTGGGATTCACTTACACCCATTTAGACCTTTCTTTCTATATGCATGATACATGCTTTACCATCAGGTGGAACAGGCTCAACGAAAACATCATGAATATGTGAGGTTATTTTTAATGAGTGTCTGCAGAGCAAAAGAGTAATATTGCCAAAATGGAAAACATCTGTAACATTGAATATTCCACATTGATTGCAAGGCTGGCTTGAACATATAACTTGAGAAGGCTTGTGCTTTTGCTGAATAATTCATTGGGCATAGGTAAATTTGTAATTTAGTTTCGGGAAACAAAGCTCAGTTTGGAGAGTTATTTCTCAATTATTATTTTTATTCATCTTGTTCCCTAGTTATAATTGAATAATCTTTTTGGGTCAAATCTGATGTCAAAATATCTCATTGTCCCTAAGTGTGCTACCTTAATTTCTTTTCAACAGACATTATGTCTCTTGTTTCTCATTTATACTGCATATTGATAGGTGCTATGTAAGACAGAATAACTAGCATTGGTTTTGCTATGACAGATGGAAGTGGGTTTACTCTTTCAGAGAAGATATGAATATGGTGATGAGTCATTTGCCATTCTCATACATTTTTTTGTGGTTTGCAAGACACCCTAGGAAATGAAATTAGGGGTGGAAAATAACATAAAGGCTTTAATACAAACTTTTTATAAGGCTTTGTTCATTTCAGGGTTATTAACCTATTATAAGAAAAGGCCATTTCATTGAATAATTGAAGCTCACCTTTGCTTAAAGAAAGGTGGTGTGTGTTTTTTAGCTATCTTTGAATTAAGACTATTCAAGATGGTACCACAGGAACCAATTATCTTTTGCTGTTATTCGTTATGACAAAAGATGTCCAGAATCAGCAATTAGCCCCTGAACCAAACTAGATTCGAATCAATAGCTTTTCATTTTATAACTATCAATTATTATTACTTAGGAAAATGACCGAAGCAACGCCTAGGGATCCTGCCAGAGGCTGAAAGTTATACCAAAAAAGAAAAAAAGAAAAGGTAGAAAGAAGGCTACATGAAAGCCACTATTTTTCAATGCCAAAACCCAGGATTCTGATCCCAAAATATTTTAGATGAACTGGGGATGGAAATGTACTCTGTATATTCTCAGAGGTACTTGCGATTATCGTTGGAATCAAGACATTATGTGGGCTGTTCTGCATGCTTAGTACAGCTTTGAAGACATCTCTTTCCAACACAGCTTCCCTCCTTGCCTATGCCACCCAATAAACCACTCTGGAAATTTAGGAGATCTCTGGGCATAGTTCGGACCCGGTGGCAAAAGCTGCACTGAGAAACAGAAACAGGGAAAGACAGGTCTGGCCATGGAAGTGCTTATATGTGCTTCCAATGGTCTTGGAATCCAAGACCACAACATTCCATTAATCATCCTAGTCACTATCCTCCCACTTTATAAAGAGCAAGCAAGAGTTCCTGCCTTCAATATTTTTTTAGGCTAAACAGACAAGATCCAACATTCATACACACAAAGGGGAAAGGTAAGTACTTCTGACAAGATGTTATAACTCTCCTGTTTTGGAATATTCTCCTCCCATGCATTTTGGATTCGTGGAAACAATGTGCAGCGAACACAGTACAACCGAGCCCTAAGAATGAGAGCCATAAGGCATAATGCCATCCGTTTCAGATCGCATAAAGTATTTATGACCTCAACATTAGAAGATACTTTCAGCAGTTGGACATCTCCCCGAGCTTGTTTGTTTTTTAACTGACACTATGTCAAAGCCAAGTTGTATAAGCAGGAATAGAAAATGGGCAGTTTTATTTGCTCATGTTTAAACTTTAAAGGTGAAGGAGGCTATTTATTAATCTGCATGGGAGGAGAAATGCTCTAGATTGATGCACTCACATAATGGAAGTGTTGTGAGAGTAAAACAAAATTAGACCAAGCTAAATAATGCTAATGCTTGATTACAACCATCTGAGCTGGGGCAAAAATAAAAATAAAAATTGACACTAGCATTATGGCCCCTGGGATAAATGGGGAATATATCCCTCAGCTAATAAAAAGTGAAATTTACATGCAAAATGGCATGTTCCCTTGATGCCCACATATAATTCCCTTTAGCATCACTGGCAAATATAGATGCCTGAGAGGGAAACATATCCTATTAAACTCCCAAATGTTACATCTGTTTCTAATAGCTCACAGTATAGTCTTTTCCCATAGTTCCCTTAAATATATTTCTTGGTTTTCATAGATTTCAAAGCTTCTAAAAGAGATGTTTACATTATCATTAACATGCTTAGAGAAAGCTACAAATAAATGAAGTTATCATTAGCACTCAGTCAAGACAGGGGAAATAGTGCCAAATATGATTCTACACAGTAGCATAGGAGCATAGCTTGTGTTTAGAAACTAATTTTCTGCTAACACAGACTAACAGACTTCCTCCAAAAATAGTGTAATCTCGATGACCTAACCCTTTAAAATTATTATGCTGCATAGTAGAGTTATCTCTGTGTAAACAGCAATTCCAATGACTTCAATTCCTTGAACAAATAAATATATACTCTTTGGGGGCTAATTAGATTAGACAACAGAGAATGGCGATTAGGATCTGGGTTCCCTGATTCAGATCAGAATCATGGTACTGAGGAAAGGGGTTTAATCCTTTTCCTCAACACGGTTTTCCCAGTAATGCCCCTCCCCCAAAAAAATTCAACCCTGCTTACTGTCCCATTAGAGGAAACAACACATACGGTACATTTCTGCTAATGGAGCAAATAGGAAATTGAGATGGGAAAAATGCTGGTAGGTTTATCCTCATTCCCAATGCTGGAATCCTTATCTAAATCCCTGCTGTAGATTAGTGTAAAGTCTCTTTAAAAGCAGCCACCTACAATCCCAAAATAAAATAAAATCTGAGGCCACCAGATGCCAGAGTTAGCAGGTGTGGATAAACTGTGCTGGTAAGAATATCAGGGTAGAGAAGGCGCTTTGCTGCAGACATTCAGCACCCAATACATAGAAGCCAGCATTTGTGATGTGATAGAGGGGGTGATGCAGGCAACATGCGCCTGCTGTCTCCACTTATGCATTCAGAATAGTAGAATGAGGCTCCTGAATGGGGTCTTAGCCTGCATTCTCTGAATCCGTAGTGAAATCAGCTTGCAGAAATGAAAATGGGTTGTAAGTTGTAAAATGAACACTGGTGAAAGAACTGAGTTTACATAGATCAAGATGCCCTCCTGAAGTGGTGGTTCGAGGACCCGATCCCCCCCCCCCAAAGTGGAATGAATACACAAGGACACGTGATATAAGGTTAATGGGCAAGAAAAGGCCACAACTTTATTGATTACAGCAAGTGAAAAGGTATTGGCTTAGGCATTGGATTATGTCAGCGGACTCCACCCCCTCAGAGAGGGGTGAGTCTGAAACAAGGGGGGTTTATTCACCAGTAGGTGGAGCCTGTTGATGCTAATCCAACTATAGGCTCTCCCCTGATGTCACCAAGGGTCGTGCCATGGCCTCCCGCCAAGCAGGCATCGGACAGAATACATGACCGCCAGATTCCTTTAACGGAATACCTAAAAATTGAAGGCATAGGCAATGGCCACACCTTGCCCTTTGACACCACGACACATTATTCCAATGCCTAACCTACCCACCAATACCACGAAAGTTGTGACGATTGCTACGAGGTAGGCGAAAAAACCAAAAAGCCTAATGCCAAATGGAAAAATTCCTACCAGGCCCCCAGGACAACCAGGGCGACCAACCTAAGGTCCATAGCAAGGCCAAGAGAAACTAAGCCCTGAGCTCAAAGGGAGTGGAGGGTGGGTGAATCGCGATGGGACGATGAAGAGTGAGGCTGAGGAGGGGCTGGCGCTGCCATATTAAGGCTGCTATACATGCCCCCTCGGAGGCACCTGGTCGTGTGCCTGCCGATGGGCGTGGGTGCCAGCCAGGTAAGTGGGAGGCAGGGGGCTAACGCCCCCTGCTAGAGGCGGGGCTCGGGCTCCCGCCCACAACCACTCCCCTCTCTTCAAGAGTAGAGTCTTTGTGGTTCGAGGACCCGATTCCCCCCCCCAAAGTGGAATGAATACACAAGGACACGTGATATAAGGTTAATGGGCAAGAAAAAGCCACAACTTTATTGATTACAGCAAGTGAAAAGGTATTGGCTTAGGCATTGGATTACATCAGCGGACTCCACCCCCTCAGAGAGGGGTGAATCTGAAACAAGGGGGGTTTATTCACCAGTGATGCTAATCCAACTATAGGCTCTCCCCTGATGTCACCAAGGGTCGTGCCATGGCCTCCCGCCAAGCAGGCATCGGACAGAATACATGACTACCAGATTCCTTTAACGGAATACCCAAAAATTGAAGGCATAGGCGATGGCCACACCTAGCCCTTCGACACCACGACACATTATTCCAATGCCTAACCACCACCCGAGCCCAAAAGGGCTCGCCGCCAATACCCTCACAGCTGTAACCAATCCCTAATGCTGCTGATGACGCTATCTAACCAAATGTCATTCCCCTGGTCTGAGAGATGAACCCCGTCATTCCGGTACAAGGCCTGGTCGCCGATCCGGATATGGTCATGAGAAATGACTCGGCCATTCATAAAGCTATCGCCCGATTTAAGAGTTTCCTGGTTTTTTTCAATGGCCATACAGTTCTGCGCACTGCGCCAAACAATTCTCTTCAGGAAGGAGGACCAGAACACCGTTGTTACGGGGCACAAGGCAGCAATCGCATCCAAGTTTCTTTTTATGTTCCATGACAAGTCCGCACTTCTTCTATTAACAAGGTCATTCTCCCCTAAATGAATGATAAGGATGTCGGAAGGGCCGAACGTGGCTACTCTCTCCCTCAGCAATGGCATAAGCTCTTCCCAATGCATGCCTCGTCTCAAAAACCAGGAAACTTGAACTCCAGGTGGCAATCCAAGATAAGGGGTGAGGCCACAGCTGACCGCCCGTACGCGGGCCCAATGGACTATACTGTGGCTGCAAATCCACACACTTCTCCTGAAAACAGCTGAGAATGAAAGGAAAGGAAAAACGGGTAAGCAGGGGCAATGTAGCAGAGCGTATCCTAGTGAATATAACCTTTATAGGCATTGGATTTCCATCGGCCCATTTCCTTAATCTTATCTGCAGGCAGACCCATGCGTGCGGCTGTTGTGGCAGCGCCAATCCTGAATGAGTGTGCAGCATAATCCAGGGAAGATAAACCACAAGCATCAATAGCTTTGCGGAGTACCCTTGTGAATTGATGTCTCAATAAGGGTGATCCATCTTCGTGAACCAGAAGCGGGCCCGGGCCGGGCGGTCTGAGGTAAAGGTACCGCCTAGTGTCCTTGACCAGGCATGGACCCTGCTGCACTGACGCTGTAAGTTTAACAAGAACACCCCTATCGGCCTGATTAGTTTTGGATTGACGTATCCGCACCGTCATGCTAGTTTTGGACAACTGCACGTCCTCCATAAGGAGGCCGCGCATTGAGCCATTTGCGCTAACTTCGACTACAACTTCGCCCACTCTCAGGGCGCCAAAAAAGGCGATAGCATATGCTGCAGAAAAGAGACGGGCCTCAAACTTGGTCCAGCAGATTGACCTAAGCTTTGTGCATATCTGAGAGAGCAACCCATAAGAAATTGGCTTACGGCCCTTGGCCCTAGGGGGTTGTAACCTGCCCCAACCCTCGATAGCTCTGCAGATCAGGAAGTCACTGCACGGATCGGAGGAGAACGTGGCTTTAGCAAAGAAGCTGATGGCAGCTACATGTATCTTTAAGGTTTTAGGGGCACATCCCAAATCATCAAGGTGTGAAAGGTATTGCAGAACGTCGTCAGTGGTGGGTGGCACGCTAAGCGAAAGCCCAGATGTCCCAGACCTGAAGCCCAAGAAATCGCACCAGGCCTTCTTGTAAGACCTGAGAGTTGAGGGTGTGACAGATGCTAATACTCCCTTAATCACTTTGCGTCTCCAATGTTCCACAGGTTCTCCGGAAAGGGTTCAGGCAACGGTTGTGCTCCAGGTGCCAGTGACCGGAAGCGAGACATCTGAAAGCGAGACAAGGCATCGGCTATATCATTATTGATCCCCGGTATGAATTTGGCTGAAAAAATTATGTTATACTCAAGGCACCGGAGAACGAACGACCGCAGAAGGGAGGAGACCCTCGCAGATTGAGATGACTGCCTAGCCAGTATGTTCACCACTGCCAGGTTGTTGGTTCTGAAGCACACCCGGCGATTTTGAAACTCCTCCGTCCAGATATGTACGGCCACTACTATTGGAAAAAACTCAAGAAAAGTGAGATCCCACGTGATGGCCTCGCCCTGCCACCCCGTTGGCTAACGTTGAGTGCACCATCATCCCCTGAAGTACAAGCCAAAGCCCAGGGACCCTGCCGCATCTGATTGTACCTGGAAATCTGAGGACAAGTTAAGAACATCCTGCCATAGGGATACTCCATTGTAGTGGTCCAAATATGTCAACCAAACCTCTAGGTCGTCTTTGGAAGATGGACCCTGTGGTGTGAGTGCTTGAGACCTACTGAAAGCCTGGTTAGGCAGGCACAGAAGGGGCGTCCGGAGGAAACTACTCTACAAGCAAAATTAAAATGACCTAACAGGGATTGTATCTGTCTGAGAGTGATTTTTCTTAGCGCCAGGGTAGTTCGAATTATTTCCTTAAGGGTGTCAATTTTTTCTTTAGGTAAGTGGGATGATTGGGCAACTGTGTCCAACTTGATGCCCAAGTACGTGAGGCGCGTAGCCAGGCCCTCGGTTTTTTCAGCTGTGAGGGGAACACCCAGGTCCTGGGCCAGAGCTGAGAAGGCCCCAAGCAGTGAGGCACATTCCCCATTGTTGGACTTTCCAACGGAAAGAAAATCATCCAGATAGTGTGTGACCCCAGTGGCATTAGTCCTAAAACGCAAGGCCCAGTCCAAGAAGGTGCTGAATGTTTCGAACGCCGAACAGGCTACTGAGCAGCCCATTGGCATAGCCTTATCTTCATAATATCTCCCTTGAAATTTGAAGCCCAGCAACCAAAAGTCATTAGGGTGCACTGGCAAAAGGCGGAAGGCCAATTCTATATCGCACTTTGCCAAAAGTGCCCCATGGCCAAAACTCCTAATTAATTTAACTGCCTAATCGAAAGTGGCGTATTTTACTGAGCATAACTCTGGTGCGATGGCATCATTTACTGAGCCGCCTTTTGGATAAGAGAGATTGTGAATGAGCCGAAATTCCCCAGGGGTCTTCTTGGGAACGATGCCTAAGGGTGATATGTGTAAATTTGAGAGGGGGGGGGGGCTATCAAATGGGCCTGCTACCCTGCCTGCACTTACTTCTTTGGCTATGTTCCTCTCTGCAATTTCCGGTCTCTCCCTAACAGACTTCTGATTGTGGGAATCTTTTGCTATTAAAGAACCCGCTACCGGGATTTGAAACCCGCTGGGAAATCCCTCCCGAAGATATAACGCTGCATTTTTATCTGGGTAAAGGGATAGAAGATCGCAAAGAGGGGCTAGCTTGATAGGGGGGAATGCCAATTCCAAAACTACCTCATCTTCTGTTCCCAGCCGTGGGGGCTCCCCTGGAACTGGAGTGATGGAACCTCCGGCCTCCACGAAAGGGCTGTTTCCCCCCTCAAAGCAAGTTGCTACCGGGTGAGCCCCGGCACATCTCTCACATTCGTGAGGGTATTTGCACGATGACCTTTGGCATGACCCTTTATTGTACTCCCAGCATACCTTGCGCCTGAAGTCCCTTCTTGGGTCGACCCTGGCCAAACGGTATGAATCCACCTGCTTTTTTTCCACATAAGGACCCACCGCTATCGACCAGATGCCATTTTCAATCTGGTCCCAGCGTGCCAACGGGATCCTAGAGGCCTTCCTATGAAATTTCTTATCATAGCTTATGGCGGCGGCTTCCCCTGAGAGGGCGCATGCCGTGCGAATGTGCAAAAGATAAGCAACCAAATGAACTGCTCGCTTGGGATAGGCCGCCACTATTGTCCCCATAAAAGCCTGAAACCCATCTAGCCAGTTTTCAAATGTCCTAGGCACGGTGGGGTACTTGCTCTTCCGCTTCCCATGGGAAGGCCTCTTTTCGCCCCTACCTAACTCCTCTGCAGGAGGAACTAACTTAAACATATCAACAAACTCTCCATTTAAAATTTTTGCGCACAATTTGGGGGAGAGAGGATCCCCTGGGATCACATCTGAAGTTGAGTAGGTGGATGTGGTTGAATCTTTTACCAAAGCCCCATCCTTTCACTCCTGGGTCCCCCCAAACTTTTTCCGATGGCAATTGGCCCTTCCTCCGGAAGACCAGGTATTTCCTCTCCTTTATCCCAGTAGGAGCCCAGGGACGCATCGCTATCATACTCTGAAGAAGAACTACCTGTCTCCTCGTCTGTGTCATTCTTCCTTGACTTGAAGAAGGGGGAGAAGCAAGTGTTTTTACAATCACAGGCAAACACATGGGTGCAGAAACCAATGCACGGCGTGTGCCTGAATAAAATTAGGATGGTAAATTTGCTAGCTGGCAGGGGCTTTATTTAATGCGATTCCGCTCCCTGCTTTAAAACTCCAAAGACAATTAACAGCGATTTTCCACCAGACCCCCTCAACAAGCACAGTGGTGTCCAAAACACACAGACGCACGCTCACACACACAGATTGTCAACCCTCAAATCGCAGGGGCGCCGGGACACGCACTCACCCACACACAGAGTGTCAGATCAGAAGTCGGAGGACCACTGAGAAAGTGCTGATAGAGAAAAGCCGGAGGGGCGCTGTGCGAAAGAAGGGGAAGCAGGGAAGCAAAAATCGGAGGCTGCGACAAGCCGCTCCAAGGAGCGCCACTCACAACTTGGCGAGGACACAGACCGGGGTGACAAAAAGGGCGGGGGGTCCGAAGCAGTCACACGAGGGATACGGCGGGGAGGCAGCCAAGCAAAAACTGCCTGCAGCTAGAAGGCTTTTATAAGAGCTTTTTACAGTGTCCTGCTGCTTCAATGTTCATACTACAGTTTGAAAGGGAAAACAGTGGTGGTCCCGCTCCCAGAACACACACACCGTGACCCAACCCCACAGAAGGAATTACTGGTAATTACTGGGAGCAAGAGAAAGGAAGAAAAGAGGCCAGTGCACACAACAAGCGAATTAAGGCAAACTTCCCTGGTCAAGGTCCTCTTCCTTGGATCCACGTGGTTGCCTCCCCACAGCTGAGCACACGGAAGAGAAGGACAGTCTTAAATTGTGACGGGACAACGATGAGTGAGGCTGGGGAGGGGCTGGCGCTGCCATATTAAGGCTGCTATACACGCCCCCTCGGAGGCACCTGGTTGGGTGCCTGCCGATGGGCGTGGGCACCAGCCAGGTAGGTGGGAGGCAGGGGGCTAATGCCCCCTGCTAGAGGCGGGGCTCGGGCTCCCGCCCACAACCACTCCCCTCTCTTCAGGAGGAGAGTCTTTGCAGAACTACAGTGACTACAACTACTGCTGCATCCCAGCAGATCTGGCCATAGATTGCCCCTAGAAAACAGAAAACCACATATTACAGAAGGATTCCAACTAACTCGGTTTTATTAGAACGACTTCTTTTGCAGACTTTCCTTTTGAAAAGATTAATTTATTTAATATTTTTTAAAGTCACCCCACCTGACCTTCACTTCAAAAAGGCTTAGGGGTACAGCAAAAACAACAAGTGTGTAATATAAAACTACCATTTAAACAAACAGAACTACCACACAGTAGCAGTTCTGCCAGGTCAGGCAGGGAAAGCAGAAGAGTTGGTTGGAGAAGAAAGTAAGGCTCGCTAGACAAATGCCTCAGAGTATTGAAATAATAGGTTTCTCTTAAATTCATATATATTTCCTGTGAATAGATGTTCATTAACCTCAGCTCCACTAGTAGCTGAGGACTGCTAAATTCCCTAAAGCCAAAGCATGCCATTTTGATGGAGGAAATGCTCTTGACAAAAATGTCAGTGTGCTATGCTATCTGCCAGCCTTCCACAACAACAAAAACCTCTTCTGATTTTACAACAGCAGAAAAGATTCTATGTAAATGTGTACATAGGTGGATAGTGGTGCACCTCCCTGTCCTAACTTAACATATATGTACAAACAAACATGGTTCTGCAACAAAATATTGCAGTGTTTAGGTTTACAACCAGTTTCCACTCCTGCCCCATTTCCTCCCTCTGTAGTCAGCCAGGATTCCATGTCCACAGAGCATGCACATTTGGGGGGGATCCCCCCCATTTAGGTTTTTCCCTTACACTTGGAAATTTTGGAGGGGGTTGGGTCTGGTCCCATACACATTAGAATCTTGGAGTGGGAAGCTCTGTCTCTGAACACCAGTTGTAGGAAATCATGAGCAAGGAAAGTCCTACTGCACTCGGGACCTTCTTGTGGCTTCCCGTAGGCATCTGTTTGACCACTTGGGGGCTGGATCCTGGTCTAGATTGGGCTTTAGCCTGATCCAGCAGGACTCTTTCTTATGTTCTTGCGATAGGGGGAAGGTTTAGAAAATGATTAAACTTTCCACAAGTGTGTGCCTTGTATGTGTTAAAAACAGAAAGCTGAGCTAGATAGATTGTCATCCTGATTCAGCAAGACAATTGTGTTCTCAAAACCTTGCTACGACTCTGTATATCTAACAAATTTTCAGCTAAATTCCATAAAGAGTCTCAGATAAAAACAAGCAGAGCTCATGGAATCCCAAAGTGTACAAAGCACAGTAGCAAAATGAGAGTATGTTTGCATCTTAAGAAAAAACAAAATCCTTGAGGCCATTTGTAAATGAATTTGGAAAGGAGGGGAATGCCAACAAAATATATCCTAACATTTTTGCATTTTATCTCTAAAAATGGTAAAGTAGCAAAATTCCGAGCTCTTCTGTGATAACAAGCTAAAACAGTTCCCAGCTGTGTCCCGAGCGAAACATTGTTTTCATACTGAATACTGGTTTGATACTGAATCTGGGGAACCTTTTTCAGAAATTCCTTTCTCAGAAACCTTCTGGAGGCTGCATGCCAGTGGAAAAAGCTACAAATGTAAATGTTACCTTTTACACAGTGAGCTAGATTCGATATATTATTATAGCTTTGAGTTCATTCCAGGAGGATGCAAAGCAGGACCAGTGAGGCATGTGGTCCAAACTGAAGGGGTGTGGCCACACAGAGATGTCTGGGGTCTCAAATTCAGGGAAGGTTGAATGGAAAAAACCTGAATGCGTATCTGGAAAAGAACTGCAAAGAAGGTTGACATTTGTCATTGCCACATCAGCTCTCACTGACAAACACTTCCCGTTTTTTAAAACTGAGCAAGTAATTTATGCCTTCAGCAGGAGGAAGAAATATAAGACAAAACATATGTTTCTGCTCTATGCGCCTATTGCACTTCAGGGCCGCCTCACTTAAGAAACTTGGTTACTGTTGTATTTATATGCAAAGTCATCCTTATTGAACACAGCATTGTATGAGCAGTAGAACAAACCCAGAAGCTGCTCTCCACACCAGTTCAGTACTTATATACTCAGCAGAGACTATTCTGTTGGGCAAAGTGGGCCAAAGCCCTTCCAAAATCCGGAGCTTCCTCAAACCTCCAAAGCCATATTCCGGTCTTTCTCCTGACTCCAGCAACTCTCTCCCACAGAAATAGTGACATGAGAAATGCAAACTAAGCCTACAGTGCTATATGGTGCACAGTCAAATATCCATTCGGTTTCTAATAATTGTCTAATGGAGGGACAGAAGTTGTGCCATTTAGAAATTTTAATTGGAGGCTTTGTTTTGAGTGCGGCTTAATCTAAAACTATATTATGTCCTTGTAATAATTGTGTCATGAGAACGAAGCATCAGAGAGCAAGTAACAAGTTGCCCAATTCACAGTGTTCTGTGAAATAGAATAATGGACTGCACTGCCTTGACCTTTTCCATATTCTGTGACTTGACTGAATGGTCATTGCACTTCTCCCTCATTAACAGCCTGAGTAACCCAGCACCTGAATTGATGGAATGGGCACACATTCAAGTTCCAGAATAATGAAATGTTCAAAAGATGTTGATCCTTAGTACAGTGCTCTAAGAGGAGACGTTCGATACAAAACCCAAAATAGCCTCCTTCGGATATACAGGCAGAAATGAGCACAGGAAAAGGCTTGAGGAGAGAGATTCCTGTGACAACTAGACAGGCTTAACCTGTACTTCGGGGGGGGGGTATCCCTAAAACAGATGCTAAACTTTTCAGTGAGACCTGTACAAGCTGTGACACACAGAGAAGTGTGGAGCAACGAGTTAAGTATGACATCTCTGTGGACTCAGTGCATCACCTCTCTTGCTGCCCACCTAGGTCTGCAGTAATGGGGTTCAGTATAGGGGGAATAGGAAGTGCTTGGTAGACTATATGGCTGGTGGGTTCTGTTTGACCTGGTGGTGTTGCCAGACAGCACTCGCTTGCTTCTCTTTTCTCCCCACACTCCCATATGCTCAGTCAGGACATGGCCAGCAAATGTATCAGCAGCCAAGGGGTGCTTAGTACTATGCAGTGCAACTCTCTTAGTACTATGCAGCTTGAACTCTCTTTTGTACAGTACTACTATGTGTTGAAGTGCTTGTCTTCAGTATATTTTATGTGTCTCTGTGTTGAAGTGTCTGAGCATTTTAATTACGACCATTCTTATGCTAGTGTTCCATAATACCGCTGCCCTCATCAGCAATGCATATCAGATGTTACCTGGGGCAAACCTAGTATTATTAATGCAATATTTGCATATTGGGGGTAGCAGAGGCTAAGGGAGTATGGCTTATCTAATACCCCTTAGCAAATTTGTGATACAGGCAAGGTTCAAACTGCAAACTTCCTGATTTTGTAACTCAGATCTAGCTACTATGTTACAGTGGCAAACTGCAATTATCAATGAAATGGAGGAGTCTGTTAATGATGTGCAGTGTGTGAAGAAGCATTAATTATTATTGTCCCCCATTCTCATGGAACTGGGGAAGATCAGCTGCACACATTTCATTTTCAGTGAGTCACACCCACTTATACAACTGAAAAGCAAGCAGTAGAGGACTGCACACTCCTGACGAAGCCGCCTGTGGGCTGATTTCATGTACAATTTAAAAGTTCTGTAGGTATTCAAGTGATTACATGGTTATCCAATGTTGCAGCAACTACTGAGAATTGCAGTGGCATAGTTGGAACTCTCAGAATACAGTGAGTGTATGCTGAAGCCACACAAACCACATGACTATGAGAGGTAGAGTAGGGATGGGCCTGTTGCCCCCTCTCACATGCCCTCATTCCTACAGTTCCCTATTTGTTGGGGGCTGAACATCTGAAACAGGGGGCCTTCTTTACTCATGTACAATCCCTCCATGATGTAGAAACCTGGAAGAGCAACTAATGGAGGCCAACAGAAGGAGTGACAGAGTCGAGGGATGGAGCCAATGATTTCAGCCCTACTCTGTACCTCACATAGCATGGAATTACGAGATGTTGTTGCAGAACTCTCATTCAACTGGATGTGCTTTGAACATCAAACTTCCCTCTGAGTTATGCCGAAAATCACATTCCTGCACTTCAGGGTCCTTTCGGGTAGCTACAGATTGTCCAAATTGTTCCTGAAATTAGCTAAATCCTTTCACCAAGATTGCAGTTCCATGATCCTCACTGACAAGAAACAGCTGGTATGTTGGTAGCTATTTACGCTGCTCCATAGGGGAAGAAAACAGTAGTACATCTGCAAATGCAACATTTTCTGACGGCCATCTCTCAATCCCTGTGAAAAGAAAATTAAAGCCAGAAATCACACTTCTTCACTGCATTTGTATGTAAGAGCTGCAGATTTCTAGATGAGATATGTCATTTTCAGGTGCTCTCTTTTAATCATTAGAAGAACATAACATTTATAATTTCCAGGAAAATGGCCTCAGAGGTAACTGGTATCTACACATTGTTCAGTGCAGATAAAAAATGTACAATGCCAGTGGTATTTGGCTGTGGATTGATGAAGCAATGTGGAAAGACACAGAGACATTGTTTCTATAAAACTTGTAGCACTGTTGTTTAGGGAATATTTAACCTTTAATACAAATCCATTTTTTTATCTCCCCACTGGAATTCAAAGCATTTTTTCCTCATGTTAGATTTTCCTTCTGCCTTTGACCACTCTGTAGCTGCTTTAGTTTTTGTCTCTGGCCAGGCACAATGGGAGAGAAGAATAGGGGACTTGATTGCATGACAGCACTCTGAGAAAGCAATATAAAGAACACCAGCTTCAGTCTGGAGTAAATTTTTAGTGTAAATGAGTGTGAAATTGGACTTTCAGCAAAGAACTACCAGGCACATTGAAAAGGTGAAATTTATTTTTGTTGTTGTTGAAAACCTTATATAGCTTAATCTACTATCAGAAACTGGGGAAACCAAGATTTAAGTTCATAAAAGAGAGGAAACTGTGCTTTCTCTCCTTATTTGCTTTTTTCAAACACTATTCTCCTGTCTTCTTCTAGCATACTCAGCTCGCCTCCTTCTGTGCTGAAAATAATCATTCACTCTAAGGGCACTCTGCTGGAATATTCTTCTGCATGTTTCAAACTAAAATAAATGGTAGTCGCAGAAGAGCATGGTAGAACCTTAAAAGGAGAATATTTCAGTGGATTCTACCCTGATGTACTTGTGCAGGGAACACAATCCTAAGCATGTTTAGACACAAGTAAGCCCCACTATGTTCAAGAGAATGTTCTTTTTTATTAGCATTGCATGCCATTCCCAATCTCTGAGATTCCAGGGGTTCCAAGAACTTTACCAAGGCTTCATGTTTCTTTTTTAAAATGAGGCACAGCGGAGATTGTGTTGTCTTTCAGATATATGGTTTATTTACATAGGACGGGTTCACAACATTGACACCTCAAGAGGGTCTAGCTTTCCCATAGCTGCAGCCATGGATTCAACCAAAAACCAACCATGGCATACATGAACATGGTTCTCTCCCTCCCCATTTTATCCTCACAACAGCTCTGTGAAATAGAATAGGGTGAGAGACAGTGACAGGACTAAGCTCACTCAGTGACCTCCTGTCAGCGGCTGGACTGGGGGGGGGTATGATGGGGACCACCCACCACCTTCTCCTGAACCTTTCTGAGAGCAGGAGGACAGTATAGATTTAGAACAGTGGTTTGCAGAAGGGCATAGCTCAGAGGCTACAGAGTGGAGAAGCTGGAGGAAACTGGAAGAGGAACAGCAGGAAGAAGAAGACCAGGGGAGAGACAGCTGACAGACTCAGTGTCCTTGGAAAACATTCTTGACCCCCTCCCCTCTCCCAGGACCAGGCGGGCATTGAGGCTATTAGATCAGAGAGCTCAGAGGCAGAAAGCTCAGATTAGCTGATACAGGGGTGACCTAAAATAGGGGAGTGGGACTTTACATGGAGCAACACCATTATTTAGGGACGACTGCATTCCTTCATCTCTCTCTGTGAATATTAATAAATTACGTGGTAAGAACTTATATTGTTTCTCTGCTTCTTGGCTGCTACCGTGGGAGGGATTGGATTCCCCAAAGCCTGACACCTCCACAGCTGAGTGGGGAATTGAACTTCGGTATCCTTGGTCCTAGTCCAATAATCTAACCACTACACCACACAAGCTCTTAAAAGCTAGTGTGCCACATAAATTATCAGTGCAATATTACTTATCAGTAACAAAACAGAACCTGACATTCTGCACCATGTAGTGTAATGCAGGTAAACTTTGTGGTCAGCTTCAGGACACGAAGCTCTTGGAAAATGTTGCTTCTGTTCTAAATTGATAAGGAATACCTTATCAGAGGGATACTCTGTTTTCTCTTCAGATCATATAAATCTGTCGCCTTTTACTAAAGATTTCCATGGAGAGGAACATTTATTTTTGTGTTTCTGTACACCACCCTGATATGTTACAAGAGAGTGGTTTATAATTATTATATTTAATAAATAAAATGAATGCATGCCCACAGCTTGTTTTCTGAGACTGAGGATGCAATTGTGTACCTTTTTATCTAGGAGTAAGCTCCACTGAAGTCCAAGGAAGTTACTTGTGAGTAGATAGATATAGGTTTACACTGCTCATCTGGTGTAGCCAAGGCATTTTCAAGCCTTTCTTTGTAGACCGACTGGCTTTCTTTAATAAAACTAAACTTTCTCGGAATGCTGAATTTCATGTGCCACATCAAATTGTATCCTTGGTGCAATGTGATCATGAAATAAACACAGCTCTGTAAATACTATGAGACACTGCATCCGAGAATCTAGTCTTGCTTTTGTTTCCATCCTTGCTGGAGAGTTATGCAAGCAAGAAATATTGCAATCAAGGAACAGCAATATCTCTCATGAGAGAATATTTCATCGATTAAAGCCGACAAGTGGGGGAGGTAAAAATCCATTCAACTGGATTGCAATGCTCAGCCCGAGAAAGCAACTTTGCTCCATGTGCTGGGCCGAAAATGACTATGAGGTAATCCCATCATAAATAATTGCTTTAAGCACCTCTGTATTATGGAAGTTGAAATTTGGAGCACAAAGGGATCTGCGATTGTAAAAGCATGTTGAGGGCTAGCTCTTATGATAATTGAGGCTTTTTCATAGGACACTTACTTCCTCGACTGCTGTACTTTTGAAGCATTGTCCAGCTGATACCTGAAGATCAAGGGAGCCTCCAGTTCTGTTTTTAAATGGTTATTCCTGTAGGAATTAAAGGAACTAAGGGAACAAATTACGCTGACTTCTATGCAGCGCAACAGGGGAGAGGAGGTATACGTTTTGGAAGTGCTTCTTACAAATAGCCCAAAGGCAATTTTAAGTGCATTTTGGTCTTAAAATAGAATTTCAAACTGACCTGTTGGGGGAAAAATGAATGCTGACTTTAATGAGCGCCATTAAAGATTTGCCATTGTTACTGTCAGGATTTATCTTTCTCTTCTTGGAGTCCACATTTGAAGCTTGGGGTGTAAAGAAAACAAACAGCTCCACACTGCACTCAAGTTCTTTGATCACAGAATCAAACACAAAGTGGCTTAATAATGCTGGTTCCTCAATGTGATCTCTAGCTGACTTCAGAGAGGATAGCTCTTTCTCTCTGTGTGCATGTTTTATGGAAACAAGAAACAAACAAATGAAAGCATATATTCTAAAAATTTGTATATTTCTTTTTCTTAATTCGTGCTAGAAAAGCACTTCTAGCACTATCGTCAACTGTTCTCATCCTAAAATCAACACAGGGAGTTCCTATCAAACTAGCAAAAAAAGTTTTTGCTACTTGTAATGTCATTATCTAACACTGGCAATCTCAGATTTGTGAATGCCCACAATTCACAAAGCACCATTCACAAAGCATATTTGAACGTGATAAAAGTCTTGAATGGGCACCTGGCAACTCTATGTACTGTACATAGTTGAATTTCACACAAGAGTCCTCACTTTCTGGATAACTCATTTAGGCGGCTATCAATAATCAGTGGTGTATCTTGAGTTTGGGGGCACTCACAAAATCAGTCTGGAAAATCAGCAGGTTGGCATTTAATTTAAAGAGACATAAATGCTAATAAAATAAATTGTAATGTACCATGATATGCAATTTCTACCAATGAGCATGTGCTCACTCTCTGGACACCTTTGTACACAATGCACCATACATTTTTTGTACAGCGGCATGTCTCAAGCTGATGCCCTAGTCAAGAATTCCCTGGTGTTTTTAAGGAATCAAGGGATCAGTGCTCTGGATTGAGTTGTCTTGGAGCCTGTTTTCTTGGTCAGACCATTTTGTGTTCAGGTTTAGATCAGCATTTTCCATTCCCTTCTGCAGGGGTAGTGTACCCATTAAAATCCACTGTCAGGGATTTATGTAATCTAGTAGCATCCTAGATGCTCTCAGCTTGATATGGTTGGTGCTTCTATCAAACCATGGCCTCAGTATTAGATTGCAAGGCTGTTGACTCAATCATTCCCAAGTGTCAGGAGTCCAGGTTCCCAGCTTGATAACACAGTAAGCGTAGGTAATTAAAAAGGAGGATTCATTGCAAAAACAAACAGATAGCTCCGGAGGGCTCTAACAAAGCCTCCAACATCATTATTAAAGATGACCTTTCTGAAGACTTGTTCCGGTGTCAACATAAGATATTGAACTTACGACCCTTATGTCTCTTGTTTTGCTTACTATCTAGCAGCCCTCCCATTTGCTGACTCTTCAGACTTAGTGGATAAGCTCCAACCTCTTCCTGTTCTGACATACTATCTCTGTGTTCATGCCTTTTTGAGCTTCCTGAGAGCTCTGACTGTGTTCTAGCCTGCTCTCAGCTACTACCTTATCAGCCTACCCGTCAAGGTCAGGAAGAGCCGAAGTCTGCAGCTGCCAGCTCTCCCCTGCCTGACTAACATATAAGCCTCTCTATTCCTGGCTGCTTTCTGCAATTGGCTGCAACCCTTCGCTTGGAGCTGACTCATTCCTGACACCAAGCATCTTCTTGGCTTCCTGGGCAATTGGGTGATGAAATAGGCTGAAAGACGACTAGAGCACAAGTGGCACATGTCTTGCAATGGATAGCACCAAACACAAAAGTTCACAAAGCCTCCTTTGTGACAGTGATGGCAGAAAAGAAACTGCCACCATTGCACCCTCAAGTAGTTTTCTAGCAGAGTTGTTCCAAGTGACTAGGGTTTCTAACAATTTTATGATGGAAGACAGGGATAGGGAAGCTGTGACCTTCCAAATGTTGCTGAACTACAACTCCCATAATCACTGAGCATGCTGTCTAGTGAGAGCTGGAATCCAACAAGATGTGGAAAGCCAAAGATTATCATTTATATTGCTACGAACATTCAGGAGCTTTACAAACATGAATAAACATTTTAAATACAATTATAAGAATTACAGCTCTTTGGTGTAATAAATTTTTACCCATGTATTTTATAAACTGATGATGTCTGAGAAATGGTGGATATAAATGATAAAACTTCTGTGATTAGATCTTTTCAATAAAATGACCTTAGAGAATTCATGTTGTGTCCATCACTGTGAACTTGAACAGCCTGATTCTCGTTTCTATTCTTCTAAAAACCAACCTCTCTTCCTCATATGGTCTGGTTATATAGCTCAACACATTCAGATTTTCAACAATTTGAAGAACTCCTACTGTGGTTTTCCTCTGATAATTTCTAAACCTTCTCAGAAATCTTTCTCTGCTCACAGGAAATGTACTGAGAGAAGGAACAGAATCTCAAAGCAAAGATTATCACAGCATGTTTGCTAGTAAGGAATATGTTTCCCTAATACAGTCTAATTAATTACCATGCCTTTTAATGAAAATGCACATCCAAAATGTGTTCATCTGGGCCTTTTGGAATCCTGGGTGTTGATAGTTCAAATCTGTGCATCCGGTAATATCAAGGAAATGCCTGTTAGTTGCATACTTCATATTAATCAAGTAAACCATTAATCACTATGGTAACTATGTACACCAGTGATAAGGCACATACATGTCCCTGAGGAACTGATGTATGTGTGTGTGGTGGCAGGGAGAGAATAATGTATATGGTGGGATTGGATTTTTTTCTGCTTCCATCTTCAGCCTGTGCATTAATGAAAAAATATTGCATATCTCCAGAAATCATTTAATGATTTTCACATAGTTGGGGAGCAAGACTGCAACTCACATAATAGTTCTGAAGTAATTCCTGGATTTTAGTGGAACCTCAGCTGGAACCATGGAGTATATGATTGGTTGGTTGCATCCAGAGTCACTGCAGCACAAGAGGATCTAATCTGAAGGACACTTGGGAAAACATGATAGTGACTTTATCTGGGATTACTCTTAGAATAAACATGAATCAAATTGGTCTCCTAGATAACCTGGGTTGGATCCAGCATTACACTCACAGAGCAGGTTGTTTGTAAGTATCAGCTCAGCCTTCCCCCTGTAGGCTTCTTGTGTGGTTTACATGGCAATCCTCATATATGTGTACTCAGAGGTGAGTCCCAGTTGAGTGGGTTTGGATTGCAGCCTCAGAGGGCATGATGTTTAGGCAAGCTTGAGCATCAGCAGCAGAGTTATGGTGGCACTATCAATGGATGCTTACTCCCAGCTGCAGTGGAGCGGTAATTGCGGTCTGTCATGGCCATGGTAGTGTTGGGTGGTCTTCTGGCTTCAGTGCAGCCAAAGGAGGACATCACTTCCTCCTCCACTGGGTATGCTGGCTGCTGGTGACCACCCAATGTTGCATCCAATTGCAGGTGAGCTTCAGAGTGCAGTTTAGGGAGCAGGCAAGAGGGAAAACTATTCCCAGGCTATAGTGAGGTACTATAAAAGCCAGCTGCACCCAGATCTCAGCCTCAGTCAATGCTGGATTCCCCACACACTTGACACTTTATGCGTAGGATTGCCCAAGACTAAGCAGGCAGGCCCTGCATAAGACCTTGTTATGGAAGTTTTTGGTTGATGGCAGATTGGATCCTTAGTCTATGTGGATGCCAACCCAGTGCCTCTGGCTACAGTGAATCAGGGTTTCCCATTAAAGGGTTCTAGGGTAAGGTTCTTCTGCCCAGACACCCAGATGGGGGCAGATGGGACATAGTGCCTCCAAAATTGTAAACTCGTGGGGTCACCCCAAATTGATGTACATCATAAGGCAATCCTTAACCTTGGTTAACCCTGCCAAATAATCAAACACAGAAAGGTTGGTTGATTCAGGACACATACCCAATATTCACTCTTTTTCATAAAGAGACACTTTATTCATGTACGGTACATTGCCCACATAGAATTTTGTGGGTTTGGGAGGGAGGGGCAGGAGAGGAGGGAATTACATGCATGAGTAGACAAATCAGAGAACTGCAGCAAGAACAAGCTGCATGTGCACAAGTTGTATAACTAAAATCAAAAGATGGGCAAAGCAGACACAAAACAAAGCACAAACATGGGAATGGGAGCCAAACAGAATGTGGTAGGAGACTTCCCATTCCTAGCTGGTTCTAGATACCGTATTTTTCCCTCTATAACACACAGATTTTTTTCTCCTAAAAAGGAAGGGGAAATGTCTGTGCGTGTTATAGAGCGAATGTGTGGTCCCTGGAGCTGAAAAATCAGGCAAAAATCAAATCGCGGCGCTGCACGCTGCACGGAGAAGCGAAACCTGAAAAGAGGAAGCGGCTGCTTTCCTGCATTCTGCCTCAGGGTCTTACTGCCCACCCTCCTCTGTTTCGTTGCTGTGTTTGCTGAAACGGAACAAAGAGCAGGGAAAGCCCCTCCCCTCCAGGCAAGCAGAGGGGAATTCCTCTCTGTGCTGCTGGGGGAGAGGGAGAGAGAGGGGGGAAGGGAGAGAGAGGTGGGAGGGGGAGGGAGAGAGAGGGGGAGGGAGAGAGAGAGGGGAAGGGAGGAAGAGGGAGAGAGAGAGAGAGAGAGAGAGAGAGAGAGAGAGAGAGAGAGAGAGAGATGGCTGGCTTGGGTGGGGGAAAACTTTTGCCTTTCTTTCCTCCCTCCTGTTAAATCCCTCTCCTGCATTCTTAGCCAGCTGCTTCTCTGCACACCCCTCTCATGTCCCTTCTTTGTTTTTCCTTCGCTCCCCACTTAAAATGTGGTTACAAAGCATAGATCCACATGGATCCTCAGGATCTTTGCATTGGGTCACCCCAAATTCACCATCAGATCACATAGCATGTCCATGGCTACAGCCTGCCCCCCCAAAATCACGCACCCACTGTTGCCTGGGGCTGCAATGGTGCAAAAACGTGGTTACCAAGCATGGATCCACAGGGATTCTCAGGATCTTTGCATTGGGTCACCCCAAATTCACCATCAGATCACATAGCATGTCCATGGCTACAGCCTGCCCCCCCAAAATCACGCACCCACTGTTGCCTGGGGCTGCAATGGTGCAAAAACGTGGTTACCAAGCATGGATCCACAGGGATTCTCAGGATCTTTGCATTGGGTCACCCCAAATTCACCATCAGATCACATAGCATGTCCATGGCTACAGCCTGCCCCCCCAAAATCACGCACCCACTGTTGCCTGGGGCTGCAATGGTGCAAAAACGTGGTTACAAAGCATGGATCCACAGGGATTCTCAGGATCTTTGCATTGGGTCACCCCAAATTCACCATCAGATCACATAGCATGTCCATGGCTACAGCCTGCACCAAAAAAATCACGCACCCACTGTTGCCTGGGGCTGCAATGGTGCAAAAACGTGGTTACAAAGCATGGATCCACAGGAATTCTCAGGATTTTTGCATTGGGTCACCCCAAATTCACCATCAGATCACATGTCTGTGACCACAGCATGAAGCCCAGAAATGATACATCCACTGTTTCATTCAGAATGTTTTTTCCCTTGTTTTCCTCCTCTAAAAACGATGTGCGTGTTATGGTCAGGTGCGTGTTATAGAGCGAAAAATACGGTAATTAGTGTATCATATGAAAGCATCCCAAGATCAAGCATGAGATATTCAGAGGTAAGTGCCAAATCTCGATGAACATCCAGTCAATCTTGGTTGATGGCTTTCTTGTATACCCTAGCAGTATCAGTAAAGAATACAAGGAAAACATTTCTATTTATTTATTTTTATTTTTTTAAAAAAAGATATGGCAAAGGTACCAAGTTTCTACATTTATTCTTTCTTGCTAAGATACTGAGCTTAAGAAAGAAAGAGCCCACTAAAAAAGCATCATTGGTTTCCAAAAAGCCAATACCTTATCACAACGCAGCATGTGCTCACCCAACAATCCGTGTGATATAACAGTGTTGTAAACACCTTTAAAATAAGCCCCATAACTTCCTTGCTCTTTTGCTGCTTCCTGCTTCAAATATGAGGTGCAGATATTTCTAAGCCAGCAAGATAATCTGCAGAATGAATTCACTGTGTGATTCTAGGTACAAAAAACCCCTAAAATAAAAATCAGTTTTTATATTACTTCTATCCACTACAATAAAAATCAGATTCAATGCTTGCTGTCTCTTTCTATTGGATCATATTACTTCCATCCACTGAAAACAAAATGAAGTTGTGTATAAGGCTCGAGAGAGGAATGATATATGCTCTTGTTTGACTTGTGTTCCAAAATCAGAACATGCCCCTACATCCACAAAGTTACAGCATCTCTGTAAAACTCTTCAATCCTCTGTGACTGTTATCTCCGAATTGTGATGGCATGCAAAGAAAACTATCTTTGTTTAGCAGGGCCCCCAAAATTCTGAAAATAAATTGTACTTATAGTTTGAAAAACTGGAGATGCCACACGGAAAAGGACAAATCAAAAACAAACCTATATATATTGCTTAGAGACTGCATAGCGGGAAAATAAGGTAAGGTAAGGTAAGGATAATTCTTTCAAAACCATCACACTAGGCCCAGTCTTGCTTTGCCTGACTATACTATATCATCCAGATACTGAGCAAGGAGCAAGGTACACCATGCTTGAAGTGTGTGCAGGGCAAGTCACACATTTCAAACGCATTCAGATGGCTGAAGTGAGGAACCATTCTCTAATCATCCTCCAACTTAACACAAAACAATCCAATGCATGCATGGAAACACATCACAGAGGTATCATAAACTGGGCATTTATGGTACCTCTATTCACCTGGTACTACATGGAATAATAGGGCAATGCTTACAGCAGGGATGGAGAGCCTCAGGCCTGGGGGCCAATTGGAGTCCTCCAGGACTAGCTTTCTGGCTCCTGGAACTCTTTCCAGGTCGCATCCTTCATTGGTCTTGCTTCACACCCCTAGTGTTTTTGCATGGGTGGAATTTGTCCTTGAACTTTGATAATGCCTCTGGTTATTCCATCCACGCTGGCAAATTTCATCACTGGTTCTCAGAAAGTTGCACAGAAGGGGATGTAGCTCTTAGGCTGAAAAAGATCCCTCACCCCTTAGAGTCTTTACAGAAAATAGGCATTTCTTTCATAGTAACACTGATTTCTCTCAGTTCTCTACTGGCACTAGGCATCATCATGGATAGCCTCATTCCTTGGTCCACCAGCTAGCCAGCTCCAGATGTCATATCATATGGGTAGAGTTTAAATAACATGTCTGTCAAGGGTTGTAATTTCCTGGCATTGTTGAGCTTGAGTGAACATGGAAAGCCCAAATACAACATGTTAAACTGAAAGGTGTGTTCATTTGGTTTGCTTGGTTAATTGAATATACATTCATTTCCTAAATTAAAACAACACAATTTTTAAAAAGTGCTTGTGCTTCAACAACATCAAAAGAAACCAACAAACATAAATATATATCTGTTAAACTTAGTTATTTCCCCCTCCCAATGTTAAATGTCATTTGGAAAGAGGTCATGTATAAATCATATGGCTCAGAAAGGTGATTCATTATGGTTAATATTCGTCGTTAACATCAAGTCAGTCAATGAAAAACAAATTATGGTTTGGAGTAGGCCATGAAGGCAGACGCTGCCCTGGTAGGTGGTATAAAGGGATAACAGCCCTTTGATTTAAACGCATCAGTGCTTGTCATTAACACCCTGTCACTCAAGCAAGGAATTATGTGCAGTGCCCCCGGCAGGATCGTTTCCAGTAATTTGAACAACAAATTAACTGTATCTTTTATTTATAGCTCTATCACCAGCAGCATTTTAATTCAATCTCTCTCTCTCTCTCTCTCTCTCTCTCTCACACACACACACACTCCAGTCTATAAAATGTTTACTTCCTCTTCTGACAGTAAGTTCTGAAGTTGAAATTAATATTTTTCTTATTTACCAATGGAAAACAAATGGCTCATTTAAACTGCATCTCTCATTGAAGGTACTATATAAGTACAGTGGTACCTCGGGTTACAGACGCTTCAGGTTACAGACTCCGCTAACCCAGAAATAGTACATCGGGTTAAGAACTTTGCTTCAGGATGAGAACAGAAATTGTGCAGTGGCAGTGGGAGGCCCCATTAGCTAAAGTGGTACCTCAGGTTAAGAACAGTTTCAAGTTAAGAACAGACCTCCGGAACAAATTAAGTTCTTAACCTGAGGTACCACTGTAATAAGTTTAAACTAAAGGTATGCCAAATATTCATTGACTCCACTTTTGAAATGTGCCTTGTTCTGCACCCAATGAGCATGGAGTGCCTTTTCCCAGTTGTGCTGGGCCCTACTGATAGCAGCAAAATGGTGGGCAAGATTTTTGCCTAGTATCTTGCCTGTGGGATGGGCTCACAGGGAAAAGCTGTCCCATGAGCCCTTGCAAAGGGGAGGGCAAAGCCTATATAAGTCTGCTCCCCCTGAAGCTCAGGGCCACTGAGAAGCTTCCTGCCCACCCACACTTGTGTTAGCAATTTTGTTCCACTGGTTGACAGGGCCAAAATGCATTTTCTTTTCTCAATTTGATTGGCACTTGGTTGGGTGTTTTTTCCCCCACCCTTCCCTCAATGAAATTATGACCTTATTTGTTAGGTGGAAGAACGTTGATTTTTGAGGGAGGAAATGGCATTGGGCAGGATCAACATAGGATGGGGGCCTCATATAATGGGCCTGAGGGGAGGATTGACCACAGCACCCCCAAGCTCAGATTGCGGTATCTGCCTGGTTGGAATCTCTACCCTGGTTGCCCAGTGAGATATCGCTTGCTTGGCTTGCATCACAACAATGTTCAACAGTGGCCAACTCCAATGGTACAGGTTTGGGGAAGTCCAAACCCAACAGACCCATTCCATCAACATTGGGTTTGTGGAATGATAAACTGATCCCATCCCCAATCCCATGCCAAGCCTTACCCTGTCTGCTGCTGTCAATAAAAATTTGGTCTGATTTTATCCCATCTCCACTGTACAGTCTGGCTATTTGCTGCTCTCGTGAATCACATAATGTACCTGCCTGGGCAATATTGATTTCCCCTTAAAGCAGCTGGGTGGCATTTGTCTAATTTTATTAATTTAATGCTCTACCCTGCCAAAATTCTTAAAATCTGCCTAGATATCCTCTCCTTCTGTAGTGAGTGAATGATGTTATAAAAGAGATTGCAGGGAATACTTGGCACCTCTAAACTTATTCGTTATATCTTCAGTGAAGTATCTAGATTAAACAAGTAAAGCTTAAAAGGCTCAGGGGTCAAGGGTTTTCCTTCTTTTCCCTTCTTTCTAACTGCTAGCTTGAATGTTCCTGGCTATTTCTGGAGAGCAATTTCCCTAGAAATTACATAATGTTGTTTCCATGGATATTAATATCTAGAAATAATATTGGTCACAATTCTGAAAATTCACATATCCCCTTAAATTAATATATGAGGGCAGTCTCACCTCCCCCACTCCAAAGAAAAAGCCTATGAAATTTGGCTCAGTACTAGTTTTAAATAAAGCTAATAAAGCTGAAATTTCTACATAGTACATTATACACTTTTAAAAAATTATGGTCCCTGTGATCTGGCTTGTTTTTAAAATGTAATATCAGAGGGCAAAGCAATCATGAATCTTAAGGTATTCTCAGTGTTGTTGGCTGGATTGATTGTGTAGAACTGAAACTAGACAAAACAATCCTAGTAGTTTCTTAAACAAATACCTTGTGTTGATGAGACAGCTTCTGTCTCAAATGCATTCTACTACGTTAGGAAACTTGTTCGCTCTTTCCGACAGAAACTGTTCTTCTCACTTGAATTTTAAAACTTTATGACAGAGTTCAAAATAAACATGCCCCAAAGAGCTTAGAGTCAAAAAGGTACGCTCACAAATGAATATGGCACAGATACAGCAAAGCATGAACAAATGGTGAAACAATATCTGTCAGTCTGGTGGAGGGAAAGCTCATCACAGAAAAGTTTCATGCTGATCTAGGAAACGGGATTGAGCAGACCCTATTCTTGAACATTCTAAGTCAGTTCCAAAGAATTTACACTCCTTCCAGAAGGTTTACAGCAGAGATGGGGGACCTATGGCACTCCAGATGTTGTTGGACTCCATCTCACAACAGCCCCAGCCAGCATGACCAATGGCTAGGCTTGATAGGAATTGGGGTTCAACAACAACTGGAGGAACAAAGGTTCCCCAACTCTGGTTTACAGACTTCAGTATTTGTGAGTCTGCAGGAGTAGAGAATTTCAAAGATGAGGGACAACCATTGAGAGTGTTTCTTTAAGTGACACTGAATCCTTGACTCTTCACAGATGGTGCAGAGGTAGAACAATCCAATCCTAGGTAGGAAGTAATGCCAAGCCCTGACATTTGTGCCAGCCAGAGTGGAAAGTGAGGGAAATGATCTTGTTTTTCTGTGTTACTACATAAGCTACACTGCTAACACAGCTGAGGGGCCCAGATCAGACCCCTGTCAGGAAAATGGCACAGCTTTGAATCCAGCAAATCCAGGGGTGGCTTTACTTACCCCTGAACTGCTGCTATCCCATTTTAGGATCATACATTTGATACCATCTACAGAGTCACCACTTATGGTAGCTTCTCATCTGCCACACTCTCTGTAGCTGGCAGAGTGCAGCACATGGCCACTTCTACAATATCCTACATCCCTCTGTAAGCCAATAAGAGACAGCAAGGATTGTGCTGATATAGACACATTCCTGGTCAGTCTTAACAGATGTGATGAATGCATTCAATAGTTGGTCCCAAAGAGTCTATGGGGCTCTTTTGTGCACAATGCTCACATTTTCAAAATGCTCAATTTTTTAATTTTAAAATTCAATGTTGAATGAATTGCTTAAGTAATTATGCTACATATTAAGATGGCAAACTCCATACCTTGTACGCTATTTCCCCCTAAATCCCCAGCAGCATTCATAACTGGGATTGTTTTAAAAAGAAAACTAACAAACAAAAATTAAAAGAATATAAATTCTTTTCCTTTTTCCAAATCAAATTCAGGTTAAGAAAGGGTTTTGTTTTTGGAATTGTTTTCTCAAGTACATTTTAACTCTGGATAGAATATATGGGTCTCGGCGATGTTGATTTAAATCCTGTTTAATTATATCCTCACTGTGTGCTTTTGGAAAAAGTGACTGTCCTCAACTTTCATTCCCTTTCTGTTAAATACAAATGGCAATGATGCACTTCACAGGATGATCGCATGAAAGAAAAAAGATACCACGAACTTTTTTGTCCATATTGATTATACCTGAGCCTTGCTTAAAACACACACATACAGGAAGAACAATGTTTTGGAACATTTAAATGGTCTAGCTGCAATGTGTGCTTGAAACAGTCTTTGAATGTATTTTTTATAGTATTTCTATTAAAGATTTATGTAACTTCTAAAATCAGTGCTGATCAAGTTTAATTAATCAGGAAGTAAGTCCTATTGAACTCAGTGAGACTTATTTCAGAGTGTTTCAGATCATGCTGTTCTTCAGGTGGACTTCATCTCTGATGACCTGGGGGGGTGTTGGGAATCCATTCATGTATATCCCTTTTTCTAAACAGATTAACTACCCTCCCCCCCCCCCGCAGACCCCAATTACAATCAAGCTGTGTATCATTGATCTCTCACAAAAGCAAGTGGGTAGGTCTAGCCTACTACACATGCAAAAAGATGGACTTCCTCACTTAAGACTGAAGAGGTGGGTGCCACATTTCTGAATGCTCCCTTCTAAGAACTGCCAGCTGTACAATTTTTCTGATTTCACAGAAAAGTATAGAATAGGCACTGTCGCCTACTGTGTTGATTTCCTATTTATGCGCGCGCGCACACACACACACACACATACACGTGTGAGCAATCAAAAGTCCTCACTTATGGTTCGAAGTATACCATTTATTCTACCATATTACTCTCATTGTATGTCGTAGCTGTAGTCAAGGCTAAAGCATAATCAACAAAACCCAGCTTTTCCCCCCAACTTAGTTCAGCTCAGCAGTGTTGGTCTTTGACATTTATGGCACCCATCTTCTCTGTTCTTATGGAGAAACTGCATTAAAAATGTGTTTATTGAGGCAGGGTGTGTTTTATGTATAATATATAAGATTTTCTTGTGCATGTAGATTATACGAAGGCTTAAGTTTGAAATACTATGCATTCATTGGTGACTGGGAGTTGACAATCACAGTACTTAGTTGTGTGAGAGTGACTGCTCTCCGCATAAAAAGAAACCTGTGTGGTAAACTGTTTTGTATTGCACATAGTTTTGTCTTTGGATCAGGAATAGCTACTTTGTTGTCCTCCAGATATTATATGGGTACAACTACCATTATCCCTGATCAATGGTCATCCCAGCTGGGGCAGATGGAAGTTGGCATCTAACAGCATTTGGAGGGCCACAAGTTAGCTACTCCTGAGTCCTGCCTTGGTTCTTTATCATCCTCATGCATTTTAATAAACAGAAAGAGCATAATTATAGAGAAGCGAGGGGCAAAGGAATTAACAATCTTTGTGTGCAGCGGTAATAATACAAGTAGGCCTAACATTTTAATTATTTTTGTTTATTGAATTTATATACCACCCTATACCCGGAGGTCTCAGGGTGGTTCACAGAAAAGATCACAATACAGTGGTACCTCAGGTTGCAGACACTTCAGGTTACAGACTCCGCTAACCCAGAAATAGTACCTCGGGTTAAGAACTTTGCTTCAGGATGAGAACAGAAATCGTGCGGTGGTGGTGCGGTGGCAGCGGGAGGCCCCATTAGCTAAAGTGGTACCTCAGGTTAAGAACATTTTCAGGTTAAGAACGGACCTCCAGAATGAATTAAGTTCTTAACCCGAGGTACCACTGTATATATAATCAAAATAAAAACAATAACCCAATAACACCCGCCCCCCCAAAAAAGAGCTGCATTTTAAAAGGGTACAGGATGTCCATCGGGTCCACCAAAGGCCTGGTTAAAAAGGGTCTCTGAGTCATATTCAGTATAAATGAGAAATGGAAGTACAAATGCCCCAGAACCCATCTTTCTTAAAAATGAAAAGTTGATGACCTGTCACGATGACCAATTTTTCTCTGATGGATGCCATTTTGGGGTGGAAACATATGGTGACTAACCAAGCTGTACCTATCTGCTTGATTAGAGGAAGGAAACTCAAGATTCTCTCAAAATAACATTTATAAAGTCTATAAACTTTCTGACTAATGGAGAAGAATAGTGTAGTTTAAGCCATTTCCCCCCAAGTCCAGCTGTAATCAGTTCTGGTCCTCAGTCGTGCTTACAGCAAGACCAACACGGTCACCTTGGAGAAAGTGGGAACTTTCCAGTAAAGAGTTTTTTGTCCCCTGAAAATTTCAGCTGCTGCTCTCACCTGAGGGCACATAGAAAGAGCCAGGATGTTCTGTCTAAATCATGTATAAATTCTGCTGCTCCTTATTTTCTCTCAGCAGCTCAAGAGACTAGGCTATGGATAGTAAGAAGAACATGTACGTATCCTTTTGTATATCCTGATTCGCTCTGGTATGAAAAGAGCAGAAAACCATTAGGGTGACAACATGCTATTCATGGGATTAATGGCCATCTTTCCTGTGTAACTCTCACCGATACGCTTTTTTGAAAAATGTTTTATTCCTGCATTACTCTCACAGAAGGCTTCTTTATTTATCTCTCCTATTCTCTCTGGTCATTCTCGTGGACTCTTCAGGATTATACAAAGGGAATAACACTTTCTACCAGTATACGAATGGAATCATTAAGATTCGGGGGGAAATGAAAGTTGTGCACGCACATATCCTGTTGAGTATTATGAACTATGCGCCAGGCAGCAACCATTAGATGGCTTTCTTTTGTCCTAAAGAAATTACTGCAGATATCTTATATTCAGTTACTCAGAAAAATAGAAAGCCTATGTCCAATATACAGGTGTATGCAAACTGAAAAAATCTCATGTCACCATAGCAATGAAGTTGTCTGTTTGGAGTATCACGGTTTATTTATATATTTATTGCCCATTTTTTTCTGCCTGTAAAACATTAAAATATTTCTCAGAAGATAAAATCTTTTATTCCAAGTCCAAAGCGCCAAAACATAGTATGAGAATACTGTATGAAAAAGAAGCCAAGGACTTAGATAACAAAAGGAAATAGATAGTGCAGAAATGATGTTTAGGTGTTTGCCTGAACATGTGAATGCTGAATTCATGGGTGGAAGGTAGAAGCACATTTGAAAACCCCACCCCAACCTCCTAGTGCACATGGCTCTCTACTCAGTTATACCCACTACTAATCTTATTTTGAGAGGAAATTTAATTGATTCAGAATAGCCTGGAAGCTCTTCGATGACCATAACACTTCCTACTGCAGTTATCAAATTGCGCGTCTTAAAATAAACAAAAAATGTCTCATGGTAGGTTGAAACCTTGCACAACAAGGAGAATAACAGGCTAAATCTTTGTTCCTAATATGATAGCTTTCCATATCAATGGGGTTGTTTTTTTATAACAAAGGGAATGTTCAGAAATATTATTAATATTCATTTCACTTATGAATTGCTTCCTACGAGGCATCCTGAAGCGATTAGCAATATAATAACATATATAAAAGAGTTGCATACATAAAAAAACTGTTAAAACAATTGCATATATAAAAATGAAAGTATAGAAACAGATTAAAATAACAACAGTGGATACAGAAGATCAATTCAATTTCAAGAAATGTACCAATTGGGATAAAATCTTAGAAGGATTGTTGATAGAGGTGTTTCTTTAGCAGGTGCAGAAAAGAAAATAGAGAATATACCTGTCTGATACGCAGTGGGAGGGAGTTCCAGGTTATAGGTGCTAAAGCACTAAAGCCTAATTCTGCCATCATGCAGATCAGACACCCTGATAGGGTGGTATTTGTGTGTCGAGGTCCCCAAGCCACCTCCAAATAAATCACAATTCACACAGAATTTTTGTTTAAGGTTTTTGGCATAATTTTGGCCACAACTTTATTAAAATACATAAATGTGAGTGGTTGCTTAGGCATTGGTTACGACTATCTGTCTCCGCCCAGGGACAGAATTGACTTCTGGATTCCAGCGAAAGCCAGTAAGGGAAAACAATATTGGGGAGAAAATGGAGCTGGGCACCAGACCCTCATCTCTCCCCGCATGCTCCCAGGGGCTTGCGCAGCCCAAGCCCCATGCCAGGGATTTGGACGAAAGCATGGTGAGTCCCTGGGTTCCTTTAATGGAATTCCCTTGCAGTGGCAGCATTGGAGGGGCAGGCACAGCCAATCCTTACTCCTCCACCAACCAATTTTTAACCAATGCCTAACCGCAACTTACAAGTTGTGACGATTTGCTACGCAGTAGGCAAAAACCAAATGGCACCAGCCAATAAGCCAAATGGACAAAATTCCTACCAGGCCCCTGCTCCAAAGGCAGACGACCCCATGACAGGCATAGCAAGGTCAAACGCAAGAGCTCTAAATTAGGGAGCGTGGGCATGTGATCCAGAGCATGCAGCTCAATGCTGCATGCCCTGTATATAAAACCTTTGGTCCATCCCACTAAATTGACAACATCAAAATTTCCCCAGTAACCCAAACAGCCCAGTCACTGCCAATAGCCATCTAAACGATCCTACCCAGCAACAGAGGGGTGGCCTGTCAGACCCCATTGCAACACGTGCTCTCCATGAAGAAGAACACGTTTTGCAGGATGCCCTCTCTTGCAGAATGCAGTGATTGGTTGGGTATGTACGGGATAAGGCAATATTTGATGTAGTCTGCTTGCAAAGGCTTTGTACATTGATACCAACACTTTGACCATAGTCCAGTAACCAATTGGCAGCCAGTGCAATTATTTCTGCAGCAGAATACTATTATGTTTATATTCTGCCCTAGTGAACAGTCCAGCCACCAGATTTTACACCAGTTGCAATTTCTGGGTCAGCTTCAAGGGCAACCCCACATACAGCATATTGCAATAATCAAATCTGGAGGTTACCAGCATATAGACGATGGTAGCCAGGCTGCCCCAATCCAGAAATTTAAGTAGCTGTCCAACAGATGATTTCCCCACTTCCAGGTTTTAAATGGTATGATCCAAAAAGAACTGTACCACATGGTGTTTCTTCATAAATTAATCAGCTCTTGTTCTTAACACCATTGTGCTCTCTGCTAGGTTCATCTTCAAGTCAAATCCAGTATCACATTAAAAGCAGGTCATGTCAAAAGTAATTACAATGGCATTCAGAAGTCTCAAAATGAAGAATCCATCTTTTTAAAGTCTTTCTGGCTTCCCTCATAATTGAAAATAGTATTATTCATAGATGGAACCTAGAAACTGAAGATTAAAAACTTCTTTTATAGCTAAGAAAAATATCACATACACATAAAATATATATTAAATAAAATAACTCGAAGGATAAGAGAGACTATATTAATCATGAAGAGCGTTTTACTTCTAGTATTGAAGCAGAGCACATCAATTACAGTAAAATACATAAAGCTCTTAATGGAAAGGGGGGATTAATTGGTATTAAGGAGAAAAACTAATGAGCCAAATCTTATATTTTGGGGTGAATCTCCCATTGAAATCTGTGTGATACTTCCCCAAGCAACACCTAAGTTCTTTAGCCTAATATTTCATCTTAAACAGGGAAAACCCCAATAAAAGTTAATGGTTGAAATACAAGAAAAAAATATGGGTATGCCTAGAGAAAAAGGAAAGGAAAGGAAATAACAATAAAGAAAACCCTTTTTCAAAGAATGAAGGAAATAAATCAGAAATAATTAAGGCCTTTCCTTGGGGCAAGATAATATAAATCAAATAAAGCCCTAGGTTGCAAAGAAAATTAAATTAAAAAGGCCTTTCTTGTGCCAAAGATTTATCATTCTTTATGCCCTGTAGGGCTAGAATACCTTGTTTTTGTTTTCTAAACTCCAAATAGCTACATTTTTGTTCTTCTTACTAATCTTCATGTTACTCCTGAGTAAAAAATGTTTCTTAAAATACATGAAACCTTGCAGTTGTCTTGTTAGCCTTCCTAGCCTTTCCCCTTTTCTCTTAAAAATGATAGCTAGAACTACCAGTTTAGTTTACCAATAGTTTACCATCTAACTGGTGTTTGTAGGGCAGACTGTGGAGGAGCAGGATAATTAGTATTATAAATGTAAATGTAAACTTTGAATTTATTCTCATTCCTGTTAGTGGTTATTATCAAAGTAAATATTTTTCTTCAGTAATTTTGATTCACCAAGCATATAGAACTGTGACTGAACACAGGCCATCTAGTCATATAAAATGATACAACAATAAACCATTCTTATTTGTTGTCCACCTGGCAATGCAAAGTAAAAATAAAAATTCACCCATTCACTAAGTTGCTGCAGTCCCTGGGTGCTTCTACACTAGTTGTAATCAGCATGCTTTGGTTAAGCACTCTCTACAGGGCATCTTCATGATTGTTTTCATTTGTTTTCCTTGTTATTCTTCAGCATTCTTTTCCACTGCAGAAAATCTGACTGTTTTGTACACAAATTTCTATCTACATAACAATGCAATGCTGCCATTGTTAAGCCCCCATTAGAGGATTTGTAGAATTGCATCACAATCCCATATTTGCATGAAATAAGAATTCAGCCCCATTGGAGGATTTGTAGTGCCTCGTCACAATCTTGGATTAGTCCTTGTGGTGTTGGGGAGCAAAAGAGAAGGCAGTTTGCACAACAGCAGTGGCCACGGTGTAGGAGCAAGAAGGGAAGAAAACTGAGAGGGTCAAAGTGGTGGTTTAGACAATAGCAGAAGCTTGAATAAAGGAGGGATGGCAAAAACTGAAAGGAATACAGTGGTTTTAGAAAATGGCAAAGGTTTGAGTAAAGTATCTACATACAATGTGATATTTCAAGACTCTGCATTAGCTATCTCACATGAGGCAGATGAGGAATGGAAGAGGAAGAAGTTTGAGTACAATGAGAAATGAGGGACACAGGAAAACTGTGGTTTGAAACAACAGCAAAGGTTTGGGAAAAAAGCAAGGATGGAGTGAACTGAGAGATTTGAAACTTGCAGATGTTTCAGAACAATAAAGAGAACATGTGCAACAGGGGCTGTACAAAAGGGTGGGCAAGGAGACATGGGTATCAGGTAAAAACTGGGGTGCAAATTAGGGCTGCAGAATAGAAAAGTGGCTTCAGAAATGGGGTTTGGGAAGGTGAAATTTTGCAGTTTCATGGAGTGGAAAGCTCCAGGGGTTTAATATGGGGGAGGAGAATGGCTGGGGCGATGAGAGGAGTGAGAAGGGGAATAGCCATCTGCGTTTGTGTGTGAAGAACAGAACACTTACAATCTCCCCAGCTTTAAATCCTCTGAGCACTACTTTTCAGTCTTTTTCAAAATATGTGCTTTTGACATGTGCAGTGATGTATCAGACAGGAGAACCTATCAACACACCACTTCTTCAGCATACCTTCACTAGCGCCTTTCTTCTCAATGCCATTTTTTCCCTACACAGTTTTCATCTAGGAAAACTTTTTTTAAAAACTAAGATAGTCAGTTTTATGGGGTAGTTCTCTACCCCAAGCTGACTTCTAACATATAGTAGAATGTCCCAAATAATGCCATATGTTTTATGTCAGGAGTTTAATATGCTTCCCTGAATCAGTTTTTGCTTGAGAAATCACATGGGGCATTTTTTTTTACCTCACTATATTCATTCTGAAACAGAAACTAAGAAACTGACTTAGATGGTTTTAGTGTGTTCCTCGTAGGGGGTTCCTATGAGAAGCCTAGTTCATGTGTGTCTCAGAGTGGTAAAATGTCCCTAAATAAAGTTGTGGATGGTGTGTCAGAAGAAGAGAGGCAATTTCCTGCTTTTGTATACAAAATTTCATATAAAAATATGTATATTGGGGGGAATCATTCAAGAGAATTGTTTTTTTGAAAATGAAAAGTGATGTAGAAATGTGTAGGACTGAACATAAGATTGGAAAAATAAGAGAAACCGATATTGACATTCACCCATCCCTAACTGTAGGTTTACTTCCGTGTAAATCCTGGAATGGCAAGTACTCCTTGGATAGATTTAAGTTCATATGGGGGCATAAAAAATAATCTTTCAAATTGCACCAAAATGCATTTTTGCCTATTTTTAAAATGAAATTTGAATATTCGTTTAATTGCTCTTAAATAGTGCAGATTTTAAAACTGAACACACACACACAACCTTTCCATAGGCATTTTAGCACTGGGTTAATGTTTCATTTTATGAGGTGTTGTTGTTGTTTAGTCGTTATGTCCAACTCTTCGTGACCCCATGGACCAGAGCATGCCAGGCACTCCTGTCTTCCACTGCCTTCCGCAGTTTGGTCAGACTCATGCTGGTAGCTTCGAGAACACTATCCAACCATCTCATCATCTGTCATCCCCTTCTCCTTGTGCCCTCCATCTTTCCCAACATCAGGGTCTTTTCCAGGGAGTCGTCTCTTCTCATGAGGTGGCCAAAGTATTGGAGCCTCAGCTTCAGGATCTGTCCTTCCAGTGAGCACTTAAGAATGGATAGGTTTGATCTTGTTCCATTCCATGGGACTCTCAAGAGTCTCCTCCAGCACCATAATTCAAAAGCATCTATTCTTCAGCGATCTGTCTTCTTTATGGTCCAGCTCTCACTTCCATACATCACTACTGGTTTTATGAGGTACTAAAGCTAAAACACTTCTTTAGGCCAGCATTCAAAAAAAGAAGGATACAAATTCTATTGAACAGCAGCATCTAATAAGATGTACACACTCATGCACACTACCTTTGCAAACTGTATCCTGCAGAAATCCTGAGTAGACTTATACATGAGTAGACTCATGTTTAACAGGCTGGCAGGGGACAGAGATGGGGATGAGGATGGCATGTGCATACCCCTCAGCACTTTCCTCCTCCCTACTGCATTGCCTGCACAAGGATATAGAGGGCTCTTTTACCAGAACACTCCCTTGCCGAGTCTTTTACTTGGAATATAGTTGTACAAAATTAGTCCACACCTGAGGCAGGACCAAGGTTGGCAACTGGAAAAGGTTGAAGAAGCAGAAATAACTGCCACGTGTCCTGGCAACAGAGAGACCATTTAACTAAAAGAGAAGAGCAGAAATTGCAAGTCTTAATAGCCCAGATACAATCAAGCAGCTGAGACACAGGCCAGCTGAATGCAGAGAATGAGAACAACTTGATTATTCTCTATGATGAAGCATTTGAATTATTAGAACTGCGCTAGCCACAGAAAACAATGAAGAACAGCTCAATATGTTTGGTTTCGGAATAGCTCCCCAAAGTCCCTTGGCATATATACACATCACCCCAATTGTCAGACAACTCCTCTGGCTCCTCATTAATTTCAGAGCCCAGTTTGAAAATGAGCCTCGATTTATAAAAGCCTCTGTGGGCATGCTCCAGCCCTCCTTTTATTCCTCAGCACATCTGACATGAGCCTCGTCTCTTTCCCTCCAGATAAGAATGCTGGTGTGATTAAAAGCTCTTGTTTCCACTGTGCCACCATATCACTTAGTTCCTTGGTTTGCCAGTGGCAGTGCAAGCACAGATTATTAATAGAATGACTCACACTGTCGGTATAGGAAAGCAACCGTCAAACGGAGACAAAACCTTGCATGTGATACGAAGCGAAAACAGAAACTATACCTAAATCTGATTTTTCTCTGCGCTGTGCCTGTATCTCTGTGCATCTGTGCTATAATGCAGATCAGTACTGAAATATAGTTCGAGATGTAGCCATCACCTGAGAAACACACCTTGACAATTACACTACTGCAGCATAAGACAGTGCTACAGAGGTATGTTTGCCCTTCAGGCATTTCAATCTAGTGCTGTCAAAACCAGGAAGAACACCATACATTAACTGAATGGCTGTGGTGTCTGCATGTTATGAAGAGCCAAGACCAACTGCACTTCCCTGAAGCTTGTAGGTAGACACAGCTCTGGCTCAGACAGAAGCCTGATAGAGACACCATCTGTGAAAACCAATGTTTCCATGTGAGGGTTGTCTATCTTGCCATCTGAGGGATTGTGGCACTTCTTTTTTAGCTGCAGTGACTGCAGATTGCAGCGGACACATGAAGTGCCCCTACCTCTTGTTGGCATCTCTGTCTTTGTGAGTGCTGTGAGATTATGAGCCAGGCAGCTGCTGTGCATTCCTGAAGCACTTGGATGAGTTCTAGTCACCTCACCTCAAAAAGGATATTGGAAAGTTGGAAAAGGTTCAGAAAAAGGCAACCTTTGAAGCCCTAAATGGTCTTGGCCCAGAATACCTGAAAGAGCGTCTCCACCCCCATCGTTCAGCCCGGATACTGAGGTCCACCTCTGAGGGCCTTCTGGCGGTTCCCTCACTGCGAGAAGTGAGGTTACAGGGAACCAGGCAAAGGGCCTTCTTGGTGGTGGCGCCTGCCCTGTGGAACGCCCTCCCATCAGATGTCAAGGAAATAAACAACTACCTGACATTTAGAAGACATCTGAAGGCAGCCCTGTTTAGGGAAGTTCTTAATGTTTCATCTTTTATCGTGTTTTTAATATTCTGTTAGGAGCTGCCCAGAGTGGCTGGGGAAACCCAGCCAGATGGGCGGGGTACAAATAAATTGTTGTTGTTGTTGTTTCCACAATTATCAAGAGGATGGAGCTACTCCCCTATGAAGAAAGGTCGCAGTGTTTGGGACTTTTTAGTTTAGAGAAAAGGCAAGTGAGAAGTGGTGTGATAGACCTATATAAAATTATGTCAGGCATAGAGAAAGTGGATAGAGGAAAGTTTTTCTCCATCTACCGTAACACTAGAACTTGTGGACATCCAGTGAAGCTGAGTGTTTGAAGATTCAGGACAGATGAAAGAACGTACTTATTCACACAGCACAAAGTTAAACTATGGAACTTGCCCTCATAGGAAGCCACCAAATGATGGCCACCAAATTAGATGGCTTTAAAAAAGGTTTGGACAAATCCATGGAGAGACCTACCAAAGGCTACTAGCTATGATGGCTATGCTCTGCCTCCATAGTTTGAGGAGGCAATGCTTCTGAATACCAGTTGCTGTAAAGCACAGGTGGGGAGAGAGTTCTTTTGCTCAAAACCTGCTTATTAGTTTCCCATGGGCACCTGGTTAGTGCCTGTGGGAAAAGATGCTGGACTGATCTGATTCAGCAGGTTTTTCTTGGATCTTATGTTCTGAATTGGACTACTGGCTACAGTCCAATATGTGTAGACATGCTTTAGCCAGCTGAAGTCAATGAGCTTAAGTGTTCAAACCTCTCTACCCTGTTGCATCCATAATGTACAGGGAAGAGGTATGCTTTTAGTACCCTTTGCAGTGCACTGATTTCCTATGATGTTAAGGACTCTTAGGCAGAGCTGAATTTGCTCAGTTTCATGGATAAGTCTTTTGTCCAATGTGCTTTGATGTAAAGAATCACAGAGTTGTGACCAGATGAAATCCAAAATCAGGAACTACCTATAGTTGTGACAATGTTCTAAGTGAACCAATGTGATGTTCTGTCACACCTTATAGTCACAGAACAAGGCTCTGCTCTATCTCTCTAGGCTTAAGGTTAAGTTCTGGTTGGGAGACTTGTTCACTGCCTTTTGTTGTTGGCTACACTTTCTTGCTATCATGTAGCTACGACAGCCACAGTTCTTTGTTTCACATTACATCCTTATGCATTCATAGGCATAAAAATGTGTGCAGCTTTGAACAATTATGGTGAACATGCATGGGAATACAGGCTCTCACCTTATGCAAACATTGTGTCCATCTCTGTTGCAGGCAGATTTTAGGATAAAGGTGGAAAGTTGATCTGTGTTCAGGATGTGCATAGCGCAGAGAGGGATTTTCTTTCTTTATCCTCTGTGGATTTGCAACAAGAGAATAAATTTTTGACAAATACACCAACCAACCAACCAACCAACCAACAAATAGAACTTTGCATATTGTACTGAAGGGACTGCAAGAAAATGTGGCACCTGGGGGAGGGAAGGGATAGAGTATAAATAAATAAACAGAGCATTTTTTTTCAAAGAACATTTTGCAAAAAAAAATAGGCAACAAGAGGACCAAAGCACATGATCTGGAGACAAATTAAATGGAATCTCAGGAGAGGATGAATTTTGGGTACATGCAGTCCAATAACTGCAATGGAAGAGCTGAAAAGGAAGTCTCAGAAATCATTTGTAAATTGCTTTACATTGGCTGGGGGGTTTTGGGGAGGTCTTTTGTTAGCTTCAAACGAATGAGGTCAATTTGATGTGCACAAGGGAGAGAAGGTCATTTTGAACACTTCATTGTTTCGGTCCCTGCGCCTCACCCTGTCTCATGCCGCAAGTAGAGGGTTGGGTGGTGTGGTATTTTTTAACAATTGTCTTCTATCAATCTGAATCTTTACTGAACCATTTTTTGTGCTTTAAACACACATTTTGCCTGGTAAAAAAACTATTGTATATTTCCAAAGCTTGCAGAGCCATCTTTAAAGTAAACTTGTTATTTCCGTAATTCTGTGTCTTTCTGTTATCATCACTGCTGCCACGCATACCCCACTTAGATCATGCCAGTAGTCACCATGAAGTTGTTACAGTAAGTGCCACACTTTTTAACAACAAGAAAAGGTGCCGGTACTGCATACCCTTGAATACCCCCTGAAAAGAAAGCACTGACTAAGTCATTTAATTTTAAGGTCTTCAGTTTCCTAATCCCGCTTCTAGTGTCCTTTCTAAAAACCATTTAAAACAGATCCTGTGCTTGATGTTCACAGTCAGGAAACAGATGGGCTCTTTAGCTGCATCATTTTATTTGCAGTTTAATTAACTGTAGCAGAAGTGGTGTGTGTTTGGTGTGGTGGAACTGGGGAGCCACCTTCCCCAGTAGTGTAGCACGGGTTGCCAGTGCCCGGGGCCACGTGGAGGGGTGGGTGGAAGGAAGGGGAACAGACGGAGTACACATGTGCATTCAGCTGCCTAACAGGATCTGCATCAACCAGGAGATTGCAGCCACATAGATAAGGAAAGAGTTGTTATGTTGTCTGGAGAGGTCACTTCGTGGTTTACATGGAGAAGCTGTTTGCAATGGAGCCCAGCAACGGAAGTGTGCAGCTGTGTTGAGGCAGCACTGGATGTTGAAAATTTGTGCCCCTAACCACCCCCGTGGCTCCTCCCATGCTATGCCACTGCCACTGAAAATTTGTGCCCCTAACCACCCCCGTGGCTCCTCCCATGCTATGCCACTGACTTCCCAACAACTGTGCCATAACTGCTTACCTAGAGAGAACCAGGGGTAGCTAGTGATGGGGTCAGTGCCACTTGGGTTCACCAGTGGAGCCAAACTAGTACTTCCACTTGTGCATTCCTAGCCCCAAACTTGCCACCACCCTGAGCCTGCCAAGTCCAGTTAAGCATCAGCTGTGTTGTTATTGGGAGGGCAGACCTATCACTCTGCTTCTGAATTGTAGCAAGAAATTCTGCATTGTGAAAAATGGATCCTGTGCATTCTGTAAGTGGAGGTTCTGAATTCAGAACTCAGGAAAATTTATGCATATTCAGATCTGAGGTGTCTGCGTTCATATAAATGGATGGCTCACAAGTAGAATGCAGCTTTTTCAACCTGCTGTTATGAATGTGATAGATAGTGGAGGGAAAGATACTCATGGATATGCATATCTGTTCATCTCGAAAGAATTCAAAATAAAATGCATGCAATATGCCCATTATTATGATGATGGAAACCTGCAGGATACAGGGATGATAGCTGTATAGATAAATAGGTTGTGGAACATAAGATAAACTAGTTTGGCAAGGCAAGAGTGTTTAATTTATTGCAATTGAGTATCATGTGCATAGACCTATTCACATATTACTTGTATGCCGCTGTATTGGCTGTGGAGAGGCACCACACTTTAAGCTCCACCTCTAACATCTCATTGCTCCTTTCTGCCACAGCCACATGTTGTGTGAGGTAGTCTGCAGAGACATGCCAGTGTGTGAACACATTCTTGATCACAGGCAACTAATGCATGAACTTACATGCAAGTAATGTGTGAACAGGGCTATTAATTAATTCTAGTCAATAGGTTGGGTGCAGGGGTGTAGGAAGGGGGGTGGCTCACCCTGGATGTCATCCTTGAGGGGGGTGACAAAATGGCATACCGCGGGGGGCAGAACTTACCGCGGGCCCTGGCTGCAGTGTGCCCAAGCCACAGGTCTCTCCTGGGAGTGACACGGTGGTTTGGGGGCCCAAGCTGCCCAAAACGGCAGTGTGGGGTTTGTGTCTGCCAGGCAGACTCCATGGGCAGCTCAGCATGCTGCCCCCATGCGCAGATCACCCTTTCCCCGTGGAAAGCTCTCCCTGCACCCGCCACTCCAGGTGCTGGAGCAGCTAGCTACGTCCCTGGTTGGATGCATGCTATGAGTGGATGGAAAATTGCCATGATTGTTGAGTCATGAATGTTTGCAGAAGAGCTTGTGCAACGATGCATAATAATTCATGATCTACCAGTTATCACAGTTCCTCTTGTGCAACAGATTAAGCAAGCAGAAGAATATCTTTAGATTTGATTTCACTTTGGTTTCAGAATGCTGTCGTAAGAATTGCCCTTCAATGAGCAGGAAATGCTTTGCACATGTGGAAGTGAGCCATGGATCCAGTCCATAGTTATTTGAGTTCTAAATTAGTCATGAATATAATTGCTACTATTTTATTTGCAATAAGCTACTTTCTTTAAAGAATTTCTAAACTATTTACAATGCCTAGTTTAATTTTCAATAAACTTCATAAAATGAGCTAAGCTTTATTTATGATTTCTGTTGCTGTTTCTACTGAGGTACATTGAATGAAGTGCAATTCCTTTATCTTCCAAGATAACACAAGGCATTCCAATATGCACTTTTCTTACATTCTGTGCTCAGTTTAATCATATTTATTTCTGCTGCTTTGCAGAAACTTAACTTACATTAGTCAGAAGACTGATAAGATATTTATGGTCCCCAAAGAAATCACTGGTACATTAAGTTTCAAATTTTAATAAAATGTGGGAAACTATGATTTGTTTTAATGGCTTTTGAGTGCATAATTGGTTTAACCAAGCTTATCAATCAAAACGGACTTTCTTTCACATGCCTATCAAATTTCTGTGTACTTCTAAGTGAGAAGTTCTAACATGCATTTGAGGTTTATTTGAAGAGATTGTTCCATTTTTTATTTTATTGTACTTTATTTTAATAGATTATAAGAAACAGACATTGTCAACATGTCAATGAAAATTTAGCTTCTCCAGATTAATTTCAAAGATGGCAACTTCTCAATTTAAATTATTTTATCATGATCAGTATCAGCCCTACAAATTTCAGGCATTTTTAAATGAAAAAAAAATGTTTATTAAGTAATTCTATATATGTCTGCTGAGAAGTAAGCCCCATTGACTTCAATTGAATTTACTAGTAGTGCATGTGATCTTATTAGACCACAAGGCTAACATGAGTTTTGTGTTTTGTTTTTTAAAGGTAATGCTATTCTAGGCTGCATCAAAAGAAGTATAGCGTCCAGATCAAGGGAACTAATAGTATCAGTTTATTTTGCCTTAGTCAGACCACATCTGGAGTAATGTGTCAAGTTCTAGTCACTACAATTAAGAAGGATATTGACACGCTGGAATATGTGCAAACGAGGGCTACTAAGATTATCAAGGGTCTGGAAACCAAGCCTTATGAGGAAAGGTTAGGGGAACTGGGTATGTAAAGTGGACACTGAGAGGAGATATGATAGCCATCTTCAAATATCTAAAGAGCTGACTCAGCTTTGTTGTTTTTGTTTAGTCGTGTCCGACTCTTCGTTACCCCAGTGAGCACTCAGGGCTGATTTCCTTCAGAATGGATATGTTTGATCTTCTTGCAGTCCATGGGACTCCCTGCAAATAAAACGTTTTCAGTTTGTTGTGAAATGCAATATACAAATGTGGCACTAGATGGCGATGCAAAAAGCATTTTCACAGCGGTTTTTATATGTGTGTAGATTCATGGTCTCCATGAATCATGCAGCCAGCTTGTTTTCTCCTGCTCCAGAGGGTAGGACCCAAACCAATGGATTAAAGTTGGAAGAAAAAAGATTCTGACTAAACATCAGGAAGAACTTTCTGACAGTAAGAGCTGTTTAACAGTGAAACAGACTCCCATGAGAGTTGGTGGAGGTTCCTAAGCAGAGGTTGGATGGCCAACTGTCATGTGGGATCTAGTTTAGATTCGTGTGTTGGCAGGGGTTCGACTAGATGACCCTCAGAGTCCCTTTCAATTCTACAGTTCTATGATGCTTTGTGATTCTGTTTAGGCATAGTTTGCTACACCCATTATAATCAATAGGACTGGATAAGCTTAATTCCAAATTTTCAGGCCTATTAGGTTGGTCAATCAAGTTGCAATTCCGCTTACTACTCTGATTTAAGTTTTTTTGTACATCCCAATAAGAGAGCATTGACTGTTTGTGTTGTCAGTATGAATAAAACCTCATAAATATGAAAGCTTTCATTTTATAGCACTCCTATGACAACCAGCTTTTAGATTCTGAAGGTGAGGTCCATTATTTTGACTAGATGTATCAACGTTAGCAGTTTGAGACATTTTTATTATGTACAAGAAAAATATCTGTCATTATTGGTTAGCAATGCCTGTTATCAGTATTTTATTTTATAGTGACACAGTTTGATTTTATATCAGAAGTGGGATTAGAATATATCCTTAAGATTAAAACCACTATTTTAATTGGCAGGATTTAAATGTACACTATTGTAATACTCAGGTAGGCATGCACAAGAGAAATATAACATGGCATGTCTTGAGAATGATCTGCTGCAATTTCCAAAGCTTGTATTGTGTGGTGACTGTGGAGCTTTATGCATTTCATTTCCATACAAATATAATGTAAGTTTCTTTTGAATAAACCACTTTCAAACACCGAGTCCCTTCATATATCATTCACTTTATTTGTAGAAACACTTCATTTACATTCTGAATCTCTGCAGAATTGTTCTTTATTCAAATTAACATGAGCAAGACTGTCAGGCGACAGCATATGCTGAGCTATGAAGAAAACATAAATCACAAAAGAATGGAAAGGTAATCACTGAATCATATGCTTGGGAGACAGCAAAAATCTAAGCCCCCAACCCAAAGGCAAGACCATCTATCCAGCAGCACCTATAGATCAGCTTATTCACACCACACTAGATCACAATGAGGAATGGTGCAGATATTTGATTCAGTTCACATTTAAAGGCAAACCGACCTACTAATTCATACAGCCTGAGTATGGAATGCCCAGTTTCACTTTTACTTCCTCAAAAAAGTCCAGCCATGAATCTCGGCTGTTAAGTGGATCCTCTGTCACAGTCTCACCATGACTACTTTGCTTCGGAGTGGATGTTCAAACCCTTAAACCATCCATTCCATGGAATGCAGACCAAGATTAATAATGTAATAGGTTTCCAGTCATGAAAGTATGGGCAACAAATAAATATCAAGCCATGTTTATTGGTGAGTTCCACATTATTTATGATAGAATCTTGTTTTAGTGGGGAGTTGCTCTTTTTGTGAACAACTTTCCAAACAGATCCCAGCACACACACCTATTCATACATACTTGTTCTTACACCTTCCAGAAGACTCTCTCTCTCCCGGCCTTACCTTGACATTCTATCACTTAGCAATTTCTCCTTCCATCCAGTCAGACTCCAGAACACTGTTTATTATTTCTTCTCTGGATGCTAGATTACCTTTGACAATAAACAGGACATCTTCTGTCCACTCTTCAGATTCCACCCAGCTGGCAGGTTTTGAACTGCATCTTTGTTTACACCATGTCAATGGGAGAATGTCCCATTGACCCCTGCCTAAACCACCAATGTGTGTCACCAGCTGCCCCGATTCAGTCTCCACTAAATGATCTTCCAGCTGCTAGAGTGCCAGATTGTGATGACTTGCTTGTAGGAACCTTGGCATCAAATGCTGTTGACTCTGTTCGGCTGCCTATCCGTGTGGTTTGGGATACAGCAGCACTTCCATCACCTCATTACTCAAAGAGGATGGGAATGCTAGTGGACCTCTCAGCTGGTCAGTTGTTATTTCTAAGTAGAAACTAGCTTCTTCCTAAAATAAAGATTAGAAAGGATCTATATAAGAGCCTTCAACAGGATTGATTGATTGATTGATTGATTGATCATTAGGTTATCTTTGTCACTGTAACTTTGAGGACAGGGTAGTGGGTTCCCTTTGAGTATAGAGTAATGTACTGGTCATTTAAATCCTACTCTGTGTTTGGGTTTACTTCCTGTTTGACCCTCAACTCAGTAAAATAAGATCAACACTGATTTCCATTAGTGATGAGTTTCTAGCCCTATTCATAAGTAACCTGCACAAAGACATAAAGCAAGTAGTGAAAGGCTGCAGGGTTGTTCTTTATTATTTCTTTATTTAATAAATTAATTTCTACACCCCCCCTTCATCTGGGGGGTACTAGGTAGTTTACAATATAAAAACACAAAAATGCATAACATAGTAACAAACAAAAACAAAACAAAATAAAAAAAATCCTTCCAGTAGCACCTTAAAGACCAACTGAGTATACCTAGAACTAACTCAGTTGGTCTTTAAGGTGCTACTGGAAGGATTTTTTTTATTTTGTTTTGACCATGGCAGACCAACACGGCTACCTATCTGTAACTGAAACAAAAACAATACCCTCATCCTGTTTAAAAGGCCATAGATGGTTTAACTAGACAACAACCTGGGAGAAAATGGATTTTTTGCCTGGCACCTAAGGATATGTAACAAAAGTGTCAGGCCAGCCTACCTGGGGAGAGTGTTCCACAAGTGAGGAGTGACCACAGAAAAGGCCCATTCTCGTGTTGCCATCCTCCAGACCTCTAGTGAAGGGGGCACATGAAGAGGGGTCTCAGACAATGATTGCAGGGTTCGAATCGGTTCTTATCGGGAGAGACGGTCCTTGGGGTATTGCCATCTTGAGACCCAGATGGCTATACTAACACATGAAAAGCAAGAGAGGGTTTGTAGGAAGACACATGCCATGGGTAATGGTGAACGTTCAGCCCCATAACCCCCTCCTAAGGATGGGAGAAAAATTCAGTGAACCTACATAACCTGACACAGTACATTGCTATCCTTCAGAATTCACACGTTTTTGAATTCTGTGGTGCAGGTTTTCAAATAAGGCATACAAAAATGTGTGTATTAGGAGATACGCACACTAAAATGCTGAATTATCACCAGAGTTTCCTGGGAAAGGGGATTGCAAGCTGATGCAGAAATGTGGAGAACTGAACATAACATTGGGCTACAGTAACCACAACTGATCAATTTGTTCATTTCTATTCTCTATTTTCTTTCCCTCTTTGCGCAAGTAACTGGATTCTTGGCTTATTTATTTATCAGTTGATTTAGGGGTATTTATACTCTGCCTGCTAACTGCATGACAACTTTCAAAAGATTATGAAACTGCATGCATTACACAGGTCACTCAAGTCCCTATCAGTTGTAATAGAATATATCTGATGCTCCAGAAATAGCTGAAAATAAATAATGCTGTAGTTGACTGAGTTAAAAAAACAACTAGATGTAGCTTCATTAGTGTTTGGTGTGAGTGCGCGCGCGCGCGCACACACACACAAAATGAGCAAACTGTATTGATGAGTAGCTTGTGTCTATATCATTGAATACTAAGTAGATTAAATGTCAGTACAGTAGCATATGTGTTATGAAACTCTTCCTGATCTAGACACATCAAAGAAGCGTTTCAGTTTAAAGTGTTGTAAATTTAAACAGGGAAAAACAGGTAGAGAAAAAAGGAACTCCGCATCTCCATCTGGTGGCACAATGTTGTATCGCACATACAACACATATAAATCTCTTTTTCTTTACCAGTCTAGCTGAGTCCCCTGTTCATAACATATCACCCCCCTTCATCCCACTCCCACACTGTCACATTTCACTGATTACTTTTATTGTCCCCCAGAAGAACTTGACAGCCTTTTGTCTCTCTCCAAATGATTCACATTAGGATTTGTCTCAGCAAAGGCCAGTACCTTTGGCTCATCTTGTCTCCAGGCTTCTAATACATCTGTTAACACTTCCACGAGTATGGCAACTCATTGACCTTGACAGCCTTTGTCTTGATTGATTCACTTAGTTACTGGGTCACTCAGCTTCCATGGTGAGTGATGGCTCCTTGGCTAAGTGAAATCTTTTTATTTCAACTTGATTTAATATTGCTCCTTAGTTTACAGATCATTATAGTTCTGACTTGTATGATGCTTTGAGTTCGACTCCTATTACGACTGCGGCTTTTGAAATCCATCTTTGCCCTCACCAGGGCCCATAAGCATTAGCTCATTTCTAAAATAACACAGACAAAAGAGTCAGCAGAAATAACAAACTTTTAATGATCTGAGCTGAGGACTCTTAGAATTCCAGCTTGGCATATCAATAAGTTTGACCTGGACCCAAAACATCCCTTCCAGCAGCAGCAGAGTATCATTCTTCTGGCCTCTATTAGTCCTGAAAGCTTTGCTAACTTTAATTTCCCAGGGCAAAGATACCTGGGAATGTAGGTTCTAAGGTTTCCAGGTCTGAGGTAAAGACCTGAAAGCCCAAACAAACTGCAAGTCTCAGAGATCTTTGCGCTGGAAATTTCTGTTGGTAGCTGCTATGCACACAACCCCCACCTTAGTCTGCCTCTGGCTGAATCTCCACCCTCCTACAGAAACCTCCCAAAGAGCTTCCCTATAAAACATAACAAGACTCTTAAAGAGATACGCTGTGCATCATCTATACTCCTGTATCAGCCTTTTAGTGGTAGAGTTGAAACAAGGTGATACAATGGTACCTCTGGTTACGAACTTAATTCATTCTGGAGGTCCGTTCTTAACCTAAAACCGTTCTTAACCTGAGGTACCACTTTAGCTAATGGGGCCTTCCCACCACCGCCGGGCTGCTGCCGCATGATTTCTGTTCTCATCCTGAGGTAAAGTTCTTAACACAAGGTACTACTTCTGGGTTAGCGGAGTCTGTAACCCGAAGTGTTTGTAACCCAAGGTGTTTGTAACCCAAGGTACCAATGTACTTTCCAAGGGCTTAGAAACACAGGAAAGCTCTCAGTTTCTTATGTTCACACAGTTAGATCTCTTTGCATCCTCTCTGCATGCCAGGCCACTGCTAGCTAATGAATTGTACTTCGGTGGTGGCAAATGGGCCATGTAAATTTGTGTCTGGCCTTGGGTGATATTCCAGTTTCAGGAAACAGTTGCTAGAATTTTATACAGCAAGCACAACAAGGTCCCCTTTGCCAGCTGAGTCTTGCCAGCCAGCTGGGGTGGCTAAGTGTCATGGCAGTGTTGTCACCACATGTTAAAAGTCATTAGGCAACTCTTCAAATTCATTGGCTGAGCTTACGGAAATCAGGTTTTAAAGCACAATATATTCACAGTGTGTTACATTTGCCTTCCATTTTCCAAGCCTTCCACACAAGCATGCTGTCAGCCCCTCTGAGAGGAATTTGAGGCCTTAGGGAAGACAAGCCCATGGACGCTCCAATATCCCACTGGGCAGGGACTAGGGGCAGGAGAAGACACAATCTCCAAATATCAAAACTATGTTCTTCAGATGAGCACTGTGTTCCAGAGGCCCAACTGGCCTCAACTAGAAGGTGGGCATTCAATGTTTCTCCTCTCATACTAAGCAACACTCTTCCAGCAGAGATTTGGCAGGCATCCTTGCTCTTGACTTTCAGCTGTCTCTCTTTCTATATCAATAGGCCTTTGCAGTTGTTTAATTAGCCAGTCACTTTAATCATTATTTGTGATTCAGAATAGCTTACAGTGAGTGACTATAATACGTTGAGAACTACATGGGTGAAGGCTTTCCCTACAGTACTCAGCAGAGGGAGTCTATGGTAGCTGTTACCGTCAAGGCAGTCACCTGTTCTTGTAGAGGGTCACCATGCTGGAGTGTCTCATGTCTTGTGGCACAGATCCTTGCTCCCAGCACTGCAATAACTATGTATATTGTTTGAGCAACATGCACAAGACCAGAACATCATTGACTTTGACTGTAGCCCAGTGGTAGAGTCCATGTTTTTCATGAAAAAAGTGCCCAAAACAATCACAGGAATCTCTATATATGACTGGGACAACTTCTGTCTGAAACCCTACAGAGTTGCTGCCGGGCAGCATAGATAACACTAAGGTAGATGAACCAATGGTGGAAGTCAACGTCTTATGTTCCAGTGAACATCCATTGTTGACACTGCAAGAGAAATGACACAAATGAGCTACAACATTCTCCAGAAACAATACCTGGATAAAGTTACCTTTTGTTGGGTACCAGGAATTGGTGGGTTAGACCTAACCTGAGTGTCTGTTTCCTCAGCTGTAAACAATAACCCTATGTAAATGTGAATGAACATTTGGGTGAATGGTGTGAAATTTCTATTGGTGTTGTTGGAACTATAGTACAGTCCTTTTCTATATGTGCCCTGGGGGTTCTTGGGATAGGCAATTATTGAGAAGGACAGTGTGTTTATGAGTGTCTGCGTATGTGTCAGTATGGGCAAATATGTACAGGTGTAGGTTGACTGAGGTAAGAGGGTATGGAAGTAATAGTGCAATGTGCAAATAGAATCCTATTTTGTGGATTTTTATGTTTTGATTGCTTTATCGCTTTCTATACTGTACTATTTAATTTGTTGTTCAGTTTCCTTTGTAAACTGCTTTGTAATATTTTCTGATATATTAAAAATGGTATACAACTATATAAACTTTCTCAGTGATCCTTGATCTATTTAAGCCCAAGCCTTAAGAATGCCTTATGACGTTTATATTTCCAAATTACGCTACCCTATCTTGGTGTTGTTCCCCTGTGATTGGTCACTTTGCATCCATAGACCTATGATCTATTGTGTAGCCTTACTGCTTTCATTAGTGATGAAAGGATCGTCATCCTGAAATTATGGACAGCTGCTGCCAGTTTGTGTAGAAACTGAACCAATGTTCAGACTCAGTAAAAGGCAGCTCCCTATTGTTATGTCAGTTGTGAAAGTCCTTAGGGTATAATTGAATATATGAAAGTTACCTATAGTTCTTGGAAAAGTCAGTACATAATTAAAAAAATTAAACTTTATATTAAATATATAATATAGTAAGTATATATATATAGTAAGTACAGCAGTGGAAGACAGGCGTGCCTGGCATGCTCTAGTCCATGGGGTCACGAAGAGTTGGACACGACTAAATGACTAAACAACAACAATAGTACCCGTAGTTTTAACCACAGCATCCCATATTGCATTCCTTTCCTGAAAAGGGTAAACATGTGGCCAGCTATCTCTGCGCTGAGTGGCAGAGAAAGGTGATCACTGTGTTCAATACTATCTAATTCCTTGAAGGGTCCTCGCCCTCCAAGCTATTTTATAGGATGTGGCTTCCTTTACCGACACCTACAACAGTTCCCTGTGACTCCTATACACCTGGGAAAGAGGTTTTGTCATTTGAATCATGAACATTACCTCGGCTCAGCACACCGAGCTCACTTATGGAAATGGACCAACGGTTCCCATCCCCAGGCTGTCATTTCTAGCCCAGATGCAGGATGTATATTCTAGCCTCTTGACTAACTTGAATGATATTTAGGTTTTCCAAGTTTGCTTTAGCTGAGCCACTCAGGCAGAGCAATTGTTGTGCTCTACTAATCAAGCTTCTGGAAAGCTCACCTGCTATCATACACTGGTGATTCCTAGCTGTTGCTTCTGCTCCAATGGACATCAACTTTTGGCTTCTATTCTGACGGGCTCCATCTAACCAGTTCTCTCATGCCGGCCATTTTACAGATTCCTCATTCTTTTATCGGTCAGCCCATCCATCTGTCTTTCTCAAGTAATTTTCAGCCAGCCTACAGTCGTTTCCTAATGTTTTCCAGCACATCATGCTTCCCTGGAGTCTCTTAGGCTGCTCCATAAAACTGCCTTCCTCCTGTCCCACACCAGGGCCTCCAGCTTCAGGTCACGCATCAGCGCTCGGCAGCTCATTGCTCCGCATCTGTAGCCTTCCACCCCTTTTCACGGAGACCAGCCTGTATCTTAATTAGGAGAATGTTGAAACCAAACAATGCATTTATTAAGAGGAAATGTAAATTAGGTTCAACCAGTTGCAGGTGTTGTTGTTTCAGTTTTAATGAGATTTTGGTGGAAAGATGGAGGGGGGGTTGAAAAAGAAGAAAAACGGGAAAGAAATATTCCTGAATCACAGATTGAAGAGTTTATGTCCATGCAGAGAGCCACACCTGATTGAAATTGGGAAGGCACCATGCTGAAATGGCGAAACGAACTGGAAAACTCAGAAACCAAGACGACGAGAAATTCAAAAAATAATGGGAAATGTTTATGATATTTTTACAAAAGTATTGTAAACATCTTAATACACTGGCAGGATTTTAAAAACACTTGTAATTTTAGAGATGGTACAGGAAACTTGAGGTTAAAATAGAAATTTGGAGTAGAAATGATATGTGGTTAAAAAAGAATTTTAAAGAACCTGGGGGGGGGTGGAAGTCATGACATTAGGATAATCCCATTTTACTGTTTTGATGCAAACTTTTTTCTTTTCTTTTTCTCTTTATTTTCTAGTTTTTTGTTGTAGTATTTGTTAGTGTTTGTTCTTTTTTGTTTATTTGTGATGTTTGTTACACTTGCAGAAAACCAATAAATATTATATACAACAACAAAAAAAGAAAGAAATTTGGAAGGCTCAATGCCATTTGATTTTTAATTGCATTATTTTTACAGATCTGCTGTGGGACACCTGAACATAGCTCATGAACCATGGGTGCTCCAGGAATCACAGTTTGGGAAGTCCTCCTCTGAAAGATTTGTGCCACAAGATGCCACAAGACTTGCCTTTTCTGCAAAACAGACTAACACAGCTTCCCCTCTGCATATTGTTACATACAAATGAGCTCTGTGTAGTTATGCAGTTGAAGTTTGAAGTGGGGGGGGGGTTTCAAAATAAGAACTCAAAATGCAGTTCAGAATGCTTAACCCCAATGTGAGGTGAGCACACACCATTCCAAATCTGGAATTTCTTATTGCCTCATAGTGGGGTTTTGCCACTACTCCTGTCAGCCAGCTAGCCTTGCCTTGCCTTCCTTCCTTCCTTCCTTCCTTCCTTCCTTCCTTCCTTCCTTCCTTCCATCCATCTCCCTCCCTCCCTCCCTCCCTCCCTCCCTCCCTCCCTCCCTCCCTATCACCTCTTCTGTTACCTTTTCCCAAACTTTGTTCTATGGGCTCAGTGAAACTTGCAGCAATTGTGTCCCCAAGGGGCTCACAAGTGAAGGGCATTGTGTATGGAACTGTATATAAAACACACAGTGCACAACCAAAATTATTGCATGGAAAATGCCTGGTGATTTGCCTGTGCAAACGGCATGATGATGGCATGGATCAGTGCTCAAAGTGGGCAGCTAGGCTGGTACACCAACATTGTGCATGTAACTGCTGAAGGCTTGGCTTAAGTGTAAAGCTTGCCAGGTGGACTGGAGCACAGGTAGCTTCTCCTTCTTCTTGCACACCCAGCATGATGTTTCAAACTGGCCCCTTGCCAAAGACACACACCTCATGCCAGGCCTTAAGCCTCTGTGTATGGCTTTTCATGATTAACTTTAAACATCCTAGCTTTAAAACCAAAATATTTTCTTGCTTCACAGATTTTCATTTCGTGCTCATCTGTTGACCAACACAACACTATCAGTCACTGCTCATGCCACCTGTGAAGTCCCATGCCCTTGCCAATCATCCTGTCTGGAGGAAACAATCTCCCTCGTGCTCCAATAGTCATCAGTATCATTAACAAGGCACCATCCATTACTCAAGTCCAGTCTTATTTTCTGCTTCGGTACTCTTAGTTCTCAATTAATCTAGCAGGTTTAAAGACAAAGTAGATGATATTTTAATGTGTTTGTTAAATCCCTTTGAGGATTTACTAAGATCTGCCTGGAAGGAAATTACAAAAGAAAAACAAAGCCATTTCAGAAGCAAAAGCTCAGATGTGGATTTTAAAAGTGCTATTTCCAGAGCAAGCGGTTGAAAGATGGCAGTCTGGATAAATTGGATCTTCCCACACAGTTAATTGGAGACAGTTTTCTACTTGTTATCTGCCACTTTTTGTTTGTTTGTTTATTTGGGCTCTTGTGTATGCTCTAGAAAACTGCAGTTCCCGATTACCTTTGCACGAGGAGTCCCATCTTGGTGGTCCATTAGAACCAGGAATCATCTCTCCCCTTCAGAGCCTCAGCCAATCATAGCTGCGGGAAGGTCAATTTTAGGGAAGAGAATTGGGGCCCACTACAGGGTTTGGAATGGAGAGGCTCCAGTCTGGTGATCAGCTTTAGTACAAGCTGCGCCCAAATTTCAGTGTGTGTTTGGGCAACTCATTCCAAATCATGACAGGAACCTTGCCCAATGCTAATGGAGATTCACAACATGATGCCCAGGCTCCATGTAGTAAATGCTTCCAATCCAAGAGGAAAACACTGCTGGTGGGGTGGTCCTTTGGGTGAGGTTCCTGTGCAACTACTGCTTGTTCCAGCCCTAATAGTAGCAGTTGCACCAAACCACTTTAATTTATTCATCCTCTCAAACTATCCAAGTTGATTAAGGGCCAGTGTTCATGTTCTCATTTGTGCTCTGAGTGCTTCCTTGTAATCACTTTCTGTTTTTTGGCTCTAATGTATAATACCACCAGCAGCCGCTGTATAAAAAGGTAAAGGACCCCTGAATGGTTAAGTCCAGTCAAAGGTGACTATGGGGTTGTGGCACTCATCTCGCTTTCAGACTGGAGCCAGTGTTTGTCCACAGACAGCTTTCGGAGTCATGTGGCCAGCATGATTAAACTGCTTCTGATGCAACGGGACACTGTGACAGAAGCCAGAGCGCACAGAAACACCATTTACCTTCCCGCCACAGTGGTACCTATTTATCTACTTGTACTGGTGTGCTTTTGAATTCCTAGATTGGCAGGAGCTAGGACAGAGCAATGGGAACTCACTCCATTGCGGGGATTCGAACCGCCAACCTTCCGACTGGCAAGCATAAAGTCCTCCCTGTCGTATGAAGAGTTCCTTTACCAGTCCTGTATTCCCAACAGAACATCCAGCACTGAAGAGCCTCCATTCTATAGTCACTTGACAGTTGAGAGAATAAAGGGAAATCCAACTGCCATGAGGAAGTGTTTCAGGTGTGGTGATAAAAACTTTTAGCCACATCAATATGACAACTTAGAGTGAATATCAGACAGCCACGTAACCACACATCTGCACTAAATGTGTGGCAACAAAACCCCCACTTTACTGTTTGGCAAGATGACACAGATGATCAAGCTGCCACAGAATGAGAAAGTTTTGTTATGGGTTCAGTGCTTTTCTTTATTTATTCCAGCTATTTATATACTGCTTAATCATGGAAGTTGCTAAGCAGCAAACAAAGATTACCCCCCCCCCCAAAAAAAAGCATACCGAGGAGATAATCAATTAAATATTGTGCAGAACACACAAACTATATGGCCACTGCCCACTCACATTAGTATCTTGACAGAAAATGGTCAGGGGGTGAAAGAGACAGCAAATGATAACTGGATGGAATAGCAGAGGATTAAGTTGCAGTCGGCAATTTAGAACTATGCTAATGCAGGTAGAGAATTTTGAAGAGACATTTAACAAGGAAGCAGGATGCTGTTCCAGCTATATTAGAAGTTGAATGGGCGGGGGGAGAGAAGCACAGGAAAAGGTCAAAGTGACAGAACAGATGGCAACAAAAAGGTATTTTTAAAATTCCAATCTCAATTACAGTCACCCCAATTCTGAAAGTGACAAGCTGTGAATTTCATGGTTAAGCACTGATTAGAATCACAGTCTCCTACATCTATATCCCACACTGTGTCCATTGCTGACCCCATCTCCTGTATATGAAACAATATAGCATAATTATGTCCTCATTCCATCTGAAAGCTGACATATTAAAGCATAAATGCAGGAGGGAGGCAGAATCCCGAGAAAAAAGGCACCCTACCAAACAATCAGCCACTCGATTTGATGATAGCTGAACAGGAAAAAAAATGCTGTTTGGTTGATAATACAGTAGGTTCATTGATTCACTGCAGGCTCATAATAGCACGGGAATGTATAAATACAGAAGAGAAGCACTTAATGATGTAGTGAATGCTGCCCATTCATTTTTGTTTTCTTTTACAAAACCGACTCTGAGCAGAAGAGTAGTCATGAAAATAACATATTTTAAAATGTTTATTGTCTGTATTTTAAATGGAGCGTAATCTCATCTATTGTACATAAAATTAAATTTATTCCTAGGGAGAAAATGGGGTTTGGGGAGTTATTATGCAAAAGGGGGGGAAAGGAGGTGGCAGAAGCCTAGGTAAATTCACTTTTGCATTGTGGGATTATGATCCTGAACCCATTTCAAAGACTTGTGTGCATAGCACCTGCCTGCCTACTTGTGAGGATGTCTGTCCCTCTACGTAGCAGCCTTTTACTTGCACAAAAAAATGACCCTCAAGACCTGCACGCGGATGTTTGTTTCCATGTGCAAAGTGGCCTTGTGGAAGATTAGTTGTTCACCATCAATGCCCTATTGAACTCCAGGAGTGGAGAGAGGTACGCTCCGTCAGGTACCACCTCAAGAATACTTTCCCATATCTCCTAGCTCTGCATCCACCTCTCAGTGCCTCATAAACAGGAATCCCAGGGCAAAGTGAGGATTTCATTCTCTACAGCCAATACGAGGCGTAAGAAAAATGAGAGCTTCTACAGCCATCTTTTACTTCTAACAACTATGTTTAAAAAACACCCCTTCCCCACAGATAATAGTTAGACTTTCATCATAAACTATCCCTGTAAAAACTATTTAATTTTCCACTACAGGGAGATAGGATTTGATCTCTTATTAAACATTTTATGGAAAAGTCTAAAAGTGCTTTCAATTATTTATCTGAATTGAAATCTAGGCCTTGGAAGCTGCTGGCATTACACACACACATAATATTATCAGCCCACTGAGTGCTATTAGGTCATAAAATGCTGCTGTAGCAACATCTCTGTTACAGCTGCTGGTGCTCATGCAACTTTTACTACAGTTATAAAGCCATTTATTACATTTTCTTTATGATGCTAATGCATTGCAGTCTGTTATTTTATTGTTCCCACTGTGATAAAGACTGAAATGTATGATATTGTGCACAAAAATACAAGTCTAATAACATACCCTGCTGCATTAAAAATCTCTTAGATAAGCTTTAGAGGCTCGTAAAAATATTAACAGGGGATACCAAAAGGGAAATATTTGGTTGGACGGTTTCTTTCATTTGGTTTATTGCTCCCAAAAGAAAAAAAAAATTTTTTTTGCTTCTTTTAATTGTGCATTGTCAAAATGTACAAAGGATGATACGAATATGCGACTCTTTTTTTCTTAATTATAAGCCATCATTGTGGGAGATGATAATTTGCAATTCAATACTAGAACGATGACTAAATAATATCCAAATAATCATTTGAAAAGGAGCAATGCCATTAAAAACTAATCATTTCACAATACCCAGTAGTACATAGTAATTGATAATTACATTTTTTTCAGATTACCTAAATTTAACTCTCTCTTTTATATAACTCAGTATTAAAGATAACACATATTTCTACAGAGGAAAATCAATTCACTTAATTAACTGCTACCTGGTGTTACAGCCCACTTAAACATTAACCCAACTGTACAACCATAATTCGCATAAAAATTCCTCATTGTGCTGAAATAGACTTATAAAATATTCTCAAAGTGTTCTCATTGGCTGGTTCCATTTTTTCTTAGTAACATGTGGAGAAGAGCAACAGGACATTTTAAGGCAGAGAATGAAATAAATATAAGAAGTGGCCTTTGGTAGATTGCTTTGCCAAAGTTCATTGGTAAAAGCTGCAATTTTCTGAAGAAATGTGGAGAATTGAATTTAAGACTAAACAAAAATAAACAGAGAACCAAAACTGGCAGACCCTTCCATCCCTACTTGGGATTGAAGAAGGATTTCCAGAAAACAAATGCAGTGTTACAGACAGATCACTTCCTTTGGGAATCAGATTAGGAATGAAGCATCTGCCTTCGACTCTGTTCATAATTTAACTGCAGTTGCAATCTTGGAGAGTTAAGTAAAGTTGTGGGCTGTTTTCATCCAAGGTTCATGTGTCTGTCTGTCTGTCTTTTCTTTCATTTATGTTATTTTATTGAGAGTTTTGTCCTAGGTTAATTTCTGGCTCTCTTTTACCACTTTGCAGTTCCCAAACGATCTTAAAATTAGTTGCACAACAGACCCAATATGGTGTTGCCCATAGAGAAGATGCTCTAAGGTCCTCAAGTTTCTCAAAGTTGATAAGTTCCTGAGCATTTTCTACCTTGTCAGTGTTGGTGATATTGCTCCCACAAGCAGACTTTTGTCAATAAAAGTTTGGTCTTCACTTTTAGAAGCATTGCTGAAGGAGAGGAAGTGAATGAAAGGGAAGAGGATCCTATTGGATCCCTATATTGTTGGCAAATGTACTCTGATGGTAATCTACTTTAGTGTGCCTCCACTGATTCTAAGATTCTATGATCTTTGACTGTGGTCTAGTTCATACAATTTGAGGAGCCCTAAACAGTTCAAAAGCACATCAAAGTGCAAGTAGATAATTTGGTACCGCTCTGGTGGGAAGGTAAACGGTGTTTCCGTGAGCTGCTCTGGTTCGCCAGAAGCAGCTTAGTCATGCCGGCCACATGACCCGGAAGCCACATGACCCGGCCAATAAAGTGAGATGAGCGCCGCAACCCCAGAGTCGGTCAAGACTGGACCTAATGGTCAGGGGTTCCTTTACCTTTACCTAAACAGTTGCTGTTGGAGTGCACAGGAGCATCAGTGGGTTCATGGCTAATCTAGAATCATGTGAATGCCCTATTCTGCAAGCACATAAAATAGACACATACACATTTCAGCATGAAGGCACCAGTTCAATCTATTCTATTTTATAAGCCCCTTTCGAACATGGACCAATTTCAATTGTTGCTTGTACCCTTCCAGGCATCAGCCATGAAACAATGTTTTTAGGGTGCTGAACATTATTAGGAGACTCCTCCAAAAACTAAAATTAAAAGCTCCCTTAACAAACTACAGTTCTCTGAACTCTTCGGGGATGATGACTGTTAAAGTGGTATAAGAGTGCTTTAAATGTATGGTGTGGTTGTGGCCTTACAAATTTCCTGTTTTAGGGGACCCTGAATAGCTCATACTGGAAGAGAGAACTTTGAGAAATGTCACTTTACATCACTCAACACTTTCTTTTTCTTTTTATCCCTGGCAAAGGTTTCCATTGGAATACACTAAGCATCTTATTGAGGGCTGCCATACATCTGGGATTTCAAAGGCAGAAATGATCTCCGGGGAGGATTTTGCAATTTTGTCTAAAAAAACAAATTCAACAATTTCAGTGGTTTCAGGGTATCCTGGTTTTTACTTTTTGAAAGATGGCAACCCTATCTCATCATTTCATTGAATCCCAACTCCATCTTCAGCAGCATTAGCTAACCCTCCCAGTATGGTATCGATTTCAGCCTGGTATAAATTTCAAGCTGACAGGTCAGTAGTTACCTGGGTCTTCATTTCCCCCCTGTTTGGAGATGGGGTCAAAATTTCTCCATCTCCAGTCTGCAGGGACCTCACCTGTTCTCCAAGAATTCTCAAAGTTTACAGAGGAGCTGAGATTACATCCACAAGCTCCTTTAATACCCTTGGGTGCAGCTTATCAGGCCCTGGAGATTTGAATTCAGATGTTTCCTTACCACCTCTTTCCTATCTTGGGCTGCAGCTCCCTCTTTGCATTGTTTATTCTGTTATTACCAGGTTGGGCACTGCTTTCCTTTTGGATGAAAACAGAGGACTTCATAGAGAGGAACAGTGTAATAAATAAATAAATAAATAAATAACTCCTGAACTTGGGGGGGGGGGAGCGATCTTCTTGAAGTGTCAAGATGTGAACAGAACATGGAAGTTAAATGCCAAGTCTCAACAAATTCACTGAGAAAAGTGGCCTTATGGTCATCTCTGAAAGAGAGTAAGATTTCATTTGAAATGTAGGTTACCTTCACAAACCCTTCACATACTAAAGGTTTCTAGTCTCCCAGCTCCACCTGGTATAGAGGATTCTTCTGGACCTGTTCTCATTATAACCAGCAGTCAGAAGAAAGTTTCAGACACTCTGCTTTTTCACAGTAAGGAATACTTTGAATACGCCACTTTAGGTGTTCAGCTGGGATTCTTTGTAAGACCAAATATAGAAATAAAAAAGTGAAAAGGATCCCAGCAAAAATGGACGGGCTTATTTGGAAACACAACAATCATAGAGATATGGTTGTTGGCAGCAGTTTCCTGCTGTGTGCATGCCTGGTTGAAAACCTGTGTTTTGTTGTCATATAATGTGTCAGATAATCTGAACACAGAATATAAACAAATGTAGGGTGACTAATTTTAATCCCCACTAATTATAGTGGAATTTACCTCCATGGAATGGCATCAGTCAACATCAGCAGTGCCTCTTGTGCTCGACCTTCCCCACACCACCAGTTATTACTTCTGGCAGCACTCTTTCCCAGTTTAGTGGGGCAGGACAGAGAGAAAATTCATTGGATTCATTTTGCTTGTCAAATCAGTGATCTGGCAGCACTGATGATCTGCCACCATTAGTGCTCTTCTCATCCTTCTTGCAATACTGAATCCAGAAAGAAGGTAAAAGAAATACAAAGAGGGAAGAAAGCAACCCACATGTTAAAGCCAGAATTTCTTATTTGGATTAAGAAGACAATTGGCATCTTGATTCTGAAGACAAACTAGAAATGTAATCCATACACTTGAGAAGCAGTGGCCAAAATTGTAGCTTGGAATTCCTAAACTAGTCACTATCTGCTACTCTGCCTAGGTGTGGAGAAGAAATTCAATTTGGTATGCATTTAAAGCCTTCAGTTTAAAAGTATCAAATTTGTACTTCCCAAAACTATTTGCAAGCAAAACACAGCTATCCTTCAAAATTCTCACTTAACTGAATTTTTGCAATGCAGCTCTCCAACCAATCTGTTTTGCAAATTCACACATAAGGGGAAAGTGTGCATAAAAATGAAGATATTGGTCAAAATAACATACAAAATTGCATTATATTGAGAGGAATTGCTTGCAAATATGTGCAGTTAAAACTGCATATAAAATACTGCTGAATTTTTATGATGGTTTTTTTAAAAAAACCTAAAAGCTGCAAATTGCTGCAAAATGTAGAGATCTGAAGTTAAGATGAGAAAAAAGAGAAACCGAGAGAACCAAAATGAACTGATCCTTCTATCTCTAACTCTGCCTACATTCAGTCTGTCCATATTTCCCCACATTCTCCTACAATGTCTGATGAAGGTGCCTTGGTTACTGTAGTTTTCTGCACCTCACAAACTCTGTAGCTCCAGCAACGGACCCTTCTGTTGAGCTAGAGAACAAATATTGAGAACGCCTCTTGGAATTCTGTTCCCCAGCTGGTCTGATCAAACTTTCTAATCTGCCCTTGAATCCCACTAGACCAATTTTCCCCAGTCTGCTATCCTCCAGATGTATCATTTACAGACTTAGAAACTGCTACATGACCAGAAGCTATCAAGGTGGTGTACAAAATAATGTTGTTGGACTATAAATCCCATAATGCCTAGCAAGCATGGACGATAATCAGAAACAATGGGAGTTGTTGTTCAACAACATCTAGGGGGCACCAGCTTGGGGAATATTACACTAGACCCAGAACATGGTGTGCAACCTAACCAGCATAGTGAGGCCAACGCATTTGTCCTTTTTTTAAGGCCAGACACTTTTGGCTAATCTATAGGCCATGGCCACTCATGCATTTCAGTAAACAGTCCTCTGCTGCAAGCCACCTGCATTGCATGCCATCCTCCACACTGTGCATTTTATAACAGCAAACAGAAATTTCCAGACACATGGTATGTTTTGCTGCCATACACGACGGTTGGGTGATATTATTATTTCCCTGCCATTTGGAAAATTAGCACTTGTAAATGAGATACAGAGGAGTAAGAGATGAGCCGTTAACAAAACTAATCACAATCAACAGCATACTTTCAAGAATAAAGAAAAAAAGACAGAGCATTTTTAGTACCGTAAGTAGATGAGCATTATCCCAAGACTTTAAGTCCCTGGTATGAAACTAATTTCACAAGCAGATGGCTCTACATAGCGTTGATGGCCCTTCAGTTTCTTTATTGCAAATAAAATACTTGCTAGCTTCGGTAAAACAAAAGTCAAGCACAGCTGTCTTATTTGTATATATTTTGACTAAGGGTGCATAATCAGTCTTTAAATGATGTGACACTGCTCCTCCGCCCCTCCCAGTCCCATTTGTCATTCTGAGTCATTATTGAGCATATGTGCCCAAATGGGAAGGCATCAGGTATTTCGTGCTCAATAGGCAATTCATCAGATGAAAATAAATGTAAACTGCAGTATATTTTCTAATAAGAAGGGGGAATCCTGTTGTCACATAAAGAAGCCTAAAGCAGCAAGGCATAATCAGAGTTATAATTAATCACCAAGAGCCCAAAGCAAATGCTAAGCATGCCCTGTTAGAAGAAACCTTGATCAACACATGATCAGGTTCTTTGCAGAGAGGTGCTGCATGTGTGTGTCAGATCTCAGATCGGCTCTGTTATCACATCCGCAGGTAATTCTGTTTATTGATTTCCTGTAGCCCTTTTTGTGCTGAGTGCCAGTTTTTACTGGCTTTCGGTGGCTTTCAGTTAAATTAAGATGGGGTTAGGTCTAGCTCTTGTCCTCTCAGTGCTCACTGAAGCTGACTCGTGTTTAAAGAGGCTTGAATATCCCAGTAGACCCCAGTACAGTGGTACCTCTGGTTACGAACTTAATTTGTTCCGGAGGTCCGTTCTTAACCTGAAACGGTTCTTAACCTGAGGTGCCACTTTAGCAAATGGGGCCTCCTGTTGCTGCCGCATCGGTGGTGTACAATTTCTGTTCTCATCCTGAGGTAAAGTTCTTAACCCAAGGTACTACTTCCAGGTTAGCGGAGTCTGTAACCCAAAGTGTTTGTAACCCAAGGTGTTTGTAACCCAAGGTAACACTGTGCCCATATACAAGATACCATGTCTTTAGGAACCATAAATTTCACATATATGCTTCGTCAGATTTAGAATGTCTCCTTTTCTCTCTGTTTATAATTAGCACCTATTCATACATTTGGGGCAAATGCATGTGCACTTAAAAAAGGAATGGTTGCATCTGCAGGCCCTGTCCCCACTATGACAGAGAGTGCTGGCCCCCACGTGGACCTCACACTGAAACAGAAGTCACCAGACCCTTATATATAGTGAGAGGGTGGGGAGGGGTATTACTCAGAAGGGTGGTGGGAATGGGTGATTGGCTGATAGGTGTGGTAAACATGTTGACAACTGTTAGCGATTGCAATTGGTCTTACAGGAAAAAGCAAGGGGTGAGATGGCTAAAAATAGCTTTATCATGTATAATGAGATAAGAATCCAATGCCTCTATTCAGACCAGGTCTGAAAATATATAAGGGTCTGGTGACTTCTGTTTCAGTGTATCTGAAGAAGTGTGCATGCACACGAAAGCTCATACCAATAACAAACTTAGTTGGTCTCTAAGGTGCTACTGGAAGGAATTTTTTTATTTTGTCTCACAGAAGGTTAGTCACTTTCCCCATACCCAAAACAAATAACCTGAAACAGTTGCCTCTGTAGATCTGACATTACTAATCAGAAGTGTGTCCCATCAGCCCTACACAGTTCACCCATTGCATGATGGATTTAAGGGTGAGGGATAACAGATCTATTGGATTTTTTTTTACAACCGCGGTCCAAACACCTAGGATAACCTGCTTGGGATGAGTGTATAACCAATAATTACTCCAGGTCACTGCCACCTGACAGCATCAACATACCCTCCAACATGTTCCGTCCCAAAACCGGGATACACATCTTCCCGTCCATGTTTCTGCAAGTCATGTGACCTACATAAGATCATGGGGCCCAAAAGACACACTTTTTCTAGGGCTATGATCTCACAGCACCCATAAAAGTGCATTTTGGGCTGCCACTTGAGATCGTACCCCTGGAAAAAGGGCTGAGATCATGGCAACTGAGACAAACAGGATGTCTCGGTTTTTCCAGGACACTTGTAGGGTATACACTTAAGTTTGTACAGGCCTGCAAAATCAAAGCCTCAACTTTCAGGAGGCCAAACTTATTCCAACCAAGGTGTTTAGCAAGAATATGGGCAGGGATGGGATGCCTGATCCAAGTAAAACAGCAGTGGCAACAAAGGTGCCCACGGCATGACCATGGCTTGATCTCTATGCTCTTCAACTCTTCAACTGGCCCAAAACACCATATTGTGTCCGCAAATTAATATCCTCAGGCATTCACACATTAGAACTGTTTCTAACATTACAAAATTAATTTGATTTTATTTTCACTTTCTATATTCTGAGTCTCTAGCCACTTTGTCCACAGAAATGAGTGACAGATGCCTGTCTCTTTTCCCTATCTGATGCCCCCATCCCTTGCCAGTCACAGTTTGCTCTAGGCTATCTAGACCAACTTGTAGCAATCTTTGACAATGTCTGAGCACCTCTGAATTTCTCAGATTTGGCTCGTGACTCCACCAAATCCAGTGCACAGCCCTAGTGATTACAGGCAACTGGACTACAAATTGCAAAGCATTCATTAGTATCCCCAACAGTGTCCCGGCATTAGCAGACTTCTGTATTCATCTCTACCTCATCTGTCTGTACCTAGTCATTTGTTGCTATGAGTTCTACTAATACTTATGGTTTTGTTATATGTTTTTCTCTGTTCATTTTGATTCCTCGTGTAAATCTTGGGGCTTTAAAATGAAGTCTTTCTTTCAAGATAATTTCATTGTGGTTTTTTTATTTTTGAGGTGGGAGAACTTTTTAATTAAATAGTGCTTCTTGTCTTTTTTATTCTTAATAGAAAGTGATGGATTGCAATACACTACCTGCATAATAATATCAAGATTAGAATAATGCCATGTTTGAATTCTGAGGGGCATCAGAAGTCAAACTGCAAAGGAATGAAGATGAACTAGAGTCTTAGGACAGGATCTATTGGAAACTAGAGAAAGAAGGCTGCAGAATTACCATCTAGTCCAGGGGAGGAAGTCTTTTTCAACTGGAGGACCACATCTCTTTCTGGGGAGCCTGCCAGGGGCCACATTCCAGAGACCAAAGTAGGCAGAACAATTAATGACCATAGTTTTTCCATGTCTGATAGAAGAATATTACACTACACACATTTTGCAGTACATGTCATCTTTCACTCAGGCATTATCCATATGAACAACTTAAACAATGCTTGGGAATCTTTCTTAAGTAGTTCTGTCATCTTCTAAATGGACGCAAGCAGTTTCTGTCCTTTAAATAAAAACTGTCTCTATATATTCATCATTCACCGAAATCAAGTGATATCAAGTGATTGTTCCTTTAGAAAGGACAGTTTAAATATTTCAGATCATCAGAGTAAAAAAAAGTAGGACAGCCTTTCCCAACTGTTAGTCCTCAGATGTTGTTGGACTACAATCCCCATCACCCCGAGCCATCCAGCATGATGGGAGTCCAACAACATGTGGCAGCACAAATGGTAATCAGATCAAACAGCTGAAGGAGAAAACACATACAAAGGGGCATTTGGAAGGGGCACCTTATTTACAGGAAGTTATCCTGCCACTAGAATCGTCCAAGCTAAAATAAGGAAACTATAGTGCTTATTTTGAGAGTCCCATGGACTTCAAGAAGATCAAACGTATCCATTCTTAAGGAAATCAGCCCTGAGTGCTCACTGGAAGGACAGATCCTGAAGCTGAGGTTCCAATACTTTGGCCACCTCATGAGAAGAGAAGACTCCCTGGAAAAGACCCTGATGCTGGGAAAGATGGAGGGCACAAGGAGAAGGGGACAACAGAGAATGAAATGGTTGGACAGTGTTCTTGAAGCTACCAGCATGAGTTTGACCAAACTGCGGGAAGCAGTGGAAGACAGGAGTGCCTGGCGTGCTCTGGTCCATGGGGTCATGAAGAGTCGGACACGACTAAAGGACTAAACAACAACAACATAGTGATTATTTATTTTTCTTTTAAAGAGTGCACAAATAAATTCCACTTCTGAATTGTGCACATTTTGTGCACACTTTTTGCATAAAATATGCTTTCTTATGAAAAAATACACCATCTGTATGCATTTTAAAGTAAAGCACACATTATTTGTGCACCAACATGGCACTTCAAAATCCAGAAAAGTGTGCAATCCAGCTGGAGGGTGCATTCCAATCTGTAAGCAAGCTTGGGAGCACCTGGCTAGGTCATGCACTGAGAAAAGTAAAACAAACAAATGCCTCCTCCATCTGTGGGAACAAATAGCATTTTTGTCTATTCATTGAATGCAGAATTAATATGAACACCATTCAGGCATTTGCCAAATATAAAATGTATGCATGGAGAAAGGGCCAGTGGGACAAGGCTGCTGGGCTTTCTCCCAGTACCATCTATGGCACCGACCACGTCCCTGCACAACTGCAGTGTTGGGGGTTCCAATAGCATGGAAGCTTCTGTGTGATCAGCTGCTCATGCATAGGTGTTTCCTGTCCAGTCATCTACAATGTGCAGATGTTCATGCCAATGTAGGACATTGTGGGGGGCAGTAAGATGATTTCACTGCCCTGCTCTTCACATATAGGTACTATATGTGTGACTGGGAGTGGCTGCCAAGACCATATTACACCAGTCATAAAAGACCTACATTGGCTCCCAGTACGTTTCCAAGCACAATTCAAAGTGTTGGTGCTGACCTTTAAAGCCCTAAATGGCCTCAGCCCAGTATACTTGAATGAGCGTCTCCACCCCCATCGTTCAGCCCGGACACTGAGATCCAGCTCCGAGGGCCTTCTGGTGGTTCCCTCACTGCAAGAAGTGAGGTTACAGGGAACCAGGCAAAGGGCCTTCTCAGTAGTGGCGCCCACCCTGTGGAATGCCCTCCCATCAGATGTCAAAGAAATAAACAGCTATCTGACTTTTAGAAGACATCTGAAGTTCAGGGAAGTTTTTAATGCTTGATGTTTTATCGTGTTTTTAATATCTGTTGGGAGCCACCCAGAGGAAACCCAGCCAGATGAGCAGGGTATAAATATTATTATTATTATTATTATTATTATTATTATTATTATTATTATTATTAGAGCACCTGAACAAGGCTAGGGTATTCCATGCATGTCACAGAAGTGCTCAAGGATCATGCAACAGCGCTGTAAGCTTTTCAGTCCCCTTTAACACAAAAAAATCACAAGAATTTTAAAGTTTCTCAGTCTTTTCTGTATAACTGGACGTTGTAATACATTTAACTTGGCAAAGAGCAAACTTCTCCATCCCATGTTCATTTTCTTTAAAGTTAATAAGTAAGGAGAAAGGGAAATAGAAACTAACCTTTTTAAAAAAATGATAGGATATGATTTAATTAAGATCAACTCATTCATTTATAGATTTTATGTCATCAAGCTTTCATTTCTCATTAGTGGAACTGAAAGTTTTTAATAGAATTTTCTAAAACACTTGAGAATAATGAATAAATCCAGTGAGGAGGCCTGAAATTATTCAGTGGACTCTAAGAAAGGAGCTTTCAGTCTTCAGAAATGTACAGGATCAGAACCTGAGAAAGATGCAGTATTGTGAAACAGGTAGTGGTCCCAAACCACCAAACACTTATGTACATTCTTAACAACCCATCACTATAATACCAATACCCATTAAAAAACAATTTAATCAGCTCATTCATTAACACCGGCACAGGGATCCCTAATGCTGTCATTGACCAAGTTTCATTCACAGCTGCTGCATACCAATCAAGGATCAACACAAGAGTCGTAGTGCCATCTTCTTTTAGTTCTGTTGCATTGCCAACAGATGCTTCGTCCCCAAGTCACTTGCGGGAAGCTAAATACAGCACTCCAAGCCTCATCATGGGCTGTGCCCAGACTAGAAGATGATGGGGTTTTGGAATACACCTGTGCATGAATTTGTTTTATGTGTGGAGATTAGCGCATGCTGATCAACGCACAGTCGTCACATCTATTCTGATGGCTCGATTATCATGACTTGTTGTTTCTTATCTGCTGCAGCCTTCATCCACCTTCACAGCCATTGTACCATACTGCTTGTTGTCTTCCACCTGTTCTGCCATTGAGGATTTCTTGGATCATTCTTTGTCTAGCTCTTCTCCCTTGACTTTACTGCCTTGGGTGACCCTACTGGGAGTACGAGACTCTCCACAGCTTTGCTCTCAAGGATCATAGGACCATGCAAGCCCACTCACCACAACAAGGTGATGATCCAGTGAGTGGGTATCCCCAGACTAGACCCCCTCAATGGCCCTGCTCCCACCCCCCCAGTGTTTTTGTATAGCTGCTAATTCTTGAATAATGCCTCCTGTTTGTCTGGATAGAGGATGGAGAGGTAGGTGTTCTACGTGTAGAAACCTCTGGCTCTTTGTAGAGTGTGGGATTTTGTTTGTTTGTGGTTGAAACTGGCAGACATTGTGGTCCTTCTGGAGAAGTTGAATCCTGACAATTTTCAGATACATAGCTGTGGTGGTTTTCCCACAAAGGCAGCAGGAGCGGGGAACTGGATCTGGTCAGCAAGAGAAGGAAGTGGTTTGAATGCAAGGTGCTTCAAGGAAACAGAGCAGACCCTTTTGAAGGGGTAACCCAAGCACCAATCAGCTTATTCAAACTGCTTCTTAAAATGATGGAAACAAGCACCCTCATCAGCTGATCTGAGTGGGACTTCTAGTCAGCACTGATCTCCTGATTGGCAATTGGCACTGACAGGAACCCTGCTTGTGACAGAACTCTAAGCTCCCTGTCCACATTCAGCAACAATTTTTTGACCTCTGAATTGTCAAGGCACCCTAATATGCCCACACTTTGGTTCATTCTGCTTTGCCTTACATAATCCAAGTCAAACCCGCTTCATTTTAGGTTTCCTCTGAATCCGCTGCACAACCCTGCCATAAGCTGACAAATGTATAATCTTTTCATGTTATTAGGAATAGAATTTTTACCAAAACACTGCACACCAGAGAGATATGAGTTTTGTTACACCAGTTCTATGGCCAGATGTCCCAGACCGGAAAATAACAGTGTATATGAGTGCCAATATATTTGAGCTATGCTAGTGAAGTAAGAGAAAATGTTCCACTGCAGATTTCATCATATCTTGATTTAATACAATTGCACCATGTAGTAGAAAATCCTCTCCTGAAGAATTTATCAGGAATTTTTATTTCTCATAATGTCTCTATTAGATATTTTTATCCTTTGATGGAATTGAAAAAATATAATTGAAATCTCTACCCTTGAAACATCCTAGGAATTCATTCTTTGTGGGCTGCCTTTAATAATGAAGGTGATTACTTTTTTGAGGTAACATCTGAATTATTGTTAAAATGTGCCGGGGAAGGGCCTTGTGTAATATGCTTTTTTCCTATCTAAATGGCTTTGTTTTTCTCTTTTTGCTTCTATTTCCTTATGAACCAAGGCCTCAAAGGAACAGTGACTGATGCCTGATTTACACATTCAGCAGCATGTGTCAGTGGCTGCTAATAACACAACTATGCATGGTCAGAGAACCAAATGATAGATTGTATGAAATGGTTTCCTACGCAGTTCAGCTGATTGCAGCCACATTTCCACATTTTCTCAATAAAGCGGGCTGTGATCGCATGGTAGAAATCAGCCAAATCATATGGGAAGCTTCTTGACACATCTTCCCATGCAAGTCAGTGCCCATCAGATATTATGTTGTGTGCTGAATCAGACCTTTATGAGGAAACCACTTTTCTTGTATTCTGTGTTCAGTGTTTCCATAAGTTACGTAATGTTTCTTCATTTCTATTCTCTAATATCTGGTGAATGACACAGGGGGATCCATGGGCTATCTATGTGCATAGAGCTCAATGGAAAGGAATCTCATGTCTAGTTTATCACTCTCCCAGGAGAAGTTATATACAAGTCCATCCTGTCAAAAAAGGAACTTGTTCCTGTTTCAGTTCTCCCTTTTACAAAATGAACTAGAAAGGTGTTTCACTCAGACACGAGTATAATTATGACAGGAGCAAGCAAAGTTGCTATTGCAGCACCTGCTTGGTTCCTACTTGTGTCGTATTGTTCCTTATCCATCTTCTGAAGGGCAAAATTGAAGGTCTTCTTGTTTCATCAGGTAAGGTGGAGAAAGAGCTATGGGACTTACGAATTTGATGAGAGGTATGATGACAGCAACATGGCAATCTCTCACTTCATCCATACTGTGAAGAGTGAAGGTGGGTTCTTGAGGTTGCAACATGGGAACACGGCTTGTGGGAATCATTTGGCATTTGAAGATGTAGGGAGGGGCTGAGATAGTAAAACGCCTAGCTTTTCATATACTACCAGTTTTTGCATCTTTGAACATGTTCCTGCAGTAATGATAAGGTGCTTAAAGAGAGGTTGAATACTGCAGTATTTAGTGACACAAATAGTTCAGCATATTTCTTTCAACTGAGAAACATTTAGTTGACTGGATAATTATTTATCATATGTTCTTTGCTATGAGCCTTGATAAAGTTATAAGCACTTTTCACAACGATCATGCTGTGATTTTCTGTAATGAGTGCTATTTTGGCACAGTACCGTGAGAACTGTTGAAGTGATAAGCACTTTTAACGTCTGCAGCTTGTGATATTTAAATAATTTCTTAAGTGATCTGTTCATGGAAAAAACCAGATATAATCATTTGTTCTTAAAGGTCTCGGCCATTGTTTGCTTTTATGATCTCACTGGTGACTAAAATTCTTCCTCTTCCCTCCTATTTATATTTTAATGGAGATTTATGAGATTGCATTTAATTTTTCTTGATTAGAACCATTTAGGGAAATAACTTTGTTCTCACAGGTTCAACAATCTAGAGGTTGCCATTGATGTAGCTAATCCAGGATTACCTTATTATTATTATTATTATTATTTAATTAATTAATTTAATTTCTATATCACCCTTCATCTGGTTTGCAATTTGAAAACAGAAAAATACATACCATAATAACAAAAAACAACAACACAGTTTAAAAGGCCACAGATTGTTTAATCCCAACCAAAGGCCTGAGAGAAAAGGAATGTTTCTGCCTGGCACCTAAAGATATGTAATGAAGGTGAACCTCCCTGTGGAAAGTATTCCACAAGTGGGGAGCCACTGCAGAAAAGGCCCAGCATTACCTCTTCACCTCATCTTCTCATATTGCAATAGTGATGGTGCTGAATTTAAGAAATAGCAAGTTGCTTGCAATTCCTTGAAGTTATGCTATGCCCATAAAAAAGTTAATCCCATTCTCGGCTGTCCCTTTCCCCATTCCCAAAACTTACCTAACAACAGCAGCAGCAGTGAAATAGTAGAATATCTGCGCTAGGCCTAAAAGCCTCATTAACAGTTACTGTAGATTCTAGTCAGTAACAGACTGCATGGGGTGGTTGTACAGCTCACTTGACCTCCATCCATCTGAGCTGCTGCTGTATATTGGGATGGAGAGCTGGGAGGTGGTGTCAAGGTGAAAACACACCAGCAGGAGCAGCGGGTTAGCACTCACTGCTGACATGTTTGCACCACATGACCCATCCCTCTCTGTCCTGGTGTGCAGCAGCAACTCAGCCAGAGTGGTCAGCTGAGTGGTTTAACCCCACCATGCCATCAGCTACTGATCATAGTGTAAATATCTCAGAATAACTGTGGCCTTATGGGAAGCATTGCTTCTTTTCTCTTGCATTCTGGGAAGTCTTGCTTATAATCTTTTCTCTGTTTCTGCACACACTGTACGAACCTGTTCCAAACACCAAGACATTCTCTCATCGTTCAGTTCACCTTAAGTTCATGGTGACTTGTTCTCCATGCATAGCTGACCACATCTATAGAACTTGATTATTGTATTCTTTCATGTTATGATCAATCATTAGTAATTGTTTTATTATTAATTAGGAGGTTTCATGCCTGTCTAGTCCCAACCTCGTTTCCCAGCCTTTAATCTACCGGTGATTAATGTTCACATGTAATTCCCACCCCTCACATGTAATTCCCGCCTTGTATGTATGTTAACCAATCAGCATTAAGTTTCTTTGTGTTTGTATCAACCAATCAGCCACAAGCACACCTGTGGCAATGTTTGTAATATTCAATAAAAGAGAGTTCCCGGGAACTTTCCCGGCAGACGCCTCTCGTGACACCCACTGCTCGTCTCCCGTGATTTTCATTCCTACATCTGGTGACCCCGACGTGCCAGATCCCTTACGCAGCCTAGCCCCTGTACTTCACTCGACTGGAAAAGTCTCAGCACGCTATTTCGTGAGTATGGGGGGTGATTTGACTAAATTGCAGAAAGAACATGCTAGGGAATTGTTTTCTTTAGTTAGACAACGGGTTGTGGGTGCTCATGTTTCCTTAAAAGAAATTGAACAACTACTTGGTGAAATTAATTGCCAATGTCCTTCCTATCCTGAGACTGGCTCTCTCGACGTGGAGACTTGGCAGAAGATCGGAAAGACCCTCTTTACTGAACCGAGGGCTCCAATTCATTGTCTGCTCACCTGGCAGAAATGTGCAGAGGCCGTTGCAAAATTTGGACCTCGGGTCCCCCAGGCGTCTCCTTCGGCCCCTGCTCTCCTGCCTGCAGCAGACAATCCCCCCCCTTATCCCCCTTCTCCACAGCTTCTGCGTCCTTCTCCTTCGCAGCCCGGCAACCCCCCCCCCCCTGCTTCTCATCCATCTCAACCTGCTTCCACCCCCCCATCCCCCTTTCCCCCCCTCCTTCTTTGCCTGCTCCTACTGGAGCCGTGCGTGCTGCACTTTCTCAGGCAAGACAGAAGGGGCTTTTGTCCTTGCAGGAAGAATCTGAGTGGGCGGGGGAAATGCCATCTGTCTTCCCTATCACCTATGCAAACGCAGGAAATGCTCAACAACAGGTGTTTTATGAAACCCTTCCTTATTCTGTATTGAGAGAATTGAGGAGGGCCATCGCTGATTCTGGCTTAAAATCCTCCTATGTCACAGGGATGCTGGAGGGGATTGCGTCTGGTTATACCATGCTGCCCCAAGACTGGAAGGATTTAATGCGCATGTTGCTCTCACCAGCCCAGTATGTTGTCTTTGATAGTGAATTTCGGCTTAGTGCTTCAGCCCTGTCTGATGCCCAGCATACAGCTAATGAACTTTATGGTGCCGGTCCTTTTGACGATATAACAGCCCAGGCGACGCTGACGCCTGCACATTTTAGCCGCACCGCGACTTGTGTACAGCGCGCCTTTCGGAAAGTCCCTGTCTCAGGGCAGCCGCTGAGCTCTTTTGTTAATATTAAACAACAGCATTCGGAACCCTACCACCAATTTATAGATAGATTGAAAGAAGCAGTCACCAGGCAGGTTGATAATACTACCGCCCAGAATGAACTGATGAAAAAATCGGCTTTTGAAATTGCAAACACCGACTGTAAGAAGGCTTTGCAGTCAATCATTAACCGTCCTAAATACGATCCGGCTCAGATGATTTCCTGTGCGGAAATTGGCAACCAGAGCCATGCCATGTCCTTGCTTGCCGGAGCCAATCCAAATTTGGCAGCCAACCAAATGCTTTTATTTGCTGTTCAATATGTAGTTTTTGAAAGTGAATTTAAGCATAGTGCAGTAGCCCTGTCCCGTTGGATGCCCTTACTGTGTTTACTAATGGAGCCCCCTCCAGGGGGGTCGTTGCATGGCAACAAAATGATAAATGGCACAGCCTCTACATTCTTCCACAGAAGTTTGCCCAGCATTCTGAGCTGGCAGCTGCTGTTAAAGTTTTGCATCATTCCTCCACGCAGCCAATTCCATGACCCCATACGTGGCTTCCTTTAATGTTACTTGTGCCCGTATGGTGAATTGCACAAAAACCAACTGTGTGAAAATGGGCAAGGATAATTTTAATTGCTCTGATTATGCAAATATTTCCTATGTATATAAATACACAGAGCTGCCTGAAGGCTGGTTTTGGTCGTGTCCAGGCTTTACATTTAATTACATTCCTGCAAACATCAGCCATGGCACACCTTGCCGCTTAAGCGGTGTGTCTATTATTTTACCAAAAAAGCATCATTTGTCCCGCTCTCGATATTGACGCACTGTGCAATTGACTAATGATTATAACGATTTTGTTTTTCTCCCTAGCAGATCTGAATATTTCTCTCTAGCTGTCTCTCTTTTAGGAGTTCCTGGATTGGCTGTACGAAATAGCAGGAATATTAACTCTTTAGCTTGCTCCGCAGCAAAAGCCTTGAATTCTATTTCACAAGCTCTTCACCTTTTGAATAAAGAACAGAGTGAATTGCGTCATGGACTCTTATAGACCGCTGCTATCGATTATCTATTGATGCTCCATCATTACGGATGCGAACAAGTGGAAAACATGTGCTGCTTTAATATCACTGACAATTCTAAGGCTATCCAAAAACAAATCTCTCATTTGCAAAATCTCACACATCACATCAAACAGGATGTTGGTTTTCTGCTTACTGCTTGGTTACCAAACTTTACTTGGCTTCGTAGTCTTTTTCAATATGCCATTGTTATTATATGTATATTAATTTTGTTTTGCTGCTTCCTCCAATGCATTCCTGGCCTCATAAGTCTTTTCTCTCGGCTTCTCTCTCCCCCTCAGCCACCCAATAAAATCCTTGCTGCTTATCTTGCGAAATGGCAACACCAACAGTAAACCAAAGGGGAGATATGGGCAGAGTTATTTCGAGCATGCGCTGGCAAACCACGTATCTCGTAGTATCTTCTGTCCCATCCTCCCTGGCGAACTTATTTTGGGCATTTGCTGGCACACCACTAATCCCGAAATATTTTTGCCTTACCCAGTACGCCTCGCAAAAAAGAAAAGAAAGGGGGAGATAAAGGGAAGTTTTCCTTCTGCACATATGTTTTCCCTCTGAACATAACTGTTGCATTATAGGGAAGCATTGCATCGTTCTCTTTCTACACATAACTGTGGCCTTATGGGAAGCATTGCTTCTTTTCTCTTGCATTCTGGGAAGTCTTGCTTATAATCTTTTCTCTGTTTCTGCACACACTGTACGAACCTGTTCCAAACACCAAGACATTCTCTCATCGTTCAGTTCACCTTAAGTTCATGGTGACTTGTTCTCCATGCATAGCTGACCACATCTATAGAACTTGATTATTGTATTCTTTCATGTTATGATCAATCATTAGTAATTGTTTTATTATTAATTAGGAGGTTTCATGCCTGTCTAGTCCCAACCTCGTTTCCCAGCCTTTAATCTACCGGTGATTAATGTTCACATGTAATTCCCACCCCTCACATGTAATTCCCGCCTTGTATGTATGTTAACCAATCAGCATTAAGTTTCTTTGTGTTTGTATCAACCAATCAGCCACAAGCACACCTGTGGCAATGTTTGTAATATTCAATAAAAGAGAGTTCCCGGGAACTTTCCCGGCAGACGCCTCTCGTGACACCCACTGCTCGTCTCCCGTGATTTTCATTCCTACACTGTAGTTTGCAACAACAACAAAAACCACCCTTCTTGTTTCATAGTTAGGGGCCAGGCACACACCCAAGATCTTTGCACAGGAAAGTTTCTGTTTATAACTTTATCATTGAGCAACTTCATCCAAGAGGTCCTGGAGCTGCATGGCAACGACAAGCTCAAGTGTCTTGTCCAAGGAAGGGATATTTGTAAACGGCCAACAGCTGTTACAGATCCATTCCTACAGCTGCCACTGTTGGAATTATGTATGTACTGGATTGAACAGAGGCTTGTCTATACAGTGCTTCAAAGCATGCCACACTTGCAATTTATGCTGCAACTTTCAGGGCAAAGAAAGCACATTATGTTGCAATCTATGGATCATTATTGTATCGTTTTCTTTTGCAAGCAAGCGTGATATGCCAAAACAAACTCAACTGACTTGAATGCAGCTGCAGAACTCTTTAAGAAGCTAACAAAATGAACCAGTCTGATTGTGGTACTCTGAATCAGCTGAAACGTTAATACTCTTTAGAACAGGTGTGGTAAAACTATGACCCTCCAGGTGTCGTTGAACTAACTCTCCCATCACCCCTATTGGCCACGGTTGCTAGAGTTGATGGGAATTTGAGATCAACAACCTATGGAGAGTCACAGCACCCCCACTCCTTCTTTAGAAACAGCCCTGTGCAAAGCACTTTATAATCATCCAAATAAGATGGGGATGGCAGGTCACACAAAGATGCCCAGATTAAAGGGAAAGCCATTCTCTCTTACGGTTACACAGATTTATTCTACACTGTGAAAGCCCTCGGTAGCTGAGCTACAAACCCTATAAGTGTCCCTATTTTCCAGGGACAGTCCCGGATTTACAGAAGACATCAGGTTTCTGATTTGATCCTGGAATGTCCTGCTTTTCCTCAGAACATCTCTAATTTCATTGGAGAAATGTTTGGAGGCATGGAGCTATATTCAGTGAGTATGTTTTTTTAAGAAATTGTACAAACAAGGGCCAAAAAATGAACAAGAGATAGAAGAATTTATTGAAAAATACGGCCTACCAAAAATTTCGGGAAAAAACAGAAGGAGTTTGAATGAGAAAATTACAGACCAAGAAATAGAGAGTGCCATTCAGAATATGCAACTAGGGAAATCACCAGGACCAGATGGACTAACTGCGAAATACTATAAAACACTGAAGGAATGGCTAGTACAACCATTGAAAGAAGTTTGTAACCAAATCTTGGAGGGGAAAAAGGCTCCCGAATCGTGGAAGGAAGCATTCATCTCACTTATACCGAAGACAGAAACTGAGAAACATCAAGTTAAGAACTACCGCCCTATATCACTTCTGAATGTGGATTATAAAATTTTTGCAGACATTTTAGCAAAAAGATTTAAAAAAGTTTTGCTAGAGGAGATTCACGGGGACCAAACAGGCTTTCTACCAGGTAGACAATTGTCAGACAATGTGAGGAACATTATAGACATTTTAGAACTCCTGGAAACTGACATAAATAGAAAGGCTGTGTTGATTTTTGTGGACGCAGAGAAAGCCTTTGACAACATTTGTTGGAGTTTTATGAAGAGGAATCTCCAAGGGATGGGGGTAGGCAAAAATTTTGAAAATGGCATAGGTGCAATATATTCTGAGCAAAAGGCTAAACTAATTGTAAATGGTATGGTTATGGACGAGATTCCAATAGAGAAAGGGACACGACAGGGATGCCCAATATCCCCCCTATTGTTTATATCGGTACTGGAGGTTTTCCTGAACATGATTAGAAGGGACCAGCTGGTTAAAGGAATACAGGTCGGAACTAAACAATATAAGTTAAGAGCATTTGCAGATGATCTAGTTTTGACATTACAACAGCCAGAAGCCAGTACAAAAAGAGTTTTGGAACTAATTGAAATATTTGGTCAAGTAGCAGGTTTTAAATTAAACAAACATAAGACAAAGGTGTTGGAAAAAAATCTAACGATGGGGGGAAAAGATAGCTTCCAAAGAGAAACCGGTTTGGAAATTGCAAAAAGAGTAAAATATCTGGGGGTGAACTTAACATCTAAGAATGTGAACTTATTTAAAGATAATTATGAGAAATGTTGGTTGGAAGTGAAGAAAGATTTCGATATATGGTCTAGGCTGAGACTTTCCTTGTTAGGCCGAATTGCTGTCATCAAGATGAATGTATTGCCGAGATTGTTATTTTTGTTCCAGACACTGCAAATTTTAGACAAGATGGATTGTTTCAAGAAGTGGCAGAAAGATATATCTAAATTTGTCTGGCAGGGCAAAAAACCCAGAATAAAATTTAAGATTCTGACCGATGCAAAGGATAGAGGGGGCTTTGCCCTGCCGGACTTAAAACTTTACTATGAAGCAGCAGCCTTCTGCTGGCTGAAACCATGGCTACTTCTTGAGAATACAGATATTCTGGATCTGGAAGGTTATGATAATAACTTTGGTTGGCATGCATATTTATGGTATGACAAGGTAAAGGTACATAGAAACTTTAAAAACCATATTGTCAGGAAAGCACTGTATAATGTATGGAATCGATATAAAGATTTGTTAGAGAGTAAAACCCCCAGGTGGTTGTCACCAATGGAAGCCAAGGCAGTAAAAAGACTGAACATGGACTCAGATTGGCCAAAATATTGTGAAATTATAGAATATGATGGTGAAAACCTGAAACTACAGAGCTTTGAGAAATTGAAACCTAAAGTCCGAGACTGGTTACATTATTACCAGATTAATGAAACCTTTAAGCAGGACAGGAAACTAGGATTTCAGAAGGAGAGGTCAAAGTTAGAAACAGAATTGCTAGAACCCAATACTAAGAATTTGTCTAGAATGTATAATTTGCTGCTAAAATGGAACACACAGGATGAAACGGTTAAATCAGCTATGATTAAGTGGGCACAAGATGTTGGTCATGATATTATGTTTGCTGACTGGGAGCAGTTATGGACCACAGGTATTAAATTTACGGCATGCAGTGCCCTGAAAGAGAACATAATGAAAATGATCTATAGGTGGTACATGACTCCAGTCAAGCTTGCAAAGATATATCATTTGCCCAATAACAATTGTTGGAAGTGCAATGAATGTGAAGGAACTTTTTATCATCTTTGGTGGACCTGCCCGAAGATTAAGGCCTACTGGGAAATGATCTATAATGAAATTAAGAAAATCCTTAAGTGGACATTTATAAAGAAACCAGAGGCTTTTCTCTTGGGCATGGTGGGCCAAATGGTTCCAAAGAAAGATAGAACATTCTTTATGTACGCAACAACAGCAGCAAGAATTCTTTTGGCGAAGTATTGGAAGACTAAAGAAGTACCTACTCTGGAAGAATGGCAGACCAAGGTGACTGAATTTATGGGATTGGCAGAGATGACCGGCAGAATCCGTGATCAGAGGAGAGAGACAGTGGAAGAAGACTGGAAAAAATTCAAAATCTATCTTAAAAATTGTTGTAAAATTTCGGAATGTTAAGATGTCAAGGGATTGGATATAAAGAATTACAGCTGTAAAAATTGAAATTTAAAAAAAGCCTTAAAGAGAATTAAATATAAAAAGGGATGAAGGATTGCTAAAAAATTTTAAAATAAGGATGCAGTGAAGGGGAGGTTTGGGGAAGTCGTGTTATGTTTGTCTGTTTTTTTGTTTATGTTGTAAAATTAATAAAAATTATTTTTTAAAAAAAAAATATTCAGTGAGTATGGGTACTAACGTCTCATGTACTTTTTCCTGCAAATTTGTGAATTCTGGTATATAACTTATATATAACTTATTTTGCTTTTGACACAGGGTTCTTCTTTCATTTCAATATGTTTAACATGTTGTAACTGGGGAATGCTGCTCTTGCTCATGTTGCTCACCAACCCTGATTAATACACACACACACACACCTTAGAAGGTGTTTTAATGTCTCCATGATGAAAAGAGTGATTGAAATTTAAATGTAAGACTACTGTAATAAAGACCCTAGTACATAAACTTGCCACGCTCACAAAGAAGCATCTAAAACTATAGCAGCCCATTTTGACCGCTCCCTTTTTATTAAAATAAATTGTGCTGCCAGATGTCTCGAGACTAATGGGCAAATGGCATTTAAAGGGGAAATATCAAATCTTAAATTGGCTTCCTTTTAAAAACTGGCTGAGGGATGTCATATCACAAAAGAATGTATACTCTTCATGTATAAGGCAGGCCCTGAAAATAAATGTTTAGCATGGTAGGATGGCCACCTAGGGAAAAACTAATTTAGAGCAGAAAGCAATTTTGAGGTGGGATATGCATGTAATGTGTGTGTGTGTTGTTGTTGTTGTTGTTGTTTGTTGCACACCACCCCAACCTCCGAGCAGTGTGAGATTCCAGGGTTCATGTTTCCTTTCAGAATGTGGCACAGCAGAGTCTGTGATGTGTTTATGGTATATGATTTATTTACACATATATATGACATGAGCCTGCAATTGAGGGCTTCACAGCATTAACACCCCAAGAGGGTATTGTTTATCCCATAGCTGCAGCTTGTATTCAAACAAAAATCAAACTTTCTCCAGCTTGCTGCATTTTGTCTAGGTCACCCCACTGCAAACTCTTACTTTTGTCTTGTTCTAACAACCAGCCAGTTGAGGGAGGAGGGGCCCCAACCATTTGTCAGATCCATTTCCTTTGTTCCTTTAATGGCCCCTCGCCCAGGCTATCACCTCAATAGGAAACTATCCTGGTTTATATTTTAATACTTGCTGGATGCAGTAGTTACAAAGGTCTCTGCATACAACTTACTTCCCCCACCCCAAACTCATAACAATATATAGAGCAAGGGAACATACACAATCTGCTCCAGGGAAAATCAGATGCTATCTTTCTCCACCCTCTCCCTTTATGTGTGGGTTTCCTCCCTTTTCTCTTGTACAATAATATACCTTTCTTCCCCACTTCTACTGTTCTAGGGCAGCAACCAGAATGCAGGAGAAAGGCAGCAATGGCAAAAAAGGCCACAGGAGCCGTGGTGAACCCTGGGAAAAGTTAATTGCAGCACCAGGCTGAAATATTCACTGAGCATTTTTATGGAGGGGGTGTAATATGGCATATACTTCTTTTCTTTTAGGAGAGAGGAAATTCTATTGATTTTCATTGGTGCAGGAGGTTCACCATAATAATAATAATAATCTGAGGCAGTGATTGGGAGAGGAATGCATACTGCACAAGTGTCCTGTTTTGAGTGGGACATCCCAGATTGACAGGAGCCACCCCAGCTTCTGATCACAGTCCCAGATGTTCTATTTTGGCTCCCTCTGCCTCCACCATAGCCTCTGCCACCTCCACTGTGGCTTCCGCCATACTTCCAGAAGCCCATGGTGCACTTCCAGAAGTGCCAGCTTCCGGAAATAGGTTGGCGGTCACGTTGGTGGTTGTGTTGTGGAGTCAGAGGCTGTGTCGACAGAGGCTGCATCAAGGAGGAGGAGGCCGTGGCATAGGTCATGGCAGCAGAGAGACAGAGACCCATTGTTGGCATGGATGAGCCGGCCTGAAAAGTTGGTTTAACTAGGGGTGGGCAACAGTAACTACAATAGCCAGGCATAGTAATCTGTATTACAGCAGTTTAGAACATGGCGGTTTAGTGAACAAGCTTCCCAAAACACAATGCATGGTCAAGTGTATTTACCCAGAATGCAACTTTGATCGAACCTTTCTGCATATTAAATAGCACACATCTATGTATTGTGACATTATTATATTGTTGGGAGTGGATTCATTTTGTGGATTCTTGAGAATGATCTATAATTGCTACACTCTCGTTTTAGAGGGACCCCCTTTGTTTTGGCCGTACCTTTTACAGTACTTAGTCGGACTAGACTAGATTTTGGCCCCATCTGCACCATACATTTAAAGCAGCGTCATACCACTTTAAACAGTCATGGCTTCCCTCAAAGAACCCTGGGAACTGTAGGTTTGGCGAGGGTAATTGTAGCTCTGTGAGGGGTGCACTTCAGTTCCAAGAATTGGTGGCAGGCGATGTGATCTGAATGTGCTTTAAAGATATAGCTTGTATGCAGCCTTAGACTAATTTTGCAGAGAATATAAAATAAAGCTTTATGCACTCTTGTGACCTTCATTTCAACTGTGGTATTCTGCAATATATGTGCATGCTTTACTTAAAAAATAAATAAATGTAAATCCAGTCCATCCTTAACTGTCGACACTAGTATGATCTTGCAGTTCAGTTACTGTAACCATCTTATTTTTCTGAAATTATACCATGAGAATGCTTATCTTCTTAAAGTGTTAAGCCTTTTATCAAATACTTCTTTTTGCAGTGCAGTTATCACACAAGTTCTCGTGGATATGTCTCCCAGAGATATCACCTAAGTCACATTCAGCAGCCATAGTCTTTTTCTTTTTTACAATCACCTCAATGAAAAACAGTTGGAAGTTATCACACTACATGCTGACAAGAGAATGTTGCAGAAGAACACAAACTTGCTCCTGCATAGCACTTCCTTGAATGCCTCCACTTCCCTCGCTCTGTATGAGACAGAGGGAGAGGGGGACCACTTCTGACTCTGAAGTACATAGAGATAGGCCACAAGTTCCTAACAGCAGAAGGAGAGGCACTCGTGCACATATTTAGAGGCATTTTTATCCAGTGCTTTTAAAAAAACACATGGTGCTGGTACTCACCATGAAGTTGTTACAGTTAATGCCACACTTTTAACATTTGAAAAGAAGAGGTGCCGGTACTGCATACCCCTGAGTAGCACCAGGAAAACAAACTGCTATTCTATTACTGCTATTCTAATACCAGACTCAGGTGTTGAGTCATGATGGCTTTGTAGCCAAAATGAGGCCACAGAGAAACAAGAGTATGGAGTATCCCATAACAGGGCATGGTTGGCTCCCTGCCTGCCTGGAACTGCAACCCTCCATCCCACAATGTTTGTTGCGGGTCCCAGTTGTTTACTGTCAGCTCACATGTTTCTGGACTTAGCCCAGCTACTGAAAGCAGATTCCAGGGCTGAGCCTCCTCACAAATTAAACTTCACCCCTGGACAGTATTAAACATTGGAAGACTTAACACAGCAATTTGTGCTTTTTTTTCTTTCTTTCCTCCCTCCCTCCCTCCCTCCCTCATGATGGTTTGGGGGGGTTAGCGGGGCGGGCCCCTTGAATGTTCAGAACATGATGTCATGTGCATGACATCAGGATATCGCTTTAGGGCCCTTCAATCCTCCAGAGAAGGTGGCGCCTCTGCCTCCTCCCTACTTTATCCTCACAACTCTGTGAGACAGAGGCTGAGAGTGAATGATACCTCTGCCTGCAAATTTATACATTTCCTTGGCTCATTGAGTCACATTGGAACAAAGGGAAATGTCCTTCTGGGTAAAAGTGCATTGGACACTGCTGCAAGACTCTTAAAGATTTACTCAGAAGAAAGCCTTGCTGAGCTGAATGGGGCTTTCTTTCAAGAAAGGGTGCATCGGATTGTAGTCTTATCCCTGCCAAAAAGTTCTAATTCAGAATTCCTTAAACTATATAAAAGTAAACTGCATATGCATTTTGTGTACCATAACTTTCAGTCACTCAAATAATCATGTTGTCTCTGAAATATATCCAGAAATAAAAGAGACAAACTTTGGGCGTATAGTGATGCTTGCAAGAGGCAGGAATTATATTATATGCACATGTTTTAAATAGCCAAACATTAATTAGAATCTAATAGATATTTCAGTGGGGAAAATATTGTAGTAACATAATTTCATACAGCAGGGGCATTGTTTATTTATAAAGCGTGCACACACACACAAAGCTATACTAAAACGTGAAAAAGACAAGTTCTGCTTACAATCTAATTTAGACAAAGTACAAAAAAAATTAAATCAAAGTAAGAGTTGGAGAAGGCCGAAAACAATTAGGCAAAGACTAGCAGAAATAATGAGTCTTAAGGAGTTAAAAGAGATACGAAGTAAATCAATTGAATGATTTTCTGAGGTAAATGTGCTAATGGATGTCCAAAGAAAAAGCCCTAAAAGGATCATGAATCCTTCCCTTATCCCTAAACTGAAAATCAATTACTAAGTTCATTGTCGACTTCACAAACACATCCGAGTTTCACACTTAGCTTCTGGTCAAATGAATCAGAACCTAATGTTTCCACATTTCAGATCAGTATATACTGACAGACAGGACAAGTAGTGTCTTTGTGTGTGAGAGAGAAGTATGGAGTGAAATCGATTTTAAAAGCTATGTCAATAGTTTTAAAAAAAAAGGTTTGTTTTTTATGCAAAAACTTAAATCCATAAATGTATTATGAGTAGAAAGAATTCAATTTTGATGCATATGTTAAGAGACAAAGTAAAGATCAATTGGCCATTTGGGCAGAAAATTGAAAATATCATGTGAACCTAGAAGGTGCATACCACTGAAATTAGATAATATTTTCATACTGTGGAAGTTAGATAACAGAAAAAGGATTAGAGGTAGTGAAGACCACTTACTGTCCAAGACCTGTGACCTCTTGAAAACAAGTAGTCATCAGAGTAGCTGGGGCCAGACTAATACATTTCGGGACCTGAGACATACTCCAAATGGGCTCCCTCCCCACCATTGAAGAAGATGGGCAGGGAAGATCTCCATCAGGAAGAAGTGGAGTGTGGAAGAAATATTGACACCAGGATCTGCTACCCCTGTGGACCCTCCGTCTGAGGCTGTCATCTTGCTTTGCCTCATGGGTGGGCCGGCCCTGAGAGTAGCTGATACTGAGCCAGATGGATCTATGCTTTGAGAGTGAAAGGAAGCTTCATATTCAAATGTAAACATTTATTATAATGGAGAAAAACAATCTAAATAGAATGAAGGCATTCTTCTCCAAGGGTGTGTTTTTTTGTATTAATAATATTTCAATTGAACAAATTAAAGAATCAATAAAACAAAAAGTGGAGACAAAAAAGAGGTATACTCTTATTCCAAGCAGAGGGCTACAGAGGAATTGCATTCTGTGGTTCTTATGAAAACTAGGGAAAGAAATTAGGCTACCATTGGCAAGCTTTGTTTAATAGGTCACTAAGAAGGATGTGGGAAACCTGAAATATGCAGACATTTTTACTAGCCTTAGGCTACAATCCTAAACCCACTTACCATATCATTTCCCAGAATGCTTTTAGAACCTTACAGATCCACCACATATAATAGAAGGTGCCTTCCTTTTGCTCACATTTCCAGCAGATATTTGCACTTGTCTTACACATTTTTGCAAGCTTACTAGGAGTCAAATACCACTGGTACATCATTTTCATATAATTTTCTTTCAGCGTACAACATGCTGAGAATTTCACCACCGCCCAATTATGTTACTACACCACCCATGCTGAGAATTTCACCACCCTTACCTGGATTGTGCAGTGGTGCCTGGCAGCAACAATGGCAGATTCTGGTGAGATCTTGTGAGATCTCACTGAGCTCTTGCAAGATCTTACAAAGCTCATGAGATCTTGTGAGATTTCAGGAAGATCTCACAAGATCTTGCTAGCCTAATAATAATAATAATAAATAAATAAATAAATAAATAAAAAACAATAATAGCCAATAATAACCAACTATACTTAGTAGGATTATGCATAGGGTTTCCATGCTGGGTTGCAGCTAGCACTGTCAGTGGGCACTTACATGACCTCCCACTACTGACATTGCTGGTGCTGGCAGGGTTGAGTAAGGTTGGCACAGTGCAAACACACCGGTGCAGCCAAACTGGTGCTCATACCAGTGTGTTCACACCACATCACCCTCACCTCCTTCCTCCTCTACCTTCTTGTAAGCCACAGTGATGTCAGCATTGAGAGATATGCTAAGTGCCTCCCCCCACCAAATGCTACTGGTTGTGGGTGGCCGATGATTTTAAAAGATTCCACTTTCTGCCCAAGTAGTGTTTTCAAGAGGCCATTGTAGCTGTGCTTTTAACAGCAGCTCGACATGCAGACATAGGGTGATAGTCAATTAAATAATTGCATGAGTGGACCACAATGACCACAATGGGACTTTCCTCCCTCTCTTCCCCCTGTGATCCCCCTAAATCCTTTGTATGGGTTCCCCCAAACCCAGATTCGGGGACAGTGCAGGGTTGAAAGAGAGGAAGAAAAGTCCCATTGCAGAAGTGGAAGTTCCTCTGCTCATGAACTTATTCCGCCAAATATTGCCTATAAGCCTGATCTCAAACGTTGTCCAGAACAGGCCAGGCAGTCTTGTTGACTTTTTCCAGACCTATTGGCAGGCAGCATGATTCTGCTGCCAAAACAGCTCCTCCTTATCAGCCTGGGCAGGCCATCGGCCTGTAACCATGTTTTTGCACCATTGTGGCCCCACGAAACAAATTATGTGTGGTTTTTTGGTGCAGGCTATAGCCATGGACATACTATGTGATCTGATGGTGAATTTGGGGTGACCCAATGCAAAAATCCTGAGGATCCATGTGGGCAGGCCATCAGCCTGGGCAGGCCAGATCTTCCTGTAATATACCTGGTGGGATTGGCAAGGCATATGACCCTCACCTGAATCTCATTTAACTCTTTGGGGGGGGAATTAGCATCAGACATCATGTGCATGGAAGTTGCCAAATCAATTAACTAACTAGGGTTACTGTTAGTAGCACCAGTTTTCCTATATCTTGATATTGCTGGTTAGTTCTGATCAACTGCAAAAGCATTTTTAGTTTGCTTTCTGTTGCCACCCTGGAACTTTCCTTTATTAGTGCCACTTTGTTTTGTACAATTCCTTGCAAATGAAGGGAAACAACTTTTCTCCTTGTATATGTTGATAATATGATTTTGGTTACTGAGAACAAACAAGAGTGTACAGAAACAAGATTGGATGCAGGCCTGGCCAGGACATAGGTGTGACACACCTGTGACAAAGGTGACCTGTGTGCTTGCTTGCTTGCTTGCTTGCTTGCTTGCTTAACAGCTATTGGGAACAGCTATTTGGACCTGCAGACTCCAATAGAGAGCATTCCAGGTCAAGAAAGAGGGCAAGTGGGCACCCTATCAAATGGCAAGGCAGGAACTACATGGAGCAGGGCCTTTTCTCTGGTGGTGCCCATTGTATGGCTTGCTTTTTCCAGACCTGCTCTCTTTTGGCCTGTATTTTGGAGCTTTATAATCTAGGGAGACTTCGGAATAACAGGTTGACAAGTCTTATCAGTCGTTGATGTATGTGCGGATTTTATTTGCTGTTATTCTGGGTTCCTGGTGCACCAGGGTTTACACCAGCATAATAGAGTTGGCCAGGACGAAAGAAAAGATACAATTTATGAGCTTTCTCCATTATCTGCACAGCAGGGGGTGTTCTGTCAACAGTACAAAGGCTGAGCTGAAGCATTTCCTGCTGGTTACCTGCTTTCAGCAATAAGGGTTGCTGTTTGGTAGTACCCAATTGGTTAGCTGTCAGATTCTAGAGCTCTCTATTGGTGGTTCTTACGTAATTCCAAAAATACAGAGTCCATTAATAAAACACAGTGTTCAATCATAAAGCAGTAGCATAAATCTCCACTGCTACATATTGGGTGTGTATTTCAGCGGTTGAACGTACAGCTTTATGGCCATGCTGTAGTGTAGTGCTTATGTGACTGTGAATAAAAGGTGGCTGGGCTCATCGTCCCAGGGTTTGGGGGGGAGGTGACTGTTATGTACTGAGTCGAATAGGATCCAAACTGCAGCAGTCTGATTGGTCCTAGAACAATAGGATTCAGAATGCAGCAGTCTGATTGGTCCTAGAACAATGCAGCAGTATGATTGGTTGGCAGGAACCACCCAATCATGCTCCAGATTGAAGTGAATCCACAACCTGATTGGTTTACAGTACAATTCCGGAATTAGCCAATCATGTGCAGCCCATTGTGTAAATAATGTATATAAGGCAGATACTTTGAGGGGACTTTCATTCATTCCTCCTCACCACTATGAGCTGAATAAAGAGCATGAAATCACTTGCGACTCCGAGTATATTTCACTGGCGACGAGGATGGGATCCCGCTGAGCTGACTGCCACACACAGCACCGCAGCACCGCCACCTGCCGCACCGCTGCCTCGCACCGTGTATCCAGGCTTCAGCTCCGGGACACAAGGAACTCAGAATGGCAACTGACAGCAACTTCTCGCCGTTCAACCCAGCATCTGGAGACTGGGAAGCGTACGCCTCCCGTTTCACCTTCCTCCTAGAAGCCAAAGGGGTCACCGATGATGAAGACGCCAAGAAGAGGGCAATATTCTTCAGCGTCTGCGGAGAGGAGACATTTGAAATCGCCCGGACTCTCCTTGCGCCTGAAGACGTTGCTACTGTTCCATACAAAACAATAATGGAACAGCTGAAGGGGCACTTTTCGCCACAGCCCTCAGTGGTGGCTCGTCGAAATGCCTTCTACGCAAAGCGGCAAGCCCCTGGGGAAACCATAACTGGGTTTGTGACCTCTCTCCGCCAAGCCGCCCGGTTCTGCAACTTCTCAGAGCTGGAGAACATGCTTCGTGACCGCCTCGTCGGTGGCCTGAGGGATGAGAAGCTGCAACGACGCCTCTACGCTAAGAAGAACCTAACGTTCCAGGTCGCTCTGGAGGAGGCCCTGGCAACGGAAGCTGCCGAGAGGTCGACACAAGAGGCACGGCCGAGCCAGCCGTCCCAACCGAGGGTCCACCATGAAGACCTCACCGACGACTCAGGATCTGACAGGGAGGAGGTGCACCGAGTACAGCAGCGCACTCAAGCAGCCCACATACCACAGCTGCCTCGACGAGAAGGAGGGAACTGCGCAAGCTGTGGAGAAAGTCATGAGAGGAGGACCTGCCGTTTCCGCAATGCAGAGTGCAGACAGTGCAGAAAATCGGGACACATCGCCCGGGTGTGTCGGGCTCGGCCCACCCGACACCAGGCATCAGACGACCAATCCAAGAACCCCAGGTCCCGGGGCCCAACGCACCAAGGCAACTCGACAGAGCTCACGGACTTCCAGGTATACCAGTTGCCCCACCCCAACATAGAGAAAATTTATGTAGAGGTACAGATAGAGGGGGCCCCATGCCGCATGGAGCTTGACACGGGTTCAACTCTATCCATAATCTCGGCAAGGACCTTAAGGAAACTGTGTCCTACTGGGGGTCCCAAACTCAGGCCGGCCCCATTCACCCTCCGGGACTTCCAGAAACGTAAGGTCCCCACAATGGGGGTGGGGACCTTCAGGGTGCAATACCGAGGGCGGACGCGGCAACTGGACTTGCTTGTGGTCAAGGGCCCCTACATTAGCTTACTGGGATTGGCATGGTTTGGACCACTGGGGCTAGCTGTCACCGGGGTGAACCACACTAGCTTACAAGTGGACGTGGACGCCATATGCAAGGAATTTCCGGGGGTTTTCGATGGGAAATTGGGACAGTATACGGGCCCCCCCATTGCTCTACAGCTTGACCCCGCAGTACGACCAGTCAGGCTCAAGGCCCGCCGGGTCCCGTTCGCTCTGAAACCCCGTATAGACGAGGAATTGGACCGGCTCGTGGAGCAAGGAGTGCTGGAACCGGTACCTAATGCCCCCTGGGAAACCCCAATCGTCACACCTGTCAAGCCTAATGGCTCAGTCCGCATCTGCGCAGACTACAAATGTACCATAAACAAGGCCCTCACGGCCCATGCATACCCAGTGCCAGTGGTCAGCCATGTCCTTGCCACCCTGGCTGGGTCGAAAATTTTTGGCAAGCTGGACTTGGCCCAAGCATATCAACAGCTGCCAGTAGATGAGGCAACAGCAGAGGCACAGACGATTGTGACGCACAGAGGAGCATTCAGGGTAAAGCGGCTACAATTCGGTGTCAGCGTGGCACCAGGCATATTCCAGAATCTAATGGACTCTCTCCTTAAAGGGATTCCTGGCGTCACCCCCTTCTTCGATGATGTGTTGATTGCCGGGCCCACACCAGAGGAGTTTGAGGACCGCCTCCGCACCGTTCTGCACCGTTTCCAGACAGCGGGTCTCAAGGTAAAGCGGGAAAAATGTCTACTAGGAGTGCCCCAGGTGGACTTTCTGGGATTCATGGTGGACGCAGAAGGGGTCCACCCGACTGGGGACAAGGTACGGGCCATTTGTGATGCCCCAGCGCCCAGGAACAAGACTGAACTTCAGGCCTTCTTGGGACTATTGAACTTTTACCATTCCTTCCTTCCCCACAAGGCGGCGGTAGCGGAGCCCCTACACAGACTCCTGGACAAGCGGGCCCCTTGGGTGTGGGGCCATCGCCAGGAGGCCGCATTCCAGGCAGTCAAGGACTTGCTTGTCTCAAACTCGGTCTTGGCACACTTCGACGAGAGGCTGCCGGTGGTGCTAGCATGCGACGCCTCACCCTATGGCATTGGCGCTGTCCTGGGACACCAACTCCCAGATGGAAGAGAGGTACCGGTGGCATACTTTTCCCAGACACTCAACGCAACCGAGCGGAACTACTCACAAATCGACAAGGAGGGCCTGGCAATCGTGAAGGGAGTAAAAAAATTCCATGATTTCTTGTATGGGCGGCCCTTCACCGTGGTGACTGACCACAAACCGTTGCTTGGCTTGTTTGCCCCCGAAAAGCAGACCCCCCAAGTGCTGTCTCCTCGTGTCCTCAGGTGGTCAATTTTCCTTGCCAGCTACCAGTATGCACTGATTCACCGCCCTGGGAAGGCGATGGGCCATGCGGACGCCCTCAGCAGGCTACCACTACCAGAAACAGGCCCCGACCCGGCACCTGCACAAGAGGTTATGAGCCTGGAGCTGCTTCCCGACCGCCCCATTCAGGCACAAGAAGTTGCACACCATTCCAAGAAAGATAGGGTCATCTCCCGGGTCCTGGACTGGGTGTGGAGGGGATGGCCCAGCAGCAGCCCCGGGCCAGAATTCGCCAGCTACACAACCCGCAAACATGAACTGTCGGCCCACAAGGGGTGCCTGTTATGGGGAAGCAGGGTCGTTGTTCCCCAGCCCCTCCGCAAAAGGGTCCTCACAGCCCTACACGAGACACACCCAGGGGTAGTAAGAATGAAGGCCCTTGCCAGGAGTTATGTGTGGTGGCCGGGGATCGACGGAGAGATAGAGGCCTGGGTCAAACACTGCCAGGCCTGCCAAGAATCCCGCCCAGATCCCCCAAGGGTCCCAGTCCAGTCCTGGGAGTCTGCCCGAGCACCATGGTCACGCCTGCATGTGGACTTCGCTGGCCCCTTTCAGGGGAAAACATTCTTCATAGTGGTGGACTCCTACACCAAATGGCTGGAAGTCGCACTGGTACCATCCACTTCTACATCCGCAGCCATCCGGGTACTACGCAGGCTGTTTGCAACGCACGGGCTCCCTGACACTCTCGTCTCAGACAACGGGACTGCATTTACGTCAGGAGAATTCCAAACCTTCACAGCGCAGAACGCCATCCGCCACATCCGTTCGGCGCCATTCCACCCTGCCACCAATGGCCAAGCAGAACGCATGGTGCGGACCACCAAGGACACCCTTCGCCGCATGACGCAAGGGGATTGGGAGTACCGCCTTGCCACATTCCTTCTAGCACAGCACAGCACCCCCAGCTCAACGACTGGCCGGAGCCCCGCTGAACTACTAATGGGTCGGCGCCTTGCAATCAGATTGGACCGCCTTCACCCCGATAGAGCTCAGGATGAGGTAGGGGTGGGGGAAGGCAGGAACCCCCGGACCTTCGAGGCCCAGGACCCAGTGTACGCAAAGAATTTTGGGGCAGGCCCTGCATGGGTACCCGCCACAGTCACCAGGGTCACTGGCCCCGTGTCGTACGAGGTGCTAATGGATGGGGGGCAATGCTGGCGCCGCCACTGTGACCAGATACGGCGACGATTCCCGGGAGAAAACCAGGAGGAGGAGGACAGGTCAGAGGAGTCCCAGGGGAACAGCGGGGCAGTGAGGCCCATAGAGCAGCAGGGGCCAGCAGGAGAGGCAGAACCAGTAAATACAGAGAGGTCCCGGGAGGCCGAAGGGACACCGGAACCAGAACCACGACTGAGCGAGCCGGTTGCGCCAGACCAAACAGCCCCATCACAGCCAGCATCCTTGGAACACGAGCCAGAACCAGAACCCCGGACCAGGGAACACCCCAGGCCGCAACGCACACGTAGGCCGCCAGCGTACCTTGAGGACTATGAATGCGACCTCCCGGGCAGGACTGGAACTTAGAGGGGAGGGGTGTTATGTACTGAGTCGAATAGGATCCAAACTGCAGCAGTCTGATTGGTCCTAGAACAATAGGATTCAGAATGCAGCAGTCTGATTGGTCCTAGAACAATGCAGCAGTATGATTGGTTGGCAGGAACCACCCAATCATGCTCCAGATTGAAGTGAATCCACAACCTGATTGGTTTACAGTACAATTCCGGAATTAGCCAATCATGTGCAGCCCATTGTGTAAATAATGTATATAAGGCAGATACTTTGAGGGGACTTTCATTCATTCCTCCTCACCACTATGAGCTGAATAAAGAGCATGAAATCACTTGCGACTCCGAGTATATTTCAGTGACAAAACTGATTTCCAATAAGTGCCCCCCCCCCTTATTTACATTACAAGTCCTTGAGTCTGTCCTCTGAATAGTGACACCAGGGACCTAGAAGGTGCAGGGCTTGTCAGTCCAACGCTTGCAAAGACTCATCAGGGCTGACCTTAAGGCAATTGGAACAATTGGGCCAAATTTGGACCCACGGGCTGCCCCTAAGTGGGCCCCCACACCAGGGCAATCTAGATGGATTTTATTTATATCTATGAGATTTTGCGTGGGACGCGGGTGGCGCTGTGGGTAAAAGGTCGGCAGTTCGAATCCCCGCGGCGGGGTTCGCTCCCATTGCTCAGTCCCAGCGCCTGCCAACCTAGCAGTTCGAAAGCACCCCCGGGTGCAAGTAGATAAATAGGGACCGCATACTGGCGGGAAGGTAAACGGCGTTTCCGTGTGCTGCGCTGGCTCGCCAGATGCAGCTTTGTCACGCTGGCCACATGACCCGGAAGTGTCTCTGGACAGCGCTGGCCCCTGGCCTCTTGAGTGAGATGGGCGCACAACCCTAGAGTCTGTCAAGACTGGCCCGTACGGGCAGGGGTACCTTTACCTTTACCTTTATGAGATTTTGCAGACTTTGGGATGACCCAATGCAAACATCCTGAGGCTCCTTGTGGATCCGTGCTTTGTAACCATGTTTTTGCGCCATTGCAGCCCCACGAAACAGTGGACACGTGGGTTTTTTTGTACAGGCTGTAGCCATGGACATGCTATGTGATCTAATGGAGAATTTGGGGTGAGCCAATGCAAAAATCCTGAGGATCCATGTGCTTTAACCTCCCCCCTCCCTGACATTCTCCTTTACCTCTAGTGCCCCTTATCTCCCTCCCGATCCCTTGCCGATCAGCTGCTCAGTGGCTTTGTTTCAACACCCACTTCCCTCTTTCTAAAAAAAAAAAAGCACGACCTGCTTTTTGCCCCTGGGCTCCAGGGACCACGCATTCGCTCCATAAGATGCACAGACATTTCCCCCTTTTAGGAGGAAAAAGGTGTGTCTTATGGAGTGAAAAATACGGTATCTGGGAGCAAGTTCCATTGAACTAATTTATAAGCAGACATGTACAGTGGTACCTCAGATTACATACGCTTCAGGTTACATACGCTTCAGGTTCCAGAAATAGCCCAGAAATAGTACCTCGGGTTAAGAACTTTGCTTCAGGATGAGAACAGAAATCGTGCTCCGGCAGCACAGTGGCAGCAGGAGGCCCCATTAGCTAAAGTGGTGCTTCAGGTTAAGAACAGTTTCAGGTTAAGAACGGACCTCTGGAATGAATTAAGTACTTAACCCGAGCTACCACTGTATAGGATTGCACTGCACATCATGGTTCCACATCAGTCTATTATTATTATTGTTGTTGTTTGTTTGTTTGTTTGTTTGTTTGTTTAATTTACATACCACCCTTCATCTGAAGATCTCAGGATGGTTCACTGAATATGAGATTAAAAGAAAACTGTTTTCACTACTGCCACCGCCCTAGATGAGCCTTACTCATTTCTTTATTTTCTATCTCACTTTCCTCACATAAAATCAAATTATAGCACATGGGCTCAGAAGAACTTCATCTATAGGTAAATAATGCAATGGATACTTTTTAAAAAAATCAGATGGAAGTTCAAACTTACAAAGAGACAAGGTATCTTCTAAGTCTGGCTAAAAAGCAAGAGTGGGGTTTTTGTTGTTGTTCTATGATTATGCATATATGTTTTTGTTTCCCTGTTCCTGGTTTAGAACATTTTGAAACCGCTCTGGCCATTTGGTTGCCAGGCCACCCCAGCAATGCTGTATCTTCTGGAGAGGCCTTAGGAGAAACAAGCAAAAGAAAGAGGAAATGGAGATTTTCACATGAACATGACTCAATAAATACTACAAGAAGGCAAATCAGCTGGTGACTCGTGTAGTGGAAAGCCCAACCTATCATGGTGTGGTCAGCCCACAGAAACCTTTTGAGAACACATGGTGAGCTACAGAAATTAAGTCCACAGGCCATGTGTTTCTGGCTCTGATCCTAGCTGGAGGCATGCTATTTTTTAAAAAAAGACTTGAAGGTAATGTTTTTTATATCAAAACAAGACCAGAAAAGGTCATAGTAGTCAAAAGAAAGAAACGTTCGCAATTGAACCCAAAGGTGCCTTTGCAATTTGGTATTGTGTTATTGCTTGCAATCTGTTTCAGACACTTTATAACACAGTGAGAAACCCTGAAGGCTGAAATATTCAACAATGGAGTGTGATAACATAACCCAGTGTAGTCAGGTTTCTGATCTGTAGCCCTCAAGTATGCACAACTGTTATTTTAATTTTGTTTGGTTCATTCTCCATTGTCAAGATTAATGTAAAGGAAGATCAAATTAACAGATATTGGTCTTGACATCATCATTACACATGGGTTAAGACTGTCAGTAAGGATGAGAAAATCCATAACACACTTCTTTGAATCATAATCTCCATTTCTTTTTTGCTTTTCCCTCATTGCACGTTTTATTTAACCTTACAAATGTAAATGTCGGTTTTCCAGGAGGAAGCTTATGGCAAGGTCATTAGCTCATTAGACTGTTGCAAGGAGCTAATGTGAGCCTTTAGGAAATAAGCTACCCTCCTATGGCATCTGAGCAAGAAAACTTCACCTTGAGCAAATTGCTTGTTACGTATAGATCTTTCCAAGTTAATCCTCGGGTAACTGGAATTCTTATCAGAGCAGAATATGCTTCATAAGTTACAGTCCTTCAGATTTCATTTCTCAAAACCAGTTTAAAGTGAAATATGTTTTATTTTAAACTTGTCTCTGATCTCCTTTCTAACAGGTTTAAAATAATTGCTCTACTGTGAAAGGAAGGAATGACAGACTGGTTCAACCTCCCCATCCCTTACAGAGTACAGTTTCCTTTTGAGGTGAATAATCAATTCAATTATTATTACATTTTTACTGCACATGACAACATTTAAAAAGAAACAGTTTGGCATTTTAAAAATAATCTTATTGAAATTGTACTTCTTCATGGCTGGATACAGTTATATTCTGAGCAAATCTACTTAGCTGCTAACATGCATAGTACAAGACTTTTATACTTGCATGGTCATTCTGCTGAAGTCTTTTATATGCAGCTCTTATGTATGCATGATATAAGCGAATGAAAAGTATTGCCCCAGGTCGGAGCTATGGTGGCCATGAGGAAAGGGGCGCATATGATAGAATACGCCTGCAATATGGCCTTTCCACACTGAATCTGGAACCAGCTTGACACAGAAGATTATGGAATAGTCTTTAACACATAGAACATCGGGGTGGAAGGGAGCTGGCAATTAGGAGCAAATTTATTACTCTTAAGATTTATTTTTTTCCTGCTAGTTCTCCAACTATGTTTGTATTGATAAGCAAATCCAAATTAGTACTGGAGACAGTTCCCCACCGCTAGCTCTGACTTCTGAAATTGCTACTGAGAAGCATAGGGATGCACTGTTATTCATTGCAGGCTAGAGGGCGAAGGGGATGCCTGGGGTTAAGGGTGGTTAGGAGAAACCTGTTATCTCCATGTGTTACAATGCCCAAATTGCTTTGACAGTCAATCCCTCTTCCCAGGGAACTCTAGGAATTGTAGTTCTGTGAGGGGAACAGGAGTCTCCCAACAACTCTCAGCACCCTTAACAAACTACAGCTCCCAGAATTCTGGAGGGAAGGCAGGAATGTTTAAAGTGGTAAGTGGCCTTGGGGTGTTTTTCATCAAATCATAAGCACTGTTAAATGCATTAGTTCTGCATACATACTGTCCAACTTTTTCTTACCAGAAACTGGGGTGTTCATCTTCTGGGACATGCTCCTGGGCACATCATGTGACCCATGCCATGCTCTCACCCTGAAAAAAGCAGTTTGGGGTGTGTGATCTCACATGATGCCCAAAATGTGTGTTTTGGGGCTCTGTGAGAGATTGCGGCCCTGAAAAACCACTTTCTTCAGGGTGAGAGCACAGCTTGAGAGCACGGCACCCAAAAAGGCTACCGGGATGTCCTGGTTTTTCCCCAAGGGCAGGTATGCTGAACAGCGTATCCCAACTCTTACAGAGGGCACAGCAGCAAATACAAGCTCCACCTACAATGTTCCCACTGCAGCCTGGCCTTCCCTTTTTGAACAGGAAGGTCAGAAGAGGGATGCTATGCATCTTTGGATGAACACACAAAAGCCTCCCTGCTACCAGGAACCCCACTTTATCACAGGCAAGTTTCCAGGCACCTTCCCTAGAACACTCTTAGAATTCTCCTTCAGACCTCCTTGTTCAAAGGGAGGGTGAGTTTAAGGGGATAGGATGTGCTGGGAAGTTGTGAGCAATGCTGTCTTGCATGATCTTGTGCCCTCTACAGCCACTTTTCCCAACCTAGTCCCCTGCAGATGTTTTGAACTACAGCTCCAATCAGCCCTAGCCAGCATAGTTGCGCCCCGAGGCCCCCAAGCCCTTCCCCTGAACGTAATTTTAGTTTAAGTTATTGGGCAAAATTTAGGCCACAACTTAGGCACTGTTGTGTTGGCTTAGGCACTGGCAACAGACTATAACTGACTTCTGCTTCTCTGTCTGGAAGTCTGGAAGGGTAAACACCAAACGAGGGAGCAACATCGATGAAGACCAACGAAGCTCACCCCGGGGTTCCTGTGGTCCTGGCATGGCCCTAGCCCCTCAAGCAGACTTCGGACGAGATCCAGGACCCCCAGATTCCTTTACCGGAATACCCTTCTTCATGGAGGGGCAGGTGATGGCCGCATCTCCCCTCCCACACACTTCAATAAGCCAATGCCTGACCGCCAAACCTTACAAAGTTGTGACGATTGCTAAGGGGGTAGGCAAAAACCAAGTGGCTACCTCCAGTCTGCCAAATGGAAAAATTCCTACCAAGCCCCTGCTCCAAAGCAGGCGACCCAATCCAAAGCAAGGCCAAAGCAGCAGTATAAAGCACTAAGTATAACTGTAGATGGTTTGTGATGTGTTAAAATGATATGCAAATCTTAACTGAGTGGTTAAGATTGTACAAGAATGTGAGGAGTCAGCTATACAGCTGCAAATGAAATGTTTTAAGTTTGTTTTAAGTGCAATATACAATGTGACATTAGATGGCAATGGTGAGGCTTATGGAAAATTCAATGTATTTTTAAAAACACTTTTTTAAAAAAGCATTTTTGGAACTTTTTTTATATGTATGTAGATTCCACCTGAGTAAAACTTGTAAAATTTTATATATTTAATATGCTTGGGTGATAGTTATAAACCTGTCAGACCTTGACCAGAAAGAAATATTAGTTTAAGAGTGGCAATGCTCACTTGAAAACTTGATAAAATAAAAATGATCAAGGTTGTCCACGAAATCTTAACACTCCTTTCCAAAGCTCTTAAGTGATGAATACCTTGCACTTAAACTGAAAGGCAACTTCATGCAGTTATAGCAAAAGATTCACCTCCTTTTCTTCATCCAAAAGAGCAAATAGCTGTTTCCTCACCTCCTTCAAGGTGACATCTCTTGCATCATAGAACAAGCTTAAGATAAGAGGACATTTCAGCTATTCTTAGGCCTCAATTTATGCATTTATGGCCATTACACATCACATTAGATGCTTGAAGGGGTGTTCTTAGCTATAAAGTAGGCTTCAGGGCTATCACAGTGGAGTAGTTTAATGTAAAATATCTTCACTCAATAATCACTTGTTTAGTTCTTCTTCTTCTTACTTTTACCCCATGCCATCCAAGTACTTCATTCTATTTAAGGTCCCTAATGCTACAGCTGCATTTGCTCATTCCATTTTAAGAACCGGTCCTCAATCCAGAACTTTGGGTTCTAGGTGGTCTAGGCTTGATGCAGCCATCCCAGCCTCTCTATTAGGCCCTAGAGACTGTCCCAAGCCATGCCCCTCACCATTTCTGTTCAAATGCTTTTGCCTGGCTGGATTTGTGCTTGGATTGTGATCATGTCTCTTGCTTGCCTAGATGGAGAAAAGGGTGTCTCCAGCAACCTCTGACTTTTGCATGGCTGGAATTTAGTCTATTGTAAGAGTGGCATCCATTTTGCTCTTCCCATGTATGCCTCTAGCCCTGCTCACCACTGGACTGTGGCCCTTAAAATGTGGCCCATAAGGCCCCAGGGATGAAAAAAAATTATCCACCCCTGCACCGCTTATACTGTCAATTCATATAATCCACTAAAAACTGGAAACCCAAGCTCACCTGCAGCAAAATATACAGATCTCCTTCAGTGTATGCTCATCCCTCATAACTAAGCCTTTGTTTTGGTGTGGATTATTTACATTTTGTGAAAAGAATCTGAGACCAAAATTAGTTGTAAAACTGTCTACAATGTAACCACTTGCCATTCGTCTGGACATTTATACTGCTTTTAATTGTGATTTACGTTTGTTTGTGTGTGTGTGTGTGTGTGTGTGTGTGTGTTGCTGTACAATGCCCTACAATGCTTGCTTATGAGATGGTGGTAAGAATAGTAAGTTTGTGATATCTAGTGAGCAGCATTTATAATTCCTGTGAGAAATCTGTTGACTTGAGAATTAGTCAACATATTTAGCAATGGGATGAAGCTAAGGGCTTATTTATGGTACATATTATCTTCTTTACACAGAGGCTGTTTTTATGTTGCCCGCTGCTACCTCAGGTGCTAACAACTAGTGATTGCCATGGGGAGACTTTTTGCAGAAGTGGAATCAGGGATTTCCACTGACCCTGGCATAGAAACTCCCAAAATTCTAGCATGGATTCACAAAGCAAGTCACACTAAATGTTAAGGCTTAGGCTTGCAGCAGTCCTTGCACACAAAGAAATAATCATGTTTTAAGCAGCTACCACGTGTAGGTAAGGATAAAGGGATAAACACATCATCATTATCTCAAGATAACCCCTGACATTTGATTGTGGGGTTGTGTCTAATACTATATAACTATGGTCAAATTAGATGCAGCACAGAGATCTGTGGAAAGGAGCATCTGTAAATTTTAAATATTATTCTTGCTGGAGTAGAGATTAGTAGAAATTTGGTTCAGTTTTTGTTGTACTGTGAATGTACCCAATTCTCTCTTTCTGAAACAATACATAAACTGAAACGCAGCTAGCTTTTGAAAATTGCGCCCCTGCGAATTTTCTTAGGAAGTTCTCCAATCAAACAAATGTCCACAATCCATGTGTTGGAGGGAAAGGTACATAAAAATGCCTGCATTGGAGAAAATAACCTGCAAAAAAAAATGCATGATATTAGGGAAAATAGCTTGCAAAGAGGCATATGTCCAGGCAGAACTTCATATAAATTATATATATTAGGAGGGATGTGAGGTAAAATGCTGACACATTTTCATGAGGGCTTCATTTTTTAAAAAAATGGAAACTCGTATAGTTATGGTGAAGTGAACTTAAGAGTGAGGCAAAAGAAGAACAGAGAGAAACCAAAGCTTGTCCTTCCCCATTCAAAACTGTTAGAAGGTATGGGGAAATAACCTGAATGCCTCCTTCTCCGATATCTACGGCTTCAAGCCATACCCCCCCCCCAATTGTGGCTGCTATTAACATTTTAGAAACTGCAGGAGATTATATTCATAATATAATGAATATAATGCCCAATGGCATATCTAGTTCAGCCCCAAGTTGCTTCAAAGAGAGTCATATGCACTTATTGTGGTCTCCCACAGGTGCTTATTAGTATTTCCAACTTTCTCTTTTCCTCTGCCTTTTTCATGCTAACATTTTTAAAGGGTGGCACTTTTCTTTCCACACTTCCCATGTTCACTGACCTTTAGTAATTTAGATTCTTTATCCTTTACAGTTATATAATGCTGGTCTTTAATTGACTGCCAGAGGCTTCTTGATAATGGAATTTAGACAACCTAGTATTTAGAGAGCTTTTCCTGTAATATAAACTCCATTTCAGTTATTCATACACAGTAATCCATTTGCTCTGAGAATAGGTAACTAACATAGCTCGGATTAATTTCATAACGCGTAACTTCTGGGATATACGGAAAAAGACATATGTTCAGAGCATGTAATCCTGGTAGGAAATGTATTATGTGCCGGCAGAAAATTGCTAGCTACCAAATGGCGTATATATAAAATTTCAACAGTGAAAAGATGGAGTATGATAAATCACAATGATGTTGAAGTTAACTTCATTTGTCAGAAAAAGGGAAGAAAGACAGAAACACAAATGGTTTGAAAGATTATGGTTTCATTTTATAGCATACACGGAACAGAACTACAAGACAAAACCATGTAATGCTTTTTCACAGCTAAGATGAAATGTAACAAACATTTAGGTTTAGGTTTATTAGATTTGTACATCGCTTCTCACTAAGCAAGTCTTAAAGCAATTTACAGGCAAAATAAAGAAGACAATAATAAATTCACAGAAATATTATTCAAAACAGATTTAACAATACAATGTTGAAACAATGTTAGTAATCTACAGTGCTGACATTGACATCCAAAAAACCAAAGTGCTGCACCAACAAGTACAAAATAACCCCTATGCAGCGCCACAAATCCAACTCAATGGTGTAACATTGGAAAATGTCAATCACTTATGAATGCCATCTCCAACTCCTTGAAAGACTCCATCAACGGTGTCTCCGAAAAATTTTACACATCACTTGGGAAGACAGGCGAACTAATATCAGTATACTGGAAGAAGCAAAGTTCACCAGTGTTGAAGCAATGATTCTTCAACTTCGTTGGACTGGCCATGTTGTGCGGATGCCTGATGATCGTCTTCCAAAACAACTACTCTATTCTGAACTTAAAAATGGAAAGCGTAATGCTGGTGGTCAACAAAAGATGTTTAAAGACTGTCTCAAGGCAAATCTTAAAAAATGTAGTATAAACACTCACAACTGGGAAACATTGGCCTGTGAGCGCTCCAGTTGGAGAACAGCCTTCACTAAAGGTGTCATGGGCTTTGAAGACACTCGAACTCAGGATGCAAGGGAGAAACATGCCAGGAGGAAGGAATGCTTGGCAAAACCACACCGTGATCAACTCCCACCCGGAAACCAATGTGCCCACTGTGGAAGGACGTGTGGATCCAGAATTGGCCTCCACAGTCATTTACAGACTCATTGTTAAAACAGTGTTTATGGAAGACAATCTTACTCGGCTACAAGTGATTGCCAAAGAGAAGAGTCTTTCAGTCCCTTGTAGAAAAAGAAGTCATGATACAGAACAGGATATGTACTGTAAGAATAACAGGTTTATAATGTATAGATTTATATAAAAATATTTGTGTCCATGTTTGTGTTTTCTATATACAATAGAATAAAATAAAAATAAAAGCATAGCAAGACACAATTCTGAGAAAGTGACTTTTGTTAACTAAGGAAAGCATCATTATGATTCTTTTTTCAACACAGATAGGCAGTTTCATTGTGATGTGCTCACAATGCATGGCGTAGTTGTTAGACTGCTAAGTTGGCATTTGATAAGCTACTTTAGTTTTCATTGCATGTTGGAAAAGGACAAGTGGATGGCTGCTTTATTGAACATTCACAATTCACTTCATCTCCAGAAACTGGCCGTCATCATACGTCCTGGACTGAAATCAGTCAAAATACCCTCACATTTAGGTAATCGTGTTCACATTGCTGCTTCCATACTTGCTGTAGATACATAAATCAAATAGGCCACTCTGAATCTGGATGGATTCAGACATCCTCTAAACTTGCACTAGCTAATTACAGTGGTACCTCGGGTTACATACGCTTCAGGTTACATACGCTTCAGGTTACAGACTCCGCTAACCCAGAAACAGTGCTTCAGGTTAAGAACTTTGCTTCAGGATGAGAACAGAAATTGTGCTCCCGCAGTGCGGTAGCAGCGGGAGGCCCCATTAGCTAAAGTGGTGCTTCAGGTTAAGAACAGTTTCAGGTTAAGTACGGACCTCCAGAACGAATTACCGTATTTTTCGCTCGATAGGGCGCACCGGACCATAGGGCGCACTTAGTTTTTAGGGGGGGGGGAATAAAGAAAAAAAAATTATCCCCCTCCAGCCCCAAAGCACAAAGAAGGCTTCCTCTTTAGCCATGCACAACCTCTCCAGCCAGGAGAGCCTGCATTCGCTCCATAGGACACACACATTTCCCCTTCATTTTTGGAGGGGAAAAGGTGTGTCCTATAGAGCAAAAAATACGGTAAGTACTTAACCTGAGGTACCACTGTATAGCTTGCCATGTGGCATCTGTGACCACATTGACAGACAGTACTGGTCTGTCACCACTGAACACATGATAAGCACAGTATTGCTGCCACATATGTGCAGCCGCTTGGATATTGGGGAGTGGGTTTGCAAGAGCAGTGTTAAACGGTAAACTTTATTTAATCTTTGGCTGTTTGGTAAGGCCATTTCATGGAGATCCAAAAACCTGCAGCCCCCTTTTGGAGGTTATGCTAAACCTAGAAGCAAAGACGGCATAAGTCATGATATTTTACTCAGCGCAGCCTTCTTTATTTGATTGAGTTGATAGACCAGTTCAGGGATGGAAAACAATGAGCAGGAGATGTATTTGGCATCCACATTGTCAAGTTTTAGGTGCCAGGCAAAGATATCTCATTCTGCCAGGCTTTTAAAAATATGTATCAATTTTAGCTTCTGCTATGGTTTTTAACTGCTGCCATGAGTCTATACTTTTATTTCTGTATTTTGATACGGATTTCTTTTTTCCTGTAAACTGTCATAGAAGAATATATCGCTCTTTCCAAAGTACAGTCAAGAAATAAATCCTCTCTCACGTGGGAGTGAATTAAGTACTCTGCTGTTTAGAATCCTTTCCATCATGTCTTAAGCCAGGAGTGGCTAACCTGCAACTCTCACAGTTTTGTTGGACCCTAGTCCCCATTAGCTCCAGGCAACTTGGCTAATGGTCATGGATCACAGGACTCCTATCCCATAATATAACTGCTACAGGCTCCCCTGCCTTGCCTTAAGTGATTGGGCCTTTACTGTGACAAACACTCAGTACAGAACCTGATCATTTCCCACCTGTTCTCCTTCTGCATTTCTCCTTTCTTCAGAAAGCACCAGTAAAAAGCATGGCAATTTCCCCCCTAAAAGCTTCCAAAGTGTGCCATGACTTAGCCCTGCCTCATTCTGCTGCAATGCTGTTTGGTCCTTTCACTAAATCAGGATTTGAAAAAACTGTGGCTCAAACAACAAACTGCACACATTACATATCCACCATACAGTCGCCACGTAATGAGGGCATGGCTCTTGCCTGGTCACCAAAATAATGCATCACTCAAGAACAGCCATTTTCTTGAAATCATGAGACTCAAAACTAACAGTACATGTGTGCTCCATCTTTTCTCATTTTGTATTCTTATGTTGTGAACTACTCTGTGATCTTCAGGTGAAGGGCAGTATATAGTATATAGTGAAGGGTGAAGGGCAGTCTATAGATTTAATAAAGAATAACTTCTGAGCTTGTTGGAAATGTAAGTTTTATTTTATTGGTATTATGAGCCTTTACGGCAGAGACTGTTTTTTAAAATATTTCAACAATGAGGACTGGAAACTTTAATTTGCATTCTTGTTACTTTAAGAGCCTTCAGGTGCATTGCTTCATCCACATACCACACAACAAGTTGGCTAGTGCAGAGGTAGACTGGGTTTATTATTATTATTTTCTCTTGGTCATCTATGCAATCAGCATCAGAAACTGAGCCAAGAAAGAAAATTACTGACTACTGCTTGATAGGTTTTATGTAAATAGTACTTCCAATTTATATGGAGCAATTGTTATGGTTATTAATATTTACTTTAATGATTACATAATTATATAATAGCCATCTAATCAACACTGATTTACTGCCTCGCATTCTATTTGTATGCTAATAATTGATTTAATGCCTTGTTAACTACACACATATGCTCACTCTAAGTGTTAAAACTCAAACAAGTTATTATTTCCAAAGCTTTTACTTAATTTTTTCTGTTTAAAATGTGCTTTCTTTTACTATATGAACTGGGAAAGTACTGAAAGGAAACACCTTAATTAGCACTTCTTACATACATATAATGAAAAAGTTAATGTTCTCATCATGCAGTAGTTTGCTTTGCCACAAACAGGTGGCCCTGCAAACTATACCATAGCAGATATTTGAAAGCTCCTGTGTCTCCAGAGGTGGGAGATAGAGGCAGGAAGGATGTTTTAAAGGGAGGGAATGGCCTGTTTGGGTGAGGTGCAGGGGGAGAGAGTTGGATTAAGGGAGGGCTGGATTAAGGGTGGAGGTAAGAGTACAGCCTCTCAAACATTTCCCTTACAATCGCCACCGTTCTTTCCTTCATACAGTGGTAACTTGGTTCTCAAACTTAATCCATTCCGAAAGTCCATTCCAAAACCAATGAGTTCCAAAACCAAGGTGCGCTTTCCCATAGAAAGTAATGCAAAACGGATTAATTGGTTCCAGACTTTTAAAAACAACTCCTAAAACAGCAATTTAACATGATTTTTACTATCTATAAAATAAACAAGAGAGTATTGTAGATGATAAAAAATAAAATTTATTTATTTTTCTTACCTGCACTGATGATAGTCATTGTTTGGATGGGGGTCACACAATCAATCAGTAACTGAACTGGGTTCCACACAGTCACAAAAACAAATTAACCAAAAAAGCCTCAAAAACAAAAGCGCCAAACTTAATCTGTTCCGGAAGTTCGTTTGACTTCCAAAATGTTCGAATACCAAGGCGCAGCTTCTGATTGGTGCAGGTGCCCTGGAAACAATAGCCAACAACCACATCAGACATTCAACTCCCAAAAAAGTTCTAAAACCGGAACACTTACTTCCAGGTTTTCAGTTTTTAAGAACCAAAGCATTTGAATACCAAGGCTTTTGAGAACCAAGGTACCACTGTATTTACTTCTCTGTGACCACCAAAATGCCCTTCATTCAAACACTTACCTAGCAGAGAGTAGGTGTCTTCCAAACACATCACCCTTCTTTCCCTACACATACCCAGTGTGTACATAAATTGGTACTCCTTCTCCATTGCATTTAATTCTCCAGTCTCAAGTGACCTTGAAACTTGTCCTATATACACTGTGCTAGCAATGTGGCTGCCCTTTAGCTTTGAATATTTTTCCGTTTTCCTTCCTCCTTCAAATCTATCAGAACACTTCCAATGTCCATTTACTTTAATTATTTATCTGGTGTATTTATTACCTGCCATTCACCAGAAAGTCCCAGAGTAGGTTACGCTGGAATAAAGCAATACAATACAATATATAAATCACTTCATCACAACCACTATAAAATCACTAACAGCAGGGTCCACAACCAACCAAACATTCCCAAAAGCTTGGGTAAAATACACTATAGCAAGCCTTTGAAATATATGATCCAAGCACTCTTGGAGGAAACTGATTTTATACATCCATTTCAATCAGCGTTTAGGCCCAGTTTTGGCATCAAAACTGCTTTCGTTGTCCTGTACGATGACCTGTGACAGGGGAAATGTATCCCTGGGCCTTTAGCTAATTAAATAATCTATGGCCTTTTAAACTGTGGGGGGGTGATTATTTTATTTGTTAAAAATGAACGAAATGGCATGTCTCTTGTGTTTTTATGTTGTAAACCACCCTGTGATCCTCGTATGAAGAGCAGTATAGAAATTTAATAAATAACAATAGTAATATGCAGAGTTGGCAACAGAAACCACACATCTAAATGTGGGCAGTACCAAACTCTGGGGGGCCATTACAGAGAAGGCCCTGTTGTATGTTGCTGCTCCCCAACTTCTCCATATACATCTCCCTCCCACCCCTTTCTTGAAATTTCTGGTGTACACATCTAAATTCAGCAGATCATGCACAGCAATAAATTCTAGGCCTCTTCTCAAAAAGAATCCCCGGACACCTGGCTGTTTCATGGCATTACTGAGAGTGGTATCTGTAGTCAGCTAGGTAGCTTTCCTCCCTACAGACACGCACACACACAAGGAGAGAGAGAGAGAGAGAGAGAGAGAGAGAGAGAGAGAGAGAGATTTTGAGTCATTCCTCATATCTTCAAGTGATCAACCACAACCTAAATGAAAGCATATAAGGAAAGTGGGACAAGAAGAAGAGAAGAGAAGAAGAGTTTGGATTTGATATCCCGCTTTCTCACTACCCGAAGGAGTCTCAAAGCGGCCAACAATCTCCTTTCCCTTCCTCCCCCACAACAAACACTCTGTGAGGTGAGTGGGGCTGAGAGACTTCAAAGAAGCATGACTGGCCCAAGGTCACCCAGCAGCTGCATGTGGAGGAGCGGAGACGCGACCCTGGTTCACCAGATTACGAGTCTACTGCTCTTAACCACTGCACCACACTGGCTCTCAAGGAGGTAGCTAGCTGGCCTCCTCAGCTGCCAACCTGCAGAAAAGAGGATTGGTGTTGAAAGAGGACAAACAAAAAGTGAACAAATCCCAAGTTGTAGAAGAAGGCACACTATAGGAGAGCCTAGAAAAGGTGTGGAGAGCAGGCGTCCTATGTGCTGGATCCAACCTGTGAAAGCCCTTCAATGCGGCCACCTGACCCTTCCTCTTTGGCCCTGCCCCATCCTACCCTCAGGTGCTGCTTCTGATTGATGCTCCCTGCTGAGGGTTGAGTAGGAGATCAGTTTCCCGTCCGCTGATCAGTAATTTCCAATCAGCTAAGCAGGGAGTGTGGAAATCACAGGGCAGGGAAGTTTAAACTTTCCTCTGCAATTTCCTCACCCACCCCCACTGCTCGGTTGATTGGAGATTACAGCTCAGCTGCAGGGAAGAGGAAGTTCGCTGTTTTTCCAGGCTGCATGGTGAGACCATGCTGTGTGGATATAAAGTGAGCTACCCATGCAGAAAGAGATTACTTTTCCCCCTGGGCTGTTCACAGTATTTCTATGCTTTGCAGTGAGAAAAGAAAGTCACCCTCTCTTGGGTATAAGAGTGAAATCCAGTATGGCAACATGAGAATGAAAGGAATAAAAGGGAAAGTACCTTGGCACCAAGGAACTACTATTTAGCAACCAATTACCATTAGCACTCAGTCAAAATTGGCATAGTAGTGTAGAGAGGGGATGCCAGGCTCTGGAGTTGGTGGCTGAGCAGACTCCATCTTGACTGAACATCCTAGGTGTTTGTTTGTCACACAACATGGCCCTACCAGTGCTGTACAGTTAAAGCAGTATCATGCCACCTTAAACAGTTGTAAAAGGTAAAAGTACCCTTGACCGTTATGTCCAGTCACGGACGACTCTGGGGTTACGGTGCTCATCTCACTCTAAAGGCTGAGGAGCCGGCGTTTGTCTGCAGACAGCTTCCGGGTCATGTGGCCAGCATGACTAAGCTGCTTCTGGTGAAACCAGAGCAGAGCAAGGAAACGCCATTTACCTTCCCGCTGGAGTGGTACCTATTTATCTACTTACACTTGATGTGCTTTTGAACTGCTAGGTGGGCAGGAGCTGGGACCGGGCAACGGGAACTCACCCCGTTGCAGGGATTCGAACCGCTGACCTTCTGATCGGCAAGCCCTAGGCTCCGTGGTTTAGACCACAGTACCACCTGTGTACCCTTAAACAGTTGTAGCTTCCTCCACAGAAGCCCAGGAAGGGTAGCTTGTTAAGGGTGCTGAGAGTTGTTAGGAGACCTCTTTTCCCTTTTCAGAGCTAAACCCAGCATGGTTTAACAGTCACTCTCTCTTCCCCCAGGAACTCTGGGAATTGCAGATGTCAAGAAAAAGATAAGCATCAAAAAGGAGGGTTCTGTTTTCCACTGACCTGCAAGTTTTCTTGGTCCTGTGAATCCCTTTTACACTGAGAAGTATTCAGTGAGATAAGCCGCAACCTGCAATCTGAACTGGTACAGCCCAGACACAGATTCACAACCTCATGAGAACAAGCTGTGTCCCAGATAACAAGGAAGGATATTTATCCAACAGATCTCTAAGTGATGGCTTAATTTGTCCTGTTTTTACTGTTAAGGCATGTTAATATTTTTCAAAACCAGTGGATTCTAAATATAAATATTTCAGAATCCAACAAGAGTCATATTGAAAACAATAGTATAACATGCCTGCTTGCTCTTGGGGTAAAGAAACACCACATTTCAAATCCCCCCTAGTGGTTTGAGTGATTTATTTGTTTATTTATTTGAGTAAGCTTTAGGTTAATTAAATACTGCATCACATTTAATATGTTCTCAAAAGGCAGTTCAACATATAATGAATTATTGCACTTATTTAACATTTATACTAAGCCATATACTCCTGTGAGATGGCTTAGCAAATATCAGCTGTTAATTAAAAATATTGGTGCTTAATAGCTTCTAGTGGTTGTTACTGCCTCCCGCCTAGATGATCCTAGATGATCCTCAGGAGAGGTGCAGTGGTCCAGGGTCACCTGGAAGTCAAAGACCCACTTCTATTTCTGCAGCAGGGTCCCAGCACAGTTCCTGTCTTCAGCATCCTAGAGCTACCCAATCAGCATGAAAAATGAGATATTTAGCCACTGAGAAGAAGACTTCTCATCCTTTCTGCTGACTGGAGGCAATCAGAATGGAAGGAGCTGAGTAATCTACTAAGGATTGGGTCATTGGGTCATTCTGAAGAAGGCACACAGAAAGAACACTGAAGAGGAGTTGTTCTGTGTGCTTCAAAGCTAAGCATTTAGGAACACAGAAAACGTATGCTGTGCAATTCTGTTATGTACATGGGAAATACAACTTAAGTCTCTCTGAAAGATGTTGCAACACTCCAAATAATTTGCCCATGTACATGTAGGTATAGGTAAAGGTAAAGGACCCCTGGACGGTTAAGTCCAGTTAAAGGCGACTATGGAGTTGCAGCACTCATCTCGCTTTCAGGACAAGGGAGCTGGCATTTGTCAGGTCATGTGGCCAGCTTTCCGGGTCATGTGGCCAGCATGACTAAACGGCTTCTGGCGCAACGGAACACTGTGACGAAAACCAGAGTGCATGGAAACACCGCTTACCTTCCCGACACAGTGGTACCTATTTATCTACTTGCACTGATGTGCTTTCAAACTGCTAGGTTGGCAGGAGCTGGGACAGAGCAACAGGAGCTCACCCCGTTGAGGGGATTTGAACCACTGACTTTCTGATCAGCAAGCCCAAGAGGCTCAGTGGTTTAGACCACAACGCCACCAGCCTATGTCCCTCACATGTACAGATACATGCACATCTACAGATCTAGGCAACATTCAGAAATCTGCATGGATTGTATGTAAAATAAACATATAATCTTAGAACATTATATAAACTTTTAAAAAGGTATGGCTGTAAGGGGCTATAAGGTATGTTTGTCATGCACTTCACAATTTGCCACTGCACAACCAATCCTCAGTGATGAACATGGGGCTTATATAAACCTAAATCTGATAATTAACATTAGGGATGAGGAGGACATTCTTTAAAATTAATGTTCTTATTTCACCCCGTGGCATTTTGCCATGCCAACAGTAGAATAGGTGGTGTTTTAAAATATACTCGACTATAGAAGGTGACTTATTTTGCTAAAGGGAAGCTGGCTTGTGAAAGCTTTTACTGTGCGCACACACTATTTTTTGTCCTTGTAAGATGTGTTACATCACACTTCATTGCCTTAACCTCTGCAACCAGAGTAATTTCCTTTCTTTTTTCCCAGAACAATAACAGTGATAACTAGATTTTACTTAGCTCTTGAGTGAAGCTGTTCTTAGAGAGGTATTTCTTTCAGTCTGTCACATGAAGGCATTCCCATGGAAAATGGAAGCAGATTTTTCTGCAATTCCTGTGGAGACAGAGTGAGGAGGCAAACCTGCAGTACGCATTGCAAAGGCGTCTTCTGTCAAAACTGTAACAGTGTGAAATTATCACACATTTTCCAAAGATGTTTTTAAATTAGATCCACACACAAAAAACCTGCATCCTGCGCTATGGGAAATATGAGCCTGGAAGAATGCATGTATTGTACTTAAGTATGATTTAAAAGAAATATCTATTTCCTGAAGAAGTGTGCTTGATGAGTGTGCAGTTGTTACAGGAAAACACCGTTATATCTGTCCCTTGGTTTTCCAGTACAAGAGAAGAATTTTGTATTCAGTAGTGTTTTAAAAAAATCAGTTTTCTTATCAGACCCTCAGAAGTATCAATACAAAACAGATATTGCAGTACCTTTCAAGCATCCATTTTCACAACGAAAAACTGTATCAACAGAAGGGTCAAACGCTGTTGGATTCATCTTCCTTTTTTTCATTCCACTAAACCACCACATCCACAACTGACTAAGACCATGGTTTATTTACAAGTAAACATATTAAGGCTGCAATTCTATGCAGACTTACCTGGGAGAAGGTACCACTGAACATAATGAGACTTAATTCTGAATTGGCATGTCCAGGATTGCTGTAGGGATGCATTCCTATTCCAAATTACCTAGAAGTCCCCTTGAATGGGTTTTGTTTCTGAATAAACACGTATAGGATTGTGCTGCATGGCATACAATCAGGCTTCAACACTTAGCAAAGGTGCTTGCTACTTCCCACCTCCCCAGGAGTCAGAGTTGTTAAAACCTGTATGAAAGACAACCAAGCAAAGTAAAAGGCACTTGTTTATTTGCTTTCAGAAAGCACATTCCACACCCCTGTTTTCAGGCCATGTGCATTCTGTATGACCCCAAAAAGATGGGGCAAGGGTACCAAACTTTAAGAACAGTTTCCAAACAGTTCAGCCTGAATCATTTTTACAGCCGCATTCTAAAGCCTGAAAACCGGGGATCAGCAGCAGAAATGCTGACAAACTCTTAATTATGGCAATATAAGCAAGTGCCTTAGCACTTAGATATATGCAAGCAGAAGCTTATCAGAAGGTGTTCCTTTCCCACAGGGAGCCCAGTGTGTCATTGTTTCACATTAAGCAGAAGCAATGCAGACTTGGGTGGCTCAGTTTTCATTACTGTACTACAAAGCACTAGTTCCCCCACCACCACCACCTCCATTTCCTCAGCTTCATATTTGCAGTGCTGTGGGCTATGTAGCGACACTTAGACTTAAAATAACCATTTCTATTTCCCTCTTTTTCATTATTTTTATTTGGAGCTGAATGGCAGAAGGAGAAGAAAAGCACACACTGAAAGAAAAAAGGCACATAGCTCAATCCTTGTGTGAAAGTGAACAAATCACAAGCAAGCATTTCTTTTCAGGTGGCCTTCTGATGTGTGCCTCTCTCCTGATGAAAGTTGACAGGTTGAATAGTCTGGCTTTATCAGTGTTTGGTGAAGCCTCAGCAAGGTGGGTTACAGGAGCAGAAGAAGAAAGAAAGAAGCACCGCTATTGTCTGTTTTGTTCTGTGAATGTTGTCATTGTGCATGATGGGATTTCATAAGTTTAAAAATAAAGAAGGGAGGGTACTTTTCCCAGCTTGTTTTGGCTGTGTGGGCGATGTGTTTGTCAAGTGAGGAAATGTGGTAGGGTTGTGCTTTTCCACGTACAAGGTTGGAATGCAGAATTCATTGGTGGATTAAACAGGAAAAGAGAGTAAAAACCTGTTCAAATTCTGCTACAGCTGAGACCTTTGGGTCTCAGAGTTGTCAGAGGTCCACGAAATTTTACACTGGGCTTTTGACTTTGATCATACCTTGCTTTTAGATTGCCTGGTTGCTCAACCCTTATTGTTTATTGATTGAGTGTGACGGTGCCACAATGAATCCTTGTCACTGAGGCTTGCTTCCCACAAATAAGTGACTTCAAAGTACCACACAATATAATATTTACTTGTATTAGTTGCTGTCTGAGCTGAGGTTTCCCACTGCCAGTAAAAGATGCAGAGGGATTGAAGCTGCTACTCTGGAGCTGTGGCAGCTGAGGAGGAGTGAAGGGAGTCTTGTCATTACTGGATGATGCTTCTTAGTGGCTGAGGCAGGGATGGGCCAGAGGTGCATGGTTCAACTGTCTTTCTGGAAGAATCTTAACAGGACATGGCAGGTTCTGATGATGTCATCAGCCTGCACTCACTGTGCACCGTCAGCTGCTTGCTGGATGTGACAACTGCAGCATGTAGCTTTAGGGGCTGCAGTCAGGGAATAAGGGGGTTTTCTGTTGTTTTGAAAAAGAATACAGTGGTACCTCTGGTTAAGAACTTAATTCGTTCTGGAGGTCCATTCTTAACCTGAAACCGTTCTTAACCTGAGGTACCACTTTAGCTAATGGGGCCTCCCGCTACCGCCGAACCGCTGCCACGCAATTTCTGTTCTCATCCTGAAGCAAAGTTCTTAACCTGAGGTACTACTTCCGGGTTAGCGGAGTCGGTAACCTGAAGCATCTGTAACCCGAAGCATTTGTAACCTGAGGTACCATTGTATAGGAGAATTCTGCGGACAATGCTGAAGGGATTCTGGGAGGGAGAGCTGAGGAGACACCGTGATTGTAAATCAAAAATGACAGTGGAAGAAAAAAAGCACAGCCTTTTGCCATCACTGGTTAGTCACGCATGTCCCAATTGGATAACTATTTTACTGTGTGTGTGTGTTTTAGAAGTTTATCTAAAGTCTCTAAAGTGTTCCTTTTGCTTCTTTGCCCTTTTCTCACTCCTCATTAAATAAATCATGTTTTTTTTATTTTCAATTCCTTTAAGTTTCCCATGGCTTTCCTGCTACCTCTTTGCAGAAGATATGGAAGAACCATGTGCTGTTTTAGAAACTTAGCATTCTTTCATCGCATCAATCTCACTTGCTTGGGTCCAATAGTTCTCTACACGTCAATGAATTACTGATGGGGAAGGTAAGCTTACACATATTTGTAACTGCTTATATAAAGCTGCAGCTATGTGGTCTGAGCCAAATTCTTTGGGATGTATTACCCTGCTGGATTTCCGGCCAACCAATATTTCCCTGACTTGATCAGTGACAATCAGTATTTATCAAATAACCAGTACTCTGGTCTGAAAAGCAAGTAAATCAAACAATCTGCTACAACCCCACCAGATTCTTCAAGACCACATTCATAGCCCACCAGTTTTTGACATGATTTTCCTCTTTTACTCCATGCCTTGGGATCTCCCCAAGATGCATCCAAGTTTTTTAATTGAAAGATCTCTTTCCTTTCAATGATTAGAATAGTACTGAACTGTGAGGGCACTACATTATACTAGTGGCTAGCTGCACAGTCATCTATGATGCTTAAGTTCCCAGTTGCAACCATGCAACTCAGGTATGTTAGGTTGAAATGAACGGCAGACGAGTGGTGGGTGTCATATGGGAGGCATCTCTCGAGCATGTCTCGGGGAGTCTCTTTTATTGAATATTACAGCATTGCCACATATGTGCTTGTTGCTGATTGGTTAACACAAATACAATGCAAGGGTTACATATAGGCATCAATCATCAATAGACCAAAGGCTGGGAAAGGGAACACAGAATTGGACATGCGTGAAAACCTCCTTATTAAACTATTACCAGTGATTGATATAGCAAGACTTAATCTATTACTAGTGATTAATATATAGCATTCATCCGTAGATGTGGTCAACCAAGCACTAAGAACAGGTCAGTTTAATTCAAAAAGAATAAATAGTTTTATAAATGTATTCCAAGTATTAATATAATCAGCTCCTCAACTGTGTGTTGTCATCCCATTTCCTGATATAGAGGTGGCATAAATGAACAATTTATAAATGAACTAATTTATGTTTACTTAACCTAATTTTCAGCTTCGGTTTCTGAGCATGATTATGTGCTTTTATTTAATTAGCAATTGTAGACTGACAAATTAAACTTTCTTATGATAGAGGGAAATGCTTACCTCCACCTTGAAAAGCTCAGATTATACTGTTCCACTAATGGATGATGTATGTGTCAAAATATTAGCTGAGCCAAATTTACTCAGAAATTTTTGGGTGATATTCAACTAAATTTCACTCAGAATAGACCCATTGACATGAATAGTCCAGTTCACTAGTTTCAGTGGGACTGCTCTGGATAAGTTTAGTAGACTGCAACACTTTATTTTTCAAGCTCTGTTGAGAAAGTAGATATTTATGAGGCAAATTTCCATGATATAAACATGAAAATGACTGACCGGTGGAGGTTACTAAAATGTGCCCCTCAAGCTATACCTGTTCTGCACCAGCAGGAGCCTTAGTTTAAATAAGCAGACATTTCGCTGCACATATTTTACTATTTTATCCTATTAATTCAATTATACAATTTGTCCACGGTAAATACAAGAAACAAAAAAGAGTAGGATTAGGCCCCAAAAGAGAGAGAAAAGATGCTAACCACTGACAGAGTAATATGACATGGAAACAGAAGCTTGTGCAAGCATTTATTGGAATCTGAGGACTCATCAAAAAACAAAAGCTGAGGCTCATCAAAAGAGCAAACAAAAACACAGTTTGCAAACATATTTTTTTTCCTGTGGTGTGATACTTGCTTGGTTACACAGTGATTAAGTCACCTAGTTTTTCTCATTAGCATGCTTGCGTTAATTAAGATGAGTGGATGAGTGGCAAATATTTCTCCAGACACCATAATATAAAACTCCCCAACCCTGACCCAAATAACTCAGTCTTCTTGAAGCAACACTGTTTCTCTTCTAAATCACCATACATTTTAGAAGCTCAGTTCACAAGGATGTTTGCTGGCACTGCCCAGGAGGAATCCTTCTGAATGTAATAATACAGCTACAGTGGTACCTCGGGTTACATACGCTTCAGGTTACATGTGCTTCAGGTTACAGACTCCGCTAACCCAGAAATAGTACCTCGGGTTAAGAACTTTGCTTCAGGATGAGAACAGAAATCGTGCAGCGGTGGCACAGCAGCAGCGGGAGGCCCCATTAGCTAAAGTGCTTCAGGTTAAGAACAGTTTCAGGTTAAGAACAGACCCACAGAACCAATTAAGTTCTTTACCTGAGGTACCACTGTAGGAGGAAGGAACTGCATAGCATAGCAAAAAAGGAAAAAAAGGTGTAAGAGTGTGGACTGTATCAGGAAAGGTTCAACAAGATAAAAGGGGCATTGGATTGCTTTCACTGGCTTTCTTAATCCTAAAGAACTTTGAGAAGAGAGCAAGTGAAAATTAGGACAGTACTCTCTTTGAAGTAGTCTTCTACTTGAAGGGCTGCATGGTCCAAGTCCTATTTATAAAGAACCGTAAGAAGGGAGTGTGGAGTGGAACAAAGAGCTTGAAGTAGTTGCCCATCGACAGTTTGCAGCACCTGGACAGCAGATTGAGCAGTCACACACAGGCCACCAGATTCCAAGAGAAAAGGAGTATGATTGAATTGTAATACTTTTTACCCAAAGAAGATGGACAATAATTGCATTTTCAAGCTCCTAAATGTAATCTTTTGTCTATCTAATCTTGGAGAACAAGAGGGATGAGGCATGTCCCTATGTGCCGAGAGAGAAGGTATCTCAGATGCTGTAAGGATGGAAGCGAAATCCTTCCACAGCACAGCTTCTTGTCGCCTCATGGAATCTACGATGTTGCTTCTCCAGAAACAATCAACGCCCTTCATTCTCATCTTCAATCCAGTCTTTTCCAGTCTTTTTATCTGGGTAGAAGAAAGGAGTCGGCTGGGTGAGGACTGCAGGGCCTGCTCCCTTCCAGGGCCTTTTCCAGTTGGCCCAGGGGGCGTGGCCCAGGCCCTTATTTGGAACAAACTTTTTGGGAAGGGTGGGAAGTATTCTGCCATTGCTTCCCTGTTCCAGGTGGTTAATGTGCTTTAAAATATCCTCAAGCAGTCGGTGGCAATTTAAATTTTTATTTCTTTATTTCCTTTTTTCCATTGTTGGGGGTGGGTGGGATGGATATTTGGTTGGGGATTAATTTTAGTATAATTGTTCTGTTCCTTTTTGTTGTTGTTGTTGTTTTATTGGTTCTGTATAGTTTGTGTTTTGTTTTTAAGGGATCAGGGCTGCCTGGGAGTGGGGCCCCAGCCAACACGATGGCTGGGACAAGTTCCACAGGGGGGGAAGCACTGGGACATCCGATCTCGGTGATCATGGGCAGGAGGCGGAGTTACGCTAAGACCAGACCATGTCATTACTGAGGAGGCAGGTTTAGTCGTTGTTTGAAGACTATCCCTGCCTCCAGGTCTGGCCTTGACCGGATGGATACTGGAATCAACAGGGGAAACCTACATGACCTGAAGGTGTTGCTGTGCAATGCCAGGTCAATGATGAATAAAACCACTGCCATCCACGACCTGATTGTGGATAGAGGATTTGACCTGGCATGTGTGACAGAGACCTGGTTGGAGGAAGCAGATGGGCCTGTCCTTGCCGCTGCTTGCCCACCAGGTTTCTCTTACGCACAGCAACCCAGGTCATGTGGGCGGGGAGGGGGGGTTGCAGTGATTTTTAGGAAGTCACTAGCTTGCACCAGGCGTCCTACTGGGAAGATCCAGTTTTCTGAGTGCATGTTCTGGAAGTTGGGCCATAGGGGCAGTACAGGATTCCTTTTGGTGTACCGACCTCCCCGCTGCACCAAGGATTCCCTGTCTGAGCTGCTTCAGGTCGTGGCAGATTTTCTCCTGGAGACACCTAGTTTGGTTGTCCTAGGGGATTTTAACATCCATGCCGACACGACCTTACAAGGGGCTGCTCGGGACTTCGTGGAAAGCATGGCCTCCATGGGGCTGTCCCTGAATAAGTTTGGCCCAACTCATAGTCATGGACATGCCTTAGACCTGGTGTTCACCTCTAGTGACGTGGGTGATCTGACACTAATTAAAAGTGAAACAAAAGAAGTGCCATGGTCAGATCACTTCTTGGTGCAACTGGACTTCTCCGCGACCCATCCCCTCTGCAGGGAGGTGGGACCAATTCCGCCCCTGCCACTTAATGGATCCAAATGGTTTCCAGAGAGTGGTAGGTGATGCTTTATCCCATGTTGATGGCCTTTCAGCTGATTCCCTGGTGGCCCGCTGGAATGCGGAGTTAACCAGGGCTATCGACTGTCTGGCTCCGAAGTGCCCTCTCCGATTGCATGGAGCCCGGACAGCTCCGTGGTTTTCTTCGGAGCTGAGGGCGATGAAACAATCGCTGAGACGGCTAGAGCGTCGGTGGCAAAAAACTCACTCCGAATCTGACCAGACACAGGTTAGAGCTCATCGTCGAGCCTACCAAGTGGCGATAGCGACGGCGAAGAAGACTTTCTTCACCGCCTCTATTGCATCTGCAGAAAATAGTAGCAGGAGACTCTTTCAGGTGGTTCGTAATTTAACAGAACCACCTTTACCACCGGGGCCATGTAAAGACCCCAAGATCTCCTGCAACGATTTTGCAAAGTTTTTTGCAGATAAAATCACTCATATTCAGAAGGAGCTAGACACCACCGTGGGAGCAGGGCTGGGGCGGGAGAGTGCTAGAGCTCTGTCTGGTCAAGTTGCATGGAATCAATTTCAATCCGCTACCCCCGAGGATGTGAACAGGCTGCTTGGACGCGTGAAACCAACCACCTATCTCCTGGATCCTTGCCCATCCTGGCTAATAAAAGCAAGCCGGGAAGGGCTGGGCGATGGGCTCTGCGGGGTGGTGAATGCTTCCCTCTGTGAGGGAACATTCCCAGATCCGCTGAAAGAGGCGGTCATTAAACCGCTTCTTAAAAAACCATCTTTAGACCCGGCCAGTATGGCCAACTATCGCTCAGTCTCAATTCTTCCATTCTTGGGCAAGGTGATTGAGCGCGTGATTGCTGAACAACTCCAGGCACGCCTGGAGGATGCGGACCATTTGGATCCCTTCCAGTCGGGATTCAGGCCTCACCATGGGACTGAAACTGCCTTGGTCGCGCTAGTTGATGATCTCCGGCGAGCTAGGGACAAAGGTGAGAGTTGTTTCCTAGTTCTGCTGGATCTCTCAGCGGCCTTTGATACAATCGACCATAACATCCTTCTGGACCGTCTAGAGGGGCTGGGAGCTGGGGGCACTGTTATACAGTGGTTTCGCTCCTTCCTCCTGGGCCGTGTTCAGAAAGTGGTGGGGGGGATGAGTGTTCAGACCCCTGGGCCCTCACTTGTGGGGTGCCTCAGGGTTCCGTCCTCTCCCCCATGCTTTTTAACATCTATATGAAGCCGCTGGGAGAGATCATCAGGGGGTTTGGACTGGGTGTCCATCAATATGCAGATGATACCCAGCTCTACCTCTCTTTCAAATCAGAACCAGTGAAGGCGGTGAAGGTCCTGTGTGAGTGTCTGGAGGCGGTTGGAGGATGGATGGCGGCTAATGGATTGAGGTTGAATCCTGACAAGACAGAAGTACTGTTTTTGGGGGACAGGGGGCGGGCTGGTGTGGAGGACTCCCTGATCCTGAATAGGGTAACTGTGCCCCTGAAGGACCAGGTGCGCAGCCTGGGAGTCATTTTGGACTCACAGATGTCCATGGAGGCGCAGGTCAATTCTGTATCCAGGGCAGCTGTCTACCAACTCCACCTGGTACGCAGGCTGAGACCCTACCTGCCCGCGGACTGTCTCGCCAGAGTGGTGCATGCTCTAGTTATCTCCCGCTTGGACTACTGCAATGCGCTCTACGTGGGGCTACCTTTGAAGGTGACTCGGAAACTACAACTAATCCAGAATGCGGCAGCTAGACTGGTGACTGGGGGCGGCCGCCGAGACCACATAACACCGGTCTTGAAAGACCTACATTGGCTCCCAGTACGTTTCCGAGCACAATTCAAAGTGCTGGTGTTGACCTTTAAAGCCCTAAACAGCCTCGGCCCAGTATACCTGAAGGAGCGTCTCCACCCCCATCATTCTGCTCGGACGCTGAGGTCCAGCACCGAGGGCCTTCTGGCGGTTCCCTCATTGCGAGAAGCAAAGCTACAGGGAACCAGGTAGAGGGCCTTCTTGGTAGTGGCGCCTGCCCTGTGGAACACCCTCCCATCAGATGTCAAAGCGATAAATAACTACCTGACATTCAGAAGACATCTTAAGGCAGCCCTGTTCAGGGAAGTTTTTAATCTGTTATATTTTAGTGTATTTTTGGTTTTTATGGAAGCCGCCCAGAGTGGCTGGGGAAACCCAGCCAGATGGGCGGGGTACAAATAATAAATTATTATTATTATTATTATTATTATTATTATTATTATTATTATATACCACTGTATTGTGTTTAAGTTATAGGAGGGTAGCTTATGGTTGAACATTAGGAGACACTTCTTGACATTAAGAGAAGGCTATCCTCCTGTGCATTTTTAACCTATCTGGTCAGAACAACATTTTTCTTTTTCTTTTTAAGGGGGAAAGCAGTCATTTTATAACAAAGAACAGAACATATGGGGTGGGACACACATGTTCATTTCCCCCCCAGGAGCGAATTGTCTTTCCCTTACTGGAAATCTTCAAAGCAGAAGGTAGACAGTCATTTGTTGGGGATTTCCTATATTGCACAGGGGGTGAACATCCTGGGGCTCAACAGACAAGGCTTGGACCACGCCTAGCAACAACACATCCTGTGGGGGTGGCTTAAGGGTCCTGAGCACAACCAGGACTCTCAATTTAGGAGGATACAATATGTCCCACAAGAGCCTTTTCAACGCTACGATTCTATGATCAGAGAAGACAACAGACTCATACTTTGCCTAAGTTATAAATAATGCACACCAGGACTCAAGCCATGTTTGTTAGCATATCTCTATCAGGATTTGAAGACTTTTATCCTTTGCTATTAGAAGCAATTGTTTGCGAAAGGATTTATCTGCAGTCAGTACAAGTTAAACTACTTGAATGTGTAAGTGGGCAAAGGAAGTTTTGTAAGTCTAAAATTGCCTTGAATTCTCTGCTTTCCTATTGGAACCAATTTAGATGTTCTTGCAGGTGCATAGATGGGACATACGAATCTCCATTTTCAATAAAATATCTAACAGGGTCCTTCCTTGTAGTCAGTTCTCTGTGTGCTACTGTTAGAAGAACTTCAGGGCTTCTGAAACACTGAACTCCTTAACCAACAGAAAAGTTTTCAGCCACTAAGTAAAGCACTCAGATTGGATAAATGAAAGCCTGATAAGAAATCACACTAAGGCTCAATCGGCACTGAAGCAGCAATTTGTTGACTTGGGAACAGGGGTTTCATTCTCAGTGTGAAGGACCACTTGAACCTTTAAGTCCATGGAAGAATTTTGACCCATTATTTTTATTGTTGTTCAACTTCACTTTAGTTGCAGCATCACACAAACTGTTGTTCACTGGCCTGTGGAAGCTTGAAATGGCATCTCTCGGTGCTGCAACACCCTGCTAATACAGTGGTACCTCGGGTTAAGAACTTAATTCATTCTGGAGGTCCATTCTTAACCTGAAACTGTTCTTAACCTGAGGTACCACTTTAGCTAATGGGCCTCCCACTGCTGCTGCACCGCCGGAGCACAATTTCTGTTCTCATCCTGAAGCAAAGTTCTTAACCCGAGGTACTATTTCTGGGTTAGCGGAGTCTGTAACCTGAAGCATCTGTAACCTGAAGCATCTGTAATCCGAGGTACCACTGTTTGTCAAATGGGGAACAACAGCATCTCTCTGCCATGCGTGTAAGGGCTGTTGCAAGCTGGCTTTCGAATAAATGTTGCACTAGGACCAGGGAGAAGAGTGGGGATGTAGGAGGAATCTCTCAGTCGGATTTACTTCCGTCTTCCCATTTAATCCCCATCAAGGCATGGACTCTTGCTATGAATGTTTTTTCACCTTAGTTCTCTACAACAAAAAGGGTTTTTCTTTTAAACATGCAGCATGTTATGCAAATAGATATGTAAATTGCTTTGCCATTTATGTTATTTGCATATTCATTGATGTATAATTGCTGCTGTCCTAGTAAGAAGGAACCTCACTGCTTTTCTTCTTTCTGAAGTGTTTGTGGGGGAGAATTGTTTGTTGCCAGAGGCAGCCTATGGGCACAAAGGCTAAAATCCTAAGTATGTCTATACAGATGTAAGTCAAATGTAATTCAATGGGTCTTACTCTCAGGTGAGTAGGTTTTATGAACCCAGCCTTAATATACTTCCGACTGTGATTTTTTTTTTTAAAGCATGTGGTAAGATGTCATGTCTTTTCTCACCTGTTGGTTTTATATGTGTTTCACAGTTAAAGTCTGAGGAGTTTAAGCTGTCAGACACACAATCCTGCTTACTACAGACATTTAAAACATGCATCAGTTTGAGCATTATGTTTCAGCAGTTGCACATGCATTACCATTTTCTTTATAAAATACACATTTGTGAAATAAAATTTTCTATTACAAAAGGGTATATTTACAGAAGTCTCATTACACTTCTTTCATATGCCCATGGGAATTCATGAAGTCCAGAATTCATGCAGTCCGAACTGCAAAATATTGTTGCATGCCACCCCAATAACTCTGAGCAGTGTGAGATTTCAGGGGATTCCAGGCACATACCCAAGGTTTCTGTTTCCTTTTGGGATTGAGGCACAGTGGAGACAGTGGTGTCTTTATGATATATGTGTTGGGAATTCCATTCCTCCCGTGCTGCAGATGTGTGGGATTGTTACATGTCATATGTCTGTTTACACTCCAGCACTGATCATTGGAGTCTTGTGAGAGGAAATTGATATATGCTGTTTCCGCTCTGTATTGCTGTTGTTTTTTGCAGTTCTCTCTCTCCAAGGAAGAAAGACATAGAGATAAGCCATATTTTTCTTTGTTCTGTTACATTTGATTTAATTTGCAATAAATTAGGTTTAGATGTTACTCCTCAAGGCTAAGCTTCTGTTTGAACTCTGCTGTGCTCATGTCCTTGGATATGGACCACATCAGTGTGACGGGGGACCGGAGTGATGAATCCTGGGGCAACGCTGCTTTGGGGGGGAGGCACCGGCCTTGGCATCATCACCCAACAATGTGGTTTATTTACATATACATACAACCTGAGCCTACAACGGAGGGGTTCACCGCATCAACACCGCAAAAGGGTCTTGTTTCCCCCATAGTCACAGCTTTGGATTCAAACAGAAATGAAAATTTCCTCTCAAACATTTCTCTGACTCTCTCTCCAGCTTGCTGCTTTACTTGTAGGTCAAAACACTGCCAAACTCTGCTTTCCACTCTGGCTTTGTCTGTGGAGGGAGGGGCCCCACCCATCTGCCATCTCGCACCAAGTCCCTTAATCCCCCATCACCTCACCAGGAAGCTATATTGGCTTGATTAGATTTTAACACTTGCTGGATCCAGGGATTTTGGCACACACAATACCCTGAAGTCATAATGATATCAAGAGGGCGCTAAACTATATTTCCTGGGTGAGGGAAATGAGGCAGGATTACGTTCACACTAAACCGTAAAATCAAGATATGGAGGTTGTAATCCTAACCCCACTTACCTGGGAGTAAACCCAATGGGATTCAGTGGGACTTAATGTAAAGAGACATGGTTATGACCCACAACAGGGGTGCCAACTTGAATAAAATATTTTGGGGGCCCAGGTAAGCCCCGTCTTGCATAATCAATCACACGGTGCAGTTTGCACACTATTTGAATGGGAATGCTCATAAACTCTGTGGGGAGCCAGCCCCCTCAAATATTTTATTGTGGGGGCCAAAGCCCCCACAGCCCCTAGGAGTTGGCTTCTATGGCCCACAGATGATTTTGTGAAAGGCCACTAACATATTTTCACATGCCTAGTTTAAATGTGAAGCTCATCAGATGACAGTGGAATAACCATTGCTCCCTCAGCTAATCCACCTCTTATGTTCTTATGAAAACAAAATGATGCAGCCCTGTCTCGGTAGGAAGGGTGGGATACAATTATAGGGCTATCAATGGGAACTGGCCATGATGACTATGCTGAAGGCAGCAACGCTTCTGAATAGCAGCTTCTAGAAACAGCAAGAAGGGAGTGTTATTGTGCTCAAATCATGCTTGAGGGCTTCCTACAAGCATCTGGTTGGCCACTGGGATAACAGGATGCCCTTGGCCTGATCCAGCAAGCTGCCCTTCTATGATACATACTTTTGAATTGTGATATGGTGTAAGCTTTCTCAGCCAAATCCAATATTTATGCTGCAGAAGCACAAATGTTCGAACCTCCACTTTTATAGAGTTGTTGTTTTTTAATTGTGCCATGGTATTCATTAGTCATTGTTCTTGTGACTGCCTACTGTGTTATTATCCTTGCTTAATGCCAGAAACTAAAGTTCACCCTTCCTCTTATTTTCCCTTGTTGTCTATTGCTGATAAAATAGTACCTTTACTTGAATTTCATTTTAGTTGAAATCTTCAGCCTATATGTATAGCATTCATAAAACCAAGGACAAAAACCACTTTGTCAGTAAGAAGTGATGTGGAACACAATGTTAATTAAAATGCATTTGTAAGAACTTTAAATGCAAATGAAGCCAAGGGATTTCTGCAGAATCACCGTTTTTCATTTCATCTAACAATAATCAGTATGAAGCAAACATTATGCACAGAATTTGTAAGATTAATTTAAAAAAAAAAATCTGCTGAGAGTGAAAATAGTTGAGTTTGGATTTTAACCAAAAGACTCCAGTAGCGTTTATTGCATACCTGTACTTGTCTTTCCAGACTGCTGCCTATTTTGCTTGGAATTGGTACTGAGCTGGCTTTCTCCAGTAATTCTTCATTCTGAATTTCATTTAGTGGAGAAGTCATCGTAATCTCTTCCTTATTTTTAACAAACAAAGTATTAAAAGCAACCGGTCAGGATCATATAACCTTAACAAATAACATTATTACCTAATACATGGGTAGTCAATATGGTGCCGTCCAAACCTTGTAGGCTGCAACTACCATCAACTATGACCACTGGCTATGCTGGCTGGAACTAGTGGAAGTCATAGTCCACAATATCTGAAGGTCACCATGTTGGACATTATGATATATTGCTTTCCAGGTCCAAATTGCTGGTTCTTACAATGAAAGCTCTAAACGGCCTAGGAATAGGATAGCTTAAGGACAGTTTCCTCCCATATAGGTCCTCACATTGATTCAGATCAACATCTGATGTTGTGGTGTTGTCCAACCCCTCACAGTCTGAAGATCTGATGGGTGAGCACTACAGTCAGGGCCTTCTTAGTTGTGGCTCCTATCTTGTGGAATGCCCTCACTAGGGAAGCCCTCTGGTTCCATCACTTTTCTGTTTTGACAGTATTACTAAGGTATTTTTCAGAGACGTTGTTAGAATTGTAGAAATATGTGTTGATTATGGATTTTGATTGTGTTTATGTGCTGAGATTTTGTTTGGCTTTTGGTTTCTATAGTCTTTTAAATTATGCATTTGATACTTTTAAGGCAATGTGTAATAAATAAATAAATAACAAATGTAACCAAATCACGGCAATTCATCCATAGTGAAATCATCAGGTAATTTGGAGGTTCTTCTGGGATAAGGCATGTGAAGAATGTTGAGGGAAGCCCAAAGACAGTCGATAAAATAAGCAAAATTTCTCAGAAGGCATTTCTGACCCTTCTAAGTTGTCACTGGATTTCATCTAAAGTGAAATTTGAAGTGAATGACATCTGTGAATTGCTGAAGGAATGCCAAATGAGGTAAGACTAATGCAATTTCTCAGAAGGGAACTGTACTTTCATATACAGCCCAATCTAACTATAGCTGACGATTCCTTCATACATTCCCTTTTTTCCAGCACAAGTATTACTATTAAGTGTCAAGGAAGGTATGTAAATCATAATATGCAAGAGGTGGAATTAGTATCTTGATACTGAGGACTCACATCAGGAAGCCCATACCACAGAAGCAACCCCATGGGTGTACCTAGAGGAAAATAGCTGTTCTGCTGCTCACGCGTTGCAATATATTTTCTTTTTATAAAATTAATATACGCATTGGAAAAAGTAACTCAAGTGAAACAGCCCCAAGAGAGCATTCTCTGGCTCCCCTTCTCTTCATTCTGCGGATCTGTTTTATGCATAACAGTTGATTCATCCATACCATAGGTAATTTATAAAATACATTATCATATCAAGATATAGCTGCAGTGAGCCAATGGTGGAAGCACTGCTGACCCAGAAAGGGCTTGGAGCTATTAACCTGGTTCTCTAAAGGGCAAGTACACAGAGCCTCAAAGCAATCCCATTCAGACGTGCTGCTAATTGGCTGTGTTGCCAAACTTCTCACCAGGGAAGTGAAGGAATTAATGTGATTGAACTTTCTTCCCTCCCCCTCTGTCATCTGAGGTGGACTTTATGTGTCAAAACAGAAGGGAATTGGAAATACAATTTGTGGACACTGCACCTATTTGTTCTAGAGTGTACATATGGAACATGCATTGCTATAATTGTCAATAAAGCCCTTTGGTACAGTGATTTGTTTATCAATTTTTACATACTCTGATGTGTTTTTTTCTTAGTTGCCTCATAATATAATTTCTCTAGATGATGTACAGTAACTAAAACAAAAAATAACTTTAACTCGTAACAGTAATGCAAAAGCAGAGTAAAAGCCAAGGCAAGCATGGAAGAATAAAACAATGACAATGATAACAAAGGTCACTGAATTTTCAAATTAGATAGGAGTAGGGAAGAATCTGGTTGGTTGTTGCCTCTGTAGCTCATCTAAGCTGTTTCATAGTCAAAATGTCCAACAGTTTTTTTAAAGGAACCAGCAATTGTTTGGAGCACCGCTATGCTTAATTATCTGTTTCTTCTGCATCAGAGCAATGTAAATGTTGTCATGGATTTGGTTGTTCAGTTTGTGTTCCTGCTTTGCTTTGCTTTCATAAATCTAAATTTTATTGCAATGCAGCAGTTTTGCATCTTTTCCTCTGATGCTTTCTTCTCATTGATTTTCCCCTACTCTGGAGGCTAGAACCCAAACCAATGGATTCAAGTTACAAGAAAGAAGATTCTGACTAAACATCAGGAAGAACTTTCTGGCAGTAAGAGCTATTTGACAGTGGAGTGGTCTCCCTTGGGAGGTGGCAGACTCTCCCTCCTTAGAGGTTTTAAGCAGAGGTGGGGTCATGAATGCTTTAGTTAAAATTCCTGCATTACAGTGGGTTGATCTTCAGGATCCCTTCCAACTTCACAATTCTATGATGCTCTTATTCTTTGTTTCTGCTATTATGGCCAGATGTATGCTTTAAGGGTGACTACAGCTCCTTCCCTGCACTTTCAGACTCTTTCAAGTGTTAACATGATGCATTCAATTCACCCCCTTGCTTATTGTCCTCTTCTAGCCTGGCTCACTTTGAACAGAAATTTCAAATAACAGAATTGATTGGCTTTTGATTAGGTCTGCTAAGTAAGCCTTCACACATTATAATGTCTAGTTATCACTCTAAAGAATCGATAATCTTAGAAATGAAACAAAGTTGTAACTTGTAGCCAAGCCCTCAGAAGTGAAGCTTACATGATTTGATAACATCTTTTATGAGAAACAGTGTATTTGAAGACCCTGGATATTTTCTCCTCTCTCTGATGTTTGAAAACAACAGTAGCTTTTAAAATAATTCACGCAACCAGTTACAGGGTCTGAGTCACACAGCATAAACTAGTGTTGATGAGCTCATTGTGTTAAGGTATAAGAGATGGACTATCAGTTCATTTTTTCGTTTCTAATTATGAAGGAATTAAGGGTGATGTTCTGGGTTTGGGGTGGGGGTTGGGAAGTAGGCTGTATGCAAAGACCATTTTAACTCCTGGATCCAGCAATTGTTAAAATATAAGACAGGCTAGCTTCCTGTTGAGGTAATCACCTGGGTGATGGGCTATTAAGGGAAACAAAGGAAAGAGTCTCTGTGTGAGATGGCAAAGGGGTAGGGACCCAGCTAATGGATGGTTTGAAAGACCAGAGTAGGGAGTTGAGTTATATGAGCCAGAAGCTGGAAGAAAAGCTGCAGACAGGAAAGGCAGAGAGAGTGTCAGATCACTGGATAAGCACCTGGAATCCCTGGAATCTCGGAGCGCTCAGAGATTGTCATAGTGTGCAACTCGGTTCAGTTTTCCTTGATGTTGTCAGGGAACTCCAAAGGCAGGTGGTCCTTAAGAGTCGTTTGGAAGCAATTCCACTTAATAGGATCTTGAAGGCCTTGAATGTTCCTTTTGCACCTTGGTTTCCTTCCTTGAAGCCTGCATTGAGGTATAATCTTGATAGCCATTGTAGAACGTATTAATCGGTGATCTGTCAAGCAGTCGTTGGCACTCGCCATAGCTCTGGCAAGGAGCACATCACGACGATCTTCAGCTTGGACAATTACATAGTCTAAGAGGTTCAGTGGTTTGAACTAATGCCAGTGTACTTGAAGAAACTAAGATCACCAGTGTCAAAGCAATGATTCTTCAACATCAACTTTGTTGGACTGGTCATGTTGTTTGGATGCCTGATTATTGTCTTCCAAAGCAAATACTCTGTTCTGAATGTAAAAATGGAAAGCATAATGCTGGTGGTCAACAAAAGAGGTTTAAAGACTCTCTCAAGGCAAATTGGAAAAAAGTAGTATAAACACTGACAACTAGGAAACACTGATGGGCAAGTGCTCCAATTGGAGAACAGCCTTTGCCAAAAGTGTTGTGGACTTTGAAGACACTTGAATTCAGGACGAAAGGGAGAAATGTGCTAAGAGGAAGGCACATTTGGCAAACCCTCACCATGATAAACTCCTGCCCAGAAACCTATGTCTCCACTGTGGAAGGATGTGTTGATCCAGAATTGGCCTCCAGAGTCGCTTATGGACTCACTGTTAAGACTGTGCTCATGGAAGACAATCTTATTCAGCTACAAGTGATCTCCAAAGAAGAAGTGTGCAACAAAGGTTATAATAATAATAATAATAATAATAATAATAATAATAATAATAATTTATTATTTATACCCCACCCATCGGGCTGGGTTTTCCCAGCCACGCTGGGCGGCTTCCAACAGAATATTAAAATACAATAGTCTATTAAACATTAAAAGCTTCCCTAAACAGGGCTGCCTTCAGATGTCTTCTAAAAGTCTGGTAGTTGTTTTTCTCTTTGACATCTGGTGGGAGGGCTTTCCACACAGCAGGTGCCACTACCGAGAAGGCCCTCTGCCTGGTTCCCTGTAACCTGGCTTCTCACAGCAAGGGAACTGCCAGAAGGCCCTCGGCGCTGGACCTCAGGTTGTTTTTTATTTAGCAGACCTCAAGTGATGTGGGCCTTTGGACATTTTCATGCGATCTGCTAAGAAAACAACATGCAAACAATGCACAGCAATACCCAATCCATTGTTCAGACTGGTCTTTCCATTCCATCTCAACAGAGGCAACAGAATAAGTATGGAGAACTATCTCTTCTTTTGAAGCAAATGGAGAATCCTTGGCAGGCATGGAGTTTTGTGTGAACATTAGATCCTATGTGCATGAATCAAATTGCTATGGTGTGAAGCAGTAATCTATTCAGAGCATGAAACTCAGTGTGTGAAATCATTAAGGCTTTGATTACTGAAGTTGAAAGTGTGATTTAGGGCCATCTCTAAAGGAATGTCCTCAAGCACCAAGACAGTCTGCTTCTATAAATAAAACAACATATAAAGGACATAAGCATGCTGCTGTATAATCAGTCTTCATAGCCTATTGAAGACTTTTTCAGACCTGCTACCAGGTTTGGTCCCCAGAGCTCAGCAGCTGTCACATTATAAATCTGTTTTTTTTCCAGTCCACCAGGATTCATTTCACTGTGCGTTTTTGTTTGCCTTTAGAATAGGGATGCATTTACATCCAGGTATGCATTGCCAATGTCAAATGGGATTTCAGTTTGCAGTGTTCAGAGGAAACAAAAGAATAGGACAGAAGTTGGAATTTCCATGTGCCCTGTTTTAAAATGTGTCATGAAAGCTTTATGTCTATGTGATGTGGACTGTAGCCTGAACATGTGTGTACATGCTTTTAAAATGATGGATACTCACTGAGCAATTTCAATGTTCAAATCTGATTTACGATATGCAAAACAAAAACCTTTCCCCCCAGCTCTCTGCCAGCTCTAATCAAAATGTCATCAGCTATGAAACAACTATTGACCAATGAACCATCCAATAGTTTCAAAAGACATGGTAGAACCAATCTAGGTAATTCAAAGTTTCTAAAGGAATTTTTATAATACTATCCACAACAAGCCATTACCTATGTCCTGCGGAAGCACTTGGCAACCTTCTTGAGGGGATGAAGGCCACATTCCCCCTATAGAAAACTGCTTTCCAGTAGTGGGCAGCTTCATCATCTGTTTTACCATAGACTTTGGTCTCCAGATGACCTATATATTGAGTAGTCACCCTGACTGGTTTGCACAAAGTTTACACAGAGGTTACATTATATTGAGTCATCATTCTGATTTGTTTGCAGGAAGGCTATAGGACAATGACCATGTGCTTTGTAGATCATCAAGCCATGGAGAACCTGTGTATTCAGCAATGCATGTGTGAAAGTGTGTGTAAGATGTTTGGCTCTTGGACACAATTTTGTTGCTCCCTTCTCAATTTCTCAGAAAGCCTATTTGACAGGAAATACACACAACACCCCCACCCTCAAAGAAGGGCATTCCTTATTAAATAATGGTGATATTTACACTAGACAGGAAAAAAAGATGCTTGAAGTAGCAGTTTGAGACATTGGATTTTATACAGAATTTCCAAACCAATCAAAGGATGGTGGGTGGAAGTACATAGGTATCCACACACAAACTCACACCCCAAATAGACAAACATACATATAGATTCTTATGTTAATGAGCTGACTATAATAACATTCAGCTGCCAGAGAACTGTGTTAACTACTTAATGTTGCTTAAATGTTACTGATTATTTCTGTTACAGTTTTATACAATTACCATAAACTTGATGTATGTTGGCAATTTAAAAAAACACACACAAAGGATCTTGGGCAGCATTAAAAATGCTGATCTGCAATTTACTCTCAGGAATACTAAAGCACATTCTTACACACCCCAAGGAAGCACAAGTTTATGATGATTCAATAAATTTGCCAGTTAAAATGTGGAAATTGAAAGCCTTAGCAATTAATACCAGTGTCTAAATGGAGTTCCATGTACTGAACTGTTTCAAAAGGGAAACCACTCCACCTCTCTCCCTCCGAGTTAGTGGGCTGGAGACTTATAAATCATAATTTATTTCAACACCAAGGCTGCAGAAATCAACCCACTTCCGTCTAAGTGTTGTTGTTTCAGCAAATATGTTGAATACCATTGCTCAAGGAACTAAGGACCATTTGGCAGGGAGCTGCACCCCCTACCTGCCAGGAAGAACATCACAGCAAAGGAAAGATGTGCCATTGGCTGAAGAAGCTGCAGCTGTAGGCAGCTAGTTTCTCTGCTCCAAGCCAGAAAGGTCACTTTGCTGCAGCTGCCAGAAGCTACAGAACCAAAGCGAAGCATATTCTTGCCGTATTCATTGACTATAGAACGAAGGGCTGCTGATTTGTGTTTGTATGTGAAATAGCGACATTGAAGTGGGGGCAGTATTATTTCAATTTGTTGTAAGCCACCTTGAGAGTCATTTGACTGAAAGACAGAGTTCAAAAAAAGTGCTTAATGTAGTAAGTACTAGTTGATGTGCTCAGTTTGGAAAGTACTAGCTGATGTGCTAGCAATCTTCTGAATCATGGTCATTATTTGAAGTACGTTCCATGACTGAAATCAGAGAGACTTATCACTGAAACAGATGAGCAGAAATATTGCATGCTACTGATGAAACAGAACTGGGGTGTCGTTTTTCTCTTCCTGTTGGAAGGCAGGTATTTGTGCTATTATTTAATAGTGGGATGTAATATGACACAATATGGGTACCAAGGATGACTCAAAGAGTGGAAGTGATACATTGCTTTTCAGATAAAACATCCTAACCGTTTCAGAATTATCACAACAGCATCCTAAGCGAGTAGAGATCCCTGTGGAACTGCAACAAGCCATATCATCTCTCTCGGCTCGTGCGCCGAAAGCACTCTGGATAGGCAAGAAGCCAAATCTGTACACCCAGAAAGAAAGAGGAGGATGTTTCATCTGTTCTAACAGCAACTAAGAGAGAGCAAAAGGCATATCAAAATGTTGGATAAAATGCTGCCTCAGATAATCTCTGCACTGGTAACAACTAAAATATTTAAACTTTATTTATGTGAATCAAGAATGTGGCAAGAGAAAGATCTGTGTGCACCCTTCTTCTTTAATTAACTGGTTGCCTCAGTTTTGTATGCAGATACAAATTAGCCTGAGATCAGAATTGTAAAATATTCAAAATCCACCGGGATTACTATTGTCCTAACCCTATTCCTGTGGTTTTACACTGGATCAATTGTATTTAAATATTCCACATAACAATAGGCAGGATTTTCAGATTTTTTTTCTTCTTTTGCATTTCTAATTAGCAGCCAGATTTGAGGGAAGTCACATTTGCTGCAAACTTAGCAACCATTTAAAGATCTATAGATAAAGGATTACCTTCACAGAAGATAAAAGAGGTATTAGGTCTACCACCTGCTAAAACAAGATATAAAAGGGGGTGACATATTTGTAGTAGTGTCGCTGCCTAGGGGACCAAAAGAAAGATTAATGCACTTTTGCACTGTACACTGTATAAATAACACATAGGTATTTTCTGTCTGAGAGAGTTCACTATCTAGGATTTAGAAAAAGCAGATGTTGAACAAACAAACAAAGGTGAAGACAAGGTAATCTTAAAGATATATGCAGCTGTGTAACCTTGTAATTATAGTGCTTTCTGCAGTTGCAGATGCTCAACAGACTAACTTTTTCCTCTTTTGTAAGGCTTTGCCTTGGCAAACTCAGGTACAACTTTTGTCACCAAACATATATCTATATTCAGAGCTGACATTAAATTCACAATGCTCAGTGCTTGCATTCACACTGTCCCAATCACAGTGTCATGGAGTGATTCACATATCAACTGTGGTTACAGTGGCATGATGGATTTAATCAGTACTGCCCTTTCTTCCACTTCACAAAGAATCTGAGAGTCCTAAACAATGTATCTGCAGTAGCACATGTCCAAAGGGCCATTTGCTGTCAGGTGTACATCAGCATGCAATGGCCTGTAAGATCTGGATCTGTGATTTTGACTACATTAACTATGATAGATCTGCCATGATTAGGGACGATGTGCCTTTGATTGCTGGTTGCTGCAGACAAAGAACAAGCTTTTGCTATTACATCATGTCCTGCCTCTGAGCTTTCCATGGCACACTTATTTATTTATTTAACACACTGGTATCCTGTTTTGCAGCAAAAAAGGGCTCACAGATTATTTTACAGTACAATCTCAGTCAATGTCATTATTGAATATTATATTACTAATATTCTTATACAGCCAATCAATATGGCTCTCCACTGCCAGATGCAGTATATTAGATTATATAAACTATTTGGCTGATCAGGGAAAGCAATTCTTATGTTCTTATTCCTAACAAGTTCACAGCTCCACAAAAAGGTGTGTTACCCATGTGTAGTATCAGCCCTTGTTGAAGCAGATGGCTCTCCCTGCGACAGTGGTAATATAGCTACTGCGCAGTAAATAATAAAGATTAAAGCTTTCAAACAGTTTTCACAATCTACTTCACTGAAGTAAAATTGGTATTATGCAAATGCACCCATGCTACATTCTCATATGTAATGGGATGAAGAGATTCATACTTTCATTATCTGTTGGATCACTGCCCACATTGGTCTTGCATTTGCCCCAGTGGTGTGGTAGTGAATGTTAAAGTGTAAGAGCTTGTCCTCACTGCCCACTATCAATGCCCAAAGTGTGATATCAATTTATTAGGATAAGGATGACTGAAAATCTTGTGCAGAGTTAGATGAGAATATGATCAAACACAGTGGTACTTTCTTCACACTGTCTGGATTCAACTTTCTCAAACACATTGAGCTTTAACATGTATACAATGAGTTGAAATGCAACTCTTAGCTTTTCTGTTATTTTTGCAAAGACATACTTGCTAGCATGTAGTAGGAATCCCATCAAAGGAAAGAAGTATCCAGTCTCTGTTTGATTTTCTCTGCTAATCTGTCACAAACAAACTTGAAACCCTCACTATCTAACTAGGTGCGTCTTATGGTCTGGTGCGTCTTATAGAGTGAAAAATACGGTACTTCCCAGAGCAATGGGCATTCATCAATTGACCAAGGTATTTCTGTAGATGACATCATTATTCCTGCTTGGAGCATTATATATATCCTATATCCACCCCTTCACCACACCACTGATTTGTCCCCATCAACAGTGCAGGCAGGTGAAGGAACCAAAGGCCTGTGGACAGTTGTGCAATGGATACATTCACCCAGTACAAAAATTTGTTACAGATGTATCTTTAGTTCAGCATGTCCTTTCCAGTGATGGAAGTTTGTGGTTGAAAGTTAACACCATCCTATGATACACTGCTTCTATTAATTCTTTCTGGATGCAACACTGAAGGTAGGCACCTGCAGTGTTTTTTCACAATCTGACATAAGGACTACTTTGTGGAGTTTGGAACAGACAGGGTTAAAACTCCGTGGTGCCCTGCATCTGGGAGGGGCGGAAGTTTCCAACGGGAAAAAGACTGATTTATGGCTTGTAAATAAACGCTTCTAAAGATAAGAACCGATCTGTCTTTTGGACTTGTTTTATCCCTTTCTTACACGGACTCAGGACCGCTGCATTACTCTGCTAGGCCAGCTCAGAGCTTCCAGGGATACGGAGCTGAACTGGGAAGCTTGCTGGACCCAGGATTTATATCCAATATACGCAAATACTTTATAATTCCATAGCTACTACGTGGAAGCTACTGTTTGTATGCATGTTTGAATGTATGTTTGTATGAGATTTCTTAGCCACCTTCCAACATAAGGTCCCAGGGTGGGTTACGGCCATATAAAATACAATGGAACAGTTTGAAACAAGCAAAAGAAGGAAGTTTCTCTGTATGTTGGCTTTTCCATGAGGCAAGACATTTGTGTGTACCAGCTCACCATGTTTCTTAGTCACCAGTGCATAATTTGGTTCCTTATCACTGCAAACCACTACGAAAAGTTTGTCTAGCAACAGAGACATGATGGGAGGCCCATCAGTATGAAAAAATGGTACACATGAACAGCTTGTCACATGAAGCAGCTATCTTGGGGAAGAAGCTTCTAATTAGAGCAGTGCATGCTGGGTATAAAATGTGAAACTATATCCTTGATACTTCACTGTATCAAGGTATATTGTCTGTGTTTTATTAGCTATTTTGGTTGTATTATGTTTTATTCAACATCATTTCTCTCAGAGATGGAACAAATATTTCAAGGCCTGGGCAACTGCATTGTGCATTTCAAAAATAATAATAATAAAAAAATCCCAATTAGCACAAGATTAGAAAGCTTGGTTGGTTTTAGATACAGCATCTTCCCATATCATTAAAAAGCCACAAACAAAGCATTTTCTCCATAACAATGATTACTTCTGCAAATTTATCAATAACCAGCTGACTATAATTATAGCAGGAATAATGAATGGATCTTGTGTCTGCTATGAATTATGCTCTCTTGTAACACAGCCAGCCGGTGGGCCTTAACGATAATTCAGACAAATGAAACATATTCAAGTTAGTTACGCATAGTCATTTTCAGTGACACAGAACTGTAACTTCATTTCCTGCAAGTATTTTTATTAATTGCAGGCATAACAAAAAATAACTAAGTTTGTCTTTGAGTTTTATAAAAGGCTAAAGATCCGGTACTGTAATAATTGCAAGTGTGTACTTGTACTTTTCACTCACAGATGTGTATGCAAATTGGTCCAATATTAAATTAAAATTAAAATGGATCCCAACACAGTTAATGAGCATTATCAAATAGTAGATTAACTTACATTAGAAGATCATTGTTCAGCGCTTGACCTCTTTGCTCACTCACTCCTAGAAAATATCTTTTCATAAGGAACAGTGGGCAAGACCATATCATTGGTTGTTAGGTCAAGGAACGCATACTGCACTTCTATCTATTTGTTATAAATTTGTTCCTTCTCAACTGCGGCAGATGTGCTGTTTGCCAGTTCAACCCTTGAAGGGGCTTACCAGTTGGAGGGTGGGTCCAGGCCCCCATTGCCTACTATTATGTCCCTCAACCCTTGAAATTTGCAGTATATGGCACAGGACCTTGATGAAAATGAGATTCATGCTGCTTCCTGTGGGGAAGAACCTGAGATTTTTGTATTCAGTGCCTTCATTCAGAAGACACAGCCCTGCCACCGTCCTTGGACTGGTGGATGAGTCCACAGCAGTGCCTCCATCGATCTCACAAAAGTCAGATGCTGCAAAGGCAAGTGAGGTTCATTCAAAACTTGTCCAGCTCCTCTGAAGAGGCACTATCAACCATACTACAGTTCTGGCCAGGCAACATCAAGCTTCAGTAAGCTTATGTTCCTGACTAGGAGGAGGAGGAGGAGGAGGAGGAGGAGAAGAAGAAGAAGAGAAGGAGGAGGAGGAGTTTGGATTTGCTATCCCACTTTATCACTACCCGAAGGAGTCTCAAAGCTGCTAACATTCTCTTTTCCCTTCCTCCCCCACAGCAAACACTCTGTGAGGTGAGTGAGGCTGAGAGACTTCAAAGAAGTATGACTGGCCCAAGGTCACCCAGCAGCTGCATGTGGAGGAGCGGAGACGCGAACCCAATTCCCCAGATTACGAGTCTACCTCTCTTAATCACTACACCACACTGGCTCTCCTACAGCAACTTAGGAGAAATTTGGTTGGCAAGGTTGACTCAGAATTTTTTTCTTTGCCCTCTGCAAAGGAGAACTTCAGAGAAGACTTCCCCTGCCTTCATCTGCTCTTGCAGAAAGGTACCTGCCTGATCTGACCTTGCGTATTGTAACTTAATTTCAGCAGATACATTCTGCTTTCATTTCAAGCTGCAAACACCTAAGGAACAGAATGTGTCCCTTCTCTGTAGTTCCTGTTTCCCATATTCAGTTCACATGGGATTATGGGAGATCAGGGCAGATTTCCAGGCCATTGGTCATCTGAGAGAGTGTGTCAGTCATCCGTACTGTCAGACGTCAACTTCTGGGTGCACTTCCTGTGCAATGTGAGGAAGCGCTCTTTGGCTTGGTGCAATGAATTTAAGTAGGATCAGTGGTGATATTTGTGGAAGAAAAATGCAGTGTTCTTCACTGAGCACAATATCAAAGTTTCACCGTAAACGATAAAGAGAAGAGAATGGCCTGCCAGTTTAGTGTCAAATTGCAGAAGTCCAAGCATTCTTTGACAACCAAGTGTCTTCCTGATGTTTTGGACCACTGCCTCCAGTGTGGCCATGTTGGCTGGGGCTTGCGGAAGTTGTAGCCCCAAACATATGCAGGGCACCTGGTTGGCAAAAGCTGCTTTGATTAATCTCTCTTCCCACTTTATTTTAGACCTACTTGTTCTGATAACTTTTCAATTATAAACAATTTGATTGTGGCAGCTGGTATTTTGTCAGGCTACTTGGAGGGCTTAAGCCTGTCAGCTCACTCCTAACTCCAATAATAAAAATGACTCTTTTCATGAGTTATATGCAGCACATAATTGCTGAAAAATTCCTACATCCGTAAGAAAAATGATTCTTTAGAGATCACTAATTAGTTTTTTGAAGAATATTAATTTCTCTGAACTACAAAAATTACTTCAGGGAATTAGACTTGAGTTGGGTTTAAGTATGATAAAATTGCACTCTAACAACTGACCATGAATGCGTGAGAGAGCTTTGCTTTATATGAACATAGTTCCCTGTGGACATTCATAATTAACATATATAAATAGAAATGTGAGAATATTACATATGTCAAATATGAAGCTAACCTACTGCTCCTATACCAAAAAACAAAGAAAATGTTGCCACAACTAAGCATGCTGAAATATAGAAACTAGAAACATTAACACTTTTTTAAAGCAATGCAGTGCATTTCCAAGTTTTCTAAAGTTCAGTTAGATGTCCTTGTGAATAACAGGTCCTCTCTAATAGGAGATTTGTGCTGATGGGCAGCACTGTGGCAGAGGTGGGAGACCTCCATGCCTTGGGCCAGATTTTGTCCTCTAGGCTTCCTCATTTGACCTGCAAAGCTGTTTTTCTGAAACTATGCCCACCTGTTCCATACCTTTGACTGGGACTGAGGCAGTTAAATTCTTCTCTGTTCAGGCAACTGATGGGAACTGGCAAGCACACCTAAAGATGTAATTATAAAACTGTAGCAGTTTTTCATCTATATTTGTATATGTTGGTGATTCTGGTGTTGTGTTCATAGATGTTCTAATTTGTACATATATTGCATCTTATAGGTTGTACACTATGAAGACAGTATAGAAATATAACTATTACCGTTCTAAAATTCTAAGTTTGGAAAATAAATATTTTAATTCTATCACTCCAAATTGGCCTTAATGAGAATTAAATATCCAAACCAGAAAGATCAGGGTCTCTTTTGCATCTAGAAATGTCACATAAAACAAAGAGGTGCTTCTGAAAATATATACAGTGGTACCTCGGGTTAAGAACTTAATTCGTTCTGGAGATCCTTTCTTAACCTGAAACTGTTCTTAACCTGAGGTACCACTTTAGCTAATGGGGCCTCATGCCGCCATGCCACCGCTGCCACACGATTTCTGTTCTCATCCTGAAGCAAAGTTCTTAACCCGAGGTACTATTTCTGGGTTAGCGGAGTCTGTAACCTGAAGCGTCTGTAACCTGAAGCGTCTGTAACCCAAGGTACCACTGTATACTGTGTATGTATCCTCTTTACTAAGCAGGTATTTCAGTGGAATCTATTTTATTTCACTGCAGCTTCACCGCTCCGAATGGCAAGCAGATTTCTCCATAAGAACCACAAACTGGACTATGGGCTGCACGCAGGAAAAATCTGAGCACTGACATCCTTGAAAGTGTTCATTTTTCATAAAAAAGATGTCAATATGTCATCAATATTAAGAGAAATAAGCTTAGTAAAGTTCAATATATGTTGGGGAGTTTTCTTGACATTTAACGCATCATATTAAAAGTTTCTTCAAAAAAGAAAGAAATATCAACTTGTCACCTGGAGATTGAAATTGAACTGTTCCGAGACAAACTGCTGTTTCTTCCTTAGGATGAAATTCACAGGATGGGCAAAATGTCAAGATAAAAATAAACCACCTGGGAAAGAAAACATCAAAAGAAGAAGTATGGCCTTATAGTAACCGCTAAAAGAAATCTTTTCAAAATCCATTGATAGGAATGCATGGCAAACAGCCACCCACATCCACATATAGGCCAGTGAGTTATCGGATGTGAAAAATGCCATTCCAACATTAATTAATGCCATGGAAAATATAGCTAATTAAGCTACAACTAAGAGTTACATGTTGATCAGTCCCAAAGGAAGAAGCTAGAAAAACGTGATACATGACCTCAGTGCATTTCAAGCTGCAAATGTGTGCACACCCTTCCCCCTCCCTGTGTGACTCCAGCTTGATTGCAATGGGCTTCATCCTATCTTTGCAGCCAATACAGGATTCTCATGTGTATGCAACTATGTAGAAGACCACACTTTCAGTGATCAAGATCTTTCTATTGGCACACACTTCCACATGCACACATGGGTTAAAAAAGCCCTCATTCGTTAATGTTTAAACTCACTGAAAGCAAAAAGATATATAATGCTTAACCAGTGCTTGATGTAGTCATAATTTGAGGCACTGGCTTTCAAATTTGAGGATCATGGCTTTCTGAGCTACTAGTGCTGGCACCTGCACTAATTTCAGCATATAACTGAGAAATGTTCAGCTATATTCAAGGGATATAAACTTCAAAATGTAAGTCACTGAAAGGTTATGTATTGTTAGCACTTCATCTACCCAGTAGAGAAGGAAATTAACTTTTTAAAGGCACACTTACTGAAATTTATGGGCTGCCTAATATTTCAAAGCTTTGATCATTGTCAGCTCATCGGAGAGGTTTTTATGCAAAGCTAAATACTGGCACATGCAGGCCTGTAGACAAGAGATGGCCATTCAAGCCCAGGCAGTCTCCTCCTGCCCCAAGAAAGCAGTGTTTCTACCTTTCAGAGCAATAAGATCTACACTGGTTGCTTTGTTTCAGGGGCCCCCTACCCTTTCAGACCAGTGGTTACATTTCAAGTTTTAGAAGAGTGTCGTTGGCACCAGTCACAAAATGGCTACCATGGGTGGCATGGCATAATACAAATTTATCAAGGCAACCACCCCAAACAAGCTTCTGCTTGTGGGAAGTCAGCCATATCCTGCAGTTCCTGATTGTGGCAATTATACAATACAGATTACACAAATACACAATGGTGTTGTTGTCTAATAACAGCAGGCAGTATCCCTCATTACCAGGAAAATATAGAGGGTGGGCCTCATCCCACTCATTCTCCTTTCACAGAAATTGCTTAGAACATGGGTAGGCAAACTAAGGCCCAGGAGCCAGATCCGGCCCAGTCACCTTCTAAATCCGGCCCGTGAACAGTCCGGGAATCAGTGCGTTTTTACATGAGTAGAATGTGTGCTTTTATTTAAAACACATCTCTGGGTTATTTGTGGGGAATAGGAATTTGTTCATTTTCCCCCTCCAAAATATAGTTGGCTCCCCACAAGGTCTGAGGGACAGTGGACTGGCCCCCTGCTGGAAAAGTTTGCTGACCCCTGGCTCAGAACGTAGCTGCATATCTTGCCTCATAACATTCTTTCTAGGAGAGCTAGAGACTTGCTTTCAAAAGAAAAGAAAAGAAAGTTCAGAGTTTGGGGCACTTCCCTAGTGAAAGCAGTGAAAGCCTTTGTGGGCACCTGCAGGCCCTGGATTGATGACCTTCTTTATTTTATACAATAACCAATGACACCCATGCTTTAAAATCGCAGGCACATAGGCGGGGTACATGTTGCATTTTATTCTAGAATCAATGGGAACAAAATACTTGTGTAGTCCACACACATTGCATGCTCAGCTGCAGAACCCCTCAACCTGGCACGCCTGACCACTGAATGATAAATGAATGGACACGGCAACAGTCTGGGATTTAAAATGGCCACAACTTTATTGAAGGCAGCCTGTTTAGGGAAGTTTTTAATGTGTGACATTTCAATGTATTTTTAATCTTTGTTGGAAGCCACCCAGAGTGGCTAGGGAAAAGAAAGAGGGGGCTTTTTTCCCTGCCAGATTTGAAGATATACTTTGAAGCTGCTGCATTCTGCTGGATCAAGGATTGGATTCAATTAGAGAATGATGATGTGTTAGACTTGGAGGGACTGGATAATCGATTTGGATGACATGCATATCTATGGTATGACAAGGTAAAGGCCCACAGGGGTTTTAAGAACCATGTAATTAGAAAGGCATTATACAATGTATGGACTAGATACAAAGATCTTTTAGTAAGAAAAACACCAAAATGGATTTCACCAATGGAAGCACAGGCTCAGAAAAAGTTAAATATGGAAAACAAATGGTTGAGGTATTCAGATTTGTTGTTAGAGAATCAGGAAGGTTTTAAATTAAAACCATTTGAACAAATTAAAGATAAAGTGAATTGGTTGCAATATTACAAATTAACGAATTATATAAGATGGATAAGAGAAATGGTTTTGCAACAAAAAAAACCAAATTGGAAACGGAGTTGTTAGATACTAATGATAAGAATATGTCTAAAATGTATAGTTTGTTGTTGGAGTGGCATACAAAGGATGAACAAGTTAAATCGGTCATGATTGATTGGGCAAGGGATGTGGGACATAATATAATGATGGAGGACTGGGAGAGGCTATGGAAGAAAGGGGTTAAGTTCACTGCATGTACGATGTTAAAGGAAAGCATTATGAAGATGATGTATAGATGGTACTTGACCCCTGTAAAATTAGCAAAGATTTATCACAAAAGTGATAATCTTTGTTGGAAATGTAAAGAAAAAGAAGGTACAGTGGTGCCTCGCAAGACGAAATTAATTGGTTCCGCAAGTTTTTTCGTCTTGCGAGTTTTTCGTCTTGCGAAGCACAGTTTCCCATAGGAATGCATTGAAAATCAATTAATGCGTTCCTAGGGAGACCGCCTTCAGACCAGGTCCGGGGACAGACTGTCCCCGGACCTCTTCTGAAGGCTGGGGGGGGGGAGGAGGACTTTTCTCCCCACTGCCAGGCTTCAGAACAGCCTTCTGAAGGCTGGCGGTGGGAAGAAAAGCCCTTCTCCCGCCGCCAGCCTTCAGAAGAGTTCCTGCAGGGCTGCCTAGGCTGCAAATAGCAGCCTGCTGCCCGGTGCGAGGGACGCTCTGAAGCAGAGCGCCCCTCGCGCGGGGCAGACATCTGCAGCTTGGGGAGCCCTGCGGGGAACTCTTCTGAAGGCTGGAAGCGGGAGAAGGGCTTTTCTCCCCACCGCCAGCCTTCAGAACAGCCTTCTGAATGTTGGCGGTGGGGAGGAAAAACCCTCCTCCCACCGCAAGCCCCGGGAAGAGAGGAGAAGCTGTGCGCCTTCTCCTCTGTTCCCGGACCTCCCACCGCAAGCCTTCAGGACAGGTCCGGGAACAGAGGGGAAGGCACGCAGCTTCTCCTCTCTTCCCGGGGCTTGTGGTGGGAAGAGGGTTCCCCGCTGTCCCGGAGATTTCCCTATGGGCTTTCGTCTTGCGAAGCAAGCCCATAGGGAAATTCGTCTTGCGAAGCCGCTAAAAAATCGGAAAACCCTTTCGTCTTGCGGGTTTTTCGTTTAGCGAGGCAATCGTCTTGCGGGGCACCACTGTACTTTTTTCCATATGTGGTGGACTTGTCCCAAGGTGATAGACTTCTGGGAGAAGATTTATAATGAACTGAAAAAAATGTTGAAATATACATTTATTAAGAAACCAGAGGCCTTTCTCCTTGGAATAACAGGTGTAGAATTGCCCAAGAAAGATGTTAAATTATTTTTGTATGCCACAACGGCCGCTCGAATATTACTTGCTAAAAATTGGAAAACACAAGAACTGCCAACAGTGGAAGATTGTCAGACGAAGATGATGGACTTTTCAGAGCTAGCTGACCTGACTGGAAGAATCCGTGACCAGAAAGAAAAGGAGCTTCAAGAGGCCTGGAGGAAATTTAAGGACTATTTGAACAAATATTGTAATATAAAAAATTAGAAATTACTTGAAAGAAACAAATAGGCCTAGGACAAATTAAGTTATAATTAAATAAATGGGATTCAGAATGTCAAGAAAAGTGAATAAGATGACTATAATTGGAAATTGTTTTAGTTTAATAATGATATTGGAAAGCTGTTACTTTTAAATTACAAGGAAACTCAGAAGGGAGGGATTTGAGGAAGTCAATCAAGATGTTTAAAAAGTTGGATTTGTGAAGAATTAAGTTTGTTATTATTGTCTATTTGTTTATTGTTCCCCCCTTTTTTGCCTCCCTTTTTTTTCTTTTCTTTTTTTTTTTGCTCTCTCTCTTCTCTTTTTTCTTTTCTGTTTTTATGTATTAATCTGCTTTGTGGTTTGTGTTATTATGGTGGAAAAATCTAATAAAAAATTATTTTAAAAAAAACCAGAGTGACTAGGGAAACCCACCCAGATGGGCAGGGTACGAATAATAAATTATTATTATTATTATTATTATTATTATTATTATTATTATTATTATTTCAGATGTAGGAAGCCTTGGTATAGGCACTGGGCGTGTATCCTTCTCAGTGCCCCTATAGGGGGACTTAGGTATGACAGGGTCTATTCGGGGGTGGGTCCATCACAAGACGCAGATTTATGCTGATAGCCCTCAAATGCTGAGGGAAGGTCCACTAGCCCTACACAACTGGCTCTTTGGACAGAGACTTCCCTTCAGACCCCTCTAACAGGGAACTCTGTTATCGCCGCCACATAGAACAGGAGTTGGGTGAGTCACCACTTCACCACACCCTGATTGGATGAAAGACTATAGGATTCCACCCAAGGCCTAAACCACCAAAGCTGTGACTAATGTTATGGGGAAGGTGAAACCTGCAGAGCAGGGAAAATTCCTTCCTGGCTCCGAATACGGCAACCGTCAATAGACCACAGCAAAGCCCACCTAGCTGAAAAGGAATGGTTACAGCAGTAATAACCTATTAATAAAGGGAAGGGAAGGGAAGGGAAGGGAAGGGAAGGGAAGGGAAGGGAAGGGAAGGGAAGGGAAGGGAAGGGAAGGGTGGGTGACACTCCCGGCCGACTGGGTACTGTGGTTGGGGGTCAGCCAGGCTAAATAGATGGTAGGCGGACCTGAGGGAAGCCTGACACCCTCAGGTCTGCTTGCCACACCACACACCCCTGGGGCTGCCACGGATTGGCCCATTTGAACGGACAAGCTTGGTGGGAGCCCGGCAGCCTTCGTGGCAGTGGAGAAGGACAAGGAAGCAAGCAGAAATGGTGCTGTGTGCTGGGAAGGAGGGGAAGCACCACATCAGGCCACAACTGCCGCTCATTGGGAAGGGTGGTAAGCAGCCAATTACATAACTTTAAAAAACAGATGTAGGCAGTTCAAGCAGTGTCCAATGACATTGTAGGTGAGTAAATGCCAACACTGCAATCACCATTTGTCTTTTCATTCACCTAAGGCATGTACAGGGAGGAAAAAGGCATGGCGGCATGGGGAGAGTCTCAAGGACCAGAGAGAGACTTGCAGGGTTGCATTTGGCCTTCAGGCCTGAGGTACAGGATTGCAGTACCTATCACCTAGGTATGTGCCCTGGCATTCACCTTCCTCATCTCATCTGCATATGTCTTCGCAGTGTGTCACCTGAGCAAGGGACAATGAATTGACAGAGTGCCAGCTGAGGCAGTACCAACTTTATACACCATAGATAGAGGGTGTTTAAGATTTGTTAGGGGTGCTGGCAGTCTATACTAGCCAGCTTTCATCGTCTTTTGTTTTCCTTCCTCGCCTCACTCTGTTGAGCTCTCTGGAAGACTGTCTCTGAGGAGTTTTGCTGAAGGTTTTATTATTTATGCAGCACCTTCAGATTATGTGGGTTTTAAATCCTTTGAAAGGTTACTTAACATTTATTACTGAACAATGTTCTAAGTTGCAATATATGCCACTTCCTTGGCCTGTGTCAGGAGTAAAAGCTCTCATTTTCAGTATGATTCTCCAATGGGGATTTTATTTTATTTTACTCTGGGGGAGACTGGGGCACAGCGAAATCCCACCTGTATAATAAGGGCTGTCAGTGCAAGGCATTGAGAGGGCAGCTGTATCTTTCAGGTTTGGTGGATGGTAGTGCTGATGTGCTTAAAATACTCCAAAGTACTGCACAGAGAGTAGTCCCTGCATAGTGTCTTATATAGAATAATCTCTGCCACATAATAGATATGGAAACAGCGGGGGGGGGGGGGGGAGAGAAAAAGAAACAAAGCTAATCCATAGACCGAGGGCTGTATTACAACAGATTCTGCTCAGTGTAGACCCATTGAAATAAATGTAACTGCCATGACCATTCATTTAAATGGCTCCACTCTGAGTAATAGTTAGTTGAATTCAATCCATTGAAATTAATAGACTCAAATTCATTTCAACTCTTAAGTAGGACTAACACTGTGCACAACCCTAAGTCTTCCATGATGCTACATATAATGAGCCCTCTTCAGACATTAACAAACACCACTACCAAGGTGGTACAAGCTGCAACATACCCCTTGTTATTTACTCCAGCATAGATTGCCACCACCCATGATTTTAACTGTTTGGCTGAACTTGCGGAGTACAGTTCAGACTCATGCTATGCACATCTAGAGAAATGCAAGCTTCCTTTACACTACATGAAGCCAGGTTACCATATGCACCAAGGAGAGTTGGATAAAACCAGGCAGGATTATGCAAAATAACTCAATCACCTTCAGAGTTTCAGTTAAGTATATTTGTTTAAGAACCAAGCAGAGAGAGATTCAGAAATGGGAAACTGTTTTTTGAAAGAAAGAAAACAAGACAGAAGGAACCAGCTAACCTTTACATGTCAATAAACTTTAAACAGAACAACTCACATTGCGAAGCAGCTTACAGACTGTTTTGGGTTTCCTTGGGTGAAGAGTCAGCCTCAATTCCCCACCCACAGCACAAAGAACAAAGATAATTGGTCAATCCCATGTATTTCTCTGGAGGGTGTTAAACTCCCCAAAAGAAAGGGGAATTCAAATGCTCCATGCACAACTGAGCTAATTAGTGTATTATATGCAAATTATATGATAAAACTGTAGACCCAAGTAGCATCCCAAGAGGGGAAACATATTTACAAGATTCTTTTTTTAAAAAATAACCAGCTCAAAAGCACTTTTTTCTTTTTCTTTCTTGCATCATGCTGAAATCCATTGATAAAATATCTTTCTGAAACAGAGAAGTAGCAGCTGTTCTCCAAATATTGTACTCCAGATTATTCATGTAGTGTGAAGTTAACAAATGGTTCACACTAAATGGCCTATTCTATAGGTATACGGTATTCACTCATTGAGGCTCATACACACCTTGAGGCTCATACACACATTCATGTGACCCGTATTTTGATCATATTGTGTACTGATTAATTCCGTCGGATCCAAGAGCTTTTCTTGTTGTTCTGTGGCTGTGCCTTGCAAAAATCAAATGTCACTGAATCAGATCTTATCAGATGCACAGAAAATACGAAGCGATTTTGCTTAGCTTCGACAGGTAAGATCAGATTTTCACAAGGCACAGCAGCAGAACAACAAGAAAAGCTCTTGGCCCCAGGGGAGTCTGTACTATTAAAAATGTGAGTCAAATGAAAGTGTGGAGGAGCCCTTAGTGGTTGTGGTGTTTCTGCCTTTGCTTAGTTTCCTTACATTGTTGTATAAGTACTTCATTGTAAAGGTGACACCAGCACCTGGCATTCACAGGCAGCTACTTGGGCCTAGGCACCCCATTGGTAATGCCAGCCCTCCCCACCCGCAACCTTGCAATGGTGTCTAGCTGGCTCTTGGAGTGAAACAGGTGCTCCACAGCCTCATGAGAAAGGCTGTAGGAGGCAGATAACTTCTCCAAATCCCGCACACAAAACCTGGACATAGCCCTGTGTCCTTGCAATTTCTTCCCCACATTTCTCAATAGTAACATATATTATTACTTTAGAAGCTTGTATCTCAGAAGAAGGCCTGTATCTCCATGGAAGAACACATTCCTGGCATGCATAAGATCCCAGGTCCAATCCCCAATATTTCCAGATAGGGACGGAAAAGGCCCACATCTGAAGCCCTGGAGAGCAGCTGCCACTCAGTTTTCGACATGCTGTCCTAGATGGACTGGTATAAGGCAGCTTCTTATATTTCAAGTATTCCCTGAGTGGCTGGGGAATCCCAGCCAGGTGGGTGGAGCATAAATACTAAAATTGTTGTTGTTGTTGTTGTTGTTGTTGTTGTTACAAGCAAATAGGATGGGAGTCAAGAGGCAGAGCAGATATAGCATCATATGAGTTGTGAGGTTTCATTTTATACATTTTATGCATACACTAGGGGTTACATTTATCCCTAATCGATAGAGGGGGGAAAGGTATGAAGCAACATGATTCATAAATGGATATGGCTTAAAGTCCTTCACTTTTCAAGTCAAAGCGAATTCAGCATCTCTCCAACCTACAAGCCAGTCTACACACCACATGGAGGTCACTAGAAATAACCTCAAGATGGCCGCTGCTTAATATGGCAGCCAAAACCTGCTAGATCATTTATCATATAGATCTCCCTATTGCCTGGTGAGGCTCCATTCACCACCAGACTTCCATGTTGCTACAGGTTTGGAAGCTCTTCAGGGAAGTGGAATGAATAATGTAGCAAGATGGTCTACTCTACATGTTAGACCTGCCTCATAGAACAGGCCTCTCCCATCAACTAAGGAAAGGCCTTTTCTAACTAGACTAGACCTTCATGACTTCTGGAACCCAATCCTGTGGAGATGTCTGCCTGGAAAGAAGTGGGTAGCTGAAGATCATTTCAGATTGAATGACTATTGAATGACAGCTCACTTCTGCTAGCTGAGTTCTATGAATTAGTGGTAACATTTTATTTGGTTTTATTTTTATTGACTTCCTTGAGATTAGTTTGGAAAGTTTTGTGGGAATTTAGGCATTGGCACTGAAGATGGTTTTGCTGAAATCCATTGCCCTTAATTCTGTGTGATTTGCTGCTGTCCCAAGGATCGGGTCACCAGTTTCTCAGCTTCTTGGCTGCCATGAGCAAGCTAGGAGAAGGGAAAGGTAAAGTGAATCCCAGAATAATTTCACAAAGTCATCAGGATCACAGTCAATGTGCTTAGGTGTGATTAAGGTGTAAATATAAGAAAGTAAATATAGAAGAGGAAGTTAGGGAAGTAAAAAGATTATGTGTGTATGCCAAGAGTTATATTGAACATGAAATATGCAATTAAAAGAAGAACCAGGTAAGATGAAAGCTGTCAAAGGGGTATGGTGTCAAGTTAGTTTAACAAGCATGAAGTGAAAGACAGTGAAATGGCACTGAGTCATTATAAGACATGGTTTATTCTGATTCAGTACTATCCTGCCTGCCCTTTCATATCAAAAGAGATGAATATGAATTGGGAAGAAAACAGAGGGGTGTTTAAAACTGCTGTTGCATCAGCTGAAGAAGAGCATGCAAGAAATGAGGCAGGCAATGGAACAGAGAAGGCAAAGGAAAGCAGGTGAAAGAGAGACATGAGAGAACATCATTAACAGAGACTGACTATGGTTAAAAATCCTGTGTACAAAAGCAGCCACCCACACAGTTCAGTGAAATAACCAAAGATCAGTGTTGACTGGGAATCAAAATATGTATGCACTGATTCTTGTGTGTAATACTTGTCATTAGCTTCTCATGTTACTTTGACTATTAAACAAAATGCCACGATAATCAGTATTTATTTACCGTATTTTTCGCCCCATAGGACGCACCGCCCTATAGGACGCACCTAGGTTTGGGGGGGAATAAAGGGGAAGAAAATTATTTCAGCCCCCAGAACAGCCTGCTATCCGCAAGCCTAGGGAGCCGCGCCGGTCTCCCCAGGCTTGCGGAGAGCTACGCGAAGCCCAGGCGCGCTGAAGAGGCTTCGGAATGCACGCAGCTCTGCACAACTTTTGGGAGCACAGCGCGGCTTCCTGCTGGGCTCCCGAGGGTTGCGCGGAGCTGCGCGGAACCCAGGAGCGCAGGCAGCTCTGCGCAACCCTCCGGAGCCCTGCGTGGCTTCCTGCCGGGCTCCCAAGGGTTGCGCAGAGCTGCACAGAGCCCGAGAGCGCAGGCAGCTCTGCGCAACCCTCCGGAGCCTGGCGCAGCGCTCCCGAGGGTTGCGCAGAGCCTGGGAGCACAGGCAGCTCTGCGCAACCTTCCGGAGGTTTTGCGGATAGCTTCCTGAAGCCTGGAGAGCGAGAGGGGTCGGTGCGCACCGATCCCTCTCCCTCTCCAGGCTTCAGCAAAAGCCTGTATTCACCCCATAGGACGCGCACACATTTCCCCTTCATTTTTGGAGGGGAAAAAGTGCGTCCTATAGGGTGAAAAATACGGTATATGCCTGTTCATCAGTCTCTTGTATGGTCATCCTTCAGATGATCTTTATCCCTCATTGGAAACTGTACCATTACAGCAGGTGTCACCAACATTTTGGCTCCTGTGGGAACATTTGGAATTTTTAGGTAGTTTTGTGGGCACCAGTCACAAAATGCTTGCTGTGAAGGGGTGACATATCATCAAATGACTGCTGCATCCAAAAAGAGCAGAAAAAGAGGCCAAATAACAGGGGAAAACCATGTAAATTTGGAAGGTTTTAAGCTTTAAAAATGGGTAAAAAATTGATATAAAAGGCCAAACATGTCCCAAGATACTCCATTTAAAAAACAAAAGCAAAAAATGTTTGCATTGTTAAGCCTACAGTGGAATGTCTGTGAATTTACAAGTATCATGTTGGAAACTCAACATTACAGTGTCATTGTAGCATACTGAAATTTTTAGACAGCATACACAGACCTTCAATTTTGTCTTTACTTGGAAGAGCTATTTTAACCAAGAATGGAAGCTGAAATCTCCAAGCATCAAAATGAGTAATGCTGAATTGGATTTCCTTATAGATTGGAAAGTATTTCCATTTTATTTATATATTAATGAAAGGAAATGGTGAAAATGGTGTTATAATGACAATGGAGTGTATTGGGGAAAGCTTGGGCAGAAAGTGGCTAATCACCCACTGTCGTTATCCATCCATCAACTAGATGGTGCAGAAAAAAACAAAGAAACAAAGAGAATTGAAAATGATGTTTTCCTGTAACTCAGCGCTCTAGGCTTGCACAGCCCAAGAATAAGCACATTTACTTAAAAGAAAGGCACACTGACTTCAACTGAACCTTCTTTCAGATACATGTTTCAAACCAAATTTGTTCTCTGTTCCAGATTGTCTCCTCCTGGAGTGGCTTCCCCAGAGATGCTTGCTCTGTAGGGGGTGAGGTGAAGCAATTTGGGAATGGATGAAGACAGAAAATTGGTGCACAATCAGCGCATGGAGATGGACCGTAATCATGTCCACTGGCCCTCCCTTGACCTCCATCTATTGACTGGGGCTTCTGAACAGATTCCATCCACATACAGACAATATGCATGTAGGCATCATATGCATGATGGCACCACAAGGTACAAGCCCATTTCCCCCTTCACATGTTAATTGTACATAGAATTGTCTGAACAAGGCCAGAGGAGAGAGAAAGGAAAAAGTGGGAAGAAAGCTCAAAGTTTGCAGCTGCAGTTAGCTGAATTGGTGATACAAGCTTGGCTGGAAACACAAATTGCTCTTGGGGAATGGCAGCCTGCTGAAGGAGTGCCTAGGGGCCTCCACTGAACATCAATCAAATATTCAAAAGAATCCATAAGACTTCAGTGCTCTTTTAACCAAAAGATATGAGAGTCGTTTATGACCATGCTCTGCCTCCACCACTGGAGGCAGTAATGCTTCTGAATACTGGTTGCCAGAGACCACAGTAGGGGAGAGTGGTCTTGTGCTCAGATTCTGCTTGCGAGTTTCGCACAGGCATCTGGTTGGCCGCTGTGAGGACAGGATGCTGGACTAGATGGGCCATTGGCTTGATCCGGCAAACTCTTCTTAGGTTCCTATGTTGGCAAATAACCTAATAAAACTGCCCCTGAAACATCTCAGTGCTCAGAAGTAAGGAGCACCTAACAGTTACTTATTAGAACAATAGAACATTTTCCCTGGGAGTTTAAGTACAAGTTAGTTCCACAGAAGGCTCCAGGAACCTTTGGTCAATCTATGCCCTACAAATTCTATCTTAAAAATTCAATACAGTGGTACCTCGGGTTACAAACACCTCGGGTTACAGACTCCACTAACCCGGAAGTAGTACCTTGGGTTAAGAACTTTACCTCAGGATGAGAACAGAAATCGTGTGCCAGCGGCACGGCAGCAACAGGAGGCCCCATTAGCTAAAGTGGTACCTCAGGTTAAGAATGGTTTCAGGTTAAGAACGGACCTCCGGAACGAATTAAGTTTGTAACCAGAGGTACCATTGTATATACATTATAGCTCAAATGTATTTCATGGGTTTGAGCATGTCTGAAAGCTGCTTAATCCATAGAATTTCCTCCTCAGCAGCCTATAACTTGTGTTTTACATGTGGGTCTTAATTAGGGTCACAGGGTATGATCACACCCAAAACAGTTTTTTGTTCATCTTTCAGTAGAATGGGATAGGGTTTTCTTTTTTTTCTTTTCTTTTCTTTTCTTTTTTTTTTTTTTTTTTTGGTTATTTCAGGATGACAAGCACTTTTAGTCATTTAAAGTTCTTTTTTTACCTGGGTATATTTTGAAGCATATGGCAGAGCTGAACTCTGTGTTGAGTACTACTTGTTAGGATATTTCCATTCCACCTTAAAAGGGAGCAGGCTTTGTGAGTCACAGAGTCTGCGTATTTCCTGTTCACAGGATGTTTCTGTTGTGTCTATGCTTTCGTTTTTCTCTCTGTGCCTGAGACATTGAAGCAGGCAGTCATGTTTTCTCTTTGTTCTGACCAACGCTGAATAAAGTTGTAAATAATGCTCTCCTGTGTGCATCTTTCGCTGTGCGAATTCTGCTGATAGAGCGTGCATCAGCTCTGGAATGTGGCAAGCTATTTCTGGAGCTCGTGTCGCTAATTGAATGATACTGTGTGTCTACGGGAGGTCGATGGATCGCAATGGAGACAACATGGGGTCATGATGGACTTTGTCTCCCTGGCAGTATCCCAACACTACTCATCCCAAAAGTATGTTAGCTACATGCCATCAGAGCTGTGAAGAATTTCATGCACAATAGTGGTATCTGCATTATGAAATTCATTTAGTGTGAAGTGGTCCTGGGCCTTATTTAATTAATGGGAGTTAACTGTACGGTGAAGTGCCAATGTCCTATTGATTTGAATGGCTCTTAGGTTTGGCTAACGTTTTCTGAATGATACTTCTTAATTTGACTAAGTTAGCACAGCCTGCCAGGCAAGCCCTAGACAGGCTATTTTTAAAACTGTGCCTGCTAGTTGCATATTATATATTTATGAAACGTATTTGTCAGTGGATATTCAGGTACTATAAGGTGGCCATGGTTCCTACTTTAAAGAAGACAGGCTTTCTGGTTTATGTCTGATCAAAAGATAAATAACCATGGGCAATATCCAATTAAGTTATATTTAATTTAGATTCTTTGAAATTGATGGAGTTGCTTGATTTCACTGGATCTGCTCTGACAGAGGCTATCGCCCAATCTTTCTCTGTGGTGCCTCCTTCTCCCCAACTCTGGAATAGTCTTCTCCAGAAAGTCCACACAGCACAGACTCTGATGGGTTTCCACCACCAAGAAAAACAATCCTAATTTTCCAGGCATTTGGAGTAAATTTTTAGCCACTAGCCGGTTTTATTGTATTTGTGCTGTTGTTGCTGTATTGCCTGTTTTGAATTGTGTCGTAAATGTTTTGTATGATTGCATTTTGGGGTATTTTTTGGAAACTGCCAACAACACACAAAAGCTGACATGGTGAACAGTGGTATACAAAATGGAGAAATAATAATAATATAAGAAGGGAGAGGAGAGACTTTGAAGTTGCCCATCAACAAATTGGCACTTGGAAAGAGACTGTGTGTTGACAGATAAATATAGTGCATGCTCAATAATGTTGGTGAGAGAGCCAAGCTTATACTCAGCTCACAGTCTTGCAACAGATAGCAGCATAGCCCTGATGCACACTCCTTGCTATTGCTATCATTCACCATCCGTGATCGAAATCATAGTTCTAAATCAGTTCCATGATACTTATTTAAACATATACAGTGGTACCTCGGGTTCATACCTCTGGTTACAAACTTAATTCGTTCCGGAGGTCCGTTCTTAACCTGTAACCTGAAACTGTTCTTAACCTGAAGCACCACTTTAGCTAATGGGGCCTCCTGCTGCTGCTGTGCCGTCGGAGCACGATTTCTGTTCTCATCCTGAAGCAAAGTTCTTAACCTGAAGCACTATTTCTGGGTTAGCAGAGTCTGTAACCTGAAGCGTATGTAACCTGAAGCGTATGTAACCCGAGGTACCACTGTGTATCCCACTTTCCCCCATTTTGGTCTCTAAGTAGCTGAAACCATGAAATAAACAATTTACAACATTTAAAACATGCTTTTTAAAAGAATTGGAGAGTTTTAAAACAAAAAATGTAAAACTTCTGAGAAGGGATTCAGGGTGCAATGGCCTCCTGAGGTTAAACAGTTTAGACCTGGCACCTAAAATTCAGTATGGAGTTTCCCTAGAGACATTTAAAGATAAAGGTGAAGGTACCCCTGCCCGTACGGGCCAGTCTTGACAGACTCTAGGGTTGTGCGCTTATCTCACTCTAGAGGCCGGGAGCCAGCGCTGTCCGCAGACACTTCCGGGTCACGTGGCCAGCATGACAAAGCTGCTCTGGCGAACCGGCACCAGAGCAGCACACGGAACGTCGTTTACCTTCCCGCTATAAAGCGGTACCTATTTATCTACTTGCACTTAAGGGTGCTTTTGAACTGCTAGGTGGGCAGGAGCTGGGACTGAACGACGGGAGCTCACCCCGCCATGGGGATTCGAACCGCCGACCATGCGATCGGCAAGTCCTAGGTGCTGAGGTTTTACCCACAGCACCACCTGCGTCCCTCTAGAGACATTTGCTACCCCATAAATCACATAAGATTTCATAAGGGTATGTGGTTTATTAAGGCACCCTGCAATTCTTTATTTTGATATATAACAGTATCAGAACAGCTAAAATAAACATATCTGAATCCATGTTTGTGCAAATTATCTCCTGGGTTCCTTGCTGCACCAATGGCTTTACTCTAATTGCTTCTTCTGCTAGCAGAGAGGGAAATGATTGGATATTATATCCTTCCTATATTTACCATCCTGAATGCAGAGAAAGCCAAGGCAGTGTATATTAAGTGCTCAGACAAGTACTTCCATGACAAATGAATATACTGAGACATTTGTAAATCCCTGCTAGGAATAGATACAACTCCTCACACCATATGTGACAACCTTCATGAAATGATGCATTCATAACATCCCTCTGGATGATGGGGACTGAATTGCATCTCCTCTGGTGGATGAAGACTCCAGCCTTAAACAGAATGGGCCACAGATGCCACCTGTTGGGCATTGTATCAGATGATGTACATCTTATGTTCATACCTGCTTTGGAGCTATAAAAGCCTCCCCACAGCATGGTTTTAAGCACCAGTCTGCAGTTTTTGAAACTTTGACATCAGATGGTTCTATTTCAGTTGCTGCAGAAAAGTTTGAGTAAGGTTTGGGGAGCAGGGGAAGCAGAGCTAAGAAGTGTCTGAGATACCAGCTTCACAGTGAATTATAAGTGGTTAAGGGCTTTTGTCCCCTCCTAGAGATATCTCAGCCTAAGGTTCTGAAGATGTTTAGAAGTTCATAGAATCAGGCCTCGAGCTTGAATAGAAAATGTTTTCTTTTCATATCTTCTTGCTGTCAGTGGATTCTCCTTTTTCACTTGGTCCTTTTTGTACAAACATCCCCTCTCACTCATGGTGTTTCTCTAAGCAGGTCTTCAATAATTTCCCCAAAGAGTCTGGTATAAATGAGCAATGTTTATGCTGCTGCTGTTTCTTTACATGTATTAAATAAAAGATTCCTTTATTAATTCAAGCTGATGCTTGGCATTCTATTTTTTTATTATTAAAAAAACCCCTGCAGTAACATTTTTATATTTTAATAAAACAGAGATTTTGCAAGTAATCTTTCCTCTCCCGTACTCATAATGCTCCTAATAAAAATTGGCATTTAGATGAAGATTATATATTAAGCAGGAGATAACAGATGGGGTTATCAGCTGTTTTACAATTGCAAAGGATATTATTGATAAAAAGCCATACAATGGGAACATAACCAGCCCTCACCAGTAATAGCTGACAGTGATGAGCCTGCAGTGCTACCTGTTTATCCATTGTCTTTTAGGCAGCATGGAATTAACAGCCTGTGTTTCTTTTTCAAAAGACTTTCAGTGAAAATGTTTGTAAAGAGGAACCATCCCTTTTTGTTTAGTCTTTGAGGGCCTCCTACACAGATACATGTGTGTGTGTGTGTGTGTGTGTGTGTGTGTGTGTGTATTCATATAGCGGTATATATCCAATATGACCTTAAAACCCCCATCAGAATGTAACTACTGTGCCATCTTCAGGACATTTCTGGAAAATTATTCCACCTCATTCTTTAAATCTTAGCAGCCATGAATAAAAATACTGCCACCATACATTCAAAGCATATGGCTTCTCTCCCCACCACCAATACAAAAAGAAAACCCATGGGAACTGCTGCTTACCCCTCATAGGGCTACGATTCTCAGCACTCTTAACAAGCTACAATTCCCAGGATTCTTCAGGGAAAGCCATGTGCTTTTAATCTGCAATGCAGGAATATGCAACTGCCCCATACGGCGATTGAACCTGCAACCTCGATGTTATCAGTACCATGCTCTAACCAACCGAGCTATCCACTGCTGCCCAATCATTTATATAGGGAAATGATGGGTTCAACAAAAGACTGAGCATAGAGGGGTCTGGCATTCATACTTGGGGTGAAATCAACAGTGCTTATACAATTATTGGAGCCAGGGTTTATTGCCAACCTGGTCACAATAAAATCATCTGGCATCTGCGATATTTCCTGTTCTGCCAAGGGTCAGAGGTTCTTTTTGGATTCATAACAGAATGAGCACACAAATGGGGCGAAGACTCATGCCTTTATTTAATAGCCAAAAGAAGACTGCAGAGCACTGTAAATATCTTGCATCCCTCTGGTTGCCAGGAACCATGTCAACAATGGATGTAACTCCCGAAACCAGAGCTGGAGCTGGAGGCAATACAGGTCTAGATATCCGGCACCAAGTTTGTGACTTACTGAGGCTTTCTTGCAGATTTGATACCATACCCTCCAACATGCCTCAGGTGAAAATAGGGACATTTCTCATGCCCCGCCCAACTGACCCTCCTTGACCCCCATTTTTGTGCCCCACCTGCAGAGTATTTCCTATATGATGAAGGCCAAGTGCCACCACTCTTGCACCAACAGGACACAGGACACATGCCCTCCAGTGTCCTAAGAAAAGCCCTTAACCCCAGTTTTGTTTTGTTTTATTCTCTAGTAGATTTACAAAAAGAATGAATGAATTTTACAAAGGGGTAAGATTAGACACAGGGATGCGGTTGGCACTGTGGGTTAAACTACAGAGCCTAGGACTTACCGATCAGAAGGTCGGCGGTTCGAATCCCCGCAATGGGGTGAGCTCCCGTTGCTTGGTCCCTTCTCCTGCCAACCTAGCAGTTCGAAAGCACGTCAAAGTGCAAGTAGATAAATAGGTACCGCTCTGGGGGGAAGGTAAACGGTGTTTCCATGTACTGCTCTAGTTCGCCAGAAGCGGCTTATTCATGCTGGCCACATGACCTGGAAGCTGTACGCCAGCTCCCTTGGCCAATAAAGCGAGATGAGTGCCGCAACCCTAGAGTCGGCCACGACTGGACCTAATGGTCCCTTTACCCTTTACCTTTAAGATTAGACATGGATGCACAAAGCATTAAATAAAAGACTCCTTTTGCTCCTCTCTGTTCCCCCTTTCTCTCCACCCAGGATGACTCTGCCCCCTGCCTGCCTCTCAGAGCCAGCATGTGTTGTGGGGCTGGGCCTCGGTGGCAGAAGTCTCTCTTCCCCATTGCCTACTCTCCAGCAGCTGCTATGAGCTGCCCAAGGGAGGAGGCCAGCGGTGGCCATGGAGAGGCAATAGTCTTCTTCTTTGCAGCCACCACCCCTGCCACTGTCATCACTCAGGACAAGTGCCATCTCATCCTCCTCCCCAAGCTCAGCTGTGGTGCTGGGAGGGAAAATAGGGCATTCCAGGATCAAATCCGAAGCAGCGATGGCTTCTGTAATTCCAGGACTGTCCCTTGAAAATCTGGGTACTTGGAGGATACATGGTGCTCTTGGGGTTGCAGAAATTGCTTTTGCCTTCTTGCCTGAGTCAAGGACACCTTAATACAAGAAGTCGACCTAGATTGTTGTAAGGCTAGAGGGCATCCAAGGTACCTAGTGTCTCCTCATAGGATCCTTTAAAGAGCTTATCTAAATATTAAACTTCCCACGTAGTGCCATTTCAGTATTTAAGTGGCGGTGAGAAACTGCTACTTTATGTGATGCCACAATAAGTCTTGTGAAACATGATTTTCTCAACTCCTATTGCCGTCATTGGCTTAAGTGGCTTTGCTGTCATAGAAGGGGGAAGACGTCCTAAGACTTGGTAGTTCTCAGACTGTGAAAGACCCCAGTCCTTCATTTGTCTTGAGTAGAATAGAAATGATTTCCATCAACAGCAAATGACTGTTATTAGTGTATATTTTGAGTGCAGTACAAATCCAGATATAATGTAGAGCAAAACGTAATTTTGATTGCTTCCTTCTCATGGGAACAGAGGCACAAAAATACACAAGCATAAATTTATGCCTTCCCACTTTTAGTTGCAAGGACCCTGGCAACATAACTAATTTTTGACAATGATTTGAACAAATTCAGCTCTTGCTAAACGTTGTCCTTATTCCATGTTCTGCCAATTATGCCTTTGCCTCAACTTATCACGTTCAATAAATTACTTCTTTGAAAAGACCTTGTCTGAACATCCTGCCAAAATAATTGCAGTTCATTTTTGTGCTGGCATTTTAAAAATAGCATTACTCAGGAAAACACTTTGTCATGAATAACTTTTAGGCTTGGAGCTGTGCCCTTAGACTTCCTCTCTGCATTAAGAGCACAGAGAGAGAACTTGGGCAACACTTATGGAGCAGAGTATACAGGCATATTCACTAACCTCTCTCCCACCCCAGCCTTCTGATAGCCACCTATAATCCATTCAGAGCCCATTCAGAAGGCAGCTTCTCAGTATCCAAGAAAAAAGGCTGAGAACCAGCTCCTGCCTTCCATTTTAATAAGTGCTATCTCACACATTATTTCCATTTCTAAAAATATATACTGTATACATAGTCATAGATCTTGCATTGCATTTGCATGGGTTTCAGATGGAAGCCAATACACACAACTGCTTGAAGCAAAGGAGAGCTGTGAATTGCAGAAGCCCTGCCAGACTCTCACCATTCTTCTTTTCTAGCTAGCAGTGTGCCTTCATTGTCACTTCCAGCATATGCACATATTTTCAGTCGCAGAATGTAGCTGCTAATCTTTAAAAGGGCACACAGAAAGCAGCTCGGAATGCCTTCTGAGAAGAGATTACAGGGCAGTAATGCTGTGGTCCTTATCTGGAGAATGAACTTATTCCGGTTGGTGGATGGCAAGTTGTTCTTTCAAAAGAGCCTGCCTTGTGAAAACCACATCCCATGTGGAAAACATATTGTAACTGAAAGAGCTTCTAGTTTAGCCTTTCTGCTCCTATGGTATATCTGGTCAAGCATTCAAGGAAGAGGGCAACTGGGGTGCCTGCAGCAACCATGGAATGTGAAAGGGTGCTTGCAGCAGCCCTGGCCCCACATTTCCCACCCCTGATGGTTCCACCCCCAATTCTCTCACATCAAAGCTGGAGAGAGATTCTTCATGTGTTTGGCTGACCACACTCAGAATCTCCCCCACTGCCAAGAACCCTGCATTAATTTGTAGAATGAAAGTTATGAAGCAAAATGTGCAGGCAGCACAGGCACATATGCAGCTTAAGGGTGCTCTTGGAAGCATATTTGTCCATGGAGGCCAAGGTTGCCTCTGTGGTGGAGAGCACCTGGTGTATCAGCTCTGCCCTTGCCTGAACAGGGATAACTTGGCCACTGTGACACATGCATTGGTAAGTGCACAGGTGGCCCTATCCATATTGGCATTCCAATGGCTCTTGAAGACACACCTGTTTAGGAATGCATTCTCCAAACTTGAACATCTTGATCCCACTTTTTTTTACTGCTTTATTTTTGAACCTGTTTAATTATATTTTCAATAGGTGTGTTTCACTGTATATTTTAAACATGATTGGTTTTAATGTTTTGGTGGAATTGTTTTATTGTGTATTTTATGAAGTCATTATGGCATGTAAGTGGCTCAACAACAACAATAACAACTGCTTTCTGAGAGATGAGGCTGCTTGAACATTTCAGAGGTTTTCGCCAATGAGTGATGTCACAGCTATGATTGATGAGTACCAGAGATCAGTTTAGAGACACATGCATAGCAGAGAAGACACAAAAAGGCCTGTGAAGAAGGGACCAAGTAATTCTAAAGCTATGCACTTCCTGTATATTTCTCTAGACTATGACAATGGAGAAGGGACTTCCTGGCTCCATTTGAAGTTGTTTCTTCATCTTCCCTGGTAGAAAAGTAATGATTGCCAAAAGAAAATAACTGAGAAATTCCAGATTTCAGCTGTGACTTCGAGTGTCTACTCAAAGGCAAGATGGAGCAGCAAAGTTCATGCACTAACATAGCTTTTATTTCATGCAAAAATGGCCCACAGCTGCTTGTGTGCAGAAGAAAGTGTCTCTTTGAATCCACTTTACCATTGAAATCAATGGAATTATATTCTGATTGGCTTGCAAGCCATTGATTTAAAGTCCCAGCTACCATATAAGACTTTATTCCAGCTCCTCAACATCTTTACTTTCATGAGGTTCAGTAATTTCCAAGAAAGACTGGTGCACAAATATCTTTACTGTGCAACTGCCTTTATTCGAACATCCCAGAGAACCAAACATATAAACACCTGATCAAATTTTGCCCAGGATTACACTGATACAGGTCTCCAGCGGGAATGCAAGGAATTGAGATAAGCAGAAGTATTCAAACATGTGACATTTCAATAGCAAAGGAGGCTCTAACTGAGATTAGCATAATATTCTAATTTTTTCATCATGTCATATCTTTTTTAGTGCTCTGCATTTACAGGTGGATGACAAAGCACATGTCTTATGTGTTTTGAAAACTGGCTCTTAATCTTGAGGAAAGACCTTTTACTAAATCCTTGGCTATCAGCTCTGTAATCTTGCTCAGATAAAGTTTCTGTCCCTCAAGTACTGATGAAAAACCTTTCTTTCCTTTTATCCCCTCCCCCCGTAGTTTAGAAAATTAGATTAGTAAAGGTTCTTGTGTGATCCTGCCATAGGAGCCAATATAGCACCTTAAGAGTCCCAAAGAGACAGGCTTGTGATATTTCACACATCCTTGTGTGCCTTTGTTCTAGGAATGTCTATGATTCTATAAGTAATGCTATATTATTCACAGTGTCTGGATATATGCAGTAAAAAAAAACCCACCTTAATAAAAGTGGACAAATGCTTATTTTAACAAGTGCCAAGGCAGCCTAATGGGTGCAATAACTTAAAAGAATGATAAATTTCCCTTAGGTTTTCTGTGCTTCTTTATAACAATGAATTCCCCCACCCCCTGGCTTAAAACTTCTTTTTGTTTTGTTTTTTTCTGTATTCTTCCTTTTTCCCCTCACAAGAAAAGTGACAGGATCTGTGGAAATGATCTGTAATTAGTGTCAAGAGCTTAGTTTTTCATACTAACATTTCTGCTAAAAGATAATGAAAATGTAATGCAGGATTTTATTTTATTTTTAAAAAAATGTTTGTGCCTTCCTCCCCTCCACTTCCAGGGGAAAAAAACCAAAAAACATGTTGGTTTCTTTAGCAAAAAAACTAAACAAAAAAGTCCTGGGAAGAAAATCCCAATTAGTTTGACAAAATATAGGCAATGTACTACTGGGGACTTGTAAGCGATGATGATGGTAAGCGGTGTGGAAGGCTGTTAGGCAGCCTTCCTGGGAATACTCTCCAGCCTGGAAGCCAGCATTTAGGGGCTTAGAGGCCACGATAACAAGGCTGAATGGGTAGTAGATCATGGAATGCAGCTTATTTAACTCAACATGGGATCTATAGCTTCAGCAAAGAAAATAGGAAGCAGAAAGAGTTTGACTCATCTCCGAGACCCAGAGAAGCAGGGCTGGGGGTGGGGGGGATGACAGCCAGAGAGATGAACCTGCTGCTCGTTGTTTACACAATAAAACAAAAGCAGGAAATCAATCAGTACTGTAACAGCTTTAAGATTCTGGGATTTATGTTATGCCTCATTCCAGGCCAGTATTGTCCCAGGACCCTTTTGCCCAGTGGAACATGGTCTAGGGGAGCAACAACTGAAGGCAGAAATGTGCCCATACTCCCATGAGAACCCACAATACCAGATTGTGATTATAGGATTATAAACCTCACCTGCCCTGGGGAAGGTAAGAGTCATCAAAGATGTCAGGGTTCTAGTGTAGGTATTGCTTGCAGTTCAGAATCAGGGGCTTCTAACTTAGGAGTGGCAGGGTCATGTAGACAGAGGCTATTTCTAATTAGTGACTTGCTTTGGTCAGCAGATGTGGGGTGGGTCTCATGCAAAGGATCAGGCGTGCCGGCTTCCCCCTGTGATGGAGGAGGTGGGTGCCATGCATTGTGCGCATGCCCTGCATGCACACCATGCAACATGCTGAAGTCATTCACGCATGCCATGCAAAGTGCTCACATCACTCGTGCATGCCATGTGATGTGCTGATGTGACGTGAGCAGGCCACAAGGCACGCACAAGAGATGTGCACACATAGCCACGGAATATTGAGGGTGCCCCGTCCCCTCCTGGAAAATTTTGGGGACCTTGGTCTCCCAGCCCCTGCTAGATTGTGCCCCTGCACAGGATGAGCAGGAAACAAAGGGGAAGTTATGGGTGGGTGGATTATATGGCTAAATGGACCCTTTAGAATAGAATCATAGAATCATAGAGTTGGAAGAGACCACAAGGGCCATCGAGTCCAACCCCCTGCCAAGCAGGAAACACCATCAGAGCACTCCTGACATATGGTTGTCAAGCCTCTGCTTAAAGATCTCCAAAGAAGGAGACTCCACCACACTCCTTGGCAGCAAATTCCACTGTCAAACAGCTCTTACTGTCAGGAAGTTCTTCCTAATGTTTAGGTGGAATCTTTTTTCTTGTAGTTTGGAACCATTGCTCCGTGTCCGCTTCTCTGGAGCAGCAGAAAACAACCTTTCTCCCTCCTCTATGTGACATCCTTTTATATATTTGAACATGGCTATCATATCACCCCTTAACCTCCTCTTCTCCAGGCTAAGCTCCCTTAGCCGTTCCTCATAAGGCATCGTTTCCAGGCCTTTGACCATTTTGGTTGCCCTCCTCTGGACACGTTCCAGTTTGTCAGTGTCCTTCTTGAACTGTGGTGCCCAGAACTGGACACAGTACTCCAGGTGAGGTCTAACCAGAGCTGAATACAGTGGCACTATTACTTCCCTTGATCTAGATGCTATACTCCTATTGATGCAGCCCAGAATTGCATTGGCTTTTTTAGCTGCCGCGTCACACTGTTGGCTCATGTCAAGTTTGTGGTCAACCAAGACTCCTAGATCCTTTTCACATGTACTGCTCTCAAGCCAGGTGTCACCCATCTTGTATTTGTGCCTCTCATTTATTTTTTTTTGCCCAAGTGCAATACTTTACATTTCTCCCTGTTAAAATTCATCTTGTTTGTTTTGGCCCAGTTCTCTAATCTGTCAAGGTCGTTTTGCAGTGTGATCCTGTCCTCTGGGGTGTTAGCCACCCCTCCCAGTTTGGTGTCATCTGCAAATTTGATCAGGATGCCCTTGAGTCCATCATCCAAGTCATTTATAAAGATGTTGAATAAGACCAGGCCCAAGACAGAACCCTGTGGCACCCCACTAGTCACTCTTCTCCAGGATGAAGAGGAACCATTGATGAGCACCCTTTGGGTTCGGTCAGTCAGCCAATTACAAATCCACTGAGTGGTAGCATAGTCAAGTCCGCATTTTACCAGCTTCTTTACAAGAATATCATGGGGCACCTTGTCAAATGCCTTGCGTTCCCTTCATCTACCAGGCTTGTAATTCTGTCAAAAAATGAGATCAGGTTAGTCTGACATGACTTATTTTTCAGAAATCCATGCTGACTATTGGTGATCACAGTATTCCTTTCTAGGTGCTCACAGACTGTTTGCTTAATGATCTGCTCCAGAATCTTCCCTGGTATTGATGTCAGACTGACTGGGCAGTAATTATTTGGGTCCTCTCTTTTCCCCTTTTTGAAAATAGGGACAACATTTGCCCTCCTCCAGTCTGCCGGGACTTCGCCTGTTCTCCAGGAATTCTCAAAGATGACTGCCAGTGGTTCTGAGATCACATCTGCCAGTTCTTTTAATACTCTTGGATGCAGTTCATCTGGCCCTGGAGACTTGAATACATCTAAACTAGCCAAGTATTCTTGTACTATCTCCTTAGTTATTCTGGGCTGTGTTTCCTCTGCTGAATCATTTGCTCCAAATTCTTCAGGTCGGGCATTGTTTTCTTTATCGAAGACTGAGGCAAAGAAGGCATTGAGGAGTTCAGCCCTTTCTGTGTCCCCTGTTTGCATTTCACCATCTTCTCCTCTTAGTGACCCCACTGTTTCTTTGTTCTTCCTTTTGCTACGAACATACCCATAAAAGCCTTTTTTGTTGCTTTTAACCTCTCTAGCAAGCCTGAGTTCATTCTGTGCTTTAGCTTTTCTGACTTTGTGTCTACACGTGCTGGCTATTTGTTTGAATTCCTCTTTGGTGGTTTCCCCCCTTTTCCATTTTTTGTACACATCCTTTTTTAATCTTAACTCAGTTAAAAGTTCTTTAGATAGCCACCCTGGCTTCTTTAGGCACCTTCCATGTTTCCGTCTCATTGGTATTGCCTGAACTAGAGATAGGAACTAGAGATAGGGAAGGCAGGTGCTTAAACTCAACATTTATTTTGTATGACCTATTGCTCTATCCCGAAGTCACTTTCTCTTCCTGCATCAAGAACCTTTGGTTTATCTTTTAGTAATTTTTTAATCTTTGCTTCATTAAAAACCTTGTGATCTGTTTATTTACCACCGCATCTGAAGCCAAATTGCATGCTGCCTTGAGGGCCCTTGGGAAGCTGCAGGGTTTTAGGCTGAATGGTGTAACAGCATTGTAGAAAATAACTTTCACATTTGGTGGCAGTAAGTTCTTAAACAGAGAAGGGTGTGTGATCAGAAGGGGACATTCTGTTTAACTGGATCTCCTTTCTTCACACAGCACAGGCAGCTGAGATGCTGTCACACTATGGTTTGTGGGAAGGCACCCCATGGGCTATAGGATATTCTGGGGTTCCCACTCACAACCACACATGGAGAAAGAGACCTTCCTAGGGAGGGATAGATTCACTGCTAGAAGTACTCCTCAAAGCGGCAAAGCTGCCCTACTAATGGTACTCCACCATCAGGGCTGCACCATGGCTGCCCTACTAATGGTACTCCACCATCAGTGGAGCCCAGAACTGAATGGTTGGCTGACAGGTCAGGACAGCTGAGGATTTGCAGAATCCTTAGTTTCCTTGTTCCCCCAACACTCTCCCAAATAGAGCTGGAAACTATGCAGGCCCACAAGCAATGGGATGGGAATGGTCCTACACACACACACCCCTTTAGCCCTGGCTGGGGCAAGCCAGCAGAACTTAAGAAATGCCAGTAAGTTCTGCTGCCGATCTCCCACTGCCACCACCAGCGTGATTCCTCTGCCCCTGTTGAGGATTCATTCACAGGCTGCTTAGTAAACAAGAGACTCCTGCTCCCTTCTTTCTTAGTTGATATCTTGAGCAAAAGGAGTGGACAAAGAAATGAAAGATGGTGAAGCTGAAGCCATAGAAATGTGAGGAGGACCTGAATCAGCAATCCCAGTAGCCATTCAGACCAGAAAGCTTGGGGCAGATTTAAGAGAAGAGATCTGGCTAGGGATGACCAGCAGACCTATTGCAGCTTAGGGAAACCACAGAATCAGAACAGGTTGGATGAAAAGATGATGAGCGCATGGAGAAAGAATAGCATCCTGTTCAGTTGGCCAAGGATGCAAAGGAGAGCGAACATTCTTTCATCTTTCCTCAGAGGGATGTTGATTTGCTATGGGAAAGTCTACAACCAGCCATCTCATAAATGAAAGAATAAGTAGAAAAACCATGCCACCTGAATACAGCTGTCATGACCCTTCAGTGCATTTACTTGTAAATTGTCATATTAAAGGACAACTCCCAGTTCTCACTTGACTTGAAAAAGAGAGACTGTCAAGCTAATATTTTTAATTGGGTGATTAAAACATTTCTTTGAAAGATGGTTAAAATAAGTTTTCTTTTTTAAAAAAAACACCTCAGAACTTTTAGTAGATATTTATATAAGAAGATATTCAGTAAAGAAGCTGAGTGATGGCATCTGTAAAGAAATTAATGAAATGAACTATTAATAAATGTCTGCCAATTATATGATATAATTATACTGTTAAAATAGGTATCTTTCCCCTTCCTTTCCATAACACTTCCCCTTGCAGTAATATTCTATTTTCCTCATATTTATAAGTAGGAATGGTGTTTTCAGTCTCTGGTGTGATTTTGAAGATGGCATCGATCCTTTAAATAAAGCCGTCCTCCAGCTAAATCATCCACTTGTCACAGAGATGGAAAAATTGCTGAAGACCCAACACATACGCTGCTGCTTTCATGTTTGTGAACTTTTCACCCACATTCCCAATGCTATATTTCGATGGGGTGAGGCATGAACATATTCACTAATTCACTGCAGTGCTGTTATTAAATGCAACAGGAATATATATATTTCCTGGGATTTTTTCTGACACGGCAGTTCTAAAGGTCACAGCCATCCCTCTGATACATGGTGATGGAGTTCATTCACTTTATTTGCTAGAGCAGATCGGCGACAAAATCTATGTCTGAAAATAAATATTAAAACGGGGGCAAAGTGGATAGCATGTAACTTGGATAGTGTTCCTGAGACATTATGGGTGCTAATAGTAATTACTCTGCTTTCAACAAACTAAATAGATGGAGATTTTAACATGCCCAAATGTCTTTTCAGAAATAATTTAAATAGCAATACTCTGTGTACGGTGTGGTGTGAAAGTGAGGTCATACAATATACTGAGGAGTAATTGGAAAGAAAAAGAAGCAAACTGAAACTGTAATATAAAAGTGACCCGGACTGGTCAAACTATACATTATGTAGACTCAAACTATATGTTTTATTAATCATCACCATTTGATTGCACAGATGCACTCCAGGTAGACTTCAGAAATGCCATTTCCATTTAGCTTCTCTATCACCAAATGATATCTATTCGCACATTCCCACAGCACAAAAAAAAGGAATGCAGTCATGTGTTATTATCCCATTTGTGGAGGAAGGTCTTTATGTACACGGCTTACAAATGCTAACCATTAAGCAGTTATAAATGTTTTTAATAAAAAATAAATGTTTATTTGCCTGACCTACAGGTTCTACCCATATCTTACTTACTTCTGAGCAAAGCTGTCCAGGCCTGAGGCATAAAGTGCAGGGTGCTCCATTGACGACAGGGACACAAACCTTGTTCATGACTTCTTAATATGCTTAGATCCACTGGGTAGGAAAATGTTCGGATTGTGCCATTTGTTCATTATTTAAAAGGGACCACCAAGATTTTTAATAGACTTTATGATCAAACACCACTATATGTTTTATATATATATATATATATATATATATATATATATATATATATTGTGTGTGTGTGTGTATTTCATTCGCTAGCATTTACAGATATTGAAATGCCCCATAATGAATGCTGCTTTGAACATAAACAGAGATGGCATGGGCTGATACAATTAGTTGAAATTGGTTTTACATGTTCAAGGCAGCCATACCATTTGGCTATCGCTCATTCCATTTTCATGAGAATTTGCCAACCACACGAAATGGCTGAATAAGCCGAAGCTCATCCAGCCATTATATATGGTTGATAAATGGCCATGAAAATGGAATTTATGAAGGTGCAGTGTACACATTGTAATCCAACTCGGCATATAAATTAAATCCATTATATCTTAATGCTTACTTGGAGCTTTCTTTAAATGAAGGAAAGAAAGAAAGAAAGAAAGAAAAAGTTTCTAGCCTTCCTAGAAATAAAGTTATAAAGCAAAATGTGTAGGTGCCCTTCAAAGCAATCGCTGTAAAATGAGCCAGCCTAGCTGCTCCTGCCTTTTGCCAGTGAGTGAAAATCATAACTGTGACTTATCAGTGAGTTGTTTGACACCATGCAGCAGAGGTGCCAAGTTTGAGGAGGCCCAGGTTGTGCCAGTCCTCACAGCATCTCTGGACCCTGTGCAGACCAATGAGAACTTGTGCTAGTGCTGCCTTCTATGACACATGCAAGACTGGGCCCTCTTCAAACTAATATTGAGGGGGGCCAAAGACACCTCAGTCCCATAGAGTGGGTGCACCTGCCATGCAGTATGAATCCCACAAATCCTAAAGAGCTGTTGATTTCTCCTTCCCTTAAGTGCAGTTTTCCTGCTTCTGTCTCATTTTCAAGTCTGTGAAATCTCTGTGAAATTGTGCCCTTTCTTTTTTCCTAGCAATCAAGGTGCTTTCCCCTCTCTGTGGTAGATTCTTCTGAGACAGCTACTTCCTCGATGTTATTTTCTGCAAAGACTATGGCTCAATAAATGCCAGTGGATGTTAGAGAGTCAGTCACCCTCTCCCAATGGCAAATGCAAAATGGCCAAACTTTGCAAGGAGAATTGGGCATGACTCCTGTTGTGCAAGAGCTAAAAACCAGACACTCTCTAAGAATTTACTGTATAGCTAACTTAAGTACAATGGTATACATGTCTCCTTGGAAGTGTGTCTCTTTGTGTTTAATGGGGCTTACTCCCAAGTAAGTGGGAGCAGGATTGCAGCCTGGGTTTGGCCCTGGGGGAAAGCAGGAGCACACAAGTCATTCCTTGCAATTAAGCCCCACTAATCTGGGACCTGAAAGTGTGCAAATGTTGTGGAATTAACACCTCAAACTGAAAACAAAATAAAACAAAGGGACCTGAGAATTAATCTGGGCACCTGGATGCTGTGTGCCTGGCCATCTTTAACTCTAAGTGACAAGACCTTTTTCTGTAATAGAGCTCAAGCCAGAAGAGCACTCTAATTTGAAACATTGATTGCAATCAGAGAAGTGGCTACTGTACATAATAGCTGCTCGGTTCCCCTTTGTGCTCTACTGATGTGACCCAATTTATAAAAGGCTCAGCACTGATGCACTGGAAAGTGGTGCATTTAAGGATCAGCTTCTGGGGATGTGGACAGCTACCTATCCTTGCTGCTGCTTTCTCCAGCTGCTTCATAAAACCTGTCTGAACATTTTCCAATTTCGCATGCAGCCTTTGTAATTTTATTTCATGTGCATGTAACTTTTGTGTAAATATAAGGAAAATAAGAATCCTGGAAGGAAATGGTGATCTTTTAGGTTTATTCTTCATAACCAAAGTTGCAAATCCACATGACCAGGGCACCTACCCACTGAACTCCCATTGGAAGAAAAGTACTCTGTTCTGTTGAACTGATTGTGATTTTTAAAAGAAGTCTTTTTTCTTCTTCAGTAAATCTCTTACAAAAATAATCTATGGGAACCTCTGTTTTCTCAGTACAAACTCCCACCCTCAAGTTCTCACTTATCCACAGAGACAACCAGTCTTTAATGAATCCATGGACACACATCCTTCCAGAGTGTCCTCTGTGTGGGAAGTGGGGTTGCCACCCACACGTCTTTACTGTGTCTTAGATGAGAACTCTGGAAGTGAACTGTCATCCTGAAGAGCTTCTGCTAGTCAGTGTAACAAATACTAAGCCAAATGGACCAATGACTTGACTTTGCAGAAAGCAGCTTCCCATGTACTGAGATAGGTAGTAGATATATAGATAGATAGGGAAGGGCATCCAAGTGACTTCAAATTTGTCTTTAATTTTTGAACTTCTGATGGCCCTGCGATGCTGCCTGGACTTTTCGTCATGAAATGCAAGTTGGCAAAACTGGGCATGCCTTCCCAGAGAAGCCCACTGTTTTCCAGTGGCATGCCAACTTTGCTCAGGCTGCCACCAGCACTATTTCACCTTTTTGTATCTCTGGAGATGACAATAAGACCCATGCCAGAATTGCTTATGATAAGCAATAATCATAACTTTCTATTTGGAGCACATTTAACATCTGGAAAAATATATGCAGAGATCAGGATTGGCCAGTGTTTATAGTCGTATCTTGTTCAAACATTTACTAGAAGATACAATAATTCAGATATATTCAGATACAATTCAACTCTTCAGTGATCAAACATTTGGGGGGAGGGAACCTATGTGAAACTGACAAATGTGTTTGATACTGAGGCCAAAATACCATATTTAGTTCTAGTCTATTCATTTTACCAGTTTGCACATTCATAGTCTTCACATAATCTATTTCAGTTTCTTCTCTTTGCATGGTCTTCTGTTTCTAGAATGATTGGAGGTACCATAGCAGCTGAATTGCTTGATTCTGCTGCCTTCTAGTGGACCTCTGAAGCAATTCCTATGTTAAATCTTTGCTCCCACATTTCTTATTTGAAGGAATGGTAAAAATTATATACCTGTCGTTTAATGCTTGAAGTCTTGCTCTTCTTGCTTTACTTACCTGCTCAGGCAATTCTGATTTTGCAGCCACATTGCAATTCTCATGTTTTTGCTTCTCTTGGGCAAATGTGACATTTGCAGGACAGATGAGTAATCCTTATTTCTCAGTTTCTCTCTGCCAGTGTCATAAATGTGGCATTAAGGAGCAGCCAGCAATATGCTGTGTGGGGAGCAAAACAATTCCTCAGTGCACTCATCAGTGGATACTGGGATCTCATATGGAGATAGCAAATGACAAAATAAATCCAGGTGAATTTGGACGTTATCTATTCTGGCAAAGCATGTGAGAAATCATGATGGCAGTCAAAGGACACTCAACAGGCAAACGAAATGTCCCAGAAAGTTATGCAGATTGCTAGGTTTCTATGCTTTTTCTCCCCTAGGTGAATGTGGGTGTTTATCCCCAGGTGAAGCATCAAAGGGATTTCAAAGGAATATGAGAGTTTCCACCCTCCCCTGGTGTTCCCTTGCCTTCAGAAAACACCTGGTGAGTTCTTCATTCAGATGAGTTTACTGCCCTTCTCATCCTCAGAGCCATTCTTGGATCTATTCATTCAAGCTGTCTTGCTTCCCCATGAATCCCTCTCCCTTCCTTCAGTTAACCCTGGCCTTTTCCTCCTTGACTTGCCACCCGAGTGGCTAGCTCCAGCATGCTGCCTTTTCCTTCCTCACACTTTGTGTGCAAGGCTTGTCCAGAGCCTAGTTCTTTACTCTTTTCCTTTTATGCTCCTCCTTCTCCATTTTCGGTCCCTCCCAGCTTCAAACCCCTTCTAAATGTTTCACCCACTACACATTTATCCTCTCCTGGTGAAGCATCTCTCCTTCTCCAGCACGGCCCCTCTGCCCAACCTCTTGTGGTCTCTGTTTGACTTCCCTCAGCAGCCAGCCCTCAGGCTGACAACGTGAGTAGGGAGGCATTGCGCCAACCACTCCTGACAGGCATCTAAAATAGCTTTGGATAAAAATACAACTTGCAACACAGATGTACTATGACAGGGGAAAAGGGGAAGTCTATATATTCATAAGCTGATTTGAACTCCACACATCCACTGTTTATGGAGCAGGAAGCCTTGGTGTGCTGGTCCCGTGGGCTAACCGAGATGCGAGGTCCGAGTCCAGTCCAAGGTCGAAGATGAAGTATGAAGGCAGTCTGTAAAAGTTGAAGCTGGATGCAGGGCAGGTAGTCGGGTGAGGTCAGGAGCTCCAGCAGGATAGCAGGACAGGGCTCAGGCAGGAACTGACAACCAACAAAGTTGCTCCCGCAACTTGGAACTGAGGCTGGCTGGCTTTTATCTGCCCCAAAGCACAGGGCTGCCCCGATCCTCAGGTGACTCGCCTCTCCTGGCCTGGAGGTGAGCACTCCTCCTGCGGGAACTTAGTTCCCTCCGACTCTCTGCCCTGAGCCTCTGCAGCTCAGGAGAAGCTAGAGGGTTACCAGACCCAGAGGCAACCTCAGCTTCCCCTGACGGGGCTGAGAGTGGAGCGCCTGCTGGCAATGGGTCCTCCATCACCTAAGGAGCAAGAACAGACTCAGCTGGTGCCTGCACCTGAGGATCCAGCACAGGTGGGGACCCTTCAGGCTCATGCCCCAGCCCTGGCTCAGCTGGTTCTGGAGGCAGGGAATCCTGTGCAGGCTGGGATTCCTCAGGTTCAGCATCCGAATCTGAATCCCAGGCCCTCACACTTGGCCACTCAGATATAGCTAAACTTCAACTCCTGTCATTCCTGACCATTAGCTATGTCAGCTGAGGTTGATGGGAACTGGAGTTTAACAACATCTGGAAGGTGTCAGACTCCCCCTGCTGTGACTGGTGTCTCCATATAACATTGCAGCTTCCCAAAGAGATTTTTTTCAGAGATAACAGGAAACATTTATTTTAAACAAGGAAAGTGAATCAGATAACTTCTTGTAAATCTGCATGCCAGATGTAGATTGCTTATAAGAAACAGATTGTTACTGTGCTTCTTTGCAATTTACTTTTCAAAATTTATTTAGGGGATATTCACTCATCTCCATGATTGTTCTTATTTAGGTGATAAGAATATGAATGCCACTGTAGGCATATTTGTCTATGATTATATTCTCATTATCTTTGGAGAAATCATGCTTCCGTATGCGCAGCCAATCCAGAGGGTCCTTAAAAACATGCAAGAGCTCTCATGTGTAGACTGGGATCCTTTGTGGAATAGGGCTTTTTCATTTGCTGCAACATTACTATTGGCTACAAATTCTCCATTGAATATATGGAGCTCTCTTGATCTTACCAGGCTTGCTGGGAGATATTTGTGTACATCAGTGCACCCAAAGAGATCTGAACCAGGGGTTGTGATGGGGGCATTGTAGGGGAATGTTATACCTGCAGGAAGGAAGGAAGTAGTTATCCTAAATAAAAATGTAATTGTTAAGCAAAATAGGAAGCTGCCAACTGATCCATTGAGCTCAGTACTGTCCACATTGACAGTCAGTGGCTCTCCAGGATTTCAGACAGAGATTCTTCCCAGTTTTACCTGGAGATGCTGAGTGTTGAACCCGGAGTCTTCTGTATACAAAGCAGATTCTAAGCCACTGAGCTACTGCCTTTCCCCTAATCACAGAATATCTTCTTGCAATGTTACATCCTGGTATCTCACAGGAAATCTAGAGGGTCATCTTTCAATTCTCCTCCCCTGAAAGATTTATTCACATATAGAATTCTGAGCAGCAATAATAGGCCCTGCCGTATATGCTGAACAATTTCTCTACCATAGTATCCCAAGATAAAGTTACCAATGCTTCTAAACTGCTCTTAATGTCATCATATCCTGGTGAAATAATGTGCTATATGACAGGAATAATCATAACCTCAAGTCAAAGCCACGCTTGATGTAAAACAACTGTGCAGCTTTGTAAAGGCAGCTTGGGGAAATGTTTGCAAAGATTGTTGGTCCATTTGCATTATTTGACTAACATATCATTTTAAATAAATAATCATGTTCATTATTCCAGGCAATTCACTTGAAGGGAAGGACTGCAGAACCATCATTCTCCTTTTATTACACACGTGTACATTTGTTCCTGCAAAGGCAGTCCTAATGTGATGTTTATTCTTGTGTAATAAAAGAGGCTTAAAATATAGATGCTGGAATAAATTATTTAATGGCCCTCCATAACTGGAGTGATTTAAGCAAAACAGCTAAATCAATTGGCAACTGGACTAATGAGTGTCTCTTCTGTCCTATTACTCTGCGTTATAAAATGTTAGGAGTCAACATTTTCAAAGCATTTTTAAATGCCAGTGGGTAAACCTGCATTTAATCCAATGCATTAGAAGATTGAGGAATTGAAGGAACTGAGTTGTGTGTTCCATGTGTACCAACTGCATGCTGATCACATATTAAGAGAGTGGTCTGAGAACAGATGTCAGAAGGTGAGAGAAGATGTAAAGCCTTTGGGCCAATTCAAGACTAGTTTGTATTGTCTGAAAGTGCTATAAGGCTGGGAGAGACTCCATCTGAAACCCTGGAGAGCTACTACTGGTCAGTTTCCCATGTACCTATGTGGAAGAAGTGGCTGCATAACTTGGGATGCTCTAAGTAAGTGGCAGTAGAGGAACGGAGTTGCCACTTTAGGTCATGCATTTCCCCCAATGGGAAGAGGTGTGCGCTCAAAAGGTCAAGTTGCTCTTTCTTAGGATAATAATGGGTCATTATTACAATTACAACATTCTGAATTATAACAGATATTAATTATTATTTGAACATACCCTGAAAAGGTCAGGCATGCCAACTAGCATAGCAACTCTCCATGAATTTAAGTGTTCAGCTTTCTAATCCTTCCTGGCCTACTGGAACCAGGTTGTTGTACCGGTCTTTGTTAAGAAGTGCTGTCTCGGTGAGAAACCATTTCTGTTTCTTGAGAAAAAAAGAAGCCATGTGGTGTTCTCAATTTAACCATTCAGAAGATGCCATCATTTGGAATAATTGGCCGTTCCCCTATGCAACCCATGTTCAAAACAACCTAAGGGGGAAATCTGAAATACACCATACTTCAGTGGGAAAGAATTCGGGATGGAGCAAGACCTAACAAGAGACAGGGAGAAGTTACACCTCGGTATCTCTTTTGCCTTTATTTCTGAGAACACTCAGAGTAACACAACTTTGACATTGTATCAGCAGGCTGTGTCGTGGACCGGCTGGAGGCAGATGAGTGGTGGGAGGCACCAGCTAGGAAACCCCAAATAACATAATCTGATCTGCTGTCAGATACAGATAATACAGTGGTACCTCTGGTTACATACACTTCAGGTTACATACGCTTCAGGTTACAGACTCCGCTAACCCAGAAATAGTGCTTCAGGTTAAGAACTTTGCTTCAGGATGAGAACAGAAATCGTGCTCTGGTGGTGCAGCAGCAGCAGGAGGCCCCATTAGCTAAAGTGGTGCTTCAGGTTAAGAACAGTTTCAGGTTGAGTACGGACCTCCGGAACGAATTAAGTACTTAACCCAAGGTACCACTGTACAGTTTATCAAATAGACAAGAATGCTTAACAGTAATTATAATATGTATATGAATAGGTTTGTGGAGTTTTGATATCTTAACTGAATTAAGTTAATATGCACGAACACTTTGCTTTTCCAAGAGAGCTATGTAAAATCCTGATCCATTGTCTGCACCACTTTGGCGACTCCTTAATTTCACCAATTTGGGTTTAAATGGTGGGAAATCTACGTATTTTTGAGATGGGAATTTCTACCATGACTAAATTCTAAAAGGTCAAAGAGGGAAGAATCCCTTATTTTATCTCATCCCCAAATGCTTGGTTTCCTTGGAAAAGCCTGGGTTTAGGAGGCTGTTACAGTGCTGTTACAGTTGACAAATCACTCAAGTTCTGCAGAAAAGTATTTACCCAAAAACAGCAGTGATAGTGGCAATAGTGGAACTCAGGAGCCGGCAGAAAAATTACACGTTGCAGAGAGACTTAAATGAGATGTGTTGAGGAAAATTAGGCATGGTGTAAACATACGTTAACCTCCGAGCTGAACCTAGGGAGTGATATGCCATGACATCAGTTGAGTGTAAAAATGTCAGATCCCATTAAGTTACCAATCATAGTACCTACAAGGTGTTATTTCTGAGAGGATGGAGAAAGTGGAGCGGGAGGGCGGAAGGCTAGTTCTACTGAAATGTTGATAAACTCCCAGGCACTGCCTGAACAGACAGCTTCTGGTGAAAAGATTGAAAAGACCAAAATATGTTTCTGCCTCAGACTTCAAGTCTGTTCTGTTTTGTGTTTTCAACCAGTCTAGCCATTAAAAATTACATACAGTGATAATGCATGAGGAAGACGCCAACCCAGCGGCATTTTTTTAGCATTGTGATTAATGTTCTGAAGACTTTGTAACTGAAATAGTTGTAACACTCTGAACTTTCTAACACACAGTTGGTAAGTCTTGGATGACAGGAGCTGTTTTTCACATCACATGGACCATATATACCACATGAGGCACATTTTGTTTTGACTTGTGCCCCTGAAGAGTGGTTTCTTCTGCTGGTGGTATCATGTGTAAATTACATGCCATGCTCTTCCTCCCAATTTTTGTTTCTTTTGTGCATTAACATGATGGTACTATGCACAGCTGTCTGCATGAATTTAGTCTTCTCCTACTTTAATTAAGGCAGTCCTATGAGCAGCTCACAAAATGTGAAGTCCAGCTCTTAAGAACTGCAATGAGGAGTGTACGTGCAGATGTACCTTCATGATCACAGTCCCACATAAAAGATACCTTACATATTCTCTGCCAATGTTTGACATTAATATGCAAATGAGAAAAGACAGCATTCCTAATCTACAAAATGCTAGACTCGTGGAGGCTGTGTTGATGGCACACAGGAACTCGATTACGACAGAATCCCAAGGACAATGCTGAACAGAACAGTACTCTGGGATTTGATGAGCAATGGTGAATAATCTTAAGATTTGAATAATAGTCAATGTGTGGGTTGCCTTATTACAGGGATGGGCAGTCCCCATTGGCAGATAATGGACGCCGGAGATCTTAGAGGTTGGTCTGCTTCATTCCATGATTAATTTTGCGCCTGAGGGCAGGTGCCAGCAGTGCTCATTTCTTGTCTCAGTTCCTCTTGCCACTTCGACTGTCAGAGAGACAGCAGGAGTGGAAAAAAAATATATGAAAGGAGCCACCTTAAAGAAACGCTGTGCCACTCTGTCATTTTTAAATTGACAGCTTTTTGCAGTCCAATTTCCCGGAGAAAGAGAAAAGGACTTTCATTCTCACCTCCCACTGCTGCCTTGACAGGGAAAGACATTCACCTGTATTTGAATGCCTGTGGGAAGCAAAAAATGTAAAAACGGTGTCACCATGTTTTATAAGTGGGCTTGGCCTACCCCAGGAAGTTTGAAAATGGTTTGGGACAGAAGAAATTCTAACCTCTACTGACAGCGAAGAAACAAAAGGGAACTGCCTCAGCCCTGCCTTGGTGCAGCAGAAGCCTCTTATGGGTTGGAAGGTCGACAAAACCAGAACAATGCAAAAGGACACAGAAAAGTAGTGTGTTTGCTCACCTACATAGCAGGAAAAGCTTGTGGGGTAGGCTTTCACCTTAAGCTTGTAGTTAACCTGAGATTTCACTGAGGGCATACAAATTCACAGTGACTGAAAGAATAATGATAGGAAAACTAGCTTGCTCTGCTGAATGCAGAACAACCCCCCCCCCCGCCCCCTTTCCATAAAATCTACAAAAACAGGATGCCAGGTGCATAATATTCAGAACAATGCAAGCAAAGGTATTCTGATCTCAAGGCACCAGCTGAGATTCCAGAGAGCCTATTTATGGATGAACAACTCAGGAGAGAGATTCAAAGACAGCTTGCAAAGCAGTCTGAGGTGGGGTGAGGGGAGAAGAGGAGGATGAGGAGAGCTGCTGAACATGCAGATGTGATCCATATCCAGCCCTGGATCACAGGCAGTGCTGACATATCTACGTGTACCTGTTCCCCCACCCCCACCCCCATGTGTGCATTCACAGGACACCATGATTCCTACTGCCATTGTAAAAAATCATGCTGGCATTGTCATTCGAAACCATGAAGTCCATTTCAAGACAGTTTTTACTGATTCATTTCTGTTTTCCTGAAAACCCATTCCTATAATGCATGCAGGGAAATGGGTATGCTTACATACCCAAGAGATTTGTATAAAATGGACCTAGTTGAGTTCTTCGGGGTATTTGTTTAAGTCTGTGTTCTCAGGAAAGAAACTAATATATTCCTTGGAGCAATTCTGGAGTAAAAAAAATGGTGATGCCTTGTCCCTTTTAGTCAGCAGATGTTCAAACATGAATGTACACAAAGAATGTAGAGGGTTTTATTATTTCACCACAGTTAGGAAGCCTCTGTGGAAGACACTGATGGTTTGGATGCCTCTGATGAAAATCTTAAGAGCAATTTGAACTGCAATCCTATGCACACTTACATGGAAGTTAGTCCCATTGAACTGCATGGAGATGAGTAGACGTGGCTAGGATTTCACTGTTGTTAGTCATCTAATGTTTGATTTCATTGCATTTCAATCACAAGTAATATAGACTTTGAAAACTCTCTACCTAGAGGGCTTTGAACTACTATTGTTAGAGTAAACCTTCTGCATTTGGAGATAACGGAGATTAACTTTTCAAAGATCCAATGGTCTAGAAACCAAAAGTTATTTAAGAGGTTTAACTCTAAGAATACACCGGGACCTCCAGTCCTTAATTACTGGGCACAATCTTTAGTTGCTTATCAGCATTATAGGTGCAGTTCTGTTAATTAACTTTCTACACATAATTTATCAGAGTCATTTAAAAATTGATAAGTTTTGTATTTGTTTTCATATGCCTAATCGGTGATTTGATGCTTGCTTTGAACACCAGTGGTGGAAGCTATAAGGCTTTTACAGTATTTGCTTGATTTGCTTATCCCTGTGGATTTTTTTCCTGATAACAGCACAGAAGTAGCTGCATGGTGTGCTCATCCTTTCCATTTTAGTCATTTTAGAAGCAAAAATGAATTATTTTGCTTTGCAAATTATATGCTTGGAAGGTAGGGAGTATCCTCTACTCTTATTGAACTCGGCGGGGATTTGGGGTGCTTAGCAACTTGCAGGAGGCAAGATATACCTGTTACAAATTCTCTTCTCTTTTAGACTGTTTTCTTGCATGCATGTAGAACTCCTTTCCTTTCATTGGAGAAGAAGAAGAAGAGTTTGGATTTGATATCCTGCTTTTCACTCCCTTTAAGGAATCTCAAAGCGGCTAACATTCTCCTTTCCCTTCCTCCCCCACAACAAACACTCTGTGAGGTGAGTGGGGCTGAGAGACTTCAAAGAAGTGTGACTGGCCCAAGGTCACCCAGCAGCTGCATGTGGAGGAGCGGAGACGCGAACCCGGTTTCCCAGATTACGAGACTACCGCTCTTAAGCACTACACCACACTGGCTCTCTTTGATTTATATAAATATAATTTAAAGAATTAGGCATATATCAGTCTAATTCATCCTGCCATGAAAATTATAATCCTAGCAAATGTAGCAACATGTATAGGTGCTACTTTCTTCAGTCAAATAGGAAGTAATAAATGATTTGCATGATCTAGTCCAGGTGAATGAGGGCAGTAAAGCAAAGGCAACTAATGCTATGGGTACTATAAAGAGAGAGGTGGACCATTCACACAGGCTCTGTAAGCTCTAGATAACTTATTCATCTTCAGTAATTATGTAAAGGCTGGTAAAGTAATTAGATGGCAGGGGAGTGGCACTCACTTGACCGCTGATCAGTCACATTACTGCTGTTTTCGAGGAAGGAGAGGGGGTGGGAGCAGTGCGAGCAGCATGGTGCAAACGAAGTATCAGAGCCAATCCGGTCCCTCTCCCAGTGCATTTGTGCCTAGCTGACGCCTCCCAATAAGCAGCAGGGGTGCTAAGAAAATATTTTAGTTTGTCAAGTTAAACTAGACACACAGACGTTGATCTGTTTTAATCTTTCTTCCTGGTAATTTTATCTTTATCTTTAAATGTTTTCAATTCTTTGAATGGATAATGTTTCCTGTAAACTGTGCAGAAGTTTTACTACTATCAAGCAGTATGTATGGTAGATTTTGTTCCATAAATTATTTAGCATAACTGGCCAGAGGTCAGCATCACTGCCCCACTCCATCTTCTGCTGCTGGCTAGATAGAGGGAGCACCGGGAAAATGACATGGGGTAGAGTGAGGTGAGAGGAGATTTAAAATAGAAACCATTTAGGCTGCGCTGGGTGGGGGGGGATGCTCCCATTTCAATTTTTGTGCCTAAAATAGCAATGATGGAAAAGGAGCAGAGGGTTAGAAACATTTTCTGAAAATGCCTTGTGAGACCATTCAACTTTTTTATTGTGTTTGATTGTATTGTTTCCCCTGTTTCAGGACTAGAAAACTTTTTCCTGTTGTGGTCTGCATTCCCTTGAGAGTCATCTGTCAGATATTGCATGCTGGCAGTGGACTGTCATGATCCACAGGGATGCCCACCGCCAAGGAGGAGTGATGCATAATCCCTGGTTTCCCAGGCAGGCAGAATGGCGAGGCAAAATCAGCACCTTGGAGAGTAACGAAAGGGGCAGATTCAGGACCAGAGCTAATGCTCCTTCAGCTGAGACCAAACATCCAAGTTGTCTCAGCAAAGATCTGCAGAAACAGGCTGAGTTTTTGCAGCAGAGGATAGATAGCCACTGAAACAATCTTGAAACATTATTCATCCTGTGCAAAACTTCAAGCTATTAGCCATAATGGTTATGTTCTCCCGCCACTGTCAGAGGAAGGAAGCTGGGAATCACAGGAGTGTTGTTGTGCTCAGGTTCTCCTTGCTGGCTTCTCATGGGCATCTGGTTGGCTATTGTGAGAACAGAGTGCTGGACTTGATGGGCCTTTGGCACATCTGTGGGTTCATCATGTTTCTCTGTCTTTCTTTCTTTCTTGGCATAGCTGCCCCCTCATTCCTCTGTGGCATATTGCCAGCTCCTTTTCAGTCGTACATGCTTAAATGGGCTCTTTGGATTGCAGCTGGTGTCATTTAGATTTTGTTCAAGATGGAAAAGGAACAAAACAGCGATTTGCATATATGCATATTGATATCACATAGTATTGTCCCATGCGATATAAATATAAAACAACATTCCATTTTGTGTTATGACTTAAATTTGCATTGTCAGGCTCTGAACACAGAGGACAATAGTTTTGGTCTTTACAGTTCTCATCTTCCCCGAAATACTTCATCCCAGGATCAAAGTGTGCATTACACAAGCAAACACAGCCAGGGTTAAATGCAGGAGGGATGTTTCAAGACAGGGGAGTGCTTAATCCATTCCATTTTCTGCCACTATCCCCATGCAATCCCTTCTCCCTGGTCATTTTGCCTCTCAATTTTTCACAGCTGTGACTCAAAATAAGTTTGGCCATACAAAATGACTTGGGGAAAGGATTACACTAAGGAAAGTGGTGGGTTAGGGAAGAGTTAAGTACCTCGCCCCATCTGTCTGCCCTGTAAATTCTTTCCTCTCTGACCTCTCATTCCAATTATTCAACAAACATGGGATTGCGACCCCCTCTTTGCTGATGCACTACGTAGGGTGTCACCTTCACTCTGATCAAGCATAATTAAGCTGCAACCCTAACCATCCTTACTCAGAAGTAAGTAGCACTGAATTTAATAGGCCTTACTCCCAGGTGTGTAGAGTTGGGACTGCAGCCTTAGTTAGTATTATGGATAAAATCTCACCAAGCTTTTAAATTGTGTCACTACTGGTCATTAACTATAATAAAGAGACTGATTGACTGATAAATTGTGCCGGTGTGGAAATTACCTGTGACACATTCTCAAGTCAGAGGCAAATGGCATAAAAAAAGAGAGAGAGATGGGCACAGCAAAGGTTCTTTAAAACAAACCACAATCAGCAAATTTGGGGATGCTTTTTCTCTCCTGATCTTCTGAGAGCATCGGCCAGGCTGCTAACAAGCACAGTTTGCAGAGCGCAGATGCCTTTAAAACCAAAAGGTTGGCGAAGCAATCAAAAGGGGTCAATGCGTTTTATGAGAACCATGCTAACTCAGACAGCCTGGAGCAGATTTCCTAAAGCATTGGGGATTGTCGGGCACTTTAAGACTGCTTTTAGAGTTTCAACCAGAGGACAGCACCAGCAATGCTAGGTATTTATGGGTTGCACGCTGTGAACAGTTGCAGTTCTACTAATGATAGATTATTAAACATATACCTGTATGTATACCTAAAGTTTTCTCTAACTATAGCTGCTGAGGTAAAATGACAGACAATAACTTTTTTTTGTCATGATTGCAGTGCAAGTTCAATGTTACAGCTGCCCTTGAATAACCCAAGAACAAGATAAATGACAGTGAACCACAGAATCGCCTCTGCCTAAGAAAAGGACATTACATATATTTAATTGGATATCAGAATGCTTCCAAATGCCAACAGCCATATATCCTGAATGAAATGGCAAGGAACAGCAGCAAGGGAATTCATTATGTCCCTGGAAAGACTAAGGGAGCATATGCAATCGTGAGCACACAAATGTGCTCATATCAGATAAATGAAATGGTATTTTTATTTTAAAAGGAACAGAAATATACATTGGAGTGTGTGAAAGGAAAACTCGTATGCCCTTTCTCCACATGCATGTCCTAAGTCAGCTTCCTACACCCGCACAATCTGCAAGCTGCAATCGATGCTCAAGTCACACAAGTAAAGCTTGGTGGCATTTGATGTTTCAATGAATTGTTAGGTTCAGCCTAACAATGAATCCCCGCTTAGAGGAGCACATATCCTAACCAGGGTCAGGCATGGCAAAAGCCAGCTTATGAGTAACCTGGGAAACCGCCAGTGCTGCTTGGCACTGACTCGGTGAGAGCTGTTTCCTCAGCTTCATGCTGAAGCCTCCTGAGGCCTCTTGAAGGCTGGCTAGCCCAAACCTCCTGTTAGTTCCATCCCCTCTGGACCATTGCCTTGTTCTGTAACCACTAGCTCCAGCAGCATGGTGATAATGAGGGATGAATTGGAGGGGTGTCTGTGAGCTGGAAGAGTCTGATAAGGGCACATCCTCTGGTCTAAATGTTCTGGGGCTAGAGGTGTTCCAGGTGAAGCCTCCTCTCTCTCCAAGTCTGTCTGTGAACCAAATGGAAGATTGTGACCAGAGAACATGGTGGTCTTTCAGACAAACATGACTGAGTAGAGAATGTCTCCCATGGACTGGCGGTGCATGGACACACTTTTGCCTGGCAATATTTTGGTGCCTCCGTGACACTCTGCCCAAGTGTACTTGGGCATTTCTGATTCACAGTCTCCTCTGTCAAAAAATAAAATAAAATCATATATCCAGGGAAGTTTTATATGAAGGGGGGGGTGGAACATGCAAGAGCTCATATGAAGCAGCCTATGATGTCCCTCCTGTTATGTCATCTTTGGACCAGTTGCTTGAACTGTACATGACTGGAGCGGAGGTGATCCACGAGTACAGTTTGGTATCCTGTCATTGCAGCAGCATTGGGAGTTAGCCATAACGTGTAGGCTGTTTCATTTTCCATATGATAATTTAATGTACAACCTGGACCAAATGTAATAACAGAAAAAAGACAGATGGTGTGCCTGGCAGCAGTCACTCTTCTTCACTGTGGAAGAAGATCAAGACAATTTTAATGCCCTGGGAGGGACTCGGCATGAGTCCCACCCTGACGGAGTGCAACTCTGATTTGCATTGGATACCTTGGGAATCTGACCTCTGGCCCAATCAAGTAACCCATTGAGAGGGATCTGGGAGAAGCAATGAGCTTCCATTCATAATTGTGCGCGCGCTCTCTCTCTCTCTCTCTCTCTCTCTCTCACACACACACACACACACACACACACACGGTCTTTGAGTTTGTCTCACCTTGATAACTATTGCTCTGTAATGCACATCTGGCTTTTCCCACTAGTTATATATCTTCTCCTTGCATGCCCGACGTGTTAGCAGCTGTTCTTATTAGGTATGAGCTGTTCTTATAAATAGGTCTGTTTGCATACAGGGCCATATTGCTCCAACACACCACAAAATGCAGAAAAGTGACTTGCAAATCCTTTCTAAGGGAGCAATGGGCTATGGCATTGGAAAGGTTCCAAAGCACATGCTCGCACACGCCTTCCCCCTCCTCCCCCCCCCCCACAAAGAGAAGTGATACAATATTACATTAAATATATCCTGACACAGCTTGATCGGCTAGCGAGCAAAAGCAAAGTTAAACAATGACCTGCTTTAGCCCTGACCTCGAGTCAATGACAGCCCTGACATTCTGCATCTCTGCTGGCAAAGGGCATCCCACAGCTGCAGGGAAAAGCTAAGCAGTGCAGAGATTTATAATCATAGCTCTGAACAAATGAAAAGCCCACCATTTTACACACTTGAGTAAAAATTGGGCTTGGCAATAGGGAACCAAAAACTCATTTGGATACATGTGGAGTTTTAAAACGCATCCCCCCGGGTCTTAAAATCAATCTGGTATCTAATTGGTAGCCAGTGCAGCAATCTCAGTGCTGAACCATATGATGACCAGCTATTGTGCATGTTTAAAATCACAGTGGTGGAATTATTTCAGATGTTATTGTTTTCTGAAGAGAGGGCTGAACGAGACCTGCAAGCAGAGAATTACAGTAATCCAAGCCTGGTGTCACAAAAGCACAAATTAACATTTTGGTATCTCTGCAAGATGAAAGTCTCAAACTTGCTATATCTCTAAGCTGATAATAGGAGTTTTTCTCCTCGAATGCACATGATCCCCAAAGAAAAGCCCTCAATTAAAGTTTGCCCCTGTATTCAACACAGATACAGAATCCAGCATTTCACTGAGATACGGAAAAGGCAAAAACAAGAAGAAAGAACAGAAAAACCTTCAGGTACCATGTTAACAAAATTATTAAGCACCGAGGTTCATCTTTTCCACAACTGATGTAATTTTGAGGCCTCACAAGCTAGTCTGCACAAGATAAAGCGGAACCAGATGCCCCTATTGAATCTGTAGTGAAATAATTTTAAAGGTTCATTTCTAATATCTGTGCCAACTTTTCAATTGTGCTGTCTATATCTTTTCCTTCTGATCTGTTTTGTCCACAATGCTAAGTCAAATATACAGCAATTTGAGATTCTAAGAAGCCTGCAACGGAGGCTTCATTACCCACAATTGTATACAACAAAAGATAGCAGCAACTAAATTACCCAGTCAAGTCTAGACAGCAATGTCAGCGGGACGTTATCAATTCTTAATCAATCTCCCTAAGGGAAATCACAAATGTGCTCACTCTCTCTGTCTGTCTATCTCTCTCTCACACAAACTCATAGAGCAAAGGGTAAAAAAATAGAGATTTGTTGAAACCCCAAAAGCTGGTTTTTAAACGCGGATGGTCATATGCTAACTGTTTATGGGCAGGGACATCCTATAGATTTTTTTATCTGGCAACACAATATATTTTTCTACACTTTAATCAAGGTGTGGTAAAATCGCCAGTTTCATTCACAAGCAAAATAAAATTGTTTTGCAAAGGAAAGCTATTCAACATTTGAAGACTCTTTTTTTGTCTCACACAAAGCCCAATTACATGTGTGTATGAGACCCACTTAAATGTGTGCAGCCAACTTTATCACCCATGAAGCTGTTGATTTCTGTCGTAAATACACTCCTGCTCCCTCGACCAATAACAGGAAAATAGGACCTATATTGTGCCTGTGCTTTTGAGCTTGTTCATAAATGATCTGGAGTTAGGGGTAAGCATTGAGATTCTGAATGGTAAAAACAAAAATGGGGATTGTGAGCAGTTCCAAAAGGATCTCTCCAAACTGGGTGAAAGGGCATTAAAATGACAAATGTAAAGTGATGCACATTGAGGCAAAAATAATAATAAGAATCTTAACTTCACATATACACTGGTGGTATCTGAGCAGGAAAAGGAATCTTTGGCTCATAGTGGATAACTCAATGAAAATGTCAAGCCAATGTGCAGCAGCTGTGAACAGGTGAAATTCAGTGCTACGGATCATTAGGAAAGGAATTGAAAATAAAACTGCCAATATCATAATACATTTATACAAATCTTTAGTGTAGCACAACTGACATACTTATAAAGTTTTGGTCACTGCATCTCACAAACCATGTTGTGGAAAGTACAGAGAAGACCAAATAAAACTGTGTACATACTCCTATAACACATCCTGCACCTTCCAGCCAGTGTTTGGGGGCATGATATACACAGGACATTAGCCAAAATCCATATCTATCCAGCTTTTTCTTATGAGATATGGTATTTTGATTTGTTTTTCTCCCTCTCTCATAATATTTGTGGAGCGATTCAATGAAGCTGAATGAAGGAGATTCGAGACAGACAAAAGGAATCGCTTCTTCACACTGTTGTGTGAAGATTATCTGTGTGTTCACAGATAAACGATGGAATTCACTAACTCAAGACGTAGTGCTGGTGGCCACTAAGTTAGATGGGTTTAAAGGACAATGGGAGAAATTCATGGAGGACAAGGCTGCCAATGGCCACTAGTCATGATGGCTGCATACTACCTATAGGATCAGAGACTGCATACCTCTGAGTGACATTTGATAGGGAATAACAGCAGGAAAGGGTTATTGGCCTCATGTCCTGCTTGTGGGCTTTCCGTAAGTACCTGTTTGGCTTTGGCCTGATCTAGGAGGGGGTCTTTTAAAAACAGAGAAGCTACCAGTAATACAGAAGTATGCCAGTCATCTCTAGAAAGAACACAGTATTTTGAGAAAATCTAGTCCATAGAGCCATGCTTCAACAATGATCTCGCACAGACAGACAGTGTGGTTGCTGCTCACAGAGAGGAATGGACTAGTTATAGCTTTGCAAATGCTCTGTTTAAGTTATTCTGCTTTAAACACATGGCTTTACAGTGCATGTGTGTTTATTTTTGTTGTGGCATGAAAGTGCTGCCTTGAGACCTTCTAGAAATCAGTTAGGATTGTGACAACACACAGTCTGGACAATAGTTGATGAGGTAACTGTTGCTCATTCTTCTCAGCATTCCAATTTTAAGAACAGGCTCGTTTCTACATGGGGGAGGAAAACAGCAGTCATATGACTTCATACAAATCGAATCATCAAGTCTCGTTCAAATCTTACTTCAGCTGGATGAAACAGCAATGAACACCTGTGCAGAAAAGAAAACTGCTAAATTCTGAGGTGCTTTGATCACCCCATTAAGTATCATCTATTTAACAGGATTTTCTGCCTCATTTCTTTCACAGACTTATAAGGCTAGTGAAATGTATGAACGAGATCAATGTAGTTCAATAAATATAGATCAGGCTGAAAAGGAAAACAAGCTATAGGGATTGCTTGTTACTATCACTTGCATGCACCATCCACAATGCCTATTTTTGGTGAACCAACAAAGAAATATCTCAAAAGATATCTAAAGCTGCTCACCATGCTTTGGACCTCATGGAGCACTTCCTGGGACCTGGAGCCCCAAACCAAGAGCTTTATCTCAGACAGGAAGGACAATATTAATGACAGACATCCAAGTGCAAGCCACAGGTCTTATACTCTGGGATGAGAGCTTGAAACAAGGTGAGCATATTTAGAAAAATGATTTCTTTTCCTTCATCAAATTTACTTTCTAGTTTATGCTGTGAATTTATATAATCCTATAGCCCTTCCAATGCAATGTAGCAATGCTTTAAATCAGAGTCCTGCACTGTGTCAAACTGTTGCCCAGATGCCATGATGATGTGATGTTGCTGTAAGGCTGCTCTGCATTGCAGGCTGTCAGTTCCCCTTCTCCTTCCATCTTTCCTGTCTCTCATAGCTAGAATGTACCATTCAGCCTTTAGTCCAAATTCAGCTGCCAATTTTGAACATCAGGAATGCAACTCCTGTCTCAATAAATCCACTCTAAAGAACCCCAGCAATGCTCAGTTTCCCCCTTTCCCAGTTTAAAAAGGGTCAGAAAAACATTTTGGCCCAGTAGACCTGTTCATTATCTGTTTCCACCCGCCGGGCTAACTTTAACTGGTGGACACAACAACCAACCTGTCAGCCGCCTGGTGTCATTAAGACATCAGATGGGTTGTCTCACCCATTTGTCAAAGCACAACACAAACTTTAAAGGCTACATCTATTTCTCACAGTAATCCAGTCTCTTTGGCAATTTTTGTCTCCTTTCCTTAACCTTCTGCCACAGATATATTAGACAGGGCCAGCTTTAAAGGATGACGAGATCAGGCATTTGCTGTTGCCCCAAGACTGGCAAAGGGCCGCATGTGCAAATGGTTGAGTTTTAGGTCATCACTCAAATCTGTATATCCAGGCTAATTCTCACCATGGCTTCTTGCTCTCTGCAGGCAAGTACCTGCAGCCAAGTAAGAAGACTGTGTCCTGCCATGAACCTGTGGCTCTTTAACAAATAGTGAACCACATTCAAACCTTGTCTAAGCTCATATAATACAAAATGCTACTGAAATCTAAAGGGTGGCCTTCTTTCCCCATTTTCATGATAGAGAGATGGAATGCTTAGGATGACAATGATTTTTTAGCCTTCTCTTCAATTACCATGAAGATAAAGCATTGCATTACTGAATAGCAGTTGAAATGTCTGGTACAGTGGTACCTCGGGTTAAGAACTTAATTCGTTCTGGAGGTCTGTTCTTAACCTGAAACTGTTCTTAACCTGAGGTACCACTTTAGCTAATGGTGCCTCCCGCTGCCGCGCTCCACTGCCGTGCAATTTCTGTTCTCATCCAGAAGCAAAGTTCTTAACCCAAGGTGCTATTTATGGGTGAGTGGAGTCTGTAACCTGAAGCGTATGTAACCCGAGGTACCACTGTACTTTACATAAGATCTGTAACACTTACATGGGGTTTTCTTAGGATGCAGTGTTTTTATATGTTGATGTTCGTTTTTTGTTACTTTGGTCATGCATTGAACATCTTCTCTCCTATTATGTTTGGCAAAATGGATTTGCGGCTCCAGAAAATGGCTATGTTGATGCATTGAAAGTGTTCTCTTGTTGCATGAGCTCGCATATTTGGGGCCATTTTCAGCTTTCAGGATCTTCAGATATGTGTAATTAACCAGATGCAGAATGGAGGTGCCGAGGACTGTGCCACTATACATCTTTGCATTACTGTTTCTACACAATTGGGGGATGGAAATGTTCTGGGGAATTGAAATATGGAATACTCAGCAACTGTACAACTTTAACAAAAAACACTTATACAGGTAGCTTTAAACCTTGATTTTCCCAAAAGAACAAATCAATAACCACTGTAAAGTTGAAAATGTACTACAGGCCTAGCCTAATCATAATTAATGGGCAGATATATCAGGACCACCAAGGAATTAAAAGTTCACCTAACAATTGCAGTAGGGGCTCAATCCACCAATGTAATATTGCAGTAATGGAGACATTTCGACAAACTGTTCATTCCAAACCGACACTGGGTCAAGCTGAATGGAAAAACAATGTTATAAAGTACAAAAATTGCTTCGGAACAGAAGCACTGTTGCTTTTGAATCAAAAGATGCACAATTTTCTACACAACCAGTTTAATAACATTTAGGAAAGCAGAAATCTAGCTTAAGAAGCATGAGCAGCCATCTAACTTTCCATGAGTTTGTCACACACACACAGAGTAACAAATCAATTTCATGTAAATTATTTCATTCAATTATAAAATATCATATTATGTTATTATAAATTATTGCAAGTTTTATAAAGATCCTTGAACTTTAAATCAGTACCTTTAATGCTATAGTATGCTAGTGTGTGGGTGTGCATGCATATATAGGAATCCAATTCATTTCATATAGAGCTGAGCAAAATGTTATATTTTGCTACAATATGAATAAATTTAATATTCTTAGTTATATACTTACTTGGTTTCAACTTCAATCAAAGGCATTTTTATTTAGACAAGCCTTCCCAGCAGTGTGATCCCAAGTATGCCTCCTGCCAGTTTTATGAAACAGCAAGGTAATATTTTATATTGTTTTTCATATGCTCTTACTATTATCTTATATGCTTTGACTTGATAAAACTCCTGATAAAACACCACTTAGATATTCTTAAAATATCGGTATTGGTGCATTTTGTAAATAAATACATTAAATACATTGTGGCTTATTTATTTGTTTCTAAATATATGTATAAACTGCCCGTGCCTACAAAATTTCATGGCAGCATACAGCAATATATACAGGTACAAAGAAACAATGCAGAAGAATCATAAAAATGCAAACAACCGAATAAGGTCTCTTGGCATAAAAGGGTCTTTAAGCAGCACTGGACAGTGTGATTGTGCTGTGCCACTATTCTGACCTCTATCAGGCTGAGTCACTGCAAAATATTGGGATGGAGGGGTGCAGAGATGGCAAGGTTGATATGGTGCAAATGTGTCTCACAGTCGCTGTACTTGTCCCCCTCTCCATCCTGGTGCCATGACTCAGCTACACAGAGGTCAGCTGAGTGGCACAGCTGCATCACACCATTTGCCACTGACTTTGAGAGGTGTCTGAAAATTAGAAGCAAAGACGCCTGCCAAATCTCAGGCTTCTGAGACATGGGGGGAAACCAACAACATTCCTCTGGATGATTGCAGTGATTGAGCTGGGATTTCAGGGCTCGAGTGGTCCTTAGTGACCCAAGTTGTGCAGAGCTTTGCATATTAATGTAAGAACGCTGAATCTGACCTGGTACCATATGGGCAATCAGTGCAGATGTTTTAGCAAAAGTGTGACATGCGGTCAACTATCTGTCCCCATCAGTCTAGCCATTGCATTCTGCAGTAGCTGCAGCAAACAGCACATATTCTAATGTTGGTACATTAGAAAGAAAACTTGGCCCATTTCCATTTCATCTACAAGTAATGCTGAGAAATGGTCACATCCTCCACAGTCATTATAGTGAATTTTCACCACATTGTGGGAAATCAGCCCTCCAATGTATGAAGTGTCATAGGATGCCACAGAGGGATATGTGGCTAACCAGCACATCTCAGCTCTCCCTATGCAATTCTAATTGTGTGGGGAAATTGACCACCTGAGTAGGGCTAGTTCATGTCAACAGTTCTAAGGATATTCATTCAGGAGCAGTAGTGGTCAGCAGGATAAGGCAGCACCACTTACATGTCCTCCCATCACTGGCACCCCTGTGAGGGAGAGGGTTTGGTTGGTCCAGTAGAAATGCAACAGTGGAGTCAACCCAGCACTCCCAACAGTGTTTTTGCATTGCACTAGCCTTGCTGCTGACCTGGCCCTCCCAGTAAGCCCAAGTGACACTGGTGGTGGGAGGCCAGGTAAGTGCCACTGCCCTGCCTTGTCCTGCTGACTGCTGTATTTCAGGAGTCATTTCCACTGAGTCCAGTGGGTTTATTCCCAAGAAAGTGTCACAGGGTTGCAACCTTAGTCCTTCTCCTATTCCTAATATCCAGCCTCAGATGCCTGGTTTTTTCCAATATAGGGAGATAGATAGATATATATCCATATATTGGAGCAAACCAGGCATCTGGAGCAAACCAGGAATACACACACAGACACACACACACACATATATAAACTAATTACTCACCTAGGATCCTATGATTATCCTTTACTGAGTACCAGCTCCCAAACCTTCCTGGATAACTGCTCTTTGTCATCTACGCTAGGCAGAGGCAAAGTTGGCCCTCCAGATGTTTGGGGACTACAACTTCCCTCATCCCTAGCTAACAGGACCAGTGGTCAGGAATGATGGAAGTTGTAGTCCCTAAACATCTGGAGGGCCAACTTTGCCTATGCCTCTTCTGCTTCAATAAAGACCAAAGAATTATGTGTTGTCCTTCAGGTCAAAATACTATGGGTTGGATCCAGTGGAGTCATCTTGTCCTCAGGACTGTAGGCACCCAATGCCTCAGTGCAGACATGCAGGTGTGTGATGTCACACATCCGTGTTGCGGTGGCCAGCAGTGACTCCTCTTCCTCCTCCTCTCCACAGTCTGCAAGGCATCCTTCTCCATGGGGAGAGGCTTGGACTCAGAGGCAGAGAGACTCTGCCTCTGTATCGAGCACCACCACCCCCAGAAAAGGGTGCCTCGCTGGCTGGCTGTGGAAGGTGTAGCTGAACTGCTTGCCTCTCGGGGGTAGCACTACTGCTGCCTGTTGGGTTTTTTCATTGACTTTGTGGTTGCCCAGCCCCCACGGCCCCCTGGAGTTGGCTCCTGTGGTTGGATCCATAGGAGTGTCCAATGAAAAACAGGAGTTCCTAGAGAGTCAACGAACACTATGCACTGCATCCTTTTTCTACAGGCAAATATTTTTCACATAGCGGTTTGGACAAACCCACCAAGTTTTAGATAAGTTTCCATTGTTGTACAATGATATCTGACCTGTGAAGCAGCACAGTAGCATGATCACTCTCTTTCAGTAGTACAATGAGCTCATACCAGATGCTACTATCCCCATGTTGGTGTATACCACTCAGGGTGCCTTCGGAGCTAGATATATGTGTAGCTTTGGGGTGCAAATCAGGCTTATATCTCACTATTGGGATATAATTGAGCTATAGATGCCATTAGCCTTTATGAAAACGGATAGCTTTGGTACATGTCATCGTTTTTACAGTTTTTGTGGTGCTTTCGTTTCACTGTGATTTATTGCCATTGAGTTTAAAATACATTTTGGCTGATGCTTAATCTCAGATTCATTCCCAATACACAGAAGTCACCAAAATGGATGTCATTTTCCCCCATCAGCAAAAATTTATAGAGCATTTTTGATTACTGCGCTTTTTATTCCTGTTGGTTTATCAACTATAAGTGAAAATATTCATCCAAGCAGAGATGCGCTTTCTGTTTGCATTAAAATGCCTCTCAATGAAAAAAAAACAACCCAGTGGGGGTGATTCCAGTGGAATAATATGTACCCCCTCTATTTCAGTTGTCGTGGGTGGATATGAATTTTAAATCTCCAGCTGGAATTCAATCAAGCAGAACCAAGCACCAGATGGTTATCGGTGCAATAGCCCGACAGATGTGTCCCTGGCTCCACAGCTGCTCTTGATACTCAAATGGCAATATTTAAATTACATAAATATACAATATTTTTTAAAAATGTAACTGAAGAGAAAAAGTATCAATGGCTGCCCTACTGGTCCTCAAAAATAAATATAAACTGTAAGTCACTGATTCAAAACACTAATATTTGTTTGTTAGTTTTGGCTGGGAGGCTGTTTTCTATGCAAGCACATCCCAGTGTCAGTCATATGCTACATCTTCCTGTTTCTAATGGTCCTTCTGGGTAATCATCATGCACTATTTTTCTCCATAGAAAAATAAGAATTCAGTTTCTATTTTAAAGCTAGAGTGTTTGGGAAATGAGTCATAATGAATAGATATGTAGCAGACCAGCAGGAAATGAAGAGCTATTTGGAAAGAAGAATCTAAGATATCGTCAACAATTCCAATGCTAGGAGTCCTTTTTCCCGTCCCTCTTGCTGAGTCTCGAAACCTACCTACTGTTAGGTTTAACAAACAATGTTTAATAAGTAGCCTACTTTTCTTTACCCAAACCTCAAAGACATAAAAAACATATTCTACAAGGAAAAATCTGTGTTTTCCTTCAGACACAGATAAAATGTGCCATATTCCTAGTAGCAGATGGTAAACGGTGTTATGTATACAGCACCATAACTGGTATAATAGTAAATAAGCATATATTTTCTATATATACACCATTTTTATGAAGCAAATGAACCTTTGTTTCACATCCCTTAGAGTTTAGAAACTATGCGAACATTCCTTTGTGCAACTCTGCAACGCCGATTTTAGCACGCACATATGCAAACTACTACTGCAATGTAATTAATTCTCAAACTGCAAATCTGTGTGGGCTTACTTAGAAATGAACACCACTGAACTCAGTGATCCTTATTTGTAAGTAAATATGAACTGAGCTGCATTACATTATTATAATCCACAAACAAGGCTAGTCAGGATAGTTGAACTCAATCATCGCCTCTTACTGAGCCATTCATTCCGAGAGATCTCATAGCTCTCAACAGCAGTGCGGCTGGCCACCCACTAAGAACTGTAACAAAGAGGTTCTCCTTCCTTTTTGAGGCCTGCTGCGGTACTGTAAAAGTGCAAGTGTCTCTATTTGCGCCACAACAGGGCTGGGGTGATGGTTTAGAAACAGCACACCTGGTCACCAAGCCTGTTGTCTAATTGGTGGAGGGTGTTCTGCCACATCCAGATAAGCCATTTTGGGACTAGGTATGCAAACTGTGATTTCTGTAGAGAAAGCAAAATATAGCAAAGGCAGGAAAGAAATTCTCACTCAGGACATGGTGTTGAAGCAACCTTATATTCAACATCAACTTCGTTGGACTGGTCATGTTGTGCGTATGCCTGATGATCATCTTCCAAAGCCACTACTCTATTCCAAACTTAAAAATGGAAAGCGTAATGCTGGTGGACAACAAAAGAGGTTTAAAGACTGTCTCAAGGCAAATCTAAAAAAATGTAGTATTAACACTGACAACTGGGAAACACTGGCCTGCGAGCGGTCCAGTTGGAGAACAACCTTTACCAAAGGTGTCATGGGCTATGAAGACACCCGAATTCAGGACGCAGGGGAGAAACATGCTAAGAGGAAGGCATGCTTGGCAAATCCACACCATGATCAACTCCCACCCAGAAACCAATGTCCCCACTGTGGAAGGACGTGCGGATCCAGAATTGGCCTCCACAGTCACTTACGGACTCATTGTTAAAACCGTGTTTATGGAAGACCATCTTACTCAGCTACGAGTGATTGCCAAAGAAGAAGATGATATTTAAGTACTAGTCTGGTAGCCATAGGTGAGGAGGATTTGCATGAAGGCAAATGAACAAGCTGGTATTGAATGGATTGAGGGATCCCCCAGGGGACATAGCTAATGAGCATCCATCTTGATTTGCCAGCCCAAAGTGCGGAGGCGAGATTATATCCCGTCTGCATTATTTGTTCTGATTTGCTTACAGTGCCATTATATGACAATGATCATTTGTTCTGCATTCATCCTGATTTGCTTGTGGGGTATTCGTATGCATACCATTTAACCATATTCCAATACGGTTGTCTTGCTCATTTCAATAGAATAAAAGATCCATTTGCTCCACTGAAATGAATGGGAAATCGCTGCAAGCAGGAACCTTAAGAGCTCCTACGTATGTTATATCACTGAATCAGGTCAAAGGATACATTAATCACTACGGCAGGCTTCCTCAACCTCGGCCCTACAGATGTTTTTGGCCTACAACTCCCATGATCCCTAGCTAGCAGGACCAGTGGTCAGGGATGATGGAAATTGTAGTCTCAAAACATCTGGAGGGCCGAGGTTGAGGAAGCCTGCACTACAGCATCATGTAAAAAAATGGACAACCTATTCATTAGGAGCATTATGTTTATAATATGTTGTATACCAAATGGATTTCATATTTGTTTTGGTGGGGCCATAAATCCTAGCAAATACTTATAGATTCATATAAAATTGATTCTCATTGGTTATCTTACCTGTATGGTATCCTACCCGTAGCAATACATTTGATTGCCTGAAATTCTATTGTTGAAGAGTCTTAATTATCAATGTCACTGTATCTTTCAAGGTTGGGGTTAGGAAACAGCGAGTTGTAGCAGCTGTTCAAAAGCTTTATTATTGCAATGGATCACATTTATTAAAGCCTCATAAAGTTACAAACAGTTGTAATAAAAGAACAGTTCCAACAATGTGAAGTGGTCCATTACACGTTGAGTATGACAACTTTATTATTACTATTACAATTATTAAAGAGAAATATATTGCCCACGAACCCAGAAGCAAAGGACCATAACAGACCAACATATCATTGCAGCAACATAATCTTCCCTAAAATGCAAATAATTACATAGGACAATTCCATAAATGAGATAGTGAGTCACAATTACCAGGTAATATCTAGGACGTGCTTTTCAATGAAACAAACTACTATTAGAGTAAAATAAGGAAGACATAGAGAAATTTGGGTTTTAAACTTCATTTGTACTAGACCCCAATGTCTGGCGTGTATCAGGCCCTCAAAGGCAGCTATCATTCAAAACTATAAAGCAGTAACATTATAAACACAATAATAAAACAATTGCTGCTGCAGTATTAGATTGTAAGGGCGTTTGAAATAGCTATAAATAAAGGCCTTCTTCAAAACACTTAAAAGCCATCAGTGAATGTCGCTGACGTTCCTCCTGATGGAAGAAGTTCCCCAGAGTGGATGTCACAACTGAGGAGGTCCTGCCTCTCATAGCTTTCAGCTTTGCTTTCAAAGGCTGAGGCCCTTGGAGAAGGGTCTGATAAATTTACCCAAGCACACCAGAGGACTCATATGGGAGGAGATGACCTCTGAAATATCTGGTCCTGGGACATACAGTGGTACCTCAGGATACAGACGCTTCAGGTTACAGACTCCGCTAACCCAGAAATAGTACCTCAGGTTAAGAACTTTGCTTCAGGATGGGAACAGAAATCGTGTTTCGGCGGTATGGCAGCAGCAGGAGGCCCCATTAGCTAAAGTGGTGCTTCAGGTTAAGAACGGACCTCCAGAACGAATTAAGTACTTAACCTGAGGTACCACTGTAGAAGGAATAGCTAACCTTCAGGGGGTTTTGAGGGCTGCATTGAATCATAGTCAATCCGCCTGGGGACATGTGTTAAAAATAAGTGGGACCAAACTGTAAAAAATGGTATGTTGAGAATTCAAAGCTGACTTCCAAAACTCTCTCCCATCATCTATTATACACTATTTTAAATCATTTTTAATCATTCATTATTAAATTCACTTAAGACAGGCATGACCAAACTTGGCCCTCCAGCTGTTTTGGGACTACAACTCCCATCATCCCTATCTAACAGGACCAGTTGTAAGGGATGATGGGAATTGTAGTCCCAAAACAGCTGGAGGGCCAAGGGTGGCCATGCCTGATTAAGATAATAATAATATAAATTTAGAAAAATTAAAGGACAGATTTGGGGGAGGTGTCTTGGGGGTACAAAAACAGTTAGAGATCACAGCTGGGGACATATGGAACCGACAAATAATTTCATTTTCTTAAAAATGTAAAATGTTATTAATTTGTAAAAAAATGAACAAAAGCAGAGTGCCTTGAGAAGACAAAAAACAACAATTTGAATTGCATTGGAAAAGGCAATGTCTTTTGATGGCCTAGTGTCCCTCAGGCTGTTTGATGCAAAACAATGCACTTCCTTCTTTATGGAAGCATTCAAACACTGGCAAAACTAGTGATAGAGATTTCAGATGTTATCAATAGACTTGATAGATTACTCCGGGCAGCCCTTCATCCAGAGAACAGGATATTCAATAGAAAAATCAGCTATTTCTTAGAGACATAGAAATAAATGAAACTTCAAGTTACATATTATAATTGCATGCATGGTCTTGCAAGAAAGCCACCTTCATATTTCACAGAAATTGAAGTTGTTTTCTAAAAACCTAAGAAACAAAAAGTTCCCACTGGTCATAACAATCTCTCCAGCCCTGCAATTTTAAAAGATCTGGAAACAAAACTGATTACTACACATTAAGCATCTACTATATTTTGGGGGAAATGGTTTGTCTGTCTGCCCAACTGTTCTCTGTTGGTTTGGATGCTTATCATTGCCAAACTCAGCACAAGGTTTCCTGAGATGGGGCTAGCAATCATCAACATTTGGAAACTGGACACCATTTTGAATCAAGATGGACGACTGAAATATAATTCAGACATGACTAACTTTTTGCCTTGGGTTTGATTGTTTCTCTAGATATTGTCACCAAACTTGGCATGAAAGGTGTGAGCAGTAGTCTCCATCAATGTTTGGTGCCAGGCAACAAATTAAATCAAAATGGTGGACCAAAACATGAAATTGCCATAACATCTCCATTTTGAGGGGTGGGGTCCAAACTCACAAATTACACTATTCACTTAAAAATCATAATTTTGGGGTACCTCAGATTCCCAGGCAGTGCTAGGTATTCCCCACTAGCAGCATATAATTTAGCCTGAGTGAGTAGAACATGTATATGATTGCTACTTTTTATCCTCCTACTTAAGTCTCCATGTGGAGGCTGCATACATCAAAATTATTATTTCCTTAAGAACAGCATGTATATAGTATCTAGGTCTTTACCACTGAATAACTGTCTATGGTGTTTTTTTTTCTTGCTACAATTGAGAATTGGTGTGTGTGTGTAATGGAGCTCACTGAAAAATCACTGTTGTTTTTGTCTGTTTGAGAACAGTTGTTTTTGTCTGTTTGAGAACAATCTAGGAGTCTTGGTTGACCACAAACTTGACATGAGCCAACAGTGTGACGCGGCAGCTAAAAAAGCCAATGCAATTCTGGGCTGCATCAATAGGAGTATAGCATCTAGATCAAGGGAAGTAATAGTGCCACTGTATTCTGCTCTGGTCAGACCTCACCTGGAGTACTGTGTCCAGTTCTGGGCACCACAGTTCAAGAAGGACACTGACAAACTGGAACGTGTCCAGAGGAGGGCAACCAAAATGGTCAAAGGCCTGGAAGCGATGCCTTATGAGGAACGGCTAAGGGAGCTGGGCATGTTTAGCCTGGAGAAGAGGAGGTTAAGGGGTGATATGATAGCCATGTTCAAATATATAAAAGGATGTCACATAGAGGAGGGAGAAAGGTTGTTTTCTGCTGCTCCAGAGAAGCGGACACGGAGCAATGGTTCCAAACTACAAGAAAGAAGATTCCACCTAAACATTAGGAAGAACTTCCTGACAGTAAGAGCTGTTCGACAGTGGAATTTGCTGCCAAGGAGTGTGGTGGAGTCTCCTTCTTTGGAGGTCTTTAAGCAGAGGCTTGACAACCATATGTCAGGAGTGCTCTGGTGGTGTTTCCTGCTTGGCAGGGGGTTGGACTCGATGGCCCTTGTGGTCTCTTCCAACTCTATGATTCTATGATTCTATGAGATATTGATTGTGTCCCTTTTTAACTTTTCTCCCCATTTAACCACATACATGTTTCACTCCCCCCCCCAAAAAAAAGTCTATAAAAAAGAATAGGGTAGGAATACAAAGTTTCATATCAGAAATGAACTAACATCAGTATGTTGGCTAAATTATATGTTGTTGTTGTTTCTGGACTTCCTGTAATATCATCCTTATGGAACTTCTGAGGCAAAGGTCAAGTTATTGCAGCTCTCAAGCCTTTATGGGTTTTATTATTTTTTGCAGACTTTTATAATAATAGGCTGTGAGGTAACTAGTCTTCCAAAGCCTGCAGCACCTTTTTTCTCTTTTTGTTGTTCTAATAATAATAATAACATAGCCTCAGGCTTTTTAAAATAGCTTGAACGCTCTAAAAATATACGTGCGTCTTCAAAACTTATCTTGTCTTACATGAGGTCCTGCCAAGTTGTCTTCCCCTATTTCAGAAATATGAACTATACATATGGAACCAAATTAACCTCTGGCACTTCTCCACTATGTAGGAGTATATTCTGCAAGTGAAATAATATTATAAACGAAGTGCATTTTCAGGACAGTTATTCCGAAACCTGAAGTAGCACCTGTACCTAAAAAAGAAATACAGCTCTAAATTATGTGTTGATTTAGTATTCATATTCATGTGTAGAATTGTGTTTATTGTATAAGCATCTCTGTGACGACTTTCTGTGCTCTTGTGTTGAAAATAATAATAATAAAAGGGGGGGGTGAGAAACGAAAGTGTTTTTTCCTCAGTAGTTATTCTATAACCTTCCTGCCACTGAAAAGTAGCATCAGCACCTGATTTATCCTAGGTGACTGCTGACTGGGAGTTACTGCTCATATGAGGCTATTCCTGTTATAACTCATGTGAAAACAGGACATTCAATCCAACTAACGGCCAAACTGCATGTTATGATAGTCACACAGTCTGCCCTTAAGTGGAGGATTTTCCTCCCCCAACTTGTATCTGCAATGGGTCTGATCTGGACTAGCAATCCTCCGCCTTCCCACTTGCAGGTGCTAACACACACATGCAAATGCAAGTGCAGTTATTCTGTGGTGTTTAAAATATTTTATTTTGTCACTGTCATCATGTATTTGAAGTGGACAATCTCAGGTCTAGGGACCCAATGTGGCCCTCCATACGTCTCTAACTGGCCCACAGGATGCTCCCTTAGCAATACACACACCCTTTCTTCCCAGGACACAATCCTCACCTGTTTGCGCCACACCTTCCTTGAGTGTTTTGTCTGGCTGGAATATGACCTTCAATGTCTCTTAAGTGGCCTGGATGGGGGATAAACAGCAGTTTTAGAATGTGGATAATCAGATTATTCCTTAAGGTGGGAATGATCATATATGCAAATATAGGATGGGGGACACCTGTCTTGACATCAAGTACATGTGTAAAGGACCAAACTAATATGAGGGCCAAAACTAATATGAGGGCAAACTTAACATGCGTCAATAGTATGATGCAGTGGCAGAAAAAGCTAATGCTATTCTAGTGTCCAGATTAAGGGAAGTAATCATAGCTGTCAACCTTCCATTTTTTGCAGGAAATTCCCTTATTCCAGCACCGTTTCCCGCTACTTCTCACTGCTATCCCGGATTGTTAGATATCTCGTAGACTGTCAGGTGAGGCTGCTGGTCCCTTATTTTCGAGGCTGCTGATCCCTTATTTTCAAATCCGAAAGTTGACAATTATGGAAGTAATATTCTGCCTTGGTCCGACCTCACCTGGAGTCCTGTGTCAAGAAGGATATTGACAAGAATGCCGAGGAGAGTGACCAGGACAATAAAGGGTTTGGAAACCAAGCCTTATAGGGAGGCATGGACAGGTAAGCATAGGCTGTAACTCTCTCTAGGCAGCACCAGGGGCCTAATCCTTGCTTGCCTGTCTCTGGCATGCTGGGGAGATGTGCTGAGTGGAGGATGAGGGACCCTTCACACACACAACACTGCAGCTCCCGTCATCCCTGACCACTGGGCCTGCTGGCTAAGGCGGATGGGAGTCGTTGCCCCACAGCATCTGGCGCGCCGCAACCTCCCCGTCTGCAGTATACTCGGAGTCGAGTGTGAATTTCATGCTCTTTATTCAGCTCGTAGTAACGGACGTTCCTCTCCTTCGTGGCGTGCAAAAGAAGAAACATAAACGCAAACAAGCGCTTAGCCAGGCACCAACTCTGCGAAGCAACAGGAGCGGCCTCTTAAGGCGACTAAGATGGTCTGCCGGCCCCCCTCGTGGAACCCTGACGATGGTTCCTCCTCTAGCTCTCCAGTGCAGTTCTGATGGGAGGACGGAGGGGCCCCGCAAGCGCCGCTCGGAGAGTAGGGGGCGGTCTGGAGAGAGAAAGAGGAACCGCGCGGCGCGCCCAGAGGGCGGCACTTGCCACCCGAGGCCGCTCCGCGCAAGACTTTTACGCGCGGCACACAGTCTCCGCCCTTCGCGCGCTACTGCGCGTGCGGCCGATCCGCCGGGCGGTCACGGGATGCGGGGCTGACAGGGGAGCGGCTCAGTGGGGCTGGCGGAGCCATGGGGCGCGGGAGCCGCCCGAGGGGACCTTGCTTGCTGCCGCTGCTGCCGCTGCTGCTGCTGCTGCAGGCGGCGGTGGCGAGCGGCGAGGCGCCCTCGCTGCCTCTGGTCCTCAACACCTGGCCCTTTAGGAAAGCCGCCGAAGCAGGTGCTGTTTCGTTTCCTCCAGGGCTTCCGTGGTTGCGCAGAGGAGAGGCTCGAGCGGGCGGAGAGGAACCCCTCGCCCCGTCCTAGGTTTGCCCCAAACTTTGTTTGGGCTCCCCCCACCCGGCACCCCGCTTTCTAGATTCATGATCCAGCCCGGGTCTCAGCGCCACATTGGCAAATCTGCAAAGATCCTTGCAGGCGGTTGTGTGCGTGCTGCACGCTGGCATCTCTGGGCTGGGAGAACATCGCACGCTGGCATTAGATGTCTCGAGCAGGTTGTGTTGAGCCTTCCTAAAGTCAGGCGTTGATGAGAAACATAAGAGCAGAGCAGTCGCTTTTTCGGAGCCCAGGCCCTCCGATCACTTGGGGCTAGTGAAGCAGTAAGGAGGACCCCTTGCTTTGAGGGTGGGGGAGGAATTCAAGCTTACCAGATTTGGGCTGCTTGGAGAGGGATACTTCACCGTCAGCAGTGTCCTGCCAGACCCTGGGACCCAATTGTTCTTTCCTCCCCGCTCCCTTCCCCTTTTTCTTATTTACGGGAGCCACTATCTCAGTCCCAAAAATCTGTCTGTGGGAAGAGGAGGGGAAAGGCAGTCTGTGCATGTTCAACAGTGCTCTTTTTAAAACAAGACATAATGTTTGCATTGAAATACGAGAAAGGGTGGTGACAGTTTAAGCCTGGTCAGATGAACTAGCCATCCACACTGCTACTGTTAAACTTCCTTGGCTTTTCTCTGCTACTTTCCTCTTCCTTGTTTGGTGTGGGACATTTTACGTTCTGGTTTAACGAGACATAATCTACATTATGTCTCGTTAAACCAGAACATAAAATGTCCCACACCAAACAAGGAAGAGGAAAGTAGCAGAGAAAAGCTACATAATTTGGTCTACTAGGCCACAGCAACATCTTGTGGCCAGTTGTGCAACATAGATTTCTGCTGGCAGCTCTTGTGGTGGGTGTCTTCACTGGATTCATAACAGCAACATCAGACAGTGCACAGATATGATTTTACACAGTGTGTAAAAAGCGTACTCACTTCCTTCTAGTGAGTGTGCATGCATCTGGGAAAAGATTAATGAGTCCTCTCCCTTGCCCAATATATCCATAAAGTTTGTGCTAAAGTCCATCTTGAGGAAATTCTTGCACCATAAGTGACATGCCTGGCTTGTGAAGGAAGCATATGGAGCAACATTAAATGGTTTTAAACCCCTCAGTGAAATGCCATACAAATGGTTTAAAAATATTTTTCCCCCTTTAACTAGCACATTGTTGCCATATAGTGAGGGTTATCCCATCTCCACCCAGCCCTCCACCCCCAGTCCATTCCTGTTTTGCTGCAACTTGATGTAGACATGTAGCTAGGAAAACTTTCCCTGCCATTTATCACCATGCCAGAAAAAGCTTCCCCACTTAAAAGAGCAGGGCCAGGTTTTTTTATTATAAAAAAATGGAAGTTATCTACCCTTGTGCTGCTTTGCTTTTACTTCTAAACATAATTGGCTCATTGGAGACTCTGGGCTTGAAGAAAAAGAAATTAGAATGAACTCAACATTTGTCACATCAGACAAATGCGCCATTTTTAATCTATAGCTTGCTTGCCAACTGTGGCTGATGCCAGATTGGCAGGGCAGGGGGAGAATACAATGAGAAGCAGACAGTTGACAATTAATGTCTAGGAATCCCAGGTTTAAGAGTTTTGCCACCGATGCTACATTCCCTGAACATGATGGATTTAGTTTTCTTGTATTTATTGACCAGCCTCCATAAAATCAGGACAATGAACACTTACACATTTGCACTGTACTGTGTATTCTAGGGATGGGAATTGGGGATGTGCTTTTTAAGAATATGACTTCTACGTACTTTACATGTGGAGTGAGTGGGATTTTTTTGTTGTTGTTCCTTTCAGCTTGGAGTACCTTACTGGCAGGTGGTTCTGAACTGGATGCAGTAGAGAAAGGCTGTGGTCAGTGTGAAGTTGAGCAATGTGATGGAAGTGTGGGGTATGGAGGACACCCAGATGAACATGGAGAAACAACATTGGATGCTATGATTATGGATGGGTAAGGAATCCCACATCATTCCTAACAGGCATAGGGGTTCTGCTATCAATTGCACGCAGCTCCTCCATGTTCAGAATCTTCCCCATTCACTTCAAAGAGTAGACAGTTTTGTTCTAGCTGCCCTCTCCATTGAAAAGCTGATGGGAACCTATGAGCCCAGAAGGGCATGCGTGCATCTGAGACTGACTGGGCTGTTACTAGGGATGGGGTTTTTCTTCTAAATCTTTATGTCAGTCTTATCCACACATATATTTTTTTCTAGTTTCTGTTGCACTCCTTGATCTCAAGAAGTACAGTTTCTTTACTGGCTTATTGCATTATTATGCACATTATTTCATACACACTCCAGGGTCTCTAAAGTAACTAGCAGATAAACAAACATATGGCAATGTATGTAACTGGCCCTGCTCTCATGAGAAGCTGTGCACTAGTAGCAATAGAGTGTATGCATTTGGTTTAGCAAGTCAGGTTTAGCTCTATTTTTTCCTATCACTAAATATGCTTTAAAATGTCAGTTTAAAGAGAGCACATGCCCATCTGAACTGTAGTCTATAGCAGTGGTCCCCAAACTTTTTTACCCACAGACCACTTGCAAATTGTTGAGGCTGACCACTTAAATGGTTTTTTCTGCCTGCTGTAGCAATCGTACTGTGCTAGATGCTGTATGAATTTTAATTGTGTCTTTATTGCTGCTTTAATTTCCTGCATATTGCATTTTATTCTATTACAATGTGAATTCCATAGAATTCACGTTATAATACATTAAAATGCAATATGAGAAATTAAAAGCAATTAGAATGCAGTTAAAAGTCAGAATGAATATTTAAAGCAATAGATGTGTTATATTCAACTACAAATCCACAGACATGCCACAAACCACCTGAATAAACCACTCATATTCTGTGGACAGTCATTTGAGAATTCCCCATCTACAGATTCAACCCATTTAGTCTAATGGGATTGCAAGTAACGTTTGGACACCAATCTTCATTTTTATACTTATCTCATGCTTGTCCTTTAGATGTGGCATACATTATTCTTATACTCTGCGTTTCTTAATTTAAACTTAAGACTCTGTTTGCCTGTTTTGCTTTTGGGTACATTTGTCTGTCTTTGGTCCAGTAATACTATGGAAGTTGGGGCAGTAGCTGATCTCAGACGCGTAAAAAATGCTATTGGAGTGGCACGGAAAGTGATAGAGCATACTCAGCACACCTTACTGGTTGGAGAGTCAGGTAACTTCCTTCATTTTGCTCCCTTGAAATTTTGGCTCCGCCATGCAGTGGTGGAAGGCAGCCGCCTCTGTCCACATGAAGTTAAGTTGCCTTGCTGGTGTCAAGAACTTTGTCACGAGTTGGTTGTGACAAGTTACTTGATTTCATTAAGATACAGTGCAATGCTTTAGCGCAGGTGTGGGGAACCTCTGGCCCTCCAGATGTTGCTGAACGACCACTCCCATCATCCCTGGTCATGCTCGCTGGAGCTGGTGGGAACTGTCGTTCAGTAACATCTGGCAGGCCGAAGGTTCCTCACACCTGCTTTAAATGGATAGGGGCCACTGTGCTCTGGTTTGACTTGATAGGTTATTTCTGCCCTCTTCAACATGCACTCCAGTCTCATTAAGTTCACTGTTTTGTTTTGTTTGTTTATTAAATTTCTATACTGCCCTTCATCCGAGGATCACAGGGTGGTTTACAGTATAAACACACACACACATACACACATTGGCAACCAGTGCAGTTGAGCCAGGATTGGTGTTATATGCTCAAACCATCTTTCTATGGTTTTTATCGTAAATTTCGAGGCATCTTCAGAGGCAGGCCCATGTATAACACATTGCAGTAATCGAACCTAGAGGTGTGGTGTTTACTCCCAGTTTAGAAAGGTCCCTTCTCCTCAAGGTGGGCAGTTGAGGCATTTTTGTTCTGCCAAATTTTTGATGTGTTTATTTTATCAAATTATGGTTTTGTTTGTGTATTTATTATGACTGAATGCCCTTGTGTGTAGAAGAGGGTTTTTGGTTTTTTATATACTTGGTTGGGGAACTCTTTTTGGAGAGCAAAGGTAAATGTTTTTTTTAGATTAAAATAATAAATTTGTATTGAATCGCAGCCTTCAGTGAAAAAACTCATCACTGATTTTTGGAATTTTAGCATTAGAAATTATTATTTAAAAAGTATAGCTGCAACAGATAGCTCAGAAAGGATTCTGTGAAAACACAAGCTGTGCAGTTATAAATATGACATCCCCAAAAATACTTTTCTCTTTAAAAAATTTAACAGGGAAAAAATAGAAACATACTTCAGATATAATAGATAAAAGCAACAGGATATTTTTTTAAAATAATCAATACAGTCTAAAACATTCTACTTTGAATTCTTAAAGTTTCTATCTGACAGTGTAGTGGAACATTGCTGTTTCTTATCACAAGTCTTTCATTTATGGATTCCGTGTTGCAAATTGATATACTTCCTCTTAGTTTGCTATCAGTCTTCAGCATTCTGAAGCCCCCTGATATATGTTCTTGTTCTAGAAAATGAGAAAGGCATTTCTGTTGAGGACAAAATCATAATAATGTATACACTTGTATAGGGCAGTGACTTGGGCTCTGACTGCTGTAATACAATATGAAAATGGTTTACAAGTGCCATGACGTGTTTTCATAGGGATCTCGATGAGCTGAAAAGTGTCCTCTTGCACGCTTGTTGAATTGCAAATACAGTTACATAGAAAAAGAAATTACTCATTATTTTCTGTTCCATAAAGCCTCACTATTTGCAGAAAGCATGGGGTTTCCAAGTGAAGACCTGACTACACAGAGCTCTCTTTCAATGTACTTACAGTGGCTTAATCGAAACTGTCAGCCAAACTTCTGGAAGGTAAAACACAACTTTCCCCCTTGTTTTTTCTTGTTTTATAAACCTGGTGGCTACACTGTATTAAATATTGTTCTGCCACCAATCTTGGAGGCAGTATGCCTCTGGATGCCAGCTGCAGGGAATTGCAAGCGAGGAGAGTGTTGTTGCACTCAGGTCCTGCTTACAGGCTTCCCATGGGAATCTGGCTGGCCACTGAGAACAGAATGGTGGACCAGATTGGCCTTGCGCCTGATCCAGCAGGGCTCTTCTTATGTCTGCAACATTCCCAGCACCCCACTCCATCATTGGAGCAAGCTGCAGGGGAAGAGGAATGTGCTGTGTACCAAAGAACAAATGTATGTGAATGTGTACAAGAGAGTTCTCCGATGGAGCTAGGCCTATGGAGCCAAAAGGTCCTGTTGATCAGCTTTGAGGGTCCTGCTCTTCGGTTCTCTTTGGCCTCCTGTCGAGCTAGAATTGGTCACTGCTAATACCAGCTTCTGCTAACCAGTTGAACTTGAATCCTTCCACTGCATCTGATTCTTGCTCTTATTTTCTGCCTTGTAAGTGTTGGGCACCTGATAATCCTATCTGTGTCCCCCTGCCATCACTGGACAGTTGCTTTTAAGGAGTTTTATGTACCCAGGGACTTTCCCGTGTTCTTCTATTCACCAGATCCTCTGTAGGAGCTAGGTTTAAGCTTCTTGTTTATCTTTCTCATATGCTCTTTTCTGCTCTTCCCCCACCTTGGAACTTTTTAGCTTTGTGCCATGATTAGAATCCACACATTGTTATTTCATATAAACAAGCCCAAGCTCTGCCTGCTGTTTGCCTTATTTTTAAAATCCTTTTAAAAATAATTTTTATGTTCTGGTTAAGATTTTTTTTTTTAATTGCCTCTAGCCATGCATCTGGAATTCAGGTTCATTTTAAGATCTGCTCTGAGCCTGCTGTGATCCTGATAAGTGTGTAACCATTAAATCTATGTGGACCCATTCAGCATGGGCATTTTTTGTTTTTATGCTACCTCGCTCAGATGTATAACTATGGGCACACTTAAAAAAATAAATCTCCAATTAGATATTTACTGTTAAGAAATATAATATGGAACTCCGGTACTATTCGTTTATCATTGAATCAGAAGCCTATTGTGATTTGTGTAAAATGTTTTTTTCCTTCGTTGTGCATGCAGATCCCACCCTCATGACTATCTATACCCTTCAAGTTATCCCTGCAGAAAACACAGGCTATGTAGAAACCTGTAGAGGGACCTCTGCACCCAAGATCATAGGAAGAAAGTTGAAAGATAACAACCTTTAAGGCTAGCAGGAGAAGTCTGTGTGGCTGAAGCAAAGTCTTTCTTAATTATTTTAACTTGAGCCACCAGCAAAAGGGGGAAAAATAGGGTGTGTTAGATTGTAAAGCGTGTTTGCAGGGTATGTGGAGTGGAAGTAGAGCAAGTTGAATTATCCGGCTTCAGTGCCTTTAGCCGTATGGTTTGTCTATAAAGTTGTCTCATCACAATCAGCATGGATGCTCATGAGGATTGAGAAAAACTGATCTTGAATTATAGCGGTAGGTGGTAAGATAAATTATCATGCTGCGTTTTTTGCACATAGAATGTTGATTTTTTATTTCTCTGCTGGCTGTTCATTGTAGGAAACATTTGCAAATCACATAACGTGGAATCTGAGCAGGGCTGCGATAACTAGAGTGTTTTGAGTATTGAGTTACTCTAAATTGAGGGAGATGCTTTTGTCTGTTCATTGTTTAAAGCATCTGAGCTACAGTAATTTGCCTTCGATGAAACTTCTTCATCCTTGGCATATACAGAAATCTTACACTATTCTTTTAGGATGACCGGAGGGGGGGGGGGGGATAGAAGACAGGTTTGTTTGAAATGCCAGTTTGTTTTTCTTCCAAGATTTTAATGTGAATGAAACTTTGATTGCAGAGTGTGACGCCAGATGCTTCAAAATCATGTGGCCCATACAAGCAGGCTGCAAAGTTCACCAAAGAAGAGCGGAGTGTATCAAAGAAAAGAATAGATGTTCATAACCATGACACTATTGGTATGCCTTCTTGACAGCAGCTTATTTTATGCTGCAATCCCTCTGCTTGTTTTAAATGAGTCACCAGACAAACTGAATGTGAATAATTTTAAGCGGGATATAAGGACACGATCCACTTAAGAACAAACTCTGCCTGATGCAGAGATAACACAAGTTATTCAGCAAGACATTTCCCAAGCGTGAAGCCCTAGCACCCCATGATGTTGAATGCTGTGCTGTCAGATTACGCATAGTTGCCTCTCTGCTGGTTGTGGGGCTCTGCCCAGGAGGGTGAAACGCTACTGCGTGTAGGAGCCTTGAAATGAGGAGTCTTGAGGCTGATCAGCAGCAGCCTTGGATCCACTTGATCCAAAAGTTCCTCGGGTTTCTCAGCTATGTCAATATATTGCTGGCATAGTGAAAAATTTCATGGAAGCCACCTTCCACCTTGGCCAGCATGAACTGGCAGGACTTGGGATGTGGAAGGACGCCTGCCATGTTACCCCTCACCCCATTCTGTAAATCTCCCTACTTACTGTAGGAACCTGGCCTGTGCTTCTCTGTTTAGTTCTAGAATCAGGAATGTGACATTCTATTCCCCTTTCACCTTTCCTTCCCAGTCCCCGTACATTCATACATTTATTCTACAGATACATGATGAGCATTTTTTAAAAAATACGCACATGGTCTGATGAGGCGGAACTTGTGTTAGTAGAACATGATTATCATCCAAAATCGAAGCACCACTTTGTTTTCAAGCAGGAACAACTTAATTTACTCTTTTTGCTTGCTAGTTTGCTGAACGTGCATCGAGAGTCCTCCTTCTTGAAGAAGTAATTTCAAAATGAGCTTATATATTCCAGTGAATTGATCATCCTAGTGGATATTCCAGAACTACATAGGTCTGGAAATTGTTTTTTTTTTCAAATAAGCTCAAGTTTCAACTTTACCTTTTGCAAAATTAGCTGAAGATGGGGTGGGGCGGGGGACGACAACTTTGTTTGGATCCAGCCTCTTCCATCTGCATAGTAATTAAATTTGGAATTTACAGAAGCACCTAAGTGACTTGGGAGCACAAGCCTCATTCCCAGACACTTAAGAGGCACTTCTAGTGTGATGATTAAATTCGTCACCACGAAGTAATTAGCATTTTAAAAATGTCAAATGCCAAGGTTCTTGCTAATCTAAAGGTGTGTCCTTATGAACTTTTGCACCTTGGCAGTTTGCCCAAGTCAGTGATTTATTCTTTGCTTCCCTTCTTTGGGAGGCAAAGAGCGAGCAGAACTGAACTAGGCTACTGTAGGCAGTTGCATTCTGTAGGCAAATTGCCTACTTGGCAAATAACTGAATGCAAACTTTGAACAATTGCTTCATGCTGTTTCAGTTGACACTATGTTTATGGCACTTACTGCCTTCCGGTAGCCAGTGCATGAATTATCTGGATGTGGGTCTATAAATTAACAATTAAGTGTCCTAAAATATGTATTTCCACACTTGAAGTGAATGATTATAATGCCTCCCATCTGAAGCCAGGAGCCAAAGCCCATGTTTCTGACTTAATCAGTGCAGAATTATGGGGCAGACTGTGATCCTGGTGATCATCTGTCTTCGCGGATGGGAGATTTTCTTTCTTTAAACGTAATAGATGGACTCTAGGGTGGAGTTACTCCAAACGTAAAAGAGGCCTAAGGAAGGCAAACAGTTCCCAGGTGAAGTGGATCCCATCACCATCTAGTTGTGATAAGAAAAGATTGTGGCGACTGTCGTATATTACCGGGAACTCTTAAAATAGGTGTGAGGGACCCTCAGCTTCCAAACCTGATTACACCTGTCAGCAGTGGCGTAGCGTGGGTTGTCAGCACCCGGGGCAAGGCAAGTAATTTGCGCCCCCTAACCTGTGGATTTGCGCCCCCTAACCCGTGGATTTGCGCCCCCTAACCTGTGGATTTGCCCTAACCCCAGATGTTGCGCCCGGTGCGGCCGGCCCCCCCTGCACCCCCCACGCTACGCCACTGCCTGTCAGGCCTCCCATTTGGCCTTCAAGACCATTTTGGCCCAACTGCACACAGCTGCTGTCATATATGTTGTCAGTATGGGCCAGGTCAAAATGTGGCTTAGCTGAAAAGGGGTTTGCAGGCCTGGCTGATCAGCAGTGTCTACGAAGCACTATGTAAAACAATGGATGAGATCGTGCTTTGTCCAAGGGTTACATTGCCCAGAATTTAGAAAGGGGTTTCCTGAGCTCCACCCACCTGTCAAATTTGGCCTATGAGGGGATGGGGATATAAACATTGTAACTCACTGGTCAAACCCAGTTCCCCACTTCTGTCTGAAGGACAGCAGGAGTCTGGTTTGTTTTAAAGGATGGTCGCCTAACATTACCCCTATTCAATTAACAAAATCATTAACCCATAATGCTGCTTCTAAATTCCCCACCTGTTTTCATTTGTAGGCATGATTGTGATTGGTCAGAATGGAAGCATTGCTGTGGGGACGTCTACAAATGGTGCAGACCACAAAATTCAGGGGTTAGTGTCACAATAAAATCAAGATTCCTTATTGGTGAAATTTGTTTTCCTTTCTTGAGTGCTGCTTATAGTAAGCATGAGTGTGTATGTGAACTGCTGCTGTAATGGTAATGATTTTTATATCACTTGAAAGAAGGATTTTGTGGGAAAGTGGGTATGTGAAGAATGCATGAATTTGTTTTCTGTCTTCTTCCTCTTCAATTCTATCCGTTTTAGAGCTGTGCTTGATTATATTGGATGTTTAAGTTAAGTGTTGCCTTGATATTTCAGCCCAGTTCAGCAAATATAATAATAAATATTGCTGTCCAAAAAGAATGGAATTGACGCATGGGAAAACAAAATCTGCTATTATATACAGTGGTACCTCAGGTTACATACGCTTCAGGTTACATACGCTTCAGGTTACAGACTCCGCTAACCCAGAAATAGTGCTTCAGGTTAAGAACTTTGCTTCAGGATGAGAACAGAAATTGTGCTCTGGCGGTGCAGCAGCAGCAGGAGACCCCATTAGCTAAAGTGGTGCTTCAGGTTAAGAACAGTTTCAGGTTAAGTACGGACCTCTGGAACGAATTAAGTACTTAACCTGAGGTACCACTGTACTGAGACTTACCACTACATCTTCTTGAGGTGGTAAGCTTGTGTCTGGGCTGTACTGACTACAGTCAGAGACTCCCATGACTGAACTATCCTCTGCACAGAAAACTAAATGTTGGGGAGAAGCAATTCTAAGTTTTGTGCTTTTTGGTTTGGGGGTGTGTGTCTTATTTTTTAATGAACAAGCATTCTGTCATGTATTTTGCAAGGGAAATTCGAAACTTAGGAAACTTAGACATGCACAATGAAAGTGCTCTGTATAGAAAAGTGTGGAATGGACAAATGATTGGTGGGAAGACACCCCAAAAGCAAATCAGGATGAATGGCCTTTTGTCCTCATGAGCTCTCCTCCTAAAGAAACAGAAACAAATCTGAACAAATTCTCAGTAAATACCAGACATGGTGTAACCGCTGCCTAAGCTTTGTAAGAGCAAATTTGGACAAATTCTTTGTCTGGCAGAGTCCTGAGATTGTACATATAGCTCCGAGAAGTTTACTCCAGGCAGGCACAGGTTTACTAACTCAATGAGAAGCAGGCCTCAGTGTGTCTTTGTTGCTAGCTTGTTTGTGACTCTGTTGGAACTATCAGAATCTTTCCCCATCGCCTGGCTGTTTTCATTGGATTAACATCACCTTCGTCTTTCTTAGACGTGTGGGAGACTCTCCAATTGCTGGAGCTGGAGCATATGCAGATAGTACAGTTGGAGCTGCAGCTGCCACTGGAGATGGGGATTTGATGATGCGCTTCTTGCCCAGGTTTTTATATTCTGTGAACTCTTTGGGTCTTTTTGATACTGGGCTTAATTGTGAGACCACCCTGGGGTAAAAGATGGGCTTTGCACAGGCAAGCTCAGAAGCTGCACTGCACTGCTTCAAGCCTTAGGGGTGTCACTAGGCATGCCCACAGGTCCTTCGTGATGTAGAAAAACAACATCATCTTGGGGATGTTGCTTAGCCTTGTCCAAACAGTAGTTATCAACCAGGATTTTGAACTAATAATAGCTATTTCACATTTCGTTTAAATGTGCAGACTCTCTTTCTACATTCCTAGCTGTAGAAGAATTTTGAAGGGAACTAGTGTTCAGTTCATATTGCACCCAAGCATTAAGACCTGGACAAATTCATATTCCAAACCAGTTAATTATGAGTTTTTGATAACCCAGGGGCTTTGCTCACAGTGGATCACTAGGGCCAAATCAAACCATTCCAGAGATAGGGAACCACCACTAAAAAGGCGCTGTCTTGGTTTTTTATCCCGTGTCAACGTTGGGCAAATTCGTGCAAGATTCCCTTTTCGTTATCAGCGGAGGAGGGTTTTTTTAAAGGTTCATTTCCTCCTCCTTGGCATACTATGCATACTATGACACTTGGAGAACCTTTGTGCTAATATCTGTTTTTTTCCTTAAATCAGCTATCAAGCCGTGGAGTATATGCGAACAGGAATGGATCCCACCATAGCCTGCCAGAAAGTTATTTCTAGAATTCAGAAATATGAGCCATACTTCTTTGGTGCCGTTATCTGTGCCAACGCAAGTGGAAGCTATGGTGCGTCTACCTCAGAAGTTTGTTTTGTGCAAATTTATAGGTTGGAATAAGTTCGCAACACTTGGATTCTGTGTTCGTTGCCCATTTGTCACATCAGCATGCAGGAAAGGACTCAAAACAAAATATTCACTTTTTTGGGGGGCGGGGGACAGAGTCTGAGACTCTGCTTCAAAGCAATCCAAGATCAGTCATGCTGGGTATCTCATTATTGAGCCCTTGGATCACCATGCAGAATCATTTTGCTAATCGATATGACGTATTGGGTTAGGCTGCTCAGTGCACTTCTTTTATCTTTGATTTCCCACAGTTCTCCGTTTGAAAGATTAGAGACCCGTGGACTCATTACATTTGCCAGTATTAAGATGTAAATTGAAACAAAATATACTAAACTTGGAATTATATTTTAGGTTGTGAAGGCCATAGTGCTAGCTGGAGACTCTTTCGTCTTCAAGAGTTTAAAACAAGTGAAGGAAAGATGACTTTTTTAAAAGAAAGCGCAATGCTGGGTTAATTAAGGCTATAAAAGAACAATTGCACAATTGTAGCTGAATTAATAGTGGGATCCTTAGATGTTAAAAGCACAAGGAGACAGATTAATGCGCCTCTCATAGTTTGTTCTCTCTTTATTCTCTTATCTCTCCCTTTCCTGACACAGGTGCTGCCTGCAATAAAGTTTCAGGATTCACACAGTTTCACTTTATGGCTTCTAATCCCACTTTGAAGCAACCATCTGAGCAAATAATAGACTGCATTTAACACAGCCCCCCCCGCCCCCCCTAAACTTAAAGAATTCACTGGAAGAAACGAATAAGACAAAATTAGACGATTGCCATTGCCATTTTTTACAAAAATTAGTTGTGCACACAACTTCCCCATAAATTATAGCGCAGAGGGGTTACTGATTTGTGCCAAGGAGCCTTTATTCTCTGTCTTAAGACTGTAATCTTTTGGCCCCTGGGAGGAGAGGGGGGCAGAGAAAGAGAGTGCCAGATCTCCGCCCCCTAGGCTTTCCTGTTGCCCTTCTGACATCAAAGAGAGAGAGCAGGAGCCATCGCTGTCTCATCCTCCTGACATGCTCCCAGAATGGGAAGATTTCCCCTCAAGATTTCTCATTAATTTCCTCCTTGTTATTTTCTATAGGAGGGTAAATGTTCCAAACTAAATAAGGTAAAAGGGTAAAGGAGGGTTTCCGTGAGTCTAGCAGGAAACTGAATTTTAGGGGGCCTTCACTCTTCACATCAAAGAGAGAGAGCAGGAGCCATCGCTGTCTCATCCTCCTGACATGTTCCCAGAATGGGAAGATTTCCCCTCAAGATTTCTCATTAATTTCCTCCTTGTTATTTACTATAGGAGGGTAAATGTTCCAAACTAAATAAGGTAAAAGGGTAAAGGAGGGTTTCCGTGAGTCTAGCAGGAAACTGAATTTTAGGGGGCCTTCACTCTCCGCCCCTACAATTTAAGATTGTAGCCTTAATTTTTCTTTCCCGTATTGCTGACCCTTAAGTAAATTTAAACAGAATAAGCTGAGTAAAGAAATTCACTCAAATATATGCCGAGATATTTCTCAACTTCAACCAAAGCGATCTACCGTTTCTGGGTGCGAAGAAATGAATGTGTCAAGCCCAGTCACTTTGAACAAACCCTACCACAAAGCCTTCCTCTCAGCTGACTTTTGTTTTGAAAGATCCACTGGAGTTCTCTTTCCTATATCTGGATGAGGAATAGCCCTGCCAGGACACTTCTGAATATGTCCCTTCTGCCAGTGACAGCTGGAAATGCAGCTTCAAGAATGGAGGAGAAATGCGACAGGACAGGGACAAATTTTCTCCATAAACACATTTCATTTTGAAGAACAATTTTGAAATGTACAAATCCAGTCATTCCTTCTAGCAATTTACAAAATAATATTCCCCTTTTTTACATGCTGGAGCTGCCGAGCTGCTACCCTGCTCCTGAATTTGTAGTAATTGTTATTTTTAAAAAACAAACAAACCAACAACACACCTCTAAATGTGTTATAATCAGCTACTACTTCCATGCTCTTTCTTGCTGCTAACAACAACAACGATAATAATTTTATTATTTATACCCCACTCACCTGGTTGGGTTTCCCCAGCCACTCTCTGCTAACTTCTGGAGCTCTGCTGTAAAGCTCGCTTAGGCCAGTTACTATCAGTCAACCTAACCTAACTTTCCTTTTGTCGCCAAGCCAATAAAGTGGGATCGCCTTGTGAATGTTGCCCTGTGTATGCCCCCCCCAAAAGATGGATACAAATAGCTGCTAATAAAAGTCCTTCCTTGGACCCCTGTAAATTCCTTCCTAATTTACAATATCTCTGCAAAATGCTACCCACAAGATCTGTTTCCAGATCATTTCAGCCCATAGGGCCAAAATCAAGAGCTTAGTTTCCAAAACCATGTCCTAGACCTGCCGCATTTGGGTTACAACCAACATCAGTATTATGCCGTCTTTGCCCTGGTGCAAGATGAACTTGCTGGGCCCAAGTGTCACGCTTCTCATTTCACACTTTTCATAAGTAGTCTCTGGAACCTACAACCTGTTTTACTCAACCGGACCAGGTAAGAGATTTTGCCTATCCGCTGGTCCCTGAGACAAGAACTAATGACGATACTTTGAATAGCACTGAAAAGGCTTCTACTTCTCAATCTTGATTTACTCTTGAAGGACAGACCCACAGGTGCTGTGCTAAACATAGGAAGCTACTTTGTACTGAGACCGTTGTCCATCTTCACATGCTGGCTGGCAGCAGCTTGCCAGGGTTTCAGACAGGAATATTCCCCAGCCCTACCTGGAGATGTCTGGGATGATCCTGGGACCTTCTGCATGCAAAGCAGATGCCCTTCCACTGAGCCATGGACCTTCCCAAAGCACCATTAATCCCAACCTCCTTTTGGACCACTTTCCAGTACAGGTCCAGTTTCTGGAACCTAGTCTTCTTTGCAGAAACCTATTAAAAGGCATTTAAGGGATACATTCACTCTCGGGCCAGGATGCAGCTGCCCCTGTCAGCTCATTCTCTGTTACCTCTCCCCATGACTCTGGGATACTGTATGTCTTTGTGTTGGTTTCGTTGGAAGCAGACTTTGCTCACACAGGGTTTCTAAGTGTAGGTCAAGTCCCTAAATGTATGGCATTCAGAAATATTTGTTCATGTTTGTGTTGCTTAAGAGAATATTTCAGGTGACTTTCCTTTTTCCTTTTTTATTACCAGTGTTAACTAAATTGTTTTGGTGAAGCCCGTTAAGCTATTGCATCTGTATTTTAGAGATGTTTTCCTTTGGTGCGGCTTTGTGCAACATAACATTTGATTGGGATCATGCTTTTAAAACAACAACTGGCTCCTGAAGCAGGTCTTCAGACAAAATAAAACATTCTCTTTTTGTGTGTTTTGCAAGAGAAGATTTTACCTGTTTGTTAAAATTAAGTGTTTAGGTTGATAAGGACATACTAGTCTGAGTACATACTATTCATGAGACTGAATTTGGATTGTCTCATTGGATTCTAACGTTTCTAAAGCCATTTTTAAAATAAAAATAAATATGTGTTTCTTTGGGGCCTTACACTCCTCTCACAGGAAGCAAAAGGTGTATTCTCTGGAGGCTAGGACCCGAACCAATGGCTTCAAGTTACAAGAAAGGAGATTCTGACTAAACATTAGGAAGAAATTTCTAACAGTAAGAGCTGTTCAACAATGGAATAGACTCCCATGAGAGGTGGTAGATTCTTCCTTGGAGGTTTTTAAACAGGTTGGATGGCCCTCTCTCATGTATTCTCTTGTTGAGATTCCTGCATTGCAGAGGGCTGGACTAGAGTCTCTTCCAGCTCTATTAATTATAAGGATAGACCTTAATAGGCTTTAGCCTTTTCTTATGATTTCCCCCCTACAGCAGTCTTAACAATCCTGTAGTGTGCATATCTTCTTAGAAGTAAGCCTCATTAAGTTCAACTGACTACCAGCTAACTGATTATAGGATTGCAGCCTAAGTAAAATTTGCAGAGACAATCATTTTAATGATTCCAAATTTCATTTTATCTTGTGTGGAATGGCAAGGAGAGGGTTTCTTTGCAACATTAAAAGGGGGGGAAATGGAAGCTGTCCTTTGTATTTGGATGAATTATTCTTCATGTATGTTTTGAGGATGAGAATCTCCTTTTAAGATTGCTCAAATAAGTACTTCTGAAGATCCCAGAGTCGGTGAATCTAAAACATTCCATATACCCCCTGCTTTGGAACAACCCAAATTATGATATTCCTTAATAGACTCTGTCCTAATAGCTTTGACATACTGTGCCCAATGAAGATAATTTCTCCTTATCACCATTATTAATTAGAACGTGAGACGTTAGCTGCAGTGTGTTTTAGGGAACCAATTAAAGGACAATAAGGATGGCAAGTGAAGTTGTAATTTTATTTGACTACTAAAGTATTAGCAACTGTATTGACTGAATTAGCTAGAACTAGTAATTTTGTCCTTCTGAGTGGGGTAAAATAAACTTTGGGTACCCAGCTTACATTGTAGACTGCTATGCAGAAGTAGACTGCCTAGGGACAATCTCACTTCTATGATAGTAAACAGTGATCCCATGTGAAATAGTCATGCCAGGCAGGGAATTGTACCTGGGTTCCCCCAGTCTTCATTTGACACTCTCACACGGAATAATCTGGTTGCCTGGATGAGCCTGCTTCAACTATAATTGACATGAAGAGGCCTCCACACAATCAAGGGGCAGCAAGACCACACTGCTGGCATTGCCTCTGAGGTTTCATGGCTTTCTAAGTGTAGACATCTGCTTAGGAAGAGCTGCTCTATGTAGATCTCTCTGTGTGTAGGCTTCCCCTGGAAGCTGGAATCCTCAGGATTCCAACTCCAAAGAAAGTCTCTGCACATTGGCTTGTGCAGATGCCACAGCTAGTTCATGGATGATGAGGACAATTGTTTATCCTATACTTTTCCGTGCTCTCCCCCATCAATTTACTAACCACAAGAAGTCAGTCTGGATTTTTAAAGTGGATTTATGCTAGGGTGATGAGTGCTTTAATCTTTAATTCTGCAAACCTAAACCTAAAAAGCAGAAACATCACCTTGCCAACAAAGGTCCGTATAGTTAAAGCTATGGTTTTCCCAGTAGTGATGTATGGAAGTGAGAGCTGGACCATAAAGAAGGCTGATCGCCGAAGAATTGATGCTTTTGAATTTTGGTGCTGGAGGAGACCCTTGAGAGTCCCATGGACTGCAAGAAGATCCAACCTCTCCATTCTGAAGGAAATCAGCCCTGAGTGCTCACTGGAAGTACAGATCCTGAAGCTGAGGCTCCAATACTTTGGCCACCTCATGAGAAGAGAAGACTCCCTGGAAAAGACCCTGATGCTGGGAAAGATTGAGGGCACAAGGAAAAGGGGACGACAGAAGACGAGATGGTTGGACAGTGTTCTCGAAGCTACCAGCATGAGTTTGACCAAACTGCGGGAGGCAGTGGAAGACAGGAGTGCCTGGTGTGCTCTGGTCCATGGGGTCACAAAGAGTCGGACACGACTAAACGACTAAACAACAACAACAAAATTCTGGTATGCACTTGAATCTCTCCTTCAAAATAGTGAAAGTCCGAAGGCATCTTCCGGGAGAGTTCCTGTACCTTTGTTGTGTAATGATGGAAGAATTCCATCCACCATATGTCATTCCGCTGCAATTCTCCACAGCTCTAGGTAAATGAACCTTCTCAGGGTCTAGACCTGCCAGCCACAATTCACATGAAAACAATGGAGTTACATGACTAACTGGAAATTAGCATTGCCTCCCACCTCTGATTGCAGGAAGCTTTTCTAACTGTCTAACACTCTACATGGCTTCTTCAGAATTAATAACAACTTCTTATTAACATAGTTTGTCCTGCACCAGGCATGTCAAAAGTAAGGACTGCAAGATCTCAAGTCCAAAACATCACTTTTATTGTTCCTAATAAGCTGGAAGAGTTTTCACAGGTTGTCAATTTGCCTGCATAGATTGGGCTTATGAGTACATGACATGCTCATCTACGACATGCCTACCTACATTCATATAATGGTACAAAATCCAAAAATATCTGTTGGTCTACTTCTATCTATGATGGTTGCATTACTTCCATCCAGACCAGCAGCTGGAGAAAGTAAATTTAATTTGCTTGGAAACAGCAAAAGAAAATAGAATCCTGAAAAGGAAAACAAAAGAAATGCTCCTTAACTAAGCTCTTATATTTGAAGCAGTCATTTTATACACATCAACAAGCACTGTAAAGACCAAAGAAGAAAACTGTCATATTTCATGCCAAAGATGTCTTGTCTCTAGCAGAGATCCCTACTGTTCTGATAGCCATTGTTAAAATTATATACTGAACCCCTACAGTGATGTCCCACTCCAGGGGGAATAAATCAAAGGTCAGCTATACAGAAAACAAGACACTGCTCTCATTAAATAAGGGTGAAAATGGCAACGGCATCACCTTTCAAATGTTCAAGCTGGCACTACTTAACATAGGACTAATCTGCTTCTCACTCTGGTTGCTTGGTCATTGGGATTTAAAAACAAAACAAAAGCAGGCCTTTAGTAAGTAAGTGCATAGCATGGTAAATTCAAGAATGGTATACAAATAGAAACCAAGCAAGCTGGCTAATAATAGTGTCTATTTGGCATGGAGAGCATATTAATTTATATTAACATTCTAAACTAGGATTTTAGCTCACCAGATCATTATAGAAGAAGGGTGATTTGCAACATGCGTCACTGAACATTCCTACTCATTTGGACCAGGAATTTAAGCAGGCACAATGCAGGTAAGCTGGTACAGTCAACAGGGGAAGGCAGACTTCAAGATTGCAGGATCTATTTTGTGTTTCACTAGAGCCCTGAGCAAAAGCACATATGCTTAAAGTATGGGTTGCCTCTGAGTAGTTACTGGGCACACAGATTTCTTCTGCATATCACAACAGAACTTCCATACTTCCACAGAAAAGAATTCTGGCTACCCCAAGGTTTCTTAATTTCAGCAGTCTAATCCGAGGGGAGGGGCATTTTATTCTCACTGTTGAACAATTGGTAATCACAAAACCTTACTGATCTATTTCAGACCATCCATAGATCTGCTAGGGCAGTGTTCTTCAACCATGGTTTTCTGTATCTTGTTGGATTACAGTAATAAAAGTATATGCCAACTTGAGTGCATTGAAGCAAAGTTGGGATATAAATAAATAGAAAGAGATAACTCTGGAATAGGAAACCTGAGGACAAAAAGTTCTGGCCATGATTTTTTCTTTTCTTTTTGGGATAAGGAAAAGCAACTTCCAGCCATCAGTAAAAGTCCTCAATCAACCAGACTCTTCTGTCAGTAAATACAGGCTGCGTACAATCACCTAAGTAGTCATTAAAGGACTCTTCTCTATTTGCGAAGACCACTCTACAGTAGATACCCGAACAATTACAATTAACAGACAAAAGTGCTACATTGCTGAATGGTGTTTGATTAATAGCGGCCTTGTGGGAACTTTTATTTCTTTTTTCTTTTAAAATCAAAATTATCAATTGTTTTCTATTACTGTGGAGAAAGCTTTACCAAAGACAAGCTGAGAGGTGGGAAAATGAATATGTGCACAATGCACAATTTAACAAATTGTGGTGGTATTCATGTTAAATGTTAAAGATGCATCACAAACACAAATTCAGCCCCACCATAGATTACCATTCCTCACCACACATGCCTTTTACATTACATGGAAACGATTCCAGTTATTTGTATAGTGTCATCTATGGGCATAATTTTTCAGAATGTGCCTTTACTGCTTAATGCTAAAAATGTAGCATGTTTTCCCAGTTATGTTTGGATTAAAAAAACAACAACAACTGTATTTTGGACTGTATTTTTGTTGAAAGTGCAACAGCAGAGATCATTCTGTGTGCAACTTAATGGTTAATTCTGTTAGTATTGACATCAACTGGCCAAGAAGGGTATAGGTAGAGGTATAGCTTAGCAACTAGGCAGGGGGAGGGGCATGATGTTTACTGAGGTAGCATGTTTCCTGATTGGCTGTATAGTTATGAGGGAGTTTTTTCTGTGTATATTTTATTGAATGTGTCCCTGCTCTGTTGAAGGCCTGAACTAAGAAAGGAAAAGCCTTTCTACTGCTTTTCCCTCAAATTATACACGGTTTAGTTCTGGGGGGGTTTTCTCAGTAAATTGCTAGCAGGATTTTTTCTCTCTCTCTGGATGCTGTCTGCATTGTTTAAGTGACTAAGTCTTATGACATTACTCTCATCCATATTTTCCCGGAAGCTGTGGCATTCAAGTATTTGTCTTGATCCCTTCCAAACCACCGAATATACAAATACTTTTTAATCATGGGGATACTGTACCTATCAATGGAGGCATGCTTATCCGAACATTTCCTACCACATGTGGCCTAGAACACAGTTGGTGTCCAAAATATGTTCTTCTCTGCACCACTGTAGTTATAACTACCTCTGATTATTTGTTCACCTGCTTCAAACAGGAGCTAAAATTGCTGGCCTGTTGTCACTGTTACAATATGCAGCTTCATTTGGACAAAGCAGCTGCAAACTGTTTTTGCTGTGAGAGCTGATTGCAACAAACTGATAAAAAATCACTCCTGCCTTTCTGCAAGGTGTATTAGAAACTGCTGTCTGAATGTGACAGAGATGGAGTTCAAATCCCATTGCTTTTGATGGGAGAAATCTAGAAGCAATTCAGGAGGCAGATAGTGGCATTATACATTCTATAATGTTTGCAAGCTGGAGACAAAATTGAATAAGTAGGGATATCCATGCCATGTCTCCATGGCAGTTCATTTTCTTGGGCTACTGTGTGTGTGTGTAGCCTATTTGGGGACCTAGCCCAGAACAAGAGAGTGGGGAAAAGAAGCTCTGACCATCCAAATAGTTTTCTTCACTTTACCTTGGACTGATATCTTGCTGTGCAAACAGATTCCAACGTGGAGGTACCGTATATTAAGGATTATCTTGAGACATGATGATGCAAGCATGTCCCAAGACACTATCTTATGACTCGAGGAAGGAGACAGCATACCACGGAGCTTAGATAGTATGATTAGACATTGTATGTCAAGGCAATCCCTGCTCACCAGTCCTACATTATGTATAAAAGTCTTTCTTTTCTTCTTTCCATTTATACATCACCTTTCCTCTAAGCAGCTCAAGGTAGCATACAAATTTCTCTCCCTCATTTTATCCTCAAAAAACCCCCTGTGAGGTAGGTTAGACCTAGAGAATGTGACTGGCCCAAGGCCACTTAATGCCTGAGTGTGGATTTGAACTCTGGTCTCTCAAGTCCTAGTTGAACACTCTAACCACTACAGCACAGAAGTCTTTCATATTTATCATGTGAAACAACTCAACCTGCCCTTTATAGTCATGAGTTAAAAGTACTTTAAAAAAAAAACCAACCCTTTATGTTGGAACTTGATGGTAAACCTTGTAATATCATTTTCTCACCTAGAGCTGCCCAGTTCAAGAGAATTCAGTACTTTAAATGATTAAGAGAAGGTAGTATTTGGGAAGGGTTGAGTTACCCTGCCATCAAGCTGCCATAGTGCAAGAAGCAGTCTCTGACCACAGTTAAAGGCCCAGGAACTAACTAACTAACTAACTAACTAACTAACTAACTAACTAACTCTCTTTTTCTCTTGTATTGAACCTGCAGCAACCCTACAGCTGCTTGGCTCAACAACTGAGAGGCCTTCTAATGAAATCTTCCAGTAAATGGGTGTAACAAGACCCTTTAAAAACACCAGCGCTGCAGTGTTAATTACAATAAAAAGCATTTTAAATATTTTCCTCTATCCAAAGTGTCTTTCCTTGCTTTCAGAGAGAACCACAATTGACTGTTGATATACTATTGCCATTACATTATCTTTTCTTTTTCCAGCATCTCCCAGAGCAGAAGCCCAAACAAGATGAATGGCTGTATAATGCCGCTAAAAAGCTTCTGTGGGTTTCAGCCATCAGTGTTTCCACCTCCCAGCTGTTAGCATCCTGAAATCTGATGCTTACAATTGTTGCCTAACTTGCACTTAACTATACTTATGCTTAAATGGATCTCTCATTCCGACACGCGGTGTTCATCATCTGCTTCAAATTGCCACTCTGTGCTTGTCTTCCTGCTTTCCTCTGATGAATAGTGTTAGGTTTGAATGCCGACTTGGGGAGAAATTTTGGGGCTAGCACTGGGGTTGTGTTTTATGTTGTAAGCAGCCTTGTCAGAGCCGTCTAAAGAATGTGAAGCTTTCTTCACTTGCCAGTCAAAAGGTCCTGTTCCTGGCATACACCTTTTATGGGGCCTGGAGAAGGCAAGAGCAGGAAGAGGCAGTGTCCTTGGGCTGATGTTAGCATGGGATACTGGCCTGCAGATGTGAGCGGGATCAGGGGTTGGCATTGGCCCACACCTCAGCAGGGGGCTGGTAGCACTGCGCTAGACATTGTCTCACTTCGTAGCCTAGTGTGAAATTTATTTATTGCATTAATATCCCACCTTCTTCTCCAATGAATCACATGTGGTTCTCATCATTTAACCCCTACAACAACCCTGTGAGGTAGGTTAGGCTGACAGGCAGTGACTGGTCCAAGGTCACTCAGTGAGCTTCATGAGCAAGTCGGGATTTGAACCCTGGTCTCCCAGGTCCTAGATAACCTGTCAGGGACTGTGCTGAGGAGGGCTGCACAGATGAGAAATGGTGGGAGCCTTCCCCTCCTCCTCCCCCTGATCAGGATCCCGAATCTTCCCAGGTAAAGTGGGACAGTATAGAGTTGGAACAGTGGTTTGCTGAGGGACATAGTTCAGAAGACAAAAGTTGGGAAGAACTGGGTGGTGAACAACTAGGAGAAGAAGAACTGGGAGAGAGAGAGTTAACAGACTCCAGTTCGCTGGATAGTCCAAGGCCACAGAGGTTAGATAAGTAGCTGCACAGAAGGCACAGTGGTTGCGAGATCAGGATGCAAAATGAGGAAGTGGTGAGGGTGACTCAGGAGGAAGTAGGTATAAACCTTAATTGGAAGTACCTTTACTCCGAGAATTGACTCTTTGTTATTTCGCTTTGATCATTAAATCTCTTTAAATGGTAATGGACTATTTTTGCTTTGTTCTGCTTATCCATGGCCAAAGGGAGGGAGGAAGCCGCTCCCCCAAAGCCTGATATCACCACTAACCACCACACCATACTGACTCTCACTGGAGTTTTCAAAGCATGCACCTCAGCTGCTAACACAGAAGATATGCAGGTCTGATGATTACTTCATCGTAAGAGCTTTGTTGGATCACACCAAAGTTCCATCTAGTCCAGCATCCTGTTCTCACAGTGGCCAACTCCATGCCTAGAAGCATGCAAACATGACATGAGCCCCGCAGCCGCTTTCCGCTTTATGTTCCCAAACAACCAGTATTCGGAGGCGTAGCACCTCTACTAGAAGTAGCTAAAAGCAATCATGGATAGAAGCCATCAAAAGCTTAATCCTCCAAGAATTTTACCAACTCCCGTCCAAGTTGCTGGCTGCCACATCTTGTGGTAGAAAACCCCATAGTTTAACTATGTGCCATGTGAAGAAGTGCTTCTTTTTCATCTGTCCTGAATCTCCTGGAATTCAGCTTCATTGGATTGTCCCAGGTTCTCCTATTTCAGAGAGAACGTCTCTCTATCCACTTTCTCCACAACATATAATTTTATTGACTTCTATCATCATTTTTCCCCTCCCCCCTCCCGCTTGCAATTGCCCTTTTCCTACACTTAAAAGCACCAAATGTTGTAACTTTTCCTCATAGGGAATATTCTTTCCTCCTGAGTATCTTCATAGTCCTCATCGTTTTTCAAAGTTGTGCCATAAATTTGTGTATCTTTCTAGCCTTTGTTGAAGCTAAAACAATCCTAAGTATTTGTCTCAGTTTTCTGTCTCCTAATACAGAAGTCTTTGTTCCCCCATCACAGCAACTAAGTTCTTTTCCACCTGTGTTATGTTTTGCAAAGAGAAGTGAGCACATAAGATATCAACTATAACAGGCACCCCCCAACCTTCGGCACTCCAGATGTTTTGGACTACAATTCCCATCATCCCTGACCACTGGTCTTGTTAGCTAGGGATCATGGGAGTTGTAGGCCAAAACATCTGGAGGGCTGCAGGTTGGGGATGCCTGAACTATAACTATAGCCTAGGGCAGGGGTTGGGGACCAGCGACCCACAATATATTTTTAGACTTCTAGCTCCCATCAGTTGATGCTAGCATGGTCAATGTTCAGGGATGATGTGAGTTATCCTCCAGCAACATACATATGGCCAGATTCTCCCCTCTGCCCTAGGGTTTATAGAGGTGCTTCTTTCCGGCATGAAATCTGTCCTGTGTTTTAAACCCCTTTCAATAATAAATACTTATATGGGCATGAACCAATGATACATTCAGGATGTTACTTCAAAAGCTCATTACCTAGCTACTTCCCATTATAACTACAATCTGTTGAAGTCACTTGCAGTTCAAACCCAAAGGCCTTGACTCTTTCATTATATTTACATGTTTCCTTCATACCTTCTTGTTTATTCCTGCTCCTGCCTTCCTCAGCTTTGTTCTGCTTGCCTGCTATAGTTTTCCCCCCTCAAGGTATTGTATTATGTGTAAGACCAGTTCTTTTTATTTTAGGAGAGATACTGTGCAAACCCACAAAAACTTCAGCTGTAAATGCACAGTTGCCGACAATCTACTTTAATCTGCTTTAGTCTGATTCTAAGTTAGCTATAGCAGCACCTCCATTTGTTGCTAAAAGCAAACTTCTGCATTTCTGTGTAATTTGTTAATGTGTTTATTATATCCTTTGCTGCCTCCCAATAGGAACATCCAGGAAATGAGATACTTGTAGCAGAGTTTGTTTATTCCGTGTTAAATGACAGCTGAAGGCGCACTATTCTATTTACATTTACAGTTCTAGAATTTTTTAAAACAGCATTCCACATCTAGCTAAACTTTGGAAAACAGAACCATTAAAAGCCAAGGTAACGATTACAACAAAATCACACTCTTTAACATCTTGCATTCTCTTTTGCAGAATTGCTATTGCTTTTCACAATCTACAATAGAAATGTTAATACTGAAAGAACTATTAGATGAGAATTAAGCTATTGCCTTAAATAGTGAAATTTCATTTTGGATACTCTCTTTAAAAGATTTGCAATCCTAATGAAAGGTAGGGTGCCTTTTAATAGACTGGTAATTTTAATAATGCCCTAATTTAAATTCAACACATTTTAAATGGGGGGATAGATAAACTAAAGTAAATAGACACCCCTCTCAATGAAAAACTGATGGCAAATGAGAGATCTGACTTTTCCTTTTTCTCTGAATTTCAGCATTTGGCATCCGCATCGTTGTTTTTTCCCCAAACGCTATGAAATGTACAGCTAGCTATATGGCATAATTGGTTTCAGAGAGAATTCTGTGCATTTTGTTTCATAATACTTGCCGTTTGCCACCTTTTCACCACTGACAGATAATCTTTAACAATGTATGAGATAAATGCAACAGGTGGCAAGTTATGGGCAGGGCTTTACTTCTTGAAATTCTGTTGTTACAAAAGCAGCATCTCTACATCATTTGTGCCGCAACAAATACTGAAGGCTCCTGCATAATCGCTAACAGTCCCCCCCCCCGCCCCACTGTGAGTCATTCAACGCTAATTTAAGATGTTATGTATGTCACATATGTACATACAGCATTGATTTCCTGCACTGAAACCATCTGGCAATAAGTGCAGGCGTGTCATTCCTGTCGTAGAAGCAGAATGCCTTTTAAAAGGAGGTGGAATTATGTACTGCAACTAAGCATGTCAGGAGGACAAACTTCACTATTACCCTCATTTGACAGAGGCTGCCTACAAAATGAACTCTGGGTTTTAAATCTGGGTTCTAAGCCTAACATTCTGTGAAGGAAAACAAGGTGGCTCTGTGCACTTTAAGAGGGTGCAGAAAAGCAGCAGTTTTGTCACAGGGGGCAGGAAATGTTTCCCTCCGGGTTTACCAAGGCAGTTTTCCTGCCCGCAATGCATCTCTTCATGTACCTATGGTAGGTTGTCCTTTCAAAAGATCCCTCGTCAAAGTTCACCGCACACAACCATAGGGTTTCTCCATAAGCTGCTTTGCTTTAGGCTTTCTTGAACGATGGATGTGTAAGTGCTTTCAAAGTGACCTTAAAGAATAAACAGCACTCTGTCAGCATTAAAGCACTTCAACACAATTAAGTTCTGTCGCTGGCCCAGGATGATCTTAATAGGCGAGCTGAACAAACGAAGATGAGGTATAATTCAATTGCCACAGGAGGTGCTCATTCTAAGAGACTCCCAAGAAAAACTATATGCCAGGGGAGCAGATCAAAGAAGCAGAGGAAGTCTGGGATAGGAGGAGCCACCATGGGGAGAGCATTCCATCTTTGAATGAGCAACTACAGGAAAATCTGTGCCAATCCACCAAGAGAATCTACCACAATGGTGTTTCAGCAGGGCCGCCACCAGATAAACATGCTGTATATTTTCTTCTGCTCTGCTACACCTGCTGCTCTCCTTGTTGACTACCCCCACCCATTATATTTTAGCAGGCAGTACCATTTTTGACACAGGTGGCGCTGTGGGTTAAACCACAGAGCCTAGGGCTTACCGATCAGAAGGTCGGCGGTTCAAATCCCCGCAACGGGGTGAGCTGCTGTTGCTCGGTCCCTGCTCCTGCCAGCCTAGCAGTTTGAAAGCACATCAAAGTGCAAGTAGATAAATAGGTACCACTTCGGAGGGAAGGTAAACGGCGTTTCCATGTGCTGCTCTGGTTCGCCAGAAGCAGCTTAGTCATGCTGGCAACATGACCTGGAAGCTGTACGCCGGCTCCCTCAGCTAGTAAAGCAAGATGAGAGCTGCAACCCCAGAGTCGTCCGCTACTGGACCTAACAGTCAGGGGTCCTTTTACCGTTTACCATTTTTGAATGGGCTTCCATCTGTGATGGCCACCCATCACCTTAATTTGCCCCAAATTCAATGCTCCACCATGGATCTATATTCCTAACCAGCCTATAGATTTTGTAGATCTATAGGCTAGGGCATTGCATTTTGGGTAAATTTAAAATGAAGGGTGGACACTGCAGGTGGGAGCAGAGATTTGCCCCCACCCCCCCAAAAAAACACAACCACCCAGGGACTTGGCAGGGAGGGCAGGGTAAGAGGTGTTTCTGAGTTCATGGGGCTTTTGGCCAGTGCCTAACCTAGCTAATGTTTGGAGCCAGAGCTGTCTTTAAGAATTATGCCAAGAGCCCAGCCCTATGCATGTCTATTCAGAACTAAATCATCCTAAATTCAATGAGACTTATTCCCAAATAGGCATGTGTCCAATCCACAGGTCACCAATAAATGAGAAGAGAGTGGCCAACTCTGCCATGCTTGTTAGCCAAACTCCATGGATCTAAAATCTAAAAAGATGGGTAAAGTGCTGTCCAAATTTCCACCAGATTTAAGTGCAAGTGGCCTATGCAGACTTAAGGGCACCAAACCACCCCAAATGCGTGTGCCTAATTCTGCATAGGGGATCAGGCTGATTGCATAAGCCAAGCTAAACTGACCACCTGTTCAGTTCCAAAGGAGCATCATTTTTTTCTTAGGACAGGTTCCTATATGAAGAAATATAAGGTGAAGGGAAACCATCACAAGGTCACCTACAGATCTGCAACAAACAATAAAGCATGTTAGTTAAATGCATTCCTTCTACTTTGGCAAGAAGCTCATTTAGAGCAATCCTTAAGAACAAACAGAGGCTCGTCATTGCTAGAAACAAGTTTATTGAATATATTAATCTTTCATAACTGATTACAAAGTGTATTAAAATCTATTCATCTTAAATGCATTGAAATATAAATGTTTATGGAAGCACAGCTTAAGAATTGGGAGTGGGGGGAAAGTGCTGAAGGACAAACAACATGTACAAACTCTGACTAAAAATGTATGTTTTGTTGACAGATTGTAGCACATTGTGAGAGACAACTAAATCCAGATAATTCCTGAAGATTGCATTTAAGCAATTTGGGGTGGGGTGTCAGGAAACAAGACAACAAAAGATACGACTGGGTATTGTTCAGATATGTTAACCCTTCCACATGAGAGCTTCTAGTGCTAGATAGATAAAACAAATCACAGAGGCAGTTAGAAGGAGGGAACAAAAGAAAGCATGTCCAAATGTATAATCTAGATGGATTTGCAATCGCAAGATACCACTTGATCATGACCCTCCTAAAGTATCTCCCAGAGAAGAGCAGCGTTGTACACACAGTTTGAGAAGATTAACGTCAGATGGTGTATTGGAGATGAATTGCTCAGCATCCTGGGATAATCTTCATTCCTGGACCATTTTCTGCCCACTGAAAGAAGTCACACTGCTTATCCTTCCCAAGAGGGCACACAAAGAAATTCTTTCCATTATTAGGACCAATCTTCAACACCGTCCTCATAATGCTGCGTTTCATGTGATTGCAGAAGGGAAAATGCAGGTCTGCCCACTGTAGAGAGAAATCATTTCTCCTTTTAACATCAGATCCCTCTTTTAGACCGGTGGCAAGAAACTCGACTTTAATTCTGCCAGGTAGGTGGCAACTGCTAATAATCAGGGTAAATGGCTCTCTTTCAAATACGCTGTATGTTTCACTGCCTGAGCTCCACTGGTTTGACTTTGTGAGAGTACAGTTTTCGGGAGTCTTATCTGACTCTGGAGGCAACATGGGTTCAATTTATCCAAGTAAAGTTCTGGTACCTCATAGCTGAATAGCAATAGATCTCACTTCCCCACACTTCCAACTTCCTTCTCTCCCTTTTCAGAATCTGAAGGTCAAAATGACATTACTGCACTCCTTACTGCATTGCAGAGGCCAGTGTAATTGTTGTGTTAACAGAACAAAACCCACGTGAAAATAATCTATTGTATATTGCGTTCAGCCTATCCTTGGGAAGTTAGTTGAGAGGGCCTTTTACTCCCCTTTCAGAACTTCCCTCCATGTGTATATTAAACATGTGGAGATGGGAGGAGAGTATACACTGGCCCCACTCCCAACATATCTGTCCTCTGCTAGCCCAGCCCCATGAGGTAGAAGGTCTGAAAAGGATGCCAAGGTCCATACAAAGAGACTCTTAGATTTTATTTTATTTTTGCAGCGACTACCACTAATTTGCACAGGGAGCCCTTTTCAGACCTTTCAACAAGCTGCAGTACCATCTGGAAGAAGAAAGTGCTGCTCCTTCCTCCATACATTTACTCTGCATATGGAAGGAAGAAATCTGTCTCCATCTGAGCAGGCAGGAGGTACCACCACACATTCCACAATGTGGCAAAAACATCCCAGGAGGATGTGAAGCAGGTCTGTGGCCTGGAGAGAGTGCCTTAGACCTGACCGAGAGGCCCAAGGTGAACCTCATCACTGAGGTTCCCCATCACTACCATAGATGGCTATTGGTTGAAGAGGCAGAGAAGTAGGGGGAGAACCCTCTCCCAAACTCCCCATTCTCCAGCTTTTCAAGGACAGCAATGGCTACTTGATTGAAGAATAATCTCTACTCCCATCTCTGCATCAATTCCACTCTTCAAATAAATTCCCTCTTGTGACCTCCCCACGCAAGAAGTCATCTCAGCCAGGCAGTTAAATCCTGATCATGACTGACAAGAGCATCCCCCCTGCTTTTGCTTTCAGAACTGGGGAAGGAATATCAATAAGCCATAGCTTTCTATATGTCTATTAACGCTTAATAGTATCAATAAATGAAAATCTTTTAGTGTAAAATCTGAATTCAAAGTCCATGACTCTACCCAGAAAACCATTCTGCAGTGGCCAGGATGTGTCTAGAAGTTATCTAGGCAAAGCTAACTTCATCAGTGACATTGTAATTCTCCTTCCAGTACACTAATCCCGAAAGTACGAATGAAACCCATGAGTAATCATAATGGGTTGGAGGAAAAAAGTTGTACCCTTCAAGGGTGCTCGGCAAGGCTACGCAATCTCACGTACTTCAAAATAGTCGCACCGGGCTTCTCTGGGTAAAGGACAGGCATAAAATTGCCTGCCCTTGTTTTCTCCGTTTTTCCTCACCACGCGAAGAACGCAGAAGCGGCTGTGTTTACTGCAGCGAGGGTTGCCAGTATTTAATGTGTAAGAACCATCTGTCATATTAACTGGAGGTGCTCTGCAATGACAGGTTGCAAAATAATAATAAAAACTGCATGAAGTTAAAAGGGATTAGTTACAGCAACAGCAGCAGCAACAACACTCTTCCTCCCTTCCACCAAACACTCTTGCCTTTCGTACGCAGCTGTCAATAATGCATTGTTATACACGTGTAGTGACCAAAATAGAGAAACCGGATATTTTACCTGCCCTACTTGATTTTTCTTTAAATAAAACTGAAGGAATCTGCACTGAGCATCCAGGCAATTGAAATGAAGGGCAAGTGGCAAATTTAAAGTCCCAAAATTGCGTGGCCTCTTATTTTATCTCATTTTTAAAAATATAAAGCAGCACCATTCCGGTGTCGCTGGCATAAATTTTGTCCTTTCATGTTGTTTAAAAGGCATTCCGAATTGGCAGCAGCAAGACGTACTCGAGGCCCAATTCCCTCCAATTATAGTCTCCCCCTCTGGAAAGCTATTACAAGTGTCTTAGACCAGGCCATGGGGATCTCTACCTACTTGTCCGCTTCGGAGACAATTTTCCATGCTCTTTGATCAAAGCTACTTTAATGATCCCAATCATGTTCCACAGAGGAGGAAGTCTGACTGGCGGAGCAGAAAAGTATATTTTATGAAGGTGGCAGGGAAGCTTTACTCTCCCCTAACATTAGCGTCACCAGAAGAGTTGGAGAACATCTTCGCTTACAAGGCACAAGGGCATCTTCCTTGATGGTTAATGTTTAAACAAGGTTAGTTCGCTCCCTGTTACTTTGATTTAGCAGCAGCCAACCTTTTTTTTGCTATAATTCTACAAGTCAAGGCCAAATTCCACCCGGCGGTGCTATTCTCGCGCTCCTGTATACATCGTGAAGTGCTACCTGGGAACTCTGACATCCTCCTCCAACCCCCTCTCAGTCTTCACCACCTCCCCAAAGGTCCAACTTTGGGTAACGGGGGTTTACTTGGCTCCTTACTCAAATGGGTTATATACACCTTTACAGTGGAAGCTTGGTTCTCAAACTTAATCCATTCTGGGAGTCCATTTGACTCCCTAAACTGTTCGAAAACCAAGGCGCAGCTTCCGATTGGCTGCAAGAGCTTCCTGCACTCAAGCGGAAGCTGCATCGGACGTTTGGCTTCTGAAACACATTCAAAAACCAGAACACTTATTTCTGGGTCTTTGGCGTTCAGGAACCAAATGTACAAGTACCAAGGCGTTCGAGAACCAAGGTACAAGTATATTTATTTATTGCCTTTATACCCAGTTTTTTTCTCCAAGGGGCTCAAAGTGACATACCTGGTTCTCTCCATCTTCAATTTTATGTTGTGAACCGCCCTGAGATCTATGGGTATAGGGCGGTATACAATTTTAATTAATAATAATAATTCACCCCTACAACAACCCTGTGAGGTACACTAGACTGGCCAAAGGGCACCCAGTGGGCTTCATGGCCTAGTAAGGATTTGAACCCTGGTCTCCCAGGTCCATGGCTAACACTTTCAACCGCTATGCTACACTGGCTACACCACAATGCAGTTTTGTTTATGGGCTACCAAGTAGGGAATCAGGCAGCAAGGAATATATTGCTCTGCTGTGCTACAGAGAAGCCCACTGGCCCCCTTGCACCTACAATCAAATTCTGTAAAGTTCCAAGGCTTCTGCCCCACTTCATTTCTAAGACACAGCAACTAATCTCTTGCCACTGCAGTTAGCCGCTTGAGCTTGGCAAATTGCCCTTTCTTCTGATCTAAGAAGTTGCCCAAGTCACAAGCGATTCTGTGACAAATAAGGGACACACCGAAGCAACAAACTCTGTTTCATGAGTTACCCATTATCCTTATTGGACAGAATATATATTATATCAAACCACTTCAAAAGCAAAACACGCAATAAACCCCAAACCAATGTTTCCCTATAAACATTGCCTGGCACCCATCAATTTCTACCTTTCAAGTCCACATTCAATGAAATATACTTTAGAGGAATCTTGTTTAGATCTGGAATTAACAAACCTGATTGCTAAATTCTCATTGATCGTCCCAACAGATGAAGATGAGGAATCAATCTTCTGTTTCTTCTGTGCCGGCTTTAAAGAATTATATTGATGGGAGAATGATACGGGTGTATTTACAGCATGGTGGTTGGTGCTGTTATAATCATTTCGTGAAGAATCACACAGAGAGTTTCCATCTGGAGTTAGACTTCTGCTTCCATTATGCTTCGGCAGAGGCAATTTGCTAGCAAAATCTGACAGCACCAATGTTGTTGTCCCAAACACAGTTTTCCTGTTGATCTTAATTTCTCCCCTTGGTTTTCCAAAGTTATTACATGGGTACTTGATTAAGCTGCTGTTAAATGCTGCCAAAGCTTCATTCTTCTGTATTTCTGGAACTTAAAATAGATAGCAAGAAAAGGAAGACATTCCAGTTAGTATCCTCTTTGAACAACTTATCACCCCCTGGAATCTACATACTACTAATCATAGAATCAGAGAATGGTAGATTTGGAAGGTACTCCAAGGGTCATCTAGTCTAATGCCCTGCAATGCAGGAATCTCAACTAGATCATACACGACACATGGTCATCCAACTCCTGCTTAAAAACCTTCCATGAAGGAGAGTTCCCAACCTCTCAAGGGAGTCTTTTCCACTGTCAAACAGTTCTTACAGTCAGAAAGTTCTTTAGTCGGAATCTCCTTTCTTGCAACTTGAATCCATTGGTTCAAACCCTACCCTCTAGAGCAGGAGAAAACAAGCACGCTCCCTGCTCCATGTGACAGCCCTTAAGATATTTGAAGATGGCTATCATATCTGCCTCCTCTTTTCCAGGCTAAACATAACCCAATTCTCTCAACAGACCCTCTTAAGGCTTGGTTTCCAGACCCTTGATCATGTTGGTTGCCCTCTGCACATGTTCTAGCTTGTCAATATCCTTCCTAAACTGCAGTGCACAGAACTGGACACAGTATTCCAGGTGTGGTCTGACCAAGGCAGAATAGAGGGGGACTATTACTTCCCTTGATCGGGACACTATACTTCTATTGATGCAGCCTAGAACAGTATTCACTTTTTCTGCTGCTGCATCACACTGTTGACTCATGTTAAGCTTGTGGTCCACCAAAACCCCTAGATCCTTTTAATAGTTATGAGCATAGGAAGCTGCCTTACACCGAGACAGACCACTGGTCCAGTCAGCTCAGCTTGTCTACCCTGAATGGAAGCAACTTTCCAGGGTTTCAGACAGGGAGACATTCCCAGCTCTCCCTGGAGATGCCAGAGATTGAATGTTGGACCTTCTGCATGAAAGTACTGAGCTACAGTTCTTCCTTAAGAAATAGTTATCCATAATGTCTACTAGGCTCGGATGCTGATGCACATCCCCATTTACATCAATGGGACTCAAGTCAGCTCAGGTTATCACTCTAGAAAGACAGCAAGGGCCTTACAAATGCACACTAGCAACATATGCAAGGATGGAGAATGTAGAATAACTTAAGTTTTTGAAAGGGTCTTTTCAGAGAAAGTAAAATTTCATACATTCAATTAATTAAGGGAATTTTAGATACATTAATTACGGTAAGTGGAGGGGGAAAAACTGCAAGCACATTTGCAAAGCTAAGCAGGATCCGGTATGGTTTCAAATTGGGTGAGAGACCGTCGGTACATTGAGATTCCTGCATTGCAGGGGCTTGGACTAAATGACTTTTGGGGTCCCTTCTGACTCTACAATTATGATTCTAGGACAAAAGCATTAATTATAAGCATTGAGGAAATCATTTTACTTACATCATCTTTTTTATTAAAAAAAACCTCTAGATTTTATTTTAATGTAGATTTTTGAGATAAAGTTGCTTTATTTAAACATATGTTAAAGAAGTCTTTAGATGCCAGCATTGGACTTTGATAACAGCTCAAAAGCTTCACAACTGGAATGAAAGATGCCGAGAGAGAGAAAAAGAGCATTATCGTGATTTTCTTCTAAAGCCCTAAGCCACGCTGCCTTTGTTGTATTGGGTCCGCTTCAGCTTCTAGGGAACCAGCTGGGTGCATAAATTCCAGGAGAGAAGTTAATTGGCAAATCTGACTTTCTGAACAGACTAAATCTTTAGGTTCCTGGGGCTGACATTTTAGTGGAAGACAATCAGCCAAGAGCAACTTTGGCAGACAACAGAAATCCTTCCCAACTGCAGATACAGTTGCTCGCTAACCTCCCTTGCCCAGCACTCTGCTGGCTCCAGAAGACCTACAGCAGGTCGGCACATCTTTTCTCAACCTTCCCTTACAGCCAGTCGCGGTCCCGAGTGTGAAAGGCTTCCGGGAGCTTCGACTGGAAGATCCTACCAGATGCTTATAGCATCAGTGCTCCACTGACAGCCAAGCCCACTCCAGGCATATTTCACTAGTCTATGTCATCCTTATGGGTAAAGGCACCTTCTCAGGGACTGCAATTGGCAGATCAAGTGCAAAACAAATAGACCTGGAAGAGGAAGAGTGACAGGAATGGACAGCAGTCCAAGGGCCATGCAACCTTCTGGGGCCACATGCCCTCTGCTGGGCAAGGAAGAGGCAAAAGTGGGTGTTTCCCCACCCCTGATTTGCAGTTGGTAAGGATAGCCAGCAATTGATCCAGGTGAGACTGGACATGCAGGAAACATAATATTAACCCAAACTTGGGGAGCCTCTTAAAAGAAACTGGCTTGTTCATTAGAGGGGGGAGGCTGATAAATTAGAGCAGCACAGCAGAAAGCACAAAGGCAGGAGGAAGTAGAGGAAAGAGACAGCAAGGAGGAGAGAATCATGGAAGAGAAGGGAGGAAATACAATCAGGGTAGGGCAGGGCAGAGAAGTAGAGTGCCTCAGAGATTAGAAGCTGAACACTGCAGCTGAGAACAGCTCTTCTTTGTGGGAGAAATGAAAGACATCATTGCTGAGTGATTGGAGTTTGCTCCAACGGTAAAGGTAAAGGGATCCCTGACTGTTAGGTCCAGTCGCAGACGACTCTGGGGTTGTGGCACTCATCTCACTTTATTGGCCAGCATGTGGCCAGCATGACTAAGCCGCTTCTGGCGAACCAGAGCAGCGCACGGAAACGCCGTGCTCCAACTGTAAAAGGTGTAAAAAAAATATATACCCATGTGAAGTTTCAACACTTAGTTTTAAAATCACAATTTTTATTACAGGTTTTAAACATTTTTCATGCACACACACACACAAACACTTCTATTGTTTTTGAAATACTAACAGGGTGGAGGACAGCTTTTGTCCCTTCCAGCTATAAAAAAAATTTTTTCTCCTTACAAATGCATTTCCTTTCAATTTATGGAACATTTGGTCTGACAATTCAGGGAAGTTGCTGAAATCTGCAAAAAGTACCAAAGGTTTAACTGAATAATTCATGCAGCATGGGATGGGATAACAGCTGTGAAAGTATATATTTGAGTTACAAAAGGAACATGCTATTATTGCACAAACAGTTGTTCCTTGAGACAAGTTTCTGGGTTTATAATGCAGATTCTAAGAACACGGGCATCTGCTCAGGGCTGTTTCATAACCTTTCTCTATCTTAATTTTCTTGAGAGAGTATTTCCTTTGAATTTCTTTCCTAGTCTGTGGAAAGAAGGGCTGTCTATTCTTCCCACCCCACATAGCTAGGACACCTAAGGACCTTCTCATTTTTTTTACTTTTTAATTGGGACTTTGGGGTCGCTAGTATATATTGGCCCTGTCCAACCCTCCACGCCACACATTCAAAACACAGCCTCATCTATGCACACATGCAAAAGGCACACCAGCAGACTGCCCCCCATCCCATTCCACAGCCGAATCATACAGATTAGATGAATCATGGTTGGCTATCATTCTTTCTCCCCACGCATTAGTCATTGGTGTAATGACTGGGGAAGGGAAGATCTGCATACATGTCAGGAATTTGGGCCTACCAACCCCAGTGCTGCGTCCCACTATTTTTTCCTTCTTTTTGATGCTGTCATGAAAACTGGCCAGGTCTTGGGGTCCCAGAAGAATTTGCCTGGGGAACCAGAGCAGGCCCTCAAACTAGGCTAGCTACCCCTACAGTTCCTACATCAAAGGGGTCAAGTCCACAAAGAAAAGATAACAAATAAGCAGTAAACACATGTCAGGAAGCCACATCCAATAGCAGCTTCCCAATTCCAACCACATGTCCGTCACATGTCTCTAAATGTTTGGGGACATGTCTAGCTAAATGGGAGTGGCATTTTCTGCAGAGAGAAAAAGAGAGGGGGAGGGAACAGTGCATGCACCATGCCACAAAATATAAAGCAACTCTGAAATAAAATAATATCAATGATATCCTTTGTCTTCCTCCTCATATACTATTTTAGATTTGAAGCATTAGGGCAAGTAATAGGCATTTAGGACCAGTGTATTAATGAGCATATTACCTGTATGTTGTGAACAGGAGTAGAAACAACACAAAGCAAAGCAAAACGGTTCCATGTTACTTGCACTGCTGTAATACATTACGATGCCAGTCAGACAACCATATAGACTTACGCTCAGGCCTTGGAGTCAGGCATGCATCACAGAGTTTGACAGACGGCTTGTTTATCAGCGTGCATAGTGTACAGGCCCACTCCTCTTCCGATTCCTGAGCAACTTGTTCCTTACAAGACGACCCCCTGCTGTACGCCCAGCCAATTAAACCATTTCTTCCTGGCAGTTTGCTGCACAGTGAAAGAAAGGGGGAAATTGATGTTAACATGTTGAGAGGTTTGTTCTGAGCGTTGTGTTCCACCAGAGGTTATATGGGAGATTCAGCACTGGATTCTAATAGCTTGGCCACCAGCGAGGGGGAAAGTTGGGCTGCTGCGTCTGATAGCTTGGAGGCTCCAGCTTCGCCTTGAGGGTTTATCAAGGCTATGAACTTGGCTATCGAGACATGGAATGGGAAGGGCACTATTCCCGCTCCTCAAAAGTGTATTTCCCAAAAACAACAATAAGAGTTTACTTATTTCAAAGCACTGGATGATAAAACACAGTGGCATATCAGCCACCTGTACCGGGGATGGCTACTGTTTGGCTCTCTGGAAGCTCTTCAATCATTACGCCAACCATTCCTGGTGGTTGGCCATGCTGGCTTGAACTGATGAAGTCCAACAATGTCTGAAAGGTCACAGGCTGCCAATCCCTGATCTATGCAGTCCAGCCCTTCAAGACTTTCCAAATAGATTCAATACACATGCTAGGCCAGGAAGTGATGGAAATTAGGTTCCTCCCTTGCCCTGTACAGTCATAACAGCTGCCATACATAGAGGGCTCTATACACATGTTCCAATGGACACGTGTAGATCAGAAGAGAAGTCTGCCCACTCCGTCCCCCGCTTGTGATTGCTTCTGTGTATCCTGCACTGAGATTGTTAGATATAGGTGAGTTTTTTTTGGGGGGGGGGACATAAAAGGGAACTTTATGTTCCAGCCTAATTCTCAAATTCTTCCATGCTTTAAAATTGGATTTCAACAAAATAACCCTGACTGGGCATTGTTCCTCATGTAATCAACAATCAATCATATGAGGAGGAGAGTGTGGACTTACGCTTGCTAGATTCAACCCCACAGCCTCCAATATCCATTCACTGTGGGGGCAGCCTGTAGATGGGACAGGATGCTAATGTGCAGGCTCCCCCCTTGTGATTTGGAAACCAGGGAATGGAATGAATGATGGAAGCCATTTTCAATCACATGTTTCTTCTTGCTTTCCCATCTCAGCAGTTTGTTATCCTGACCAAACCATAGTTTAACGCGGCATGCTATCACTGCAGTCTTAAATGTACCTACCCAAAGAGTACACCCGATTTTTTTGCGGGGGGAGGGGAGAGAAGAGGACAAATACATAATTCATTCTAAGAAAAAGGCAGGTATTGCATCAGGCCAGAGAACTGCCCTCACAGCAACGGTTTAGCTATACAGTGGTACCTCGGGTTAAGTACTTAATTCGTTCCAGAGGTCCATTCTTAACCTGAAACTGTTCTTAACCTGAAGCACCACTTTAGCTAATGGGGCCTCCCATTGCTGCCGCACCGCCGGAGCACAATTTCTGTTCTTATCCTGAAGCAAAGTTCTTAACCTGAAGCACTATTTCTGGGTTAGTGGAGTCTGTAACCTGAAGCGTATGTAACCTGAAATGTATGTAACCCGAGGTACCACTGTACATGGATACCACTGGGGGACATCCATGAGAGGAGGCTGCTGCCCTCCTTCTGGGTTTTCCAGAGGTATCTCGTGGACCAAGGTAAGAAACAGGATGCTGAACTAGGCAAGCCTTTAGTCTTAAATAGCAGAATTCTTCTTATGTTCTTAAAACGATCCTCCCTGAAAATCTCTTCCAATTTAGCTAGAAGGTAGCAGAATTTTTCTTTTCTCCCCTTTTCTGAATCGTGGAGAAAATATTCTCAATAAAAGCTTGCCCCCCTGGTGCTCTCAGTAGACATCCTCCATCTGCAGCTTAACAAGCTGAAACCCTGCTGCCTGCATTATTTTGCATGAGAGAAACAAGGGGATGAAAATAAGATATCTGTGTGACTCCAGCAGTGAATGCGCTCCTTAACCCTACTGTTTTAGAATCAGGGAATACGGCCCTAAAAATAACCACTTTGTCTAAGGGAGAGAAGAGGTGGGATGAAAAATATTTAAAGGAAGACGAAGAAAAAGTAGGTGGGCTACTTACAGCACAATCCTATGCATGCCTTCCTTGAAATAAGCCACACCGTGTTCAATGGGACTTCCTTACCAGGATTTAGGATTGCAGCCTTGCTGTACCCCACTTTCTGTGGAAAGTGCCTTTAGGATTGCAGCCTTGCTCATTGAATGCAGGAAATGTTCATTATATCACTAAGTTCCGTTGATGTACTACACGGAGTCCTGCTCCCAAGAGACTGCAATCTACTCACACTATAAAAAAACTTGCAGTGATCTACCCATTGGATTGACCAAAGTTGTTAAGCTTTTTTTAGGGAGCCAAAGTATTTTTTTTGGGGGGGGGGTGAATCAGTCAGGATCACACGAAAGACATGGATCGACCAGGGACGCCCTGCGATCTACCAGTAGATCGCGATTGACCGGTTGGACATCCCTGCTATATAGCAATACTTTGGGTGAGTAGGGAGGGAGGGGAAGAAGTCTGTTGCCTGATTAATCAGGACATTTAAAAAATAAGGTGATTCAACCCTGCAGCCCTAGTACAAACATCCATTTATTTATGAGCAAAGATTGCAAGGAAGCAACTATTCTCCTGTAAATGTGGAGTACAAATATGTGATCTTACTGTTAAACATGTTATATACCCTAATATTTTGTGAGAGAGCAGTATATTCTTTCGGATAACAACTTATTCATTTATTTCCAGTGTATTCAGGCATTTTGTAAACATAGATTGATAGCAATTGACCGGTGGGACATCCCTGGTGCACATTCAACTCTTTTCCTGTGGTAGCCTATCCATATCTACTTGGTCCCAATAAGTTCAATAGGATTCGCTCCAAGGTTTAGCGTACAGAATTGCTGGCTTAATTCAGGTGGCTGGGCAATGGGCAGGGGTAGCCCAGAGAGAGGAGGAAGGAGTGACAGAAAAATACAGAATGCCATTTAAAACAAACAAACGCCAAAGGTTGGATTTTGACACTGGACAAGCTGGAGAGCTATTGAGCAAAAGGTTAGCATTTCTAAAACCAGCTCTTCTCAGAATGCTGCGATAATTTAGAAAATGTTTGATAAAGGTGAACAACCTACCCAGGATCCACAAGCTGAGGCTTGTCCTTTTGGCACAGAGGACAGAAGTACGTCATTCTGTTATTCTCTCCTAAGCGGCACACCGTGATCTTTGCTCTGCACTGACTACAGTTAGGGCGCTTGTACACCCTGTAATGCTTATACAACGCTGATCCCGTCTTGCGACACTAGAACAGAGAACTGAATTACCCTATTATTCATGTGATTTAGAAAGCCAGAGCTCCAGCCCATTGTCAAATCATTTTATCCTTGACTAGAAAAAATAAAATAAAATCCAAAAAGAGAGATTTAAATACATTCACACTTTGGGCAGTTAAAAAAAGTTCCATGAATTTGAGAAATTCCTGTTTTTCTGTCCTGGAAATTAGCTTCCCCTTTGATCTCCCTAGAGGAATAACCAGGCACCAGCTTTGTTTTGGCACCGGGCAAAGAGGTTTGTTTTCCTCGGGCAGCACAAATGATGCTATTTTGTTAAATCTGCTTGTAATATGTTCTTATAACTTTATCATTGCTTTTTTAAAAATTGCTTGTCAATCACTGCACTGCTTTTGTTGTTGTCAGAAAAAGACAATGACATTTTCTCTCTCAATTTTTAAAATTAATTTTCACCAAATTATAAATGAACAAAACAAACAAACAAAAATCATAACCTTATTAAAAATTATACTTATTGACCTTGTTAAGTGACTTCCTCGCTTCCCCTTGGTTGAAATTCAACAATGCACATTTTTTTGTGAACCAATAAGCTCCTTAATTTTTAAAAAAGTTTTATATATATATATATATATATATATATATATATATATATATATATATAATGTTACAAACCCATATTTCTTATTTGCAGAATAAGCAAAAGGTTATCAGCAAAAAAAGAGAAAAGAAACCATCAACATTTCCCCTAGCTTTCTGACTTATAGGTAAGCAAGACGTCAAGCAATGCAATTCATCTTTTAAGGACAGTGCAAAGGATGATGGGTTAGTTACCAGTTCTCTGGCAGTTACCATCAATGGTGCTTAAGGACCAACCAACCTGGACAGAAAAAGCTGATAGTGCAGCACTCCAGGAGAGTTCACATTACATTTTTCTTATTAAAAAAATAATCAAACAGAAACCTAGCATGCTGAAGACCAAAACCACTTCCCCTGGTTGTGCTACCTTTCTATATCCAGATAATTTCTGATGGCTTGGGAACATTGAATCATCTAATTCTCTGCCTGGGCTCTCTAGTGGAGTGGCACAGCTCTTTCCTACTTTTTCTAAATACATCAGTTGGCCCCAAGTCCTATGAAAATTAAAAGACTCAAGTGCATTTCCCTTTGGATTCCACAGGCAATTTTCAATCAGCCAGGGAGAAAAAGCCTCTTCAATCAATTGGCTGGGTGAAGCAATTTTATACTAATGGTGTTAAAAACATTTTTACTATCAAGACACATGTTCAGCATTTACATTTTAATGCAGTTTTCGAAGATCTCTTGAGAAAGGGCTTTCTCCCTACCTTATAAAAGAGTAGCGTGAAATCCCGAGTCATTTTCACCAAGTGATGTACTTGCTCATCCATTAGCTGACAGGCCTGGAATTTGGAGCAGAGGTTTAAAAAACGACAGCCAAGGACTCTCCAAACCACAGTGGGTCACTGCTTAAAACAAGGAAAGGCTGAGGACATGGAACCCCTATCTTAAGAAGCCACATCACTGGTAACGGGACAACTAGAATTGTTTTAAGGCTGGTATCCTATGGATATGTATCTGGGAGTATACCACATTGAAGTCTGTGGACTTCTGAGAAGACATGTATAAAATTCTACCACAAACATGAACACCAGGTAGTGCCATTAACTTCTGTCTTGACAATCACTTAAAGGGGATCAGTGCTGGAATTTTAATCAGCTTGGTTACAACTGAACTATGGCTGTTTCCAGGTCCCCTTTCCCACCGGCCTCTCCAGATCAAATGTAGGGAGTTGATATACAGTGGACCCACCATTTACGCAAGGATTTGGTTTGGGGGGCAGCACACATAAAGTCAGGAACCCCCAAGAAGATAAATATCATCATAGGACTTTTCAGGCACCAGAAAATCATCATCAGGGACCAATTTTATCATCGTATGGCTTTTAAAAGAAGATACAGTGGTACCTCGGTTTATGAACTTAATCCGTTCCTGAAGTCCGCTCTTAAACCAAATCCGTTCTTAAACAGAGGGGCACTTTCCCTAATGAGACCTCCCACCGATAGTGCCCTTCCACCATTTGGCTTCGGTTCGTAGACCGAGGTGAAGTTCGCAAACCGGAACACTACTTTTGCGGAGTTCGTAAACCGAATAGTTCGTTAACAGCGCTGTTCATAAACCGAGGTACCACTGTACTTGAATACTTTGTGAGTTTTTACTACTTTTTAAACTGTTCATTTTAGCACACTTGCCCAATATGGAAATATCAACCTGAATTATTTTCTTCTCAAGACCACTTGCATGCCACATCCCTTTTGTGAGAAGATTCTTTTGAGGATCTGCTTTTTGAAACTGCCATGGCCAGGTGCCTAATATTCTGTTACCATTATGAAAATGGTACAGATTTGCATATATTTTCTTAAACTCTGGTTCTCGCAATTCAAACCTGCAAGTAGGAGGAAGCCAGGAATATTTCACATACTTTAACAACTGGATGGAGACCACTGTCAAAAAGTGCTTCGTTCTTTATTATGTTTCCCACTCCAGGTAGGACTGCCTGGTCGAGCAACACATCACATAACATACGTCCCTTTTGCTTCTTAATTTCACCTTCTGCTCTTAAAAAACTAAATTTTGGAGAGCATACATCCAAGTTTTCTAGCATTCTGACTTTCTGTTCACATTCAGCAGCATTCCTGCAAGGTTAAGGGGGAAGAGAATATGTTGTAAGCGGAGAGTAGGTGAGCAATGCATTGTGCAATTAAAATATTTAAATAGTTGTTTTATCAGTAGGTAGTATCAGAGAGAAAAAACAAAACTGCCCAAAGCCAGGCTGGATTTAGCAGGAAGCAATCCATAGTTCTAAACCAGGAACTCCCCCCCCCTTTTTAAGCTCCATTCTGATTTACCACAGTTTAACATTATGCCAGAACCGTAAACTGTGGTTAACCGTAACTATGGGTTATTGAATAAAACTTCATAAGCAAAAGTTTGAAATTAGCTTGTCTAAGCAAACCAGGAGTGTGAAACCTTTTCCAGTGGATGGAACAAAATCCCATCCCAGATCTCTTTGGCAGGTGGGTGAGGCTACCAACCAGTCCATCACCTGATATTTGTATACCAACATCTGGAAGACTACAGGACTCCCATTACTATATAGCAATACTTTGGGTGGGTAGGGAGGGGAAGAAATCTGTTTCCTGATTAATAAGGGCATATTTTTAGTCAACTTTTAAGAAATGAATGAATAAGTTGATTCAACCCTGCAGCCCTAGTACAAACATGCATTTATTTATGAGCAAAGATTGCAAGGAAGCAACTATTCTCCATTAAATGTGGAGTACAAATATGTTATCTTACACACGTGTTCTTATATCGCTGTGCAATGTAGTGTTATACATGTTATACCCTGATATTTTGTGAGAGGGCAGTATATTCTTTTGTCAGTTTTATGGATAACAATTTATTCATTTATTTCCAGTGTGTATCCATGCATTTTGCAAACATCTATCCTTTTACCACCACCACCCCGCTTATAAAACAAATAAAAGGAACTACTTGAATTTAAGCATAATTTTCGCTTGATTTAAGCCATCTTGCAATGTTTCTAACTTGGAGCCACAGTATTTCCCCCTTCAGGAACTCTTGTAAAAACATATCACAGGAAAACATTCATGGCTTACCTAAGTTCAACAGTTGCATCGTAGAAACAAACCAAATCATTAGTAAGTTGTATTTCCAGAACTGCCAATTCTCCACTTCTGTTCTGGCTTGCATCTGCACTTATACGCAAGGAACCATTCATGCCAAAGTGGATCCTAGAAAAGAAAGACATTTCTGAATATCCCTCAGTTCAGAACATTAACTATTTCTAGCTTATCCCCTACTTTGGCATAACTCCAACTACAATGGCTATGGCTGCTGAACAGACTGATGAACTGGGGTATTGTTTGGGGCTTCAGTTGGGGTTCTTCTTTTGCTGTAATTGTTATTAAATTTTTGTTTCTTAATCTTCCCCTTCTGTGGTCATCAGCGGTTTAGCTATATATGGTATATATTTGTCTCAACACATTCACCTCCATGTGAGCACCAATCCGCTAATGAAGGCCTTTGTCACGCTGTGTGAACAAACAGCTTTTTGCTAGACTGTGCATCTCTTACAAACAGACTCTTGTCTACCAGCTTCCTCTCTTTTCTGCAGTTCTAGACAATCACTACAACCAGATGCAGAGCTCTTCTTATATTCTTATGTCAACGGTTGAAAAGTCTGCAGTTGGAATGAGAATGCGTTCAGTGGCCTAGTTCAAATGCCGCACTAAACCAAACCACAACTTATCACAAATGCGTGTAGGTACGCAGAGAAGTAATGCAGCCACTTTGATCCTTCCGGGTCATTGTCATGCTTTCACTGAGCTAAGTCATGGCTTGGTGTGTGATTTGAACCCAGGCTCATGGTTTAGCTCTCTCCAGGCTCACCATGAGTTTTAACCAAGGTTTGTCCTATGGTTTATGGCTTGTGGTTTGTTCAGGAGAGCTAAACCAAGAACCCTGGTTTGGATGACAGAGTAAGCTGAACCATGGGCTTAGCAACAGAACCACCAAGGAGGAGCAAGGCAGCCATGAGCTCCTCTCTGGGAGCTGCACTTGAGTGTTCATGCTACACCATGGTTTGGCTTAGTGTGAGATGCAAACCATGTCAGCGTGCAGAGATGGAGAGAGCAAGCAACACCTTTTTTAAAGCCCAGTTTTTTCAACAAGGCTTAATAAAGTTGGGCAATATTTCCTCCAAATTATGTACACTTTACTTACCTCAAGGCTTTCCGTCCAAAATACATGAACAGCTCCTTTCCCAGAGTTTCCACACCACTGTAAACACATCCATTAAGCACACTCAAGACGTCTTGACTGGATACTTTATTCCCAATCATCTGAGTGATGCGAAAACAATAGCAACAACAATAAAATAAAAATAAGTAAAGGGAATTTTGTGTCAAATATAAATCTAAGAATGTATGATGGAACTCCTTCTAGGTAGATTTTAAAAGCACAGAAACCAAATACGTGCACCAAAAAGAATCTGAGATCAAAATGTTGGTTTTAAAAACACAAATGACCACTTGGACAAATCTTCCAATGTTTGTACAAAAGAAAACTAATTACATTCGTGCTAAGCTCCGCTTTGGTCCTTGCCAGTTTGCTCAGAGTTTTCCAGCTGAAACACTCATGAAACCAAATACCCAAATATTTGTATGAAGCCAACTTGTGGAAGTCTATGGTTATCCACTAGGACCCTTCTGTCAGTACAACAGAATATAAGAAATGATTCAAGCAAAAGCTCTTGGAAGACTACACGCTAAATGCTGAACACTATGCATCAACACTTAGCTATTTATTTGCCAAACTACTATAATATGCTGACACTGTTTATGAAATATCTTCCTTGCTACTCACACAATATTAAATAATTTAAAGGCCCACGATTGCTGTTTTCTCAATTGCCAATTTGTTTTTTGAATTTCTAGATGTCTTTGTGAAATAGAACATGTTGTAAACTGAAGGTCATGGTGTAATTTATGATTATTTCAGACAGGATAACAACTTGCTGTTGGATGCATAAAATCTGAGGGTGAATGGGAGCGAACTTAGGTTTCTTTAGAAGTGGTTTTCCATCAGCCTGACCAAAGCCAGTATCAGTTTTGAATAGTTTGGTGCATTTCAATAACATGTTTCAGGGCCAATTTACTTTTGAGTGCATCCAACAAGGCATACAGTTGATAATGACCTCGTTTTTCAGATGTTTTTGTACACCAGCCCTGTATAACTGGTTCATTCTCAAGGCAAACTCAGCCCACTGGCCGTACATTGTGGCCTGACAGATGCTTGACAACCGCTTCATTTTTGCTCTCCCAATCACACCACAAAAGCAAGAAATTCATCCAGCTTTGTGACTGTGATTCAAGTAAAAACAGGCTCATGAGGAAGGGTGGACTGAAGCTTATTCTGTTCAACATGTAACAAAAGAGTTCCTTAGTTTACAGTGTGCCATGCTGGCTGTAGGCTTCCACATACTATGCCCTGCCATTGTTAACCATGAATGTCGTTTTTCCCTCAAGCTAAACAAGGCTAGGCCATTACTGGCAATCATCTGGAAGCAAATCCACCCACGGCATGATGCCTTAATCTACCACCTCCTAAATAGCAGAGGCCATGTACAACAAGTAGATGATACCTTTTCCAAGTTAACTATGCACAAACTGTTTGAAAACTGCTTTCGGGAAATGACTTTACTTCTCAAAGTATATTCTCTGGAGAAAGGAGCTAGAGTCCAGTAAGCATACGGAAAAAGGGACTGTTACTAGCACAGTGAATTGCATTGGTTCTTAGTAGTCTATAATCACCCTGCCTCCCGGCCCAGTGGCCACCTCAGCTTGGAAGAAATCATACAACTGAACTTGACCCTGCAGGTTTTTTTGTATCCAGACACTTACCAGAGGAACACAAGAAGATACCACAGGGCTTCCATGTCACTGGCATTTAACATGAATGGGGACTAAGTCTCCACAAACCTTTATCACAGGATAAAAGTGTTCTTAGATACCCCAAAACTGAGGAAAGGGGATGACATAGTTTTGTGAAAGACAAGCCTCACTGAATGAAAACAACAACTAGAGAGAAAGATTATAACCTTGAATTCCTCCAAACACACTACATGTAGTTTTCTGTGTGTGCAAGTTTGGGAGGTGCGGTTAGTCATGCGATTCCCCTTGCCTGCCACTGAGGTGTGAAGAAATTCAAGTAAGTAAGATTGACTATTTTTTATTGCTGTGTTTAGTGGGTGTTTTTTTCATGATACTGTGAGCTACCTTGGGTAAGGCATGCCCCCAAAGGCAGAATACAGTATAAATAATTTTATAAAACAATCAAATCCAGGATGTTTTACCACATGATCTGCTGTTTGTGCAGATCAGACAGAAGGATTGTAGCATAGGAAGCTGCCTTCCATCAAGTCACACCATAGATTTCAGGAAATCATGGAATCCTAGACTGGCCCATCTAGCTCAATACTATGTCCACTGACCAGCAGTGGCCTTCCAAGGTTTCGGCGAGGGTGTTCTCCCATCCCCACCTGGAGATGCCAGGTTATGAACCTGGGACCTTCTGCATGCAAATCAGATGCTCTACCACTGAGCTATGGGCATGGCCTGTTCCCAAAGGGTTGCAATTAAGCAGGAACACAGGCAGCTGCATTATATGGAATCAGACCAGCGGTCCATCTTTAGTTCAGTGCTGTCTAGGCTAGACTGGCAGTGACTCTCCCAAGTTTCAGGCAGGGAGCCTTCTCAGCCCCACCTGCAGATGTCAAGAGATTGGATGTGGGGCCTTCTGTGGGAAACACACCAGGCTCAGTGCCAAGTGCTGAGTTGTTTGCCTTTGTGTACAGCTACAAGGTGCCCAGATTCTACTGAATAAAAAAAAAGCTACAGTATCCTAGGGAAAAGCAACACAAGTTATCGTTACAAAGGCAAAATACAAGTTACCACTTGTTAAAAAATATATATACGAAGTGCTGTCAGGATTTACTATTTATGCCAAACATGTCTTTACAAACAACCTAAACAGAGAACACTTTGTGCATTTTCAAGTTGGAATATTTAGTATATATTTCCAACCAAAGACCACGTAACCAGAGTACTTTTGAGGATTAGGTTTCCTCTAATAAAATTTCCTTGCTTGCACTTGAACAAAGACAGGGTGCGTGGGTGGGGAGTCTCCTCCGTACCCCCCACCCCACCAATCAGGAATACAGCCTTGGATGTTCACAGCTCATTAACCCAAGCTGCTCATTTATATTGCAACATCTTTTTCTCTATAAAGTTCCACAAGCCCCAGCAGAGTAATTTTATGCTGGCAACACAAGTGATCAAAACTTGTGGAGAAATTGCATGCTGTGTACATGGGGAAAGCAAGTGGGGAAGCGGAGGAGGAGAATCCTATTCCCTTGTCCTGTGCATTCACACCAACAGCAGGCCTCATTAGTACATTTTTAAGCAAACAAACAACTCCATCCACCTGCTTTGCTTTTTTTTTCCTGTGAGCCAATTTCAGTATGTGATCTTTCCCTGTACTTTTCTTTTTAAAAAAACCTCCATGACAGTGACTCTATAGCAGATATTGTATAATAGGCTTCCTTATAATATTTTTATTTATTTAATTAATTTTTTTTTTAAAAAAAATTGCCATCTTCCTAATTAGGCAAAGTGACTCGAGGACACTTTCCTCATTATTTCTTACATGTGTTAGATGTTTGCCCAAGCTCTACCAACTCTTCAAATTAATCAGACTCGTTATGGTTGATTTATTATGTTAATGGCAAGAATATATTACAGATTGCCAGTTATTTCTTTTTAAGTGTTTTGTGCAGGGGAAAAACAAAAAAAAAACCCCTCACAAACAGCTGCCTGAAATCGCTGAAACAGTCAGAACTGATGATTACTGGGGACGAGACGATTGTGTCAGCTATACAAACCTCATGTCAATCAGTCATGTCTGTTGTAATTCTGACATGCGACAAAGGAATGTTTACTGGGCAACCTTGCAGATGCTTAGTTTTAGGAACAGGACCGGCAACCTGCATGGCATACATCGCTGTTGCAACCTATACAATGTTTGACATGACCTGCCCAATACTGGGCCACAATATTATAATATAAAGGTAAAGGGACCCCTGACCATTCCGTCCATTCGTGACCGACTCTGGGGTTGCGGCGCTCGTCTCGCTTTATTGGCAGAGGGAGCCGGCGTACAGCTTCCGGGTCATGTGGCCAGCATGACTAAGCCACTTCTGGCAAACCAGAGCAGCGCCGTTTACCTTCCCGCCAGAGTGGTACCTATTTATCTACTTGAACTTTGACGTGCTTTCGAACTGCTAGGTGGGCAGGGGCAGGGACCGACCGAGCAACGGGAGCTCACCCTGTTGCGGGGATTCGAACCGCCGACCTTCTGATCAGCAAGCCCTAGGCTCTGTGGTTTAACCCACAGCACCACCCGCGTCCCTATATTATAATATAGAGCCTAACAAAATGGAATGAAGGGGACCAAAGGACACCATACTTGCCATGCAAATATCATTGGTTTAAAAACTCAGTGGTAAGATTTCTTAAGTACTCATGTGCCATTTCCCCCTTTACAGTCTGCAAACCTGCTCGTGACAATAACCTTTGTAAACGCATCACACGCTGATACAGCCTAAAATCCTATCAACACAACCAATAACACATCCAGTCCTTTCCATTAGTTTAAATGGGTTTTCTATAATGGATGCATTTTCAGGAGGAGCAGCTGAACTAATCCTAGCAAGTCGTTTCAATCACGGGGCTTGGGGTTTGAAGCAGGAAGCGCTGTTGTTGCAATGCCACACCCTCATTGTATGGAAGCCAAGACAAGAACAGCTTCCTCCCGGGAACACGTCTGTGCCAATGTGTGGGTGTTCAGACCCAGGGGCCAGTGCTTTTCCAACACCAGGGAGCAGAACTAGCAATCTGCCCTCTGCCCTTATCACACCCATAATATGCAAAACGGGCTTAAAGCAAGCTGGCGTGTGGATCCTGCTCACTGATCTTCATAGAATAGCAGATGGAAGGGACCCTGAGCATCATCGAGTCCTCCCCCTGCAATGCAGGAACATGCAGCTGTGCCGCAAAAGTGGCTCAAACCTGCAACCTTAGCGATATCAGCAAATACTCCCATCAGCAGCAGGCCCGCAGCCAACTTAGAGGCTGGTCAGGAATGGGGGGGGGGGAGCTGCAGTCTAAAGACACCTGCAAGGCCACAGGTATTCCTCGTTTTTGCTTGTGGGCTCCCAAAAGCAGATCTGGCTGGATGTGTCTTTGGGTAGCCCTAGAATCTGGAAGGAACGCCGAGGGTCACCTATCTTAACTTAAAGCACCCCTGACAGGTGATCATCAACCTCTGCTCTTATGAGGGGGGAGGGAGCCCTGTGAACAAGGCTGCCCGACTCCTTCCCTGCAGTCATTCCTATAACCGCAGCGCGGGTGGAGCGGAGGTTTAGATCCGCGCCGGCTGCGGAGTGCAGACGCTACTAACCGCGTTAGGGGAAGAGGCGGCGGCCGCGGCAGCGCCTCGTCCTGCCGTGATGGTAAACAGGGACGGGGGCGTCGTCAGGGCTCTTCCTCGCACGCCCCGCACCGCCTGCCCGGGGGCCACGCGGGCCCGGATCTTCTCCCCGTTCAGCGCGCAGCCGGGACCTTCCACCATTCTCGCGCCGTGGGGGGAAAAAGAAAAAGCGTTCAAATTTCCCGCCTGCCTGGCCTGGCCGCTGCCCCGCCCCGCGCTTCCGCCTCCGGGAGTTTTGTGCGCCGGGTCCCGGCAACTCTGAGCTCGAGAGCTGCTCCGCATGTAGAAGGAACGGCTGGGCTTTCAGGGCTCCTGCGAATGTGTTTTGCAGACCCTGGATCCCTTTCCCTCCCTCCTTCTGTCTTCCATAAAAAAGGGGGGGGAAATGCCTCCATATCTGGCGCGTATTCAAGATCACTGATATTTGAGCTGCAGATGCTCTTCGCACTTGCCGGGGGTGCGGGGAGCAAGCCCCATTGAACTTAGTGAGGTTGCCGAGTAGTTGGAAGGGGGCTCCACGGGTCATCTAGTCCAACCCCATCTGCAGTGCTGGACTCTTTTGCCCAACGTGGGACTTGAGATTAAGAGTTTCCTGCTCCACCGACTGAGCTGCTGTTGATGCAACACAGGGTATTTACACCGAAAGTGAAGCCTTAGAGTTGCCAGGGCTTGGGCATGGCTGTGTGGGGAGAGAGACTTATTTTTCTTAAAACTTTGAAAGCCTGCAGCACAGTGTGTCATAACTGTATATGCCAATGAAGTCCATTGATAATGATGTTTGTTCTGAGTATGACTTAGTTGGAGGGGTGGGGGAACCCTTGAAAGCAGCATGTAAGCGCCCTTACAAAGAATTCCAGTTCATATCCATGCATTTGTGTGAGATCCAGTTCATCCAGTGCCCCAGTGTGTAGGCTGTGTATATGTGCCGGGAATAGATATGTGTCTTGTGATCATGAATGTGTGTGCATGCGCGCACATTCACACATGATCATGTAACCAACACTGGATAATTTAGCTGGTTAGAGTGTGGTGCTGATAACATCAAGGTTGCAGGTTTGATCCAGCTGCATATTCCAGCCAATGAGTCTCAGGGCCCCTTCCAACTCTACAATTCTATGTGTAATTCCTCTGCGCCAGACAAGAGGTGGAAGAATTGCACAGCTAGGCTTAATGTGCAGGCAGCACTTGTTTTAAAATTGCATTCACGTCCCGTCTTGCCTTTAAGGAGCTTGCATGGTTTTCTACCTCCCATTTTGTGCTCACAACAACCCTGTGATGTATGTGACAAGCTGAGAAGGTGTGATTGGCTCAAGATGACCCAGTGAACCTTGCAGCCTTGTTAGGATCTGAACCCGGGTCATCCAAATTCTAGTCTGCTCTAGCTCCCTTTTTTCATCCAAAGATTTTACAGTGTAATGAAGGGAGCCCAAAAAACTTTCTGTCTCTCTTGCTTGAGCTCTGCTGTAGGTTAGCCAGTCAGCATATTGGAAAATATTAGCATGGAAGACATCAGCAAGTGAAGGATTCTCTGCCTTTCCTCTTAGTTTTTCTGCTGCCAAGACGTGCCTCTTCTCTTTGCCGCTGCTGCTATCCAAATGCCAGGATTCCAGGTGCCTTGTTGCAAGCCTTTATCAGCTGCTTGCATATGTGCAGCACTTCATTTTAATTAGCCTCGAGATCCAAGTCTCTGATGGAATAGCAGGGGTCCCTAATTATCTTCACAAACTAGTGATCTGCCCAGAAAATGAGGAATGAATAAGGCATTAGGCAGTCAGAGGCCAGTACAATCAAGGAGAAAAGCAGAAAAAAGTGGAGGATAAGGAAATCAGTTTTTCAATGACTTGTCGGATATCAAATTAGTTTTAACCATCTTTGCATTTATTTAAAAATTGGCTGATTTTAAACATTGTATGTCTGTCTTCTAAACATATTTATCTGTTGACACACATAGCACACATGCAGGTAGCATCAATATCTATTATATAATTTTTAATAATTATATTCATTTAGCAATTCATATTTTCTCAAAGATATAACTATATTAGCCTTTTTTTTAAACAACTTGCCTAGTAGCCATAGGCAGAGATTGCAGATATAATACTGAAAAAATGGCTGTTTGGGTGAAATAATCCTAAAATATTTTTATTTAAAGTGATAACCACATTGTCATCTGACAGAATCTGATGTCTCTGTTAGACACAGCAGTCAGCTTGGATAAATTTGCTATGTGAGACTGGTTTTACCCATTTAAGTCTAGCAGGCGTTAAGATGCAACCTGTTCTGTTGATATTGAGAGATCTGTAAGTCAGATGATCAATAAGTGCTACTCAAGAGGTCTGGTGTCCGTTGTTGTCAGAAACCATTAATATATATTTTCTCCTGTAAAATTATAGAGCCAGCTCTTTCCAATAATACATCTGCTACTCTTTGAAAGTAATCTGTTGTTTTTGTCTTTTTCAAACTGATTTCTTTTTCCGCTGTTAGATCTATGTGGGCCTTTGCGCCTTTATTCCCGACTACCATGGGAACATCAGGTAGCAAACAGTAAGATTATTGGCTTATTTTAATTTTTTTCTGGACAGAATAGTCCAATCCTGTGCGTATTTATTTCAAAAGACATATAATCACAATCAATTGGGCCTACACAACATTGGTGCGCCTGAAGTTTCTACAAGATTGTAGGGAGGGAGGGAGGGAGGGGGAGAGAGAGAGAGAGAGAGATGATAGATAGATGATAGATAAATAGATAGATGATAGATAGATAGATAGAGGGCAACTACTTGAAAGCTCATATTTATAGATTGTGAGATGGCCTATTTTGCAGTGTGCAGACATTCAGGGGTAGCTAAAATGGCACAAGTAAGATAGCCACCGACTGGTGTAGTAATGTAATTTTAGATTCTGAACTTAATCATGTAATGACCCAGGTATATAAAGGGCTCTTTGAGTGGCAGTGTATAATACAGTACTTCAGACTCTGATCATAATGGTCTTATGCATCCTACCCACCCTTCTGATGATAATGTGCATACTACATCCCTTCAAAAGGTAATGCAGCCCTGCTGAAATTGGGTGCGCTCCTGCCCATCCTGCTTAAGTGGGTCTCTGGACCTCTGTCCCAAAGCCCTGCCCACTGCAGTACTGGTGGTGGGAGCAATGAACTCACCCATCCCACTAATAAATGTGTGCCATAGTGAGAGAAATCTGGCTAAATTAAACAGCCCCGGTGTTAATCATTTTAAAAGGCTTTGGGAATCTGAGCGGGGTTTTTTTTAAGCATCTCCTCATGTGATGGCTGATCATTATAAATAGAATTTTAAATGAATGAAGACTCTGGAGTTTTAATTATTGGTATTCACAGGCTGGACTTGACAAAGGGCCTGAATGCTCTCAGAAGCAACTAAGAATCAAAGCCATGTTATTGATAATGAAGCTTAAAAGGCTTAGCCATTCTTTATGTAATCAAAAGTAACTGTTACAGACATATCACAGCATTGAGGTTGTGTAAATTTTTTTGTGGGGGGACCAGTGTAAACACTATCAGTAATCCCTTTAAAATGTCTGACATGCCATTGGAAGAGAAGCTGGGGAGGCAGATAATTTCCATAGGTAATTTTCAATTACTTCATTTTCATCAGCAGAGCAATGAGGATACACTGTAAAATTAACTGCATACACTTCCTCAGTGCTGTTCAGTTGCCATTTCTTCAGCAGGTGCAAAGCAGGCATGGTGATGCTGTTTATTGGGCCAGATTGGATTACTGCAGTGTGCTATATGTGGGGATGTCCTTGAAGATAACTTGGAAACTTCAATTAGCCCCAAATGCAGCAGCCAGATTACTGGCTGAGATTTCATTTAGATCTCATATAAGCTGTTTTAAAACAGCCACACTGGCTGCCGCCTTTTCTGGGCCCAATTCAAGGTGTTCACGTTAGAATATAAAGTCCTAAATGACTCAGGTCCCAAATACCTAAAAGTCTGTCCCTTCACCACAGAGCTTCTCAGATGCTGAGATCGGCATAGGGGGGGCTTCCTTTGTCCTCAGAGGTTCAGGGAAATGGCAGCCTGGGAGACAACATTCTCTGCAGTGGCCCCTAAGCTGCAGAACTCGATCCCATGGTGCATGGCCCCTGGATCATAGTCATGACGCCTTGCACAATCAGGCCTTCACACAGCCCAGTTCACAGCATTGTGGTGAAAGGGAGCAACTTGTCTCAGCCATCCACCAAGCTGTTTTGGTGCAACCTTCAGATGAATGGATGAAGCAGAGATTGCCTTTGTAATCTGATGTGCACAAGGCATTATGTCCTGGCTGTAGGTTATAGCTAAGTGGATAGACAAGTGCCAGTCCCAATAACCTTTTCCTGGAATTGGTTTCCTCCATCCCTACTTTCCTCCTCCCCTTTGCCTATTTAGCCCTCTTTAAGCCTCTGCTTTCTCCTCTTCCATTCCTTATTTCTTGCTACCTAGCTTCACTGCCCTTAGCCCTTTCATCTGCTCTTTCTTTCCAGCCTCGGCCTACTGCCTCTTTTGCCCCCTTCCTTTGATCCCTCCCTGCCTCCTTCCTCCTGTCCTTTCCTGGGGCATCTTTATCTGCCCTCCTGTGATACCTGAGCAGCCCAAGGAAGAGATGTTGAGTCCCAGACCTTCTGTGACAGATCGGCATACATCAGACTGACTACCAAAGACTTGGTTAATATATGGGCATCCTTATTATTCCCATCTGGCTGAGTTGCCCCAGCCACTCTGGGCGGTTTCCAACACATATAAAAACATAATAAATAAATAAATAAATAATAGTAAAGGGGGGTACAATTTCAGGAAGCCCTAGCACTCGTGCTTCTCCATCACATTCAGTTTATTGAGGTCACCTGATGGATGCATTCATCCAACAATGAAGATGGTACCCACCCCAATTTGTAGGCAAGCTGTTTCTTTTGTTTGTTTGTTTTCTTTATTTTTTTTGAATAATATTTATTAAAGTTTTGAAAGTTACAGAAAGGAAAAAGAAAAAGTGTTAAACATAACAAAACCATACAATATAATACAAAAACAAAAATATTACATATACATGACAAAAATAAAACAAAAACAATTAAAAAAAGAAAAAAGAAACACATCCAATACTTTCAATGTTATTAACTTTCTTTTACTTGTTTCAGCGACCTCCTCACACCTCCCTTTTTTTGTATACCACTTTGATTAATTGTTTCAGCAAATCCTTTCCATCTTCCTCAAACTTCTGTCCTATCATTTAACTTAACAAATTCTAACATTATTTTCCCTTTAATCCAATTACAATCTATTATACTTAATTCTTTATAAGATTTCTGCTAAAGCCATGTAACTTCATTCCAACATCTTTCTAACATTCCTTAATTTTACAATATTTCTGTAGATAATCTTTAAATCTCTTCCAATCTTCTTCCACCGACTCTTCTCCCTGGTCTCGGATTCTGCCAGTCATTTCCGCCAGTTCCATGTAGTCCATGCAAGCTGTTTCTTTTGTGTTGTGGTCATTCTGATAGTTGTCATTCAAATTCCATGCCCATTATATATAAAAAAAGCAATAACTTAACAATGAATGGAGAAGGTCACATTCATCCCTTCACAGCCCTTTTTTTGAAAGGGGAACTACTGTATTGGTTTTGAGCTGCATCTAATCAAGCTGAAACTGAACTAATGGATACATCAGGTGGACTAACACAGTCAGACTTATATATGGATGGTTGATTTATGAGTTTGTTTTCTTATATCTTCGATCCTGTATGGTTTTTGTATGACTGTGGATTCTATAAAGACGACAATGTTCTCTCTCTCTCTCTCTCTCTCTCTCTCTCTCTCTCTCTCTCTCACACACACACACACACACAGTGTTCTCTGGTCTTTGGATTTATGCTTTCATTTCATTTACTAACATTATTTCTTGGGGGGGGGGAATTCACGAAGATGTCATTTTGGAAGATTGCTTTGTATGCTTGGCACTTTGCCTAAAAATCTGAGCTTAGCCTTTCAAGTGAATAAGATGCAAAACCTTGAGGTGACCCATCGCTCATTGTCAACAATCTGAGTATCCTGAGTTGCAGCCAGAGACAAATAAGAAAGTGGTGAAGTTTTAAAATAATTGGTGTAATATGCTCCCTGTAGTTAATACAACTAAGCAGGTGGGTTGGCTTGTTGTGTATCAGCTGTATCTTCCAAGTAATTTCCAAGCAAAGAGTGGTGATAAATTGAGCTGCAAAGAGATGTCTAGTGAAGTTCCAGGGGGAGCAGTGTTAGTGATGGTCTTATTTAACACCTTCATTAATGATCTAGAAGATGGATTAAGCAGCTCATTCATTAAACTGGCATATGCTTCAGAGAAGTAATAGCCAAGTAAAAGTTCCTAGACAAATTTCAAAGCATGAACATATAACAGTAAGCTAGCAAATTCGTTTTGTGTGTATATCAAGCACGTTTTAGCTATTATCATTAAATATTATGTAATTAAATATTTAATTATCATTAAATATTATCATTTAATATTTCCAGTGCCTTCCCATTTAAAAGTAGGAAATATGTATGTTTGATATCAAAGGGGGGGAACACACCCCTGTATCCCAGTCCAATGTTGCATATGGGTGTCTATACCATGAGATGCATATGCACTTCTGTATGCAAATAGTGTCCTGAGTGTTTGGGTTTCCCCATTCCTCATAGAAGGAATGGCTTCATATGTGCTCTGAGAACTGCTTCTGTGGTTGATCTGAAGGGGAGAAACTCTCAAGACAGGGAAGATCTATCTAGGCATGCAGAGAAGCAAGTGAGAAGCTCCATACTGCAGTAAGGTAAAGGTAAAGGGACCCCTGACCATTAGGTCCAGTCGTGGCTGACTCTGGGGTTGCGGCGCTCATCTCGCTTTATTGGCCGAGTGAGCCGGCGTACAGCTTCCGGGTCATGTGGCCAGCATGACTAAGCTGCTTCTGGCAAACCAGAGCAGCGAACGGAAACGCCGTTTACCTTCCCGCCGGAGCGGTACCTATTTATCTACCTACACTTTGACATGCTTTCGAACTGCTAGGTTGGCAGGAGCAGGGACCGAGCAATGGGAGCTCACCCTGTTGCGGGGATTCGAACCGCCGACCTTCTGAACGGCAAGCCCTAGGCTCTGTAGTTTAACCCACAGTGCCACCCGCATCCCTTACTGCAGTATATGAGACTATATACAGTAAGCTGCTACAACTCTCTCCCTACCCACCCCCAAAATTATTGCACTTGAACCAAGCATGTGTTGCAACAGTTGTATTCTCTCTCTCTCTCTCTCTCTCTCTCTCTCTCTCTCTGGTTTGAATTGTCTTGTTCCTTGCAAATCTTTTAAGAGAAAAAACATCAAACAAGATCAGAAGACTTTGCTCCTTTTTATCCCTACAGCCCCATCCTCTGTATGTTTACTTGGAAACAAGTTCAAACAAGCTCAGACTCACTCCCTGCTAAGTGTGCATAGAGTTACAAGTTTCTTAATATAATTTCACAAAAGCAGGGTGGTTGTTTTGGTTTTTTAAAAAGGTGGTTTTTTGTTTTTGTTTGTTTAATAAGTATAAACTATGTTGTGATTTTTGCATTGGGAATAAGTCCAGCCTGCCCCCTGAAGTGTGTTTTTTCGTTTTTATTTCCTTCACTCCCGCCATTCTCATTTGTCTCGACTGGAGTAGTACGTATTTGCCAGCTCTGAAATGCAGACCCATGCAGTCTTCCAGATAGGATGCAAAGCTTCCTGACTGCTTCCTGCTCATGAATATATGGAAGATGTGACTCTCATCATGTACACACTGACTGATAATGTGAGGGGCTTAATACCGAAAAGAACAGGAAGAAGTACATTCTCTGCAGGGGGAGAAAAATGTATCACCTTAGACACAGAGCTCTCTGGTATATTGCAGTTTTAATGTGCAGTGTTTATATTTTTGCTCAGGGTAACAAATGGTCTCTGTGAATAAAAGTACAAAATCCACATCCTCCAGAGTGAGCTAACGTTCGTGTGTGTGTGTGTGTGTGTGTGTGTGTGTGTGTGTACAGCAAGCAGTTTTTATGCTGGGCCCTGTGATGCCTACCGTGGCTTTGGTTATGAGCAGAAGCTGAAGACGATGCAGCAGCGCCCTCGAGAGGAGGTTGGCATTATAGCGCGAGCAAAGCTATGGAAAATGGGGGGGGGGAGAGAGAGAGAGAGAATGCAGCCGAGGTTTCCTTGAGTGCATCTGTCAAGAAGGAGGCTAGAAAAAGCAAGAGAGGTGACAGGCTGGGCAGCAAGAGGAATGGCATAATATAAAGTGCGTTAATGATGCCAGCAATTTGAGCAGGTGAGGCGCATGAAGACAAGGTGGCACCTAGTGATTTATAGGAACAGTGGAGGCAAAACAATCTTTATAATGCGTAGGTTTCAGGCCAGAGGGAGAAGCCCATGCATTAAGGGTTGTTGTTGTTGTTTTTTATTTTTTTGCCCAGATGCTGCCCATCATTGTAATATTTCCCAAGATGCTGCAGTAATTTGCTTGGGCCTCTTTAAAAATAAAAATAAAAAATGGATGCCATTCACATGTCATAAACTTACTCACACTGTGGCCACATTCACACCCAGCGTTTAAAGCGCTATGATGCCACTTTGAATAGTTATGGCTTCCCCCCCCCCAAAGGTTGCTGGGAGCTGTAGTTTGCTAAGGGTGCTGAGCGTTGTCAGGAAACCCCTCTGCTATTCACCCCACAGGGCTACACTTTCCAGATTTCCTTGGGGACTGGTTGTTAAACCGTTCTGAGAACAGTAGCTCTGGGAGGGAAATAGCGGGTCTCCAAAGAACTCTCAACACGCTTAAGAAACCACAGGTCCCAGAAATTATTTGAGAGAAGCCATGACTAAAGTGGTGCCATAGGGCTTTAAATGCATGCTATTTAAATGTGGCCATATGGAATGTGATAGAATTATCAGTACACTTCAATAAGTGTAACATATCTCATTATCCTGTAATACAGTGTAGGAAGTACTCATGAGGTGACGGAGGATGACAAGGATATGGAGGTCAGTGCACAGGACCCAGAGCCAGAGAGACCCCAGTTTCCACGAACACGGCAGGCTCCGAGGCATAGAGAGAAGCAGGAGGAGCACTCTAGGAGCCTGAGGTAGGCAAAGGCCCACAGCCCAGTTCATTAGCAGGCCAGGTGGGACTCGTTAGCTTTGGGAGGAGGTGTGTGATTCCTCAGCTGGAGTAGGCTCAGAACAGGTGAGGGTCACTTGCCTCATCAAGCCCAGGTGCTGCAATCAGCATGCAGAAGAGCTGAGGTGCTATGTTTACTCAACTGCCCCTGCTGCTAGACCTTGACTTGGATGCTCCTGGACCTCCACAGATTGTGCTTCAGGTTTGACTCAGTGTAGCGAATGCTGGACTTCAGACTTGGCTACTTAGGTTGACCCTGAACCTCTTTTCCTGACCTTCAGACTTGGGATTTTGGACTCTGAACTGTGCTTGTGTGGATTGACCCTCAGACTTTGAACTTTGCTGCAAGGTAGGCCAGGGGTTTGGGACACCAGCATATATTGAGGACACCCTGTTCTGGATAATGTCCATAAGCACTGTTACATTGCTATAGAGATATCTATCTGGCAAGAGAAAAATATCTCATTTTTAAGTATTCAGAAGCAGTAATGAATGGTTTGCGAACCTCTTTTCAGGTAAGAAGTGCAAAAGCCATTATTCATACAGCATAGCAAGTGAGAGTGTGAGAAATGATTTATTGCGGTCACCAGTCACTTCAGCGAAAGTGGTTTTCACAATGACCAAAAAAATGTGGCTTGCATTCAGCAGGCAGTTACAGAGACGCTGGCATCATATTTAATTATAGTTCAGTTGTGTGAACATAAGGATACTGCTTCATCGTAAGGGAGTGTGGGCTCATCTCAACTGTTTGTGAGGAAAAATTCAAAGCTCATATTTTCCAGGAGGATTTTTTTTTAATGAGACTGTTGAAGAATTGTTAAGTGTCAAATCAAATCAAAAATTCTCAAGATCAGTGTAATCAGATGAGGCAAAGTATATATTTGCTCAGAGAAACATCTGTTGAATTTCTCCTGAGTGTCATCAGCAAGATGGCAAGTTTTATTGCTCTAACGGTGTTTTCTTTCCTGATAGGTCTTTGAAAGTATACAGTGTATTACACTGCTTCACTTTGATTCTAATTTTCCAAAAAGTGTAACTGCCTGCTTGTATTATGATAGCACACTCTTAAGTACAATTTATCTATATTCATAAGTGTGTAATCTATCAATCTATAATGGAAAAGGCGTTCTAATAACATGATCAGGTCCTATCAGACTGGGATTAGAAAGAACCATTAGGCCTGAGGGCTTTATGCTCAAATGGCACCTCAGATTTCTGCACTTCTTAATTATCTGGTGTTCAGTAAGTTTCACAATATGTTTTTATACACCTTATACCGAAATGTGACACACTCTCAGCTTAGAACTACAAATTTAAGGAAATAAGAAATGTGATTTGATAATTTACAAATTTTTGTTAAGTCATATGGATTTAGTCATATTAAAGAGCTTAAAATATTAACGACTGTGTATAAGGCCTCACGGCCTTCAAGGTTTCAATGTGCAGGGCTAGGTTAAATGTACCACTTGTGCCAGCCCTTCTCTTAAACTGTGAGGGATAGCCAAATGCAGTTTACAGTTGTACTGAAATGCAACTTGCATATCCATCCCATTTAGCTCTTTGCTGCAAATATTGCTCATTGTGGTCAGCTGTACCCCCTAAAAAGATCATGACATAAGAGCAGGAAAAGCCTTTAATTGAACCTCCTTTACAAATGCAGGTAAATAGACAAATCCCTCAAGGAACTCTTCAAAGTTCATTGGGCTTGCATGAGGGATCGCTTTGGCCCATGCTTCCGGTGCTCAGCGCCAACCTATGCTTGCTGATTCCTTTATTAAGTTAATTGTTTGGGTCATCAATCTGTGTCAAAGAAGCTTTCGGAGGGCTTGATGAGATTTCAGGCACCAAGCTGGGAGGCATTAAAAAATGATAAATTTACATCCAGGTAAAAACGATGCCCTTCAGCTTCAATAATGAATCACCATTTTGTTTACAAATGAGGATTCCGTTTGAGACATGGTGAGCAGAGACAGTTTTAAAGGGGAAATGGCACCACCGTTGTAAATGATCTTGGAACTCAAGAAAAATGCGGCAAGGAGAGAGTGAGAGAGATTGGGTACAATTATGTTTTTATGCAGGGAATTATGGATGCACATTTGAATTGATACTGCCTGGCCCATATTTAAACACTAATAATGAGGGAACTTGCGCATAAAATGCCTTCAGTGGAAATACTTTATCTGTGCTATTTTCCTTTTATAAGTGTTCATTATTACTTAGGACCTAATGAAAAGAACCTTTACAACCTGTAGTTAAATACTTGTCCTGTTCTTTATGTCCGCCTTCAGTGGCCCAACGGAGATCGTTCTGTCACTGTAATAATGCCTCGGTCCAAGGCAGGATTCCAAAACTAAAAGTTTTCAAACTGAGTAAGCTGTTTTGAACTTTTCCATTGCTGTTATATCATTGCTGGTCAGTGCTATTTTTCAAGAAAAAGAAGTGCCGGAACTCACCACGTTCTCTTACAATGGCAATGGTGCCCATCTGAAAGGTGCTGGAACTGTGTTCCAGTGAGTTCCAGTTGTGGGGGGGACACAGTGTTTCTGGTACTAACTCCTGTAAGGGACAACATCTGCAACATCCACCAATAGTGGACCAATAGGGGTGAACTGGTGTCCCAGATATATTCTACTCTGAAGTTGTACATATTTGTAAACCAGTTTTTTTTTTTAAAAAAGACAACTTTATAAAGTCATTTATAACTGCTGTTACCTGCCTTTCTTGCAAGGTCGAACAGGCTGAGAGATGTTCCCTCCTTCAATAATCAATAGCTACCACCAACACTGAATTACTGAAGTCTGGACTTACTAAAGTCTGGACTTGCGGAATACAGAATATTCTTGAAAGGGGGACTGGACCTTATGACACCTTCTTAGGTCAGTGATGGGCTGCCAGTGGCTCACCTGATGTTTCTGGACTACAGTTCCCATCAGCATTGGCTGTACTAACTGGGGCTGATGGAAGTTGGAGTCCAACAACATTTGGAATGCCACAGGTTCTCCAGTCAGATGCAAGCATAATTCTGTGAGCGGAAAGTGTCTTCCTTTCTTGAGTGAGTGGCAACTGCTTCCATTCACAGAATGTACTGGTTGACACAATACGGGCGGCGGAAGCAGGAATGCAAGAAATTAAATATGCACACATGTTCATGTTTAAAACACTATATATAGTTATTAACGCTACTTTCAAGAAAGAAATCAGTGCTATCAAATCAGAGAGAAAACAGCATAGGTTCTGACATACTCATGGAGTTTGTAATTATTCCTGAACATTTCAAGCATAGCTCATTTCAGAGGAGGTTTATTTTGTGAAGCATGTCCTTCATGTGCAATGTTTATTACTATATTCCATATCCTATAAAGCTATTCACATAAAGAAGATAGTTTTATTCTGATAGTGGGCAAGTGCCCCTTAATCATGGCTGTGACTTTCAAATCAGTTTCATCCAGTGCTATTTTTCTAGAAAAGGAGGTGAATGCCTCCCTCGTTCTCTTATAATGGCAGTGACACCCACCTGAGAGATAAATGCCAGAATTGAGTTCCAGTGAGTTCCAGCTGAAAGAAAGCCCTGGTTTCAATTACTACTTGATTAAGGAAATGTAAAACAAAAACCACTAATATGCTAACTGGAGCATTTGGGATTTCATAGCAAATGACTGGATGAATATACCACAAGAGAGTTTTCCAAAATCTATACATTTCCAAAACCATTTTAAGAAACCTCAAGTTTTATGGCTGAAGAGATCGCAGGGATTAGGCATACACCCTACAGCGCATGTTATGCCATGTGATCAGGATTTCCAAAGTTAGGCATTTGTGAAAGAGTCAAAAGGTTCATTTGAATTTAGCAAGTATGTGATCTTAGAAATTTTATAGCCTATTACCTACCTGCCCATAATAGAACACAAGGCTTGTTCACTGATATTTTTAATATTGTTGTTGTTGTTGTTTGGTCATTTAGTCGTGTCCGACTCTTTGTGATCCCATGGACCAGAGCACACCAGGCACTCCTGTCTTCCACTGCCTCCCGGAGTTTGGTCAAATTCATGTTAGTAGCTTCGAGAGCACTGACTAACCATCTCGTCCTCTGTCATCAGCTTCTCCTTGTGCCCTCAATCTTTCCCAACATCAGGGTCTTTTCCAGGGAGTCTTCTCTTCTCATGAGGTGGCCAAAGTATTGGAGCCTCAGCTTCAGGATCTGTCCTTCCAGTGAGCACTCAGGGCTGATTTCCTTCAGAATGGATAGGGTTTGATCTTCTTGCAGTCCATGAGCCTCTCAAGAGTCTCCTCCAGCACCATAATGCAAAAGCATCAATTATTCGGCCATCAGCCTTCTTTATGGTCCAGCTCTCACTTTCATACATCACTACTGGGAAAACCATAGCTTTAACTATATGGACCTTTAATATAGTACAGAAGGTTAAACTGAAAAGTAGATCCAGCTTAGCAATTTTTGAGATTTGTAATTCTTGCCATTGTTTTTATATGGTAACTGGACAAAATGCATCCAATGTATGTGTTTCTATGGATATAAATGAGCTTCTCTACAACAGCTGCAGCACCATTTGAAACATGCCATCATTGCTTTATTGTATTTCCTTCAAAATCATTTTTTTTTTTGTAAAATATTTGCATTACTTGGTGTGATATCAAATAAAATATTTAAATGGGTAATTAACCAAAAAAAAAAAGAAAGAAAATCTCGCTGTGAAGAAGCCTTAATCAGTCATTACAAGTCTAGTGGTCCACTGAAGCAATAAATGGTATAATATATAGTGACATTTATTGGATGAGAGAAACTGGGTAACGACATTTACTGCTGCGTTGTCAGGAATTCTTTAATTTAGCAAACAACTCTGTTGGCGGAAAATTTCCTGGTAGAGATGTGCATGGGAAGATTCCCCCACCCGCCTCTGCTCATTTTATTAAAAGACCACAAGGCAGGCTTTGATGTACTTTATATAATTCCTACATTATACAGTATATCAAAGAAATTACTCAGACAGGACCGATGCATAAATTAGCTACTCAGTCACAAAAAGTTTTTAAAAACACAAAAACTTTGCTCATGGTTTGCTACAACTGACCATACTTAGTGAAACATAGTGTTGTCACAATGTCCAACTTTTCTCCTTAGTTTATCAGTTCATAAATACTATGAAAGAATAATCATTGCTTGAGAACATACTGTGAGATAGTCGGTACAAGTAACACCCCTGGATCTCTGCTGGTTTTACTCCTATGACTTCTGCTCATCTTGAAGCAGGGACAGGATGTGGAACTAGAGATTTTCTGGCTTGTGGAGATGCGTTTCTGCTCAGCACTGCCATTTGTAGTGTGGCACAGGGTGTGTTTTTCAGCCAGAACTCACTGGAACCCAGTTACGGCACCTCTCGGGTGCACATGCCATTGCCATTGTAAGAGAACAAGGGAGGCATTCATGGTGAGTTCCGGCACCTCTTTTTCTAGAAAAATAACACTGATCTACACTGTACACACACACAAGTTTTACACCCTTTGAGTGTCATAGTTTCCAAAAAAGAATACTGGGAACTGTAGTTTGTTAAAAGGGCTGTGAATTGTTACAAAACTTTACAGTTCACCGAGTTCCCTAAGATTAATCAGCTGATTGGTAAACCAGTTTATGTCTGTGGTATGGATGTGTTGTAGTAATAGCAGGTTTGAAGCAACAGAGATTTTCAGTCAGCTGTAGGCTCGCTGCCTGGAATGCAGTAAACAGGTGTGGCAGACTCCTTTCTAGAGCCAACCAGCCATTAAGAAAATCCAGGAACCAAAACATTGTTATTTTTATTATTTATTCTTCAGGGGATTTGTTGCCTGCCTTTTAGGGTTTATACCAGTGGTGGGAACCTTTTTAAGACCGAGGGCCACATTTCCATTCAGGCAACCTTCTGGAGGCCACATGGCAGCACTAGTGGGTGAGACCAGAGGCAACAGTCATACCCCCCAACATACTGTGATGAAAAACACATGCCGTCATGTGTGATGACCCAGAACGGAACCCTTGCTCAAACCACAGGATTGCCTGCATTTTAATTTATTGGTTCATTTCATAACAAACTAAGTTGTTGTCTTCAAATGTATTTTGACAAGTTAAAGTTGACTGCTTTAGGGGTTGTTTACTGTGGGAAAGTGGCATATATATATGTTGATAAACCAAACCATCTGGTGTCAGCAGCACATTGCAGCAAGGCAACTCTTGGCTCTACCCCCATGAACTCCTCACAGTGGTGGCAGCACTGGGCTCACCAGGATGGACATGCAGCAGGATGAGGCAGTGGTAAGAGCAGGGGAGTCCGAATGGACACCAGCTCTGCCTGTCCCCATCCCAGGGAACTCAGAACCACCAGGAGGTGCTCTTCTCACCTTCACCCACCACTGCTGCTTAGTGAAAGTACTGAGTGCAGAAACCCCCTTTCCTGCTCAGGGCCTATTTAGCATTTCCACAATTCTGAAGAGTGTCAGGAGGCAAAGCTTGCCTTAGTCCAACCTTTCTCAACCTGTGGGTCCCCAGATGTTGTTGAACTACAACTCCCATCACCCCTAGCTAGCAAGGCCAGAGCTCAGGGATGATGGGAGTTGTAGTCCAACAACATCTGGGGACCCACAGGTTGAAAACCACTGCATTAGTTCATTACCAAGAGCTTCTGCTCTTCACTTGTCTCCCAGCTGCTAGACTCTACCATGACTGCTGTGTCTTGGGCCTGCTGCTCATCCCTGTCCAATGCATATGTCTGGACTGCCAAGATCATGTTCCAAGATCCTAATTAAATCAGCTTGTCACCTAACCATCGCTTTTATTATGTGGTCTGCTTCTTTGATTTTGTGTTTTAACAATGATGCAACCACCTCAAGAGGGGATCTGCAGTGCAATTGTATACGATGGTCTCGGCTTCATGCGTTATCATCACTCCCTGTATTTGCTGCCTGCACAGAACAATCTTAATTCTTCTTGAAACTATGGAAGTGGTTTTATGATATAGTCCAGGTGTATTAGGATCTCCTGGGAGAACCTCTGGGTGATTTGAAGTGATGATTTCTCGCAAAGTATTGGAAGACACAAGATTTGCCCACCTTGGAAGAATGGCAGATGCAAGTAACAGACTATATGGAATTGGCAGAAATGACTGGCAGAATCCAAGACCTGGGAGAAGAAGCGGTGGAAGAGGACTGGAACAAGTTTAAGACTTATCTGCAGAAATACTGCAAGGTTTATGAATGCTGAAATGATGTTGGATATAAAAATAATATGGCATTAGTGATACAGTGTTAAAAAGTATGCAAAAACATACTAGAAAAAGGGTGAAAGATTAAAGTTATATTATGTCAAAAGTAAACAATATGTTAAAGGTGTTTAAACATAAGGAGGAAAGATCGGAGACATAATAGTGATTTTAATAATTAGAAATGAGTTTTGAAAGAGGGTAAGGATTTGCTGTATCTGATTGGACAAAGAGGAACACAAAAAAGGGAGGCGTGAGGAAGTCAAGAAAGAAAGTTTTGTAAACATGAATTTAAAAATTGGAGTTTTTTCTTTTAATTTGTTTTTTGTATTTTGAGGTATGTTTGTGATTGGTTTTGTTGTTTTGAATTTCTTCTGTTTTTCTGTAAAAATAAATAAATATATTTTTTTTAAAAAAAATGAAGTGATGATTTCTGACTCACAGGGGTAACAACAAAACGAGTCACCACCTCCACCCCCAAATATACTTCTGATATAAAGTGAGCAGGGTAGTAATAGTATCTGGACTGGATACAGCAAGAAACTGAGCTTTTAGTGTCATCTGCCAAGCCCTGTGGAATACTCTTCCAACAGAGATTCAGCAGGTACATTCTGTGTCAATGTTTAAATGTCTGCTGAAAACTTTTCTATTCCACCAGGGCTATGTAGGCAATTAAGACTACATATTTCCCCAGTGGTTAATTGATATATGTTTTTAGCTTTCTAATTAGGTTTTTATTTATGTATTATTGCTGTAAATTGCTTTGATATTTTTCTTTTTATGATATAGTGCTATATAAATATTTTAATTAAGAAATAATTGTGTTTCTGTGTGGGAGGACTACAAGCTCAGTTCAGTATTCACAGAACAAATTCCTAGGCTAATAATTCCTTAATTCCAAGTGTATGTGCCCTGTGCTAAGCTCTGGTTGGCAGATCTCAGGGTTCAAGTAAAAATGAAAACAAAAATAGATCTGGGCAGATACTAGATGAGTTATCGTGCAATGGGATTTGCTCTCAGGTAAGTCTTAATATGTCTGCCATGCTAGCCTCATTATGATTCGGTTACATACAGGGTATACAAAATCTAAGTTGAAAGAATACCAGCCCGCAGCTGCAGTTGTCATCATAAAAGAAATAGGGGAGAAACCCAAGTAATACAGTAAAGGCTACACAGAGGGAGCTCCTGCTTCATATTTGAAAATTTGATCTGAAGGAAGTTTCCCAGTAACTGTAAAGCAGCCCCAACTGCATGAAAAAGAACCTAAATGGGGAACAATAGTAATGTGGAAAACTGTATACAGAGCTACTATTACTGTTGTCTTTCACATAATTTAAAACCAACATGATTAATTTCTATAAGTAGCCTGCAAGTAAGAACAAAAAAGGTGAGTTTTATTTATTTATGTAATATTGTATTGCATTGAACTTCCTAAAGGACTGGGTAAGTGACATCGCTTCACTTGTGTGCACACAAGTAAGTGTTCACCTAGCCTCACCCTTGGGAATAGAAATTTGGCTTTACCCTCAGTTATCTGGAAAGCATCAGAGGGCACAAGAAGAGAAGGAAGGGCAACAGTTTTCCCGACAAAAGTCTACAGCCCTTCTAGGATGATACTCTGAACTTATATGGAATCACAGATTTGGAAGGGGCATAAAGAGTCATTGAGTCTAACTTCCTGATAATGCATCCCTGATAGGTGACCATCCAGCTTCTGCTTTGAAATGTAAGAAAGAAGGTTCCTGCCCGTTTCTTCCACTGTAAAAGTAAGATGTATTATTGTCTATGTGACAGCATTCAAATATTTGAAGATGACTATCATATAGCTTCTGAAGCATCTCTTCTCTAGGTTATTTACCTAGCACCTTCAACCTGTCCTCATAGGTCTTCGGACCTTTCACCATATTGGCCACATTCCCATGTTCCAGTTTGTCAATATCCACCCTGAATGATAGTGCCCACAACTTTAAACAACTCTAGGTGTGTTCTAACAGAACAGTGAAGTATTATGACTATTAATTATCTGAGCACAATACTTCTATTGATGCAATCTAGATTTTCCATAGTCCTTTTGTTGCTGCACCACAATGCTGACATGGTCAACTAGTCTACTAAAACTCCTAGATCATCTTCAGATGTCAAGCCACTTGCCACCCTAAGAACAGAGGAAGAGCCATGCTGGCCCGTCTAGTTGCATGCTGTTCTCACAGTGGCTAACCAGATACCTATGGGAATCCTGCAAACTCGACGGGAGTGCAACAGTTGGGATTCCTAGCAACTGGTATTCAGAGGCCTTCTGTCTCCAACAGTGGAGGTAGAACATAGCTATTGTGGCTAGTAGCTAGCCTGTATTTGATTCCCCCCCCCTACTTAAATACAGAACTTTAGGGCTGTTGAAATGAATGTTGGTCCAATTCTCCATCCTATTAACATCGACTTGAATCCTGCTCCTATCTTTAATAAGCTAACCCACTTGGTTTTGTTTCAGCTGCAAATTTGATGACCATCCAGGCAGAAACTGGTTGCATTCCACTTGAAGCCCCCCAGATTGACGAAGAACCATTGATTTGCACTTTTGGGGTACAGTCCTTCAACCTGTTACAACTCTCACTGAGAGCAAGTAGCTGGTTGTAACACCAGTGATATTCCACTAGCAGGGGTGGTGTGTCCTGTTTCGCTGCTTGAGGTGAAATGGGAAGTGCTGCCCCACTCTGCCCCCACCATGCCACCACATCCCTTACCTAGGTTGTGTGGTGGCAGCACAAAGCAAAGATGGTATTGGCAGGTTCTGGGGAAATCTCACAGGAAATCAGCACCAAACCTGGTGCCATTTCTCTGCTAGTGGCAAAGACGATGAGTCACCCATGGGTGGCTGCTTCACCCCATCTCATGGGGGTGGGGCAGGCTCGGCCATCAGGGTTCTTTTTTCTGCAAAGCTCTCAGTGATGAGGGATAAAGCCAACATGTTGAGTGAATTTGGTGCGATCTCTGAATTTTTCTCATTTGCAAAATTATATCCCATGCCTGCCTGAAACTGGGTGGGATATTCCTACTGCTGAGTGTAAGAGTTGCCACTGTTGTGTTTCTAGTAGGGCAGGGTATGGTCCCTGATGCAATCCATGTTTGGGAACAAATTCTCAAAGACTGTACACAAACGGAAGCCATTTGTTTTCATTTTCATCCTTGGTACATACTTAGTGCAAAATATTCAAATTAGACTTCGTTAAGAAACTTGGCAGAGCTGAGCAGCTGCTTCTGAGTTTTTAGCTAATTCCACTTCTGTGCACCATCCACACATCACAGGGTATCATTCTGTGCTAACATGAACCTGAGTATAAAAAGTAAAATGAAAATTAGATCTTAAGGCCACTCCACATAAGGAATGTGCGAATCCGTATTTCTCTGTTCCACATGTAGCCCATTCCTTCCTTCTTTGTCTCATCCCATATGAAAAGTTATGATTTCTCTCTCTCTCCTTCCCTTCCTTCCCAGAAAATTAGACATTGTTTTTGTGCTGTTCATCAACTTTCATTTATGTGTCTTCATTACCTGTTGGTTACATAAGGAATCATGTTCAGCATTCAATTTCTTTTGGTTTCATAAATAGCCTTTTGTGAAATAGTTGGGAGAATTGGGTTTTGCATAACTAAAGAGCTGGCCAAATATAGGTTATTTGTTGCCATAATAGGTAATGGTCAGAGATTTCATTTGGAAGCAATAATATCAGCATACGGCATGTTAATGAATTTTAAAAAAATCTCCTATTTTGCAGAGCCAAAAATCTTTCAGAAACATCCACAAATATAAGGGAGCATAGCAGATAAGGGTTTCACTTCAAGGTGCCAGAGCACACCTATTTGTGCATAAATGCAAATTTCAATAGTTTGTCCAACATCCCTACTTCATGAATAATGCTTTAATTGCAGCAGTTGGGGGGGGGGCGCAAGCATTTACACCATTTAATGAAACTGTATGCATCTGTAGTCACATATTCACACTATAATAAAATACTACCAATTAAGGCTTTCCAGCGTTTGTAAAATAGATACGTGTGTTTCAGATTATACTAGACAGAACAACTATTCATCCTATGCTTGAACACAAGGAAGGATTCTCAAGGAAAAGAGGAGGTACTCTTAAAATCTAAATAAGAGACTGGGGTGGCACAGCCATTAGGCAAGGTGAGGCCCCCTTCTCAGGCAGCAGAAGCCTCTGAGGGGGCATCACTGAGGGCTCCCTGGCTGTCCTACTGCCTCCACTGATTTCTGCTGGTATGCCCCATGGAGGACCTTAAGGTCCACAAATGACAACATTTTGGAGGTCCCAGGTCGCAAGATGGTTAGATTGGTCTCAACTATGGCCAGGGCCTTTTCAGTACTGGCCCCAACTTGGTGGAACGCTCTATGACAAGAGACTAGGGCCCTGCAGGACTTGACATCTTTCTGCAGGGCCCGCAAGACAGAGCTGCTCCACCTGGCCTTTGGTTTGGACTCAGTCTGACCCTTATGTTTCCCGTGTGGTTTTGATCTATGGGCTACTTTTAAAATGAGGCTGCATTTTAAATTGCATTTTAACCTGTATTTTAAATTGGTGTGTTTTTTTTTCTCTATTACGTTTTTACTGTAATTTTACTGGTGTTAGCTGCCCTGAGGGCAGGGCGGGGTATAAATAAACTTTATTATTATTATTATTATTATTATTATTATTATTATTATTATTATTATGCTGGCACAGTTTTTCCACCAGTGGTAGAGGTGGCAGAGTGGGTGGTTCAGGTGGCAGCAGCAGGGCAGGGAGGTATTTCCCATTTTGCCTCAAACGGGATATAGCTCCCCTGTTTATTTCAATTTGTTTCTTATTGAAGTTGTTTTTGTTAGCTGTTGAATTCTTTATTACTGCATAGTTTATTGATTAATTTTTAGATGTGTAATACATTTGCATTCAATCATAACTTCAGAAGGCTCGGATCATTCTCACATTGATCTATTGTTGTTCTTGGGGAAGAGAATCCACCATGATCCCAGTGCCCCAACACTTAACTTATTCAGAAAAGAACAATGACTGGCACACACCCAAACTCAAACATGTTCCTAGTGGAGGCATGTTGTCAGCATGAAACGTTGCAAGAATACCACATCCCCGAGGGAGTGGTGACCCCACTCTCCCGTAGCACATGGCTGCTTTCTCATGTGAAGAAGGAGAAAGGAATGCTTTAGTAGATTTAGTTACACATCAAAAGTTATACATGATTTTTTAATCCTGTTTCTCAAGTGAGATGCTCATCCATAAATCTTCAAGAGTGCTTGTCTTGTTGTTGAAGCATTTGTCTTCAGCCATTCTGGCAGCTTTTCTTAGTGTACCTCCTTCTTTTCTGTCCATTTTTTTAAAAAATTCTCACACACCCCCTTTTTTTCAGTCAATGAGTCTATTAATTATGTTTGTTCTGAACTTGCCATCTGAAGCTGAACAATGAATGAAATAGTTGGAAAGAAATATCTTCTCCCTCACTTTAAACCAAACCAGAAAATCTAACATACTGATTATGAAGCAGCCATTTATTTTACAATGTCATCAGCATAGGACCCTCTTCTAATGGATAAAGTTAACATGCTGCATCTAGGCACCTATCATGGAGGGGCCTCCACAACACTTGCAACCCATTAGGTTTAATGTACAAAGTGACATAATTTACAAAGAAAGTATAATTGTCAAAGAAAGCCCAGGCTACATGGATCCCTAGTGTTAATGAACAGGAGACTTGAACTGATGTAGAACAAGCTATAAGATTAATATGGAAAGCCATTGGCACCAGATCTGAGATGATCCATGTTTGGGGATGGGATTTGGGTATATTATTCAGATCTTTTCAAGATGATCTCACTGAATACAGTAAGAAGCTCCAACATCCGAGTATGGATGCAGGAGAAATTCAATTGAGTTTGCATTTAAGGGTAAATCAACCTAAACTGCACTTTCTGAAATAATACAGGAACTGGAACATTCTTGGAAATTCACAGGTCTCTTTAGTTTTTCATTGCCGTCTGCCAGCCCTGTAATGTATAATAAATGCATGCACTATGGTAAACTATGCATAAAAATGTATATATTAGTTGAAACAGCACAAAAATATGCATTAAATTAGGGGAAATTGCTTTGCAAAATTGTATATGTTGTACAAAATTGTACAAACATGGAAAAATCTGAAGGAGAAAATGTTTACAGTCTTGATCCAATGGAACATTTTGGACAGGTTAAGAGAGATTTGCTGGTGAATTTTCATGAGGGCTTTTTATTTTTTAAGTAAACTGGTGTGAAAATGTGGAGAATTGAATTTAAGACGGGAAAAATGAGAAACCAAAATTGATAGACATGCCCATCCCTACACCTGTGCTACCATCCTGGAGGTTCTTCCACCATATAAAACTAGTAGGAATTGAATTTCCAGGCATTTATGAATATTAACCTTTAAATATAATGTCATACACTTGCAGAAAATCCAAGTCCTCTGTTAGCTGCCATGTAGCTTGATCCTGTGCAGACTTAGGTGCACCTAAACCTGCTAGAATCTGTGGGATTAAGCATGCCAAAGTCCGCACAGGACTGCAGCCTTAGTCAGCTCTGTGAGAAGTCAGTATCAGACTGTCTTCATCAATATCTCTTATTTATACACTCTTTCTTTACAAAGAAATATCTCTGAATAAACAGTGTATCTTAATGGTGATAAACATGCAATGAGGATGAGACAACATAACAAGCTGCTAATTCATTATTTCTGGGACTTGGAGAATTTGAGAGAGAGAATGTTTATCCTACTGCCCATAAGGAACAGTTTGGACATGTCAGTTATATTAGCAGAGTTAATAGGTGGATATGACCCAGGGTCCCTTCAGTTTAATTACACCAGCCTCTGAATTCTGTGAAAAAACAGCATTCGCACAGTACACAGCTGGGAGGAGGAAGGCATTTCACAAGCAGCTGACTTGCCCACTTTAACAGAGGATTAAAAACCTGCTATTTATTTTTTTGAAAAAAACCATGATGAGCAGAACCCCACCCCCCAATGTAAACTATAGGAATGTTCTGCTTACTCTCTCCTCTCTCAAGAGTGTTTAGAGATAATGAAAACATGTAAATCTTAATCTTCAAAAGGAGATGTGAGGGAGGCTCTAGCTCATTACTGGGGATAATGACTTTGAGTCTGAGTCTACTATCAGTTACAGGAGACATTGTCCCTGAGGCTGCTCCTACTTTACTCAAACCATGAAATCGTTGGAATAATTCCTTTAAACTGATGTTTGTATCTCTGGGTTTCCCACTAATTAAGTCAGTTCTGGGAAAGGAAAAATCCATGAGCACATTTTCGTCTAGCATGAGCCATTCATCCGGTGACACTGCTATATAGAAAGACAATCTTCAAATGGGGGAATTTATTCCAGCTGTGCTGCACTGCTCCCAACTCCGCCGCCTTTCCTGATCTCTGTATGAAGCTTGTAAATTTCTATTTTCTTGCAAACGGTGACTTGTAAACTGAAGATTAACGTAAAGTCCTGGTGTATCAGGCCATTGGTCCTTCTAGTCCAGTATCCTGTTTTCACAATGGCCAACCAGATGCCCATGAAAAGCATACAGGAAGGGTTTGGGTGAAACTGCACTATCCCTTCCAGTAGTTTCCAACAACTCATCTTCAGACTGCAGAGGCAGGGTAGCTAGTAGCCACTGATAGCCTTATCCTCTGTAAAATTCTCTAATCCCCTCTTAAAGCCATCCAAGTTTATGACCACCACTGCCTCTGGTGGGAAAGAATTCCATAGTTTAACTGTCCTGTGAGAAAGTGTTTTATATATATATATATTTATATATATTTTGCTTGTCCTGAATCTCTCAGCAATCATCCTCATGGGATGTCCAAGAGCTGTTGTGTTATGAGAGAGGGAAAAGAACTTTCTCTACTTTCTCCATGCCATGTATAATTCTATAGCCTTCTGTCATGTTGTTGCTTGCTTGCCTTTTCTCTAAACTGAAAAATTTGCATTTAACATAAAACCATAGTTTAGTGTTATGTACACAAGTTTTGGATGCAGGTGGCGCTGTGGGTTAAACCACAGAGCCTAGGACTTGCCGATCAGAAGGTCGGTGGTTCGAATCCCTGCAATGGGGTGAGCTCCCATTGATCGGTCCCTGCTCCTGCCAACCTAGCAGTTCAAAAGCACGAAGTGCAAGTAGATAAATAGGTACCACTCCGGCGGGAAGGTAAACAGTGTTTCCGTGTGCTGCTCTGGTTTGCCAGAAGCGGCTTTGTCATGCTGGCCACATGACCCGGAAGCTGTACGCTGGCTCCCTCGGCCAATAAAGTGAGATGAGTGCCACAACCCCAGAGTCAGCCACGACTGGACCTAATGGTCAGGGGTCCCTTTACCTTTACACAAGTTTTGGGCTCATGTGCTCCTTCCTCCTCTCTCCCCCTCTGGTGAGGCTAAGAGGAGGAGACCAGAAGTGTTTTCTTCCACTTTCAACTAACCACAATTTGTAATTTCTAAACCAAGAATTGTAACTACTTTATTTATGGTTTATTCAAACAATTCAAGATCATTAATCATGGGAAACTTCTTTGGAGAAACCATAGTTTTTTAAACCTAATCACCATTTGTCCTGGTTTGGGCATAATGGCAAACTGGGTATAGCTGCAAACAGAAGCAAATGCTATCAATCTCCTATTCATAATCACACCAGACAAGGAGGAAGGTAGGGAAACACAGGAGCCCAAGGCTCTTCCATGTAATGTTAAACTTTAGCACTGCATGTGAACATAGCCAATATTGCCTCAAACAAGAGTCTTAGACCCATTGCTAATTGTACACATGGGAAGTAGAATCTTAAGGTCAAGCTATGATTAGCAGACTAAATTGAAGAGTACTGTACTATTGATACACATTATTAGGGCTAGTTTACACACGTGTTTTAGATGGGAAGACATCTCCTTGTGGTGACAACTCCCCACCATTCTGCAGTAATTAAAACTTCTTCTGAATAAACTCCTCCTGGAGGAATAACTGCTAAGCCATGTCTTGGAAAATGTTTGCTATTATTTTTCACAAAAATAGCTTGAAGTTGATTTCATCATGCTGAAATGTGTTCATAAGAAATCCCAACCGCAAAATGACAGAAAGCTTAACTTCACAGCATGGCTTCCCTGCCTAAAATTGTTTGTACTAATGCTTTTCTCTTTTTCTGGTGCACTCTAAATAACTTTATTTGAACTTACAGACCTTCTCTTCACTGGCAAAACATAAAACTTTTATTCTTATTTTCCATTTTTTTAAAAAAATGAATACCTTAAATAATGAAACAAATGAAGTAAATTATTATAAGCAAATTACAGTGGTACCTCGGGTTACATACGCTTCAGGTTACATACGCTTCAGGTTACAGACTCTGCTAACCCAGAAATAGTACCTCAGGTTAAGAACTTTGCTTCAGGATGAGAACAGAAATTGTGCTCCAGCGACGCAGCAGCAGCAGGAGGCTCCATTAGCTAAAGTGGTGCTTCAGGTTAAGAACAGTTTGGGGTTAAGAACGGACCTCCGGAATGAATTAAGTACTTAACCCGAGGTACCACTGTATTATAATGCTAATAGGTCTTGTCTTCTGTGATTTACACTTGGTCTAGAAGTTATCTGCTTGACCTAATGGGCAACAATAACATTGTTTTTGTGGATATCACCCCCTTGCCACTTCCCTCTGTGTTTTCATGCCTTTGAGCAAAACCCCCACTTCCTAGAAAACTGAGCTTTTTGCCGTAAGCAAAGTGAAGGGGAAATGCACTGGAAACAATTGCTTAAGGCAGTGTCATATAAACCTGTCACACAGACAAAGCAGAATAAATGCTCAATAAACAGCCAATGTTGTTGATGCTCCTGCAAACTTTGTTCAAACAGATCAGGATAAATGTTCAATAAACAGATCACCTGGAAGTGACCTATGACTCCCAGGTACTGAAGCGTTACTTATTTTGGCAACAATAATGAAACATTAATATGAATGATAGTGCTGTATTGACACAAACTATACTACTCTCTTACACACATTTGAACCAGACCCACATGACACTGACCAGTTCCTTAAATCATAGCAGTACAGAATTCACTATGGTTAACATTACACCATGAGTGACATTTGCCTTGGTATTTTGATGTACTAATAGAAGAAGCTGAAATGAATAATTTTGACAAATGTTCAAGCACCCAGAGAGTATTGCTTACCAAAGAAAAATACTAATTATAAAATATCCATCTTTCTCCAGGAGAGACAAATGACTTAAGAAACTTTAGATATTCCTATCAGAAGAAACTTGAGCAACTAGCAGCCACATGTATGTAAGCTTGCTAATGTGGACAAGCAGATAAAATTACATAGTATTATAAGATGGACATCCACAATCTTAACTTGGAGCTCTGTGGGATTCTAAAATGACCCTTTGGGAATTGCTAGGCATACTACAAACCTTGAAACATTATGGCTGCAGGAAAGGTATGAAATTGTGGAAAATGAATACAAGGGAAGCAAGGTGACTTGATATTGGTTCATCTGATGGACTGTGATATTTTAGGATAGGGAAGGGAAAAGCTAGGGTGCCAATGGAAGCAAAATTTTAAATGCCGGAAAAACCAATTGACACTTTTGAGTGCCATCCCCTGAGTTTCATTATGATCTTTTCAGCACCAATATTCTATTTATTTGAAAGCAACGTTGTGATGGTGTACCTGAAAGGTGGGGCATAAATATAATATGATTATTACATAGACCCGCTGAGACTATTTGTTTTTTATACTCCTTGCATCAGCTACTTAGGTTTTTCTATTGAAGAAGACAAGGCTTCTCCAAGAATGCAGCTACACAGGGATGAATTAAGACAAAGCCCATTTTACCTTTAATTCTTTCATGCTCTGGAAGAAAGATTTCTATAACCCTATTGAAGAGGGAAGATGTGTTTTGAAGGATTTTAGTCCATGATGTTTGCAATAGATTCTCCTACAATTTGTTATATGTACCTAAATATAATTACCATGAATGTGTAGAAAACCTCAGAATATCTCTTGAAAAACTGTAATGGATCATTTACAGGTGAAGAATTATCCTTACTTAGGTCTTTATTAGGATGAGGGGTTTGCCTAAAAGAGAAACTGGTGTGATACTGTAGTTTTGTTAATAAAATAGTTAAATGCCTTGTTACAGTCACATCTTTTTATTAAACCAATGCAGATGGTGATAATTGACTACATGTGAGTCATCTTGCATTGATGAAATAATGGATTCAACTGAATGGGGGCAGACAGCAGGATACAGTCAGTTGGATTTCTTCATTGGAAAGGTAGGCTGCAATAAGACTTGTTTATTATGCTTGTTGTGGTAAAATGTTTTGATAATTATTTTTGGTTTGGAAGTAGGGCAAGATAAAAGAATATGGAAGCTGCCTTTCTTTATCGGCCCTGAATGTTAAAGGTTGATGTGCAAAAGTGGTTGTCTCTGTTTTTAAAGACATCAAAGACATCAAAGACATCAAAGATGATAGTCTTAGGGGAAAATCTTTCATTTATAACATACAATATAACAATTATGAATAAGATATAAGTTTCAAATTTGTTTGGGGATGTATTGTATATATTTCTAAAAGTTATATGATTGTTTTTGAAGTCTGTCTCTATAAAAAGAGTTCTGCAGCCCAGTCACTGAGTTCAATAGGTCTTACTTCCAGTTCCATGTAAGTTAGTGTGGTATTGCAGCCATGGATTCTTGAAGTATTCTTGTACTTGGAATTCTGTGCCTTTCTTTTGGCTATGTATTTTGCTTGGCACAGATCTCCATGCTTGTGATGACATGGTTTGTCAACAATGGCAAACAAATACCGTGGTCCCAAAGGCATCCACACACACGGCCATGTTTTCTTAACTTGCATTGAGTATCCTCTTTCAAACTGATCATGGCTGCATGTTATAATAAAGAAATATGGTAAATGGGACCTGTGGCATCAGACAGGAGTTGCGACTGGGAGGCTGGGCCTTCCACAGAATTGTCACATAACTGAGTAACAAGAGCTTATAGTTAACAGGGTTGGCTAACCTCTTTGGCCAAAGAGCCACATTCATTCTTGACTAAAGTTCCAAGGGCTGCATCACAGAAATAGGCATGGCCATCCTATACACTCTAATGCACACAAGAGACATATAAGCACATAATGTTCTCCCCCTCCACACCCAGCTCCTTTGTGTAGATCAGTTGAGAAAAGAGGATTATCTTCCACACTCATCAAATGCTCAATCTGATGTCTGCAGAGAGAACAATTTGTGCCTCCATCAGAACCCTGTGTTCTGCCTGCCCCACTATTGGGTCTACTTTAAATTTGTTTTCTTTTTACTGCTGCCACCAAAATCAGTGACCTCTTGGGAGGCCGGAAGCATTTGCTTGTGGAGTCTGAGAGGACACCTGAGCTGGGGATGAACTAAGCACCCTGATATAGGGCTAGATTGAGCCACCTTTATTTAGTCTTATGGTGCAACCCTATACATGTCTACTTGAGAGTCCTCTTCATTTAAATGGGACTTCCTCCTAAGAAAGGGAGTAAAGGATTGCAGATTTGGTCAAGAATAAACAAGCATACTATGACCCTGGAAGTTAGGTCTATAATAGGATGCTGCTATATTTTATAGCATTCGGGAGTACTAATATTGTTGAAAAGGCTGAAACACTAGGTAGTATCTCAAAGATTATAGACATTTGCAGGAATTATTAGCTAAAAGGAAAATCTCTTGGGACTTCAACATGATTAAAACATTCTAAAAGTTCTCTTCTTTGTAATGTACCATAGATAAGTTTGGTTGGTGTGCATTTATAACATTCTGGGGGTATTAAAGCAAATGTTTTAATGGAGGAGTTAATTGGCTTTGAATTGACTAATCTTGTACTGGTGGATTTTCATCTTGCTCCAGAACTGGCAAAAAAGTCAGAATGTGTATAGTTTGCAAAGTGCACAGCATAACACAATTCTTTTCATAATGCCATTTATGTGCACATATCATTCACAATGAAATTTATGGCATTTTTGGAGTCTGGTTTAGTAGTTCTTGAATTATGACTTTGTTAATATAACAAAGAGGTGTTAAATATCCGAGCTGCTGATAAGATGCCACAAGCCAAGCCATCGGGGGAAATGGTATAATAGAGTCTAATACAGGTTGCAAGTGCCTTGACTGCATGTTGAAAGTTAGCCCAGAATCAGCAAAGTAGCCTCCCCCATGCTGTATTCCTTTTGTGGTGTTGGATGAAGGCTTGCATTTTAAAAGATGCTTCTGTGTGGCATGCAGTTTGCAAAAACCTCCAAAATGACCTTTTCTCGTCAAATTTGAACTGAAATAACAGGCAGACGCTGGGGTTCTAGGGGAAATTAGTGGCAAGGGAACGAAGATTATTTTTCTTACAGGAAATGTATTATAGCTTCCACTTTTCCTTCAGACTTTTGAAACTTTGACTTTAGTGGTTAACATTAATCAAGTATGGAAATAGGATCAAATGCTGTAAGTCATAACTTTTATCCAATCTGTGACAGCCATGTTATCTTAGCTGGGAGATGCATATTCCTCTGCCACACCAAATAACATTGGAATAGTATGTCTCATTCATTCAAATGAAATGTCAATAGCTTTCTGAGGTCAATGTGCTTCAATCTGGTAATTTAAGTGAGTCGTTTTACACCTTGCTTTGGTATTTTTCGTCTTCATTAGGAATGTCCCATGAAATCCAATATGGATTACAGCATCTATCCCATCTTGCAATTCATGGCCTAAAAAGCTACCAGATCTGTCTTTGGAAAGCTCTGCAAGGCAATTGGGGATCTCCCCCCTCCCCATAACAGTCTTTCTTTAATGACAGAGCTTTCCCCAGTGATGATAAGGCTTTTATAAGGAGCTTTCCTCCCCCCCCCCATCCTTTCCTTCAGTTGCCCTACTGTCATTCTTGGATTTCTGACCTTTCCTTAAGAAACTGCCAAAATGTTTCAGCTAGGATCCTGTTACACTGACAGTAGTAAATGGATGAATGTTAACTAAGAGCAAACTGCACAGTAAACTCACATTGCATCCGATTGATTTAAAGGGAGAGGTCTTACTTTAACAACAAAAAGAGCAGTCAAGAGATGAGCACTGCTCCCTCTCACCCCAACATCTGACACTCAGCCAGTTGCTTCAGTCACTTCCTCCCAATCAGGGGTGCCAACTTGAATAAAATGTTTTTTTTGGGGGGGGTGAGTAAACCTTGCCCTGCATAATTGATCACACGGTGTGGTGCATGCACATCATTTGAATGGCAATGGCCATCAACTTTGGGGGGGGCGTGGCCTCCTGCAATATTTAATTGGGGGAAATTTAGGCCCTGGGAGTTGGTTCCTATGCCCCACTCCCAGATCACTTCTGGTATCAGAGCCAAGAAAGGTGGGCAGAAGTGGGCCCAGAAGGTGGAAGCGTTCAACACCCTTCTCTTGTCATCACCCTCTTTTCACTTTAAAAACAAGACTCCCTCATCCCCTGCTTAATATGGGAATGAGGGTACACTTGGATAATGGCACCCCTCCTACATAGTCTGACCCATGTGGGGGGGGGGGAGGAGGAGAACCATGTACACCAAGATTTGGTCCTTGGAGGAAAGGAAATACCTGTACTGCATTTTCTAGGATTTTAAACATTAGGAATGCTAATACAAAGTCTCCAAGCTGTACCTCACAGTACCTTTCAATACATTTCTGGCCGCTAAGCCACACCCCCAAATTTATAACAAAATGGTGATAGACATGCCTGATTTCCTCTATGTGGATGATGGTCCCACCTGAAAACATTCCAGTATGTTATTAGAATACTGATGAACAACTTATTTCTTAAGGCAGTGCCTGACTCCAAATCCATATTTCTGCGGCATTAGGAAAATGTCCTCATTTGCTGAAATTAAACAAAGACAGATACTTGTTTAGAATCCCTTGTAAGAGCAGCCAATAAATATATGTCGTCACTATGGTTGCGAAAACAAATACCCGCTATTGGAATGTGGTTAACAAGCATAACAAGCATTAAGTTACATGGAAAGACTTACTGTCTGTATTATCTTAACAACGGGGCCCTTGGATAAAGGGTGGAGTAAGTAGAATGAATTGATTAAAAACAAATTACTGATACAAAGTTGTAACTATTGGCTAAATCGTCAAAGCACTGGAGCCAATAAGTACAACTGGCTTGCTTCAGCCCCACCATATGCCTTAAGGACCAAATTCCCTTCCCCACACAGAGGCCAAGTCATAAGCCAAAGTCTGAAGGTCATATTGCATATCTTTGGATCTGAGCCTAAATTCTGGGATTGTTTGTTTGTTGTTTGGCAGTAAAAGGGCCCTAAATAATCCAGTTGATTGATGGATTTACCCTCCCCTCCCCCGCTGTTAAGTATTCTGTTTGATGTTTTGGTTGCCAAAACCATTTTGAAATACTCTGCTTGTTCTAAAAGAACCACTTTTGTTATATAATATTTTGGATAGCAAAATGTGCAGAGTGTGTATAAAATTATGTGTTGCGAAATGAATGTTAGATCAAAATTTGAAAACCATCATAAATGTTGCATTTTTGACTATCTCTAATTTGCTGAGATAATTTACTAAAATAACCTCTGATGCTCGTCTATTATAGCACTAGCAAAGCAATGGGCTAAGCTGTTGGGAGAGTGTGGGATCCTTGCCATGGAACTTCCAGTCTTTCGGTAACATTCTGCCGTAGGAATTAACATAGCCAATTCTGTTACATAGCAACTCTCTGCCCTAATGCTGGAATCACTATTGTCATGCCCTTAGAGCTGATTATGCTTCCACCAGTGGCATTCCAGAGATAATGGCTTGCTGCACTCAGGGACATTACTGGGGTCGTCTCAAAATTGTATAGCCTAGTTTCCACTGATGTGATGGGAGAAATATGTAGAGTATCTGGAATGTTCAAGTAAAGGAAAGATGACGCTTAAGGGATTTAAAGAAGCACTGTAAAAAAGTAATAAGTATTGATTAAAGGGAATAGGAGGAAAAGAGATAAATAATGTCAATACAAGATTGAGGAATGCGTAATGAAAGTGATGAATACGGATGATTTACGGGACAGCTGAGGGAAGTATGAAAGAAAATGTAGTGATGAAAATGATGTGAAACTACTGTATATATATATATTATTTTTCGTTGTTGTTGTCGTTTGTCTTGTTTTATGTTTAATAATAAAAATTATATGGAAAAAAAAAAAGAGAGATAGAATGCCACTCCACAAAAAGACCACATGTATGCATTATGTTCTACTTACACACATTGACACTCTCACACCAGGGCCTGGTGATTGCAATATATTTGGCCTTTAATGGTGGTAAGTATTTTGTGAGAATCATGTATCATATGACAAATCCCAGCTTCTGCCTATGAAGCACTATGGTATAGAACTACAGGTATTCCAAATGGGGTCATTGAAAATATGTGTGAGAACCTGTCAGGGGTGCCATCTGGCTCTCAGGATTGTGGGTGCCTGCCGCTGTTAGGCGGATGTGTGATGTTGCACATCTGCGTTGCGGTGACCAGCGGTGGCTCCTCTTCTTCCTCCTCCTCTGCAGCCAGCGAGGTGCCCTTTTCTGTGGGGAGGGACTTGGAGGCAGAGACACTCTGCATCCACATCTGAACCCCACCCCCCTGGAAAAGGGTGCCTCAGTGGCTGGCTGGCTGCAGAGGATGGAGCTGAACTGCTTCTCTCTCAGAGGCAGTGCTGCTGCCACCCGCCAGCTTTTCTCATTGACTTTGTGGGTGCCCAGCCCCCACAATTACAGTGGTACCTCAGGTTAAGAACTTAATTCATTCTGGAGGTCCGTTGTTAACCTGAAATTGTTCTTAACCTGAAGCACCACTTTAGCTAATGGGGCCTCCCACTGCCGCTGCACCGCCGCTGCACAATTTCTGTTCTCATCCTGAAGCAAAGTTCTTAACCTGAGGTAATATTTCTGGGTTAGTGGAGTCTGTAACCTGAAGCGTATGTAACCTGAAGCGTATGTAACCCAAAGTACCACTGGATATTATTGTAGGTGCCCAGGCATCCACAACCCCCTGGAGTTGGCTCCTGGGGAACCTGTATGGTATGTTCAGAGGCTATCTACACATACCAATGGGCACACAAAAAGGAACAAAAAAAGGAAGCAGTAAAAGAGGAGTCAGCCACATGCCCAGCTATTTTGAATGCCTAAAGAGGACTTGCGTTGTGAGAGGTTTTGAACATCAAGGTCTTGAAAATTTAAATTTCTACCTACTCTTTTCATTATTTTAATGATTAGCATTCATAAAACCAAACAACAGACCAAGGAAACTTATTTCTAAATGTTACTCTGTTGTGCTACTGAATTTGTTTTGTAACTGAGGGCTCAGCCACACTTACCTTCTACCCCACACTTTCAAGGCCCAGGTTGGCAATTTCCTAGTCTGTTTCTAAACACTTCCCCTTTGCTCTCCCTAGGAAAACCCACCCTTTAGTGTTGAATTGTTATGTGGATTTTCATAGGGAATCTGGCAGGGCAAAAAACCCAAGTGCTCAGACACAGACAGGAAAAACGCAGACCTGTACCTAGAAAAAGCAAGTCTGGATGAGGCCTGAGTTCTGTATTTTATTTGACACATTTTAAATCTCATTGCTTAATTTTTGGTTATGGGCTGTGTATATTGCCAACCTAGGACCTTAGGGTGAAGGGCAGGTTAGTAATTAAGCATCAGCCATTGGTAACGCACCATTAAAGGAAGGAAATTGCTTAAAAACTGCTCATGGCATGTTAAAATAGTAGGCTCACTACATAATTTTGCTTCACAGTAATATTTATCACAACTTTTGTTCTGTATGACATTTTCTGCCTTCATAGCCTTGATTGATTTAAATGATCAACCAGCTTGCCAGGGACTCCCCTTTCTCCCCTCCTTCCCCACGGCAATATTTCTAAAACGTTGTTGCATTTTTAAAAAATTATATATATATACACACATACACACACACGTAAGAAACATGAAGAAATTTCTCCAACTCTAGCTTTGTAGACATTTGTTTCAGGTGCTGCTTGTACATTTCCTTACACAGTCCTGAAACAGACTGGCAGTAACCAAGCAACAACTTGTCTTCAACTGGCAAGTTAGTGGTAGGACTGCGGTAATCCAGCACTTCCCAAAGGCATGAGTTGCAAATCTGCAAAGAGCACATTGGCTGCTGGGTCCTGCTTTATTTGTGTATATAATACAATCATACCAAATTGCCAAAAAAATAAATAAAATCGTTCTTAATCTGCTCTTTAGCTACAAAGCTTTTGTGTTAGGTCCTCTTCCAGTGCCAAAATCCAGTCTTTAGTTGTACCATATTCAACATCAGCCCACTTCAGATGTTTCCAAAACCTTGTAAAAGTCTTTCTTGCAATTGTCAACAGAACTCAGACTGATTTCTTTCTGTTAAGATCCATATTTTGACCACCCAAAGTGTTTAGCAGCACTGAGGTGTTCTTTTTAAATGGAATTTCACAACTAATATTTCCCTTCCAAGTTCTGAATCGTCATCAACATGATTTTTTCACATCATATTGTATAATGTAAGTTCTCTTGCTTTCAAAAAGGGCAGAGCTATCCTGTGGAGGTGGCTGGGTGAGAGTCCATGATGGAGGAACCACACTTCCTAAGCCCCACTGGATTTTTGCCAGTCAGAAAACGAGTGGGTTCTTCCTTTACTCCCACCCCCTTTCTCCTCAACATTCCCCTTTCCATTGGTTCCAATGGGAGGTAAAATAACTACATCAGCTTCAGGTTTGCTAGAATACTTTTCCCATTCTAGGTGGGGGTGTCCAGGGAATCTCTGACACACACCTGAAGTGCACTTTCTGACACACTCTGACACACACAGGGCTGTCTTATCTATAGGCACAAGGGGTGCCGGGCATCCGGGCGCTGGGCTCTTAGGGATGCCAGGCTGAGAGTCCGGCGCCCAAGAGTTGAGTCCGGGGAAGAGCCCGCCCGTCAGTTGGAGCACTGCAGTGGGCTCTTCTGCTGCGGGTGGCCCTGTGCCACAAGTTTGGGGGCGACCGAGCCAGCAAGATGCTGAGGCAGCCAACAGGCTCCACCCTCCTGTGTGCCTGGGACTGGGCAACCTGGGGGGGGGGTGCTGGGTGGATCTTTACACCCTGGCGCTGCATATGCTTAAAACAGCCCTGGCTTTCAGCAATACAACTCCAGTGACTTGAATCTTCTACTTTCAGTTACAACAGGATCTCTAAAGCAGACTTCCCTCTCTATTGGTGGATCTCCATCAATTTATTATTAATTTGTTATTAATTAAATTTCTATACCGTCCTTCAGTCAAAGATTGTAGAGCAGCTTACAATATAAAAACACAAACATATATAGCATAATAACAAACAATAACAACAACACCCCACCCTAACACAGTTATTTTAATTTTATTTATCCTATAGCTCCAGGAACCATAGGATTACAGCCTTAAAAATATGGTGGTTAAAATGTTGAGGGCATTTCAATAGCATTTTTTTCTCTGAAAACTGAAATTGTCTTTTATCCAAAACTCTTAATAGAGCATTTGTTCCTATAAGTTGCAGTTGTGTGTACACACACCAGGGTGGGAAACAAAACCTAAATAATTTTCAATCATGGATTCCAGGTTAGCGCCATCGGCAATGGCGGAATTCCTCTGATCCAGAGGAACCCGCTCCGCGAAAATCAGGTCTTGCCGCCGCGGCGAAGGCAGAGACCCTTTAAAAATCCCAGGCGGAGGAAGCCTGGGAACGTGGGATTCGGCTGACACCAGGAGTGCCCCCCCCACACGCAAGGAAACCCCTTTTTCAGGGATCCGAAGCGACGTGGGGTGAGCGGCGCGGTGTTTTGAATCGACCGCTATTTTTACGGAGTGAAGCCGCACAGCCGTTGCCAGAGAGCGCTGACTTTTTCCTGTGGACAATTGGACTCTAAACAAGTACCCATGAGTAGAACGGAAAATTGGGCTAAGAAACATTTTAATTTGGCACTCAAGTGGGAAGGTCCTAAACAGGAAGTCCGCCTTCCGCTTTTGTAAATAGCCTGAAGCAAAAATTGTGCAAGCTAAAGTCTGGAAAGTTGTACATAAAGGTTTAAAATTCTTCCTGTTTTAACCATCTAAACCCCTCTTGGAAGCAGAAGTAAAGAGGGGGAATTTTGACTGTTTAAGCCTGCAGGAGAGAGAGTAAAGAAAGATAAATTTCCACCATCTCAAACCTGGGAACGGGGTGTCAGAGACAGAGATTTTTGGTGAAGTTCATTGACTGTGAAAGGAACATCCTTTGACAGATAGTTAAAGAAGAGAAACAAATTGTCTCCAATGTTGCCTTTTGCATTTAAAAGAAACAAAAAAATCCGGAAAATGAAAGTAACTTTCTTTTGTTGGATCTGCTTTCAAAAGATGGATACAAAAAGGGACTTCCGGAGGCGGCGTGAAGGGTAATGGCTGCCCTTTCCTAACGGGGAAGGGAAGCTCCGCTCGAGAAAGGGTCGTCCGCTACGGCGCAGTGGAGACCCAAAACGGAAAACCGCAGGCAGCAGAAGCCTGCGGTCCCGGGACCCGGCGGGCGCCAGTAGCGGCCACCGAAACGTTGAAGGAACCCCGTAAGGGGCTCCGGATCGCGGAGGAGGCTGCGGCGCTGTGGGTCGTTCCGCAATCGGCGGAGTGAAGCCGCGTAGCTGTTGCCAGTGAGCGCTGACCTTTCTTCCTGAAATTTATGCTTTAAAAACAACAACCCGTGAGTAAACATCTGACTGTATGCAATTTGGGACTTTAAAATATTAAATTTGGCTGAAAGCGGAGTGACGAAAAACAGGAAGTCCGTCTTCCGCTCCCATTGAACTTGAACGCAAAGAGCTGGAGGAGTGGAGGCAAAGAGAGATCTTTTAAACTATTTGATCTGAGCACCCATTGAACTTTATTCTAAGTGGAACAATAACCTTATGTGTTGGACCTTTATGAATTTTAATTACACGGGGATATCTTTCTCCCTTTGGAGCTACATTCTAACTAAAAACCCCAGGCGCTGGAGCTGCCTGAGAAACTGAGCTGTCAGCTTGCAGCTTGCAGTTTGAATACTTTGAATCTGAACTTTGAAACAATCTGAGAGAGTTTGAACTTGTTACTTTAAGGCATTTGGATTACCAGCTTGCACCATCAGAAACACTGTTGCTGTACTAAACCCCAACTCTGCTGAAAAATCTTTTTATTGAAGGTTCTTGGACTTAGAAATCTGACTTTATTTTAATTGAAATTGATTTCTTTCCTGAAATATTTTAAACTCCCCCTAGAGGATTTGGGACTTATAACAGTGACTTTTATTTTACTTTCCTTTTCCCGGCCCTCTGTTGACTGTTACCATCTGGGCCGTGGCTTTCTCATGGGAACAACTCAGCTTGACCTTGACTTGTAGATAACTTTGGAATGAGTGGTACAAGAAGGAGAGGAAGAACTAAACAAACAACTTTGACAACTTTAACCGCAGCCTCACAGGCACGTAGATCATCTGTGCCTACTTTGCCTTCTGAGGTCGAAGCTGTTTCTCTGCCTCGGGCAGGGGAGGGAGAAACTGAGGAATTACAACTGGAAGATATGGCCTCAGGGGCAAGCACTGCTATTTTAGAGAAAATTTTTGAAAAATTAGAATCTTTGGATAAGAAAGTAGAATCTTTGGACAAGAAAGCTGATGAGCAAACATATAAAATTGAGCAGAACATAGAATGTTTAAATAAATTATCTGGACAAGTTGCACAGAATACTCAAGCAATCGGAGAATTGAAGGAGGCTGCAGGGGAAAATCGGAAATTGGCTGAAGATACCAGCCAAAAACTTGAAAATTTAGAACAAGAGGTAAGACCACTCTGCAAACAAGTAGGTGAACATCAGACCTATTTGTCCATGCTTGAACTGCGGAACAGGGAGAGCAATTTAAGGATAAGAGCAATACCAGAAGTGGAAGAAGGCAACCTAGCTGAGTTTTTGACTAAAGAATTCTCCAAATTTTGGAGTTTAGAGGAAAAGGACTTTAAAATTGTTTCGGCTTTTAGACTCGGAAGACTTCTAAAGAAAGAGAAGCCCAGAGACTGTTTGATAATACTGAGGTCAAAGGAGGAAAGGGATAAGATTTTGGGCCTACACTACGGAAAGTCACTGGACATTTTGGACAAAAGAATTGAGATCTACAAGGATATTCCTAAACAACTGCTAGATCTTAGATCTAACTATTTGGAGTTGACAAGACTACTAAGAAAGAATTCAATCATCTTTAGGTGGGAATTTCCTCAAGGACTATCTTTTACTTTTAGAGGGAAGAAGATCAAAATCAGAACATCGGAAGATAGAGATAAATTTCTGAACGTATACGGAGAGGACCTTCACAAAGGAATTGATCAACTTCCAGGGCCTGAAACACCAGAGGTACCTGCACCCTTGGACCCTGAAGATCTTCTGAATAAGATACCACCCCTTGAAAAATAACCAGATTTATTCAGGATGTCTCTGCAACTTATGAGTTGGAACATTAACGGCTGCAACATCCCGGAAAAAAGGAGGAAAATTTTTCATATATTAAAAAAAGAACAATTGGATATTATCTGCTTACAAGAAACACATGTGATTAGGCTCCATAGAAAGGTGTTAATAAACAAAAGACTTGGTCAAGAATTTATATCTTCGGACAGAGTAAAGAAGCGAGGAGTGGTGATATATGCAAAAGAGAGCCTGTCACCTAAATTCTTATTCAAAGACGAACATGGAAGAATATTAGGAATTGAGATACAACATCAAGGAGAAAAGATTCTGATATTAGGAATTTATGCACCAAATGACGGGAAATCGGAATTTTACAAGAAGTTGCATGAGATTATGCTGGACTATCTGGACTACAACAACATCATTATGATGGGAGATATGAATGGGGTCGTATCGACAAACATGGATAAGTCACAAAATCAAAATGTTACAAAAGACGGCAGACTGCCAAAGACCTTTTTTGAAATGGCTGACAATATGGACTGGATTGACATTTGGAGAACTAAGAACCCCCTGGGAAGAGAGGGAACATTCTTCTCTGAAGCCCAACTGACTTGGACAAGAATCGACCAAATATGGATATCTAGAGGTCTGGCACCCAAGGTCAGAAAAGTGGAAATCTGCCCAAAGACCTGCTCCGACCATAATGCGCTGAAGATGGATATGACACTTTTGCCAACCGGCTCCTTTAGATGGAAGATGAATGATAGCTTGTTTAGAGATCAGGAGATTGTCAAGAAGGCCCAAAAAACTCTGAAGGATTATTTTGAAATAAATATGAACACTACGGTGGAAAAAAGAACTATCTGGGACGCAAGCAAAGCTGTGATGAGGGGGTTCTTGATACAACAGAACACTGTAAAGAAAAGAACACAAAATGAAAGGAAAGATAAGATTTTGCAGAAAATCAAAGAATTGGAGAAGAAATTAAGATCAAATCCGAAGTCACAGCCGATTCTGAGAGAAATTAAACTATATCAAGCTCAATATTCCAAATTGATAAACCAAGAAATAGAATGGAAGATTAAATTAATGAAACAAAAAACTTTTGAATCGGCAAATAAATGTGGGAAACTGCTAGCTTGGCAGTTGAAGAAGAGACAGAAACTAAATACAGTTACAAACCTAGAAATTGAAGGAAGAAATATCCAGAACCCCATGGAAATTAGAAAGTGCTTCCAGAGATACTTTAGAAAGTGCTTCCAGAGATACGGTTCTGGAGGTGCTCTTGAACTTGATCAGAGGGGACCGGTTGGTGGGAGGGATTCAGGTCGGAGCGAAACAATACAAATTGAAAGCTTTTGCAGATGACCTAGTTTTGACCCTGCAGGAGCCAGAATCTAGTACGAAAAGAGTATTACAATTGATACAGGATTTTGGTCGGGTGGCAGGATTTAAATTAAATAAACAGAAAACTAAAGTGTTGGGAAAAAATTTGACAGATATAGAGTCGGAACGGTTTCAGAGAGAAACAGAACTAACTATGGTTAAAAAAGTAAAATACCTAGGGGTAAACATAACAGCAAAAAACCTGAGTCTATTTAAGGATAATTATGAAAAATGTTGGTCTGAAATTAAGAGAGACTTGGATAGTTGGACAAAATTGAAGCTTTCTTTGTTAGGCCGAATTGCTGCTATCAAGATGAATGTATTGCCAAAAATGTTGTTTTTGTTTCAAACATTACAGATTGTGGACAAAACGGAGTGCTTCCGGAAGTGGCAGAAAGATATATCTAAATTTGTCTGGCAGGGCAAAAAGCCCAGAATTAAGTTTAAGATATTAACAGATGCGAAAGAAAGAGGTGGCTTTGCCCTGCCAGACTTAAAGTTGTACTATGAAGCCGCAGCTTTTTGCTGGCTAAAAGACTGGCTACTTCTCGAAGACACTGACGTGCTGGACTTGGAAGGTTTTAACAATGCTTTTGGTTGGCATGCATACTTATGGTATGATAAAGTTAAGATCAATAAGGCCTTTAAGAACCATATTGTCAGGAAAGCAGTGTTTAATGTCTGGACAAAATATAAAGACTTACTGGAAAATAAAACTCCAAGGTGGCTCTCACCTCTGGAGGCTAAGGCCCTAAAAAGACCCAATATGGAGGCCAAATGGCCAAAATATTGGGAAATATTAGAAAAAGATGGAGACAATTGGAAACTGCAGAGTTTGGAGAAAATGAAGGACAAGGTGCGAGACTGGTTACATTATGCTCAGATTAAAGAAGTTTTTAAAAATGACAAAAAGTTAGGGTTCCAGGTGGAGAAATCGAAGTTAGAAACTGAATTGTTAGAACCAAAGACCAAGGTACTATCTAGAATGTATAACTTGCTGCTAAAATGGAATACACAAGACGAAATGGTTAAATCGGCTATGATAAAATGGGCACAGGATATTGGGCATAACATTATGTTTGAGGACTGGGAAAGGTTGTGGACCACTGGGCTGAACTTCACTGCATGTAATGCTCTGAAGGAAAATGTTATGAAAATGATATATAGATGGTACATGACCCCAGTTAAACTTGCCAAAATATACCATTCGTCTGACAATAAATGTTGGAAATGTAAAGAAAATGAAGGAACATTCTTTCACCTCTGGTGGACATGCCCTAAGGTGAAGGCCTTCTGGGAAATGATATATAATGAGTTGAAAAAGGTATTTAAGTATACCTTCACTAAGAAACCAGAGGCCTTCCTTCTGGGTATTGTCGGCCAGAGGGTGTTAAAGAAGGATCGAACATTTTTCATGTATGCAACAACGGCAGCAAGGATTCTCATCGCAAAAAATTGGAAAACTCAAGATTTACCCACACTGGAAGAGTGGCAGATGCAGCTGATGGACTATATGCAACTGGCCGAGATGACTGGCAGAATCCGAGATCTGGGAGAAGAAAAGATGGAGGAAGACTGGGAGAAATTCAAGATGTATCTACAAAAACATTGTAATTTGTTTGAATGTTAAGAAGGATGCTAGATTATAAAAAATGGGCCACCACTAAACTAGATTTAAATTTGATGCTAAGTGAGATTAAAGAAAATATAAAAATTTTATTGGAAAAAGTGCTAGATTATATTTGAATGTGTGGACATGAGACTGTAAACAAGTTGATAATTTGTTTGGAAAATTTTTTTTTTAACGACGTAAATGGGAGAGGGGGACGTGAGGGAGTCCAAAGAAGCGAAGAATTTGTTGTGATAGAAGCAAGATTGTTTTATGTGTGCATTTTATATCTAAAAAAACCTTAATAAATATTTAAAAAAACAAAAACAAAAGATGGATACAAAAAGAAATTGTCTCCTCTAGAGGGAGCTTGTTAAATTGTTGCTGGAGTCGATCTGGGGACTCTACAGCTGTGGTGATTAGGATCGTGGGATCAGACTGTGACCTTGAATAAAAATGTGTTTGGAAGAAGTTTTGGTGCTTGCCTTTTGCAAGACAAGCACTTTGTTGGAGCAGATGCATGAGAAGATGGATTTGATGACTGTTGCAGTCAAAAATTTTGGACAAACAGCGAATACTCATATAGAAACCATCCAGGAGCCAACTCAAGAACCTGTTTTGACAGAGCAAGTGCAAATGCAGAAGATAATGGACGAGGCTGCGGTTGAACCTCAAGTAATACAAATGGAGAAGCCCGAGGCCCTACAGGAGCATAAGCCGTTGTTGTTGAAGGTTGAATCTGGAGTGGGCCGGGGGGGGGGGTCTGGAGTTTTAAAAAAATTATTTTGGGAATTAGTGTAAAATTAATGAGCATTAGGAAAAATGTTGGAATGAAAATATTTGGCTTTAGTAGAAATGATATAAGGAATTATGTACAAATAAATATTAAGTTTTAAGCTTTAAGGTATTTTATGGTAAGATAAGGTTAAAATAAATTAAGGTAAATTGAATGACAGAATATAGTGAAAGATGGAAAGGATTTGCTGAGTTAACTAATAGGTTAGACTGTTAAGACAAATTACTCAATAAAAATTGAGAAAGATGGAAAGAATTTGCTGAAACAAATAACTAGAATACAAAAAGGGAGGTGAGAGGAGGTCGATGAAACAAGTAAATGAAGGATGGAGATATGGAATATTGGATGTGTGGTTTTTTTATTGTTATTGGTGTATTGGTTTTTATGTGTGTGTGTTTTCCTTTTTTTGATGTACTGTTATGTATGTTTTGTTAATTTTTTGTTGTTCTCTCCTTTGCTTTTTTCTGTAATTTTTGAAACTTCTAATAAATATCATTTATATTAAAAAAATAATTTTCAATCATGACTTTGCTTTATAAATCAATACTAATTATATTTAAAATACCATGTAGTCCTAGTTGTTCACATCTGAGAACACTTGTGGAATGTGTGTGGAAGGGGCAAGATGGCTACGAGGAGGCTGCATCTCCTTTGAGCTCTGCAATTTGTTTGTCTTTAGCCAGATAAGTCTTTAGCCAGATAAGTTTTTATAAAGTTAATCTTATTCTAATACTTCTTGGGATGTTTTGAAACCCACAAGGACCACTGATGAAGTCAAACAGCTATGTGTAGTCCTAATAGATAGCTTTTAAATTTTCTGCTTTCTTTAGCCCAAAGTCATTGAAAGCAGCAAACATCTGACCATTGATTACTACATTTCTGGAGACACTTGAGTCATGCTTCCTATCCTTTGTGCCTTATAAGGACAGTTGTTAAATGCTGGCTATGAATATAATCCCCAAGATCTTTATCACAGAAAATTAAATGCAGTCATCTATTTGCATTTTGTTTATGAAGTTTTGTTTAGCAACACACCCACACTTAAAATATTTAGGCTGTTTACTCCAAGATGTTTCCTGAAAGCAGGCTGGCATGAATGCCTTACTTTGTTGAAACAGATCCAGCTGCATAAGAAATTGCATTTATAAAGGAGGGGAGAAAAACAAATGGTGAAATGTGCATGGGTGAGGTTTAGGGAGTGGTTGTTGTGCTTACCATACTTTTGAGGTGGCAAAGGAGTGTTTTTGAATGTCCCTTACTTCATTCTGCAAATCATTTCACTCAGTGGTCTGCACTCTGCAGCCTTCCTAGGTGCCCCTACTTCAATTAAATCCCAGGGAAGACCTAATGAGAACTGCTCCCATGAGGCTTTCTCAAATTGGGAGGCATGGACACCTGGGGAGACTACAGCATGCTAGAGAAATGTTTAGTGGAAAGAGAAGCAGACAAACCTTGCAACACACACACCTTGCAACAACCAGGTAAGCACAAGCTCTCTCCACCACCACCCTTTATAAATTTTAAAGTACTCTGAGAAAGTGACAGAAAAATGGAAGCATCATTTGTAGGGGAAGAAAATTTATGAGAAATTAAAGACAGATTTTGGCACATCGCTACCTGGTGCACACCTCTGAGACCCTATGCACATGATAGCACCTAAAGGCCTCTGCAAAAGCCTAATGATGCCTAAAGGCAACACAGGACTCTGGCACTGAGCAGAGCAGACTTTTAGTAGGAACCATTAAACATCTGCAGCTTCTTTTCACCTATAATGAACAGCATAACATGGCTAGAATTCCACCTGTAGTGAAATTCCCTAGCAATTACAGCATCCAGCATGCTCGGTTACTATAACACTTCCTTTATTTGCTGAACACAGAATCTACACGCCACGAAGGGAGACCACAGTCATGCATCATTCATGATCATAGGGAGAATTCTAAGCATGCTAAGACAAATGTGAAAAGACTCCCCCTTCACGCTTTCGGACTTGACAAAAAAAGAGTGTGTGTGTGTGTGTGTGTGTGTGTGTGTGTAAGTAAATAAGTGTAACTGTAGATTTACCCCTTAAGTTAAAGACTTCCTGTGGTAGCTTGATCTTACAGCACTTACTAGAGCATGAGACTTTCAAGGTCATGGGTTTGAACCCCATATTCGGCAAAAGATTCCTGCATGACAGTGGTTGGACTAGATGGCCCTTGTGGTCCCTTCCAACACTACAATTCTATGATTCTACTCATATTTGATTTCCTGGTGATAGGGGCATGGACTTAGCCCCCTTCAGTGGTGCCCTCCAAGTATTTTGGACTCCAGTGTCCATGCTGGGTGAAGCTGAGAGGGGATGTAGTCCAAAACCTCTTGAGCACACCATGTTGGGAAAGGCTACACAACCCACCATATATATAGATTGCTTGACTAATGAAGTTTTATGTCCCTTCCTGTCTTTCTGCTATTTGCCAGTTACAAAAGGCTGAGTCTATAAAGGCAAATCGCAGCACCAGTTCCATGTGGCAGAACTCAAAGCATTGGCAAACATGGAAACAGGAAAATGTATATGGGGGTGGTGGCGCTTGAATCATTACCCAGTTAGTCCAAAGGTACTGAGAGAGAGAGCTTGCCCAGCTTTGCCATTTTTTTTTTGTCTTTTGGGGATGCCATGCTGAAATTTCATTAGCTTGTCATCCTTTATGGCTCAGCTCTCAATCCTAGGTATCTAGAAAGTAAATCTCTTCATGAGGAACAGATGCATTGTCTTTTCTAATGGTACACATCCATGACCACGGTCAGCAAGACAACATGTAGTGCATAGGAACACAGGAATCAAGTCAGTGCTTCTGCCCATAAGGTGCTGTCCTAATGACTGACAGTGGCTCTCCCAAATTCAGATCTCTAATTTCAGTTTTTCCTAGCCCTACTGGATATACCAGGGATTGAGGCTGAGACTGTCTGCATACAAAGCAGTTGCTCTACCTGTGAACCACAGACCTTCCTGTTGGAGTTTTAAATTTACCAATTTATTAATTTAAAGGTTCAGGTTGTCTGAGTATTATAAAGTTGCTTATAGCAAGGAAGGATTGTAAATGGATTTAGCTGAATAGGGCAGAACTAGGTAACAGGGAATAAGATGACAATGGGAGATTACGTGGATTGTTAAGGGCTGACAGCTATATTATTATTTTGGCATAACAGATGTTCAGTGAGGGACCCTGAGGAGACCCCCCAAAAAAGTTATTGATTGAAATTATTTGAATGCCAGAGTCTTGTATCTTAACGTTAAATTGAACATTAGTCATTGCTGCTGGTAGAAACAGGGGTGTCCAGATGCTGAAGGATACAAACATTGTCCATTGTCGAATGAACTTAATTAAATTGAAAAGGAGATCATTAGCAAGAGAACTTGAAAATTACCCCAAAGCTAATATAGGGGCATGAACAGCTGTGGTTATGAGAAAGTTCTAGTACATTTGGGCACACGTGTTAAGCAGAACAGGATGGAAACACAGATGATCGAGTCAGAATGGGGAATTGAAATCACCATGACATGAGAGGATGAGTCAGGATATTAGTTGATGTGTCAGGCAGCTAGAAAATGAAGAAGAGTCCATTTTGAAGGTCTCTTTTTAAAAAAGTGTATTTAATCCTCTGGATATGTGGTGATCTTTGAAAGGTTTCTGACTGATCAGATACTGAAGGTTAGTGTAAACCAAGTAGAAGGAGCTGACAAGAATCTTGGGGAATAAGAGTGGGAAGAGTAGGATATATACCTTGTCTTCAGCCCCACAAGATACCTGCTGTGAGGCTGAATTCACATCCCCAGAGGGGTAACATGTCTTCTTCTGCTTGTGCTTAAGCTCTGGCTGTGTGAGAAGGATGTTTGTCCATTGCAAAAAAAAAAAAAAAAAAAGAGAGATGCCTTTCTCTGCATTTGTTTGCCTTCTTGTGGTCCAGTTGATGTTTCTACTGTTCCTCCCACACCTACATGTTTGAGGAGTTGCTGGTTTTGCAGCCTATTTGCAGCTCTCGAATAATCAGTAGAACTAACCCTCAACATTCTGTGGCAGTCTGCCATTTTGGTATAATGTGGAGATCGGACTAGCCAGTTTATGGAACTGAAATATGGCTACCTTAGCATTGGTGTATTTTATTGTGCAATCAAGAACCACAGATAATATTTGCTTGTAGTCAACTTTCAGCCCCATTCTTAACTTGCAGCAGGACAAAGCATCATGGCTCAAATATTTCAATAGCTGTATAAAAGGGCAAGACAAGGTGTAGAACACACAAAATGAGTCCCACCCCCCTTGCTTGGCCCATAACAGACCAAGTTTAATCTCCCCTGCCCTTCAGCATGCTCAGATTTGGTTAATGACTCTTCATTGGTTAATAAATTTCCACAGAGACACAGCCTCCTTCAATATTAAGTTGATATTTGGACTCATTAATAGTATGGGGAGGGCATTAGCACATTTGGACAATGCTCTATTACCTTGATGTATATGGATTTAATAAACCTGCAGTGACTGCAAATGGAAAAGAGAAACACAGCATTCTGTGAAATGAGTATCAAATGTGTATTCAATAATGTCAGATTAATTCAAGGCAGGCAGGAGGTGGAGACTGGATAATGCATCTGGCGTGTGTAAAGAGGAATATCCAAACTCTGTAAAAGGTGAAGATCTCAGCTTTCCTGTATGGTTTACATTAAGTAAATGTCTAGCCCCTGTCTAATTTCTTGACACTTATTTAGAAAATAAACAGTGCAATATTCATTCCATGTTCAAGTGAAGCCTGATTGAATTCAGCATAGAAGCTGAAGTGTAGGACAAAACCTGTGCAGATAATAGTTTTTGTAGAACAATGGGAGTGAATTTTCTGTTATTGCTGTTGTGACCCTGATCATCCAGCATTCATAACTTGAAAACAGAACAAATATAATGGGCAGGGGGAACGTCACAAAAGCAGAATTTCTGTTCTTTATTGCAACTGTTTCTTCCTTGAGCTTTGCAGGCCAGTATAGCGGCAAATAGATCAGACTGCAAGCAGCTTGTGGCTTAGTTGATTTAATGAGCAAGAAGTTCTGTGCATGTGATCATAGGTACGAACAGGTGGAAGTAATGGCAGATCATTTTCTCTGGCCCCGTCACCCAATCTTTATGCATTCGTCAAAATATTACAGTGGTACCTCAGGTTAAGAACTTAATTCGTTCTGGAGGTCCGTTCTTAACCTGAAACTGTTCTTAACTTGAAGCACCACTTTAGCTAATGGGGCCTCCCGCCACCCCACTGCCACCGCCATGCGATTTCTGTTCTTATCCTGAAGCAAAGTTCTTAACCCAGGGTACTATTTCTGGGTTAGTGGAGTCTGTAACCGGAAGGGTCTGTAACCTGAGGTACCACTGTATATAACTGTAGCATCCAATTCATGTGAATGATAAACGTGTGAAATGACAGAACTATATTGAAGAGAAAGGGGTAAGAAGCAACTTAATTAATGGGTAAAAGGTACAATGTACAACATTTCAGGAAATGTTCCCCAAAATGTGTGAACTGTTGGATACAACAATTTATCCTAGGAACTGCAATGGAAATTGATGGAGTGCTTTGCATTTGTATCCAACACAATGTATTATCCATTAAAATGTTCTCTGCTGTCCTGATTATACTGGAGGTTCAAGCAGAGTGAGGCATTTTGCTGCACCATGGTGGGGAGCTAAAGCTACTTATCGTTCTAAGCGGGAAGTTTTTTTTTTTTAAAAAAAATGGGAATAAAGAATCCACTTGACTGTTTGAGTTAAAAAAATAATTAACCTCTGGGAATGCTTTTGCTCTTTTGTAATTGTGACTGCTGCTGTGAGACGTTCATTTGGGAAAAGAACGGCCTGACTGCCAGTTAAGGACAAAGTCTGTGATGAGATGTGAATAACCCAAGCAAACATTTATAAAGTGTGTTCACTTGCAGAGCGGCCTTTAGAAAAAATCAGACCCCCTTAGTGTCTAATTAAAACTGCCCATGAAAGCTCCTATCCTGAAAGTATAAGGAATTTGTGGAAAAACTCCAAACTGGTTATCAAACTGTTCAGCACTTTCAAGACACTTGCCACACATCATTAACAACACCCTTGGATAATGCCCAAGGGTGGGGGGAATCTTTCTCACACACACACTCTTTGTAATAACCTTACCAACATAAAAATGGGAAAGGGGTTTGAACTCTCTGGTCATGGACTCTAAAACCAGGATGGGGGACAGCTATCAAAAAGAGAGACATATGAGGACTGAGCCAAATGTGTTCTGCATGGACAGCATGCACTCTTACCACTGAGCTATAGACGGTCCTCGTGGCTTTTCTTCTACCTGGTGTGCAAATGCTCCATGAGATATAGAATAATGAAGTACTGCATCACATTACACATTATGGTAGGGGTATAGAGTCCTAGAGGAGGCTCCACCTCTAGGCTGTGGCTGACCACTGGCTGTGTTGGCTGGGGCTGATGGGACTTGAAGTTCAGCAGCATCTAGAGGGCCCCAGAGTTCACACCTCTGCTCTAAGAGGCCATCACCTTTCACAGGGATGCAGTTCAGGACATGGACACTAAGGAACTGAAAGGAAGCCCAACTGACTCCACTTCACCCCACTCCCTCTCAGTAGCTACCAGCAGCTTTCTGTATTATGTATTTTAGCTACTTCCAAATGAGTCAGCCTTGTCCCAGCAACCCTGACATGAAATGCATTCTTTCATCTTACTAATTTCCTGAACGTGCTGTCTCTCTCAAACCACCACTTCAGTCAGACATGACTAAGCTAAGCCTTCTATTCCTGATGTATAAGCATTGTCTGAGGACATTGAGGAAAACAGGGTGATAGTTCATCATTAGGGCATTGAGTTTGAAGGCTTAGATTTTCAGGGTAGGGTGGTAATAAGCCACATTTCACTGTGTCTGCAAGAATGTTTACTCCCCAGTGGACACCAGCAAATTATCAGCAGAATGTGACAGTACTGTGTTATTGCATAAATTTCATTCCTGGATACACTTTGAAGCCTAGATTTCGCCATGATATGATTGTGACATTCTGTTTCTGCAGAAATATTAAGCAACTGTGAATGTCAGCAACATTAGTGAAGTCTGCAGAAAAATTATCTATAATTTGAAGGAAATGTGTGGGTTTTTTTAATTGTTTAATTTTAAAGCTTATATCCTTCCTTCATCTGAAGACACCAGGGCAAGTTACAGGAACAGATGTATAAAACCGTCAATAATAAAAGATTTAAGAACAGCAGTATAAAGATTAAACCATCTATCATTTTTCCTGCTGTCCAGGCATCACTTTTCATGGAAAAGCCTGCTGGTAAGGCAGGCTTTCAGCTGCTGACTAAAATTAAACAGCGATAGCAGCAGCCAAATCTCCAGAGGGAGTTTGGTCTACAATAACATACATGTCGTGCCCCTGCCAGATGATGATTCTTTGAGAACATCTAGGAAAGGATGATCTGGAGCTCTCGCGAGCATGACTCTTTGCAGAAACCTCTAAAAGGCTGCAGGTGGGCCTAGGTTGGAGTCCGGCAGCTGTGGCTTAAACACCTCAATGTGATGGTGGCAGAACTTCTGGAACAACATCTTGCTATCCATACTGAGTCTTGTACTCAGTCGTGACTGGCTACTTATCTGGGCCCGGAATCTGGAGTGCCCCTTGCCAAAGCCCTTGCTGGAACCGCTGCTTGACTGGAATTGCACAATGGATGTTATTGCTGTTGCCTATGCCCACAATAGATAGCCTTGGTTATCTGGAAGATTCCCTGCAACCTAGGACCCAGCTAGGACAGGACAATTTCATTGAGATCTTAGATGTTGCATTTAAAACGTAAGGTGTATCCCCGTTTTCTACTATTAGATGTAACATATTGTAATGTTCCCCTTAGGACAGTCAAGGAGACACGCTGCCTTTAAAATAATATTGGGCACATTTATGAAAAATATTTTGCTTTTTTTGCTTTTAAACCACATCTCATACATCATTTATGATGCACCTGGGTACAACATAATAATAGTAATTTTATTGCTTAAACTTCTGGGCAGCTTTCAGCAAAATATAAAAAATAATAATAAAATGTCAGACATTAAAAACTTCCCTGAACATGGTTGCCTTCAGATGTTTTCTAAAAGTTGTGTAATTCTTTATCTCCCTGACCTCTGATGGGAGGGCATTCCACAGGGAGGGCACTACTGCCAAGAAGGCCTTCTGCCTGGTTCCCTGAAACTTCTCGCAGTGAGGGAATTGCTAGAAGACCCTTGGAAGTGGACCTCAGTGTCCAGGCTGAATGATGGAGGGGGAGATGCTCCTTCAGGCTTCTGCTCACCTGAAATATGTCTATAACAGTTCTTCTAGTTGTGAATAATGTTGCTTGTAGACATAATTACATGTTGATGAACTGTTTTCATGTCCTGCCCATCTCAATTTACTAGGCTTTATTATGAACACTTTCCTATCTTCAAAGCCAAGGAGGCACACACAGACTTCCTAGGCAAAAATCTGCTTACCTGTAAGAAAATTGCTATATGGCCTTCAGACCATACCCCAAACATCTCTGTTCACTATCATAAAGCATCAGCTCCTACCGTCCCAGCTACTCCTAGCTGTCTTAGAGTCATTATTTCTTTTAACTATATGTCAAGTTTGTACACTCCCTTATTTTGCTGGTTGCAAAAGGTCAATGAAAGAATGAAAGAGCTTAAATTAATAGAGCCATTTCAGCTTTCTACTAAAATCAATGCAAATCTGAATTGAAAACAAATGCCTAGAATATTTCCTATAAATTACTGGATGCACTCTGACAAATTATTGCAATCAGAGAGAGATCATTAAAGGGAGAACATTGCTTCATTTTGTTCAGCCAAATATTTGTGACCTGGAGTGCAACATTTTTGGACACTGGCTGTCTGTAAGTAACCACAACATACTTTGAAAGGCCATCTGAAGTAAACTCTGAAGGAAACTTCTTGTGTTATGTGCTCCCATTTGTTACTTAGAAAACAACAATGTTTCTACAATGAATATTTATGAGACTACAGCATAGGGCAAAATGCTATCTTTAAACAAACTTTTCCAGCGTTAAAAAAAAGTTCCATCTGTTTGTTTATACTTTGGGAAATCAAGTATAAAAAATATTCTTTTGCCTATTTTTAAATTACTATCTCCAGGGAATTTTTATTTATGATATATAATAGTTTTCCTACATGCCTTAAGGATTTGAGGCCAGTTTTAATAAAAATCCATTTGCAGATTATACATGTAAAGATAAGAATCATTGCATGGGCAGAGCATGATATGAATGTTGCAACTGACTTCTATAACCATATTTTAGTGCTTTCAACTTGTTATTCTATACATGTGCTGTTTTACAGCCAGTGCTGATCTGACATATTGCAAGTTGTCTATGAAAGGCAATCTTACATAGTTTGTGCTACCTCTCTCCTTCCATACTCCTCAAGAAAAAAAAATCCAAACCTCCTCATCTCAGTGCAAATATATATATATATATATATGTATGTATATATAAAACAACTAATCTTACTGAGAAAACCTTCCTTGGCTATTACACTGATAGCAATGTCTAAATCTAAAAAAAAATCCTTCCACCCATCACCATAATATGAAAAAATCCTTCCACCCATCACCATAATATGAAGGACCATAAACACGGATAGAGATGTGCAGGGGTGTGAAATAGGAGGAGGAATCAGAGATCAAGGCAGGAAACTGATTTAGGTGAGTCCTTTCCTGACTCTATCCTGATTTAAGTGGGGAGTCCCTATCTTTTGTTATAACCCCTGTTGTTACACCTTTTGGCATGTCTTGTGCCAGCCCATTCCATATTGAAATTATAGTACTTTCAAATTCAAGCTGAAGAATTAGTAGATTTTAGGGGGGGGGAAATAACATAGAATTTATATTTATGCATTGCTCTTGAAAGCTTCAATAGCAAACAATATGTCATTCCTTATTTCACTAAACCTGATCTTAGCCAAAAGGTCAAGAAGCATTGTGTAAAATATTTTTTTGATATATCAAGCACTGTCAAGCTCCTATAGAGCCTATATTTTGCAAAGGCTTCATTTCACTATCAGAAAGAAGAAAGGGAGCATATGAGATTTGGAAAATCTAATTAACGGCCATCCAGTTGCTAATCTTCCCTTCTTGGGCAAGGTTCTTAAGCAAGTGGTCGCAGAGCAGATCCAGGCACTCTTGAAGGAAACTGATCTTGTAGATGCATTTCAATCAGGGTTTAGGCCAGGTTTCAGCACAGTAACTACTTTGGTCACCCTGAATTATGACCTCTGTTGGGAGAGAGAGACAGGGGAAATGTGTCCCTGATAATTTTCCATGCCCTCTCGGTGGATTTCAATACCATTAATCATGGCATCCCTCTCAAGCAGCTGCCCAAGTTAGGGATGGGTGGCAATACTTGGATGAATGTTTCCAGAGGATCCTGCTGGGGGAGTGTTCTTCAGCCCTGTGAAGCCTCCAATATGAGGTTCCTCAGGGTTCAGTTTTATTCCCCTCTGCTGTTTATCATCTGCATAAAACTTTTGAGTGGGGTTATCCAGGGCATTGGAGTACATTGTCAGCAATATGCTGATGACATACAGCACTCCTTCTCCTCCACACCTGCAAGCGTGGCAGTGGATGTGCTGGATCATTATCTTGCTCTCTGGATGAGAGCCAACAAACTGAAGCTCAATCCAGATATGACTGAGGCACTGTTAGTGGGTGGTTCCCTAGACCAGATAGACAGGAGGCTGCCTGCTCTTAAGAGGGTTATACTTCCTCTGAAGGAGCAAGTGTGTAGCTTGTGGGTACTTCTGGATCATTTGATGTTGCTTGACACTCAGGTGGCCTCAGTGGCATGGAGTGCCTTCCACTACCTTTGGCTAGTGACTCAGCTGCACCCCTATCTGGACAGGGATAGCCTAACTACTGCTGTCTATGATCTGGTAACCTCTGAACGGGAAACTCTCCGCTGCTGATACCTCTGATCAGGCTGCCTGAGCGGTGAGCGCCTAGAAACGAACTGTCAAAAAAGAGAGGACTGTGGATACAAAGTAAGACTTTACTTGAAATATAACAACGGGACTTTACTTGGCAGAAGCTGATTTCAAATTGTAACAAAGTAGGACTTTGGGTTGGACTTTATTTCTTTGGGACCTTGTATGGCTATTTGCTTCCCTGTTTCTTTGTTATTCCTGCCTGGATACAATTTCCCCCTCTGGAGGACTAAAAGAGAGACTGCTGTTTGAGGCAAAGAAGTGGGATTTTCCATTTGCAACCTTCCTGTGTGAACGACCTTGAGTTATGAGCACGCCACTGGATGAAATATCAACAAGAAGCAAAACAAAACAGGCTCAAAAGCAGGCTCAGAAAAGAAGCTCCATATCAGGAGCAGCAGCTGCACAGGAAAAAGTAACAACAGCATCAATGGATTCTATGACACAGGCACTGCTCAGAATAAACCAATCTTTAGAAGCACTCACTAAGCAATCTACAGAGAACTCTAAGAAATTGACAGAATTGACAACAAGATTGGATTTGAACACAACGACAATATCATCTAATACAGACTCTATAAATCGTTTAATTCAAGAAAGTACGGAAACAAGAAAATAGCTGAGATTGCTAAGAGCACTGCCGAGGAAACTAAGGGAAAATTTGCGCCCATTGCAAAGAAGGTACATGAACATGATGCAACTTTGGCTCTTATGGAATTGGAGAGGAAAGGCAAGAATTTGAAATTGAGATTGGTACCAGAAGAGGAAGAGGGCAACCTTGGGGAATTTCTCACAGATAAGTTTCAAGAATTTTGGACTGACGAATTAGAAGGAGAAGAAGATGAATTTGTAATAACTACAGCTTTCCGGATTGGCAGGAAGCAAGGCAAGAAACCAAGGGATTGCTTAATCACTTTGAGATCCAAGGAAGAAAGAGACAAAATACTGAACCTACACTTCCAGAAGGCTCTGATTATTAAGAATTCTCAAATACAGATTTTCAAAGATATTCCTAAATATTTTTTGGAGGTGAGGACTCAATTCAAAGATTTAGTGGATTTATTGAAACAAAACAATACTCCATTCAGGTGGGAGTTCCCACAAGGGTTGTCCTTTAATTTTAAAGGGAAGAAAATCAAAATAAAAACAATTCAAGATAAAGAACATTTTTTGGAGAGAAATTTTGAAGACTTTCAGAAAGGAACTGTGAGTGAGAGAGAAATACCGGATATTGCAAACCTATCATTTGGATTGACCCCAGCACCGACCGATCAGGAACAAGAACTTGGAGCAGTCGGTGGAAAAGATACCCAGTAACAAAAATGTCTCTGCAACTTCTGAGTTGGAACTGCAATGGACTTAACCATCCCCGAAAAAGGGCTCAAGTGTTTCATATATTAAAGAAAGAATATTTAGACATAATATGTTTGCAAGAAACCCATATTGCCAGAATACACAGGAAACTTTTGACAAATAAGAGATTAGGACTGGAATTTATTTCCTCAGATAAAGTTAAGAAAAGAGGAGTGGTGATTTATGTCAAGGAAAAATTGGAACAAAAAATGATCTTTAAGGATGAACAAGGAAGATTTCTGGCAGTGGAAATTCAAATTCAAGGAGAAAAAATTCTGATTGTAGGAATTTATGCACCTAATGAGGGGAAGGCTGAGTTTTTCAAGAAGTTGCATGAGACATTAACGGATTTTATGGACTATAAAATTATAATGATGGGTGATATGAATGGAGTTGTCTCCACAAATATGGATAAAGCTCAAAGACAAGTAATTTCTAAGGATGGGAGACTACCAAAGACTTTTTTCGAACTGACTGACACAATGGACTTGATTGACATTTGGAGAACAAGGAACCCTCTGGAAAGAGAGGGGACCTTTTTCTCTGAAGCAAAAATGACATGGACCAGGATTGACCAAATATGGATTTCTAGCAATCTGGCACCAAGGGTTAAAAAAACAGAGATCTGCCCAAAAACTTGCTCCGACCATAATGCAGTAAAGATGGAAATGAAATTGACAACAGCTGGAACCTTCAGATGGAGAATGAATGACACCCTTTTTAGAGATGAAGCAATTTATAAAAAGGCCCAAAAGACTTTGAAAGACTACTTCAAAATAAACCTAGGAACAGATGTGGAAAGAAGAATAATATGGGATGCAAGTAAGGCCGTGATGCGTGGTTTCCTAATCCAGCAGAATTCGATAAAAAGGAAACAACAGAATGAGAAGAAAGAAAAAATTTGGAAACAAATGAAAGAAGGAGAGAAGAAACTGAGATCAAAACCTAAATCCCAGGAGATTTTAAGAGAAATAAAGTATTACCAGACCCAATATATGGAATTGATGAACCAAGAAATAGAATGGAAAATAAAACAAATGAGGCAAAAAACTTTTGAATCAGCAGATAAATGTGGGAAACTGCTGTCATGGCAATTGAAAAAGAGACAAAAGTTGAATACTGTGACATTCCTCGAGGTAGAGGGAAAATCTATAAGTAAACCAAATGAAATTAGTAATTGTTTTCAAAGTTTCTTTAAGAAATTGTATGCACAAGGGCCAAAAGATGAACAAGAGATAGAAGAATTTATTTAAAAATATGGACTATCAAAGATCTCGGAAAAAAATAAAAGGATTTTAAATGAGAAAATTACGAACCAGGAAATTGAGGGTGCCATCCAGAATATGCAATTGGGAAAATCACCAGGACCAGATGGGCTGACGGCGAGATACTATAAAGCAATGAAGGAATGGCTAATACAACCATTGAAAGAAGTTTGCAACCAAATTTTGGAGGGGAAAAAGGCTCCCGAATCGTGGAAAGAAGCATTTATCTCACTTATACCGAAGACAGAAACTGAGAAACATCAAGTTAAGAACTACCGCCCTATATCACTTTTAAATGTGGATTATAAAATTTTTGCAGACATTTTAGCAAAAAGATTTTAAAAAGTGTTGTTAGAGGAGATTCATAAGGACCAAACAGGCTTTCTCCCAGGGAGACATATGTCAGATAATGTAAGGAACATTATAGATATTTTGGAACTATTGGAGACTGATATAAATAGAAAAGCAGTTTTGATTTTTGTGGATGCGGAGAAAGCCTTTGACAATATTTCTTGGAGCTTTATGAAGAGGAATCTCCATGGGATGGGGGTAGGCCAAAATTTTGAAAACGGTATAGGTGCAATATACTCTGAGCAAAAAGCTAAATTAATTGTGAATGGTGTGGTTATGGACGAGATCCCAATAGAAAAAGGGACACGACAGGGTTGCCCAATATCCCCTCTATTGTTTATATCGGTCCTGGAGGTGTTGTTGAATATGATTAGAAGGGACCAGCTGGTTGAAGGAATACACCTCGGAGCTAAACAATATAAGCTAAGAGCATTTGCAGATGACCTAGTTTTGACTTTGCAGCAGCCAGAAGCCAGCACAAAAAGAGTTTTAGAACTAATTGAAATATTTGGTCAAGTGGCTGGTTTTAAATTAAATAAACAGAAGACAAAGGTGCTGGAAAAAAATCTAACGATGGGGGAAAAAGATAGTTTTCAAAGGGAAACTGGTTTGGAAATAACAAAAAAAGTGAAATATCTGGGGGTGAATTTAACATCTAAAAATGTGAATTTGTTCAAAGACAATTATGAGAAATGTTGGCTGGAAGTTAAGAAAGATTTTGACATATGGTCTAGGTTGAGACTATCCTTGTTAGGCCGAATTGCCGTTATTAAGATGAATGTATTGCCGAGATTGTTGTTTTTGTTCCAGACATTGCAAGTTCTAGATAGGATGGACTGTTTCAAGAAGTGGCAGAAAGATATATCCAAATTTGTCTGGCAGGGCAAAAAGCCCAGAATAAAATTCAAGATATTAACTGATGCAAAAGATAGGGGGGGTTTTGCTCTGCCAGACTTAAGACTTTACTATGAAGCAGCAGCTTTCTGCTGGTTGAAGCAATGGCTACTTCTTGAAGACACAGACATTTTAGACTTGGAAGGGTATGATAATAATTTTGGCTGGCATGCATATTTATGGTATGACAAGGCAAAGGTTTATAAGGGCTTTAAAAATCATATTGTCAGGAAAGCTTTGTATAATGTTTGGAATCGATATAAGGATTTGTTGGAAAATAAAACACCCAGATGGTTGTCACCAATGGAAGCTAGAGCGGTGAAAAAACTTAACATGGACTCTAATTGGCCAAAATATTGTGAAATTATAGAATATGACGGTGAAAAAGTTAAATTACAGAGCTTTGAGAAACTAAAATCCAAAGTTCGAGACTGGTTACATTATTATCAGATAAATGAGACTTTTAAGCAGGACAGGAAACTAGGATTTCAGAAGGAGAGGTCAAAATTGGAAACAGAATTGTTAGAGACCAATACTAAGAATTTGTCTAAAATGTATAATTTGTTGCTGAAATGGAATACACAGGATGAAACGGTTAAATCAGCTATGATCAAATGGGCACAAGACTTAGGTCATGATATTATGTTCGCTGACTGGGAACAGTTATGGACCACAGGCCTTAAATTTACGGCATGTAGTGCCTTGAAAGAAAACATAATGAAAATGATCTATAGGTGGTACATGACTCCAGTCAAGCTTGCAAAGATATACCATTTGCCCAATAATAAATGCTGGAAATGTAACGAATGTGAAGGAACTTTCTATCATCTTTGGTGGACCTGCCCAAGGGTTAAAGCCTACTGGGAAATGATCTATAATGAAATTAAGAAAATCCTTAAGTGGACATTTGTAAAGAAACCGGAGGCTTTTCTCTTGGGCATGGTCGGCCAATTGGTACCAAAGAAAGATAGGATCTTTTTCATGTATGCAACAACAGCAGCAAGAATTCTCCTAGCAAAGTATTGGAAGATGCAAGAATTACCTACTCTGGAAGAATGGCAGACGAAGGTGACTGAATTTATGGGACTGGCAGAGATGACCGGCAGAATCCGTGATCAGAGGAGAGAGACAGTGGAAGAGGACTGGAAAAAATTTAAAATATATCTTAAGAACTGTTGCAAAATCTCAGACTGATAAAATGTCAAGGGGTAAGAAACAGAGAATTATAGCTGTAAATACTTAAGTCAAGAGAATCTTGAGGGAAATTAAATATAGAAATGGAATGAAGGATTGCTAAAAATTTTTTTGAAACAAGGGTGCAGTGAAGGGGAGGCATGGGGAAGTCATGTGTTGTTTATGAATGTTTTTATTTGTGTGTTTTTTGTTTATGAAAATTAATAATAAAAAAAAAATTTAAAAATGATCTGGTAACCTCTAGGTTAGATTGCTGCAAAGTGTTATACATGGGGCTGCCTCTGAAGATGGTTTGGAAACTTCAGCTGGTAGAGAATTCAGCAGTCAGGTTGATCACCAGGACAAGATGGTTTGAGCATATTACACCAATCCTGGCCCGACTGCACTGGTGGCCGGTTAGTTTCTGGGCTCAATTCAAAGTTCTGGTTTTGACCTATAAAGACTTAAGCAGCTCAGGACTGCAATACCTCAAGGACTGCCTCTCTCCATATGAACCTACTTAGACTCTGCTATCATAACCTAAGGCCCTTATTTGTATGCCTTGTCCACGAGAAGTCTAGAGAGTGGCAACATGAGAATGGGTCTTTTCTGCAGTGGCTCCCTGTTTGTGGAATGCTCTCTCTAGGGAGGTTTGGTTGCTGCCTTCATTATACACCTTTAGGCACCAGGTGAAAACATTCTTCAACCAGGCCTTTGGCTGATTAACCTCCTATACTCTTTTAATTGTGTTTGTGGGAGGTGGTGAGGGAGGAGGGTTTATTGGTTGGGAGGGGTGCTCTTGTTTTTATTCTGTATTTTGTGTTTCATTATGTATTTCTATGTTGTGAACCACCCTGAGATTTACAGATGAAGGGCAGCAGCAACAACAACAACGAAAGGTAGCATTAGTGGTTGAAGTACTCTGCTTTGTGCAAACTTCATGGAAGTTTTCTAATGAGGAGCAGGTTATGAAGAAGAAAGGACTCTTATAGTAGTAGTTTTGATGGTATCGCTCTAAAGATTTGACAGTAGGAATGTTCTTTGGTTGTACAATCCTTCTATAAATGGAAATATCTATAGCAGTAGAACAGGGTTGCCAAGAATGCTGAGTTATTCTTATTTGCAGCTAATATGATGATAGTTCCCAGCAGTAAAATGGACAGCTTGAAATTTGAGGCTGTAGAACTATTTGATGTTGTAAGCAAGGATCCCAACCCCCCCGGAGAAACAAATGCTTTAATAAAGGAAGTATACCACAATACAGGGGTGGCGCTGTGGTCTAAACCACTGAGCCTAGGGCTTGCTGATTGGAATGTCGACGGTTCGAATCCCAGCGATGGGGTGAGCTCCCATCGCTCGGTCCCAGCTCCTGCCAACCTAGCAGTTTGAAAGCATGTCAAAGTGCAAGTAGATAAATACATACCGCTCTGCCAGGAAGGTAAATGGCGTTTCCGTGCTCTGCTCTGGTTTCACCAGAAGTGGCTTAGACATGCTGGTCACATGACCCGGAAAAACTGTCTGCGGACAAACGTCTGCTCCCTCGGCCATTAAAGCGAGATGAGTGCCGCAACCCCAGAGTCGTTTGCAACTGGCCTTAACTGTCAGGGGTCCTTTACCTTTTTAAATATCACAATACAGTAAAAGTATAGATCCAAATGGTGGAAATGTGGGCATTATTTAAGCCATCTATATTGTCATGTGCCAAGGGATTCTAGGGTATACATTTCTATGTGAAGCATCTTCCAGCCATTGGCTCAGCTGCTATGATGTCATGGAGTGCTTGTGGATGTTCTAACTCTTGGTGAGTAACAGATCAGCTTCTGTTATGAAAGCGTAGTTTTCCCCTCTCCCACAAATACTTCACAGCAGAAAATAAACAGCAGAAAACTTGCCACACCACTATTATCATAATCACTTTGGATCACTGCTAACACCCTACCCCTACTATCACACACTGTAGAAAGGTCTGCTCCATCCTTCCCCATTAGTATCCTTCAGATATTTTGGACTACAACTTAAGCATCCCTGAGCAGTGACCATAGTAGCTAGCACTACTGGCAATTCTGCGGCACCAGGGTGGGAATGTCTGCTCTATTCTAAATGCTGCATTCATTTACACCGTCCTGCAAATTTAAAAGCGAAGGAGGATGTTGCCTAAAGGGATCTTTTAAAAATCACACCTGCCCTACAATATGTTTTCAAGGATCCAAAATATATCCCAGCAGCTGCAACGTGTAAAGGGAAACAAACAACATGTAAATGAAACAAAAAAATCCTGTTGAAGGGGAAAACAGAGGAAGAAGGGGTTTTAATTTGGATGGGAAATGACAACCATATAAAATCTTTGCAAGTAAGTATTAAAAGAATAGGCCCAAGACAAGGCTGCTTGGATGGGTGGTCTAGTCAGTTGGGTCAGTTCACAGTAATCATCAAGAGTTCACTGAGAGTTATAGCTTCACATGAAGGATTTCAGTACATATGCCAAAGCAGTTGGCAGGGGCACTGTTGTCTCTTTAAGACTCAGATTCTTAAAATATGAAATAAAAAAGACTCATTAAATTTGCATATGGTAAAATATAGATGTGAGGATGCACATTCTGGCTGCCTTTCAGAGGGAATGCTGCCATATAAGTAAAACAAATAATATATATATTTTTACGGGGGAGGGAAGGACAGAAGATCTAAGGTCTTGTGCAAAAGGTTTGGTGCTCAGCCCACTTCCTAATAACGCTCCTCCTCTGCCTCCCACCCCCCTCTGTATATAAATTGCAGACTTGCACACATACTACATAAAAATTAATGTACCCAGTAGAGCTTTAAAAGAAATATATATCACCTTTAACATTCAAAATATTAGCAGCTTGACAGATTCATTTACTGAACTGGGTAATTACAAACTTTCTGTGGCAGCTTTATCCTGAGACTCAACATCCATTTTTCAACATAATCAGCTATGTAGGAATATGAAGGGTAAAAGAGCAGAGCCTTCTTAAATCAGTGCTCTGTCCTCTGTGATGTGTTGGGTTTTTTTAATCAAAAGGCTGAGTCAAAGTAACCAGAAGAGGAAGAGAAGAAGAATGCAAATCAAACCAATTTGCCCAAGTGTGTATATGTGGAATTCTTTCTTCCTCTAGCCATGTGGACTAGACTGCAATCTAAGGCTGTGACTACTGGAATCTTGCTCAGACCACTCACCTAGGCTTCTGAGATTGCACCAGGCAATACCGACGCTGTTTGAGCACTATCTTTGCATCACTACAAGCTTGAAATTTATTTTCTTAACAAACATGAAAGCTGAGGTTTATTAGGGTGCTAAATCTGTATTTTGTACCAGGTTTTACAGTTTTGCATATAGACCAAATATATGATGTACCTAATTCTGACTTTACAATAGAACTGAAACTTATTCAATCTGATTGGCTTTCACAGCAATCCTGGCTAAGGACTGGCTGTTCAAAGAAGAAATATAATGGGCTGATCTCTTGTTGGCTGTGTGTGTTGAACATTAACTTACACAGTACACCTGTTGCTCATGGTCCCATGGACAGTATTCATACTATGCTACTCCTCCTGAACTTCCAACATTAGATATCAGTCCTTCTTGTGCTCCTTCCTTCCCTGAGTTATTTGACTCTTTATCTCTTATTGATATGATGTGGAGTTTTCATAGTTTGTCTGGAAGGATAAGGAAATAGATAAGCAGCTACTTTTCTCCCTCAAATAGATATACTGTGTTGATAAATTAAAATGAACCATGGCATTCAGAGACTCTTCTAATTAAGATGGAAAGAACTACAAGTTTCAGTTTATTATTTTTAAGAAGTCATCACAGTGTGAATACACTATGAGCTCATTTGAGCTTTTAGTCTGTAGATGGGATTTTGTGTGGAAAATATTTTCATTTCTAGTCATAAAGTTAAAAATGGCTCTCTTAATTGAATTCTTTTTTTAGCAAAGAGAGCTTCAAAGTCTGAAGCAAATAAATGTAAAGGTCAATGATTTATGGCACCAGTAGTTCTTTACTTTGGAGTACAGAAGCTTATTCTCACTCTCACTCTCAGTAGATTTTTCTCTCAACAAATTATTCTGCTTTCCAATTAAAAGATGTAAGAAGGGAGGTTACATACAAGGCAAACAAAGATGACAAGACTGGCCACAAGTTTGAAAGATCAAATAGAGCACTCAGATTACAAATGTGTTTGGCCAAGTCAGGTCAAACTGTTGGTGTTTCTGGACTTTCACCTTATATGTCCCAAGTCTGTGTGATGGATTAGGTGCTGATTAGGGTCAATATTACCAAAAGAATGTTTGAAGCCTTGCACAGTTGTCTACCTCTGATCAGTGAAGGATGTGCCAAGATTGTAAGGTGCCATAAATGTTTTGGTTCCAGCAATCCATTGAGAGGGTCACCATGTTTGAATCTTGAGTTTTATGGGCAGGATAGATAGATGATAGATAGATAGATAGATAGATAGATAGATAGATAGATGATAGACAGATAGACAGACAGACAGACAGATAGACAGATAGATGATAGATAAAATTCAAACTTAGAAATGCAAATAATGAAGTCAATTGTTTTTATCAAACTGAGCACTGCTCTTTTTCAGTTAACTGAAAAACACAATTCCAGAGAAATGCCTGTACATTCATAAATTCTGTCAGTGATTAAAGCATCAGTGTCAGGTTTGCACAGCAAGTGTACTTCATTAGAGAGTTGCTAGGTTCCTCACAAGGTTCATCTTGATATTTAGTCATTGAATTGCTGTTAGGAACATTGGTCCTTTCAGTTCATTGTACGTATTAAATAGTTAGCTGGAGCACCTTGCATAGGAATAAGCCCACTTGTGAGTTTGACCAGCTTGGACCACACAGATCCTCTAATCTGATCCAGAGTAAAGTTGGTTTGGACACATTTAATGTAGCACTAGTTTGGGATAGCATTTTATACTTCTTTTACTATTAGGTGTGTGTTTTGTTTTTTGCATGATCTAAGTACTCCACACAGATTTGACAAATTGTCTGTTCGGCTCAATTTCTTTTCAGAGATTAACTTTCTCAAGATGCAAATCCTAGAAATTATTGTGCTTTAACTGTATCCAATTTTTATCCCAGGACACATGCTCACAATTTATCTGACATTACTCATAGATTATTTCAATCCAAAATCTATTAAACTTGTTTTCCTCAGAATTAACAAGTTTAAGACTGTAATGGGATTTGGGGAAAATTACATAAGTCTGACTCTTATCAAATATAGCATGCATTTTCTAATCAGTGATTCATATCCTTTTTGCATACCATATGAAGAATTGTTAGAATATGGTTTTATTAACAGGAAAAAAGGTATTAAAGTGAGTTCATAGATGTTTCTTTTAAAGAATGATTTTGAAAAATAAAATGAAAATTTACTAGAAGTAGACAAGAATCTGACAGGCAAAAAACAGTATAAAAAAGTTGGGAAAAGATTTAGTGGAAAGGGATAAATCTGAATCAGCTGTTAAAATGAATTGCATATTTGATGGTACTTCTTTCAAAAGGTTTTTCATAATCACTTCCTAAAGCTGGTAGAAGAAAATGAATGAAAAACCTAGAAACTGTATTAAGTTTAGTCTCTCTGGTTCTGATGGTACATTACGGGAATAATCACTTAATAGGAATGAAGAATGGATTCTGCCTCTACTCTGTGCTTACGAGTACATACACCCACAGTCTGTAAGTGACTGAGGAAGCGAATTCTGGATACACACGTACTTCCACAGTGGGGACATAGGTTTCCGGGTGGAAGTTGATCATAGTGAGGGTTTGCCAAACGTGCCTTCCTCTTAGTATGTTTCTCCCTTTCATCCTGAGTTCAGACGTCTTCAAAGTCCATGACACCTTTGGTAAAGGCGGTTCTCCAATTGAAGAGCTCGCAGGCCAGTGTTTCCCAAATGTCGGTGGTAGTGGGTTGGCTAGGTAGGAGACCTAAGAAGGTGCCACTTGACCAGGAAACCCCTTGATTCTAGAACAGGTCCAATTGATATACATTTTAAAAACAAAAAATGCTAGCAATTCTCTTATGGCATGTTGGTTTGCTCTGGTATACACTTTGAGAATTTGGGGCAGAGGGATCATAAGTCAGTGGCAGAGGACAGGATTTGCATCCAGAAGATCCCAGGTTCCATCTCGGGCATCTCCATCTAAAAAAGGACACAATAGCAGGTAATAGGAAAGACCCTTCTTCCTGTGATCCTGCTGGCTAGAGTGGACAACACCACCAAATTGTCTGACCTGGTTAAGATAACCTCCTCCTGGCTTAATTCCTGTGTTTAGGGTGGTAACTTGGATCAGCCTACAGTGAAAGATAAGCAAGGACTTCATATGTGCTTACAGAGGCATATTCACATTTTGGATATATTTGTACGTTCTTGTCATTTTATGACTATGTCCTCTGGCTGGATTAGAAAAACACAGGGAGCACGTTAACTCAGAACCAATACAATAACCGATTCAATCTTTGAAACTATCTCTTCATGATTTTCACTGTGTTCTCTTCTTTATGTTGACTCTGATGAAAGAAATCCATTCATCAGTCCCAACTGCAACCTTCATTGATTTTGGTGGATCCAAGATGAAATCCACCAGGTTTTGTTTTCTTCATAACCAGACAAAGTACTCATAGAAGGAAAGTCATTTTGCTTTCACCTCAATTTTTTTCTAATTTCATCGCCTTGAATGTGTATGAGATGGATTCTTTGGTTGTTGGGATGTCCCACTGTACTAACCATTCTACATGTTTCAAAGCTAGATAATGGTGGTGGTCAAACAATATATGAGACAAGATAGCCAGGGTCAGATTTTTTAAACAACAACCCCACTACCCGACCCATAGCCACCCAAAAAAGAATGGATCAGGGCTATGGCACTGGAAGAATGGGATCTTCCCTTCCCCGGTAGTGTTTTTCTGATCTAATTAATAGGCATATTTCTGAAACTCCTGTTTGGTCATCTGGAGAAAACAAAAGGGTATATAAATGTTTTTCTGAGTGAGGCAAATGGCAGCTATGGAGACCAGTTTCATTTAGGAAAATGGAACCGGGAAAGGGTAGTATTTTTTTTTAACAAACAAAAAACCCTCTGCCTGCATAATGCTCCCGATCTAATTTGGTTGCCAGCCATGGTTGCTTAAAGCACAACAACAAACATCAGAATGTTGGATCATAAGTCTTCTGTCTCTTATCAGACTTGGTCCTCAGAGTGCATAACTGTTAAAACAGCCTTTATTTGTATTTGCTACTGAATCTCTGAAACTGCACCACCATATAATTACAAATAAAAATACAATATCCCAGCTATAAATAGTACGTTAAGCCTTAACAGTTAAGGTACATGTAAAATAGCACCACAAGGTATGCATTTAATAGTGCACAAGGAAACCAATTGAAGCTGCATCATGTAAGGGAGATCAATACTTTTCTGGATATTTTTTCAGTGTCAGCCTTAATCAGATACATTCTTTGTGCAAGATCTCAATCACTGAGCTGAGCATATTGAATTGATCAGTGCTCCAGCACACAATGCACATATTTACTTGATTATTTCCAGATGACTGGTTGCCCAGCATTTCCCTGAGACGCTTCAGTGTAGCAATCATTTCCTACATTTCCCCTTTTCCTTCCCACTATGCAAGAAAGCAACCCTTCCTCTCAAGTGTCAAATATGCAGTCTAAAGCAAAAAAAGGTTTGTGAAACCTTCATTCTCATCTGTATAGCATCCTTCTGATTCCCTCAGAAACTTCAGGCAGCAGACACATAAGCTGGTCATTGCAATAACTTCTCACCTCCATGCAACGACTGTAAGCAGTTTTTTTTATTGCAGTTAACATATCTGCATTTTCATTTTAACATATCTGCATTTCCTATGAACATTAGAAGAACCCTGTGAGATCAGAACAAAGGCATATTTAGTGTTGTTTTTAGAGTGGTCAGTTGCCTAAGGGAAGTCTACAAGCAGGACATAAGGACAATTGTATGCTCCCAGGATACAGCCTCAGATACTGAGGTAGCACACATTAGTCATCATGACTAATGACTGTTGATATTCTTACTTTGCATGAAGTTGTCTAAATCCCCTTTAAAGCCACTCAACTTGGCGGCCACCACCACATCTTGTAGGAACAGATTCCATAGTTTAACTGTGAATAAGTACTTACTTACTCTGAATCTTCCCCAGGAAGATGGATTGACCATTAAACCAGTCGGAGAGTTGCAGGCCCAGGTGTCATGCCCCTAAGTCCCCTACCCTCCAGAGAATTAAAGGACAACTGAGACTGGTTTGGATCAAAACAAGCCACAACTTAATTGAATACAGATGAAAGAGGTTTGGCTTCAGCATGGGGCAATCAAATACACATAGGTCAATCTGTGCAGGGATTCCTAAGACATACATCAAATAGGGTGACCCCAAAGGGACCGCCATCTGGAGAAGTACCAGTGACCCTGGTCCCCCACCTGGGCATGAGGACATGGCAACTTCCCCCGGATCCCTTTAATGGGACACACACACACCATTTGGAGGGACAGGCAAGACTCCATCCAAGACTACAATTGCCCCAATGCCCAACCCAGTTGTGATTATTGCCATTTTGGTATTCTAATACTACAATGTGGAGAAGGGGACAGAAGGTGATGGCTAGACTATAACCAAGGCAACCATCATATCCTTGATCAGGAGGGAGAGGGCAAATTATAAGTGTATTTTCTGAGGTTGGTGGGGAAAGAGGCCTAAGCTTTGTATGTTGCTGAACAAAGTACACAGCTCCATATCCAAGATGGAGTCTGCTATTGGGGTGGCACAGTTGGAATATAAAGAGAAGCTGGACTGTAAGGGTCCTGATTTGGGCCGCCTTTGTGAAGATCTCCTGAAAGGAGATCAAGTATCAACAGTACTGCTGAGGTGCCTGTCAGGCAAGACCACTGCCGATTCCCAGTAATAAGAAATTATCTGAGCTCTCAAAAATTGTAAGTAAAGACATTCAGAGGTGAAAGAGGGAAGACACTGAGGGATAACTCCATCTACACCCACTCAACTACTTCAGTCTGTGAAACTGGTGCCACATAATCCCCGTTTTGTGTTTGTAAGAACTTGGATCTTTTAGTGTGGCAGTACCTACACGTTGGAACTCCCCGTCTATTGATATCACGCAGGCGCCTTCCCTGTACTCTTTTGGCACCTGCTTAGAACAGGATTGTTTAGACAAGCCCACCCAGATATGTAGAACATAGATTTGTTTTTAATCCCTTTTTAGTTTATTGCTGATTTTAACTTTTCAGTGTTTTCATTACTGCTACTAATTCTGGATCAGTAATTTTATTGCATTATCTGTTTTGTAAATCAGCTGGAGGGTTTTCATTTTTACAATCAAGAGGTGTATAAATTTTATGAAATAAAATAAATTAATAACATTACAGGGTTTGTTTTTGTTTCAGGTTTGGTGAGCAATGCTGTTCCATTTATTCCTCCTTCCATTTTTCTTATCAGCTTGTGGCCACCCCTTTTGCTTTCTTGTTATCGCAACTGCTTTGGAACATAACTATTCATCAGCTTCCCTCCCCACTTGATTTGATACCATATTACATGACAACATTCCCTTGCACTCCTCTTCTTGCATGTTTCACCATTGGCATCAGTTTGGTATTTTAGCCCCATGCTTAGGATAACAGAATGGGGCTCTTGAGGCATTAAGAGTAATTCCTTTCCTTGCCACTGACCTGCCTTATGACCTTTGAGAAATCAATCTACCATTTTCTCAGTGCCCCATTTTCATCAGTCATGCTTGCGCAAACTAGAAACCAAGTCCTTTAAAACAGAAATCCCTTACTCTGTTGTCTCTCTGTTTTTCACTTAATAGTTGAATTTGTTTTCCAGGTTTACAAGTCAGTGAACAATATGAAATACACTGAAGGCCACAGCAGGAGATCGATCATCATGGCTTGAAATTCAGAGTGCTGTGGTGAGTACATATTTCATCTAATAATTCCTTTCATATCCCATCCATCTTAAATTTAACACGTCCCTGAGTGGTGTCACAGAGAATTAGGGAAACTTAAATCCCCAGGCCGAAAAAAAAGGAAAGAAAAGGAAGTAAGACTTTAGGGATGTCAGAGGAGGCAGCATACCAGCGTAGCAAGTGAGGAATGGTGCCCAGATTTCTTCAAAGACCTCCAGGGCTATCTCTCTTTCTTTCTCTCTCTCTTTCTTTCTTGATAGACGACCTGCTTCTTGACAGCTAAACTGCCAAGCCAGTCTTCATTATCGGTGGAGGGGGGCAAACTGTGCACTACTGATGATGGAATGCTTTGCCACAAAGAATGCTTTCTGTGGCCAAACTGCTTGAGAACAGAGCTAGGTCAATAAGGCCAAGATCTCACCTAGGAATTAACCTAGTATAAAACTGAAATATTTATATTTATATACTTTGACTGATAGGGCGACTTGATAGAACAGCTCTAATACATATGCACCCGATACAATACCGTCCAGTAAGATTTGCAGGATCCAGTGAAGGCTCTTACTGTGTTAGTCTCACAGGATGAGGCTTTCTAGATTTTTCTAGGTCTAGTTCAACTACTCCCCTCAACTAATATTGCAATCCTGGAACTAAGCACTCCTGCCAACCTAGCAGTTCGAAAGCATGTCAAAGTGCAAGTCAATAAATAGGTTGGCGGGAAGGTAAATGGTGTTTCCGTGCACTGCTCTGGTTTGCCAGAAGCTGCTTAGTCATGCTGGCCACAGGACCCGGAAGCTGTCTGCGGACAAACGCCAGCTCCCTCGGCCAGTAAAGCGAGATGAGCTCCACAACCCCAGAGTCGTCTGCGACTGGACTTAACGGTCAGGGGTCCCTTTACCTAAGCACTCTTGAATTCAGTTGGACACACTTCTGAGTAATCATGGATAGGATTGGCTGTAAGGTGCCAACTAGATAAAGCATGAAAGATTGATAAACAGGAACTTGTAAGGTTGTTTCTTTAAAAGGTTAAAAGCAGTCACAATGTGGAGGCAGGGGTCAAGAATCATATTGATATAGAATTGCGGGGTTGGTCTGGATCCCTTTTAGGCCTGTGTTTCTGTATCTGTGAGGTTTAGAATCCAGCAGAAGAACCTGCTGTTCTGGTCAAACCAGTCTCTATGTTAGAAAATGGCCTTAGTTGGCACTTAAATACCATCTTAAACAATAGGGGGTCGGTCCAGCAGTCAAGAAGGCAGTTTCAGCACATGCTGTAGAGGAAAGTGAGGAGCAGGTGAGACAGGTGAGGCTCATCAACCTGGGAAAGTAGCCCATCTAGGAGAAGGAAAACTCTGATCCTAAGTCTCCACAGCCTTGCAAGATATCTTCAGGAGAAGAGAAGGAATAAACCCAGAGTGGAGTCCCTAAGACAGTTGGATAGCACCTTGTGTGCCTCCTTCTGGCAACTCCTACAGTCAAGCTGGTGCCATACGTATTCCTCTGCTTTCCTTTGGACCCCATCAGCAAGGCCGAGAGAGGGGTCTTGTCATCTGGTCAGCCCAGGACCTCCATACACACTGCCCAGGCTTGCGCACCGAGAAGGCCGCTTCGGTACTGCTAACACAGTGGTTTAACTTCATCCTCAGAGGCACACCCCCTTGTCTCCTTAGACAGATGGGTGCCAACAGCAAAATTTAAAACAGTGAGCCATGTTGCCACAGCAACAATTAAATGATGGTGCTTTCCAGAAGGAGGGGATGGGCCTTTTACCCACCTTAGCTGGCTGGATGCCATGTCATCCTAGGAAAGATGACAATAAACCTTGGAGGGGACTGTGTGTGTGTGAGTTTGGCTGATGCTGGGATACACAGAGACTTGACTTTCTCTGTGGTTTGAATGCCAAAACTATGGCTTGTTAGATAGGCTTCCCTGGAAACCTAATGGGGAAGCAAGATCTGTTGTTGTGTTACTGCTTAGAGTCCTTCCTCCTATGCTCAGGTTGTATATATGTGTAAATACAACCATATATCCTAAAGCTCAAATGGTCTTCATTTAAGGAAACCAAATCCTGAACTTCTACTGTCTCTCACCACTCAGAAATTGGGGTACACACACCAATATCATATCAGGGAGGGGAGAGTCAACCCTTTCCCCATACACCATTTCTCCAAAGCTGTTGCTGTATTTTATTAACTATAAGTTCATGTTTAAGAAGTTTTTGCTGAGCATGATCAAGTCCTTGAGAAAAGTGAGTAAACAGAAAAAAATTGGCTGAAAATGTGGCCAGATGTGACAAATAAAGATCTGCTTGGGCATCACTAACGTCTACTAACAAGGATAAGGGAGAGATATCAAAGCTATTAATGTTTTGGAACAATAGTGAAGATGAGGATGTTGATAATGGCTGAGCTATACATTTTTACTTCTAACAGTCAAAATATAAAATGCCATTGCATCTTCTTATGCCAGAGTGGTTTCTTAAACACTTGCCTCAGTCGATTGAGAAAGAAAATGGCACTTATCTTTGTAACTTTGCTTAAATGACCCAGGGTTATATGCAATGTTATTCATACTCAGAGTAGATCCATTTAAATAAATGGGCATGCCTTACTTAGGTCATTAATTTCAATGAGACTGTTCTAAAGCTTTGCTGGATAGAGTTCCAAGTTTCCAAGGATCTGTGCCTAAGACCCATAGATGTTATCTGTCTGCTCAAAATTATGTCTTAAGGAATGCCACCAAAGCTATGTTTATTGTTGATTTGTGGTCTTTAGGGACTACAGCTGCCAAGTCCTCTCCCACTGCCACCACAATGAACTAGGGAATGTGTCTTCACTATTACAAAAGTCACTCTAACAAAAGTTCACTTAAACGGAGACCAGTTCAGTTGAATTCTCCAAACAACTAGCTCCACATTTACCATTGTTTACTTTCTCTGTGTTTCAGCTCCCTTGTCTCTTAGACTGAAATCCTGTACCAACTTAGGACTTTTGCACACTTATATTTTGCCCTGCACTTTAAAGCTGTGTCCAAGTGCTTCCTCCCCTCCTTTTTTCTTTTTGCCCAGACCTTGTCCCGTTAAACCCCACTCTTTAAAGTTGAAGCACAACAAATGGCAATCCAGGTTTTCCGCAGATTGTTGTTGGCTGCAATTCAGCTTTAAAGAGCAGGTTTTCACATGTGAAGGGTAGGATGGGAAGAGGAGTGCTTGACCACAGAACTTTAAAGTACAGACCATGTCTGGAAAGCATGGAGAAAAGGTACCGTAAGTGTGAATAAGCCCTTAACTGGCAGTGAAGCCACTGAACTTCGTTTGACTTACTACTTAGTACATACGCAGAGATTTGTACTTAGTTCTAGCTTCTGCCAGTCACCTCTTGTCAAGGAACTGTCCATTGACATCTTCCCACTATGGAAGATAGAACTAGTATACACAACCAAGGCAAAATGGATCCTTGCCCTTCAGCTGATGTCAAGCCCATTCAGCTGATTGGCAGCTGGTTTTAGTTTTTTTAAAAAATGGCCTTGTGGGCCAGATTTGATCCCATGGTAAGTCAAGATTGGTCTGTGAGCCAGAGATTCCCCACCGCTATAGTAGATGTTGTACATGCATGGCAAGCATGTACAAATGACTTTTCTACCCACATCTCCAAGTGAACCACAGTATTAATCATATCTTCACTTAAGGAAGTTTCTTTGGATCATCATAGTTTAAACTGCACGGAATCCTTAAAATGAAGACCTGAGTTCAATATATTACATACTGTATCATTTAAGGAAGATTCCTAGAAGTGAGTTGTTCTACATACTGGGCATGCTATGTTCTCCCACTACTTTATACCTGTTTGGTTTGTGTCCATTTGCAGACTTGCTCGCTCCCCACCCCACCCTATTTTCAATTCCCTAGAGGAAGAGAAAAACATGAACAAGGTTCCCATATCTCCAGCTGCGCAGCCTGTGGTAAGCAGGGGTGGGGGGTGGAGATACATATGCCATGCTGTAATGGATGACTTCATGACCTCAGAGGCTTGCCATGGTCCACCAGGGCCTAGTTCTCACAAGTCTCCTGTAGATCTGTTGTGGTCATGGATCCTGTGAGGCTCTGGCTTCTGAGAAAAGCAGACGCACACAAAATGCTTCAAATCAGTGTGAGAAAGGTCACTTAGTGAGCCTGAAGCAGCCCATCTGTTCTGGCAAAGTGCATGAACTTAGAATAATCAACCCACTTTGCCAGATATTTTTAGAAACACTTGTAGTAAATAATGTGGAGGATTCCATTTAATAGCCCTGACTTTTAATGTCTGTCTTTTTGTGAGGTTACTCCTGTCCTGGTTGACTGTGAGATAAGATGCTGAATGGAGTACAACAACACACAATTCTTAGAAGTGTTAAGCAAAGTTAGAATATTACAGATATTTGCAACATCTGGGTGTAAGACCCATTGTATTTAAAAAGGTGATTGCCACTTGCCCAGTCATATCTAAAAGTTAGAAAGATGCTTCAATTATTACACTGGACAATTGGTTTACAATAGCCCTGTTTGCTGCCATTTCAAGAAAGTCAACACACCTATTGCAGATCTGGAGGAACTTCATTATATATATCATTAGACAGCCATTCAGACAATTAATTTGTGTTTTCATTTGGTGAAACCTATAGGTTTGTTTTTCACCTGATCACTATGGGTCTTTTCTTAATCTCCATCATCCCCTTTTCATGCCCACTCCTGCTTGCTTGCTTGCTTGTTTCCCTAACAGATGAGCTATACTGTAATCCCATGGAATTACAGTTTGTGTTGTTTTGTTGTTATTGGACTACATCTGCCATCACCCCTGACCATTGGCCATGCTGACCTGAGCCTGATGGGAGTTAGACAGCAACATAATCTTGAGGGCCTTAGTCTAAACTCAATTATAATTTCAGATAGGTAGCCGTGTTGGTCTGCCATGGTGTATCTGAAGAAGTGTGCATGCACACGAAAGCTCATACCTAGAACTAACTCAGTTGGTCTTTAAGGTGCTACTGGAAGGAATTTTTTTCAATTATAATTTGTTTACACAATCTGCAAGTCGTTGCTTTTATGCTGAGTTTTCTAAAGTAGTGATCACTGCTGCCCTTCCTTAATGTAAGAAATAACAGGATAGATGATGTTTCTAGAACTATGTACAGCCTGAAACATATTGTGCACTGGCAATAACTCCATTTAGCTGCATACTGCTCTCTGGAAATCTACCTCACTAAGCCAAGATTTGTCTGAGCATGATGTGCAACCTGGGCTGTTGTGTGGGTGCTTTGAATTACTGTGGTTATGAGAAAACTACATGGCATGAACCTGAATGTAGCAGAACCCTGAAACATTTTTATTTTATTTTAAGAAAAGCTGCTTTTGGGGAAATACACTTGTAGTGGAGAAGTGTGGGGAGAGCATATTAACGGCACATAACCTTTCCCTTATCCACTGCTTTCCCACTTCAAATCATGCCCCCTGTCACAGCCTACCTTCCCACTCCCCGGGGTTGTCAATAATAATAATAATAATAATAATAATAATAATAATAATAATAATAATTTTTATTTATATCCCACCCTCCCCAGCCGAAGCCAGGCTCAGGGTGGCTAACAACACTAAAACATTATAAAAATTAATTAAAATCAAAATTGATGGCAACCATAAACTAAAGTTTTGTAAAGATTGCCAAAGGAGGGAGTCAGGCTGCGCCCTGACCAAAGGCCTGGTGGAACAGCTCTGTCTTGCAGGCCCTGCGGAAAGATGTCAAGTCCTGCAGGGCCCTTGTCTCTTGTGACAGAGCGTTCCACCAGGTTGGAGCCGCAGCCGAAAAAGCCCTGGCTCTAGTTGAGGCCAGCCTAACCTCTCTGTGGTCTGTGGACTTGTATTCTCTCACAAGCCCATGTTAGATATCCCTTCTCTCTCATCACATTTACAATCCAATTCTGCTCGTTCAAAAGTAGTTTTTCTTTAAAACAGTGTCCTCAAGCATTTGCAGGCCACTTGCAGTAAGCTTCACAGCTGTAGGTCCTGGTTTGCTACAGCTCTTTAAGCAACTGCCCTTCATTTGCAGGGTAAATAAAAATATATTGGTGCATTTACTGTTGATTTGTAAATTGTGTTGAAACAAAACCTCCCTATTAAATCTGTTTCATATGCATTAGCAGAGCAGAACATGAGGGCGATCATCTTGACAACCTGCTTTCATTTATTTTAAAATGACAGAAAGCATGGGGTAATTTTCTAATGTTTTGTAACGTTTCATGGATAATTTCCTGCACTAAAATCCAGTCTGCCAGTTCAGAACAAGATTCTTCTTCAAGACATTTAATACATTTAGGCAGTCTCTGAATATTTTCCTTTCCTTCCTCACCCCCCACCCCTTATTTATGCATACTATATTCGTATTTGGTGAAATAAGATACAGTCCTTATCAAGGAGTAACACCCATTGAACACGGAGGAGCTTGCTTCTGAGTAAAAATGCATACAATGTTAGTGTTCCTGACGTGAATTAAGAGTGCAGTCTTGGGCTCTTTCGGGCACACTCACTATTCCATGGGTGATGCAGTGACCTTGCATGAGCAAATGACACCCGAGGTGGGCACCAGAGAGGTGCATGGGGGTGGGCGCAGGCACAGGGGGACGGGGCACAGAGGGTGAAGGAGCCTGCTGTGGCACGACCGTCCTCACCAGACCAACCACACCCTGCACCAGATCTAAGCAAGGGTGCACTGAGCCACCTGCCCTCCTGGCACCCTCACTGGAGAGAGCCTGGCCAGCTGACACAGCTCCTGGTAGGCACAGAACAAGCACCTCTACGCCCGCTCCCCCAGTGCAGCCTGTTCTGGTGCTCCTCTCTGTGAGCATTGGTAACTCCAAGACTGGGAGAGGAGTTGCACTGGGGGCCCTCTAAAAAATCTGTGCCTAGGGCCATGACCCCTCTGGCAACCCTATGCTACGCCCCTGGGGTTATGGATGGCTCCAGGTTTTTTCTTTGATCTTACTGTCCCTCTTCCCTATAAGGTCTATTATCAGTGGAAGGAAAACTGGTGGGACCTTCAAGTAAATATGGGGTGTGGAGAGGACATGATGACTGCACTGTTGGAGGAAGTGGTGATAGTGCTGTTGAAAGAGAAGGACAGTGGCGGGGATTATCTCTCTCATCAATACATTTGCCCATATGTGCTGCAGTAAGAATAATATTTCATCCCGCTTTGTGGTAAGAACTGAGAGGCCTCTAAACAGTTGAAGGAATGACAATAAAGAAGTGGGTATGTGCTATTCTGAATGCCTTTTCAAAGGTCATTTCCAAGATGAGTCCTGGTTTTCAGCATCTGGAAATGAAAGGAGGAGGCTGACCGGGTCCAAAATAAAAGTTTTACTAACTGGAGCGTATCATCTAGCTATACCTTATTTAGTCCATAAAACCCTGTATGTTTTCATTTTGGTACTGGTGTGTGTGTGTGTGTAGGTTTGCGTTTGTATAGGAGTGTATGTAGCGGATCCATAAAGAGTATAGGTTCAGAACATCTATATGGTAAAATGGAATTTGCGAAACTTCTGCTTATGTGTTGATTTATTGTTTGTAACATTGCATACATCCAGCTATCCAGGAAGAGTTGACTGGCTTGTAACCAATAATGATTCGAGCCCCAAATATGTAAAAGGCCACCTCTTTCCCTACAGACCCTCTCAGGAGCTAAGGGGCCCCCTTCGTAGTTCCTCTACCGTCAGAGGTCCAGTGGTTTGCCGCCTGGAAGAGGGCCCCTTTGGAGTGGAACTCCATTCCCTCATATATACATCTAGCACCTTCATTATACAGCTTTCAGAGAATGCTGAATATGCACCTGCTTATGCTGGCTGTTGAAACTTGAGGGGTATGTTTTTAGGACTCGCCTTATTTTTACAGTTGTAAGTTGTTTTAAATCATCTTTATATTGTGTTTTAATGCTGTAACCCACCGTGGGACTTTAGAGTGAATGTTGGGGGAATAAATGTCTATTTAACTCTCAAGAGAAGTTCATCAGGCCCTGTGCATGCTTTTGAACAGGATCCTAGACTATTCTAGCAGGCTTGTTGTTTTTTAAGTTGAGTCTTCGGTATGTTTTTAATCTGCTGCCATTGATATGTTTTTTATGATGCTGTTTTACTGTTTATTGTTTTATTTTTTATTGTTTACTGTTTAGTTTGTTTGTAATATACTTGTGACATGTTTTTCTTGTAAGCCACTTTGAGTTTGATTTAAAGTTGGAGTATAAATGTCTAAACGAACAAGCATATAAATTCAAACTAATGTACCTATATTCTTAAGAGGTGTTAGAGGCCATAGTCCTGAGTGGTAGTCAAGGGCCTTCTCCCACTACAACATGGGCAACATCTTTCTTTGTCCAATTTTTAATCTGATTTTCAGTAGACGGTCTGTCAAAGCAGCATCTGCAGGGAACTGGCATGTGATAAGAGATGCCTGGGAAACTAAAATAACCAGGGATATGGACCTCCAAGCTGCTATAAAAAACTGAGGCCATAATGAAATGAATAATTAATGAATACTAAATTAATGAATTAATAACGAATAATAATGAAATCATGAATACCAAATCATTATGAATAATGATTAATGAAATGAAGTTCAAGAAAAGTGCAAAATTCATAAAACATTTTCTATAGATCTAGAATGTGAGTACTCCTGACATATTGAAGCAATACAACAAATATAATAGAGAAAATACAATAATTTCAGTAAGAGTAAATGGACTGTTTTGTCATCAGTGTCGGTAGGGTGGCCATTTACACATCACTAAACAAGGTGGAGTCAATAAAATGACGGGTCACCTATTACTTTCAGAGTCCAAAATAATGTTTTTAAGTCACTTGAAATACTCAGTTCTGGAGGTTGAGCTAGGAGTAACAACTGCAGCTGTACGAATCTGTATAGCCAAAAACTGGGAAAAGAACAGTGCCCCATCAATGGTAGAATGGTTTGAGAAAATATGTAACATTGTAATAAAGCTAAAAGTAGCATACTAAAGAAGACCAACCACAGAATGGTGGTCCCTATTTATTATATTATGGAATTGCTTTGTTTCAAATTTTTGTCAAATATGTATATACAATTGATGTACAAATAAAACATGCATATTTTTTAAAACCAAATGAGGACACAAATTTGCATAAAATTTGATGGTGCTAATAGATAGATTGATAGATGATGATAGATAGATAGATAGATAGATAGATAGATAGATAGATAGATAGACAGATGATAGATGTAGTCGTTTAGTCGTGTCCTACTCTTCGTGACCCAATGGACCAGAGCACGCCAGGCACTTCTGTCTTCCACTGCCTCCCGCAGCTTGGTCAAACTCATGTTCGTAGCTTTGAGAACACTGTCCAGCCATCTCGTCCTCTGTTGTCCCCTTCTCCTTGTGCCCTCCATCTTTCCCAACATCAAACTCTTTTCCAGGGAGTCTTCTCTTCTCATGATAGACAGACAGACAGACAGACAGACAGACAGACAGACAGACAGACAGACAGACAGAAAGACAGACAGACAGATGCAAAATTAGAAATATTTATTGTAAGTTAAAGAAAAATGCCATACTTTTCACCATAGCAGGGAAGGCCAGATGACCTTTTTCTGTGCTCAGTCTGCTGTCCAGGGAGCTAAGTGTTGATGGGAAATTTCAAGGCCACTGCTGTCTCTTCTTAGGATTCCTTATCCATAAAACATACTTGGACCCGACAATCCTTCAGATCTAAGACATCTTCAGATAGAGGGTCATCCTCTGTAAGATAAGATACATGGCTGCCCTAAATGTCAATCACACTTACAAACTGATCCTATCACATTTACTTAGTTCCATTGATTTCAGTAGCACCTACTCTTAACATAAGTGCTTGAAATAACATATCTCAGCGTTGATCAAGGCACCAAACTTGAATTACTGAGGTTTTTATTCCACATATCATGATTACTATCAACTAGCTTACTAGCAGTTCCAGAAATTAGAATAATTGTTTCAAGTAAAAAAAGCGGGCCTCATTTTATGTTGCGAGTGATCATTCCAGCTAGTGGCTATTTTAACTTTCTCTGTCTTCAAGGCATCCATAATTTTAAAAGTTCAGAATAATTTTTAGTTGATAACATCGTGCTACAAAATTTCAAACATTAGGTTAATGCATTTACTGCTGCTGTACTGGAATAGTAGCAGAGATCTGTTCCTACCCTGTTGATTAGATTTAGCTCAGCTTTCAGTATATTACACTAGAAACATTCTGGTAAGAGTAGCTGATTTGGCTATGAAGACGTGTTTGACAGGCAACAAAAACAACGTTAACTTCTCCCAAGATTCCAAGAAATGTAAAATATTTGTATAAATGTTAAAAAGTTTGGCTTCAGCTTTTCCCAAAGGAAGTTTTGTTTGGGAATTGTTAATAAAATAACAAAAACTGGCCAGTGGAACACAGCATGCTTAAATATTGATGATAGAAATCCTAGGCATTCATTCTCACAGCCAGGTAAGGCCTTATAGAACTGGCTAACACAGGACATTACTGCTGGAGAAAGGAATTGACACTGCAAACGTTTCCAGCATATTATATTGTTCTAGTCTTGTGTAAATATCCCAAATCTAAACCAGAAAGTTTATGTAACAGATGCCAAATCAGTCTCTCTGTACATATTCGGTTCCCAGTGATTTGGAGAATGATATGTTTTTCTGCTTAATGACACCGAAAATTAGTCCAAGGAGAAAAAGCCAAATATGCAACATACCCTTAATGTCTATGGTGTCATTTGTTTATAATTATTTATTTCTGTCATAGGATGTAAACATCCTTTTGAACCGTTATAAGGAAGAAAGACCATTACCCAAGAGAAAAGTGTTAGGGACATTATCTTCAGGGCATGTGGAAAACAATTGACAATAGAAAGAGAACACATTGTGTTGTTAACGATGCTCTCTTTGAAATCCATGTACTCTTGAATAGTTCCTATTGATTTCATTGGAGCCTGCACTGGAAATCTCTGGGTGGATTATATTCCATATCTTTTCATGAAAATATATGTATTGTTTCAAGGCTCACTAATGGTGATATGATTAAACCATGTTTTTTATTGCTATTTGGATTATTATTTTTTGCTGTGTTTCTGGTATAGGTTTTTATTAAGTAGCTGTAGGAATGTACTTTCATAACCTATCCCAAAGAAGATTTTAATAATCTATATCATAGTCCAAAATCATGCAGATTTTCCTTTAAAGTTACTTTTGATGATTGTAATAAAGCCCATGGGAGCATAAAATCATTTGCTAGTGGAAAGAATGCATATCAAAAACTTTATTATGAAAATAAACTTATTTTGAAACTCAGTCTATGCTTTTGCTACATCTGCATCAGTTTCTGAACCTGGAAGCCATGTCACATCTTTCCATATGCCACATTTTTGGAGCCAAGTCACGGCATCATTTTCTCACTGTACATTGATTTTTTCTTCCTTTTTGGCAGTCCGTTTACGAAGAAGATCCATGTGGATCCCATTCTTTGAATGAAGTCTGTTCACAGGTGGATGCTTCTATTGTGTACTGCATCTTCAAGAGTCAAACCCAGAAAGCCTTACCCACAGGTGGACCAGATGACCATGGGTCAAGTTGTGGTGCTGTGCCACTCACCTGATCTCCATCCAGCTGAGTAGTTGTTGCATATCGAGATGCAGAGGAGGGCTGAGGTTGACACAGGGCAATTGCACCAGCAAGAGACCTGGATTGGCTGCCCCATCATGTTTGCACGGCGCTGTGAGTTAAACCACAGAGCCTAGGACTTGCCGATCAGAAGGTTGGCAGTTCGAATCCCCGCGATGGGGAGAGCTCCCGTTGCTCAGTCCCAGCTCCTGCCAACCTAGCAGTTCGAAAGCACATCAAAAGTGCAAGTAGATAAATAGGTACCGCTCCAGTGGGAAGGTAAATGGCGTTTCCGTGTGCTGCTCTGGTTCGCCAGAAGCGGCTTAGTCATGCTGGCCACATGACCCGGAAACTGTACGCCGGCTCCCTCGGCCAATAAAGCGAGATGAGCACCACAACCCCAGAGTCAGCCACGACTGGACCTAATGGTCAGGGCTCCCTTTACCTTTACCTTAACCTTAGCATCAGCTCCATCCCAATATGCAGCATCTGCTCAGCTTCCATAACTGACTTCCACTACTGATGGTGTCCTATACAGTGGACAATCCTCTATATTTTAAGTTTTCTGTTTGAAGGGCTGTCCAGGTCTAAGTCCAGTTTAAGGATAGAGAACCATAAAAGGGGGGGGGTGAGACATTTGAAGGGATCCATCAACCAATAGCACCTAGATGGCAGACAAGCCACCATGCAGATCATCTGATCACTGTCCTCCCATTATGGTGAGATGTATTAAATATCTATTTAAAACTAGCAATTATTGCTAAATTTGCATTTATATATATACTTTAGCATATGCCACTTTTATACAAAACGGTGTCCTCTTCTGTCCTCTATTTGGCAATGTGTAAGTGGCCACCTTTATGGGTAAGAGAGCTGGCAAAAACTATTTGACTTTTGCAGTGAAAGCCTATATGAGATGCTGGGTCTTCATCACCTTCTCAGGAGCTTTAACAATCCTGGACAGTGGATCAGTAGCTGAAGACAATTCTCAATTAACATTTGTCCCACCCCCACCTGGAAAATGTATTTGGCTTCCTTTCCTTTGCACCACATTCCAAATCTTGATCACATCCCACCTGCTATTTAACAAATACAAAACAAAAATCATATGGGTTGCATCTGACTAAAGTGCAACCAAATTTACTGAAATGGATGGACTTAAATTAGTCATAATTGAAGTCTATTCTGAGTATGACTTAGGTACCATGGTGTGAAGATATATAAGTTGCAATTAGACACTTCATATATCCTCTCTGTTCAGTTGAGTTTTTGTTTAAATTGTTTGTGTATGGTTGAAAAATACAACAAAGCATTTCAAAACTGGGAAAAAACTATTCTAGATAAAATCACAAAAATAAAGTGAAAGTTTTTTAAACCAAAACTATCCTTTCTGTAGCTGTTGCTTAATTCATGACATGCTAAGAATTAAAATATAATACAAAAGCTAATTTTTATTAGCAGTCACTCGGTGCTCATGAAATGTTACTGAAAGCCCCCAGGTCATTGCAAGCATAGCAGAAACTTCTTTATTTTGAGTTTCCTCTGCATATCTTTTGAACTAATGCATCTCATCGTTAATTTGCAATGTACTTTTTTCAAAACTTTGCTATATGAACTTCCAATGAGATTCTTAATATTTACCTGTCTCTGCTTTTCGTCTTGGTCAAGCAACTCACCAAGCACCCTGTCACCATTTTGAATTCTCTTTTACTGTTATTCCATCTACATCCTGCAAATCCAAGTGGAATCTACATATAGCTTTGCATCTTTTCCTAAACTACTCCAGGATATATCCCTTCCTGTTTAACTGCATTGTGAAGTTTTGTTGAGGCTGTCAGCATTGTTGTATCAGGCTGATTTTTTGTGTGTGGCTGAAATTTACAACAGATTTTACAATCATTTTAAAGCTCCTGGCACCTGTGTGCAGTTTTTGAGCAGCAAAGATACAAGTTGGCTCCCTGCTGATCTCACAGGGACTGGTGTATGTGCTTATGCGGTTTCACAGGTATATATGCTTCCAGACAACCCCAGGTCAGTTTGCTGTACTGTTTCAGCAGTTGTAAAGATCTGCTCTGTATCTTTCCGAGGAGCTACAAAAGCAATTCTGAAATAGTATCTTCCCCTTTTTAAATTCTGGAAAATTGTCCTGCTACTCTCGCAACAAAAGAAACTCTTATCTAATTACTGCTCCTTTCCTTCACAACCACATAACCCATATTGCATACATAAATATAATTCTGGGCCTATATTCAGAACTGTAGGAGGCAGTGGAAGACAGAAGTGCCTGGCGTGCTCTGGTCCATGGGGTCACGAAGAGTCAGACACGACTAAACGACTAAACAACAACAATATTCAGAACTGTGGCCATTGCTCATGAATTTGCTGCTTCCTGTTGAGCTCAGATGGGTTGTTGCAGAAAATTGAGACTTTTCACCTTTGGGATTCCCCCTTCATGCAATGCTGCAATGATATCACAGTGCAAGACCAAGTGATTTTTTTTCTTTGTTATGAGTACATGTGAATATAGGGAAATTTGCACAAGGTTTTGCTTGTGCAACCTCTTTGCCACAATAGGATGCTGCTTCAGTTGCAGTAGCAACATACTCTGTTTATTCCACAACAGCTAACACAAACTTGTAGGAATGGGGTATCAGTAAATAACCCTTTGCATTTTATATTCAGATCCTCAATAATTAAATGCAGTCAGCTATTGCCACTCCTGCTGTCCAGAACCTTTCCCATTGCCAGGGATAGATGTGCTGATAAGATCTTGTTCTCTTGTAATGCAGATCAGCATGGGATCATAGTAAATCTGTATGTTGCATACATGGTTTTCCAGAAGAAACAAGCCAAAAAGTTTTATGTGATCAGATGTGCATGAAAGGCCAGAGTGAGAAAATGTCTCTGTTTTAATAATTACACTGTTCTTTAAGTGCTCCGAGTGAAATGAATCTTAACCTCAAATCATTTTTTTTCTACACTTGTGAAGAGTTTCTTTTTTATATTGCATGACCTCATCTCAAGTGAGCAATGTTCTGCAGAGCACCACACAGTTGTAAATTATCAATATCTCTGCAATCCTGAACAAAGACTCCAAAATTCTAGTTTTTCTACTGTTGAAAATGAGAGGCTCTTTAGGTGGAAAAATTAGCACCACAATGATTCACATAAAGCTGACGCAATTATCTTCTTAAAAACCAGGCATTTGCTGCTTGGCAAGTTTTCTTCTATGGGCCAGATGATCTTGAGTAAAAGATTAAGTGCAAGCATATGGACATCAACAAACTGATCCATCCTCAAGAAAGAATTCTGAAGGCAATTTTTATAGTGTTGGCCAGCCAGTTTCTATCCTTGAGTTCATTTTAGCTAAGGGATGTGCATTGGGTCTTTGTCAAAGAAGAATTTGAAGTTTAGTCTACTCCATTTCAGACACTTTTCAGACACTTACTCTCAATATATGTATATGGGTAGAAATGCGCATATGGGAATATCTCTATTTCCTTAAGAGCATGCAAACCATGTAAACTAACTTGATGGTGAGCTTGGGCCAGTGGAGCTCAATAGCATTAGAATGTTTGTCTGAGACTAGGTTGAGAGGACTAGATCTCTGCTCAATGAGGACTTTATTACATGGCCTTCAGCAAACTCATCCCCTTCAGCCTCAGTTCCCCAGTTTAAAAGTGGAATATTAGTGACTGCGGGATGTTGTGAGAATGAGTGAGGTTACTACTAAGAAGCACACAAACGAGTGTGTGTGTTTCATAGAATCATATAATTTTAGAGTTGGGATGGACCCTGGGGGTCATTTAGTCCCATACAGGGATCAAACTTGCAACCTTGGCATTATCAGTACCATGCTCTAATCAACTGAACTTTCCAGGCTGACACATACACATACACATATATACTCAGGGCAGACCCACACCATACATTTAAAGCACAATCAACATACATTCAAAGCACATGTCTCCCACAAAAGAATCCTGGGAATGCAGGTTGGATTACTGCAGTGCAACCTATGTGGGACTGCCTTTGAGGATGACCCTTAAACTGCAGCTAGTGCAAAACTCAGCAGCTCAACTGCTTACTGGGGCGCAACATCAGTTTATGCCACTTCTGGGGGAAAAACTGCACTGGCTGCCAGTTGGCTATATTCAAGGTGCAGGTAGTAGTAGTGGTGGTGGTGGTGGTGGTGGTGATGATGATGATGATGATGATGATGATAGTATTCCACCCAACTGGCTGGGTTGCCCCAGTCACTTTGGGCAGCTTCCAACAAATATAAAAGCACAATAAAACATCAAACATTAAAAACTTCCCTATACAGGTGTCTTCTAAAAGTTCATGTACAAAGCTCTATGTATCTTGGAACAAGGATACCAAAGATCATCTCATCCCCTACATACCCAACCAATTACTACAGATAACATCCTATTAGGTGGTCCATTCTGCATGACATTGGAATCAAATCTTTAGTGTGATGGCACCTTCCCTTTGAAACCACCTTCCATTGCATATCAGACAGGGACTCTCTCCACTGTCTTTACAGGAACTGTTAAATATGATGTTCTTTCAACAAGCCTTCTAAAATTCTTATCTGAGTTAGGTTCTGCCTTGGAACTGAACTGATTTTATGTATGCGCTGTTATTTTAAATTGACTTTTATATTTACAATTGCTTTTTAAAAAAAATATGATTTCATATGTGCAATCATTTCAAATGTTGTTTATATATGCAACTGCATATGTCTTTATATTGTTAATCACTTTAAAAAATGAATTATTATTAATATCGCATTGGGAGATGAGCAGGTGAATGAACCTCCAGTGTTGTGGATGACATTATTAAAGTTCTGTAATAGTGTCGTCAGAATAGACATTGGGATGGAATTGGCATCTGCGTCTGCCACCAGTAGAGGGGTAGAGCAGTATTGGTACCCTCCCAGCAGCAGTACTGCACTCCCAGGGTGGTAGAATTCTGCACTGGCAGTGGCAATGCTGGTATGCATGTGCCTGTGTGACCACCAACAACCCAAAGTTCCCTCCCAACCTGACTGCTGCCATATCCTACGCTGTCCTAGTAAACTCAGGGCTGCCACCAGGAGGGCAGCCATTCTGCCTGCCTTGTACATTGCTGCTGTCTGCTGCTGGGTCTGTTCCTTGTGTTTTGAATGTTGTGGCCTGTTGTTGCTCATAGGTGGAGAGAAGGCTTCTTGTAAGCAAGTAAGGGGCTGCCACCTGCAAGGCAAATGTGATATTGTCCAGGATGAACTGTAGATCACTGATGCTAAGTTTGAGTGGACTTAACTGGGCACTGTAGTGGTCTGTTGTTTGCTCTGCTAGATCTGTCCCGTAATAGGTTGGTACCAATATGGATTTGTTTATACCCTTGCCCCCCCCCCCCCGCCTACACACACATTGTTGAGTGGCTACTACAGTCTGAGAAATACCCAAAGTAGATTTTTTAGTTGTGAGTCTCTGGCAAGTCTAAACAGATTAGGTTGTATTGTAGGACTTGGCAGGAGACAATGAAGTTTGTGTTGCATGCTGGGGTGGAAGTTTGTCATTCCAAACAATGTTTATTAAGGAGTCACAGGAGGAGTTCTATGGTTAAGGTGTGTCACATTCTTGGTTAAAAAACATGATGATTCTATTCCTTATTTAGTGATATCACTGTTAAATTTGTTGTGGAAAATGCCTTGAGTGAGGAAAGTACACGCTTTTCACATTTCAGAAAATCTGAATGAAGGGCAGCTGAGCTGCAGCAGTTTAAAACTGGAGGCGAATAAGACATATTTTAATGCCGCATAAACAGTGGCAGCTGCAATTAGAGAGTAAAACTGTTATTAGGGGGTGCCATTCTATCTGATTCCACCAGGCTTCTCTCAAGTCCTGCAGCCTACCTCCAGTGCTTAATTAACTGTAATTAATAAAGACAACCAGAAGCCACCTGCTGCAAATATTCTGTGGGTGTCTGCACCTCCAGGCTGCACAGATGCAAAAAAACAAGCATTGCTCAGGGATTCCCCCCCCCCCCCGCTTTGAGCACATTCAGTGATAAAGCATATGGAAGGCCCTTTGCAGGTAAAAGCACAGGTTCTCACCAGCTGTTGAAATGAGTGTGCAAATATTGGGGACAGAGCCAATCATCACACTTTCAATACCTCCTGCACAGCAGCTATTTTTCACAGATGAAATGTTTAGAAAAAGCTAGGAAATAGATGGGGTAGTAGCAATGATTAGAATTTTTTCTACCAATGCAGGGAAGTGAGAACCTTTCATATGCATTACTGATGGTGGCTTAGTTAAAGGACTTTAAATCAGGGTAGTCAATGTGGTGCTCCCGTCCTGCAATACAGCTTCCATTATTCCTGGCTGTTGGCCATGGTGTCTGGGGACAGGAGGGAGTTGGAGTCCAATAATATATGAGGGAATTAATTTGACTATCACTGGTCTACAGTAAGTCTTTCCCCAACAAAACAATACTAGAATGCCATTGTTTAGCCTGCAACCCTATACCCTCTTAATGGAGTGTAAGCCCCATTGATCTGAGTAGAAAAATATGAGATCACACTGTTAATATTTTGCAATGGGTGTGGAACCTCCAGATGCTATTTGACTCCCTGCTCCCAGCCAGGATAGTCAGTGGTTGAAGATGATGGTGAAAGCTGTAGTCCAACAACATCTGGAGGACCACAGGTTCTCCACCCCTGTTTTATAATATATGAATCTCATCTATGAAGCACATGCTGTTCCTCACAAAATCCACAATGCTTGAAATCTCTTTCATCCCAGTGTAGGAGTTTAGAAATAGGGGAGCAAGAAGTCTGCATGATAGACAACAAAATAGTGCCAAGACAAGTGGAACAACCATAAACACCCATCCTATTATACCTGAAGCAAAACTAATATGAATTAGTGTTTGAGATTTAAATGCAGTGACAGACTTTACTTTTAGCAGACAGTGCCTATCCATTTTGCCGAACCTTTTGCAACCATGACCTAGGATTTACATTGGCAACTTGGAAATAAGCTAATTATTAGTTCCAAGTACTTCGGTGGTTGAAGTAAAATGCTTTGTCCCTTAGCCACAATAGTTTGAAATGAAGTAAGGCAAAGAGAAGATCTTGAACTGATTGTTGAGTTTGAGTTACTTTTACTGTTGTCATCTTGGAGCTCAACATTTCATTGTGCACTATGCAAGTATAATAATTTCTGCTTGTAGATTAAATCAAAGTGACAAAGCAGTCACACTGTCAATTGAAGGGGCAGTGTAGTGTTTCCCTCCCTTTCAGATAGCAATCTGGTATGAATTACCTAGGATACTAAGGCATGTTACCATGATCCTTACAATGTTCCTGTATGGTAGTTACTGTTGACAATTCTGTGAAATAATGGAAGAACAGAAACAAGAGGAATAATAGCCACTTTGGCATTCGGGATGAGGCAGGCTGGGAAGTATGAAAGTGAAGGGATGTATCTGGCTACATTTTAAAAAATGGAAGCTCTCCTAGTAAAACGAGCAGTAAAGACATTTCTTTACATTCTCTATCACCAAGATTGCCTAAAAGTTACTAACACATTGCCAGGTACATCATGCTGTTTCACTTGAATGCCAACAGCACAGCAATAAAGAAATTCATAACAGCTGCATGGTAATTTTATACCGACTCTTTCGGTACAAGTTTAGGTATGTGCATTTCCTGCCAGGTACCTGGGGAACCTCAGTATTAAAACTCCACTTAACATGAAACTCTATCTTTATTGTGAAAAGACAATGGGAGCCAAAAGTTTAGGATAGAGCTGTATATGGTGGGGGAGTTAGGAAAGGATAACGCACTGTTGCAAAACCAATGGCTGCGAGAAGCCAACCTCTCTGACACAATGACTTTTGAAGAAGAGTGAAAAGTTCCAAAGTCATGTAAGATGACATATAAAACCCAATTCCAGCACTGCATCTTTTGGTATGTCAGGGGGATTGAAAAAGTGAAGCTTTTATTCACATACTACAATACTGTACTGCTTTTACTATACAGTGGTATGTCGGATTACATACGCTTTAGGTTACATATGCTTCAGGTTACACATTCCGCTAACCTAGAAATAGTGCTTCAGGTTAAGAACTTTGTTTCAGGATAAGAACAGAAATCGGGCTCCGGCAGCACGGCGGCAGCAGGAGGCCCCATTAGCTAAAGTGGTGCTTCAGGTTAAGAACAGTTTCAGGTTAAGTACGGACCTCCGGAACAAATTAGGTACTTAACCCGAGGTACCACTGTATAGCTTAAGGAACCTGTAATGACCCGTAGAGCTGAGAATCTGCCCATCTTCTCTTCCTTAACTGATTTGCCTTTGGCATTGTATCATCCTTCGATGCCCATGACTTTTTGGATCCTGGACAATGTTTTCTGGACTTAATTGTAATAAATAATATAACTTGTAGCATATCGATTTTTTCTTTGCAACAACTGTTCAGAGCTAACTTAGGTTGTGATCACATTGTAGCTTGCTAAAATTCAGGGCACTGTTTAACCATGAACTAGCTATGTTTTGGGGGTTTTTTTGTAACCTTTAAGCACAGTTTGGATTGTAACAATGAGACATGTATGCTTAACATGCAGCTATAATCTTGGAAATGTTAAGCTACTAAGCTTTTATGGTAGCTATTTAGTTGGAGTGATGTTTGAACACTCATCGGTTTCTTCCTTGTCTTTCAAGATAAAACAGGTAGCCTAATGATTAAGTGAGGAAAATAGTAGAAAGTAATATTTCAAGTTTATTCTCTTTTTATCAGTCCCCTTAGACAGGCTTTAAAAAGCAGGCTACATCAAACACAAATGCTTTTAATGGCACAGGTGTGAAAACCCCAAAGATTTCTTAGGGAACAGTTAGTTTGATGTTTGAATAATCCATTTTCTTTACTAGTGAGCTGGAACTGGTGATAATTTTTTTAAAAAAACAACAACACATTACTTTTGAACTGTGATAAACAGTAGTTCTCTCTTTTCTTTCATTTTCCTGTCTTGTCTATTTAGAGTTCTCTTTAAAAAACAACAAAACAAAAAACCCACATTCTCTCTCATCTTTTTATTCTATAATACTTTATTATTCCTAGAACTGATTTGTAACTTGACTGAAAAATGACCCTGACAGCCTGTCACACAAATATCAGGTGCCCCTACTTGTGTGAGCAGAAGTACACTCCATTTATGCAAGGCCTCCACTGAATACATCCTAGTGTTTGTTGTTTCTATACACCATTTCTATACTTTAAAAGTATCAAAGTAGAATACATTAAAACAAATAATTAAACTGTAAAATATTACAGTATAATAAAATTCATAACCTAATCCAGTTTCCTAAAACAAACTGAAAACAATGAGCCATACTAAAATAGCACATTTGCAATCGCCATATGAAAGCTGATCTCACACCAATGAAACTGAAGCAAAAACCTTCCGAAATAGAAATAACTTCTGCAGGTGGCATATTTGATAAGGAAGGTAACCAGGCAAATTTCCCTTGGGAGCAAGTTCTACGCTGTGGGTGCCACAACAAAGGAGACTGCACTTCTTCCCTTTTCAGACTGGTAAAAACTTGATTCAAAGACAGAACACAAAGCTTTGCCTTCTTGGTAGTTATCGCATGATGGGGAATAACATATGGGAGGACTTGTTTTGTCAAATACAAAGGCTGTTTTTAACAAGCCTTTGAAATGTACACAGAAACATAGCAGCAGCCAGTACAGTTCAACTAAGATTAACAAGCTTTGGGCATTTCACCCTCTAGAAAATGTGCAACAGAATTGTCTTCAAGCCATAGTATCTGGATCACTTTCGCATGTAACCACATTGCAGCAGTCTACCTTGAAGGTTATCAGTGTCCGGTGGCTAGTAGCTGGTGGATCTGATTACAGAAATGGGAATTGTACCAGTTATCTCTTTTGAAGATGGAAAAAAGGCAACAAATATATTCAAACAAAATTTCCACAAAAGGGGGGGGGGAAACACCACAGAGACTCTAGATTTTGATGCTGGAAAATCCATTTATGAAATGTGTTTAATTAATTTTCCCATCAAAAACTATGGGTTGCTATTATTCAGTTTTGAGATCTTTTGCAAACGGATATCAAATGTTCTGAGAAGGATCCCAAATAATTCGTTTACATATGTTTAATGGTTCTGGGTTAAAACGTTAACGCCACACTATACAAGTTGTTGGACTGGAACATGGATACATAGAATTCTAACAAAGACCATGTGAATTTACTCCATAAGAAGTTGACCATTTTCAGGGCTGCATACATTACATGCTCTTATTGATGGCTGTTTTCCAGAAGTCCATTAGTTTTCTGGAAAATAATACTGTGTTAATGCAACTGAACTTTATGATGTGATATCGTAGAGCACATCAGGATTCAATGACGCAAGGAAAACAGTGAACCCAAGCTAAACAATCTGTTTTGCTGATTTTTTTTTTAAAGAACTAAAAATGTTACCTGGTTTCCCCTAATAATGCTTTAAGAACATGAGATTGGTTCATTTCAGAATCCACCAATTCAAATGCCTACTTAGGGATTGCCAACATGGCAGCCGCATGTGCTCATCTGTGCTTGCTTTTGCATCAGAGACACACTGTACCTTCAAAAAGAGGCTTTTCACTCTTCCATGCTCTCATAGGCTGAAAACTCCTTCTTGCCCTGCTCAGTCCTGATTGGGTGGGATAAATATTTGATGTCACCCCTTCTGTTCTGGATGCAACATCAGCAAGAGGAAGTGTCTTCCACAGAGCAAAGAATGGTGGTTTTGATTTGTATGCCATTCTTCTGTGTAATTTCACAGACACTTCACTAGACTTAACAATCGCAGGATGTTTTCCCTTTTTATTAAAACCTTCCATATTTGCATGGTTTTGAGGTCCTGTCTCTTTTGTGATATAGCACATCCACACAGCAGCCATTTTGTGACTGGCACCCAGAGGCTCATAATTGCACCCAGAGGCTCATAATTGTAATTGCTATGGTCTTAAAAATGTCCTAACAGGTTCTGGATTGTTGTTACTTTTTCTTTTTTGAATGTACTTTGAAAATGTAACATGACCAAACCTCTCTATTTTGCTTCTTATTATGGGAAATTTTATATTGTGTTGATACTTTTATGTCAAAAGCAAAATGAAAATATATTTTAATTAAAAAAAAATAGGTTCAAAATTTTGTTCTCCATTGCCTCGGGGGTATTTTAAAAGCATTGACACCAGGATTCTGGTATATATCCTTGACTGCAGGAAATGCAGCAACACATTGCCACTTCATGGAGGAAGTACACTAGTTGGTACTGTACTGTGTGAGTATGAACAGGGTATTTACAGAGTTATTTGGATAACACTCTGCTAGTGCCTAGAGCATTCCTTGATAACATCCTCTTTGTGGCTACACTTGCAAGGAGTGTGAACAAGCATAGGCATTTGACAGGTAGACTAAGTTTCTGTAGTCAGTTTCAACTTGGATAGGAATGAGTTGAAGGCACTGATGAAGTTCAAGAAGGTCAAACTGGGGTGACAATGCAATAACCGTTCTCCTTTCCAGGAATTATGCTGTTAAATGATAGAAAGGTACAGTTCCCAGAAAGGTGGGACAACTGAATGTGCAATTGACGACTGGTACATAGGAATTGGAGGTGGATTCAGGTGGAGATGCTAACTTTACAGGAACAGGGAAGAGACTCAGTTTGGGATATGAAGGACTTGCTCTCATTAAACAATTCATTGACAGAGAGGTTGCAGGCACAGATAGATAGATGTCCACAATATTTTACATTGGGTTTCATTACATCCACTGTTTGTTTGTTTCTTTAACAGTTGCTTGTTTGCTGCCACCACAATGGCAGTGCAGGCACAGGCAATTTCGGCAGCCACTTTCTGGCAACAGAAAATGTTTTCCTAGAAGTATCAATGTTCTGGAACATTCTGGGGTTGGGTGTTTATGGCCAGTATTCCCCCACCCATCAGAATGTTCTTGAAGAACACAAATTCTAGCATATTCTAAGAAAATAAAATGGCAACCTCCAGGAGAAAAATGCTGAAATTAGCTGCTTCTGCAAGAGAAAAGGAACCCCACAACACCAGTGGGCCACATTTGGTTGACTTTACCATTCCTTATTAAATTCATGCATATCTCTAATATATAGCAGGCATTCTGGGATGTGAGCTTCTTGTGCAGGCAGTAACACTAATAAAAACTGATCACTGCCATTTAGCAATGAATGGTTGCATAACTGGTATAGCTTGACTCTTTGGCCTCTAACCTCTGAACGGTTTAGGGCCCATTGAAAGTGAATTCTCATAATCACTCTGACCACATATGTCACAGTAGCAGAAGCCAGATTTGGAGGGACATATTTGTTATGATTTCATTACCTGTCATATTGAAAATAAAAGTACACACTGAATTTAATAGAATTTGCTTATGATTCTTAGTCTAGAGATGGCATTACCCAGTCACACTAGGTGCTCTCTAAAATTACAAGGAACCAGGAATAATTGGGTGTACATGTTGGTTCTAGCTGGCTGTTGAAGCATTTCAAAGATGATTGTTTCATGTTATTTACTTGCATAATGGAAAACTGAGACACTATTTTTTGTTTATGTAATTTTAAGCATCTAATTGAGTGAATGGACCAGTGATGACTCAGACTCAACTTGAAGAATGCAAACTTGGAGCGTGCAGCTTTTCTGATGAGTCAAATACTCATGTCTTGAAACATAGTGTGTGTTGATGTCTCTCTGTTTGGCTGGCATGGTGCCTGCATGGATGCTAATCACATTTTGCCTTGAGACATGGAATCTACGTGGTGTTTGTTTATGCCATGGATTAAAAAAAGAAGAAGATAGGACTGCCAACCAAGTTATTTTGTCTTATTATTTCTGCCCCCCAGCTGTCATTTTGTTTTCTTTATGTAAATGTGTGTAATAACTTACTTTCTATGGTTGGTCTCTTCTAATTCCCTATGACTCCCCCTCTTAAATTCACTGACATAAGTTTAAGAAGAATTCTACATCTAGTTCAAATCTTCCTTCTAATACAGTGGTACCTTGGTTTTCAAACTTAATCCGTTCCAGAAATCCATTCCAAAACCAAAGCGTTCCAAAACCAAGGCATGCTTTCCCTTAAAAAGTAATGCAAAAATGGATTAATCACTTCCAGACTTTTAAAAACAACCCCTAAAACAGCAATTTAACATGAATCTTACTATCTAACGAGACCATTGATCCATAAAATGAAAGCAACAATCAATGTACTGCAGTCACACAATCAATCAGTCAGTAGCTGAACTGGGTTACACACAGTCACAAAAACAAAAAAGGAGCAGCAAAAACAAAAATGCAAAATAAACAGCAAAAACAGATAGACCTCAGCGTAACACTCAAAACGGAAGTGTGGCACTCAAAACAGAAGCATAACACTCAAAACGGAGTATATTTGGCTTCCGAAAAAAGTTTGCAAACCGAAACACTTATTTCCGGGTTTGCAGTGTTTGGGTTCCAAGTTGTTTGAGTACCAAAGCACCTGAGAACCAAGGTATCACTGTAGCGGCCAACACAGTACTGACTAAGACTTACAATGGCTCTTCAAGGGCAAAAGTGGAGCTCCTTCCTAGCCATTCTGCCTGAAATCCTAACTGGAGATGCTGGGGGAACCTTAGAAAGGACCAGCACACTTAAGTTGAAATATTATTTATACATTTACCTGGAATAAAGCTCCATTGAACTAAGTAGACTTGTATAGCACTGCAGTGTTAGGAACGTCCTTTTGTTTAATTTCTTAATTGTCTCCTAGAGAAAACAAGAAGGTAATAACCTTCTAACATAGCACATATCTTTGAATATACATTGTGGTTCTTCATTGTCAGGTAGAGGTTGAGGTGTCATATTCAGGCCAAAGACCAAGTAACATGTTGATTGTAGATGAGGACTTTGGTGATCACCTGGTAAAGCATTAATGAAACCATGGTATTAACTACAGCAATGGCTTGGCCAGTAGACCTATTGAAATTAAGGGACCTAACTTAGGCATGTTCCTTAATTTCTATGCCTTTACTCAAACTTAATTGAGTGCCCCCCACAATCATGGAAAAGGCATTGTTAACTCCCACTGAAAGGAAACAAATTGTAGTGACAGGATTGTACAACTTTTTAAACATTCCATTTATGGAGGGCCCTTATAACAACAAGCAGCCCTGGATTATAGCAGAGTTTTCCAAACTTAGGTCCCTGGCTAGCAGGATCACTGGCCAGGGATGATGGGAATTGTAGTCCAAAAACAGCTGGAGACTCAAGTTTGGGAAACCCTGGATTATAGTTTTGGTTCTTTTTACCTTACGGTTAGGATCATCTTTTAGAAGAAGGAGGAGGAGGAGGCCATGATTCTCCAAGTTGCAAAAGAGTATTTTACTGGATGGGAGGACCTCTCATCTTTTTAGGTTGGCGGTGTTGTGGCCAGGCATCTAGGCCCCTGCAGTGATCCGGCATGGGGACGAGGAGTTGACGCCCCCCCCATGCTATCCCAACCATGTCACCGGTGCTAGGCAGGGCCCAGTGTGGCCCCACTGGGCAATCAGCACTGGTAGGGAGTGTGGCTGTGGGAAACTTAGCCCTTTGGCCGGATCTCCCAACTCACCCATCCTCTTTTTATGCTTTGCTATGACATGACCTTGCTATGGACAAATGTCTGCTGCCATATTGTTGGGGCTGGGTAGGATTTTTTTCCACTTGGCAAATTGGCACCAGCCATTTGGTTTTTGCTTACCTTGTAGCAATCGTCACAACTTTGTGAGGTTAGGTATTGTGTAAGCCTTTGTTTGGATGGAGACGAGGTTGTAGCCTCTGCCTGCCCCTCTTCATTAAGGGCATCCTGTTAAAGGGATCTGGGGGTGTGGATCCTGTCCAATGCCTGGACGTGGGCTAGGGCCATGCCATGACCCCAACAGGGACTCCTCGGGAGCTCCTATTTGATGTAAGTCATAGGGTTCCCCCTATTGGTGGACTCCCTGAAGATGGGCAGGAGACGAGATATAGCCTGGCTTCACCCAGTGTCTAGGCCAAACCGTTCACATCTGTAACCAATAAAGTTGTGGCCTATTTGAACCCATAAACCTAAATACTCGTGTCCGTGTGTTTATTAATCACTAGGGAACAGCAGGTCACAGGGCCCTGGCACAAAAGTAGTAGCAGTAGTGTGTCCAGTTGCTTCACTGTGCAGCTGCTATATGCTCTGCTTGCCCACACTTGACTTACCACGACCTTTCCCTGCTAGTCTCTTGTTTCTTCCTGAGTAACTGCTGGGACATTGCCACAATTTCTCAACCTCCCAACTGGAACAAGGGAATGATAATACTGACCTGCATTATAAGATTGATGTAAGATTTTACGGAATAATAATAAAGTAAGTAATCTGAACATTCACAGGAAGCACTCTATAAATGCTAAATAATATCATTACTAGAGAAGTATTTTACTGCTCCCACCCATCCCAGAAATGCTCACTAAGAAGGTACTGTGCACAGTTCTCATATTCAGCTTCATGATCCAAGTAAATTCTTTGTCACTTCTTTTCTTACACAATAGACAAAGAAGAGGTTCCCATGGAATCCTATGGACCTTGGATTAGGGAGTTGGTATTTTGCCTTTTCAGTTTAAAATGGTATGGAAGTAATCTTTCAGTTCCTTTCTATTGACTTTGGCAGAATATAGTCATAATATGGCATACGCTCAGAAATCTAGCATAAGTCTAACTTAGTCTAAACTTATGAGACATCTCATGTTTTTAATCTTACTGAATACTTACGGATTTACAATTATTATTTATAAGGTAATATAATCTGCCATGTTATTGAATGTAAAAATGGTTTCCAACTCTGGAAGGAGGTTTTGATTTCACCATGTAGTTTATAGCTCTCTCCAATGAGGTACATATTGACTGTAAATTCTCCAGTCAGCTGCTTCTTTAAAGGAAGATGCAATTCTGATTTGTGGAGGGTTTTCTCATTATTATTCTCTTCATGTCAGTGCAATTGATCACTTAGCACAAACAGGGCAACATCCATAAATTTTCACTGATGCCAGTCACCGAAACCAAAGCCACACATATCTGAAAAATATAAAAGAGGTCAGCCTATTAGCAGAAATAATATTGGTACAGTTTGACAGTCAAATCATAGTCAACAGCATAGTCTGCTCTTAGTTCAAGACATAATGATGTGAAAAAAGAGCCCCTTAATGTGTTATGACTACATCATAGGGTTGCTGAGGCTGTCCCTGTGTTCACTGGAATGCTGATGTGGCCTTTATGTAATGATAACTAAAAATAAGTTATTAATAACTACTATGCAGAGAGCAAATGGAGACTGTCTGAACTAGATTACAGATTGATATCAGGGAGCTGGATGCATTAATATGCTTTTGAATTACATGGTTTAAAGTGGATTTCCATTACTTTAGAAACTAAGATATTTCCAGATTTCAAACACTGGCTTCACTAAACATAGTCATTGACTTTAAAAAGCAATGTTTAGCCATGACCCTGGGTTTGCTTTTCTTCCTTTTCTCCGCCTCTTAGATCTTAAATGGACTTTCCTTCCATCTCTTCTTTGCTCAGCTCAAAGCAGAGGTTTGCTGGTGCTGCCTCTGATCTGTTTCCATGCTTCAGTGAATGAGGGCAGGGGCGTGGAAGGAGCACCTTCAGGCCAGATAGACCCCAAGCAGATGTATGTCCTCCTCCCTCCACATGAATTGGGGGTCCCCACCTTGGACTGCAGTCCACTAATCTCTTCCAAAACAGTCAGTGGAAACCATTCATTATAATGGAAGTAAGTAAATGTAGCTCATTATTGGCAGATACTTCAGTTTTACCAATATTTCCATTTTGCTAGCTATTTAATATCAAGGGGTATTGAAGTCCCTAAACAACTTGGGACCTGGATACTTGCTTCTCTCCCTATGTAGACTTGCTCTGTCATTGCAATTACCAGAAGAAGCCCTACAGACATCCATCTGGTGACGCTCAGGAAACGCCTTTTCTGTGTTGATTCCTATAAACTGGAATGACCTTTCCCTGGAAATAAAGCATATTCTGCTCTGCTGCAGTTTAGACGCTTCATACTCACCTTTGATGACTCCTTATTATAGTCACTATGTTTTCAAGCTTTTGGCTACCGATTATGCTGTATTGCTCTGTTTTTGTGTAGTGTATATCTGCTTATTGCAGGCATAAGCAAACTTGGCCCTCCAGATGTTTTGAGACTACAGTTCCCATCACCCCTGACCACTGGTCCTGTTAGCTAGGAATGATGGGAGTTGTAGTCCCAAAACATCTAGAGGGCCGAGTTTCCTATACCTGGTTTATTATATTGTAATTTATATTTTTACACTACCTGAATACGTTTTACATGATAGGTGGCATATAAATATTTTAAAATAACTAGGGGCTGCGCACCTGCTTGCTTTCACTCATCAATCCCTCACCATTTCCCTCATGGCAATGCCCTAGAGCAGAGGTTCTCAACCTGTGGGTCCCCAGATGTTGTTGGACTACAACTCCCATCATCCCTGAGCTCTGGCCTTGCTAGCTAGGGATGATGGGAGTTGTAGTCCAACAACATCTGGGGACCCACAGGTTGAGAACTGCTGCCCTAGAGTGTCACCTTACCTGCCCACGTAACGACTAAGCTCCCTTTTCATCTTTCCATCCCCATTTCTGAAGCAACTATTTTCTTCTGTTCCTTCTTCCACCCACCAAAGGAAAGGGGAGCCTTACATGGCTACCTCTAATAACACAGCTGCCCCCGGCATCTTGGCAAGAAGGTTGGTTGCAGGCAGACAGGCTCTCCTCAGACCACCTTGGCTCACTTGTTTGCCTCTCCCACTGACTCTCTCACACATGCATACACTGCCCCCTCATCTGCCAACTGAGCCCGTGCACAAGAGTGCTAGCATGATGATAGTCTTACATTTTTATCTATATAGGAAGAAATAAATAAGGGTCAAGTGTAGAGAATTGCCTCATAATTTTTCAAATATATTGCAAATGAATGCTTCATGATTGTTTTCAAAGAGATCTCACTGGTATTTTCAGAAGGTATATTGTAGTCTTCTTTTTCAGGTTCAGTATTTTAAACAAATTCTGAGCAAACACCAACTGGCAAAATACTAACTTTTAGTTTCCCCATAGAATTTTAGTTTAATGGGAGGAGGGGTAGATCTGGGAGGAGATGTGTTAACATTCAAGCTAAACAAAAATCTAGCATCCACAACAATATGTTCAGCAATATTTTTAATTTTACTATTGATTTTAATAAATCATGCCAATTATTATTATTTTTAAAGAAATGTTCAAGAACTGTTCTATTTGGCTGCTTTTGCCTATATCCTTAATTCTTCAGCCTCTGTATCTCTGAAACATTTCTCCAGCAATTTCAACCTTATGTAAAAGTGAATCTAGCTTAGAGTCTTTGGATCCTCTTATGAGTCCTTTCTTATGTAGTCAATCATGAACACTTGTCCACTGATTACAATAGAAATAAGAAGGTGAGCAAAAAAAAAAGGTAGGGAAGAAGGAAATAAAAAAGAAGGGGGAGAGCACCAGGGGTTCCTCAATATTGCCTCTTTTTCACACTGTGTATTTCTCTACACAAATTGCTTGTAGTATTTATGTTTCACTTGCACAAATTGACTTTTATACTAAGGTTACCAGACATTCCCATTTCCTGGGGACAGTCCCTGGATTTACACATCAGTCCCCATGCAAAATCCATTGAAGTTGAAAAGTGTCCCCGGATTCATTGAAAAGAATCTGGTAACCTTATTTTATACATTACTTTTTCATTGGTGCGAATTGTATCATCTAAGTATCTGTGTCTGTTTGGGCCTTATCTTTCCATTTACACAGTATCTGCCTCTTAGCAGTTAATGTGTGGGAAGAAATAAAAACAAGTGATGAAATGGATTACTTTAAACGTTTTTTCCAAAAACAAAACACATAGCATTTCGGGAAAATCCATATGGATATAATTTAATGCAACAGCAAAAGATGAAAGCTAGTGGTAATTGAACCAGAGTGACTTATTTCTCCTTGTTCATTCTTTGGGCCTGCAGGTGGTGTAAAAGTACCTTTTTGCAGTTGTGCAGCTAAAATGCTATCCCCTTTATATTCTGCTGAAGCTAATGTGCAATGCCTTTTAAGATTTGTCTTTTTTAGAAACCTAGAGCAAAGCAGAATGTTATCAGAATCATGAACGTCTTGAACAGAGCTAGGGTCAACTGAAGAGATCTCTGTTCATTTTCAGTTAATGTGAAGTGCACACACATTGTTAGTCGCAATGTGTGCTTGATGCTATGGCTGAAATACTTGAAAAGACTTTTTTTGCTCTAGAAATAAACAGTCGATTAGAAGAAGATATCATTCCTCTCTAGAACAGAGAGCTACTATGCTTACAAGGTCCAAGTCAAATTATATCACATCAAATCCTTTCTCTATAGTTTCTTTAAGAAAATGCTGTCTTTTCTTTGTAACACATGTGAACAGTCATAATAGCATGAACCTGAAGGATTACAGTGGCTTTCCTTGTATTTACATTAGAAAGCCATGGGCTCTCTGCTGTTTGTGTAGCCAGTCAATTAATGTCACAAATGTCAATTTACATCTCAGATTAGCTTATCACAGAAGGCTGGATTCACTTACGTTGTTATCAGGCTGCATCAGAACATGATTTGCTTCTTGGGGTGTTGCAGACATTTTAAATATATTCTGGCACTTACAGGAATCCATCTCAAATTCTAAATATAATATTCAGCCTTATTTCTCAAGAATATTGTGCTTTTTATTCGCATTGCACCAATATTCAAATACTATTTCTAAAAGAAAAGCATGTTTATAAAGGCCTTGCCAGAAGGGGCACTGTGGCTTAAAGCAAGTACAATTATTGAGAGCAGTGACATCCTTACGATGTTTTGTCATGATTATCACAGAACATCCAAGTGTCCCTATTTTACAGGGACATCCTTGATTTACAGAAGCCATCCCAGTTTCTGAATTGATCTCAGAATGTCCCACTTTTCCTTAGGACATCCCTGTTTTCATCAGAGAAATGTTGGAGGGAAGGTAAAGGTAAAGGGACCCTTGACCATTAGGTCCAGTCGTGGCTGACTCTGGGGTTGTGGCGCTTATCTTGCTTTATTGGCTGAGGGAGCCGGCGTACAGCTCATATGGCCAGCATGACTAAGCCGCTTCTGGCGAACCAGAGCAGCCCACGGAAACACTGTTTACCTTCCCGCTGGAGCGGTACCTATTTATCTACTTGCACTTTGATGTGCTTTCGGGAGCAGGGACCGAGCAATGGGAGCTCACCCCGTCGTGGGGATTCGAACCGCCAACCTTCTGATCAGCAAGTCCTAGGCTCTGTGGTTTAACTCACAGCGCCACCCACGTCCCTATGGAGGGACGATGTCCCTATTTTCATTAGAGAAATGTTGGAGGGTATGTTATCATAATGTGGCTCTCCTTGATCCCCATGTTCAGGTGGTTGCCCTCATCATCCTGACTTCATTGTTACCAGCTTTATGTCCCCTGACCCCTCTCTATAGTGATTGTCTTTCCTCTCAAGATTCTAATTAGTCATTGAAGTCCCTGCCAGCTAGATTGCTAATGCCCTGATTTTCCTTAAAAAAGTTCAGCAGCTGTTATTCGCAGGTCCTTTTGTTCCCTCTCTGTGGTGTCACATGGAACACAAGTGGTATCTTCAGTGCTATTTTTCTAGAAAAAGAGGTACCTTTCTCACCATGAACTTCTCCCTTGTTCTCTTAGAATGGCAATGGTGCCCATCTGAAAGGTGCCACTGAGCTCTGGTGAGCTCTGGTTGGGGGGGCGGAGTCCTGGGTATCTTCAATCCAAAACCTTGGTCTATGGCCCTCCAGGTGTTACTGGACTACAACTCCCATCATCTTTGACCCTGGGGCTGATGGGAGTTGAAGTACATCATCCTCTGTGGGGCCATATTTTCCCCTCCCCCGATGTGCAGCAATATCTTGCCTTCATCCTAAGCACTTTGTGCAGGCTGTGACAGGAAGAGAATTTGGGGAGGAGCTGTAGCTTGCATAAAGCCTCTGGTTTGATGTCTGACATCCCCAGGTACAGTAAAAGGAAGTGGTAGCAGATGAAGACTTCTGCTTGAGACTTGGAAAACAACTGTGAATACTGGGCTAGATTGACAAATATTCTGACCTGCTATAAGGCAGCTTCCACAAACAGACTAAGGCATTTGGCAGTAGTAATAGAGATGTAGGTTGCAGCCCACAAAGAAACATCATGTCAAGCATGTTGCCATAGATTTTCAATGTAGAACCACTTTTAAGACGACCGCTAAAACTCTGCAATCCATTTGTCATCACAGCCCTTTGCTATTATCTTGTTAGGAGTACAGGATAGAGGCACTGAATTCAATGAGTTGGCATTTAATTTCTATGTGCTTTTCATCAACTTGCACAACAATCCTACACATATCTCTTCAGAAGTAAGTCTTATTGAGTACAATGGTTCTTTCTTCCAGGTAAACGCATGTAGCTTTGCAGCCTTAAATTGTTTTGTTTACCTGTAACATGATGCTGAGGCTTACAGGTTTCTGGAAACACTATTGACTTCTTGAACTTGCCAACAAATTATTAGTAACTTCTGACCTTATCACTTTGTCTGATGATAACATCTAAGTACACGGAGGAGCAACAAGGCTTTTTCTCACCAGAGCCTTTTTCATTTGTTCGTATTGAACAGTGATAGACAAAACTTTGCATCTTGATTCAGACAGGGCTGGTTCTTTCTGAGCCATCATAAATTCTCAGAAAATGCTTTCACTTTTGCCAGGAATTGCCGAAAGATGATAAAGACTCAGCCCAGAGTCTTTGGCTCCTGCATGCTCTTTAGTTTTAACATGAAACTAGTGAAGGAGGCTATCCATAGAGATGCGGTAAAATTCTAAGAGTCAGCGTACTGAGGATACACAGTTCTAGTTCTCTTTTTATCAAATAGTGGTGTGAGTCAATGGATATCCTGAACAAGTGTCTGGTGCTGGACTGGCTGAGAGCCAATAAACTGAGGCTTGATCCAGGTAAAACTGAGGCAGAAGCAGCTTGACCAGAGGGGGCAAAGCTGCAGTGTTACTGCTGCTTACTGGGAGGGAGATGGGCATGGTGAGGCAAGGTGGTGGGAACATTGGCATGATGATACTGGTGAAGCCAACCTGGTGATCCCACTGATCTACCCAACTACTTCGTACCTGTGCCTACCTGCCCCAACCAGCTCACCCTTGTCCCTCCCAGTAAGTAACATCTACACACCTGCTGAGAAGGTAGCATTATGGCTCTGCTCCACTGGGCAAGCCATTTCTGGAGTTAACAAACAAGCAGGGAGTGTGGGAACTGCCATGCCTAGAGATTTATTTCTTACAAATCTTGATTGAATATCTAATGTAGCAGCGCCTGCAGTTTGCAGAGGTTGTGTGTGCATGGAGGAGCCGCTTCTACAAAACTCAGTGTGCCAGTGTAAGGAACATACTGAGTTAATTCTCCACTTCAGAAAATAGTTCTGTGAGGATCTCTGTAATTCAGAATTCTCAGTTTCCTTGCCAAAATTAAATATCTTGGATTTGGGGAGGGAAATGATGACAGATAAACTTGCATAAAACTGATATGCACTCATAGTGTACATATACACTTAAGAGTCATTAACAGTACAATCCTATGCATGTCTACTCAGAAGTAAGTCCCATTGAGCTCAACGGCACTTACAGATGTGAATATAGTATTGTAGTCTAAAGATGGGGGGGTGGAACACGATGACCCTTATGTTGCTTAGGCTGCAATCCTATACAGTGGTACCTCGGGTTACAGACGCTTCAGGTTACAGAAGCTTCAGGTTACAGACTCCGCTAACCCAGAAATAGTACCTCGGGTTAAGAACTTTGCTTCAGGATGAGAAAAGAAATCATGCAGCGGCAGCACAGTGGCAGTGGGAGGCCCCATTAGCTAAAGTGGTGCTTCAGGTTAAGAACAGTTTCAGGTTAAGAACGGACCTCCGGGATGAATTAAGTTCTTAACCCGAGGTACCACTGTATTGCTAACTTCTGAATAGCCATGCATGGGAATGTAGCATTACAAGAGTACACCACTCCTTAGGCTGTTATAATGCTTTAAACCCTCTCCCCATCCTATGGTTACAAAAACTTAAAGCTATTTCTGAAGTGGGTTCCCCCCCCCCATATTTCTGTGCCATTTCTTTTAAATGTGAATGATCTCAAGGTTGCTTACATGCAATGAAACAACTTAAGCTCTTTATAGATGAATTAAAATAATTTAATAAAATTACTCAAAAGCAAAACAAAAACAACAACCCACAAAACACTAAAAGCATAGCTCCAGTTAAATGCTAAAATGCCTGGTAGAACAGAGATGTTTTCTCTTGTCTCTAAAAGGAAAACAAGGAAGAACGTAAATGAGCCTTTCCAAAGATTGTGTTTCGCGTCTCAAAAGGGCTCTGCTCCTAGGAGAAGCTAATCTTACTCAAGAAAGAGGGTGCTCAGAGAAGAACCTCATCAGCAGATCTTAACACCTTTGGGGACTCATATGGAAAAACGTGTTTGCTGAGTTCCCGTCAGTGGCCAGGCTTCACAGGGCTTTGAAAGGTCAAAACCCATTTTTGAATCAGGCTTAAGGGGAAAAACTTAGTAACCAAGACAGATGTTTCAGAACTAGCGTGATACGTTGTTCTCGCCAGCGCACACTCAATAACAAGTGTACCAGTTGATGTCTCTGGACCATTTTCAAAGCATTTCTGGCATTGTGTACCAGTTGTAATTTCTGGACCACATTCCAAGGCAGCCTCACAAAGAGTGCATTACCATAGTCCAGTCTTTAGGTCAGCAACACTTGCTCACACGGGAAATCCAGCTGCACACATTAAACTCCAGTGCATACATGAACCCCACTGGATCAGTATCTCTATCTGTATCTCTAGGGTTGTTTGGAGCTACACGTGTTATGAATATAAATTACATCATTCCTTTGTTTAGTGCATTGAAAAAAAACAATAATGCATATTGGACAGATTTTTGTAAGGCATAAATAGAAATGTTTCAAAAATGCAGATACATGAAACTGTTCCTCCTCACTTAGACTTTCACTTGATTTCTCTTTGCAAAGTGAACTTCATGGCTATTTCTGAATATGCTGTTTGAATATGCTATCAAACACAAAAAAATAGGCAAAGGAAGAGGAACGGTTAACTGTGTGGCTTTGCCTCTTGGCATGAACTAGCAGTCAAAAGTGCATATTTATCACAGTGTATAAAAAGCATGTACTTCAGTATGAAAGATGGTAGAGGGGAAGGTTTCTGCCAAGAAAACATTGATATATGGAGCTGTCCAATGGCACAGATCCCAAGGTCAAGCCACCAGATGTGGGCTGAATGATGAAATGAAGAACACTGAGGAAAGATGTCCAACATGACTGCTGCATACTTGGAGCAAAGGGGGAAAATATGAGCAAATCATCTTTTTTTATAGAACCAGGGAGAATGGATAATTTTAGGAATATAAATTTTGTAGAGGAATACTTGTTCTCAGGTGGTCTGAAAGGAATACACTTGAGAGAAATCTGTCTACGTCACTAAAGAATGCCATACATAGCATCAAAGTGCTGCGACCATTGAGATTATTACTCTGTCTAGAAAACCATTTCAGCTGAGTAGATTTTATATTAACCCACTTAAGAATGATAAACAAAGGGAAACTTTTGCCAAGTACCCATTTCTTTTCATCCTAAAACTGCATGGATCCAAGAATTAAACAATGTTATCTTCTGTTTCTGAACTATAAAATAATTATTCTGTGATAAAAATCAACAAAAACAGCCATGGGATAATTATATATCTCTGTTTTCATGCCTACCCCTCCCCACAAAAAATATTGGGTATCTAAAACACTTAACACATTAGAAGATGAACTGTCATGTTTTCAATGCCAATTAGTTTCCAGGCCAAAATAAAAGTTCTGGTTTTGATGTATAAAGCCTTAAATGGCTCAGGGCTGCAATAACTCAATGACTACCCCTCCACATATGAACCAACCCAGACCCTTCAATCATCATCTGAGACCCTCCTCATGTGCTCCCTCCATGAGAGGTCAGGAAGGGAGAAACACGGGTACAGGTCTTTTCCGAGGTGGCTCTCAGCTTGCGGAATGTTCTCTCCAGCGAGGCTCACCAGGCAAAAGCATTCCTCTTCCCCCAGGCCTTTGGCTATTTAAACAAACTATGATATTTTAAACTGGGGTTGGTGGTATTGTTTTTGTTTATTACTGTGTTATGCATTTTTGTGTTTTTATATTGCAAACCGTGCTGCGACCCTCAGAAGATATTTAATAGAAATTTAATAAGTAAATTAATAAAGATATACATACATTTTGGTTTATTACCAGACACAGGGTCAGCTCCAGGCTTTAGAGACCACCAGCAAAGTGACGCTTGTGTGCTCCTTCCTACAACAGGTCTCCCTAGTGGGCTTTCCTGCTGGTAGGGGCAGGCAGAAGCAGCATGATATGCAACAGATGGCTGTGAGCTGCCCACCATTTTAATTACACAAGTGTTGCTCTGGGTTGGGATATCCTGGGCCATTAAAGTAGTTGATGGCTCACAACCCCAGCCACCCAGTGTAGTGGGACCTGGAGATAGACTAGGGCCTTAACAACTGCCTGAAGATGCCAATCACTGATGCTTGCCTTGATTGTATTACATCCAACCTCACATTTCTGCTTTTTCTCTGTTCTCAAAAACATATCTGGGCAGACCTACCTCACAGACTTGCAGACATGAATGAGATTGCAGCATTATTATTATTATTATGCTCTTAAGGTATATGGAAAGAACTGTAGACTTTACACACTTTACACTCCAGATGGACTCTAGACTTACAGTTCTTTATACACCCAAATGATGTCAATAATTACTGTACCGTTGATCATTATTTGATACTGACATATGAATGCTCAAGCTTCTGCAAGATCAAATATGGTAATCAAACCAAAATAGTAAAACATATGTCTATACAAGGCCAGAAACAATCATCAAGGGTTTTCCCCAGATATCTTGTACTGACAGACAAGAGTGCTTTAGAGCAGCTCTTCAGTTTTTGTAGATCTGTCATTAGAGTTCACTGTGTAGAAATTGCCAGTCATACAAAAATGCTTCTTTAGCAATTAGGTCTCTGAAGAGCAGTTTGCTTCGTCTAAAAAAATAAAAGCCCACACATCCATCTTCCTTTCAGACAGTTGCGAGGAACCCAGCAATATAATGTGACATGCCGCTGTTTTCCATCAGGCACCAAACACAGTGTCACTTTCCAGCCAGTACTGAAACTACTGTGCTGAACATACTGAATATGCCTTTCTGGGGTTGTGTTCTATTGTTCTTGGAAGTGTTAGAGTGGATCACTTCCTTTTTCTTTTCTTTTTTTAAAGAGACTTATTAATAAAATAATTGATTTTCCATTTACTGTGACTTGGAGTGTACTCTCCATATTTGTCCCATTGGATACTGTTTTCCACACCGTAAATGCTCCAAAAATATTTTGTTGCGCATAAAATTTTGAGCCCAGTTAATTACACCAGTTAAAAACCTTGCTTTGTAGGGTTGCCAACCTGGGAAGAGGGAATGGTTTCCTGTTTTGCCATTCAAGAGCAGCCTGATTCATAGAAATTGGGAGCTGAAGCTTTTGCCACTTGCTGATATCTGCCAATCAGATCGCTATTAAAGGCAAGCTGCAAAGGCCAATACAAATTTTGGCATTCCTGCTGCCTAGATATCCCTAATCCAGATGTACTTTTATATCACTAGGTCCCTTCATCTTGGGAATACAAATTCTAATTTTCAACCCTCTCCACTTTAGTTTCCTAAAATTAGCAGGGATTAAGCCTGCCAGCAACCCTTCTATTCTTGATAAGATTGCCAAGTACTGGACACATTTTGCAAGGGAAAGCAACTACTGTTATGACGCTCCAAATGCCATCTGGAAGTCTGATTAGTAAATGCTCACGTCCCTGCATTTCCTTCCTATATTTTCCCCCTTGAGTTTTAAGGAGAATTAAAAGAGGAGGTGCTGCAAGCCACACCCAACCAATTGACTTTTTAGAGAACTTTAAAGGAAATGACATTCAATTTGTGTTGCATCTGAGCATTACAAGCTAGGCAGTTTCATAAACAAAGTAATTATGAGTTTGGGTGACATTATTATCTATGACACTTTGGATCAGACCCAGCCTGGGAGGGGGTGCACAACTGAGAAGGTTGTTATGTTATATAAGGCCAGTTTTTCCTTTACTTTGGGACAGATAGGAAAGAGCAAAAACAAAAAAACCATTTGGTCTGTGCTTAATGGATTGATTGTTTGGTTGTACATGTGCTTTAACTTGTGTTCTGAGTTTTAAATGTTGCAGTGCAGCATCAAAATTACATTGGTCAAGCTAAATTGTTAGCTAACTTTTGTTTTGAGCAATGGAGGCTTCTGACTGTATCCTTCTGGTCTCCAGAGAAGTTTGAGGGTGAAGAAAGGACATGACCACAGCAGCCTTAAAACATCAAACAGAATTGGGGCCGTATTCAGCCATGTTTCTATCCAGAGTAAGTAAGCCATGTCCATTAATTGCAATGGGCATGACTAACATTGGCTATCACCTGTAGTTGTTTCACAAACCAATCTTATGTTTAGCATGCAATAATAATACAGTGGTACCTCGGGTTACATACGCTTCAGGTTACATATGCTTCAGGTTACAGACTCCGCTAACCCAGAAATAGTGCTTCGGGTTAAGAACTTTGCTTAAGGATGAGAACAGAAATCGTGCTCCGGCGGCACGGCAGCAACGGGAGGCCCCATTAGCTAAAGTGGTGCTTCAGGTTAAGAACAGTTTCAGGTTAAGTACAGACCTCCAGAACAAATTAAGAACTTAACCCGAGGTACCACTGTAATAATAATAATAATAATAATAATAATAATAATAATAATAATAATAATTTATTTGTGCCCCGCCCATCTGGCTGGGTTTCCCCAGTCACTCTGGGCGGCTTCCAACAAATATTAAAAATATATTAAAATGTCACACATTAAAAACAACAGGACTTTGTGAGGGAGTGAGAGGAAAGTGAATTGTACCAGCTCAATGCACAGCTCATGGCTCAGCCTTCCCTCACCCACAACAATTAGTAGAGAAGGGAAGACTTCTTGTGACTGTACTCTTCACTTCCCACTTGCAGGTGAACACCATGTATTCAGTGACTATTAATTCTGCTCCATGGATCCAGCAGAACATGTACATTCAGGAAGGACTGGAGTGACTGGCGTTTGCCAACAGAGAGCTTATTTGTGTGCATTTTCCCTGGATATGAGAGCTGTTTCTCCCCACTGTTGAGAGATAGGGAGTTTGAGAACAATGCAGTTATGTTGAGATGAAGTGTTCACATATAGCAGCAGTGACTAACCTGTGGCCCACAGGCCAGATCCAGCCCACCAAACCACATAAGGTGTCCCACCAGCCTTTGCAACTTTATCTTGCAATCTCATTGGGTGATAAAGTTTTCTGTTCTTTAGAGAGTGATTTTTAAAGAACAGGCAGATTTCTTTGTCTCCCAGTCATAAAAAGTATTCTACATGCCCTTGAACATTCCTCTCTAAAGGGCAGCCAGAGGGATCATCTATCTACAATCTCAGCACTAATCACCACAGTGCTGAGATGTGAGAGAAGTCCAAGCAAGAACTAAAAGATGCTTCTGGCAGCCCTTTAGAGAGGAACTCTAAAGGGAAGTCAGAGGGATCTTTTATCATCAATTTTAGAAGCACAGCAGTACTAAGGTCAGATTAAACAACCCGTCTACTCCTTAAGAGTAAAGAACATACACATGCTTCTGCATGGGTGCTTGTGTCTGAGAGTGTAAATATGAGTGTTGCTGGCGCTGTGTGCATGCATGTAAGATAGAGAGTTCTGTGAAACTATATGTGCTCTGTTTGTGTGTGCTGCATGTGTTGTGCATCTATTGTGAGTGTGAAAAATGTTTAGACACCCCTGAAATATAAGAAGTAAGGCACTGGAGAGAACAGCACCTATTTGTTATGTATCAGGGTGCCAGAGTTTTGTGGGTGCAAGGCACTCATAAGTCTTAGAATGAGTAAAAGTCGGAATTAAAGTTTGATTAAACTGTGCCAAACATGGAAATTCCTGAGTTTACCTTATGCTAACAAATCTAGCCAGCCTGGCAGGGCTAGCTGAGTGCAAGCCATTAAGAAACAAAGAACAGTGATGGCTCATCATGGAACCCATCAAAAGAGAGTGAAGACAAGGAGGGGAGGGGTTCCTCCTCCAGCTGTGTATTGGTGGGCAGACCAAAGGACTTAGGATTTCAGGGTGGATGACTTTAGCAAACAGGAGAAAAGGTGTCAGTTTTGCAAGTGGTTTGGCAAGTAGAGAAGAAGGGACAGAACATGGTGTAGACTGACAGTAGTAAGCTGTGGGAAAGGAAGCAGAAACATGGCTTTTTGTCATTCTTTGAATCCAATGCTGTGCTTATGGAGGAGTCCAGACCTGCTTTGCTTGTGAACACTCTGCAAGCCCTTAATCTAGGCTCAGGTTGTATATGAGAGTAAACAAACCATAAAGACACCACAGTCTTTATGCCTCATTTTCCCAAAGCAATTCAGGTTTTCTGTGAATTGCCATTTGCTCCGATTCAGTAGTAAAGAGCGGGTTTTCACAGGGGCCTGATCCTAGAAACAGGGCACAAAGGGAAGTCTGGATGAGCCCTTGGTGCTGAGTTACACCACATTCTACGAGTCTATCCTCTATCATGGTGACATGGGCAATGTGAGACTAGCTAATTCCAACCCTGCTTTTGAAGTGAATGGGTGGAAAATGTCCTCTTCTAGGCCTGGTGCTGTGCAGTCAAGCTGCACTGTCGATGGAAACGTGGTCAATGACTGAAGTTGTACTGTGTACACCTCCCCTGTGCCACCATGCCCCTGCCGATATCTCTGCCCTGTTTCAGCCATTCTTCCAGTGCCTCTTTGCTTACAGAACGGCCCTGGCAGTGGAGTGCTCTGCCAGTATATCTAGAGCATTCCACTATGTTTCAGGGGCTTTGTCAGCATAGCCGGGCTTCCTCCAAACCCTGCAACTCCTCAGCCAGCAAATCTTCAGTATATGATTCCTCCCTTAGAGAAGCGAAGTTTTACTGCACTGTTACTGAAGCATGAGCTCTCAGGAGGAGAATCCATGATTAATCACAACGAAAGTTGATTCCTTAAGTTGGCGATAGTAAATGTGTATTATATACGCTTTTGTTATCTTACATGTCAGTTTACAGTATATAGGCCTCTCCTGAGTACCCAATAATTAAATTTTCTTTTCTTTTTTTACACATAAAGCGCCCAAGAGACACTGGGCAGCTGAAAATCATTTGAGAAAGTAATCAAATTTATTTTAACTTCCCATTATTCAATCTACTATGGGATTCGAATTTGTTCCAAGGCTGAAACAGACAAGAGACAAGCAGAATATCCTGTTGAATGAGTTCTAAAGAATGGATCTTGCACCAGTGAGAGCCTTTGGAGGACTGGAGTCAGATGCTGTAGCCTGATGACATTCACAGTGTTTGTGTCAATGATGGATACATTCTTTTAACCACCTGCAGGTGATGAAGCTCCCAAATCAGGAACCTTGTTTTTCATCGCCAAACCTATATGTGTGTATTTTGGAGCCCAGCCTAATTGTAGCTTTCATCGCTTTCACACTATTTCAGCGGTGCTGAGAGTAAATTTGTTATGGCTGGCACCCAAAGGATTTTACACTGTAAATCTTGAACTCATTTATTAAAGACCTGCATTGCCTTTCATTAGGGCCTTGTTTGCTTATGCTGAAGTACAAATATAGACAACGGTTTGGAATGATTGTGATCTTGGGATGCCTCAGATTTTGTGATCCATGCCTAGTGAATTCACCCTTACAGTTTTGCGCTCAGCTTGCGGAACAAGCAACACAAAGCATGGCAGCTATCTGGAGCAACAGCACAAATTGTGTTGCACCATTTGTGTGGGCAAGTTGATCCTGGCTTGAGTGTCGGCAAAGGAACACGAAGTACTGTAGGAGGTTCAGACATGGAGCAAAAGGCTATCATTGGCTGCTAGTGATGATTGTGGTGTACTACATGCACTATCAGAAACAGTATGCATCTTAATACTAGTTTCTGCAGAACATTAGTGGTAAGAGTCCTGTTTGTGGGCTTCAATAGGTATCTGATCAGCCACTGTGAACTTAACACAACAGAGCTCTTCTTGGGCAACCTGTTGGATTGCTCCGGAGGAAAAAATCCACTGCCTTACCGTTGTGTAATAGTGGGGCAGTTGCATCACTTAAGAACACGTAATAATAATAATTATAATAAATTGTTGTTGTTGTTGTTGTTATTTATTATTTATACCCCACCCATCTGGCTGGGCCTCCCCAGCCACTCTGGGCGGCTTCCATAGAAACCAAAAATACAGTAAAATATCACACGTTAAAAACTTCCCTGAACAGGGCTGCCTTAAGATGTCTTCTGAATGTCAGGTAGTTGTTTATTGCTTTGACATCTGCTGGAAGGGCGTTCCACAGGGCGGGCGCCACTACCAAGAAGGCCCTCTCCCTGGTTCCCTGTAGCTTTGCTTCTTGCAATGAGGGAACCACCAGAAGGCCCTCGGCGCTGGTCCTCAGCATCCGGGCAGAATGATGGGGGTGGAGACGCTCCTTCAGGTATACTGGACCGAGGCCATTTAGGGCTTTAAAGGTGAGCACCAACACTTTGAATTGTGCTCAGAAACGTACTGGAAGCCAATGTAGGTCTTTCAAGACTGGTGTTATATGGTCTTGGCGGCCACCCCCAGTCACCAGTCTAGCTGCCGCATTCTGGATTAGTTGTAGTTTCTGAGTCACCTTCAAAGGTAGCCCCACGTAGAGTGCATTGCAGTAGTCCAAGCAGGAGATAACCAGAGCATGCACCACTCTGGCGAGACAGTCCGCAGGCAGATAGGGTCTCAGCCTACGTACCAGATGGAGCTGGTAAACAGCTGCCCTGGACACAGATTTGACCTGTGCCTCCATGGACAGCTGTGAGTCCAAAATGACTCCCAGGCTGCGCACCTGGTCCTTCAGGGGCACAGTTACCCCATTCAGGACCAGGGAATCCTCCACACCTGCCCGTCTCCTGTCCCCCCAAAACAGTACTTCTGTCTTGTCAGGATTCAACCTCAATATGTTAGCCGCCATCCATCCTCCAACCGCCTCCAGACACTCACACAGGACCTTCACCACCTTCACTGGTTCTGATTTAAAAGAGAGGTAGAGCTGGGTATCATCCGCATACTGATGAACACCCAGCCCAAACCTCCTGATGATCTCTCCCAGCGGCTGCATGTAAATGTTGAAAAGCATGGGGGGACCCCACAAGTGAGAGCCCAGGGGTCTGAACACTCATCCCCCACACCACTTTCTGAACACGGCCCAGGAGGAAGGAGCGGAACCACTGTATGACAGTGCCCCCAGCTCCCAGCCCCTCAAGACGGTCCAGAAGGATGTTATGGTCAATGGTATCAAATGCCGCTGAGAGATCCAGCAGAACTAGGAAACAGCTCTCACCTTTGTCCCTAGCCTGCCGGAGATCATCAACCAGTGCGACCAAGGCAGTTTCAGTCCCATGATGAGGCCTGAATCCCGACTGGAAGGGATCCAAATGGTCCGCTTCTTCCAGGCGTGCCTGGAGTTGTTCGGCAACCGCTCGCTCAATCACCTTGCCTAAGAATGGAAGATTTGAGACTGGGCGATAGTTGGCCATCGTGGCCGCATCTAAAGATGTTTTTTTAAGAAGCGGTTTAATAACCGCCTCTTTCAGCGGGTCTGGCTCCCTCACGGAGGGAAGCATTCACCACCCCACGAAGCCCATCACTTCCCGGCTAGCTGTTATAAGCCAGGATGGGCAAGGATCCAGGAGACAGGTGGTTGGTTTCACTCGTCCAAGCAGCCTGTCCACATCCTCGGAGGTAACAGATTGGAATTGATCCCACTCAACTTGACTAGACAGAACTCTAGCACTCTCCCACCCTGGCCCTGCTCCCATGGTGGAGTCTACTTCTTCCCGAATCTGAGCGATTTTATCTGCAAAAAACTTTGCAAAATCATTGCAGGAGAACATGTGGCCCGTACTGGTCCCCGATGTTGCAGGTGATTCCGCTAAATTGTGAACCACCTGAAAAAGTCTCCTGCTGCTGTTTTCTGCAGATGCAATAGAGGCGGTGAAGAAATTCTTCTTCGCCGTCGCTATCACCACTTGGTAGGCTCGACGTTGAGCTCTAACCTGTGTCCAGTCAGATTCGGAATGAGTTATCCGCCACCAGCGCTCTAGCCGTCTCAACGATTGTTTCATTGCCCTCAGATCCGTGGAAAACCACGGGGCTGTCCAGGCTCCATGCAATCGGAGAGGGCGCTTCGGAGCCAGACAGTCGATAGCCCTGGTTAACTCCGCATTCCAGCGGGCCACCAGGGAATCAGCTGAAAGGCCATCAACATGGGATAAAGCATCCCCTACCACTCTCTGGAAACCATTTGGATCCATTAAGTGGTGGGGGCGGACCATCCGAATTGGTCCCACCTCCCTGCAGAGGGGATGGGTCGCAGAGAAGTCCAGTTGCACCAGGAAGTGATCCGACCATGGCACTTCTTTCGTTTCGCTTTTACTTAGTGTCAGATCACCAACATCCATAGAGGTAAACACCAGGTGCAAGGCATGTCCGTGGCTATGGGTTGGGCCAGACTTACTCAGGGACAGCCCCATGGAGGCCATGCTTTCCACGAAGTCCCGAGCGGCCCCTTGTAAGGTCATGTCGGCATGGATGTTAAAATCCCCTAGGACGACCAAGCTAGGTGTCTCTAGGAGAACATCTGCCACAACCTGAAGCAGCTCAGGCAGGGAATCCTTGGTGCAGCGGAGAGGTCAGTACACCAAAAGGAATCCTGTATTGCCCCTATTGCCCAACTTCCAGAACATGCACTCAGAAAACTGGGTCTTCCCAATAGGACGCCCGGTGCAAACTAATGACTTCCTAAAAATCACTGCAACCCCCCCTCCCCGCCCACATGACCTGGGTTGCTGTGCGTAAGGGAAACCTGGTGGACAAGCAGCGGCAAGGACAGGCCCATCTGCTTCATCCAACCAAGTCTCTGTTACACATGCCAGGTCAAGTCCTCCATCCATGATCAAGTCATGGATGGCAGTGGTCTTATGAATCATTGACCTGGCATTGCACAGCAGCACCTTCAGGTCATGTGGGTATCCCTTGCTGATTCTAGTATCCATCCGGTCAGGACCAGACCCGGAAGCAGGAATAGTCCTCAGACAACTAAACCTGCCCCCTCTGTAATGACATGGTCTAGTCTTAGCGTAACTCCTCCTCCTACCCGTGATCACTGAGATCGGTTGTCCCAGTGCATCCCCCCCTGTGGAACAAGCCCCAGCCATTTTGTGGGCTGGGGCCCACTCCCCGGCAGCCCTGACCCCTCCCCCTAAGAACAATATAACACCTTAAACAAACAAACAGAACCAATAAAACAATATAAACAAAAAATGTAAAAATTACAAAAACATCAAAATAAAAAAATTTCCCCAAGCTCAACCAAACATCCATCCCACCCCCACCCCCCACATACAAAAAATCCAAAAGAATTTTTAAAAAAACATTTTAAAAACACTCTGTGCCCCTCCGGCAGTAACAGCAACTGTCCTAGTGAGCCCTGTCAGGCCCCGCCCTGGGCCAGGTGGTAAGTGGCAAGAGCAGGGCCCTCAGGCACTCACTCAGGGGAATAATGATTTTAGTGTGCCAATTCTTCCCTCATGATGCACCTTGATGGTCTTTCCTTGCAGTGCTGGGGAAAAGGATCCATGCCACAAGAAATGTGTGACCCCAGCCTTGTAACCCTCTATAAGAACAAAGGTGAGCACCATGATTGTAACAATTACCTTGTGTCCTGAACCCCTGGCTTAGCTGGCAGCAAGTCAGTATGTCAGGTCCAAAGTTTTAAGCCCAGAGTTCAGTCCACACAAGCAAAGTCCAAAATCCAAAGGTCAGGAAACACAGTCCAGGGTCAATACAAACAGCCAAGTCTGAAGTCCAGCAGTCTAGAATCAAACCGAAAGCACAGTCCTAAAGAGGTTTAGGAGCATCCAAGCCCAAGGTCCACAAAGATGGGCAGTTGAGCAGACACAGCACCTCATCTTCTTCTCTTCTGTACTTTGCATGCAGCATCTGGGCTTGTGAGGCATGAGACCTTCACCTGTTCCAAGCCTTCTCCAGTTGAGCAATTACACACTTTCTCCCAGAGCTAGCAAACCTCACCTGGCCAGCTAGAGAGCTGGGCTGTGGGCCCTTGCCTGCCTCAGCCTCCTAGAGTGCCACTCCCTACACCTCAGAGTCGGCCATGTTCATGGGGACTAGGGCCCCTCTGGCTCTGGTCCCCTCTGGCTCCTGCTGCTCTGGTTCCTGTGCATGTACACCATCTTTAGCTCCCTGGAGAAAAAGGTGAGATAGAAATTCAAACAAACAAACAGTCATACCTACCATGTAGCAGAAAAGAGGCCTTATTTTCTGTTTCCATTGCACTCTTATGTGGCTGTTGAGCAGAACTGTAATGAGTGAGGAAGGACCTGTTGTCACTGGTCCTGGCCAGTGCAAGGTTGGAAAACTCAGACACTTGATATGATACATTTCCAAGTATCAATTGCAAAATCAAAGGATTTGTATGCTCAATGTTTGTTCTGCAGTTCAGTTGTTATAATATGCTCCAATCTTGTTTTATGATGCTGTTAGTATCAATTACATTCTCATTATTTTTAATTATACAATGGTTATTGTTTAAATTGCCATAAGGTGCTTTGAATGGAGTTACTGAGGAAAGTGTTGTATCAATGAAATAATCAGAAAAAGTGCATTTCCCTTCAAAATAATGCATGTAGAAGCTTGAACCTCTCTTGGCCTTTGCTTGAAAGTAGTTTGGAGGAGAAGCCATGTATGAAACAGGTATGCCCTTCAGATATGATGTGATACATGTTGTGTACTTGCTCGGTAAGTACTTGCTTACAGAATATACCCTGAGAAGTGGCCCTTAATGAATGTTCAGATTTACCAGTACATGATAGAAAATAGGATGAAATTTAGCCATTAGCCAAAGGCACTTGGGGACTCCTGAACTTTCTTGGTAAAGAAAGAAAATACATTTTCTACTACATCCGGGACAAACTTCTTAAATCAGCCTGAATAGCCCAGTTAGTTAGAGTGTGGTGCTGATAATGCCAAGTGCATATTCCTGCATTGCAGGGGGTTGGACTGGATGATCCTCAGGGTCCCTTCCAACTCTATGATTCTATCTTTGTTCTGCCCAGATACCAACAACCCTCAGGAAAGTGGATGTGTGTTTAGGTGGATGCATAGAAGCTTTTAGGAGCTACGGAACAATTTTGCTGGTGATGCTCACGTAGGGGTGGTAATGTTTAAAGCAGCCCTCAGCTGCTGTCATATTCTCAACTGTACTTGTTGAAGTAGCCTTGTGGAATTTTCTTCTTGGAAGCCTGATATTTCCCCTCCTGCAGGACTTGTTCTTGGTGATTGTATAACCAAGAACACTGGCAGTTTAAGGCACAAAGTTGTGGGTTGCTGGTGAGTGGAAGTAAAATAAAAAACCACCACCCTGGAATTCAATATATAGTGCAAGACTGAGCTGCCTGAGAGGAATGAATGGAGACCATGTCCAAACCAAAAGTATCTGGACCCTCGGAGGCCTTTGGAGAAGAGATTATCCTCATTATAGTTCTTTGCTGGAGCCAACAATTTCCTCTACGCTAGATTGAGATGTGCAAGATGACCCCCATAAATCTGGCAAAGAGTTACAAAAGACCTGCCAAAGGGTAACTGGAAGGAACAAAGTAGGAAATATAATTACTATTACCTTCAAATCACAGAAACAGATTTTAAGCAGTTACTGGTATAAAAAACAACTTTCAAAGGAAGCACTTTTTTGAAGAAGAAAAAAAAGAAAAAGATTATAAGGTCACCACATGTTCCTAAGAACTTAATTTATCATCTTTCACAGCATAATTTAACATAGGTTAGTTAACTTAAACCACACTCTTAACTACACCCGTGCTCTTAAAACAGGGTAGTTACAAATGTGGTTGAAAGGACACTGTTTTTTACTCTTCCTAACCCCATAAAGACTGAGTGGAAGGGGGATGGCTTTAATAAATGGGAGTGAAACAAGCTTCATTGATCAGAAGAGCAAACTGCATCAGCCTGGGACTGTGAGAATCCTCTCCAACATCCACTCATGTAGGGAAATGGTCCTCCTTATGCGAACAAAAAGGATGCATAAATTGGTATTCAGAACTGACCTTGAAGAATAGTGTGTGAGCAGTTGCCAAACTTCCTAAGGCTCATGCTCACATGAGCAAATGTAATATATGAATTGAGCAATTAGAGATTAAGCTGGCAACAATTACTGTGCTCACAGCAGGTATTTTTCCAGATGCCATGATCCAAGAATTGCACTGGACATATCCATGATTGCTCAATTAGCACATTTTAGTCTGTGCAAATGCATACTAAAACAAAAGGCTGCTTAAGCAAGAAAAAAAAAGTGACTGGCTCTGAGTGATTTGAGATGGTGAATCATATTTATGATTCAGATATTTATATAAAATTAAAACAGGATGGAAAATGACCTCCTAAATGAAAGAACTGATGGAAGTTAGAACTTTATTTTTAAAAGGAAGGAAGGAAGACTGTGGTAGTCATTACAAGTAAATTTACAGAGGGATTTATGGGGTGCTACTAATCCCCAAACATTTTCACCATTATAGTTGACATAGCAAAGCATGATTTCCCCTGTTATTGGTGCAGCTGCTAGAAAGTTTAATCCTCAGGTAGGTGGCTTCAGCCTTATAAATGGAAGATATGACGGAAGGTTTCTGCAAAATAATGTTGCAGTCATTGTGCCAATTTGAGTTCTCATGGCAGGGGAGGATTTCAACATGAAAGCATTTCCATGTTTTAAATTATTAGGATCTGGTAGATAAGCCGAGTTACAGTTTGGCACATAGACAGATTTATTTAGGATGATAACCATATATTATGAAGGCAATAAATGTTGCATTAAACCAAGGAAAATAGTTTATCTTGGGACTGAGGTGTAAAAATAAATCATCTTAAGCATATCAGTAGCGTTTTTGCCAAGGGGATTTATAGATGATAAGGTCGTAAGATTTTTTAAAAACATGTTATTTATTGCTAGTACAATTGACTCTCAAAAGACCATGGTTTTGCAATAGTAAATTATTTCCTTCACACTGAGATCTTGGAAATTTTAAAAAAGAATTTGCTCACAGGGCGCTCTGCCTTTTTCATTTGACACTTGCCATTAAAAATAGAAGATTTGAAAGCATAGGCATTTGGACAGAAATGTCTCATTTTGCTCAAAACAGCAGGAATCTCCAGTCACCCTTGGCTGCAATCCAAAGTCCTGCTCCTCGAGTTGTGGATTCACGGCTGCAACCAACTCCCTGCTGCTTGCAATGGTCAGGGCAGAAGGTGAGGTGGAGGGTGGATGCTTTTAACTTGTTTTGCTAATCTGTTTCTAGGTTGGCACAGCAGAGGTGTCCACATCAGGTCACTCTCTGGAAAATGGGCTGGCTTTGGATCCAGTAGCTCCATAACCAGGCTAGATCCACCCATACCCAGTAACCCCTCATTTGGTGGGCTTGCAGTGATTACCACCAGCGGTAGCACATGGTTCACCATGCTTTCATCATGCATGGCATTATAACCAAACCAGGAATCATGGTTTACCACGCTGTGAAGTTTTCTAAGTTGGCTTCCTGGTCATTGTTTGAGTGAAACTAACCATAGTCTCTGGCTTGGATGTAACGCTAAGCCAGGAATTATGGGTTGTTGCTCATACTAGGGAAGCAGTCATTATGTTCAGTAAACAACTGGTTATGGTGAACGCACTCAATGTGTGCTGCAGGTGTGGACATTTTGGCCTCTAGCAGCCAAAATGGCGGGGGGGGGGATAACCCCGATATAATGCATACTGTGCTGCTAGGATGTGCCTTGCATTGTTTCCAACATCTCTTTCATATGAGGCATAAAACTGTTCTGTACACCCAGGAATTTCTTTCTCGAATCCTCCAAACAGCCATTTCTATGAAATGGAATCCCAGCATCAAGGGGTTTATGTGTGAAAATAGGTTTCACTGCCAAAGGGAAATTCCTTGGAGGATTTTGTGTGCTTTACAGAGCTCTACTTTGGGTTATAAAGTGACCTGTGCTAAATCAACAATTTTGATTGGAGGACCCGTGTTCAATACAGTTCACTTCTTGTTGCTCCAGACTAAGTAATTTCAAGGACCGGATTTTGTGTGTGGGTTTGTGTTAGAATATATTGTTAGAATATTGTTTGTCCTGATGCTAGTGCCTGAGCAGAATAGGGCAATGCAGAGAATAGATTTACACAAATATCTTGATTTATGTTGAAGGCACACATTTGGCAAAACATCAGACGCTGGCCAGGAACCTTTCTTACATTGCATTTTCATGCATTTTTAGCATCAGTTTACACATTACAGCTGTGAAGAGGAGGTTGTGCTAAATTGTTCCATATGGTGGATGTCATCATGTGGTGAGCCATTTGTAAGCATTGTTTATCCATGCAGATGCAGACCCATTTGCAGTGGCATGGCTGCAACCAAATACCAAAATAGCGGTGGAGTTATTTGCACAGTTGCAAATGATGTGCCTAGTTTAAATATATATATTAAATAGCAGCCTCACCCCTTCCCCAGTTAAGATCAGCACTGTGACAAGTATCAACCATTTTTGTCAAACAAAAATATAGTAATGAAAATTTTCTCTCAACCCCACCCCTGCCACAAAGGCTGCTCTTTGCTCCAGGGAAGAAGACTCCATTGGTGGACACATATGTAGTACTCCAATTCTCTTGCTTACCTGCTGACAGTGTCATAAGTAGCAGAGCATTTGAACCCAGGAAAGCTGTCAAATCCAACTTGAGTGTCATTGAACCAGTTCTTTCAACAGCCAAGGAGAAAATTGCAGTCTGTTCCCCCTGCCCTGCTTCACCTCCCATAGATGAAAAACAGTATCATTGGCCACACAAACTATTTAAACAACCAGATCCCAGCCACACACAGAATATGAATGCTATACTGTGGATACTGCTTTCCAGATGGCTTCCAGGATATGTTTTTTTCCACGTTTTGCTTCCTTTCCCCCAGTCCTTCATTCTTGTCAGCTGCACACTGCGTAAGATAAGTCTGCCACATCTGTATTAGATAAAAGCAGTGGAAACAGAAACAATGCTGTATCATTCTCATGAATGTGTAAAGCATAAGACATATGACTTAGAGTTACCAAAACGGGCAAATTCTGATCACATTTATTTATGATTTACCACCTGTCCAACGACATACATGAGAGCATTGCCACATAAATATTTTTCACAGGGAAATGCTATCACATAATGATTTCTGTTACATTTTCTCATGTTGTAGACCAGGAGCTGCCAGTGTTATGTCCACAGGTGCCAGTGTGTGAACCAGCACTTCCTATGGCATCTGCAAAAGGTCTCAGTAGATATACCTTCAAAATAAGCAATATATAATACACAAGCAAATAAAATCAACTTAAAACCAAAAAATAAAGAAAAGAATAAACTCCTAAGATATCCATCTAACAACACAATAAGAAGAACAAGCCCTACCCCACCCCCTAAAAGATGAGCATCACAATAAAGGCTAGCATAGCTGCCAACAGTCCAAGTCAATGAAATGTCTTATCCTGGCATCTAAAGATGGACGACGACTGTGGCAGGTTTGTTTGAGAAGCACATTCAATAAATAGGGAGCCACCAGTGTGAAGGCCCATTCTCACCCTCTGCATTTCCCTCAACTGAGGGAAGGGACTGTGATGAAGACCACAGGATTTGGGCTGGTTTATGTGGTGAGGGAAGGTACTTGAGGTATAAGTTTTTGCTGTTTTAACGCCTATTTGAATGGGAGGGAACAGGATAAATCTAGCTGTGTTGGCAGAGTAGGATTTGTTTGTTTATATACTCTGCCCTTTCCCCGATGGGACTCAAGGTGGCTTACAGTTAAAGCCAAGGACTGCTAAAAGGATTAAAAATCATTAAAATGCAATTAAACATTGTCAGAATTAAAACTATATGCATATATAAAATTTGTTTAAAGCATACAAATTATTATTAATGGGACCTCATGAGTCCTGAGAATTCACAGTGGTTACAGGACCCTGAATCTTATAGGTATGTGACACTGCCACCTCCTTCCTGCTTTCTGCCCTCCACAACACAGCTGGATATGTTTGGAGAACCCTGGTGGCTAATGTGGCTTCCTGGAATTGAATGACTTTCTCCTATGGACTGTAATACACCTGCCTCTCCTACCCCATGTGCAAATAGGCTGACTTGTGCTTTTCTAAAGGATGGATGTGTTGGGGGTTTTTGTTTTTTGAAACCTCAAAGAATTCAGATTTAGTTTCCGCCAGCACACAATCACCCGGTCATTCAATTTGGATGGGCAGCTAGTTTGCTTGTTAAGAAGCAGCAAAAGGTGGATGGGTGAGTCACTCTTGCTCCTCCTATCTGCGCTTGTAGTCAACACATTCATGGGTCTGCACCACACAATATGCACTAGATCTCACTGTGTGTAGGACTCATCCCCCTTGCCATGGAGAGAGATTTACAAGCCTACCTTCGCAAGTTGCCCAGAAGCACAAAAAGGAACTGTCAGCAAATCACACACCTGCCTATTGCTCCAGTTGTCACAATGTAAATATAAAACCTGTCTATGTAATGAACGTGTTATCAGATGTTGTGCTTACCCTAGCCAGGCAGTTCAATGAGAGACCTTCTAATTATCTATAGTAAAGCATGCACTGTTGAAAAGTCTGAACAAAACAGATTATAGAGTATAATACGGTGAGCCAAATTCTAATCCCTGTAAAGCCATCAACACAATTCCCATGAACTTTACTGGGACCATAATGATATAAGTATGGCAAGCATCCAGATGCACTACTGATGGAGTGTATTGACAATTGACCTCTGTGGTACAGAAACATCTCTGTTTCTATGAAGCATAGAAACATGGCAGCTGTATTGTAAATAATGTATTCCCTATGTTCAGACGCTGTCAATATTGGCGTTCCTGTTGGACCCTCTTGGAATTCGAGGCAATGAATTATAATTTATAAAAGTGCAGAAGATTACACTTGGCAGTAGACAACAGTGTATTGCTGTTATTTTCCACAGTTCATTGGAAAAATATCTATAATGTGTTTGATCCAATGTAACTTTACCCAAAATATAAACACACTTTGTTGTCATGGGGAACATTTTTCATTCACAAGGATGAAAAGCACATGGAACAAAAGATACACCAGTTTGAAAGTAAGCACAAAAATGCTATAACAAACACTATTTCATTCAATAAATCAAGCAAATTGCCAGACAGACAAACCTATCCCTTTCTGGGTACTTCAATGAAAGCAAGCGAGTTTTGCAAGGAAGCTCTTTTTTTGTTTCTCTTATTTCTCATCCAGCTGGCAATAAGGCCAACTGTAAGTGGTATGCAAACAGAAAGCTCAGATGAGTTAGTTCCAGCCAGAGTCGACCACTGGCAATGTTATGACCTTTTATTTTACTCGGTGATTCTTTGACATTCCTACATTTAGAAATGTATACTGCATCCTGCCCAAATATTTGGTAGGCTTTCCTGGGATGTGTGCCTGGCATTCAATTGTAGGACATCATCAAGCCAAAGTTAAGCACGTTTTAGTCAAAGTTAGTCACACTGATTTCAGCGGAAGAGATTCAGGCACATTCGTAAATCTCTCAGTTAAACAAATAGGATTTTTAAAGGCTATCCATTTGTCTAAATTGTGCCCCATATTTGCACTTTGCTATTAATGCACAGTTGATGAGTGTGAGGATCTTCCCATTTTTTCAACTTGGAGTGGGGGTGTCACGCTAGGTTTGCAGAGCGTAGATGATGTCATTCTGTAGAGGGCCCCGTTTAATGTTTTATTATGTATGTAGGAAGTAGCCTAGAGTGGCTGGGACAACACAGTCAGATGGGTGGGGGTATAAATTATTATTATTATTATTATTATTATTATTATTATTATTATTATTTCAAAATAAATCCAAAGTGCTAACAGTTCTGAGAGGAAGATATGACTCTGTGCCCTCAGCATAGCAATTCCTCTCTCTTTTGTTCACTCCTCGCCTTCCACACACCTTGGAGAACTGCTTCATAGTTCTCTCTTCTTTGTGGTTGCATTTTTTATTATTGTAAGTTTTAAAACACTGTTTTTAATGCATTTTAAATTGTTATAGCCTACCTTGGGACCTTAGGGTGAAATCATCTCCATCCTTTCTTTTCTCCAAGCCAAGGTTAACCATCGTCTGGCACAATGGGCTGATTCGTTCCATCTCAGCTATTTTCTTTCTTTGATGTGGACACCTAAATTAGATCCCTTGAAGAAAAAGGTAACTGATGGGTCAGGTTTTTATAAAGAGTCCCAAGTATAAACAGTTCTTAGAGGTGAAACCACCTCGCAGATTGCATCTGTTTCCACCCATTTAAGGTGTAGTACAAATTAAACATTCCTTTGTAAGCATGCCCAGAATGCTAGATTAACTGCAAAGGTCCTGACCTTTAGTGACTTTGGTGGCTGAGCACTTTCATTGAAGTCACTAGAAACTAAGCCTGCGTCTCATTGCCACACAATTGCTGTGCACCTGGCAGGAAAACAAGGCATAGCAAAAAGACAACATGTGTTTTCCAGGTTATCAATGCCTCATTAACACCCGCAAGAAGGTCCTAAGAGTTCAGGATTATTAAAGCTTTTGTATGCTTCATTATGCATCTCACAATCAAAGCCAATTTCATGCATTCCGGGGATTTGGTTGTTTTGTTTGCTGTATACAGTGAAACGAATGTGAGAATTTAAACTTGTGACTCAAGCAAAAAGAAGTCATTGCTGGCTCTAACTAGTGGAGTGTTTCTTGGGTTCATTAGCTAATCCCTCGTCACAAAAACTGCAAAGTCAAGTTTAAATCTCTGCCTTTAAAAGCAGCCATTCAAAACCCACTTGCCAGATTACCCTCTGAATGAAATATTTGTACAATCTATTCTAGGACATCTGATAGAATCATAACAGACTCAGCTTCTTTTATTTGCATTTTGTGTGTGCGTGCATGGACACACACATACACACACACGTGCACACTTGCACGAGGGATGTGCATCTGATTGTGACAAATCCTGAGGTGAAGTGTATGAGGTTTCACAGGTATTACCAAACTTAAAACCATGGAGAGACCTGGTCTGAATAGAGACATTGGATTCTTATCTCATTATACATGATAAAGCTATTTTTAGCCATCTGACCTCTTGCTTTTTCCTGTAAGACCAATTGCCGTCAACAGGTTTACCACACCTATCAGCCAATCACCCATTCCCACCACCCTTCTGAGTAATACCCCTCCCCACCCTCTCACTATATATAAGGGTCTGGTGACTTCTGTTTCAGTGTATCTGAAGAAGTGTGCATGCACACGAAAGCTCATACGAATCACAAACTTAGTTGGTCTCTAAGGTGCTACTGGAAGGAATTTTTTTATTTTGTTTTTACTACGGCAGACCAACACGGCTACCTACCTGTAACTAGGTCTAAGTATGTCCCCCAAAGTGTTACATGGCACTTTAGTGATTCAAACACCAAAAAATGCTGCAGACAAACATCTGCTGAAAGTGGAAGTTATCATGCAATTAATACAGGTAACAAAAAACTATGGCAGTTTTGACTATGGCAGACCAACACGGCTACCTATCTGTAAAAAACAGAAAGACAAACTTCATGTTTCTTTTTAAAAGCACACTTAAATTGGCCATTTTTATTTCAAAGAGAAAGCAAGCCAGAGAAGCCAGAACTAAACTGTGCTCTGGGTTTGGTTTGGGCCTGAAAACGCTGCCATTGCTATTTTCTCTTGAAAATTGCTATTTCTATCCTGCACTTCCTCAAAAAGAGCCCAGAGCAATGAACTACAATACAATTTAACATAAAGTAAGGAAAAACATTTAAAAGCATTAGCAGTGTTACATATTGTTAGAAGCATCCCCCGCCCCAATTCTTTCCTAGCAGTGCACAAAATTCCTGCAGCATTGGCCTCCACTAGGCTCTGTGTTCCTTCGGAGAAATTAAATGTGTCTTAATGATATATGGTCTATATTACACATATATACAACCTTTAGTTGTATAATAAGGCACAATATGGTTGATAACACTCTGAGGCCAATTTTAGCCCTTTGAAAGTAGTTTTGCACCTTAATCTTGAATATTTGTGTCTTGTGTTATCTTAAATCAGTATTAGAGCAGCATCTGTATAACAGCAGGGAGGCCATGGTTATTGGCATTGCATTGACAATGTGTAAGGCACATCTTCATTGACTGAGAGATGGAGCAAGTCATAGGATCAAGCTGCTGGTCTTCCTCTCCCCACCCCCTTCTCCCACAACAAAACCATGAAAGTGACAGTCTAGCACAGGCATAGGCAAACTCGGCCCTCCAGATGTTTTGGGACTACAACGCCAATGATCCCTAGCTAACAGGACCAGTGGTCAGGGATGATGAGAATTGTAGTCCCAAAACATCTGGAGGGCCGAGTTTGCCTATGCCTGGTCTAGCTGTTTCATATTCAGTTATTTTGAGAAAGGGAGAATATACACACTTAACTTTCTTATTTTATATGGAGAAAGGTAGCAAAAGGGCATGTCAGATTGATGGTACCAGTGACATCTTAAATTCAATCTAAAGTCTAGAACAGTTATTAAAACAATAAAAAGCAGTGCAGACTGTTGAGCTCCACCCAAGTACTCCATCTGATTTTATTTTTTTATTTTTTAATGTCAGAAAGCTCCAGAGAAATGCCAGAAACGAAGAATTCGTAATCCTGTGCTCAAGTATATTGAAGTGTAATGGTACTGCTGGAACATGATTAAGACAAAAATAGAAGTTACATAAACAACACATCGTGACCTCTTTTTAACTTGATTAGAGTTTACTAGAATACCATCCTTCAGCAAAGGGCCCATCAAGCCAAAAAGAAATGACTAAAGCTATGACTTTCATGAAAAATATGTGTCATCGAGAAGATAACCAGAGATGGATTAAAACTAGATTGTGCACCTAGATAGTTAAACACAACTAGATTAATGTGTAAGCAGGAATTTAAGATCTCTTTTTAAAAAAATAGAGTGTATTCAGGTCTACTGGGAATTTTGTGGACAGACTGGCAATGAGGCTGTGACTAGACACATCAAAGAAGTGTTTCAGTTTAAAGCGTTGTAAATTTAAACAGGGAAAACAGGCAGAGAAAAATGGGATTCCACATCATCATCTGGTGGCACAGTGTTATGTCGCACATACAACACATATAAATCGCTTTTTCTTTACCAATCTAGCCGAGTCCTGAGAGAAAGTAGAAGGGATAGATATAGACCACAGAGATCTTCTCATGTGCATGTAGATTTGGAGCAACATCTGTTATACGGGAAAGGTTTTCTTTTTTTCTTTTTTTTTTATTAATTTTTTAGAAAAGTTTTTCTTTTACAAATTTAAATAACACATACTTTCCAATATAATACATAAATTCTTTTAGACTTCCCCCAGCTCCCTCCACAATCCTCATGATTTTAAAATTTAATTCACATTTCCTTTATAATTGTATTGCTAGTTAGTGAATCTTTACAGCTCTTTCCCCTCTTACAACACCCTTTCTCCTCACAAAGCCTCTTTAAAACCGACTAGCGTTGTCTGTTCATCACATATATTTTCCAGATGAATCGTAAACTTTCTCCAGTCCTGTATGAACTTGTGATCCTTTTGGTATCTGATTTTCCCTGTCAGTTTATCTAATTCAGCAAAGTCCATCAATTTCCGTCTCCATTCTTCCAATGTTGGTAAATCTTCTTGTTTCCATTTTTGAGCCATTAAAATTCTTGCCGCAGTCACTGCATATTGAAAAAGTTTATAATCACTTCTATTGATCTCGCTTCCTGTAATTCCTAACAAAAAGGCCTTTTTGTTATACGGGAAAGGTTTTCAGTGGATTGTGACCATTATCTATATCAAAGATTCTAGTTAAGCTTTTTTTCTGGTTCCTTGTTGCTCAGAAGTCAACAGGGAACACCTTTCTGTTGATTCTTCAGAAGTTTTCCTAAAGGCAGGTCTTGGCATCCCAGGGCCCCATTGTGGCAAACACTCTTGGATGAAATGGATTGCATGATTGCAAGCAGTCTTGGATGAAATGGATTGTCCTCATCCATTTCAATCTAGGTTTCCAGTCTGCTTAGGAAAGGGCCATAGCTCACTAGTAGAGCATCTGCTTTGCATGCAGAAGGTCCCAGATTCAATACTCACCATCTGCAGTTAGGACTGGGAGTCTTCTGCCTCCTGGATTGCCACTGCCAGTCAGCATAGAAAATTCTGAGCTAGATGGACCAGTAAAGTCAGCTTCCTACAAGTCAATCCTGTGTTATAGGAATAAATTGACCTTGGTTGCCCTGATGGATTACCTTAATCCGGATTAGGTCATGGGAGTGCAACCCTGTTGCCTTTACTTGATTTCTCGATGGCCTTGAGACTGTTGACTAGGCTATCCTCCTGAACCAACTAGGTGAGATGAGTATTGGAAACTCTGTTTTATAATGGTTCCTTCCAGTCCTATCTCGGGGTTCAGTTTCTGGAGCCATCTCTAGACTAGAGTCCCGGGTGACCTCAGTGTACAGGAGTGCCTTTTACAAGCTTCAGATAGTAAGTCAGCTATGGCTGTGGGGCTACTCCTGAGGTTGGTCCATAAGCTGCAAGTTACAGCTAATGAAAAACACAGTGGCTTAGCTGCTCGCTGGGATAGGTAATCACCATATCATGTTAAGCCACTGGTGAAAGAATTGAACTGACTGCTTATTAGCCACCTAGCTAAGGTCAAGATGCTGGTACTGGTATACAGGCATACCCCGGGGATATTGCAGGTTTGGTTACAGACCACTGCAAGAAAGTGAAGATTGCAAGAAAGCAAATCACACAATTCTTTTGTTTCCCATTGCATAAAAAAGTTATGTTTACACTATACTGTAGTCAGTTAAGTCATGCCCCCCAGCACAGGGATGGGAAGGGGGAAATCCAACCCTAGCATGCTCTTCTCTCATGTCCAGGAGAAGAGGGCCAGGTTGCCTGCAGCTGCAGCTGCATCCTTATAAGGAGCAATATCGCGTGAAGCACAATAAAGCGAGACATGCCTGTACATCCTCAAAACGAACAATAGTGATCTTCAGACTGACCTTCAGCTCTATCTGCACCTGGCTCCTCCTTCCATGAGATAAGCCTCTTCATTAGAAGGGGCCCAGCCCCTTTGCACTCATGGAGTGATGGAGCAGAGGAGACTGTTGTTTCCTTGGGGCTTCTAGATGGAATTCTCAAAGTGAAAGGAGGGCAGTGCTCCCTCTTCAGGCTGGAGAAGTGCTGGCACAATGGGCTCCTCTTGCTTCAGTGCCTGCGATTCAGTATGTGAAGCTAAGGGTGGCCCTGGGAACAATTTCCTCTCCCACCCTAAACTCTCAGCTTCATTCCCTGAAAAAGCAGAGTCTGATCCCAGGGTCATGATACACTATCCATCTTCCGTTGCCTGACTAGGCTTCCTTGTAAAGGTGAATCCTAATTAATGGTAGAATACCATTAGGGAGAAGACTAATAAAAGTAGCTTAAAATGCCATATAACTGGTGAGGTTTTTAAAATACAGTGAAGAATTATGTACCAACTTTGCTCCCAAGATAACAGTTAGATAAACATGCATATTTATACAACCCTGGGAAAAAATATAGATGCCAACTTCCCACTGAATGTCTGGTGTAGTCTCTAGCCAACAGTGTCTCTAAGGTTTACAGACAGTGCAACTATGGAAATCAGAGTTTCCCAATGTCCCAAACTCAAATCATTTTGCTATTTCTCTGATGATGAAAGCCTGCAGGCCAAAGATCATTGCCAGGATTTTGGCTAAGAGACATAAAAAACTCACGTGTTAGAAATGCCATCCTTAAGTGATTTTGAAGTGTGTTATGATACTAATACTTAATCTGGGCTTTGGGCCTAATACCTAACTTTCACAAGGGAGATTTTTTTAGCCCCAGTTTCACATTTAACACTCAATAGCTGCAGTCTCAGTCCTTTGCATATTGGACAGAAGGTCTGAAGGGGGATTCTTCACAAATACATGTTGTCTTCTCCTTGCCGATGGGAACCCCAATTACACAGAGTCCCCCAATCATGGGGACTTTTCTAAGCATACAACCTCTGCCTGCCACTTCCGCTCCAAATGGCAAAGTTGGGGCGGCAGCCAGCAGCGCCAGAGCATGCATTCCCCATATGCTCTACCCACCCACCCCAATCTGTTCTTTGAATGCCCCAATAGGGCTATGATTGGCAATTATTCAAGTGAAAGGCAAACAGTTGAACATGATCCACCAAAACGAAGAACATTTCAGCTCCCTTTGTTTCAGTGGGGGAACATGCTTAATTCTCACATTTACTCAATAGGAATTAAAAGCACATTGCTTTTGTTGAACTATGACCATTGTATTTTGTAAAAGCATAAAAGAAAGAAAGAAAGAAAAAAGCAAGTTTGGAGCACAATTCACTGGGAAGCCTTCCTGCACACGCACATTTGAAATGAATGTGGCCTTCATAACACCACAAATCCTGTTTATTCCCATGGAATAAATATATACCTTTGTATATATTGATATATTTAGGTATTTTTCATATATTTAAGGCATTTATGCAAACATGGCAAAACTCTACAGCATTAAAGCCACCAGTTTTGAACTACAGTGCCTGAGTTCTCTTAATCGTTACATTCAGAATCTGCTACTATTGTTTTATGGTTGTACCCAAAATTAATAGAATGCTTGTTTTCCCCACACATGCATAAGCACAACATGAAACTAAACATCTGGGACTAGGTAGTGAAGTTCTTTCAAGATACTGAAATTCTAATGGTCCCCCGTAGTTATAAATCAGCTCATTACTTTAATGCCTTTTCATCACGTTACCAAAAGTACTTCTACTCTGATTTCTACAGCAAGAGGTTTTTCCCCCATTAGAGATTGTTGATTGATTCTGCAACATAAAGAGTAATGAATTTGCGCGCACTGTGAGATGAGTGATTTACTAGTCACACAGTACTGTGTGGCATTGGTTTTCATGTTGGATATTTGTAATATTTAACCTTAGTAGCCCTCATGAGGTCAGACCAGAATGATGGATGGAATTGAACAGAAGCTTTTAACATAAATGGTAACATGGGACAATATTAAGAGATGCAAGATATGTACACCATATTACTTGGGATCTGTACTATGGAGTACCTGTGCTGGCACATAATCAGTGAACAATTTGAACAATCTTATACTCAAAGCAGAGGATATGGAGAAACAGATTTCATAACAATTGATAATATTAAGAAAGGTTGATTTGTTTTGGCTAGCTGAAATTGAGGAATGCTTATCTGCTGCATGTTTTGGCCTTATTTTAATCTTGTTTTAATTTCTTATACTGTGTTTTTATTGTTTTAATGTAGAAGCAGCTGTGGCTGTAAACTGCCCTGAGATCACCTGCGATAAAGGGTGGCATAGAAATCTAATAAATAAACTATATGGCCAGTCTCATTTCAGCTTGCTGTGGGTTACAGTTCTGCTTTATCCCTTCAGTTCTTCCAGTAAGATTCCAATCAGTCTCTGGTTAAAGGGAAAGCCTGGTAGAAAAAGATCCCCAAAATATTTGCATTATTTGAGTAAATTGCTCAGAGGACTGTCCCACGGATTCTTGGAAAGGATTGCAGATATAACCTAGGAATTTTGGAGAAGAATTAGTGCTTTAGAAACCCTGACATACAGAATATCACAACAATATATGCGGGTGGGGAGTCCTATCATCACATTTCCTTTTATAGAAACTAATCTCTACCTCAGCAGCCAGTTTCAATCAAAGAAGATATATTCATAGGGGAAAGCATGACTTATATAGATGCACATGTGTGTGCATGCGTGCACATGTTGATATAAATACAATCCCTATATTAGCATGATGACTAAGAATGCAGTTTTAAAGGTGATTGTATAACTACCTACATTTTGAATTATCACTGGTGGCCGTTTTTGCTTTTGCTTTTTCATCACTGTGTTCTTATGATAATGTCAGAAGTGCTTTGGGCAAATTATGTGTTTGTCTCTCAGCAGAACCCACGGGTTTTAAGGGATTTTGAAACTTGTATTTCCTTCTTCCTCTGTAATAGTTTTTGACAAAACGTTATGAATACAGTCAACATGTAATTGACACACATACAAGTTCTGCATCTGAAACAGATGTGAACAATCCTATTATATTAGTATGGAATTGCAAGATATGCCTACAAAATATAAATATTGCTATATAATTCTCAGTATCACTCCTTGAAAAATTCCACAGTGGTTTTTATAGGGGGACAGGATGGTAGTTGTTTCATGGATTGTCTTTTTTGCTGGACATCTGTAGATAGTGTTCATGTTTCTTTCCTTTCAAACGCTATATTCAGTACATCATCATCTTTATTATGAAAATACAAATATCAACAGAAGTTTAGACATATACTTAGAATCATCCCAATTTCATTCCAGGCTTAGGAATGGCTCTGCAGTTTTAACAGCTTGTTTTAGCTATGTGTTTATCAGCCCCTCCTTTATATTATTATGCTGATGGATGGCATTTTTATATTGAGATTGTATCCTGTGCTGGGGTAATTTACAATAAAGTGTGGGTTAAAAATATGTTAAATAAAACATAAGCATTGTTTCTTCCAAAATTATTTTGATTCCCCCTCTATTTACAATACCATATTGTCACTTTTTGCATCTATGATTCATAATTTTCTGTGATTGTGTTGTGTTACTGAATGCCAACCACCCTTCAATTTTTCTGGATTTCTTATAAAAGCTGTTAATTTAAACTTCCAATTGATTCCACATTTTCCTAACCTAACCTATTGTACTCAAATTTCTTTCCCCCCTAAATTTGGCATAATTCTGGCCGATGTTGGTATCGTCCGCGACTGGATCTAATGGTCAGGGGTCCCTGTACCTTTTTACCGACATTCAACTGTTCCCAAAGTTCAGTAAGCAATCCAGAGGATCCACTAACGAATTAATTTGAAACATTTGACTGATTAACCTTACAACCATTTTCCAGTAGTCAACAGCTTTGCTGCACTTCCACCACATCTGGAAAATGTCTCCTTTGTGTTTATTATAGATCCAGCATTTTCCATCTCCTTCATTGCTGATTTTGATTTAGGGTACCATCCTATTGTCCCTTGGAGGGCATTCCAGTGGCCAGAGAATATTGCAGACTTCCTTCTATGGCTTGAAAGACAAGTCTGCCCTTGAGAGCCTTGTCATTGCAGCTGCAGAAAACTCTCCAGATTTCGCTCCTTCATTTGCAGTAAGGTGAGAGGGAAGGAATAGGGAAAGGAAAGGGGTGTTCTGGATGTATGTTGGGGCAGATTAGGAAAGAGTTTGGATATACAGGAGCCAAACTCCTCTGAACCCCAACACACTCTTTACAAGGGAGGAAGAGGCAACCATGTTTATCTCTGTTTAATATCCTTGGGTTATCACATTTTCCAGGGAAAACGTGTGGAGACAAACATGGCTGCCTCCATTGCAAAATGACATTTTTGAAAGATAGCTCTGTTTTGGCACATGTATTAGTTTGGAAGGGACGCGGGTGGCACTGTGGGTAAAACCTCACCACCTAGGGCTTGCCGATCGTATGGTCGGCGGTTCGAATCCCCGCGGCGGGGTGCGCTCCCATCGTTCGGTCCCAGCGCCTGCCAACCTAGCAGTTCGAAAGCACCCCCAGGTGCAAGTAGATAAATAGGGACCGCTTACCAGCGGGAAGGTAAACGGCGTTCCGTGTGCTGCGCTGGCTCGCCAGATGCAGCTTGTCACGCTGGCCACGTGACCCGGAAGTGTCTGCGGACAGCGCTGGCTCCCGGCCTATAGAGTGAGATGAGCGCACAACCCTAGAGTCTGGCAAGACTGGCCCGAACGGGCAGGGGTACCTTTACCTTTATTAGTTTGGAAAGTGTGAATTAAGTAGGTTTCAAATTTATCTCCCATCCCTATGGCCAACAGGTGTATGTGTGGAGGGAACATGCAAAGATGTTTGAGTATCATTTCCAAATCCAAGTGCATGTATGTATCCAACTGCATGCCTACACAAGAAGAAAACCAGTGGTCAGTATTATAACAGGACTTCCTGGAACTCTCCAGCTTTTCTTGTGATAAAGGGTACATATATCAAGGAATAATCCTTCTAGAGGCACCCTGTGCTCTTTCATTGTCCCCTACATTTATGGTACATCTGACATGCCTATGTCAGAAAGGTACCTTGCCTTTCATTTCTACTACCCTTTACGTTAAAATAAAATATGAGGATTATTATTCGTGAGCAGACTGTAAGACTGAGAAAATGGTGACATGAAATACTACCTTCACTGTTCTCTGATAAGGTCAGTAGTTCAAATGACACATGCATTGAAGCAGCTTTTAAAGCAGAGTTTAATATACAAACCCATATGTACCCATTGTGATGGGTTCTCTTATGTACACAGCTATCGGGTGCCTCTTCAGAATATAATTGGATTGAAGTGATTTCTATCACAATTTCATTAAAAATGTATCAAACTGGGAGAAGACATTATTATTATTATTATTATTATTATTATTATTATTATTATTACATTCTATTTTGGTCCAGAAAAGGTTAAAGGGGAGAGAAGGGTTTGCAAGCAAAGGTTTGTGTAGGAATACAAAGATGTTTGTTGTTGCTGCTGACAGCCCACTTATTTAAAACCAGAAACATAAAATTTATACAGCACAATTATAACAAGATGGTAGATAAATCCAGCATTAATATTTTCTAAAGTCATGCCCGCAGAAGGAAAGATGGCAGGAACCCCAAAGACATGCTCTATGAGGAGCTGGCTTTGGGCACCAGGCCCATTGGCAGACCAACTTTGTCTTACAAAGATGTCTGCAAACAATGACATGAAGGCTGGCAACGTCAACCCTCCATGTGGGAATCCCTTGCAGATGATCACAGTGCCTGGAGACAATCAAGTTGTGTATCCATAACTTTCGTGTTTGACCTCAAGAGGCCACCCCTGAGTAGGACTTATTTCTGAGTGAACACAGATAGATAGATAGATAGATAGATAGATAGATAGATGATAGATATACAGTGGTACCTTGGGTTAAGTATTTAATTCATTCCGGAGGCCCATACTTAACCTGAAACTGTTCTTAACCTGAAGCACCACTTTAGATAATGGGGCCTCCTGCTGCTGCCGTGCCGCCGGAGCACAATTTCTGTTCTCATCCTGAAGCAAAGTTCTTAACCTGAAGCACTATTTCTGGGTTAGTGGAGTCTGTAACCTGAAGTGTATGTAACCTGAAGCATATGTAATCTGAGGTACCACTGTATATGTACTTTTTATTTTCCATTTTATAATATGCGTTCACATTATAACACTCCACTTTACGTCCCCGGCTCTTTAGAGCCTGTCAACTTCCTTCCCTCCCACCTCATGGCTTTCAAAGTTAACCTTTATATCATTGCGTTTTGCACGTTTTCCAATTCTAGTTACACACATTACAAAATAACTCAAAATTTAAATAAATATAAAGGTAAAGGGACCCCTGACCACTAGGTCCAGTCGTGGCCAACTCTGGGTTTGTGGCACTCATCTCACTTTACTGGCTGAGGGAGCCGGCGTACAGCTTCTGGGTCATGTGGCCAGCATGACTAAGTCGCTTCTGGCGAACCAGAGCAGTGCACAGAAATGCCGTTTACCTTCCTGCCAGAGCGGTACCTATTTATCTACTTGCACTTTGTGCTTTTGAACTGCTAGGTTGGCAGGAGCAGGGACCAAGCAACAGGAGCTCACCCCGTCACTCATGACAAGTCTTCAGACAACCCTCCTAGTGATGTTAATTGCTTACAATGATCTTTCAGATATCGCATAAATTTACTCCAGTCCTTTTGGAATGCTTGATCTTGCTGGTTTCAGATTTTTCCTGTCAGCTTTGACAGTTCTGCAAAGTCCATCATCTTCATCTGCCACTCTTCTTTCGTTGGTACTTCTTGTTGTTTCCATTTTGGGGCTAAAAGAATTATTGCCGCAGTTGTTGCATACCTAAACAGACTTTTATCTTCCCTTGGTATCTCTTCACCCCGTGAACGCAGCAATTTCATCTAGATTCTGATTCCCCATGCTTCAATGTCTACCCATTTTTGCCTTTTCTGTTGGCAATGCTCATGTAACAGCTTGTTTCATCAGTTCAGGAGAATTTAGCAGCAGTCTTATCCTACCCAGTGGGTGCAACTCAAGGACTATAAATTAATTTCCACCTGGGAAAAAGTCTACTCTTTGGCAAAGTGAATAGATTATATATTTAGGTTCTAAATATAACCAGAATCTGTTTCATGCCAGTTTTCCCTTGTAATCTAAACTATAAATGAGTGTTTGATGATTGCCTTATAGACTGTTAAAACAAGTATAATTGCCACATTCCTTTCACAGGACACGTGCCTTGAATGCCTATTTTCACAGGACAGGCTCAAAAAGGAAATTGAAAGAGGACAGATCATTCCAAAACTAAATACATTCAAAGTAAATTAAATACACTCACAGAACAACATTAATAATCCCATCATTCAGGGCTTTGATGCCTTGTGCTCACTAACGGGTGAATGGAGAAGCTTGCTCAAAGTCCTGAATGGTGGGATTATTATTGTTATCCTATGAGTGTATTTAATTTACTTGAGCCCTTTTCATGCATGGATCAAATGCTTTTTTCACTGTGCTATTGCCCTCATACAATTTGACAAGTGAGGTTCTTATAGTTTCTAAATATAATGCTTAACACCAAACAGTTATAGTTTTTGCAGGCATACTTTGTGAATGACTCAGTTTATGGCATAGTTCTAGTTACTGCTTTAGTTTTTTTTTTTTTTTTGGAACTCCAAGTAAGCAGTAATTAATATAAATTATGGAAAATAAATTGTCTGCTCCTGCCAAAAGCAATTTTCACATTAATGGAAATATGCAATAGCTTGACAAAGTAGCTCATCATAAATAGAACTATGATAAGATGCTAGTTGTGTTGTCTTTATGTGCACATAAATGCAAAAACAGCCAATGGAGCTGCCATCTTTTCATTTTTATTATTTTATTTTTATTTTTATTTATTAAGTTTGTCAGTTGCTTTGTCTTGCCCAGGACAACCCAAAGCTATTCACAACCAACCAAATAGACAATAAACCCCACATAGGTACATTAAAACCAAGAGGGGGAAAATACATTTAAAACATCCCACCCACTTCTAAAATGCCACAGATAGTTAAAGGCCAGAGGCCTGATTATAGAGGAAAGTTTTTGCCTGGCACCTAAAGTTATATAATGTTGGCACCTCGTGAGCCTCCCTAATGGAGAGCATTCCACAAGTGGGAAGCCACTGCAGAAAAGGCTTGTTCTCATGTTGTCACCCTTGGGACTTCTTATGTAGGGGGCACATAAGGAAGTGTATTAATGAACAACGATATGTCATGATGCAGTGTGTTTCCCACACAGCATTTTGCAAGTAAATATGGATGCCATTGGGTCATTCAGGCTTTTCCCCTCTCCCTTCATATGGCAGCATAGCTTTCCTTTTGTTTTAAAAAGCAAAAGGGAGAATACCTCAGTCAATGGTAAGCCACCATCACCACCCTAAAAAAATTCATCTCTGAAAGTCGTCGAAGATCCCCCATACTCAATCATCAGGGCGGAAATTATTCAAGAGGAACTCTTTTTGCTACAGGTATTAATATCTGAATACAAATTAGTATTTTTCTGTGTACTCAAGTTTATACATGTCTGCCAACTGAGGGTAACATTTCATGCATTTGATGAAGTGGACCCTGTGGAAGCTTATGCCATAATAAATCTGCACGTCTTCACCAGATTCTTTGTTGACTAACAGGACAACCCCTCTGGAAGTTGCTTCCCCACCCCCACCCCCACCCCCAGTAGCTGTCTGCAAGTATTCAAAGTTTGAGTTTATTTTGCATCACATGATGCATGTGCTATGATGTGGCTTATTGCCTTTGGTAGAAGGACAGACCTCGTGTTCTATTACCTTTCCCTGCTACTCACACCTGAGACAACTGAAAGGCTGCAGCCAGTAACCACAACACAGGAGAAAATAAACATGTGCTACATATGCAATTGGGCAACCAGTACTGTTTCCAAGATTGAAATAAAAGCAATCACAGACTGTATTGTATGTTTTTAAAGTTGTTCATATTATAACACCGGGTGAAAATGTTTAGTGACGCATGCACACATTTCATTTAGATTTATTTGTTTGGGGGGGGGAGCTTGATTAATTGTAGTGTCACCTGAAAAAAGTGACCACTCCACTTACTACAAGCATTCAAATTGCTAGTTGCCAGGAGTGGAAGATTAATGTCATCATGTTTCCTGTGTATTACAGAGGGAAAATACATGCTCTGCATTCTTTTAAGTTTTATTGTATATGTTGCAATGGCCATAGATATCACACACTGCTGAAGCACGGGGTTTTGATTACCAGGCTTCACAAGGCTTCTACTGTGTTGTGTTCAGAATATTCTTTTAAAATTTGCAAGGCAATTTAGATGTCTTTTGCAAGTTAGTGACAGTGTGGTTAGTGACTGGACAAACAGGCCTGTGATATTCAAGAAAGAAGTCACATGCCCAAAAATAGTAATATATTTACTGAGTATCACTCTCCTCTGTCTTTCTCCCTGCTTGAAACGGTAACAACATATTGACCATAAACTATACAACGTGAATCATCGTAACATGCAATGTTATATCTAATACAGACCCGGAAAGTTGTCTGTGGACAAATGCTGGCTCCCTCAGCCTGACCCCATAGTCGCCTTTGACTGGACTTAACCGTCCAGAGGTCCTTTACCTTTACCTTTTACCTACAGCGTTGTATCTAATACTGGCTTGTGCAGAAGGATTTCCATGAGTGCAACATAACTTCCTCTCCTATTCCTCCCCCTCATCTGCTCGGGGAGGTCCACCAAATTCTCTAGAGCAGATTTGGGGTGACATGGGGACATCCTATGGTGCCACGCAGGTTTGATAAAATGGGAGGTCGCATCAAGGATAATTGTGTTGACATTCCCCTGGTAATAGTTACTTAATTATGTACCCGTTTGCTACATCTAATTTGAACATGTAGCATTTAAATAATGTTTCTCTTAAGGAATGTGCCATTTTTCCAGCACTAGAAGATGATAGCTTGTAACAGGGTAACATTCGTCCGCTGTTATTACTGTGTAGTTACGAAAGCACCATGGGCATAGGAGCCAACTCTTATCTATTTGATGGGACTGCCCCTACCAAGTTGATGGGCATTGCCATTCAAATGCTGCCCGTGCACTGTGTCATGCGATCAAATATGCAGCACAGGGCTTACTTGCACACACATACAATATTTTATTCAAGTTGGCACTGCTGACCATGGGCGTCTCTTGGATATTGCTTATGATACTGATGGAGGTGCATTATTTAACTCCCTCCAATGTCAAGTGAACTTTATTATTGCTTATGATGAGGTTGAATGCTCCTCTGCAGTATTATTCCCCACTAAACTAGAAGTTTGCCTCTAAATGCAGATGTTTTTGACCATTATGAATGTGCCCAATTGCAATGGTGTTGCACAGTCCCTTATCATCTGGACACTACCCATAATTCTCTACAAGTGTCATTTGGGAGACCGAATGCTGTCCAGTACCTCTGGATGGTGCTCAGAGTCAGACTTTGGTAAATGCATAGAGAAAGGAATCTACCAAAGAAAGATTTCTATAGCAACGTCTGAGAATGCATGTCTGTGTACCCTTGTCCCTCCATGAATGGCAGCAGGAAGCCCCAAGATTAGAAGATTAACTGCTCATTGTTTGTTCAACATTTCAGAGAACTCTCAGAAATATATGCTGCAATGTCTTAGTGACAAACAGTTACCTTTATTAATTTGTGGCATTAATAAATGAACTGATGTATAGTGTCTGAGATATATTGCTTGATTTGGCTATGGAAGTCTTGATAAGATGGAATGGAATCTGTGCCTTAATACTACTTTTAAGGTGTCACTGCCTGTCACATCTCCATAGTGGCCTCATACTTCTAACAAGCTGCCAAGCGAATTGTATAAAAGCCAGAATACACTGTTTTGATAGCACAGTGAATTGGCAGTTGCAGTCGTGCCAGACATTGTACCTTACTGTGAGCTATACTTTCTGGAGACTTTCATCCTGTAGTTTTGCCAATGTAGAACTCTTTGTTACTTTGGTAGAAATGCTAAAAAGCAAACCCTTCATTAGTAGCTCCACTGGTTACTCTCTCCACTGTTAAAGACAGTGTGTCTCTGAATACCACTTGCAAGGAATCACAATATTGCTCTCAGGTTCTGCTTGCTTCCCATAGGCATCTGATTAGACACCTTGTGAACAGGACACTGGACTAGATGGACTTCTGGCCTGATCCACTAATGCCCGTCTTACATACTAATGCCCTAAACTACCCTTATTTGCTGCCTCTGAGAGCAGGCACTGACCATTCCTAGAGTCTTTTGAGTGACAGGAACACACGGTGCTCCTTCCAAGAACTGCTGTGTGTTTCCTGTATTAGCCTCCCTTTGGCCAGAATGAATGCCCCTAAGGCTGACCTCACTAGCTCAGCTCTGTTGTCTACTCAACAGCAAAAAGATATTGCACTCAAGAGAATGCCTTTCACAATACTGCTGTGTTTAGTGAATAAAACTACAAATATGCACACAATCCAGATATGTAAGTGGTCATGACAGCTGTTTGTATCCCTTAGCCTTTTCAGTGACTATGTAATGGATTGTGACACTTTTACAGCTGTGAAGTAATTCTGCACTAAAAGCTTTTGTAGAACAAGGCCATGAGTGCCCCAGAGCAGTTCCGTACCTTGCTGTACAAAGCACACAGGACAAGAGCCGGGGTGGTGTAATGGCTGAGATTGGGAGCCGAGAGCCAGGAAGTCCTCAGTTCACATCTTGCTTCAGCCAAGAACTGACTCTGGATTCACTCTCATAGATCCAGAGTGTGGTCAGCACACCCTTGTGGGAAGGAGAGGTTGCAGCCATCTTGAAAGACGTGGTGATGCAAGCACTCCCGAGAAAGCCCATCCTGGACCCAGTGATTTCTGAAAAACTACTCTCCAGTTGCAAGTGCACCTTGTGGGGAAGGTGATCAAGTGGGTTGTGGCAAGACAGTGGCAGGTACTCTTGGGTGAAAATGATTTTCTTGCCCCCTTCCAGTTGAAGTTCAGATCTGGTTATGGCACTTAATTGGCCTTGGTAGCCCTGTTGAAAGTCCTTTATTGGGAGAAGGACAGTGTGTGTGTGTGTGTGTGTGTGTGTGTGTGTGACCCTGCTACTCTGACTTGATCTTTCAACAGCTTTTGATACCTTTGGCCATGGTACCCCTGGTACCCTGTCCAGGCACCTACAGGGCTCCCTCCCCTGCTGAAATTAGGCTTGAAAGTTGCATTCTGTTGTAACTAATAGAACAGGTTCTGGTGTGAGCTTGGCTGAGGGAGTGTATGTGGTGCCCACAACAGTTTCTCCTGTTTTCAAATGTGCCCACTCCCCCAAAGGTTTGGTGGCCCCTTTTATAAATACTTACACCAAGAATGGCCAGTTGCAGGAGCTTCCATTCCATTTTTTGTAGCAGATGCAGATACAGTTAGTCACTACTTGTTGATGTATAGGGCAGGTAAGTTCTGTTTCTTCAAATGGAGAACTACAAGGATTAGATTAAAAAAAATAAAAAGCGGCAGAATTTAGAATATAAGAAGCCGCAATATCAGACTCAACTCTGGTATATATATATATATATATATATATATATATATATATATATAATGCTTCAATATAAAAATTTCAAATCACTTAGAGAAGATACTCAAGTTCAAGGTTTTGCCTGCTTCATACTTTAAGCTAGTGGCATATTTGCTGCTAAAAAAGCAAAACACATATTTACCCACCCATAGTAAGTTGTTTGCCTGGAGGTTGAATGGGTCAGATAGTCTGCACTGGGGGGCAAAAATCCTTACAAACATTCTCGGCTGTGGCTGAAATGTTCCTATGCTTCTTCAGTCCACAAACAGATTGCAAATATACCAAATAATATGAACAACAAAATAGATAATGCAGGTACAAACTTGGGGGGGGGGGGGCATGGCCATTTTTCACAATTCTCTTATTCTTCACAATATTTTACTGTGATGTGCTGCAGGTTTCCATGAATCCCAAAATAACACATAAATGATAAATACAATCAGTGGAAACAAAATATAACAAGCTGACTTAGGCTAGGGTGTTGCTGTGCAGTTGTAATGACTCAGTTCTGCTCGGTTAGAAACACTGAGGTTACATGCACCAGACTATGAGGGAAAGGGTGTTGCTTCATTTCCTGACCCCAGCAGGAACTGCAGGGATGGACATTGCATGAGTGGTCTTGCCTCATATGCTGCTCCTGGAACTCTTACCCTGTTCCCTCTTTGATTCTCAATTCAGTAAAATAAAGCTTACAATGGCTGTTGGCCATTCCTTTCTTTTTCTTTAAAGTTTCTTCAAAGCTACATACACCACACCAAACAGTGCTCAAAACTTGTAACAACATCATGAGTTTCTTCCAGGAAAGTGTCCTCGTTAGAGGTGCTGTCTTGTGCCCAAGATTGGGAGGGGGTGGCCTGCAAGACCCACACATGACATCATGCGCCCATTGTGTATTGCACGTGTGTGACATTGTGCATGTGATGCATACTGCACATGCAACATCACATCATTGGAAGGAGGCCGAGCATGGAGTCCAGCATGGTGCGGCTTCCCCTCTCACACTCAGGAGGAACCAACCACTGAACCATGTTGTGCTTCACTCAGTGATCAGCCTTCATCCACTGAGGGGACCCAGCATTGTGCCAGCAGATTTTGAGGGAGCCAAAGACACCTCCGCCCCTAGAAGTTGGCATGCCTGGTCCTTGCCGTGAAGCAGGAGGAAAAGAAAAGGAAGGAGAAGAAGGAGAAGACACAACATATCTCAGTTTACATTTGATAAGACTATGCGCTTTGCATTCATCTCCAGGCAGAGAAGTTCTCTGTCTGAAACTCTGCTGCTAGTCAGTATGGAGAATGCTGAGATAAGCCAGACCAATGATTTGACTCAAAAAAGTCAGTTTTCTATGTTTGGAATTTGAGAAGACAGCTCTATAATTCCAAGACTTACAATCGTTAAATCTTCAACAATTCTCCCTGGAAATGAGAGATTGCTAGAAATTGTGTAAGTGCAGGAGAAGAGACTCACAAACTGGCAGTGCTCCGTTGCAGCCCAGCTGCTTTGATAAACTGAGCATCCAAGCTAGACTGGACATTTCTAAGTGGAAATGAGATTGATCATATTGATCTCTTCTATTCAAGTTAGTTAATCTTCCAGGTGTCATTGGTTGCAACAGTTAAAAGAATACTTGAATATTCAGCAGTCTTTTTTTTTCTTTCCTTTCTCTTTTTGGTCTTTGCAAAAGTTTTTCAACTGTAATACAAGGAAGAAGGCTGTTCATGAAAGTGAAATGCATATTCAGCCAGGGAAAAACAAACAAACAAACAATTGACAGGTGGCAGAGGAAGCACTAATGAAATTATAGCGCAAAGCAGAGGTTAAATACTGACAGGAGCACATAGCCATATTTATTAGCCCTGCAGGGGGGAAAAACATCTTTGTTTTCAAAAGCACCAGACATTTCAATTATGCCATGCCCATAAGCCTTTGCAAAAGGCTGCATTAATCACATTATTTTGCTTCATGGGGGCAAATCGAAATGCTGCTGGGTTTTCAGCTGTCCCTAATACAGTTATTCTTCAACAAATGCTCATTAACATAGTGGCAATAACTAATATGCTGGAAGGCAAGACCTCTGCACTTGTGAACAGCTAGCTAATCCGACAGTTCAACAGTGTGATGTTATTAATGCTTCACTGACATCATGGGAGTAGTCTTGAACATATGAAGGATGCTGACACATTTGGCAACAATTTCTGGGAAAATGCCTGATAAGCCTTTCATTGCAGCCACGATCTGAGAATCTGATTTTGAATTACAATTGCAGTAAGACTGAAATCTGTTGCTTGTTACCCAAAAATGTAACCCTATACCATGAAAGCGCAACCAAATTCTAACTAACTTAGGGACTGTTTTCTGGCTACTCTAAAAGAGCCAACAACATAACACGTCAGTGTCAAATTGTTTTATCCTCCACATTTCTCCTTCGTAATTTGATTTCATTCTCTTGAGTTGTCTTGCAAGGTAGTTTAAGCCCTGTAATTCCTGAGAGTAGAATGTGTTTTACTGAAACAGTCCATCTTGCCCAATTTCCTAGATCTTTTCAATATTTCTGAGACACAGATATGCATAAAGAAAAATGTGAACAGAATTAGCACTTTGTGTTTGTAAACCTCACTGAAGTGCTGGCCTAAGTGGTGTTTCTTCATAATTATTTTGTCAGAGATATTGGAGCATGCCCCATTCTAATCACTTGTGTGAAGATGACTCAAGATGGTTCATGTAACCATTCCTATATGTCAATAATGTGGTGATAATAACTTACAGGCTTTACCGTGTGAAGTCTCCCATATGTATCGAGATCATGGCTCACGTCTTCCTTGAAAACTTTAAAACAGCTGACAAAAATAGTTCTGTGAATACACTTTGTCAGAACTGCATCACTTGCTGGATATCCTATATCAGGCTTGCTCAATGTGCAACCAGCCAACCATTAGCCATGTATCATCCATGGTTGCTTGCTTGGCTGGGACTGCAAGAACAGAGAAGGTTGTGATGCAATTGGAAAGGCTAAAACATGCTTTGTGGGCTGTATTTGGCTCAGTGGATCACAAATTATACATTATTTAGGTACCCAGTGATCTGATATTAAACGAAAGCTTGCCACCATCTTCAATGTACCATAGTCAAAACAAAATAAAAAAATTCATTCCAGTAGCACCTTAAAGACCAACTAAGTTAGTTCTAGGTATGAGCTTTCGTGTGCATGCACACTTCTTCAGATACACTGAAACAGAAGTCACCAGACCCTTCTATATAGTGAGAAGGTGGGGAGGGGTATTACTCAGAAGGGTGGTGGGAATGGGTGATTAGATAGCAGATAGCTGTGATGAGCCTGTTGACGACTCTTAACGACTGCAATAGGTCTTACAGGAAAAAGCAAGGGGTGAGAAGGTGAAAAATGGCTTTGTCATGTATAATGAGATCATTAACAGGCTCGTCAACAGGCTCGTCAACAGGCTCATCACAGCTATCTGCCAATCACCCATTCCCACCACCCTTCTGAGTAATACCCCTCCCCACCTTCTCACTATATAGAAGGGTCTGGTGACTTCTGTTTCAGTGTATCTGAAGAAGTGTGCATGCACACGAAAGCTCATATTTTTTTATTTTGTTTTATCTATTCTATGGTGGTCATGACTATGAGACTACAAACGACATTATTTTGTCATCTGCAGGGAGTTCTGTCTTCATTACCTCTTTCAGAAAAAGATTCACAATTCACAATTCTATGTGATATGTGCTTTCTTAATATTCCCTTTTGAAAGCACATTACTTCACAGATGTGCTCCCAGTCCTTCTTCACCAAATATGAAATGAGTTTGCTTCACTGAAATAAGCCTTGAAATGATATTGCTCCCCACCCACCTTCCATCCCTGACCATGTTTTCTTGTTTATTTTCACATATAAAGCGTTTACTCTCTTGGTATGTGACTTATTTGAAAGTTGACTGCCAAAATGCTCTTTTACAGCTTGAAGGTTAATAGCATTAGTCTGCCCCTTGACTATAGGAAGCTGTCAATCTAACTTGAACTGGCAGATGTGCTTTTACAGCTGGAGCTCTATCGGCAATATTTATGTTTTTGCCACACTGGGAGCAAAATAATGCATCAGACAACAAGGTCTTTCACTGAGTAACTTTCGGCACAGTCTTACAGAAGCCTGGGAAGTCTCCTTTCCCCTGAAGACACAGGAGTCCTCAGATGTTTCTCCAGAAACAAGGAACCAATGGGATGCCTAAGAATTCAAAAGATTTCTTGAGGAGTGTCTTTTGAGGATTATTGAAAACAGAGTGACGCAGGGACAACAACCCTGAAATCTCTGTGTAGAAAATTCATGGGGAGTAAGTACTTTCCCTTTTTTCTTCTGTGGGGGAGAAGTGTCCATCACCATTTTACCAGCAGTGACTTCTGCTGTCAGCCAAAAGCTGCTGTTCGACTCCACCCGACAATTCCTCTTCCTTCAGTTGAAATACTATAGCATTTTCCTCTGCATGAAAAGCCATAGGAAGGCCCTGGTTATGTACATTTCAGATGTTCAAAATCATGGTTCCTAGGTTTATACAAAATGTGGGGTACACAGTACCAAGGATGGGGAACCTGTGACTCTCCCCAGCTGTTTTTTCTCCTATTTACCCCAGTCAGGACTGAAATTAGGGTGGATGGAAAGGAGCATCCTGTAAGAAAGGCAGTTGGTGAGGGGAGAGTTAAGCACCCGCTTGTTATTTCCACTTTCCAATTCCCCTTCCCATCCCTGCCTTGCAGGCTCATTAGGGAAACAGACGTCTTCTGAGGTAACATGCTATTCCACCTTCATCTCACAGCAGATTTTATTTGGGTAAATATAAACCATTTGGCAATGGAATTCTACAGTTGTTTACACACTGTGGAATGGAAGTCGCTTCTGACGTGACCTTTTAAATACTTATTCTTGCTGTATGCTGATATATTGAAACACCTCATCATGAACCAGATGTTTGGAACTATCTAAATGATCGAGTGGAAGGAGAGCTGTGCGAGATATCTTAGGCAGCGAAGGCCTCCTGTTAGCCAAGTACGAAACTGCTCGGCAAATGAAGTGCTACCAAATGATTAGCTGGAAGGGTCACTTCCCTATGAAAGTCATTCCTTATAGAAAGTGGTGCCGAAAGCGCTACTGTTGATCTCTGAGGGTTAGAGCTGAAGCCTCCCGAGACAACACATAGATAACATCTGAACGTTTGTTTGGAGTAGAAACAAACTGAGGTCACTCTTGAAGACAACAAACCGTCTGCTGCATTCCCTGACCCTGAAAGGTTAGAGTTGAGGAATTTCCTGACGGGATTCTGTTTGGTCTAACTTTTTTCTTTCTTTCTTTTTCTATAAAAGTATCAGGGGAATAGTGAGAGAAAATGGATGATTATTTGCAACAGGCTTGTAAAACCCTGTTATCTTTTCGAAATATTCACAGGGCTGATGCTACACAAATTGGTGGCGTCTTTCCTTTGCTTTCCCTCTTGGAAATTAACGATTATTTTCATAAACCTTCTGGCAATAACCTTTGGATCCTATATGTATTTAGGACATGCTAAAAAATGGGAACCAAATGCTTTGAACATTCAAGCAGTCTAGAGTAGCTGAGTGATTATTCTAGTGGGAGTGTTCTGAATTCAGTCAGTGCCAAATGCCTTTCTCTATATATATAAAAAGAGCAAAATTAGGGAAGGACAAATGTATGTATGCATGTACATGCGCAAGAACAAAACAATCCTCAGTATAGTTCTTCCATATGAACACATATCAGAAAGCATTAAAGGTATGCCTGCCCTTTCACACTTTTAGCTGCAGTTGACCAATATTCTTTGAAGTACATGAAATTAACTGTATTTGAGTTTGTTAAGGCTCATAAGGAGTCCAGGCTTTGCATATATTATTATACAAACTTATACAATTGTGTATGATGTATTCCAGATAGTCATTTGTAACTATACCTAAATTCTAAACAACTTCTAGGCAAGCTAGAAAGGTAAAACCTGGCATGTTTTTTATTCTGAGGAGAAACGCCCATCCTAAATTTCTGCAACCATGTTGCCCTGTAGGGTTTCATTCAGTTCCACACTGGAAGGAAAGGCTCAACTACAAGATTTTCAAATGTGGAAAAAAATATTTTGTTTATTTTTCAGAAAATGAGGGGTGCACATTCCCAATCTGGAGAGGAATAAACTGAATATGTACTGGCAAGAAGATAGTCAAATGTTCAAAATGTCACCTTAATATTTCCAAAACCTAAAACATCTCTTTGAAAAAAGGGGTACATGGTCATCACTGGTGTGATTCTAATGTTTACAACTGCACATCACAAAACTTGATGAAGTCCTATATTATCATTATATCTTTCCTTTGTTTCATGGGTACTGAATTCTGTGCCATCGTCTCCTCTGCCTTCAACTATTCAGCAACAGCTTCCATCCCATACTGCTCAAACCTGTATAAATCTGATCCACCAGAAATTCAAGTGGTCAGATACTGATCTCACCTGCTGTCAAATCCATGTGTCCCAGAAACCATTTTGGGACACAGATCTGACCTGTAAATAAGATCCAAATGTTCACATTTTTGCACTGACCTTTTTCTTCTTTGAGAAGAATACAAGCAACTTCTGTATCTGCATCCCGTGCTTCCAGTGTAAAGTTCAATCCAGTCAATGTGATGAGGGAAAGGAAAGGGGTGGAAATGTAGTAAATAGTTTCACAAAGTTTATACTCTTACATGCATTTTCCATTGTGCATAACTCTCTCTTTTTTTCTTCTTGCCCTATAGGTACATTAGACAAAGTACAAATAAAAAAAAACTGAAATGAAGATTAATTATATGCCTCAAAGCCATAATTTAGTGTTTAAATTAATATTTTCATGCAAAGTGTCACATAATAAAGGAAAAATTAAACCCATATGGGCTGCAGATTGGAAAGAAATTAGCAGTTTGTCTCAAGCCTGGGGAAGTACTCTTGTTTTGTAAATGAAATATGTTATATTTCTGGTTTAGGCATGAAAACTATTTTTATAATTGCACTATGATTTTGAAAAAGGAAATGCTTTTAGTGTAATTATTGACTGGGGCAAGGAACACAAGCAAGAGCTATCTTGGCTGTCTGAGACGGTTTAACAACAACCATTTAATGGGCAGTAAAGCTGGGTCACTAATGCACTGTGCTTGGTGGCCTGCTGAACTCTCCAAGCCATGTCTTGAACTCCCGTTGATAATGGTGCACCTCCGTCACATACAAGTGGGCTTCCTTGATGTTTCCAGGAGAGCTGATATGGTTTAACATATGGGATCATTTAGGAAGGCTCCATGTATTACAGTCTGTACACAATTTCTATTTGGGACAAACATCATGAATAACCATTTCGAAAGAGGAGATCCCAGAGAGATGCTAGTAGTTATATGTAGTATTTTCTTTCTAAGCGCACACAAGATCTCATGTCACATTGATTGTTAGAAGGTGACTTTTGCTTTTGCTTCCCTTTCCATGCCACTTGTTGCTGTCTCTCTCTCAAAAAAACCCCCACATTATTGCTTTTCCAAAATAGGATGTTCTGGACCACAATAAGATCTGGGATCTGAAGTCCCTGGTGTGTGTGTCCAAATCACTTTCTGCATGTCCCAGAGACTTTCCTGTTTTCACATCTAGCTGTATCTTCTTGTACCATGTAGGAGTCAAGAGTCAGGGGCAGCTTTTCATAAAAGAGGCTGTAAGACTTATATCAGCTCTTTGGCACTTACAGGAAGCCTGCTGGGATCAGCTGTGCTACAGAGATCCCAATGGGGCACTTCATAGCAGAGTCAGCCACTGCAGGCTTACTGTCAGGCATGTGGTAGTCACGGCTGTAATGTGATGGCTGCTGTGCAGGAAGGAGCAGACGGACTCTGTGATTGCTCAGCAACAAAGAACACTTTACTTTGGTACCTCTTGCATGCCTCTATTATCACTAGTGCCAACTGTGACATTAACTGTAATTGCACTCAGTTTGCAACAACCAGATCCCAGATATTACAACAGCAAGCCTCCCTTGCCAATGAGCATGTCTCATCAGAGGGTTAAATCTGGACCTGTGCTGGATCTAATTAGGCCCTCACACTAGAAGTTCGTCATCCCTGCTATAAAGAGAAGGGGAATTGTCAATATGTGTGCAGATGTCCCTGTGTTATGCTTTGGATACCATGCATGGTTTATGATTAGAACTCCAAACCATGCTATGCTTTCCCCCAGGTATAGAAAACTTCAGGTCTAGGGGTAAAATGTGGCCCTCCAGTCCTTTCTCGGTGGCCCTTGGGAGTCTCCTCAGGCCACAATCACTTCCCAGTGGCACCCCTCACCAAGCATGCCTTGTGGCTCCCTTTCATGCTTTTGCTTGGCTGGAATGTGCCCTTGAATTCTGCTAATGCTTCATGCTTACGGAAGACCAGAAGAGGTGTATGAAAGTGAGGAAACTAGCCTACTGTAAAGTTAACATTTAACGCTAGGCCTGCTTTTGCCTCTGGCCTCATCCATCACAGGCATGTGCCCGACCCCCCACCCCGCACAAGGTGTACCAGAAGGAAAGGTGTCTTTCGAACTTCAAAAACTTCCCCATCCGTGATGTAGGCAGTACTGAGGTAACTGGAACCAATGGCCTGACTCTGTATAAGGCATGTGTTCCTATATGCTCTCTAAAAGCTGAAGGCGGTATATAACCATCATGACTATAGTCAGAGCCATCCCATCCATGAGGCAAAGTGAGCCTGGGCAGTGGTGGAGGTCTTGGGCTACATAGACAACAATACCCTCCTCTTGGCCTCACTGATGTGGTCCAAAGGAAAGCAGAGCAATATATTTGTCACCAGCTTGACTGCAGGAGTTGTCAGGAGGAAGACTCCACTCTGGATTTGTGTGCTGTTTACTCCTTAACTTTTTCTTCTCCCAAAGATGTCCTGCAAGGCAGTAGGTACGTGTGTGTGTGTATTTATATATATATAGAAACAGATTTGTTTGTGCTGTTGTGGCATTCATAAGCACCCAGAAATTTGTACATGCAGAACTTTCCTTGCTTATTTCAGGCACACACACACACACACACCACCGCAAAAGCCTCATTTTGTCAGACAAAAGTACAGAGCTGGATCAAGACTCACATTTGCATTTTTACTAATGTTATGGAACATTTTTGCGGTGGGGGGCACACATAATGGACAACCAGCTCAAGAGGAAACATCTGTGTACTCTCAACAAAGCAAAACACATCCCTTTAAAAAACATGCAAGGTTTTAGTCTTATTTGCTTTCTGTTAGCAGTCTCACAGCAGGTATCTCATTTACATACAAATGAGGTGATGTTAATGAACCTGCCATGGTGGAGTTGAAAAGGCCTTTGCATTGTATAACACAGGTTCATTTCCTGTAAACTCAATCCCACTGAGTTCTGGTTCATTAAGTGAAAGTTATGATATGCTCCTTGATTTCACTGTTCCCACCAGCGTGGCACAGTGAAAAATACCTGAGAGTGAAAGAAACCATGAATAAAAAGTTTCACATTCCTGCTCAGGGATGCACTCAGAATGTGGAAAGGGGGAACAAGATGGTTTCTCTTTTTTTTTTCAAAGGAGTAACATTTATTGAAGAGAAAACGCAGACCCTTGTAAAATGGAATTGGATGGCTAAAAGCTGGCTTTTGTAACTACTGCAGTCCCAAAGCACATGCAGTCTCTTTAATGAGAACTGATTCTAAAAGCATTTGTGGAATGTGTGGAAGGATCAAGTCTGACTAAATGGTTCAAACTGGCTGCGGTTTATCTGTCTTGTTCTTTGACTGCTGCAATTTAGGCATTGATTGAGCCCCCAATACCAATAACTTTCTAAGCCTGTAAACTCAGAAGACTTCAAATCCTGGCTCCATTGCAGGTTAGCTGATCCAAAAGAAAGCTCCCTTTACAATAGAAATTAGGAAAAGGAATCTCTCTGACCACTGGGAACTGTTGGACAGTCAGGAAATGGAGCAGATAGGCAAACAGCTTGTTTCTATGTTTCACTGCTGCTGATTCCAAAGCATGCTTGTATATAAAGCCAGTGGAAGAACTAGTTAATGAACAGAAGGTGGTGCATTGGATTTCAAGCTTCAGGATGCAATCATTCCAGGCACTCAGTAGTTGGCAAACTTATATTAGAAGCTCTATTCAGCCATTATAAAAATCAGTAATTAAATAAAATTAAAACTTTTTTTTTAAGAAAATGGGTAATTTACCATGTCATTAAGGGGAGGGGAAACAACAGAGATGGCTGAGATATTGTAGCTTCATCCTCCGAGCCCATTTTGATTGCTTCCTGTGAGTTGGAAAGGTGACTATCTGCACCAGGGAACATCTTGTAACTGTGGATGTCCTGGTTTCCAAAATGCACAGAGAACCACCACAGCTGCAAGAGATTTGCAGGCAGTCATCTTCCAGCTAACAAAAGGTGACATTAAAAGGCATTAAAAGAGTGTGGGAAGAGGCAGTGCACTCATTCGCACTGCCCTTGTTACATAGTAAGTTACCCATTTTTGTAACACTTGAGGATACCTATAAAGATACAGTCCATCAATTCTAATACCATGTGCCTTTGAAAGCGGACGTTGCCAAGTGTCTGACCAGCTGATGCATCTCATTGTGGCTGATGCAAATTGCTGGCTAATCCTCAATGTAACACTGCATCTTTCACAGCTTTTTATCCTTTTGCTTTTCTGTCTGTGGTACGTTAGCATACAGTTTTCCTTGTATTGCTTTTTATCCAGTTTACAGTCTACTCCAAAGCAAGTTTGTTCAGAAGCTGGAATGAGCTTAATGAGACTTAGCTTTGGAGAAGTTCTGAGTAGGATTCCAGCCTAAGATTTAAGTTTAGATATGGAATCAACAGAAAGGAATGTGTTCATCTGTCATACATTTGCCACATGTCATCAGACTGCATAATCTGCTGGTTCCTGTCGTGGCTCTATGTCAATAAGTAGACAAATAAATGTTGTATCTTTATCATTTGAGGGAACATACTAAATTCTGTTCCACTTGGACTGACCTTAAGATTCTGTTAGCATTTTAACTGGGCCACAAGTTTAGAAAAGTAGTTTGGTGATTTCTCCTCCCCCCCCCCCCAACCAAGTAATCTCTAGCAGATTTGCCTAGTATTTTAAATTCTTGTGCTGTATCGTGAAACAAGCCTTATTTTGTCTTTCCAGCAAGCAAGTGAAACTGCCTGTTTCATAAACACAATCATGTTGTTTTTATTACTATCAACATTTCTCGTTAAGCTAAATGCTAAGAGCCAGATTCGCAGCAAGCTGAGGTCATTACACACATGCGTGCGTGCGCGCGCGCGCACACACACACACACACACACCAAATAGAAGTTTTTAAAAAACAGTGAAAGGTCTTGGGGGATTCAAACTGCTGAGTGTGTTTATATGGCAAAGCACATTCAGGTTCAAAGTAAAAATTCAGTGCCAGTGTGTTAACACCTACCTTGTCTCGAAACAGCAAAATCTGCCAAAGAGCTTCACAGATTTTTTAAAAAGGAACCAAAGAATTATGTGAAGTGCCAGTCCTAAGGTGAAGTACTAGGTGTTCTCCGCTGCAATAGTGGCAAGAGAATGTGCAGATATAAAATTGATACCATATGGCTCCTGCTTGTGTGTGTACTTTTATCCTGACTTTCCAAACCCATTCACTTATTGAAAAGGTGTTCGTGATCAGCTTCGTAGCACTGGCATTATTCTTTTGGCTTTGGCCCCATTCACACCATACATTTAAAGCTCTTTGTTACAGCTTTAAACAGCCGTGGTTTCCCCCAGAGAATTCTGGGAACTGTAGATAGTTAAGGGTGCTGAGAACTACGTTGCTGTTCCCCTCCCATTGCAAAGTTCCCTTTGAAGAGGGATTGGTTGTTAAACATCTTTGGGAGTTGTAGCTCTGTCAGCAGAATGACACCCTTAACAAACTACAGCTCCCAGAATTCTCAGGAGGAAGCCACGACTGTTTGAAGTGGTATCATAGCATTTTAACTGTATGGTGCGGCTGTGGCCTTTGTCATGCTAAAACGGCCCCCTTCTCAAAGTAGCCTTTACACTGTGGCTGCTGCTGCAGTGTAGTTCCTTCTGATGCTGCGAGACCAAGGGACAACCATTTGGGCAAGAACCTCCACATGAGCTTTCCCCTTGCAGCCAGAAGCGCTACCTTTGTGACATTGCAACAGCACACTTTGCAAAGCTTATAGGGAAATGGGACCCTGGAAACAATGTTCACGTTGAAACTTGATAGAGCAGCAGACAGAGAATGAGGGTCTGGGCAAGAGCATGATGTACGTAGGCCTACTTTTGGGTTTTGCATAGGGTCATATTTTGTTATTGGTACACTGAGACATATTTTGCATATCTGCACAGCCAAGCAGGAAAGAAATAAGGGGAGAATGAGTGTTTCCGAGGCACAGGAGCCAAGAACCGTTTTCAAGAGGTACTTGAAGGGAAAGTATGCTGCTTTAAAATATCTTTAAAAGGGCATCACACAAGTTTAGTCTGCTCTCATGCCACAATTTACAAAACACTGGTATTTCTTATTTAAAGAATTCAGGTATGTTTGCATTATGACCTAAAGCAAACTATTCAAGTTTTCTGCTGATTGATTTTTGGCTTTCTTTTCTCCAGTTTACATCCACTTTTCTTCCACACACACAAAATGCCATGCCTTTGACTCAGCTGCTTATTTGGATTATTGTAGCATTATTTTTATTCCATTGTTGATTCCATTTTGAAGCTAGATGTTCACTGAAAACCAATTTCTTTCACTGTTATTCCAAACCTCAGATGGGTTTTCATGTCACGTTTCCTTATAATGTTGTTGCAACTAAGCAGAATTTTCCAGCAGAATTTTTCTTCAAGACCCTGTTGACTTTTCCCAATGAATTAACATGGTACTTAAGTATGTTAGCTAGAATCACACAGCAGTGGGACCAGTGCTTGTATTTATCCCCTCCTTGCTTTACAAAAGCATACTGGTGAAACCACCAGAAATAGAGCTCATGTCTGGATGCCATGAGATCTCTAGGCTTGGTTTATATAGCATTATAATATTTTATACATTCTTGTGGCTTCAGAGTTCAGAGGCATGTAGCACCAAGTGCTGAATAGGGGCTGGCAGAAGGGCTATTCCTCCCTTCCTTCGGCCTCTTCCCAAATGCTTCAGTTTGATCTCCAAAGCCCTCCAATGATCCAACAATAGCCTTGCCAACTTGTATTCAAAGTTCTCCATTTGCTGCAAACTCTCACCACTCATTCAATAACCTTTTGCCTTTTGTGTGAAGTAAAAATTCAAAACCCTCCATTCTGCTTCACTGCTCACTTGATGTCCTGAAGGCTTTGAAGTGTGTTCAGACTACAACTCCCATCAGCCCCAGCCAGCATGAGGTTGGGGAAGGTGGCCTATGCTAAGCATTCTGGGAGGCCATGATAAGTGCTGCCTCATCTGTTACATATAAGGCATTTGCTATGCCAAGGGTGAGGGGACGTGGGTGGTGCTGTGGGTTAAACCACAGAGCCTAGGACTTGCTGATCAGAAGGTCGGTGGTTGGAATCCCTGCGATGGAGTGAGCTCCTGTTGCTTGGTCCCTGCTCCTGCCAACCTAGCAGTTCGAAAGCATGTCAGAGCGCAAGTAGATAAATAGGTACTGCTCCGGCAGGAAGGTAAACGGCGTTTCCATGTGTTGCTCTAGTTTGCCAGAAGCAGCTTAGTCATGCTGGCCACATGACCCAGAAGCTGTACTCCAGCTCCCTCGGCCAATAAAGTGAGATGAGCACCACAACCCCAGAGTCGGCCACAACTGGACCTAATGGTCAGGTTTACCTTTGCCAAGGGTACCAGAATAGGGTCACCTATTTCACATGCTAGAAAGTCTCTGCGGCTTCCATTCAGGATATTGAAATTCACAAACTTTTGGGAGTGAACTTGTTCATTCTGCTTATCCATACATGCTTAAATAGGCTTTGTAGTGCTTTAGCCTTTTGGAAGTCTATCAAAACTTTCTGCAAGTCGCAGCATTCTGGGTAAGCAATATCTTCTAAATATGCTTTTGCAACCACACAGGCAAGATACCAAGACTGGGTGAAATGGAGATTTTGGGTAACTTGAGTGAAATATAAAACGAATCCCATGCTTTCCACAATATCACACATACACTTTCCTTTTCTATATGTGAGCAAAAGTTCTCTCGTATGAAGCTCAACAGCGGGGTTTTTTTTTTAAAAAAAAGCTGTCTAAATTCATGGGATTAATTTTAACAAGGGTTTTTCCCTCTGCCAGATGTTCTCTCTGCAAGTGTTTGTTTTCCATAAATATATATGCTCCCCTTTGTACTTTACAAATTAAAAAGAATGCATCACACCACATCTGAACTGCAGAATGCCTTTCTGTTTTATGTGGGGAAGCATGTCTCATGTGCATAAGGATCTCTCTCTCTCTCTCATTCTCCCTATCTTCTCTACTCTTTCTATAGTATTTTCCTGTGACTATATAAGTGAAGGGGAAGCTGTGCATGCAACAGAGCCCTGGGTCAGTATGGTGGAGAAATTTGATTCGGCTCCCTTATATAATATGGGACAAGTTCTACTGCATGGGACACGCAAAAAACCACTCAGACCCAGGCTTTCTAGGCACCAGACAAGCAGAAGTGTGGGCAAGCCCTTAGTCTTACAGAGTTTTTGTCTAGATAAAATGGAAAGGATAAAGCTTTGCAATTTGTTCCAAGCTCCTGAGAGGAAGGGCATATTTTTAAATTTGTAACATAATTAGAACCTGGGGAAATAGGCTTTTGCTGCTGTGGCTGACTGTTTTCAATGCACAGTGGTCACAATTCAGCACCAGCTTAGGTGAATATAAATCCAATTAAATTAACGGGCTTATACCTGCCTCGCTCTTTCCTGAACTATGGTATTTGTACCTGAGAAATAACAGTGCATTCTCTTCTAGTTTTGTTCTATTGTATCCACCTGGCAGCAATTCAGAAACAAACTTCTAGCGAAGAAAATGATGGGGTTTCTCGTATTCCATCCCACATAAACTTCATTGTTCTGTTGCAGCCAGTAAGGTTGGGGAAGTGACTTTTGCATTCATACTCTGGCTTCTTCCTCTTTTCTGATCCTGACATAAGGGCAATGTAGCTGTAAAGCTCGTAGTTACTGCATAATTTCCATGCAACTCAGAAACAGCTCATTTGAGCTAAACACAGATGTATTTTCTATTTACTGCTGCTGAATAGCTTTTGCTACTCAGCTGTTCTGTGCATGCAACATCCAAAACGTGATATTATAGACTAATGTTGTGGGACACAAGGAATTAAACAGGAATTAAAATTCTGGTATTTGGCATGATTAGTTGAAATGAATGGGCTGCTTTGAAGTCATAATCATAGTCACTTTATTTGCACATATACATTACACTCAAAGAGGTTCACAGCAAAGCATAATTTTAAAATAGAGCCAAATGAGGTTTGTATCTGGTGGTAACTTTGTCTCAGCAAAAAGGGTTTTCACTAATGCAAATCAGGGTATCTGATTTCCATTGATTTTCCCCGCTACTTTTTAAGTCAGAACTATATCCCATTCTCTTCTGGAGAAACCCCACCCTTTGGAGCAGCTTTAAAATGGGGGATAGGAACTTTGGAGAGGTCAGTGAAAATCAAGTGATAGAACCATTTTCCACAAAGGCATGATTGCTTTCAGCCCATGATGTACAACCCTGTCCTCCTGATACAGTAGAACTGATCCATTTTTCTCCTTAGGCTTCCTCAGAAAATCCAAGACAACTACAGTGGTACCTCGGGTTAAGTACTTAATTCATTTCGGAGGTAGGTTCTTAACCTGAAACTGTTCTTAATCTGAAGCACCACTTTAGCTAATGGGGCCTCCTGCTGCCGCTGCACCGCCGGAGCACGATTTCTGTTCTTATCCTGAAGCACTATTTCTGGGTTAGCGGAGTCTGTAACCTGAAGCGTATGTAACCTGAAGCGTATGTAACCCAAGGTGCCACTGTAAATCTGTGGCCTGATGGGGACAAATATCCTTTCAAAGCTGTCTTCTCCATTTGGGTCAATACCATAGTAGATGACTATAGAAAGCTGTGGCTTTGATACATCATGGAAACATGAAAAGTCCCCCACTGGTTCCTTTTGCGACTGATGCATTGTGGATTGTGTGAAGGGCACAATGCAATGGGCAGCTCTCAGCTAAAAGAGTAAAGAATTCATTTATCAATTCATTCTCTGAGATACCAGAAGCAGGGAAACAAACAGACAACAACTGAGATGGAGGTTCTGATTATCAGACTGCATGCATAAGTGAGGCTTGTAAGATTCCTGTCTAATATCTTGGCCAATCATTCATGATTATTCATTGTATGATATGTCAGTTTTATCACATTAAGAAGATGATGATTACTTGGATCCAAGCAGGATGGCTCAAGACTACTTCTAAAAATACTCAGGGAAAAATGGCAAAAAACAAACAAAAACATTTCAGTTCACCCCTGAACAGAGAAGACATATTTCTGCTCAGTTTCAGGGGAGTTGGAGGTTGAAAACAACATAAAACATTCTTGATTTCTGGCTCACGAATCATTCCTACAATTTAGAAACTAGGAAACCAAGGGAAACCAGGCACACACACACAAAATAATCTTTATCTACTTAGATTTACAGTTAAGAGTTGCCAGAGGCTCCACCAAAACTAACACATAGAAATTAGTAAGAGTTTTTAGATTATTATAACTCAGTCCCTGGTAAAGAAAAAGTGTCTCAAAAGAGATGATCAAGATAACTGTATCAAGGCCCTTGATAGCACTACACTCTTGATAGCCCCAGTGCAGCACAAGTAGAGTGATGTCCCAACCCTAAGTAATAGATGTGGAGCAATCTTGCAGGATGGAAGAAAGCAATGCTGCTGTTCACAGGATTTCAGCCTTAGTAAGTTATGTATTGTATACATTTCAGCCTTAGTAAGTTATGTATTGTACAGTGGTGCACCACAAGACGAAAATAATCCGTTCCGTGAGTCTCTTTGTCTAGCGGTTTTTTTCGTCTTGCTAATCCGCCTTAGTGGATTAGCGCTATTAGCAGCTTAGCGGCTTAGCGGCTAAGTGGCTATTAGCGGCTTAGCGGCTTAGAAAAAAGGGGGGAAGGGGGAAAACTCGCAAGACTCGCAAGACGTTTCCGTCTTGCGAAGCAAGCCCATAGGGAAATTCGTCTTGCGAAGCGCCTCGAAAAACGGAAAATCCTTACGTCTAGCGGGTTTTTCGTCTTGCGAGGCATTCGTCTTGCGGGGCACCACTGTATACATTTTATCTCTCATTTTATGTGAGAGCCAGTGTGGTGTAGTGGTTAAGAGCGGTAGTCTCATAATCTGAGTAACCGGGTTCGTGTCTCCGCTCCTCCACATGCAGCTGCTGGGTGACCTTGGGCTAGTCACACTTCTTTGAAGTCTCTCAGCCCCACTCACCTCACAGAGTGTTTGTTGTGGGGGAGGAAGGGAAAGGAGAATGTTAGCTGCTTTGAGACTCCTTAAAGGGAGTGAAAGGCGGGATATCAAATCCAAACTCCTCTTCTTCTTCTCTTCTTCATAACAGGGTCTCAGGCATTTCATAGTAACCCCCTAGTTTGGTGTCTCTAAGACAGTTAAGCTCTGGATATCAGCCTCTGGGAAAAATCTGGTGTCCAAAATGGGCTTAATGTGTTCTGTTTTTGTTCACATTGCTATGTGCAACTATTATGTGCTAATAGTACAATATAATCAGTCCTAGACATCTTATGTATGATAACTGGCTATTATCTAGAGGTTTCCCCAACTTTGGTTTCATTCTATAATGTGATTTTATTACAAAGGCATATTACTAGTGGGCTAAGAAGCTCAAATCTATTGGCATGGGAAAGCAAAACTGCCATGCACATAGACCTCAAACAAGTTTCAAATTACTTATGGAGTTGTTTCAGCAATGGACAGAATTTGAAAATTTGTTCCAGGATCATGTAAAAATAGAAAACTCTTAATGTGTGTTTTAATACCAATACAGCTCATGAACTCAACAGGCAGAGAAAAAGTTTATTATTTCCTTTTTGTGAATGGGTTGGGGGTTGCATAAGATTGCCTTGCTCCTATCCCAATCTAATTTATGTACATGTGTTTGTCAGTCGAGTGGAACCCCATAAAAAAAAGTTACCAATTTTGTATAAAAAGTTAAAGCAACTGTGTACTTGAAGTGACAATTGGTAACTGGAGAGAAAAAACTAATGGGGAAATCAATGCAAAAGAGATTAGAAGAAATCAGATCTTCCTGTGAAAGCCTTTCTTCTCCTTCAACAACATGAAAAATCTCTGGCTTGGTTACATGTAACACCAAACCATGTTTGGCACTACATGAATGACCTTTTTGCTGCTCATAGACAACTTCCCAACTCTACTAACATGCTTAGTTTTAATCAATTACTTCCCCTTTTGGCAGAGACTACAGTTTGTGGTTTTATCTCAACTGGCAAACTATGGTTTGTATGATTTGATAAGCCATGGTATGCATTATATGTGAACTAATCCACTTTTTTATATTGCCTCATATGTAAATATCAGTATGGCGTTGGAAAATACATACACGCCCACTTCTGGCTGATAAGCTGGACTTTCCTATAGTAAACTAATTAACTAAGTATGGATCAATCTGCAGCAAAAGCAACATCCTTCACTCACAAGAGACAGAGGTATCAACAGGGTGGGTGAAACCCCAAGGTTTGCAGAATGCAAAACACATTTTATCCAAGCATTTTGATGGCTGAAAGCCCTCTCCCTGGCAACCTTGAGATTATTGGTCTGGGTGTAGGTGATTGCTTTTGGAAGTTTTCCATTGTTTTTAGAAGGTTGCTTTTAACTGTTTTTTTAAATGTTTTAATAGTATTGTGTTAGGATTGATGTGTTTGTCACCCTGGGCTCCTTTGCAGGAAGGGTGGAATATAAATTTAAGAAATAATAAATAAATAACAAAAACCGTAAGGGGCAGAAACCCTCTCCCCACCAACACCTCATTTAGGGCAGTGCGTTGCTCAGTGGGTATAGAATGGTTACTGTTTAAGTAGCACCAAAAACCAGAGAGTGGGGTGTAGAATGGAGTGTCCTGGATGATGGCATAGTTGAGTGGCTGGAACCCTGAACAGGAGTAATCCACACCACTTTTTTATTACAGGTCTTTAAAGAACATAAGAAGAGCCGAGCTGGATCCCATCAAAGGCCAATCTAGTCCAGCATCTTTTTCTCACAGGGACCAAGCAGAAGCTTATGAGAAGCCCACAAACAGAATGTGAGTACAACAGCACTCTATCTATTTATTTGCCCTAGCATGCTGCTTCTGATCTCGAAGGTAATACATATAGGTAGCGGAAATTGATTGTCATATCCTCCACATATCTGTCTAATTCCCTTTGAAAACTGTCCCAGTTGGTGGCCATTGCACTACAACCTGTAGTCGCAAATTCCAGAATTTAATTACATGCAGTGGGAAGAAGTGCTTCCTTTTGTCTGCTCTGAATTTGCCAATATTTAGCTTCTTTGGATGACCCTGAGTTCTACTTCCTCTACACCATGCAGAACTCATGATTTGCTGCCCCCTGTTCTTGCAGTGGGATCACCTTGTGCAGCTAGCACCATGTTCCTGGAAAACAGAAGCCGCCAGCTGACCAATGCCAGGTCTCATGATTCTTCCCTCGGTCTCATGGGACATCATCAGATCCCTTACAGTCTTATTAGTCTTCACAGGGAGGCGGAGCCTACCTGACTTAAAAGCCATGGCCCTGCCATGATACCTGGTCATAATCCACACAATTTTACACACCTCCGTGTCTCCTCTTCCACACCTTTTTATTTCCTAAACTAAACTATCTTAAGGGATTTGCCGATGATACGATTGAAGCCAAACTGAGATATCTACTAATTGACGATGACCCCCTAAGATCACTCATGGTTGCTAGATTCTTGATCAGCGTCCTATCCCTAAAGAAGAGAAACGGTCTCCTGTGTGGCTCGGATAACCCCTTTAAACCATGATCTATATTTTAGGTGATATCACCATTGTTTTAAACCATGATCTGTGTTTTAGGCGATATCACTATTGATATCCTTGATTAATTTATGAGCAGAGGGCGATGTATAGGTTACAAATTTATTGTAATGTATGATGGTGTTTTTTGTTTTTGTTTTGCTTCGGTTCTCGTTTGTCTTTTGTAAGTTTTGTAAGTTTTGGCGATTTTAAATTTGGAGGTTTAAGTATAATATGTTGGTATGGGAAACTGTCGTGTAACGGGCCAATGGCCGTAATAAAGATCAATCCAATCCAATCCAATCCAATTCCTAAACTAAAAAGCTTCTTTTCTCATATGGAGAGTTGTTCTAGTCCCATTATAATGTTGGTTGCCCTTTTCTAAATCTCTTCAATGAGTCTGCTGTGAGTATGTCTTAGTTGGCTATAATCCTAAGTTTCTCCATCCTGTGTATCTGAAGAAGTGTGCATGCACACGAAAGCTCATACCTAGAACTAACTCAGTTGGTCTTTAAGGTGCTACTGGAAGGAATTTTTTTATTTTGTTTTCATCCTGAAAAAGTTAGCATCATCTACCTTTTACCTGCGCCCAGATACCTTATGCTCAAGTTAAATAGCACCGGCCCCACTACAAATATTTCGGAGCCCCTGCTGTGTACTTCCCTCCATTATGAACAAAGCAAATTGATAAAGCTCCTGACAAATCCATACAATGAAAACTTCTCCCAGTTCTTGGACATTGCAATTATCATAATATTTTTATGTTTCAGGAAATGGTGACCTGGGAAATTACAGTGAAAGAAACATTATCTTTTCAGAATAAAACAAAAGCTTTAATTAATAAGACCTGCCAAAATGTTTGGATGCTGTTCAAATGAGAGATTGCTTCTCTTAAGCCACCTTCATATAACCAGCTCTGAGATGCTATTCATCCTTTATTTACTATCGCATGATCAATGCAAGTGGAAGACACTGGGTGTGAAAAAATACTCAATTTTAAAAGAGAGATAGTTGAAGGATAGTTTTCAACGAACATTTCTGGATGATATTCACTACCAGGAATATCTTATTATGCACAATAGGACCCAAATGCCTCCACTCCTCCAAGGCCCCAAACTCTTCCCAATGCCATCATTTCACCCACCCAAAAGCCCTTCCACCCTTGCCCTGCTACCCCTTCTCTTTACCCAAACTTACCTGATGGCAGCGTATTCTGATCAAAGGCTGTAACCCTGTTCACACATCCTTTCTACACAGAGATCTGTAGGCTACCCTTTTGAGCAAGCATGTATGGATTGGAATAAAAAGATCATGATTCACAAACCGTAGTCACTGGCACATGCATGCATAGTCTAGTTCCATCCCTAATTAAAGTTCAATAGGTTTAAAGTAGCTTGAATGTAAGTGTTTTGATTTAAGGGGTGTCTGGAGGTCATGATCTTTTTAACTTGATGAAAAGAGCTAAATCTCCAAATTACTGCATAAACCAGTGCAGGATAAGCAGGCATCTCAGTAGCTAGTAATTATTCATATTCTTTCATGTTAGCTGTGCTTTGACTTTAGAATACAGTTCAGATGAAAGAGTATTTCCACGCTTATAGACAAAGGGATATATTTATGTTGACTGTTCAAATGCACAGTCTTAAGGTTGGTTTTATATGAACTTAGAGGTCATTCTTGAAGCTAAATCTTAAATGCCCCTGAACAAATCCTTCCTGTTTTGCATAGAAATGGGTGATGAATACAAAGCCCCCAAAACTATCAGCTACTTGGAACTGCTTAAAATCAGGGATAAGCAGCAAATTATAGGTCAATGTTTAATGGCTGAGCTCAGATATATAATATGAACCAAAGGGTACCAGGCACTCAAGACATCAAATGTCAAAGGGTCCCTTTAAGACTCTTGTACAAATTGCCTCATGATTCTATGATTAGTAACAGATTTATAAGATTACAAGGAGTGTGGTTGCTGCTAAAATGCCACTATCTTTAGCCATTCACAGAATCATAGAGTTGGAAGGGACCACCAGGGTCATCTAGCCCAACCCCCTGCAATGCAGGAATCTTTTGCTCAACGTGGGGCTCGAACCCACAACCCTGAGATCAAGAGTCTTACGCTCTACTGACTGAGCTATTCCTGACTTGCCATTTACTATACTGGGCGGGGAAAGCCTGCTGGGTGCTGAAACAGGGGGGAAAAGGGATTTATTGTCTAGAAGCAAATGAAACAAAAATAGTTTTGTTGACTGTAGGTGGGAAATTCTGGACACAGCAGAACACCTGTCCTGTTACCACAACAGCCACTAAGGTCGGTGTGATGATGATGATGATGATGATGATGATGATGATGATTTATATGCTGCCCATCTGACAAGGTTGCCCCAGCCACTCTGGGCTGCTCCCAACAAAATATTGAAAACACAATAAAACATCAACCATTAAAAACTTCCCTGAACTTCAGGTGTCTTCTAAAAGTCAAATAGTTTTTTAACTGTTTGACATCTGATGGGAGGGTGTTCCACAGGGTGGGTGCCACCAATGAGAAGGCCCACTGTCTGGTTCCCCGTAGCTTCATGTCTCATGGTGAGGGAACTGCCCTCGGAGCTGGACCTCAGTGTCCAGGTTGGACGATGGAGGTGGAGACACTCCTTCAGGTATACAGGGCCGAGGCCATCTACTACTCAAAGCAAGAACTGATGTACCAATACAATTCCACAACATCCATAACATTGAGCATTATTTTACCTTGTGCCATTTGGCACCTGATAGTGCATGATTTGTCATTCATGTGCTTTCCTCCTCCCATGCCATCACAAATGTAGTATTTACTTTATTTAAAAGACTTTCAAAACACAGATTTCACAGACAAGCTGCAGTAATCACAGCTCTTTTAAAAAAATACAGCCTAGCATAGCCAAAGTATCAAGAACTAGCAGATTACAATGTATATTCTAAAACAGGAACAACCCAAAAGTCACCTTCATTAAAAGTCAGTTGGAACAACTGGGCATCAAGGCTTAAAGCCAGTACTGAGGGGGCCAATAGCTCATTCCGAGCGACGGAGAAATTTGCCTTGGTGTGGATAAATGTTTGCTATGTGGAAACAGAGCAAATGAGGAGGTAATTTGTTTATCCCTTATACACTGAATGTGTATATTTAGCACATTTATCATTTAAAAATAATCTTATTATAAAGCATCTGGACAACATCTGTCTAGTGGGAAGGAAAAAGAATGGTGGAGACAGGGCAAAGACATCATCATGGCCTGCTCTGGGCAGACCGCCCCCTCTCCCCAAAGGGCCAACTTCATGTTTTATATCATTTATTTGTTTTAGTATTTTAAAATTGTAAATTGCTTTGGCAGAAAACCCGTCGGTATATAAATACAATAATTAAATAAACGAACATAGGCAGATGTAAGAGTAAAATCCAGTCATGTTTAGATTTCATTGTCTGGATCTGAAAATTCAGCATAAGTTTATTACTGAATATTCTGTGTCCCATTGATCGAGAACTTATTTTGATTTATTAAAAATGTTAATTGTTGCAGTTGAAGATGTTTTGCTTTCTCTTGGCATATGCACTTTTATTAGTGGATAATGCTGGCTGGGAGGAGGTTACTTAGGTAGCACAATATAATTCTGGATGCATTCTGCCCTCAAATTCAGCCTTGGTTAGGGTAAATACTATTTTTGCACCAAAAGAATTACACGACATAATAAACTGGTTTGTGGAAGATGTAGAAAATCTGCAGACTTGCCAAATGTCTTATGTACAGAAATTAATAATCAGGGGGAAATTATTGAATTGCTTATTAATTACATTGCCCAAAGTATTCAGTATTTATATTTATAATTGCTAGAAAAGGAAAATATTTTACTATGCAATACTGTTTGCAGCACAATCCTATACATGTCTATTCAAAAGTCCCATTGTGTTCAATGGGGCTTACTCCCAGAGATGTGTAAAGAATCGCAGCTTAAGATGGTTTAGAAGGGAATTTGCTAAATGAAAATTAGGGTCATTTGGCCACAAATGTGGACTTTTAGATCTCTGGAACATTAAATCTCCCAAGAATGTATTCCCTTAATCCCTTTCACCCATTTGCAAAGTATTTATAGTTTCCAAAAGCTCTTGGTCTGTTTTACTTCTTCTTGATGATCACCAATAGTCTGCCTGTTCCATCTAATAAATCACCTCCCCCAGTGGATATGGAGTTTGGCGATATACTTTATGGCAACAGGAGATGGCAAGCAACAGATGAAGGAGGAGGAGGAAAATAGGCATTAATACTGAAAGAAGAGTAATAAAACAGGAGAGAACAAAAAAAGTGTGGAGGTAATGCTAGAGAAGACATTGCTAGATTTAAGAATTGGTTTTAGATGTTTAACATGGAAGGGTTAACACTTGTGACATTTGCTTGGTGAAATAACAAAGAATGTGCTATCTCAGAGAAGAATGGTATATTCTCACTACTGGTGTGTTTGTGTGTGTTTAATGTTCACTTTTGTTTGGGAATGTGAATTTGAAACAATATTTGGTTTTGAAAATTACTGAACAAAATGCTGTTTTCAGTTAATTTTGTGTGTTGATTGCACTGAGTTCCAGCCTAGGAACACCCCATGTCAACAGTTGGTGTGTGAAGTGTGTCAGGTGCCCGTTCACGTGGTTCTGGAGTTATAATGTGACAGTTGTAGAGACACTACAGCCATCCGTGCAGATTAGTGACATCATCGGTCCATGCAGTGCTGGCTGCCAGATTTCTCTGTTCAGGCACAGCATTCCAGTGGAGACTGATCCATTTGGACAAAGGGGAACTGCCCCACAAATCTCGGACTTCCCCTGGCCAGCCCACCTGCCTTCCTTTTTATTTATAACCACTCCAAGGTATGGCACTCACCATCAGCAGCCTTCCACTTAGGCTCAGTGTTGCCCTTGTTGAAAGCAGAGAGGAGGATAAGAACAAAAGTAGAATAAATTGGTTCCCCCTGTCATTGGCTCTGGCTCTTCCTATCATTGGTCTGCCTGCCTTACACCCTACCAAACCCAGTGAACACCACCCATCATTGATTATAACCTCTGCACTACATGAACTGGACTCTCCTCACCCAAGACTGCAGCTGATAACCGGTTCCCCATAAGAACACAAGCCATACTGGATTGGAGCAAATATCCATTTAGCCTCTGTCTCAGTAGTGGTCTGCAATCTATCTCCAGGTGGAGCATGACAATGGTGGTGGTGGTAGATGTCCCATGTTGTTTGAGTCTAGTCTCTTTTAATATGAAATATATATTACTATATCCGAGTATGGAAGTTTCACTGAGCTATCAGAGCTCGAAAATATCCATAGATCTACCTTCCATGAATTTGCATTATATTTTTTTAAACCCATCTAACGTGGCCACAACACCCAGTGGTTGGGGCATTCCACAGGTTAATTATGTACTGTATGGATGGCTCTTTCCTTGAGTTTGTCTTCAAACTACCCTAAATGAGTTTGTCCTCATCAGTGCCACTCATTGGTGGCTGTGGTCTGAAAATATAGCACAAATTATTTTTATTTATTAATTTTTTAAATCACACTATCCCTCCCTTAGTCCCAGCATAGACTGAAACTGAGATATATCCTATTTTAGAATGGGTATTTTAATTGCAGGACATTTTAGAGAGATATACAGGTTAGAAATCTTAGTGCCCATCTCAGATTAAATATATTAACTCCAAGGTCACCACGGAAGCATTGTTTAAAAGGTTTAAACCAACATCCCAAGGAGACTCATTTCAATCTCAATGAAATTCTGCACAAGCAGAACTGTGCCTTATTTGTAATGCCTGGTGGGGCACTTAAAGCTTCCATTGTTTATGAAGTAGTCCAGTGTAAGTAATTTGCTTGGGTAAGAGATCTATGGCGTGGAGGTTAAAGGTCTTGCTGGCCTGTGACTCAGAAACAAGAAATGCTCCCGCTTTGTGTGTACATAAAGTTTGGCCACTTCAAATCCTTTTGAGTAATCATTCACGTGCCTGTGCTTCTGGAGTTTTGCGGCATCTCGTAAGAATTGTTCCCCGTCGCTCCTTTTTAAGAGCCCCTCACAGAGGCTCTTGCGCCTTTCAAGATGCAGTAATGTGGAAATAAATGCCATGTTTAGCTTAGCATTTCAGATCTCTGAGGTAAATGATATGCTGATTAATGTTGGCAAGGGCCCCGATGGGTTAGGTAATCAAGCAGTAGCCCAGTCCATTCTCAGATCGCAGGCAGCATTTATTTTGAAACGGCAATAATAAATAAAGAGGAAGAATGATTCGTCTATAAAATCTCTATGGTTGCCTCATTTTGGAAGCTCAGGAATCACATTATCCTGGGGAGATAATTGTAAAAGCAGCAATAAAAAAAAGAAAAACCTGATCTGAGTAATTGCAGCCATCCTTTTACAAGCAAAGTTATGTCCTCTGACATCTAAACTATCACATATCACCCTCAACACATCTGCTGGAAGATGCAAGGCAGAGTATCATTTGAAATGTACTCTTTACATGTGAGCATGGGTTGGATTGTCTTTGTTGAGGTAATAGCGTCCACTCTTGCATCTGAAGAAGTGGATGACAGCCCAGTAAGGCTTTGTGTATATTACCAGCTTAAAACACAGCTATGCCTTTATTTTTCTCAATTTGGATTAGAATATGTTTTTTTGGGGGGGGGATGCTGCAAAACACAGCATTCCATATATATTTAGAAATCTTTGAGATGCCACAAGACTCTTTGTTGTTCTACAACAGTCTAATATAATTACATTCTGAAAGTTCTCACTCTTGGTATTCAAACTTACTGAGCAATCCTATGTTTGTTACCTGAAAGAATTGACTCCCAAGTACATGTACATAGAACTGCAGCCTTATTCACTACCTCATTGGAGTTGTTCAGTAAAAAAACCAAGGCTCTTAGTCCCCCCCCCCTTTCCTTATCTTACATATCACTTTGACTCAGATTCAGAGATTGCTTAATTATAGCATGCAGGAACCTATTACTTGTAGCCTCAATACTAGCTCTGATTCAGGCTCTTTCCTAGTAACATATGACAAGTTTCCCATTTTGATGCAAAACACATGCTATTTAAGATGGACTTTGCTCGCTCTCACTTTTAAAATTAATGCATTTTTTTAATAATTTTAATACAAAAGTAAACAGAATTGAAACTATTGTTCCAGTACATGTGGGGTGTGGAGTATTTGTCCAATTTGTCCAATTAACACTATTGTCTTTTGTGACAATATATATAACAAGTTCAACAAGATTTTTGACTTTTTTCTTTCTCTCTTGCATTATTACCCATAACGTTGGTTGCATCAGCATCATTGAGAGGTCCCATCATTGCTGTAGAGTAATAAGAAAAGTTGTGGTGTGTTTTCTTTAATGTGGCAGGGTACCTACATAGGCAATTTGGGAGGGCCAAAGAAACTATTTGAGTCCTAACATCAGCATTGTATAGCATTAATGTTGTTAACCAACTATGATAATTTCCCCAAGATTCTGCAGCCCTTTGTATGAGTATAAAGGCCCATTGGTCTTCAACCACTGCATTGTCACCCCAAACTAGATGGAATAAAAAGTAAGGTGAAATAGAGAAATGGAAGGAAGGAAGGAATTTCAATAATGCTCCCAAGGCAGTTTAGCGCATCACTTGAAATAATTAACATATCACTGTAATAAAATATCAGTAAAACAGTAGCACACAAGTTTTTAAATTGTAAATTAAAAGCAAATTCCATTTAGCAAGTTGAGATTAAGCTCTAGGTCTAAAAATGTATTAAACAATACTGCATTCAGCTTTTGCATGTAGTTCTGGGCTGACACAGAGAGCATTGTCATAGTCAGAGCTGAGTTGAGAACTCATCACGCCTGTGCTACTCTGATACGTGGACACTGTTCTTGGCCATCACCATAAACTGGCTTTGTCCTAAGGTTATAAAAATAAATTATATCTGCAACTTTGTCCCCCCCCCTCCTGCCCCACAAATATTAACAACAGCTTGAAAACTCATCTCACTCAGTTTCAGATGTTGTGTAATGTTCTTTCAGTGCAGGGAAAGAAGAAGCACAAACACTTCTACTAATGCTTCCTGTGGAACATAAAAAGTAGGGAGCAATCTTCAGATGTGTCTGGAGGAGGGAACACATCCTCCCCATGGAAGATGCGGTGCTTGCAGCTAAAAACTTTATAAAATGATGCCAGAGAAAACTGAAACGTGGAACAAAAAAGCTTTCAATGGCTACTGCCTTAGGCTTCAATTATCTGCTGTATTGCCTACTTCTCCCTATGCACCTCCTGGGTTCCTACTGCCATTGCATAGGGGATGAGCCACTCTCCACTTGAAACAATTCATTCCACTTGTGCCTCTTCTCCCCATTTACTGCACTATATATCTTAAGCAACTGTATGCCTCTAAGACTGCTTAGATGAACACATATTAGCTAAACATCTCTTTTAACATGAGTCTTGGACATGGGGCTCGTCCACAGCGAAACCCCACTCTTTGCTGCTGAATCAAAGCAAGCAGCAGTTGGGTTTTCCAAGGATTGACATTTGCTCCGATTCAGTGGTAAAAAGTATGTTTCCCCAGGGAAAGCAGCAGGGCAAATGGAAAACCATTCAGACCCATGCCTACAAAGTATGAGACAAGTAGAAAACCTTTTGGATCCATGCTTTCTAGATACTGGATAAGCAGAAGGGTGGATGGGCCCATGGAAATTGTCACGTTGCAGTTCACCATATCCACTGGTTGTGAATTTAATTCATGGTAGATAATTTGATGGCTGAAACATACTGGCCACAGCAACCTTAAAGTGAATGTATGTGATTGCTTTTAGATGTTTCTAGATATGTTAAATGCCTTCAAACATTTTAAAGTGTTTTAAATATGTTACTGTATTGTTCAAGCTCCTGCCAACCTAGCAGTTCAAAAGCACGAAGTGCAAGTAGATAAATAGGGCAGGAAGGTAAACAGCGTTTCCATGTGCTGCTCTGGTTCACCAGAAGTGGATTAATCATGCTGGTCACATGACCCGGAAGCTGTACGCTGGCTCCAGTAAAACGAGATAAGCGCTGCAACCCCAGAGTTGTCCGTGACTGGACCTAATGGTCAGGGGTCCCTTTACCTTTACCTTTATTGTTCAAGCATTTTGATTTTCACAGGCCTGGGATCCTTTGGGAGGAAGAATGGGGTTGAAATTTAATAAATAAATCAATAATAGTATTTGAGGATATAAAAGAAACAAAATGTGAAAGACATACAGCATAAAATACTCTTTCTTGCTAACCAGTATCACGTTAGCATTTGCGAATGTATTCCCCCCCCCCCCAAAAAAAAAAATACTCAAGAGCTTCCTGGAGGACTTTGAATCATTAAGACCAATTCTAAACCCAATTTTGATGAAGTTGGTCTTTTTGAAATAGGTGGGACTTACTTTTGAGTAAACATGCTTTAGATTATACTACAGGTCATTTGTCAGGTACACCATAACCAGTCACATTTTAGTCTGAAGTAATCTTATCCACTCTAGCTTTCAAGTAATTCTTTTGGGTCTCTAGGTTATTCCCAGATGTTGCTGGACAACAACTTCCATCATTTCTGAACATTTGGAATGATGATAGTTGTAATTCAACAACATCTGGGTAAGGACACTAAGTTAAGGCAAGCCAGTTGAGACCCTGATACTCCAACAACATAAACATGGTAGATCTAAGACTAGTGGGTTTATTTGACTCCCTTTCAGCAATAGCAGGTCTATGCTTAAATGTGTAAAACTGTGCGTTTACCAACCCCTAATGCAGTAGTTTGTTGTTCCATTGACCTCACTGGGAATTAAATGTAGTCCTTAGAGAGGAAGTGCTGAAACTGTGCTGCTATAACAGTGAAAACAGGGCATAAATTATTCTACTGAAATATAGAATGTCCTTCTGTCAATACACATATTGTAAAATGTCTATAAAAAGTCAGCTGTTTGTTTATTACTGACACATGGCTTGGATTAAGGCAAAGGCTACCTCCCCAATGGCTTGCAATAATATTCCAAAGATCATTCGCAGCAGACAGTGCAGTTTAAAAATAGCTACATGAACTTTTTTTCTGTCTAAAGAATATTCTAAAACTGATTTGAAGGCCATTTCTTAGGTTATTATGTTACATGTCTTTGAGACTAACCCGGACTTCTCTAACTTTTCTGGAAACAAGTTACAAGAAAATACTACATGCTGTTCCCACCCACCCCCATTGCAATTCTAAAGGGAATTTATCTTCGAAATAAGGCTGCATTTAGGCACCAAACCCTATAGAAGTCATCCAAGTCAATGGTAGCAATTCTCAGACCTCTTGTTCCAAAGCAATTCTGCTGACTCAAATGAGGCCATGCTGGAGTAAATGGTTCAAAGTGTCTAAACAGTGTGGCTTGTTTTATATTCAGAGATTCACCACTGCAGCTACATTTCACTGGTTCACATGCCTGAAGGAAGCAGGCAGCAAAGAGACACAGCCAAGCAAGAAAGCTCTGGAGGTCAGCAGTAGGTCTTTAACTAAGATGTGGATCAAAGGAGTTGCCCAGCTAAATTGACTTCCAGTGAATGCACTGCCATTCCATAAGTCTTCTGCTTAACAAGGTCAAAGAAGAACTTTTTTAAAAGGAAAATGTGGGTTATAATATTGGCATGGTTTCATTAGATTCTTGGCTTAGCTCCCCTGCTTCATGTAAAGAACATAAATTCCTCATGTAAAGAAAAGTCATTCTGGTAACAATAGAGCAAGCCTTCAATGTGCCTCATCATGTATAGGCTTTACTTAACAAACTTCTCTAGTAGGAAGAAATTGAAACTATAATGCCTGACTGTGCCAAGTTGGGAGAAGAGCACTATATACAATTTCCCAGTGTACAGGATTGAACTTGATTTTGAATCAAGAATTACGACTTGCCAGCACCAGCAGCTGGCATTTCACTACTATGGTTTCCTTCACATAATGTAAATGGGGGGGGGATACATTTTTTGTAAATCAGCACTTTGGTGCAGAGAAATGTTTCAATGTGAAATATGACTCTGAATCCTGGAGGCACTCTGGGTGGGTAGTTCCTGAATCCAGATAATTGGTCTATTATCTTCTTTGGATGGGGTCATACCTCTCCTGAAAAAACAGGCTCACTGTCGGTGGGTGTTTCTGGGTCCATCTTTGTCCAAGAAGAGGACCAGCTGACCTCATTATCTAGGGGTGCCTTTTACCAGCTTTGGCTGAATTACATACAATGATTATTCTGCAGAGGAAACATTCACTAGACAACCACAAACCAACCCTGCCCTCCCCAAGAGCTTCTATCTATATCATGATGAGGTCTTTGGGGGGGGGATATGGAAGGCACAGCAATGAAAAATGGGATATTCTTACAGGGCTTAACTATACACTAGCCCTTTGGGAGGGGATAGAGTGACTCCTGTAAATGAACACTAAGACATACCCTGTTGAATGACCTTTTTACTCAACGCCACTTCCATTGATTCATGTGAATGTAGCCATACAGTGGTTGTGCATTCTTCTGAGAAGTTCCCCTGAGTTCAGTGGGACTTAACCTTCAAGTATCTATGGTTCATCCAGCCCAGTACTATCTAGCTGACTGGTAACAGTTCTAAAAGGTCCCCAACAGAGGTCTTTTGCTATACAGAGAACTTTTGAGATTGAACCTGAGACCCTAAAAAGCAAAGCACACATTCTGTTATTTTTATTACCAGCATTTAATTTCTGCCCCATTGCCTTCTCTTTATACTTCAGCTGGAATTTCCCATGCAACAGAACTAACAACTGCACTGATTCCGAATGATGCTTAGGATTTATATTTTTTTTATAAAAAAAAATCATGTGGAAATGTTAAGTCCTAATTACACTACATGCTTGTCATCCTAAGATATGCTTTGGTGTACTGCAAAGCCAGTACTAAGAAAATTGCAATGCCAGCAGTTCCAATGTCAATACTGGAACATTGCTTTGTGGAAGCACATAAAATACACTTATTTATTAGCATAGCAAATCTTTGGCTAATGCCAGAAGCAAACAAATATATGGAGCTAAAATGAATATGTAAGGAAAGAAGACATATTGGTCATCTTGCCACAATCCTGTTAATGTGGCACACTAGCATCTAAGGAAAGAAAGAAAATCTCATATTGTGGATGAGCATGAAGCATACCTCTAAGAATATAAGATAAAACAATTTGCAATGAAATTTGCAGAGTAAATCTGACTTTTTATCTTTGTTCTTGTATCACGTTGATGGATAGTTGAATAGTATGATACCATTCATATGAAAGCAAACATAAAAGAAGCTGCACAATGGCCAATTGTATATAAGACACTAATCAAATTTTAACTAGCTGAAACAAATTACTTCCACGTATCTGAAAAGGAAGCCTTATTTCAAAATACTATATTTCTATCTAAAACATTCATTTAATGGGAATCCAAAATGGTCAGAAACTATTAACATGATTAAGTGTGAGTCCAAAATTGTATTCACTTTTTAATAAGAGAGTCATCTCAATCTGGAATTTCCACAGTTGCTAAGAAGCCTTTTCTTTATTTGGTGGCCACAGTAACTATTACACCAATATAGTTGGTTCTATTGTATTTGCTGTTCTTAAAACAACAACAACAACAAAACACATTGGAATATAAGATATTCTGTTTAAAGCACATTTAAACAAACCAGGAGTGTAAAGCTTCCTGGGAAAATGAGATTTAAGTGTCTAGAAAACTAGATTAGCCTTCTCTACTTGATCTTTGGTGAAATAAAGTTGAACTGAGATGTTTCAAAGCTGACAGGTCCTGGTGAATTCCATTTTAACTTTGCATTACTGAATCGGAGAGCAGAGGCCATGGGCCCTGTAGCCTTTTTATTGTTCCATGGTTCCACTGAGTTGAGTCTTATGTGAGAATTTCTATTACATATGTCTACCAAAGAGCTAAGGCCTCACTAATCGCTTTGCAGTTTATAATGGCCTTTTGCCAATCCTATCGACTCCTTCTGGTTATTGGAGAGACTCAAGTCCTTGTGATTAATAGCATGTGACATTTGGTTTTTTAAAAAAATAAAGAAAAAAATAAAGACACATACAACTGGATCACAATAGAGAAATCTTCTAAGTATGTAATTCATTTAAACTATTTAAATACTGCAGCCTGTATGTGAAACCCTTCTAGTCTTGAAAAAGTCCCATTAGGACTGGAGTCTTATAGTACTTCATAATGCAGTACTGATTACACTTTAATGAGGATGAGGATCATGATGATACTGTTCCATATAAATATATTTCACCCATTACAAAGCAATAACACCCTTCCTTTTACTGAATTTATTTTGTTTTATGCACAATCCAAAACAGTTATGAATAAATAAATAAGTATAAACCGTTCTCTACTAATTTTTTCCAAATCAAGTCAACGCTGAAAATGTCAGTGGAATAAAAATTATGGTTTTCATCCATGATCCTCAGTTATTGATACATTTTTGTGCTACTCTTCTGAAGAGGGTTGGGAAGTGTCTGTCATTAACCTCCTAGCATTCTCCCACTGAATTTCTGCTTAGCCCCTCTAGCCAATGATATTATTATTGGCTTAAGTCCAAGTATTCTGTCTTACATGATTTGTGGATGGAACTTTAAGTCATGTTGTTACTTTAGACACAAAAACAAATGGGTTCTATAGGTGACTATATAACTATGAAGATTACGTCCCAGTGGTTTATTAGATTCTAGGGAAAGTCCATAATTTATGTTTGGTTTTATTTTATGCCTAGGTGTACAACAGCTTGCTTCCCAGCCACCCATCTTCTTTAGTTTCTTCATTGCACTTTGTCAGCATCTGACATGTAAAATCAGTCAACCTTGTATTTCTTGTCAGGCAATAAACCACTGTTTCTCATTAGGTTTTTAATTACACACAACACAAAACACGCAACCCTGAAGAAGATGAAGCAATTTTCCTGTTGATTAATGTAACAGCTAGAAAATGTGCTGTGTTCTAAATAGAGCTCTGTATCCACAACAATAAGCAGTGTTTAACTTTCCAGCCAGTTAAAAGGTAATCACATAATTTTCTTTTTTTATTATTCACTTTCTCCAATGTAAGCGATATATTAATAACTTTAACTAGACTGCACTGCTTATTCTCAGTCCCCACAACTAATAACTAATTGCCAGCTCATATCCTAACCAGAAAGACTGCATTTCCTCTTACAAACTTGCCCAGGTTCTGAGATGTTTGGAAGAAGACCTTCTCTTGGTCCCGCCACCCTCACAGCCATGCTAAGTAGGGACACAGGAGAGGGCCTTCTCATTGGCTGCTCCCAGACTTTAGAACTCCCTCCCTAGAGAAGTTCGACTGGCTCCCTCCTTGTTGTGCTTCCACCAGCAGATGAAGACCTTCTTGTTCCAGCCGCTTATGGGAACTGGCTGCTTTTAAAGAAAGGGCTGGTGGCGTGCTGTTTTCATTATCATGATCTGCATGTTTTTAATAGATTTCAAATAACTAGGAAATTGGAATCCGTTTGGTATTGCAGAAGATACTTAGGATTTCCAGATGCAAAAGAGAACGAGTTTGCTCAGAGTACATCCGTTGAAATGAGTGAATTTGACTAAGTTAGGTCTATTAATGCTAATGGGTCTACTCTGGGTAAAACTTTGCTGAATGCCTCCCATGGTTCCAACATCTATTATAGTTGTGTAGAAAAAGGGATTTCAGCAGATCTTGCTTGCATGACAAGCTATACCTGCTGAATTCCCCTCATCTACATACTATGAAAAGTGCAAGAGCACTGTCCCCTCTTGCATCAGGCCACCCTAGAAACTATATTGGTGAACTGGAGAAAAATATTAAACCCATCCCAATTCTCCATTTTCGCAGTAAGCCTCCTCTGTTTCTGTTAACAACTATGCCCTCTTCTCTCTGAGAAGGTCAAAGGTTAAATATCTTCTTAGATTTTTTTTATTGCTTCTTCATTGTTTTATTACTGTTTTTAAAAAGCTATTAAGCTGATATCAGTAAAATTACAACAGTTTAGTTTAGCACTGCAGGGCAGAGAAAAGGAATCTCATATAAGGTCAAGTTATCAAGCCAACCTGAAAGAATTAACAGTGTTTTTCATAAACGCAACACTGCATACATCAAACAAAACAGCTCAGGGGCTACGGAATTTTTTCCTCTAGTGTTGAATTCAGCAGCAAGTGGACAGACAAGAAATACATTTATTAAAAAAGAAAAAAAAACCATGGTATTTCATTCACAGTTCTGTCTGACCTTGAAATGTGGAGCGAAGTCGTTAAGGTTTTCCTCCCCTCCACTACCCAGTAGGACTACTAAATATAATCTATTATTACCATACATGGTGTAATGAAAAAGCAAAATGTATTTCCATTTTAGGCCACACCTCTTGTCATTTTATGCCTTCTTCATGTAACTCCATATACATCAACGAAAAACATTTTCATACGCCTTCAGTGTTTCCTTATAGCAGTATTTTTGTACTACTATATATTAAATCCTAATCTCGAGCCCCTTTAAAATTAAGTCCGCTGTAAACAGATGCAGTTCAGCTTTGTATTTTTGAAGGGGCTAGAATCTTAAAAAGGACAGTTACTCACAATTACGTGAAATTGACAGGAGCAGCACTGAATTGAAAGATGGAGAACAGTGCTCCACCACATTATATAGAATGCTATGCCCCTTTAACTCATATTCTATAAGCTGTTCTCTGCCAAAATTTACACAAACACAAATATTTCTCAGTCCAAGCAAACCTCCTAAACAATAACCCAGTCCAAGAGTCTGTTTAGCATGCTCAACTTTTGAAGCTGGAGTCAGTGAGGACCCCACGCTCCCAGGCCAGGTGGAAAATGGCCTGCAAGGTCTTCCGAGATGCACAACCAAGAGCTATGTAGACCTTGTACTTAAAGAACCAGTCACACAATATGGCATCCCAGTTTGGCACGGACTCTACACTCCAGCATACTTAAGCCTTTTGACTATTCCCACTATGCATTTGATATTACAATTTACCTCTAACTGATTTGTTCACATTAAGATTTAGGAAATGTTAAATAGGGTCAAATTTTTGTTCCTGGAATCTAAACACTATATTAACCAATATTGACAATAGTCATGTAGGCGATGACATAATCTGTTCAGCCGCTTTGGCACAGACTGTATAAGATTTCATGTTTTCGTTTGCAGAACAGTTAGCTTATTTCCTGCCATTCCTTTTGTATTTTGTCCGTGAACCACAGAACAGGAGTCAAGAGTATTAGCTCATTACATTTTTATGAAGCCCAAGGTGTAGGATCATTAGTGATCTGTGCAGACTTGCTTCTTTTAAAAGAATAAATACATCCCTGAAATAAATTAGTTTTATAAACTGAGGTTGAATCTTGGTAAGATGGAGGCTCTGGGGATGAGGAGTCCCCAGGTCTAGCACATAGGTCAGTTGCATGTTCTGCATGGAGTTGCACTTTCTTTGAAGCAGTAGGTAGGTACGTAGCTTAGGGTTGCTCCTGCATCCATATTTCTGACTGTAGGCCCAAGTGGCTTCAGTGGCTAGAATTGCCTTCTGCTAGCTGGTGTGACAGTTATGGCTGCTCCTGGTTCAGGATAGCATTGCTTGCCAGGCATTGGTAGCCTCTCAATTGAATGACTGAAATGTGCTCTATATGGAGATTCCCTTCAGTTTGGTTCAGAAGCCGCAGCTAGTGCAGAATGAAGCAGCAAGGCTACTGAAGGGGTGTGGTATTGAAAGAACGTGCCAACTATGCTGAAAAAGCTGTATTGGATGCCAGTATGCTACAAGTCCATGTTTAAGATCTTGCTATTGGCATACAAAGCCCTGAACAACTTGGATTTAGGTTACCATCAGGAACACCATAGATTATCTATCCTTGGCTGCTAACTTCAGTCCTTGGGAAAGACACTCTCAGTAGCACTGTATGCTCCCAAAGTTCATCTTATATGTCTAAGTCTAGGGCCTTTAGTGTGGTGGCACCTTCAGTCTGAAATGCATTTCTAATGAACATCAGACATGCAGCTAAAGTATTGTCATTTAGGTATCTGCTTAAAACTCATCCTTTCATCCAGGCTTTCCCTGAGGGATGATCCTGCTCTTGCAGAGGAAAATTACCGTTCAATTTTGAATGTTGCTTATCTTTCTGTGAACTGCAGAAAAGATAACAGAAAGAAGAACTCCAGTTGTGCACAGGGTTTATTGTTATCATTTATTATTTCAAATTTATTACCTGCCCTTCCTCCACACTGAAAGTCCAGGGCAGCTCACAATAATAAAAACATTCTCTTTCATGGACATACATCCTGGTCTGGTCTTTACATTTCACCTACTGTTACTCCCATTGTCCAGGAGACAATACAGTGCTTAGTTTTTGATGTGGCTGGCCTCTTTTGAGTGCGGCTGTCGACAAAACTGCAATCAAAACTCCAGTTGTGCTCATGTTTCATTCTATGAATACATGTTCTGGCTTTGGATTCCAGTTTTACTTTCCTTGATAGTCTTGATCCAAAAAGTGAACCAATGTGAAATGAATCTTATGGATAGTGAGAAACACAAATACAACTAGATTTCAATACCACCAAACAACATAATATAGTTTATAAAGTGGAAAGGGAATAAGAAAAGTGAAAAATAACTGCTGTAATCTCCTGACCTAAGGTTTGGATTTAGTGCAATGCTTAGTAATTAAGCAGATATTCTAAAGGTATTTGTGCTTGATGTCCTGTTTTTCCAATATTAGAAGTGCTAGTGGGGGTGGGAACTTTTAAGTCAGTAATTTGTATGTTTGAAGAACAGCATGGCAAGAGTTATAAAATGTTATAGGAGATGTGTTGTTATATTGACTTCAAATATTTTCTCTGTGGAATCTGGAGCTATTTATATCACTGTATGGTTCTGATTATACATGACAGAGATTGTACACGTCCTTTCAGTAAAAAGAGGTACACATCAAGCTTTTGTTTTATTGCATTTATCCAGGAGTTCTGATTCTATACTGTAGCACTATGTTAAAAAGAAGAAGAAGAAGCAAAAAGCCGGCTTTCAGGAAATTAAACCAACTTTTCAAGAAGCATACTGAAATGTGTGCAATGCTTGCATCTCTAAGGAAAACCCCTTATTTGCAGGCATTTCCATATTTGCAAGTAACAAGGTTTTAGCCTGCTCTGTGATAGAAAAATCAGGATCAGTTGCCTGCAACTCATTACAAACAATGCAAAATTGGATCAGATAGTGTCCTCAGCTGGCCTAGATATTTCTAATTGCTGAGTGCCTAACACACACAAACCTGTGGAGCCTGCTTATAGTGGTACTGTTGAAGGCCACTCTGAAAAGACATTTTAAAAGCAGACGTGGGCAACTTGTTTTGTACAAGGTAAAGTATTTTTTATTTTACTTTTTTAAAAAAGGTAAAGGACCCCTGGATGGTTAAGTTCAGTCAAAGGCAACTATGGGGTTGTGGCGCTCATCTTGTTTTCAGGCTGAGGGAGCCAGTGTTTGTCCACAGACAGCTTTCTGGTATTTTATTGCACTTTTAAATATGTAAACTAAGCCTTGAAAACTCTTTATGTATGTAACTGCAAGTAGGGGATAAAGAGGATAAAAATAATTTAAGCCTTCTTTGTACTTCCCTTTTTGCATAAGGTGCTTTTGAAGGAATGGGGTTCCAATAAGGCTACACTTTGAAATTGTGATGTCAAAAATTGTTAAATTTTTGAGCGATGATGTCTAAAAACACATTTTTAAAAAGTAAAAGATGGAATTCCACCAAGAACTTGCAGCCCACATAAAATTACCTCAGGGGCTATATGTTGCCTGTTTCTGCTTTAAAGTTTTCAAATGGAACCTTTAAAAACCTTGGCTTACCCAGATGATTAGCACTCTGTGTAGTAAACCTCAAGAAGAGTGTTACTTTTCAAAAAGTTACAAAAGAATGTTTCCAAGTGGCAATTTCTTCAGCTAGCAACAATGTAGGGAACTGCCTTAAAGAATAATGATCTGTGTTGGGGTGGAGAAGGTTAAATTTGCCATAGATGTTCATATATTGTGCCATCTGCAGCAGCAGTCAACTTGAGAACATATTAATGCTGGATGTCAGGCATTCTGAATTAACCCAACTTACTCTCAGGATCCCCTATCTAGATTCCGGATCCTGAAAATGGCATGGTGGGTCAAATGGGAATAAGGCCTAATAGGCCAAGTTTGGCCTGCAGGCTGGAGATTTCCTGCCTGTGATCTAGAAGTACCTTAACAATATTTCCCACTTAGGGAACAACTTTAGGAAACTTTTTAAATTGTCCCCTAAGGGGCAATACAATCAAAACAGTCAACAAGAATATCCTAGTCATTGTGGTACAATGTAAGCATGCTGTCTTATCTGGATTAGGATAATCATTATGAAACTCAAATGAGACTCTAGCATTATTGTGTGTAACAAAAGTAAAATAACACCAACTGCTTCTTCTTTAAGACTTTTATACTTTCAGTATTTAGTCTCATGTGTTTTGCAGTGGGAAGTCAAGGAGCACAGTACTAATTGTGTCACTAAGGTCAATAAATTTCTTCATATCCCACCCCTGCCCTTCAAGCTCATGTTTCCTTATTTCTTTGCCCATCTGACATATCCTATCATTGATGTATCCTGCTTCTGAAATGGCCTTGTGTTTCAACAACCATTTTCTGTCTTTATGCATTTGTGCGAAATGTGGCCATATCAGGTATGTCTAGACAGCACAGAGGAATGTGCTTGACAGATGTACCTTGTACGAAACACATCAATTAAAAGGCTTGGATTTTAGTAGCAGTACTTAAAGATTCTATTGACAGAACTCTTGAAAATGTTCTATTTAGGACTCACTTGTGCTAAGTGTAGTTATCACAGCATATGCAATGCTTTTTAGAAATGTGCTTATCTGGTTTTAGCAACCACAGAGCCTGTGTATTGCTGAATCCCACTTGCATTCTTAAAATAAGTTTATGCAGACCTTGCAGTGGCCTTGTGAACTATGTTGAGCACAATCATAAACTAATGTACAGTGCAGTTGCCTTTAGAGATAGGCAACATAATTTGTCCTAGCTGTAGTCGCCGAAATATTTTCAAGAGCAGCCCTACGTAGGGTGCATTGCAATGCTCAGCTTGGAGCTAAACAAAACATGAGTGAACAAACCCTTACAATCAAGGAAGGTTAGTAGCTTATATATCAGATCTAATAGTCTGCTTTCCAAATCTTTTGCCTCATAGATAAGGTGAGTTAAGAGTATATAATTATGAAGCCTGAGACATGTTGCCCTGCTAGTGTTTTCCAGCAAATTAAGATGCTTGGTTAAGTACAGCACATAGAATTTTTTTCCCAAGCATTTCAGTAAATTGTGATTTAGGTTGTAATTTTCATGCACAGGAACAAAGCTGTTTCTAGTGTGTATGTACAGTGCCATGTCTTGTAATGAGATGTTTTGTGAGCTTCATCCTTCTAGAGTATTACAGTAAATAACAGGTTGATGGTGTGTGTTTGCTTTTTGATGCTACTATAGATTTAAGGCTAATTGCATTGGAATGAGAGGTCTTTAGCTCTCCCCCCCCCATAAAATATTTGAGTAGGCCAGGGCCCCCCAAAGTTGATGGACATCGCCATTCAAATAGTGTGTGTGCACCGCATCATGTAGGTGGGACTTACCTGACCCCTCCCCAATATTTTATTTTAAGTTGGCACCCCTGCCTTTACCTCTTAAGAAATTCAGACTGGCCTTGTTGTCCTGCAGATGACAGGTGAAGACTTTTTATTATTATTCTGGCAGGCTTTTGGGAACTGACTCCTTTCAATGAAAGGGCTCTTAATGGTGTGTTGTGTGCTGTTCGTTGTTTTTTTAACTATACATATTTTTACCTTTTGTTTTAATTCCATCAATAGCTCAATTACTTTTTCACGATAACCTTTTATGTTTTTAGCTCTGCCTGTTTAATTTGTATTTGTTTCCATTTTTGTGAGCCGCCTTGATTATGCGGGGGGAGGCGGGATATAAACAAAGAATAGCCAAAGAATGAGCTGAATAGTGCTCCAAGTTTGTGGTCCCCAGCTAGTGGCAATTCAGAGGTAGCTTAGGGCCATGATGCCTAGCAGCCAGTTGCACCTAGAGATGGAAAAACTTGAAGGACAAGTTTTGATAGGAGATGAAGGAAACACAGTACAGTGGTACCTCGGGTTAAGAACTTAATTCGTTCTGGAGGTCTGTTCTTAACCTGAAACTGTTCTTAACCTGAAGCACCACTTTGGCTAATGGGGCCTCCTGCTGCTGCGCTGCCGCCGTGCAATTTCTGTTCTTATCCTGAAGCAAAGTTCTTAAACCGAGGTAATATTTCTGGGTTAGCAGAATCTGTAACCTGAAGCGTATGTAACCCGAGGTACCACTGTATTTAGGCTTCTCTCTGGACGGCAAGCGGGTAACTGCTGGCGCATTTTCTCCTATAGGCAGCGCCTTGAGTACCATTCTCCAACCATTTCTCCCACAGGGTGGGTGGAAGGAAAGTATGCATTGAGCCACCTCGGCTCGTCTGCTTATCATTTCTGCAAAAAGCCTTCCACGGCAGTGGCGTAGGGTGGGTTGTCAGCAAGTAATTTGCGCCCCCTAACCCTAAACCCCAGATGTTGCGCCCGGTGCGGCCGCCCCCCCCCCCTGCACCCCCCACGCCACGCCCCTGTTCCACGGCATCATGCGTGGAAGAAGGCACCGCAGAGCCCACAGCCAGCCCTGCGCTCACCCGCCGCTCTGCCAAAGCGCGGGAAAGCGAGGCAACAGGTCTGGAGCCTCGGGCAGCGCCGCGCGAGGCGCAGTTGCTCGAACCAAGCGCGCGCGCGCGCCTCCGGCTTTCCGGCAGGCTTCCCCGAGGGGGGCCAGCAACGCGCGCGCGCGCGCCTCCCGTCTCACATTTCCACCACGTCTTCTTTCTTGGAAAGGGCTTTTGCGAGGCGAGCGGCTACTTGTGGAAAAATGTAACCGAAGGGGAGGAAGGAGAAGAGCTGAGCAGGCGGCGACGGGCTGTGTGTGTGTGTGGAGGAAAAGGAGGGACACACACACACACCCACACCCACACCCACCCCCGTCCGTCCCGGGCGCCCTCGGTCCTTTCCTTCCTTCCTTCCCTCCCTTTCCTTCCTTCGCCAGCCACTCAGTCTCTCCAAGGTACAGGCAGAGGGCGCTTTAGCCATGCCCGCCCCCTGCGGTTGCTGCTGCTGCTGCTGCTGCCGCTGCCGCTCCGCTCCACGCGCTGAGGAGGCGCCCGCTGCCCGGCCCCTGCTGCTGCCGCCGCTGCCACTGACAGACGCCCGGGGAAGCGGCGAGGAGACGGAGCCGCGCCGCTGCCCCTCGCCGCCTTCGTCCCTCCTTGGCATATAGCCCCCGGGGGGGCTGGCGGCTGCAGAGGAAACTTCTCTCCCCCCCCTCCCCTTACTACCCTCAACTGGCCCGGGACCTCCTTCGACCTCCTCGTGCTCCTGAGGGAGCCCGCTTCGGATGTCCGGTTTCCTGGTGCCTTTTTTTTAATTATTATTTGAACCTGACCAACTCCGAGTAACTCGTCGGAGCAGGAGCGCGCGAGCGCGCGAGCGAGCGCCTGGGCCGGCGAAGGGGAGGGGGGCTCGTGCGCACCTTTCCTCTCTCCATCCTGGGGAAGTTGCCGCTTCGCTGCTGCCTGGGAGAGAGCCGCCGGGCCTGGCTCGGAGCCGCGCGGCGTTGCCCACGCGCTGCCTTCCCGGCTCCCGCCCCGCCGCGCTCTGCACAATGCACTTGCTGGGCTTCTTCTCTCTGGGTTGCTATCTGGCTGCGGGCGCGGTGGTGCTGCTGGGAGCTCGGGAGCCCGCGACGGCCGCTGCCTATGAATCCGGCCAGGGCTACTATGAAGAGGAGCCCGACGTGGGGGATGCCAAGGTAAGCAGCCCTTCCCGGCCCGGCCGCAGACCGCCGGGACTTCGCTTCGCTCCGGCTCCCCGAGCGTCATGTGACCCGAGCGCTTGGTTGGTGCAGATGCAGCGCCCCTCGAGAAGTGCGTGCATACCAGCGCTCAGAAAACCAGGGTGCTCGAAACAGAGAGGGAAAGGTGCATTCCCACCTCCCTCCACCCCTCTTCCAATGCAAGGCGGGTGGGAAGCGGTATTTCTGTCCCACCATAGGTATTTTTAGGCTGGTCAGAAATTCTCCAGATTAACATGCAATACACTGTGTGTTTATCACTTGTCTGGGATTGGTTGTTGCATTTAGGCAGAACGCTTAAGGATTCTATGAAAGTTTTGTCTTCTGAAGTTTTAGGCAGCCAATATGGCTATATGGGGGAATTATTGGTTTGTTTTTGTTGTTGCTTTTGTTTTCTTGTGTATTTTGTGTTCTCATTTTGTGTTTTTCTGTTGTGACCTGCCCGGGGATCTTCAGATGAAGGGTAGTATACAAATTTATTAAATAAATAAAACAATAATAATTGCTTCTGGGCTAAGGGTTTGGACACAATGACTTCTGGTCATTCCTGTCTTTGCGATGAGCTTATAAAGGTGATTCCTAGCATGCAGAATTAATTGGCCCCCGAGGATCAGTTGTTTATCCTGTTATCTTTTGCTTGCACAGGGCTCTAAGTACTGTACAGACAGATAAGAACTCAGAGCACCATTGCTTCCCAGGGAAGTCATGTTAGTTTACAAACTAGTCAAAGGACAGGCTTGGTCTGGGGAATGCAGTATTAGTGCCTCCCTACTAGAAGTGGTTCACTGACTGTATGCATTCCTAGCTTCTTTATCAAGGGCAAAGCTGTGGAAAGCAAGGAGGTCTGTGTCCTTGGAGTGAAACGTGTGTGTTCTCGAAACTTTCCAGTGTGATCTGACTAGCTGCTGGCTAAAATCTTTAAAAGCCTTTTGGAAGACCGGTGTGCATGGCAGTGTAACTGCAGCGTAAATCCACAAAGAGAAATAATTGCATTAGAATGTCTTCCTATTTTCTAAAGCTCTGTGGTGGTATTTATGAAAGTCGTAATTTCTAAAGAGCAACGTGGTTTCAGGAAATTAACTTGACCTTTGACGGTGCTGCCTGGATAATTCTCATTTGACAGCATTAACTTTAAACATAGGGCATACATAGTCTTTTCATGTTTGTAGAATACATGAATAACATCAGAAATAGCAAACTCAGAGGTTTTTATAGAAGATATCAGTTATGGATATGTTGTCTACCTCTGTCTGCATTATTTGCATTGCAAGGATACCATGTTTTGCAAAGGAACCTAAAACTGTTTATAAAAGAAAGTTTCTTTGCACATTGCATCTCCCTTTTAATGGGTTATTTCCACAACAATCTGGACATTTCAGACTGGTGCTGACAGTTTTAAAATATAACAGCTGATCCCCACACACTGTAGGATAAAAGCTGGCTTGCTGTGTGTCTCCCCCACCCCCAATTTCTAATGTGTGAACACAGAACAAGTCCAATTGGTAATCACTTTAATTTGATTAAAGCTAATATATGCCAATACTGTAGCAAAACTGAAAGGCAGACATATTTCTCACTTGGTTTTACCTCATGCAAATCAGTTGACAAAGGCTTATTATTATGACGACCTTTAGTTTGCAAGTTATGTTCGGTAATAATAGTTTCCACAGTGTATTGAGCATACACTCACAGGAAACAGTTTGGTGAAAGATGAATGGTGTGGAACAAAGTATGTGCTTTCTGCATTTATTGCATCTTTGAAGTCTTAAACCTCCACCACCACCTCTGTAGATACTCCACCACAGTCTGCTCTGTGTTTTACTGAAGTATCATGACTCTGTGAGAAACCTGGGACAATAAAGCAAAGGAAGTGAAGAGTATGTGAGACTGGAAAGACAATGAACAGTGGATATCGAGGAGGTTATATATTTTTGTTTTGGGGGTGAGCACCTGTGCTCCGTGTGTGTGTGTGTGTGTGTGTGTATAGGCATGCATGAGGAGGGGGAGGGAATTAAACACACATTCCAAGTTTTTATAGGACATTTTTCCCCTCTTACCTTTGCTGTCCATGAGCATGAATAATATCATTGACCTAAGTAGAACTGCTCAAGTAAGAACAGTTGGAAGGATTTGGTCCCTGTTGATCCTGTGTGGTGAAAGAATGCTAAAAGGAAATTCTTGAAGGAATTAAAATATGATTCGATAACTAAACTGTAGGTAAACATTTCAAGGAAAGTACGATTGCGGACCCACACACATTATTCCCCACCCTGGTGGGTGAAAGGCAAGACCGACAACAGGTGTAAACAAACTGCACAAGACTCCGCCCCCAACCTGCCCATGATTGGGCAGTTTAATTTTAAGGGTGGCCGGCTTTCACACCATCCCTTGCAGCCGGCCAGGGTAATTCCCCAACGGCTAGCCACCATGTGAGAACATTATGCCCCAGGGAGCTGTGAGTGATGGTGGTGGGCTGCAAATGCCGCCCACCCTGGGACCAGGTGAGCAGCCATTATGGTGTAATTTTTTTCAGTTCAGATAAAAATGAGTACTCTAGAGCCGAGTCTGACTGTTTGAAATTGTGATTTCCTTAGCTTTTCCTCGTTCAAGCCATATTTTTAGTTGAAATAGGACTGAAAATTTTGTTTCCATTTGTGTTAATAGATTCTATATTGTCTATTAGGATTTAAAGTGGTGGTGTTGAGGAAGCTTCAAGTGGACAGCAGCTTTTTTAATACAAAGATGCGTGGGTATCATGGACCTGTTTTTCTAGGTGTTATGCCATAAACTTATGGAAATAGTATAACATTGGTTGGTTTTCCTAACATTTCAAAGACATGTGGAAGAAAGGTGGCTCCTTATGCACCAGAACAGTCATGTCTTCCTATTTAACCTCTAACTTTTGGAAACCTGAGGTAGCACAAGTAGTTCTTATGGGGCTATGGTGGGAGCACAGGTGGAAGAGGAGACACTTAGCTCCTACTGTTGAGTATCTCAACTGGTGTCAAGCCAACCTGTTGGCTGTTATTCATTTTTTATACTTCCGTCCCCTTATACGTCCTTAAGAAAGCACAGAACAGTTTGACATGAAGCTTCCACTGATGGTTGATCCAGGAAACGATCAGGTCCATGCTTTATTGGCTTCAACAATGGCATAGCAACAGGTGCTTCCAGACCAATCACTGGGTGTTTTCTTTCTCACCTTAAGTTGTTCCATTCCTTTGAAGCAGAATCCCCCTCTAGCTTATTTGCATGGGTGTATGACTCCTATTGGTTTTAGGTTAAATTAAAGAAACTTTCATCCAGCTCTGTTCTGTATTAAAAGGAGGGGAAAACTGTAGGTAGTTGTTGATTTTGAGTTCTGTCTTTTCTATTGTCCTGAGTCAATCAATCAATCTCCTTTATTGGCATAATAAGAGTGTGTCATATACATGGATCAGAACACAGTACGGATAGCGAAACATAGTAGGAGGTACTTTAGGATAAAACTGTTCAGATGTCGTGAGATACAAAAGTGGCTCTTAGGACCTATGATGGTGTAATTTCATGGGTCATTCAAAAAATCTCGCACGTTCTCCACAATGTCATTCCTACAATTATTCGGGATACCCTGGAAGAGTCAGTGCGATAGATTCCCCTCCTTCAATAAGGGGGCCAGATACTTATCATACATTTTTGCATAAAATGGGCAATGAAATAAAATGTGTGTGATGGATTTGACCTGTTTTGTTCCACAAGAGCAGTAGATTTCAGTATATGGGGTTTTCAAGAATCTACCTTGCGAAACTGCAGGCAGCAAAACATTAAATCTTGTGAGGGAAGAAGCTCTGCGTCGGTGGGGCTCATAAAGGTGATGTAAAAATGGAGTATCCTGGCCAAATGAGGGTCAAATTCCTAAACCTAATGGGGAAAAGGTTTTATTGGCTGTGCTGCTAAGGGTTTGGAATTCAATCTCTAGAATTCTACTCTTGATTGTCTGGAATGCTTCCAATTGTGGGAGCATAAGCAGTGACTCGAGTGATACGCCACAGGTTCTGATTTTGCTCTCAGTGCGAGCTAACCATGCCACCAGCATATGGAAAATTGAAGAAGACAGATCAGACTTGAAATGTAGGCGGAGCCAGAATTTTATAGTGGTGAGCCACGCTGTGGTTTCCAGAAGCCCTTGGCCAGTTTCCAGACACATGGCTTCATACGGCACATAATTTAGCATTGTCCTGAGTCTTTATGGCTCACTCTGCAGAGAAGGGGATCTATTGTTTGAATAGATGTGTACACATCAAAGACTGAGAAAAACAACTGGACACATGGGTTCGCTGGCTGCGGAGCTATGCGAGTCCTGTTTGTTTGTACATACAAGAGTGTGCATAATACGAGTGTGGGGTGGCTACAGCCACACCACTGGCATGAGGACCATTGACCAAGGGTGAATGTGGCCTTCGGGCCAAAAACTGTTAGCCACCCCTGGTTTAAAGAGATTATAAAACATATAATCAAACATGTCATTCAACTTGTAATTGTTATATTACAGTGGGGCTATTTTTGACCTTGTCCTCTATGCATCTTGCATCTACTTTTCTTTGGGTTGTTGTTAATTTTGTTAGGCTAATATTGCAGTCCAAGACACTTTCCGGGAAATTAGTCTTCTTGTACCCTGTGTGATTTGTTTTTGAGTAAATATGCTCCATATTTGCCATGTGTTTACTAACAGAGTACTCTTAACCCCCTGATCCCTGGTCCTGGGTAGAGTTGAGGTATGATGGAGGTGTCTTTCCACTGACCTCTAGTGGTGGTAGGGTGGGCTCCAATATTACAGAGCTTCCTGGACTGGAGCTGACATAGCACATATACCAGCTCACCCTGCGTGGGGTAAGTGGCAAGGCTAATGATATGTCACTTAACCTGCTGCTCTGCTCTCTCCAGCCAGGGTTTAGGATATTTCTGCCTGTCTTAGGGTAAACATTTGGGGGAGTGGCAGACCTGATGGCAGGGTATAAATTGATAGACCGATAAATAAGTACCTACATTTATGATCATCTGGCCTTCAAAATCCTAAAAACTTGGAGTTGGAAGGAGGGAACCATCATCTGCTAGGAATATATATATTAGTTCACTTTTAAATTTATTATGTGTGAGTACACCTGTTCACAACTCAGTATGATGGGTTTCATATACAGAAAAGCAAAACCTGGCCAAGTATACGAGGCTTAAGACAAATACTACTCTTTTCCAACTGATTTGCTTCACTGATTATAATGGAGGATGGAATTTAGAGTGCTCTGCAGTCTCTTTCTAGAAACTGCTCTATTAGCATGCCCATGCATGGGCTTACACTTAAGGAAACTTGCTCATCCATGAAGACATAGATACTATAATGCCAGCACTAGAAGCCTTGGACCCAACCCCAGTGCAACAACATCTGTGAGCAAAGCAACATGTGGAAGTCACTGATAAGGTTGGAGCAGGACAAGCAGTGTCCCTGTAGTACAGCATACCAAGCAATATTTAAATAGTCCTGAAGGTTCTTCCTTGGTGCTCATATTTTGATGTTACTGTAGAGACAGACCATTCTATTAGCACTTTAAAAAAAATCTTAATGTTTAATATAATGTAGCTTTTATTTTACACATCTTAATTTGCAGTAACGGAGTCACATGTGAGCAGGCCAAATCATATGTGATACAACCTGTTCCGTTCCTTGCTTCTTTCCGCTTATTGTTATAAAGATTGAGAAGTAGTATTTTTAGGCTGTTTCTTGATGTAAAGTATAGAAAGTATAATCATTAATAAACTTGTGTGAGAAATAAAGGGCAGAGTAATCCTATGGAGGTCAGGGAGAGGCAGTTCCTAAACCTTTCTGGTCTTGCACTGGTCAAGGCAGAAGGTTAGGGTTGGCTTATCTTCAGTGGAAGGGAAAATAACAAGCACCAGGTCCAGGGCCACTGCAGCTTTTCATCCCATGTTGGAGATGCCAGGGAAATGGGGTGGATTTAGATTCTGTGCATCCACCCTCAGCACTCCTCTTTTCATTGTCTTCTGCCATCAGAGCAACGGTGGTGGAGCTTTCCACCACTGCAAGAAAGAGGCCCATGGCAGTGAAACTCCTCTGTCCAAGAACTCCATTTCTACCAGTGGATGGTGAGGTTCGTAGCTTCAAGTGCACCCTCAGCCATTCTGTCTGGGAGCTTAAAATAGCTGCCTTGATTAGGCTTGTTTCTGGCATGCTATACAGATAATCTATTTGTTATTTCTGTTAATCTTTGAAAATGCAAACATTGCTGAGCAGACAACCAGTGTGGAGGCTCCCAGTTTCAAATGCCAGCAAACTTCCATTAAAACATTATGGGGCAAGTTATGCTCTTAGTTATTTTAAGTATATTCATTGATTCTGTTATAATACGATCCTTCGGAAGCCAAAACGTTTGGGTCCTATGGCCAATGTGAGCAATTATATTATATTACTTTGCTTTGGAATGTTATGAGCGTTTAGAAGAACTTCTGTTCAAATGCCTGCAACTATTTGCCCTGCCTGTCCCTGATCCCTTCCCAAGGGCCCACTAACCAACTTAAATTAGTTTCCACCAAGGGCGTCTTGCAGGGGAGATGCATTTTGAGCAATTAGATGCAGTGTTTGCCAAATATAAACCCCGCTTTGGGGTGCATGTAAAGATGCTTATGCATTCATATTTCTTATTTACACCATCAGTTTCAATATTCTGTTTTATTTTCTTTGGAATGTATAGGTCACCTAGTCCAACAAAGCCCTACACTAGGAATGTGGCACTCCAGGTCTTTCTGCCTGGTGCCTAGGACTCTGCTCAAGTCCCATCCACTCCCTAGTCTGCACCACTCACTAAATATAAAAATATCGGGCTACACTTATCAGAGCAATTGCACATTGCATTAGAGCCCAGGAAATGTGAACTTTTTTCTGTGTTGCCCAGTCCAGATCACACAGTACTTTCCTAAAATCTCATTAATTAATTGTTAACCACCAAGAATTCAGGCTCTGGAATCAGTTGCACGTTTACCTCTTCTCTGTCATTCATGAACCCTTGTGAAACATCCATTATCAGTTTTTGGTTGCAACACCCTAATTGTTCCTCTCGCCAACTTATTCTTTATGATTATTATTTATTTACAGAGCATACCACTGTACATTGAAGTTACAGAATCAGATAAGAGTTAGATAATTATATAACATAGGCAGGTTCCTGCCACAAAAGGGTTTACAACTTAGAATAAATCCTTTTGTATTTCCTATACAATAACTTACACAAACATGTACACACACCAGGTTTTACCTAAAATAGCATTTCCAACTTACATCATTTCTAGGTTGCCGCATCTTTATTAGCTTTCAGAAGTTTGGTACCTAGGGCTTTCCCTGTCCTTGTGCAAAAAACCTGCTGAAACAGTACTTCCTGACTCATACTCTTTTGCCACACGAGTACCCCCTGGTGGCCATTCAAGACATAATGGCTGCATTTGAGATGCATCTTAGAGCAGAATATGGTTTTGGGAAACACTATTACTAATTGTTACACCTGTGTTTCTTATAGTAGATGTGTGCAGTGCAGATGTCGTATATGTTTGCATCTTAAAACTCTCATCTACACATACCTGGGAACAGGATAGTGGACCAGATGGACTCTTGGTCTGATCCAGCAGGGTGGTTCTCACATCCTTAAATCTAACTGTTGGGAGGGTTTTTGTCATAAGCTTTCTTATGTACTATATTTGTGATTCCACCCCCAAAAAAGTATCCTGTAAAAAAGCAGGACACTGCTTAATAACTCCAGACACCTCTGTACACATTTCAGAATGAAATTCCCTCTTGTTTTTTGGCTAAATATTGAACAGATATTTTGGCTTTATCCTTGATTTGTGTCATAGTGTAACTTTTTTACTCGTTTCATCATTCTGGAATGTAGCAGTTACAAGAGAAGTTGCTGTTTTGGTTCCAGAGAAGGGGGAGGGCAGAGAGAGAGAGAGAGAGATCCAAAACTGTTTGGATAGTTAGTTTTATTGGATCAACTGTGTTGCTAGATTGCTAGGAACCTCTACTGCATTGCACTGTGTTTCTTTGTCCAAGAAGATATAGCACAGCACAGCACAATGCAGTGGTGGCTGCCAATTCTGGCTTTCTTTCCAACTGTTGGCCAAATGTGTGTGTAACAGAGAGGGGGGGGGCAGGCTGCAAGCACAGCCATGATAGTGCTGTGCAGCGTTTATCTTGGCAGAAAGCACAGCAAAGTACTATGGTGGTTGCCAGTTTGGCTTGAAAGGGCAATATTAGGCTCCCAAAATAGGTATCAGGTGCAGTGGCTCAAATGCAGCTAGCTGGTGGCAATTGGCTAAAGAAGGTGAAATAGTTTAGAACAATGAAGCTGATATCCCTTAGTAGCAAGGTTGTTCTGTAATATTTCACTTATGCCAGTGTGGATAGTTTGCTAATTGTTGAAATTCAAAAGTATCTCTGTGTTTACAACTGAAAACTATCATAACATAAAATGGTATCCTTATTAACACAATTTCCATGTGCTATATCATGTCAGCAGTTTTTAATACTGGAGGTATTAAATAATTAATTAAATTAATTAAACTATTAATTAAGATAGTAATTACTGTTACAGGGTACTCTGTTTTGCTATCCCCTGCCCCATTTTGTGTTGGATATAGTGTAATGGGTGGTGTGTGTGTTTTTGCTGTTACAAGGCTGCCTAACTTATAACCAGGAAGTCAAACACAGTCCATTAACTGCTGTAGTTGTTACAGAAAGCAACACAGTTGAACTTAATTTATGACTGAAGCCAATATTAAAGCTACTGTGTGATAATTTAGTCTGCCTCAATTTTCGGAATCATGTCCTCTTGTTCTGCAGCCACTTGTAATATGCATCATTGTTGTTGATGCACAGCTGCAAGGATGACTCCCTGAATAGATTAAGAAACGGAGCAAGGTATGAATCGGAAATGGATGGTCAAGGGCATAAGAACCCCAACAGGAGTGCATACATCTTTTGTGTCATGATTGGGTTTGCTCAGGGAGGTGCAGTGTTTCTCTAGCCAGCATGGCGTAGTGGTTTAGAGCGGTGGACTCGTAATCTGGTGAACCGGGTTCGCGTCCCCGCTCCTCCACATGCAGCTGCTGGGTGACCTTGGGCTAGTCACACTTCTCTGAAGTCTCTCAGCCCCACTCACCTCACAGAGTGTTTGTTGTGGGGGAGGAAGGGAAAGGAGAATGTTAGCCGCTTTGAGACTCCTTAAAGGGAGTGAAAGGTGGGATATCAAGTCCAAACTCCTCCTCCTCCTCCTCCTCCTCCTCCTCCTCTTCTTCTTCTATACTGCTGTTGCAGACTGAGAATTATTCTCAGAAGTATACATCTAGTGCTCATGATTACAAAGAAGGTTTAAAAATATAAAAATACTGGATTTGCCTTATACCAAATCAGACCATTGATCTGTCTAGCTCAGTGTTGGCAGCATCTTTCTAGGATTGTAGACAGGTGTGGTGTTGTTGTTGTTATTTTTACACCTACCTAGAATCTACTGAGTCTGGGCTTTTGTGTGCAAAGCAACCAATAGTAATGTGTGTGGTGGAGCACAAAGCTTCCTTCTTAACATTGGCATCACTTCTACTTACACGGATGTGGTTGGGTGCACTGTTGGGAATGTCAGATTGGTGGCAGCATTCATGCTGTTATACTGACATGGTCCCTATCTCCCTGCCACACTGCCCCAGCTCTGTCCAGTTAAGCACTTTAACTTCTTAATTTTGCAGAATGTAAATTTATATATACACATATACAATGATTTTCATTATTTAGTGAAAATCTCAATGAACTGACCGGTATCTGAAATGTATTCTTCTGCCTGTGCATTAGGATCGTTGGCAGAGGCCCTCTTATCTGTCCCAAACTCCTCTTTTGTTGGAGGAAGGGATAGAGCCTTTTATGGATTCTGAGGTAGATCTAGGCTCTAGAGTATCTTGCCCAGGGAGTGTCATCTTGCCCCATCCACGATGACTTTCCACCATAGTATAAAAGCCTTCCCTTTTAAGAAGGCCTTCAGCGTGTGAGTAGTGGTAGGGGAACCTGTAGCCCTTCAGAGATACTCATGACATGAAGTTCACTGGGTGGCTTACAATAAATAAGGTTGCTGACTACAGTTTCAATCATCCCTGATGTTAGGCCATGCTAGCTGAGGCTAATGTAGCCCAACAATATCTAGAAAATCACAGCTGTGATAGAATAGCCAGACTTCTTTTGCTTTTACTGTGACCCTCCAGTGTTTTAGTAGTTTATATAATTTCTCTTATTTTATTTCTATTTAGCTGCCTTGGGTTTTTTAAAATAAAAGCTGGCATAGAAATGTTTAAATAAATAGTCATTTTTAGCTTTGTTCAAATGGTTAAAAAGAATGTGTGACATTCCAGCCCTTTGTGATTTTTTCTTTACCACATTAATGGAAATTTGATGTGTAAATTAATTGCATCCCGCCAACTGAGGTTACTTTTCCATTATGGTTCTCTGAGCTGAACAGGTTGCATACACCAACCCAGATGTTCAATATAAATAAAAGTTGCTTTGAAATGTTATGATTTTAAGTTCCTTTATATCACATTGTATATGTTTTGTCAGCTGACTGTTTATACTTAGCAGTACTGTGTACTTCTAAAACAACTGAAATATAGCTCAGACAAGCAGTTCCTTGCAGCTTTGATAGACATTTTGCCTTGAACTGGAAGTTCCGAAAACTGCACTGGAAAGTAAAGCCTATATCAGCTTTTCCCAAAGACATTTTTTCCATAACAGCCATTTGAGACTATAGTGCTCCTAAAACTAGAACAGAATTTATAAAACAGGCTTTTATAAATTTTTAACTTTAATTAATTATCCTTTGTCTCAAAAGATGTGAAAAATAAGAGGTAGATTTGAACTTAGTACATTAGTTTTGATAATTTGTTTTCTTTTTCTTAAGCAATAAGTCTTTGTTAATAAATCATTATCTTAAATTGCTGGAGTGTGGGTAGAATGAGATTTTAGTGATGTATGTAAGCTTAGAGCTATGTAGTTCTGACTTACCCCTTGCTGTAAACTCACTGGTTGGACCTCATCCTGAATATTGTATCTTGTTATTGACATATTGGATATCATGAACTGAAATTAAAGCAGAAAGGTGGGGGATGTTAATAAGAAAACCTTTCTCACAAGGAGTTTGGTAAGCCAGTTCTTCCTTGGCTGTGTGCTTTACCCAGGGACACAGATCTGTCCTCTCATAAAGACATAGAAACTCTCATTTTTTCACATGTGTTTATGCATAAGATATACTTTTTCTATGTGCCCTTCAAAAAGTAACATGTGGCATGATGTTGACTTACAGAGGGTAGTTGTAAGTGCTTTTGATTGTGGCTGGCAGACTTCCTTGCTTTGTTGAGAAGCTTTCACCTTTTTTAAGAAACCTATGAATCTTGACACTGTCATTGCACCATTGAAAACCCACCTCATTAAATATACAGCTAGTTTTACCATGTAGTACATCATGTTCACAAACTTTGGACAGGGTTGTTCATTCTGAGTTCCTTGTGGGTGTTTTAAATATCGGGTGCCTCTTACGAGCGTATTCAGGGTTTTGAAAAGATAAATATATCATGTCTGTACAGACCAAAAATTCATACTCCACACAAAGGAATTTTAAATGGAGAGAGCTATTCACATTATAAGAGTTTGTGAACATGAAACCTAAAACTATCTATAATATGTCTCTTGTTTTCTTTCAGCTCCTATAAATAACTGGAGATACAGAAATCCAGTTCAACAGCCTGAAAATAGAGTGAACTAATTATTTCCAGATATGGGATGAAATGTCTGGAATTTTAATGTAGATTTCTGTCATCCTATGGAACTCTGCTTTGTCACAAGGAAGATAAGATACTGACATAGATATCATTTCTTAATGACACTCATTCGTTTTGGCAAGAATATCTTATTTCTAATTATTTTTTAAAATAATTATTATGAAAATTGCACTGATTCTGGACATAACCACCCAAACCTGGCAGAATTATGGACATCTCTCTCTTTCTCTTTTTTAAGAAAAGGGAGAAGAAAAATTGTCCCACCATTAGGTGTTCCAGAGGGAGCCTCTTTAGCTACCCATTAGTTTCCCCATTGGGAAATGCTTTCCAGGAAGTGTGGCAGCCAGTGAGGCTACAGAGATCTATGCAAGGGGTGAGTGGGGGCATATTGTTGTTGTTAAAAGAAGAACACACCCCTCACCTACCTTTCATCATCAATAAAAGGTAAATGCCATACTAAATCCATTCATCTGAGAATTTCTCTCATTCTTTCTCCCACTCCACCCCCACCTTTCTAAAGAGATAGAAAAGCAGCCTATTCTTTTACTAGGGATAGATGGAGAAGAGCTTCCAAAAATCAGAAAAAAGCAACCCACTCTTTTGTTATTTAGTACCTCTGCCTTACTTCTTTAAGAGCTCGATGCTTTCTCCTAGCTAAAAATGATCCCCTCAGACATTCTGTAGAGATTTATTCTATTGCTTCTCCCTGTTCTTCTACAACATTGTTTAGGAATCTTTTCTTTGCCCTTTAATGGAAGGAAGGTTAGAAGTCTATATGAAAAATTCTGTTCTCATTTAGTTATGGTGAAAATAATAACAGTCTAGCATTCTATTTGATCTCTGAATTGCAAATTTTGGAAAAATATTCACAAATGGAATACACAGGCACATCAGATATAATCATGGGACTATATCAAACATCAAGCACTTTCTAAGAATTGCGTAAGTGATGTGATTTTTATTGCATGTTTTAAAAACATTTTAAAATGATCCTTTTGTTTTCATATTTCATGTTGTTCTGAATGCTTGTTCTCAGAAATTTTTAAACAACTAAGGTAGTTTAAGGTATTGATTATCCTGTTAAAACCCTTTAGCCAAATTACCATTTTAATCTCTCCATCTCATTTAAGCCTCACCAAAACTATAAGCGAGCACTTTGCCAGAAGCCTTTTCCCCAAACCCTTTACTGACTTATAGAAGTGCAGGTGGGTCTTCCTATACTACCCCAGGAATCTTGTCTGTTCAACCTAAGCCAAATGATTCAGCCATATTCAACAAGTCTTCAGCCACCAAGCCAATCCATCTGCCTCTCTAGTCTTCCTTTTTCTTTAACAAACCTCTTCCTTCGATGTTGTCTTCTGGCCAACTCCACAAACGCCAAGCACCAACAACCCTAACTCTCCCTCTGCTGACCAGCACTCAGCTGTTACATAAACTTATTCTGGCTCTTCTACTCCAGTCCCAGCCAATCATGCTATCCGACTGAAAATTCTAAACCTGCACCCATCAATCAAAATATGCATACACCAGACCTTCCTCACAACTGTCAGTTAAGGCCCCAGGTAACAGTTAAACAAACTTTTACCAGACCAGACATAAAACTTCCTATATCAAATACACTGCAATGCACATTGCAATAGTGTTTTCAGGTTTGGGAGTGGTTAGGGCCCAATCAGTTCTGAGTACAGGTACAAGTCCTCTGCATCAGGATCCACATAAGTTTCTCTTTCTCTCTTCTCCTGCATATCAACCCATGTCATTGCAGGGAATGAAATGTCTATGAACACCAATATCCATCTAACTGTCCCTCTCTCTACAAGTTACTTCTGCTCTGGAGCACAAATAATTTGCATGGCAGAGAGATGAGGGGCTTCCATTCCTAGAAGCTGTCTCTTACATACATTGGTCAATGGACAGCCCAGGCAACAGGATTCTATTGAGTCCTAAGGGAATCCTCTATATACAGGTATTGTATAGCCTCTTAATATTTATACATAAAAATATACATAATTATACATAATTGATCAAAGCATTTCATATGAATTATCACAGTAAACTTGCAACACTCTTGTAAGATTGCTTAATTTTATTCTTTCTTATAAAGTAGAGCCTGTGAGACATGATGAAGCACAACCAAAAAGTTCATGGTAGACCTGAGATTCACACTAGAAGCTTCCATCTCATAGCACAGGCCCCTTAGCACTCACCAGCTCTCATACAATGATGCACTGGATGCTTCGGTATTGATCCATTGCTGAAACCCGACGCATGCAATTTCAGCTCAAGAAATTGTCTCTTCAGAGACATAATTATGAACTTTTGTATCAAAATTAATTCTTTGTATATGGTGGGAGAATTTATATTTACTTTGTATTTAATTGAACACCTAGAAGTGTATTATGTTGATTCTGATAAGATTCCGTTTGGATTATTATCAGTTAGCACTAGTAGACGCATCAATGGCACAAGACAACTGAAGAAGCCCAGAAAACTATACTCAGGGAGTGTGCCATCCACCAGCCCCAACAAATTGGTCCCACCGGGGCAAAACAGCAGCCTCTCAACTGCATAGACTGCTAGGGCGAAACAGGGATAGAATGCTGACACCCTGTCTTCTTTATTACTTCATACGCTGCTTCGTTAGCACCTCACAGCTGCCGGGAACAACGCTGAACTTACCCTTTTCTTGAACCTTCTTGAACTTATTTAAAAAACAAGAAAAAAATGAAAAATCGAGTCAATAATTTGTAAGAACCTAGTAAAATCTGAAATTGCAAGTTCACTTTATTTTAGGCAGTTTGTAAGTTTTCATGGCACTTATTGTCTCTTTCTCACATATTTGATAAATGGTGTCAAATTATTTTTGAACAACTGTGTGAATGCTTGTCGCCAACGTGCTGTATGAGTTGCACTATCTTTATTAACGGCACAGATTGCACATTTCTAAAAATTCCTGAATAAGCTAAGCAAAGCAAATAAGCTAAGCAAAGAGAACAAGTGCTATGTTACATTTACTATAGACATCATTTTTGCGGCACCCATAATCTATTTTGGCATTTCATAACAGCCATGGTAGCTAGAATTCCTGGACTCATTATGTATGCCAAGCAAATGTCAGGAGGCAGGTGGCATAAATCTAATATACTAGTTGACTCAAATCTGTTTTCATGGTAATAGAGACTTCCTTTTTTCTTTGTCAAAATATTTTGAGTAATGGCTATATCTGATTGTTGTGGAAAGAAAGGAAAATATTGGTGCATTGCAGTTTTGATGTTATAAACCATTAAAGAAATATATTTTGATCTTCAAAATGTTACATTGTGGCTAACTACTAAGTTGCATTTTTAAAATACATTTGTGTCCATATGTATTTCATTTCCTCTCTCCCTTGCATTTATTTATTTTATCTATCAAAAACACTAAATCTAATCCCTTTTGGGGTTTACTATTGACATGATAATTAATTGCTCCATTTTCAAGTTCACTTTCATTTTTTTGAGAGGGGTACATTGCATCTATGCAAAGTATTTTCATCAAAATAAACTCAATAAGGGAAATTAGAACAGGTTTGTGGAAGTGACATTCACAGCAACAAGAAGTCTTAGTCATATGGAAATACAATAGAAATGTATGTAGTTTAGCAAATAAATTAGATATTATTTAATATTAGTTTGCATGTAATATCAAACTATGGCTTAGCATACATGCAAGGTTTTCCAAACTTATGTGCTCCCCCCCTCCTTTCCTCTGGTACTGCTGCAAGAAGATAGGAAGCTTTTGCTTCTGTCTTCAACTAACTGCAGTTACTCTTTGTGTCTGATAAACTCTGCTTTGTCTTAACTATAGTTCAAGGCATCATTCACCAACCTGGTGCACTCCACCTATGCTGGATGGGAGCTGTAGTCCCAAATATCTGGAGGACATCAGGCTGGTGAAGGTTTAGGGAAGGAAGGAAGCCAACTTCAAACCATAATTCATGATCGACTTGTTTCCTTAAATCATGGTTAGCTAAACTGTGGCCCTCCAGGTGCTGCTAGATTGCAACTTCCATCACACGAGGCCATTAGCCATGATGGCTGTGGCTAATGAGACAGCATCTGGAATGCCACAGGTTCACAACCTCTGCCCTAAACTGTAGTGAACACTCAGTTAACACTCTCTGTTAACACTCTCAGTTTGCACAATAAACAACAAAAGCAAAAACTTAAATATCCTTCCCGCATCTGTGCTGGAGTAGGAAAGCCTACAAGGTTTACTCAGCTCATTCCTATAGTGTCAAATGGTGGTTACCCTGTTATATTTACAGAATACATAAAATACACAGTCTTGTACAAGGAGGTCTTACAATTGGCATAAGATGAATAAAACAGAGAGTACATTCAGACAGAAAAGGAAATCTTGAATGCAAATGTTTCTGTAGTTCAGAGATTTAAGAATGAACCGTAAGCTCAAGTGATTCATATCTGTTTCTGCTTCTTCTCAACTTCACACACATGAAGGTGTATTCAACCTATATCTTGGTTGGAACTCCCTCACTTTGGGTCCCTCGGTGCTCTTTCCAGTCTCTTTTAAGGACATATTTATTCACTCAAGCCTTTGGAGGAAGTTGAAACATCAGAGTATATTGTTTTTTGAGTTTCTGAGGTTAGACTCTCTGGATTAGCTTAATTTAACTTAATCCCCCCCCCCAAAAAAAATATAGGCAGCTTATATTATCTGAAGATTTTGAAGTGATTTGCAATTATAAAAATGTAAGTACAATAAAAACTATGTCAAATGATTTACATAAGAAAAAACACAAACACAGCAGCAATATCCCTATACATAAAAACAATATCAAACAAGGTCAGAGAGCATTACAAGGCCCATGGGTGGCCCTGTGATCTAAACCACTGAGATTTTTGGATTTGCTAATCAGAAGGTTGGTGGTTCAAATCCGTATGACGGGGTGAGCTTCCATTGCTCTGTCCCAGCTTCTGCCAACCTAGCAGTTTGAAAGCACACCAGTGCAAGTAGATAAATAGGTACTGCTGCTGCAGGAAGGTAAATGGTGTTTACATGCACTTTGACTTCTGTCACGGTGTTCCATTGCACCAGAAACGGTTTAGTCATGCTGGCCACACAACCCGGAAAGCTGTCTGCAGACAAACGCCGGCTCCCTTGGCCTGAAGCAAGATGAGCGCCGCAACCCCATAGTTGCCTTTGACTGGAATTAACTGTCCAGGGGCCCTTTACCTTTAACCTTTTACAAGGCAGTATGAAATTACAATCAAACACATTATTCATATAATTACTCATACAATCTTACTATCCATCCCACACAACCACTACAGTCATTCACTACCTCAGATACTACCTATTCACACATAAACCATTCATACTCAACAGGATTACAACCCACATACAAAGGATTGCTGCCAAGCATATAGATGCAAGTTTTTCTCCCCATCTGTAAAGCACTAATAGGCTCATGCCCCATACCCACTGGGCCATCTAATACTCCTCTCCTATCTCTTACTTGAGAGTGGCCCAGTTCTGTACCAGAGCAGTATTTCACCCTGGGGGGTATCAAACTACTTGCATCCATTCAGTTCCAGGTACATAAGCACAACATGGTACTGCACAACCATTTGTTTATTTAGCAGTGCAATGAGCAAATTGGCCTGCTCCATCTTATAGTCCATTGAATACCTGCCAGTTAGCTCAGTTGGTTGGAGTGTGGTGCTTATGATGCCGGCCAACTAAATATTCCTGCATTGCAGGGGATTGGACTAGATGATCCTCAGGGCACCTTTCAGCTCTGTGATTCTATGATATCTTGTTGGCCAGCATCTCATGCTCCGGCTGCTCATCCTTGGCTGAGACCTGCAGGACAAGATCCCTTTTGCGAAGTGGGAGGGAGGGAGAATGAAAAAAAGCAAACTCGAATCAGGAGGCTAGCTGGATCTTCTTCCACTAACAAACCAACCTCACCCTCCATAATCCTTACTGCGAGTAACATGATGCTAATCCAGATATAGAATATTTAATATTATGCTAATATGTTGACATTTTAAGATTATTTGTTGTATTCTTTGGGTATGTTTTATTGTTGCTTTCAAACTTTACAAGGTCATGTGATCTTCAGAAATAGGGTGGTTAAAAAGAAAGTACAGGTAGTACTAGTAATAATATTAATCAATTTATTATGTATGATAGCCTGCTGTTACAACCAAACTGGCAAATGATACTTTGAGCAAAGCAGGGCCAAACTGTTCAGATTGGGTTTAGAAGAACAGGTGAAGACAAAAAAAAACAGGAAACATAGAAGACCAAATTCTGCCCTGTGAACTGCCCTGAGACCTGTGGGTTTAAGGTGGCATACAGAATTAATTAATTAATAATAAAGACCAAATGCAATGCAGTGCTTATTGTCAGCATACCAGTATCAGATTTCCAGCTAGTAAGTGATCCTGGATATTTTTTTTCTTGAAATGCACATTGAAGGAAGATTAGGATTAAAAGATGTCCTTATATGGCCATACTCTCCGTTCCAGTTACTTCTTGTAGATATGCCTATTTCAAAAGACACATCACAAGTATATGAGTGCATTTAGGAAAAATAATGTGCAAACAAAGTTTGCAGGAGGAAGCCTGGAGGCAAATGTAGCTTAAAAAAATAAATAAATCCCTGGCACCATGCTGCAATGCACCTTACTTTTTTCTGTGTTCAGAATGATCCTAAGGAAAAAATCACCATAAAACTTTCAAGAAATGCTGAAAAGATCCAGGAGTGACACTTCCTTTTTGAGTAGCTTTGTATCCAAGGCTGGATCCAGATGGTACCTTTCTATGCTGGTCCTACATGGTATCTGGGGGTATTCCAGCCTTACACAGTTTTGCTTATATTGTACATGCAATGGCAAGAAACCCTGCATAAGATGTGAGCTACCTGTATATCATCTGATTATAATAATTATATTCTACAGTTTGCCGGATTTGCTTTCAGCTATAAAGTAGGGAAATTACATATCTTTACAGAGAGGGGAATATATGATGTGACTATGCAGGTAGAATGAGATGCTGTATTTCTGATTTAGGTCTACTAGGTTGAAGATATTAGCATATCTCATTTCTCTATTTTCTTATTTTGGGTGTGCAAGTAAACATGGTGTTCAATTAAAGTTTTCCACAAACTCTTTATTTGGTTTGTATGATGGGCAGAGCTTTAAATTACGGAAAATTGAAGAAATTTTTAAAATGAATTCAGCTGTTTCTTAAGTCATTTTGGTTATTACATGCAGGAAGCACAGTGACCACATAATATATTCAATGTGAGAACTTATTAACATCTGGAATTGGACTTTTTAGCCATTGTAAATTAGCAACTGACACACAGTGACCTTTTATAATATTTCTAGTGTCTGCCTAGAAGTTTCTCTCTGCGTAAAATGTTAGAAATTCTCATGGAAATATTTCATCTTAACTTGCTTCTTGAACTTTTTTACATGTTACACAAGAACCATATTTAACTGTTCTCAACTTAAGACCAGACTATTCTGTTTATATACTGGATTTGATAAATCATGCAGCTTATAGCACATTTAAGTGGAACACTTAAACAGAATTAGTTCTTGACTGAAACTTTGCACACACCCATAATATTTATAACCCTGAATTATAAAGAAAGATATGTTATTTGAAATATCAAAATGTTGGACTAGACAGTCATGAAATAAAAATAAAACATATTAAAATATTTCAATTTTACCTTTTGCATGTTCCTTTACAGTGAAAATACTGGTAATTTGAACTGAAATAGTAAAATAAAACTGAATTTCTCACATTTTTTCTTCAGAAAACATTTTTCTTTGAACACTGAAAAGTAAGATTACAAATAAAGTGCCAATTTTTAATAGTGAAATGTTATTATTAAATAGCTACCTGTTAATGGAATGTAAATAGAAACATTGCCTAGCTTATGTTTCAATGTGCAGGATACGTAGCACTTTCCATTACAGGACAGTGCTGTTGGAGAGGAAGGTTTAGAAGAGAGATTCTTACTCTCTTGTAGCAAAATGGCAATGTCTCCAACACATTAAAACTTTGTTAGATTTTATATCTGCCCTCATCCATCTTAAAACAAATGTTCCCCATTAAAATACTTAGGCTAGAATAAGTCACAAACACCTAGCTTTGCAAACAAGTGAAGATCTTGATGCAGATTATACAGTAAACCACTCTCCATCCATTGGCAGTAAGATAAAGAAAAGGTTCCAACTGAGTTAAAAGGAAAGAACTTGATTTCCTTACAAAAAGTATTATATAATATTTGGGTTAGCAATGATGTAGGCTGTAAAATCTCATTTAGAGAGATTTTATTCACTTGGTTTTCCTTCAGCTGGAAGCCATGGCTGCATGCCTCCTTGTTCAGATCTTGTATGGTGTGGAGATTACAAATGCCTATGTTAAAACCAGTTTTCTCCTTCATCTAATAGCCTTTGTATCATCAGAGTGAAGGTATTTTAAAGTGAATGTATATATAAGCAGCAGTCTCAATATTTGCAGCAGATGGTACATTTACAAGAAGAAAGAAAATCCAATAACATTCGTGATCATTTCTAGAAGTACACATTTCAGAACTGACTTGTGAAATACTTGGTTTTGCTTGTGGGAGTCTTTGATACTAATTTGTGTGGGAGGGGCAGATCCGTTCTAAATGGCCTGTGGATTGCAAGTTAAAATGTCATTGAAATGGCAAAAATATTTTTTCACTGTGCCATTCCTGATTATAAGGTGACCTGCAGGCTTGTGAAGTCCACAATGTTTCCACAGACATAGGGCCTTCTACAGCAAAAGACAAATCTAATAAAATGTCTTCCTTTTTATGTTTATGCTTGGCTTATCACTACCTTTACATTCCTTCTTACTTTTTGAGATGTTATTTATGCACTGAATTATTGGGAGTGATGTTAATGTCTTAATTTATGTTGTCATTATTGACTATTCTTTTCACTATTTTTGAACTGAGCCATTTGTTGGCTTGGCAATCCTTTATGTAGGTTTTTTCTTCATGGCCTACTATGCTTAAATTTGAAATATTTGTTAGAACAAGGCAACATGACAAAGTAGGTGGTCTTCCGATTAATATTTCTGTTCAGATCTGTAAACTATACAAGGGTTGTTTAACAGTTCTGAATCCATGCCTTATGACATTATTCCATTTGTTTTGGAATAAAGTTCAGCATTTGCATTGGAACTTATTGCATGTTACTCATGGACTAAGGCGGGGGTGGATTTTCTCCAGAATTGCTCCTTAATATTTGCTTACTTCACATACTTTGATCGTCTCTTGTTAAACATTTGGGCTATAGTTTACTTCTGTTTAGTCAAAAGTTCTAGTTATTACCATTCGAACACATGCCAGAGAAAGAATGTTGCTTATTAATTTATAGCATTTTATAAACAGTGGTAAGAAGTGAGATGAGCAACATTCATTTGAGATGTGGTCCACTAAATTATCACAAATTAAAATGTTATATAGTAAATAAGGATATTATCATAATGAAAATATAATACAACTATGTGAAAGATAATAATTTAATTGATGAAGAACAGATGCTTCCCTTTTATTAACACAGGCTACTATTTAAAGGTTTAAACAGCACTTGCATTCCGCCTTCTGTCTCACCACTACAAGGCACTTTACCTCCCAAGTATGTGTCTCTGTAGGCAAGGAGAAGACCAGGCATATAGCTTGAGTTTTGAATTGTAATTGGGGAATAATATGTGGCAGTACATTTTTCACAGAAAACATTCCATTTCTAAAAATGCATTGTTACATAAAATTGTTAATAACATAATGATTGGATAAAATGGTTGTCAAAATTTTGCAGTTTCAAAATTGGGGTGGCATTGGAAGTTCAGAGCCAGCAGTGCAGTACTGCTCCCTTTCAGGACATGATTTTCAGGTTTTCCCTTTGTCTGTGACTAAGCCAGCAACCAAGCCTGCTTCTCAGGCCTTCCTTTTCTTCTCCAATGCCCTTCTTCTAACATTGTTGTCTTCTTCTGGTAGACTCCACAAACACCAAGCACCAACAGCTATAATTCTGTCTCTGCTAACCAGCAGCCAACCATATAAACACATCTTTTGGCCTCTCTTAATACATTTCCATTAACCAATTTGTCCTGCATACAAGTAAATGAACACAAAGGTTTATAGACATCACTTTTCCATTAAAAGCTCTCACAACAAATCCTTGAAAATGAAATGTGCTGACAACTATGATCACTATAAATCCATTAAGTTGTATTATTGCATGTCACACCATCAATTATGAGTTGCAGGCTCAGCCAAGTATTAAGTACTTTGACCTTTATAATTAATAATGGGCACCAGGGATGACTTAAAGAAAAAAGCCATGGTGTGAAAGTATAAACTACATTTAGTTTGTACTGCTAGATTGAGCAGATGCTTGAGCATTTATTTCATTAAGCAACTGAGGATTTATTTTTTTTACAGTTGCTGGGGTGTGTTTTTTTGGTAACAATATATACAATGAATATGCTTTCCCCAATTATTCATGCAAAATAAACTTCCTTGCACCTGAAGTAGCTTAAATCTCATTCTAAGCTCAGCCAGCAGGGCTATTATATTATGACAAGATAGAATAAAGGAGAATTTCATGTGACTGAAATTCCTTTAGGGTGAAGGCATTAAATATTTGAGACCATTACCTTGAAAAAAGTATGTTGTTAATTCCCCCCCACACACGTTAATTGCATGACATACTTCAAATTCAAAAAGACTGCTTCAACATAATCCAGAAGGTGTATTGTAAATGTGTGCTCTTAAAAACTATATACACACACACACACACACACACACACACACACACAAACAGTGGTATCTCTGGTTATTCATTCCGGAGGTCCGTTCTTAACCTGAAACCGTTCTTAACCTGAGGTACCACTTTAGCTAATGAGGCCTTCCACTGCCGCCGACATGCGATTTCTGTTCTCATCCTGGGGCAAAGTTCTTAACCCGAGGTACTACTTCCAGGCTAGAGGAGTCTGTAACCCGAAGTGTTTGTAACCCCAGGTACCACTGTATTAAAAGTATACAATGATATAGTAATAGAAAATGGAACAATGAAATTCAGAAAAGATCATTCACCTGCTTTTATTTCTTCCTCCCCTTGCTGCATTTTTCACTGCATTGCCTCTCTATCTATCTATCTATCTATCTATCTCTCTCTCTCTATCTCTCTCTGGTTCTTAGTTAATTTTAAAATGTTCCTTTTCATCAGATTAAAGTGCACTGTTTTTACTTTATGCTAAATCATTGTCATAGTGGGACACAAAATCAATGTTTGAAGGCTCTATAAGTTTAGCTGACATTGCCTGCCTTGTTTCTAAAAAAGGGTGCATAGAATTGCAGCATAAGTGATATTGAACAAAGAATCTGTGTTTGTAGCTTATTCATGTTTGCCTAAAACTAGTTTTGGTGTTAGTGTTCATTTGTAAGTGTCCCCAATGGCAGTTAGTTTGGACCAGTAAAGGCAATATACTGGGCTAACAAAGTCAATATATTGTTTCCTCCTTGTACTTTCATAACAGCCTTAACAAAACTAAGAAGGTAGGTAGTTAGACAGACTTGAATGCATTTTTGATAATGAAGTCTCTATAGGGAAAGAGACTTCCTTACTTGCCAGTGATCATATTACTGTAATATATATATAAAAACATTTGTATAATGTGGAAAGTAATTATTTTTGCTCTTTTTTAGCAGACTCATGCAAGTAAAGAGTTGGAAGAGCAGTTGCGATCTGTATCCAGTGTGGATGAACTCATGACAGTACTTTATCCAGAATACTGGAAAATGTTCAAATGTCAGTTGAGGAAAGGGAGCTGGCAACACAATAGGGAACAGTCCAGCTTTGATGCAAGATCAGAGGATTCAAATCCAGTAAAATTTGCTGCGGCACATTACAATCCCGAGATCTTGAAAAGTAAGTGTTGAAAATTTAATGTCCACCAGATACTGTAAATCAGTTTTTTTAAATTTAAATGCTGAAAACAAAACTGCTAAAATGTTATGTTAAAGCATAATTTAGCATAGTCAGAACCTCAAACCCTCACTAATAACAAGAAATTCCATAACTGTTTGCAGCTTTTTGAGCTACCATATTTTTCTGTGTATAAAATGCCCACATGTATAAGGCAACCCCCCCTTTTAAACCCAAAATCATGAAATCAGTATTTTAAACATCAAACAAAACAACTTTGATATTTTATTAAATATTCAAAGCACTGGTACCAGCGTAGCAACCCCCAGTGGTGGGGTCTGTGCATGCATGTGTTGGCAGCAGTGGCACATGCCCCACCAACACCCAAGATCATCCAAAATTGTTCAGCTTTTGGGGGGAGGAAAAAACCTCCCTGTGCATTCACCATCCATGTATAAGAAAAACCCATTTTTGACTTTTCTTTCCTTTTTGCAAAAAACATTGTCCTATACACAGAAAAATATGGTACATAGTGGAAAATAGGTGAGGTTTGCAGGTTTTTTCCAAGACCAAGATCAGCAACCTAGGCATGGCAGACAGAGGAAAATCTAAGCTAGGAAAAAGGAGGGCAGACCAAATGTGAAGTACAGATGTGCTCATCTGGCAGTTTGTCTGACAAATTATTCAGACCAAAGAAGCAGGGAGTATTATCTGCTGATATCTAGGAGTCATTTGATTCACATGATTGAACAGGTGTAACTCCTGATGCAGTCTCTGGATGTAACAGCTTAATAGAGCAATCCTAACTCCCTGCCGCCGCTGCCATGTGTGTTCTTGGTGGTAGCAGTTAAAGGAAATAGGGCTGTCAGATAGGGCCCTATTCATGCTCCAGTTGCAGGCTGGCACAGCAATTGGGCCCACTGGCAGGGATACTACCAGCAGTTTCGTGGACGGAAGTGGGAGGTTGCACTTTTAGGAGGCCAGCTGATGTAGCACAACCACCCAACCACCCAGTCCAACATTAAGGGGTTAAAATTGCAGCCTTAGTTTTGCGTCCCAGTCCTAGACTAAGAGGAGGAATTAGCATCCCATTCCAGTTTGGATAGCTAGCTTTAGACTTGTGGAAAGTTACAACAAGGAAGCCTTTATCTGGAAATAGGTCTGGATCTATAGTACTTTCATTCTAGCCCCGTTTTTTTGTAGTCTCTGTGCAGGCACATATATGGGTTCTGCAGCTGAGCAAAGCACCATTTGGAAACTTTCTAGAGCTCATGGCCAGAAGCTGGTGTCATGCCCACCCCCACCCATTCATCAGAAGATGTTTTCTAATCATGCTTGCCTTGAGTATGTGCCTTCCCACTCATTTCTCTTTTGACTACCACAAAGGCAACAAAATGGAAAATTTTCTCAGGAAATTGCTCTTCATTGAATTCTGTTAAGTCCTTCCTTTCACCCGATTTTAGTTTTTTTAAAAAAAGCTTCCTTTATGCTTTTGCTTTCTAACTTTTTTAAAAAATAATCACTAGCTACATTTATATTTGGTAGTATTGTCCTTGCATTTTGTCCCCATGCACCTGTGGTGCAGCTGATCTCTCTTAAGAAGTGTTGAAATTGTGGGAGGAAGATTCCCACCTCTGATAGCAGTTATTATCCTGCTTTAAACAGCTTGCTATCTGATCAGTTTAGGAAGCTAAACAGTTGATTCCTGTTCATTGCCAAAACTGCACTAAGCAAGCTCATAGGAATTGCTGTTCTTATCTCTGTGGAATGGGCTTTGCAGACCACAAAAAGTATGGTACCCAAGACTTCCTACATAGAGACAACATATCTGTCCCCAATCTCAGTTTATCCACTGTCCCTACTAACCTTCAGACCCAGGTGTCAGTTCATCAGTCTCTGCTTAGCAATAGACTTAAGGACAAAGACTGAAAAGGAAAGAATTGAGCCCATAGAATTGGTTTCATCCAAAAAAAGGTTTCCTGTTCATGAATCAAAGGGAAAGCAGCATTACAATTATACTACTATCAACCTAAACCACTTGCCTCAACACAAGTAGCAAGCCCTGCACCACTTCCAAGTTTGACCTTGCTGAAACTCCTACCGACCTGCTGACTGCTCTTGTTCAGAACATCTCATCTTGAACCCTAACTCTGGACCCTGAGACTACAGCTTCAGCTTCAATATCAGTGCCACTTCCTGCAACAGTATCCTATTTTATTCCTTCAATTCTAAAAACTTCCAGTACTGGTGGTATTGGCTTCAACATCATCATTCCCTATTCCCTATTAATATTGGAATCAATTTTGGAAAAAGACAAGGCTGACACAAACTTGTTCAAGTCCTTGAACCTTTGATATCTGCTTCAGTCTCTAGGGTTATCCCCTGATGGACCTTTTCACCATCTCTAAATACCATTAATTCTGCAGCAGAGCAGATCAAGATCCCCACCACTGAAAGAACCTCTCTATATATCTTCCTGCGCTTTTCCATCATTCCAAGAGTGCTACATATGGTGTCACTCAATGGGACAAACTGCATCCCCATTGACCTTAGTGCACCAAAATACACTAATGATGAGCCTAACAGCCTGAATATACAGCTTCCTTAGGGATCTCTAAAATGATATTCTTCCATGAGGCAATCCTATACAATGAAATAGATTCAATTCTTATTACTATTGCAAACTCCACTAATCATACTTCAGATTATCTGCTCAACCTGCTGTTCAGGTTTTAGCTATTCTTAACATCTGGGTTCTTCATTACACCATCCTATAGAAGTAATGTTAAGTGTCTGGTCATTCATTTGTTACATTTTCCTTTAAAGGTCTTAACAGTTTACAATTCTCAGTATCAGTGTCCAGTCCTGGAGTTTCCTTCAGTTCTTACTCTGCTGGTGTGAGCTTCCCTGAATTCATTTCAGCTTCAGGATGTGTTCTTCTTCAGAATCTTTTTTGGTGAACACATGTTGGCAAGGACACTTGGTGAACAATGTGCTCTGCATTTTTATTCAACTTATTTGAATGGCGACAGAGAAAGTTTGTGGTTTGTCCTCCTTTAGATTGTTTCACATTTTCTTCTCCAAAGGGACTTGATGGTTCCAGTCTTGTGGATTAATTGTTCCAGTCTTGCCTGTACATAGATGATTGGAGGGGTTTTAGTTTTCTATCTGGACAGAACAGTTGCTTTTTACAACAACATAAGCATATTTTTTTCTTGCTATGAGAATCTGAAAAGGGCCTTTTGTGTTTCTTCCCATTAGCGTTCATTTCCCCAGATGCTGCTACCTTTTTTCTAGGGTATTTCGTTACATTAAGACGGATGGCGCCTTGTACGCCTCCTTCTGGCAGCTCTTGCAGCCAAGCTGGTCCCAAGCATATTGTTCTGCTTTCCTTTGGACTCTATCAGCGAGGCCGAGAGAGGGCTCTTGTCGTCTGGGCAGCCCAGGGTATCCATCCACAATGCCCAGGCTTGCGCCCCAGGTAGGTCACTTCAGTGCTGCTATTGCAGCAGTTTGACTTCACCCCCAGAAGTCCATTCCATTGTCTCTTGAGACAGATGGATGCCAACAATATTACCAGAACTCTGCAAAGTGGCTATATTGTTCTACCTTTCCACTTTAATAAAGCATTATGTGTTGGAAGTGAAAATAACCTCTCACTCAATCTTTGGGAGAGCTCTTCTGGACAACTCCCCCCCCCCCCCATAATAACACCAGTGCTTCCTTCCATGTATGTTGGCTGCTAGTCTTCCATATGTGTAGCTGCACAGAATCTATGAAGAAGAAAAACACGTTGCTTACCTGTAACTGATGTTCTTCAAGTGATCATCTGTGAAGTCACAATCCACCCTCCTTTCCCACTGCAGGTGCCTCCTTTCTTTTGGTGGGATATTCTCACAACAATCATGAAGAAACTGAATAGAAGTGCACGTACTGCCCCTTCAGGCATATGTAAAAGAGATATATCTCCCTTTTGAGGGTTAGGGGCATGAGCATCAGCTCTCAGGCCTGAGTTCTAGAAAGTTCCAGGATGGTGCTCTGCACAGACACAGATCCCCTTTTTGTGACTACATATATGACCACTCAAACAACATCTGTTAAAGGTAAGCAACATCAGTTTTCTTCTCTTCTGTAGATTTTTTTCCAGCTAGGTTTTCTCACAACTATTGGAACCTTGCTAAGGAACCATTCAATAATCATTTATAAGTGCTAGAAACCTACGAGCAAATATTTGGTTGGTTATTTCAAGCCAGTAGGTGATTCCTCACCTCTAATGCTCCAAGGCATATCTACCTCCACCCTCTGCCATTCCATCTGTCAGATTTTCTTTCCTTCTCAGAATCCTCCTTTTTGGCCTTCCCTTAATTTATTTGACTTGCCTTCTGATACTCTTTCATTGGTCTCTAGCTGCCATACCTCTCTCTCCTTTATTGCTCCTGTTTCTTCTTCCTATTCTTCCCTAAATCCATTTGCAAGCCCCACCCCTTGCTTGCTCTGCCCTTCTTTAGATCCCCAGTGCCTTTTCTAGAGACTATTCTAGCCTGTTCCACAAAGCATTTGCACCAGTGGCTCAAGCATACCTAAGGACTTATCCTCACTTACCTTTTGTCCTGCTGTGTCCAGGTCCATGCTTTAAAGCTCCATCTCCAAGTGCTCTTCTTTCGCCCTGGAGTTATCCCCACACAAAAACCCCCACTTTTAAAGCCGAAGCACAACAAATGACAATCCAGGTTTTCCACAATTCAGCTTTAAAGAGCGGGTTTGCACGGGGAAAGCTCTGGAGGTTAGTGTGGATAAGCCCTGGTAATAAGACTACTGTTAGAGAACTAGCATTAAAGAACTCTGATATTTTTGTTGTTGTTGCTGCTGCTGTGTTTGCTTTTTACAGAACTCAGTTTCTATATAAACATGGTCCATTTAATAAGCAAGTTTTAACTACTTTCAGGGGAATCTGATTTTGATCTATTAAGAAAACCTGTGTTATAACTTATGAGCTTTCCCTGTAACTTGGCAGGTATTGATAATGAGTGGAGAAAAACTCAATGCATGCCACGTGAGGTATGTGTAGATGTGGGGAAAGAGTATGGAGCAACAACAAACACCTTCTTTAAACCTCCATGTGTGTCCATCTACAGATGTGGAGGTTGCTGCAATAGTGAAGGGCTGCAGTGTATGAATATCAGCACAAGCTTCATCAGTAAAACGGTAGGTTGTTATCTAAGCCACATTCTGGGTTTGTTTTAAGCTCTCAGTGTCTGCATGTGATTGAAATATGCACTGAAATCTGCTTTAAAAGGAATACATTGTTCTGTTGTTTACATTGTAAAATATAATATGAATGCATTTGTTGTAGAACTATAAGAATCCCAACATTCTGTTCCGATCTCCCAGCACTATATCATTATTTTGGGACAAACGAGAGCCTAATTTTATTATTAGTTAATACTAACACACAAGCAATAAGCAGGACCACACTGAGTAGCCCCTTCCTCTGGCTACCATGTGACCAAGCAAACACTTAAAGGAAAGGGGAAGCCTTCAAACATACATTTCTGTATGTTTTCATTTTGTGCACAGTTTCCCAGCATGGTCCCACTTCCCCACATGTTAGTATTAATTGTGAGAAGAATGTCCAAATATGGCCAATAATGTGACATTATTAACATCATTCGCCTTGTATGGCTGGTTTTTTTGTCACTAGGCAATTAATTGCTGTTTTCTTTGGGACTCAGATAATGGTGGCTGCTTTCAAACATGATGGAACGCAAACGGTTTGCAGAGAGATGTTAAAAATCCTCATCAACACCCCTGCTAATTGATCGGCACAATCTTTTTCCACTATTTCCAGCACCCCACCTGGGCTAGCAGCTTTGCTGGGATTCACCCCCCACAATGCAGCTTTCACTTGATGGTCATATAAAACAAGTGGCTGTGAATTTGTAGGCTGGCAAACAGGAGCCAAGATATCGGCTCTTTCTGCCTCATAGCGGGTGAAGTAGATGTTCAGCTCCTCTGCCAACATATCATTGGCCATGACCATGTTCGTCATATTGCCTTTATAGTTGGTTAGGTGCTGCAATCCTTGCCACACTTGTTTCGTATTGTTCTCAGCTAAGCAGTTCTCAACCTTGAGTTTGTATTGTTGCTTTGCCACCTTGATGCCTTTCCTAAGCTTTATTCTTGCCTCTCTATATGTCTCTATGCTCCCTGCCTTAAAGGCAGTATCCCAGGCTTTCAGGAGTGACCTAACTTCAGCAGTCATCTAGGGTTTGCTGTTCCCAAAAACTCTAATGCTCCCTTCTGTCATTACATTGTTGGTGCACACTTTAATATAGGAAAGTACAGCATCTGTGTATCTGTGCAGATCTTGATGTTCAAACACACTCCAATCAGTACTTTCAAAACAGTCCTGGAGCTGACTAAGAGCCCCCTCTGGCCAGATTCTAACTGTTTTTATAGCTGGCTGAATTCTTCTAAGGGGGATGTACTTCGGACATAAAAAGAGTGAGGAATGGTCAGATGAACCTAAGTGGGGGAGGGAGATTGCCCTGTATACCTGCTTCAGATTAGAGTATACACGGTCCAAGATATTAATCTCTCTAATGGGTGATTTCTGTTCAAACTTAGGAAAAAAGTCCCCCACCACAACCAGGGCACCCTCTGGATGTATTTGCTGCTGCATGGAGATGACGTCATATAATTTAGTTATGTTTGCTATTTGCAATAGGAAGAAAGCCATGTTAGTATGACCAAAAAATGGGACCCAGGGCAAAGAGGGACTTGCTTAGTTGTCAGTAGCTTCTACTGAGTACAATGGAATTAAGTACAACAATTGAAAAGGGATAAAACCTGTTTCCTTTGGAGCAAACATCAATTCAAGTTTTCCAGGGATTGACATTTGCTCCAATTGAGCTTTAAATGGTGGGTTTTCATGGGGAAGGCTCCAGAGCAAAAAAAGCATGTAGAGCGTGTTGCAGTAGTCCAAGCAGAAGATAACCAGGGCATGCACCACTCTGGCAAGACAGTCCATGTGCAGGTAGGGTCTCAGCCTGCATACCAGATGGAGCTGGTAGACAGCTGCCCTGGACACAGAATTGACCTGGGCCTCCATGAACAGCTATGACACCCAGGCTGCGCACCTGGTCCTTTAGGGGCACAGTTACCCCATTCAGGACCAGGGAGTCCCCCATACCCACCCACCAACTGTCCCCAAAGAACAGTATTTCTGTCTTGTCAGGATTCAACCTCAATCTGTTAGCTGCCATCCATCCTCCAACCACCTCCAGACATTCACTGCCTTCACTGGTTCCGATTTAAAAGAGAGATAGATTTATTTATTGTATTTATATACTGTTCTTTCTCCCAAAGGAGCCCAGAGCATCAAACACATCCACAGGTTTATTTAAGCATTCTGAAACAGTTTAAGTAATTAAAACATTTTAAGAACATTATAAGCAGCATGCTAACACATTGCTCTCATTTTTGCTTTTTTGTGTAGTTATTTGAAATAACTGTGCCACTGTCTCATGGTCCCAAACCTGTAACAATCAGTTTCGCGAATCATACATCCTGCCGATGCATGTCCAAACTTGATGTCTACAGACAAGTTCATTCAATCATTAGACGTTCCTTGTCAGTTACACAAACACAGTAAGTATTAGATTTGCATATTTCTTACTCTGTTTTAAAAACTCTAGAATACAAAGCAGGTTACTGGTGACAAGTGTATTATAAAGTTATACAAAATTTTAGGAAATCTTATTTAGTTGATTTTTTAAAAAAAATTCAGAAGACCAAGGGTATGCCATCATTAGCTTTATGCAAAAAATCATGCAGATTCATGTTTCAGAGTGTGAACCTAACAACAAAAAGTGTGGTTTATCAGTTTGAGTCATGAAAGGACTGCAACAATTCAGATATTTAGTCAAGCTAGTTTTTAAATTAAATAAACAATTGTTTTGATATTAATAAGTATTCTCAACCTAAATTATGAATAGTCTTCCACAACCATTTGCCAGAGTATTGAATACTGAATAAGGATCATGGAATGTGGCAGGGAATTCATTTTTCAACTTTAAGCAACAATACAATATATTTTAGTTATTGTGAATTGCATGTAAATTCAAAGGGTTATAAATCAATTTGAAGTCTGAGGTGTGCTCTTTCAGACTGTGCTTGCTTAATTCTTTTAATCGTTATTTCAAAACATACTGAGTTGTATACAGAAGAATGGGGAAAAAAAACACAAAAATCATAAAACAGTTTGTGGGGAATTTTCCAGAGGAGACATTTTGTATATGTTAGAGCTCATTACCCTGAGTGGTTTAATGTATGAAAATTGAGTTTAAACCACAGACTTACTGGATTAATTGATGCAATAGGCATTTCCCAATGTTCCACTATGGCCCTCTGGACTTTGCAGGGGGTTTTAGGATGTGGCATGTATTGGGTGGAAATGGAATGGCAGCGAACAATGCCACTTCACTTTATAACAAATGCATACTGTAATAGGCAATACTAATTCTGTAAATCCTGATTCATACTAGTAGCCATTGATAGCTCTTACCTTTCCTGAATTTGTTCAGTACCCCTTTAAAACCATTCAAGCTGATGTTCATATCTATTTCTTGTAGAGTTCAACTATGCACTGTGAGAAGTACTTCCTTTTGTCTGTCCTAAATCTCCCACTCTTCAGCTTAATTAGATGACCCTGGGTTCTGGTATTATGAGGAAGGAAGAAAAATCTCTCTCTATCCAATGTGAATGCAATCAAATATATCTTAGGTTGCATTTGTCCGCATCTGTGACCCATGCACAAAAACTCTTGTCTTGCATTTTCAGTGTACTAAATAATGCAATGTTTTATCCCTAGGTGTCATGTGGCAAACAAAACTTGCCCAAAAAATCATATCTGGAATAATCAGATTTGCAGATGTCTGGCTCAGCATGACTTCAGTTTTTCTTCTTACCTTGGGGATACCGGTAAGCAAATATGCTCCAGAAGTTGCATTCACTTAACGTGGCATTATTCAAGCAAAATAAAAATTATATCCACATAAACTTTTTTAAATGTAGAACTCTCTAATCCTTTATAGCTTCAGTGATTTAGACATGGGTATGAAAAATGTGAAACTAGCAGATATGTTTCACTTTTTGCAATGCCTGAAGCAAAATTTATTTATTTTCCTAATGTTTGCTGTGTTTATAGACACTGCTGAAGGATACCATGATATCTGTGGACCTAATAAGGAGCTTGATGAAGAAACCTGCCAGTGTGTCTGTAAAGGGGGAGTGAGGCCTTCCAGCTGTGGACCTCACAAAGAACTGGATAGAGCATCATGCCAGTGTACATGTAAGAATAAACTGCTGCCTAGCTCATGTGGACCCAGCAAGGATTTTGATGAAGAAAAGTGCCAATGTGTATGTAAAAGAACATGTCCTAAACATCAGCCACTAAATTCTGCAAAGTGTATTTGTGAATGTGTAGAATCTCCAAACAAGTGCTTTTTGAAAGGAAAAAGATTTAATCACCAGACATGCAGGTAAGCAAAACAACTGAAATACTTTGTCTTGCAACTTCTATTAAATTATCGTATTTTTCGCTCTATAGGACGCACCGCACCATAGGAGGGGGAGAACAGGGGGAAAAAAATTCTTGTTCTCCCCCTCTAAAACAAGGTGCATTCACCCGAAGCCTCTGGAGCATGGCGGGAGTTCCCGCTGGGCTCCGGAGGCTTCAGGTTCCTATTGAGCTGCTCTTTGGGGCTGGCGGGGGAAGTGCTGCTTCCCTCCACTGCCAGCCTCAAAGATCCCCGAAGCCTTTGGAGCGCAGTGGGAACTCATGCTGTGTTCCAAAGGCTTGAGGCTTCGGGGACAGCCTTTATAGCCTCCGCAGGGCAGCGGGGTGAAGGCACCCCGCTGCCCTGCGGAGGCTTTGCACAGGTAACCCCAAGCTAGAACAGCAAGACGGAGTGCTGCGCAGCGCCCCGTCTCCCTGTTCTGGCTTTGGGCTTAGCCGCGCAGCCTGCATTCGCTCTAGGATGCACACACATTTCCCCTTAATTTTTGGAGGGGGAAAAATGCGCCCTATACAGCAAAAAATACAGTAGATGTTATTTTTGTCCTGCTAAAAGACATTGGTTACAGTTTCTCAAATTTTCTAATAATCATGCTACATATTTGATCTTTAGCAGTTGTCTGATGCTTATCTAGTACTTTACTAGTCTGGAGATAAAACATGTTACTTGTCATACAGAATGGACTATCTGAACAGAAAGTGTGTTTGACACTAGTCATGTATGTTTACATTGGCCATGTAATCCATCTTTGAGAATATTACTGTATAACAACTGCATCATTGATGAAACAGATGTTTGCAAAAGCAGAGCTCTGAACAATGCTGTTCTTCCCTCCACTAAATAATCTCATTTTCTTCAGCACATACCATATAGCATTGATTTCAGATATCATCCCTAAAAAAATTATGGAAGTCACCTAATAGTTGTTATTTACAGTGTCATCTAGGACCTGGAGAAAAGTGTATTATTAAGATTATACAGCAAGTTTTAAGCTTTTTCAAGGGGAAACACCATATAGTCTCCAGCTCTGACAAACATCAGAGAGCAGTTACAGATAGGTAGCCGTGTTGGTCTGCCATAGTCAAAACAAAATAAAAAAATTCCTTCCAGTAGCACCTTAAAGACCAACTAAGTTAGTTCTTGGTATGAGCTTTCGTGTGCATGCACACTTCTTCAGATACACAGAGAGCAGTTAGACAATGTACAATCTACAGGCCATATCCAGCCCAGCAAGGTTATTCTCCTTAAGCCAATTAAAGACTTGCTAGAAAAATGATATTATTGGAAGACCTACCACAATATGGTTATGGGGATTAATTTAATAGGAAGAAACTTCAGGAGTAAACTCATAGTTGAACAATTACTCCATTATGGATTATTTCCCATTATAATCTAATTTTAAATATGTTCTCTAGGATTATGTGTGCACCAAGTAGTTTTGTTTCCAGTAGGTGTTGTGTAACTTGAGATTTAGAATTGTGTATTATATACAAATGAGTTGAACAAGTGTGACAAGTTATTTTAACAAAGCTCACCACAAAATGGAACAGGTCGGCCCAGGATGTTTCTTCCTCATTCTTTGCAGATTTCCTCATAGCTGTGCTAATTTGTTGCAAGAATTGGCTCCAGTGTAACTATAATCCTGTTACAAACATATAATACAGTATCGAATTAGTATAGAATACAATCTCCTGTTTCAAACACAACCTTTTGGTACATATTGAACACACATTTCTCTGCACGTGCCATCCTTAGCTGTATTTGGAAATCCTAATAATTATACTAGCAAAATTACATCCTAGTAGATTTAAAATCCATCTTACATCCTGTTCCTGTCCTTAAAACCCAGATGTCACTGTTCAGATGAAGGTTCACACACACACTGTGGTTAAATGAATGCGCTGTAAGAACTTATTCCTCTTTAACTTCTGTATGGTTCATGCAGAGAAGAGCCACAACACTGTAACTCCAGCACAGTTTGTTCATATGAAGAGCATTATCTATCATTTTTCTTCCCAGTAGTTATCTGCCTACTATATATACAGTGGTGCCCCGCAAGACGAACGCCTCGCAAGACGGAAAACCCGCTAGACCAGTGTTTCCCAACCTTGGGCCTCCAGATGTTTTTGGCCTACAACTCCCATCATCCCTAGCTAGCAAGACCAGTGGTCAGGGATGATGGGAATTGTAGTTCAAAAACAGCTGGAGGCCCAAGGTTGGGAAACACTGCGCTAGACGAAAGGGTTTTCCGTTTTGGAGGCGCTTCGCAAAACGAATTTCCCTATGGGCTTGCTTCGCAAGACGAAAATGTCTTGCGAGTTCCTGCGGGGTTTTTCCCCTTCCCCCCCTTTTCCTAAGCCCTAAGCCGCTTATCAGCTGATCCGCTAAAAGCCGCTAAACCGCTAATAGCGCTAATCCGCTAAGCTATCAATGGGCTTGCTTCGCAAGACGAAAAAACCGCTATACGAGGAGCCTCACAGAACGGATTAATTTCGTCTTGTGAGGCACCACTGTATTACTTTTACTATAGAAAGCAGAGCCAAGAGCAACCTAGAATAAGCCACACAACTGAATGTGATTCTACTGTGAGGAAAACAGCATGATATTGTCCAATGTACAAAAAAGTATGGCACATCTCCCTGAATAACCTCTGCAAAAGTAGCTAAGGCTGTTTGCATATTTTCCCAAAGAGGGATATGCTCACATGGGTTTTACATAGAATGCCTGAACCCCAATAATGTTTATTAGGATGGGAACTGTTGGTGCTGCCATTACTCTGCTTCTGTCACTGATGTGTTTTGGACATTGAAACAGGATAAAACAGATTCTCCCATTTAAATGTTGATAAATTTCCTCATTTTGCAAAACGGTTTCCCCTAATGCAGTTCTGTATGTTGCTTTCACTAATATATATGCATTTTAATGAATATTCTCCTACATACTTAAAAGTCACCACCTCAAAAACAGACAGGGGTCCAGAACTGAATATTGGCACTGTTATGTACTGAGTTGAATAGGATCCAAAAGGCAACAGTCTGATTGGTCCACAGGAGCCACCCAGTCATGTGGGGCCCATTGTGTAAATTATGTATATAAAGCAGACATTCCTCCTCACCACTATGAGCTGAATAAAGAGCATGAAATCCACTCTCAACTCAGAGTATATTTCAGGCACTAGAGAGTAATGTGCATGTATAATCAACAGAAGGCTGAAGGAAGGAAGTGGCTCAGGGTGTCAAGGGGTAGAGAATTAGACTTAGAGGGCATGTACCTTGAGATGTATGCCCTCAACACTGTTCCCCACCCCATACACACACACAATGATACTTCTGCCACTAAAAGCAGGCGGGCACTTGCCTGGAAAAGAAATACAGCAAGGTGGGCTGGGTTTACCTTGAAGAGCATGTGCTCCGTGAATACAATAGTAATAATCTTATTACTTATACCCCACCCATCTGGCTCAGTTTCCCCAGCCACTCTGGGCAGCTTACAGCATATAAAAAACTTGTAAAAACATAAGACATTTAAAATTTCCCAATATAGGGTGCCTTCAGATGTCTTCTAAAAGTCACATTTCCAGAGCAAACCCAACCAGGGCAGTTCCAGCTCAGGAAATGGGGGTTGTCCCCAGAGCTGGGTCCCCAGAGGTAGGTGTACCAATCTACTTTTAAAAATCCAGATACAGAAGCACTTTTCTGCGTTCAAGTTAGATTGGAGCAGGGAAAGGCATGTAGGGACAGAGACGAAAGAGAGTGTCCTCCCTCTGTCCAGGAAGGTCCCCCCCCCCTGTGGATTTTGTTGTGCAGACATCTAATATTTTATTTGTAAACTGAAATGCATAAGCTATTAATCAGGAGGAACGTTAATTGAGATCATTAAACTATCTTTTATAAAAACAGAGACAATTTTTAAAACAAATTTAAAATATATCTGTGTTGAAACTTGAAACGTATACTTTTCGCTCTTGATTTGCTGCCAGTGTTTGAAATAGCAAAAGACTAGTGCTTTGTCTACATTACACACCAGAGGCTATTTGGCACTATCAGTGTGAGGTTATGTTAGGTCAACCTGTTTTAAAAACAACCATAAGAAATTATCATGCTATGACAAACTTGTTTATAGCCTTTGTCCTGCAATCCCTGTAGAAACAAATTATCCACTGATGCAAAATATTTATCTTCTAAGCATGAAGTGTTGGTTAGTAAAGTACTTTTTTACTTCCCTGACTGAAGTGCTATAAATTACTGATGTCTTTCCATCCCATTTTCAATTCATAATGTTATACATATAAGCCTCTGAACCTGCACATTGCTTCCACTGATGTTACAGGAACTCTACATGAGCAAAACAGGCTTGAGTAATTTTAAAATTAGACTATTTCAGAGAGAAATTCTTGGAATTTTTTTTTAAAGAAAGAAAATAACTCCGATCTGTAAGGTAGTTCATTACAGACAAATTGTTCAGACTAGAAGATATTGCAATTAGAAACTCAGTACCAGAAAAAGTTAGTAGTTGTGTAAATAGCTAGAACGTTTTCAAATATTTGAAAGTTGTTACATAGTTATAGTCACTTGATAGTAATTATTAGCACTGTGCACAGAAGAAGTATTTGCTTCAGAACCCACCTCAGCGAGTCAGATATGCGATTGCCTCATCTTGATGGTTCATATTGACATCACACTTCACCTTGGATCCAAGGCATCATTAACACCACTAGAAGAGCAACAACAGAACAGTTCACAATTCAGTTACAACAAGCGACAATAAAATAAATATTCATCCTGCATGAAAATCCAGAAAAGACCAGGGCAAACCACCATGTCTTTCATTGGTGCCAGGCAGTTGGGGGGGGGGCAGAACAGTAGCTGAATTTTATTTATTTTTAAAGCACTGAAACAGCTTCTGATATGTTCTATTCCTATTCCGAAAGCAACATGACTAAGTAAAAAGAGAGCCCTGGTAAATCCATTCCGTCACTGGATGCTAGAAACTATCATTCACAGAACTACACCTACCTCTTCCTTGCTCCTCTCTGTGTGGTGTTTTCCATTTAAGGAGAGCTTACAAGAGAGAGAGAAGCCGCTGTAGGTGGAGCACTTATTAAGACTTATAACTGTATCCACAGTATCCAGTTCTGTTTGCCAGCCACTTGAATCCACGCACCTTACAGAGAATCCTTGCATAGATTAATTGCTTTTTTCCAAGAGCACATTGTAGATTTCAGAATAGGCAGAATAATTTCTCATGTCAGTTTTACAACTGTTTTTCCCCCCAACTTCTTTCAGCTGCTACAGACCACCGTGTACAGTTCGAACGAAACGCTGTGAACCTGGATTTTATTACAGTGAAGAAGTTTGCCGTTGTGTGCCAACATATTGGAAAAGACCACTTATTAATTAGTGAAGAAGATACCATCTGACTAATTGGTGTACATTTTTCCTGTGTTTTTTTTAAAAAAAGACTGCTAACATTTTGGATTTACTGTGCAAAAGAGACATCATAGGACTATTGGACACAGACTCATTTGTGCTCTTAAGACGTGTGGAAAGCAAATGTAGAAAACAAAACCTGGGATTTTCTTCATTATAAAGAACTCAATAAGAACTTGATTTTTTTTTTCTAATGACCAAACAGCCTACATTTTCTTCCTTGTGATTTTTTAAAAAGATAATAACTATATAATTTATTTCCATTAAAAATATTGTACTGCATTCTTGTTTATAGCAGTAACAATTGTTAAATCTCACTGTGATCAATATTTTTATATTATGCAAAATATGTTTTAAATAAAATGAAATTGTATTATATGCTGCTGACCATGTTCACTGTACTATCTCATTAATTAATATCTATGGCTGCAATTGGGGGAGATGAATGGCAACTTTAAGTATTCTACTGGAATCCAGATAAAATGAAGACTGCTAGAGGCAGCAATACATAATTATTATAACACTGAACATGTAAAAACTTATATTTTGAGCAATGAAACTTCAGAGTTTGACCTTATGCTATTTAGAGTCTATTCACCAGTCTAAGAGCAAACTTGGTTGTCCTTTGCCAATCAGTGAAATGGGACCAAATACAGAGACAGAATTTGACACACTCAAAGGACTCTCGAAGTATGCAGGAAAATGTTACTTATTTAAAAAGAGACCACCCCTCTCCAGAAAAAAAACACCTTCCCAATAGGGGTTGCACATGTGCAAAATCCTCCCATAGGAACAGAATATTTGAAACAGCTCAGTGCCCTATTGGTGATGGGGGAAAATGGGACTAGAGTGCTAGAGTAACAGAACAGTCTGCACACAAACACACTTCAGCAGGACAAAACCCCACTCTCCCAAACTGTAGGAAGAAGATGCTTAACATATTTTCTCTCTGTACTGCTCAGCCTTGCCTACAACACTATAATCCAAAGATTCAGGCTAGCTGTACAGCTTGCTGCACACCCACCATTGACCCGATATGGCATGGAGAGGAGGTCCAACCTCCCTCAACGCCATTTGGGCTAACAGAACAGTTTGTTGCCCTACCACTGTAGCATGCAGGTTTGAGGCTGGCGATACAGCATTAGTGGGTTTGTAAACCACTCCCCTTTTAAGTTGGAGGCCATCCCCTTGGCTCTACTTCTCTCCCTAGAAGTATTGCCCCCAAGAATCTTTGGGTAAATTTTGCACTCTGAACATCTATATATCTAATGCTGTCATGGTGCATCTTTTAACACAAAAACCTTAAGAGTATTGTATGAAACAGACAATTCAGTAGTCAATTATGTATGCAAAACATCTTCCAAAGGAAGCATCTGATTACATAATGTAACATAATCACCTGATCCACAGATTCCTTGTAGGCAAAAAGCATTGCCATTGCCAGTAACTTCCATTAAGGAGGCAACTCCACAAACTCAAAGGGGCCTGCATATGAAGTTTGTAAGCCCGTACTTGGCTGGAAATCCATGTGCACATTGCACTGCACAGTGGGCTCTGGATCAGAGTGAATTATTTATACTTGTGTCCTCAGTACACTTTGGTGGCACAGCTCTGCTGAGGTAATTGTACAAGCCTACTTGTACAAGAAATGGGCTGCAAACTTTCATAACTTTATGAAAGCAGTGCTTGCATTCTCTTCTGAATTTTTCTCAGATTTTAGTTTCTCTGTTTCCTGTGTCTGAAAGAGCTGCATCATTGCATTACTAATCCAATATTAGTTCAAAGAGGACTTTCAGACACTGTAGAAATCCCTGTGTATATACAGTTTACTCTTGCTCAGTCTTTCTCTTCCTATCTGCTATACCATTCACACACAAAAGTATTTGAAATACTGTGTGCAACCTTTTGATAATGCATTTGTGCATCATCATGAACACAGGAATGTGCATATTTCTATTTTGTTTGTAGTGTTCCTTACAACAGGAATGTCTATAAATAAGTAGTGCTGTTTTTAAAAAAATCATTGAGAACATCCAAGAACTTAAGATTTTGGCACCAAATGCCATTACAAAATCTGTAAGCTTTTGACAGCAAAAGTACTTCTTCAACAGCTGTCGCCGGAAGGAAGAATGTAGTTCTGGAAAGCCAGTTGTGGATAGTCAACACACCATCTGTGACCCTTGCTTTATATACCTGCACCCTGATCCAGTTCTACTTGTTGATAAATATATATAATTCACTTACTATATTTTTTATATGAACCTTCTTCCCAAAGGAGGAACTGCTATATTAGCAAATATAGATATTTGCTAATGTTGTAATTAGGGGTGCAGATTTGTTTCACTTGCTGAAATAGACCCATGGTTTTTAATTGTTGCAGATACGGACTCATGCAGACAATCAAATTCTAAAAAAATAAAACTGCTGTTTCAGAACATGGTTGTAAGGTTTTTTTTAAAAAAAGGTAAAGGTAAAGGACTCCTGGACAGTTAAGACCAGTCAAAGGCAACTATGGGGTGCGGCGCTCATCTCGCTTTTCAGGCCGAGGGAACCGGTGTTGGTCCAGACAGCTTTCCAGGTCATGCAGCCAGACTAAACCACTTCTAGTGCACAGAGGACCGTGACGAGTGCAGAGAGCATGAAAATGGTGTTTACCTTCCTGCCACAGTGGTACCTATTTACTTGCACTGGTATGCTTTTGAACTACTGGGTTGGCAGAAGCTGGGACAGAGCAGTGGGAGTTCACCCTGTCATGCAGATTTGAACTGCCAACCTTTCGATTGGCAAGCCCAAGAGGCTCAGTCGTTTGGACCACAGTGCCACCTGCGTCCCTAACATGGCAGTATCCAATCATGTCCATCCATAGATGGAATGGGAGAAGGTGACAATTTTGGATTAACCTCCCATACACTTGCAGTTCCCCGTGTCTCCCTAAATCTTCTGCAAAGGTTTGGAAGACTTAAAGCAGATTCAGAGGTGAGGGAGAACTGCTGAAAAACACCTCTCTCATCAATAAGGCTGGTGGATTATTTCTGTCAGCAGACAGACACCACAGGATACCATCCACTATTGCTTTGCATGGATTACCTGGAGACAAACATGTATAAACACTGTAAACAAGTAGAAGCAATACATACATTTACCAGTTCTAAAATTAAGTCAAAATTCTTCACATAAAATTAGAAGAAAGGTGAAGCTGAACAGTCAACCTACAGGAAAACAAATAAAACTGGGGAAATCCACTTATCTCTAGTTTGTCTTGGAAAAATATATTGCTATATATATCAACTATCTTTGTTTTGTATGGCATGCAACCTTTGTATCAGTATCTTGTGTATGTTAGAACCAGATTTCCAAATAAACAATCACTGAAATTTCCTTCTGCATTCTTTTACCCATTGGTTGTTGTTACAGAAGTTTTTTAGGTAATAAGCGGAAAGTTTAAATGGGCCATTGAGAACTATTAACATTGCATGGAACAGGGAATGTCGGCTATTTGAACCATTCAAACAAATATATTTCTCTTCCATTCTCTTTATTTCTTAACACTGCCCATTTAGTTTAAGAATCTGCCTAACGTCATATAATTAAGTGAAAGACCTAATCTCCCTCCCATGTCAGTGTAAATCACTGAAAACAATGTTATGCTTGTACTCTAGGGACTCTTAACTACAAATTGTGCTGAACATGTTTCAAAGTTGTTGTGTAATAAAAAATATGGGTCCAATACTATTAAGCCTGTTTTAACAAAAGAAAATTAATAAAGGTTTTCAGCTGACAGTACACTGAAAAGGGGGGAGGAAATGATATTAAGGCCAACATCTTGCATTTCAAAAAGGATTTACAAAACTGAGCATTGCTCCTTTTACTCTTCCAATAACCTCTAGAACTTATATACTGTCATCTTTTCAAACTCAGGAACCACCTCTAACCCAAGCCAACAAGATAGGACTTCAGGATTTTCAAAAACCATATACAGTGTCCCATTCCTTCTTTCTGTTCATCCTCTCTCTCTTTCTCCACAAAAGAATATAGAGGTGATGAAATGCTTTGCCCTGGACTAGTAGGATGATCCCACTTAGCGGCTTCATGTAGATGTTAAACAGCACAGGGGATAAAACTGAACCTTGAGGAAAGTCACATCAAAGCCTCCATGGAATCTAAGAGCACTCCCCAGGCATCACCTTCTGGAAACAACCATCCAAGTAGGACCAGAACCACTACAAAGTGATACCAACTACCCCTAACAGCCACTCCAGAAAAATACCAATGGTATTGAAATCTACTGACACACCAATGAGAATTAACAGGGACACATTCCCCCTGTCTATCTCCAGACAGGGAATCATACAGGGCAACCAAAGCAGTTTCCGTGCCAAAACCCTGATTGAAACGGATCTAGAAAGTAAGTTTCCTCCAAGAAATCTTCTGCAAGCAAAGCAGTTCCTCTACCACTTGGTTATGGTCCTTCTCTTGTCCACAGCCTGATCATCTCAACTAAACTAATTCAATCTTCGCTTCCCTGGCTTTCTCAAATTGGCCTTCTCATGTTTATTCAGCACTCAACTCCAAAACCATTCACCTCTCTAACTTCTCTAGGTGGTGCCCCACGTTAAATTCCCATACTGGCTTCGTTTCCACTCCTGGATCAGTACAAATTTTTTATCCTTATCAAAGACCACCAAGGCCTTGCTACCCCTTTCTTTCTGCTCTTTTATCCTGTGTCAAACTTCAGAATGCAGAGATAGATGATGATGATGATAGATAGATAGATAGATAGATAGATAGATAGATAGATAGACAGATATAGATAAGATAGCTTTAACATACCATGCACACTGACAGTATTATATTGAGAGACAGAGAGAGAGAAACATGGGCACAGCTTATAAGGCCACTTCATGGAACAGCACCCTGCATACACAGCCCAAAATGTTATTGTGTTTCTATTACAAAAATAAAACATTTTTCTAACATGGAGGGAAATTTAATATGCAAAATAGTACATTGGTTTTCTGGGCTTGATCATCTTCTGTTTCCATTAGAGTTAGCGGTCAACACAACAAAGGCACATTTTGCCAGCGTTAACCACACATTCATATAAAAGACACCACAGTCTTACCCATACTTGGAGATAGGAAATGACTGTGGTGTCTCAGATATTGCTTTGTGGGAACTACTGGCAAATGGTGATTTCTTATAACTACGCGCTCACATGGATGCTTCGATTGGGTGCTAAGGATTAAATTAGACATTGTTTGGTCCTGCTCCAGGACTTCTCACTTACTAAGCCAGTTTAAAATAGACTTTAAAAAGAAAAGTTACATGCAGGATTTCTGATAATGGAAGTTATGGAAAGCTCAGTGCTCACTGTCATGTCAAAACCCATTCACAAACTTCACACACATTTTCTGGTATTAGTGGAAGACACAAAAATGCAGCCATTCAGAGAGTCTTGAAAAAATCCAGATGTTTCCATTTTTACCACTGTCATTGGAATACATACCGTATTTTTCGCACCATAGGACGCACTTTTCCCTCTTCAAAAATGAAGGGGGAATGTGTGTGCGTCCTATGGAGCGAAGACAGCATAGCCCCGCGACCCTCTGCCGGCTGGAGAGGTGACGCACGGCTATGGCAGCAGCCTCTTTAGCCGTGCACCATCTCTCCAGCTGGGAGAGCGCACGCGGGTCTAAAGAAGCCCCCCGCGACTCTCTCCCGGCTGGAGAGGTGACACGCAGCTATGGCAGGAGCCTCTATAGCCGCGTGCCTTTGCGCTGCTCCCCGACCTGCTCTTTGGGGCTGGTGGTGGGCTTCCCCCCGCCAGCCCCAAAGAGCAGGTCGAAAGGAACCTGAAGCCTGGAGAGGGAGAGGGGTCGGTGCGCACCGACCCCTCTCGCTCTCCAGGCTTCCAAGGTAGCCGCCTGAAGGCGTCTGAACGGCACCTTGTTTTAGAGGGGGAAAACAAGAGGGGGGAAATTCTCCCCCTCTCTGCGCAGCGCCTCCTGCCACTTCGCTGAAGGGGCACTGGGCAGAGAGGGAGAATTTTTTTTTCTTGTTCTCCCCCCTCTAAAACAAGGTGCGTACTATTGTCTGGTGCGTCCTATGGTGCGAAAAATACGGTACATACTTCTGAAGCATCTCATTCACTGAATTCTGCTTCAGTATGTCCCTTCTTTGAGAAGTAACAAGCTAGCACTTGGTTTCCAAAGAAACCATACATGTATTCTCATATACTCAGTGAAATACCGGTATGTGATACCCTGAAACAGTGCAGGTCATTACGTGGATTGTCGAATTGTGTTCCAGAAACATTGCTATAAAAAGGGCCAAGTGTCAAACAGTCCTAAACATCCTTTCCAGGTCTCTTTTGCTGTTTTGCATGCTAGGTTTTTGACATTAATTCAACTATTGCTACACTTCAAAACTCTGAAAGGATAGAGCTGGTTACTGTCATGTACAAACTGAAAGGGAAAACTCCGTGATTCTTGGAAAGAAGTCAAAACGATATTTTAAATGTTCTAGTTGAAGACAAAGCCTTCTTTGTTTTATATTGTGATTCTTCAGAAATAAATTCAACTCCAGAAACAATATTTCATTTGTATGTGGTTGATAAGCACAACTATCACACGTATAAAATTTACTTATTCATCAAGTTATTTTAGCTCTGCACTGGAATATTTTCAATATCAATATGATATTAATAGGATCAATCTCATTTGGTGGCAAAAGTGTTTTATGAAAGGTGTCCTTTGATTTCTGTTAACAACCATATTCTCCTTCCTATCCTGGCTCCCAGCTTTTAAAAATGTGAGGCTGTATTTCTGCCGATAATTAAAAGGTATTAAATGACTTGCAAAAACTATTGGCTTTGGCTAATTAAGAGACAAATACACTGAAGGATCCAGGAATAAAAGTCACAAGGAAGTCTTTGGTAGTTAGGCAAATTAAGCACTGCCTCCACCCTTTTACTCACCAGGGCAGATTCTTGATGAGCATCTGAATCCCAGATATGGGAATAATAATTGAGGGTTGGGGTTTTCAATCACTTCTGCTAAGACTGTACAATGAGCAAAAAAAGACTGTAATGTGCCCCGGGAGGTCTGCAGATATCTGGGCTGCTCTGCTCATTGCTTTTATGCATGACAATCAAAGAAGACATTCCTAAAATAGTTTATTCCATTATTTTGCCATTCCATGGGAACACAGGAAGTTGCCTTACTCCCGGGCAAACAATTGGTCCATTAAACACAGTAGTATCAATTCTACACTGACGACATTGACTGGCAGCAGTTATTCAGGAGCATTTCCTGCCCTAACCAGATGCCCTAGATTGCAACTGGGAACTTCTGCATGGAAAATGCATGCCCTGCAACAGAGCTATGAGCCTTTCCATGCTTGGTGCAACAGAATATAGTCAGGTACTAAAGAAACATGGTGTACTTACTTCTAGAACATGGATATGAAAAAATGTTTTTTGTTTTATTTTTACAAATACATCTAAGCCTTTGGCTAATAGAATAAACAATACCATCGAAGCAATCTTATGCAGCTTCATAACAAATACTGTACTGACTGCACCACAGCACTGAAATTCAAATCGTCAGTTTCCCCAAATCTTGACATCCTGAAGATTAAGACTGTTTACAACAGAAGTGTAAATTTCTTTAAGTTTGTATTGTTCAAAAGCACAAAACAGCATTTTCACTTCACAACAAAGATAGGTTGAGAGCTAGTGGTTGCCCAGTACTACCCAATATGCTTCATTGTGTCTATAAAGGTTTTTAATCTGTGTTTCCCATATTCGAACCCAACAATCTGATTGTTAAACCATACAGCAATGGAACGGTACAGAACAACTCTGAACATTGTTAAATACATGCATGCATGTGTGCGCACGCACGCACGCACACGCGCGCGCACACACACACACACACACACACACACACACTTAAAGCTGCTAATATGTTTTGGAAGAATTGGCTCATATCAACAAGCAAATGCATTTTCTGTGACTCTTTCAACAGTGCATATGTTTGTACAATCAATTACATTTTGCAGGCAGCACTCAAGAATTCTTCTGCCACTAGTCTCTCTCAAGCAAGGACACTTTCTGGCAAGTCTTCTAATTGTTTTGGCCTAATGCAGCTATAAATTTCAATCTAGCAGTCTTGCTATTTACTTTACTAGACCTTACGTACTCAGAGCTAAATGTCACAATATTAATTTCAGCTTTTTGTAGCAAGTAAATAATGTACAGGGATTTTTTTTTAACCCTTGCATATTTCTACACCATAATAACTGCAGGAAAAAAACACTGATTCTTAAGCAGCCAACCAGCACTATAGACAAAATAGATAAGCTCAGGCTACCTTGGAATCATTTTTAAAAGGGCTACTGTGTCTATACAAGTTTTGTAAATCTTCTGAGCTCAACAAAGCCAGAGGGTAGTGACTGTAATAATTAACATCCTTGTTCAGTATTACAGTATCAGATTGGTACTAAATGAACCAGTTAGACAAAAGCTGTATATTATATATACAATTTTCTCAGGTTTTTTTTTTAATTTCAAATGCAGCCTTGAAAAGCTACAAACAGAGAAGGGTGGCCTACTTAACCATTATCCTGTTGGCTGCTGTCTCCCTTAAAATCCTTCCAAGAGCTTTTCTATTGAAATCCATGGTCTCCCAAAGTTGTTTCCAGTTTGTAAAATATAATGAGGGCGGAAATTGAACGCAACAGTGTGTAGCATCTATTGACAGCCTTACTTCACTACATCATTGTTATCTAGCACAAGTGGCCTCTGCAGTCATCTTTGAGAAAATAATAATGTGGAAATGTGGTTGTTGTTGGTAGATGCTAGGGTTGGGCAGATTAATCTATTTCCAATTTCTGCCATGTATTGATTCATAAGTCCATTTTTCCCCATTTTCCCATTAATCTATATTTCAGTGGCATGAAAATTCATATTAAAATTGTGTTTGATTTGATTATATATGTTATCTATATATCTATATGCATATTTTAAATGCATTTCAGTACTTTTTTTGAGATGAGAACTGTATTGCAAAATTAAGAGAAGTGTGGAATCCAAGCCAATGAACACATTAAACCAGAGAGTGTAGATCAGGTCAGTTCATATCCAGTGTTAGAAACTGAGATATGAAAGCTAGGAGCTAGATGGCACTTTAAACCTAGGTTAGGGGCGCAACAACAGAACATCTAGGTGCACTTTTTTATAACAAGAATGTTACAAAGCTGAACTACAAATGAATGAACTGCAGCTAAAATCCTATGTTCATTTTTCACCTGGTCTAGTCCTCATCTGAAAACTTCGAAAAACAAAACCATGCTTCCCCTGCCCGCCACCCTAATATTCTTAAGAGGATCCCTTCTGCAGTCTTCATAGAGTAGCTGAAAGAGGGGAGGCAGAAAAAGGTCCTCCTTCCCTCCACCTGGCAGACAAGTCCTGGATTATCGCTACACCCACTTTCTTTGATATAAACATATCTTTCTGGCACCACAATTAACACATATTAAAGGCCTATACAACTGATGGCAGAGACACCTACCTTGAGTGTTCAGTTTACAAACCTAAGACTTAAGGGTCCTTCAATGATCCGACTCCAAAATTTGTTTTGATATGCACTACTTAAACCATCATAACTAACTGGCTAGCATATTTCAAATTAAAAGCACATCATACATTAAAAGTACATTAAACAAGGCAATTAAAACCTAAACAAAACATGTTGGGTTTCAAAGAAAAGAAAGGAAAAAGTTTTCAGGTCCTCAATCCACACATATTTTACTTGGGAGGAGGCCCCATTAAACTTGCTTGGGATTTACTTCTGAGTAACAGTGGCAATTTTAATCTGAAATCTTAGGTGCAGTACTGCACCCAGAGCTCAGAAACAGCTTGAGTTTATAAAGCTCCCTGTTGCAAAAGATGCCTAGAACAATGGGAGTTTTGAATCAGAATCTGTTCATATCAGAATTGACATTTTCCTGGAGCATCCATAGTAGTTATTGTGTGTCTGTGTTTTCATTCTCTTTCCAACGCAAGTATCATTTTCAGCTTTGAAGTGCCAAACACCTCTCAGCAGATACCTAAGGCATGGTCTGTATCTGGAATTTCTTCAAACAGCTTTCTTATGTCAGCTGCTCCATGTAACTTTCCCTTCTGTGTGCAGAGAATTTCTATCCCTTCAATATCTAGTAGTATTGTGGGAATGACAGGCAACTGGGCAACCTAGATAGTGAGCAACTCTTGATTTTATGGCTACAAGTGTGGAGCAACAGTCATAGTGAGGCTGCTTCAGGAAGCCATGATTATATGACCACAACATATAGACCCGCTGTATAATAAACAGCTATTCAATGGGATGCCTAAGAGGGCTGAAATATCATTTAAGCCAGCTGTTGTGCACAGCAGAGCAATAACCCCAAAGGAACCTCTATTATAGTTGAATTTCTGAAAACACCTTGTTTACTATTGATTTAGAATTTGCCTTAGTTTAAAGCAGCAGCAGAGTGCAACAACTTGTGACCATATTTCCAACTTTTCAGAATTTTGTAATAATGGCAGCCTGCAGAGCATGAAGAACAGAATCACAAACATACAGAGTATTGTTGTGAGAGTTAGCAATGCAGGACAGAGAAACCTGCACGACTACTTCTGCATGCAAGGTAAAGGTAAAGGGACCCCTGACCATTAAGTCTAGTCATGGCCGACTCTGGGGTTGCGGCACTCATCTCGCTTTTTTTGGCCAAGGGAGCTGGCGTACAGCTTCCGGGTCATGTGGCCAGCATGACTAAGCCACTTCTGGCAAACCAGAGCAGCACACGGAAATGCTATTTACCTTCCCACCAGAGTGGTGCCTATTTATCTACTTGCACTGGTGTGCTTTTGAACTGCTAGGTTGGGCAGGAGCTGGGACCAAACAATGGGAGCTCACCCCGTCGCAGGAATTCGAACCGCCAACCTTCTGATTGGCAAGTCCTAGGCTCTGTGGCAGAGACATCACCTTGCCAACAAAGATCCGTATAGTTAAAGCCATGGTTTTCCCAGTAGTGATGTATGGAAGTGAGAGCTGGACCATAAAGAAGGCTGATCGCCGAAGAATGGATGCTTTTGAATTATGGTGCTGGAGGAGACTCTTGAGAGTCCCATGGACTGCAAGAAGATCAAACGCATCCATTCTTAAGGAAATCAGCCCTGAGTGCTCACTGGAAGGACAGATCCTAAAGCTGAGGCTCCAGTACTTTGGCCACCGCATGAGAAGAGAAGACTCCCTGGAAAAGACCCTGATGCTGGGAAAGATGGAGGGCACAAGGAGAAGGGGACGACAGAGTACGAGATGGTTGGACAATGTTCTCAAAACTACAAAAGTGAGTCTGACCAAACTGCGGGAGGCAGTGGAAGACAGGAGTGCGTGGCGTGCTCTGGTCCATGGGGTCACGAAGAGTCAGACACGACTAAACGACTAAACAACAACAACAGGCTCTGTGGTTTAACTCACAGTGCCACCTGCGTCCCTAAGGTACAGGGTGATTTATACCAGGTTAGTCTGTGAAGTTTGAGAAGTCCTGAATAGGACTGTTATTAAATTTGGTTAGTTTATTTATATTGTTTTATACAATATTGCCTAGACTGATTTTTATTATTTATCTTTTGTTATTATGAATTGACAAGGGATATTTTTTGAAGAAGCCATAATCATTGTCATTAATAGCCTTCATTTGTTCACACATTAGCCCAAAGGAGTAATGAATCCTAGACGGAACATATGCCTATCAATGTTTGATTTTTATTCCAGCTCAGCCTTCTTGCGATCGCAATGCTTGGCCATACCTCCATTGTTCTACCAAATTGCGTTTGCTGAATTTTCTGTGTGAAAATGGCACAAGGAATCTGATAACTGAATCTTCTGACCATTTTGGTCATTTTGAGAAAGCCCTTGGAATCCCCAGAGAGATCCAAAGAACAATCAAGCTTTGCAACAAGGAAGTAAAAAAAGGAAGTGCCAACCCAGTGGAAATTTATTTATTACATGTTTGAAGACTGCTGAAATAACAAAGCATCTAGCTCTGGAGGCAAACAGAGCATACACCAAAGAAGTGGAAAACCTAACTTTAAGATTGGAAGCTTTATTCAAGTAAGTGTTCAAAATGCTTGCTTTTTCTCAAGTCCCCATTAAAATAAAGAGGAAGAAAAGTGCAACATGCTAATATGAATCACATTTATTATCTATGAGCAAGTCTCCTTGACTCTCTGCCTATCAGGAAATTTACTCAATGTCATTATGCAGGTCAAAGGTCCTTCAAACTTTCTAACCCATTCGTCATGATTCTGAGTTGTTGGAAAACCAAAATCCCTAATACAAAGTGTTAATGGGGTTGTCATACGTCCAGAATTTCCCGGACATACCCAGGATTAGGCAGTTGGAAACAGTGCCAGGGCAGAAATCACTTAAATGTCCCTGGAAATACGGACGCATGGGAACCCATGTCGGCAGTGTAGATTTTGGCTGATTTCCTCAAAAATAGAAACCAAAACTTTTTCAAATTTTTGAAATACGGCAACCCTAGTTAAAATAAGAATTTCAACTGTTTGGATTGTAGGCAAGGTATTGCTACCAGTCTTGCAAATAATCCCACAAAAGTTACAAACCTGCTAAATAAATAAATAAGTAGCTAGCCAGCCTCCTGGGGTCTGCCAGAGGAGGGGGGGGGAGAGAGAGAGTGCTCCATCCCTACTGTGTGTGCAAGATTCCCACCTCTGGCAGCTCACTTCATTTCCATTCTGGGTGCAGAGGAGGGACCAAGCATTTTTGTCAGCTTCAGTGGCTATTGGACATGCCTGAAAAATAGAGAACAGCTAGCTGCAGATTTAATGGCTGACTGCAAAGCTATGCAGCAGTTTTGAAGGTCTACACCAAGCTGCATTTCCTTTGATCCGTAAGGATTTCATGAACTCTAGACCTGAGAAACAGAAGTAGTTCTGGTTTAATTCAGTTTGTCTATGACTGTTCAGGAGACTTCAGACTTAAGAAGAAAGGCATCAAAGTGTGGATGATGAGCTTTCCTTTATTTTCCTCCTTTTTTGTGCTTCCAGTATAGTTTGCTACATAAAAACTAGAGCATCTCTCCAATGTGCACCAGAATATGCCACAGACGTACAGCTCACATATTTCTACATAATATTGTACCTTTATATGTTCCAGCAGACGAGAGAACAAAAAGCAAAACCAGTCAAAGATCTCTCACACTTCCTCTGTTCTCCGTAACATTCAATGCCTTTTTATACCTTCTAATATGTTTATTATCTTTTTTTAAAAAAGAATATCTAAAAAACAATCCTCCTTCCTAATCAAAGTTGTTGATGTTTAGGCATGTTGGGTGCCTCAAACAGCACTAACAAATATCTGCCTGTCAGCTAAACTGAGTATTTCCAAACTCTCTGAATGCCAGCTTTATCCCATTCTGTCCCACACCACCACATATCACCAACGTTCATTACACTCCCTATGATACCTTTCACTCACATAAAGCTGTGAGTGAAATCTAATAGAAAGAACAGAGTGCACACTATGATCATGTGCCCATGTATAAACACAGCTGCTAGAGAACTCAATATGACAAAGAGGTCTGTGATAAGGAAGCTGCTAAAGGATACAGAGGATGATAAAATGTTTTACTTCAGCGGGAATGTTTCCTTCACATGCCAAATAGATCAGGTGGGATGATCAAGGAAAGCCCCAGCTGAAGTGGGAAAAGGACAATGCCCTGATGGAGTTATTGTGCAGGTGGGGGTATTCATCCCGGGCAAACAGCTTTTGGCCTCCCACTTGCCTCCAAGTTGTAAATGATTGAAGAATCTGTTCAGAAAAAGAGAGACTACAGAAGATTGCCACTTTTCATATGAGTTTCCAAAACGTTTGACCAATCAAATTATCCCTCTCTGCGTCAAAATGAAGAAGACAATAAAAATCTGCATTGGCACCTCACTGCTTTTTCAATTTTCTCCAGGCAATTGGCATTGCATCCATCTAGAACTCTCACACACTGTTGAAAAAGATCTCTGTTTAGCATCTGCTGCTATGCTGGAAGACCAGTGCAATTTATTATTGTAGACATGATTACCAGAAAACGTGAGATAACCTTTTAGTTGAATATTTTGGCCTTGTTGGGTTATAGCTTGTAACATATATAGCGTAGAAAAGAGCATAAATATTCCAGGTAATTTAAAAAAGATAACTGTCTGGATTGAACTAAGGTCTATCCATTCTAGCATTGAGTTTCCAACAGCAGCAAGCCAGATGCTTCTTCAAGGTCACAAGCAGGTCATGAAGGTGGTGATCATATCCTGTTGATTGTGTCCAGCATCTGGTACTGAGAAATATATCTTGGAGAAATATATCTTGGAGACTCCATTTAGCCATCATGGCTAATTACTATTGATAGATATACCCTTCATAAATTTGTCTAATCTTTTTAAAAGCCATCTAACTTATCACCACATCTTTGCAGTTGTGAATTTCAAGATATAATTATGTTTTAGAACTTATTTAGTCCAGACTGAGCCTAACTAATTAACTTCATTAACTGAGCCAGAATTCTAGTATCTTTCTTTCAGAGTGAGCCAAAATTTCTCAGATGATGTTTTTCTGAGAAAACTTCAGAGTTTTCTTTTTCTCACCCCAAGCAGAAAAAGACCACATTGTAGAATTTTCTCCAAATATTCTACTACACCATTTTTGTGGCATCTCTCTTTACCATCCTTATAATTTTATCACACAGCACTCTTTCTATGTTGTGTGTGGCCAGCAGTAGTTTTAAACAGTAGTTTAATGTAAACCCTCTAGTCTAGAACTTCAAAGAATTATCTCAGTGCATGTCCCAGAACCCTATTGTCATGCTTTCTGGGTGCTCAAAGAAACTCGGTATATGCTTAGTATTACTGCCAATAAACTGAGTTAAAGGGAAGCTAATATTTTGTAATGATATAATGCAAACTAAACAGGTGTGTTTCCAATTTTTTTATTATAATACTACATTTTCATTCACACGACTCCAATTAGGATTACAGCACCACCTAGTGTGTTGCAATACTGTCCTTTGCTCTCTAAATTTATGTCTTCTCCATTTCTTGTAAAATATACATCCAGAAATAGGTGCTTCTTTTTCTAGCAACCATAAACCTGCCTTAAAAAAAGAAACAGGAAGAATACAAACTTCATAATTTGACTTTAGAGTGAAAATGCTCTAAGATTGACCTAGAAATTGAAGGAAGAAACATTCAGAACCCCGCAGAGATTAGAAAGTGTTTCCAGAGATATTTTAAAAAATTATATACTCAAGGGCCGCAAGATGAGGTTGAGATTAAACAATTTTTGGGGAAAAATGGACTAACAAAATTGTCACAAGAAAACAGATTAATCCTGAACAATAAAATAACACAACAAGAGATTGAACAAGCCATTCAGAACATGCAATTGGGCAAATCTCCAGGGCCAGACGGCCTGACCTCCAAGTATTATAAGACATTAAAAGACTATTTGATTCAACCATTGATGGAGGTCAGCAACGAAATTATGGAGGGAAAGAGGGCGCCGGAATCGTGGAAGGAAGCTTTTATCACATTGATACCAAAATCTGAAACTGAAAAGACACAACTCAAAAACTATCGTCCCATCTCCCTTCTAAATGTGGATTACAAAATATTTGCTGACGTTTTGGCAAGCAGACTTAAAAGAGTTTTAAATGAAGTAATTCATAAAGATCAGGCAGGCTTTCTCCCAGGTAGACACATGTTTGCTAACACAAGGAACATTATTGACATTTTAGAACTTTTGCAAACAGACATAAATACAAAAGCAGTGTTAATTTTTATAGATGCGGAGAAGGCCTTTGATAATATCTCTTGGAAATTTATGAAGGGAAATCTAAAAGAAATGGGAGTGGGACGGGGTTTTGAGAATGGAATTGATGCAATATATTCAGAACAAAAGGCAAAACTGATAGTTAACAATGTGGTTACAGAAGAGTTTAAAATTGAAAAAAGGAACACGACAAGGCTGCCCGATTTCCCCTCTGTTATTTATTTCGGTTCTGGAGGTGCTCTTGAATATGATCAGAGGGGACCGGTTGGTGCAAGGGATTCAGGTCAGAGCGAAACAATATAAACTTAAAGCTTTTGCAGATGACCTAGTTTTGACTCTGCAGGAGCCAGAACCTAGTACGAAAAGAGTATTGCAATTGATTCAAGACTTTGGTCGGGTGGCGGGATTTAAACTAAATAAACAGAAAACTAAGGTGCTGGGAAAAAATTTGACAGACATAGAGTCAGAATGGTTTCAGAGAGAAACAGAATTAACTATGGTAAAAAAAGTAAAGTACCTAGGGCTAAACATAACAGCAAAAAATCTGAGTCTATTTAAGGATAATTATGAAAAATGTTGGTCTGAAATTAAGAGAGACTTAGACAGTTGGACAAAATTGAAGCTTTCTTTGTTAGGCCGAATTGCTGCTATTAAGATGAATGTATTGCCAAAGATGTTGTTTTTGTTTCAAACATTGCAAATTGTGGACAAGACGGAGTGCTTCCGGAAGTGGCAGAGAGATATTTCTAAATTTGTCTGTTAAGATATTAACTGATGCGAAAGAAAGAGGGGGCTTTGCCCTGCCAGACTTAAAGCTGTACTATGAAGCCGCAGCTTTCTGCTGGCTAAAAGACTGGCTACTTCTCGAGGACACTGACGTACTGGATCTGGAAGGTTTTAACAACGCTTTTGGTTGGCATGCATACTTATGGTATGACAAGGTTAAGATCAATAAGGCCTTTAAGAACCATATTGTCAGGAAAGCAGTATTTAATGTCTGGACAAAATACAAAGACTTATTGGAAAATAAAACTCCAAGGTGGCTTTCACCTCTGGAAGCTAAGGCTCGAAAAAGACCCAATATGGAGGCCAAATGGCCAAAATATGGGGAAATACTATAAAAAGATGGAGACAATTGGAAATTGCAGAGTTTGGATAAATTAAAGGATAAAGTGCGAGACTGGTTACACTACACTCAGATTAAAGAAGTCTTTAAAAATGATAAAAAGTTAGGGTTCCAGGTGGAGAAATCGAAATTGGAAACAGAACTGTTAGAACCAAAGATTAAGGTACTTTCAAGAATGTATAACTTGCTGTTAAAATGGAATACACAAGACGAAATGGTTAAATCAGCTATGATAAAGTGGGCACAGGACATTGGGTATAATATTATGTTTGAGGACTGGAAAAGGTTGTGGACCACTGGGATGAACTTCACTGCATGTAATGCTTTGAAGGAAAATGTAATGAAAATGATATATAGATGGTACATGACCCCAGTTAAACTTGCTAAGATATACCATTTGTCTGATAATAAATGTTGGAAATGTAAAGAAAATGAGGGAACATTCTTTCACCTCTGGTGGACTTGCCCTAGGGTGAAGGCCTTCTGGGAAATGATATATAATGAGCTGAAAAAGGTATTTAAGTATACCTTCACCAAGAAACCAGAGGCCTTCCTTCTGGGCATTGTCGGCCAGAAGGTGTTAAAGAAGGACCGAACATTTTTCATGTATGCAACAACGGCAGCAAGGATACTCATCGCTAAAAATTGGAAGACTCAAGAACTACCCACACTGGAAGAGTGGCAGATGCAACTGATGGACTATATGGAACTAGCCGAGATGACTGGCAGAATCCGAGACCTGGGAGAGGAGAGAGTCGAAGAAGACTGGAAGAAATTCAAGATTTATTTAAAAAAATACTGTAATTTGGTTGAATGCTAAGAAAGGATGCTAGATCATAAATAATTGTGCACCACTAAATTAGTGAGAATTAAGATGATAAGTAAATTTGAGGAAAAATTATAAACCTTTTGGAGAATTTATAGATTATATTTAAATGAATTTGACATAAGAGTGTAAACAAGATAATAAATTGCTGGCAAGAATTGGCAATGATGCAAATGGGAGCGGGAGGTGCGAGGAAGTCCAAAGATGTTATGAAAAGATGTTATGATATATGTTATACTGTTTTTTATTTTTGCATTTAAGTTTGAAAAATCCAAATAAAATATTATATATAAAAAAAGAAAATGCTCTAAGATTGTTTCAGAAACTAAACTGAGGGCCAAGCTACACATGAAGTTAATCACATGGTTTGTCTCTGAGTCCGCCATTTTTCTTTCAGAAATAGCTAGCACTGGCCTTGATTCATATTGGGACCCAAGCATGGAGGAAAGGCAATTTGCATGGGAGAAACGTCCTATTGCCCCCTCCTCACAAGGTCCTGAGGGTGCTCAGGCTACTCCTAATCTGCTATTTACATTTTTTTAAATGTGCATGCTAATTGCTTTCACGCATTTTAACATCATGTCTAGTTAGCCCTAAATTGCACCATACTATTTCCCCCCATTCTTTCCAGACAGAAGTCCATGCTTTAACTCTCTGTGTCCAAACTTCTTCTTCTTCCTCTTCTTTTTGCCCCAAGCTTTCTCCACAGAAACCCACTCTTTAAAGCTGAATTGGTGCAGTCATCAATTCAGATTTTTCACCGATTGACATTTGCTGCGATTGAGCTTTAAAAAGGGGGTTTTCACAGGGAAAGCTCCGGAGCAACAACAAAAAGGGGGGGCGGACTTGGACATGGAGCTTAAAATTGCAGACAGTGCCTGGAAAAAGCAGAAGAAAGGTGTATGTGGACAAGCCTTCTGTTTAGCAATTCCACAGGAATTCTTTGTAAGAAATGGGAATGTGACATTTTTCACTTCATTGGCAAGTACAATAAGATGCCTTTAGTAAGATCTAGTACTCTTTACTGCCTCTGTATTTTTTCAAGTGAAACACTGCACTAAAAATGTGTTGACGTAGGATAAAATACTATGAGTCAAGGTCAAGGAAACAATAACATCCTTACTGCCCATTATACTTGCTCAGGGCAGTTGGTTTTAATAACCTTGGATATCGTCATAGCAAAGATAAAGATCTCTTGGATAGTGTGAAGGAGGAACTGCCTTCCCTTTAGAGCTCTAAATATTCAAAGTTGGATCCACTGACTATAGGAAGCAATTCAAGTTGTTTGGAGGCCAGTTCATAGGTGGGTGAAACTGGCTGCCCTACATGCAAAAAGGAAAAAGGGGTTGCCTTCCTGTCTTCACACATATAAACCACATGTGAGAGCCCTTCAGAGGGCCCAAGCATGGGAGATGTATGCGAATACAGCGGGCCCACTATACCAGTAGTCTAGGAGTACCTAACCTGGGTAGGGAGACATTACTGAAAACATAAAAACTGAGGTTAAATTTTAGGTCATGTTTGTTAAATCTATTCGGGATGCCCAGATCTCACAATATATTGTGAGTTTTGCTGGAGTCAATCAAAAGGAAATTGGCACCAGTGCTGGTGGCAGAGGGGGCACAGCAGCATTGCTGGCAGAGCTGAGTAGTACAGTGGCAGTGCCAGCTGAGGTGAGGGGCCCAGAAGCAGAGCAGTAGGGCAGGTCTGCACTTCCCATTTTGCTTCAAGCAGTGAAACCAGGTGCGCTGCCCCTGTATATTACATGCCACATTTCAAAGCCATATTGAAAGGGATGTTTAAAACGTATTTGCCCCTGCCTTGGTTTTCATTTAATTATTTGGCAGGGGCAGTTGTTTGTTTGTTTGTTTTGTTTTGGTCAAGACACTCTGAGTCACCTGTGACAAGAAAAAGCATCTAAAAAATATAATGAATAATAGTTTCAAATTTCAGAGAAGTGTGAAATTTCAAAGGATGCATACTTCTTAGTTTCCATCTTGTTTTGAAAAGTGTGAATTAGCTGTGCTCAATTTTAAATGTGAACAAAATCTAATTTCTCCCCCATCCGTAAGATAACAACATGCCTGGGAGTATGAGGAATGGGATGCCACCATGTGTTCAGCCAAAGAGCAATTGGGGACACTGCCTTTTACAGAGGTGAGCACAACACAAACAGAACCAACATCTGTGTAGAAGGCAGAATCTGCAGTTGCTTTTCGGCTGAACATACTGAAGCCAGCTAGTGGTGTTTTCACCCCACCCCACCCCGTCCACGGCTCGGTATACAAAGACATGTTCCATGAACAAGCTTAGTGTTATGCCATTATTACTATATAGTCCTTTTCATAATGACTAGGGAGAAATGAAGAAAGCAAAAATGATGAGAGCAGGGCAATCAGTAATTAACTAGATTTTTGTCAGAAGTTGGCTGGTTTCGAACATTCCCTTAGGCTCTAGTGCATGGAAATCCAACATGCAGGCCTCAAAGCCTTTTTTGGAAGCCCTCAGCAACCTTTGATTCCCCTCCCCCACCCCACCCTTGTGCTGCCTTCCCAAAGTTGGGTAAGCGAGGCACTGGGCTTTGGGAAGGAGGCGTGAGGGCTCTGACAACATCCTAGATTCCTCCTGTCTTCTTCCCAAAGCCCAGCTTTGAGGAGGAGATGGGAGGGATCTAAGACCCTGCCAGAGCCTCATGTTTCCTTCCCAAAGCCTGGTGCCTCACTTAGCAAGCTTTGGGAAGGCAACACAAGGGCTTGTGGGGGCATCAAATTTTGGCCTCCCGCCTGCCCCCCTTCACACGCATGACAAGGCAGTGTGTGGTCCGCGGGTTCCATGTCAAAGTGCTCTTGCAGCCCACTTGGTATGAAAAGTTGGACCGCCCTGCTCTAGAGACTATTCAAAGTCTGGCAATCAAAACTGTTATTTTTGTGAACAAACTGAAATATAATTTATGTGGAAAAGCTGAGTCCTTATAAAAATACTCCTGCACTGTAAAATCTAGCTATGTTTTGGAAGTTTTATTTACAGTTCTTGAGGTCATTGAAGTTTTATTTTGGGGAAGTTGAAGGGTCGTGCACACACACGCAAATACATATTTTATTCCCGTGAAAACACAGACACAAATAAATTAACCATAAAGCAGTAATCAGGGGTCAGGGCACATAAAAGTAAATTAAGCCTATAAGATTATTTTTAAAATGAAGGTTTTGCTAAAAGATGCCACTACAATGCAGCACACTTGAAAACTCCCAAGCTTGAAAACTGCCAAACCCTTTTTCTCATGCATGCTCTGCAAACAAATTTTGAAGCCGTGTCAGTTTCCTGGAAGACTGTCAGTCCCTTAAATTTTATGATATATTTTAACATTGAAATAGCACAGTAAGATACATTGTTCTTTCTCATTTGATGCCTGTCCCTTGCAAGCCATCCAGTGTGTATTGTATGCATGCTTTGCAGTTATGCATGGTAAAAATGTACTTAGACAGCAATTCTGTACACACTTACCTAGGACTAAGTCTGATGGCACAGAATGGGGCTGACTTCTGAATAGATGTGTACAGGAATACACTACTATTAGTCCCTTTGATTACACAGGAGGTTTCGCTTTTGTTTATTTAGCTTTGATTCACTGCCTACTCTATCGTCATGCCAAAAACAAACTGTTTCAGTAAGTCACTACTAGTCAACGTGGTGCCCTCCAGATGTTGTGGAATACAACATGTGAAGGTTTTGTAGAACCATGAAATCCAGTTTTGTGGAAGCTTAATTTAAGGTTACAATTACGGATTGGTGTAGAAGAAATAAATGCAGAATAGTTCCATGCCTCCTAAAGCCTTTGTGTCTGAGCTAGAAATGGGTTTGTATTTAAGCACGATACTTTAAATATTTATTGTCTTTAAAGTCGGACATTTACTCAGTTATATTACTACTTCCTAGCCTCATATTATTGTTATTCTTCTTGTTGTCATTTACCCTTCCATGCCATCAGAATGTAGGAATGTTCACCATCTCTCTGGAGGAGGGATAAGATTCCTTATAGGACTTAGCACACAAACCCCAATTTGGATGTCTGCATATTCAAGATACAGGTAGGTAGCCGTGTTGGTCTGCCATAGTCAAAACAAAATAAAAAAATTCCTTCCAGTAGCACCTTAAAGACCAACTAAGTTAGTTCTTGGTATGTATCTGAAGAAGTGTGCATGCACACGAAAGCTCATACCAAGAACTAACTTAGTTGGTCTTTAAGGTGCTACTGGAAGGAATTTTTTTATTTTGTTTTGCACATTCAAGACCTCATCTTTAAATATAAGCCACATACAAATAATTCGATAACTGATTCTGTCGAACTGCCTAAGGTAAAGGGTAAAGGCACCCCTGACCGTTAGGTCCAGTCATGGCCAACTCTGGGGTTGTGGCGCTCATCTCGCTTTTTTGGCCGAGGGCGCCGGCGTACAGCTTCCGGGTCATGTGGCCAGCATGACTAAGCCACTTCTGGCAAACCAGAGCAGCGCACAGAAACGCCGTTTACCTTCCTGCTGGAGCGTTACCTATTTATCTACTTGCACTATGACGTGCTTTCGAACCGCTAGGTTGACAGGAGCAGGGACCAGGCAACGGGAGCTCACCCCGTCGCGGGGATTCGAACCGCTGACCTTCTGATCAGCAAATCCTAAGCTCTGTGGTTTAACCCACAGCGCCACCCATGTCCCTTTTGTCAAACTGCCTAAATATGCACAAAAGCTACTTGAGCTATTTTGAAAAGGCTGTGATTAAGTTAGCTCACAGTAAAGTCTTGATAGTCTTGACTGAAATTCAAAATATTGTGTGAAAATGTTTTGGACACATTTTCAAGATTCCACAGTAATTTTCTTTAACTGGCTTACACTGCAATCCTATGCATGTTCACTCAGCATCAGGTACTACTGATTTCAGCTGAGCTTATTTCCAGGTAAGCGTGGATAAGGCTGCGCCTGTAGAATAATAGAAGGGGGGGGGGAATTGTAGTCCAAAAACAGCTTAAGGTCTCTTTCGCCTGGAGATCTCCAAGTGAACAAGAACCCATCATCCTCCCCATTATTCCCTTACCATGAAGGCAGGAGGCACCGTTCTTATTTTGACTAGTTTCAGAATAATGATATCCCATTATAGAGCATTGTTTTAAAACCAGCTTGTGCAAGGACAGTGCCTCACTTTAGGGAATTGTGACATTAAAAAAAAAAAGTGGCTGGGAGCCTGGGGGTGTTGCAGCACTGGCAGAAAATTTTGCCCCATGCTTTGCTATTCTGAAAATCCCTGAAATACCCTGATGTCACACCCCAAGCATGGGATTGTGGAATGGGGTGGGGAACATTTCACTTTAACGTTAAATTTGAAATATGTGGTCCTGAGTATGCCACCGTTCATTAAAAAGTGCTTTGCTGGGTCCAACTGCCTTTTATCCATTTGTCTTTTAGAGTATCCTAGTCAGCACTCCTTATTATAGTTAAAAACTCATTTGAGTCTAATGGGAGTATTGCAAGCAAGAAATGTTGCGCAGGGCCCATCATCTAGGAAAAGTGTATGATGAATAGGATATCCTGCCTCCTCCCTATCACGTAATTGCCTACCTAAACAAATAAAAGTGCAATATGATTTACACTCCTTAAGGTTAATTAGAATCCTTTCCATATTTCCTTTCACATGAGAAGACACATTATAAACATTTTAAAATGAACGGTTAGGGTGTGTTCACTTCAGGCTTTTGAAACAAAATCAGGACCTCTGCAAAATATCACTGCACTAATAAAATACTATCCATTTAACAACCATTATGCCAGAGGACCTGAAAGTTAAAGCACAACATGATTTCAAGCATAAGGTTATTTTAAAAAATTGATTCAATAGAGTCACAATTTCAAATTGGATGGCTATGCTGCAAAAACTGTATGTGTTGGATGAATTAATCTGGTGCCTTTTCAATCATATGAATAAGAGAGAGAGCATGTGATGAGTGCAAGAATGAGACAGGGAGTTTGCTACATAAACATGCAGTTCCTGAAAAAAAGAAAATTAGATTTTAATTGATGCTTGCTTGCTTGCTTGCTTGCTTGGCAGTACTTAGCATACTTATGTCAATATGAGAAAACTATTAGTTGCCTGGTCTTTGATCAGCAATTCTCACATAGGCTGTGTTGCAAGGAGTCCTGGAAAAGTCAAACAATGACCTGTGAGATGTAGCTTTGGGGATGGGTGTTGATGAAAAGGTTTCCTTGTATTATTTTCATTGTGTTTCCTGCTTGCCTCTTCATTACTGATTTAGCTATGAGCCAGAAAATACAGAGTATTTTTTAAAGAAACTATCTTAAGAAATTATTTCCTTTGTAACTTGAAGGTGCTGTATGGTAGCTTGCAAGAAAAATGGACCTCCGTGAACAGGCTATTAAGGGCCAAACACTGATTTCATTAATCCTATAGATTTTTTTAAAAAAAGTTACTTTGATTGCACATCAGTAAAAACAGACATGATCTGCATAGTTCTTTAGAAACACAAAAACTCATGCAAAGTATGTGTATTTTAAAAGGTCTTTCAAAACAGTACAGATTTTGTTTCCAGATAAAAATCCACTGGTTATGGCCCAGTAGAGCCTATAGCTCCGTGGTAGGTTCAATCCTCTGCATCTCCCATTAAATAGTCAGAGTAGACAATGCTGAGCAGAGGCACCAGGTTGCCCCCAGATTGAGGGGATCTGGCGTGCATCCCGTGCATGTGATGTCCCATCATCTAGAAGAGGCCAAGCTCTCTGGAGAAGCTGGCCACTGATGCTGTGCTGCATGTCCCACTCCCTCAATACTGAGGGCACCCAGCCCCATTACAATGCATTTTCAGGGGCTGAAGACACCCCAGTCCCCTAGAGTTGGCACACCTGATGCTGGGCTTGATGGACAAATTATCTGGCCTGGTGTGAGGCAACTTTCTATATATAATACAGCAGTGTGTCCTAGTCTTATTGCTGAGCTACAATGTGTAGAGCTCAGTGGAGTGGGAGGCCAATCAAACAGAAGAGTCTCTGAGGTGAACTTACCTGAAATGCAGAGTCAGCATCCAAAGTCAGGACCAGTCTGAGGGCTGGGCAAACAGCAATCTGTGTGGTCAGACAGTCCAGGGGCCAGTGAATCCAATAATACTGGATAGGGGTCATGAAGAGGAGGAAGCAGCAAGGTAAGGCCAAGAACTACAAGCATTGTTAGCAGCATCTGACTGCTGCTGGAAGCTCTGCTTAAGAAGGCTGACACCAGCTGGTTCTCATCAGTGCCTTCTCCTCTTTGTCCTTAAAGGCTGATCAGCTGCAGGTGAAGTCACTCAACCTTCTCCCCCATCAGGCTGCTGTTCAGCAGGCAAAGCTGACTCCTGGCCCATAACACCATAGCTCAGTGGTAGAGTACATGCTTTGCAGGCGGGCTCAATTCTTGGCATCTCTAGGTAGGCCTGGGAAAGGCCATTGTGCAGAAACCTAGATAGCCATTGGTACAGATGAGTCATACACAGTACAAGACATTTTCCTACCTGAAAGAAAGGAAAGGTGGTCCTGTCCATCCATTCCCCCATTCCATGTACAGACTGACAGGTGAATCTTACTTCCACATTGGATCCAGGGTCCTCCACTATATCTGAAGGCAGAAGGCAAGCTTAAAGAATGCAGAGCAGGCCGCATATCAACCTCTCTCTGCTACTCAGTCACTGCTTAGCTGGGGAATGTGAACATCTACGAAACAATAATTCAAGTGATTGCTGGGTTTCTCTCTGTGTTTTTTTAAAAGGAGGATCCTGACTGCAATTGCTCTAAGGATATTAAATAACCTCCTATATTAATTTTGGGACAGCTCTGTTTCTGGAATGTTCCCAAGGTTGTAATAGTTCAGTCCGTACAGCATAAGCCTCAACCTCAGGGTCATGGATTCGAGACCACACTGGACAAAAGATTCCTGCATTGCAGGGAGTTGAACTTGATGACCCTCGTGGTCCTTTCCTAACTTTCCTACAATGATTCTGTGACCTGGGGCTCCTGAGTGGGCACCGTGATCCTGTATTCTTGCTGCTGTTCATTCCATTTTCAGCACTAACTGGAGCAGGTAGTTCTCCTGCTCCCCTTGTTCTCCCGCTCCCCTTGCCAAATATATGGAGCTACTCAGGAGTGGGGCATCAGGGAAGGCTCAGTCACCACTGTCTTGGCTATAGCCAGGGCAAGGCCCTGAATGCTCCTGAACATGTTTTAGTTCTAATAAACCACAGAAGCTTGAGTGTTTTTGATCATGTGTGGTAGTAGTAACCATCTCTGGCCAGTACTAAATGAGCCTCTGCCAGCTCCCCACCATTAAACTAACTTCACAAAAGGGACACCCAACAGAGGTCCTATAGAAGTCTCAGCTCTTGCAGCATGCAGACCATAAACATTCACAGAGGTTTCTAGAAGCTAATACACAATAATGTCATTTAGTCACACTAGTTACAGATGTAGAGCCGCATGTGCAGCCTGTAGGAGACATCCCATAAACTACTGTTTGGGGGCAAAATTCAGACTAGGATCCAAACTGTGCAAAAAAACCTATCCCCTGAATCTATGGATTCAGAATTCCATTCAGAATGCCTACATCATGGTTTCCACACCTTTTTGAATCAGTTTTAGTACTGGTTAAAAACAAAACAAAAAGACGAAATGCTCATGAACATTCCCTAAGAATATATTTAATTTAGCAATGAAAATAATATTTCTTCAACATTTTGTTAAAGTGATGCGAAATGTAAAAGCAATACAGTTTAAATCATCTTCACTTTATTGTATTTTCTCATGTTAAATACAAACTTCTTTTTCCCATTAAGTCAGTGTTTGGTATTGTCGTTTATCTTTAAGTAGTGCTCAGAGAGATAACATTAAAAGTTTAACAAATGAGATTTCCTCTTATTGTGAAGGAGAAATACTCCCTCTTAGTCACAGTTAGTGGCACAGGGATGAAAGGGGGAGGGAAGATAGTAGCTCTAGATATATAATTACCAAATTGAACTATATTCACATTAATCAAAAACAGTTCTTCTTGCTATATAAAACAACCCAATATTTGCTGTCTATATTAAGTCTAAAGCAACAAACATGATCTAGAATGGTAAGGTAAGATTAGTTTTGCTCTTGTTAAGCATTCTTTTGGAGAGAAAAAAATCTTACAGCAAAGTTCTTAAGAGAGGGGAGAGCTCTGACAAAGTTAGCAGAGTGTAACAAGTCATGATGTCAAAATTGCAGAGTTGTTGCCTCATTATGGAAGACAATTTCGGTACACAAATTTATTTGTTCTCAGTATTTGTATCCTGCTTTCACAGTCTCCCCAAACAGCACACATCATTAAGGGCAGTGAGAAATCCTGCCATCAGGCTCACAACCTAGCAGCAACTAGACAACACAAGCACAAATTCATGGAGGAAGGGACCATCAATGGCCATTAGCCATGATGGCTATGCTCCACCTCCACAGCTGAAGCAGCAAAGGCTTCCAGATACAGTAGTGCCTTGCAAGACGAAAAGAATCCGTTCCGCAATTCTCTTCGTCTAGCGGTTTTTTAGTCTTGCGAAGCAACCCTATTAGCGGCTTAGCGGATTAGCACTATTAGCGGCTTAGCAGCTATTAGCGGCTTAGCGGCTAAGTGGCTAAGCGGCTATTAGCGGCTTAGCGGCTTAGAAAAAGGGGGGAAAAGGGGAAAAAACTCGCAAGACTTGCAAGACGTTTTCGTCTTGCGAAGCAAGCCCATAGGGAAATTCGTCTTGCGAAGCGCCTCGAAAAACGGAAAACCCTTTCATTTAGCGGGTTTTTCATCTTGCGAGGCATTCGTCTTGCGGGGCACCACTGTACCAGTTGCTGGGAGGGGAGAGTGCTCTTGCGCTCAGGTTCTGCCCGCCTGGTTTCTCACAGGAATCTGGTTAGACACTGTGAGAAGAGGATGCTGGACTAGATGGGCCATTGGCCTGATCCAGCAGGCTGTTTTCATGTTGCTGTTAGCCAAACTAGGCTTTTCCCAAAATGGGATAAAACACCCAAAGGCTTCCTAAATGGAATTGCTATGTGATGAAATAGTTATTCTATCCAGTCACCAAGGCAATAGAGCAAAACCAGACCAACTCCCAATACTATCAGCATACAGAACATGGTCGTTTAATGTGTAGTTGTCATCACTGTATTTCAATATTTTGTTGGAAGCCGCCCAGAGTGGCTAGGGAAACCCAGCCAGATGGGTGGGGTATAAATAATAAATTATTTAAGTATTATTATTATCACAACGAAGACAGCCAAAAAACCCTTTGCACCATGAAGCACTGTAGGATCAACATGCATGAGGAATCACAAGGTCAGTGTTACTCCCAGGGCTAACCCATCATTTTTTTAAAAAAAGAATAAGCACAATTTGTTAGACTGTCAGCAAAATGAACTAAAGATCAAAAGAACTAGATTCATTTATGAAGGTTATCCTGTGAGCTTCTGTTTTTGTGTCCATTGGAATAAGGAAATGTGCCTCTAGCAGTGGTAGCCAACATGGTGCCCTCCAGCTGTCACTGGATTGCAATTCACATCATCCCTGACTACAGGTCATGCTGGCTGTGCCTGATGGGAGTTGTAGTCTAACAACATTTGGAAGTTACTACATTGGCTAGCCCTGCTTTAGGGCATCAAGGACAGCCATATAAAGACAGAATTACAGGTAGAATAGACCTGTGTCCTGTCTAGGTTCTCTAATACTTAAGGAATGTGATGGTTAGTCACACTTCAAAGAGGGCAGTGGATGTATTTCTCCATGGCAAAAGTTTCCAAAGTATTCATTGAATCCTGGGTTCCTCGGTGATAATGCCACCGATGTTAAACTAGCTTCCCAATAAAGTTTGTCCACCATTACAGATATTGCGTTGCTAGCCATAACTACACAAGTGTGTTAGAGGTGATTTAGAATGAACGCTGAATGTACCTGCACCAATAGTAAAGCCCAGGAGGCCTGGCTACAAGGGCAAACAAGTTTGTAATCTTGTTGGGAAAGAGACTGGGAGGCAACTTCAAGCAGAGAATGTGGGAAGAGATGATGATGATGATGATCTGACTGATTCTGGGTTGCTTCCAACAAAGTATAAAGGAACACACCAAAACATTGAATATTAAAAGCTTCCCGAAAAAAGGCAACAGATGTCTTCTAAAAGTCAGATAGTTGTTTATTTCCTTGACATCTGAAGGGAGGGCATTCCACAGGGCTGGTGCCACTACAGAGAAGGCCCTCTGCCTGCTTCCCTGCAACTTCACTTCTCACAGAGAGGGAACCGCCAGAAGGCCCTTGGCGCTGGACCTCAGTGTCCGGGCTAAACGATGGGGGTGGAAACACTCTTTCAGGTATACAGGGTGAAAGCCGTTTAAGTGGTCCTCTGCCTCCTGCTCCTTCTTAGCTCAGAATTGATTCTTCCTGAAGTTTGCTTTTATATATTTTTTATAGTGTTACATGCATTTGTGTGCAATGTGTGTGTCTGGGCTTTAGTTTTGTTTTTAGCTTTAGGTTTCATTTTGTATTGTTTTAAATGTATTGCAAACCACCTTGTGTGCTCAGGAGAAAAGAAGCAATAAGCACCTGCCAAAAAGTTATCCTGTCCCTCATTCACCACACCATGAAAAATGTAGTCCTGGCAACACTTTTCTCCAGGACACCGGCTGGTATGGGAAATGCAAAAGAAACTTTAAGAAAGAAAATTAATTTCAAGTTGTCAAGGGAACAGGAAAGCACACTTCATGCTCTGTATGCCCTTAAGAGGGAAAGCTTATGTTTCAAAAGGCCACGGGGTTCTTTACATCTTTCCTAACCCTCTTATTTTAAAGAGTGTTTATTCTTCAGGCAAGAGATTGGTATGCAGTGCATGCCTTATATACATGGCCTGCATATTCATGGAACAGCTCCAGTCTGATGGAAAGAGAGAGAGAATTTCTTAAATGCATACATTTATGTTCTATGTGCTTTTCCTCCTTTGAAATGCAAAAAGTTCTTGCTACAGGTGCTCACTTGCATGATGTTCCACAGGAGCAGCTAAGCCAAGCTGTGAGCTTCCAGAAGTTGCAGGACTACACCTTTCATCATCCCCGTTCATTGGCCATGCTGGCTTGGGCTGATGGGAGCTGAAGGGTGACAGGTTAGCCATCCCTGCTGAAGCAATTAACCTTTGAGTACTGGTGCAGTTATGATGCCAGTCAATCTGTGTTCTAGTCAGAGCTCCTGTTCTTTAGCCTATCAGTTTTATTAGCATGGCACAGCAATCTCTGGGGAAGTGCTTAAAGGAAAGAAAAATAGACCCTAATGAAAAATCCCCCCCCCAAAAAAAAACCCTGATTCCCTCTTCTCATGAAAGCTGGATGCAGTGGCTGCATCATCCTAAAAACCCAGCAATTCACCCAGGAAGTAGGCAGGATGGACCAGAAGTGCTGAGGGAGGGAGGGGAGCCACTTGAATGGAGTTGAGAAGATAAACAATGTGACAGAGCAAGAGGAAGTGATTTGAGAGGAGTGGAGAGGATTAGGAGCCAGAAAGACAGAATGAGGGGAAGCAAATAGGCAGAGGGTCTTCTCGGCAGTGGCGCCCTCTTTGTGGAACGCCCTATCATCAGATGCCAAGGAGATAAAGAATTACACAACTTTTAGAAAACATCAGAAAGGAAGTTTTTTATGTCTGACATTTTATTTTTTATATATATTTTGCTGGAAGCCACCCAGAATTGTTGTTGTTGTTGTTAATTACAAATAGATAAAGGAAGATATACAGATGCAATTAAAATGCATACAGCACAGGGCTTCCGGGTTAGCGCCTCTGGCAATGGCGGAATTCCTCTGATCGGGAGGAATTTACTCCGTGGAAACAGGGTCTGGCCGCCACGGCGAAGGCGGAGACCCACTAAAAATCACAGGCGGGAGAAGCCTGTGAACCTGGGATTCGGCTGGCACCTTTTGCGCCTGCCCTACTCACAGGGAGACCCGGTTTTGGGGATCTGGAGCGACGTGGGGTGAGCGGCACGGTGCTTCGAATTGATTGCTTCTTTCACGGAGTGAAGCCGCATTGCTGTTGCCAGAGAGGCTGACTTTTTCCTGTGGACAATTCGATTTTAAACAACTACCCGTGAGTAGAACGGAAAATTGGATCTATAAATGTCTTAATTTGGCACCGAAACGGGAAGGTTTTAAACAGAAAGTCCGCCTTCCCCTTTTGTAAATAGATTGAAGCAAAGACGCTGCAAGCTAAGGTCTTGGAAAGTCTTCCGCAAAGGATTAAACTTCCATCGATTAAAACTATTAAACCCCCCTTGGAAGCAGGAGAAGAGGGGGGAAATTTTGGATCGTGCAAGCCTGTAGGAGAGAGTGTTGAAAATTAAATCACTACTGCTCTGAACCTGGAAAGGGGCTGCCAGTAAGATTGACGTTTTGAAGTTCATTGGCTGTGAATAGAACGTATCTTGACAGTTAGCTAAATAAGAGAAATATATTGTTTCCATTGTCCTCTTCTGCGTTTAAAAAGGAGGAAAAGTAACTGAAAATTGAAACTATATTTACTGTTTGAACTGTGCTTAAAAGGATTGACACAAATAGAAACTGTTTCCCTCTAGAGGGAGCCTTTGAAACTGTTATAAGAGCTGAGCTGGGGGAACCATCTGCAAGATAAGAGACTGTGAGAATCAGGGATTGACCTTGGACTATTTGAGAATGTCAACAGAAGAAGCTTTAGTGATTGCATTATGCAAGATAAGTCACTCGTTGGAACAACTCCACAAGAAGACAGATGTCATGACTACTAAAATTGATAACTTGGGACAAAAAGTGACTAACTTAGGACAGAAAGTGACTGATTTGGGACAAAAAGTGAACATCAATACAGAAATTATTCAGGATCTGATACAGGAATCTACTTTGACAGGGCAAATTGTTGAGAAGGCGAAGGAGAAAGTTGCTGTTGTTGAACTTAAAGTAATACAAGTGGGAGCCCCAGCCTTACAGAGGTAAATTGAGGACTATAAGTTGAGGCCTTTTATGATTTAATTTAGAAAAAGTCAGATTTTGAGGATCGGAGCCCTGCCTGGACTGGAGAAGGAAAGTTGGATAGATCCCTTCAGGCAGGGATTTACTGACTTTTGGGATTTGGACTTGGGTCGTGAGGAGATTGGAGCTGTGGGGGCCTTTGGATTTGGAGGAATTTTGAAACATGTCCTGAAATACCTTATGGATTTTAGATTTAACCATGGAGATTTGGTTGACCTGTCGAGAAGGAATAAAAGCATTGCTAGGTTGGAGCTTCCCCGAGATCTGCTCTTCAGTATCAAAGGAAGGAAAATAAGAACAAGATCAGTAGAAGACAAAGTAAAGTGCATGTATAAATATGAAGAAGACCTGCAGAAGGGACTTGGAAAAGAGTTAAGAGCTTCGGACAGAAGATCACCGGGTTGATGGACTATTTGGAATTGACAAATGACTGGCAGTATCCGAGACTAGGGAGAAGAGATGGTGGAAGAAGATTGGAAAAAGTTTAAAGTTTATTTTCAAAAATAGAAATATTGTAAAATTACTGAGTGTTAGAAAAATGTTGGAATGAAATCTTATGGCTTTAGTAGAAATGTTATAAGGAGTTAAGCATAAATAAGCATTATAGTATTAATGGAAAATAAGGGTAAAAATAAGTTAATATATTTATATGACAGAAAATAGAGAAAGATGTAAAGGAATTGCTGAAACAATTAATAGAAGTGGAATACAAAAAGGGAGGTGAGAGGAGGTCGATGAAACAAGGGTATGAAAGATAGACTACTGAAATGGTATGATGTATGTTTTTAAATTGTTTTTGTTTTGTTTTGTTTAGGTTAATGTTGTGTTTTGTATTGTTTATATATTGTATTGTATTGTTTTTCCCCTTTCTTGTTGTTTTTTTCTTTTTGTCTTTTTTCTTCTCTTTCCTTTTTGTAAGTTTTAAAAGTAATAAATATTATTTTAAAAAAATAAAAATAAAATGCATACAGCACAGTACATTACAATTGCTACAAGAGGCAGAAAAATCATTAAGTGGGAACCACCGTTCTAGAATGAATGAGCCAACAGTAAACCCTTCACACATGACACTAATCACAGAAAGAGAAGGGAGTATGATAGCGCCCACTGGCCCTTCCCCCACCCCTATACAAGTTTTGTATAATTTGCAAAAGATCCTACTTGTTGTATGTTGGCTCTGCCCAAATTTTGGCAGGCTTCCCAGTCACATAGATGAAACCTACACACAAAGTTTGTAAGTCAGCAGGCTCTTTCATAAATCATGTGAAATATGCATATTGGCTCAACCCTGCTACCTCCTCTATCTGTGTTCAGCATAACACATGAAGAAGTGACAAGTGTCTGAGTTAAATTCTTCCCTTCTGTGAGAGGTGAGCAGTCACATATAGATGACTTATTGAGGGGAAAACAAATACCAGTATAATGTTGTTATATTGCAACAGCATTATAAATGTTGAAGACCATTCTTTTGCACATCTCTGGTGGTTTTATTAAACACACACACACACACAGCACCCAGCCAGTAAAATATTTGGGCAAGTACGGTAATCCTTCATGGAAATCAAGGCTTGGAAAAACTACAATGTTAGTCACTCCAGTCCCTAAACATGGACAAAAATGGTTACCAGTTAATGGAAAGGTGACGAATGCTATCATGCAGTAGTATCCAGAGGCCTTTTGCAAAGCTCAATAGCTCAATAGCTAGACTTGACCTGAATCATGATACAATATTATTTCTAGGCTGTTTCATTTCCCCCAAGAAAGCCTATGCTACAGCTATACGAATCTTTATGGACAAGATTAATTTCATACATGACCTCAATAGGCAGAGATTATCACTCTCACATCCCAAGGCAAATACGTGTGCCAGAAGTAATGCAAATGCTACATATCCTTATAAAACAAGATATTCAACAATATTCCCTATTTAATTTCTCTGCCGTGATCATAGTCAAAACAGAGAGAGAGAGAGGAGACACAAAGCAGCCAGCACTACACGGCTGAGGAAACAACAGATTTTCCCAAGCATCCTCCAGGCATCCAGGCATAGCAATAAGCTAATGAACAATATCCCATCCTCTTTTTTTCATCATATCAGTACAACATCTGGTGTTTTGAAAGAGATGCAAAGTATTTGCTTGCTAGTTCCCTGCTGGTCAACGTACCTCACAAGTTTAAAGTAATAAAATTTTTGAGATTGGGCTGCTTTCCATCTGAAGTAACTAACATTATCCACACAATTAATTCACTTGGATTCTGTACATTATTATCGCAACTTACCATTTAGTTAGTGCTACATGCTAGGCACCATACAAAATGTGTTATAGTTCCTGTCTAGAGGACTCACAGTTTTCTACAGATGGACTGACACAATAGTTAGAAGTAGAGCCATAATAGGATAATCAACAAAAGGCTGAGTATTTGCTCCTCAATTTGCAGTTTTGTTCTGGTAAAGTTTTGTTTATTTACAAATGCATGTATATCTGTAGGGGCTTGTCCACATCAGACTTGACTGTGTGTTGGTAGCTGTTTGCATTCCTGTTTAATTTGTGCAGTCCATATGACATTCTTCTCAAACAACACCAGTGTTTTCCCCCTTATAAGCTAGGGATCTAAAACATGCACAAACTACTGGGACAACCTAAACTAAATGTGTTTTATCATTAACTCAGTGACAGCTGTACCCAATGCACTTCCAAATATTGTTGAACTACAACTCCCATTAGCCCAAATGACCAGTGGTTAGATTATGGGAGTTGTAGTTCAGCAGCATCTGGAGGGTCACAGGTTAGTGTCACATCTTCTCCCGAGCCAGCTAAGAAAGGCACACGTCTGATAGTTAAGTCTTTATCAACAAAAGAAGTACATGCACAAATGCTACGAGCCACCAGGCAGCCACCACTCAGATCTGCGCCTGGTTCTATGAGACAGTGGGGGCAAAAGGAGGGTGTCTACCGGCCTCTTTTTCTTCCACCACATCCTGTGTGCCTTCCTCCTTCTCAGACCGCCCTGTCTCTTCCTCCTGCCCCTGCCCTGGTTCCTGCCTTGTGGGTGGTGCTACACCCCATATATCACTGATCCCCTCTCCTGGGACACTCCCCTGGTCCCCTCCACTTCAGAGCCCAGCCAGTCCCTGACATCTCTGCACTACAAACTGATAGGTGGGACAACATGAAAATCAAATGGGTCTGCACTATGCACACCTGGGAACGTGGGATAAGATTGCACTGTAGAAAGCAAAGATATTTGCATGAAAGAATTAGAAGCTTCAGCATTAAGCCAAGATTCAAACAGAAATAACAGATGATATCCAGTGCTGCACTCCTCTCGTGGAATGGCTTCTGATCTAGCAGAATCTCCATTAATGTAATAAGGAGGAAGCAATTTTTTTCTATCACAAAGAAAGGGTTAAATTTCCTCCCCCTCATGTCATGGTCCCAATCTAACCCACTATACATAGTTGCTTTTACACACACACACACACACACACACACACACACACACACACACAGGAATCCATGCATCCTAAGCCAATCACAGAGGCAAGAGGTTTCTTATTATTTGAAATCTGAACAGGCCTCAGACTGAATACTTATTCTAATTATTACAGACAGAAGCACATCGTGATGGTAAAGGAAACTGCACCTATTAGTATGCAAACAGATGTGCCGGGCCCTCCGTTTGTGAAAATCATATGACCCAAAGGGCTATAACAGCAATTACCAAGAACTCATTTGTATTATCCAACTACAAACAGAAGGTTTAAACAATATGGTTTTCATCTCCTTTGCCTGTGCTGTAAACTGCCACACATGTTCACTTTCTGTTGTACGCAGCAGTCTTTCAAAGGGTTGGACTATGGAAGCGTTGCTGGGGCGATGTCAAGTGCAATGAAATCTCCCAACAGTTTTTTAGACATGTCATGCACTTCGTGCATCTCACTTCATCTAATGGACAAACTACCTTGAATGGAATGGCTTGCATATTTTGATATGCTTCACTTTTCCAGTCACCCATTACTTCTATTAAATAGCCAGAATTAACAACTCCTTCAGGGCTTTCATCAGTTGGGATTCCTGCTGTTTTCCTTGGAACCAAATTCAAAAGATGTCATTTGGCATGCAACCCATGAATAATATTTGCTAATCCATCAATTTGACAACACAAATGAAACTGAAACCCTACTGTCCTCTATATTGCTCCATGGTACAATAGCATTTACAGATTAAAACCAGTTTATACTTCACTAGCTCTCTAGGGTTTATTTTTCTCTCTGAAAAGAAGTGGAGCCACTATCCTATTTGAAAGGCTTGATTGCTTGAGAAAAAATCTCAGACATAAGCCATAATGAGGACTATGCACATACAATTCAAGTTCCATGGTTGGACAAAAATTTACAGGGATGTCTTAAATTCTCAATGTTATAAAACGTATCAAAAACTGGTGGTTATATGGGGGTTGGTGCTATAAAGGTCAAAATCAATTTCAAATGAAATGCTGTAAAGCAGTTACTCTGGAAGAATAATTTAAGCCATCAATATACATTTTATGACTCTTTGATGTGCTCCATATTATACATTTTAGTACTTTTTCTTTCTGACAACAAGAAGAAAAATAAGAATTAGAAAATATCAGATGCATTCTTTAAAGGGAAAATAGGCTAAGATATATCACTTTGCCAGCAAGCCAGAATCTGTTAATTCATTGTCACAATTAGCCTGTGTTTGAACAACATGACTTCTTGGTCACATGTTATGTAATCTCATTTGCATTTTTATAAGGAGTTAACCTGTGGTCAGATGCTCACTCCTCTAAGTTCTAACAACAGCTTTATTCCCATGTCTCTATAAATTGAATTGTGCTGAGATAACCTAAACTTCCCTTGGGATAATTGCACATAGTTAATTAATAGCTGCTTAATCAGGTGTTTTGGTGAAGATGGTTTCTCACAAGTTACCAGATGGTCGACACTCAAACACACTTTAACACTTTCTGCACCTTTACTGTGTTAACTCTGGAAGGTCCAAATCTTAAAGTTTGTCTAAGCAAGCACAGTAAATTTTACTGATCTGATGGGCAGACATTGTGTGGCAATGACCTCAGAGATTCCTTTCCCCACACTTCAGTGCCCTATGGAAAGGGAGACACATGTGCTGTCCCAATGCGGAGACAGAATGCACATCTCTGCAAATAGCATCTGCTCATATTTTCCTTCAGATAAGGCCCTACAAGTTTGGGACAGGAAACACAAGCTAATTGTGGTTCTCTGCTGCTGCTTCTTTTAAACATAATGAAGCACCCAGGGCCATCTTACCCATAGGCGCTAAGGGTGCGGGACACCTGGGCGCTGGGCTCTCAGGGGTGCCAGGCTGAGACCGGGGGCGAGATTTGGAGTCCGGGGATTGGGAAGAGCTGACAGTTGCTGCTGAGCAGAGCAGAGCCCGTCGGAGCACCGCAGCTCTTCTGCTGCGGGTGAGCAAGGCGCTGAGGCAGCCGGCCGGCTCCACCCTCCTGCGTGCCTGGGATTGGCAGGCTGTCGAGAGGCCCACCCAGTGCACACTGCTCACACAAGGCACCCAGCCTTCCGCTGCCACCACCTCAGGCTTGACTTTTGTTGCGCTGGGCTCTGCTTGCCCCCTCTTGCTCTGCTGCTGCCACCGCCACCTCAGGCTCCTTTGTTGCTATTGAGGCGGCCAGCTAGGCCAGCTCTGCTGTGCACATCTCACCAGCCCGCCCTAAAAAAGGGTTGACAACTCTAGGCAACCTGGGGAGGGGTGCCAGGTGGATCTTTGCACCCCGGCACCGCATATTCTTAAGAGGGCCCTGGAAGCGCCTCTCAGTGTATGTTGGATATTATCTTGCATCTTCTAAAATATTGAACAGACAATTTATGCTTTCCTTCTGTTAATTTTTGAAGTTCCCTGTTTTGGAAAAACGAAGATACACACAGGAAAGTGATAGACAGGAAAAGAAGGGCCCTGCATGAGAGGCAGGGTGGAGATGATTTCCACTGTGGGAGGGCTGGAGGAAGAGGAGGAAGCTCCCAGGTGAGAGCTGAGAGGGTTCACACTTTTGTGTGCGTGGAAAAAGGGGTATGATAAAATTGTGATAGAGGGCTTTTCTTTTTCTTTTATTCTTTTCTTATTTTTTCTTTTCTCTCGTTTTTATTGTCTCTTTTTAGATTAGCTTGGCTTTTATTGTATTTTATGTGGAAAACATTCATCAAAAATGGATTAAAAACAAGGTAAAATATTGGAGAGGCATAGGTGGTACTCTTTAAGATGAAGAAATGTACTTGCTTGGTGTTTGAAAGGGTACAACAACTGATATGTTTTAAACTCTCACACACTCATCTGAATTGCACAAAGGCAGTGTTCTATCAATTAATACTGGACATATAAAAAGAAAGACAAAAAGATTCAGTATCTCAGACTGCAGTTTTATTAACACAGAGTTGATGTGCCATGTGCAACTTGAAAAACTTCTTTTTCCAGCTAGTGCTACATGCTGTCAAATCATTAAATGAAACACCTAGATTATTATCCAAATCCAAACATTAAAAAGCTACAGGGACATCATGTAAATCACTCAGTTCCAGAGCACCAGAATTTATTTTCGCTCATTCTCAAATGGCTAAGCCTATATAATTCATCATAAACCAACACACACAGAGTACCATGTATCCCTGAAGTATTATTTAATAAAGTTGTCTCTTCAATTACTATCCCATTCTATATCTTCTGGACTCTGTGATAATTCTAAAACCTTCTTTTCTAAACAGATTCCTCTTTGGCAAAAAGTTAGACATGGAAAATCTCCATTTGTTTCCCCTGCTATACTACTGAAAGTACGGTCTGCTAACATTGCCTGCAGCTGAATGTGAGGTAACACATAATAACTTCTGGTAAGCAATCCTATATTCTAATAGAAATCTCCTTCGTCAAGTATGGATCATTATGCAATCAATAAGGTACTATGCATGCCCAAGAGGGAGATATCAGAAGATTAAGGGAAGTCCCAAGCGTCACAGAAATACGGGGGGGGGGGGAGACGGGACCTTAACAGGGTCGGGAGAGACCATCCTAAGCAGTAAACAGCCCCAAACAGCCCAATAAAGCAGCTAGTGTCCGGAATGTCAAAAACAGGGAGGTGAAATGGAGTATCCTGCAAGAGGGCATGGCTGGCTACCTCCTGGAACAAGGGCACCCTGCATGGCATTCTATTGTTGTAGATCCACTTGTATTTACTAAATATGAATAGTTTAGGATTGTACGTTCCATGGAACAAGAATCTGACATTTGCTCAGCTAAAACATGATGTATAACCCTAGAGCTATGTCAGCCACCACCATTGAGGAGTTGCCTTATTCTCATTTGTAAATAAATGCAATTTATTTATATAAAGAAAACTTCACAAGATGCACATCCGCATCTTTATCAGCCTCCCAAGCCATGCTAGTTAATTATAGGTCATCCATTTGAACCTTTAGGGAACCCTTGATTCTTGGGGTGTCCTCCACACACACATTATGGGTTTGGCATAGTGCCCGGTATTCTTTTGTTCACTCTTAAAAATATAATTGCAGGTAAAGGGTTTATATATTATAGAGGCAGATAGTGAAAATATTCAGTTTTAAACATAACATATGTAATTATAATAAAAAGCCCTTAATTTAGAACAGAAGAAAAATGGCATGGGTAAAGTTAATATATCAGAAAATCCATAGCTTCAATACTGGCAACCGGAATGGCAATGTTGCCCATTGTCTCCACTGTTGTTCACAAAAGAGTTTCCAATATGGGCAGAACAAAAGATAATGGGCATACAGGTAGGAAAAGAATCATTGATGATTAACCTATATGCAGATGATGTAGTACTGTTTCTGAGTAAGCACCATTTTGAGAATGACAAGGCTGTTGAGGGTTGGGGGTATGGACAAATACTAGGCTATAGGGTAAATCTAACCAAGTCCAAATGGATAGGGTTTAATATGGAGAAGACCAAAGAAAATTCAGCGTAGACCTGACCTGTCCCATGGTGGGGAGGAGGGGGGCAGTACAATAGTTTGATTAACACCTAACTTGGATTAATTAATACAGTTTAATCATAATTTAACTTCTACAAGAAATAAAAAAGGTTCAACAAAATGGACTGAATTTTAAGCCTCAAAGCTGGGTAAAATACCAGAATTTAAAATTAACTTATTCCCAAGAATCTGTATTTCTCTCACACAATATTTCACTGGAAGTGCTTTATCTACTAAAATGCTATGTTGTTTTTTGTATAAAAAGGGAAAATAGCAAGAGTACCATCTAGAATATTGTATGAATCAATAGAAGCAGGGGTTCTGGCATTTCCAAATGTAAAACTCTATTATCAATGCTTAGGCTGGATCTAGACACATCAAAGAAGTGTTTCAGTTTAAAGTGTTGTAAATTTAAACAGGGAAAACAGGTAGAGAAAAACGAGACTTCACATTGCCATCTGATGGCACAATGTTATTTCGCACATACAACACATATAAATTGCTTTTTCTTTACCAGTCTAGCTGATAAAGATCATGAAAACATGGTTCTATAAGGAAAAAATATAGTTTTAGAAGAAGGAAAATATGACACTGTACCCATGAGATACAACTTAGCTCTAAACAAGACGTAAAAGATGCATGGTTTAATCACAGCTGTCAACTGTTCCCTTTTTTTAAGGGAAATTCCCTTATTCCAAATAGGATTCCTCGCAAGAAAAGGGAAAAGTTGACAGCTATGGGTTTAACCCAGGCTTCCTCCAGTTGTTTTGAGACTACAATTCCCATCATCCCTGACCACTGGTCCTGCTAGCTAGCGATCATGGGAGTTGTAGGCCAAAAACATCTGGAGGGCCGAGGTTGAGGAAGCCTGGTTTAACCCATGCATAAAATCAATCTTTCAGACAATCATGGCTTCTTCTTTTTTATTTTTTTATTTAATAAGTTTGCATACTTGCTTCATTGTTGAAACCTCTCCATGGTTTACATAAAATTTAAAATTACTATAATAGTCAGATTTTTTTTTTTTAAAAAAATTGATATATAAAAAAGTTCCTAAGGTTAATAAAATCAGTAGTTAAAAATCTACATCCGTTTCAAGTGCAGAAAAGTTGTTGCATGGCACTTGTGCCGGTTCCACAGACTGAAGTGGTTGAATGGAAAAATGAGGATAAGGCAGTAGACGGGCTTCGAGCTGTGAAAGGTTTTATATACTAATAGTAACACATTGAATTTGGCCCAGTAACAAATCAGCAGCCCATGCAGATGTCTGAGCAGAGGTATAATAACACTGACAGGGTCTCACTCCAGCTGGCAATGGGGCTGCAGCATTCTTCACCAATGGTAGTTTCTGGACCAAATGCAAGCTAAGCCCCACATGGAAAGCACTGCAGTAGTCCTGCCCTGACATCACCTAGGCTTGGACTACTGCTGTCAAGTTCTCCCAGTCCAGTAACAGCTGCTGCTGTCATACTAGAATCTGAATCTGGGAAACTAGTTGCTGGTCATAGTAACTTATTTATTTTTATTGTATTTCTATGCTTTATTCTAAGTCTCCATGAAACATTGTTTTGCCTTAAAAAGTTCCTTTTTGCAAAGTGCAATGCTCATAAATCACTGACCCAGAGAGGGGGAGACTTCAAGAGTGTGCGGGATAGGGGTCATTACTTAAAGTCCACCTTACTTGGCATGAAAGAGATTGAAGAGCATATGTTGGACTGCTTCCTGATTCTAGCAAAAAACTAATAACAGTATACCCAGTGATTCCATCAGGTGCAAGACCGTCATCTGTCCATTCAGATTATAACCCTTTTCTAGCCTCCTCTCCAGCAGAGAACTATAAGGAGATGCATCACTTCACCATAGCAAGCAGGATGAGAGCTTTTGAAGATGGGGTTCTTGGCAGTATAATGTCAGGCCTCACAGCTAGTCTCAAAAAAAAAGTTTTATTCTGTAAACTAGGCAACATTTATCTTAAAGAACAAAGCACACCCATTGTGAATCAAAAAAGAGAAGAACTGGGTTTTTGGAGAAAGGAAAACACAGCTGTACCTGCAGACTTTGGGGGCCTAAGGAAGCATGTGAGCCTTCCTATAGCTGGAGGTGCAACAAACGTTAAAATCTTGTCAAAATCTTGATTTAAATGTGTTTCCATTTAGGTGTCTTATCTCATATTGACGCTTGTTCTCAGATACAAAACACTGATATGTGAGGAAGTTACACCAATGAGGGACTAGTTGGAGAAGGCTTGATTTTAAACAGCATCACAAAGAAGAGAAAAAAATCCATTGGGAATACACCTTGCACACTGTAAAATGTCTTTGCACTATTGCCACCTACTTGCTGATTAGTAAACCTCCATGTGCTTGGCCATATTTCTAGTACTTGTTTGTAAGAGTGTTGAAAAATGAAGAGGATGGAGGGGAATGAAAACTGATAGAAACTGGCCCATGTGTGTCCACAGACATTGGGGGGGGGGTCTATGACTACAGGATGTTGTTGACTTGACTGTCTTCAGTCTTTATTTGTCTGAACCTCAAGCACTGTCATATAGTGCTGAAAAGACGGTGGGCTATGCCTGTTGGTGATTTACTGTACTATATGGGATTATACAAGGACCTGGGTGGCGCTGTGGTCTAAACCACAGAGCCTAGGGCTTGCCGATCAGAAGTTCAGCAGTTCGAATCCCCGCGACGGGGTGAGCTCTTGTTGTTTGTTGTTTGTTCCTTGCTCCTGCCCATCTAGCAGTTCGAAAGCATGTTAAAGTGCAAGTAGATAAATAGGTACCTCTCTGACGGGAAGGTAAAATGGCATTTCTGTGCGCTGCTCTGGTTTGCCAGAAGCAGCTTAGTCATGCTGGCTACATGACCTGGAAGCTGTCTGCAGACAAACGCCGGCACCCTCGGCCTATAGAGCGAGATGAGCGCCGCAACCCCAGAGTCATCCACGGCTGGACCTAATGGTCGGGGGTACCTTTACCTTTTATGGGATTATACATTTCAGAACTAGTTTCTAATAAATTTCTTTATTTGCTCATTTAATAGTAAGAGAGCAAGGCACTAGAGAGACAGCTTAAATTTGTCCACTGAACATTAATACTGTAGGACTCTGAACCAAATTAAAAACTCCTAAGGCTACATTTCATACCCTTCGCACAGAATCTGCCTTGACTGTGGTGAATTGCAGGCATAAGGCCTGAAAAGAGTAAGACTTGTTTAATGCTTGCCTGACCAGAATATAAAAACTGGAGCCTTCAAGGTTCTTGGCCAAAATGGTCAATAACGTAATAGCTGCACAAAAAGAGAATGTCAGCAGGTGTAGCTTGTCATACAAACTCAGCCTCACAAATCACTTTAAGAAGCCTGCTTACATTACAGTATTCAGATTTGCAAAATCCTATTTTAAAAACAGCATTTCTGCATTTTCATTCTATCTTTCCTTTAAGGAGTTCAGGATTATATATCTGTTGCTGTCCCATTTTATTCTCATGAAAGTCACCTGGTAAATTAGCCTGGTGATTGCCCAAGTAGGGATTTGAACCAAGGCCTTCCCAATATTTCATCCACTTCAACCTACTGGCTCCTCTAGTAACCAAGGAAATGGGGCTCAAATAGAAGAGCTGTCCCCCATTGCAAATCAGGTTTATTATCAAAATTTACATACTTTTATCTGTTGGCAATGAGCAAATCAAATAAAAGTAACTGATATAGCTCAACACAGCAGATGCTTCAAGTGGTTCCCCCAAAATCAGCTGAAATTGCAGTTTATACTAGCTTCCCCGGTCTATTATTCAACCCCCTGAATAGAATCCCTCACAACAGCACAAAACAGGTGTTGTCTCAAGCACACCTGATGCAACTAATCAACTAATCAATATTTTTGAGGGCCCTTAGGAGTTGGCTCCCATAATGGAAAATCTGACCCAAGGGAGAGCAGCCATCAGGATGAAAAATAACCCCCCACTATGGATTTATGGCATGCCTTTCTCTGGTGTCATTACAGATAAGGAGTGAGCTGTACATAATAAACAAGTAAAGGGGAAATGGCTGCTGAGCTCCACCCACCATTGTGAGGCCTGAGGAAGTGATGGTGATGATGCCTCTCCAACTGCTGTTATTGGATGTGGACGTCCTGTGATGTCACATAAGCACATGACAACTCAGTGGATATACAAAAGCAGCCTAAGGGGAAAGCCAAGGCGAAAGCTTGAAGAGGACACAGCGGACAACAGCGGTGTTAAAAGGTACTTGGTGGTCTCCTTCCACATAGAGGTGAAATGGAAAATGGAAGGAGGCCATCATCTGTCAGTGAGATAATGTGGAGCAACGAGAAGGCAAGTGTACCTGCTGAGCAGGACCATGGCTTGAAAACGGCAGATATCCATGGTTGGAAGCTAGTGGTGGACCTGGCAGAAACTAGCAGGTATTGGTGGGTGGAAGCTGTTATTAGCATGTGGAAGCCCAGGATGCTGCAGGTCTGAAGGAGGCTGAAGTTTGTGCATGTAAGCTGATTGAAATTCACCTTCAGAAGGCTGTTGACAAAAGCTGTGTGGCCTCTTTCCACCTGCCTTGCCCCACCCTCCCACCCTAGGAGTCCTCATAAGGGAGCAGGTCCTGGAGGAAGAACTGTGAGGGGAGAGACTTTGTCAGGCAAGGCCTCCTTCCACCTGCCTTGCCCCACCCTTTAGTCTCTGCTTCTCAATTTGTATTGTATTATTTTATGTACTGTGGCTTGCCGTTGTTTTATTGATTATAGTTTAGAAAGTATTTATTGTAACTTTTGAGTGGATTTCTGTTTAACTTTTATATATTATTATTATTTAATACTATTCTAATGATTGCTGAATGTTACTTTTTTGATGTAGGTTGCCTATTTAAAAATTTTATTATCACATTTTTGTATTGCATTAGATTGTTATAAGATGTACATTTTTTGTTTCTTCAGCTTGTAAACCGCCCTGAGTATTGTAAGATAGAAAGACGGTATACAAATTAAAAAATGATGATGATGATGATGATGATTTGTGGATTGATGCTGGGGTAAGTATGAATGGAGAGTAGACATAGGTCACCCACCAGACACAGTATGCCTGGGAATTGCATGTTCAGATAGCGGTGTAGGCTGCCCTTCAGGCTCTGGGTGAATGAACCACTGGATATTCATGGGTGAAAGCCAGAGGAGGTTGGCAAGCTGGTCAATGGAGGTGGCGGGATGATACTGTTGAATGAGGGTCATTCCCCTCACTGTATCTGTGTTTGCTTTTCATGGATGTCAGAAGCCAATGAGGCTTTCCCCGAAAGCAGCAGTGAAGAGGACAGCAGAGCTTAAGCAAGCCATCTTCTACTTCTAAATCAATGTATTTCTAAATATGTCTAGGTAATGTTCATGACATTCCCCTTTCCAGTACCAGGATGGGAAGCTGTACAGATGCATTCCTAGCAGTTGCCGCTGGCTACAAACTTCCTGTGATGTCACAAATGGACAGGGTGGCTGAGGGGAAATAGGTGGGTGGAAGAGTGGAAAAAGGGAGAAACCCCAGTAGAAGCTTCAGGGGAAGTTGGGGTAGGTAGACAGGGCCAGCTGGATATGCGGAAGTTGAATAAGGATTGACTCCATTCTGTCTATTTGCGTTGCCAATGTTTTGTTCTCTGAGGGCTCCTGTACCTGTCTCACCTAGATCGCTTGGCAGAGCCCCAGCCCTTTAACAGTTCCTGCATTTCTGCAGAGCACGAAAACCGCAGGAAATAAAAACAACAACCCTGCCTGGCGTCCCCACGCCCACTGACAGCTGCCCCCCATTTGATCACCTTTGCCTCTATGAAAGAGCAATATCCTCCCCTCCTCTTTCAGCTTAGGGAGTTGCCTTCAGATTCAAAGGGAGGGCTCCCTCTGTTCAAAACAACATGCTGTAATTAAGCCAAATGAAAAGTTTTCAAAGCATCATTAGCTCACTCATATCTGAAAATTGTTGCAGCCCTTGCTGATATGGAGATGATAAGAATAGCCTCAGTGGTCCACTATAGTAAGAACGTACTAATCTAAAAAAGTAATCCCTAGCATCAGACCAGGTCACCATTGTTCCCCACCCTCAATTAATCAATGGTGTTCCCCACCATTAATCAGACCAGGTCATCGTTGTTCCCCACCCTCGATAAATACCCGTGCATGATTTCTTGCTAGATCAATGCTCCACATACATTCACATTTTTTACATGGCATAGTTGGCATCAAAATGCAAGCCCAAATCCCACCACCACCGTTTAATTCAGATTTACCCTTTTTGAGGAAAATCTGGTAAGTATTTTTTTTTACTGTTCCCAACATTCAATATCCGAGTGACCCATTTGCGATATTAAGCTCCAACTGAAAGCATCCTAAAAACTAAGGTCACAAAAAGTGCTTCAGGCATTTAAAACATTTAAATATAGGTATAAACAGCAGTGACTGAGTTCTGGAGAGATACTGCCATTCAAATTAGTGCAGAAACAGAAGGAAAAGTTAACCACACTTGTCTTCTGCATGGGTGGTCTTCTTTCATTTTCAGTACCTTGCGCAAAGCTAACATTCATTAGGTTGTGTGATTTCTTGTCTTTTTCAATCAGCTGCTTCCTGCCGTAAACATCAAAAGTCTCACAGTGTACACTGTGTTTCAGTCTCTCTGCATTTTAAGAACATACTTTTTTCCATGAACTAAACAAACAGTTGAACCTTAGAATGAAAACATCTGCACTTGCCTACTGGAGGAACATTTTAAAGCAGAACATACCCACAAGGCCAAATGCTTATCATTGTTATTCCAGAGTATGAACTGGTACAAATACAATTCTCCAAGTATGAACATACTTATATTTATGAAATTATCAGCACATTCTTTTTTATTTAAAACAACTGTGGCAAAAGGTCAAAAGCAATGCTTGGGGGATCCCAAATACATAAACCCCAGAGCTCGGAACTGCACATTTAAATGTACTGAACTGAATTTATCTGAATTTTTAAAAATCATTTCTTGCTTCTCAAATCCCTGTCCATAATAGAGTGGACATTTCATGGATTTCTCTCCACACTAGCCTTTTCAAGGCACAAGAATAGTATTTACAATTCAAAAGAATAGCAGGAAATGTCTAATAGACTTAGCACTTGGTCCCTAGGAAACAAAACAAAAAAAATATATGCTAATCTGAAGGCTACTCTACTGCTCTTTAAATAAGCCAGCTTTAGCTTGTCCATACACATTATGAGCAGGTTAAGTGCAGACATTTTTAAAAGCAAGAGATCAATATTAATAATCAACTTTACAAGTGTGTGCAAAGAATATCCAACACTGCATAATAACAAAGCAAGAAGAATTGTGCTTTTGAGTTTACGCTAAAAAAATACTTTGGAACAACATTATGAAGATTAATAGCTGTCAGTCATTATAATCCTATTCTAGGGTTTTTAAAAAAATCCTCTGGTTTAAGAGAACACTTAAGGCAATTACAAATCTACTCATGTACCAAAATGCATGGAAATTGTAAGTTAAGGCACTTGCTTTAACTTCTACACCATGTCAACATTAAACACATTTCAGTCTCCTATATTTGCTTGCCTAGAACTTAACTTCCATGCACTCATACTTCCCTGGTCTTCCACCCTCATTTCTCTGAAGGAAAACTAAAGCTTACTGCTTTTCCTGTAAGGTTTCATTGAGAGAGAATGGACTAATAGACCCTCCAACTGTTCCTATTTTCCAGGGACATCCCTGATTTAGAGAAGCTGTCCCGCTTTCTGATTTGATCCCGGAATGTCCCACTTTTCTTTAGAATGTCCCTATTTTCATTGGAGAAATGTTGGAGGGTATGGAGTTATCTGCCCCCCCCCCCAGCTGTCTGAAGGCAACCCTGTATAGGGAAGTTCTTCTAAAATGTTTAATGTTTTATTATGTTTTTTTATATATTAGAAGCTGCCCAGAGTGGCTGGGGCAACCAAGTAAGATGTGTGGAGTATAAATAGGAAAAATTATCATTATGGAATGGGATGTCCCAATTTCCATTGGAGAAATTTTGGAGGGTATGGAATAAATAAATAGTTCTAACTATGTACAATTTAGGGAGAGTAGAGAAGAAAAGGATACAAGGCTGGAGACCAACAGGAAAGCGTCTTTCATCATAAGATGGCACACACAACTCTTTTGAGAAGTCCACCTTTTCTTAGTAAAAATGTAAAGGACTCGCCTTTGCAAAAATTGGCTTCATTTAAAATTAGAATTGTCTAACACTCTGACAATGCTTGGGATAAATTGCTTGTTTTACTCTTGGTTAAAATATGTACAAGAATGCACTCTGCAGCTTAAGGAAGGCTATGCAAGTGGCTGGCAGTCACAATTATGGGTTTAGAATGTAAACACATATATCTCATTAAATTTTGACATACTAAAGACTCCAGCTTCGGTGCTGTGGTTGAGCCCAACCTACAGTAGAAGGCAAGTAAAGAAAAGCATGGGTATAGAAGCCTACATAAGACTGCAAAACATACCATTTACATGGTGTTAAGGCAGGTGCCATCACCTACAATATCCACAATTTGGGGGCATGAGAAAACTTGTAAGTGCCTCAACCCTTTGTATCCATGTTCGTTTGTGTGTGTGTGTGTGTGTGTTATACTGCACAATATTTCAATATAAATGATCAAAATACATATTTTCAAGTGATTTTTTTTTTAAAAAAAATAGCAATTCCAATAATTAAAAAATAGAACAAACCCATTTCCCCTGTGGAATATAGTCAGGGGTGGAGGAAGGGGGTGCGGTGGGTGCGAGCTGCCCCGGGTGTCACCACTGAGGGGACTGACAAAATGCCGGGTGGCACTCACCGCGGGGCCTGCAGCGTGCCCGAGCCCCGTGTCTCTCCTGGGAGAGACGTGGTGGCTTGGGCATGCGCAGGCTCCGTGCTGCCCAAATGGTGCACCTGCTGCCTCTCCCCCAGCTGTAGGGTGGCTGAGTGGGAGGAGGCAGGTAGACTCCAGAGGCCCAAGGTGCGCCCCACCGCTATGGGCAGCTCACCCCGCCCTCACCCCACCCCTATGGGCTGCTTGCTACACCGCTGGGCGCATCGCCCCAGGCACCCGAGCTACTTCCTCCAATGCTGAATACAGTCACAATTTTTCCTTTAAACCGACTTCCACAACGTCAAATATCTTTCTTTCAATCTAAGAGGAGACCAAGCATGTATTAGTTTTTGTTAGAATGAACTGGATGTTTTTGGATACAGAAATAATTATCTGCAGAATAATAGGCCTAGCAGAAGTAAATGCAGCTTCCAAACTTGAAAAATACCCATGCATCAATAGTTCCGTTGGTAGAGCATGAGACTCTTAATCTCAGGGTCGTGGGTTTGAACCCCATGTTGGGCCAAAGATTCTGGCATTGCGAAAACTATTTGTAGCATTAACAATCAAAATTACAACAACAAAAACTTTCCCCAACCCAAAAGAATAAAAACATTGTAAGAACTGTTAAAAGGATCCAAAATTATCCTATGAACAGAACATCCTATCCCTTTATGTTGTCTTTGTCTTCTAAATATTGGCTGTGGGACATGCACATTTTCTTTTATCAACAAAACCCAAACTGACCGATAGTTACTTCTTGTTTGTGGAGCTCTCATCTGAAAGCCCCATGCTGTGTCAGGAAAACTTTGTGCACACAATAGTCTTCTAAATGTTTCCTGGTGATATTTAAACAGGTTCCCACACCTCTGCACTAAAAGACTAAGGTCATCTCAGAAACAAAGCAGATGCTAATGTTTCCATCTTTACAATCAGTGAAAGTGTAAAAAGTCAAACATATGTTTTAGTAAGTATGCTCAAAGCTTGCATCATGTAGAAATCCTCGATACCACCCCATTTTGATTTTTTACAAAATATTTATATCCGACTTTGCCACTAACATCATTTAGAACACCTTTATAACATATTTTAAAGATAACAGAAACAACATCAAGCAACAATTAACAACCCTGCCATAAGCACTGAAAGCAGTAGCAAATAGAACTGTTAGCAGAACTTATCAAAAGCCAGAGAAAAGGGAATGCCCCAAAACCCAGCTCTTTGGTCAGTAGTCATACAAGAAATAGGCAAAATAACTAGACAGGTACTAGAAGTCACCCCAGAACTGGCTCTACTGATCACAATGCCCACTCACACTATAAAGAGCTCATAACCCACCTACTCTCAGCAGCCAGAAACAACATAGCCAGACACTGGAGGGACCTGTCAGGAATAAACATGGAACACTGGTTTCAAGTAGTACAGTGGTACCTCGGGTTAAGAACTTAATTCGTTCTGGAGGTCTGTTCTTAACCTGAAACTGTTCTTAACCTGAAGCACCACTTTAGCTAATGGGGCCTCCCACTGCCGTTGCGCCACTGGAGCACGATTTCTGTTCTCATCCTGAAGCAAAGTTCTTAACCCAAGGTACTATTTCTGGGTTAGCGGAGTCTGTAACCTGAAGCGTATATAACCTGAAGCGTATGTAACCCGAGGTACCACTGTATCGGAAACAGCCTTACTAGAAAAGCTAACCAATAGACTGAAACGTGACATGGGGACAAATAGAAGACGATGCCTTCACTCCGGTATGGCTCCCCTTTCACAGCCCAACAACACAACAACACAAACCCACTATGATTCAATGCGGCAAACTTAACCCAACAACTCCCTCCCCTCACGCACACACAAACAAATCCCACTGCAGCCAACCAAGATAATCAACCACACCCTAGGCCACCCCAGCCTCTCTCACCACCAAGGAAACATAACAAGCAAATAGAGAACCCACCCAAGGGACGCTGACACAAAAACTCCACACATACGCTAAGTTAAAGAACACAAACTTTTCCACTCCATCCACCCTATATTGCATATAACACCAATGTCTCATGACAAATGTAACTGATCTGTAGAAAATGCAACCTGAATGCATGTGCTTTTGTAAACGAGGAAAATCTTTAATAAAAATTATTTCTTCAAAAAGGAAGGAAGAGCTGTGAGTGTAAGGGAACCCCCTTCCCATCTTGGGAAACTCAACAAACCTACTTTGCATGGAACTGGGTGTGCAGAGTGTAGCTGAATGAGACACAGCTGTGGGCAGCCTAAGAAAGTACCCTCCACCTTGGGCCTGCTCATAAAAAGCAAGTCTAGAATGAGAGACTAGGGTGATGTTTGCTGTTTCCAGGAACTCTTCTTGTTGTGAGACTTTTGGGGATGAGCTGAGAGCTTGTTGGACCCTGAATGAGAATCAAGAGACTCAGATGGGAGGGTGTGTCAGAAGGAAAATGAATTGATGTTGTGGGGGGTGTTAGTAACTTTGTATTTATGTAACATTTTTATATGTAACTATTTTTGTACTATTTTTATATGTAACTGCATTTTTGCTAGATTTTAAGTTGTTTGTTGTTGGCTCAGTTTTTTGTACACTGCTTTGAGATATTGTAAACATACTAAGTGTTTTAGAAATTAAATAATCAATCATCGAAAGGCACTTGCTGACAGAAAGAGGCCTGAAGTCCATGAAGGTAGAAATTGTAACTTCTCCTTAAAACAAAAACAGTTTCTGACAGGTTCCCTAAGGTAGGACACTAACCCTAAAACATACCTGTAAATAGGTGGAGTCAGGTTTTCTAAATCCCTGACATAAGCATGGACCTTCGACTCTCTTCAGGGACCATTTTCTCTAAGAGGCTGTTTAATAGCCTGGAAATTTCTCTCCAAAGTGTCCAACTGAGCATGCTCCAAAGCGGAATCTCAATTTCTAGCCAGGGGAGAGAGATGCCTTGGCTTCCCTACAAGAAGAGTGTTGACAGAGATTCTTTGCCATTAACATCATTATAGGCAAAAAGTTAATTCAGGTTGTGGAGAAAGTTGTATAGGTGTCTGCTTAGGTTCATTGCTGTGAAGGAAGATATATTCTGTGACCTCCCTGAGTGTCAGGAGGCCTTATATTGGCCGGATGTTACAAGCCTGTTTTAGAAGTGGTTGCTAAGTGACCACTTGTGGCAGAGCGGGGTTGCTTTAAGATTTAGTAGCTTGGATCTGGCAGATTTCAGTCTGATTAGCTGGAGGCTCCAGTCAGTTGGAGGGGCAACATTCAGTTGGGGGTCAATCATCAAAAAGAGAGAGAGAGATAGTTGGGAATTGGTCGAAGAGAGGAGGAGTGGAAGTAAATTGGTGGGGGTAGAAAATTAAGCTTGAAGCTCTTAAATCTGTGGCTCTTAAATCTGTGGAAATTACTGCCTAGCACTTAGATGCCCAATATAGGTTTCCATTTCTACTTAGGTATATAAAAATTCCCTTAATAAAACAACTTAAATTTACTCTAGAGGAGGTGTCCTTCTTATGCCCGAGCCTAACTAGGTGTTGGATTGCAAAGGTTGTGAAGCTCTCTGTCATGAGCCCTGAGGAGATGACCTGGAGGGGCTGGTCAGATCAGGATGAGGGGTGCAAGCAGCTCAAAGAGTTGCTGGCTGGCGATCCTGGGGAGGGACCAAGCAGGCTGGGGCATCAGAGAAGGAAAACAGAGCTTTCCCCAAGCGTAAGAGGCTGCTGATAGCAAGCACAGGAGTGGCTCCAAACATTTATGCTGTAACACCGCAGGAAAGCAGGTATAGGGTTGCAGCCTTAAATTATTAGTTTGACTACCTATCTTATTTTAGTAACCTGCTTCTTGAGAAATGGCCCTACCACCACAAATTATTCCCTGCTCTGGTACTAGCACCAAGCAGAGGTTCATCTGCTTTTATGCCTCCCTCACACTGCAGGAAGGGGTTACTTTCCCTTCCATTCTATGGTACAGCAGTCCTGCACAAGCATGTACCAGCAATTAGCTTTCATAAAGGAAGGGATCCATTTTTCCTGGGACACACTCCCAAGGCATTCAGTTACTTGCAGCAGTGCAAGTTACTACTTGTGGTGTTGCAACAAGAGCAAATCACAGAGTATGGGGGTTCACTTAATATTTATATTTAATATTTAAATCAAACTTGGGTTTCCACAGCATGCAAATATAAGAATATGTATATATTTGTTTCTTTGTATAGCACAAAATACACATCCCACCTTTTGCTCTGAAATGATCTATATCGTTGACTCTATGAGGCAGCTTGGAAACGATAATAGTACACATAAAAAGAACACCACCACCACCACCCCACAATAACCATGAGAATAATTAGTTAAATAATCTGGCGGGGAAAGCAAAAGAGAAGCAGAAAGAGAGACATTACTAGAGGTTCTCAAAGACCCTCCAAAAAAAGAACCATCAATGTCAAATTGCCAAAAAAGAAACCCTCCCTTCTCTGAGAGGAAATTGCATTATCTCAGTGCTCATGGTGAAAAGGCACAATCACAAGCATCTCTCATCCTCCAAAGCAAAATCTTGGGGAAATCTCTGGACATAGGTAAATTCCTATGAGTGTGTTCGGTACTTGTGGTATTTCATGCAAGTCCAATTTTCTACACTTTGGAAAGAGGAACATGTAAAGTAGATGGGCTAGTTTAGTCGTGACACATCATGTGGGTGATTAAGATGCCCCAAAGTGACAAAGCTAATCTTAATGCCTAGTTCAACTACTTAAATTTGGAACATGAAAATACAAATCAACACATTCTACTAAAAGAGCAGGGAAGCCAGTCCTTAGGTCACATTGTCTAGAGACTGACCAGGTTAAAGATTACAGATGAATAACAGAACATTTGTTTTAGGAGTATACATGAAGAGATGAAGTGGTCTCTGCTGGCAAGTACTGAGGAACTAAGTGACTTTGGTCTTAAGAACCCTCAAGTCTGCGTGAGTTCACAGACTGCTTTGAACAGTACATAATTTGATAATTAGACACTTTTTGTACAAATTTCTAAGAGGTTTTCCACATGTTTCCATCAACTAAATAATATAGTTTCAGAAATCACCCATTACAGTGTATTGTTGTTTAGTCGTTTAGTCATGTCCGACTCTTCGTGACCCCATGGACCAGAGCACGCCAGGCACCCCTGTCTTCCACTGCCTCCCGCAGCTTGGTCAGACTCATGTTTGTCGCTTCAAGAACACTGTCCAACCATCTCGTCCTCTGTCATCCCCTTCTCCTTGTGCCCTCCATCTTACAGCGTATTACATTATCAGTTAATAGAATTTTGCCTTTTTATTATTATTATTCCGACTTCTTTCAGTTACTGGCTTCGGCTTCGACACCACAGTATGAATATGTTGTGAGACAGATCTATATATACTTATTTTACACAGATGATCTTATACCCTATATAAAAAGCCCCTCAGAACTCTGAATATTTTCCAACGTTTACTTAAATGTATTAATAACTATAATTCCAAATCAGATTTTAAGTAAGTATTATCAGATGTTCTGGCATTGCTGACATTTTCACAAGGAGACAAATCTCTAGATTAAGAGACTAAACATTTTTGTTCCATTTATAGTCAGAAGACTTATTCAAAAAAAAGGAGGGGGGAAGCCACATGGACACAAAGTCTCACATAGTCTTCCCGCCTCCAAATATCTTTGACATTTATGTCCCTAAAGACTTCTGAGCATTATCATATTTATTGCATGTTGGCAGTTATCAGCATCTCAGGCATTGGTGGGGGGGGGGATTTATGTTACTAAATCATATACACTAATACCAATGAGATTACTAGACCAGTTAAAACCAGATGCTGGTATCCAGATTTCACCCATTATAAACATACACTCACACACATATATCCACGAACCTTAAGAGTTGAGCCACTTGCAATTCACTCATGCACTGTAAAGCATGAAAATGTAAAATCCTTCTGTGTCATGTAAGCAGCATGCATGTTCTATAATCTCATACATCATGCTCACATACAATTTAGCCTTCCTATGCCCACACTTTCCTTTGGCCAAAAAAGCCAGGGATGTTGGCCCTGACCTGAAGTGGCTGCCATACAACCTTGGCTGGGGAGGGCGGGGTATAAATAAAAAAATATTATTATTATTATACAACCTGCTCCCTTGTAACCATTGATACTCAAGCCACACACCCCATGTCATAACAATGTATTGTCCCTGGGTAAAGAGGGGCAAGCAGACAGGTCTCACTTGGCCGTACAGAGGAGCATGGTGTGTTTTTTTAAAAAGGCTTGGTTCTTTATGCAGTACCTTTGGAGCATTCTCAGTGTAGGTATACGTAGAAGAAGCAAAGTCCTTAAGTATGAAAAATGTGGGAAACGACTGGTTACACAATGCTGAGCAAATATTGGAAAGGACAAGGCACCATTTTGAATGGAGGCTTTCTGTGGTCTAAGGGCTGCCAAAGTCCTTCACCTTGTAAGTGATGACATGAAAAGATTTATGATATATGCACATGCAAGCAAACACTCATAACCATATAAGAATTTATGTTTAATTCTTTTCCGTGTGAAAACCATCACATGAATTATGATGATGAAAACTAAACCTTTGGAGACCCAGGAACTCATAACTCAAAGTTACTAGGATCCCTAAACTGAACAAATATTTCAAGAATCCGACTGTGGTTTGAGAGAACAAGCAGCCATTACTCTATCAGGCTAAAGCATCATTTATGGAGATATTACCCTTAGGGAATCACTGAACCCACTTCACATAGTTCCATTAATCCATAGCATTTGTGTATCATTACTAGATTTTAAAAAACAGAACAATATATGTAGATTATGGTGGTTAATAGGGCATCTGCTATAGCTAGGAATACAAAGCCAATAGTGCACATTTTCTTATTTTCCAATAAAAGACAAAAAATGGGGGGAAAGTTGTTTATAATGATACATCATCATGTTTTGATATTAGCCATGACTATACTGTATATCACCAAATTGTTTCTGTGCACAAATATGCTATATATTCCAAAATGAACTTTACACAGTTTTAAATTTAAGCAATCAATCAAATGTATCGCTGCAACGGCCAAAGAAGTCCAAAAAGATTCTGAGTAGCATTTCACTGAAATATTAATACATCTAATATTGTAATCTATTGCATTTTTCACAAAAAGCAATACGCTTGCCATATCTGAAAGAGGAAGTATTTTGCTAAAATTCACAACTCTGAGAAGCACTCCCTTTTGGCAACCATTGGGAGAGCTTCAAAGCAGCACACAAATGTTTGCGCAAGAGGGGAGTGTCCCCATTGCTGAAGAAACCAGGTTGATCGATAGCGGACATAACTGAGCAACAGGGACCCTCCTTTATCCACAGCAATTTAAACTGAGGGAGGATAAAAGCCTTTTGTAAAGCCATCTTAACAACAGTCACATGAAGGGAGAAGGCATAGCGAAATAAGATTACTTTTATTAGACGTGAATTCTTCAGAACATACGTTTTCCTTTTTCAGTACAGAGCCAAATTAGTTTCTTCATCATTTTCATTCTAATGGTAAAAATAAAGACTGAACTTCAGAATTATTTTATATTCTGAAGAAAACTTTTTAGCAAACAAGAATCTGTGTTTGTCTGATTATATACAAACCAGCTAGAGAATACAATCTGCCAGTGTAACATGCCATTGTTATGGCATACTGTTGCTTTATCAGGAATAAATACAGAAAATCTAAAGCCAAAGCCAATCTGAGCACTGGACAAGCAGTTTGATAAAATTTGGGACAAGGTGCCTGACTGAAACAGATTTGACCTGGTGATTCTACAGTTCGGAGGGTACATTAAACTCATTAATGTTCTTCCCTATGGAAGTAATAGGGATGTGTTAAGTCTAAGCCACTTTTGCATACATTCACCCACAATCCATGGGCTTTCATATTAAATGCGATTTTTAAAAAATCATATAAATTTGCATTAAAATACATAGTTTAAAACCTGCTCACTTTCAAGATATGCGTCTTCTATCCTTTCATTCATCTGGGAGGTGCAGATCAAGTCAATTCAAACTAGAAATGTGCAAAGACTGAATTCCTGAAGCATCACTGGCTTTGATTTCCAACAGTGGTTTGTACTGTAGTAGAAACCTTGGTAGATATCCAGCATCAGAAACCACACCATACATTTAAAACATTCATACCACTTTGTAAGTCATGGCTTTCCCCAAAGAATCCTGAAAACTGTGGTTTATTAAAGGTCTCCTAACAACTCTCAGTGCACTTACTGTAACAAGCTACAGTTCCCAGGATACTATGGGAAAAGCTTAAATGCATGGTGGGGATGTAGTGGCTCTCAGTTGAAGACCTCTGCATTATAATGGTTAGGTCCTGGAAAAAACTAGTCCTCAGAGGGCGGGGTACATCAGAAAACTGTACTGACTAAGAGCCTCTTGACAAATCTAAGCTTCCGCTGAAGTTGGAGAGAACAGAAGATCCCAGGAAACTATATGGCAAGGCTGCAAGAAGTACATCACGACTCTTCAGGAAAAAAGGAGCCATTCAATGACTCCAGTGTACAGGGAAATAAGTTTTATCACTATAATAACTCAAGTGTACAGCATAAAGGCAGGAACTCTGGTTTGCCCCTTTCTAAAGGAAGAATTTGTTCTGGGCTATACAGACCTAATTAAAAATAATTCTGGCTTCCCTTCAATATTCTGGCAGATTTTGCTTTACATTAAAAGGTCTGCTATAATGGGAATCTACAAAATAAGCTTGAAATATGACTCACTGCTATTGTTTTCTCTGGTTTTTCCTCAGCTTCCTATCCTGCCCCGTTTCCCTTGCTCACATGAATGAAACACACTGATGGAAAGATCAGGGCTTAAAAAGATGTTGGTTGTATATTCTGAGTAATGGATTGCAATTATCTCACACTGCAGTGCACTTTTTTAAAAATTAAAATAGGTTAGGTGTTGGTTTTCACTTTAGTTTATAGAAACACATGGAGATGGCTTATGCAAAGGAAGACCACTGAGCCATCTAGTGCAGTCCTGTCCACTCCAAATAGCAGTAGCTACCTAGAGGTTAAGCAGGGATCCTTTGCAGCCTGTTTAAATTGGGATGATAAAATTTTCAGGAATTATAATGTAGAAGATGAGCTCTGCCATTGAGCTTATGGCTCCTCCCTAAAATACTAAGCTACCTTCACTAAATCAAATCATTGGTCTGTCTTGCCGAGAGATGAGAACTATAAATCTAAACAATGTATTTAGCAATACAGGTATAATTTTAATCAAATTATCCTCAAAGCTAGAAATGTACCCCAAAAAAGTCATCAATAAAAATGAGTTAATAACTGTGCAACCGCCAGTAAATTCCAGTAAAATTCAAATGATCCCTAAGTCTTCAGGGTTATTCCTATTGCATATCCTGAACTTCTGTCTCTGATCCCAGTCAGAACTCTGACATGCATGTAGCTGCTGATGCTTCTTAAAGCATGTGAGTACCAAAGGTGGATACTGGGAGTGGTTATTTACAGAGGGTGAAAGTGCCATTAATTAGATGGTTGGAAGGGCACAGTGAAGTGTAGCACGTTTCCCACTAAATGCATATATGTGGCTATCTGAGTAATTTTATATCTCCTCCAAGGCACTAGAGATTATAAACATTAAAGGATAGACTGGATACTTACTAAGTAGTACATCCCACTGAATGCAGTAGGAATTTTAAGTAAATGCATTTTTACACTTTGGTCTTAAAATGAAGTCTTCTGGAATCAAATATAAAAATGGGCACCTATGTAACACAGCTTTTGAAGAGGCGTGGGCTGACACCTAGTGGAATCTGCTATGGAAACTAAGCAAACAAATTTTTAATGCAATACTTAATTTTCTTTTAGCTGATTTGAAGTGTTTGAGGATTCTTCATTCACCTATATCAGAAATTAAGATGGAATTCTACCCCTTTAAAAAAAATCTGTCCCCAGTTATGTGGAATGCTACTCTGTAACATTCTGTCTGTAGTTGATCCATGTGATCTTTCCTGCCAATGATGGGAGATGGAAATAGCAGTGCCCACGGATAAAGCAGTGAGAGTTATACACATAATTTGTTTTAATATAATTTTACAACTGACTTAAACAGCACTGTTTTGCAACAAAAATGCAAAAGTGTTGAAAATGAATTAGCACAGCCCTTATTGATTTGTCCCCAGACTCTGAAATATTGATTCCTATGCTTTTATCATTGAGATAAATGTATGGACGGTTTCTGCTCAGAACAGGAACTGATCATCTGTGCCAGGTGCCAAATTCACCTTTGTCTGCTCACAACATCCTCCCCTGCCCTAGTGGGACACTTATGCACCAGGTGATTTTTCAAGTTGAAATATATTAGAAAGAGATGGTGGGAGACAATACACAACCTCCATAGTCCTCATTTGCCATGAGGGATGTAGCAGAACCCACTTTCCAGTCTGAAACTCTGGACTACTGCTGCCACTGCAGACAAACAAACCTAAATGGTCCAATGGCCTGACTCAACATAACAGCAGCCCAAAACCTGAAGAGCACCAGGTGTTGTGTGGTGCAGACTATACTGATCTAGAAAGACCTATGTTTCATTTCCCTGTCTGCTGCACAGCCTCTCCCATGGGTGTGGGATCTAGTAGACAGGCATTAATGGTGGGAGGGGGCAGGTGCAGTTTCTGTTGACTGCTGTATTGCCCCATGCAAAATTATCATTAACTCCAAGTGATTGTGCAATTGGGGGCAAAATCTAAGCCAGTTTATGGACTGCAGAGTGCGGCTAGCAGGGCAATTAGCTAGTGGATCCAGCTGCTTTTCAAAAGGAGAGAATCTGACAGCCATAAATCCAAACCAAGTTCTACACCATTTCATTATAACGTCTTTTTTTAGTGCAGGATTCTATCACATTGATCTGATATATGTGAGCATCCAGAACTGTGCAAATTAGAATACACATGTAAAGAAAATAAATGCTCATTCAAGTACAGGCCATAAACTCACGGGAAAGAGGTGAGCATAAAACAAACACATCTGTGAACAAACTCGGTGCCCGTGTGACTATAAAACGCTTTTAACTATACTCACAGATTTACACCATTTCACTTTAGCCTTTGAAATGTATGCATTGTAATCATGATGAAAGGGAATGTGCCAGGTGAGGTTTACGGTCCAAATAAGTCAACCACCGCCAACTTGCCTCATTTAATATAAGGCAATAGTGCCACCTAAAGCTGAATAGCAGTATATGTACATGCATTTGTTTTGTTTTTTAACTTAACTCCTTTATTTGGAGCATGTAAAATGTCAGAGTAGTGAGCAAGCTTTCAATCCTCTTCAGGCAGGATGGTAACATAAGGAAAGCCATGCTGGGTCAGGCAAATAGCCCACCTAGTATCCTGTTTGCACAGTGGCCAACCACCAGGTGCCTAAAGGAAGGAGCTGAGCACCACAAACATGGCGCTTCCCTGCTTGTGATTCCCAGCAACTGGCATTCAGAGGTGTGCTGCCTCCGACAGTGGTAGTATTATTAAGCACAGTGGATACAGTGGTATCTTGGTTTACAGACGCTTCAGGTTACAGACGCCGCTAACCCAGAAATAGTACCTTGGGTTAAGAACTTTGCTTCAGGATGTGACCTGAAATGATGCTCCGGTGGCGGGGCTGCAGCAGGAGGCCCCATTAGCTAAAGTGGTGCTTCAGGTTAAGAACAGTTTCAGGTTAAGAATGGACCTCCAGAACGAATTAGGTTCTTAACCTGAGGTACCACTCTATTAAGCACAAAGAGGTAGGTGGTAGTGGTGGTGGGGAGATTGCTTGGCCTCATAAAAGAGCCAAGTTGCAGTTTATAATAGCATTAGAGTAGGGGTTAGGTAAGTCTGTAGTAAGTGCAAGGATGGTCTCCAGTTGCTACAAAGACTAATGGGGAGAAATGAGCCACTTCTTTCAAAAATGTAACACCATGGCTTATCGGTATGTTTTTCTAACAGTTGTCAGAACACAATGATCCTTTCTAGGCCAGAGAGCAAAGAAAAAAGAAAAAGAGGGTCATTCTAACATTTGCAAAGTTGAAGATTATTATTAGGTAGTATACAAGGCAAAGCATCAATAGGTGGCCAACTGGGTATTGCTTACTTTTTCTCCCACAGGCAAAGTTCATTATTAGGTTGTAGGTTTTCTTTCTCAAGTTCTAGGACACTGTCGCCTTAGACAAAAGACTCCTATATCTGTATAACATATTCGCTCAATTTTTATGCCATTATAAATTGTAACACGGATTTGTCACCACATGCGACAAAATCTTCTCAACCTGACCATATTGCTTCATATTTAGCTTCAAGAAAATTATGGTGAACTCAAAAGCTTCTTCACTACCTTGTAATTTTTTAAGGTGATCTTAATATTACACTACTGTTGTCCCACCCCCCCTCCCAAATTAATCTAATGGACCAACCTGCATTTTTTATTTCTTCCATATTTCCTCCAGCCGTAGAAGTCTTCATAAGAGATGTTTGAGGGGAGACATTGTGCTGGCCATCAGGCAATGGCTTTTTTCACCTGCCTTGCCCCTCCCTCCAGCCCTAGGAGTCTTTCCCAGACCATGCCGTTAGGAACAGCAGAAACAGCTGGGAAGAGAGAAAGGGAGTTCAGGGATACTTTTTTTAAAAAAATAATTTTATAAGTTGTTTGTCTTTGCTTCTCAGTTTGTGTTATTTTATGCACTGTGACTTGTTATTTCTATTGATTATAGTTTAGTAATTATTTATTAAAATGGTTAAGAATTAATTTCTGTTTAATTGTTATTTGCTGATATTTAATTTTATTGTGTACTATTATATTCTAATGGATCGTTGAATATTACTTTATTTGGTATGTTGTTTAGTTTAAAGTTGTTTTTATTGTAAGGTTTTTGCATTGGACCAGATTGTTAGAAGGTGTGCGATCTTGCTTTTCTTCAGCTTGTAAACTAATATAGAAAGGTGGCATACAAACTAAAAGTGAAATGAAAAATTAAAGTAGCAGAAAAAGATTTTGTATACTAGACACCCCCTTATGTTAAAGCATACTCTCCACAATTCCTGGTGATGTGACTCTGCTTCCAGAAGTGATCCAGATCTATCATGGGATTTACAAATGACTGAAACATTTGTGTTAAGTTGCTAGCAAAATGGCATATTTTACATATACAGTGGTACCTCGGGTTAAGAACTTAATTCGTTCTGGAGGTCTGTTCTTAACCTGAAACTATTCTTAACCTGAGGTACCACTTTAGCTAATGGGGCCCCCCCACTGCCACTGTGCCACCACCACGCGATTTCTGTTCTCATCCTGAAGCAAAGTTCTTAAGCCGAGGTACTATTTCTGGGTTAGCGGAGTCTGTAATCTGAAGCGCCTGTAACCTGAGGTACCACTGTACAAAGAGCCCCACATTCAATTCCCAGTATCTCTAGATAAGCCTAGGAAGTCTACTGGCCTGAAATGATGGAGAACCACTGCCAGTAAATGTAGGCTAGCCTTCTCTTACCAAGTGTCCTCCAGGTGCTTTAAACTATAGTTCCAACCATCCCTGATCATTTGGCTGGAGAGCATCCAAAAATCTGAAGAGCACCAGCTCTAATGTGGTGCAGACAATGCTGATCTAGAGACCATTGACCCAACTTTGTACAAGACAGCTTTGTATGTAAGTTAAGGGTGACCAAGATCATTATCTTTCATTTTATATGACAGTATACAATTTGTATAGAAATACTTGGTGGAGCAACCAATTTTTCTTTGCAGTTTCGCTTGTCAAATAGTTGTTGTTGTTGTTGGGTTTTATTTGCAGTTTTTAGAATACTAGAAAAAGGATCCCTGCAGAAATAACCATGACATTTGGGCTTTCCACTGAATAATGCTCTACTTGTTCTTTTTTCACTTCAGCTACTCTTGTGCCATTAATGATCTATTCCAGAATCATTATGGGCTACTACTGGGCAGGTTTTTTTGTTTTTTTGCAAAAGCTGCCATTCCTGATTTATCAGATTGACTTGTATGAATAACTGCTTTATAAAACAGTTACTTGCCAGGGGCTCATTTTTTCTCTCAAAACACTTACCTGAACTCAGGATAGTGTGGAGACAGCTTGGGCTCCAGAGCAGGGGATAGGTCTCTCTTGCCAGAAGTTTGAACTGATTGCTTGCAGAATTTTCTTCTTCTTCCTCCCATTGCTCCATCTGTTTCAGCTCATCTCACCATCCTTTTCTCCCCCCAAGGCGCCCCCTCCCAGACAAAGAGCCCAAGGGCCACAGGCTACACACCCACTAGAGACACAAAAATACAGAAGTCCCAAACGCTGATACTCTCAACTGTTTTTTGTAAAGATATGCTGCCTACAGATTAGTGTACCTGTGCCATCGAAAACTTGAGAGCCAGACTTACGTTTCCTACAAAATAGGTTGAGCTGTCTTTGACCAAATTGTTGGGTAAGTAGTGTAATGGCAATTCTATCACTATGCAAAGAGCACATGTTGTGGGCAAGAGGGTCAGAGAACAATTACTATTTTCAGCACTACAGGAAAATTCCCCAAAGTGGTATGATCAGAATGAAAGTACATGCATCTATAATTGATATCAATGAAGAACTACCATGACCCACTAGCACTGTTCTAAGATGGTACACTCAGTATTACCGTGAACAGATTATCAACCAAATCACTACAATCACTATTTAATATTAATAAAAGGGTCTCCTCGTTTTACTATGCTAAAAAAGAAAATTAGAAAGTCCAAAAAAGTGAAGAGAAACACAGAGGAACAGGCTAGAAGAATATTTTTATGGAACTCTGATGTCTTGTCTTCTACCTCGATCAATCAATAGTCCTAACTATTGATTCTAGTAGTTTCGTTCTGGCATTTTGGGGGGTGTAGAAGATGGTTCTCACAATTGTAACTTTGCTTAGAAGGATTACAGATGCGGCCCAGAAATAAAACAATTCAAGCTTAAGGAACTACCATGTGGTTGCTAAAACCATACCAACCCAAGCTTCATTGCCATTCCACATAAGCTCACGTACCGCAGATGGAATGGTCTGACTGATGAGGAAATAACACCATATATGAAACCATATAGTTAAAATATATAGTGGTGCTAATGTCAGGCCTTTTTACCTTTCTAGGTACTCTCATGCACAGTAATGCATGATCCATCTTAATTAAAGTTAAACCTTTAACATTCTAGTATGTGGTATTTATCAATAAGGATGGTAAAAGCACCAAAAGCTTGTTTACTTCCACGAGAAGACTCCATGGGTAAAGGAAAGTTGTGTTCATTTGAAACCAGTAAGCTGTTTGCCATAATTCCAGATAAACCAAATAACATACTTCAACATTTTATTTCTAGACACCATGAAGTGTTTTCTGAAATGTCACATTAAATTTTTATCAACAAGCCAATATACCGTATTTTTCGCCCCATAGGGTGCACCGGCCCATAGGGTGCACCGAGGTTTTTCTGGAGGGGGGAAATAAAGAAACACCCCCCCAGGCTCGGGGTTGGGGCGGGGGAAGCCCGAGCTTCCCCCGACCCCAGAACAGGCTGCTATCCGCAAGCCTAGGGAGCCCGGCGGGAACTCCCGCTGGGCTCCCCAGGCTTGCGGATATCTTCCTGAAGCCTGGAGAGCGAGAGGGGTCGGTGCGCACCAACCCCTCTCACTTTCCAGGCTTCAGCGAAAGCCTGCATTCGCCCCATAGGACACACACACATTTCCCCTTCATTTTTGGAGGGGGAAAAGTGCGTCCTATAGGGCAAAAAATACGGTAAGCAGCAGCTGGTAACCTCAGATATTTTCCTCAAGTTCCTTTTGAGTTCTCATAATCATCTTTCTTTACTTGAAAACTAGTGCTGGAATACTGAAACTACTTCTTATACATCAGCTGAAGATGTACCTATCTTTGCAGGCCTACAGTAATGATTGAGAGGTACTTGCTACTGAAGAGTTTGCAATTTCTGGACTTTTGTGTGTTTAAATGCTTCTATTTTGATATCTGGTTTATTCTATTGTTTCACGGACTTTGTATTATATGCTTACATTTTGCAACATTTTGCAACATATTGTTGCACGGACTTTGTATTATATGCTTACATTTTGCAACATATTGTCTGAGAACCTTTTATTAAGGTCTTTTAATTTCGTCATAGCTTTGGATCTGAAATCTCAAGACAAACATCTCCTACCTATAGGGAAATGTGAAAGACTGGAGGGAAACATGAACTCTCAATACATTCAAACCAAATGAACTGTTTCTGGTTTCAAAAAGTTTTATTTGTAAGAAAGGTATTACCTGTCCTGATAACCAGAACAATAACTTTTTGCCCAAAATTTAAAACAACTATTCACCTTTCCTTGAGATTTCAAGTTCATTTTTTTGAATTGAAAGTTGAAAACAAACCAGACAAATTATTTTCCTTCCATCTCAGCTAAACCTAAAGAAACTCAGTACAGTACCTTTGAATTGAGGTGGGCGGGAGACGAAAAAGCGATAAAATTTATAATGTACAAGTATAAAAATATGTTACTCAAGGTTCAGCATAATAATTTAATAGCTTTTTGCCGTTTTATAAGTATCTGGGAATGGAACAGATATGTGTCCTGCTCCTGTCACAAGAGGTAGGATGCCAGCATTTGGTACAACATTCCATGAAAGAGTCAATGTGATGTTTCTGTTGCCCCTGCAATTTGAACACAGTATTAGTAGAATCATTTGAATACTCTAAGCAGTGTACATTGCAATAAATGCTGCAGCATGCAGGACCATGTATGCCAGCATTAAGAATTCATTAATCTTATTTATCATACAATCCATTGGCCACATGCAAGGGACCAATTTTTCTCACCAAGAAACTATGACAATGATATTTATGATACTTTGCATCTTAAAAACATACCAAACTCTAGATGTGCTAACCTGCAGAAAGTGTCCTCAAAGAGATTACTGTTAAGCGTTGGAAGTGCTGCAGATCTCAATAGGACTTGAGAAAACTAATGTATTGAACCCTAAATCCAGAAGCAGAAGCAGTATAAAAAGTAGAAACTCTGTGAGCCCTTGTAAACCCTCTTTCTGGTTGCTGCTTTCCTTCCATCATTTCCAATGTTTCTTATATAAGAACCCTCTCCTAATATAACTGTTCCCCGTGCATCTTGCTCCCCATCCCCACCCTGCTCATTGCCTCATTCCTTGTGCTAATTGGTTTCATCTGCTTAGCTGCTGTAGGTTAGATTGTGCTTGCAGGTAATAAGCCGACTACTCCAAAGTTTCGACAGCTTCCAGCTGGCACAACCACAACATTAAATGTGGCTGCAAAAGACACAAGGGGAACTCAACTTTTGCACATAGTAAGTTATGTGAACTATGGCTGTTTGCAAAATGCGTTATATTGACAGAAAGCCTGTGATAAGAAAATGTTATTCCACTAAAAGAATGTAGATGACGACATGAGAGCATTCCTGAAGGTAAACATTCTCTCTGCTGACGAGTTCTCTCAGCTATATCACTGCGTATATATCACAAATACATAATCAAAACAAATACAGGAAGGGAATTTACTCACTTGAGACCATTTCCATCATCAAAGAAGAAGTATTTTGATTTCATGTCTTTCAACAGCAGCTTTGGGTTATCCCCTCTTAAAATAATTTTGTCCCAGAGGACAACCTGGTTCAAAGCCTGCAATTAAAGTTGCCATTAATCACTAAAAGGAATAGAAAATGGCAAAAATTTCTCATCAAGGAAGCTGAACATCGAGATAGCCATTCACACAGGGCTTGAGGGCTTTCTTTCAGTGATATTGTAAGAGTTGTAGGCTCAAAAGTAAACTGCATAGTAAAACATCGGCAAAAAAACATTGTAGCATTACAATAAAAAGAAGTAAACAGTTAATGAACTGCTTTTGGAAAAATTAACATGTAATAAAACAGACTTTGTTACTGTTATCAAGATTTGTATTGTGTGCATAGCTGATTAGTAATTCAGAGCTATGACTGTGCACCACATAGATTGAGAACTGCAGCCCACTTCCCCAAAATGCCAATCTCACATAAGGTGTTACTAAAATAAATGGAAATTGGAATAAACTAGTATTTCCAGCCTATTTACATGTTTTCTGCAGAGGACTTGGTGGATCTATCTAGCAAGAAGCACAAAATATGAGTGGCAATGTTTCACTGTTTGCCTTCTTTCAGTTTACAGAGACCCTGTTATCACACCACATTAAACCACAGATGGAAACAAACTATTCTTTAATGTAAATATACATTTGCACTTGTGCGCTGAAAAGTTTTGCTCTGCTCCTCTTCTACCACTCATGCTGTGCTGCTGGGAAACAAGACAATCCACCTTGTTACATGAATCTGGGCTCATGGTTCACCCTTTCACCACAAGCAATAAGCCAAGGACCTTGAGTACTGCTCATGGTTTGTTTGGAGAGAAACTGCAAACACAGATTTGCCCATCATGACAAGTCAAAATCTGACTTGTTTCCCAGAGGCATTGCAGCAGCAAGAACAGGAGAGAAGCAAAGTGAGAATTTTTCAGTAGAGTGCACTAGCAAGCTCCTCGTTCACATTAGACCATAGCTGGTTTTCTATGGTTTTGCGTGATGCGTGAACCAGGCCAGAGACTGATGAAGCAATCAGAAGAATATAATAAGCAGCAGATAATTATAGATTGTGCAATGATCCAAGAAGCCAGAGCATCACTATTCCATCCATATAATTTGTAACTAGCACAATCATGAATACACAGGCATGTTTTTGAAGTTTTTTAGGCAAGGTCTGAGGAATTAAAGAGTGGTAACATACAAATTTCAATGTAGTGCCCACTTAAATATTCTACAAACATCAGTGGCACAGTTGCTGTATCAGGATCAGACAGCCATGAGTACATTCGTAGAAGCAGACATTAGAAGGTGCTGGGGACTTTATAACACTAAACATTTGAAAACCAAAGTGTTCCCCTTTCTACAAAGACAACTATGCGAAAAAGATTTCAGATCTGCATCTAAGCTGGAGATATCAATTACCTGCAAACTTTTAGAATATAGAAACACTTTCCAACTTTTGCCAAACATTCATTTTTGTTTGGGTTATTTCTGCTGGGAAGCTGAGTACAGCTGGTTTAAACTGGTTTTGTTGTCCTGTCTGTCAAGGTCAAGCTGACTATGATAGTCAGGCTAGGAGGAGCCTGGCTCTCACTCACTTACTCTTTCTATCTCTCTTTGTTCTAGTGTTTTGTTTCTGTATGCTACACAGTGGCACCTTGGTTTTCAAACTTAATCCATTCCGGAAGACCATTCGACTTCTGAAACCCAAAGCATTTACTTCCGGAAGCATTTACTTACAGAAAACTCAAAATGGAAGCCACATTTCCTGTTCAATTTCCGAGGCGCGTTTGAAAACCAAAGCAGTTACTTCCGGGTTTTCAGCGTTCAAAACCAAAACATTTGACTTCCGAGACGTTAAAAAACCAATGTACCATTGTAGTGTTAAGGTTTAGTCTTATGATAAATATTGCAAGTTTTATTGTAAGTGCTGCAACTGGATTTTTATAAACTGTGCGAAACCTGAATGTATTGGATTTGTGACCATTGTGCTCACTTGCCTCAGTAGCAGTAAAAGCTCTGCTGAATGAAGTACAATTGCCTCTGGTCTATTGGGGGGGGGGGGAGGGACTCTGCTACGCGTTTAAGTTTTTTGCTGCTCCCCCTTCGTGAGTCGACAGAAATAACTATACAATTAGTATGCATTTCCATTTAACCAATTTACAAGTTATACTTACATTGTTCTTTGTTGAATATTCTGCTGATAAATACAGAAATAATTGTTTCACATTCCAGTCAAATATACTGTGCAGATGTGTGAACGTTAAGGAACATATTTTGTTTCAAATTTTGAATATTTTCAAAAACATTCATTCAGTGCAGATCAACTATCCAAGCATTTTAAAGCAGAAATGTTCTATTCAGAAGGCATTTCTCAACTTAAGGCTTTTCTCTGTGATAAACAACATATTAACTGAGGATTCATGACATTTTAATTTTTGTAGATCAAGACCAGCAGCTTTACTTTTGTAAAAAAAGAAAACTGCTAAAGGTTCTTATTTTTGTGTTGGGGGAATACGAAACAGAAAGGAAGGGGTCATCACCCAGCATTTCCAAATCTATTTAACTCCCCAGCATTCTTCCATGAGTCCCAATTCTTATTTCTTTTTTTAAAAAAATATTCAAAATGAAATGGATTATTCATATTATTTCAAATAAACAATTTTTGCTCATTTTAAAACATTTTTATTCCACATTACCTTAGATGCTGCTTACAATCAATAAAAGAAATACTATCAGATACTGGTATTAAATAGGTAATAGAATATATGCATGTCAGTCCTGTTTATTCCAGCTATAGGACTGAGAAATTTGGGATTTTGAAGAAGCAAAGCCGAAGTCTCTTACGTACTAGAGTTCTAGGCCAGTATCCAATGACTAGTACAACTAGTTCAGTTTTCATATTTGTGTAACCCAAACAGCATTTCCTTATTCTACATAGCAAACTACAGATGAAGCTGAAGGGACTTTCTAATATGACACTGAGTATGCTGTTTCAAGACAAGAAATCCCACTGGGATAATGAAAACACTTAGGGCAGGCCTGCATAACGTAGGGTCTGTGTGCAAATTGCAGTTCCCTGGGGAAACTTCTAACTGAAACACTTGTCCACTGTTGTTTTCACTCTTTATGGAAACACCTGCAGATTGCAGGTGCCTGAAAATAGCAAGGGTGGGCGCTCAGCTGCTTCCTGGACTCAGGGCTGCATGGCTGAGTTTGTGCCAGTTTTCCTGTCCTGTTTCAACCAGGCAGCCATACTAGGCAATGAGAGGGGGTAGGACCAGCAGCAGAGCAAAAAGCAAGACTGGAGGGAAAGGATGTGGGTGAAAAGAGAGGAAGGGGGGCACACAATTTGGTGAGGAGAGAAAACAGGGAGAGTTGTGACAGAGAGAAAGCAAAGCAAAAATAATGGGCAAGAAAATAAGGGTTAACAAAATGTGGTATTGTTTTCCATGAATAACTTTGTGGCATGGTCCCCTTCTGTTTTTGTTTTGTTTTTTAATGTAAATATTTGTGTTCAGAGTATCCATGGTTAGCTTTAACCATCTTTTAACACCAGATTTATAAATTGGTTTGCAAATACTTGGCAACCTTCAGTAATGCAACACCATAGCGCTAAAAGGGAAGGAAGGGGAATTCACCACTGAGATAAGAGAAGTGTGCAAGCTGGTAGCCCACTCAACCATGGTTAAGTAATCAGGCGTGTTACATCAGCACCACGCTAAAGAATCAGGTATCATTATGACATTAATAACAATGCTGTAGTTGAGAAAACACTCCAATATAAACCAAACATTCTAGCCTTAAATATCTGTATCATGTATTCTCCATTCTCAGCTTTTGTTAGAAGTAGCTTCAAAGTATAGATTTTTTGTTTTCTCACCCTCTAGTAATCAGTACTTAAAAACAGGATTTATTCTGAAGCTCTACAAATTTTTATGAAGGATATCTGCAGTAATGTCAAAAGTAATGATTCCAAGGTCACTTCTTTCTCCAGGTCCAGTGAAGTCTTCTACATTTTTCCTAAAAACACACAAAAAACCACATTATTCAAACTTATTTGCAGCTGGCATAAGATAATATTAGTGTCTTCAGAGAAAGGATACTCTTTTTCAGTGGAAAAAAAATGGGAAACATAGACGGTGCTGAGGCTGGTCCCTTGTAACAAAATGTAGAATGAACAATAATGTCAGGGGCTCAGGAGCAGAGACACAGGGGAGAGAGGAAACGGAGAGTGAAGGGGAGGAATCTGAGGGCAGTTTAGGGGAGTATGACAGTGGCCCGAGAGATTCCATGAGCTTCTCCAGTGATTCAGAAGATTCCCAGAGGGGAGCGCCGGTGGCCAGGGCGAGGGGGGTCCCAGGGGGGACACACCAGAAGCAAGGGGCCAGCGGGGACTCCCAAAGCAGCAGTGAGAGATCAGGACCAGTTCCCCCACCAGAGCGGAGTGGGGGGGAGGAGTCCCATGAATCAGGGCCAGCGTCTTCTCCAGTAGGGAGAGAAAATGAGTCAGGGCTGGCCACGCCTCCATCGGAGAGTGAGGGAACGGAGGGGAAGTCAGGTCCAGATACCCCCCCACCGAGGGGGGAAGCAGTGACAGGAGCAGTGAAACTGTCAGAAGGAAGGTTGCCGGCTGGGCGCGGGCGCCAAGTTCAAATGTACAGGCGCGCGGGACAGCTGGAAGCCCGGATTGGGAGCCAGGTCCTAAAGCACGCCGGAGGCAGGGGGAAGAATCCGGGGACTCAGCATCAGAAGAGTCCAGAAAGGGCAACACCCCAGCAGGCAGACGGACCCAGAGGAGGAAAGAACAGAGGAAGAGGTGGAGCAAGGCTAGAGTCTTAAACTGGTGTCTGGGGGAAGGAGATTCAGACAGAGCTTCAGCGGTCTAGCGTTGAGACGTAGAGCTGCACGCCATGACTCTGAAATCGTAACTGAACTTCAATAAAGAGTTTTGTATATAAGAACGAACTGGTGTTGGTCCTTTGTGAGCTGGGACCTTGGGCAGCCCTGACAAATAATAATTACAGTTTAAATATACTTCCTGAAGTTGACTTATCTTAGAATCCAAGCCAATAACTTAACTTGGATATTTTAAACATGCATATCTAAACATTCTCCAAAATTTGGAAAAATTAAAAGTTTTAAACAAATATTCCCTTAGAGAATGCAAATGTTCTGTAAGTCATAAATAAAGTATTATGGCTACACAAATGTCTACAGGGTTGTGTTTGGAGGATTCCACTGTTGAAGTAGCAAGGCCAGCTTATTTGTAATAAGGAAGTTACTTTGTGCCAGAGGGCAAATGGGAGGACCCCCTCCCTCACCTGGCTGGTAGTGAGAAGACAAAAGCTATAGTGAGAGAAAACAAAATAAAAAAATTCCTTCCAGTAGCACCTTAAAGACCAACTAAGTTAGTTCTTGGTATGAGCTTTCGTGTGCATGCACACTTCTTTAGATATAGTGAGAGAGTGAGAGCTGTGCTAGAAGCAAGCAGAAGTCATGCCTGATTTCTGCTGGAATCCAAGGCTGTGAATATGGGAGAAGACCTTCTGGGATGTTAATGCTGTGAGTCCCTCCATCATAGGGGGGGAGTGTAGATAAACCAGACATCCTAAAGACATCAGTCAGTCTCTACCGTCCCTAGGAATGAGGAAACCAAACCCTGGGCAAGAGCCTGGAACGCTCACACCGCTCAGACATTGGGGTGGCGTGCAACATTATGCAGGGCAGCAGAAGGGAACTTAGGAGCTGGGCAAGAAATTTAGGCAAAAGTGAGCCAAGTGAATGTCACCTGTGATTTCAATAATGTATAGGCTACATAATTTGATTTCCTTTACCTTACGAGTTATACTTATCATAGCCATTGTGCGATGATGACATTTGGCAACTAATGTTAATGTTCTTGCCAAGAGGCACAATGCGAGAGAACACCAGCACAAATCTAATTCTCCATGCACTGCCATGCTTTTATTCATGAAGAGCAGTCACATTTAGCACATTTTAATAGCACAGAGTAAGATGTTTGAAGCCGATAATTTACCACATTCAGCTGAGATGTTCCTACTTAGCTCCAAATGCACCAAGGAACGTAAAATCAGCACCACAAATGATGCACGGCAATCTATGAAACCTCAGAGCAACACCAATCAGCAGTGCTGAGAGCAGGACTTGTGTTTGTCAGAACAGCACGGGAATTTGCTGTAAAACAACACTGCCCCCCCCCAACTGCATGGAAACAGGCATATGCTTGGCAATATGCTGCCAGGGCAACAGCCACTGACGTGTGCTAAACCCAATAGCCGAGTTGCCTTTCTATGTACACCCTGGAGGGAGCCTGCCAGAGGGCGGACACTACAGCACCAGAGAGTTCGTGGTGCTCGCTCATTGGCTCGCACAAAGGGGAAATGAGAGAACAGGAAGGAAAGGTCTACTGTTCTGAGACCCATAATCGACAAAGAGAAAAGGGAATCCAAACTTAGGTGATAACACAGAGAACAACGGGCGATTATTGCAGGATCAATAATACACAACGCTTTTATCCGTCCTCAGTGACAACCCCATTTAACACGAACATTCCATTGTGCGACTTATTTGCAGCAGGGATGGGACTGATGGGGGGGGGGGAGAATAATAATAATTGCAGGGAGGTGGGGTAAGTGTAATACACATCAGCCACTGCCATGGGCGCACACAAAGACATCCTGATAAGTTATGCCCCCGCCCCAAATCACTTCGAGGACCACAGGTTAATATTAATGGAGCGAAGGCAGATGGCTCGTTGCAAAACGTTTTGCACATGAGGGATGCTCCACAAGGGGGGGGGGCATGGATTTTTTTTTGGGGGGGGGGTGAAGGGAGAATACTTCGAAGCAAGTCAGGCTTCGCCTTCTTCACCCCAATCTCCTCACCCCACATCCTTGCTGAGAAAGGGGGGAGAAGGGGAACCTTTTCCGCCCACTACTCGAAAGACTTCGAGGAGGGGCGGATGAGGCTCAGCACCCAGGAGCAAGAGGAGGAGGAGGAGGAGGAAGAGGAAGAGAGGACCCCCAACCCTGCCCTCGCCCCTCACTCACAGCATGACCCGCGAGACGGCGATGCTGACGGGCACCGTGCGCTCTTTGAAGGCGGTGGTGATGAAGCAGCCGAAGGTCAGCGCCGCCATCACGCTCAGCGAGAAGGCGAAGAGAGAGTTGGCGCGGGTCAGGACGGTGTTCATCTCCCCCGCCGGCCGCTCCGGCCTTCACCACACACAAACCCGCTCGCTCGCTCGCTCGCTCCGGCCCTCTTCGCCAGTCGCCCCACCCGCCTCAAGCGCGCCGGCAGGACCAGCGAGCGAGCCTCGGGCGGCGGGGAAGCGGACGCAGGAGGAGGGGGGGGAGCTGCCGCTGCCGCCACTGCCGCGCTGCGTGGCTGAAAGGGAAAAGAAGGAGGCCCGAAACGGCCGCCGAAAAGCCGAGCCCGCCCAGTCGCCCGCGCGAGGAGGAGCCCAGCCAGCGTCCCGGCGCCTCCCTGCCTGCCTGCCTCCTGCCCGCCCCCCTTCCCTCCGCCCTAGCTCGGCCTGCCCGGAAGTTCCATCCGCCTCGAAGAGTCGCTTCCGCCCGCCGCCGCCGCCGCCAGAAAAAAGGAGAGATAAAAAAGGGCAGAGTGATAGTAGGGGAACCACCTTCTGGCATGGAATGGGGATTCCAATAGAATAGTCGGAGCGTCACGGCGTGTCCGCGCGCGAGTGAACGGAGAACAGCGGCCGAAGGGCAGGAAAGCGGCTACCTTCGCCTCTTCTGCAGCGCGAGGGGTGTGTGTGTGTGTGTGTGTGTGTGTGTGTGTGTGTGTGTTGGGGCGCCTCTTTCGTGGCATTTGCCATTCAAGGTGGATGTCTACTCAGAAGTAAACCCCACTGAGCTCAATAGGGCTTGTGCGTTTAGAGATCGCAAGTCCTAGTTATATGGACATTAGCAACATTGGCTTATCTGCATATCTTGTTTTGTACTGTAATCGTTCTGCCTGCATCTTGATGACATGCCTCATCTGTGTAGTACCGCGATGGAAACCTTTGCGGGTGAGGTTTCATTTCGCTAATAAAGATTGCTTTAAAAAAAAAAAAAAAAAGACAATAGGTTTTTAAAAACAAACTTTTCTTAGAGAGTTATTTAAGTCATTATTAACTTCCGCCACCGCCTGCACTGTGGAGATTGTGAGGTTTGCTCCCATGAGAATGCACTGAGCTGTGATACAGGATTGTGATATAAATCACTTTCATCATCATCACCATCATTATTATTATTATTATTCAGGTACAATCCACCCATTTGCAGCTACTCCGAAGTTGAATAAATTGTGGCAAAGTGATAATGAGTCCAAATCAGCACCGTGAGAGCGGACTATAGTAAACTCTCACTATAGCTCTCAGCTACCCCATCTTCAGGGAGGGGGGCAATGAGCAATGGATATTTTGAAGGGCATTTTTAAAACTCTTCTTTAAAATAAAATAACCCACAGAAGACTTGACGTTGGAGAAACGTAAAACTTAGTCCTTCCTTCTAGAGGAGGACGCGCGTTGCTCCCAAATCACTGCACCGAAAAAAACCGGAACATCTCCCTTGTTGCTGCCTTATGAGCAACTGCCTTGTTACCACTGAAGGTAAATAGTCAAGCGGTCAAAAATAGCCAGGAAATCCGGTCTGCAGGCAAAGGAACAGTCTAAACTCCCTTATGGTTGTCTCCTCTTCTATATAACCCGCTGCTAGTCGCCGCAGGCAGCGAGTGCCGCCTGACGGCTGTCTGCTAAAAAAGCAGCTTTTCCAATCCACCTATGAACTGATCCGTATGGAGGAAAGTCGAGCTTCTACACACGGAAATACAATGCAGTGCCTTGCCCCTTAACAAGCTCTTCAAGTGACAAGGCTTATGGGTCAGTTCCTTCATGGTGCCTGAAAGCTCTCACTTGGGGGCTGGGGAGTGTGTGTTTTAATTCAATATTTTTGACATCATGGCTAGGATCTAAGAAAAGCAGGAACTAGTTTAATAAACCAGTGCAAAATCTGTTTGCTTTAAACACCAGCTCCCCATGCGGGTTTGGGTTTTATTTTAATTACAAGTTTCAAAGTAATTTGGTTTGGAGGAGGAACTTTTCAAAGAGGCGAGGTTAAAAATTCCACTGAATTAAATTAGATCCTAGAATATTTTTACTAACTTACCTGCAATATGTGGCTCCTAAAGATACAGGGAAATGGCTCATCTATATCATATTAGCAACCAGTAATGATTCTTTATGCAAAAAGCAGAGGCAGGGGAAATAGCTCCCATTTAAGAGAACGTACATCAAGGATAGCAAAATCCCCTGGCTTTTATGTGAACAACATGGCAGGCAAAAGAGGCAGAGATCTGAATGGGCAGTATGCAATAATTTTGAAATAATAAATAGTGGAAGATGAGATGTTCACCTTTCTGTTTAAGAGAATATGTGATCATCGAGTTTCCACAAATTAAGATGATCCTGAGCTGTGTATAATTTCTTAAATAATGCGTGTTTTTCTTCCTTAAGTAATTGTTTATGGATTTATTTGTTTTTTTCTTGACAACTTTAATGGTTATTTACCACCTATTATTACTATTTTATGTATGTTGGCTTGGCTTCTTAATTAGGACTATTTGTGTTCTTTTTGTAGTAATATTTTATTTATTAATTTGCCACCATTTATTAAGTAAATGCTTCATCTGAACTGTTAGAATTGGTCGTCATTTTTAACATTTCTTTTGCTAAGCTGACAGAAAGGGAATGTCAGGGGCAAAAGAGAGGAAGGACCCAAGACTCAAACCCATGCTGAAACATCACAGATCAGTTTCTTTGCCATTCAGCTCCAGTAGCATCAGACAAGCATCGGGGGGGGGGGGCACAGAGTCTGTAGGAGGAGCATGGCTTGTTGCAATAGGGCTTTTTTTACGTTTCACATACAAGACATCCCTAGTTTGAATCCAGGAACCCTAGGAAAACATGAAGGGTTTTGAATGGCACTGAAGCCATTCACCTGGCTCCTGCATGGCCCAACCAGCTTTTGGTCCACTCTCTTGCATCCCACATAACTCCTCCCACTTTTCTGATAGGCCAGCTCTGCTAGGAAACATCTTCATAAGCTTCACTGATGCTCCCCTTATCCTTAGCCAACTGCCTCATAGACCCTGATGGCAACACCCACCCACCTGTGCACCCTTGAGAGGCCTACCTGAGTGAGCAAAAGTAGAGAGCCCACTGCCCCTGAGGTTATCACACTGCCTCTCTCCTCCCTAGGGCCATCAGAAGCCAAGCCAAATTAGGCCTCCTCTCCTCCATTATTTAGTGGCCTTTCCTCATAAGCTCAAAAGTTGGATCTCTCTCTCCAAAAGTTGGATCTCCAACAGCCTTTTTACCTGCCGTTTTGTCTGTAGCGACTCCTTCGCTGGAGGCTGGCTCTTCCCTGACCCTGTCTTGGAGAACGTTTTCCCTCTCATGCACTCCTTTTCCCGCTCATGCACTGCCAATCATGTTACCAAGCAGCAGCTGTGCTGGGCTTTGTGTTTGTTTTGTGCTGCCAGACATTTCTAACCTCGTGACTAGTTCATGTGGCAGTTTTTTCCTTCTGCCTAGAGCCTTTCCATGCACGATTGTTTCTCCATTTCGTTCTCCCTGACTTCTCACTGTTAATCTCAAGTGTTGTAAACAGGCCAGGTGGGATGTTTTGAGAATGGGTAGCATAATTAGCCTGCGTTTGTCCTCCCTGTGACCTTGCATATCTCAGAGTGCCTTTTGCTTCACCATATGTAGGTAAGCTCTGTTGGTTACTTCCCCTTTTGATCTGGCAGCAGCGGCATGCCTGTCACAGCTACTGCTTTGGGATGGAATTCTGCAAACAGCTGTCAGATAAGAGATAGATTGGTGTACTGGCTGGCGATATCACAAAGGCACTGAAGCTGCCACCCACCTCTGCGGCTCTGAAGTGGCTCACCCTAAATGCAATTCCTGGAGATATGAAAGGCTCTCTCTGGGGTCAGTGGTTGTAGATTACTCAAGCACGGAATATTATTTATCTTTCCTAAAGCTTTTAAACAAGCAGTACTACTTCTGCGCACACTACTGAAGAGGACAGGCTCACATTAGTGTTGCACACTCCACTTCTCCAAGCACTGAGGTGTAGGAGAACAGCACTTACCAAGATTTAGAAGGCAACTGCAGAGTTATTGGCATTTTATGTTTGAGAGTGGGCTTTTTGTGTTTTTTTACACAAATATACAGGTTGAAGGTAGGTGGAGGTACAGCTTAAACTTTCCAACAGACAATCAGAGTTCACTGTTTCCACATCAGATCTTTAAGGATACACCCAGCACCACAAAATGCTGTTAATTCAGAGTCCAAGAAATTGGGTACAGTATCTCTGTTTCCCCCCAAACCATAGTTTGTCTTCACAAGCTGGCTATTTCTTGCACAGAATCCAAATGATTCTCCAGTTACTTCCTAGGCCATTTATCTGTAATATCCCTAACAAAGGAGATACTTGCCAGGGCCATCCTGTCTTACCCCAAAGCTTCAAACCCTAGAAAGTTGGAATAGCTATCAGGCAAACATGACTCTGTTTCTTTTAAACAGGGGTGACCTGGTGGAGGAGAGAGTCTAGTCTTTTGCATCACACCTTAGTTTCTCAATCCCCTTTTTTTAAACAAAAACCCCAAAACAATCATTTCCCCTGCAGGGCAGCTTTCTCTTTGAAAGTCTGCTTAAATTTGCATATATATATATTTGCATATACAAATTTGTATCATGTGTTTGTGTCCCAAGTGTTTTAAGAACTTGATGACACCTCTGCTTTCAAGACCATATTAGTATTTGAGAATGTGTACATTAGTAGAAATCTGAAACACAGCCTTAGTTGCACAAGCTCATATTAAATGGTATTTCAAGCAAAGCCATTGGTGTTTAAACATACATCCAAATTGTTAAACAACATTCATTATAACAGGCATAGACAAATGTATCAAAAATTGCATCAGCTTTCTTCCCTTTCAGGGATCTGTCCTAGGCACAGCCTAGTTAACACACCAAGCCCTTTTTCCTGGCTTGGCTTTCCATTTCATTCTAATTAAACAGAACTCATCCTTTTAAAATAAATATGTTGAGAAAATGTAAGAACATCACTGTAATAAAAGATCCAACAAAAGTGTGTATGTGTGTTTATCACGTTTTGAGGGAGGGTGACAATCTTCTTTCAGATTGACAGCAGGTGGTTAAAACTGTGGAGTAAAACAAGAACAAGTTGTAAATCATACCGTTTGACAACTATTCTTCAGATGTAAAACTGATGTGATTATACACAATAGATATGTGAGCTGTGGAACGAAGCTACTGTTTTAGTATGGAGTGTCATATTCAAAGTGTTTGAAACTGTTTATATGTGTTCTTCTCCAGCTGAAATACCATCACACTAGCAGGAGCTCAAGTGAACTCAGTGCTATGTACAGTATAAATAATCCCCATATTTTGAGCTGCAAGCATCATGACCAGCTGATATTTTCTTTCCTCAGCACCAGCTGTTCCCTAGGAGTGTCTGGCTGGAGCCATACTATCTTACCGACATATTTCGGAGCTGTATCTAAACACTGACAAAGCCTCTTGTGCAGCAATGACTGTCGTAGAGGAAAATCGTCCTTTTGCCCAACAACTATCCAATGTCTACTTCACGATACTTTCACTTTTCTGCTTTAAGCTTTTTGTGAAAATCAGCCTCGCAATACTCAGCCATTTCTATATTGTAAAAGGGAACCGTAAAGAAGCAGCAAGAATAGCTGCTGAGTTTTATGGACTTCCTCAAGAACAAGGTACGCTTTTGTTTCCTTTATCACCTTTGTCATTTCTTGTTATTGAGCTGCTAACTTATAAAAAGTCTTTTCTTTAAGCAAACTAATCTGTAATTTTCCATAATCTTTAGGCAACCTGTTACTGACCAGATTTTCCCACTTTATTTTCACACTGAATAGTATTTCATAGAATCAGAATTGTAAAGTTGGAAGGGACCATGAGAGTTGTCTAGTCCAGCCCTTGCAATGGCGGAATCTGTCGCCCAACATGAGGCTTGAACCCATTACCCTGAGATTAAAAGTTTCATGTTCTACCAACTGAGCTATAGGCTGTTTTATGATTACCTTTAAAGCAGATTCAATCTAACATGAGTAAAATGTTAAAATAGTAAATTAAAATTGTGAAATTAATCTTCATTTGCTCTGGTTCTGTTTTTATCAAATGGAGGAAGGAAAATGCCTATAAAGTACTGGCTGACATTCATAATGCTTGCATAGGGTAACTACAGCTCCTTGTTTACCAAGATTATTTGTGCCAGAACACTACCCAACTTTTAATGCAAAGCTATAATATAGAGTGGAACCTGATTCTTAATATTTTTGAAGATAGTAGTAAAATCCATTTTTATCTGGTTTATAAAATTTCAAACATTTATATTATGAAGATGCGATATTTTTTGAAAATGTGTTCAAAAAAGTATATATATGTCACAAGCTAAACATATAAAGAGCTCGCTTTTCTTAGGCCTCAGCATTCAGCAATTCACTTCTAAGTAATATGCAATTGTGGTCTATATGTGTAAGCGGCGGCTGCACTGCAGCATTTGTGTGTTGTTAGCCAGCTTTGAGTTCTTTATACTCAAAATCCCAGAAGTATGTGTATCAAAGGAGGCCATCATTTCTAAACAAATGGGTACGGGATTTTACATTCTGAGATTTATGATCACTTGATTCTTTGGTGCAGCCAGGTTTAAAGATTTGGAGTTCTGCCCATGATATTGCAGGGGCCAGAGGTGTTGCTGGTGCCAAGGATTGTCCAAGTCCAGGAAGGATTCTTATCTGGCGGCAAGGCCTGAAGTAATCATTTGGCATCCCTTGACCCAGCAAATTATTAACACAATCCTGCAACCAGTGGCGGAGCTTCATGCTCCGGCACCAGGGGGCGGAGAGCAGGTGGGGGCGGGGCTGGTGCACATCCCAGGGGCGTGGCACACTGCCTGCGGGGGCATGGTGCCCAGTGCAGGCGGGGAGGGCAGCCACTATGGCACCCCACTGGGATCGTGCTGCCGGGGGTGGTGCGCTCCCCCCACACTACTCTTCCTCTGCCAGTGCCTGCAACTGCCTTCTCCCTACAAACTGCTTGTGATATTTAATTATCAATTGGGAATCGTTTAATGCCAATTCACAGGTTGTTGTCCCAGCTATCATGGACCCAAATACTATGTTTGAAGAAAGAAGTTAATTTTCAATGTGGTGTATTTCCTCATGAGTGTATGCAGGGGTGCAGAATGTCTCCATCCATGACACTAATACATCCATGAGCCTCTCTTGTATTTGTTCCATGTATAAATATTGTTATTGCAATGTATTTAAATGCAATGTAGTTCTACTAAAAATAGGTTCGCAATATAAACTAATGTAAATATAAGTCGATTTAAATATCAAATGCTTAAAAATGCTCTTAACAGGAAATGACAGCTAGAGATTTGAAGAAAGTTTCCCATTTATTTAAAACATGTTTATACCACCCTTCATCATATCAGATTTTAAGGTGTCGTATATCATAAAACAGTGTAATTATTAAATAAGTAAGATATCAGAAAAACAACAACCCAGAACATAAGCCTCATACTGTTTTAAAACTGAGCTGAATGCAGATGGGATACTATTTAATGAGATATATTATACTTCATTTCCCTGTAATTGAGTATTTTCTCTTTCTCTGAGGTGACATTGCCACATGTTTGCTTCCAATGGAGTGCTTCTGAAACGCATCCTATTAAGAGTACATATTGTATGGAAGCTGGTCTTCCAAGTTTAGTTTTATGGAAAAGCGTTTTCCAGTGCCAGCCTATGGGAATGGCTGACACAATGGCTAATTCTAATGCATGTCTTCATGGGAATCATTCCAAAAACACTCGCTTGGAGCGACTGGAAGAGATTCTAGACATAAATGCAACAACTAGCATTAGGAAATTAGATGGGATGGGTATGTGTTAAAGTGCTAAGAGTATTTCCTTTGATAGAAATGAATGGCTAGAAGTTAGATACATTCCCAACAGCATTATCAAATCAGGAAGGAATTTTCCCCCAGGTTATTCTGAAGGTTTCTGTCTCCCTTGTGGTTCAAAATACACCCTCAACAGAATGAATCATCCTTATTTTAGGCAATACTTACAACATTGCTTTGGACACAAAAGAGGTTACCGTAAGTTGATTGAATTGTTGCAAGGATCTAAGTGCAGTTCTTCCAAACAACACTCCAGCTGCAATTAAGATTATAGATATTATGATTTGCGTGGTAAGGGGAAGAGTATTATGTTATTTTCCTCTTTCTAGTACATGCATGGGGAACCTCTGCACTGGGCATTCTCCTGGAATGACTCCCTAGGCTGGGAGTTGGGGGTCTGCAGATATAGGCAATCCCTGATTTGCACAGAGGTTGTATTCCAGATCATCATGCGTGGTGGCAGAGCGTGTTTAAGCCTACCCCATTACACACATTTTTCCTGCCACTTCCGGGTTCATGGCGGTGCGCATGTGCATGGTCATATGTGCTTTGAACATGCGCAAAATGGTCATTTACTATTGCATGTCAAAATATATACCTTTTGTGCAGAGTGGAGATAAAACTCCCATAATACAGTGGCTGATGACTCTCCACAACAATGACCTTATGTGAATGTATCAAAGGAGCCATCCCCATGGAATTTAGCAGGTGTTACTTCTGAGTAATGTATAATTACTGTGACATAAACCCACACAAGAAATTGTGGGTTAATGGCAGGGACCCCCCCCCTTCCTAAGCAAAGGTTGATTTGCACAGACGTAAACCTCATTGAGTTCAATAAGACTTATACCCAGGTAATTGTACACAGGGTTGCAACCTATATCACCCATCTCCTTTATTAGTCATACCTATGAATTGTCCCCATAAGCTCTGGAAATTCCATAGAAGCTCATATTTCTTGATGTGTTATCTGAAGAGGTTGATGGCATTCATACAGTTAGGAATGATAAGTAATGTTTTCCTACTACCCTGTTTAACAATTGCAACTGATAATGTCACTCAACAACAGTTGTTGGGCGAGGAAAAATAGTACAAGATGTTTTCTCAGCTCGCATTCCAGATAGATCATAGTTCTATTAATAAAAACTATATAGGAACATCCTAGCTTTCTAGGTATAATAGAGCTCTAGTGGTCATGAAAGGAATATGGCACACGGTACCCAACATATAAAAACAGCAGGATTTAGCATTTTATTTTTCTTAAGCTGTGTAGTTAACAGTTGAGCACTGTGGTTTTACATGAGCTCTTTTCTTAAAAAACATGTCCACCAAATGATTAATACGCAGAGATTTGTTGAGATATTATAATGAGTTGAAAAAATGGTTTAAAATAACATCCCCCCAAACCCAGAAGCATTCCTTTTAGGAATGGTGCACATGGAGGTTCCCAGAAGTCGGGGGGTGGGGGGGAATTATGTATGCAACTACAGCAGCTCAGATTTTGTTAGCCCAAAAATGGAGGGTGGGAGAGGTCCCTAAGAAGGAGGAATGGCAACTTAAAATGATGGAATATAAGGGTTAGCATACCTAACCAGCAGAATAAGAGAACAAGAAGATCGAGTCTACAAAGAGGAATGGAAAATCTTGGTAGAATATTTGGGAAATAATTGTAAACAAGTGAAAACACTAGCAGGATTAAGGTAAATTCAACAGTATAAAAAGATGAGGTAATATGAAAAGAGGGATGGAATTAAATGGTTGTAATGGTTGTAACAGAATATGCAGTAATAATGGGAAAATTAACCATGAAAAGAAAAGAACCATGGAAAGAGAAGAAGAGAAGTCAACGAATGTATTATTATAATGGTGGGTATTTAATGGTGGAAAATGTATAACTGAAAATTTCAATAAAAATATATTTTAAAAAAGAGATTTGTTGAGGTATAATGAGTTAGTTGCATTCATATGGATGGTTGGGGTTACCACTTTCCCCATTGAAGTGGACTTTCCCTTGTTAAGATCTTGAACTTGTGGATAAAGCCATAAAATCTCTTACTATGTGCATCCCTAATGTAGTATTCATGCAAGGCTGCTTTCTCCCTTCCTTACTCTGATTTACTGGGCATTTTTGTAGGCATGGATTCTATTGCATATGCTGCATAGAGGGTCAAGGCCTTCTGACCGCATAGTGTCTAGGGCCATCAATTCCTGAAAGATAATGCTTTAGTACCTGGGAGGGTCCTAGGGGCAAAGCCTGACAGGTAAAGCAGCTATGTGCCATACTTTACAGAGGGCAGTCTTCTCTCTGAAGGTTTTCTGGTCCAAGACCAGTTTAACATTAAATAACCATAAGGGAAAGCGGGAACCCTGAAGTTCCCTATCAACAATTAGCACCTGGACAGCAGACTGAACAGACAGGCCACCTAGTCAGTCTTTCTCATTATAGTGAGATGAATTGTATTTCTTTTTAAATTATATTAAATAATTCTGAATCTGCATCTATAAATACAAATTAGCATATGAAAAACACAAGCAAATATTTACTATTGTCCTTTTTCAGGTGATATATCCTCTTTTTGGCAATATGCAAATCACATTCCTGCTGGCAGTCTCAAAGGACAGTAGCTGGGGTAGAGCCCTGTACTCATGGGCAGAAGACAAGTGAAAACACTGTGTAATCTAGGTATAGACCTGTTCCATGTGTTTACTTGTTCCCTGCCACCAAACAATACATTCATCCATGATATCAAGCCATCATCACATATCATTCTTACACAATCCAGATTCCAACGGTGTCACAAAGGAAAAACTAAAATTCCATTTATAACTCAAGCAGATGAATCTAATGTTCACATTAAACCGCACCCACAATGCCCTTGCATGCAACAAATTATTAAAAATTAATTAATTGCCTTCTAGAAAACACAGAAGCTGAGATACTTTCTGGTCTTTTTTCAGATTATGGCAAAGAACTCAAAATCTATGCAAAGCAGATCTCTTTCCTTCTTTTTCCCATGCAGGTTTGCATCCTTCCTTTCATATATGCTCATTCATCCATTCTGTCTCACAGACAGACCATAATCTCTCTTTCACATGTACATGTACACACACACACACACACACACACACCCTTCCCCATAGTCTGTATCTGGTAGCTGTTGCTGCTTTGTTCAGCAGTAGTTATGTGAGATGGCTCCTTTCATTCATGTAGGAGGTCTGAGGATCTGTGTGCTAAGATAGGAGCTGGATCTGCTAAACCATCCAACTAAGACAGAGAGCAGGCATGTGGCAAGAGGTTGACTGGTTCAGTGAAGCTGAATGGGCTAGCCCAGTTGTTCCTTCTGGCCTTTACTGTCCATCATTTTTATCCTCCCCCTCCCCAATAAAATCCAGAGCGAATGAGTAGTAAAACAATCAACCTGACACTCACCACCACTCACAATAGGGAAGGAGAGTGGTTCAAAGTATGGCATAAGCCATATCATTGATTGAGTGCCAAGGCCCCATGACCCGCAGTTCCCACACAGACAAGTGGATTTTGGTTTATGGGTTGGAATAGGCCACAACTTTATCAGTTATAGATGTGAGTGGTTTGGCTTAGGCATTGGGTGAAGCCAGACTATATATTGACTCCTGCCCATCTGCCGGGAGACCAGCTAAGGGTAAAGCACCAATAGGGGGAGGCCTAGGACTTGAATGGCCCCTGGCCGTGCTGCGGTTTAAATTTCCTGTGGCCACGCCCACAGCTAGCACTGATTTGTCAGCGGGGCTGCCCCTGGGCACAGCCCCACCCAGTGCTGGTGACATAGCTGGGCAGTGATAATGAAGGGGCCAATCTCTGCCCGCAGCCGGATCACTGTGGAGCCCGATGCCTGGCCACAATGCCCGCCCACCAGAAAAGGTAAGCGGACTTTTGAACACCTTTCTCATCAAATACTTTCAGCTTTTCTATCTCCCAGAATAAGCATGTTCCTGCACACGTATGCAGAATTTAAAATGAATGAATAAAATATGCCATTAAAAAAAAATCTGGTTGAAAAAAGCAGCAATGAGAATGAGGCCAGAGAAAAGGGGGGCTGAGAGAGGGGCCAGAAAGGGGAGAAAATGTAAAGCAGGCATAGGCAAACTCGGCCCTCCAGATGTTTTGGGACTACAATTTCCAACATCCCTAGCTAAAAGGACCAGTCGTCAGGGATGATGGGTGTTGTAGTCCCCAAAACATCTGGAGGGCCGAGTTTGCCTATGCCTGATGTAAAGTTTCAAGATCTGCGATTTGGCCCCCAGGTGCAAGTGTCCCACTCCCCACCTTAATCTATCCTGTGTAGACAACACTAGATTTGCTAATGTTTATGGCCGGAATCATAAATGCATTGGCACCTAGAAAAGCTTAAGTTAGTTAAACAGGACCACAAGATAAGTAGCTTCTTTTACTGGGGATACCACAACTGTAATAAGATCATTACTCTGGTTAATCTGTGTTGTAACTTTATCCCAGATTAGTCTCTTCTGTTTGCTTGTTCATGAAGATTTTCTTCCAGCACTACAAGGAGGTTATTTAGTGCCATGCCAAAAGAGTATTTGCTCTGGTTTACTAACGTTTACAGTTTATGCTCCTGTTTGGGTCAACGCATGAGAAGGTAGTTTAATAGCTCTTTACAACTGTTACTAATGCTTAGTCCTTTCCCCCATAAATTGTGGCTGGGGAAACCCAGCCAGATGAGCAGAGTATAAATAATAAAATCATCAACATTATTATATCTCACAATGTTATTATTATTTATTAAATGTGTATACTGCCCTTCATCTGAAGATCACAGGGTGGTTCACAACCCAAAAAGAGAACATGAAATACATAATAAAACAAAAATAAAAGCAAACCAATAACGCCCCCCAACATGTTTAAAAGGCCAAAATATTAATCAGCAACCTGACCACCAAATTCTGCACCAGCTGAAGTTTCTGAAGAATCTTCAGAGGTAGCTCCACATATATGCGTTATAACTTAGAGGTTACCAGAGCATAGATGACAGAAGTTAGGCTATCCCAGTTCAGATAGGGTCACAAGTGGGCCACCTTCTTAAGCTCTGTGCCACTGAGGCCACCTGAACCTCAAAAGACAGCAAAGGATCTAGGAGTACCCCTAAGCTTCACTCCTTCAGAGGGAGTGTAACCCCATCTAGAGCATGCAACCTCCTTTCCAACCAGTCTAGGGAACTGCCCACTAACAGTGCTTCAGTGTTATCTGGATTGAGCTTCAGTTTGTTGGCTTTCATCCAGTCCATTACCAAGGCAAGAAAAGGTCCAGCACATCCACTGCCACACCTGCAGATGGAAAGGAGAAATAGAGCTACGTGTCACCAGGATATTGCTGGCCACGTACTCCAACACACCTGATAAGCTTACTTAGCGGTTTCATGTAGATGTTGAACAGCATAGGGGATAAAATTGAACCCGAGGAACCCCACACTGAAGGCTCCACAGAGCTGAGGAGCACTCCCCAAGCATCACTCTCTGGAAACGACCATCCAAGTAGGACCAGAACCACCGCAAAGCGGTGGTACTCACCCCTAACTCAGACAGCAACTCCACAAGGATAACATGGTCAATGGTATGAAAAGCCACTGAGAGGTCGAGAAAAATTAATAGGGACACATTTCCCCTGTCTCTCTCCTAGCAGTGATTATCATATAGGGTGACCAAAGCAGTTTCTGTGCCGAAACCAGGCTGAAACCCCGATTGAAGGATCTAGAAAATCTGTTTCCTCCAAAAGCACCTAGATCTGGTTACAATCACCAGCTCAGTAACCTTGCCTATTACAATATTAATATTTCAGTTTTGCAGTAGAAACTTGAAAATACTCTGCCCATTGCAAAATGGCCAAAAATTGCTTTATAACTTAATTTGCAAAATGCTTTACAGTTGTTAGCTTGCTTTCAAAACATTTCTGGGTGACAGATCCCCACTGTGCCCTTTCCCCCCTCTTTACAAATGGAGAACCAATATAACCAGGGAAGTCTTTCTTTCTAGGACAAGTGTAAGCAAGGGGGAGGAATCAAACACCCTCTTCCATTTTAACTCGTGTAAACAGACCCAGGCTGCAGCTAAGCTGATTCTTTCTTGTTTTATAAATAGAACATGCCAATGCAATCCTTTCCTTCCCTCACTCTAGCTGCCCGTCCTGCTAGTAAATATTGCAGGATGGTGTAGTAGCTATTTTACTGCAAGTACAACCAGACAGCTTGTGAGAAAATGACAAGGAGGGCCGATAGCAGTTAGCACTTTGTGGACATTCCAGAGGGAAGAGCATCTGCATTAATGACACGCAGGCTTTGGCAGGAGGGAAGAGAACGTTAAAATCATGTCCACAAACACTGCGGTTCAGAGGAGCTGCACTAAACAGAATCTCTCAAAGAGAAGCCTAGAATGCATAGGGGAGTGTTCTGCGAAACGAAAAGCTAGCTGGGGTATTCTCACCAGTCAAGGTCAGTACAGCAATCATTTCAACAAGCCGATGGAGGCTCCAGAATTTTCTAATGTGAACCATTTTTGCAACATCAATTTTATATCGTGACTGTTTTCCTAAATTAAATATTTCAATGTAAATATTAATTTGTGCTATTGTATTATAATAGAAAGATAGACGCAGCTCTAATCTAGTTTTCTTTTAGTGTGAAATTAGCTACAGCATGTTTTGTCTGAGGTATGCTTTTGCAGATGTTGAAGTCACATTCAATATACAGCAAACCAAATGCCAGTGTTGCTAAGTACCAGGGACCGTTTACAGATCTGAAGGGCTGGAGTGACCTTATATGTAAATTGTAAATATACATGGGGAGGAAAACAAGGCAGGAGACCTTGGAAGAACTACATGTGACATGCAAATACTGCAGATATTAGTTAATATTATATCATCTGTCTGTGTGCACCTGCATTCAGAAGCACTGTGATGCATACAAAATAAGTTTACAATAACTATGAAAGGAGCTGTGAAATTTGTTATAAGTTCCTGTCATTTATATGCTACCAAAAATCAATAAACTTGGGTCCCCTCCACCTGAGTATCAGTTTATTTCTGGATTGGGTTCCACTTTGGAATCATTATTGAAATATATAGATTCATTTATTAGAGAATTGGTTCCAGCTTAGGGTCAAACTAGATGTGATGCTAACTAACCACAACCCAGAATTCTGGGCTTGGAATCCCCCCCCCCTAAAAAAACAACAGCTGCCATGGAGGCTCTGATTCAGATCTGGACTGTGGCACAGAGGAGAAGGTTTTTACCCATTTCCTCCATGCCATTTTCCCTGCCCCCAGGTGTTACTAGTCATGGGCAGAACAATCCTACCTGGAGTCTGAGGGGAAGGGAGGAATGTTGTGACAGATCTATCACCACATCCAAAGCCCCATCAGATTGTGCAAACCATGGTGGAATGTGGGGAGCAGGTAACTTCACAATTTCCCCCTTCACCAGCCTAGGATCAGGCACGTCAGGGATCTATGGGTCTTTGGATCCAGTGGGTGCATTCTGCTTTTTACCACCAGTGGTAGCTTTCCATCCTCTAACATTGCAATACCCCCACCACTTGTGGCACTACTATCCACAGGTAAAGGGAAGTGCCAGTCATACTATTTATCATGAGGCCACTAGGCTGGGACATACCACAGCTTTCCCAATTGGAGCGGGTCTCAACTGCAGCAAATTAAGGCATAAACGCCTGTTGGAAAACTGCCAAAGGCAGCCTTCACAGAGGCAAATAAGTCCATTTTGCAATGCCTCGTGAACGTGTTAGGAGAAGCCCAGGTAGCTGCCCTACACTTTTCTAACAATGGAGCAATTTGTAGAAAAGGCGGCTGTGGTTGCTGCAGACCTGGTAGAATGGGGTGTTAAATTAACTGGATGGGGTAATTTAAGAGTATCATATTGATACACACCCTGATCCATCTAGGCAAAGTGGATGAGACTTTCCCCCTGCGTAGATATAAACAGGGTGTTTATGTATTTTATCCTAGCAATATACACCTTTAGTGCTCTACAAACATCCAGTGAGTGCCAAGCCTTTTCCAACAGATGGGATATATTATCTATAAGAGGATATCTATGTAAGATAATATAGGCTTAAAATAAACAAACAAGCCTAATTCTTGTAGTTTATGCATTACCAGCTTCGAAAGGTCAGATTCAATAACATTTTGCATTCTGGAGTTTAATAATCTGAAACTCATATTAAGATGATCATTTTAAGGCACCAGGCAAAATCCAATGTTAGTCACACTCAGAGCAGACCCTTTGGTATGTAATGCACTGTGGCTGCTTTCAGATACCACATACTTGAACCCTCCAGTTGTTGTCTGGAGCACTGGGAAGAAGAACATGCCTGCTTCATTCCTATTTCCTCACCAAACCAAGTTTGCAAAATACAATTGACAATCTTCATTTGGAGGAATCACCTCTAGTTTGCTGGTTCAGACAACAATAAGAATCTGTTTTGTCAAGCCAGAATGTGCTACATTAGGCTGGATGTGTTAGAGAAGGAGGGAGTTGTGTGCACAGAACAAAATCCTGATCCAAACCACATAGACTGTGGGATCAGAGCATGTGACATATGAATGCTGTCGGAATACCTTGGTGTTAGACTCCTTTTGAAAGAAATTATGTAGGAGGAGTAGGAAATAGACCTAAACAGCAGTACTGTAAGAAAAAGGTAAAGGACCCCTGACAGTTAAGTCCAGTCGCAGGCCGAGGGAGCCAGCGTTTGTCCACAGATAGTTTTTCTGGGTCATGTGGCCAGCATGACTAAGCCGCTTCTGACGCAATGGAACACTGAAACCAGAGCAGTGCCCGGAAACGCCGTTTACCTTCCCACCGGAGCGGTACCTATTTATCTACTTGCACCCCTCTTTTTTGGCATGCTTTTGAACTGCTAGCTTGGCGGAAGCTGGGACCGAGCAACAGGAGCTCACCCTGTCCTGGGGATTCAAACTGCCGACCTTCTGATCGGCAAGCCCAAGAGGCTCAGTGGAAGTGGTGGAGCTTCATGCTCTGGCACTGGGGGGTCGCAGAGCAGGCGGGGGCGGGGCTGGAGTGCATCCTGGGGGCGGGGCACACTGCCTGTAGGGGCGTGGCACATGTCCTGGGGGCTGGGTGCACTGCTTGCGGGGGTGTGGCGCCCAGCACGGGTGGGGGGGCAGCCATGATGGCACCCTGCCAGGATCACGCTGCCAGGGGCGGGGTGCCCCCCCCGCACTCCTCTTCCTCCACCAGTGCTCAGTGGTTTAGACCACAGTGCCACCCGCGTCCCTGCAATACTGTAGAAGGGGCAATTTAACCCTTTCTCTCGTGATATTTCCCCCCTCCCCCTAACCCTCCCATGTCATTCACTTTCCCTGTGAGTCTGTTGTATCAGCAGGCACAGATGAACATCGTTCTTGCTGAAAATTTGGTCTCTTTTCAGTAGTCCACGCCCTTTTAAGTCGATCCAACCTCTATACCTGTTTGCACTAACGTTGTTGTTGTTTAGTCATTTAGTCGTGTCCGACTCTTCGTGACCCCATGGACCAGAGCACGCCAGGCACTTCTGTCTTCCACTACCTCCCGCAGTTTAGTCAAACTGATGTTGGTAGCTTCGAGAACACTGTTCAACCATCTTGTCCTCTGTCGTCCCCTTCTCCTTGTGCCCTCTGTTAAGTTGTGGGTTGACATAGCAGACGACACAGCGATTTCTCCAAGTAGCTCTTTATTTCATAAGCTGGAATAGAACTGACTGCAAACAGCTCAGCCGGCCTGCTTTTATAGGCAGCCGGCAGTCAACATTGTAGCAACAACAGCCCAGAGTTCCCGCCTAAAATAACTGACGCGGACCTGAGTGAAAACTATCGACAGACCTGAGTGAAAACTATATACAGTATCCCCCTGCTGGCCCAGGGTGAAACTTCACTACATAACACCCCTCCCCACCAAGATAAGGCGTTAGTTACAATCGTAATGGTTTCCTTATATACAGCACTACGCGTAATGGTTCAGTTAGGCACAAAAGCATATCGGTTACATTTCCCATACTTAGACCAACAGTGATACCTGTCCAACAACATAGTCCTTTAAATAAGTTGGGCGCTTGGGAACTCTGCCAGACCGCCGGGGACTGGTAGCCAAGTCCGGAGGGCCACACAGTTCTTGCTGAGGCTGTGGTGCGACCCTAGGTGGCGTTGGAACCAACTCCCCTGGATCCGCTGCTGTGGGTGGAGCCTCCGCAAGTGGAGTGGTCTGAGTCTGTGGTAAGTCTGGCAGACCCTCTGAAGCGGCTCGGTTCGGCTCCACGCTGGCAGTTTGCGAGGGAGGTGTAGGTGGGGCCTCGCCATCTGTACGTGTCTCTTCTGGAGCCGCAAGCGCAGTTGGGGGCACCTCGGTAGTGTCCAAGTCCCCAACCCTGCGCCTAAGCTGGTCTATGTGCCGTCGCCACAAGCGTCCGTCTTTGAGTGCCACCTGGTACGAGCGAGGTCCAGTGACTCCCACTACTGTGGCTGGCACCCAAGGAATGTCCCCCACATAGTTCCGGGCAAAGACCTGGTTTCCTGGGACAAATGACCGTGGTGCGTTGGCACAGCCTGGGGGTTCAGCCACGGCAAAGTCCGGGTGTAGCCGGTCGAGCGGTGACCTGAGGCGGCGGCCCATAAGCAGTTCAGCAGGACTCCGCCCTGTGGCCGCATGAGGGGTGATGTGTTGCACGAACAAGTATTCGGCGACCCGCTCATGCCAGTCTCCCCGGTCCAGGCGCGCCAGTGCCTCTTTTGCCGAGCGCACCATTCTTTCCGCTTGCCCGTTGCTGGATGGATGAAAGGGTGCCGTTAGGGCATGGCGGATGCCCAGTCCCAAAAGATACCGCTCAAACGTGCCTGACGTGAACTGCGGTCCGTTGTCAGAGACAAGGACATCAGGACACCCATGCGTTGCAAACAGGCCTCGCAGCACCCGGATGACAGCTTCGGTAGTGGGGGAGGGCATCAGGGCGACCTCCAGCCATTTGGAATAGGCGTCCACCACTACCATAAAAGTCCGGCCGTGAAAGGGGCCAGCCAGAGTAGTGGGAGTCACTGGACCTCGCTCGTACCAGGTGGCACTCGAAGACGGACGCTTGTGGCGACGGCACATAGACCAGCTTAGGCACAGGGTTGGGGACTTGGACACTACCGAGGTGCCCCCAACTTTCACTCAGGTCTGTCGATAGTTTTCACTCAGTGATTTTGCTCTGTGATTCAGCTCAGTGATTCAGCTCAGTTCAGAGGCTGGCCGCATCTGGCTGTGCTCTGATGTCCATCGATCCCACCTTCGTCGCCAGTGTTAAGTTGTGGGTTGACATAGCAGACGACACAGCGATTTCTCCAAGTAGCTCTTTATTTCATAAGCTGGAATAGAACTGACTGCAAACAGCTCAGCCGGCCTGCTTTTATAGGCAGCCGGCAGTCAACATTGTAGCAACAACAGCCCAGAGTTCCCGCCTAAAATAACTGACGCGGACCTGAGTGAAAACTATCGACAGACCTGAGTGAAAACTATATACAGTATCCCCCTGCTGGCCCAGGGTGAAACTTCACTACATAACACCCTCCATCTTTCCCAACATCAGGGTCTTTTCCAGGGAGTCTTCTCTTCTCATGAGGTGGCCAAAGTATTGGAGCCTCAGTTTCAGGATCTGTCCTTCCAGTGAGCACTCAGGGCTGATTTCCTTAAGAATGGATCGGTTTGATCTTCTTGCAGTCCATGGGACTGTACTAACATACAGCATTTATATGGTTATATGACACAAATTACTTTTAAGCACCATCGACTTAAACTGTTCACTTAAACACATGCTTTAATCCCTCCAATGTAAATAAATCTCAATTGAACATACTTAGCTTTTCAGTGCTTCACGGAGTAGATCAAGCTAATACTTCTAGTCAGAGGAAGAGGAATGATACAGGTATGTCACTTAAAACTTGTCAGTTTAAACAAGGAGCGTTGCAGATATCATTTGCTATTAATATTAATTACAAGTTTGTTTCTGTATAAATCCATTAACCAGCCCACTTCAGTGGGTCAAAATACTTGAGACACAGAGATTCATGGCCATCATATCTCCCAACAAATCTTTAAACACTAGCTGATGTTCTGGAGCAGCAGCGTTGAGAAAACAGGATTCAATCATCCTCCTAGTCTGGATTTCCTGATCAAAAACATATCCCAAAACTTCACAGGGTGGCAGATAGAGGTCCCTGCATTTTTCTTTTGCAACAAAACTAATAGCTACTCAATGGGGTGTAATTTAGGTTGGGAAAACTGTGCAGAAAGTTTAAGCATCACTCCTTCAGTACCATTGCTCAAATTCAAATTCGAGCCCTCAGCCAGTAATTTAAGTTAAGAATAGAAACAATGGGAGATATGACTACAGATCTGTCACATCCTGTGGAGCTTGGCTTTATTGCTCATGGTTAAGGTGGCAGATCCCAAAATCCTGAATGGATTGGCATGTGTCAGTGGAAAGATTGGCATGTGAGCATTAGGATATTCATAGAACTAATTATCTATTATAATCATACATAATAAATATTAAAATAGTAATGGTGCTATTTATCTGATTACTTGCAATGCACATTTATGCTGCAGTTTCTAGAAATAAGTCCCATTAGGCCTGGCTTCTGAATAGACCTGTATACTTTTATGCACTATATTATCTTGTACAATATATTTTACATTTTCTAGATCTCTCAAGCTCCTTTCGCCTTCAAACTAATTAGGGTACTTTTTAAAGCTCTGTATAAGATATATACGACGCCAATTCCTACTGATTTTGTTGGAAAAGGCAAGCATATGCTTGTCTCTCTCCAACAGAAATAAATTGGTTTTAAAAGTACTTCTATTTGCTAGATCATGTCTGTTGTCATGGTGAAAAGGAAAGATGAGAGGAGATATTCATAATCATGTGGTATATCTTTAATTTGGGACAATTTGATTGGAATTTCACATGCTGAGATTATAAGGAGCATTGTGCAATAACTTTAACATGGCTCCTGAATGGGGGAAAGGTGTATGGGAACAGGAAACAGCCTTGCAGTCTTCCATCTAGTTCTGGATAGTCTCCTACTACACTCAAAGGCAGTAGCTCTCCAGGGTATCAGACTGGAGTCCTTCCCACTGCTGCCAGAAAATGCCAGGGACTGAATTTGAGACTTTCTGTCCACAAAGCAAGGACTCTACCACTGAATTAATACAGCCCCTGCTCTCTCTGCTGCAGATGGGCAAATGCTTGCTAACGAGAAAAAAATATTTCTGTTTCTCTCAAATCTTAGGTATTGTTGTCCCCATATCCTCCCCTTACAAATTCCTTACCCATCACTTCTGGGTCCATTAAGCTTAGCGGCCCTCTCACCCTTTCCTTAAGGAAGCATCAACATCCTCACACAGTTCCTGCTGGGCCGCCAATCATTCACCCACATTTCTGAGGACAACGGCAGCATGGGGGTAAACAGGCCATGTCTACAAAATCCCATCTTGTATCAGTGTAAATGGAGATGGAATGTCTCTGCAGACAAGATCCCATATGCATCTACTTGACTGCTTCGATCAGCAGAACTGGCACTGTTACAAGTGCCACATAATACCGATTTTCACATTTGTAAGAACTCAGTCTTTTAGTGTGGCAGCACCTACACTTTGGAACTCCATGCCTATTGACATCAGGCAGGCGCCTTTGAGGAAGGTCCTCTAAAAATATTTTTGTTTAGTTAAGCCAACCCAGATATTTAGAAAGTTGTGGCAGGTTTTAATCTGTTTTTAGTTTATTGTTACTTTAACCTTTCTAAAGTCTTGATTTATTGCTGTGAATTCTTCTTATTGATTTTTTTCGTTGTTTTTTTGTAAACCACTTTGAGATTATTTTACAATCAAACTATATAAATATGAAATAAATAAAATAAATAAAAGCTGATCTTACATGTTGGGTTTCCCTTCTAGCATGGCTAACGAAAGAGAAACATATAATTCTATAGCATATTAACTTAGGTCTTCCACAATACCTGCTTTTGCCAAATGTGTGCATAAAACTAATTGTCTTATAACTTTAAATATAGGGGTCATGTGGATAAACTTTTTATTATATATAAATATCTATGGATATGACAGGAAGCAGCTCATATAGACTATGCTTGGCATAATTTATTACACAAAGCTTCATTTGATTTTTGATTCAGACCCACTGGAAACAATCCATATTCATAATGAAAATGATATTTTTTTTATTACACGTTTAACTTGTAAAATGACTTGCAGCTTTTATTACATTTGCTCCCACAACAATCCTGTGAGGCAGATTACAATTCTTCCTATTGAGCTGAAGCTAAGAAATTGTCTTCCTGAAAAGCACCTGACCAATTTATAGTGGATGTTTTGATTTGTATCCAGACAGAATTCTACATCACATTATCTATTATAAAATGAAACAACAATTATACTTTATTTAAACTATGCATTATTATATTTAAACTATGAATTATTTCATGCACTGTGTTTCTATGGAGCAACGAAAGCTGACTTATTCCTAAACTCAGGGCTTTGGATATCTGTTTACTGCAGAGGCTTTACAGGTGAAAGTTCATATTATAATGAGTGCAGAGCTCCTTCTAAAATGGCTGAAGTGTATTAATAGGCAGCAGCAAAAGGAAGAGTTTTATTTCCTTGTTTAACATGAGCCGGATTTATAATTGCGATTGGCTGGAAATGCCATGGGGAGATGGAGATTTAGGTACTGTATACATTTCTAAATCATTCTTTGTACTTGACTGTTCGTTATAATTCTTCGCCTTATCTCTGCAGTATTACAGAACTGTATACTCCAGTAAATTAGATACCAGCTGGCTTGGAATGCAGAGTCTAAATATAACTTGAAGTAGTTTGCACTTCAGTCAGAGAGAAAAGAATCATAGGGAGATTGTTTTTGAATAAAGAGTATTTTTGCAACTGCCTTTCTAAAAGGTATATTTTTTATTTGAGACAGCTGGGTACCCAATCCCATCTCCATTACAAAAAATGGGAAAGCTATGAGAGCAGAAGGTCACTGAAAAACATGCAACAATTCTCTAAAATAAATATACATAGTGTATACCAGTAGTCTTATTACAATCTACAAGTCTGTCTGCAGTAGAACCAATCACAAAAAGTCACTACCAGCCAAGACAGGTTGCTGAGTTTCATACACTCCAACTTAGCCAGGAAGGAAACTCAATGAACCCATTTTTCCCTTTGAGAGTGGCTTTTAAAAATGTTATTAGCGTGCTCAAGAGCACTTCAGGTTTCATTATCATTTCCATAATAATCTTTAGAAGTTAGCTGTCTTGGAGGGAGGGAGATGCTTCTTGACTAGTGCATTTATACATATACACAGAGACGCAAAACTCCAGTGGACTACTTCCTTCCAAACCACCCAAACAGATAATAACAGGGGTGGGGAACCAGTGGCTCTCAACATGTTACAGGACATCAACACCCATCAACCCTAATCACTGATCATGCTGTCTGGAAATTTTGGAAGTAGGCACTCCAATAATCTTTGGGGAGCCACTGATTTCCTTCCACTGTTCTTTAAGAACTAGATCCAGTTTAAGACAAAACACCCTCTTAAACAGAAATAGGGATGTTAACATGTACATAAGTGTGTTTCCATTTTCACCCATGGAATGTTGCAATGTACACCCTGATGTGAACAGTAGTGGGCAGAGATACCCTGAATGCTTGGTGGAAAGCAGGACTTGGGTTATTTTCCAGCACCATGGGAAAAATAAAATCGCGTCACTGCGGCAATGAAATGTGCAGGCATTTTTCTGCATAGCACAAGTGAACACATGTAAAAAGAGGCACAGGATTAGATAGTAGATGTAGCATAGATAAGGATAAATATGATTTGTGGAACTGCAACTGCAATGCTGGATTCAGATTTTTTTAAAAAAACCTGTGAAGTTAGCATCTGGGATCTTTTCCTTATCCAAAGTTCAAAATGCTAGAGAGATGTTAATAAGGTACTTTATATGCTTGCTACCATTTCCCAGTGCAGCAGCTCTTAACAAAGTCTTAGGGCGGCAGCTCAGTTTGGCAGTAAAACAAATTGGCACAAGAGAGAGAGGAATTCTCTGCAGTGAGGATGCGTCAGTGTGGTTGTAAACAGCAGCCGCTAATAATTTGTTGCAAGAAGAGCAACATTTTCTTCTTGTTTTGTGATTGTCAGATATACATATTGATTAGGATTTTTTAAGTGCTGATTGCTTTTCTAGCATAAAGTAAAGGTGGATTTAGGATAACTTTCATAAATTGTATCAGGACATCCATGTACCTCAGAAGAGACCTGTTCAATGCAATGGGTGGTCACCAGAGTTCTCATGTTAACTTTTGGCAACTTTTTTGTTATCATCATATGAATACCATATTTGGGTCCTATATTAAGGTGGACCCTACATTTTGCTGTTGAAATTGCTTACTTTCTGCAGCATCCTAAAACTACAAAACAAAGCACTATTTCTGCAAGGCAGAGCAAAGAGTTGCAATCTCCATCTGGAAGCAACACTGGATTATAGATATTTCAAGCCACCTTCTGACTAGTCAACTTGCATTTCCATTCTAATGTGTTAACACTCAAGAAAGTCCCATTGATCTCAGTAAGACTTGTTCTCAATTAACTATGTGCTAGGGATGGGGGAAATTAGATTTAGCTTCCTTTGCAAGTGAAGCTTGCATCTGGTGCCTTTTACATTTGGCACCAATTGCAAACCCCTAGGATTGCTTCCACTCAGGATATCACACTTGAGAACGCTGCCAAAAATGGGTTTGCAAACCCCAGAACTCCCAAGTGCAGCTGATCCCAACAGGAGTTGTGCTGACTGCAAGTGCCTTTTGGAAGGGATCTTCTTTTGCATTCTGGATGCAAAGGAGGAAAGGAAAGAATTGGGAGCAGACACTGAGTGCACTCCCATTTCTTTCCTTTTGAAGCTGGGTCACCCAACATCATGGTCAAAGTGGCCTATGGGTTGGTGGTGAAGGAAGTGGCCAGATCCTGTTCCCTATTTTCAGGTGGGATCGTGTGAATTTTTTTTTAAATTTATCATCTTTTTCTACATTTACAAAATAATTAATTTAATATTTAAACTGAAGGATGGGGTTTATATTTAAATAGGAATTATGTAGGATTGGGGTTGTCTAAAGATAAAATTGATCATCAGTTTATTATTTTATATGAATTAAAACATATCCATTTTTGTAATTTAAACTATATGGTGGTATTTATTGTTCCACAGGTTCTTGGGCAGATCGCTCACCACTGCATGATGCAGCAAGTCAGGGACGCCTCCTTTCTCTGAAAACTTTAATTGCACAGGTAAAAATGTTAAAGTATTTCAATCACAGTACGTTTCCCCTCCCCCATTCTTTGTTACAATCCAGTGTTTTAATATGAAAATTACTGACATTCTGAACTAGCAGGTAAGAGATAGCTAAACAGCAAAATTGTAAATGACAAAAAATCTCCATCCAATCTTATTAACTGCTCTAATGTATAAATCCCACTATCAACCCACTTCTTCCACCAAGAGAATTAATTTAGTATGAGCATATGGGTCAAAGTATAACAAGACATAAACCACATCTCCCATCTGCTGAGATTGCAGGTGGAAATAATCCTTCCCTTTTTATATACATAGATCCTAATGCCATCAATCCACATGGAGTGCCAACTATATCAGTTGGTATTTACCACTAGTTCTACTCAGAATATATCCATTGAAATTAATGATTAATCTGCGTGGGATTTAGGTTGTATTCCACAATCACCTTCATGATTACGCATGTAGGGGTACTTGCCAGAAAAAGAGGCTTGCCAATAGCTTGTATGAGCTAAGAAGGCAAGCCTTAACATATAAATTAGGACCTGGGAAATCAAAACTTCCAGTATTTACAACTGCACCTTCTAATATGAAAAACTAGGTGGAGAGGCCCTAGGAATCAGGTTTGGAGCTAGTACCAGCCCTAACTGTAGCATTTTATAGCTATATATCAGGGAGAGGCATTCTAGAAAATGGAAAAGTGAACAGTATCTTTTCCCCTCCTTTCCTTCTCTCTGTATAAAGTAGTGAGGGAACTTTTTAAACTTCATAGCTTGCAGCTTCCCAAGCCATCCCAAGCCAGGAAAGTTACTGTAACTACTCCAGTCAGTTTATAACACTGTTTTCTCTAAAACATTTGTTTGGATTAACAATTTAAAAACTTTAAAAATATTTTGGGTGGGCTTTACGAATGGAAGGAGAGGGGAGGCAATATTTGCAGACCCCAGAATCCACCCAAAATTAGGAGCTGTTGAACCCCAGAGCTGGGTGGGAGGTGGTAAAAATTACTAATGGAAGTGTCTGCTGGGTCAAAAACCCTTCTGTGAGCACGAGGGGGCACCAATTAGATTTCACCCTTTGATTTTAGACCTTATGCTGGCTAAGTAAAGTATATTTTGCCTATAATATTCTGTCACTTGGACAAACTGGCTTACAGCTGTTAGTTCTTTTCCTGTTTAGGGATACAATGTAAATGCTCTGACCATTGATCAAGTGACTCCACTACATGAAGCATGCCTAGGAGATCACGTAGGATGTGCAAGAATTCTTCTTGAAGCAGGAGCAAATGCAAGTATTATATTCTAAATAAAAGGATTTTCTTCTGTATGTAAGAACATAAGAATAGCCTGCTGTAGATCTTGCACTTATATCAATGTACTGTATGTATATTGTGGCTGGAAGACTCTCAGGTGGCATTCAATGCTTTCAATGGCAAATTTTACTGAACATCATTACAAGGTGGTATACAAGTTTCCTACCTCTGTTCCTTTCTTATCATCTGCATGTTGCCAACTCTTTCATTCTCCTGATTTTTCATCGTTTGAGGGGGGAGGAGGGGGGAGACAACCTATATTCCCAAAGCAGGAATATAATATGTAAACAAGTATTTTAGTTCTACTCATAGCAATATCCAATACTTTAGGTGAATGCTACAACAATTGATGGAGTGACACCCTTATTCAATGCATGTTCAAGAGGAAGTGCATCTTGCGTAGAGCTTCTACTGGAGTATGGTGCCAAAGCTCAGTGGGAGACATGCCTCCCTTCTCCAACTCACGAAGCAGCTAGCAGAGGTAAGAAAAGAGACTAGCTGAATGAATCAAAAACTATATCAGGCATTGTAAATCCAATTCCTAGTTTGAGAGATGAATTGCACTCTCTTTTCACTAGGTCATAGTGACTGTCTAGAACTGCTGATCTCTCGGGGCATAGATGTTGACCAAGATATTCCTCACCTGGGAACACCTCTATACGTGGCTTGCATTTCACAGCAGAAACAATGTGTACACAAGCTTCTGCATTCAGGTACATAAGGTTAATTAATATATTTTTACTTTGCTTCTTAAACTGGACCAGAGTTTCACGGTAATGCATAGTGTCTTGTATTGCTATGAATGAACTAGCACATTTGATCTGACCACCTTGTTTTGCTACCTTAGCTGCTAGGGTGCAAGTGTAAACATTCAAATGTACACATATCCTAACACATGCATTTTCCTAAAAGGATAATCTTGAGGTCATCTATCTTGAGATATTTACTGGAGATGACTGTGTGTGCACAGACAGAATTACATTGACTTTTATAACCTTGCAAAATTTGAGGGATTTAGTATGGACCATCCTAGTCTGCTTGCTCTGAGGAGCCAACAATAGACACACCACAGTTTATTTTAAAATGAGTAAAGGTTTAAAGATGACAACATGCCAACGTAAAACAAATAAATAGCAGCAAAAGCAGCTTTGTGACTTGAAATGCCACTACAGAAAAGTACAGAATATAATAGGTTAATAAAGCATAAACATGTGAGCCCAGCCACATGTTGCCTGGAACATTTACTTAAATGATGTTATAGAGACAGAAGGAAAGGAATAGATATTCATCTAACAGTTTTTAAAGACACAGCCTTGCTATGTGGAGAGGGAAAGTCCCAGGGATTAGAAAAGGTTACAGTCATACTTTGGAAGTCAAACGGAATCCGTTCCGGAAATCTGTTTGAATTACAAAACGTTCGGAAACTAAAGTGCACCTTCTGATTGGCTGCAGGAAGCTCTTGCAGCCTATCAGAAGCTGCAGTAGCCCCGTCGGACATTCAGCTTCCAAAAATAGTTTGCAAACAGGAACAGTCACTTCCGGGTTTGCGGCGTTCGGGAGCCAAAACATTCGAGAACTAAGCTGTTTGAAAACCAAGGTACAACTGTATATGTAAAATAGCAGTTTTTTTGTCTCATGAGAGCCAGGTTGGAGTTAGACTGGAGGAAATACAAGTCACAAGGTTGAGATTGTTGTTGTTACCTGTCCCAGTGAGAAAGGAATAAGATGGTAATGCTCCAGCTTCTGGAATTCTTGTTATGACAAGAAGGAACCCTGTTAAAGACAGCAAAACATTCCCCTTTAGTAAGATACTGGCTGGTACCTCTCTGTAAAGGGTCCTGACTAATTCCAAAAACAAACTAACAAACATGGATTGGAGACAAGGAAGCATGGAGCAGGTAGAGGTAAGGACACAACCTAGCTAAAGCCTAAATGAATGAAAGAAGCAGCACACTTCCACATACCAGGACAGGAGTAGTGCATCTTAGAAAATATTGATGTGGAACAGCCTCCCAATAAAATGAACAAGTTGGGGGATGCCATGTGCACCCAGTTATGGGGGGGGGGGGAGGAGAGAGAAAAATCTTCTTACTGCCAAACCCTGAATGCAAAAGGAGCTTTTCACATAAGGCTTGGACTTGTTTAGCAGCAAAGTACATGAGTGAACAATTCTTAGGACATCCAAGGCTACATTTCCTGTTGACAAAGAAGGGGGTGAGCATTGACATTCTTAAGAAATGTAAATGGAATATTCTTGCCCCAATGACCTCAGTTTGTTAACAATGTGCCTCCACCTTGCAAAATAGAGAATGGACTTGGATTTCTCCAGATGGGCAAAAGGATTAGTTAATTTAATTAGGAAGGACATGTTATGCTTTCCAGCTGATAATCATTTATTCTCAGTGGGTTTTGTTTGTTTTTTTGCTGAATTAAGGGTATGTTGCATTAGATTAGATCCTGGATTCTGGAATTAATTGGGTCATGGCGCAACCTCTTGCTTATGATTAGCATGTGCTGGAATTATTGTTGACTCATACACAGACAGGGCCTTTCCTTGTCCATCACAAGGATCCGCTTATGGTCCAGAGCAGAGTCAAATTATACATATAATTTTGGGTCATGTATAGAATTCCAACTGAACCAAGACGATTAGTAAAAATTTGTTTAGCTAAAATCATGACGCACCCACAATAATTACATTAAGTGTCATTTGCTCCTTCTTCTCACTTACCGTACTTACATTGTATTTATTTTAAACAACCTGGTTTTAAGATGAAGATGTTAATCTAGAGCCAATTAATTTAAAATTCTCTAGGAATAGGAATATACAATATCCATAACTAGCCTGCATTATATGCACTATATAGGATAATTCAAATGATGACAATTCAGCTTTGCATTCATTTAAAGATTGAGTTCCATCTTCAGCAAATCTCAGAAGTCACACTGATCTTTTATAATGTGAGGATGACAACATCAGCATCCACATCACATAGCTGAAAGTAAGCCTGTGGTATCCCCTTTCTCACCTTGTCTTCCAGACTCTTAATTATTCTTGTTGCCCACTCCCAGGTCATTGCCAACTTGTCTTCAACTCGGGGCATAAAACCGGAAGAGATTATAAACAAATGAGGACTAAGCACTGTTTAGAGTAATGTTATTGTTTATTGAGCCTTGGAAACAATTTTCTCTTAACACAAATAAAATAGCATTTTAATTCCATAGCCTATTGTGTCAAGCAGTTGATATCCCTGCCAACTTTGTATAATCTGATTTCATGTGAAAGGGTGCCTGGGAATGGTAATGGATTGGATGACTGCCAATAAACTGAAATTCAATCCTGATAGGACAAAGACTTCGTGAGGGTGTTTGGCCTGTTCTGGGGAGGCTCATACTCCCTTCTGAAGCATTAGTTTCAAAGTATGAGAATGCTATTAGATCTGGTGCTTTCTATGCAAATTTAAATAGCCTTGGTGGCATAAAGCACCTTTAGACCAGGCATAGGCAACCTCGGCCCTCCAGATGTTTTGGGACTACAACTCCCATGATCCCTAGCTAACAGGACCAGTGGTCAGGGATGATGGGAATTGTAGTCCCAAAACATGTGGAAGGCCGAGGTTGCCTATGCCTGCTTTAGACAGCTAAAGTTGGTGCACCAGCTATGGCCTGTCCAAAATAATCCAGAATTATTTGTGCCAGTATTGGATTATTGTCATGTGTTATACAAGGATCTAAACTTGAAGACAATTCCAAAACCACCGTTAGCACAAAATATATCTGCTATGCTACTTACTTGGAGCACCTTTTGCCAGTCATTAATCTTCATGATTACTCCCAAATAATTTCTGGAGGGTTTTACTCATCCCTAGCTAAGTATGCACTACAATCCATTATCCTTAACAGATATAGGGAATATACAACAAAATTAAGAAAATTGTTGACAACCTTAGCAATACTTTTATATAAAGTATTTGGTTCCAGTGTTTGGAGTAAGAATCTAATTTTTGAGAACAAGAATTTAGACATTGTGATTTGGCTTTGATTTAATTAATATAAATTCCTCATTAATCAATATATATTCCTATTTTTCCTGTTCTAAATCTATAGGTGCTAATGTACAGAAAGGAAAGTTTTTGGAAACTCCACTACATGCAGCTGCAAAGCAGTCTAGTGCTGAAATAGCAAATGTACTTCTTGAGTTTGGGGCAGACATAAATGCCAAAAATACAGAGTTTGAACGACCTGTAGATGTAGCTACTCCACGGAGTCTGGTGGAAACTGTATTGCTTCTACAAGAAGGTAAAGGGGATATGTTTATATCAGAGTAGTAACCATGACTTGAAAATTTGGATTTGGCACTTTTAGGGGAAAGCTATGTATAATTTCTGGAAACAGTGAGTACCAGAGCAAATGACAGCAACAACCAAATAAAACTAATTGCCATAAATTTGAAGGGACAGCAATATCCCCCATTTTGGAAAACATGATTGGAATAGAAATCCCACCCCCACAGCCATTGAAAAGGTATACCTGCATGGGGGGGGGGGCATTTCCATTCTAATCAAGGATGAGGAGGGAAGTGATAAGCTCCTCCTGAATAATTGCAACCATAATAAAACATCTTCAAATCTGTAAAACAGGCATTGCCAATGTAGCACCCGCAAGTGGGAGGTGCCCACCAGTACCTCCTATGGCACCTGTGAAAGGTTTGCCTTTAAATGTGAACCAAATTGAAGTTCTCTCCCATTCTGAGTCAAGAAGCTGCTGAGATACTGAGAACTGCTGCAGGGGTAGAGAGGTGCACTTGGGTGCTGACCATGGCTTATTTTATAGTTTTAACAAAAGACCCTCAATGCCTCCTCTGTAAGTAAGATATGTTAGGAAGGTTTGCAGCGTGGGGAATTAGATTGGAAAGATCACTTACCGTTTCTGGAGTTCAAAGGCTTTATTTATGCAGGAAGTAGAGATGACAGAGAGAGAGAGAGTGCAGACATCTTGTCTCAGCAAGTTGGGAGAGAAGCAAAATGGCTCAGCTTTTAGAGGGGAAGTTATCTTAGAGTCTGCTAGCAAGTAACAGTGCCCTCATGTGGTTTGTAGTAACACATGCATTAACTAGAAGCTCAGAAGAAAGAAATTTATTTGTTATTCTCCAGCAAGCTGAGCCAACTCCCACTCTATGAAAAATTGCATTGAACTCCCCTCCCTGTGAAAACAGAATTTCCTTATCCATTTTTTTTAGGGAAAGAATGGTTCCAAGAAAATGGAGAAGGAAGTTCTGCTAAACACTTGTTAACATTGACAGGCATCTTGTCTGGTGAAGAAAGGTTCCTTCCTCTCTTTCCCCACTGCTACTGAGCTTTGGGTGAATTCTTCAGAGACTCCGTTTTTATTTTCCCTCTATTTTGGTGCTGTCTGTTGCCAAGGGGAGAGCAACACATTTGATTTGAGATGAGACAGCTTCTTAACTTCTTCCTGTAGTCACATTGATACTGGGCTACCTTGAGCAGCTCTGAACTAGAGTGGTTTTCATGTCTAGGACATTTTTTAGGTCTCAGATAAGTCTCAGATTTTCATTTCATGGAAAAACTGCCATTCTTTTCCTCTCATGGAACTGACTCTTCTGTTACAAAACATTTTAAGTGTGCTGCTGAACTTTCACATTCAAATACCTTATATTATTACTTAATTAAATGCCTCAGTGCTTTTTATAGAAAACTGTACTGCAAAATGACAAAACATATGTTGGTAAAAACGGAGGGCACTTCAAATATTCAGTTGACATATTTATGCTTTTTAATGTTATGCTAGTCAACTGTGAGTTTGGGCATACCATAGAACAACTTTTGTCAACCTGGTGACCCCCAGATTTTTGGATTGCAGCTCCCACCATCCCCAGCCTGGGGCTGTTGAGAAATTTAAGTTAAAATATCTGGGGGGTACCAGGTTCCCAAAGGCTTCCATTGTAGGTTGTAATATAATTAACAGATTGCAAATTATTGAAGTAGTGAATTGCCACAATTTCTTTTTCTTTTTATCTACTTACAGCTACTCCATGTTCTCTTTGCCAACTGTGTCGGCTACGTATCCGAAACTACATAGGAAAAGCCAGGTTGCATCTTATACCGCAGCTCCAGTTGCCAACCATGTTGAAAGAGTTCCTGCAGTATAGATAAAGTAGTGACTAATTTTTCAAAACTTGAAAAAAAAGCAGCCAAGTATTTTACTATATGTTTCATGTGAAAAACTGTTGATATATATCTCACAACTGAAGCTACATTATAATCCAGTGATATTTGGGATTCCTTGAGCAACCTGATGGAGAGGGGCTAATATAATTAAATAAAATAGAATTTGCTAATACTCTTGAAATTTGCTGTACACTTTAATGTAGTGTTCACTGATCAGCCACTTCATTTAATTCTACCTTTCTTTAGGGGCTTTTGTGGGGACTGTTCCTCACACAGCGGATGTGCAGGAATATGCAGGGATTCTGGGGTCATCCAGCTATTTTGTCAGTTACAGCATTTCTGTTGCTCTCTCAGAATCTGCTGTACTCTTCATTCATTGGAGGAGGGGGGATGAAGCTAGAGAAAAAGATGGGAGCTGCAGTTGTCAGGAGCAACAGCCTTTTCAGTGGGCTGGAGGCTGGAGTGGCAATGAAGGTGTACTGTAATCCAAAAACTCTCACAGAATGTTGTGTAAGTGAGTGTTGTTCAATGCTTAAGATCCGTACATGTGTTTAAGATCTTTTGTTAACTGGCACAGATAAATTATTGTTTGGTTTTGTTATATTCTGGTTCAAGGTGTCTTGTTCTGTGTGTATCTAGAACAATGGGGTGTTAGATGCACTCTATAAATATATATACATATTGAAAGACAATAAAACAGGTGTCTTTTTTTCCTGCTGTCCCTGCTTAAGCACTTCATAAGGAACACCTACTATGAATTAAGTTCCCTTTCTTTTCTGTTGGTTACATGAGGCACTGTACCATGAAGTATTTAATATACAAATCTTTCTACTCCAGCACAAGTTTCATCACATTGACTGGCATTTAAAACTCATTTTGTGTAAATTCTCCCTCTCTCACAGACTCATAGGGTGTTGTTGAGGGGTAGTGAAGGACTTATACCTAACGATGGTATTCATTATTTAACTGTAAAACAAAAAAGTATTATTTTGCACACATGAGACTAGACACTTATTTTTAAAGCCAAATCTGTTGCTAAGCAATCAGAACGTGAGTGTGGGATGAAAGTAGAACTCATAGATTCTTTTGCTTGTATATTTACCATTTAAAAATGGGTGTGCAAGTACTGTAATTTTTATGCTACTCTTAATGAGTAAGGGTGATAAACTCCCTCTGTTGTTTATCATCCAGTGTAAAAAAACAAAAGTCTACATAATAATCTTGCCGTCAGATATATTAAGCTGGTAAGGTAATTTGGAAACAATACAAACACCACAGTTCAATATTCAGGCTTTGCAAGATAAGAGGACTATTTCTCTGCAACAAAGACTTGGGGAAAAGCCAAAACAAACTCTGAATGCCTTCCTAAATGTCAGTCAGATGACACAGACCATGGAAACCTGTCCCCCCCCTTCCTATTAATAAAAATAAAGAAATATTAAAGAAATACCAACTAGACTTCTGCGCAAAAGGGAAGGGTATAAACAAATAGTAAGTGTCCTGAAAAGAAACGGTATACAACACAGATGGGAGTTCCCAGAAAGATAAAAGATAAAAGATTCAAATTGACCGAGACCCAAGAAGTGAAGAAATTTTTGAGACGATATGAGAAGGAGCTTGGAAAAGTAGAGGAAAGGTTTGGAGGAAGAGAGAGAGATACAGAGGAGAGAAGAGGAAAGAAGGAAAAGGAAAAAGAGAAAGAAGAGAAAGGAAGAGGAGAAAAGGAAGAAGAAGAAGAAGAGGAAGAAGGTGCAGTTGGAGGAGAAGAAGAGGAGGAGGAAGAAACCAAAGGAAACAAAACCACTAGAATTTAAGTCCGATAGACTGATTAGATTGAATAGCAATTAAATACAAAAATGACTCTGAAGTTTTTGTCATGGAATGTGAATGGTTTAAACGAAAAACTTAAAAGGAATAAAATTGAGAAGGTTTTGAAGAAAAAGAATTTTGATATGATTTGTTGTCAGGAAACACATGTGGCCAAAAAACATAAACACATTTTGATAAATAAAAGGTTAGGGGTTGAATTTATTAACTCAGACGTAAATAAAAAAAGAGGAGTAGTGATTTATGTCAAGGAGAAATGGGAGCCCAAACTAATTTGTAAAGATGATGAAGGAAGAATATTGGGAGTACAAATCAACCACCGGGGGGGGGGGGACTTAATGTGGTAACTGTCTATGCCCCAAACACAAATAAAGCAGAGTTCTTTAAAAAAAAAGGAAAAAAACTATTAGATTTAGAGAATCATAAGATGATTCTACTGGGAGACTTAAATGGAGTGCCAGCACCAGAATTAGACAGAAGTGCAAAAAGGAAGAAATTTAACCAAGGGAAATTACCAACCAAGATAGTTTAACAATTTGGAGGAAAATTTAGACTTAATAGATATTTGGAGACATAAAAATCCAATGACGAAACAATTCACATTCTTTTCAGAACCACATCAGAGCTGGGGGAGGATAGATCAAATATAGGTCTCAAGAGAATTAACGACAAGAGTTTCAAAATGTGAAATACAACCCAGAACCCTCTCTGACCATAATTCAATAGTTTTGGAAATAAAATGTGAAATACAAGATGCGTATAGATGAAGAATAAACGAATATTTATTTGAGAATGCTGAGATTATTGAAAAGGCTAAAGTTACTCTGAAAGATTATTTTGATCTAAACCTTAATAAAGAAACAAACATTGACATAGTTTGGGATGCTAGCAAAGCGGTTCTAAGAGGCTTCTTAATCCAACAAAACTGTTACAGAAAAAAACTAAGAGAACAGAAGAAAGAGGAAATTCTTACTCAAATAAGAGAATGTGAGAAAAAATTAATAATAAATCCTAATGATGAACGGAATAAACAAGTATCTAGAATGCTACAAACACAGTACACAATACTAATAAACCAAGAAGTGGAATGGAGAATTAAGTCAATGAAGCAGAAATTTTTCGAATCAGCAAACAAAACTGGGAAATTATTGGTGTGGCAATTACGAAGAAGACAAAAACAAAACGTGATCAATAAAATAAAAATAGAAGAGCAGTTGCTGGAAGACCCAAAGGAAATAAAGAAAAGATTTATTAAATTTTATGAAAAACTATATAAAAGGGAAGATGAAGACATAATTAAAATAGAAAAATACTTAGAAGACCATAAAGGGAAATGTTTAACGGAAGAAGAAAAAACCCAATTAAATAAACCTATAAGAATAGAAGAGATCCAGGAGGCGATAAAGAAGATGAAATTAGGCAAAGCCCCAGGTCCAGATGGATTATCGGCCAATTATTATAAAGTCCTAGAAGAGCATGTAACACCGGTGTTGTGTGACTCACAGCTGTCCATGGAGGCGCAGGTCAATTCTGTATCCAGGGCAGCTGTCTACCAACTCCACCTGGTACGCAGGCTGAGACCCTACCTGCCCGCGGACTGTCTCGCCAGAGTGGTGCATGCTCTAGTTATCTCCCGCTTGGACTACTGCAATGCGCTCTACGTGGGGCTACCTTTGAAGGTGACTCGGAAACTACAACTAATCCAGAATGCGACAGCTAGACTGGTGACTGGGGGCAGCCGCCGAGACCACATAACACCGGTCTTGAAAGACCTACATTGGCTCCCAGTACGTTTCCGAGCACAATTCAAAGTGCTGGTGTTGACCTTTAAAGCCCTAAACGGCCTCGGCCCAGTATACCTGAAGGAGCGTCTCCACCCCCATCGTTCTGCCCGGACGCTGAGGTCCAGCGCCGAGGGCCTTCTGGCGGTTCCCTCATTACGAGAAGCAAAGCTACAGGGAACCAGGCAGAGGGCCTTCTCGGTAGTGGCACCCGCCTTGTGGAACGCCCTCCCATCAGATGTCAAAGCGATAAATAACTACCTGACATTCAGAAGACATCTTAAGGCAGCCCTGTTCAGGGAAGTTTTTAATCTGTGATATTTTAGTGTATCTCTGGTTTTTATGGAAGCCGCCCAGAGTGGCTGGGGAAACCCAGCCAGATGGGCGGGGTACAAATAATAAATTATTATTTATATTATTATGTAATGAACAACATTTTGCGAGGAGGGAAGATACCTGACACTTGGAAGGAGGCGCATATCACATTGATACCCAAACCTGACACAGATAGACTGAATATAAAAAATTACAGACCCATATCACTACTTAACAACGATTACAAAATCTTTGCAGAAATAATGGCTAATAGACTTAAGAAATGTTTAACAAACCTTATACACTCAGATCAAGCTGGATTCCTCCCAAATAGACAATTAAAGGATAATGTAAGGCACATTATAAATATCATTGAATATCTGGAACTTAAGAATGAAGTTCCCGCGGCATTAATTTTCATAGATGCCAAGAAAGCATTCGATAATGTATCGTGGCAGTTTCTACTAAAATGCATGGGGACAGCGGGGATAGAGGGCACATTTATGGAGGGAATAAGAGCGATTTATTCGAGTCAAACAGCCAAATTGATTATCAATAATAATTTAACGGAATCATTTAAAATTTCGAAAGGTACGAGACAGGGGTGCCCTCTATCCCCACTTTTATTTATAATGGTGTTGGAGGTAATTGCAAATAAAATAAGAACAATGTCAGAGATACGAGGAATTAGAATTGGGATAAAGGAATATAAACTGAAAGCATACGCAGACGACTTGGTGTTATCGTTAGAAGAACCGCAAAAAAGTGTCGGTAAAGCTATAGAATTATTAGAGGAATTTGGGAAATATCTGGTTTTAAGTTAAACAAAATAAAAACTAAAATGATGATTAAGAATTTGGGAAAAATCTAAGAGAAGAATTAGATTCACAAACTGGAATTAAAGTGGTAAAAAAGGTGAAATATCTGGGAATTTGGTTAACTATGAAAAATATAAACTTAATTGCTGATAATTACATGATTACTTGGAAAGAGATTTAAAAGGATCTAGATACTTGGAATAGGATAAAACTTTCATGGTCAGGAAGAACAGCGGCAATAAAGATGAATATACTCCCGAAAATGTTGTTCTTATTCCAAAATATTCCAGTGATTAGGGGAACTTCGATATTCAAGGATTGGCAAAAAACTCTCTCAAAATTTATTTGGCAGGGGAAAAGGCCGAGAATCAAATTTAAATTACTTATGGACCGGAAAGACAGAGGAGAATTCGCGGTACCAAATTTGAGACTATATTTTGAAGCCTCTTGCCTTTGTTGGATTAAGGAGTGGATTAAATTTAAGAATACGGACTTGCTGGACCTAGAAGGTTTTAACATTAGATTTGGATGGCATGCATACCTGTGGCTCAACAAAGAGAAGGTGCATAAAGGTTTTTCCAATCACATTATTAGAGGACCATTATATGAGGTCTGGGGGAAAAACAAAAAACTCCTCGAAATAAATACCCCCTGGTGGCTATCACCGATTGACATCTTAACAATCAAAAAAATAAATATGGAAGGCGAAAGAATGACTTATGAAGATCTATTGGTAAGAACAGAAAAAGGATGGAAAATTAGAGCATATGAAGAACTAAAAGATAAACTAACAGGTTGGTTGCAATTTCACCAAATAAACACACTATGAAATGAAGATAAAAAGATAGGGATGAATGAAAAAAAATCTAGATATCAGGTAGAAATATTAGAAGGTAAATCTAAACTTTTATCTAAAATGTATAATTTTTTGTTAGAATGAGACACCAAAGACGAAGAGATAAAAGAGGTGATGGTAAAATGGGCAATAGATTTTGGATATAATTTAGAATATGATAACTGGGTGAAGCTTTGGAATAAGGGAATGAAATTTACAGCCTGCGTTACACTTAGGGAAAATATGGAAAAAATGATGTACCGATGGTACATCACACCAGTGAAACTGGGAAAAATGTATAAAACTGGAAATAAAGTATGCTGGAAATGTAAGACTAAGGAAGGAAACTTTAACCACATGTGGTGGACTTGTGAAGAAATTAAAAAGTTCTGGGAACTTATATACAACGAATTAAAAAACATATTTAAATACACTTTTTCTAAAAAAATGGAAGCCTTCCTATTGGGAATGATTGGAGATGAAATTAAGAAAGAAGATCAGACGCTGTTCCAATATGCGACAGTAGCCACTAGGATACTGATAGCTCAAAATTGGAAGACTCCAGACATTCCAACTGTTAAAGATTGGCAAACAAAACTATTTGAATACGTGGAATTAGCAAAAATGACGCAAAAAATTAGACACCAAAAAGGTACAAAGTTTATTAATGATTGGAGTAAATTTATAACATACATTGAAGGAAATTTTAGAAGTTTAAAAATCACAGCAGGCTTAATATAAATCTTGCGATGTGTAGATCGTTAACAATGAAACTGCAAAAAAAAAGGAAAGGTATTTTTTAAGTAGTCCGAAACCGGGATGGAGGGAGGTCAACATGTGTATATAGGGGTAATAATAATAAGATGATATAACTAAAGAAGGATGGTAATGGATATTTATATTATGCTATGTTGTTAATTTTTGTCTGTTTTGCTGTTGTTTTGTTTAAAGGAAATCAATAAAAAGAAATTTAAAAATAAATAAAAATTTTGCTTTTAATACTAACATGACATTTTAGAAACTGCTATTGAGTACATTTTACTAGAGATACCTTCTCTAATTGGCTGCTACAGCTCATTTCCACATGTTCAGGCAAAGATACAAAGCCTCCGTCAGCCAGATGGAGTCTTCAGAGTTGAAGAAGCTGGTTTTGAGGAGATATTTTGAGGGGAAGATAGTAAATTGGTACTGTACCAGGAGTTATCTCAGACACAAGGGGCAGTATGGCAGAAATCAGGAGGGAGGGGAACTCAATGGTGGTAAACTTGACATAAAATCTTGACAAATAGCATCCACTGGGGACAGATGCTAGCAATCTGAATGTGGAACTAGCATATTCTTTAGAGGTTTTATTATTATGAAAGTAATAAATGTTACATGTTATGCATGTAAGCTGTTGTCAAGTGTCAAAAACACCATGTGCTAGGACACACAATACAATCTTAAAAGTATGCACACCGACTAGGAAGTTACCAGGATTTTCAAATAACCAAATGTCAAAGCAAATAAACAAGCATCCTTAGGTTTGTGCTGTGTTCATAGTCAGCAATCCATGAGTTTAACTCACTTGGAGCTAAGTTTCATGGAACTTTTGGGATCATTTATCAGCAAATCTGGCACAGAAAATTTCCCTTTCCTGGGACCAAGGCAACTACGTCTATCAGGAAATCCTGAATAGGTTATCACTCATAATTTAAACGTTTATTAGTTGGTGGTGCTTGTCTTTTTTCTGTTATTTGCGGAGGCCCGCCCCCTCCCCCCAAATCAGCACAAACTCCAGTCAAAGGAGATTTGTATTTACATAAACACATATATTAAAATTACAGACCAGCCCTCACTGGCGCAATGGGTTAGTGTTTGCATTTTGCATGTTTATATTGTTAACTACTCTATTCAGATGAATTATTATTTTTTCAACTTGCTGGTATATGTAAAGTCCCTCCATCAGGCCATCTTGGCTACTGGGCTTATAGGAACTGGAGTGACAGCATCTGGTAGAGTAACAGCTTCTCTAAAAGCAGAATCCCAAGTCTTTCACCACCAACGGTGGGTTGTATGTGCGTGTTGTTTGTGTGCTGTGCTTTTGTTTTTGTGTGTATGCGTATTTGGTTGATTTCAAAACAACCCACCCTTCTCTGACGCAGAACGCGCGTTTCCTAGCAACAAACAGCCCTGCGCCCAGGCGTTCCGACGCATGCGCAGCGGCTGTGCTCCTTTTGAAAAACAACCGGACAGTGTGGCGGCGGCGGTTGCCGTGGCAACTGCCGTTATGGTGCTCGAAGGGGCTCGCGAAGGGAAGCTGCCTCTCCTCATGTCCTACTCCACCAGCCCGAGGCGCGCGGGACTGCCTCGGACGGTGCTGCGCTGGCTGCAGAGCCTCGACCTCAGCTTCTCGCCTACGCATTTCCGTAGGTGAGGCCGCCCCCCTTCCCACACGTTGGCCGCCATGACACTTCCCGCCGTACCTGGGCGCCTCGGAGGCTGAAGCCGCGCCTCGGGGTCAGCGGGAAGGAGGGGCCTGGTTTGCTTTTGGCCCCCTCGGCTGCATCTGTCTTGCCCGTGTGGGCGCCTCCCCTCCTGTGAGAAGCGACTGCAAATCTCCCACGGAGCTCTGAGGGAGCTTGAACCGAAGCCCTTTGTTCACACGAATCCCCCTTAAGGCCAGGCCGGCCGTGAGGGCGCCTGCTAGAAAACACGGGAGGCTCGGGGGGGAGGGGAGGGGTCGGGTGGCCAAGGCCGTCATTGGGGAAGGAGGGGTTTTTGCTATGCGTATATCAAATGTTTTCAGCCCGAAGGCTGGGCGAACCGGTGAGCTAGAGAGAGAGGCCCTTTTAGGGAGGGGGGAGGGAAGCACCTGTGTTCTGTTGTCATCACTGCTGGCAACGCCTGGTAAGATAGCACCAGCCTCCCCTTTATCCGTTGAGAATAGGTTTCCTTAAAAATTAAACCTGTGGGCTTGCGAAGTTTAGTCCAGAATTATGGTCCACAAGATACCTTTCTTTCCCTAGGAAGAAAGGCTTTCATGGTGGCAGCCCCCACTGGAGGATTTGTAGTGGCTGCATCACAATCCTGGGTTTGCATAAAGGCAGCAAGCAAAAGTGAAGTCGGGTTGCACAAGAGTAGTGAGCATGGCATGACAGTGAGAAGGGAGAAACACTGAAAGGCGGAGGGGAGGGGGGAACTGGCAGTTTTAAACAATGATAAGAGGTTTGAGTACTGTGGAATATTTGAGAGCTCTCATGAGGCAGCTGAGGAATGGAAGAGGGAGTACTGTAGTTTGGTTACAGTGAGAAGGGAGATGTGAAAGGGAGAGAGTGGCAGTTTTAAACTTACAGAAGTTTGAGTAAAGCAAGGGTGGGGTGACACGGGAAAAATGGCCTTAGACAACACAGAGGCTTAAATAAAGCAGAGGTGGAAGAAAACAGGGAAAGAGACAATTTTAAACAATGATAGATTTGAGTTGAGCAGAGCTTTCCTAACTGTTGTCACGACACAAGTGTGTCGGCTGCAGTGTTTTGGTGTGTCACACACATACGTTCCCTGCATTCCTTCCAACGCTGGAAAGGGGTTATTTAACTGCCTATTTGCTAGTAAAACTGAATTACTGTGTAGCAGAATGATGCATGTCTAAAAAGCTCTGAAATAGTGTTAGCAGGGGTTACACTGGGTGAAAAGAGCATGGCAGTTAAAATAAGGTTTGAGTACAGCAAGGACTTGGGAAGGGCTCTGTTAATTTTGGGTGTTAACTTCTGTGTTGTACCCATCTGCTATTTCTCCTTGTTAAAACTGTTTTAAAAAACACCTCAGTGTCCCAACACCTCTTCTTTATACAAACTTCTGCTATTGTTTTAGTACAGCAAGGGGTGTGTGTGTCTGTTCTAAACTTTCCACTTTTCCATTCGTCTTCTGTCTCACGTAAGAACGATAAAGGATGAAGAGCCTTCAAATATTCCATAGTACCTTCCCACAATGTATTTCATTCCTGATACCATGTGTTGTCTTCAATAAGTTCCAGATTCAGTGCAGTAATTTGGAAGGTGCTTTGTTAATAAATGCCCATCCATCAGCTGAACTAAGCCTTTTCTGAGTGAGCTAATTTACAGGCCTGCTCTTAAGATTAAATTCATCTTAAAGATAAGAGTAGGAAAAGGGTGACAGTGAAAATGGGGGTACAAAAGCGTTTGCTAAGGTAAGAGGGCGATGTTTTGTGCGCAAGAGGGGTTGTAGAAAAGGAGAGAGCATGGGCATAAAAGTGACAGTGAAAACGCACAAAGTGGGCCTACAGACCAAATAGTGGTGACTTCAGACATGGGGTTGCGAAGGTGAAAAGCTAGCTTAGTAGATATGTGGGGTTGAAAAGGGAAGCTCTAGGGGTTAATGTGCGGAAGGGGGGAAGGATTGGTGAGTAGAGCCCCTAGTATACTAACAAGCGAACAATGTGTATACACTGATGTAGTAATATACATTCTTGTGCCTGCATTTCAGTGTTGTGAAGTCACATATGATTCTTTTGGTTATTATTGGGAATTCCATTGGCCACAAGCAACAGAAGTTTGTTTGTTTTTTTAAAAAAAATCCTATGTTGCAGAAATACATGTTTATTCAGTATCTTCACCTATTGATAGTTTAGGAATATATTCTCTTGATTTCTGTTTAATGCTGTTTACTCCTTACAGCAGAACCTCTCTCTGGTTTCCAGGAAGACTTCCCTCTCCCTTCTTCTTTATTTATGTAACCTGTACAGCTGGCAGAGGAACTTACAGCTGTTTTGTTGACAGCTGATAGTGATATGAGAAGGGGAGTGGGTAGGGATTTTTTCTTTCCACAAGAAAGTACTGTAATGGTTGAAAGCTCCAAAATTGATTTGGTAATGAAACAGGGGCTTCCCATCCAGGGAATGCCACTTCTTAATTAAGGCATGTAACTAATAGTGAACTTGTATTTATTTATACATTTTGAGCAGGGATTTTTCAAATGGCTATCTCATTGCTGAGATATTCTCTTGGTATTACCCAGAAGACATTCAAATGCGTTCCTTTGAAAATGGCACGTCCCTACCTGTGAAACTCAGCAACTGGTCACAGCTTGGAAAGGTATTTAATGTAGTAGTGAATTTCAAATATATGTTAAAGAGAAAAGGATGGGAACTTCTTTACTGTCTCACCCATTTTTATAGTCCAGTGCTATACATGTCTAAGATGCAAGTCTCATTCTGTTCAGTGGGGTTTACTCCCAGGTAAACTGATATAGGATTGCAACCTAATCTGTAATTATTTTGGTATGCATGATGCTCATGTACATACATGTATATTAAGGTGTAATGATAATGGTATTTCAAATGCACAACTACTTGTGCTGGTTTTAAAATAGAAAATACTTTTGATGTATGTTTCTTTATTTGCTATGACCCCAGTGAAACTTTGCATATTTATACCTGCCATGACTATGTTATACAAAGTGTGAGGCTAAAATTTTGGAGTCTACATTGTATTTCAGATAAGAATAAAAAACAGTTTTCATGTCCTTCAAGAAGAGCAGATTTCAAATGAATTAATGTATCTGAAACAAATTCTTCCTCCTTTATTAAAGTTCTTTGCAAAAAGAAATCTGCATCCCATCCGAGAGCTAATTGATGGAACAATTCATTGTAAACCAGGAGCTGCAGAAATATTTCTACAAGACATTTATACAATGCTGACAAACAGGCGGTGAGTTATATTTGTAACAACATTATATTTGAATGTTGCAAGTTGATGCCTAAAGATTGATGATACATGTACTACCTGGTTTAGTATCAACAAACTTATTTCTATCAAACAGCTATTAAATAGTGCTAGTCTTAGACTTTTTTCAGAATTAGTGGAACATAAATTCCCCCCAAAAATCTTTATTCCTCCTTACTAAAGGGGGCAATTAAAAGGAGCAATTGCCCTCAATAGCATTTACAACTACATATAATGCAATTCTAGTTGGTAGTTTGATGCATAATATAATTGTAATAATAAAATGCATGTAAAATACCTTATTCCTCAAAGTGCACATGCTGTGTTTTAGAAGTAAGGCTAAAAATATATGAAAGCCCTGGTACCTGCCTATAAATAAAATAAAGCTATAAACAGATTCCGTATAAGATAACAGAATACCAGCAATGATCAATGGAATATAGCTTATTTTGATATCATTCGATACCTTATGATGAAAAAATAACCCATGTCATAAACATAAATTGGTATATCAGTGTGATCATTTTGTAACATAAATGCCTTTTACAGGCCTCTTGAACATTTGCCTTTTTTCCCTTTCTCCTCCTCAGGAGCTCCTTAATGGAGGGAGGTGAGCTCATTAATCCATATGTATAATATACTGTAGTATATCTTTACAAGACATTACACAGGGTGGCCTCTTAGGTGAACTCAGGCACCACTTCCTTTCCCTGATCTCCACCAAAGAAGTATTAATAACACACTGGGTTTTAATATAAAGGCTTCAATTTTCCCCTCTGCTATTCTCTGGTCTTATTCTTCATAGGTAAAGGTAAAGAAACCCCTGACCATTAGGTCCAGTCGTGGCCAACTCTAGGGTTGCAGTGCTCATCTTGCTTTATTGGCCGAGGGAGCCGGCGTACAACTTCGGGTCATGTGGCCAGCATGACTAAGCTGCTTCTGGCGAACCAGAGCAGTGCACGGAAACGCCGTTTACCTTCCCGCCGGAGCGGTACCTATTTATCTACTTGCACTTTGAGGTGCTTTCGAGCTGCTAGGTTGGCAGGAGCAGGGACCAAGCAACAGGAGCTCACCCTGTTGTGGGGATTCGAACTGCCGACCTTCTGATCAGCAAGTCCTAGGCTCTGTGGTTTAACCCACAGCGCCACCCGTGTCCCATCTTTCCTCAAAAACCCCTTTATCTCTTCCAATCCAACAACTGTCCAAAATCCCAATTGTCTCTCTCACTGACAGTTAACTCCCCACTGAACTGGTACCTCCTGTCAATCAAAGCCTGAAATTCCACAAACCTATCAGACTGAATGCACATGATCCAGGCCTGTCTAACAAAACCTTAAAGTGATAGTCTCTTTCTCTTGCATCAGAATTTGTCACCAAAAACTACTGTTACATAGGCTTGCAACATTGTAACAGCACAGGGCCTCAAACTGTCACAGAGGTCACAAAACTTTTTTTTCATTCCAAACACAAATACCTAAATAATTATAATTTCTCCCATTAGGATAAAACATATTCAGGATGAAGAGATTGACTTTACAGACAGTAATTATCAGGATAAATTACCAATGGTTGCAAGATCAACTGCTTCAAGGGCTATTAAGACCAACATTAAGCTAACAGAAATAATGGTGGAGCCCAATATTCAAAAAAACAGACAAAAAGTAAATGCCATTATCAATATGCATATGCAGCGACGGCAGCTTGAGAGGGAGCAAGTTCCAGGTGAGTAGCTTGGGAGGACAAAATGTTTCTTGAATGTCTTTCTATTACATGCAAGAATAATGAACTGCAAGTTTTGCCTTTATTCAGGGTACATCAAGAGGGCTTCCTTTCTGGAAGGCTAAGGAACTCTAGATCCATCTATGATTTATTTTTTCTGCCTTGTAATGATCTTTTTATTGAGGGAGTATTTAATTTTGGCTACCTGATTATTTCTTTGCATCCCTTGGGTTGCTTTCTGCAAATTTTCGTTCCTTTTTATTACTTTATAATTATTGCATTGTATTAGATTGCTTCAATAGATTGTTTTTTCATTGTTTTCTGTTAGCTGCCTTGAGCACTGTTCAGTGGAAAGGTGGGATACGAAATATTGCCAGTGTGTAGCTACACTTCTTGCCACACTGAGGGATAGAAGCTTTCCCCCCGTCAAATTATTCCACACATTCTGATGTGGCACACACAGATTAATCTTCTGGTGGTAGTTCTTTATTCTTAATGAAGGATGGTTTTACCTTTCATCAGTATTAAGTTGTGTTGAAAAGACAATGATCTTGAAAATGTGATGTGTAAATCGCAGTACTTGCACAACAAATTGCTTTGTTTTTAAGAACGGTTTGGTATTAAAAAAACGCTGGGGGAGCGTGCCATTCGTCGTCCTTCCATGATAGTTCCTTCTGTGAGTACAGTGAAGATTCAGAAGGAGAAATCTATTCCTGTGCCAAGTAAGCATTATTTTTCTCTTTTGAAAGTCTCACACTTACTACTTGAATGCCATTACCATTGATCAAATTTAAATGTACATTATTTTTTCATGAAGGCAATCTTATGAACATTTAATTGAGAATAAATCATTGGGACTTTTGAGTAAATGTAACTTAACACCAGGTTGCATGTTTAAACAAATGTCTATGTTGCTCAAATGTATAACCCTCCTTCTTTAATGTAACTTCATTGTGGAGAAGGCTATTGGTTTCTTTTAAATTAAGCTTCATGTTATAAATCTATTCTAAATCTATTTCCTGCAAATATACTCTATTAAATATAAATCCAAGAAGGTGATCACAATATGGTGCCCTCCAGATATTGCTGGAATATAGCTCCAGTCATCCCTACCTCTCGCCCTTTTGGATGGAGCTGATAAGAGTTGGAGTCCAACAACATCTAGAGGGCACTAGATTGGTTTCCCTGATCTGAAGTTTTCACCCAATTAAAATACTTAATTGGCTGTCTTAATCTGTTGTTGAAATTTAGATAAATGTGTCTATTAATTGCTCAAAATCTTCATACCGTGATGAGATAAAAGAAGTGCAAAATACAGTGGTGCCCCGCAAGACGAACGCCTCGCAAGACAGAAAACCCGCTAGACGAAAGGGTTTTCCATTTTGGAGGCGCTTTGCAAAACGAATTTCCCTATGGGCTTGCTTCGCAAGACGAAATGTCTTGCGAGTTCCTGCGGGCTTTCCCCCCTTTTTCCTAAGCCGCTAAGGCGCTTATCAGCTGGTCCGCTGATAAGCCGCTAAACCGCTAATAGCGCTAATCCGCTAAACTGTCAATGGGCTTGCTTCGCAAGACGAAAAAACCACTATACGAAGAGCCTCACGGAACGGATTAATTTCGTCTTGCGAGGCACCACTGTAACTTAGTTTAATAAACAATGTCAATTGAATTAAAAATAAACTGTGATTGTGCCAGCTTTGTGAAGTTCAGAGATGATCCAGTAGCAGATTTAGAATAGCTTAGATTGATAAAGCCTGCCTTATAAAGGATTCTTAAAAGATGCCACTTAAAATGTGCTTTGTTTTGTAACTGCATTTGTTTGGATGTAAAAGTACTGACCTTTTTTTCTGCTTAGGTGTAGCATCCACAGAAATCAGAGGCAAAACGGGTGTTCATTTCAAAACCGTCCAAGTGAAACAAGCTGAGATGCCCTTTAGATGTGAATTAAATTCTGGCACCTTAAACCATCTTAAAGAATTGTAACTAGAGAAGTTTGAGAGAGCTCTTTTTGAACACAACAGAAGTCTTATGAAGTCTTTGCTACCATATTGGAGAACATGTGCCTTACTACTAGGCTCAATAAAGCATTTGTGCTGAGGTAAATACAAACTTGGAAGCTGGTAGGTGCACAGATATAAGCTACATGAAAAGCAGATTATCAATGCTTTTTACACTTTATTGGATTATCAAATGTGACTTCTAATGCTGGTGTATCTACCCTTGTATTCATAGGTAATGGTGCAAGTTTAATAAAACATGATTATTAGGGCAAGGTGGGTTTATATTTTCAAACATTTTTCCTAGCATTAAAAATAAAACAATCTAAAATGTTTTATTTTGGTGAAATCTATAATCCTGAGCAAGCTTTTGAGCAAAGCTTGGTAGAAAGTAATGTCATACATAATTAAATGTTAAAATCAGCCAACCTCGCTAACTGTAAGGAATTTCTCCCAATAGCATTTTAAGTACTTACCATATTTATTGCACTCTAACTTTGGTGTGTCCCCTTAGATCACCTATACTTTGTTCTAATGCAAAAGTTTCCTTCTGTGTGGTCTTTCTGACTTCAGTAATGAAAACATTTTCTGTTTATTGATATGGATACTGAATTTATGTGAGCAGAAACCCTTTTCATGGGATACCTCTCTGTGAGGGCGTAGAGACTGCTTTTTTGCTGAGTTTGTCTCACCCTTACAGCCCGCTGAAAAGGTTCTTTAAGGAGTTTGAGAGACTCTGTTGAATAATATGAGAGGTTGCATGGGGACCTATAGCAGAAAGGGGAAACTGGTTGAAATAGCCTCCCTGCATTTTTCAGTAAGAAGTTCTATTGGATCTCAAACCCTTCTGCCAAAAGCCTCTATTTGCAGAAGGGCCATTCAGTCCAACACAGTGATAACTAAATGTATCTCATATGCATGTATTATTAAGAAGATATAATCATTTCGCTACCTGTTGGTGCTCCTAACTTTAGTGCTGGGACAGGACAGAAGTAGAAAAAAAGTAAAATTTAACTATTGTTTTGACAAAATACTACCTATTCTTTTATAGCTTGACGTGAATAAGATGATTTTTTTTATTTTTATTTTTTTAGTCTTTGGTTCCACATTTTTAGGACATTGACAAACTGGAGTTTATTCTGAGCTGGCTGGCCCGGATGGTGAGGGGTAACAAGCAGTTGAGTTAGCTGTGTGTGCCCACACACTTTACAGCTTTGGTTTTTCTGGCCTCTTTCATTGCAAAATCATGAATTACCTGTTATATCTTTAGTCTACAAGCTCAGACATTTCAACAAACATGAAAGATAGGAGTTATAGCTATTTTTTTGTAAACAACATACTGAAGATAGTAGTGTTAATGACATGACCATATGCATCTGACAGTTTTTCTTAATCAGGTAGTCACTAGCTTAAGGCAGGGTTCCATCACAAACCAATAAATTTAGGTTACAAATTTAGGTTGCACAATTAAAGCTGGTTGGGAGGTCTTGTACAACAGACCAACTTTGCCCCCAGAATCAGACTTTAGCGATGGGGAAATGCACTAGACAGTGTATGATAATGTTTGTGTGACACAATGTCTAACCTTGTGAACAAATAAGGATGAATATGCAATAAATAGATTATCTAGAAGTGACCGGTCTCTATATTGAAATCATTTTCATCTTTGTTGTGTTTATTTACTTCCCTAGTTGGTATATTACCCAAACCAGGCTATAGAAAGTTCTTGTCTGTTTTGAACTGAAGGATTGGCTCTTTCATTTAGCTTAACTTCTCTTTTTAACCTTCTTACAGTTCTGGCTGCTTGATCTGTATTTATAGCCAGACATGGAATTATTGTCTGTGCACTGGACATTCACTATCATATATTCTAGACCTATAAATCCTACCACAAAAAACGGGCTTCCATTGTCCTCGAGTTCTTTATGATGCTTTGTCCATCTTCCTTGCCTAGACAAATTTTGGGACTGATAGTTTTTGAAACTGCCACACAAGCAAGCACAAGTTTTTATTTCTTACACTCTTAAAGTTCTAGTTTAACTGCAGAAATACATACTTCCTGTTCCACAGCAGGGCTTTGGGACAGCATCTCACTGCTTGTTCTGCTCTAACATTGTTACTGATTGGCTCCAGAAAATTTCATAAAATCTGGAGAATAGCTATAGAGGGAAATCTAGTTCCATAAATTTCTTCAAGATTGGCCAACATTTTATTCATCACTTTGTTCACCTCACGATACTGGGGTTGCAGCCTGGGTCCTAGTAGAAAAGTGTACCCTTCCCTGGTAGGAACAAGTGAAAATTTCAAGTACTCTTGTTCACTCCCTGCCTTCAGATAAAACTCTTGTTTTATTAACACAGGAAGCTGCCTTATACAAAGTTAAGATCACTGACTCAATATTGTCTACAGTGACTGGCTGCTGCAGCTCTCCAGGATTTCAGACAGTATCTCTCCCAGCCCTACCTGGAGATTGGGCCTGGTACCTTCTGCATGCAAAGCATGTGCTGTACTGCTGAGCCATTGTGATTCCTTAACAAAAGAATTCATATTCTTAGTCAATTTGGTCCAGAGTAAATGAAATCTTTCCCATCCCCAATCCACCCCTTTTTCGTAAAACTCCTGTCCTCATCAAATGTCTTTCTACCTTCCCAGTGCCACAACCTCCAGACATCTGAATCACATAGGACACACTTAACTATGTCCACAATATCTGAACCAGGAATCTGGCCTGATCCTTCTCTGTAGCAGGATTGTAAAACACAATCTGGAAATCAAGTAAACATTTATTTTGGCCATAAACAAGATATTTTTGTAGAAAAACAATGGTGGTTGCAAACATAGGACTTGTCTCTAGTATTATGAAGGAACAGCCACAGTGGTTCCTCCACAAAGTTTATTCAGTGAGGCCAACATGCATACTTAATTTACATGTGGTGTAGAACTTCTCACCTCTTTTTTTGCCATAATTGTGTTTTTTAACAAGAGGACAAACAGTAGCATAAACCCTTTTTATGAAACAATACCAATTTATTTAGGCATCTGGACCTCTGAATACAGTATTTTTACAATCACTAGAATGAAAGGAATTAAATACTTTAAAATTTACATCATGTATTTTGGTACATTCCAATAAGTAGTTTACTTACAAATTTTTCTTTGAAAATAAATTTTAGAAATATGCTTATTCATTTAAAATAAAGAGAAGTGTTGACAAAATATAAGAAAAAAGATTCTCATGCCAGTTGAAGTGTAAAACTAAGTATTCCAAAATACTTGCTAAACAATAATCTGTGTTTACTATACAACCATTTAATTTACGCATGAATAAATTATTAGATTATCAGAATACAATCCATCTTCTATAAGAGCTGCATAAGCTCCATTCGTTTCAGAGGATATTGCACGGCAAACGTGTTGCATTCAGTAGGATGTGTGCTTAGCTTCCACCACAAGGATACAAATACACAAACTTTACCTAAAATAGGAAGCATATACTCCCCATCATAAGCTGCTAGTTCTAAAAGCAGCCATACTGCTCCAAAATGTCATAAATAACATGTGAATGCATTTCAAATTATGAGCTTCAATTTGTGCTATCCTTGCAACTTAATAGAGTGCAGATACTTCTCTACATGCTTCACATGTTTGTCCACAGAAACAACATTTTAATCTATTCTCAAAAGTCCATGGCTACCAATGATATACATGACTCTTTGGATTATCAAATTTAATATAAAATTAAATTTACATAAAACTATCCTTCAAGTGGGATTCAACTTCAAATCCTCCAGCTAATAAATATAAAATGATAGCAACCAGCATATTAGCTGTTTTTAGTAAAAGTGAGTTCTTATGTTCTTTTGTTAGAATGGGTTGAGCCGTATTCCTGTACCCAGTGGAGAGAAAGGGTTCACTTTTGCCCACATTAACGCATCGTTGAGTGAAATTGTGGATTTTCCATCTTCAAGGAAAAACACTGGACCCTGTTGGATGTAAGAAGTATGGGGGGAGGGAAGCAAAATATTACACATTAAAAAAATACAGTACTCTTGAGAGAGAGCAATTGTGGCAGAAGTTAATACTTTCAAACTTCTCCTAAATGTAATCCAGCTCCACTAAGAAATACCTGTATCCTTAATCCTGTCAAGCAAGAGATGTGAACATCTGAATGACTAGGAAGGTTAGAGCCTGTAACGTAATCTGGTCCAATTGTTACTTTCAGAGGTTCCTCTTTTATTCGAGACGTCAGTGTCGCATATATCTCTTGTTGCAATTCAGATGGGGGTGTAGGGGGCAATTCATCAGCAGATCTGTGTGAGAAATATATATCATTATTTGCAATAGTTTTCTTGACTTGAAACATACAAACAAGATTTTTATTTATTTTAAAAAAGCATCTAAAAGTTAACAGAATTTCTGATACATTTGTCCTCTACTAAAAGACAAAAGATCACAAATTCAAATCATCTAAAATTCTGTTATGGTCATTGTACACCTACTTGTTTAGTGATTGAGTACAAGCTCTCCAAGCATCTAGTTCCTCAGAGAGTTGTTCAATTTTCAGGGGTACACACACCTCCCGTCTTTTTAAAAGCTGGCTGGAAAAGAATGCAATGTAACAGAAGTTTTGAAAGCATATGACAAATTCTAGCTCTATACAATTGGGCAATCTGAACAAACATTTAAAAACTGCATACAAATTATACAGACTGCTTTCTCACCCCATATGGAAGGTTTCTGGCAGGTAACAATGAATCATATATATATATATTACACTAAAAATTACAACAAATGAACAAGCCTCGTCAGCCCCTCTCCCCAGTTCCATTTGAGAGCACTTGGAAGATATAACTACTTTCACCAGTTTTGAAAAACACATTATGTCACAATCAGCAGGCCTTAGTGTGAGTGAAGAATCACCTGCCTACCCTTTTGTTTCATATCCTCTATAAGTCCTTGAAATCAGTTCAGTCTCAGAGACTTTTATGAAAAATACCTGCTGTTGATGGCCTGGTTGAATTGTAAACAGGACCACCATGGAAGTCAATCTTCCAGGTATTTAATACAATATCCCTCTCCTTTGTACAGAGTTCCAGAGCAGCTCACAAGAATTTAAGACACAAATAATAAAACCAATGAAATTTATTTAAAAGCTAGCAGCTTTTAAAGGATAAAACTAACAAAACTGAAAGGCCTGAGCAAATAAGATTTAAAAAATGGTATGAAAAAAAAATGTCAGACTGGGGCCAGGTGAGTATATCTTGGAGAAGGTTTAAAGCTACCACAGAGGAGGCCCTATCTCTGCTCACCTCCAGAAGTAAGGCAAGGAGACATGGAGAAAGGCCCTTGGAAATTTTAATACCCAGGGAAGTTCATATAAAAGAAAGGGCTGTTCCAGGTACCTGGGGCTCTCAAGCCATGCACGTACTTTAAAGGTAAGTCCCAGCCAGCACTTTGCATTCTGCTCAGAAACAGACCATTATCCTTAATAGTTTTAAAACTGGCTAGATGTCTTCCAATCAACCAGTCTTGGTAATTTTGGTGCATAATTTTGGACTACCTGAAGTTTCCAAGTAGTTTTCAAAGACAGTCTCACATACAATGACTCATACAGTCTCACATACAATGTCTAACAGATTGTGTCCAGGCTCTTTGTCCAGAGGGGTGATAGCTGACACACCTCCCTTAGCAAGTGAAACTATTTGGACCTCTAAAGTCCAGTTCTAGAAGCTCCCAAAAGCTGCAAACCTAATCCTTTAGGGAGAATGCAACCCAAATCACACTGAATAGCATCTCCCAAACTAGATGAACCATCCACCAGCAGAACCTCTTGTCTAAATTTCAACTTCTTGGTCCTTATCCAGTCCTTTACTGATTCCACACATCATTTCAGCATCTCAACAGCCTCATCAAAATCTGATGAAAATGAGAAATAGAGTTGGCTGTCATCTGCATAGTGATGACCCCTCACTCCATTTCTCCAGATATTCTCCCCCAGCATTTTCATGTACAGCACAGGGACAAAATGGAGCCCTGTGGCACACCATAGCATAAGTCCTGCTGGAAATGACAGTCCAGAACAGAACACAAGTACTGAACTGCACTATCCCCCAATTGCCAGTCTAGAAAGATGCCATGATCAATCATATCAAAAGTCATTGAGAGGTCCAGGAGAATTAGAAAGGTCTCCATCTGCCATCTTGGCATTCCTCAGTCATCATAGAGATGAAGGTAGTTTGGGGGCAAAACTCAGGTCTGAAGCCAGACTGAAATTGATGTGGATTGTCTGGGTTGTATGATAAACACCACACTTAGCACAAGAAAGGTATATTTGCAACCTGCCAATCATAGAATTGGAAGGGACCATGTAGTCCAAACCAACATGGGGTTCGAACCCACGACCCTGAGATTAAGAGTCTCATGCTCTACCAACTGTGCTATATTTAGCACAATCTGAGATTTTCAAAGCAGTCTCACAACCACCTCCTTCAAGGCAGTCAAGACCACCATGCTTGCAAGGAGGCAATAATGGCAGCTAGGTTCTCTGCGACTGGGCACGCAATTACCTCCTAAACCAAGTTAATCAACTCTTTCCTGCTTATAGCTGCTATGGAGGCAGGAAGGGAAAGACTGAAGAAACATGCAGCAGGCTACATTCCTTGAAGCTCCTTATCCACATACTAGATTCACAATTTTTGAAATAAATCCAATAAAATACAACTAAGTAGTGCTCTAGATACATCTGGCGTTACTGTAGGCTAGGGATGATGGGAATTGTAGTCCAAAACACCTGGAGAACACTAGCCCTGGCTAGTGTTGTCAAGCCCTGGCCCATTCCATCAGATGTAACACTCTAACCCAAAGGTTGGCAACCTAAGGCCCATGGGCTGGTTCTGGCCCATGAGCTTCCTGGAACCGGCCCAAGGCCATTCCATGGATAGGCGTGGGGATTCTGTGCTCTTTTTTTCATGGCGCCATTTTTTTCTTGCCACAGGAACTGGCTTCTGGGTCAAAAGAGTGCCTGAAATAGTGTGTGCGCACGTGCACTCCTCACCAGGAGTGCCTGTACGCATACGTACACACTATTTCCAGCGCACTTCCGGGAGGGAGGAGCGCCCATGCGCACACGCTATTTCCGGTGCTCTTCCAACCCAGAAATAGCTTGAGTGCACCCACGGGCATGCATGGGCACACACGCTCCGGCCCACCGAAAGGTCTGCCAGGGAGTGGACTGTTGCAGACCCCTGCTCTAACCCCTAAAGTATTACATATAACCTATGCCAAAAAAAACTAATAATAATTGTTAATGCTACCACATCCATATGTTTAGTTCATCTTTGCTATAAAAAAATGGAAGCTATCTCTCATTAGTATTTCTTATTTCTTTACCTTGTATCGATTTGCAAAATAAAACCCATTTGGAACATTACTAGAAAATCACAATGTCCCTTTGAAACAGTATTTGTGGTTCCCATGTTATATGCCAAATAAATCAAGGCAGCTGAGAAATTAGATTTTACAAAGACTAAGCCAATTTCAAAGGGATTAATCACTATTCAAGTGCCAAGGAACATCATAAGTAACAATTGACAGCACTGGAGGAAAGGAAACAATCAAATCCATCATAATCCCAATGGATGCAACTATTATGTAATAAAGAATTACCTTGTATATTCATAAAGTGCTGGCACAATGCTAGTGTACTGTCTTCTAATAGCCAGTAATGCACCAATGTAACCACACAATATTAACAACTCATTTCTAAATCTGAAAATAGAAGAACATTAATAAGTGCATCCATTATTTTGCCCAGTCATTATGAAAGAAGATCATAGACATAAAACTTGTTTACTATTGAGCAATGGGACCTTCTCTCCTTCCTCAGGTGGCCCCAAAATCTACTCCAGAGCTGCCACCCCCCCCAAATCATTTGGAGCAGATTCTGAGGTCACAGGAGAACTGCAGTGGAGAGGAGATGATATTGAAGTCTCACGGCTTAAGTGGAAGTCTGTTCCACATCCACATGGACAACTCTGGATAAAACCCATACTCTCTTTCAAAGCAGTAAATTAACATCTGTTTAAAACATAATAAAACAATAACAAAACAAAATAGCAAAAGCAATGCCAGCTCCAAACTTAAGGGGGCTTTTGCTCCCCATACCTCCACATACCCTTTCTCCTCCACTTCTCTCACACACTTTTCTCCAGTGGTGCTGCCACTTAAATCAGTTTCCTGATTGGGCAACAGTTTAGCACTGGGCAAGTGGAGATGTCACTTATGAATGAGAACCAGGTATTACATTTTGGGCAAATTAAAGTGGTGGGTGGCCACTGCAGATGGGAGCAGATCTTGGCAACTGTTCACCTACTCATCACTGAAAGGACAGCACTGGATTTAGGTCAGTGTGGGTGGTTCTCCTTGCACAGGGCCCAGGAGCACAGAATTTAGAAGATTCATAATTGAGAAGATCCATTTTGGGGTGCCAAATTTTGGGCTCACCCAGGGCAGCCCATTAGGAAGTATTACCAAAGTCTGCCCCTACCAGCGATGAGGGCAGTAATTGGTGATATAGCCAGGTCAGACAAGTGATGGACACCCAACTGCTGATGCTGGGCAAAGCCAAAATCTAAAAAAAAATCTAGCACAGGGAATATCTCCAAAGGAACAACCCAGAAGCATATCTAAAGCCAGCAAAAACCGGCAATATCCCATGTTTACAGAATACATGGTTTAAAAAAAATGCTTGCAGAAAAATTCATTTTTTACCATAAGTATTCTTTATAATGTGGTGAAGATCTGACCTCAACATGCTCTTGAATAAAACACTGCAGAAATCAACTGCACGTCTACAAAAAACAGAATCTGTTTATTATTATACATGAACTCATCTAAAATTGTCCTATGTTCATCTGTTTAAAATGGTCAGCTCTGGTTTTACTTTATTTCTCTTCAGCTTAGTTGTGCTGGGGCTATTTAAGACGTACTGGCAATGGAGGGCACGGAGTAAATAAAGTCTAACCATAGAAATAGCTCAGATTCAATTTCACAACTTTCACAAAGCATACTTACTCACTACATTTATGAAGTAACAACTTTTCTGTCCGGATATAGCTTAAAAGATCAAGAAATGGACAGACTGAGTCCAAGGTCCACTCTGAACTACTGATTTGTTCTGTCAAACACAAAAGGAGAAGAAAAGTTTAAAGTGTTGAAGAACGGAAAAACCAAGCAAATATTAATCTTTTAGATTTTCTGACTCATTAAGAAGCCTACCTTTCACATAATGAATGCCTATTGGAAGTGCTTTTTCTGGTTCTATAGTTAACAAATAATACTTTATCGATTCAAATATATTTCCTTCCTCCTGAGCTGTCTCTGCTAACTGCATACATTCTTCTACATCTGGTAGGCTGCACTGAAAAACAAAACATTTACAAAACAACATTTATGACAGTATTTGTACAGGAAGCTGGGGTTTTGCGCAAGAATGGGTGCAGTGTCCAACATGAAATGCTCCCCACAACTTAAAACCAGTTTCTTTCCCAGGCAGTGCAAAGGAACATTACAAGGAATGGAAAGTCTGTGTGCAATTTGTGTATCCTGAGGCCGTTGTCTTTGCACTAGGCACATTATTTATGCTCCAGAGTACAAGTAATCTGCGTGGCATACATAGGGGATGTATGTCCAGACTTCTCATTCACCATAATGCCCTTGCACATACATACATCCTTACACTGGGATAGGAAAACAGGGCTCTGTTAAGTCCTGCGGGACACCTCTGCATTGCAGCATCATGCCTGCATAAAACCGGACTTCACTCATTGTACACACAGCTAAATCTATAATATCCTTTCCATCAGAAAAGAGTATTCCGTGTAAACCTACTTTTCAAGCTGATGTAGATACCTTAATACTATAATAAGGCCACAGATCAACAGCTCAGTTATGCACACTAAACTTCATCTGTAGAGATACTTTCTATTGCCATCCGCAAGAAAAATTATTGGTATGTCCAACAGGAAATGACTGCTTCTTCCTGTGCATACAGGACTTGGATAGCAAATATTTTTTTAAAAAAAAGTAAAGGTAATAAATAACATAGAGGATTATGATTATAGTGCACTCTAATAGGAAGAATCCTAAAATAAATGTATCTAGGTATTAACAAATTAACATAAAACTTCTTCTGCTACTCACATAAATGGTTAAGAGACAGTTGACCTCTTAAGTGTACCTTTTCATGTAGGTCATTTATCTCTGCTGTGCATCCAGGATAGAAAGCACAAAGCTTTACTAACTGTAGCTCATTATTGGGGATCATCATAAGAAGATCTGCTGCTAAATCCCTGTGAAAAGACAAACATGCCACAGTTATTTAGCAATGTGAAAAGGTGGCAGTGAGCAATGCCAGAATTAAGATTACTTGTTCTGCTCCCATTCCTCTTAACTGGCTGTGAAACTGTAGGTGAGGTGAAGCTACTTTTATGCAGCGGACAGCTCTGGAAGAGAGTGTGCTAATGTAGAAGATACTGCATACTAACAATGAGCTCAAGAGCCTTTAATGCAGTTGTAAAACGGATGTACACAGCCCTGACTCAGATTATCACCTAAACCATGATTTGGGTGACCAGCAGCAAGCCTCAAGATGGGGAAGTGAAAAAGCTTCCTACTTTCCAACAAACCACAGTTTCACAATGCATTGAGCTTGAGGAACTGTGGTGTGTTCTGACGAAAGTCAATTAACAAAACAAATGACCACTAGAACAAACTGCTGCTTCTGTTTGGTCATTACAGAGAACTGTGGTTTGTTCTAAAGTGAAAGCAGAAGCTTCTACTCTCATTCTCTCATGCTTGGGCCACTATCAAATTACCATTTTCAGATCCCTAGGATAGCAAACAGCTATGTATGAATACTTCAGGTAATTTGGACATGCTTTGGTGAAGTCATAAAATACAATTCTATGAACAACAACAAAAATCTAATTCAGGTAGATTTATCTTTCAAGATCAAAACCACATCTTTCAGTATCATTTTAAAAAAATTAAACAGCTACTAAGTTTATTCCATTTTCAGCAACTATATAGGCCAGGCATGTCCAAAGTCTGTTTCGGGGGCCTAATCCGGCCTTCCGGTCGATTTAATCTGGCCCCCATGACAGTATATGTCCTGGACTAAAATCCAAAAAAAATGCTCAGCAACTTCAATCCCCCCAAAAAAGCTCAACAACAAAAAGCTTAACAACTGTGGTCGGCCCTCACGCATGTTCACTTCATCAATTCTGTCCCTCTTTGAAAAAAGTTTGGGCACCCCTAATTATAGGCAGTCTGTGACCTCTTAGAAAATACATCTTGCAACTCCAGAAATATTGCTGCTATCAAGCTGTCTTAGTTCACTGTAGATGGTGTGCATTATATAGTCAATAGTATATGAGCCTAACAAGTTGTTACCACAATGAAGGGATGGGCAACATGTGGCCTCCCAGATGCTGTTGGACTCCAGCTCCTAGCCAAAACGGCCAATAGTCAGGAATGATGAAAATCCAAAGGAATCCATCATTCACCATTCTGTATCAGGAAACCTCCATACACAAAATGAGAATGTGCACATTGTGTTATCCATGACACTATCAAGGGGGAAATTCTGCATCTTCATATACCAGAACCTTGCATGCACGAAGAACCTCAGGTGTATGACAGCAATTGCTTTGTTTATTGAGTATTGCTCCCCATGGGATTATATTTTAAGTACTGGAGGAGTGCTTCTACAGAAAGCTATTTGCCATCTGCGCTCCAAGAAATAGTTGGCAAGTATGTATACCAATTTGTACATATGCATACGCCCAAATAAATGTTCACTTAGGATAGATTATGATCCTTCTATTGCTTGGCTGGCAAGGCAGCCATCAACTTTCAAGAAACAGTTGCCCAAAGAAAGGTTTTAGGAAAACCTAAATATTGGAACCAATCTCCAGTGTTGCCATTAACACGGCTGCAATGCCGGCATAATATTAAGCATTCAAACACCACAGCTGTTGAATCACTAACCTCAGTTCTTATGTGCTAGTATAGTATCAGGATCAAACTGTCAGAACTGCAAATGTTCTGCTTCGTGAAGGCATGGGACAATCCCATGAGAGGAGAGGGATGTCTTAAGGATATGCCCTTACTTTCTGTTCTTACAGGCTGAATTCTCATCAATAACCCATTATGTTTCTTTTCAGCCAGTCTGTTCTACTTATCATGCAAAGTATTTTGTTCTATTAGAAAAGCCAGCAGAGGATGAAGGATTTTCTTTTCAGTCTAACCCGAAATGTCATGCTTTGCAGAGGATAGATTAGAATGTCCTTCTAGAGAAAAGAAAGTACCTGTATCCAGGTGATGGAAAGCTAAAACAAAGATATTCAAAATGTAACAGACAAAAACAGCATTCATATATTAGACACACACAGGACAAATGGTGAGAGGCTGGGATTTTTTTAAAAAAAAGCAGGGAAAGGAACCGACAGCTCCAAATTCTTATTCTGCTTCTACTACATCCTACATGGAAACTGCAATTTTATGTATCCCATGTTAACTATCTTTTGACTTTTTATGTAAAAACAATCCTACCGTTAACAAAACATTACCCAAATCGCAAAGCTTTAGGCAATAATGAATTCCAATATTCATTTTCTTGGTCATGATTTTATTTCAGATTTTACAATCTACGGGAAATATAATACTGAGAATAACTTGAATAACTTAAATCAACTGATTTTATTCGATTTACTGAGAGTATGGCTAGTAGTGGTTATCACCCAAGCTGCAAAAGAAAAAAGCTCTATTGACTCGGAAAGCAATATGCTAAAAGCTTTACGTTCCCTTAAATGGGAAGCAAAGGATAAAGCTGCGAGTGCTTGCAAGAAGTTGGATTGTGAATTCATTGTGCTTGTGGAATCCAATCATACAAACTCTGGTTTGTATGATTGGATTCCACAAGCATGTGATTTTGCAAGGAGTAGAAAGGCTTAGCTATAAGCTCCGCAGCCATCTCAGTATGCAGCTATACTCAGGAAGGTTACAGCATGCCATCACAGAAAGTTCAACACATACTGCTGTCCTCACCAAAGTTAATTTTGGTGCAGTGTGGGTCATGGGCAACACCACCTGATTTTTGCTTATATTTTGTTTCCCTTTGGCCTCTCCTGTACATACCTTAAAAGAACTGTGGGCCTCTACTTTTCTGCACCTTCCTCTTTCATTTTATTTGTTTGCCAAGGAGCTGAGAAACATAAATGAGCACAGAAAGGCAATCCCCAAGACTTTGTTATGGCTGGAGAAGACGGAGCAATTGCTAAACTTAGAGGACGGGGGTGGGGTGCCCCTTTTCACATCCCCTCCCATAAAGTGGCAACTGCCAATACATTTCTCTCATCCACTTATGTCTAGCAGCTACATGCAAGACAAGTGTTCTTGAAATTAAGAACAGATTTTGGACACTATCATTTAGTCACAGAAAAAAAAGAGCTCTGTTAAAATTGCACTCCTGACATAAGCCACAATCCAAAGTAACTATTTTCTCCCAACCCTTATCAAAACCATGAGGCTAATAGTTATCCCATAACACTTTGCTTGGATATGCAAAGTAAAATGAAAGGAGAAAAGCAAAACATCACCCCAAAATTTGAAATGAACTATCCTGGATTTCTTCGCATTATCTGAATCTAAGCTGAGGATTAGGGGACGATTCCCACCCCACCCTTTCGGCTCATTTCAATGTGTGCAGATTTATTCCCTCGTGTATTATCTGTCAAATCAGCCACATGGGTCAGAAAATCAACATAGATTATTGTGTGCACACTAGCAATCTGTACTTGCTGCAACTTAGTCATGTGTCCATTTTATGCACGGGGCATTCAATCTGTGAGATGTAGTTTTAATGTTTGTGGATTGAAAAAATAAACTCAAAAGGTACTTAGAAGAACTGATTCTAACTGAGGTGGAATCACAAAGGTGGCAAAGACAAATGCGGACACACACAAGCATGCTCCTGGTGCACTTTAGTCACTCAAGCAGAGCACAAATCCTAGAACTGTCTCAGAAATCTACCCTGCCTACTGATATGGTAGTTATTACGCCTGCAATATGGAAGCACTTGGTACTAGCCAAATGAAAAACTATTGACTTGGTCTTGCTAATTTTATATGGCATTTTTCTGTTCTAAGAACATTGGTGTTTGTTCATAATATACTGAGTTGAGTTTTACTTTTTAATACTTTCTTCTGGATAAAAAAACCAAAGGTTCCTCAAAGTTGTTGTTGCTGTTTTCAAAATATGAGACTCTGGTGTTCTATAAAAGTGTCCAAGGTTTGTTAGAGTGAAACATTCTTTGGAGTAAGAAGTTCTTACCATGTTGTTATAGTCATACATTTTCTTGCTAGTAACTCTAGCGCATATTGTGTTGCTTGCGCTGCACATTCTCCTAAGACAGTACCCACACTGACAGCCAATTCCAGTTCATTTCCACGAATCAGGTTTGCCATGGCAAGCTTGCTCAATAAGAAAATCATATCATTAAGCATCACAAACACTTAGGATTCACTGAGACCAGCATTGTAAAATATTTACTTTCCAATGCTACATTAAAGAGTGACAAAAACATGCATTAATGAACAAGACTCATGGTTTGACCTGCTTTACTTTATATCACTGTAAGCAATATTTTGTCTATAAGCAAACCAGCTAAAAGTGAATTACTATTTTAAATAGAAGAGACACGTCAACCCAAGCTATTGCCAACTTCTAGAAAATTTAGAATAAACAGGAATTTCTGTAACTCATCCAACCTTCCCAATATGAAAAGCATCTAAAGATCTCACAATGGCCATCCACCGTCTTGCCAGTGAGTGGCGGTTGTGGCCCGACACAGCACCTCCTCTCGCCCGGACACGCCATTTTAGAATGTTTCCCCATCCCTGCAGAGGGTTTATCCACAATGGAAGGTAATGGCCACCAGAATAGTTATTTGTCCATTAAGGAAGGGTTTCCCTTTAAGAGATTGTTAAGGAGAATGGGAATAGGATCTTTAGCCTGTGTGTGCTGTCTTTCCACTCTCACAGGTATCATTTCTCAAGGGGAAGAGCGCAATTGGAAAAGACCTTTTGAAAATCAACACTTTGGAAAGAGGCAAAGCTTACAGTTACTTATGAATTTGGGCCTAGCAAACTGGAAATCTGGTTTTGATGCAGGCTTGGCTCTTAGATATGGACTAAGGGGGGGATGTGACAGGGGATAAATTACTATCCACCAGGAGCTGATGTTTCTTAACTATCAACACTATCTACATTTTAGGGACAATTGTAGGAACTCCCTTGGGAATTACTGTTTCCTGAAATGGTCAGCAAGTATCCACGGCATCTTCTGGCCAGCTTTAATGTCTAGATAGCTGGTACATAAAAACATATCTCGAAAAGGGACTTTCTCCACTACAGTAGTAGTGGTTGAGGCCTGTTATTCCCACAACTTTATCAGCTGCTGCTTGCAGGAATTTTCATCACCTGCTTTGTAGCATTGCATGTTGTAAGGAATGAACATGGTAAAAAGCTAACTAGAAAGCAATGGTAACACAGCAGGGCTAGATAGGACAGAGGCACAAAGCAGACTCTCAGCAGCATAAAAATCTCCTAAAGTGATGTGGCAACAGAATCCGGCTAATAGGAATGGCTTTTAAAAATTCTTTCAATTATTTGTTCCCTTTGTTATTGCTGACCATGCATCTTTCGTATGTGTCTTTTTTCCACACTGCCCATTGGATCAGCATGATGTAAAAAAAACAAGTTTATTTATACATAACAGGATTGTTTTTTAACAATTTAATAGAATGTATGCAAATGTACAAAACAAAGTGTAATTATTCTGCACATCTCTATTTTGGTATAGAGTAAACAGAAAATACTTTTACCTCAATGTTCTCAACAGCTAAATGGCAGCAAGCAGCTAGGACTGCACAGCCATCCTGAAAATACCACTCAGACAATTCTTTACTGACTTTGTGCAGGAGTCTAGAAAAAAAACAAAAATAGAAATAACTTGGATTAAGTAATTAAAACTAGATAAATTTACCAGATGTTGTTAGTGCATCCTTCTCCTTTACTATCTGAAAGTTTGGTCAGCACCACCACAGCATGAGGCAGTCCAATCATAAATTAGTTTTGGTTATTGGCAGTGCTTTTTTCTGGGGGGACGCAGGGGGATGCATACCCCTAAACATTTTGTCTGTTCTAAGTTTGGCCTCATGGAGGGGCAATATTTCAATATGAGTAGGAAAATGAGAGTACCCCCTAAACATTTTTTAAGAAAAAAAAAGCACTGGTTATTGGAATATAGTGCCCTGGTTCACATACCTGGTTCACATCATTTAATCGTAAATGTGTTCCCCATCTCAGAAGGGACAACAAAGATATGGCAAATCAATAGCTTACAAAATTCAGTAAAAAAATTGTGAAATCTCAATTAAAAATGCCACATTAATTTTGTGACAGACAAAAAAACCAACAAGATAACATATGAAAAATAACCACTCAGTGACTCACTCAGTGTAATCTTCCATGCTGTTTCCTTCCAAATCTGCTGTTCCATTTGATTCTAAACACTGGGATGTTTGCATATTTCCTTCACATGCTGACTAAAATCGGTTTTAAAAAAAAGTCAATCAAAAGCAACATAAACCATTGTCTTCTTGGTAATATTATTTGTAAAAAGGGGTTAACAGTGAAACGTGAACAGTCATATCACAGTAGGAGAAAACAGCCCAGCTACCATCTGGAACAACCATATTGGTACATCTCAAACTGATGGTAGAATATTTATTACAAGTCAGGGAGCTATCCTGTTATGTTGTAAATGTGGGAGAGTAAAATTCCAAGTACTTTGATGAGGATGTATAAGCTTCTACTATCCACAACAGAATGATATTCTTAGTGAAAGCTGCCAGGCTTTGTTTTGTAGCTAATATAGGTCTGTTTGTTTGATTTTTTTTCCAATATACTGAAACCATTCCCTAAGCTTTATTAGTGCCACCATTGCACAAAATACCTGGCACTGGTACCAATCCACGGGTATAGGATTCTGACAATAGTGTAGGCTAAACAGGTCTATCATCACTAGGCTTTTAAAACTCAGGATTTCAGGCATCATAAACACCAGCTTTAATGTCACCAGCATATGAGTAAATTGTGGAACGGGATGGAAATTCTTATTCTTTGCAGAAGCAGGAAAATCTAGAGCTTTACTATCCCTTCCTTTTATTTGATAATTTTGTGGTTCTAACATAATTCTTCTACTCAGTTTGTTTTTCTTGTTGATTTAGATAACAACACAACAGGTATCAGTGTATAGCAAAAGTTATATTACATCCTAAAAGAGTTATTTACTATTGTGTACAGTGGTACCTGTGCAACAAGCAGAGCTTCTTTAAGCTGGCCTCTTGAAGTAAAAAATGTGACAAGTTTCTTCACATCACCAGTTGCTATACAGTATGGAATAACATCATCATTTTCTTCCTGAATTAACTGGTCAGCTCTCCTAATCAAAATTGAAAGCACTGCCGTTATTAAGTTCATTCAAGTTATGTTTAGTATCAGATCCATTCAAAGAACATAATGAGGCATCAAGATTTATATATATCCTTCTGAGATACAAAAAACTCTTCCCAAAAGCACTGTTTCCAAAAACTTACACTCTCAAGCATTCACACGGATAGTTTCAAATAACTAATTGAAAAATGCACCATCAGATACAACTTTTACATGACTGTTGCAGATTCCTTCCTAACCAGGGTTTGCAAATAAAAACAGATGTCTATGGCAAGCAGGACTTGAGTTTGAAGAGATATTTTGAAGAGATAGGTTTGTTTCTACCACTATGAATCATTTCTGTAAATATGGCCACTTATTTGATTGCTCAGCCCTAACACCAGGTTTATAACAAAGTTGAAAAGTACTGGTAATCAACTTAATTGTGGTTAAAGATGCCAGAAGAACGGGGGGGGGGGGGGATTTACGGAGGGAGGCAAGGGAGGCAGCATGTAATGCTATAGTCACTCCTGAATCCAACACAGAATTAAGTTTCCTTAAGCCTACAAGAATCAGTGGACTTAAGCATGCCAAACTCTGTGTTGGATTCAGGCCTATGCCTCATAATGCAAAAGGGTGACAAATTAGAATTTGCATCTTACCTTTGCATTAATTTCTTCCAGTATTTCATAGATACCCCTGGTGCAACTGAGAGAGCTTTGTCCCACTAAAACACAGAATATGTCATTATTTCCATCTTAACACAAGAAACATGCATCATTCAACGGTTTTTGAAAAACAGTTTCCATTTCAAATTCTCTTTCCTTTATATGGACATCATTAACAAATTAGCCCTTTCTATTTCTGAAAAAAATGAGGTCACTTAAGAAGCCAGTACGTCATTTGTTACCCTTCACAATAGAATCACTGAAGAATTGTATGTCGTGTTTTAAAATACAGTCGTTTTGATGTAACTTTTTCTAGAGATCATAAAGGGTGAAAGTACTGTAACTTTTTCAGACACAGCTTTCTAAAAATACATTTTCTGGTTAACAGTAATGCAGGAGAGAGAAGGGAGGACATTTGCAGGAGATAATCATCAGAAAGGAAAGGATTCTTAATCCTTCCTGGCTGCCCACCAATTCTCACTTGCAACCCCTTCCCAAGGCCTTTACTCCCAAAGGGTGGGTTGGGTATCCTTGCATTTGTCTTGTAATTTGTTATTTTGACATGGAAGACATCAACAGCATACTAAATATGAATATGATAGACCTTATTTAATGTAAGCTATTATAGTACTTTACAATATGCTTAGTTATGGGAATGAGGGAGGTGTGCGCTCTCTCACACACAAACACACACTTGCCAGTTTATTAAAAGTTTCAGCAAGGTTGACAAAATAAAAATAAAATCCAGCACCATTAGTCCTATGGCAATAGCATTGTTATAGTTATTATGAGGTACAAATAATAACAATACTTGCTACAACAAATGCTTCTTAAATACACAAATGTGGTATTTTAAATACACAGTAGTAACTACAGCAACGTTAACTCAGAACAAAACCCAACCTTTCAGAAGGCATTTGAACCTTTGTCATGCATATCTAGCGCACAGGGCGCTTTCATTTGTCCACATGTATCATTAAATATATAAACCAATGAGTTGGCAGGAATATATATCAGGCATGGGCAAACTCAGCCCTCCAGATGTTTTGAGACTACAATTCCCATCATCCCTAACCACTGGTCCTGTTAGCTAGGGATGATGGGAGTTGTAGTCCCAAAACATCTGGAGGGCCAAGTCTTCCTATGCCTGATATATATGCTCCAGAGTGATACTCACATCTGGTCTGAAACTCAGGGAAGTGGGAGAAAATGCCACCTCCCCTCCTCTCTCAAGTGTACATTGAACTGTTTTAACATATCATAATGTAGTGTTGGACGTGGGTGGTGCTGTGGGTTAAACCACAGAGCCTAGGGCTTGCTGATCAGAAGGTCAGCAATTCGAATCCCCGTGACAGGGTGAGCTCTCATTGCTCAGTCCCTGCTCCTGCCAACCTAGCAGTTTGAAAGCACGTCAAAGTGCAAGTAGATAAATAGGTACTGCTCTGGCAGGAAGGCAAACGGCATTTGCGTGCACTGCTCTGTTTCGCCAGAAGCGGCTTAGTCATGGTGGCCACATGACCCGGAAGCTGTACGCTGGATCCCTCGGCCAATAAAGCGAGATGAGCGCCACAACCCCAGAGTCGGCCACGACTGGACCTAATGGTCAGGGGTACCTTTACCTTTACCTTAATGTAGTGTTTACCTGTCCAAGTTCCACCATAAGTTCACAGTATCTCTGAATTTGCCCAAGTCTTAGATGTATCTCTGCTGCTTCTTTTAGCCTTTCTTCCTTGCTAGGTGCACCAATTCCTCCTCCAAACTTAGACATCTTCACAGTAGTAAGTTCTTGGGCTTTGGACTGAAAGATGAAAATGGGGGAAAAAATCCCATCAAGTTTTCTCCTATAACATGAGTTAAGCTTTGACAAATTGCCCAAACGTACGGCCTCAATCTCCAGAGATGTTAAAGCAGAGCAGAAATGCTGCTGCACTTTATCTACCCAACAAAAATTTTCCACTCTGGTGACCTGTAAGGCAGAAAGGTAGGAGGATGTGCCTGGCCAAAGTGGGCAACCTCTTTCCCCAACCAGTGACTTCTGTGTTAAAGAGTATCCGCTGTTGTAAAATATTTTATTGCACTTAAATCTCGTATTGGTTAAACCCATAACAATTTCTGAATGGAAACTGTCAGAATAAATTCCTTTACGAAATCCCTATTCATAAAAAAACATACCTTTACATACATATTCTTTACAACCAAATGTGAAGAACAGACAAGGAAACTTAGTTGTTATATTCTGTAATTTGGTTGTAAATTTGATTGAACTGAGTTCACATGCCATTTATAACTACTCATTCTTATGAGAAGGAATATAGACTAAACAAATGAAATGAGCAGGCAAGTCTGCACCTCTTTGGTCTAAAGCAATCCTCTGGCTCAAGGAAACAAATGTGTTAGGAGAAAATTAAGTGCCTCACATCACAATGTAGGCAACCCTTGCTCCCAAGGGGGTTATTCTTAAGTGCATATTCCACAGACGGTAAGAAATGAATGTATTTTCTTTTTCCACAATATCATTTTGCCTTGTGAAGCAAAATGAAATAAGGAAAAGCTTATTTCTTTTGTAATAAAGGAAGCTAAAGCTATTGCATCAACCTGCATATTTAACTTACCATTCTAAATCTAACCAGATGTTTCATGTGCAATATTCCTTTGCAATAATTCTGTGGAAGCAAGCTATCATCCTGGCCTTTTATTACAGCAACAAGATCCCATAAGTTTTTACTGCCTCCTGGGGGCTGGAACAATAAAAAATGGAACACAATGTTGTTTAAGCCATATCAGAATTAAACCTGCAATGAAAGTGATTATGTTTGTCAGTCAGTGCAAAAGTAAAAACAGGTCAATTCAAAAGTAAACAAGCCAATATTGAATCCAGGTAAAAACGAGGTGTTACCACACAGGTGTTCTTTCATTGTTAGATCCCTTAAATGTACTAAATCGGTATAATACACACCACATACTAACTTACAGCACAGAATAAATGTATAAACTTAAGACCCCTAGTCATTTCATGACAATGGATCTACAGATTTACTTCCGTTATAATAGGAGAGGAAAAGCATATGACAGCTGAACTCAGGGGCTCTCAGTTATCTTCAAAAGTATTTATCCTTCACTCTTATATTAAAGGAAATTGTGGAAGAAGCTGCAGTAGCCTCAGTGAACTAGTTTTGTCCAACCAATCTCGCTTCAGTGTGGGATTCTGTGTCTACTTGGCCAAGCCCTACCTGGCCATGAACACACAGTTGCCTTGGTAGTTTCCAATCTGTACAATGTGAACACTGGGTAATTTTAAGGGGAGTAGAAGATTGTGAAGTACTTTCCATCTTAGAAATACTATATATAAGCTATAAACATTGATGGTGATAAGGTTTATTAATCTTACATACCCTGTTCAACCCAACCCTGCTAAAAACACTGATTATGTTAGAACTCCCATGGGTAGTCATAATTTATGTTATATTGTGCACATAAATAGACATGAGATCCATGTGTCAAATGACAAATAAAGTTTATTATTTTTTGTAACAAACGAGACGTGTGAAAAATGCATTTGGTAATATATAATACAGTAAATATACAATTTTGTGAAAGGTTTATTATACTTACAGTACAGCCTTGCATCTAACCCATTGAGACTAAAGTTCTATAGCTACATCTTACATGCACATAATTTTTTACTACTTAATACTTACTGATAAACATTCGGAAAACCACCTCAGTTTTCTCCCTCGGGGATTACCAGCCAATTTGTCTACTTCTTGTTTAATATCCCTAGATACTTTGCCACATAGCAAGGGAGAGGCACCTACTTCAACAGCACGATCTATTAAAAACAAATATTTATACACCTTGTTAGAAACAGAGAAAACAATGAGGAGGATATAAGGCTATACTCCGAAGTCCACTTAAACCCAGCAAGTGTGATTACTACCGAATACGGTGTTCTGCTGGTTTGGGCAATGGTCCTGAATGCTCCATATCTCTTATTTACCTTCCAATGTGATGAGAAACTAACTGGCATATCCATTGGGCAAATGCTCCCACAAGCCAGGTGGAAAGAGATAAAATAACAAGCTGAATGCACATTAGCATTCGTCCCTGAATGTGGGATGCCTGTCAGTAAACGATGCTCAATGAGATGCACACCTCAATGCACAATCATGTGAAACTACACACAACTAGAGCTATATATGGGTAATGTTTAATGTGCACGAACATAAGCAAGCAAATTGGTAATATTGAGCTTGTAGCTGTCAGTCTCCAGGATAGTCCGTGTAGTGGCACTTGCAGATCCAACTTCTCAAATTGTTTTATGCTTTTGTACATCAGGAAAAGGTAAATAAATCGTGCTGCATCCAGAATTGTGACCAATACAGAAACTGTGTACTTGCACATGGAAAGTACATGAAACAAACCGGTGGTGTAAAGCACATAAATTGCCATTATTGCTATTTCAGCTGGGGGTGAGTAGGTACATAAGACTCCTGTATGTGCAAAAATTGACTTGAAAATCAAGAATATCCAAGACTCTCCACGAACCTTTCGTGAACATGCAAGAGGATGAGTGGAAAATGTAGAAATAAAGGGATAGCTTTGTATATTCCTAGTCAGCATCTATCTATCTATCTATCTATCTATCTATCTATCTATCTATCTATCTATCTATAGCTCACATATAATAAATAATAAAATAATAAAATAAAATTAATTATAGCTCACATTACTCACCAGTGTTTCCGATAATCTCATCCCATGATCTGTCTGCCAATATATTTATCTGGAGAGGATTTATTAGAGGTGTTAAAGACCAAAGCCTCACAGTAGAATCTCGTGAACAAGAGGCCATAGTGAAGGGACGACTAGGATGGCATGTTAATCCTAAAATACATTTTAACAAATTTGTTTTAAATTACTGAACGAAAAAATGTTAGCATATAAAAACTACTGAAAATGTATTAATGTCAAACATTAAAATATATTACCATAGACATCTGCACCATGATCATACACAGTGTCCAGACAGGTTCCCTCTCTTGTATCCCACACTTTGATTGTATAATCCCAGCTGCCCGATATCAGTAAGTAAGGTATTTCTGTATTCCACAGCAATCCCCGTACTGGTGCTGTATGTCCACTAAGAACATTTATACAAGCATCTTGTGTATAATCCCATATTCGAACAGTGCTGTTAAGAAAGAAGTGAAATAGTTTCATTGCAGCGCTTGAACATCTCTAGACAAAACTCTTTTTTAAAAAAATCCAGATAACACCAGAAGAACATCTACAAGAATTGCTCACACCATAACAGTCATTCACACTTACTTTCCCTTACTAATGGCATATATAAAATTTAAGAGACCTGTGTGAAAGAGAGTTGTCCTAATGCAGTGATTCTCCACAGTGAATAATTCCTGATTTACTGGGAAGGAAGTTTATTTACTCCATGCTCATCAGTGGAACGAGCATTGCAACAGACTGTCATGTTTTACTCTTGCTGACATCCACACACAAATGTAACATTGTCACAACTGCATGTGAAGCTTTCCATAACACAGTATTTCCTTTTTCAGCTTCCCCATCACCTTCAGGTCTTTACCTTTTTCTCTTTTTAAAAAACTTTTTTTTTTTTTACCAGGCTACAAGCATTTGTACACTGCAAGCTTATGCACATCAACTCAAAAATAAGTCTTATATTAACAGGAGTCAAACACTATAAAGTGTGTATGGAATTGGAGCCAAAGACTTCTGTAGCCTGCCTTGGGATGGTGATTATGTTCAGAGCACTAAACAATTTTAAAGGAAACCAAACCAGTGAGGATAGGGGCACTTTAGAAAACACAAATAATTGCACTGCTGGAGAGGCCTAATTTGGCTGATGACCTAAGATACACAACTGTTATATAGCAAAGGAGGCATAACACAACCAAACAGAAGCCACCACTATAATACTGTTCATGCAGACTGCACTATGGGCAACACGTGATGCATTTAAAAAGTGATATATATTTTAACCAGCAAGTGCAGTTTGCCACTTTGATTTCTCTACTTTTCTTCTAGTTGCTCGCAGATAATCTAGACTGCTGCCTAATTACTGCAATGACAGTGATGCTCAGCTTTCCCCCAGCCTGAATTTTCATACAGTTAAGAGGTACACCCCAACTTTTTTGCAGCCATGACAGAGTCCAGAAGGAGAACTTTGATATCCATTGAATATCCATGCTGAGGCTGCCCCTAGCATTCAAACACGAGATTCCATGGTGACCATGGGGATGTCTCAAGTTGTCCGACACAAATGGCAGGCCACACCCTCAACTGGGTTTCTGCTCCAGATGGAGGGAGCTGGGGTCTGGAGATGAGTGGTGATGGCTGTCACCCTCTTGTAAGGGTCAGATCATTTCCTTGTGATGTTTGGATTTACAGCTCTAATCCTACCCTGCAGGCTGGTGGGCAGATTAAGAAGAAGCTAATGGAATCCAATGGATTACTGAATGCCCTGGGGGAGTTTCCAGTAGATAGAGGAGGCGACCCCTGTCATTGTCATGCTCTGGCACAGAGAGGTCTCAGGGTATTGACATGAATGCTCTTGAGCGCCCTCTCTCAGCAATGTGGAGTGCATTCTGTACTTTGGTACACCGGTAAACTAAGGTCAATGAAACAGGCTGGATGGCAGCTAGAGTGCAAGTGGGAAAAGTTGTGTTATGAATAAAAACCATTTTTTTTTTTTGCATTGCAAATCCCACCACCGCAATTTCAGCCAAATACGCTTACCCATCATCAGAACCGCTGCAGAGGATCCCTTCCCTCAGAGGAGACCATCTTACATGAAACACTTTGGCAGTATGCCCACTGAATACTTTCAGTGGCTGATCAGAACTAGTTGCTAGGTAATAGACACGGACATTTTTATCTTCACATCCAGTGGCTATCATATCTCTGCAAAAAGGGAGTAGAGTCATCAGCTACAGAAGGCACAAGAATTTCACTATTCACAAATAAATGTAACAAGACGTTTTGAAAACTTGCCCTGCATTATTACATTTTCATTTTAAACATCTAACTGTAGCAGTCATCCTGTTTTCAAATTAGCGGCATCTCTTTTGTTTTAACAATCAGCACCAGAGAAATCAAGTGCCACCCCCTTACTGCAGCCAGGACTGGGAGTGGATATAAAGACAACACAATTTGGGAAGGGAAGGTTGAAGTGATGGACCTGATTCATAGAGAGAAGACAGACAAGAGAAGGAAATATGTGGACTAGTCAAGGTAACAGCTACAGCCTGTAGAGAATTCGTAGCTGGTCAGAATAGCATGACAATAGACCATCAATACCCAAGGAAAATGTGCAACAATTTTATTGACTTTTTTAAAAGTCTTTTTTGGGAACTCAGGTGCATGGGACAGGACACAAAACAGCTGGACAGGGGAAACGTGAGAGGAGAATGTTGTTATTGGTTTTATGTAGATGCCCCATAAAAAGCGAGTGACAGTATGACTACTTTACAGCACATGCACAGTACAATAACTGGCAGAAATCAAACTGGAATTTGACACTGCCAAGTCTTCCAAGGATATAAATTCTCAGCTCTAGACTGACCTGATCCAGAACATATTGCCTTTTACTTGATCCTACTGAGTTAGATAACACTAAAACCATTACATTATTCTAGCTACATTAATTCTGAAACAAGCTTATTCTAACATTTATAATTCATTATGAAGTTAATTATATGAAAGTACTTACTTGTTGTTTTGACTCCAGTCACAGCCAAAAACTGAAGCTGGATGTTTGTACTTGTGGAGAATTTTGCCATCAATGGTCCGAATAATGCTGAATGAATTGAATATGGAAATCAGAGATTTATAATTTTGTAGCACAGAAAGGGAGATGCAGCAGCACCTACACAGAACAAATGGAGCTAGCCCAAAAGCTGAGTTGAAATTAAATAAATTTAATAATCCCCCACAGTGATACAACATGTTTTAGGTCTGTATGGCTGTTCATCAGGGAACTATGAATTTATGAAAAGTTCCACATTATAACCACATTTTTAAAAAATCACGTATTTGACATGCAACTTTATGACAATGCCTGCTATCCATTTACATTTTGCCAGAAAATCAAATAAATTAATACCGTCACAGTATATATCAGTGGTGATATATCAGTGGAGAACTTACAGCCTACAGGCCTAATTAGGCTGTAAGGCCTCTGAATTTTGGTCTGCAAGGCCATGTTGGGCAAGCAAAGCCCTCCTGTCAGTTACCTTGCATCATGTGACATCATTCACAGAGATATGATATGTCCCATCTAAGGACTAAGTGCCAAGATCAGAGTTAAGCCTCTGAGATTGGAGAGAAGCCTCTGTCTGCTGCCTTCTGAACCACATTCAAAGGCTGATCTTATAGCTGCAATCAAAGCAAACTTAGCACTGGCGAACTACAGCGCTAGGATTGGAAATAATCAGCATTTTTGTTTAAAAATAGTGACAAGTGACTGGAATCACACCACTAGATTTCTGGAGCATGCACCTCCATATCGGTAGATAGGATCAAATTCGCATTTGCCAAGTAGTAGTCAAATCAAATAATGCTTTGCTATTTGTCACATAAATTTTCATAGAGTTGTCTTCAAAATAGCACTCACCAGAATCCATCTCCACTGCAGGTTGCTATCCTTTTGGAATCTTTATGACTCCATGCAATGCAGAAGATTCCACTCTTTCCATGCTTCAAAAAATGTAAAATGCCTATCAATAAGAAATAATTCACCCCTTTTTTTTCTTATTTATATACTTTTCTTATGACTCCCCACCCCCGCTTTTCCAAGTAGGAGTAATCAATGTTTTCTACCAGCCTTTAAGCAAACATAACCCCCGTTCCCATGAGGCATTTTGTAATGACAGAGTGTGGCCTCTTTTAGGTAATATTTTTGCGTTCTTCATGATAAGAAAGAGGATGAAACAGAAAGCTAATGGATTCTAGTAATTTCTGTCTTAAGAACTGATGTGAAGACTGGAGAGTTATAGCCAAATGAAGATGAATAGATACAACCTTAATCAGTTCCCCAACAGCATGTTAAAGAGTATCTTTTGAACTTCAAAGATTTTAAACAACAGTTTGCAAACTCTAAAATGCCACCTTTTAAAATAGTAACTCAAGAGTAAACATTTAGATGCACAATCATAATACTAGTGCTTTTCTGAATTCCAGACGATGAGGAAACTAGATGCAATTTGAATTGTGTGGATGCAATTAACACGTGTTTTCATTATGCAAACAGTAGCCAGGAAGAGGTTTTAAAGGTCATGGGAGATGGGAAGTTGAACTACCTCGCTTTCTGCCAATTGAAGGTTCTCTTGAAACACAAAAAACAGCTTGTGAGAGATTATTTTTGCTGGCACCAGGGCAGGAACACAGTTATAAGTGCTTCAACCCCTATGATCCAAGGCTGCTCAAGCGACTTCATGACTGCTAGATACATAAAAAACTGTATTCATACAATTAGTGTCACATCTAGTCTGGCTCCAAGACTATTTCTATATGCCCTTAGGCATAGATCTCATTCCTTATTGAAATGTTTAAGTAAGACTCCAAAAGACCACCACCGCTTGTATCTGCAACACTTCAATTTTTAACTGAGGATACACACAATATTTTTATCTGAAAAGTAGCGTTTTTAGGGTGATTGAAATGTCCCCAGGGGAAGGTGTGCATGATGGGAAACCAGCAAACCTTCCCCACCGTGACTTTTACTACTGTCTGTTCATTCCCCAAGATTGTTTGGCTCTATTTATTTTTTAAATGGTAAGTGGACACTTTTATTCTAAAGTGTTCCCCACCAAATTGCTGGAGGCGGGGTATTTTTCACCATTGACTAAATAAGTCACAAAAGTTTCACTTTTGGCCTAGAATTTTGTTATAGTTTTGCAGCTAAAGTTTAATAGCTCTTAGGATCAGGTTACTGGTACACATACTAACTGAACATTTCCTTAAACAAGCCTTAGTAGGAGCTATAAGGTAAAGGTAAAGGACCCCTGGACGGTTAAGTCCAATCAAAGGCGACTATAGGGTTGCGACACTCATCTCGCTTTCAGGCCAAGGGAGCCGGCATTTGTCCACAAACAGCTTTCCGGGTCATGTGGCCAGCATGACTAAACCGCTTCTGCAGCAAAAGAACACTGTGACGAGTGCCAGAGTGCACAGAAACATCGTTTATCTTCCTGCTATAACCTCAGTTATAAGAACTTAAAACCAAACTCACATTACCTCATTAAAGCGGGTTATCATTTTGCCCCGTGGGACGTCCCAGATGAAGCCACCATTTCTGGAAGTTCCACCAGCTATGCAGTTCAAGTCTCCTTTAGGAAAGAGTCCATGGGATAGATAGAAGGTTAACTATATTCTTATTTATCCTACCTTTCCTATTACCTATTAAAGGCTCAGAACAAGCGATGTAATAAAAGAACTTCCCTGAACTTCCCTTCTCTTTGACTCTTCTAAACACCTGTTTTCATATTCTTCCATAAAAACTTCCTCAAAGTTCTGCTTATTTTCACTGCAGGCATCTCTTTGTTCTGTTCACCTAATACTCAAGTTTCAGCTCTACCTCTGATATTACCAAAGAATCACAAACCATTTTGTTCATTCACTATTATTTTCTCAAGCAGTCAGGTTTTTTCCCCTTCAGATTTTCTTTTTCCTCACATGCATCTAAAGATTCCTTAGCTTCTTTACCCTTCATGGAACATGCCTAGTATGTTTCCACATTTAGAATGAGATAGCATGCTGCCTCCTATTTGCCATTATATAACCAGTTCACAGTGTTTACAATTGGCATGACTTGCTCTTTTGATCCTTTCCTTTACAAGCTGCCCCAACTAAGCCCATTTCTGACCAATTTTCTCTTTCTGCACAAAAATAGTGCTGCAATTTGATTTTTTTCCTTCACTCATATTATGGTACCACATACACTTTACACTTAAAAGAAAAATCTAAGTTCTACAAGGTAACCAAAATTTTGCACTAGCCTGAACTGAATTCTCCAACCAAAACGTAACGTGCAGATTAAGAACATCTACATAATTTCGCTTATTTCGAAATCATACTTTCGTCTAAATGATTTGCTATTGTGCATTTTCAATATGACTCTATCAGACACAGAAAAGAAATGTAGTGGGAGATTAAAGCCTTCTTTCTTAATAAGAAAATCTTATTCAGTACCCCTCTGAGCTTCTTAGATTTCACCAGGCACTGCTGACACACATCTAAAATCAATTTTGAAATGACAAAGTCTATGAATCAGCTTTTTAAAAACTCCCCCAAACCATAAAAACAAAGCTGAGGTTTGTGCCAGGTACTATATTCCTGCCCCCAACCCAGCTGCAAGACTCACACTACATCAGAGGTCATTTGAGGGGGCTCCTCACAGGAGGCTGTAGTGGAAAAGCCACATTCCGTAAATGGAAGAGCCCTTGCAGTTCTTTTGCTCTGAGCTGTGCTTTTTTCTTTTTGGAATGAAGTTATCAAATATACATAACTCTGGATACCCACGAATCTTAGCTAAGAAGCATTCTCTTTTCTATATGAAACTTTAGTTATTTCTAAGTTAAAACATTCTCACCTGGAGCCCATGAAAGGGAGTATATGACTCCCTCATTACCAGGAGAAGTGTAGACAGCAGTTAAAGTGTTTATATCCCACACCTTTATTGTTCCGTCAAAGGATGCGGTAGCTAGGAGGTCAGGGTTGTCAGGCTTGAATTTACAATCGAAGATGGTTTCGACATGACCCTAGAGCAACAAAAGAAATCCTCATTACAAGAGAAGAGGCTTGACAGGTTGGGTGCAGAAGCTACACTAGCTTTCTGGCAGGCTGGTTGCTGCTGCTTACCAGGAGGGAAAAGAGCGAAGCAGTGGGAAGGTCGGTGCAGTGCAAACACACCATCAGAGCTAATCTAGCACTCCTGCCAGAGCGTTTAAATCACGCTGACCTTCCTGCTGCTGCCTCCTCCCCCCATTAGCCTGGGAAGCTAGCAAAGTGGCTCCATCCAATCTGGCATGCCGCTTCCGGATGACACTTCTACTGTAGCTTTCCAAGTCCCTTCAAAGAAGAAGGAAAGAAACAGCCTAATTATTAGCACACAAATTATTTCTATTTGGGCTACTTCACATGTTCAAAAAGTATTCTCCGCAAGGTATTCCTCTGTCAGCAGGGTAAGTGCAGATAGAGGAACAAACACATGGACATAGCAATATCCCCTTGGGAATGCTTCCGATACTCATGATTTTTGCTGGTAGAAAACCTTGAACTTGGAAATTGCAGCTGGGAGAAACATCTGTATCCACAGACAGTCCCAAGGACATATAATATTCTCCATGTGAAAGCATCCCCAGGAACAGTTAAGGCACATCACTTGAAGATTTTAAACACCTTAAGTGACCCCGAGTTCAAAGACTGGAAAGAAGAGCAAACATACCAGATCTCTAAGAAAATCCCATTTCTTGGCTCCCATGTCATAAAGTCCCACTCCACCATCCATAAAGCAGCAGACAGCATGACCAGGAGGGAGAGAAAATGCTTGGTTTTGTGTTAGAGTTGGAGGTGGAACAGCCTCACTTGTAGATGACATGTGGTGGTTTTTGGTAGGAGACTGTGAAGAAAATGCTGAATTAAAAAGATAAAACATATTAGCATAAGTTTTATGTTCTGCTACATTTAAAACAAACTATTGTCCACTTGCCACTGGGAACTACATTTCTTGGGAAATTGCGGCAATTAACCTCTATCTGATTTATTTCTTATATCTGAGAATTTCTTATGTATGAGAATTTCCTAATTTACTCTCCAGTACGTTGAAGCCATAAACTTTCTTTTCCTTAAATGTTTTAGTTTCTCAGTCCAGCTGTCTCCTTCGGAAACAAGTGTTATCTTACTAAAGCATATGGCACAGAGAGATTTAGTACAATAAATTTATAAAATCAGCTGATGAGAAGTTCTTTTTTACCAACAGTATTAATTTCAGGCACAGAAAGGGGAACTGATAATTCACATACCATCATAATACTAATATTATATTTTAATAGAAAGACTTGCAGTGCCTCAAGGACCACCTCTCCCCATGAACCAACCTGGACCCTTCAATCATCATCTGAGGACCAAAGGGTGGCAACATGTGTGTGGGCCTTTTCTGTGGTGGCTCCCCACTTGTGGAATGTTCTCCCTGGGGAGGCTCGCCTGCCACCTTCGCTACATATCTTTAAGCACCATGTGAAAACAATCCTCTTCTCCTAGGCCTCTAGCTAATTAAACGATCTATGGCCTTTTAAACCGTTGGGGGGTATTTTTTTTGTTTGTTACTATGTTTTGTATTTTTTTTGTTTATAAAAATCACCGTGAACTTCAGATGAAGGGTGGTATAGAAATTTAATTAATAATAATAATTACAGTAATTATAGCATTTTCTCTAAGTAGTCAGAATGTTTTCCATATAAGGTAAAGGACACCCCCCCCCGGACGGTTATGTTCAGTCAAACTTGACTATGGGATGTGGCACTCAGTGGCACTCATCTTGCTTCAGGCCGAGGAGCTGGCGTTTGTCTGCAGGCAGCTTTCCAGGTTATGTGGCCAGCGTGACTAAACTGCTTCTGGTGCAACGGACACCATGTCGAGTGCAAGAGCGTACGGAATGCCGTTTACGTTCTCGCCACAGCAGTACCTACTTATCTACTTGTGTTGGTATGCTTTCGAACTGCTAGGTTGTCAGCTGCCGGGATAGAGCAACGGGAAATAGCAGCTGAGGGGAAACCTGAACAGCTTTGGAATCATGGGGAGTTTAACTTTTTATCTCCTGACAAAATCATCCCTCAGAAGCTGCTGTTTGCATTTCAAGAGGGAGTCACTTTCATGTGCTCCAAAGTGGTATATTCCAAGGGAATATGTGTATTTGTATTGAATTCTACTTCTCTGTGTTGCTGACATCTTCAAACCTGCTAATGTGCCTTCCTCTCCTAATTATTCCCACTGGCCTGATCTTGCATCATTTCACATCTCCTCTGTATTGTCAACATTAGAAACAAAAGCTGATTGCATAACAAAGTCATAGTATCTGAGTCAATGTATTAAATGTGTACTTCTTACCTGCTTATGTGTTTGATTTGTACTAAATTTTCTGTTTTTCTTATAATAGTCTAGTGGTGCATATAGGCATATATTCTGATTTTAAGATAATACAATAGCTTATTGTTGAAACTAACTGGATAGCTGGTGTAGAGTAGTGGGCTATGAGCAGAAACTGTGACTGAAGTGCTTGCCGATCAGAGTCTTGGCAGTTCAAATCCACACAATGGTGTGAGTTATGTAACAAAAAATGTGCTGCAAAAAATGTACAGTAAAAATGTCGTGTACAAAAAATGTACAGTAAAAAAATACTGTACAGTAGTTGTATTTACATAATTAATGTCACCTTTAGTTTCACTCTCAGCTGACCCAATACTCTTCTTGCAAATTCAAAAAAAGAGAAGTATTAATGCCACTCCCAAACCATTCTAGCCTGGTAGAAACAAAATGGAATGCTGTTTTTGCACAGGTAAAGGAGACCCAGGTAGGAAAGGCATTCCTGGTATGATTCTCTCAAATGGCACCCCTCCCTTAAACAGGCAGTAGACTCGCCCCATTATTGGCTTTGGCGAAGGGTGTTACAGCAATTAAGACAAAGAAAAGATGGTAAACAGAATGGATTGCAGGTTGGTGAGGGGTGAAAGGGAGAAAAACAGAAGGACAAAATGGAGCACTCAGGGATCAGTGAGCTTTCAACACATTGTAAGGCATCTGAACTAGCATGCTTTCAAATCTTCTTACTGACATGCATTTTGAATTATAAAATGAGACTCTCTAAAGTATTCCAATAATCCTTAAAGAGGAATTCCTATTGTGCATGTGTGTTTTAAATGGTATTTTGGAAGACTATACAGCCTATATTGGCCCAGTTCACACATAACAATAAACTATGGCTTACCAAGATTAGGCAGTCTATACTAGCCATTGCTCCATGACAGTGAATTATTTGGAAGAAACAACCAATAACCCTGCATTTGGAAGTAACAAAAAGTCAACACTTCACGGCCTGTTGTTCCTGCTGGTACCAGAGAAGGAGTGAAGAAGGAGCAACAGGGCATCACAAAGTAGCAGGCTGCTCAATTCTGACAAGCCATTCACTGTGGCTTATAGTTATGTTATATTGTGTTGAACAGCAAAGAGTTTACAAGTGCAAACAGAAAAGGGAAAGTTAAAAAAAGGCACATTTTTTCTTGTTTTTTTTTAAGATACTTACATTTTTTCTTTGGGGGAGAACTAAGAACATGTAAACCATGGAAACCTGTTTTCTTCAGTTTAAAATTATCTATTGGTGTTGTACGCGACACATTCCAGACACGCAACACACCAACTTGAGAATCTGCATTAAGAGAAAAATTCCATTTCTTTTCTGATTATCAATTCAAAAAGTTCTATCTAGTCCAATGACTCAAAAATTTAACAACTGCAATATATTTTGTACATATTTATGCATACATATTTCTTGGTAGACAAGATAAACATAACACAAGTCATGAACAGAATATGACAAACAGAGCCCATGTCCTGTTTCATGATGTGTTGTCTGTCTTCACCAGGGCTTTTCAGCCAGAACTCGCCGGAACTCAGTTCCAGCACCTTTCAGGTAGACGCCATTGCCGTTATAAGAGAACAAGAGAGGCAGGCATTCATGGCGAGTTCTAGCACCTCTTTTCCTGGAGAAATAGCATTGGTCTTCACCTATTTTCACACAGTGTGTGAGCCTGGTTTCCCAACTAGGGTTACAGCATGCACACCAGCAAAAAGAGCATGCTTTCGTGCCAAGAAAGTGTGTTAGCCCTCAGTCTGTTCCCTCTTCTTGTTTATCATGTGAGTTATCTAGTATATACACACACTGCACATAAGTGTACATATGTACATGCCCATATACACACCCTTCACCTTCTTCTTTTTTAGAATTAACTTTCCTAAACCAGATACAAAACTGTTCCACGAACAAGGATGAGAATAGGAGAGGAAAGTGGGGCTGGCATTGTTATGAATAGTTTTCACCAAAGCCAGCTTTTCTCCCCTCACCACCCAATTTAACCCTAACTAGATCAACCCCCCCCAGAACCTTCTTTTCCCCTTTCCATAATTTGCTTCCAAGACAGAGATAGTTACATATGTTTTCAGGGCAGAGATGCTGCTGGCTGCCATTTCTATCACTCTTCAAATGTTCTGTCTTCACCTTGAGCTAACTCACAATTTAAATCACATTCTACTGAAGTAAACTGGAAATAACCAACTGGCATTCATGGCTCTGGATTGTGCCTGTGCATTACATATCTTACTATTTCATAAAATAATGTGCGAAAATATTTATTTACCTCCAGTGATAAACATTCCAGGAGCACTAGGAACCCATGCTAAGCACTGCACAGATGCTGCTGCACTAGGAAAACTAAAGACTGTAATGCAGGACAAAGACTCTGAATCAACTAGACGAATTCCATTGTGCAGATTTGCAACAAGAAGATAATCTGTAGAGAGAGGGTCCCATTCCAGGGCAGTAACAGGATCTTCCTCATCTGTACCTTCAAGTGATTCTGGCCTTAGAACATGTTTCTGACTCTTAGAACCTTGAAAAGTAAAAGATGTATCAATTTTAAAAGCAGGTTAAGAGTTAGCTTTCCAGATACTGAACAAAAGTCCCAGAAAGTAGAAAACTTTCAGTAAATGCAGATCCAAACTACTGGATGCAGCAACTACCCGTGATGATTGCTCCCAACAGAGTCAATGAGCTCTAGAGTGAATCTGTGACACTAGAGCTTCTTTGCATTCTTCTCAGCAGATATGAGTTTTCAGGTTACTCGACGAAAGGCAAAGCCAGTGCAATTCTCAGGAAGCTTCTATTGTTCTTGTTAACTGAAGTTGATTTTCTATCAATAAAGCTGATTTGGGGGGTGGGATAAAGGAAAAGCTACATCTATGATGCAAACAATTGTTCCATGGAACAAACCTTGGTCAATAAACTGGCTTAAGCCCGAATGTTGGTCTTAGCGGCAGAGATTTTTCTTAGCCTGAACCTCTGGATTCTGAATTAAGAGATAGGATAGAAAAAGGAGGGGAAAGACAGACACATTTTTGCCAAGGTGACCAGGTCAAAAATTTGGATATTTCCTATGGCTCTGGCCCAGAATGCATCTGATAAGACCCGAGGATCACATCAGGTGCCCCAAGAAAAAGGAAAGCTTTATCATGGACACTCAAGTGGTGTGACTCCAGACCTACCATTTACCAGTTCATAAATAAAATTCTGTTCTAAACAAATGAGATGGAGAAGAGTAGAACCACTCAGCAAGTAGTAAAGGTGGTTGGAATGTTGGGGGGTTGAAAAGCTTTCATGTTATTCCATGTTTCTTCACTATTCTCCATCTTAGCAAGCAGTTTCACCCCAATACCATTTTCTGTAGTAACTTACCTCTTCTGTGGAACACAAGAGAAAGCAAAACTTTGTTTTTAGGTTTCATTTTTGCTGCTTGAACTAATTTTACACGGGGTTGGGTTTTTTCTGTCCTGAATTTTCCACATACCTTTTGTAACTATTCTGCTTAATCTTTTGGGAGACTGCACTTCTCCCTGATTAGAACTCTTCATCGTGGCGTTTACCTAAATTAGCCTTTTCTGGTTTTGGCCTTTGTGCAGCTTTGAATAGAATTGTTTCTTATAGGCTTAGGGTACAACCATAACCCCAACTGGATAGCAATAGGACCTAAAGGAGCTGCAGAGTTGCTGCCAGAATCCACAGCCCTGTAGCACATAAGGGTTGGGAAAGCAGTGGTTTTTTTTTATTGCTATGCCAATTCCAGGGAAGACTCAAGCCTCCCACTGCAACTTGAGGCTTGCTGGGCTAGCTTAGACTCCAGTGGATATTTGCTTAGCAGAGTTCCACTTCTGAAACACCCTATTTGGAGGGATTACCGTATTTTTCGCTCTATAAGACGCACCAGACCACAAGACGCACCTAGTTTTTGGAGGAGGAAAACAAGAAGAAAAAAATCTGAATCTCAGAAGCCAGAACAGCAAGAGGGATCACTGCGCAGTGAAAGCAGAAATCCCTCTTGCTGTTCTGGCTTCTGTGATAGCTGCACAGCCTGCATTTGCTCCGTAAGACGCACACACATTTCCCCTTACTTTTTAGGAGGGAAAAAGTGAATCTTATAGAGCAAAAAATACGGTATACTGGCTACTGCTGACAGAGATCCTTAGAATGGGGTAGGCTCCACTAGATGCAGTGGGACTTATTGGCAAGCACACTTGCATGGGATGAGGAAACCAGAACGACTTCTGCAGATTTATTTATTTTTACATTTGAATGAACACCAATCTTTAAGTTAAACTTTCACATATCTGCACTCTTTTTTGTTGTGTGCCTCCACTGTGTTACTAGTAGCTAGAGAGAGCTAATTAGTTGAAAATAAAGTGAATGCACCGAGTAAAACGCTAAATGCTAACAATTAAAAGCCATTGTTGCATCGTGCTAGTTACTCAATAATGATTCAGCCTTAAATTACAGCACAGAAGGTGTTCAGTGCTTTTCTGGAGGGCAAAACAGCACTTTGTAAGAACGAAGACCATTCACTGTAATTTCCTACTGTCTTATTAAAGACTGCAGGTTCAAATTCAACTTCAGTATCAAGAGATGCAATTCTGCAGCAGCTTCTTGTGAACGGCATGCAGTTGCCTGAACTTCTCAAAGCTTTCATTATAGAGACAGGCATCCTTGCAAAACAAAGCAAGTGTATGAACTTTAATGCACAGATAGCGTCCCCCAGTCTCTAAATGTCCCATTCATTTCAATGGAAGCAACAGAAACTTTCATGTCTATCCTGTCATGTTCATGAAGCAAGAAAGTGAACAAGGCAGCCTGCTTAAAGTGTTTCATGCACATCTTGAGATTCATCCAGAGCTCTGGATTGGGGGTAACTGAAGGATCTTAGGAAGAGAACTCCAAATGTGGTATGATACACATATTACGAGCAATGCCTGGGTGCATTCTGACAAATCAGAAACTAAGGGTCATCTCTTCAACATGATGTTTTTAATCTTTTAGTTATAGTAAGCATCCATTTTTCCTCAGAGCTAGTGTGTGTAGAAATTGAGCCCATGCATATCTTTGGCATCAAAAATACACCAGCAGGCTTTGATTCCATCAGAAAGAAGAAAAAGGAAACTGCATGCTTCTGCTTCCCTGTAAGATGCAGATTACACAGAGGCATTCTAACATACAAATGTTCCAAATTTATACTGAACAGAACTGATTGGTTCATCCAATTTTAGCAAAGGCTCAACAATTCTAGTACATGGAGGTGAGAAAGTGAGATGTGACTGTGCGTTTGTATTTTTAAACCTGCAATTGAAAATAAAATTGTTGCATCCATAACCTTCTCCGCAAAAAATAACTCATTAATGAATTCATGTTATCATGTGTCTTTTTCTAAATTGGTCTAAGGTGGGGCAAATGGCTAAAAATAAGAAATCTGAACAAAATGGCTCATGATAGCTCTCTTTACTGTGACGCGTCCCAGTGCAGATTGAATTTCCACTCTGACAAGCTTGGTTCTAAACTGCCAACACTGAACAGAATGAAAAACAAATCAAAAAGATCCCTCCTTCTGAAAATGAGAACTGACACAGAACTGCAGCAGTTGCTATAGCAATATGAAAATGAATATGGTCTTGCAGAGACTGGCTTCATTCATCTAAGCAAACCTATAGAAGCCACATGCCTACACTTGTAGCTATATAAAGATATATCCAAAGGACTGACAATCAGTCTTTTTGTTCTGACTGCCGCTCTCCAGAAACATCTCTGTTTTGAGAAGTTATAATATACCATGCTAACTGACTGCCAGTTTATGACCTCATGATGTGCCATATCTACCTTTTCTTCCACATGGGAAACTAATGTATCAAGCAACTGGTATAAAGTGGATGTCAGAATCAGGGATACCAACTTGAATAAAATATTAGGGGGCCTAGGTAAGTCCCGCCCTGCATAATCAATCACATGATGTGGTGCATGCACACCATTTGAATGGCAATGTCCATCAAGTTGGGGGGGGGGACAGCCCCTTCAAATATTTTATTGGGTGGCAAAGACCCCTCAGCCCCTAGGTGTTAGGCTCCTATGGTCAGAATTCTTAGTCATTCCCATCTATGTATGATTATATATTTTTATTTTATTAGCCTGTTGTTAACAAACATTTACAGACCTTGTTTGCACAGTGAACCAAACTATGGCATATTGGTAACCAGCAAACATGCTGGCTTATGAACTGATGCTCACATCTACTTCCCTCTTCCCTGGTCCTTTTAGCACAGGGATTGCGTATCATCTGAGCACGAAGCTGCAGTTAAGTTCTCCCCTCCATAACCATGATCTGTAGCCAAGACTAAAAGGACCTGGTAGCAGCAAAATGAGTGTGAGTTCCTCTCCTCTTTGCATGGTCCCAGGAAGACACAGTTTGGCATACTGTGATTTGCAAACAAGGCTACTGTATTCCAAGAATGTGCTTATTATGTAGTAATAAATTATGATGCCTTGTTAATCTAAAATCAATCTTTTGCTGCCCAAGACTGAGATTTCCACTCCCTTCCATTAGCAATGCAATGGGGGGCGGGGGGAGGAGAGAGAGACTCCGTGAAAAACAAGTGTCCAGTTTTCTCAAAAGAATGGTTTTCTTCACCATGCATCAAAACATGCATATGTTATAAAACAGACCCTTACCTGGCTGAAAAATAGAAAGACTTCCATCAGTGTGTCCAAATACTACTTTCCCCTTTTTCTTGGGATGCCATCTAAACAGGCAAATGTCTGACAAAAAACTGTGAGCGTCTTTATGTACTGTTACACCACTGTCCGGTCCTGAAATTGTCCAAATATACAAGGGTCCTCTATGGGAGACAAAAGCAACCGCATCACCTGCATTCCAACACCAACTAAGAGATGCAGGAATTCCTGAAAAATAAAAACATAATCTAAGAATCTAAAAAAATATTTGGTGCCACATCTCCAATAGTGTGATACTGAATTTAAACAAACAGGCAACTCAAATAACATTCATCTCTCAGTCTGAATATTCACTCTATGAACAGATTTCAGCCTTGAGATTAAAAACACAAAGAGAATGTGTGCTGGTTCTAATGTATTTTTTTCCTCTTCAAAGGAAGAATTTCTCTGGAGAAGCACATAAGGAAGTTATTACACTGGAATGGAAAGGTCACATGGTTTTTATTTTTCTTTTAAAGGAAGAGCTGCTATTTGGTTATGGATCCTTCCTGAACAAAACACAGGGAATTTCCATTCAAATGTAATCTGTTCCCTCCATAGGAAACATCCTGAAGCAGACTGCTGGCAAAGCATTCACGGCAGAATTGGCTAAGGGTCTACCCTTAAATATACATACACATAATCCAAATTAAAATACCTTAACTGGCGCCTTTTCTACTCTAATTCATAGTAATGGTCAAGCAGAGCCAACTGTTTTCACCGCAGCAATCTCCCTCTTTTCTATAGTAGGATAACAGAACAGAGGTTTGTAGTTTCAAGCTGTTGTCTGGGAAACTGACTGTATTTGTTTTTTGTGTCATCCTAGCAAAACTATCATGACCACGCTTAGGCTCCTGTGAACTGAAATGGTGTGCATGTCAAGAGGGGCAAGGTGATGTTCACCAATTCCTTCTCCCCTCCCCTGCACCACCTCCCATTCTATTCTAGATGCACCCCATCCCCCAAACTTCACAGATTGCATGTGTAGGGAACTAAAGTGGAAAATCAGTACAAAGCACACACACACACACACACACACACACACACACACACACACACACACTCTTCTGCTTGTGGGAGCCTTGGCTGTCTTCAACTGACAGAACAGCGCTTCTGGATTCAGCCTTTGGTGGCTTCATTTTGCTATTAATAAATGTCATTAGACTCAAATTTCTCGCTTACCTTTTGTACCATCAAGTTTTGCAGTAACTTTTTGCTCAGCCACATTCCAAATTATTACTAAATTATCTGCGCTTGCACTTGCAAACAGGTCGTGGTTATGGGGACACCAGGAAACGGCTGTGATGGTCTTCTTGTGCTCAGACATAATTGCCCACAGTTTGAACTCATTGTACCGATGATCCAGCTGAAAGGTTATACAGCTTTAAAATTAAATGTAAATATACCTCAAAATACAGTATGTGCATCTTGCTACTTTCAGAAACATTGAAAACTAATTACACATGCATTTTAAGTAATGGCGGAAACTTAAGAGCCACTAGGTTGCATTCCACAAGCTTATTCAGAAAGATTTAAGGAAGGGTTGGTTGGTTGGTTGGTTGGGAGAGAGAGAGAGAGAGAGAGAGAGGCCTTTAACACCACAGGAGAGGCAAAGGTGGCTAGTGGAGGGGGGAATCACCACAAATCAGGCAGAGATATACCCAAGTTTCGGCAATATTCCCTTGCCCCAGCAGTGCCATCCCAGAAGAGTCTAAAAGGGCCCACAAACCCTCAAGACAGTTGTTTCAGAGGGGGAAAGGAGCTGCACGGGAGAGAGGGGAATGGGAAATGTTCCTTTCATTGACTTCCTTAAGTTGGCTTACCTTAAGTTCCAAGAGTCGTAGCCAACTAAGTTCTACTCAAAATAGATCCACTGAAATTAATGGACATAAGTTAGCTACGTCCGTTAACAGCAATGGGTCTGCTGAGCAGGACTGGCACTAGATACAGCCCCAGGCTTCTGCCTTTAAAAAGCACGCATTTTAATTGTACACATGAGGATATATTGAAAGATTAGGGTCCTGAAGAAATGTTTCCAAAAAAAGAAGCTCTTAAAGCTATGAGCCTGGATTAAGAAGGGGGTACATGTACGCACATCTGGTGGGCATCTGCAATGTTTTGCAGTTTTGACAGAAAGAGAAGGCAACAGCTTGAAGGGAAATCCAAGATGGAAACCTGATGCATAGAGGTAACAGTTTTCCTTAAACAGCTCTTGTGCCTACCTTTGGGAGTCCTAAGGCAGGCTGGGGAAATTAATGAAATTCAAGAGGACGAAATAGGATTGGGAATCATGCATGGAGCGGTTGTGGATGCACATCTGATTGGAGATGTGTACCTAGCACTCGGTTCCGCCACACATGGCACTGAGCTGAGGGGGCACAAAACTCAGAAGATCCATAATTGAAACGATCCATTTGGGGATGCCAAATTTTGAAATTGTACAGGGCACCATATTAAAAAAGATTACCAAAATCTACCCCTGTGTGTGCTGTAATTGCAATGTTCACATAGGCTCTCAGTGAAACTTGTCAGATTTATCTGTTGAAGCAGACATAAATGGACACCTGTATCTGGGGCTACTGTTTTACATGCAACCCCTTTGCTACATCAAGACACATGACTTTTTGGCCTAAGTTACAGCTTTTGAAATATATAACAGTTCTGATAGAGAGCAGTATGCAGTATCTGTACCACAGACTCCCAAGTCACTCCAGCTTGGTTACTCTGGTCCTGAACTAATGAACAGCTAACAGAATAAAAATTTAAAATTTCCCTAAAAAGGAACATTATATGTAGTTAGATTTTGTTTTAAAATAAAATAAATAAAGATCTGTTTAATCCTGCGGTAACACTTACTAAGAAACATTACTGTATAGCAGGAAAGAAAAATATTCACAGAGAAATCTAAAAATCCATCTCACCTGATATATATAAATAGCAAGAGTTGCACAATAGGCAAATCTATCTCCACTAGCAGCACAGACGTCTTTATTCCATGGCTGACACCCAGCAGCTAATAAGCCCACTTGCTTAACCTGTGCCATTTTTGCCTGGAAAACAGAGAAACAGAATAATTTAAGTGATGTTTTATTCAGCACTTTGACGTAGAACAGTCTGAAGAACTAGGAAAAACATAGCTGTAAAGCAAGAAGACAGAATCTTGAATAAAACCACGCCAATATCCTTGTGATTAAATAAGCTCAGATTCTTTATTTGGTCTTTGGGACAGGTGAATGGAGACTTTGCATAGGTGCAATCTGCAAAGGCCAGCTCTCATACAAACTTCACTCACTAATTCCGATACATATTACAGTTCCGTTGAAACTTGCACATTTGGTCTAATTTTCTGATTACATCATTAAAATTAATACTGTGATAACTACGTATATATTTGTACCCAGCTCTTTCCCCACCTCACACCTAGGGCTTTTTTTCCAGGAGGAACTCACAGGAACTCATTTCCAGCACCTCTCAGGTAGACACCACTGCCATTATAAGAGAGCAAGGGAAGCGTTCATGGCGAGTTCTGGTACCTCTTTTTCTAGAAAAATAGCACTGCTCACTGCTAACTGATGGTCTGGGTTCTTAGATACTAAATGCTGAAAACAAGCTGCTGAGTCTGGGCTGCTTCAAATGAAGTAGTGGGAGGAAGATGGAGAGAGATGGTTTTCCTTCTGTACTGACATTTTCCATCTGCCTGAACTCAATGTACATGGGGTAAGAGTCTATTGAAGTGTGTTTATTCAATTTGGACAAATAGAAATTGTTTAGAAAACTGGATTTAAATGCATGAAATAACTCCTCTGCCCTGGCCACCTGAGGAAGAAATGATTGACTAGGGGAAATAATTTTTTTTTTAAATGAAAAGCCTGAAGGAAATCCCAAGATGATATGAAGAAATTATGCTTAAAGTGCAGGATGGATGAGTATACAGCAGCCGCCGCTCACTTGCCTGTTACCCAGCAGGGATGCCAAGATGGAGAGGCACTGCACCCTGGCTTTGGGCAGATCAATAATCACTGAGCCAGTGAAGCAGCTTCTTTCTTGATAATGGAACATTTCAGGCTGTCAGAACCTGGCCAGTCAAGTTTCATCACTCCAAAATGCCACTTTGCAGGAAGGCGCGTCTAGGACTTGCGCAGGTGTTATTCTTTGGTAGTATTATTAAATTTATTACCCGTCTTTTACCAGCAGGCGGGTAACAACTATTTAAAATGTAGTAATCCGAGGTCAGTGAGGTCCCCCTCCCTATGGAGAACTGCAAAAAACTTGGACTGCACTGCATTTATTTGATCATAGTATCTATCTGATCTTTCTTTAGAAAAATGAGAGTTTGGGTTAGCTCAGTTGGTTAGAGCATGACGCTGACAAAACAGGTAGACAGGAAAATGACACAAGGAAGTGCATTCATTAATAATTTTATCCCTATATACACAGTCCGGTAAACGCCCAACTATGCATCTAAGCCCAGCTTCCACCTATAGATAGGATGGTCCTACTTTACAGAGGACAGTCCTCTATTTGAAGGACCTTCCCATTCAGATCCAGTTTAAAGATAAACCCTTGAAACTGCCCATGATTCAGGGTCAGTAAACTTTTTTAGCAGGGGGCCGGTCCACTGTCCCTCAGACCTTGTGGGGGGGGGCAGACTATATTTTTTGTGGGGGGCGGGGATGAACGAATTCCTATTCCCCACAAATAACCCAGAGATGCATTTTAAATAAAAGCACACCTTCTAATCATGTAAAAACACCAGGCAGGCCCCAGAAATAGCCCAGGGATGCATTTTAAATAAAAGGACACATTCTACTCATATAAAAACACGCTGACTCCCGGACCGTCTGCAGGCCAGATTTAGAAGGCGATTGGGCCGGATCCGGCCCCCGGGCCTTAGTTTGCCTACCCATGAGTTAGCACATGCACAGCAGGCTCAGCAGGTAAAGGTCATAGTTCTCTCCCACAATGAAGAGATGTATCTTATTTCTATTTAAATAAGAGTAAGTATTTCTGAATTTGCGTTTAGCATACACGAATTTTATGCAAATCCCTATCTTCTTTCGGCCGCTTTATTAGAATCCCTATCTATAGGATGAGAACTCATTACTAACATCCTACATGCAAACTGCTCCACCTTAGAAAACCTAATGGGATCCTCTACCATTCCACTTTGTTGCCACTACCAGCCTTATTCAGCTGATTTCAGACATACCCCACATTGTTTCAAAGAGGACCAAGCAGTTGCAGTTTTCCTCAAGTTGTCTATTCACCATTTTGATCTAGTTTCTGATCCTCAGAAGCCAGAAGGCTCTGCATGGAAAACTCACATTTTGGGAAACCTGATAATATTCCAAAAATTCTTGCAATGCGGATTTTAATTTTTTTTTATTTCTACCTCAGTAATACAGTGGTACCTTGGGTTACATGTGCTTCAGGTTACATACGCTTCAGGTTACAGACTCCGCTAACCCAGAAATAGTACCTCGGGTTAAGAACTTTGCTTCAGGATGAGAACAAAAATAGTGCTCCGGCGGCCCGGTGGCAGCGAGAGGCTCCATTATTTAAAGTGGTGCTTCAGGTTAAGAACAGTTTCAGGTTAATAACAGACCTCCGGAACGAATTAAGTACTTAACCCGAGGTACTACTGTATTCTAAAATCAATTCTGCAAAGACTTGAACCACTAGTCAACATTATGCATCCAAACCAGAACTAGCTGACTTCCTCAGTAATTTAAATCAGTCACAGAGAAGCACATTCACCACAAACTGAAAGCAACTCTAAGAAAAAGAAAAGTTAAACTTCTTCAAGAGTAGGAATATATAAAATCAGCCTTGCCAAATAACTCTCAGCTATTCAAGACACAGGTGACACAAAAGCATTTTGCTACACTCGCATTTTACATCATAAACAAAATACTAGTAAAAAATGATGTGTTGTTACCAAAGCTACAACAAAGGGGAAGGGAGAGAGACCTTTCTCCCAGCCAGCTACATCAAGAGCAATATTTTAAGCCCTTCCTCATTTCTAAATATAGAAAAGTGATAAAATTGAAGGACTATTTCTTCTAGATCTCTTTGAACATGAGTCTGTTTTTAATAAAATGGGCAGGCTTGAGAAAGCTGGATGACTCGGTTACCCCTACCTTAACAGAGATGTCATTTTCTGCAAGCCATTTAAGGATTTCCATGTCCGTTCCAACTCCCTGCAGATTCCAAATATGCAGCCTCTTTCTGTCTATAATGTGAAACCGCTTTACTTGATGGCTGAGGAAATTAAATCCTGATGTTGTTAACGAAATAATACTGCTACTAAAAGATGCTGGAGAGCAGTCCAAGCATGGTGGAGCACTACACACACGACACAGCAATGTCAGTAGCCTGGCAACTACAGCTCTCCGAAGAGGTACCATGTTAATATGCAAGTGTGCATTTTCCCAAAGTCTTCCTGTTCCAGCTCTTGTGTTCTCAGTATTAGCTCTAACTTCGTAAGAATACCTTATCATTGTGTATAACTAAGAGAGCCAGTGTGGCGTAGGACCTGGGGGACCAGTGTTCAAATCCCCATTCAACCGTGAAGCTCACTGGGTGACCTTGGACCAGTCACTGCCTCTCAGCCTAACCTACTTCCCAGGGTTGTTGCGAGGATCAGTTGAAGAGTGGGAGCAGAGGCAGATTTAGGGGAGCATGACCAGTTCGGTCACACTGGGCATGGAGCCTCAGGGGTGCCACAGCTATGATGTAGAATGGAAGGCGAGAGGCAGAGGGGTACCAAATTTGGGCATTCTGCTGAAATTTGAGATCCCAAGGACTGCCACTGGTAGGACAACCATGTACGCGACCTTGAGCTCTTTGGAGAAAAAAAGAGGATATAAATAAATTAATCAATCAATCAACTTATTGCCAGTCACATCCAATGCATGCTGTCTTTCTGTTACCAACAATTTGTGTGTGCACAAATGAGAAAACACTGAAATGTCGTATATAATGCCATTTATCAATTTCTGCAGGACATTCATTTTAGCCAAGCAATGTTATTATCTGCTGTGTGTAGGGGGGAGCCATCTTCAAGGAGGCACCCACCCAGCTCTCACACACAAGGTAAAATAGCTCTTCTAAAAGATCACCTGCAGTTTTCATAAATACTTATTTCTTTAATCAGGTGACAACCTTTAATACAACGACACACACAATAAGTTACAAGAAAAGAGACTCCATCCCTCTGTCATGCCCCTGTCACTCCTATGTGAGTAATGCATAGTGCATATATATATATGCAGCTGCAGCATGCATGTATATGTGTACATATATATTTTTCACAAAAGATCCATCTGCCTGACTCATCACAAATTATGGCATGCATATTTGTATGTTTGTATTGTCAGCGCATCTTCCTTTGTTTTGTTCTCTTGTGCTAAACTGTGTTCATTTAGCTTCTCAGGTTTGAAGCCACATGATGCTACAACCTTGCAGAATGTAATCAGATCTGGGTCTCAGAAGTATCTGAATGGAAGATGGCGTGGAAACCGTATGCACACAGCCTTGAGCTCTACCCAGAAAAAGCAGGATATGAAAGATATTTAATTAATAAATTCTGTTCATATTATTTCTTTTAGACAGTTATAACTTGCTATGATTTTTTAAAATACAATATTGAACTGATCTTTTTATCCTGCTGTACCATTTTAAAAACTGCACTGCTGCAAGATGTTGATCATAACAACAAAGAGGATCTATGCAGCTGCAATTGTGCACTGTGATGTATTTCATGCAACTTACAACTAGTGCACCAAAATCCAGACTTTTCCACTCCCTCTTAAACCCATAGAAAATTATAATTTCCTGAAGCAGTTGTTCGATATCTTTAAATTTCCCCCCCAAACATCATACAAAGATCACCATAGCAACCCTGTTTCTTACTGCAAAATACGGTTAATACCTACACCAGTCTTCAAAAAACACTGAGTAAAATTCAATGCTGCATTTAGTAAAACTGGCTTAATATCTATTAATCGCTTCTTAATTATTTCCCACCTTCATAGCTATTGCATCAATTTCTTCCAATTCAGTAAAATAAACATTTTGCAGTATATTGTATTTTAAGCACGGAACCCCAACCAGATTCCACTGTTTGCAAACTGACAGCTTACCTTTTGCTCCAAACATCAAATTGTTGTTATGAAACATTGTATTACATGATTAATTTTAATTTCACCCATCAAATAAATATTTCTGATTCAACCACTGCACTGCAGTGTGAAGTATAAATGCTATAAACAACAGGCAATACGCTGCAGAAAGATTCAGTGAGATTCAATACAAAGCAGTTATTTCTAGAAAAGAAAGGATCTTACTCTTTGCTGTCCATCATACCAATCGTCTTCATCAAACCAATATGAAATACAACTCATCCAAGCCATTGTATATTTGAAATGTAGGATACGGTAACTAAGCTAAGGCAATATGGATTCTGTGTGAAAATTTCTGAGACTACACAGAGATGAGCCCAATGCTCTGTGAAATCAACTCATCTATAAAAGCAAGTATGACTATGACTATTTCATAGAAGACATTTTTAAAAGATTCAAGCACAAATAAGATCCATATATGGTATGAGATCCAAACAAGGAAAGGAGAACAATTTAGGATGGGGGGGAACACACAAAACAATTACTATATTATTATATTGAAGTTTATTAATGTTTTGGGCTATAGAAGACAACATAGACTGTTTCTCTTAGTTCAATGGGATTCACTCCCGTCCCAAGTTAGTTTGCATAAGACTGCAGCCTAAGCACTAATGCAGTGAAGGTGTGTTGGGAATTAAATCTCAATGAACACTGTGCAATCAGGGCAGTCTTAAGTATATCCAGTGCCGTGGTGCAAAGATCCCTCCGGTGCCCCCCCTCCCCCCGTTTCCTAGAGTTGCCGAGCTTTCTATGGAGCTGCCGGCAACCTTGCAGGGCTGGAGGAGGCAGGCAGCGGCTGGAGGGCGGCTCCTTTCGCGGGGAAGAGGCAGAGGCTCCAGCCGCGGCGCTGCTTTAGCAAGGCAAGCGAGGGTGGCGATCTGGTGCCCAGAGGCGCCACGCCCAGCCCCTGCCTATTCCCTGGTGCCTGTGCCACAGTGGCCACGGCAGGTAGAGGCTCCGGGCAGGGTGCTGCTTCGGAGCAGAATGGCGGAGGCGGGCGAGGGCAGAGAGGTGATGCCAGGAGGCGACGCATCCAGCCTCTGCCTCTTCCCTGGAACCCTCCAGAACATGGCACCCCGGCACCCCGCGCTACTTGCCTCTATGGGCAAGACACCCCTCCTGTGTGCAATCAATCCAGTGGCCCATACATTCATACCTCGGGTTACAGACGCTTCAGGTTGCGTTTTTTCGGGTTACGGACAGCCAAAACCCGGGAGTACCGGAACGGGTTACTTCCAGGTTTCAGCGGTCGCGCATGCGCAGAAGCACTAAATTGCGCTTTGCGCGTGCGCAGAAGCGCCGAATCACAAGCCGCGCATGTGCAGACGCGCCACTGCGGGTTGCGAACGTGTATCCCTCATGGATCATGTTCGCAACCTGAGCGTCCACTGTATTTATTTATAGAAGTATTTCCATATTACCATATCATAAAATATCAAGCTGGTGTACACTGCTAAAACACAGAATACCATTTTTAAAAATGAAATGAAATTTAAAATGCATATAATCATTAAGGTGACTGGTGAGAGACACCCCCCCCCCCACACACAAAACAGCTGCAAAGGTTTGTGGGAAAAAAGAATGTCTTGAAGAGATGCCTGAAAGTTAAAAGCAAGGATCCCTGCCAAATCTTTGCTGGAATAGTCTTCCAGAGCCTGGGATAGGTGACACTAAATGTCCAACTTCCAGTTGAGGCCAGGCAGACCTCTGTAACATCGGGTCCAGTGATCAAGATAAGATCTAATGGATGTCCAACACTGCATTCCTTTCTTGTATTTTGGAACGGTGACATGCAAGCAACCATAAGTTGTTTGAAATTTGCATCATTGTGATGCTTTCAACCGCATATTTTCTTGAAAGTATGTGGCATTTTTTATTTTTTTTAAAGAGCAGACAGGTGTGAGAAGGAAGCTTAATCTTCCCCTTCAAATGTCCACTCAACTAAAAGTGGGGGGGGGGGGAGGGAAGAGAGAAGAGACTAATTCCAAGACTGGAAGCAGAACTGTCTGTCGTCAGCATATTGCTGACAACGTACTCCAAAGCTCCAGATGACCCCGCTCGGCGGTTTCATGTAGATGTAGATGTTAAACAGCACAGGGGATAAAACTGAACCCTGAGGAACCCCACATTGAAGACTCCACAGGCCCAAAGAGCAGTCCCCAAGCATCACCCTCTGTAAAAGTCTAGCCACAGCAATGCCACCCACCCCAAACTTGGACAGGTCTCCAGGAGGATACCATGGCTGATGGTACTGAAAGCTCCTGTGAGTTGAAGGAGAATTATAAGGGTCACATTTCCCCTGTCTCTCTCCTGACACAAGTCATTATACAGGGCAACCAAAGTAGTTTCTATGCCAAAACTGGGTCTAAACCCAGATTGAAATGGATCTAGAAAATCAGTTTCCTCCAAGAGTGCCTGGATATAGTCTACAGAACCTTGCCCAAGAAGGCAAGATTGGCAACTTACTTATGCTGCAATCCTATACCCCTGATTTCGATGGGGCTCAGTTTTAAATACACATGCATAGTATTGCACCGTAAAAGAGCAACTCCACCCTCACCCCAAATTCAATCTCAGTCAACCTTATAAGGTGCATACATGATAAGGTACAAAGGTAAATGACCCCTGGACAGTTAAGCCCAGTCAAAGGCAACTATGCGGTGCGGCACTCATCTCGCTTCAGGTCGAGGGAGCTGGCGTTTGTTCACAGACAACTTTCTGGATAATGTGGCCAGATTGACTGAACCGCTTCTGGTGCAATGGAACACCATGACAGAAGCCAGAGCACACAGAAATGCCGTATATCTTCCTGCCACAGTGGTACCTATTTATCTACTTGCACTTGTATGCTTTCAAACTGCTAGGTTGGAAAAAGCTGGGACAGAGCAATGGGAGCTCAACCCGCCACAAGGATTTGAACTGCTGACCTTCCAATCAGCAAGTCCAAGAGGTTCAGTGGTTTAGACCACAGCACCACATACATGATATGGCTCATCTGAAGTAGTAAATCAAAGTGAATTTCTATTAATGCTTTCAATATTTATTGATCTACCACAGGCTTTCTGCTTAATATACAAGTACTTCTCAATTGCTTCTCCCTTCCAACAAGAAAGTCTTGGTCATTTTTTCCAACATATGAAATTAGAGCTTGCCATTTATTTAAAACCAAACGTAACCAAACAATATTAAACTTATAACAAAGATAAATGGGGATATTCTTGATTTGATCTAAATTTAGACCAGCTTTTGAAAGTAATCCCAGGAGTCTTCAAAGGAGATATAAACACAAATCCCATCCAATGCATTGCTACTTAATTCTGTGATTAGTGTCACCATGGTGACCGAGCCAGTCCAGACCCCAGAAACCCTTGCTTAAAAGTCTATGGTTCTACATGGCACTAACCACATAGCCTCCAATTAATACCAAAAGGCAATAAAAACACAATGCACTCTGCAGAATCAAACCCCGGATCCAGGCCTGCATATAAAGTGAAGACATTGTAACATTATTACAGTATACACAAGTTTTAAACATTCAAACAAGTTTCTTTTTAGATTTCTAAAGTCCAGGTTTCAGAAGATGCATGCATAAACTTCCCCTAGTCCAAAGTCCGTTCCGGGGGCCTAATCCGGCCCTCTGTTCGATTTAATCTGGCTCCTGTGGCAGTATATGACCCGGGGTAAAATAATAATAAAAAAAACCCCTCAGCAAGTATGCGGTAAAATTGTAAAAAAAGTTCAACAACTTCAATCCTACAAAAAGCTCAGCAACCTTGGCCGGCCCTCACACATGTTCACTTCATCAAACCTGGCCCTCTTTCAAAAAAGTTTGGGCACCCCTGCGACCATATACCATACTTATGGAAAAGTTTTGCTTAATCTGCTTAACAAGTTAAGTGTTACATGGCAACAGTCCATTGGGACTAGGGTGCGAGAACTCACAAGTATATAAACGATGATGGCCCAGGGGAGAGAGCTGAAAGAGTGTTAAGGAGCACTCTGGGAGCTTAACAGAGTAAGCAGAACTTCAGAATCTGAAGGTGAAGCTGCTGCCACAGAAATCCTTTTAGCACCTTATACAAGGAGTTAAAAGTCTAGGCCCATATGAAGCTAACTGAAACTTTATTTCAGTAATACCTTTATGGTACTGACCAAAATGTCACAAAATTATAGAAAGCTTTTGTATTCTCCAGATCTTTTAATAAAGCTACACAAAGCAGGGGGAGGGGGGGAAAACCCTCCCCATATGTTCAAAAATTAGGCTACTAGAGCCATGAAATCCAACATGAGGTACAACTGTCCTAGTTGGAGCTGATGGGAGTTGTAGTTCAAACAAACCATTAGGAGAGCACTAGGTTGGAGAAGAATAGTTTATAAACAATAGCTGAAAGGAAGGAGAGTTTTGTGAAAACATTTTCAAAGAAGCTGTGATATTTCAAGGATAGGAATACATAAATATAACTGTTCCTGTTTAGGCTTTCTACAGGCATTCAGTCTAATCATTGTCTTTAATGCTATAACTAAAATACCATACCACCAATAACATCAAGAACCAACCCAAAGACACCCCAAGTATCCCACTGGAAAGCATTACAGTATTGCTTCCTATAAACATTCTGTTCTGTTGTTGCTTCTCTCAAGTTTATTTAGTAAAACTGAGAAACAAACAGTTGAAGGGGAAATTAATATAACTGGAATCCAAACACAGCAGGAAGGCTCACTGGATAATTGCTGAGTAACAAAAAAGGCTTCTTAACTCTTATGGTCAATCTTATAAAATGGTTGGCTAGTGGGGTTCCAGCGGAATATTCCTCTGGTGTGCTTGGGGGGGGGGTTGGTCTGCAAGAAGTTTTTCTCTTTTTAAAAAAGGAAGGGAACACTGGGTCATGTTTCCTCAGCTACAGTCCAATGTAGCACTATTTTTCCTGGACTGAATTATTCAGTTCTGCTGCACATACACAGTACAGTACATCAGTTCTAACTCTGTGGATTACCACATAGTGTGCTGCATGAAAGTTTAGCATGTGGACTGTTAGTCACCTGTACTTCTGAGGCAGTTTTTAAACAGATTATAAGCAGTGTCAGAATGCAGTTCACCATGAGGCTACAAATAAACTCTCTTCCTAGTTACTACTTCCACAAGTTATTTTTTAATGGTCCTTTGCAAAGGCACTTGATGCACAATGTACATAGCTTGAGTGGGGAACTCACTGGGGATCCACAATCACCCCTTTTGGGTAAGATGTACTTTTTTCATAGACCCTAGCTACGAGTCTTCCTTCAAGAAGTTGACTGAGCAGTATGCTCCTTGGCTGGCTCTTGTGATTATTATTAAAACACACACACTTGTTGTTGTTGTATTATTAAAAGAACAACAACAAGCACTTTCAAGTTTCAAAATAATAATAAACTTGCTTTTTAGAAAAGGCACCAAATCTACATATAAGTAGAGGAACATCTCATATGCCTAAAACCCATTTTTTTTAAGCCAAAAGCTGCCTGAAATATTGGAGTGGGGTGGAGTGGAGGAGATGAAGAGAGAAGAAACCAGCGTTCAGTTTGATAGAGGAGGAAAGACAAGAATAAGCAGAGCCAACTGGGCCAGCTGTGGGGGAGCAGGAGCTCCTGTGGATGTGTATATCTGTACACAAGTAATCATTATTCACACTGCACATACTTCTTCCACTTTCCAATTTATTTTTCTGATCTCATTGTAAGCCACATGTTTAAACATTTTGCATTTTAATTCTCCATGAAATCAAATGGGCACACTGGGCAGACATCACTGTTAGACAAATGGATTATTCAAAGGGATCCAGTACACTGCCAACCCCCAGTGCCATCATTAAGCAAGCAAGGTATTTTCAGCTTTTCAAAAGCACAGAATTTCGATGTCGCCATGTTTTTGTCTTTAAAACAACCCAGTTCCATAGAGAGATCACTTCACACTGCCTTCACATTTCATCATGCAACTGAATGGGGGTGGGGATAGTTGTTGGCTCTTCAATACAGTACTTGGCTTACAACATCGCATTCTTTAAGTTTGCTTGAATGTTCTATGATCTATTTGAGTGCTTGCCTTACTCTATTGTTGCTATTTATTGTTCAGCATTTCTCTCATTTCAACCACTGAATGTTGTAGATGCGACATCTTAAAGACTAATAGATTTATTGCAGTATGTAGTCTCCTGGATGGGAGCTTACATCTGATGGCTCAAGTCCAAGGAAGCCCACGCCACAGTCAACCTAAGAGAATTTGTTTTTCCTACCACAGCCTAACACAGCTACACCTCTGAATGTTGTAGACACGTACAAAGTAGGGAAAGCATTGCAGCACTATGCCTGCCCTTTTATACCAAAAACTGTATACACTTTTCCTTCAAATCTACATGCAACAAGTTGTTGTTTTTTTAAGTGATGGCACACTGTCAGAAACCCCGCCTGCACACACACAGAACAAAAATCAAAACACTTCTATTATTACTGCCTGAAAAAATGCTTGTTTAAAATAGCCACTTCCCCCGTGCACCCGGATCACAAAACATGGAACTGTAAAGTATTCTAATCCCGCCCCCCTTTAAAAAGAAAAAGTTAAACACACCCTCTCTCCTTTTGGATGGGGGGGGGTGGGAAGCAAACATCTTAATCCGAAACGCTTGCCAGAAAACGTACTTATTTCTCCATAACCTAAAAAACGAAAGGAGGCACAAGAGCTACAGATGAATATCATGAACAGCAGAGAAGAGCGTGAAGGGTTGGAATCGGGACCACAAGCCAAGTACGAATTGCGAGATAAATAGAGCCAAAGGGAAAGGCGGCCAGGCCAGTGGAGCACAGGCAGGACTCCCGCACCGTGGCTGCAAGGGCTCCCAGGCTGCACGGCAACAGCCATGTCACGCCTCAGCTTCCTTCCCCACCTAGGAAAGGTCAGCGAGGCCCCTTTCCCGCCCGCTTCCCACCTGGGGAACAGACAACCTGCTTGCATCAAGGGCTACAGGTTGGTCTCCTCGCCACACCAACCCGCTCTCGGCTCCGCTCGCTTGCCCGTCCTCCTCCTGCTGCTACTGCCTACCTGCCCCTGGCAAGGCGCTACTGGACTTGCACGCGCACGCGCACTCCGCGCGCGCTGACAGCTCCGAGAGAGGCGCAGCGCGGCGACGCCGCGGAGGAAAAGAAGCAGAGGCTAACCTCGTTGCCTTGGCAACTGGCTGGGCCCGCCCCCTTCGCTTCGCGCGGATTGCGGGCTGCTCGGTGGAGGGGCGTGGCGTTCTCGTGATGGACGTCGCAGCAGCGGGGGGGGTGGGTTGCCAAGGCAACGGGCCGGGTGAGAGGGGAAGGCTCAGCCCACAAACAGTATCACGGGCGGCCTGGCCTTGGAAGGTGGATTTTGCTCCCCCCCCCTTTTGTCTACGCTCACTTTTTCTCGCATTTTGTGACCCCCACCTCTTTCTTCTGGAGCGAGGTTTTATTGGGGAGGCAACCATGGTCAGGAAAGGGAACTTTTAAAAATGCGTGGATAAATGAAATAGTCATAAATATACCACGCATCTGAGGAAATGGACCCTATTCCATCAAAGGTTGTGCCCTATTTTTTATAGGCTTTAAGGTGCTATCAGATTTATGGAATGCTCTCCCCCAAAGAGGTTCATCTGGTGCCTTCATTATATACTTTTAGGAGCCAGACGAAAACATTCAACCAGGCCTTTTGTTGATTAACATCTTATACCCCTTTTTAAATGTGTTTGTTTTTGAGGGGGGTGTTTATTTGTTCTGTGGTTTTTGTTATTGTTTTATTACATGCTTTTGTGTTTTATATATTGTGTTTTTGTACCATGAGCCACCCTGATATCTTCGGATGAATGCAAGGACTGTATACCAGTGTAATAAAATGATAATAATTCTACTTGTTTTTCTTCGCCTCTTGATGACTCAGTGCTGTGTGAATTTATTCCATTGGCAACATTGTGCTCAGAAGTGAGATGAAATGTTCTGTTTGTGGCATTGGATCTGCGATGAGTTATTCCTCTTGGGTCTGCAGAACTGCAAAGAGGAAGAATGCTCCTCTTGAATCCCTACTGGCACATCAGGGACAGAATCCGCATCACCCAATCAGGCAGTGAAAAAACACGTGTCAGTGTAGTGAATTCGCATCTCCCATATGGCATAATGCAAGGCCTGTGTTTTCAAGTTCAAAGAATGGGGAGGGGGGTGTTTCACAGAAGTTTGCCCCCATATATGCAGTGAGTGTACAAATTTCTGCTGAACTACAAAGTTCCCATTCCCACTGATTCAAACCTCTTTGAACTGATGACACAATATGAATTATTAGGAAAGATAATATGAATCTATGTGAGCAAAATGTTATCAAAGCAATATACTGAATTATGATTTCAAACCTATGATTTGAGTGACCTCTGGTGGGAGTTAATAATGCAGTAGACACTCATCAGATGCTTACAAAAGGATTTACCGTTCTTCCAGATCATAGTTTGTTGGGGAGGGAGATCTTTATTTAATTTAGGGTTGCTATACGTCTGGAATTTCCCGGACATATACGGAATACTGCAGTCGACAGCAGTGTCTGTGTGGAAATTGGCAAAAATGTATGGGAAAATCTGAACGTATGCTGGCAGAGCCGTTATTGCCTATTTCCCATAAAAATAGCTCAAAAATGGCATTTTTTCCTTGCAATTTTGCCAAAAAAGCCCAACAGCTTTGGCCAAAACTAAAAGAAGCTCAACAACTTTGCCAAAAATGCTACACATGCATGGCCCACACCCCCTGGTTGGGAGCATTTTCACCAGATTTTGACCCACTTCTCTGCTTTCCCCCATTCTTCCAAGTGAAACCACCTTATGGTGCCTCAACATTCTTGTTTCAGGATTCCTCCCTCCTCTTTCCTTTCTATGAGATTGCCTTTCTAGCCTGTGAGCTAATGCAGCCATGTAGTGCCACTGCTACATCTCTCCCTCCCTCAGGAAAGAAACCTTGTGTAAACAATCTCATCCCACGATCAGTGGCTCTGCAGAACTGTTTCCCTTTTTAGTGCTTTCCCTTCACTCTGTTTTACTCCCCCCCCCCTTTACTCCAGATGCGGTCGCCAAGCGGTCATCGCTGCATATGGTATGGTGGCTGCTGTTGTTTGAGACCACACACAGCTTGGCTGGGAATTCCATCCCCGCTGCCTGACCAGGCTGGTCTGGACTGCAGCCAAGTAGGCAGCAGGACATAGCCTATCCAGCCCACTGATGCCTCTTGCAGAGTTGTCAGATGGTTGATCTGCACTACATAGCACCTAGGATTTATTTATTGATTGTGGAGGTCATGTGATCAGATGACAGCTTTCTGGACCATACATCTTCAGACTGCAGGTGAAAGTCTATTTCTGAATGCTTCCCATAAAACAAAACAAAAATGTTAGACCTGCTTGCAAGTCAAAAAGGAAAGAAAGCCGGTCAAGGAATAACATTTTCGCCTGGCCGCCTCCCCTGCTGTGTGCTGATTTGCAGGGAATTTTCAATATACATGGTGTGCCTTGGATTTCACGAGGGAAGGAAGATGAGGTATAAAAATGAGGTGAGGGGAGAGACTTCATCAGGCAAGGCCTTCTTCCACCTGCCTTGCTCCACCCTCTAGTCTCTGCTTCTCAATTTGTATTGTATTATTTGATGTACTGTGGCTTGCTGTTGTTGTTTTTATTGTAGTTTAGAAACTATTTATTGTAACTGTTAAGAGCGAATCTCTGTTTAACTTTTATATGCTGATATTATTATTTTATGCTATTCTAATGATTGTTGAATGTTTCCTTTTTGATGTAGGTTGCTTATTTTAAAGTTATGTTTTATTATCACATTTTTGTATTGCATTAGATTGATACAAGATGTACATTTTTTGTTTCTTCAGCTTGTAAACCGCCTTGAGTATTGTAAAATAGAAAGACGCTATACAAATGGGGGGGGGGGAGTGATGATAAATTTAAGAAAATAAACAATGATCAGAAGCAAGTACCACAAAATTCAATGAGGAAAAATATATTACACCCCAAACTCTGAGTGGTGCCAGATTCCAGGGGTGCCAGGCAGGTGCACTTACTAAGGTCTGTGCTTCCTTTTGCACAATGAGGAACAGCGGAGACTGTGGTGTCTTTATGAAATATGGTTCATTTACACTTATATACAACCTGAGGCTAGATGGAGAGAGTTCAGAGTATTCACGTCCCAAGAGGTTCCTCTTCCTTTTATTGTTAAAGCCTCAGATTCCAAGAGATTCTTCAAACATTTTATCTGACCTCTGTGCAGAATAAAACAGACATACAGCTTTCGGTCCTGGAATGCCCCCCCCCCAGCTTGCAAAAATGAAACTTATTTCTTGTTTTCTCACACCATCCAAACTAACATCCTACACCCTTTAAACCAGGGGTCGGCAACGTAAGGCCCATGGGCCACAAGCAGCCCATGGGGGGTTGTTTAACTGGCCCACGAGCCGCCCCTGAACCGAGGTGCCCACTCGGCGAGTCCCTGCGCGCTGCGCTAAACAGACGTGGCACAGCGCGGGGACTCGCTTCTGCAGTGCTGAAAATCACGTCTACACAGATGCAGATGCCTAAAATTGTGTCTGTGCAGACGCCGGAAATCGTGGGTGCGCAATCCGGCCCACGGAGGGCTCTCTGCTGGAGTGAACCGGCCCAGGCGAGGTAAACCTTGCAGACCCCTGCTTTAAACCCTTTTGCTTCTGCCTACTAACACACAGCTGGAGGAAGACCCCCCACCCCTCTTTCTCTGGCATAATCTTCACCTTCCTAATGGTGTTCTTGATGACTCAGCCATTATTAGCTTTGTTCCCCTTGATGGTTCCTCTCCCAGGTTGTCTCCTGGACAGGGAAAGCTGAATCCAGCTCTTTAAAGTCTAACTTTCAGTTTAACGCTCTAAGCATTGGTTAATTCTAACTTTTATTAAATCTAGGAATTATGGGGAGGATCTAGCAACCATGAGTTAAGGGGATCCTTGACCCCCCTCCCCCCAAAAAACTTATAACACATATATTTTAGCCATGATGAATATCATGTGGGGTTTTTTTTTACTTCATACAGTTTATTTTAGTAGTCCTTACAACACTCCTGTAAAGTAGACCAGCAGCATTATGTGTCTGTTAAAGATGGAGGATGAGCTAAGAAGACACAATGACTTGTGCCAAAGGCTAGCTGGTGGGTTGACATCTAAACAGAGATTTGAACTAGAAGATTCCAGGGTGAATACTCAGGACCCAAACTACAACTACATCAACAGAAACAGTGTGTTTTGCTTTCATTTTATTACCATCAGCACACAGAAGAGCTTAGAATATATTCTGCTTCTCTGGAACATAACTACTTTTAAATGAGCAAAATAGTGCTTTTCAGAAGAAGCAAGAGTTTAACACTGTGCATTCTGAGTGAGTATGTTTGGATTCTACTGCCATGATCTCTACTAGATTTGCAGGAAGGCCTACTTGGACAGAATTTTTATGTTACAAAAGTTGAAGAGGAATTAACATTGCATGTATAATCTATACATAATAATAATTATTTGACTACAGAAATAATACTTTTAATGCAATCCTGTGCTTAGATGCCACTACAGTATTTGATGTTCAGGATTGCAGCCATGTTAAAAAAATGTGATATTATTTCTCACCCACCCCTCCATAATTTTCATATACCTCACCTTGTCAGTTGCTTCTAGCAGTGGCATGCAGGATTATCTCCCCATGGGTGTGTGTGGGGTTACATTATCCATGCAGTTCTATCTTTATGGTGCTTCTAATCTATATGCAGCCATTTCCTGTTCTGAACTCAGTAGTAGTGTGCAATAGCATTTCCTAGATACCGGTAGTTTTGGCTTCTTTTTCCTGGCCAGCTTACTTAAATGAAAGCAGGAGGAAGAAATATAATCAGCAGCACTACTTGGTCAGCAGAGGTCGCTTGCTTTCTTTTCCCTCCGGCATATGGACACATTGTCTGAATTTATATGCACACATATAGTTTCAGGTAGGTGGGATCATATCAGAATAATGTTATAAGATGGATGTTTTTGCAGTGTGAATAACCTTGCAGCGCTAGTATAAATCAACAACAAAAGTATTATGTGATGTAACCTCATGGAGACTAATCTATAGAAAGGCAGGCTTTGGACAATGCATAGTAAGCAGATGCAGTAATTGGTTTTTGAAGACTTCATGTATTTACATCAAAAGATCTAAGCTAAGAGACAGATCTATAAAGCCACTGTTTGGCGACTTTTTGAGTAGAGTTCTCAATGTTTTGAGCACTCTCTAAAGTTGCAATCTCCATGCTGTGAAAATCTTAGGCTGCTATGAAAGGATCAAGAACAGGCCTGGCTTTTACTTATTGGGTTTTGTTTAGTTGGCAACCCTATTTTATACTTACTACTGCTTCTTGGGCTTTCTATATTCAGTTAATAAAGAGCCATGATTTTATGTTCAGTGTACAAAAAGCAGCCAAGATTATTTCTGACTTTAGAATATCAGCCAATACAAAAGCATAATAGCTTAAGTCATCTGTGTGTGTGTGTGTGTGTGTGTGTGTGTGTGTGTGTGTGTGTTGGGTAGGGTTGGGATTCATAGTGTTCAGATGTAGTTAGACAAATCTTTGTTTTTCAGTTGCTACTGTCTCCTGGGTAGCATAACAGACATTATAGTCAAATTCGATGTGACATGGAAGTTCTGTGAATGGAACTCTTGACATCCTTTTCCTTACAAAAAGCAGCTTCAAGGTACATAAACCAGACCTGTGAAGTAAGGGATTTAACCCTTTCCCCTAGTTCTATGCTATCAAAGCTAGTCTTTGCTTTAATTAGCAAAACTTGCAGGTACAAAGACTTATCTCTAGGGCCAGTTCTTGTTTATCTAGTACTATCTGGGAATTGGGAGCCTGCATCATTCCTCTCAGCCCTGTGTTGCAGTAATAAGAATGGCAACAGTGCTAACGTTTTGGAAAAGCTTTTGATATTATATAAATATATAGACAGGATGGGGAATTGGTGGTGTTCTAGATGTTGCTGAACTCCATCTCCCATCATCCCTTACTATTGGCCACAGAGCCGTATTTCCATAGGGCTTAGTGGTGTGTCGTGCCAGGGCGCCAGCCTCTCAGGGGCGCCCCAGCAAGTGGGGGAGCTGTGCAGCTTTGCCGGCAGCCTCCCCTTTCCCTGCACTCCCGCCAGCTGCGCCCCACCAACCATATGGCTGGCAGGTGTGCAGCTTCCCTCCCAAGCCTTTGCGAGGATCGCTCTCCTCCCAAGGAGGCTTGGGAGGGAAGCTGTGTACCTGCTAGCCATATGGTTGGCGGGGCACAGCTTCCCTCCCAAGCCTCTGTGGGGATTGCTCTCCCACAGCGGCATGGGGAAGACTTGCCCCCCCCCCGATGGCTAGCAGTGCGCAGCTTCACCCCTCCCCACTATCTGTGGTAATTTGGGGACACTGGATGGATAGTTGCACTCCAGCGCCACATCTGCTAAAGACAGCCCTGATTGGCCATGCTGGCTGGGACTAATGGAAATTGCTGTCCAACAATATTTGGAGACTCATAGTTCCCTGCTCTTATTTATGCAGTCGTACCTTGGATGTCAAACAGAATCCGTTCCAGAAGTCTGTTCGACTTCCAAAACATTCGGAAACCAAAGTGCGGCAGGAAGCTCCTGCAGCCAATCGGAAGCCGTGGAAGCCTCACCGGACATTCGGCTTCCAAAAATAGTTTGCAAACCAGGACAGTCACTTCCGGGTTTGCGGCGTTCAGTAGCCAAAATGTTCGAGAACTAAGCTGTTTGTAAACCAAGGTACGACTGTACTTTGCTTTAGTTTACGATATATATTGTAATAAGCAGGGAGAGGTATAGACAGGGATATGCTAGGCAAAAGTTGTGACCAGAAAGTTGCGATCTCCTAGAGGAGAGGAAATAAAAATGGAGTGATATGTACTGAATTTAATTTAGTCATTTTTTAAAAAATGTAACCAATTTTTTAAAATGTAACCAATTTTGAGTACTTGAGAAAGCTAATTACGTACATTACTCTTACTAATAATGCTGTCACTTATTGCCCAGATTTACAGGAGATATAGTAATAGTTTCCACCCGCCTTATGTGCACCTTTACAGGGGGATTCCCCATTCATATGTTTTCTAAACAGGTCCAACTTCCCACTGAATCTGAGTCTGCTACATTTTCATAAAGCTAGATTTTTACATCTTGCTGAAAGTGAGAAGAGCACAGGCTTCCTGAGCTGGACAGCATTCTTCCAGATTATACTACGAAACACAGCAAGCACTATGCAGTGAGAAAACTCTCATCATTTGAATCCACACTAGTTGTAGTTTTGATTCAGAATTAGGAGCAGTCTATGACTTTTCTAAAAGAGGAAAGCAAATCATCATCATCATCATCAAAACTCTACCTCTTCACTTGCTCAGCCATCTCTCCACATTTTTGAGTTTTCACCGATGTGGTAAAAGTGGGAGATCACCTCATTAATTGTCCTTAAGGTAGGCCAGTGATCCTACCTCCACTATTGCACACCCCTGTTGGGTACCACAGCAGGAAAGATTGGGCCCATGGGGCTGGCTGGAGAGATACAGTACTGTGAACAGCCCCTTCTGCCTTGATGACGCAGTGTGCAAGTCATGGAAGGAGCTGCCAATTAAAGCACTCATTTGTTTACCTGCACCCTCCTTGTAGGTGGCATGGGAATGGGGATTGGGTCCAATGAACCCACTGCCTTCTCTTCCTCACACATTGCCTCTGGAGTGCAGGGCAGGTGTGGTTCAGTAGGGTGAATACAGGTGGTGAGGTGACCTTCTAGGTCTAGCATCAACCTTACATACAGTACCTCTCAGAGAGAGAGAGAGAGAAAGCAAGCAAGCAAGCAAGCAAGCAGAGGTGGTTGCAACTTGGGTACAGTCCTTGCCCCCTCGGTGCCTAGAGACAGTCAGCAAGAGACAGGAGTTAGGAGCAGCAGTCACCCCCTTTTCTTGCTTGATTACAGACCCCCAAGCTTAGAACAGCCTCCCCCAACCTGGTGCCCTCCAGATGTGTCGAACTGCATCTCCAACCCTCCCCCATCATTGGCCACGACAGCTGCGGCTGCTGGGAGTTGTAGTCCAACGCACCTGGTGGGCACAGGCTGGGGAATGTTGGCTCAACGGGTGAAATGCCGCAGGATGTCTCAGCGTTTTTCCCAGGGGGCTTCCTGGTTGGAGAGTCCTCCTCTCTCTACTTCTTTTTCCAGGTTCTGCTGCCGAGCGTGGGAAGCAAGGAAAGTTTGCTCCCGCTATTCCACTACGTTTCTTCACTAGCAGCAGCAGCAGTCGATGCTTTCCCTTCCAAATAAAAGGGGCCGCGCTCCTCATGCTCCCCCCCCCCAGCCTTCCTCCACTCCTTGCGCAGCTCGACCCTCGGCTGTGGGGGGACCCAGAAAGCAGCCTGGCTGCGCTGGCTACTCTCGCCCGCGCGACCAAGACGAAGCAGCGCCTCAGCAGCGCGTCCGCTGTCCCGCTGCTCTCCTGCCCAACCGGGCGGCAGTTCCCCAAAGTGAGGCGGGGGCTCCGCCTTGGCGACCCTCCCGGCGGCCGCGGGACGAGGCAGGTGGGCGTGGGGCTTGGGGACCCGCCTCCGCTCCGCTGACGCCGCCGGGGCGAGGGACGGGGGGGGGGGCTCCTCTCGGGGAGAGCGCCGGAGGGTCGCGGAGGGAGCTGCTGCTGCTGCTGCTGCGCTGCGCTGCCGGGGGACCCGCGTGGAGCCGAGAGAGGCGACATGGGTGAGTTAGTCCCGGGGGGAGGAAGGAGGAGCCCTCGTGGCGGAGAGACGCGCGAAGTTGGGGCTGCGGGGAAACTTCGACGGGAGTTGGCATCGGCTGGGCAACTTCCCGCCCTGGGAGCAGCGGCGTTGCTGCCTGGCGCCTGGCTCCAAGCGGGACTATCCCGGGTCAGAGGCGGCGGCAGCGACCCCCGCCCCGCCTTTCCCCCCACGACCGGGGCAGGGGAGAGGCGAGAGGGTGGGGAGGTGTTTTTTTGTGTATTTCTGGAACTGGTTGAGGTTAAAAGACACGAAAGAAGGCGCTCGTCGCGGTTGCATTTAGGGAGACCCGCCGTGAAATGGAGGACGAGGGTCAGTCACGTCCCTCGAAGTTGGAGAAGAAAAAGAGAGTGTTTGGGCAGGAGCAGCTCGCTCCGCTTCAGAGACCCAAGAAGCTCTCCTGGCAAAACAATAACTAGCGAGTCTTCCCGCCCCGCTCGACAGCTGCTCGTGCTACCACAGCCCTGCCTTCTGCTTCGTTTTGTTTCCTGGGGGTTTAATTGTTTACTAGCTCAGAGTGGTCTTTCGCTATATTCGGCAAGATAGCCCCTGGCACAATAACAGTGGCTTTCTTACACTTGAGTTGGTTCTGCAAGGCTTCCCTGATTCCACCACACCATTGCTTTACAACAAAAGAGGAAAACTAAGCTGGACATTTAAAAAGGTTAAAGGATTCTTGCAGGAAGTTACTGGATATGCACTGATTGGGGTGGTCACACTGCTTATTTCCAAAGTTTTTCCATGTGTAAACACTATGCAGGATTGCTACTGCTAGCAGAGCCGACACACCCACTAAGCAAGGTGAAGAGACTGCCTCAGGTGACAGGATCCACAGAGGCAGAAGATCCGGCCTCCAATGAACGCATTGCCTGCCAATGTGGCATTCACTGCTGTGACATTCTCCTTGGAGGCCAGATCTGCTGCCCCCTTGCAGCTCCTCCAGTGCTGCCTCTGCAGGGCCTCTGATGACTAGAAGGTGCTGCTGGTCTCCTCCCACCCCTAGGGAGGAAATGGCAAGGGCTGTGCCCTGGGGTCTACTGGGCTATGCACCTGCCTGGCATGATTCAAAGTGGACCCCCCCCCCGCCCCACACTGACCTTTGATTGCTAGTTCATCTGTTGGGTAGGGGTGATTTGATTTCCCAGCTTTGTTCTTGGCGCATTTCTTCACTGGTGGTGCCAGGAACTATGACAACAATGCCATTTTGTGGTTCACCTCAGGTGTCGAAATGTCTTGGTCTGGCCCTCGGATAAATAGTGCCCAGGGCAAGGCATACCTTTAGTTCCCCTTACCCCTGTGGTCAGCATTGTAAGGCCACCCAGAGGGTTATGGGGCCTGGAGTAGGTGAGATGTTGGGAGCTCTTCTGCCTCCTCTCTGCAAAGACTCATATATATGTGCACAATGCTGGGGGTCACATGCAAATGTTGTTACATGCAAGGACCACAGATTCTTGCAGATGAATGGATGTGCTTTGTTCTTTCACATGTTCTGTGAACCACCCTAAGAGCTTGTGATGAAGGGCAGCATATGAAATAAATAAATACATACATACATAAATACATAATTACATGGGGATAAGGAAATAGGGATAAGGTTGTACTGCCTCTTCCAGATTCCAACCCCCATCTGACAGAACTTCCTTTGACTTCCTGGGGCTCAGTCTCACAGGTCTCCATGTTGTGGCCTGCTGCGGGCCTTCAGGAAGACTTCCTCTCTTAAGGCCTGGCCTCACACCACTCCTACACATTTTCTTATGATAATCTATCTCTGGTGGCACCTCGCCTGAAAATCTTAGGTGGCATTCAGTAATCATTAGTATCAGGCCTGGAGCAAGTTGTCTCAGTTGCCCCATGCCCAGGTTGGGTAGTTCTATAGTTTCACAGTGTTACTAAGTTGTATGTGGAAGATGTATGTATGTATGTATGTATGTATGGCTTGCTTGCTCAGCTTGGCCCATCCTTCAGCTCAGTGCAGACACTCACTTTTTGCCTCCCTAGATCACTGCAGAAAGTATATATTTTTTAAAACACACAGCCACTGAGTTCGCCTACCCTTAAGGCGGCCCCTCACCACCCCAGCAGCATCATGAGCGCAAATAATAATGAATGTGCAATTCATAGGACAATAATCATGAATGTGCACTAAGAAGGAGGGGCCCGTAGTAAGCCATGTATATCTTGCTGTTTGTCAGAAGGTTGCAGAACAGTTTACTGCAGAACAGCATAACAACCCCTGGTTACTTGAGGAATTCACTCAGAAGGTGTGAGGCAAGCTTTGGACTTAAGATGTGTCATGTGAGACATGTGCCCAAAGTTTGGAGATGAGCCCAAAATCTTCCGTTTACTAAATGTATTTACTGTAGTTGTGTAGGCAATCAGTAAGACTTTTTTGAATGGGTTTGTGGGTGTAGGCTCAGACCATTAGGGGTTGTTGTGTCTAAGTAGCTTTTTAAACTTTGCTGTCTGTGGTACAGGCTAGGTTTCCACCACTGATAAAAGGGCATTAGGTGTTTTGCCAGAATTCTCCTGACGCTATGAAGTTATATAGTTCAGTGATGAATGTGAACAAATGTGCCAGAATTGTCTAATGAATGGTTTGCCAGGGTTTTGTAGTAGTAACTTCAGGTTACAGACTCAGTGGCATAGCGTGGGTTGTCAGCACCCGGGGCAAGACAAGTAATTTGCGCCCCCTAACCCGTGGATTTGCGCCCCCTAACCCTAACCCCCAGATGTTGCGCCCGGTGCGGCCGGCCCCCCTGCACCCCCCACGCTACGCCACTGTACAGACTACAGCTTTTGTAGTAACTTCAGGTTACAGACTCTGCTAACCCAGAAATAGTGCTTCAGGTTAAGAACTTTGCTTCAGGATGAGAACAGAAATCATGCTCTGGCGGTGTGGCAGCAGCAGGAGGCCCCATTAGCTAAAGTGGTGCTTCAGGTTAAGAACAGTAGCAGCTTAACTACGGACCTCCAGAATGAATTAAGTACTTAACCCAAGGTACCACTGTATTACATTTCTGCTTTCAGAATATGGACCTGTCTTTAACCTTACTTGTAAAAACAAACCCCTTCAACTTGTGTGGGTGTGTTTATGTGCGATATTCTGACTAAACATTAGGAAGAACTTCCTGATAGTAGAATGGACTCTCTGGAAGGTGGTAGACTCTCCTTCATTGGAGGTTTTTAAGCATAGGTCAGGTGGCCATCTGCCAGGGATTCTTTAGCTGTGATTCCTGCATTTCAGGGGGTTGAACTAGATGACCCTTGGAACCCCTTCCATCCTTACAGTTCTATGATTTCTTGTCCACTATGAGTAACTAGGGTTTAGGCTACAAAAGCTAAAACCAGAATAGCCACGGATTAGCTGATAGTCTGTGAATAGGACTAGATATCGGAGTTTTCCTACTTCTTAGGCCCTATGCTTATATGAATTTAATGTGCTAATGACCATTGTAGTAGGAAAACCTTAAGTTAATAAAACTAATTTTAATGGAGATGACTTGCATGGCTCTTCTCCATTGCTTCCCCCACTCTGCCTGCTTTGATTTGTTTTTCCTCTACTAGGAAACATCCCATCTCTGGAAGCAAGGCAACAGTTCACTGCTTCCAAAGAATGTCTTGGGTCTGAATGTAGTTCCAAGATACAACAAGTACCGCTGGAGGAGAAAATCAGATTATACTTTTTCATGCAACAGTGCCCATAAACTGTGGAATCTAGAGTATTAGTTTTAAAAAAAGGACAAGGAGAGGGGTAACAAAGTCAGCTGCAATTTGTTCGTAATGATTCTTGCCTCTTTTTATTCCTCTGTGTCTCCAGTACTTGATGCCAGCATGCATGTAAATTTTGACTGACAGTAAATCACTAAGTATTGTAAAGTCTTACTGCTCTAGTGGCTTAGATGTTGCCAGGATACATTTTCTGAATAGCTTTTCCTGGGCCAAAACTATTCTGCCTAGATAATATATGAATTTCCTAGAACAATAGTTCCTAAATGTGTCTTTCTCTCTCTCTAAAAAAAAGCCTAGGGGAGAATTTATGCCTGGCATGGGAGATACATGGCATGATCTTCTGACATATTTTCCTTTGCTCCGAAGCCCCTGGCCAAGTGAGGGTGTGTGTGCTAAAGTAATGTGGGGGAGTTACAGAAACCCTCCTTCTCAAAGTTTGTTAGCTGGCTGCAGGTGGGGAAAGGTGTAAATACAGGCATGATGTCTGTTCTCCTGATGGTGGTTATTAGCAACTTGTGGGGAAAGGGTTAACCTGTTTCCCGGTCGCAGTTCCTTAACTTGAATCACCAGTACTCCCTTTCACAAGTGCTTCAAAGTAAAGAAAAGCCTTGTGATATTTGATCACATATGTCCTGCCTCATGAATAGTGTGGTCCTAAAACCACAATCCTATGGGCATTTACCTTGGAAAAAGGACTGTAACACACAACACACACACACACACACACACACACACACACACACACACACACTTGATAGAGCTTTTAATCCATTATTGGATTAAATATTCATGCATTCGCATAGAAACAGGCATGGAGGGGGGAAATGCTTTAAAATAATTTTTACTTGTGCTTCATCAGTAACTGTCTTGTGTGGAAAAATGCTATCAATGTATTTTGTATGTACTCACATTAAGAATAAATTTAAATCTGCTCTCTGGTTGTGAGTATTTTTTACACTCATTAAGGTTTTCAATTGATTATTTTCCCATTAAGTAAGATAACATAGGAAGTTGCATTGTGCCAGGTGAGACTGTTGGTATCTAGCTCAATATTGTCTACACGGGCTGGCAGTGGCTTTCCAAGGTTCAAGGCAGGGGATTCTGCCAGCTGTACCTGAAGATGCTGAGGATTGAACTTGGGACCTTTCATATGCAAGACAGATGCTCTGCTACAGAATTACTGTCCTGTCCAATTGATTGTCTAAAACTGCAGTCCCAACCCCACTTATTTGGGAATAAACCTCAATGAACTCAATAGGACTTGCTTCAGAGTATAGGACTGTGTTGCAAATGTTGCAGATCTTAGTGAATAACCATGTGTAGAATCTAGTGGCATAGAACAAGCATCCATTTAAATTTCCCCCTACCATACATTTTATTATGGTTAAAACATGTAACCTCCAATTAAAGTGTTGCCTCTGAGTAAGTCATACTTAGAGTAGACCCATTTATATAATTTGATTTAATCATGATTAACTGGTCTGTTTATTCCAGTGGGTCTGTTCTGAACCATGGCTTAAACAGAAGCAACCCGAAGGTTGATTACATCTGATGCAGTGAAAGTAGAAAAAAAATGCATGAAATTTATACTTGTTTAGTTCTTCATGGCATGCTGTGTGTGCTTTAAAGAAGCATTCATTTCGGCACCATGTGATTCAGGAGAAGTTTAGACAATCTGGCACAGGAATTGGAAGAGCTCTCAAAGGATCATGTAGGCTGGGAAGGGGGAAAAAACGCAAAGAAAGTTACAAAGTTGCTATATATTTGAAAAAGGAGACAACTGGTTGCTTAGTCTTGTCTACTAGCCTGGGAAAAGAAGTGATGAGTTTAGATTATAGAAAGGAGATGTAATGTAAACATCAAGAGAGAAAGAGAGAAAAATCATAGCTTCGGGATCAGTTTAGCAATGTAATAAATTACCTTGGAAAGGAAAATAATATTCTTCCTTGGCGTTTCAATTTTATTTTAAAGTTGGATAAGCATACATTGGGGTGGTTTGTGTATAGGACAGGGGGACCCATACATAAGCTCTTAATTCTGTGTCTGTTTGGGCATAACATTGCAACTGAAGTGTAGTATTTTCATTGTTCCAATGACAAAAGTGCAGATAACACATAATCAAGAACTGACAAGGTAGAACTTGCCATGTTTTACTATATCAATTGTACCATTACTGGTGTTATCCAGACAGTGTTTGCTTTTGATGCCAGACGTACTAACTTTGAAACCTCAGTAGCTTCTTATGTGAATTAATTTTAAGCTCTAAACATAATTGCATATTCAATGCAATCTCTTTGTGGTGTGTAAATCATGCTTTTCTGCCTCTCCTGTGTTTTTCTTCTTGAACTACTCTAAGCTCTTATAACGATAGCGTGTAGTATGTGTGCGTGCAAGGGGTTTTGTTTGTTGGCAGATCTCTAGTTAAGTTTTTTAAAAAAACAAAGAAACACCACAAACTTGGTTACAAAAGAAGCACACATTTTATTCATATTAAAAGACTGAAATGTTGGGATTTTACTAGAGTTAAATATGCACACACTGTTGCTTTTACTGATAAGTTGTGTGGTACAGTCCCTAAAAAAAATGAGTTACAAATCCGGCTACCCCCAGTTTGAATCTGGCCCTTGCAGTGAACTAGCTTGTAGGTCTTAGGTAGGGCACCCTCTCCCAGTCTCTGGCCCCCTTTCTGCTGTATGTGGGCTGTCTATGCAATTGGTTTGTGTGGGCAGACATATGTAACCAGCAGTAATATTATGAGTAGCTCAGCGAATCTGTCCATTACTGTTATTTCATGGTTTCCTTTATGTATTAAAAATATAATTATAGACTACCTTGCAGAATTGTAAGTATTATAGCAAGAAAACATATGTAAATTGTTTTGAAAATTTTGAAAGAACTAGTGTTCATTATTGTTACTTTTATTATACTTTGTCATGCAGATCGCTACAAATGATAGGTTAAACAGCAGCATTTCAATTGCCCGCTTTAAATTTGTGTTTACTCTTGCACAGTGAATTCTTGTTGCAACAATATCCAAAGCTCCCTCCTCTGAGATATTACTCATGCCTTTTCACCAATTGGAAACTGCCAGACATGTGTTTACAACTGCAACTCAGCAAAGTCTCTGGTGGGTATTAAAATATGTTGTGTCAGGACTAAAAGTTATGTACAAACGGTAATGCCTATGCATAGCTTGGTATTTAAATCTTCATGGAAGAAAATTAACATATTAACTGGTGTCTGCTTCTGAGTACTAAGTGCTGCAAGATCTTCACCCTTGGCAGAATTAATATATGTTGCTGCTGCCTTGGTTGAAAATGAATCTGGTGCTCAAGAGCATAGGAAATACAAGTTATGCCATTACCGATAAAGCACGACTCCTTTGTGTTTAACTTATCAAATCCCCTTAGAGCAATTTGCAGCCCTTTGTTAGAAAGCTTTTGAAACCTTGCTGGTGTGCCAAGTTCAAAAAGAACTTATTTCACTGCATATGTTTGTCCTGTGAAGTCCCCCCCCCTTTGTTAAAAATAATAAGAAAGGATTGATTCTGAAAAGTGCTTTGAAATAGCAGTACTTTCTTCAGCAGAGCCTCGGTCTTCTGCATTTTGAGCTGCCTTCCTAGGCTATTAGAGAAGATAAATGCAGATTACTGAATTTATCTCTTTCTTGTAGTGGAATATGCAAAAAAGACAGGTTTTTCCTTTTTTTAACCAAAACTGCAGGTTAGGGTTTACAGTGTGCATGCACACGAAAGTTCATACCAGTAACAAACTTAGTTGGTCTCTAAGGTGCTACTGGAAGGAATTTTTTTATTTAGTTTTTTCCTTTCCTTACTTAAAACACATCTCACGTGTTATTCGTTACAATTTTTTTTGCAATATAAGCAGTATATTAATGAATAAAATAAATGCAATTCCAAAGTGGGTCACAAATTAAAATAAATCTAGCTATGTCATAAAAGAACATAAAGGTATTTACAGCTAACAGCCGTTGGTGCTAAAGTCCCCAGAAAGCCTGGCATTGAAAGTTTAAAAGAGTAGGCACTAGCCATATCTCAAGGGAAGGGTGTTCAAAACCTGAAGTGCCACCACTGAGAAGGCTCTCCTGCATATTGCTAAATATTTAGCAGGTCTCAGCTAAGAGAGCCTCCCTCAACCAATTTTTTAAATATATTTTCGGTCTGTACAGCAGAAGGTGTTCTCTCAGGTATCCAGGCCTCAAGTTAAAGGGTTTTGTAAGTCAATGCAAATAGCTAGAAGCAGGCAACTACAGGCAGCCAGTGTAGCTGTTTTTAGATGCCAGTGTGGTGTAGTGGTTAAGAGCGGTGGACTCGTAATCTGGTGAACCGTTTGTTGGCTCACTTCCCCCCCCCCCAGAAGTTCCCTCCCATCAATCATGGTCACCTGCAAGGAATTGCTCAAGGGCAGCGTCTGTATCTGGTGCTCTGATGCAAACTCCTTATTCATAAAATTGCAGGAGCTGCCTGAGTCTAACAGGGCTTTTATCGTGAGTGGATGTCCATTGGGTAGCTCTAGCAGCACCTCTACGACTAGAGCCGCTCTTGGGGGTTCAGGCTTGGGCACGTTCACTGATCCTTGGCCTGGCTGCTGCGCCCTGTCGCTGGCAGCCAGGCGTTGGCTTTTACCTGCTCCTTAACCCCCTCCTCCTCACTCCCAACAGCTCCCACCATTCCTTGCCATCCCTTCCTTTGTGGGCACACTCTGGCAAAATGTCCTGGCTGTTGACAGAGGAAGCATTTTTTGGCGCTCTTCCCCTCCTTCTTCCGCCCTTCGCTGACGTTTGAAATTCCGTGCGCGCGCGCGCGCGCAGTCCCAATCTCCATCGGTTCCACTGACGGGGAAGGTTGCTCCGGCATCTCAGGAATGCGGAAATCACTCCAACGCTCTCCTCTCCCTTCCCGCTTCTCCAGAGCCCTTGCCTCTTGGCGCGCTCCAATCGCAAGCGCCGATTTGGTCAGCTGATCCATGGACTCCAGACGGGGCGCGCGGGAAAGTTCATCTTTCACTGCCGGGGCTAGCCCTTCTTCAAACAGCATTTGAATCGGTTCCGAAGACAGGTCCCACCCCAATTTATGTATGAGCATGGTAAACTGTGTCCAATACTCTCGGATGGACTGATTCCCCTGTTTGCATCCCATTAACTGTCTGCGTACCACGCCCTGCTCAATCTGGCTGGAAAACATCAAGTCCATCGCGATAAAGAATTTCCTCAAGTCTTTTAGGGCATCATTATTCGATGCCATCAGGGGCCTCACCCATTCTCTAGCTCCCCCCTCGAGGTGCCCAATCTCAAAAGCCACTCTTGATTCCTCATCGGCAAAGTCATCAAACTGCAGGTTAAGTGCGTACTGCATTTCTGTCTTAAAGGCTTGGTAGCTTCTTGGGTCACCCCCGAATTTCTGTACCAACCCCGGTACCTTCCTTGCGATGGGGGTGGGCTTCCCCTGTGCATCCTGAGCTCTCCTCTCCTCGAGACGCACCGTTAGCAGTGCCAGCTGGTGTTCCAACGCTCTGTTTCTCTCCTCCAGAGTTGGTCCCGCTCCAGCTCCTCCCGCTGCTCTGTCTCCAGTTGGGTTGCTCATGATGCCTCTCTTTCGCACACGCAGCGTCGAAGACTGACGGATTGCTCTTATGGGTTAAGGGGGCTGCTTGTGCGTAAATGGTTGAGCTCTCAACTCATGCAATCAGTTTCTAAACTCTCCCAGTCCGCGGAGCCATGGGTGCATGGCTACCTCAATCGCTGGCAGAATCCGTCAGTGGGCGTTTCCGGAATTTGCGCCAACATAAGAGTTCCTTAACGGAAACTCTCCTTCTGGATTCTCTGCGTGACAGTTTCCTACGCAGAGTAGGCGTCCCCAGCGGAGGTCCTGAAACCTCTCCGCTGTTCTCACTGGAAGTATCTTGGAGCCATCCCTCCGACTGAGTTTCTGTGGGAACTCTCTCTCTCCCCCTGCTGGTTCCTTCCTCAGCATCCGAGGCTCTCCTACCCTCCTTGAGCCCTTCCACCACCTGACTCTCTGATGGCAGTTCCCTGACAGTCAGATTTATTGCATTTAATAACACTTTTGAAATGACCACAAAATCTGCAAACCAGAAGAATTTGTGGACATGAACCATCTTTGCTTATAACCAAAATATAATTTGCCACATAATTTATTCAATACACTTATTAGATAAGCTTTCTGCAGTCTGAAACATAATATGACCTTAAGTTTCACCATGGAAATATGCTCATCAGACTGTGGTGGGATCTATGTGAAAATGCTTTTAAATAAAAAACATTTTTAAAAATACACTGAATTTGGCATAGCTCACTGTCTCTCTAGTGTCGCATTTGTATATCACACTTTACAACACATTTTAAAACATTTTATTTGCAGCTGTATAGCTGAGTCCTGTATATATAGTTTTGATAGAAGGGTTATCTCCATCTTTTATTTGCACCAATATATTATTTGAAGTTGTAATGTAGAAGCAGTGGGGCTAGAGGACACGTTTGAAATTTTGTGTAAGTTCTGTGGGTTCCACTCACAAAATGGCCATAACCCAGAAATATGTGGTTTGGGGCATGGCATAACAAAATGACTGCTATGTGATTATGGCATAACATAACATGACTGAAACATCTAAAAGAGAGGCAGGGGAAGAGGACCCACAAAAGGTGTGGGCCTGCCTCTCACTCATGAATTGTGGATTTTTGAGGAAATACATGTTGACACAGTTTACAGGTGCCGTAGGAGGCACTGGTGAGCATACTGGAAGCAGCAGCTGCCATGCTGATGACCCTGTAAACAGGCCTGCGTAGAGAAGGGGCAGCCAGGCATACTTGCCCCAGGCCTTGGAGAGCTAAACCAGCCGGGGCCCCAACAAAGGGCCTGCTGGACTTAACGCTGTCATGCCAATAACTTTATTCTAACAAGACTCCTGACCCAGGCCTCTAACAAGCTCTATATGGGCCTGCCCATAAGCACTCCAAATATAACACTAACAATTTGGGGCACTTAATTTGAGACTACAGAATCCTAAAATGCAAGGCAGTGATTTCACATTGCTGTTGCTACTACAGTGGTACTTCGGGTTACGAACTTAATTCGTTCCGGATGTCCGATCTTAACCCGAAACCGTTCTTAACCTGAGGCGCGCTTTATCTAATGGGGTCTGCCGCTGCTGCTGTGCCACCGGCTTGCAATTTCCGTTCTCATCCTGGGGCAAAGTTTGCAACCTGGAGCAACTACTTCCAGGTGAGCGGAGTTTGTAACCCGAAACGTTTGTAACCCGAAGTACCACTGTACCAGTTAACAGCACCAAAAAGAGGAAGCTAGTTCTCCATTTTGCTGCAGCTTTTACCACTTGCTGCTACAAAAAACCACCATTGGCAGCAGATAGGAGTGATAAATTTCATGCTCAGTTTCTTGGTTTTTTAAAAGCACCGTTGGCAGACCCGTGCAGAGCTTGTCTAAGGCAGGAGTCCTGTCTGAGCCCCAGGGTGTTCTTGGCATGACCAGCATATGCCTGGCAGGCCCCTGGTGTCCCCCTCCTCCTGGCTGACTTAGCCCTCTGAGGAGTGGGGCAAGTGTACCCAGCTGCCCCACTGCATGGGCCTGCCTCTTGCTGCCTCTTCAGGACTTTTTCATGACAGTAGCAGAAAAAGTGGCCAAATTTAGCACCCCAGGTTTCTATCAACATGTTCCTTATGCTGATCCTTAAGCTGCTTTTATTTTGCATTGTTGTAACTGTTCTGTACAGTGGTAATTTTGTTAGCAACTTTGAGCATGACAGTGACAACGATGGATTTTAATCAAACTAGGCACTAACAAGGGTTGATAATGACTGTGGCAGCTTGGAGTGGAAGGAAATAATGTGATGATTTGCTCTTCCTGCCTTCTTTTTTGTTACCTAGAATGAACCTAGATGGTTTACCTTAAAAAAATGGACAAGAGTTGTGTGTGTTTTTTTATTTTGATACTGTTATTCAGTCCCTTTCTGTTGCAGGAAACCAGCAGTAAAAATAAATAAACAATTTATCACAATTCATTCCAACCAGCAGAGGGCAATATACCTTTATGTACTAGTTTCATATTGCAAACTGGAGCTACGTGTGAAATTGATTGTTATTTTGTTCTTCCCTTTTTTGAAGAAGGAAAAAAAGCAGACATAGTAAAAATAACTTGTAGACATTACTATACTCTAAAACCATGGTAGGTTTCTGTCTTAATCCACTGAAAATGAAGCTTTTTATATTTTTTTGCCTGATTGGTATAGTGGCTTGGGACTATGGTCTCTTGCATATCTATCTGTCAATTTTTGTAGTCTTAGAAATTTCACAAAAGGGAATCATAGGCTCCATCAACTCTCTCAGTCTACACAATCAGTTTCTACTGCTTGACCCTTGACATTTCCCTCATGCTTTCTTGTTCTCTACCTCTCAATCTCATCTGAAATAGAACTTTTGCTGCCCTGTCATGAACTCAAAATCAGCTGCCTGAGGTGATCCCCTCACTCTGCTTAATGGTAGGACTAGCCCTGAATGGAGATATACACACACTCCCAATGTAGTTTTAGCTTACACATCTCTGGGGAGGAGGGTGGGCAAAGTGGGAAAAGCAAGTGTTGAAATGCCACATTTCCTTTTGAAGCTCTTCCTGAAGGAATTGTTGGTGTTAGGAGAGTTTCATAGATTTGGTTTCATGAGTACCCAAGCTTGATTAGAAATTGCTGCCAATAATGGCGGCTTGGTATGTGAAGTGTCTTCCTGCCTCTGTCAAACATCTCTGCAGTCACATTTAATGATGTGCTTCCCCTCCGTTAAACAGCATGTCTAGGCCACTTGCCACCCATGCTGCTTGCTTGCTTGCATACCAACCTGCCATTTGCCATGCTGGAGTTGAGGTGGCTGCTTTTTATGTGGGGTGTCTGCATGTGAGTGTGATAGTTTGTGCAAGAATAGGGATAGTTCCAGGGCTCTCCATATCAAGAGCAATTTATGAATGCTACACTTCCTGTGGGGATTGCATATGCTAATTACATACTCATTTTAAGGATGTCTACCTGAGAACAAATGGTGGTGTACAAAGATTACGAGGGAAATGTTCTGTTCAGTTAGTGCCTTTCTTGCAGAAGCGGTTGCCAGAGATTGCAGCTATAAAAGATACTGGCCTAGATAGACTTGACTAGCCGACAATGCAGCTTTATATTCTTCTGACATTTTAACAAAAGATGTTTCTTTTTTACAATGTTAATGGATTTATGTATATCCATTGACTATGAGCAATGTTGAAGCTTCTTTTTTTAATCCCCTGAAGATCATAATGAATTTTCAGAGACAGCAAAAATTAAATGAGTGTAATTAAGTGTAAATTAATTTCTGAATATCATGCGTACTGGATTCCCATGTTGTCTGAAAGTCTTTACCAGGCTCAAACTATATGTTAAGCTAATCTTTCTTCCCATGGGTGAAGAAGCAGCTTGGGAAGAGTGATTTTAAGCTGCAAAAAAGAAAAAAAGAAAAAGAAAAGAAAAGAGACTTGGAGGGTTAAGGGTTAAGGCTTAACCTTTAAGCAGTCTCTCTCAGCATGTGGCATGGTTCACTGCAGAAGTCATCCCAAGCTATATTGCTGTGTAAGCACCTTTCTAGAGAACATTTGTTCTCTGATTATAGCCCATTTAGGAACAGGACTATGTAGGATGAGCTGTGAAATAGACAGTTCTGGTGTCTATAGGTGAATCAGACCCATATTATCATATTATAAAGAAGACTTACAGCATCTTTTTCATCTGCACTGCAAACCCATATTTGGCAGCCAAACGCAATAGCAAGTAGAATGTTGTTTTGAACAATGTCAGGATACATAATTCTAGGCCCTTCTATCGGCCGGCCTTGGCTAGCAAAGAAGAGATGACTACGGCTGCTATGATATGACTGATCTTTTATTTTTAAGTTATTGAAATCTCTCCATGATCAGCATAGCATATTTTCCTTCTGAGAGTTAAAATAATATATATATGACTGAAAATGAAATTGTAGGTAGGTACCAATGGAGGCCATCAGCGAGAGTGCTAGGTCCAACTGCTGCATATAAAATGGCCATCCAAGTGCAAATAGTGGAGAGATATTTACCAACTTCAAGTTTCTGAGACCTGCTAGAGTTTGCCAGCCCCAAATTGAAAGATTGTGTTTCTGAATTTTTCAGTTGGGTCAATTTTCATTTTCATTTTTTTGGAAGCTGTTAGTAGCTTAACTTCCATGTCCACAGTGACCACGGATCAGAAAGATTCATGCACTGAGCAACAAAGTGTTCCAGACAATCCAATGACTATCCGATCTTTGTAAGGGCCATTCATCAGGGAGACCAAGGGCAACTCATTTCCATGGCCAGGCATGAGCACAGGTCGAAATGGATAGAAAGAATCAATGTCATCCAAGAATACTTGAAGCTGCCCCATCACAACTTTCAAAAAGCAGGTATTTGTGACTAGTTGAAAGTTATTCCAATTCAAGGATCTAGGGCTGGTTTTCTTTAGGAGTGGTTGCGCCACCACCAGTAGAGTAAACATTCTCACTCAGACCAAGAAATAGCTGAAACTGCACACCCTTACTCTTGAAATACAGAGGTGATGCAGTTTGAACTAAATAGCTTGCATCACACTAATGTGTTTCTGGAAATCTGCACCAGGAACTTTATACACATTGCTCTGCTTTCATTTGGACCACATCAGTGATGGTCCTGGACCTCCATATACACTGCCCAGGTTTGCGCCACAGGGAGGTCACTTTGGTGCTACTAATACAGTGGTTTGACATCACCCCCAGAAGTGCACTCCATTGTCTCTTGAGACAGACGGATGCCAACAAGTCCCCCCAGAGTGAATAAAATTTGCTGTGATTCACTAAATTGATCTTTTCAACTTTTGAGGTAGAACAAAGATGGCTATACATTGTTTCCAGACCTGCTTTTAAAGTATTGTCATGCATCAGCAATGTTAGGAGTTAATTTTACCAATGTATAGCATTTGTTGTTTAACTTTTCCTACTGTATAGCTAAATTGAAGATCTGGTAAAACAGCAGGTTATCATTCAAATTTGAAAAATGTGTCTCGGTAACGACATGTGCCTGAAAATAAAACTATTTTCACCTACTCGGTGAAAAGAGCCAACAGACCCTTAAAGCAATTCTGTCAACATTGTGCAGATGGGAACAGGCAGGGCTGATTTGCACAAACCCTGACTGGCTGTGCAGTAAATCCATTGCACGTTAAGTGGTTGTGGCGTGGTGGACAAAATATTTACCTTTGCATTAGGAACACCTGACTTCAAAACCCTGTTTAGCCACAAAGTTTAACTGGGTAGGCCTACAAAAAATTCTGTCTTGTTTTCAGCCTACTTCACAGGGTGGTTGGAGAATCAAATGACGACCCCCATGTATGATACCCTAAGCTCCTCAGAGAAAGGATGGGATAAATACTTTATAGTATGAAACAGTGGTCTGAAGATCCCCACTACTGATTGTTGCAAAAGCAGCCAAAGTGTTCATTAAAAGGTAAAGGGACCCCTGACCATTAGGTTCAGTCGTGACCGACTCTGGGGTTGCGGTGCTCATCTTGCTTTATTGGCTGAGGGAGCCGGGTACAGCTTGTCATGCTGGTCATGTGGCCAGCATGACTAAGCCACTTCTGGTGAACCAGAGCAGTGCACAGAAACACTGTTTCCCTTCCCACCGGAGCGGTACCTATTTATCTACTTGCACTTTGACGTGCTTTTGAACTGCTAGGTTGGCAGGAGCAGGGACTGAGCAACGGGAGCTCACCCCGTTGCGGGGATTCGAACCACCAACTTTCTGATCGGCAAGCCCTAGGCTCTGTGGTTTAACCCACAGTGCCATCCGCATCCCTAAAGTGTTCCTTAAGTGCCATGAATTACAGTCATTCTCAACCTATGTGGAGCCATGAAATGCTTGTTCTAGGAGGCCTTGCTAGGATGAGGGAATCACTGTTCTATGGGAATCTAAGGGGTTGGGAAAATGTGTTCTAAGGGAACTATTAGGGGGATTGGTATTTTAGGGGTTTACATGGAAATGAGAGATGCTTATTCCAGTTAAGTACAGGGTTTTGTACATTGTGTTTCTCTCCGATTATGGCACATACAGTTGTGGGAGAGAAAGAGAGACAGAACAAGATCACTTGGGGAAAATGTGTGTCACTAGCAGGACAGGATGTTACTACACTTATTCCCCTCTTTTTTGGGGGGAGTATGCCTTATCCCCTCTAAGAGATGAGCTTCTCCAATGTACCCCTGCCTAGCTCCAGTGGCCAACGACCAAGAGAAGGAGCCAACTGGAATCTATGCTGATGCCGACAAAGCTCACTTTCCTTCTTGCTGTCATTTCCCACTCTCAGACCAGGCTGGGCATCCCCCAGTGCACACCCCTATTTCTCCTTCCTTGCTTCTCTATCTTTTTAGTCACTCAAAGCTCAGGTCTGCACTTAGCTTCAGTTGCAATCCTATGCTCTTGTGGGAATAAATGCTACTGAACTCAGTGTGGCTTCTGTCTGAGTAGACATGTATAGGATTAGGCTGTTTCTATTCAGTAGTACAGTGGTACCTCTGGTTCCGCACTTAATTCGTTCCGGAGGTCCGTTCTTAACCTGAAACTGTTCTTAACCTGAGGTACCACTTTCGCTAATGGGGCCTCCCATTGCCGCCGTGCTGCTGCCACACGATTTCTGTTCTCATCCTGAAGCAAAGTTCTTAACCCGAGGTACTATTTCTGGGTTAGCGGAGTCTGTAACCTGAAGCGTCTGTAACCTGAGGTACCACTGTATATGAAGTGGCACGAGGGCTTTAAAATCCAGTTTTCACTTTAAAACAAAGCCATGGGGCTTCATAGCATGCTTGGAACACAGGCCTGTGCACTTTGAAAATGGCACCACCAAGTATCTCTCAGGAGAAGCAGCAACATTTTAAAGAGCCCTTGTGCCAGTATATTACAGTGGGCAATAGCAGTGGGTTGGCAGTAGATAATTTTAAAACGCATAGTGTGGGCTCAAGGTATATGCCAAGTGGTGGCAGCTGGATGATACTTGGAGCAGGTGAATTCAGGGTTTGGGTTCCCTGTGTGCAAGCCTAGCAACACCTCTGCATGCAGTGCCATTGCTACAGGGAATCAGCAAGCTCTATGTGTCAGATTGGAAAAGGTACTTCAGCATAATGTCTGTATGTATAGTCCCAGAGTAAGATAAAGAGCTGCGTGTGTCACCAGATCCTACATAATTAATTTAAAAATGCAGCGCAGTGTATTTTTAAAGCATTTAAGATTGTGTGGGTTGACATGTTCTGATATAAAAATGGAAGCAGTTACCTTAATGCACATCTTGCAGGAACAGTGCCACATAACATAAATCATATAACATGAGTTTTCATTTCAGTTGTGTTCACCATTTTATGAAGCTCCAATTCCATCTCTGCTTACATTTAAATAAACAGATTAATACAGGGATTTCATTAGCTTATTCAGCTAGTCTTCCTTTTACTCGTTCTCTTCTGCTTTGGTTACCATAGTTACTAGCTTAATCACAATGCAGAGAGCCATTTCTAATTACAGTACACTATATGCCAGCATAAAATTAATTCTTTGAGTATCTTAAGTCACAAACAGCTTGTAGCTTGTTCTTTGGCATTTTATTACCATGGATCCTGAAGTAATGTATTAGCACATCCCATTTAATCTGAAAGGTTTAGTGAAAATAAAATTAGTCTGTGAGATGTATTGCTTTTTAAAAGCTCTTATTATGGGAAATTTCCTTCTGGGAAGCCATGTTTGTTCGAGAGCATTGCATTAAAGCCACTTTATATATTTTTAGTTGTGTAAGGCCTTCTCATGCACTGTTCTAAATGAGAGTCACTGCCCACTTATCTCAATATCCTGAGTCCGCACTAAAGTAAAAAAAGAAAAGAAAAGAAAAGTGAAGAGTAGCCATGACAACATACAACATACCGTATTTTTCTGTGCATAACACGATCACATGTATAAGACGGCCCCTATTTTTGGGAGCCCTCAACATTGTTGAGCTTCTTTTGTAAATTCACTGAGCTGTTGAGCAGCTTTTCGACAATCCCCCACTCTGGCTGACGGAACTGGTGCCGTAATACACCAAATACTGGCACTCACCAAATGCTCTTCCTAAACTGGGAAGAGTGGGTAAACTGCCTCCTCTACAACATTTCCCTGCTACTGCCGCAGCACCAGCCCTTGCATACTTAGCACATTAACCCGTGTATAAGACAACCCTCAATTTATCAGCAAATAATTCACAAAAAGGTCGTCTTATACAGTGGTACCTCAGGTAACAGATGCTTCAGGTTACAGACTCCGCTAACCCAGAAATAGTACCTCGTGTTAAGAACTTTGCTTCAGGATGAGAACAGAAATCGCGCGGTGGCAGCGAGGCAGCAGCAGGAGGCCCCATTAGCTAAAGTAGTACCTCAGGTTAAGAACAGTTTCAGGTTAAGAACGGACCTCCGGAACGAATTAAGTTCTTAACCCGAGGTACCACTGTACATGGAAAAATACTGTTATTATTATTTCCACTTCTTACAGTAGTGGAGTACCACACTGGGATTTTTGGGTATAAACGAAGCATAGAGTTAGTGGATTTAGTAGTTGGGAGGCAGGTGTCTCCATTTTGGTTTAATTATTGATTATATTTTACTACAATACATTTCAAAATAGTGCTTTTTGCAACAAGCGTAACCCAGGAAGTTGGAGTACCTGAAATCCTAGAACAAGTGTTTGGCACTAAAGCAGCTTACTTGGTGTTGTCATCTCTGTGCTACCCATGCTGATTGTACATATTTGAACTAGCAGCAGTCAATACTTATTTGATTCTGATACAGTCCTGTTCCTACTTGAAGGTACTGGGGATGCTAGTGCCTTCTTGTGAATCTTTATAGGTTCTGGGAGATGGAGTTGCCCTCACAATGCAATCCTATACATGCCTGTTCAGAACTTAAGTCCCCTTTAGTTTACTCCCAGGTAGATGAGTACAGAATTGCAGCCTAAATGTCTTCTTTTTTAAGGGCAGGATCATGTGCATTTTGTTTGCATTATTGTCCTTCAAAATATGAATATTACAAAATACGAAGCATGATGTTGGCAAGTAAAATGAGAATACCTAAGCCACAAATATTATATTAATATGATGCCAGTTTGGTGAATAAATAATAATTTGGATTTAGCCAAGGAACAATGATGACTAAAACATTCCAAGAATTAAAACATGGACATGGCACAGAGGCAGGAAGGTCAGAAACCATTGGTTGAGATATCTCATACAAAGTTTCATTCTATGTCAGGGGTAGGCAGCCTAAGGCCTGGGGGCTGGATGTGGCCCAGTCGCCTTCTCAATCCGGCCCGCGGACAGTCCCGGAATCAGTGTGTTTTTACATGAGTAGAATGTGTGCTTTTATTTAGAATGCATCTCTGGGTTATTTGTGGGACCTGCCTGGTTTTATTACATGAGTAGAATGTGTGTTTTTATTTAAAATGCATCTCTGGGTTATTGTGGGACATAGGAATTCATTCATTCCCCCCCCCCCCAAATACAGTCCGGCCCCCCACATGGTCTGAGGGATGGTGGACCGGCCCCCTGCTGAAAAAGGTTGCTGACCCCTGTTCTGTGTCATATGTTGTAACCTAGAACTCAAATAAAATATAGGTATGTCTAGGAAATGCAGATAATTTTTGTTTCAATAAATCATGCTAGATCTTAAAAATATTTCCTTGTTTTAAAATCAGGATTCAAATTGTAAACAATAAAGAACATAGCAAGAGGGCTTCATACTATGGTTTATTAGCTGATAATAGAATGCCTAATTAAAATGTGAAATTTGCATTTTTGACTGTTAATGGAACATTTTGACACTGATCCAAGAATAATTATTTTTTTTTGCTAACCCAGAGGCTTCAGCATAATGTCTGTGCTTTGCAGAAGCTTTTTTGCTTGGGTTGCATTTTGTAATTTTAATGGGAAACTATTTTTCTTTAAAATAAATAAATAATTAACAGTATTTTCTCATAGAAGCTGTATCCTCCATGTAATCATGCAGATCAATCCACCGGTTAAAATGCAGCCTCTTCAGCATGTCTGAAGTCAAATGTCAGTTCAATATTCCCACTAAATTGTGAGATTGTATTTTATATCTTAACTCAGTTTCTTCTAGTGCATAGCTAGTTTAGGCAAGGATGCCAGAATGAAAGGAAGTCTCCATGTCCTTGTAGAGGAGATGAAATACCCAACCCTTCAGCATTAGTAGGCTGAAAAATATTCAGGATTGCAACAAATACTACCACTAGTCTTGAACAGTTAATAGGTACAACAAAACATTGAAAATAATATCACCACTCCTTTTTACTGAAATCTTTTCTTATGTATATAGGCCCTTTAAACAATATTTCTATAATTCAGATATCATGCTAAAAATTATGAATTTCCCAATATTTATCTATTTTTCTCAATATTGGTGAGTGCAAGAATATGAATAACCTTTTTTTTTACCTGAACTTTTTGTTCCCTGCTCAGTCACCCATAGGAAGGCCCACTTAGCATGTAGTGCTAAGCCAAATCATGGTGGTGTGAATAAGGAAGCATGGGGTACACAACAAAAATTATGGTGTCATGCTCACGCCAGAAGACTCCTTTACCAAGGAGGATTTAGCCGAGGATGACCTGGAGCCCCCAGAAATTGTAAGCACTCAGGAACAGCCCAGAACAATAGTTGAGGAGGACTCAGGACTCCAAAGCAGAGGCAGATTGAGATCCTCGCTGTGAGGAGAAGTGGCTGGTTGCTCTTGAGTAAAGGCTACTCATGAGTGGGGCCATCCTCACAAAGAAGACTCTCTGCAGAAACCTCTTAAGGCTTTACGGGATGGTGTCCTGTATGTGAGGTTGCGAGAGCAACTGGAACAATGTCATCGTGTACCTTACCTGAACCTTCTATGTGACCAGTACCTTCAGTTGCCTCTTGGCTTTGCCTGTGCCCTTGTCTGAACTGCTAGCTGTGTGTCTAGTTCCTGGACTGCTTGTGAACCTTGCTGTGGATCCTTGCACACCTGCGTCTGGCCTGATATGGGACATACGACTGCTCCTCATCAGGTGTTGTTGTTGTTATGGTACCTGAAAACGAATCTCTCCAAGCTGGGCTCGTGATTTCTTTCTTCCATCAAACTGAGCAGTGGGTCAGGAGCAAACCTTGGCTACAGCTCTGGTTTGTTTGGAGTAAGACAAACCATAAGTCCATGTTTGTACACAATGCTAAGACAAACCATGGCTTAGCCCTGGGTAATGCAGCAGGCCATGGGGAGATGTGAAGTGGCCACAGTTTTCATTCTGCGTACCTGTTATGTGGTGTTATGTACTGAAGTTCTCACCCTGGGCCAGCAGGGGCATACTATAGCTAGTTTTCACTCAGGTCTGCATAGGCAAATAAGGAATTGGAAGTGACGTTCAGTGATTGGATATGTACAGACAGTTGTTACTGTTGCTTTGTAGTTGAGCTCTATATAAGCAGGTTGGATGAACCCTTCAGCCCAGTTCTGGCCTGTGAATAAACAAGAGCTGTTTGAAGAATCACTATGTCGTCTGATATGTTCACCCACAACTTAACAGTGCCCACATGCTTACTCATTCGTTTAGGGTAGTGCATGAACCAGTCCAGAAAATGAATTGTGATTCTTGAAATAAATATTTAACCATCAGCCAAATTGGCAGCTATTTTGTCTTCTTTTGTTGGGAGTCATATATTTAATGGAGTATAGTTTGTAAAGCATCCAATTTCGTTGCACTTGTGCAATGTTGCACTTGTGTAATGACAATAAAGAATCTATCTATCTTAATACAGAATGAGTCCTTTAAAAGAGGCCCCGTGGATACAGAGTACAGTGGTACCTCGAGTTAAGAACTTAATTTGTTTTGGAGGTCCGTTCTTAACCTGAAACTGTTCTTAACCTGAGGTACCACTTTAGCTAATGGGGGCCTCCTGCTGCTGCTGCGCCACCACCATGCGATTTCTGTTCTCCTCCTGAAGCAAAGTTCTTAACCTGAGATACTATTTCTGGGTTAGCGAAGTCAGTAACCTGAAGCATCTGTAACCCGAGGTACCACTCGTTCCACGGGACCTCTTTTAAAAGACTCGTCTCTACAGGTGAATATTTCATGCTGCTAACTTTATATACAAACAGTTCAAAGAAGAGAACCACCATCAGTACCCAAATCCTGATTCCCTTCTGTATGAGCAGTCTACATAACTGAATCTTTTTACTAAAATATGGACCAGGTTGTCATCTTGCAGCTGCAGTTGAATTAGCATGTTTTGATTTCTGGGCCCAGCTGGTTCTGGATCAGGTATAGTATTGTGATTTTGTATGTCATTCTTTCTAACCATTTATAGAAACTGTATCCTCTTGTATCCTCATATGCCTTTGTTTAGATTCTGTTTATAATAAGGTGTTGCCTACATGATAATGGCAACTGGCAGGTGTTCATGGGGCTATTCTCAAGTAGCATGTTAGTAATGCTAAAACAGTAGTAGAAACTTGGCATGATTTTGCTGCTAGTAACATTTCAATTAAAGTGTCTGTGGGTTCCATTCATGCAAGGTTTCCTTTCTTTCTTGTTCAAAGGACTGTTTGAATAACTAGATGCAGTCATCTAATTAGGGTGGGGTACATTTGAGTGGTATAAAGGTGATTTATTTCCTGGAGGAAAACAATGTTTATTGCAATACAGGGAGGACAGACATTCTTTAGGGTACAACTTCTGTGTTAGCATTTTCCCACACTGAAGCTGACGTTTTCTTACATTTTGTCACACCCCTGTGTGTGCCTGTGCACTATCTGTATAGCTTCCTTTCCTTCTCTCTCCCTACTTTTTAAAGGGGACTGTCCCATTATGAAGCACAGAAAACATATTTTAATGACATTAAGGCCTTTCATTGTGTTTAATTCAAATCTTGTCAGTGTTTTAGGTGACTTCTGCTTCCTTAAGATGTACTCTTTGACTGGTACCCAGTTCTGCATCACAATGAAAAGCAACAAACAAGCAAACAAGCTGGCTAGGGACAAAGGTGAGAGCTGTTTCCTAGTTCTGCTGGATCTCTCAGCGGCGTTTGATACCATCGACCATGACATCCTTCTGGACCGTCTTGAGGGGCTGGGAGCTGGGGGCACTGTCATACAGTGGTTCCGCTCCTTCCTCCTGGGCCGTGTTCAGAAAGTGGTGGTGGGGGATGAGTGTTCAGACCCCTGGCCGCTCACTTGTGGGGTGCCTCAGGGTTCTGTCCTCTCCCCCATGCTTTTCAACATCTACATGCAGCCGCTGGGAGGGATCATCAGGAGGTTTGGGCTGGGTGTTCATCAGTATGCAGATGATACCCAGCTCTACCTCTCTTTTAAATCAGAACCAGTGAAGGCAGTAAAGGTCCTGTGTGAGTGTCTGGAAGCGGTTGGAGGATGGATGGCGGCTAACAGATTGAGGCTGAATCCTGACAAGACAGAAGTACTGTTTTTGGGGGACAAGAGGCGGGCAGGTGTGGAGGATTCCCTGGTCCTGAATGGGGTAACTGTGCCCCTGAAGGACCAGGTGCGCAGCCTGGGAGTCATTTTGGACTCACAGCTGTCCATGGAGGCACAGGTCAAATCTGTATCCAGGGCAGCTGTTTACCAGCTCCATCTGGTACGTAGGCTGAGACCCTATCTGCCTGCGGTCTGTCTCGCCAGAGTGGTACATGCTCTGGTTATCTCCCGCTTGGACTACTGCAATGCGCTCTACGTGGGGCTACCTTTGAAGGTGACCCGGAAACTACAACTAATCCAGAATGCGGCAGCTAGACTGGTGACTGGGAGCGGCCGCCGAGACCATATAACACCGGTCTTGAAAGACCTACATTGGCTCCCAGTACGTTTCCGAGCACAATTCAAAGTGTTGGTGCTGACCTTTAAAGCCCTAAATGGCCTCGGTCCAGTATATCTGAAGGAGCGTCTCCTCCCCCATCGTTCTGCCCGGACACTGAGGTCCAGCTCCGAGGGCCTTCTGGCGGTTCCCTCACTGCGAGAGGCCAAGTTGCAGGGAACCAGGCAGAGGGCCTTCTCGGTGGTGGCGCCCGCCCTGTGGAATGCCCTCCCATCGGATGTCAAGGTGATGGACAACTACCTGACATTCAGAAGACATCTGAAGGCAGCCCTGTTCAGGGAAGTTTTTAATATGTGACATTTTAGTGTATTTTTTATCTCTGTTGGAAGCCGCCCAGAGTGGCTGGGGAAACCCAGCCAGATGGGCGGGGTACAAATAATAAATTATTATTATTATTATTATTATTATTATTATTATTATTATACACTGCAAGTTTCTGTGTTTGGTGCAGGGGTTGTCATGGACATACATCTGCCCACAGAAGCTTTCCCTGGCACTAACAGGGTCCTGTTCCCCTTCTGAAATTAAGCTCAAAAGAAGCATTACTGTATTTTTTTGCTCTATAAGACTCACTTTTTCCCTCCTAAAAAGTAAGGGGAAATGTGTGTGCGTCTTATGGAGTGAATGCAGAGTGCGCAGCTATCCCAGAAGCCAGAACAGCAAGAGGGATCGCTGTTTTCGCTGTGCAGCGGTCCCTCTTCCTGTTCTGGATTCTGGGATTCAGAATATTTTTTTTCTTGTTTTCCTCCAAAAACTAGGTGTGTCTTGTGGTCTGGTGCGTCTTATAGAGCAAAAATACAGGGTAAATTGTAGCCAATAAAAGGGGGGGGGGTGTTGTGGGGCATATGTGGTGCCAACAACAGGCACCCCTGTTTGCAAATGTGCCCACAACTTCAAAAAAGATTGGCGACCCCTAGTGTAGTACGTTTGACTGAACTGTCAAAATCCTAAAATGATCATAGCCACAAGTCCAAGTGGCTAGCTCAGTTGGTTAGAGCATGGTGCTGATAATGCCAAGATTGCAGGTTCATCCCCCATATGGGACAATATCCCTGCATTGCAGAGGTTTAGACTACATGATCCTCAGGATATCTTCCATTTCTTTTATTCTAAGTCATAGCCTTGTGATTATTGTAGAAACAAATAGTGGGGCATTTTTCACAAGAACTTTGATCTTCTGAGAAAAGTGTCACCCATTCAGTAATTAATATATATATATATATATATATATATATATATATATATATATATATGGTGGGGGGTGGCATGCAACAAAGAGTATGAAAAGACTTGTTTTTTGTGTGCAGAGCAACCTTTACGTTGAACGGGAGTAGGAAGCAACTGTGGCCACATTGCCAAGCCGGTCTTGACACACTGGGCCTTGACACACATCAAGCATGGGCAATGAAATGGCTGCAGTGGAGAGACAGGGAGAATCAGTTCAGTTCTCTTGGCAGTGGTGATGGTGAACTTCATTTCCCTGCAGCACCTTTTAATATGACAGGAAATGCAATTTACCCATGGGGAACCCATTATAATTGGATATGTGACACCATAATGTTATAAGAGTCCTTGATTTAGTTGAGTCAAACAGGGGAGGAAGAAAACTGCAAACTAGGGTAAGTTTTAAAGTATTAGTCTTCCCTAACCTTACAGCTTTACAGTGGTACCTCAGGTTACATACGCTTCAGGTTACAAACTCCACTAACCCAGAAATAGTACCTTGGGTTAAGAACTTTGCTTCAGGATAAGAAGAGAAATTGTGCTCCGGCGGTGTGGCAGCAGCAGGAGGCCCCATTAGCTAAAGTGGTGCTTCAGGTTAAGAACAATTTCAGGTTAAGAACGGACCTCCGGAACGAATTAAGTACTTAACCCGAGGTACCACTGTACTTCATTTCTCCTGTTTACATTGTAAAAGAACACTGCACCACCATTTAGGAACTCTGGTCTGGAAAGTTGATCTGGTTTCCCAGGATATCCTTTTGTTTATGTAGTTGCTGTATATTTTGCCATTTCACATTTTTATTGAAACTACCTCCCCAGCACATTTTAAGTTGTGTGTAGCTGGAGTTAAAGTTGTTCAGTGGTTGTAATTCCATTACTGGAATTAAAAGTGCACCAAGCAAGGCCAACTTGCATATTGTTCTTAGAATAAAAAGCATCTCATAAGAAATATAATATTGTAAGAAATTATTGTATTATCCTTAAATGTTCACGCATTAGCGACTCAAAACAGTTTTAAAATGCAACGGGCGCAAAGTTCTTAGTATAAAAATTCTACACTAGGGGCATTTTATTCTTTTGCAGTGAAATATCTTTGTAGAAGGCTTTCCTGCATTGTGGTTCACATGGAAAAGAGATATCAACATTCGTTTACTGGCACAGCCTTTGATGTAGGTTTTCTGAGCTATTTTTAATGCTTTTTTATTTTTTATTTTAAAAAGAATCCCAGGAAAGTTATAACAGTCCTGACAAACACTTTATTCTTCCAGCGGAAGTGTTGAAGCTTATTATTCTTGTCACTTAAATAGTACTGTAGATTCAAAGTACTCACCCTGCCAAGGTTCGGTAGACACAAAAGCTGCCATTGACTAAAAGTGCAGAGTTATTCTTTTTGCACAGTCTATTTTATATCTTTTCATGCACCAGCCTCTCTCTTTCTCTTTCTCTTTTTACAAACAATATTTTTCCTCACCCTCAGGCTCTATAAATGTGGAGATTTATGAAGGAGCAATTTGTTTTTTATGGTCAGCACAAGAGTAGCCTGTTTTATTAATTATTGTAGCACTTTAGATCCCTGGAACAAAAGCAGGATTTTTTTTAACCGAATGTTTGCCTGCTTTTCAGTCAAAATTTCTTCAGAATTACAGTTGGACTGTAAACATTGACATCCCTTTCACTATAAGACCTACTTTTCTGAATAAAAGTAAATACAGTGGTACCTCGGATTAAGAACTTAATTTGTTCTGGAGGTCCGTTCTTAACCTGAAACTGTTATTAACCTGCCGCGCGATTGCTGTTCTCATCCTGAAGCAAAGTTCTTAACCCGAGGTACTATTTCTGGGTTAATGAAGTCTGTAACCTGAAGTGTCTGTAACCTGAGGTACCACTGTACAGTGCTACAGTACTTCTAAGCAGTTATGGCTTCCATGGTTTATCTTAACATTAAAATATAAACCTCTGAAGAAGAATGAGCTGGGATTCCCATTCTTGCTTTTCCAAGTAGAGTTGCCAGTAATTGTTGGGATTCAGAGAGCCTTGCACACATTGGGGGATGACTAGTTCTTTATGGTGGTTTTCCTTTGCACTATTTTTTACAGCTTGTGACCTCAGGCAGTGGAGATCTAAAGATCCTTGTGTACACATAAAAGATTTGGATGTGGTACTTTCGATTATGACAAATACTTGTGAAACTGCTATAAAGGAATGAAATCTATTTACAAAGGTTCATATAATAGTAAACTAGACAAATAGCATGAAAGTATGTGGCAGAGGGAAGCGACGTGGGTGGTCCCTGATCAGAAGGTTGCGGTTCGAATCCCTGCGACGGGGTGAGTTCCCGTTGCCCGGTCCCTGCTCCTGCCAACCTAGCAGTTCGAAAGCACGTCAAAGTGCAAGTAGATAAATAGGTACCACTCCGGCGGGAAGGTAAATGGTGTTTCCATGCGCTGCTCTGGTTCGCCAGAAGCGGCTTAGTCATGCTGGCCACATGACCCGGAAGCTGTACGCCAGCTCCCTCGGCCAATAAATCGAGATGAGCGCCGCAACCCCAGAGTCGGTCACAACTGGACCTAATGGTCAGGGGTCCCCTTACCTTTACCTATGTGGCAGAGAGAGCCAGAATGATTCCTTCCCAGTTCCATTTCCCTTTAGCCCAAGGCCAATGTTCAGGGATGATGGGAATTGGAGTTGAACAACATCTCGAGGGAACCATGATTACTGTTGCTGGTATATGGATTAGTTGTGATGGCTATTATCTTCCACTGCATTCAGACGGCACTTTATTCTGTCTCCCCAATGTTTCCTTGCCTGTTAATTTCTGCATTTTATGTGATATTTCATGCGGCATTAAAAGCCACTTCTGGGAATCTAGTGGAATCTAGCAGGAGTTCAGCACTTGTGTTAATCATTTCTAGGAAAAAATCGCAGGCATTTTGCACTGAAATGGCATATGATCAAATTGGGTGTATCCTGGCATACAGTTAAAAATTTAGTGTGATGTGGCAATATATTGATCAAAAAGGTACAGTTCCATAACACAACAGATACTGAAGTGTAAAAGGAGTGATGGAAACAGGCACAGAAGCATAAACATTGTGACCAGTTCAACTAACACAGTTAAACCCCATGTCTGAATACAGCCTTTGTCTACCCAAGTTCATACTCAGCCCTTTGCTTCCAGAGTTATTAAACAGAGTACTCTTTGCTCCTTATTATAAAGTGTCAATTGGTAGACATGCAGATAGATTTGAGATGAGTGTGAGGATCAGTAGAATAGCTGATAATGTCAGGAAGATGTTGATGGCTCCATAAACTAGACGAAAACAGCTTAATATACAATCCTTAAGGGGAAGGCACATCACGGGGACTTTTCCCCAGGTGAAATCCCCTCCACCCACAGGAGTCAACAGTCATAGGCTGCCATCATTTGCCTCAGCATTCTGTGCAGTGGTGCTGTGCCTACTTTTGATTGTGATTGTATGACTTGTATTATTATTGCCAATGCTGCTTTTGTATATTATTAGACCTCATTTTTTTTCTGCTTATATTGTAACATTGATTGCTATTTTGATACTGTGTTTGCTTTTGCTTATTCCTGTGAGCTGCTCAGGATCATCTTTGGAAGACACAGATGAGGGAGAAAATTATAATAATGCTTCAAGGATAAAACATTCACATGAATTTATATCACTTGCAATCTAGCCATTCTGGCTTTCAGAGGTGTAAATTGGAAAGGCCTTGTTCAGTTGATCCCCTAGCGCTTCAGAGGGATTTTTAGTCTCATATTGGGAGCAGTAATCTCATTAAAAGTCTGCTAACTGTTTTGAACACATTTGTGAAGGAGACCACATAAACTTCTCTGCTTTTTCTTCAATTGCTTGGAGACTTAAAAATAAAATAAAAAAAAATATTTCGCCAGATAATTTTTCTGGCTGAAATGGCTACCAAGTGTATATCACAACCATTTTTATGTATCTATTTCCTTCCCACCCCCAAATGCATGGTACAGGCGCTCCAACTTTAATTAATAGTACAGTATTTGGAAGGCAGTGTTTCCTATCTTTATCTCAGTATATGCCAGCTGATGGTGTGTACTGACTTTAGTTCACACTTAACACTGGAGCTTCTGTACTGACTGCCTGATTTCAGTCTTTTTAGTGTTTTGTGCATTTTAAATTTCTGAAAAGGTTAATGTTTAGGGAATTCCAAAGTCCATATTAGGACAACACCTCCTTATTAGGTCAAAAATATCACAAAGTAGCATGCAAGCAGCCACATTTTCCAGCATAGATGATAAGTAGAACAACAGCTGGGATGGAGGAATAAGTTTTTGTTGTTGTTGTTACTGCTGTTGAAGCCAGGAAGTCTGCATCTGGTTACAGTCTTAAGACGGGATGGGGGGAGAAGGTAGAAGACGCTCAAATGTGGCTGTTTAGGTACTATGCATGCATCAGGTTATACCAAGGCCTGCTGGGAACAAGAAGCATAAACATGGCTGATTTCCCCATTGAAAACTGAGGTCTGTCTCCAACTTTACACAAAATGCACAGGGTCCTTGGATGGTGGAAAACAGCATTTAGGCAGTAAATTATACAATTTGCAGGATGGGTAAATGCAAGGGTGCTTTTGTAACCAAAGTGTGAGACAGATTTTGCAGTGAGCTATTCTATTATGATTTTAAAATGTGCTTTAACATAGCATGTTCAGAAAACTCATTGCCAGCACTGAGACAGAGAAGGCATAAACTCTCCAGTTTTATTCCAGGCTCCCTAAGTTGGGGCTAATGCCACTGAAAAGTATCTGTATGTTTACATTTAATTTCACCAGTGAGTATTAAAGAATGGGACGCGGGTGGCGCTGTGGGTAAAACCTCAGCGCCTAGGACTTGCCGATCGCATGGTCGGCGGTTCGAATCCCCGCGGCGGGGTGAGCTCCCGTCGTTCGGTCCCAGCTCCTGCCCACCTAGCAGTTCAAAAGCACCCTTAAGTGCAAGTAGATAAATAGGTACCGCTTTATAGCGGGAAGGTAAACGGCGTTTCCGTGTGCTGCTCTGGTGCCGGTTCGCCACGTGACCCAGAAGTGTCTGCGGACAGCGCTGGCTCCCGGCCTCTAGAGTGAGATGAGCGCACAACCCTAGAGTCTGTCAAGACTGGCCCGTACGGGCAGGGGTACCTTTACCTTTACCTTAGTATAGCTAGCAAGTTTTTATTTCCAGATGGGGTAGCAGGGGGAAACTCTCATTGAGTTCAGTGGAGTTTATTTATTCCCAGATAGGTGGATATAGGCTTCTTCTTCATTATATTATTACATTTCTATGGACTCAGCTATACAGCTGCAAATAAAACATTTTGAATGTGTTGTAAAGTGCAATATACAGTTGTGACACTAGATGGGGACTGTGAGCTATAGCAAATTCAATGTATTTTTTCAAAACGATGTAAAAAGCGTTCCACCTTAGTCGCATTGTACAAAAAATGTCTCAAAGTGATTTGTAGCTTATGGCATCAATCTTTGGTGTTTAGCATGGATACTTGCTGTACCTGAAGAAATTCTTCCAACATTACCAGCTGATTTGAAATTCATTGTGTTCTATGGATTCCATTGTTAGTTTCCATTGGAAACAGGACTTCATCACTGGCTGCAACTCTACATGTGTCTGAATCATTTAAAGAATAACAGGCTTGTCCAAATGGGATTTTATAAATGCTTTTATTTTTTCTAATGTGCTGAAGCATTTTTTGGGGAATGCTTTAGGATGTCTCAGTGACCCTTAAAATCTGCAATCCTGAACCATTTACAAAGCCATAAAACCTTGTCTAGTTTTTCGTTGCTTGATGACTGTAGAAAGTAGTCTTCTGATGAATAAAATGGTGGAAAGAGTCCATCTTCCACCTTACTCTGTGCTATACATGTTTTGGTTTCAATTGTGTGAAATAATGCTTTCAGCCTTCAGTGGCTTGTAATCTGTGCAATAAAATTACTTTCAGCCTCCTGGGAATTTATTTCATTCTTTTACGCGATTTCTCATACTTCCCTGCTGGGGTATATGTGTCTTCATTAAATCTTAGTTCCGTAACCACACTCCCCAAACAGCAAGTTTAATAAAATGCCTTTATTACTCGATGTTAACCTAATCAGTGCAGACTCTTAAAAGTTGCATACCGTAGGTTGCAAAGCTCAGAAGAACACTTTCCTGCTCTTGCCCCCGCTCCCTTCAGACAAAGCTGTCTTGGCATATGGCAAACTAACGTTTTCTCACATGACTGGAGTTCTAGCAGCTGGGCTACTGAGCCTAAAGGCCTTACCCTTTCCAGGAACAGGGTCATCATACACTAGCTGCCTTATGTAGCTGCATTGCTGGATTAGGATGAGACAGATGGCAGCTTGCGAATGAGAATATTAAAAAGTACTTGCAAATATTCTTTAAACAGAATAAGGGTGCTGCCCTATTTCCCAGCATAAGGCAATTTCCCTCCCTCAGCTGAAGAACTATTTACAATACAGTGCTGCCAAATTAATTCATTATTACAAATTATTACAATTTGCGTGGAAATCTTCAGCTGCGATGTCCTTTTCAGTTTGCAGTTACAAACATCAGAACATGGACCGTATATATCATGGCGATATCAAGACAAGGCAGATTCATAGTCAATTTCATTTACTTCAATCTAGGATGTTAACCCAGCAAACAAATTCACTCCTACTTTGGTGCATTGTGGTCTCAGAAACTCTGTGTGAGAATGACAGGCATTGCAAAGTACATCCATTTTTAAACTAGGCAAATTCAGTAGGTCTCCCCCCCCCCCCATTTGCACACCTACTGCTACCATTTAAAATAGGTTTAGCAGCATGGAAAATCAGATGGAGAAATTAAGAGGCTATGGAATGAGAGCATGTTTATGTAAATAACTTTTCACAATGTGAAAACTCACATTTGTACAGTTGTTACACTGCACAACTCATGGATTACACTAACAATTGGTAATTACACAATACTGTAGCGATCTATAAATATTTATGGATTATGTAGATTGTCATCAGATCCTTTTGATAAAGTTGTATTTTGTAGAAGTCTATATAACCTTAAAAATATATTATGTTTTTGTTTTTTTTTAAGGTAATTAAACTGTCTTCCCAACTTTGCTATGTTTACCTGTGATGGGAGAGAAAACCTTAGTCTTGACTGAATCCTAAACAAATTTAAGCAAATTTGCTGGTAAATTCTAATTCTAGAGTTTCATTCTGGAGAATCCCTTTGAGTTGTTGAATGAATAACAGAGACTTTCAGGTCAGCAATAGAGTGTCTTTTCTGTAACAGAATAGTCCTCTGGAATTTGTTATCTAGTTGCCTCTTGTAAACAACCGGAACCCTGAAGTAACTGGTTGACATTCATGTTGATCAGAGAAGACCTAAACTTGCTATTGGAAACCTAAACACTTTGTTTCTCTTTCTGTTTAACTGATTTGCCATCTGATGAAACTTGATTTATTACTGCTGTGGGGCAGTCCTTAAGGGAGAATACTTTCATTTAATATGCTTCCCAGCCCATAGAGACTGGTTCGATAATTTGAAAAGGGGCTGGACCTAAGCTGCAGAGCCTGAAAAAGTTCCTGTTTGTATTAGATTCGGGTGCTGCCTCCTATTTTTCGAATGACATTGCAGTTTGTAGTCTGTGTCTAATTACTGCTTCTTCCTGCCTTTTGATCATCCCTTATTTCATCTATTTGGTCCTCTAGGCTATCTTTAAATTTAAATGATAGCTTGGCAGACATTTTTACTAGCTGCCAGTTAAGGAAACCACTTAGTGGGACAGAGCTGTTCATTGGCACTTATTCAGAGTTATTCAGAGTGCCCTGCAGATTACACATTGTTTTGATTGCCACATATAGTGTCTAGCCAGAAACCCATGACATAGAGATTACTTTTTCCTATGGCTAGTTGTTCTTGAGATCATTTGCTACTGACATTGATTTGTGATGCTTTCATTATACATAATGTAGTAACTTATGCCATGAGACACAAAAGGGTTAATAAATATAAGTATATTCAGATTATTTTTAGTCTGGATTCTTATTCTGGGCATATAATACTAGGGCTGCCATACATTTGGTTTTCCCAGACATTACTGGGATTTCAAAGGCAGAATTGACATCTGGGGAGAATTTGAGAAAGGCAGTACTCTGAAATATGGCAACCCTAATAATACCTTCCATACAATTCCAGCTATATTCTTTATGTCACACTCCTAGATGGATAACGTCTTTTGCTGACAGGTTGCACAGTCAACTTATATCACCAAGGTTTCCAGAAAGTAATGATTATAATGCATTATTTCCTAAATAATTTTAGAAATATTTGGAGGATTCACATAAGCATAATATTCCATTTAGAACTATTAGATTTTTGTCAGGAAGACATTATTGGTGATGTGTTTTCTTAAAAATTCTTAAAGTGTTAGATTTCTTGATCATTTCTTCTCCATAATTTTAGGCATCTTCCACAGGATATTATTAAAAAATGTCTGGTTTAAAGTTCTGGACTTGATCCAGTTTTCTGTGTGCAGAAGGCAAAGTGCATGATAAGTACCACATATGGTACTTTAATACAGATACATACTCTCACCTGATACAGATAGTTCTGGGAGGACATTTGCAATACTTACTGTACATTTTATGAATCCGGAAAGATCTCTGCAGAGCCATTCACTTAAGAGAATCATAGAGCAGCATATTGAGTATTCTTTTGCTGTTTATGCACTGTGGAATCTTATAGGTATCTGTGCATGTGCAGTTTTTCCTGTATGTGTAACATTCTTACCATGAACTGGGGCAAACATGTTCACAATACATGCAACTTTCTTCTGTTAATCTAGTGATGATAGGTGCAAGCTTGCAGTTTAAATGATGAGACTACTAGTTAAACGTAAGTTCAGTTCAGGTTATGTTTAAATTTACAATACACAGTTAACCTGGTTAACCTGTGAGCCAATTTGGTGTAGTGGTTAAGAGTGGTGAACTCGTAATCTGGTGAACCGGGTTCGATTCCCTGCTCCTCCACATGCAGCTGCTGGGTGACCTTGGGCTAGTCACACTTCTTTGAAGTCTCTCAGCCCCACTCACCTCACAGAGTGTTTGTTGTGGGGGAGGAAGGGAAAGGAGAATGTTAGCCGCTTTGAGACTCCTTCGGGTAGTGATAAAGTGGGATATCAAATCCAAACTCTCTATATGATAAACTACTAAAAGTGATGACCTGGATCTGATCTAGACCAGCTTGCTGAAAAGGCCTTTCTAAATTCCAGATGTTCATAATCTACAATAGGTAAGATGAAATGTAGGCATTTATGAATTAGGTAGGGAAAATGCTGAAAATAAGACAATGATTCATGTAAGAATCATACGATGGTACAGTACTCTGAGCAGTGTGAGTCTTCTTCCTTTACCTCATGTCATCCAATGTTCCAAACAGGACAAAGAAACAGGACTGGTAATCTTGGTTCAATACTAGCAATCAAGAAATGGTAGTTTTGTGATAGAATTTGAAATTCAATCAATGATGCATTATAAAATTTTGTTTAAATGATTGCCATTTGTAAAGATAATGGAAATAATTGTTTTGGAGTTAACAATCTAATTATTTGGTAAACATATTATATTCCTGATAGATAAATTCAGCAAATAAAGCATTCAAGATGTTTCAGAAACAAGATATCTCAACGTACTTCAGTACTTAAAAGTGAGTGTTCCCAAGAATGTAGAATAATGAATTGAAATTGCCTCTGTCACAAATTAAACCGGACACAGACACTAATTAATTTATATCAGGATGAATATTAAACTCCAATGCTTATCAAAAATTTATCCATTTTTAGAGCAACCTTATTAATGTTGGTATATCTGGGACTTCATAGTCTGGGATTTGGCATGCATAACTTTTATTTATCAGCTGGGTGCACCAGTTAATTTGGCCTTTAGGGCAGTATTAATTGAATGTGTTTGCATGGAATCACGAGCATTGGAAATCTGGGGGTTTTTTTTACACCAACAGTAATAACACTTAACATTTATATTACACATTCCATGAGTTCATTGTATGTTTTCCCACCCCCCCTCCTTCTTTCTCTATAAATTCATTGTAATTCTTAAAACAAATAAATTGGACCCATGCTTAAAAAGCCTGAAAAACAAACATGCAGAACGTCTGTAGCTGTTTTGAAGGAAAACAAAGCAATAAAGCTTGGTGTGGTGGCACAACGTACCACAGTGAGAGCCTAGCTCTTCAAAGAGGCCTTGGGCTAATTAATAGTCTATGTCCTTCTAAATGTGTTTGGGTGTGTGTGGGGTGTGTGTGTTATTGGTTTGGTATTACAGTGGTACCTCGGGTTACAGATGCTTCAGGTTACAGACTCCACTAACCCAGAAACAGTACCTCGGGTTAAGAACTTTGCTTCATGATGAGAACAAAAATCATGTGGCGGCAGCGGGAGGCCCCATTAGCTAAAGTGGTACCTCAGGTTAAGAACAATTTCAGGTTAAGAACAGACCTACAGAACGAATTAAGTTCTTAACCTGAGTTACCACTGTATTATTATTATTATTATTATTATTATTATTATTAGCTTTGTGGTCTTATTCTGTATTTTTATGGTGTAAAATGCCCTGAGATCTTCAGATGGTAGACCTAAATCTGATTTGTATCACTTCAGTTTGTAGGTAGAGACTCAACATGACTGAGTGCTGTACTGTATATTATCTACCTGTCTCTTCATCCACACATACATAGAAGCAGTTGGAAAGTGATTTACTTCCAAAGTGTAGATCAGGGGTGGGAACTGGATTTTGCTAGCAGGCCAGATTTTTATCAACCCCATGGACTAAGTTTGACAATACAGTGGTATGTCGGGTTACATATGCTTCAGGTTACATACGCTTCAGGTTATATACGCTTCAGGTTACAGACTCCGCTAACCCAGAAATAGTACCTCGGGTTAAGAACTTTGCTTCAGGATAAGAACAGAAATCGTGCTCCGGCAGCACGGCAGCAGCAGGAGGCCCCATTAGCTAAAGTGGTGCTTCAGGTTAAGAACCGTTTCAGGTTAAGAACGGACCTCCAGAACAAATTAAGTACTTAACCCGAGGTACCACTGTACTGCAGACTGTGTGTGGTCTTCACACTGATAGGAATCCATAAGCTTTGCTTTTTATTTTTATTTTTAAAAAAGAAGGCTAGGGCATTTTGAAGAGATGTTCTGGAAACAGTTTGCAAGCACACAAGAAAGGAATTTACTTTTTTTTGTGGGGGGGGGAACCTGCTTTTCAACTAGAATTTGGCTCCCAGGACAGGTCAAAACAATTAAAGTCCAATAGAGCGGCAATGTAGCACAATAAAGCAAAACCAACAGCATTGCAACAAAGTGGAAAATGAAAGGAAGCATTTATCCTGCTGCATATCTGCCCTCCTGGGGTGATCATTTGTCTGGAAGTGACATAAAAGCCTCTATTTAGACTTTCTTTTGTGCCTTTTGGAAATGTGGTAGTGGATAGCACTAGAAGATGAAGCTCCTCCAAATCCAAAATGTATTGCCATTTTAAATATGGATAGGTCCTGCCTGATTGATTGGTGATTATAGAATGCATTCTACTTAGGGGCCACTCATCCATGGCCACAGTTCAGCAATGAAGTGCATACTGTACACCCCAAACCTCCAGATTCAATCCCTGGATTGAGGATATGGAGAGGGGGGGGGGAATGGCATCCACATGACAGCTGAAGGACCATGATAGACTCAGGACAATGCACCAGGCTCTACTGCTTCCCAAGTTCCATAAATGTTAATGGGTCGTACCCAGGAGCTAATGCAGCAGCAGTTCTTGGTGAATTGCACCTCAAGTAATAATGCATAGCTCTGCCTGCTTACTAAATGCATGTGCCTCTTAAAATAAGCCACAGAATGAATGAAAACACTAATCCATGCCAGCTGTTTCTCCCAATTGAAAAAGAAATTAGAACAGACAAGATATTTACATTCTCAGTATTTCTTTGATTTGTGTGGGGATAGCTGACATTGATTTCCCTATAATGGAAAAACATCTCATATTCATAACACTTAAAACAACAGCAACTTGTGTATTGAAAATCTTAATATTAGAATGGTGTAAAGTTTATATATATATATATATATATATTTGCTTTCGTAGATTTTCATATATATATGGCTAAAGATACATTTCTGAAGGGAGAAAAATATTCTATGTAACATTTTTTTTTAAAAAAAAACCCCTCTAAAGACTGCTATATATTCATCTATTACAAACAACATTTTTATACTGCCAACTAATGGTTTGAGGGTGGTAAACAATTCTGTTTGGAAGTCATATTTTTAACAAACAAAACAAGCAAAAATAAATAATCCTAATAAAAAACAGAAGAGACAAACCCACCACCAGCAAACCATATAAAACTTAAAACATTAAAAGTTCCTCAAAATTTTGCACCCTGCTACCATTAAAATAAAAAGGACAGCTGGTGTCAAAAGGACAGTGGTGTGGGTGCTGGGAGAGTCTGTCCAGGAGGGGGGCATTGTATCCCACCAAAAATGCCTTCTCCTTCATAACTAACTACCTTAGGCAGGACACCTTGCCTTCTCAGGGAGAAACTGGACCATGACTGTAGCGGTGGCGGCAGTATACTGTGGAGCTTAAGCCTAATACTCATGCTTCAGTCTTATATCTATATTTGGTGCCTTTCTTTCTACTCTTAGTAGGTTGGTGATGGTTATCAAGTACCTAGAAAAAGAGCACTGTGCACTTGGCTTAACAAGCAGGTTTTGGATAATAAGGTTTTTAATATGCTTGATGAGTTGCAATAAAAACAAAATATAGCTAAATAGATTAAAATCTGATTTATTTACTTATTTGTATTTCTTGGCATGCGTGTTTTTAAAGTTTATAAGTTCAAGTGTTCTGAGATCTGCTGTTGGTGTACACAAGAGGAGACTGGTACCTATATTTCATTTCATTTCCACTGGAAAAGAACACTGATTCTAAACTTCTTTGTCAAAGGAATACAAGGATTGGGTGGATGGGTGGGAAATCTTAGTGAAGGAATGTGTTGTTCAATGCTATATCGTTATTCATTTTCATTATAGAAATAATTTTTAAGGTTTAGTCAATAAATAACATTACAAACAAGGCAACAGAGTACTGAAACTACTGCCTCGTAATAGTGTCAATTTTAGAACCTGAGTTATCACAGGAACATTACAACATCTGTCTGCACTTTTTTCACTGCATCATTTGCATTAACCTTTCGACACATTTCCCCCCCAAGTTTGTTCAAAGATCTTTTAAATGATTTTGTTCTTGTTCTTGTAATAACTTGGCCAACTATCGCCCAGTCTCAAATCTGCCATTCTTGGGCAAGGTGATTGAGCGGGTGGTTGCTGAACAACTCCAAGCACGCCTGGAGGAAACGGACCATTTGGATCCCTTCCAATCGGGATTCAGGCCTCACCATGGGACTGAAACTGCCTTGGTCGCGCTGGTTGATGATCTCCGGCGGGCTAGGGACAAAGGTGAGAGCTGTTTCCTAGTTCTGCTGGATCTCTCAGCGGCCTTTGACACCATCGACCATAACATCCTTCTGGACCGTCTAGAGGGGCTGGGAGCTGGGGGCACTGTTATACAGTGGTTCCGCTCCTTCCTCCTGGGCCGTGTCCAGAAGGTGGTGGTGGGGGGTGAGTGTTCAGACCCCTGGGCTCTCACTTGTGGGGTGCCTCAGGGTTCTGTCCTCTCCCCCATGCTTTTTAATATCTATATGAAGCCGCTGGGAGAGATCATCAGGGGGTTTGGACTGGGTGTTCATCAGTATGCAGATGACACCCAGCTCTACCTCTCCTTTAAATCAGAACCAGTGAAGGTGGTGAAGGTCCTGTGTGAGTGCCTGGAGGCGGTTGGAGGTTGGATGGCGGCTAACAGATTGAGGTTGAATCCTGACAAGACAGAAGTACTGTTTTTGGGGGACAGGAGGCGGGCAGGTGTGGAGGATTCCCTGGTCCTGAATGGGGTAACTGTGCCCCTGAAGGACCAGGTGCGCAGCCTGGGAGTCATTTTGGACTCACAGCTGTCCATGGAGGCGCAGATTAACTCTGTGTCCAGGGCAGCTGTCTACCAGCTCCACCTGGTACGCAGGCTAAGACCCTACCTCCCCGCGGACTGTCTCGCCAGAGTGGTGCATGCTTTAGTTATCTCACGCTTGGACTACTGCAATGCGCTCTACGTGGGGCTACCTTTGAAGGTGACCCGGAAACTGCAATTAATCCAGAATGCGGCAGCTAGACTGGTGACTGGGAGTGGCCGCCGGGACCACATAACACCGGTTCTGAGAGATCTGCATTGGCTCCCAGTACGTTTCCGAGCACGATTCAAAGTGTTGGTGCTGACCTTTAAAGCCCTAAATGGCCTCGGTCCTGTATACCTGAAGGAGCGTCTCCACCCCCATCGTTCAGCCCGGACACTGAGATCCAGCGCCGAGGGCCTTCTGGCGGTTCCCTCATTGCGAGAAGTGAGGCTACAGGGAACCAGACAGAGGGCCTTCTCGGTAGTGGCGCCCGCCCTGTGGAATGCCCTCCCATCAGATGTCAAAGAGATAAAGAATTACCTGACGTTCAGAAGACATCTTAAGGCAGCCCTGTTCAGGGATGTTTTTAATATGTAATGCTGTATTGTTTTTAATACTGATTGGGAGCCGCCCAGAGTGGCTGGGGAAACTCAGCCAGATGGGCGGGGTATAAATAATAAATTATTATTATTATTATTATTATTATTGTAATAGCTTAATTGAGTCATTCAGTGCAACCATGTTTTGTTGAAATCAATGGCAGTACATATTATCATTGAGAAGACATGGCTTGGGTTGTCACCATAGTGTACATTTTGGGATACATTTCATACAAGAGTAAAGATCACAGCAGGTGGACCAGGACCTGTCTAGAGCATCTGAATATCAGGAAGACATCTCTATGGTAGTCCCCCATGGCAAATTCAGCCACATTTATCTGGTCATCAATATTTATATAGGGGAATATTGACTAGACTATTGCTTTAGTTGTGAACCATTCTTGAGTTTTGAAGGGTTTGAGGGGATATAATTTATTTCATTTCTGTAGTCTGCTTTAAATTAGACTAGGTGCATTATATATGGAAACAAAATTCATAGGTGAGCACTATCTCAAGCTGATGTGAAATGGAAGCATGTCAAATGAAACAAAGGATATATATTTCTGCATCAGCATAAGATGTTGCAGTTTCAGCTTATTTTGCACCGTTGTCAAAAGCAACACATGGATTTATTTTCAGATGGCTTTTGGGTGTCTTGGGTTACTCTCGGATTCCATGAAACATCCATTTTGCCTTTTGAGAAATGTCCCTTTTGTATATTCAACATGCCTCTGTGGGCTTCCATTTCAATGATGCCACAAAAATTCACAGATTGTGTTTGTAATGGTAGAAATAAGCTGCAAGATTTGCAACTATTGTTCCTTGTGCTCTCATACATAGGTAGCTAACCTGTGGCCTTCCAAATGCTTCTAGACTCCAGCCCTGGCTAATATGACCAATGATATGGGATGATGAGAGCTATATTCCAACTACATCTGGAGAGCCACAGGTTATTCATCATTGTCATATAAAGTGGTACCTCATCGAGCGTCCAGGATCCGTTCTGGAGCCCCAGATGCTTGATGAAAGAGACGCTTGACAGAGCATCACTCTGCGCATGCGCTTGGAGCGGCTTTGTGCTTCTGTGCATGTGCAAAGCGGCAAACCCGGAAGCAACCTGTTCTGGTACTTCCAGGTTTGCCACGGATGTCCACCGAAATGGATGATCGAGGGGGCGGACGTTCGTGAAGGTATGACTGTAATAAGAACAAAATATTCTTGGAATGGGTCATAAATATAATCGGTAAATTAGAAAGAAATAGCCTTCATCCTGTTTGCCCTTAAAAATGAATCCGAACAAAACTTCTGTTAATTCGTTTTTAGCGCAATGTTCTTAAGGCTCCAATCCTAACTCCATTAATCTGGGAGTAAAAATTGAATTCAATAACATTTCTGAGTAAATAAGTTTTAGCTTACACCACAAATATCTCTCACTGAAAATAATAACAGATGTTTCTTTGGTGGCTAAATTCTGCCCTTAATTTTTTAGTCCTGGAAGAAAACTATTCCAACTAACTTGTGAGCCAATGAATGATGCAAGTTCACATGCCATTATCACCCAGGAATCTGCCATAGTATCAGGCCGTGAATCACTCTAAACTTCAAATAAAGGCAACCAATCAAAAATGAAGAAAATGAAGAATTAACTCCATTCTTAGTCATTATTCAAACAGATTCATTGAACTCAAAGGGACATAAGTTAGTCATTGATTTTAATGGGCCTCCTCAACGTATGACTAAACCTGATTCCAACTTAGGAGTAAGTGTTTCATATGTTAGTGATCTCACCTTGTCAGTGGATCTGCATGCCCATGTTTCTCACGTAGCAACTGCATCCATTGTCTGCTACCTTAGTTGCATGAAAAACTATTGTCAATTAGTTATTATGATTGGGCCCTTTCTCATCACAGTTATCTGACATTTAGAAGCAAACCTATCGGCTGTGGTGTGATCATGTGAATGGATTTGTAGTGTATTTCATATTCTCTCTCTCTGTGAGCTAAATAGGGTGGTGGTGCACTTCTTGGTGTTTGTTTCCATGAGCTGAGATGAAAGAGAAAAAGTGTTTTGCCCTTTCAGAAGTGAGGGCAAACATTGTTCCTATTAGTGACTAGTGGAGTAAGTATGATCTTCACTCTCAATGAGTTTCACATATTCTCAGTCATGTAGTCAGATCTAACCAACTACGTAACACCATGGCATCATCATGTTACATGGTCCCAGATTGGCTGGGCAGGAGGAAGAATAAGGGTAGACATGGGTTGGAATGGCACTGAAGCAGCAGATTAAAGGGAGCAATTGCTGTAAACAGGGTTGTAAAAAGGAAAACCTCAGAAGCAGTCCTTCCTGAAGCAATGTATGACCCCACTTCCCAAAAGCTCACAACTCATGCTGAAAATTGACAGAGGAAGACATTCAACAGGGTTAATTGATGGTAATATTATTATTAATAATTTTTTAAAAGCTTTAATCCAAGAAGCCTATTGGGTTGTTTTTTAAAAGTTAATTCAGAAAGCCCATTTTTTTTTAAAAAAACAAACAGGTGACTTTCATCTGAAAAATATAGCATACAATTCTGGCATAAAAGGTCTTATTTTAATTAGCCAGCTTATTATCAATGCTGATGTTTTGGGATTTCAAAACATCCACTGTTAATAATGCAGACAAGCATCTAATTAATGGGAAAATGCAGCTGAGTGTCAAATTGAAAAATACTTGCTAGTCAGAAATTAGAAAAGTAATTTTCACTTGGCAATTGCAACTCATATGGTGCAAAGCAGGGTGTTTAAAAGCTGGGGTGTGGGGGGATATCAGTCTGGCATTCAGTGGTACCTACCTCCTGACACTTAATAATTAGTGTTTTTGCAATTGGGAAGTATGTGTTCCCCATCTTTTATCCTGCCAGGCTTGTACTCCTCCCACCCCCAGTGGTATATCTCAAATTAGATGTTCCATCTGCTTCCTATGTTGCCCTCTGATTACCACCACTCTCCCACCTCTCAGGTCTGTAATATTAAACATGGCATTCCCATCTTTCCTGAAATTCGGGTCTGTGACCGTAAACTGAAACCATCTCTCCTGAAAACATTTAGGAAAAAATAATGTGATACCCAGAGATCCGGATAAGATACATGGGAGAAGTGAATTTTATTTACTAAACCACAAGTGGGTTTCTATACAATTGCTATATAACTGCAGTTTTAGGATGGATGGTGCCCACAAGTTGCAGTATAAAATGATACACATAAATTCCATGATTTAAATAGTAATTACAGGATTCGCGGACAGGATTAGACTGAATGAAATAAATAAATAATTGAAGTAGCCTCCAAAGTAAAGACTGTGGTCCATGTCCTAAGCTAATATAGATAACTCTTGGAATATGTCTTCCTTTTAAAAGGGCCAGTGTGATGTAGTGATTGCAGCGTTGTCCACCTAGGACTAAGGAGGTCCAGGTTTAAAGCTTCACTAACTCATGAAGTTCCTTGTGTGACCTTTGGCCACCAGCCACACTCTTAGCTTACCTAGCTTTCAGGGTTGCTGTGAGGATAAAAGGAAGAAAGAAAGTATGTGTTCCATCTCCTTGGATAGGATAAATGGATAGGATTTTCTGCTAAATATGCTGGTTCACTGAATAAAATAATGCCTTGTATTCATGTAGGCTTCTTCTGAAACTTTTGAACTGGACATTAAATTCAGTTGTTTCTTCACTATTATTTTATGCTATTTTGATTACTCCTGTAATAACAGAAAAGCAGGATAAATGATAGGGTGAAAATAATAAACGAATCTGTATTATAGAGGGAATGGAGGTCTAAGTGTACATAATCCCATTTCCTTCCCTCCAGCAGTGTACCCTGCTAGGAAGAGTACCTCACACAAATAAGCAAATTACGCCCCCCCTTCTTGTATGAATGTCACCCTTCACACTAGCTGAGTTGCGGAAGATAGGAAGATAAGAGGTAACATGTTCTTTAGGCCTACAGTGGTACCTTGGGTTAAGTACTTAATTCGTTCTGGAGGTCCGTTCTTAACTTGAAACTGTTCTTAACCTGAAGCACCACTTTAGCTAATGGGGCCTCCTGCTGCTGCCACGCCACCGGAGCACGATTTCTGTTCTCATCCTGAAGTTCTTAACCCGAGATACTATCTCTGGGTTACCGGAGTCTGTAACCTGAAGTGTCTGTAACCTGAAGCGTATGTAACCCAAGGTACCACTGTATTAATATAACAAGTTCAGCTATTCATTCATTCATTCAAAATATTTATATCCCCTTTCCTTATATAAGCTTGAAGCGTGCAATACAACCATAATGTAATAAAAATAAAAAATGCAACATATTAAAGTAATAAATAGAAATATAATAAAATAAAGTAACAAAAATTGCCAAACAGAGCAGGCGCCCCAGAGATTAAAGAGTTAAAGCAAGAGCGATAAAGAACTGAAGAAACACTATGCCCCCACAGAGCAATGCATGCTAGGTAGTAATAGGCTGTCTAAAGGCTTTTCTAAACAGAAAAGTTATAACACCATGGCAGAAGACCAGTAGGAAAAGGGCAAAGTGGAACTCCCTGGAAAGGAAAGCTCTGAAGTGTCTCTTTCTCCCTGTGAATTAGAGTGGGCAGATTTTAGAGTGCTTCCCTCTGCCCCAGCTCTGAGCTCTTTGTGCGTGTGTTTGCTAATATAGATGACATGATGAGAGATTCTGGCTTTTTGGGATGACTTGCCAAAATACTCCCATCTGGGTATAGTGTATTCTGTAGTGGCATCTATGAATGCTTCTGTCCAGGCATCAAGACCCTTCATTTCATACCGGTAACTGTTCATCATGGCAGAATGGAGGGGAGACGTGTGCATTTCTCCTCCAGCCCAGATCACTGTAGCAGAGGTGTCCTCCTGTCTCTGGAAGGCGTCATGGCCCTCTACTCGATTAGCTGGATCCTACTTAGCTGAATCTGTGAACTGAATCCTGCCAAGGAGCAGCTGGGATAAATTTTTTGAAGCTGTCTTTCCTGTGGTGCTGTCTACATGGATCCTATGACTTATCTCTTATGACTTATTTCTTCCCTACCTCAGCTTTTGTGCTATGGCAGTGGGAGTGGGGGGTTTTACAGTTGTGAAGTGGTCTATCTACCAAAACCATGCCAGGGAGAGCTGAAATTAATGTTCTAAGTGAGTATAATGGTAAATGTAGTTATCCTGCTTTGATGTACAGTGGTACCTCGGGTTACATACGCTTCAGGTTACAGACTCTTCTAACCCAGAAATAGTACCTCGGGTTAAGAACTTTGCTTCAGGATGAGAACAGAAACCATGCAGCAGCGGCACAGCGGCAGCAGGAGGCCCCATTAGTTAAAGTGGTGCTTCAGATTAAGAATAGTTTCAGGTTAAGAACAGACCTCCAGAGCGAATTAAGTTCTTAACCCGAGGTACCACTGTACAGAGGCATATTGTGTTATCCTGAGATGTCAACAGGGAAAATGCCCTGGTTATTTGGGGAGTAAATTACGGTACCTCATTTTAGTTTGCTTCTGTGTCCCCTGGTCATAGAAACAAATCCAAGCAAAATGATTTCTGTTACAATAGAAGAGTCATTGTGGCCTGTTGGTTAATGAGTTACACTGTGATATGGGAGACCTGGGTTCAAGGCCCAAGGGATATATTCTGTGGCCTTGGACAACTTCTCGCTTTGCTTCTTATTCACCTGCAAAGGCTTACTAAATAGGTTTGGGGAAGCAGTGTGGATAATATATAATTTGTGTTTCTTTTTGTATCCATAAGTGCTAGAAAGCTGTGATTCTCAGGATGCTAAATTCAACCAATATAAAATTCATCCAATATAAAATTGCACACTTGCAATTGAACTTGCAGCAGCAACCAAGCAATGCATATGGCACCAGAAACAGTGAGAACAGGTGATGAATTCACCAAAACAGAACAGTTGGGGAAATTGTTTAATATTTCACATGTATGTGGATTGCAAGTTTTCTTTCTCACACACATTAACTAGTGTGTGTTGTATGTATAATCTAGTTTTCTAGCTAGCTACTTACAGTATGTAAGCATGTATATGTTACAATAGGTAATGTACCTGTATTAAAATAAATAATTACTTACGTATATGTTTCAGTAAATTAAGTAGCAACAAATAGTATACAGATATTGTTTTTTGTCTTTAGGTATACAGCTTTTAAAATAACTCATGTTCAAGTCCTCATTTCCCCCCTCACACAATAAGTGTATTAACCAGTTCGTAGGTAGAACTCTGTTTCTTCTCAGTTCACCACATGAATTGCGTTGCTGTATATGTGCTAGATTTTTTTTTAAAAAAATGTTTTAAAAGGCTATGGGTCGTGTGCTCTTTTTGTTCAATGATCTAACAAAATAATATGTCATAAGAAGTCCTCTTTTAATATAAAAATGCCTGAAAACAGCAGATGCTACATTTTCACAAACAGGTTTTGTAAAGGTTCACTGGCCCTTTAATGCTGTGCTTCTGTTGTCATGGCAATGGAGATTTTCAAGTAGGTTGATCTGCTGTGCTTTGCTTTTTATATAAGCCTTTTATAGGCTCTCATTGTAAGTTCACTTTAGACAGCATCATTGCACTTCAAGGAGAATAGGAATTCTTCATTTTAGCTTTTATTTGTTTCTATTTGATGTCCATTAGGATTTGATGGTGGTTTCTTAAAAAAATTGGAGTGGGGCTGGGCTGGGAAATACATATTAGATCTTAATTTGTCAGGAACATAATTTGACAATGTTTACCCTAGGATAAAGAAAAACAGATCTAATTTTATGGCCATGTCTTTTTTAAAAAATCAAACTTTTAAATTCAAGCCAAAACAGTTAGAATTGAAAATCCCATCCTGACTGAAGAGCCACATTGATTGGGAACATCCATGCAGGTGTTTCATTTTTAAACCCACTTAATGTTTCATTATGCAGGACCTTGCTGTTTTGTAAAAAAACAACAAAAAAACAACAACAACAACTCACAACACTCTGTTTTATAGATTTAAACATATTACATACAGAATCACAGTATATGATTAATGGGTGGTGATCAAGTACAGTGGTACCTTGGGTAAAGAACTTAATTCATTCTAGAGGTCCGTTCTTAACCTGAAACTGTTCTTAACCTGAGGTACCACTTTAGCTAATGGGGCCTCCCGCTGCCATGGCATGATTTCTGTTCTCATCCTGAAGCAAAGTTCTTAACCTGAGGTACTATTTCTGGGTTAGCGGAGTCTGTAACCTGAAGCGTCTGTAACCCAAGGTACCTCTACTTATGAACTTAATTCATTCCGGAAGTCCATTCTTACCCTGAAACTGTTCTTAACTAGATGTGTGCTTTCACTAATGGGGCCTCTTGCTGCCGCTGCACCACTGGCACAAAATTTCCATTCTCATCCTGGGGCAAAGTTCTCAACTCAAGGTAACTCTTCTAGGTTAGCAGAGTTTGTAACCTGAAGCATTTGTAACCTGAGGTGTTTGTAACACATGACTGCAGTGTTTCAGTGGATGCAAATTTGGAAAGTAAAATTCTTTCCTTTTCTTCTTTAGATGCACAAAATTTAAGCTCTGTTTAAATGGTCATCAGAATGCACATAACGTGGAAATAGGACTCTGCATGCTTGTGGCCATTGGCTTTGCCTCATGTGCCTCTGGCATAATGTGTGAAAGAGCCTACTCACTCATAACCTGCATGTGAACAGGCCCCCTCCATGAGACCAGGAAACTTTTTGCATACGCTCTTTCAGAAGTTACAGCAAGTGTGTGTAAGTGTTTTGTCATCCAGTGTAATTCTGTTTCCCCTTCCCCACCACATACAGGCCAACATCTTAACAGTGCTTTTGTGTATTGATCTGTTGTAATTGTCACATGGTATAAAAGACACCAAACTGGCAATAATGAAAATGGCTGTAGTCACTCCATTCAACTGTGTAATTGCATAAAGTGTTGGACTTTGGAGACCTGGGTTTAAATGCTCCATTTCTACCAGAAACTCATTCTGTGAACTTGAGCAACTCTGTATACTACGGAGCTAAAGCCGTTCCCATAAAACTATCTGCCTATTTACATCAGGAAGGCAACTTCATTGTACTGTATTGTTTTCGACATTTGCTAGAAACATTTTTTTGTTTTGTTTCAGTAAGCCTAGGATGTAGGGTTGTTTTGAATGTTTGTTGGTTTTATCACTGTTTTATGAGTAATCTATTTTAAATAAACTGCTTGGACTTTAAAATAAATAAAAATAAATTATGTGCTTATAAATAGCACCTTGCACGTTCCTTTGGCTCAGGTCAAGTATCTAGCAACGTGGCACAGTATGATTGCAGATAAAATCTGCAAAATATCTACATATAAATGCAGCTTAAGAAATATCCATACCAATTCAACATTTGGAACTTGATCATTTGGGGAAGAGCATTTAGATTGTAGTGGGACCTCAGAAACTCACTTCAGTCAGGAGGTTTTGTGCTTCATTGTGCAGCAGCTGGAACCTTAGTCTTAAAAGGCAACTCAACATGCACTCCATTGATTTACTCTATTCTAGAGATAAAGCAGACTGCAAATCCGAAGGCCTTCACATTGATTTCTCAGCTATTTATGATGAGCATTTTTGGCTGCCCCTGCCTTATGGAGATCCAGGCTTGGTGGTGCACTCAGCAACATGGCAAGATTGTAAACCTGGGTTATCACTGCCAGATGTCCCTAGTCTATAATGCTAATTATTATTATGCCTATAATGCTAATTATTGCAGAAGGTAGGCTGTTTGGTTTCACTTTTGATTGCCCACAGGTATTTCTGCACCACCATTGTTTTCACCTTTTACTGGCAGTTGCATTTACAGTGCTGAGAAGATTTTCTTTATTATTATTTTTTGGACTTACTGATCCATACCCCTGAATGATGTTGTATGTATTCTGTTGTCTGGGTATTGTTGCATTATTTATTTATTTTTTAAAAAAAGCATGCTTCAAGCCAAGGGAAGTGAGACTGCATCTGCTTCCTCATATGTTCGTTTGAATAGAAAAAAATACATCAGTGCTGTCATTTGGACATTACGAAATAAATATTTGCCTATACAGGGTATGAATCTGTATGTACAAATTATATAACAGGGGAAGCAGCCTTCTTATCTGTGAAAAAGCATACTGGATGAAACCTTGCATTTTATGGGTTTCCGTACAACAGGGAAAGATAAACTACAAAGATAGGTAATCTCTGTGAAATTTCCTTGCATTGGTTCTTATTGTCTAGGTTTAGCTAAAGATTTATCACTTAAAGCTGTAGAAATAACACTGAGTGTGATACTTATCAGGGCAGACAAGGGTCATATGACGTTTGTTTCAACAGCTGTGGATAATGCCCTTAGGAACAAATTCTAGCCCATGTTGGCATAAACTTCATGTTCTCTAGCGGCAAGAAATAAGACACAGGACAACATTATTTATTACAACAATAATCTCTTGCTATTATATGGTTACACGGCGTCTTGCAAGCTATTAAAAGAAATATATGAATCAATGTGAGAATATCTCCAGGAGGAGGGAAATCATTATGGAAATATACTGAATAACTAATTTTAAACCCCCTACTTTTCAATCCCAGTTTCCAGATATTCACGAACCTTTTAAGATCTAAACTTCACCCAGTCCGGTGCAATCGTGAGATGATAAACATAGCCCCCTCTGCTTGTTCATCAACATGGGCATGTGATGATTGGAAGGTACATGCTGGTGCCATTAGTTCTGGAGAGTCTGAATCTTTTAAAGTTCTCCCCCCACTCTGAATTGATATTATTTTGCCCCAAATCTAGTTTTCTGCAAACCTAAGCATGAAGATTTCATCAGTCCGCAAATTAACTACCTTCACCCAGAGGGAGTACTTAATCTGACTATCAGCACAGTTACTGACAGTTGGGTGGTATATAGATGGATGAGATTCAGGGGATAGATTTTAAAGAGGTCTGTTCAATATTGTATTGATTTTGTGGCCAGCTTTGAATGTGAAAGGGAATAAAATGAATGGTTAGAACAGCAGCAGCTACTCTTTTAACCTCACCACCCCAACTTTTCTTTTGTTTTAATTAATTCCCCCCATTTTGTATTTCTCAAATTTTTCACAGTCACTTTAGTATATCATAGAATCATAGAATCATAGAGTTGGAAGAGACCACAAGGGCCATCGAGTCCAACCCCCTGCCAAGCAGGAAACACCATCAGAGCACTCCTGACATATGGTTGTCAAGCCTCCGCTTAAAGACCTCCAAAGAAGGAGACTCCACCACACACCTTGGCAGCAAATTCCACTGTTTAACAGCTCTTACTGTCAGGAAGTTCTTCCTAATGTTTAGGTGGAATCTTTTTTCTTGTAGTTTGGAACCATTGCTCCGTGTTCGCTTCTCTGGAGCAGCAGAAAACAACCTTTCTCCCTCCTCTATGTGACATCCTTTTATATATTTGAACATGGCTATCATATCACCCCTTAACCTCCTCTTCTGCAGGCTAAACATGCCCAGCTCCCTTAGCCGTTCTTCATAAGGCATCGTTTCCAGGCCTTTGACCATTTTGGTTGCCCTCCTCTGGACACGTTCCAGTTTGTCAGTGTCCTTCTTGAACTGTGGTGCCCAGAACTGGACACAGTACTCCAGGTGAGGTCTGACCAGAGCAGAATACAGTGGCACAATTACTTCCCTTGATCTAGATGCTATACTCCTATTGATGCAGCCCAGAAGTGCATTGGCTTTTTTAGCTGCCACGTCACACTGTTGGCTCATGTCAAGTTTATGTTACCAATGATGTATTTTGAATAATAGCCCCCAATATTCTGCACATTTGGAAATAAAGACCCAGACGTCGAATGTAAATTATGTTGTGCACCTCATTGGTGATGGTGGTGGAGATTGTGTAGCCCTTCAGATGCTTATGGGGCACCCTCTCTTCATCCCAGACCACTGTCCAGACTGGCTGGGGGTTGGGGGACTTAACCCAGAAAGCAAGATGTTTTCTTTGCAGAAAGACAGGGTTACATAGAGATACAGAACAACAGGGAAGAGAGCACCTTTGTCAGCTTATGATAGGTTCCGAAAAACTGCTTGAAGCAGTTCTTGTGCATGGGGAAACATTGACCCACCAGATGTTGTGGAGCCACATCTTGCATCATCCCTGCGTGTTGGCCATGCTTGCTGGGGCTGGTGGGAGTTCTAGATGTTCAGCAAAGACTCTCCTCCCTGAAAGAGAGGGGAGTGGTTGTGGGCGGGAGCCTGAGCACCGCCCAGCAGGGGGGCATTTGCCCCCTGCCTCCAGCTCACCTGGCTGGTGCTCACGCCCCCCTCCTGTGGCCATCCAACCAGGTGCCACGGAGGGGGCGTGTTCAGCAGCCTTTTGCTGCAGCACTAGCCTCTCCCTGGCCTCATTCCTCATTGTTGTCCCGTGGCGAGTCACTCCGCAAAGTTATTGATGCCTGTGGTTTATCTTCCCAGGATTATGTGGCACACTCATTCAGGATTGGCACCACCACAACATCTGCACGCTTGGGCCTGCCAGTGGATGAGATTAAGGAAATGGGCCAGTGGAATCCGACGCTTATAAAGGTTACATTCGTTAGAATGCGCCTTGCTCCTTTACCTCTACTTATCCGTAATTTTTTTTTTCTTTTCCTTTTTCTTCTCTTTTAACCTCGGATTGCCACCTGGAGTGCGAGTTTCCTGGTTTTCGTGACGAGGCATTGCTTATGCCATTGCTGAGAGGGAGAGTTGCCACGTTTGGCACTCCTGACACCCACCTGGAGTGCGAGTTTCCTGGTTTTCGTGACGAGGCATTGCTTATGCCATTGCTGAGAGGGAGAGTTGCCACGTTTGGCCCTCCTGACACCCACCTGGAGTGCGTGTTTCCTGGTTTTCGTCACGAGGCATTGCTTATGCCATTGCTGAGAGGGAGAGTTGCCACGTTTGGCCCTCCTGACACCCACCTGGAGTGCGTGTTTCCTGGTTTTCGTGACGAGGCATTGCTTATGCCATTGCTGAGAGGGAGAGTTGCCACGTTTGGCCCTCCTGACACCCACCTGGAGTGCGTGTTTCCTGGTTTTCGTCACGAGGCATTGCTTATGCCATTGCTAAGAGGGAGAGTTGCCACGTTTGGCCCTCCTGACACCCACCTGGAGTGCGTGTTTCCTGGTTTTCGTGACGAGGCATTGCTTATGCCATTGCTGAGAGGGAGAGTTGCCACGTTTGGCCCTCCTGACACCCACCTGGAGTGCGTGTTTCCTGGTTTTCGTCATGAGGCATTGCTTATGCCATTGCTGAGAGGGAGAGTTGCCACATTTGGCCCTCCTGACACCCACCTGGAGTGCGTGTTTCCTGGTTTTCGTCATGAGGCATTGCTTATGCCATTGCTGAGAGGGAGAGTTGCCACGTTTGGCCCTCCTGACACCCACCTGGAGTGCGTGTTTCCTGGTTTTCGTCACGAGGCATTGCTTATGCCATTGCTAAGAGGGAGAGTTGCCACGTTATCCTTCAATTAGGGGGAAATGACCTTGTTAACAGAAGAAGTGTGGACTTGTCGTGGCACATAAAGAGATTTGGATGAGGTGGCTGCCTTGTGTCCCGGAACAACGGTGTTCTGGTCCTCCTTCCTGAAGAGAATTGTGTGGCACGGTGTGCAGAACTGTATGGCCATTGAAAAATCCAGGAAACTCTTAAATCGTGCAATAGCCCGTTAGGTGCACTTTTTGTATGGCCGAGTCATTTATCATGACCGTATCCGGATCGGCGACCAAGCTTTATACCGGAATGACGGTGTCCACCTATCGAATCTGGGGAACGACATTTGGTTAGCTAGTGTCAGCAAAGCATCTGGGATTGGTTACAGCTTTGAGGGTATTGGCGGCGAGCCTTTCGGCTCGGGTGGTGGTTAGGCATTGGAATAATGTGTTGTGGTGTGTCGAAGTGCTAGGTGTGGCCATCGCCTATGCCTTCAATGTTTAGGGGTATTCCGTTAAAGGAATCTGGCGGTCGTGTATTCTGTCCGATGCCTGCTTGGCGGGAGGCCATGGCACGACCCTCGGTGACAGCAGGAGGTGAGCCTATAGTTGGATCAGGATCAACAGGCTCCACCTACTGGTGAATAAACCCACTTGTTTCGATCCAATGCCTAAGCCAATACCTTTTCATTGCTGTAATCAATAAAGTTGTGGCCTTTTCTAGCCCATTAACCTTATATCACGTCTCCTTGTGTCTTCATTTCACTTCGCGGGGTCGGGTCCTCGAACCACAACATCTTCATTCAGTCGCTCTGATCCCATGAAGGAGATCTGTATCTTGTATGCATGCATTACTAGGATGGCAAACTGTGGACATAAATGGGTTGGGGCATTGTGAGGGGCTTTTGTTGGAAGGGTATTGTTGCTGTTGATACTAATTTTTTGTATCTTTATTTTGGATTTATGTGGAAATTGTTCAAATTGGTTGTGTACTTTTTGAAATTTCATTTATTATTCATAACTGCTTTTAGGTTTGTAGTTATGTATTTTTTTATACATTGTAAGCCACCTTGAGCATAGTTTTAACTTTGGAAAGGTGGCATACAAATAAAAGGCTTGACTGATTGATATTTCTCTTTATATTGGCCCAGGTTTTCACTTTCTAGCCAGATGCTGCCAAGGCCCTTGTTTGCTTTATGCTCTAGATCAAGGGTGGGGACCCTCTGGCTTGTGAGCTGAATCCATCTGACCCACCTCTACCTCTCATCAACAGATGAAAAATCTGTGGATGTGTGTGAACACAAGGAATGTGTGGCCTTTGCAACACCCATATTGAGCACTGGCCCCAACCCATTTGGATTTGGTTCTACCAACCATTGGCATACAGCTTCCATCATGTTACAAGAGAATGTAGTGTTTGGTCTGGTTCCTAAACTCTGCTAGCTGTTGTTATGTCCTAGCAGTTGGCGGACAAGATCCCAGCTTTTCCTTGCCTGCTGACACCATAACAAAAAGTACCAAGTGGTTGGAGCTACTTCCCTATGAGGAAAAAGCTGCAACATCTGGGGCTTTTAACTCTAGATAAATAGCAAAGGGGGCATGATAGAACTGTATAAAATTACTCATGGTGTGGAGAAGGTGGGTGGAGAAACTTTTTCTCTGTCTGTCCTTGCAAGAACTTGTAATCCAATGAAGCTGAATGTTGGAGGATGTAAAATAGAAGGGGGGGAAAAGCATTTCTTCGGACAGCAGCTACTGTGGATTTTGTTCCCCAAAGATGCAGTGATGGCTTCTAACATGGATGGTTTAAAAAGATTAGACAAATTCATGGAGGATAAAGTTATCAATGGCTGCCAACCACAATGGCTTTGTTCTGACTCCCCTGTTTGGAGGCAGTATGCCTTTGAATACCCATTGCTGAGTATTGCAGGTGCAAAGAGTGCTGTTACACTCAGGTTCTGCTTGTGGGCTTGCCATAGGCCCATGAGGTGGGGTGAAGTGCCTGCCTCAGGTGGTAAAAGTGCAAGAGGCCATGCTTGGGCCACCCCACCACTTCTACTGCTGGCAGTGAAAGGGAGGCATTCTACTGCACAGTGGTGTCCACTCATCTCCCACCCTGAGGTGGAGAAGCCAAGTGGCAATGCTTAGAGAAATGGCCCAGCTCTCGCAGGGTTCATCAAAAGCTTGGGAGTTCTGGTAGCAGAAGTGGGTGTGGGTGAAAGTGGAGGGTGGGGCATTGTGGGGGGGGGCAGGAGGCCGCCCCTGGCAACAGGAATTTGGTTGGACACTGTAAACACAGGACCCTGGACATTTGGCCTGCTCTCCCTGTGATCTTAGCTTCTTGAAGAGCGAGAGCGTTCTGTTTATTTAGAACATATGATGAGTCCATGGCCATCCAATATGAGTTTAGGGACCAGGTGGGTACATGCCATATTTACCTTGCCGTCTGCCTGCTGGGAATCATTAAGAACCAGGAGCATGGGAGAAGGAGATCTTGCCCATGGGGCACACAAGGGGCAAGGACTGATAATGCATATAAAGGGCTAAACTCCTTGAAACAACTGGTCTGCATCCTGAGGATGCAATAACTGAAAGGGACCCAATGGTGCTCTGGACTCTTCTACAGGACTAGCCCTGAGGATATCTAATTTAGTGCAGATATGAGAAACTTTATCATCTAAGTGCCTGGCAAACTTGTCTCCAGTAGGTTCATCATTCCTCCTCCTAGCCAAATTTCAAAAGCCTCTTTGTCACCTGGAAGTGCTCTGCTGGATGGCTGCTAGATGGTGCAACAGAAGCAAAGGTTAGTTCTTATTCACTGGAGTCACTGCCATGTCATAGGTGCAGTAATCTGCTTTCACCTGTGTTCAGTTGGCTTTACCTTGAGATTTATGTAGCTTGCGCTCCAGCCTTATTGATTCATCACCTGCAGCTTTCAAGAGTGCCAGGAAGCCATGCAAGTTCTACAGTCTCAGACTTGGCAGCAATCATGTTCAAGAGGCCTTTCTGTTAGAATTGTATGTTAAGCATACTTTTGTTATGTATCCATATGTACATGCATATAATACTGATTTATATTTATGTAAACCTCTGGTAAGTGATAAGTATTAACTAGAGTTGTGCCATTATTCTTTTGCCAAGAACACTTTTGAGTGTGCTCTCAAGTGGCACTTTTCTCTTTCTTATCCCATCCCCATGATGGTTGTTCTAAGGATCGGCTGCTTTGCTTAAAAAAAAGGGGTGGGGTGGGGTGGGGTGGAAATCTTGTTTCTCTTTTACTATGTGAACCCACCCAGCCAGGGATTCCATTACAATATCCACATTCGGATCTACATTCTGATGCCCTTCCAAGAAGCATCAGGGTGATGCTTCCTTTTTGCCTGGCATAGCAAAACAGGGAGTGTCAGCTCAGTTGCCAAGGCAACGGAGATGAATCCTCTCTTCTCTGGAAAACTTTAATACTCCTTTGAGTGCTTCCTGGGGAAATAACACCTGCAAAGAGGGGATGCTGAAATGTTTTAATACTTGGTGCATCTTGACTTCAGTAGGAACAAAGGAGGTCTTTTATCCTGCATTTTCACAACTGGTTGGCTAAATTGTGTGGGGAGAGGAGGGTTCACCTTACATTGACCTCTAGAAGAGGATTTTGTAGCTATGTTGGCTTATCTGGAATGGCCCATCCCATGTCCCTAAACTAGTCACACAGGTGTTGTTACCACAAATCCTTCTTGGATTGTAGATACCAAATTTGATTTATTTAATAATGGCCAGTAAGTAGCATGCCTTTTGAATGCAGGCTTGTATTGCTTCCTACATTTATTTAGTGTGTCTAAGAAAGCTTTATTATAAATCTGAGCAAACATAGGCTTTTAACGTTATTAGTTTATCCAAGGATTAAGGGAAGTTCTATATTTGGGCTGCAGTGTTTCAGATGAAATTTAATGTAAACTGCTGGTGGCTAGGAAGAAGGAAAGATGTTACTGTTTTAAAATCTAAAATGCTACAGTTTATCATGGAATTGGTATTATACTGAAGTCAACAGTTTAGATAGCCCAAGATGCAAGGATATGCCATTTTTAACCAGCTATTTTCCGTGGTTGTAGGTCTCCACATGTACTAGGAGATTTTGCCATTTGAAAACTGTTCTGAAATCCATTTATGTGATTTGGTTTTGCAGATTAAGACGATCTTCTAATCACATTGTACTAAGAGATTTCTAATTTGAGTTTATAAAGGGAACAGAGCTTGGATACCTCCCAAAATGTACTATGGTAACAGAGTTGTAATTCTTGGCCTCTTTTCACAGTCAGTGCCTCCAAACTTATGAATGATGTTGCTGTTAGTTAGGTTATTGTAAACCATTTTGCTTCATTCAAAGATACTAAGGAACAAACACTTTTTTAAAAAAGTGTTACAGTTTCCTATGAATTATATTTATAAACTGTTCTTTTGGATTCTCTGATAATGTGGTCACTTTGAATTACAGCTTTTAGATCTCCCTCTTTCCAAACTTTAGATGAAGAAGAGAGTTTTGTACATTCCCATGCTGCATTTAGTTGCCCAGTTTTGCTGGCCTGGTAAATCATAGACAATGCTTTTCTGCAAATGCACTAATAGGGGGAGAAACAAATCATAATGACAAGTCAATGTCTGTTCCTGGATTACCCACTCATGGCTTGTTTGAGTGAAACAAAGCATGAACCTCGGTTCGGATGTATCATTTCGATAGGTTTCATGACTTATTTATTTCATGCACTAGCCCCAAGTGGGTGCAGTTGGCATATGCAAGGCGAGCGTTGGCTTACCATGATGTGCAGATCTGATCAGTGTGATTTTTCCTTAACTCAGTTCATCTGAGGCTCCATTTCATTCACAGATCTTAAAACCTTTTTGGTTTTCATTTTAGTGGAATGCTTTGTAAGGTTAAATCTCCTAATAATGAACAGTTGTCATTTTCATCAAATTTGGATATCTAGCTTTATTATGTACAATTTCAGCTGAAGTGCAAAGTGATAGGCCAGGATACAGACCTCAATAATATGCACACCCCTCCTTTTCGAGTGAATTAATTTACATTCTGAGAGAATGGAGCCAGTACTGCATTTCCGTGCATCTTTCATTTGTCATTAGCAGACCAGTTCACAGACAGAGATAAACTGTCCTTTCAGCAGTACCAGAATGTATAAAATAACTGGTGGTAAATTGCTATGAATACAGCTTGATTTTTACAACTTCTCTACAACTAAGGATTTGTAATCACAATCAGCTAATGTTGACTTTCAAAATTGTTTAACATTTATGGACTGTGTTGGTTTGTAAATCTTCTTAGCCCTCCTGGGAGCAGCTCAGGCAGAAGCCTTTTGTGCAGTGATCTTTATACCCTGTTGCCTTTAGCTTCCTCTTTTGTGCTCATTTTAAAATGTTTTCTTGTCCCCTGGTGAAAAGATGGGATGAATTCCATTTGGATGGATGAGCCAACAAGGAAGGGTAAGGCCAATAAAGAATTATATTCACAGTGCAACTGATGTGGTTTCTAGACTCAGACCCAAAGAGGAGAGAAATCTGTGCTGCCCCTGAACCTTTTGGGAGACAAAACACAAGAGACTTTGCAGTCTGTAGTGGACAGTTTAATAGGGTGGATCCTTATTGCCTCCAGTAGAGCAGAAAATGAGTGCAGCATATAAATGTATTGAACAGATTCCCTCTGTGATTTCTTGCACATAATTTGGAAATGATTCTGCATTTATTCTGGGAATACCAGTGCTTTAATTAGAAATATAAAATTTCTACTGTTTACGTCTACAGCAAAGGTACATCTTAGGGAAACCCAGATCTTAGTTTGGTTTTCTGAACCTAAAGACCAGTCTAAACACACTGGCTCTGGATTGACTGGATTAACTCCTCAGCTGTTGAATGCTTTTCTCTGTGAAGTTCGCACTGCTTAGCTCATGGTTGGTCTTCAAGAAGCAGGCAAGCTGCCCCTTTTCTAGTGAGAGTAGCTTTACTTTGTGCAGCACAGGAATTAAGATTGCTGGAAGAAATAGCAACAACCTCAGATATGCAGATGACACAACTTTGGTGGCAGAAAGTGAGGAGGAATTACCAGGTGGAGAAATCGAAGTTGGAAACAGAGCTGTTAGAACCTAAGACTAAGGTACTTTCAAGAATGTATAACTTGCTGTTGAAATGGAATACACAAGACGAAATGGTTAAATCGGCTATGATAAAATGGGCACAGGATATTGGGCATAACATTATGTTTGAGGACTGGGAAAGGTTGTGGACCACTGGGCTGAACTTTACTGCATGTAATGCTTTAAAGGAAAATGTAATGAAAATGATATACAGATGGTACATGACCCCAGTTAAACTTGCCAAAATATACCATTTGTCTGATAATAAATGTTGGAAATGTAAAGAAAATGAAGGAACATTCTTTCACCTCTGGTGGACCTGCCCTAAAGTGAAGGTCTTCTGGGAAATGATATATAATGAGCTGAAAAAGGTATTTAAGTATACCTTCACTAAGAAACCAGAGGCCTTCCTTCTGGGTATTGTCGGCCAGAAGGTGTTAAAGAAGGATAGAACATTCTTTATGTATGCAACAACGGCAGCAAGGATACTCATCGCTAAGAACTGGAAAACTCAAGATCTACCCACACTGGAAGAATGGCAGATGCAGCTGATGGACTATATGCAACTGGCGGAGATGACTGGCAGAATTCGAGACCTGGGAGAAGAAAGGATTGAAGAAGATTGGAAGAAATTTAAGATTTATCTACAAAAATATTGTGATTTAGAGGAATGTTAATAAGGATGCTTGGTTATAAATAATTGGCCATCACTAAATTGGATCGGAAATTGACGATAAATGAGATTAAGAGAAACAAAAATTTGTTGGAGAATTGTTACACTATATTGAATTGAGTGGTTATAAATTTGCAAATAAGATGATAATTTGCTTGAAAAAATTTATTAACGATGTAAGTGGGAGCGGGAGACGTGAGGAAGTCCAAAGAAGTTATGAAATTTTGTTAAAACAAAGCAATGCTGTTTATTATCTTTGTATTTCTTTTATAAAAAACCCTAATAAATATTTTATAAAAAAAAAAAAGAAAGTGAGGAGGAATTAAAGAACCTCTTAATGCGGGTGAAAGAGGAAAGTGCAAAATATGGTCTGAAGCTCAACATAAAAAGGAACAGATAGGTAGCCGTGTTGGTCTGCCATAGTCAAAACAAAACAAATTCCTTCCAGTAGCACCTTAAAGACCAACTAAGTCAGTTCTTGGTATGAGCTTTCGTGTGCATGCACACTTCTTCAGATACACAGTGTATCTGAAGAAGTGTGCATGCACACGAAAGCTCATACCAAGAACTGACTTAGTTGGTCTTTAAGGTGCTACTGGAAGGAATTTGTTTTGTTATAAAAAAGGAAGATCATGGCCACTGGTCCCATCACCTCCTGGCAAATAGAAAGGGAAGAAATGGAGGCAGTGAGAGGTTTTACTTTCTTGGGCTCCATGATCACTGCACATGGTGACAGCAGTCACAAAATTAAAAGGCGCCTGCTTCTTGGGAGAAAAGTGATGACAGACCTAGACAGCATCTTAAAAAGCAGAGACATCACCTTGCCAACAAAGGTCTGTATAGTTTTCCCAGTAGTGATGTATGGAAGTGAGAGCTGGACCATAAAGAAGGCTGATCGCCAAAGAATTGATGCTTTTGAATTTTGGTGCTGGAGGAGACTCTTGAGAGTCCCATGGTCTGCAAGAAGATCAAACCTATCCATTCTTAAGGAAATCAGCCTTGAGTGCTCACTGGAAGGACAGATCGTGAAGTTGAGGCTCCAATACTTTGGCCACCTCATGAGAAGAGAAACTCCCTGGAAAAGACCCTGATGTTGGGAAAGGTTGAGGGCACAAGGAGAAGGGGACGACAGAGGATGAGATGGTTGGACAGTGTTCTCGAAGCTACCAACATGAGTCTGACCAAACTGCGGGAGGCAGTGGAAGACAGGAGTGCCTGGCATGCTCTGGTCCATGGGGTCACAAGGAGTAGGACACGACTAAATGACTAAACCACAACAAAATTCAGCAATGGAGAAGTAACAGAGTCTTAATCTGTTACTTTTTAAAAAAGCTGTATGTGGCATCGGCTTTTTTCTTTGAACTGTTTTTTAGATTTTGTGTTGTTTTATTATTTGAAAACACCTTGTGGGTATAGTAGAGCAAAACAGTTGAGTAGAGGAAGGAGAATGCAAGTCATTTCACATGAGAAGTCAGTTGACTGTGGAGCTTTAGTAAACGGCAGCAATTTTGGACATTGTATTATGGTGACCATGGAGAGAGGAGATGGGCAGTTCCACTAGGCTTAATAAGTGATAACTTTTTTTGTCATTCAAACAATCCAACAACCCTTGCAACTCCTGGAAATGAGCTTTGGCTCTTTTTGTTCCTGTATGCCAAAATGAAAATAATGCCATCAGATTTAAACGGGAGCATAGATTTATATATGTCTTTGAAGGTTTACTTATGGTGAAGTAATAAAAAGTAAAAGTAAAAAGTAAAAGTATCTGAAGAAGTGTGCATGCACACAAAAGCTCATACCAATAACTAACTTAGTTGGTCTCTAAGGTGCTACTGGAAGGAATTTTTTATTTTACTTTATTTTATTTTTAATAAAAAGTAATGAAAGGATCATGAACTCCCCCTTCATGACAAAGAAGGTAAAACTAGTTTGACTTGTTACACAAACTTTAGTCAGAATGTTAGTATGTACAAACAGAATTAGCACATGATAGCAAGTTCTTTCCACTCTGATTGCAGATTACTGTGTCAGTGTGTCAATTCCGTGACACTGTTTCATCAAGCCTGCTAACATGGCTGATTGCTCTGCACACTATCTGGCTGGGATCAGTGCTTGGATAAAGATGAAATGGTTGCAGCTCAGTTCAGAAAAGAATTAGGCTATATTGGAAAGTTCAGTGAACTAAATAATTGAACATTGAATGGGCCAAGTTTTTCAGCATCTCCATCCCCCTCTTGTCTCTAAATAGGAGCTTGTCTAACTTTTGTTACTGTTATCAGCTTAGCCAGAGCACTGAGATTTTCTTAGGTGATGCATTTCAGATGTTTCTGAATTGAGGTTAAACACCCACTACCCGAATGATGTTGCATTTTATTTACAGCTATGCAGCAGTCTAATACGTAGATAGGAGTCAACTCCTGGGGGCTGAGGTTCCTTCGCCACCCCTAAAATATTTGAAGGGGCTGCCCTCCCCAGTTAATGGGTGTTGTCATTCCAATGGTGTATGTGTGTGCCATGTCATGTGATTGATTATGTGGGGCAGGGCTTACCTGGGCCCCCAATATTTTATTCAAGTTGGCACCCCAGGTCTAATATATGTGGAGTTAATAGTTTCCAGATGTCTTGTCTCACCTGATGCATAATGTAATTGATACATAGACTCCCAACACATATGGTTGGGAAACCCGCTCCCCGTCCTTTCATACTTCATAAATATGAAAGACTTGGTAGGAAAGGGACATGGAACAGTCTCTCCCCCCCCCACCCCCCGTCTCTTTTTTGAAACCATAATTTCCAATGGGTGTTGCAGTGAGTAGGCAACGGCAACATTTTTCTTTCTTCTGTCCTCTTAAATGGGCAGAAGCAGGAAGTCAGGTGCAACCAGGTTCCTTTGCATCCTGTGCTGCACCCTGACGATATTGTTTTACCAGTCTCTGTCTGGATATACTGTATTTTAGTTGCCAAATCACTTGTGTCAGCACCTGCAGTGGTGCATCATTTCTTAGTACTGGAAGTCACAGCACTGTGATTTTACCAAACAGGAAGACGCATGCACTCACTTGAATTATACCAAGTTCTTTTGTAGCACTACAGTTTCCATACTTCCAGTTCAGCATTCTTCTTTTATCTAGTGTTGGCGGTTTCCAGAGCTGGGCAGCCTCTTCAGATCATGCGCACTGCTGTAATACACTTGAAATGTGGTTGTGTAATTTCAGACCTTGGCCGGATTGACAGGTGGTGTAAAGTTGGTAGTTCCGAAAGTCTTTGAAATTGCCCTTGCAAACCTTAGGCTGCTCAGAGTAGCATTTGAACTGGAAATAGAAATCATTTGATTTGTTGTAAGTTGCAGCACTGACAGTAAACATGACAGACAGGTTAACATCTCTCCAAACCACATTCTCACACACCGGCTATTGCTTCTTCTTTTTGGTCTTTTTAGTGCTTCATCAGCAACACTGTCATTTTCTGTAAGTCCACATGAAAATATGCAGATGAAAAACTATCTGCTGCTCTTGCCTCCCACTCCTCATCAATTTACACTGCATACGACTGTTTACTTTTAAAAAAAAACATAAAGCACTTCGCATTGAGTTTAATTAATAATTAACATAATAATGGTTAATAAACACAGTTATTAAAGGCAGTGATAGTCCAAGACCACATGAAGTAGGATAGTGGGGTAGAAAAGCTGGGGCGGGGGGGGGGGGGAATCCCACCTGGCAACCAATGTGTCCCTTTGGTTTCAGATAGTACATGGGTAGATGAGTCTAAAAAGCCCAGGTCACAAATTTTCACAGCTCTCTAGTGGCTATGGTGGATCATTTACCAGGAGTAATGTATTTAGCAATAACTCTGGAAGTGTATCCTTAATTCCAACCAAACTAAGCCTCCCTCATAGGGCTTTTTAGACTCACCTAGCCATGTACCCATGTATAAGGGACATGGGTGGCGCTGTGGTCTAAACCACAGAGCCTAGGGCTTGCCGATCAGAAGGTCAGTGGTTCTAATCCCTGCGATGGGGTGAGCTCCCATTGCTCAGTCCCTGCTCCTGCCAACCTAGCAGTTCGAAAGCACCTCAAAGTGCAAGTAGATAAATAGGTACCACTCTGGCAGTAAACGGCGTTTCTGTGCACTGCTCTGGTTTGCCAGAAGCAGCTTAGTCATGCTGGCCACATGACCCGGAAGCTGTACGCTGGCTCCCTTGGCCAATAAAGTGAGATGAGCGCCGCAACCCCAGAGTCGGCCACGACTGGACCTTATGGTCAGGGGTCCCTTTACCTTTAACCATGTACTATCTGAAATCAAAGGGGCACATTGATTGCCAGATGTGAAATATATTGACACTATTTTCAGCTCTCCGACTCCACTCGGACTTCAACTTAGGTCTCCTAGCTCAGTGTCCAACTCTTTATCAGTTGAGCAATGCTAGAACCTGTATTGGGACCTTTTTACCATGCACATCAAGATTGCTAGCTGGACTGTGTAGCTCGCTTGCTCAAATATTTGGTGAATGAGCAAGCAGATTCTTTATTTAAACCTTAAAATGTTTTTAAGATTAAAAGAAATATCAAAAGTAAAAAATGCTTACACACTCATGTGGATTTTCGAACGATTAGTGAAGAATTAAAAAGTTCAGTCCTATAAGTGGGTTATGAGAGTGAGTCATCTTCATGGTTGATTTAATGACTATTACCCAGGGAAAACTGATACGTATGTAGCTGCATATCTGTTTCTCTTGAGTAATAGCCACTAATGAACCATAGTGCGTGTTGGTTTACTCTTGAGCCCGTTATGCCTACGAAAAGCAGGTGTACGGTTGTATGCTCATAGATTCCATGGTTTTTTCACTGCCAAAGCAGAAGTAAAGCAGAAGAGAATTTCAGAATCATCCCACATATCTTTTGAAGTATTTTATACAGCTAATTGGGACGCGGGTGGCACTGTGGTCTAAACCACTGAGCCTAGGGCTTGCCAATCAGAAGGTCGGCAGTTCAAATCTCTTTGACGGGGTGAGTTCCCGTTGCTCGGTCCCACCTCCTGCCAACTTAGCAGTTCAAAAGCATGTCAAAGTGCAAGTAGATAAATAGGTACTGCTCCGGTGGGAAGGTAAATGGCATTTCTGTGTGCTGCTCTGGTTTTGCCAGAAGCGGCTTAGTCATACTGGCCACATGACCCGGAAAAATTGTCTGCGGACAAACGTCGGCTCCCTCGGCCAGTAAAGCGAGATGAGCGCCGCAACCCCAGAGTTGTCTGTGACTGGACTTAACTGTCAGGGGTCCTTTACCTTTACCTTTTTATACAGCTAACGATTGTACAGGCAGCCCCCCATTTACACCTGTTCAGTATGCATGACCGCGTATATATGCATCACACTGAACCTGGAAGTGACCCAGAAACATCACAAAGACACCACTGAAATGTCACTGAAAGGGTACAGTGGGGCTGGAGTGGGGTGGAATGAGGGCAGAATTGGGTGTTCACAGGCTTTTCCAATGGGTTTCAAATGGGGGGGCTGCCTGTATCCTGGGTTAGTGGTGTCCATGGCTGGTGTTAAGACTAAGTAAACTAGATGGCCTACTTGCCCTAAATTAGGGGATCAGGAGTCCAAACTTTGGAGTATTATGTGCAGAATACAGGTTCTAGATGGCTCAATAGCTCATAGCTACTGTTCAGGAGATTCAGACAGAATAGGAATGGAACATGTAAAGACCATTCCTTTACTTCACAGAGTAGTTTGTCTGTGTGCTTTCTGTTTGCAGGGCTTTTTATTTGCAACAGATTCCAGCTCATGCAGAATACATTTAGAAACTCATTGGATGATTGGTTCTGTTTGGTTTCCACATGATATGTGAAGTCACAGGATGCCATCCAACTAAGTCATATTCAGTGTAGACCCATTGCAAGCAATGGACAAGTTACTGGTGGTCATTTATTTCAGTGAGTTCACTTTGAGCGTAAGTCACTTTATTGACTTGGGTTGAAATTCTAAAGGTGTTAACAAAAGGGTGAACCCCATTCAATACAATGGAACTTACTTCGGAGTAAACATTAATAGGACAACATGGTTAGGAAACATTTTTTACATGATAAGCAAGGCAGAGACATTCATGCCACATGTTTCCCTCACTGTGGCCCCATGGTGGCGCATGATTGTGCCTTTTTGGGTGGCTTCTTCAGCTATTTATAGTGCAAAGGGTTCTGCTGCATCATGAATAATCGTTGGTTCTGCCATTCTGCAGGTTAACAGTGATTTGGAGGCAGATGGCAATGCTTGTACATTGGTTTGTAAAAAGCTAAAATCAGTTACTTGTTTAGTATTGAATTTAATGTTGATATTGTGGTGGGCATCCACATAATTTATTTATTTATTTCTGGAGGAAGGGAGGAATGTTAAACACTGAAATGGTAAGCTGGTTAGTTTATCACCACACAAAAGGCAGAATTAGTACATGCACATTTTGCTTCTTAACTCAGGTTCTAAAAAACTAGAAACTTACTTTAAAAAAAGAAAAGAAAAGCTATGGATATGAACCCATTGTTCATCCAAGGGGGGGGGCGAGTACTGCCCCCTCCTCCTGTGGACACCCATGGCTTATATTCGCTAAAGCACCTAGATAGGTGGATGCTTCTTGCTGTACTACTATGGCAGTCCACTGAAGCTATAATCAATTTTCCCTAGGACAGAGTAAATAAGGCAATAGAGTAAGATGCTGCCTGTTCTCTGTGTCAGATTTAATACCTTATGTATATTTGTTAAATGTTCTTCATAACAAAACATTATTGCTCTCTGATGATAGAATTGGAGAAACAGAAACAGGAAGGTTTCATAAAATACGGATTTAGAGTTTTTTCCTTTGACACCCATGCAGTGTTGGAACTCCAAATTTATTCTGTGCCACCCAATGATGTAAGGCACAGGAATGCAATTTCACCTCTAGACTGCAGTATTCAATCAAGCTGGTATTCAAAATCAGATTGCAGATCTCCCCAAACAAGCAGGTGTCTTCATGATGTACTTAACCTCTGCATTCCCTAACCAGTCCACAACACAACAGATTTGTTTCCCCCTTTCAGCATCCCCTTTTTGTTGTTGTTGCATGGGGTGGTGTAACACACAGCTAATATTATGTCTCCGTGTATTGGATAAGAGATTTGAAGGAATTAAATATTTTTAATGTATTTATGTGTTAGCTTTGCATTGAAATAATCCACAAGTACCATTTTAATTCCAAAAACTGTATTCGTCTTTTCACATTTTGGTCCTTTTTTGATCCAGCTGGTAAATTTGTAATATATTCAGAGAGCAGATTTGGTGAAAACTGAAATGTTAGATTTCATAGATACCTTTGTGTTCTCTTGTATATGTGTGTGTATGTGCACTCACACATAAAGCTGCAAGATTCCTATCACTGTTTCTGAACTGAATTGTGATTATGTGTTTAGAAATCCTTTTAAGCCAAATACATGGTAGTGTATGTGAGGGAGAAGTAAGTATCGCAGTATTGCAGCATCCACAGCTACAGGCATCTGGGCTTTCCCACTTTGGTAGCAAATAGGGGGAATTATAGGTTCGTGGTCTGCTTCATGTTAGGAAGACACCCCTCCATCTGTTCTCAGTGCAGCCTGTTTCCAATTTAAAGCACAGATTTCAATGCAAACATCAATTTCTCTCCCCCCCTGTTTTATATGCAAAGTGAGCCTTACGAATCACAGTGACACTGCTACTGGGACCCCAACCAAAATCCCCCCCAAAAAAATTCACAGGCTTTTCATTTGAATACCTGCTTACAGTGGTATACAATGGACAGCTTTGAGAAGAAAAATTAATAATCTTCACGGGAGAGTAATTTGAATGAAATTACACTTGACAGCCTGTCTCCAAGCAAGGAAGGAGAGTGAGGGGAGCCTTAGCTAAGCTCCGAAGACCTGCATAAGCCAGTGCTGTTGGAGCTTCCCGGGAAAAATAAATCTACAGTTTTCCCTATATTTGAGGGAGGCTTTTGATTAAACCTGTGCAGCAGTATCTAGTGAAGAAAGGTAGCCATGGAAGAAAATATGGAAGAGGGACAGACACAAAAAGGTATTGTGATAAACTAGTTGCTTGGGTGTTTGTGTGTGTGAGAGTCGGATGTTGTCTTTCTGTTCTCTCTATCTCTGCATGGTAATTAAAATTCTTGTGTAGATGGTTGGAAAGATCCCCCCCTTCCATTTTTAAAAGCCATTTTTGTTGTTGCGACAAGATAGGTGGTAAAGATTTTTTCCAAATAATTCACAGATATTTCACGCGTAAGGAATGCACAGTGCAGCCCTATATGTAAAATACTAACACTGCCAGCATTTAATGTTAACTGCTTCCCAGACCAGTCTTTGTTAACCTTCATTTATTTCGTGTTTTCACGGTTGTCTAGCTGGGTCAAGGGAGCCCAGTGTGAACTATGAGAGAGCCACTCACACACATTTGCAGCTAATTGTATTTAGAAATCTAACAAAGTGACCATTATTTACACCTTTGAATGGGTTTCCAGTCTGAACAAAGACTCTGCGTATATTTTGTAAATTTCGGATAGTGCTGCCTATATTTCCCTCCCTTTTCTTTTGCTATCTGTTGGAAGACCTCTGTTTTGTGATGTATAGTGAGAAAAATGGTTGTAAATGTGAAAGATTGCAGGTTGACGTTTCTTTTATTTCTGATTATGTATAGTGCATCTTCTTTTGTTTCTGAATAAAACAGAGCTGTGTATTTGTCTTATTTTATGTATAATCTCTTGTGCACATTGCATGTTGTTGCAGACTTCAGTATGTGCCACCTTTCTAAATGGACACACTATTCTTATTGCCAGGTGATAGTTCTGCATTTTCCCACTGTTTAGAGCCTCTTTCCCCCACCATCTCATCCTTAGTCCTGGGCTGTTACATCAGTGTTTTTTATGTTGCTCTGAGCATTCTGGAATTACTTAGGCACATCAGAGGATACTTGTTATAACCAGTGGAATAATAATGCAAACACATCTAATCCCACTGTACTTTACAGGCATAACAAATCTTAAAATAGTTTTTCCATAGCTGAAGATGGTTCTGGGAGCTGATTACAATGGTTTTTTGTTTTGTTTTGTTTTTTGTTTACGAATTCCATGCAAACAAATAATATCTCAGTTGTTCCATGTTCCAGTTCTCTGGTCTGTGTTCCATCTGCCTTGCTACATGTAGATGTCATGCTTTTCTCATTAGAACTGACCCACTTAGACTGTGTACAGCCTTCCAGTGTTTACTAACTCTCCAGACAGTTAATTGCAATGGATGTGTGTGCAAAGATGCTTATTTCTATCAGTAATATCTCGTATGAATTCATATGTTTTTCTAAATCACAGTATGCTTTTGAAAGCTACTACAGATGCTAAATGTAGATGCATATGTGGTTGCTTACTCTTTAAGCTTAAGCAGTGTAATCATCTGCATATGAAGTACGTTAATGAAAAATCAGAAGCACAGCATGAAAAAACGTATTAACATTTGTGTGTGCATGTGTGGGCACAATAAATGCCATTTTCTGAGGCAATTGTTTTGTGGTCATTGCTTGCATATGAAGTCCTCCTATGGAAAGTATTTTTCACGTAAGTGGTCAACTAACATATGGTTATTGTTCTTGAGAGAGAAAAAATCAGTGAAAAAGGTTCCACCTAAACTTATGGAAAGCCTAGGCAAGCAGTAGAAACCAGAACTGGGAACATCTCCATAAAACATAACAACACCTGAAGATGTTTATAATTAACAAGATATGTATCGGTTAATGGATTCTTTTAACAGGTTGGCATAGACAAGGCTGTGTCTTTATTCCAATGACAGCCATTTGAAATAGCCAGTGGGCACTCAAAATGCTGTAATTAATAGTGTGATTGTCACATCTAACATGTTTTCCATGCACAATATGCCATGTGTGAGAGAAGCCTTTTCTCTCTAGCAGAGCTCAGCTGTGATCACAAACACTGACAGGTTACATTTCATTTCATTCTATCTGGAAGGCAGAATAAAATGGTCATTACTCTGGCTGTTGTTTGGGGAGCAAGGCAGGGGAACTCTTTGTCCAGTCCTTATAATTTTTTGCTTGACCAGCAGTCAGAATCCCGAGGAAGGAGATGAAGATTGTGGTCAGAATTGGGAAGATGTTTATATGGCAGTCAAATACAGGCTACATTCCTCTGGTCTCTACATATCATTTAAGGGCTATTCCTTTGCCTTGAAAGAGGCAATAGCATTGTACCCTTGCTCAATAGCTGTTTTGGTATAGCAGTATGTGCATGTTTGTGTCTACATTCCTGATCTTGCATGATATACCTCTTGTGGTTTGACTAGTGAGTTATATGTTGCTTTTCCTAAGAAAGCGCTCCATGATGTTAATTCGTGATGGAATCACACAAGTGTCTCTTTTATATATATAAAAATGCTGCCATCTTGACTGGAATTGTTTGTTTCTTCACTGTCCCTCTTCCTCTTTCCCAAAAATCGATAGAAGCATACATTGTGTCACTGCCTACAAAGTCCTCCATTCTTCACACCAGCTGAATGCTTTGAGCCTCTTCTTCACAGCATAGCATAGCACACAGCACTGCAAGTTGCTAGCAGCCATGATGGAAATGCATAGTTTCATGCTGATGTATTTTGCAGATACAATGTGAATAGTTGCAGTAGATAGCATTTTATTTATTCAACAATCATTTTATTGGTACATCACCACCCATACAAAAGTACTGTAGAAGATTTGGAATTTTGTGAGATAGACAGTGCTATTTCTAAATTAATTTTGGGACCATTGCTTGCATACGTAGCCCTCCTATTGAAAATACTGTTTGTAGCTAATGGCAGAAATGTAACAATCTACTCCACAGTAGTGGCTAAGAGGCTCCAAATCCCCAGTTCAGGTCTTGCCTATGCTATGACGTCATTCAGATCCGGTGCCCTCAAAACTGGGAGATAATAAAACTTACCTTATGGAAGGAGTAGCCAGTATGCTGCCCTCAAAATTGTTGTTGGACACCAGCTGTCATCAGTCCTAGCCAGCATGGCTAGTGGATGGGTGATGGGAGTTGTAGTCTCACAACATCTGGAGGACACAACTGTTGTTTAATGCCTGCTTTCCAGGGTTGTTGTAACAAATGCAACTAGATAATACATGTGAAGTGCTTTCAACACTTGGAGATGCTACATAAATAATATATTTTTATTTTTTTATTATTATTCTATTAGTGTTCTGCTAGAATTCGATGTTAGTTGCTGTGACTTTTTGAACTTCAAGTGGAGCAAGTAGCACTGGCTTAAGCCAATAACACAGGGCTTTAAATTAGAAACTCTTGTTTGAATCCTGGCTTTTTTTGTACTTGAAAAATGGAAATAGTTCAAATCTGCTTTGCAGGATGCTATTCATTGACCATTCATTCAGCAAATTCTAGCACAGTGTGTATGAATGCCAAAAAGAAAGATTGTTGTGTAAGTGCTAACTCTGGCAGCGTTTACAGTTGGCCTCTATTTCCCACTTCTATGAAATTCTTGATTATCTAAGTTTGCAGACCTTTCTGTCAAGCCCTGTGTCCATGAAGCCATACATGAATAATGTTCTAATCTAGCTGATTGATTATCCAGCTGTTTTGGATCTTCTCCAAGCCATCTGAATAAACATCGGTCTCTTCAGTACTCAAATTAGGGGAAAACACTTTTCTTTCTGGGCCGCATTTCTCCCTCTTTCTCCTAAGCCACAGCAGAGAAGAAGCCATTAGGTAGAATTCTGGCTGCAGCTCCCAGTTCACTTGCAAGCTCATTAAGAATATTGGCTCAAGCATGAATGAAATTTTGGAGGGGACATTGATGGAGTGAGGATGAAGTGAGATAAATATTTTTTGCCATTATTCATACTAGGGTTCAGATTGTATCAAGTGGAACACATTTTCCAAGACTCTGGGTCAAAGTAAATGGTACATCAAATGCATGGCTGCATCCGGTAATCTTCATTTATTTATTTAACTTATCTATATTGCAGCCACAGAGGCTTCTGATCCATTTTCAGAACTCCCAACACAGGGGAGGGAAGCTACTATGGCTGAAAATAGCAGCTTCCCTTCCAGGACACTCGCACAGCTTTAGGTGGTGTCAATTTTCATCAGGAAGATGGCAAGGGCAAAAGGGTTAACATGACACCCTGCCTTCAACACTGCAGTCCCAGTTGGAATCCTCTTGCATGCAACTGCTGTGTTTGCTTTTGAAGATTTAAACATAATGCAAATGTGGTCATGCATTTAGTGCGTTGTCTACTTTGGATCTCAGGTGGGTGCCAAAGGGCTGCTCATTCTTTTGCTGCCAACAGGTGTATGTGTGCATATGAATTGGGTTGGAGGGTGTTTTTCCTCAAAGCCTTCCTCTCTTTAGGGGTGGTGAAGGAGGGGAGGAACCAGAGGGCTAAATGGGGATCTATTGCTACAGGATCCTTTCCAAAGTACAGGTAAGCCAGTATGCTTCTTATTGTCCAGAGGGTCCAGGGAATCAAGAATATCCAGATTGCACAGTCAGCTCTACTATTAGGCAGAGAGAGACATCTGCCTTAGGCAGCTGTTGCTGGGGGAGGGCGGTGCCAGTGAGGTGCTAGACACCAAAGTTGTTTATGCTGCACAGCCTGCCATGGACACTTTAAGTTAGCTTGCTGTGCTTAGATGTGGTGGTGGCTATCCTGCAATCAGTGTTGAAGCGAGATGCAGTTGTCAGTCAGGTTAGTTTCTGTATGTAGGATGTGTGTGTATGTGAGAGGGGTGTTATTTTATCTGTTGTTTCAAGCAGCAAAATATCTTGAGCCACCCCTGTCTGGGTGCCAGAAACTCTTGGGACATGAAGGTGGCATCTCCAGAGTCTTCCTGTCTGGTGACTTCCTTGTGTTAGCTTAAAGCAAACATCAAATGCAGTTTCAAGTAGAAGCATCCTGTTTTTCAGTGTCAAATGGTTTATTTATTTTTTACAAAATGAAAAATAAAAATAGGAGGCTTACTGAGCTCCTGGTGGGTTGTTTTAGGGCTGGTAACACATTGTATAGGGCTTTGCAGTAAGGTGAGGAGGAAATAGAGGATGAGAGCCAGGAGTGAAAAAGAAACATTGAATTGTAGCAGAGAAGCATGTATATGCTTAATGTATCACTAGCAGAATGTTCAGGAGCTGGACACTGAGTCAGGCACAAGCTAAAAAGTGAGCTCAGAGCCTATTCACATTGCTCCAAGCCAGACTTCAAAGCCAAAGTGTCAGAGATACCAGCAAATTAAATTCTGGCTGAAGCCCCTTGAGTTTTGCTTGCTGTTCCCTGCTGGCTCTGCCACTTGCTGTTGCTGCCACTGCCTCCTCCCCATTTCTGATTCCTTCTCTAGCTGTGGGATGCTTTTCCAGTTTGAAGAGAAGAAAGCAAGATTGAAAGGCTTCTGCCATCATTTGATTTGCTGAGTTCAGGTTGAAAAGCAGGATCCAAATGCTAGACTTACACTTTGAACTCATTCTTTATCTTATGTCTATCTCTGGCCTATTAGGAGACCAAGTTTAGGGGAGCCTGAAAAATCCTGTAAGCAAAAGAGAGAGTTGGAAAAAGCCCAGTAATTGTCAGGTCCTCCAGTCCGGACATAGATTTGAATCTTCTGTTTCCACAATAATATAAGAAGCACCTGTTGGATAAGGCCAATGGCCCATCAAGTCCAGCATCCTGTTCTCACAGTGGCCAACCAGATGCCTGTGGGAAGCATAAATCTCATAAATCCCAAATCTCATTGAGACAATTGGTACCTGAAACATTAATTCTACTGTATATTATGTATTTTCAGAAACCCCTAAATGTGTGTGGAATTGTCAACATTCCCTTATGTCTCAGTATTTTGGACATTCACTGTAAACCAAACAAACAAATATATAAGATATTACCTAATTAGAAAACCAACTGTAGTGTTCATAATCTCCTGCAGGTGATATGAAATTTTGCAAGGGGTAACAAACATAGTAATAAAAACAGGCTGCTAAACTTGAAGTATGTAAAATTATGAAAGTTTTCTTATTGCTAGCAGCAATTTTCTTAGCAAAAGGGAATATTTGATGATATTTTTTGGCCTATTTGGGAAATTCTGGGGTGGTGGTAGGTTTTTCAGAACTGAAAGCCTAAGCTATCCTAAGCTCAGCTGGCTAAAACATGGTGTTGATAATGCCAAGGTTGCAGGTTCAATCCCAGCTGCATATTCCTGCATAGCAGAAGGTTGGACTAGATGACCCTTCCAACTCTGAAAGCAGATGCAAACAGAAAACCATAAGACAAAATACCGTACTCTGGATAAAGCCTTGCCTTCTCCAGCATTCTGTTTCCTACAGTGGCCAGTTAGGTGCCTATGGGAATCCACAAGCAGGGCAGGAAGGGAATATCCCTCTCCCAGTGTTTAATAGCAATTGGTATTCAGAGGCATGCTGCCTCTGTTCCTGGAATCATTTATTTATTTGGAAAATGTATAGGCAGCTAAACATGAGCAAACATAACCGTATATAACAATAAATTTAGATTGAATAGGATAGATAGTAACAGTTCTGATAACTGTCTATAAGTCAATTCATCCTTCTTGGAAGTCTGTGGGAAATGGAGGGCTAGATAAAAGGGGTGCTGGTAATGCAATGGAACAGCCCCCTGCCCCTGCTCCAAAATCAGCTTTTGGAGGTTTGGAGAACCCCCGGTGTATTGCACAGGGCAAAGAAGAGGGGAGGTCATTCTATCATGAAAAATGAAATGCTTGCACTGATGGAACAATAGGAACAGTGTGGAGTTGAATTCCTCCCCGGAATTTTCAGCATCCAACAAAATGTGTATAATGATGGAGCCTGTCTAATTTCAATGGGCAACATGTTTTACAAGATGGGTGCTGCTGAACTGAAGGATGTGGTCCAAGTTGCCATGAAATGATCCTCTGGTGCATGTGATACCACAAGAGGTTCTCCCACAGATAACCACAGTGAATGGGCAAAGGAGGTCTCGGATATCCTGGGCCCAAGTGGTTAGGGCTTAGTAACTGTAAATTCTTAAACTTGGTCCAGTAGCACATTAGCAGTGAGTGCAGGTGGTATATAGTCATAGCATCATAGATTTGTAGAGTTGGAAGGGATCCTGAGGGTCATCTAGCCCAACCCCCTACAATGCAGGGATCTCAACTAAAGCATCCATGACAGGTGACCATCCAACCTCTGCTTAGAAACTTCCAAGGACGGAGAGTCCACTACCTTTTGAGGGAGTCCGTTTCACTGTCAAACAGCTCTTACTCCCAGAAAGTTCTTACTGGAGTTTGGTTGGAATCTTCTTTCTTGTAACTTGAAGCCATTAGTTTGGGTCATAGCCACCAGTGCAAGAGAAAACAAAACTCTCTCAAAAAAAGAATGAGATTTGGCTGGAAAAACTTGTTTCTAAGGAACCCATTATGGGTCAGTAATCACAGCATCATTTCCTAAAGTCTTGCAGACCAACTGTTTAATTATCTGTTCTAGGACCTTGGTATTGATGTTAAGCTGACCAGTTGGTAGTTACCTGGGTTCCTCCCTTTTTGTTGGAGGTGGGGGCAACATTTGCCTGCCTCCCGTCTGCAGGGCCCTCACCTGTTCTCCAAGAAGTCTCAAAGATTATAGACAAAAGGCTCTGAGATTACATCTGCAATGTTCTTTAGTACCCTTGAGTGTAGCTCATAGGGTCCTGCATATTTGAATTCATTTAATTCCTGTACAATCTCTTTTCCTATCCTGGGCTGCAGGTCCCTCCTTATGTTGTTCATTCTGTTATCCCCTGGTTGGCACTGCTTTCCTTTTGGGTGAAGACAGAGGCAAAGAAGGTGTTCAGCAGTTCCACCTTCACTCTGTCACCATTAGAATTTCTTTGTCTTCTCTACCCAGAGGACCTACTACTTACTTGTTTTGCCTCTTGCTTTGAACATAGCTGAAGAAACATCTTTTATTAATTTTAACCTCTCTTGCAAGCCTGAGATTTGTCCTGCCTGACCTCCCTGCAACTGTTGGCTACTTGTGTATACTTTTCCTTCTTTACTTCCCATTGCTTCTGTTGCTTCCAATTGTGCAGCAATAATGAAATAGTTTATATTCATTAATTCAGGGGACTTCGTGGGTATTATCTTTTTATGTGTTATTTTAAGTGTACACTAACACACTTGCTATAAGTGTGAATATGACCATCACATGTTTAGTGACACATGCCTCATGATAGCACTCTCAAGAGCTCCCTGTAGAGCATACACTTGTTGGCAAGCCCAGATTCGCCTTTCATGATGTGTGGAATGGCAATTAAGTATTTAACTGTTCTGTCTGGTCTTTTGGAGCATTGGAATTAGACCAGTTTGGTGTTATTTGAGGTCTGAGCTAGATGCTAAACTCAGTTGCATGTTACTTCCCTCTAACTTGGTTCTTGCTTTTTAAAGAAAAAGCAGCTGTGGAACGCCATGTGTTTGTGCATATTTCTGGTGGTGCTGAGGTCTGCTTAATCCCATTTCCATGGTTGTTGTAGCTTTAAAAGAAAAAGAAAATTGGTGGAAATATGCATGTCATGTGGTCCTCAGAAACCTTAATTTTAGATTCGTGTTTAGTTCATATATACTTTTCTACAGACTACATTCTGGTTTGGCTCCAGAGAAGCTTCCCCCCAGTAGAAGAAGACTCTTCATCTAGCCGAAAAGCTTACTCCATCAGAGGAAGCTTCTCTGGATACAACCCTCTGTTTCATTACCAAATAATGAATGAATTTAATGAGGTTCTTTTTCATCACTTGGCTAAGTTTGGACTTGGGCACAACAGCATTGTTTGAGTTCAACATTAAACAGCACAAGGATGGTTCTTGTTAGTTTAATGCACTGCTTGAGGGCAGAGAGGTTCCCTGCCAGATCAATTATCTATTCTGCAGTAGTAAAAATTAAACATTCAATGAAGTGATGTTTTAGCAGCTGATGAAATATCTCAACTAGTTATCTGCCTAATGCCATTTTGGATAAAGAGAAAGGCAAAACAGCAACTCAGTGGGGAAGCAAATTTAATTATTTAAAATATGTGTCGTTCTTTTACCTAAATAATATATGCCAGTTTAAAGCTATATATGTAGCATATAGTATTATGTCCCATGTTCAATACCCAGCATGTGCAAGTAAGACTGGGAATAGACTCCTGTCAAAGAACCTGGAGAGCTGCTGCCAGTGTAATGTCAGTCATAATGTAGATAGATCAAGCTTCAAAGAAGTCAACTTACTATATCCCTATATATTCCTTATGGAATTTATTGAGTATTACTGGTCTATAATTTTCTGTTTCATTTACAGCGAGAAAAATGTGCATGCATTATTCCTGAATGATTTGCAGTTTGTCCCATCAATGACACATTCACCAACTATTATTTTTGTGTGTAAAGATCAAGTGGAACGGCTCCCGATTTGCTGCTTAAGTTATTCAGTGTTGATTGAGCTAGAGTGGGTGGAAATGGAATTCCGTTGACAATTATTAAGAGAGTTATCAGTTTGGCACAGGCTCCAAACAGGATACCAGATGATGCAAACTCTATTAATAGAAGTGTAAAACAGCAAGATACCTGCAGGCCATCTTGTCCAATCTTCTGTGTTTTGAGACAGAGGAATCTCCACATAAATAGGTTCATAGAATCCTGGATAGAGGCAAAGACCCAAAGGACTGCACAGCTAGTTCTGAATTCATGTGGAGACTTGGTACTTAATAGCAACTCCATTGTTACATGGAAAGTGACATTTGAAACTTACGTAAGTTGTGCTTCAAAAGAAATTTGATATGTGCAGCTGCCCTTTTCTTTGGAATTCCTATTCAATTTACATGACGTCACCAAGCTGTTGCAGGCCAGTATTTTCTGAGTTCTTCTTCCGTGTTTTCTCAGACCTGATTTGTAGTTATGTATTTATAATGAAACACAGTTGCTGCACTTTCTTGTCCAGTGCTGACAGACAAAGAGTTATTGGGGTTTTTCAGGGAACCAGTGCTCTTAAAAGGAAACACTCATTACAGATTCCACCCATTTTATTGTTTCCTGTTGATATGGGCAGCAGGATTAGTGATAACTTGTTCCTTGAATGACCATTCTGAATAAGAGAGCAGGTGGTGCTGTGGTCTAAACCACTGAGCTTCTTGGGGTTGCCGGTAGAAAGTGAGCTCCCAGTGCTTTGTCCCAGCTCCTGCTGGAGCTAGCAGTTCAAAAGCACACCAGTGCAAGTAGATAAATAGATACCATTGCGGCGGGAAGGTAAACAGTGTTTCTGTGCACTCTGGCTTCCGTCATGGTGTCCCGTTGTGCCAGAAGCAGTTTAGTTATGCTGGCCACATGACCTGGAAAGCTGTAGACAAACACCGGCTCCCTTGGCCTGAAAGCGAGATGAGTGCTGCACCCCATGGTCACCTTTGACTGGACTTAACAGTCTAGGGGTCCTTTACCATTCTGAATTGTCCTCTATTATTTTTTGTTTCTATTGAAATGCTCCAGAGGCTTTAATTACAGAATACTTGCCATTACTATTTTTTTCTTTTTTATATAATTAAATCAAATAAAGGGTGGGGGGAGAGAATGAAAAGAAACCAGCAATTAAAATTCATTTCATCACTATTTTCCAGCAGGAACCAACATGAAGTGATAAAATGGCAAAAATGGCAAGCTATGAACTTTATGTCCTGGGGGACTTTGGCTGAAAGATCTTGGCCATAGGGAAGGACATTGCTGGATAATATAGTACTTTATAACATTAAAGTGTTAACTGAAACCTCAATTTTAAATCTGTTTCCATCTAATTGCCAAAGAAGCAATTGCAGTTGGGGTGTTTGGTGTTCAAAGACAACAAAAAACTGTTAATAGAACCCCTCAGTGCACAAGACCAAGCCTTTGTAAATACTTAAAATAGCCTCATGATAACAGCCAGGTATGCCATGCCAAAAATGTCAATGGGACCAAGTATGAGATTCATAAAACAATCCCAGGGAGATAAAGTTAACTGTACCTCAGGTTACAATGAAGGACAAAACCCAGCACAAAATTTTATTTCAATTCTTAATATTTTGCACCACTTGAAAATAAAATTTAATTTTAGGCTAGATTGGCTTACATCTTGAAAATTGTAAGTGTAATGGTTCTGTGACTTTCTGTCTTTCTATCTATCACATTTGCTCAAGCAGCCTTGCAAACTGTAATGAATAAAAACCACAGGCATATTGTAAGTCTTCTGCTTGAAATAAAAATATTTATGCACTTAAAGTGCTTCCTTTTTTCCATGCCCATTCAGGAGTAATTCCTGCCATGCTCAGATGAGCATGCTGTTAGATAAGTGTGTGTAGATTGGACTGCAATCTTAGACTGATGAATACTATCATTTATATGATTTCTTTTGAATTTGAATTTTTTAAAAATGAATTCTCTACAAGACTTTGTGGAGTAGCATGGAAAGACTGAAATGTCCATGGTGGTTGGGGCAAAAAGCCATACATATTAGGAAGGGAAGGGTAGAAATTAATAATATCGGGGCTGAGGATAGAAGTTAGTAAGGATAAGAGGAAATTAATTAGGAGGGGCAAAGGGATAGAAATAAAGATAATGGATAATGGCAAGAAATTTTGGGTTTTGCTATGATCCGCTTTTCTGCTTCAACCACACCCACTTTTGCACTTCAGTTATGCCTACTTTGGCACATGGCCTCCAGAAGGCTGCCATTGGTCAATATTACTCTGCTGTAAACTGTTGTAGGCAAAGGCATATCCACTGTCTGTAGTTAGAAAGCCCATCCCTTAGATAAAGCATAAATTCCAAATTGTAGGTGGTAACATAATCATTTCTGTCATTATATGGGAAATGCTTAATGACAGGAACTACAAAACTAGTTATCTACAAAAATGTGGTTTGAATAAACTGGGATCACTTTTAATAGTTTACAGGTTCAGAATTAAACAAAACAATTTTATATTTATCCAGATACCGTTCTTGATTTCAGTGTTCTGAAATCAAGGCAGCAGGATGAGAATACAGTATTGCTTTTATATCTACTTGTTTATGCATTAGAGTAGCAGGTGGGAAAACACTCAGTAACTTCATGATTACCCTGACCAGATTAATTTTTCATAGGGGACCACACTTCCCCTCATTTGTCTCCATTTTCCACATGAATGGGTATAGATTTTTTTTCCATTGTGTTTGCAGTTTATGGCAGTATGAAAGCATTTTTATTTTGTTTAGATAATATCACTTATTTCATTTTCCTCTTTTAAACATATTTAACATTTTTCCCATTAGGCATGAAAAAGCTGCCATTTTCTTGGCAACAGAATGGTATAAATTCTGTTCTTATTAACATCATGGTGCAGCAAATGGAATTATTCTAACTATATTATGTGGGTGAAATATTCCTATGCATTCTAAGAACATTTCATACACGTTCATGTCTTTAGCTGTAAGGTGAGTGCCAGTTCTGGGTGCTTCTGTACCACAAACACTTACATTCCCTTCTAGGTAACCACAAATCCCTTAATTGCATGTCATCCCAAATGTCCCCAGCAAATATATTGGCTTCTTTCCTTCCTATAACCACCACAGTCCCTAAACCTATGCAAACCCAGCCTCTTCCTTACCTCTGTTTTCATTGCTGCAATGATGCCCCCTCACCCTTTGATGGCTGACAAATTCTACTCTTTTGTCTCCTTTTCTCACTTTGGAGGCAGAGGGGCAGCAGAGATAGGAGATGGGGAAGCCTTACAGAATCTTCACTTCCCAAGTTTTGTTCCCTCTGTGACTATTTGTAGGTCCCATTGTGAAATTTCCATTGTTGGCTTTCCAGCTAACAAAATGCTAGATACAGTGGTACCTCTAGTTACGAACTTAATTCGTTCCGGAGGTCCGTTCTTAACATGAAACTGTTCTTAACTAGAGGCGGGCTTTCACTAATGGGGCCTCTTGCTGCCGCTGTGCCACCGGCACAGGATTTCCATTCTCATTCTAGGGCAAAGTTCTCAACTCAAGGTAACTCTTCCAGGTTAGTGGAGTTTGTAACCTGAAGTGTTTGTAACTCGAGGTACCACTGTACTGTCATATACCACAATGGTACTCTGTGGAAGCAACAGTTCTCTGTTCAAATGCCTCTACCTAAAAGTTCCATTGCCATACAGATGAGAGAGAACTTGAATGGTTATGAAACACAAAAGTTAATGGGTTGTCAATAATTGAACTCAACGTACTACATTCATGCAATCCCCATAGAAATGAACTGAGATGTTTCTGTGTGCACTTCATATGCTCCAACAACAACAAATGTTGCATAATTGTAATGTCTTGCAGAAAACTTATTTTACCTTGTATCCACCTTATATTGGATGTTGTTTTAAATGTGTATGTGTAACACATGGTTGGGCTGAGGAGGGGGTTCCAGGTTCATGGGCCTTCCAGCACCTCCATGCAGAGCCAACAGTACAATCCAGGGTGCTTGTATTAAAACATCCATGTCAGAAGGACCCACTCCCATTCATCCCCCCCCTTTTTTTGCAGCAGATAGACCATGTGGGCAGGGCATATGTTACCTGGATGCTGGCACCATGCATGAACCAGCCTTCATTTCTCTCTGTGTATTGTTCCTCTGTGTCCCTCACCTGATCTACCTTACAATCAGCTTAGAACATTTTTTCTTTGAGTAGAAGAAATCATCAACACATGGTTTTCATTCTTAGAATTCTGCAACACAGACTTGTACAAAATAATGTCTCCATTCCATTAACAACACTCTGCCCCAGTGATTCTGTGCTTAGAATTTAGAGAGAGAGGTGGTGTCTTTTTCCAATAGGGAAGTAGATACTCCTGATGCCCAATTTCACATTAAAGTTATTCCATTTGATAAGCTGTCATCTGGTATTGAATGATATGACTCTATCACAGCTCAGTTCATAGAAGTAAATAGGCTCATTAATCACTTGTTCCTAAACTCTCCATGCTTTGTTGAGATATGGACAAACAAGAATCTATTTGTAAAATGCTGTGAAATTTTGAAGATTGCATATAAAATTTGGAACATTACTTTGTTTTATAGCCTTTTGCAGAATGGTACATTTTGCATGCAAACAAATAAAGAATTTCAATACCATCTCTAGATGCCCGAGAAGCTAGTGGATCAAATGAATGAAGACTAGGGCTGAAATGTTTTTATAATTAGACTGCCAGTAACCAGATTTGATGCCGGGCTACTACAGACCCCAAACCTACTAAGGTATGGGAGAAGGACCCTGCAAAATATTACAACTATTGCAAATAGCGCTAATTTAAAGAAGCGCTCATTAGCTGCTTGCTCTTAACACTGTTCATATATGAAGGGTTAAATGATCCATAAATTGGATTTAAACATGTCTATTTTTTATTGGCTTAAATAAAGGTAAAGGGACCCCTGACTGTTAGGTCCAGTCGCGAACAACTCTGGGGTTGCGACGCTCATCTCGCTTTTCTGGCCGAAGGAGTCAGCGTACAGCTTCTGGGTCATATGACCAGCATGACAAAGCCATTTCTGGCGAACCAGAGCAGCGCACGGAAACACCGTTTGCCTTCCCGCCAGAGCGGTACCTATTTATCCACTTGCACTTTGATGTGCTTTCAAACTGCTAGGTTGGCAGGAGCAGGGACTGAGCAACGGGAGCTCACCCTGTCGCGGGGATTAGAACCGCTGACCTTCTGATTGGCAAGTCCTAGGCTCTGGAAGGCACCTCTGAGATCGTGTAGTCCAACCCCTTGGCAGTGCAAGGAATTCACCACTGCAATATCCCTGTTTGGTAACTATCCCCCTCTCTCCTTAAAAACCTCTTAAAGAAGGACTTAAGCACCTTTACTGGTTTGATCCTTCAACTAGAGATACCCAGAATCCTAAATCTGTGTTGGTTGTTGCTGTTATTTTGTTGTTTAGTCATGTCCGACTCTTCGTGACCCCATGGACCAAAGCACTGTGTTATCCCACTGTTACTGTCTAACCTAGCCTCTATGGTAGCTGCTGCTGCTGCTGCTGCTGCTGCTGCTTCTTCTTCTTCTTCTTCTTCTTCTTCTTCTTCTTCTTCTTCTTCTTCTTCTAAAATAGGGATATGAACTATCTTGCATAACATATCTTGCATTACCTATTATATGGAGATAATAATATGGATATTATTGTTCCTCCTTTCACTAGTTTTTGTAATATTTTTAAAACAAAAGAATGCTCATTTCTTCCATAATCTGTGTTGAGTTTATGGAACTGTTTTGCTAGTCAGTAGTTATATGATTAGAACTGAATAGCAAGCAAGCCCTTTAGGTCAGCTGCATTTTTTATTTTTTTTATATTATTATTATTAGGTCAATCAGGATAGATCTTTCTCTCCCATCCCAGTCATTAAAAAATAAAGGCACCAGAGAAGCTGCTGTGGACATTTGGAGTATTATTTCCCAGACCTTTTTACTTGTTTGGATGCAGGGTGTTCCCCCCACCCTCTGTTAAACAGCTGTGCACTACTATCTGCCATCTGCATTGCCTGCGTTTCCAACATATCACCTTCCATTATTGCCGCACATTCTCCCCCTTTCTCAAATCTCGTATAATTGTAACCATTGTCTGCATCATTGCTTTCAGGCTTATACTAACAAAGAAATCTGCCTTATTTACACATTACTAATGCGTGTGCGTCAAACCTGTAAAAACACACACACATATATAATGTAAAAACTACCTCTGCTTAACCATCAAGAATCTCTAACCAATCAGATCCACACCGTATATTTAAAATACGGTACATCTAACACACATTTAAAGCACATGACTCACCCTAAGAATATTGGGGGGTGTAGTTTCCCCTCTCACAGATGTGCAAGTCCCAGCACCCTTAACAAACCACAGTCCCCAGAATTCTATGGGGGAAGTTATATGCTTTAAATGTGCATCGGATGTGCTTTAAATGTATGAGGTGGGTCTTCCCCAAATCCCACATGGACATTGCAAGAGAGACAGGACAGTGTGGACAGGACACCATAGGTGCCAACTCCCTGGGGCCCTGGGTGGCTGAGCACCCACAAAATTCCCCATGAAAGGGGTGGGCACCCACGGTTGTGGGGCCAAGCTGGCACTCCTGCAGGACACTGATGAGGGTGGGCAGCATATGAATGCAGGATGCATTTAACTCATCACGGCCTTTTCCCTAGAAGCCCCACCAATCAATGAATAATGTATCAGTGAGTCATCGCATGAGGACTGTGTGAGGCTGCATAGCCTGTGGGTAGGGGAGAGGACCTTGCCCAGGATTTTAATGTGGCTTGTGTGTTAGCCACACAGAGGTGAGATATAACTTTAGTATTTGATTTAACAGCATGTCTCTTTCTGAGTTGTACACCTTGCTTTTGGTTTATTTACCCTCTGTGCTCCTGCCCTCATAATATTTCATCATTACGGCATGGCCTTATCTCTTGCCAGGACAGTCCTACCTTTCAATAGCAGCCACTATAGCAGCATGGTATTGCTCACCTGCATCCCCAGTGGTGTGCATCACTACCAGTTATTGAGAAGAGGAGGGGCAAAGTAGTGGGGAGCCTCATCCACACTGCCCTGCTGGCCACTAATGCTATCTTTAGACAGCCAACTCAGGCAGCACCGTATGTACCACACTGATATGGCCCACCCCCCCAAAGCTAGCCTGCTGCTCTGAAGTGTAGCAGGAGCTGTTTCATCACCAGCGTTGAAGTACGACTCAAGTGCTAATCTAAGAGACGTTTGTACAAGGAATGGATTTGTGCACCATCTTGCCCTTCACCTCATGCAGCAAAATTCCCTGGCCCAACCCTGCCTGTAGTTGTTAAGCAGGGCATATTTATTTCCTCATATTATCTGTAGGCATTGCAACTCAAAAAGATCACAATCTTGCCATTATTGGTCTTTCATACCTTGGCAAGGGGGCAAAGGAATAAGGTGCTGCTGTAGACCAAGAATGCTTGGCTTTACTGCCAAAGAGATAATTTTACAAGCCTGTTTTCTGGTCCTTCTGGGACAATGAATTGTGCAATGGCCCGGATGTAACAAGAAAGAGAAGTATCCCAGTCATTAATATAAATGACAGAAAAGATTCTTAACATCTTAGACGACTAGGGTTTTTTTTGCGGGGGGGGGGGGTCAGATCAGTAACTTTTAGGTAATTCAGTTTAGCACATTAAAGTTTATCTTACAATAGAGTGAAAACTAATAACTTGGTTCTTCGGACTAGTGCAATAAAGCTTCCTGAAATTGGAGAGTCATAAATTCAATAATAAATTAACCCAGCAAATGGGACAAGACACACTTACATGCAGCTAATATAATGGAACCACCTCTCCATAAACACAGAAGCAAGCTATTGTTTCTCTCTTGAGGCTTATTAAATGCGCACATTGTTGTGTGTGTATGAGCGCATTTTAGGTAGCATCTTTGTAAAGGAATCACATAAAAAAACTTCCAATCTCTCTCCCCACCGCCCATGCTCATCTAGCTTTTAAATATTATATCTGGAATTGCACGAGAGCTACTTGGTTTGAAACCTGCTCCTTCTTTAGCTCTAGTCACACATTCAAAGAATGTCAGTAGACATGATGAAGACTGCAGTGTAAGGCTGCAATCCTATGCACACTTACAGCTGGCTGGCTGAAGGAAAGGCTGTGCCACTGGGAATAACCAACACAGCCTCAGAAAAGAAGAGCCAGCTCAGGTGTAAATACATGCACCTGACTGGCTAAAGGGGTTGTACATGATTCTGCCCAAACTATAGTCCTTTCAGTGCATTCCTGAGGGACCCCCCAATAGGAAAAGGTATAATCAAGGGGGGGGGGAGGAGAGCACACACACAAAAAGAGGAGGGGCAAAGCTGTCCAGCCCCAAGCCGTGCAACATCTACTGGAAGGATTTTTCAATTTTCTATTTAAAATATGATTTCACCCTGATTAATGTGATTGGCTGTGGTGTCCAGAGATGATTGGTCAGTTCTGGAGATGGTGTGGAGTCTCTAAATAAGAGGTGATATATTGAATACGAGTTTGGGGGACAGGCAAAAACTGGACTATAGCAGTGGTGGTTTGTGGGTTTCAGAAAGATCATAGAACAGGCAGTGATAACCCTGTTGTATATGGGGAGCGCCCCGCAATGCCATGTATTCTTTGAATGTCTGAATAAGGCTCTTGACTGTGAATAAAACCTGGCACTTGTTAGCAGTCGTAAAAGCAGTCATTAGATCTTCCCCATACGTCACATTAAGATGGGACATGCTAGGGAGCATGTATAGGACCAGTGCAACAACTAGTGTTTAAACTTTAAACTCTCTACCACAAAGAAATATTAGACAGTAACGGCTGCAAATGCTTATATCACAACCAACCAGGCCTGGATCGAATTCTCAAGCGGGGGAAAAGCTACATGTTGTAGCATTCTCTAAAAATGGATAATCTAAAAAAGCACATTTCCCTAATCTAATCCTCTGCTCCTCCATTGTTATCCTGTGGCAGATGACAAAAAAAGGCTTTTAAAAAGTACTATTTGTTGATTTGTACACAAACATGAGTGTGCTAAGGCTATTTGAGACCCCAGGTTGTAAAGAGTTACTTTGGCTGCCTGTCGTTTGGGCAACAGAGCACAAATGCCCTAATTCCACTATTCATGAGGTTAAGTTCAAACTTGGGCTAAGCAAATTGACTGACATGCTGATATCACAGAGCATGCCCCATCCCTCCCCCACCCCACTTCATGTGTGGGAGAAGAACAAGCAGTTTATAGCAGAGCCATCTGCTGGAGCTGTGACCATTCTTTGGCAGATCTCTGTAGTCTTTGAGCCTGCAACTGATCAGGCTGCCTGAATGACTGTTGTCACTAAGAATTAAGCAATTAGGTTGCGTTTCTGTTCTATGAAGGCTTCATAAATATTAAAAGAGAACTGGGAATGGCATATATTTTAATCCTCATGTACTAAGCCTCTGCAACCTTTGAACCCTCTCTGTGAACACAACTAGCCCCCGGCAATGCTTTTTAGATGCTTTCTTGCAGATCTATCTTGAACTGTGGTTGGAGTCAGATAGCAAGACAGCTTTCCAACAGGAGTCAAGTTAAAGTGAGCTGAAAAACAATGCATTGTTTATTTTGCTAAATGCGCAATAACAGAAATAACCAAAATAGAAAATTAGTTAAACCAAAGTAGCTGGGTTTAAGTCTCTTTCTGTCTGTATTTGAAATTATTAGGATTAAATATGTTAAAACCTAGCTTTGTTTAGTAAAACTAAATAATAGATTAGGCTGAGAACAATTGCATAGCCATCTATATTTCACATTTTCATTCATTTTAATTGCATTTCTTTAGGTCATCAAATTTTTCTAATGACAATTGCTTTCCCACTGATACTGCAATTGTAAAAATAAATAAATACAGTACCGATATGATTGTTTATCATGTTATTAATGCAACATGTAATTAGTTGCTTAGTGTTAACAATATGTTGTTGACCAAGGGAACGTGGCTTCAGCTAGGTGCAAGTGAGGCAGGCAGATTGAACAGTAACCAAGGGGGAAAACGGTTCAACTTGAACCTGAATTCAGATCCCTGCTTGGCCATGAATTGGATCTGGTGGCTTTGGGTACACCTTTGCTTTTTCTATTTCCTGCCTGTGAAATATGTATAGCAGTAAAACTTACTGAGTTGCTATGGAAACAAACTCAAGCCTGTAGAGCACATTCCGCATTAAGAGTGCTCAATAAATGATTAGTAACACAACAGCTTGATAACAGGTAGTACATCTATACAGATTTATCAGTGGTGAAAGGAGAAGCAAAACAAGGAAGAAGGACAATAGAAATGAGAGCAAAGTCACAGCTGCTGTGTCTTTCTTGGTCGGTCAAGCATCAGTTCAAATACAAGTTAGTATTGTTGCATGCCACCCCAGTCTCCAAGTGGTGTAAGATTCCAGGGGTTCCAGGTACTTACCCATGTTTCCTTTAGGAAATGAGGCACAGCGAAGACTGTGATGTCTATGATATATGGTTTATTTACACATATGTACAACCTGAGCCTACAATGGAGGGGGGGCAAGCACCCCAAGAGGATATTGTTTCTCCCATAGCTGCAGCCTTGGGTTTAAATAGAAATAATCCAACATGCTCTGCCTCTCTGTCCAGTTTGCTGCCTTTCCAACCTGCAACCTTTCCCCCTTTAAATCCCATCACAGCCAACCCCTTCTTAACAAACTCTGAGCTGGAGGAAGGACCCCACCCTTTTGCCATCTGGCACAGAGCCCCCTCTCTTTGGCTTTCTCAATAGGTTATTATCTTTCCTTTGTTTTCTTAATGGCTCATCTCACAGGCGATTGCCTCATCAGGAAACTGGCTGAGCTCATATTTTAACCCTTGCTGGATCCAGGGGCTCAGAAGGCTTGATAAAATTCTAGCACTTACCAGATCTAGGAATTTAAGGGAGCCTGGCACCCCCAAACTCATAACAGTATTTTATTTGGCCTCAATGTGCACTCTTGATTACAATGAACTGCATTTGTCATTTTAATTCACTTTCAGCCATTTTGGAAATCATTTTGGACCTTCTCACAATCCTGGTTTGTTTTTGCCATCCCAAGGAATTTTGTGTCAGCAGCAAAGTTTGCCTCCTTAAAGTTTACCCCTAGCTTGAGAAACCCGATGGAGTGTCTTGTTTAGTATGCCCCTTCCCAGGCCCTGAAATTGATACGGGAGGCTTTGGTAGTAGTGCTGCCAATGGTTTGGTACTTTGAAACTGAGTGTGCTGATTAGTTAATGGAATATAACAGATTTTAATTTTTCAGATGTTTAGATTTTTATTGTATTTTTATACTGCCCTGCAATCTCTGGAGGGAGGGTGGTGTAGTAGTAGTAGTAGTAGTAGTAAATAATGATGTTGATAATTTTCACTCTCATCCCTTTGGGATGATTCATCCTGAACTGAATGCTCCTCAGCTCTTGTTGGCTTTCTTCCAGGGATCACTTTAACTGCTGTTCTGCTACCTTCTTGATTTTAAGCACCCGCAATCTAATTCCACTCTGGTTCAAGTGGAGTCTGACCCTTTTGTCCAGGCTCAGTTTGTTCTGAAACTCTTCCTCCTAACAGCACTCTCCCAGCCAAGTACTAGGGCTCCTCAGCTTTGCCTACCTGTCTAGAGTATTGAACTGTAGTCATCTGTTTTGTCTGTTTTTAATACAGAATTTTTGTAGCCTGCCCTGGGACCTGCTGGTACAAGGCGGGTAATGAATATAAGAACAACAACAGCAAGAGAGAGAGAGAGAGAGAGAGAGAGAGAGCTAACCATAAATCACCTGTCTTTAAACCTTCTACTTCGCAATCTAAAGTTTGCTTCCAGGACTGCAAGACTACATCTCTTCATGTCTTTGGTGCCAACATGCACCACAACCCCTGACTCCTGCCCAGATTCATCTATTAGGCTATCTAGATGATGCATGACACCCACAACTTCCACACAAGCAGTCGCCATGCCCATCACAAATCTAGCTATGTCCCTTATAATAAAATCAACTACTACCAGGAAATCCCCTGGGATTATCCTCAGCATGAGAGAACATCTCTTTGCCCCTTTCTCCAAGGACGGAGTCCTTTCTAAGTGATCATTTGCTTCTTCCTCTTTTCAGAGAGTGACACCCTCTTTGCCCATTTCCCTCCTTCTCTATGAAAACAGAGGAGCTTTCACCCTAGGAGTGTGATGATGCTAACATGTCCATGAAGGCCTGATCCCCCAACCTCTCTGACTCTCTCAGAATCTCCAGAACAACTAGATTGCCATCAGAGAAGTGAACCTGTCCTCTCAGAACCTGTTCCCCCAGGAACTCATTGTATTGTGCACACTTCCAGGAATTCTACTTAGCAGACACATGTGGAGAGCCACCACACGTCTGCTTGTGTTCCGCTTGCATCACTTTTATTATTGTTCATTGAGCTGCTTTATTTGGATTTGCTAAGTAAAACAAAAACCCTATAATCTGATTGTGTTGTTGGTTTGTGTGATAGTGTTTTTGTAATCTAAAATTTATTTGCATCATTTGCCCTGAAATCTGTTTTGGATTATGGGTGATTTATCTGTTTTTAAAATAAATAAAAACAAATGATGCTGCGCCTTCCACATGGGTGCAACTTTAAAACATATTACCTAGCCTCTTGTGCTGATTTAACAACACTCATGTTAATTGTTTCCAAATTTGGGAATATTCGTATTGGAATTCACTTTTATATTTAGTTTTACATATTGCTCAGCTTCCTTCATTGTCCACCAACAAATACATTACAGACAAGTGAGAGATTTATCTCACATGTTAATGCTTTGCAATTTAAACTGATTTCTGCCAGTGGCTATGTTCTTCGACCTGTATTCTACCTTTTCCTGGGCATGACACACCTTTTCCACCTGGGTTTTAATCAAAGCAATTTAACGTCTATTTTTTCCCCACCTACCAGGAGAAAGTGATGATGAGGCAGAGTGCTACTTTATTCATTTTGCTACCACAAGTTCCTTAGAATGTTAATTGGTTGATTTCCTGGTTGAGTGATCCTGCAGTAAGAACTACTTTCATTGAAAAGAATGATTGGACAAAAATAAAATAAAATAACTTTCTTTTCTACCATCATATTTGTAAGAGTTCAGCTTTTGCCACCTAATAATACACAGAGATTGGGAATATCAGTGATAGTTACTAATAACCTTTTATATAGCATAGGAATGCCTGGTCAGACTATTTGTTCATCTTGCTTTTCAGGGACTCTGGCAGAGACAGGTCTTTCCCATCACCTATTATTGGAGCCTTTTTGACCAGAGTGCCACAGACTGAGTTTGTGAACTTCATATGCATTAAGTCAGTTATCCTTATGACACTTTGGTAAGATAGGGTTGATAATCCTGACCTATCTTGCAGCTGAGAGATAGTGCTTTGCCTACAGCAACCCAGTGAGTTCACAGCTGAGGTTGGAATTGGACTGGTGATTCTAAGCTCATACTCTTAACCACTATACCACACTGACTGCTCTGTGTATAATTGCATATAATGTGTGAAATATATCTTTCTGGATTGGTAGGAGGTATCGCCAGGGTTTCTGATGATATGGCTGTGCGTCGAAACAGTGATATGTTAATATATTTTATTCATATGATTGTGGGATTGGCTTTATGCCAGTGTCGAGTTCATGTTCCACTATGATGTTTTTCAGCTGAATTATTTATATCAGAACAATCCATCTGCAGATGTTAACAATGGAAGTGTAGGACAGCACATTGATGCTGAAGAGGTTGTTAAATGAAAAGTAGAGAGTGCTTCAGCTTGAAAAATATCATTTGCTTTTATTTGTTTCAGAACACTGTAGAAAACAGTTGTTATAATTATCCATAGTGCTCTTTAGTTTTTTCTTACCAAGCATGAAGACACAGTGTCTGTGATTTCATTTCTGCAGTGCTCATACTCACAGCTACATTGTGCAAAACTGAAACATTTAATGTATATCTTCAATTACTGTTTTCATGGAGGAAAATTTGTGTCGATTAAATTTTTCCTTTTGTTCAAATGTATATTAAAATATATTAAATCTTTCCAAATTTCAAACCATAATGGCCACATAAATACTACAAAATTTGAGTTGTGGGGTGGGTTTTTTGAGTGCTACCAAAAAAGCACACAGGGCAGAGATCATTATTTGATTTTTTAAAAAAAGCTGTTTAAGAGCAACTATTACATTTGAAGGATTAGAAGGCATTACTGCTAACTCTGTTTATAGTGTTTTGCCTTGTGAAACTGATTTAAGATTTTGGTTCCAGACATTTTATAGTTCAGTCTCTGGGATTTAATCTCAATAATGTGTTACACTTGCTATTGTCCCAGTGAATTTGTTGACAGACAGTAATTGGGTCACTGCATTGAAATACCAAGTGTAGGCTTAGAATTCTCTTTGCTGGTTGGCATGACAACCATAGTGGTCGATTAAACATGCGCAGAGAGGAGTCAGCAGCCTGTGGTTCTCAGATACTGCAAAAGAGAGGGTAGAAATGTTAAAGAATGTTCCTTTAAAGAATACATAGGCAGAGAATTCCAGTGGCATCTGTTGTTTGTTAAAAAAAAAAAGGGGGGGGGGAGATTGTGCAAACTGAAACGAGACAGAAAGACAATTAAAGCCTGACTATGTTTCATTGAATCTGAAACTTAAAGCACCCCCCAATGAATAATGAATCATTGCAAAAAGAAAATTAAAATCATTTGACAAAGTCAACATCTGCAGGGGAAAGAAAAGATAATTTCTTATGCTCTGCTGAGTGCAGTTCAAAACCAAGTTTGAAACAAACAGAAATGACCAGTCTCCATGCAGATCAACTCTACTGCATGTAGATGTCATTGGGTCAGTATGTTTACACTGATGTGAATTGTTTGCAATGCACTTCAAAGGTAGTGTTGCCTTCATAGCAGTTTCAATACCACATCCACACTTACTGCAGTGTCCAGTGAGGTGTCCAGTGTGGTATTTGCTGCAACTTCTTTGGATCAGTTTTGCCTGAAGTGGCCTGATGTCATAGGCAGGGTCCTTGTGACAACGTGGCCAGCCATATATCTCCCCACCCTGTCACCTGTTGACTTCTTAAAGCTTGCTGAGGGGGTATGTTCAAGTGGGTCTAGGATCAATGCATCTTTGTGGGATGGACTGTTCTTAGCTATCCTAAAATAGGCGGTGATCCAATCACTCCCACTGGTATGTGACAACTACCACCTGGTCACAGTTAACCCCCCCTTCTCTTTAGGGAAAGTAATTTAAGAGGATATCAGGATAAGGCCAGGGTGAATATGATCCTGTTATTCTTACATGATATCTCAACAGCTTTTTAGGATGGGTATTGGTGAAGGCATTGTTTCCCAGTGGTTCTGATCCTATTTCCAGTTTAGGTTCCAGAGAATAGAATTGGGTAATTGTCTCCCTATCAGTGGGGTGCCTTAGAGTACCATCTTGTCCCCAATGCCATTTGACATCTACACGAAGCCACTGAGAACAGTCATTAAGAGATTTGGGGTGAGGTCTTCAATACACTGATGATGCCCAGCTCTACTTCTCTGTAGCATCTGAATTGGGATAGGCCATGTAGGCGCTAGACTTGGACCTGGAGTTGGTGGTGGGCTGGAAGAGGGCCAATAAACTGACTCTGAATCCTGACAAGATGGCGATGCTGTAGGGTAGATGGTTCCCGAGTCTTGATAATTGGTCAATTGCCCGCTTTGGATGGGGCTGTACCCCCTCTGAAAGAGCAGGTTTGTACTCTGGTGGTGTTCCTCAACCCATCCTTGTCTCTGAAATATCAGGTGACTTTATCAACTTGGAGTGTCTTCTGTCAGCTTAGGCTGGTATGAGAATTACAGGCATTTCTGTACTTGGATCACCTGACCACTGTCATCCATGCGCAGGTAGCCTCCAAGCTGAATGACTGCAATGCACTCTATGTTCTTGAGGTTGGTTTGGAAGCTGCAGCAGGTGCAAAATGTGGCAGCTCAGCTGCTTCCTGGGGAAGTATATTGCTAACACTTCACCTCCCTGTTGAAATAATTGTGTTGGCTGCCAATTAGCTACCAGGCTAAGGGGCTGTTTATTGGTGCATGCAGTCTGGGACCAGGATACCTGAAAGATTGTTTCACCCCTTATGTACCCAGTCAATCTCTGGGAAGGTGTGGGCCTCTTCTCGTGATTTCTGTTTTGCACAATATGGAATTGGGGGACTTTAGTGTTCAACACACAAACACCCCGTGTGTTATGAAAAAGCGCACTCTGTTTTTCAGAGGTAGGCATTGTATCAGACAAGACTCAGGGACAGGCACATGCCGTCAGAGATGCATATTAGAATCCTTTGCAGTGTCAGAGAAGATGCCAATCATACCTTGCCTCTGCAACATATCTAGTGGTAATGGGACACACCTTGGATTCATTAACACAAGTGGTTGGGGCAGCCCAATGGTTTTGGGACAACACTGACTAGAATCCTGAGAGCTAATGTGATGTAGTGCTTAGAGTAAGGTTACCAGATGTCCCCGTTTCCCGGGGACAGTCCCCGGATTTACAAATAAATCCCTTCACAAAATCCATCTATTTAGTAGGAAGTTGAAAAGTGTCCCCGGATTCATTGAAAAAATCTGGTAACCTTAGCTAAGAGAGCTGTACTGGGACCTGGGATACCAGTGTTCACATCCCCATTGGCCATGAAGTTCAATGGGTGCTAACACGACAAAGGGGAAAACCATTTATGCCACCTCGAGCTCCTTTGAGGAAAATGTAATAACAACAACTAACTAATACAAATTTCTAGTATGTTAGGTTTTTTCCTTCACTGGTCATGTATGAAAACAGGTCCATCACTTCCTTAGTTATTTAAAAATGTAAATGTACTTGGGTTTTTGCAATAAGTATACAGAAGAGGAATAACAAATGGTTTTGTATCTCTCATTCAAGCATCATGATGTCATAGTTTAATATATCTGCCTGTGGATTGGCTCATGCTGATGAAAGCAGACAACAGTGCTAACAAATGAGTTAAATTGCTATTATGGGTCTTTAATAAGAAGAAACCATGTAGTTAATGAGAGAACTGGCTCTTTTCAGATTGGTTATTTACCTCTGTTGTTAACATTGAAAGATGATATAATAAATGTAGCATGTTGCACCTTGTATACAGTGATTTGGTGCCTATTTTGGTTCAGCAACTGATAGTGTAGCAGAGTAAAGATGCAAGGCTAGCTCATGGGACCTCTACCTATCTGCAAGTTTGCAACAACATAAACCAATATGAGTGCAGATGAAAGTTTTTTATGTGGAATAAAATGGAAATCTGTGAACAGGCAGAAGATCTCTGTGCCAGTCTTTCCCCTACTCCAAAACAAACAAGCAACACAATGTGAGTATAAGATACTGCAGTTAATTAAATGGTTAAATGTGACCTCTTCTGCTTTGAATAGTGTGTGCGGATAAGGAAATTTGGCCATATGCTGGTGGTTACATGTACACCCTGAGGTCATTCCTTGGTATGAATTGTTAGTAACTCAAGTAATCTGAGCTGACTTCTATATTGACATGAAGTGGTGTAATTCAGACCAGACTCACAAATTTGTTTCATTGTGGGGATTATTATGTATTGTATCCCCTGCAGAATTTTGCAGTAAGCGGCAAATAATGTTTAAAATAAAGAATGTTTCCCAATATAAACACAAAATGGTCTTGCAGGAATCTCATTTAAATAGCAACAGTAATTTGAACCTATTTTATATATGCACTGCATCCACAGGATCTAGTTTGCTTAGAAGTACTCTTGAGATTTGCTTTGTAATTTAAGAGGTCATTTTACAAATGCTTCAAAACACAGCATTGTTCATTTATCTCCCATGTGTTGCTTTTTCAGTTAGCAAAGAATATCAGTGAGCAAGAAGAAGAAATGCAATATCAATATGTTTGTGCTTATACTGTTCTACCATTTTGATGGTCTCTTATATTATAATTTCCATGCAGTAGCATAAAGGGGTTTACTTGAAACCAGACTACTTAGTATTCCAGTGGTGTTTACCATTAGATTGCAGCTTTGAATGGAGTTTTACCAGAATATAGTTTCAGACATATTTTTATTAACTATTACTAGGAAAGAACATTTTGCATATCTGACATCAGGCTCGAATCTTGCTTTTGATTTAAATGAAAAGTTACTGAGTTAGTCTGGTTATTTTAAAGTGTTGTAAACTAATGTGGCCTTCAGTGTGAACTTAAAAGAGGCTGGGGAGGAACAAGGATATGCAGCTAGGAAAAGAAATTCATAGGAGAAGATAATTTGTATATTTCTCTATCCACACTGTGAGATCAAATAATTGTCTGGACTAAATAAAAACATTATGGAAGGATGCCTTGACACTCAAGAAGTATTTGTGTGGCAAATCTAATAATTGATATCCAATTGGAGTGTCCTGCTTATGCTAATGGTGTTGGGGAGCTGTAGGAGGCCAGGAGAATGTCTGTTGGTGTGATGTTGGGTGTCATCCAAATGGACCACCTTAGTAAGCAGTATTTCTGGAACCAAAGGGAAAGGCCAATAAGGCCTTAAGGCCTTACACTATAAGCAACCATGGCCCATTCACTTGGGTCTTCTTATCTTGTTCAAGATTTAAGGCTTAGAATTATGGTCAGAAGAAAATGTAGGCTTCTGCAGCATTTCCACAGATGATGATAGCGTTCTCAGCCCTGTCAATACCTTTTTGGTTGACTCACTATGTACAGAAAACAAAATAATTATGATGGTGCTGCATTTGCTGTGTTGGTGTGGTGTTTGGTTCATGAATTTTTATAAGGCAGTTTGATATCTGTGGAAGAGCAACATATCTATAAAAGACAAGAACTGCTTATTCGTTCCACTATATTTTCCAAAACCACTTCCTTTATTAGATATTAGCATACATACCTACAACAAACTATAAAAAAGGAGAGGGTTGTTTCGTGGAGAAAAACTGGAGTTAGTTTTGCATGGCTGTGAAGAAATGTGCATGATGTGGGCATGAAAATCTGGCAGCTGTCCATGTTTACTTCATTTTCATGTTGCAATGTAGTTCTTCCTCTTCTTTCTTTTTGTACACTTAGAAAAATAGTTTTATGATGGTGATGATTATTATTACAATGGTGATAGTTATAAAAAAAAGCATGGAAAGATATAACTGCACACTTTATCTTATCTCTTGCAGTTTCTGTATATGGATTGCTCCATCTTTTATTTATTTATTGTTGTTTTTCAGCAGGTTTTGTGGTTGTTTGTAAACAGCTGTGTCCAGTCTTGTCTCTCCCACTTCCCTCTACTTGTTTTGGATAATGTACACACAGGAGGAATAGAATCCCTTAATGCTCAGACATTTAATATCTGGTAACACATTTTGCCTTAACCAGTGCAAAAAGGACCCGCTTGCAATCAACAAAGTGTGTATAAACTAAGTCAAGGCTGATTTGGTTGCATTAGAAGCAAGCAGACATTTTTGTTTTGTTCTGTCAGTTAGATACGTCACTAGGGGATGATCTTGGCAGAGAAAGCCACTGCAGGAACTTCTGTGTGTTTATCAGAGCTGCTTCATTTGGAAGGAGCTTCTGAACTGAAGTTGCACATTTAAAATTGCAAAACCTGAACATCCCTCCCAGCACTTTTTGCATAGTTCAGACCTGGGGTCCCCAACATTTTGGGCCTGGAAGCCCATTTAGAAATCTAATAAACTACCATAGGTGCCACAAAAATGACCATCCTCAGAATCCCCCCCCCCCCGCAAAATGAAACACAAACAAATAAGTAGGAACCCTCCTAAATAGTCAACCTGTCAATCATTCAACTCAAAAAGTTCCCCAAACCTATCAATTTTAAAAGCTTAATGGCGGTGGTAGGAGGTCTGAGGGTCAAGGGTATGTGTGGCTGAGAGTGCTCTGGTGCCCACTGACATTACACTGGAGACCCCATGTTGAGAATATGAGAATCACATTGTAATAGCTTTTTTTGTTTGTTTCTGAAAAGTGCCCATGGTTGTAGAAATGTTAATGTTAAAAATATACCTACATACACCCTCTGAGGGTTGAGATGCCCTCCTGAATCATGTAGGATGAGGTAGAGGATGCTGCATTTGGAGGCGGTGATTGACACCTGTCCATTTGGGGCTGTTCACCCCTCCTAAATGCCCCTTCCTTATTCCATATTGTTCAGAAGGGTCCCTGTTCCTCCAGAAATGCCTTTCAGAGTTACTAGCAGCTGCAGAGGGGACAAGCGGAGAGAAAACCTTTTTTAAAAATGTGAACGTCCTTCTCCTTATGCATCTAAGGATCCAAGTCATTATATTTTACTCAGTCTTTTTCATTATTTTTGATCTGCTTGATGTCAAATTAACTAACTGGAGTACATATATCATAGTTGTTGTATCAAGTTTGGTTTTGCCTTTGGCCTGTTTATACAAACTGCATTAATTACAATGTGCATGTTTGCTGCGGGTTGCAGCTCTCCAGATCACATTATAATTTAACAAGTTTTCTCATGGCTCGATTCCCACTCACTTACGATTGCATCTAAACCATGTCATAAATGTCTTGATGTTGGTGTCATGTGTTATTTTTAAAGTGTTCCTGAACCTGTGGAGGGCAATAACAGAGAGGCGAAGGAAAATCAGCATCACACAGCTCTTCTTTGCATATGTAAAGTCCAAATCAGCCCTAAATTCATCCTTATTTGTGTTAGCAGAGAGAATCCTCTGTTACCTGGAGGATTGTTCTGAACTACATCTCCCATCAGCTCTGGTCATCATGACTAATGATCAAGGATGGCCAGAATTGTAGTCCAAAATGCCTGCAGGGCACTAGGCCAGTGATCAAGAGGAAATTTCAACTTACTATGCTGTGTTTGTCCACAGTAGTGCATTTAGATGAAACACGGCTGAGGCTGGCAGGACATTCACTGTTTATGTGATTTTGAGACACAATGCAGTAGCTAAAAATAATTGCCTTTCAGGTCCCCCCCCCCCACACACATTGTGAATAGCATTGCTCTCTGCCCCAATGATGGTCCTTACACTCAACTGCTAAGAGAGAAGAATGTTCCACAGATTCAGGAAACTGCTCCCATATCAAACCATACATTTCCCATGTTTATTTCATTTGACTGCATTAGTCATATACTTAATTTTTTTTCTGCCTACTTGGTGTTTACACCTTTCAGATATGGGCAGTAGGACAGGGAGAGAGGAAGAAATCTGCTTGGTTAACATGCACCTCACTTGTCATCGTTTAGGTAAGCTGTACATTTGCTATTTTAGTTCTTCCTCAAAAATTGGCCCACTCCACAAGGATTCCCTCTTGGACAGCACTACAGAGTAAAGACTGGACCTAGGACGATGTGGAAAAAGCAAGCAGGTTATCAGAAGCGAGTATAAACTTACGTTGCTTTGTATATGGAACTGTTTCTGATATGGAACTGTTGGGCACTGAATATGCTATGCACTTACTGGTCTGCAACATATGCACAAGAGGCATGATTATACCTGGCTTCTCCCAGTCTCTAGGCCAAGGGTGGAACCCTTTTTAGTCCAAGGGCCACATTCCCTTATGGTCAACCTTCTGGGGGCCACATAAGCAAGTCTTGAAGAAAAAGTGGGGGGAGCAATGAATGCTGCTTTCGCCTTTGTGCAGTAGAGTACATTCTAGCGATGCAGAGGCAAGAGATTTTTAGACATGCACACATCAACCACTGCACCCAGGCAAGCAAGAGGCTTTGTCACAATTACGTAAGCACTCAACAAAGAAGTTCAGTGGGGCTGGGGAGGGGTGTGACCTGGGGTATGGCCTAGGGGAATTCCTGAAGACCAGTTAGAAAGGCGTGAGGTTTCCCATTTCTGCTCTAGGTATATCTGCTGTTTCTTCACTACCATTGCAGAATGAATACCCAAGGATGAGTGACTTGCTAGCCTGGTTATCTCTGTCCCTGTATAATATGGAAGAGCTAATCTTGGCAGCATCACACTAGGTCTGAAGAATATCATCTGAATCAGCCACATGCTTTCTAGCTCTTACAAATAGAGAAAGCATTTGCTGCAGCAGCACATCAAGCTTCAGTTCCTTGACTAAGGTCAGCATCTCCTGGAACAGGGGTCGCCAACTTTATTGGACCAGTGGGCACTTTACAATTTGGAGAGGGTGTTGGGGGTGCCAGTCACAAAATAACTGCTCTGGGGTAAGCATGACCTAACACGAAATGGCTGCCATGCACAGTGTGGCATAACACAAAATTAGAGAGACAGCTACCCCAGACAGCCTTGTGGTTACCATGGCAAGTCCTGATTGTGCAGAATGAGTATTTTGTGATCTCTGCTCCTCAGACTCTCTTTCTCTCTCTTACACACACACACACACACACACACACACACACACACACACACTCACACACACTGTTGCTGTTTAATAGCAAGGAACATGCCTCAGTACCAGTAAAAAGATACAAGGTAGCCACATCACACTTACTGCCATTTCAAAGAAATTTCTTAAAAGATACCTGCACATCTTGTCTCATAACTTACTGCCCCAGGAAGTCTAGAATTGTACCTTTTTTTTAAAAAAAAAAAAATGAAAGCCCAGTGCCTAGCGCATTTGCCCAGGGGTGCCAGTGAAAGCCTTTATGAATTCTACAGCACCTGTGGGCATTGGGTTGGCAAGCCCTGTTCTATAGTCTAGCCAAGTTCTGTCACTTGGTTTCTGCCTTCCCACTCAAACTTATTCTGGGAAATGATTTCCAGTCCTTACTTACCACTACTATGTAAACCTCTACTAGCAGCATACAGAGGGAAGTTCAAATCTTTAGGTTTCTTAGTGGCTACATAGTTCAGTTCTAAATCCCACCACCACTCATGGAGAAGTGCCCACACTATTTTCCCTATGGTCTGTTTGCCCTACACATCATGCAAGCCTTGTTAAACTCTCTCTCATCTGACAGTCGTTTCTATTTGGAGTCTGAGATTCAATACTCTGCTTAGTAGAGTGGTTACAGCTTCTGGTTCTTTGTGGCTTGAGGTCAGCTAGAAAGAGTTGCCATGTCACCCAGTTCTCCCCAAAGCACACAACCACTCAGATGAGTTTCTCTCCTGGACTCTTTTCATAATTTTGAAAAGGTAAGGATAGTACACTGTCAGCCTCTTCAAGCTTCCTTCTCCCAATTGCTTATGAAAATAATCTCCAAACAGTGTCAATAAAGAATTTCCAGATAACAGATAGTAGACATTTGTAATCAATTCAAAGAAGGCTGCATTGACAAATTATTTGTGAACAAAGAGTCGGAGAAACAAAGATCAAAATTCTTCATTTGAAATCCTTTGGGAATGCATTGGCTGAAAGTGATTTATTTATATTGTGCTATCAAATGGAGCATTCATAAATGAGATGTGAATAATTTATTCAACAGATATGATAAAATATAGAAACTGTCTTCTGTTTAAATTCTGAGTGTATAATGTGGGTAATGGAAGTACTATGTGTAACCACATTTAAGTGCATGCAAAATTGCTTTCATGTGATGCAGCTTGAAAGTAGGACAGTGACATAAGAAGGAATCCGCTTATTGAAGATCTTCTCTCTCCCTCCCTTCCTATTTTCATAAGTTGGAAACAGAGCAAATTCAGATTTTATTTTTCCAGAGTGGAGGGACATTGGAAGAAAAGACCACTTCCAATTCATGTGTTTTCATGACCAATATTAGAGTTGTCAGAGCTTATATAACCTCCTTGATGTCTTGCTGTAGAGGTATTCACAGTGACACATATAAACACAAACACACACACATATATATGCAACTGCCTACAGTGTGTGTGTGTGTGTGTGTGTGTGTGTGTGTGTGTGTGTTTTCAATAGCAGACATGTTTGTCTCCCTCTGCATTCAAATGAAGTTTTCCACTGAGCTAGAGATACAGATTTGTCCCCAAATCAAAATCTCCATAACTGAGGCTCATCACATCCCACCAGCTTAAAAGATCCTCATCCTAACTAAGGGGCAGTCCTGCAGATCATAATGATCATTTTAGTTTTGTAAAATAGTATCTGCATGTGTCTGGAAAAGACATTTGGATAGAGGATGACAACGGGAAGCCACTGGCTGGCCAAATACGGTGACAGCAACTGCCATTGCTAATGCCACCACTGTTGTAGCTTTTCAGATGTCTTCTTACTGCCTGATTTTAACTCTCCCTCCCTTTTTTCTTTTTGGCGCAGGGTGTAGTGGGAGAAAGGGAATAAGAAAGAACCATGTAGATAGCTTCTTGTCCAGGGGTCGGCAAACTAAGGTCTGCAGGCCGGTTCAGGCCCAATTGCCTTCAGGGCTGCCCACAGACTGTCTGTGGATCGGCATGGGGATTCTGCTCATTTGGGCTTCGCCATTTTTTTCCTGCGCCATTCTGTCCCCCCCCCACACCACGGGGGCGCCTCTTCCCTCCCTCCTGGCTTCTCCCTGCCCTGCCTAGAGGAGGAAGGGGGCTGGCCTCACCTGGCTGAACACCATTTTAAGCAGTCCCTCTCTGGAGCCAGCCCTTTTGCGCCGCTCATCTTCCCAACCCCGCTGCCGCCCTGGTGCTCCTGTGGGCCAGAGAGTGGAGCGGATGAGCTCGTTCTGCCTACCCACAAGAAGCAGCAGCAGTGGTGGTGCTGGTGGTGGCAGCAGCCCCAGGGAAGGTAAGCGCAGTGGCTGGGGGTGGCTGGGGGTGGGGAAGAGGACTACTTGCCCCCCTCTCCTCTTCTTCCAGCCCCCCCGGTGCCGCTTCTCCGGCCCGCCACAAGGTCTGAGGGACAGTGGACCGGCCCGCAGCTAAAATTTTTTGCCAACCCCTGTTCTAGTCAGTCATTCACGTTCCCCTATATCTTCTGTGCTGCTGCAATGTCTAATGAAGTTAAAGTTTGAATCACATGAGTAGGATGAACCTGGTCTCCCAATGAATAGCTGAGACCTGGGGAACTTAATGGGTGCTATACTGCTGAGTGGACTGGCAGTTGCTAGCAATTTTACATGGCAAATTTCAGAGATTCTAGTTTTGTAGAAGAACAGAAAAAATCCCGCATTTCACATTTTTTGAAGGACAAGTCTAGATGCTAAAAATTCAAAGACTCAAATTAAGCCTTCATCATCAAAGCATAAATGGAATACTCTTATGTGGTTCTTCAAAAAACAAAATACTTAAAAGTTAGTAAGAAATTAGCAATGTTTGACATTATTGGTCATGTTCAGGACAAGTTACTTCATGGAGGAGGGCTTAAAGAATATGACTTGGCTCAGGGGGCGAAGGAAGAGAATAGCAGTCAGATTTTTTCATCACTTTAAAAGGTTCTAAACCTATGAAAATACTGGTTTAACTAACAATAAATATAGGTGACTAGCTTGGTTGCTCTTGGAAAGAAGAATTCACTAAAACACCTATAAAAGTCTGTGACTTGTGTGTTGGGTATTCTAAACAAATGCCTTGATTCCTTTGATCCTATATAATGTTCATGGCCAAGTCAAATGTGCAATGCTTCATTCAGTAGAATGCCCTCAAGGCAGCTTTATTTGATGGTAAGAGCTAATGAAGATCTGTGATTTGCTCTTCTCCTTTCTTTTGCTCCATGTTTCCTGTTAAGAATTAATTTATTTCTTGAGCCCGAGGATACTGAAGTCCCAGCACTGACCCTAAACTCAGCCAGCTATTCATTAGTAGATTCTAATAAGATCACTCAGTTCATTGTTTGTTTGGGTGTCAATTCACAAAAAGTGTCACTACCCATATTGGTGTTGCCTAATCTTATAAATGAAACTAGTCCACGTGCTTTGGGATCTTAAATTCAAAAATACACTAGTTAAGCCTTATGCTGAAAAATGCCACCTTGATTCTGGGTGCACTCCAGTCACACACAGAGTTCCTGTGTTTCCGTAGAGAACTGTCTCCTCTTGAAGAAGATAGGGGAGTCTTGAATATACCCTGAAGACTCCAATGCTCCTGCAGCAAATCTATGTGAGGGAAATAAACCCAGAGGTAGAAAAAGCTTCCCAAATGCATGTTTATAAGATCTTATTCTGCTTGTCCAATTTTCTTGTATCTGAAACAGTATTTTAGAAGGGTTTGTACAACAGTAAAACCCATGTTGGGTGCAGGACAATTCTTCATTTTCCAAACGCAGGGATTGCTTTGCTGCTCTAAAATGTCAAGACCTATTTGACATACATATTTCCTCAGTCATGTTATTGATTCCTTATTGCACTGCTTTGCCATCCATATTTTTGATTTGCCTTAGTTTGCTGTAAATTGGCAGATGCATTGACCATGTAATGCTTCGATTGATTTTGTTGCATGTTGATTTACAGTGTGTTATACCGAGCATGGCCTTTTTGGTTGCTTTTGAGAATAGCTTTCACGATGACTGGTCTGCTTCTCCTTTCAGTAGCACTATTTCAGCCCTGCTGAGTTCAGTGGTGCTGCCCTTGAGAAAAGAATTCATTCTGTTTGGTCTTAGTACCAGGGGTGTCACGGTAAGCCCCACTTCGCTTAATCAGTCACAAGATGTGGCACATGCACATCATTTGAGTGGCAATGTTCATCAACTTTGGGGACCCCCAGCCCCCTCAAATATTTTATTACGGAGGTTGAAGGGACCTTGGCCCTAGGAGTTGGCTACTATGCCTAGTACTATGTGTGTCCCCTTAGATGCTGTGTGTCTTAATCACTCATACTTCGAGAAGGAGGGAAAGGGACATGTATTTTCTGCAAGATGTTGTTAGAATGTATTTGCATGCAATTGGAGTTGTTGTAATGTTGGCTAAGATCTCTTAGCTCTGGGATAATATTTTTATGCGTGTGTGTGCATGTACACATACATGGGGCATATACACACGTCTTTAAGCACTAGTATTATAAACTCAAACATGAACAATTTTTAAAAGTATAGTAAAAGAAAACTTACAACTGCAATTTAATATTTACATTAAGCAAGAAATAAAACTGTTTGAAGTGTAGAACAGTGACTTCACAATCTTTTTAGTTTAAAATGTTTCTCCTTTATGAAAGCTTTGGAATTAGTCCTTATTCTCATGAGTTCAAGTTGTTACTGCATTTGCTTAAATTCAACCTTTGTTGACATTGTTCCTCCCACCTCCTTTTTCATATATGCCATTGTCAAAATTATGACAATATGCTTTTCAGGTGGGTTTTGCATCTTGAACCTTTGCGATTGCACAGATTTTTCTGCTAAAACATCTGAAACTATCCAATGACGCAGTACACAACTATGTGTGCTTTAGTCCTATAATTGCATAGTGATCTCTGAAATACACAGGCTCTCAATCACACACCCACATTTTCTATAGTCCTATTCATGCAACTGAATAAAACAAACATGAAGGAAGGTGTGGGATTGTGGTGACCTTTGCATGTTGGCTGTATCACCTGTACAGTCCTTATTCATGCACTTGCTTTATGGGTAGGTGAAAGCCATGCAGAAACTAGGTTCCCAACTGCTCCGAAAAACCCCACTTGCCTGTGTGTACATTTCATACACACATAGAAACTGTACAGTAAATACATATAGATGGGTATGGGACTTGCTGCCAAGATCTCGCACCTGCATATGCATGTTTTCTGTATATACTTCCAATTTTGTGACCAGTACATCTCTCTCTCTCTCCCTCCCCCCCTGGCTTTCTCTCAGACACCTAACCAAATGAAGATTTGTTGGCTATATATATAGACAATTATGAATGTCAGTGCCAGTCTAATATATTTTTCTAAACAGGAAAGCTCATACCAATAACAAACTTAGTTGGTCTCTAAGGTGCTACTGGGGGGACGCGGATGGCGCTGTGGGTTAAATCACAGAGCCTAGGGCTTGCCGATCAGAAGGTTGGCGGTTCGAATCCCCACAACGGGGTGAGCTCCCGTTGCTCGGTCTCTGCTCCTGCCAACCAAGCAGTTCAAAAGCATGTCAAAATGCAAGTAGATAAATAGGTACCGCTCCGGTGGGAAGGTAAATGGCGTTTCCGTGCACTGCTCTGGTTCGCCAGAAGCAGCTTAGTCATGCTGGCCACATGACCCGGAAGCTGTACGCCAGCTCCCTTGGCCAATAAAGCAAGATGAGCACCACAACCCCAGAGTCGGCCATGACTGGACCTAATGGTCAGGGTCCCTTTACCTTTTAAGATGCTACTGGAAGGATTTTTTTTACGTATTTTATTTCGACTACGGCAGACCAATACGGCTACCTACCTATCTACCTATCTTTTTCTAAAGCAGAATCCAAATGTAGCAAACACGCCATTGAGCCACTAATTCATGTCTTCATCTATTCCATGCATTGCCTGAATCAGGTTGCTTTACACTGTTGCTTAGCAGGGCTGACTGTGACCCCACCCCGGCCATCTCCTGTATTGCCACAGTGACTGGCCCCATGCCAAACCTACTTTTTGCAGAAAGTTTGGTAATGGCACAGCCTTAAGGACAAAATGAAGGAAGCAAATGCACCCTTAAATCATTTGGTAGCCCCCAATGGACCATTTAAAAAGCCCTCTTCCCGTCATTTGCAGTAGGCTGTTGTATCTGTTGATGTGGATCAGGTTTCATTCTCCTTTCTAGTTACTGTAAGGATAAGACGGGAACTTGCACAGCCATGCAAAATGGAGTGAAAATTAGGCAGTTAGCAGTATACTATTCTATCATGAAACTGTTTGAGTCTTTGAATTTTTAGCATGCAGGTGCAGGAGTCAGCAAAGTTTTTCAGCAGGGGGCCGGTCCACTGTCCCTCAGACCTTGTGGGGGGCAGGACTATATTTTGAAAAAGAAAAAAAATGAACAAATCCCTATGCCCCACAAATAACCCAGAGATGCATTTTAAATAAAAGCACACATTCTACTCATGTAAAAACATGCTGTCGGACTGTCCGCAGGCCGAATTTAGAAGGCATTTGGCCCCCGGGCCTTAGATTGTCTACCCATGATGTAGGAGATTCTTTGGTGCCTCAATATGCAGCTTTAAGCACTAGGTGAAAGTCTTCCTCTTCAAATAAGCCTTTGGCTAACCTCCTATATCATTTTAAATGTTTCATGGGAGAGGGTGGAAGGGGTTATTATTGTTTCATTTTCTTCTTTTTATTAGGTCTTTTGTGTTTTTATCTTGTATTGTTATGCTGTGAACCCCCTTGAGAAATGCAGATGAAGGGTGGTATATAACTTTTAACAACAACTACAACAACAATAATACTGAGAAGTTCCCCTCTGCATGTCCCACTGAAATGAAAGGGAATTGTGAAAGCCTGTGTTCCTGCTGCACTGTTCCTGTTAATTTTGATGTGCTATATTTTCCAGTAGACTGTGTCCAATAACCAGCACCAAGCCCAATATATTTTGTGGCCTTAAGCAAAATACAAGATGCCACCACCCTTTATTCCATGTTCAAAAGCTGGCCAGACTGGGCAGTTTGGGGCAAAATCTGCCATTGTACCTTAAGAGCATCAGGTTAGCTGTGATATCCTAAGTCTGTCCACTTTCTACCCTCTGAGTTGGATTCTGCCTCATGGTGGTAAATGGCCATTGTTCTTCTTACTCAGCCACATTGTTCTACAAACTTGCTGGAGGGCTGTACCTTATCAAGTCTTCTCTTTTCTTAATAGAAGAAAACTTAGCCTAGCTTTCTCTCCCATGGATGCAAAGATGTCTTTAGATATTTGTTTAATCATATCATAGTATTAAAAGGGCATGCTGAGGACACACTGCACTACATTTAGCACACAACTTTTTCAGTGACTGAAAAGTGTTCTTTAGTGTAGTGTCAGAGAGACATTTACCGGATAGCTAATTGAAGGAACGAAACATTACTTGATGGTTGTGGAGTGTGGATTTATAAACTTTGGCCACATATTGTGGGAATGGGAGCATAGCTCAATCAGAGATCCATGCTTTACACACGAAGGGTCTCAAGATCAATTCCTGGCACCCTCAGTTAAAAAGGGAGCTCAGGTTGCAGGGCAGGGAAAGACTTCTGCAAAGGACAACTGCTGGGTGTCACCATAGCAGATCATGGATCGGAACATAGGAATCTATGTTATACCAAGTCAGACCATTGGTCTATCTAGCCCATTACTGTCTAAATTGACTGACAGTAGCTCTCCAGGGTTCCAGACAGGAAACTTTCATTGAATACCACCCTTATCCGTTCAGCTGAAATTTTTTATTACATACAAAGGATTGAAGCTGGAACATAAACTGACCCTGAATGTGCACCAGCTGTAGCAACTGAACCATTGGCCTTACAACTTCATATTGCTACGCTCATTTTAGCTGCTCATTTAACATAATTGGCTACAATACATGGGATAGAGACTCTGTACATCAACCACAGGTGAGAAGCACTGCAAAAGAGTTTGACTTCTGGAAGAGTTGGATAACAGGAAGAGGAAGGCAGAGAAGTAAACATAGGAACACTGACATGATTTGCCTTGGCTATTCATAGCGAAATAACTGGTTTAGAAACTGGGATGCTTCCTGGAAAATAACTGAACCCAGAAGTCGCTGCTCCTAGTAGGAGCAATTCAGAACTCTCAACTTTTGAACAGTGTTTAAAACTCCCATTGCTCTAGGTGCATTTTGTGACAGGGAGTTTCATCAATGTGGGCAGTTTTTGAGCTCTGGGTGCAGTACTGCACCTAAGATTTCAGATTAAAACTGCCACTGCTGGAAGGAAAGGAGGACCTTTTCTGCCTCCCCACTTTCAGCCACTCTCTGATGACTGGAGAAGGGACCCTCAAAAGAATATTAGGGAGGAAAGCAGGGGAAGTATGGATTTGTTTTTTGCAGTCTTCAGATGAGGACTAGACCATGTGAAAAATGAACATAAGATTTTAGCTGTAGTTTGTTCATGTTCAGCTTTCTATTCTTGTTATAAAAAAAGCGTGCCTAGATACTCCGTTGGGGTACCCATAACCTAGGTTTAAGGTGCCATTTAGCTCCTAGCTTTCATATCTCAGTTTCTAACACTGCTTTTGAACAATGTTTTCATTTAAAGATTATTTTGTCAACACGTGATGCATATGCTTCTTGAGCAAGAAGAGTGTGCTAATCAGTTTGCTAATCATTGCTATGAATCTTTTCTTTCCTGGGAGTTTATGCTTGTAAATTTGAAGCTGTTGCATGTACTTCAAGATATAAGCTAGAAATGTGAAAAACAATTAATTATGTTCCTCCTCAATGAAGCCCTTTGATTAAAGCTGGCCAGGCTTTAACTAAACCTCCATGAGAGCCTGTCTGTCTGTCTGTCTGTCTGTCTGTCTTTCTTTCTTTCACATGGAAGGGTCCATGCTGGGTGTGAGATGCACTGACTTAGGATTCATGAAAATGTGCTATCATTTTGTGACAGTGCCTTTCAACAATCTTTACAGCACTCTTCTAGTTATTGCTGTTAAATAAATTATAAATCACAGCCCTAGCTAGTATGCTTCAGTTGCAACTAAGATTTGGCCAATTTCTGTTCCACTGTTGTGTTGGTCTTAAAACACTGTGATTTTGTTTGGTAATTGCACACATAGAGGAAGATGCCATCATTGGAGGCACAGCAATGATTAAGGGCAGAGCAGCAGGTGGCTGTACTATGGATACAGAATGGAGGATGCCATCTGTTTGTAAAAAAAATAAATGTGTGACTGTGGAACTCCTTTGCAGAAAACCAAGCCCAGTTCAAAACAAAGGGTGGTAGGGAGAGAAATTGCAAATATAAATAATTTTACTGTGGAATCGGGCAGAGGAATATGAGTGGAGGATAGCTTACATATTATAGAGTGGCATATATAGAAGTCACTACCCTTAATTTCTTGATGTGCATTAACCTAAAGACTAATTTTTTGCACTGCGGGATGTCAGAAATATATAATCCCATCACTAGCAGAAATAAGCTACTGCAGTCAGCAATGTGGGCTTTCTGATATTTTGCCCTAAATTTACTGGGAATTGAATTAACATATTTTAGTAAGCAAAACTAAAAATAGAATGTCATGTTGATTTTATGTTTTGCATAAACACAGGGTTCTTTCTGCAGTTGGATTTTCCCTCTCCCACCCCTGCAGCCAGGGCTTAACATACTATAGTATGTTACTACAGCAAACATAAATTTTTAATGGACTGGGAAACAAACAAAAATAAATAGATCACATGACTCTCTTCATTGCAATATTCGCTTTATTGTGGTGCAAAAAATCATCAGACTACCATCATAAGGGACCATCTGAAGGGATGCGGGTGGCGCTGTGGGTAAAACCTCAGTGCCTAGGACTTGCCGATCGTATGGTCGGCGGTTCGAATCCCCGCGGCGGGGTGAGCTCCCATCTTTCGGTCCCAGCTCCTGCCCACCTAGCAGTTCGAAAGCACCCCTAAGTGCAAGTAGATAAATAGGTACCGCTTTATAGTGGGAAGGTAAATGGCGTTTCCGTGTGCTGCTCTGGTGCTGGCTCGCCAGAGCAGCTTCGTCACGCTTTCCACGTGACCCGGAAGTGTCTGCGGACAGCGCCGGCTCCTGGCCTCTAGTGCACAACCCTAGAGTCGGACACGACTGGCCCGTACGGGCTGGGGTACCTTTACCTTTTTACCATCATAATACCATTTCTACCACCATTCAGTTATTATTGCATGAAATAACAGGGTCACACTTCAAGGAAAGCTTCATTAAACAAAAATGTATTTAGTAGCCACATAAATATTGAAACACTAGGTACTTGTCTAATTTCAAGTGGTAACTGATTCCAGAGGGCTGCAGTTGCAACACTAAAACCCTGGATTCTAGTGCATACTAAGAGCACTTCTTGGACCTGTGGTTTTCTTAGTTGTGCCCCATGTGAGGATCACAGTTGCTAGACAGGGATATTTGGGCAAGGTTTCTCCTTTGGTTTCTTCTTACCTTGGCCAAAGCATCCTAGGTATAACCATTTGAGCCACAATCCTGAAGTAACCTTTTTAAAAAAGCAACCTTTAAGCATAAACCTTTTTGTCTGTCCTTTAAAATGTACATATTTCCAAAACCTTACCGATACTTGGAAAACACTGTTGTTGTTTTTTGTTTTTATCAGCTAAAGATGAACTCAGCTTTGCTTACATGCACCCAGTTAATAGCACCTCTCTATCTCTGGTTCAGTTGCTATAGAAACCATGTCCTGCTAGCATCCCAATCTTACACTGTTCTAAATTCAGACCACAGCGTTAGACAATAATATTAATTGTGTGCCTTATACTTTGCTCTAATCTTCCTCATTTTAAAAATAATTCTGGTATGCATTATGAGAGGGATTATATATGAATGTCTCACAGGTGCAATGCCTGTACTGTGGTATACAAAGAACCCATGTGATTTGTAGAAATACAGAGCTCTCTAAAAGACATAGGTACAAAATGGAATTGCCCACTGCTGCTTGTAAAAAGCATAATAGCAAGCAAAAAGTGTCTTCCCTGGGGCTTAGGGCTACAGCTTCCTGTTGTTGGTAGTTACACACAAATACAATCTAGTGTAATATAAATGAAGTTAAATATATGGCCAGGTCAGGACAAAATGCTTGATCTTCATGGTTCATTTCGACTTAATGGCTACTTGATGAAGGGAGGGCCAGCAGTTTTAAAGGAATGCTACCCATTAATAATTTTAAAAGGAGATTGCTCATATTTCAAGGATCTACCCACTGTAAGTGGAAATCATTCACACACACACCACCAGCACCACAGAATTTGTCCATACATTTTGTTAAGGCAATGGGACCCAGGTGGCGCTGTGGTCTAAACCACTGAGCCTAGGGCTTGCCAATCAGAAGGTCGGTGGTTCGAATCCCTGCGACAGGGTGAGGTCTCATCTCCTGCCAACCTAGCAGTTCGAAAGCATGACAAAGTGCAAGTAGATAAATAGGTACCGCTCTGGCGGGAAGGTAAACGGCACTTCTGTGCGCTGCTCTGGTTTCGCCAGAAGCGGCTTAGTCATGCTGGCCACATGACCCGTAAAAACTGTCTGTGGACAAACGTTGGCTCCCTCAGCCAGTAAAGTGAGATGAGCGCCACAACCCCAGAGTCGTTTGTGACTGGACTTAACTGTCAGGGGTCCTTTACCTTTGTTAAGGCAGAAATTTGTCTTGTCTTTGCTTTCAGAAATGTGTGTTTCTTCAGGTGGGGGCATGGATTACAAAGAGCTGTAGCAAATATAATTTTAAGATATTATAAGGGAAAGTTTTTTTAAAAATCCAATTGGCAGCACATACTCATATTTTTGTTTGGATCATATTCATTCTGAAAATTCTAGAATTGCTAGGCATGATAACACAATTGGGCAGTACTTATTACTGTGGCAGCACAGTACTTACTAAGTAAGCTAATTAAAATTATGTGATTAGATACCCATGGTTATATTGTGATCATATAATATAATATTATGCACCTTCCTTGCCCCCCCTGAATTGCCTATAATTTGCCTGGTCAAAAGGTGGCAGCTGTAAACCAATGACCCACCCAACTTGCACTGCAAATTGTTTTGAAGCTCTTCTAAGAACCACTTTAAACACCAGGCAGCAGAATCATTGAATTGTTGAGTTGGAAGGTACACTGAGAATCATCTAATCCAAGACCTTGCAATGCAGAAATATGCAGTTGTCCCATACGGGGATTGAACCTGCAACCTTGGCATTATCAGCACCACACTCTAACCAACTGAGCTATCCAGTGTGGGGGGATTCTGCACATAATACATGAAGTGGGGCTTGTGAATCTTATTCATGGTGAGATCCGTGAACATCAGCTGAATGTTTTGAGTTCATGAGCCCTACTCACAAGTAAAATATGTGAGCTGCTTTTCAGATACTGCAACAGAGGAAGTAGAAGCAAATGTTTATAAAGGGATGTTTAGACCAAGCTATTTCCAGTTTCTGTCAATTTCACATTTCACATTCATAATTTTGATGTTTGCTTCCCTGGGCTCCTTTGTGAAGAAGGGCAGGATACAAAGTTAATAAATAAAAATAAATAAAATAGTTCTGTCCCATTTCCATTTTTGTTTGCATTTGAGAAAAAAATATGCACAAAAGTTCACATTTAGATAGTATTTCATTAAAACAAAATGGTATTTATAGACAACTTTATCTCTATTTACACATTTTATTATTTTCTTTTAAAATGCATTTAGATTTTGGTCTTCTCCATGTACACCACCAAAATCTGCTCCAGGGAATCCTCCATCTCTCTGGAGCATTATTTTAGTTGGGGCTGTATGAGAGGTGGGGGAAGTCACAGAAGCTGAATTTCACAAGCACCCCTGCAAAACCCTTTTAAAAACGCTGTCCTTTAGAAAAGGGGATTATTTAACATAGAGGCAAAGGTAAGAGTTCTTTGTGATTTGTTCCTGTAGAGATTAGCACTATTCATGGCATGAAAAGATTGTAGGTCTCCTTGGAAGTAAATAACCAAGCAAGGGAACTTTATTTTCCCACCACATGAACAAACAGCTACACACCTGTCATTCATCTGACATCATCTGACATTCCCTGTGGAGAACACTCTGGCAAACAGTACCCAGAAGGATTCAATTTTCCACTCACCAGCTGGTGAGGAGAGGATTCAGTCCTCCTCTTTGCAGTGGTTTGCTTCAGCAGTGCACTGCCTGAAGTGAGTTCCCTAGTTGACATCATCCGGTGACATCAGTTGATTGACAAATGGGTGTTGTTTGGGGGAAACGGCATCACAGGCCAAGATTGGCCCATGGGCCGGAGGTTCCCCATCCCTGAAAGCAAGGGAACTTGCTGTCTTGTTTCTAGACTAGTTATCATGGAAATGGTAAATCTTGGTGACGTAGTTGAATATTCATCCACAAAATGTTCCCAGGGAGAAGGATTTTAGCATATGCGTCCCCCTGCAATGGCAGTTATCTCTGAAATAATCTTTTTTCATGATGAAACAGTACATCATGTAAGGTTTACAGCCTCAATGAAAAATACTCCTATGCCTTCATAATTTGATTGTGACATACTTCATGAGTTTGTCACTGAAGGATTGTTGACAGATGCAGAACGTGACATGACATCTATGTACTGAAGGCAATGATTATAACTGGTAGGTGGTACCTGTCAGAGATGTTTTAGAAAATGGATATCCTGTTTGAGGATAGGAGACTAGCTCAGCCACTGAAACATTTCTATCTCTGTTGTTTAATGAGCATTCAGGTAATTTGTCTAAACTGGCTTCTTATCGCTTTTGATACATTTAAGATCAACCTACTTTTAGAAAAATCCTACATACCCTAAGCCTTGGGTACTGGATGGCTTATGAATATGAATAAATAATACATAATATGAGGCTAGTGGGTGATGCTGGGGTCTGTTTTGATAATTTCCTATGAAATTTCTTATCGCTTATTAGGCACATATATTTGAGATGATTGTTTAGAAGGTGATTAATAAATCATAACAACAACAACAAAACAATCACAATTACAACAACAATAATAATTAGTGCTTTTTAAATAGAAAAATAGGTGCTGGTACTCACCATGAAGTTGTTACAGTAAGTGCTGCACTTTTAAACAATAGCAAAAAAGGTGCCAGTTCTGTGTACCCTTGAGTACCCCCTGAAAATAGTAGTAGTAGTAATAATAATACATAATTATTAATAATTAATAATTCTTACACACTTATGTGCTGCCTACTAAAGTTGAGGGTTGGTTATCTACTTTGTGGGGATGTAATTCTATTAAACTAGTGGAAGGTTTGGAGAAGTAATTCCACTGCTGCAGGGAACATTAAAAAAAAATAAAAATCTAAAAATAACTCTCTAGGGACTCCACAGAAATACCAACTGATGAATTATGTTTTACAAATCTAATTCTTTTCATTCAAGAGAAGATTAGCAGTTGCCTTTATGTAGAGCTGCCTCTATATGCAGTCCAAAGCCCTTTGTAAAGGGGATTATACAAGGGTGGGTTCATTTCCAGTTTTGGCAAGTAAAAGTCATTCAGAAAATAAGCTCAGACAGTAGAGGTTGTTGTTGGAAGAGTACAGCTCCCTCTCTGTGAATGATCATTATTTATGGGCAAGAGTACATCCATTCTGTATTAGTGTTAGCTTTGTTTTATTATGTTTTTAAGCACTGTGGATTATATACAGTTTTTATATGTACACAGAAGGTTGATGATCAGAAATGTATATTGTGATATAATTTTAATCTGTTTTATTAAATGGTGCAGGTTATGAATAGTAAAGGTTTGACAACATTTAAGAATGATTGAAGCCTAATTCAAACCACCATTAGGTCAGTGGCAAAAACGTCTGAAAAGCCTGCCCATGTTGGTTTACAGATTTTAGTGAATTGGCTGTGTGCATCAATTGCTGCATGCTGGATCCAGCTTTTTGCATGCCATCATAATTTCTCAAAAAGTGATTTTTGAAATAATCTATCAGCAGCCAACATTTCCTCACAGCTCCCATGCGCACAGATGGTCATGTGAATCAGCCTTATGTAATGATTATGGGGTGGTAAGAATGTGGGTTGAATTCTGCTTGTGTGTGATTTATCTGGCAACTGGCAGCCCAGTCTACCTTTATGGTGCCCTAGCAACATATCTGGAAGGAAGGTGTGCGGCAGGACTTTAAATGTGTGTCTGGGTGGCACTGCTGGTTCTAAGCTGCCTCTGCCTTTCATCAGAACAAGACAAGAGCACTAATCCAGCCCATGCACTTCCATGTTAGAAAGGCAATGTGTGAACTGAGTCTGAACGAATGCTGGTGGCTTGTGGCTCAGTGGCCCAGTTCATATGAGGATTCATAAACCATGTTTATGAAGTGAGGAATAAGCTTTGGGGACAAGCACTTCTCCATTGCCTTTCCTCTTCTCTCCTCCCACTGTATGTCGGGTTGGCACATAGATCCTGGCTTGTGTGAAGCCAGAGTTGGCTGTTACAGTGGAATTTGAGAGCTCTAACCAGGGAGTGGAATAGGAAGGATGAGGACCACCTGGCCCCGGTCCTTGTTTATGACTTCATTGTTTTTGAATGATTTCCCAAAACTAGGCTCATTTGGAAATGTTCTGAAGATTCAGTCAAATGTTTCTTGTTGCATTTTATTAGGTAATGCTTCCCACAGCAATAGAGCAGATGTACAAACACTTGCCTGCACCAAAGAAATTAAGCACATTGCAATTTGCTTTGCCAGCAAAGCATATGTATGATGTGTCTTCTTTTGATGTCTTGTCGAATGGCTGAGAATTTGGACTTCTCAGAAAAGGGAAGTATTTCAAGTGTAGCCAAGGTGGTGCCCTCCAGATGCCATAGAGACTGTAGTCAACACTGTCCCTCACCACTAGCCATGCTGGCTGGGTCTGATGAAAGTTGTAGTTCAACAACATCTGGAAAGCACATGTTAGTTACCCCCACATTGAAACAATATTTAATACAACTTTTTGATTCCTTTATGGATGCTTCAAAATTCAGCAACAATTGAAATGGAGCTTCCGCAGCAGTAGTATTTCTACAATTAGAATATTGCATTTTAGAATGGTCAGCATTTTAAAATTGTATATTTGGTGCTTTTACCTAAATGTGGTATTAATATTTTCCTCCATAAACTGCTGTTAACATGCAGCACAGTAACCAGTATTAATTTTTATTCTCCTTTTTGAGTGCAAGAGATAACACAAGTTGCCTTAAAACGAGGGAGATGAAAATAAATGCAGAATGGGGAAAGAGATGTTATATTTCATTATGATCTGGAAAACTAAAGATACATGCTGTCCACCATGCTGAGCCACATGCTGAGAGCAGCAGTGATCTGTTTTTCAAGACATGCTAATCTCTATCCTGGGAAGCCTTTGGCCAGAATATGATCCTTAACCTTTACCGCTTGTAGTTTTTCATTATGATAGTCCAAGTTCCTTGATCTGGAATATGTATCTACACATCTTATAGTAAAACATTGAATAAAGCCCTTGAACTCAGTTGTGCATGAGGAGGTGTCTGGATAACAGATGCACAGTGCAGAGGTTTTTCATCTTTTCCTATGTGAGAAAGATTTTTACCACATTTGTTACACAGGTGCTACCTGTTTCAAAAGCTGTACAAAGCCTGGCATTAATTCAGTGTGTGCCTCTTTGAGAAGTTAAGAAAAGAACGGTATGAAGGTTACCAAAACCTCTAGCCAAAGCATTCAATAAGTGAAAAAAACCTCCCACCTCCATTGCTTCCTGACATGTTGCCCCCTTAAGGTTATTACGTCACAGTGCTGATGTGATATGTCAATGCAGGAGTCACATGCTCTACTTCCTTGCCTGGTCTGTCTGTACTAAAAGTGGACACACTGAGGGCAGGTGTGGTGGTGTGGCATTAGCAGCAAAGCAGGGCAGCTCTGACCGAACTTGTTGATAGAGAGAATATAGTTATGAAATTCCATTTTATTTGATGGTCTATATTTATGTTCCTAGTTTTAGAGATGGTTTAACGTTCTTTCACTTGTTCAACCATGCACAGCTTGCATTCTCTAGATCCAAACAAATAGCTTCATATCACTGAGTTCATGTTGATAGTGAAACAAAAGTTTTATGTATTAACAAGGTTCACTAGGTACCTTTGGGTTTAGTGAAATGCACCTGCCAAATACTCCTACCTATAGCTAAAATGAGCACACAACTTATACAGTGTATGCAGTTCATGTTGAGTCAATAAGATAAGCACATATACCAGAAGTACCCATGCTGAAAAATACACATGACCTTATGTTTCTCGTGCTAATACCAACACCAACTTAAGACATCATCTGTGCATCCTAAATCTTTTCCTCTACCTTGTTTCTTGGGCCAACCTGGGCTGCTGTCACCTCTTTCCTTCCATTCATGCATTATACAGGAAATAAATTCCATGCTGTTTCCTCCAGTGGTAGAATATAATGGTAGGAATTTGACTCTTCTGTTGAGTTTTGGGACAGCTTTGCATGGAACTGGGAAGTGTCACAACTGGGAAGTACAGTTGTGTTTTCTTTCTCTTTTATCCACTCCTGAAATTTGCACGTCTTCTCCATGCATGCATGTGGATGCTTGCTATCAATGTTCAGCCAGCTCATGTACCTCTCCTTGCAAGAGATATGTAAGTTACATGAGAATTATATCTGTATTATGTAAAGCTGCTCACAAAAGCCCCCTTCATGTTATCCACATGTAGAGGGCTCCATCCATGAAGGAGAACAGGATTGCACTACTGACCATGTTCTGATGTTGCATGCTTCCCCAACCCCAACAATGATACATTGTCTTGGGAGAGTCTCAAAATCCATGCTTACTGTTGGTAGTCATATTTTTCTATGAGGGGGGAGTAAGGCATGAACTTCATGGACAGATCACAGCTGTTCAAGCAGTCCAGTCATGTATACATTGTCATCTGCTGCAGAGACAAGAGGAGAGGCAAAGAGAAGAGACATACTGACCTGCTGTTGGGTATCTACAGTGGATGTTCACCTTCTCTGTTCCCCTGGGTGTGCATTTATTTTTTTCTAGCTGAAAATAATCCTGCATTTTACTAATGTTTAACATTAATTCCTCCTCTAGCAAAAGTTCTTACTAAAGCTGTCAGCATTGTTGCTTGAGAAGGGGTTTCATGGTTTGGCTCAGAATCAAACCCGTGTTTCTCATCTATTTTCTTATTAGAATCTCAGCATATTTATAAGCTGTGTGTGATTTTTTTTAAAAAAAGAATGTACATGGTCTTACTTTTATTTGCATTTGATTACTCTCTCAACCGCAATATTTTGAGAGCATGGGAATTATATTGGGAGTTTTTTCTTAAAGTAAGAAGTAGCTGAGAGTAATTAAAGGATTTCAAAGGAAGTGCTTACTGTATAAACCAGCAGGAAAGTAGAACAACATAAAAGTCTAGCGTGAAGGTTTTTTCACAGTCTTCACATAATACACTGAAACTTTGAAATGCCAAGATCATTTAATAGGGTTTAGTCTGTCAGCTTACATATGAGTAGAGAGGTAGGGGGTGAACAGCTGCTAATGATCATGGGAATATCAGGTTAAATTAGGAGAGAGAGAAGCAGAATGAATGGTAGTAAAACAGTTAAAGGAAATTGACAAGGGCTTTCAAAGATGTACCAAGGGAACAGTGTAAGTGGGTCTATTAATAGGGAAGAAATATGAGCATAATAATGACTCAAAAGTGTCAGAGTAATCTTGAGATTGATCCTTAATCAGGTGCTTGCCCCCTTTCCTGGTCAAAGAGTAATCAAGTTGTGTTCTCTTCAAATGGGGATAAGGACGGTTTCACATAACCAGTAAGTATAGGGCTGGCTCTTTTTATTTTGTTGAAAATGACAGCTTGCTTACCTCTATCCTTTCATCATCATATTGACTGCCACAATATTTTAGAGTCCTTGCAAGCTTGTGGGTTTGTGAGTAATTTGTAGATGCATATGTTACTTTGTGTATGCAAAAGAGTAGTGTTTATGTGTGATTGTAAATATGGAGGAGATGGTGTGATTGTTAGAGTAACTGTGTGTGGTTCTGCAAGTATATGAATGTTCGGATAGTAGGTCCTGGATCCCTCTGACACTTCTGATGTAACTCCAAGCCAGAATCACCTGCCCCAGAGGATATCTAGCCAGTGAGTCTACCAGACCTGAGGTCAAGGGACAACTCATTGAAAACAATTATGAGGAAGAAAAGTTAACAAACTGCAAACTTGGGAGAAGCATTTCAGAGTGGGAGCCAAATCTAAAACCAACATGGGACTGCTGCCAAAAATCAGCAGCTCTGTGTCAACTCCCTTAGTGACATAGGAAGCTGCCTTATTCCTAATCAGGCCATTGGTCCATGTAGCTCAGTACTGCCTACAATGACTAGAATTGGTTCTCTAGGATTTTACTCGGGAGACCTTCCCAACCCTGCCTGGATATGCTGTTGCTTGAACCTGGGATGATTTGATTTGTTATTTGGCCCCCACACAGAGCTGCTGCACAGCACTAGTATTTTTGAACCTCCAGTTGATATGATATGATTTGCTGACAGGAGCAATGCCAGGATAAATAGTGAGTCAAACTAGATATGACACAGTGGGCTGTTATATGCGTGTTTGTGACATGTAGTTTTCTGCTCAGACCTTTCTGGTTGGGGAAGTTTAAATTTCTCTCCTCACCACCGGAAATGATAATGGATGCACACATCACATCTAATTGCCCCTCATTTGCTTTTAAAAATTATATATTTATAAAAATACAATTAAGATTCACATTAACAATGGCTGTTTTTTCATTACACTGTGGAGTATTTTAAGTTAATGCCTGCTTCCTTTGGGAACTCTCCCTGGTCCTGTAAGGTCTGAACATAGTTTCATGGTTATGAACTTGGAATTTCCTGGAAATAAATAAATGTGGGTTTTTTAACTTAATCATCCAGGGATTCTTTTTAATGGATTCTGTAAAAGCATCAGAAATGTTAATATTTAATGTCATATTTATTATCTGTGATTATTATTTCATTTAATTAATTGGTAGAATAACCCCCAACTTTTTATCGATTGAGTGAAACCCAAGCAGCCACAATGTCAAGATTTGCAAGCAATTACAGAATTGCTTTTGGTAATGTTGAAAGCATTATTTTGGTTTCATGACTCAATGCTGCAATCTTTCTAGCATCTTCCCTCACCCTCTTCTATATTTTTTGTTTGATAGGGACATCATGTTAAGATTCATTGGCCCTTTGCAATGCTACCTAGTTCTGAATCCCACATTTGAAGGAGATGTATTAGAATGTGTCAAGAAGCAGACTAATGAAATATCCCTGCTGGGGCTTTTGTAGCTGTCAGGACTGAGACATAAATTATTGGATGAAGTCAGTAGTGAGGACCAAGGAGCAAAACCAGGGCCAAAGGATAAATCAGGAAGTAGCATCAAGAAGGAGCAAGCCAGAAGCAAGGACTGAAAAGCAATGCACTACTGTTCAGTAGCTCACCACACATGACAGTTGCACAGAAAGCCAATGACTTGCACTTTGAGCTCTGGTAGTAGCCTGGTGGGAGGATGTAAGTTTTCTTTAGTTGCAACAACAGCACAGCCAGTCCGTTATCCTTCATATAATTCAAGTTATTGCTCTAGAGCAAATCAGTGGCTGAGATCACCAAAACCTGCAATCTGGTTCAGCATCAAATAAATAATTGCAGAAGGGGTGTGTGTGTGCTTCTCTATTTGGAAGCCCCATATTGCTGGTAATATGATGGTTGGAGACATCAGGAGTATTTAACATTTAAAGAAGGAATTGGCCTGTAATGCAGTTCCCACTTTTTGGGGCCATATTTCACATAAGTTTATAAACATATCCTTTGGATTCCACCTAACAAACAATGCAATATTACATAATTACACCACAGTGACTTGTTTGCATCGGCTCAACTCTACATAAAGTAGGAGTAATGTTTTGTCTGCCTTCCTTCCTCTACTGCAACTCACGTGCATGCACACATGATGGACTCCACTGTTGATTTCTGGTCTGAATAAATTAGGATATCATTACAAAGAAACTAATACAACTGATATTGCCCTAGTGTTTCTTTTGAACAACAAATTCTAAACAGTTTCATACAATGGGCAATCAGCTATAAGAAGCATGTACAGTTTGTTAGGCTCTGGGAACCTAGGTGCCAGTGGGAATGATTAGGGAAACTGGGTGGAGCCTTTAAGCATCAGCTGCTAGTGCCCATAAATTAAGTGATAAACCTTTGAAAAGCTAATCTGAAAAGCAAGGATTTATATTTGGGATCACATGCTTGTGCAGGAAGTGCATTCCAGATTTCAGCAAGGGAGAGGAAGATTTGAGAGGGACTGGAGATGCAAAAATTCACAATACGGTCCAAATATATGTTTCCTCTTGGCTGTATTCAGGATTGAACTGCAAAATTGAAAAAAAAAACCAAAACAGCTGGTACATTTTAAGAGTGCTTGTTGTGGTTACTTTGCATGTCACCTAATAAACATCTTGATGTTCCTGAGGAATAATACTATGTGAACAGAAATGATGGGGGACGGGCACCATGGCTCCTTGACCCACACAAGATAGAACAGGGGTCAGCAACCCTTTTCAGCCATGGGCTGGTCCACCGTCCCTCAGACCTTGTGAGGGGCCAGACTATATATTTTTTTTTGGGGGGGGGGAAATGAATGAATTCCTATGCCCCACAAATAACCCAGAGATGCATTTTAAATAAAAGGACACATTCTACTCATGTAAAAACACGCTGATTCCCAGACCATCTGCTGGCTGGATTGAGAAGATGAATGGGCCAGATCCAGCCCCCAGGCCTCAGGTTGCCTACCCCTGAGATAGAATCTCTGAGGAGAGACAACAGATAGATGTTTGTCTCAATAACGGGCTCACTATCTGGCCATGAGTGCTCAGATTATGTACTGTACATTTTCCCCCCACCAATACCTAACATGAAAATTTGGGCATTAATCCCATTAATTTATCTAAATCATTATTTTTCCATTTAATTGTGTTTAGGATTAAACACTCCCATGCAACGCTGTGGGTCAATGTAGAAAACAGTACCAAAATTAAGATCTTAATGTTGTTGATTTCTTGTTCCCTTAAATGCTAATTAAATCAATGCATCAAATTCAAGGCTTGGCACATAAGCACTGTCAGCCAGCTCTGAGAGAAAGGCCACAAGAAAAGACTTGCTTAAATAGCATGTAATGAAAATTTGTTTTATTATTATGATTCCTAGAAGAACTTAGTATAAATTTGTACTAAAGATTAGTACCAATCTGTAGAGGATTTTTAGCAGTAAATGAGATGCCCCAGACCCCTATGAATGAAAAGGAAAAACACATGAACAATAAATCAACCAGTTATGCAATAATGCATTATCAGTAACCACCTCATATATAGTTTGAGAGTTGTTGAAACATGGTGATGATGCAGAATTGCATATTCACTTTGCTTCAGTAATATCTTCTACTGCTGAGCTGGTGTCTAGAAATAGGATCCAGTTAATATTAAGTTTTCCATTCCTTTAAATGGGAAAGATGTAAGCACTTTTTAAAAATAACTTTCCCAGTGGGTTTCCAATATATATAGCTTTGGCTGAACCAGAGTCAGAGATACACCTAGACATACTGGCCATAGTCACATAGTAAATGGCTGTTGTGTAAGATGCTTTGTTGGCCATTTGATTACAATAGCCGTATAAAGGGATCTTTGTCTAGTCCCTTTGTCTTGACTCAAACTACTGCACTGAGACATTAAGACCACTATTTCATATTTTGCTGAAAGTAAAGTAAGCAGCCCTCTTCTTTTAGAAAGCAGTTGGACTAAGCTGCTGAGTTTTGCAAGCCAAAAAAGAGAGTCTGTTTTGTTTGTGTGACTAATCTTGGTTCAGATATTCTCAGATCCAGGCCTGAGCTACACAGTTGCAATTTTGACCAACAGTGGATTCACTGGGGTTTCTCATGGATCCAATTTCTCATCCCATTGAAAATAATGGAGTCCTGACCCAAATGCAAATTATGCCCACCTTGATACTGCTCATTAGAATTGACATGGTTGAGCATTCCTACTTTGAATTATTGCCCCATCCATTATTCAGACACTCATAAAATATTATGTACTGCATATTTTAGGCCACAATATGTTTCTAATAGGAGAGCAGAAAAGAGTTTAAAATGCAAGGTGAATACAGCTATAGTCCTTGGGTTTTCTAAAACTCCAGCTCCGACTAAACTCCAGCTCCAATAAAAAAATTGGTGCAACTGTAGGTCCAGTCACATAGTTGTTATTGTATAAGACCAAGCTCCTCACTTAACTCAGAAACAGATTCAATATGATTTCCTGCTGTTTAAGTCCTTCCAATATAATTCACCTATCTGTCTACTTCCTTTGGTTCAGTTGTTGAGTCCCAGAATGAGTCTCTCCACAAAGGTGACCTTGTAATATATAGGATAGAATTTCAGTAATTTTACCTGATTATTTCAGGCCTGCTGTGTTGGAAACACCTTAAGAATTTCAATGAAGGTAGAGACTGTGGTCTTGTGCTTGTTTCTCTTTGTTTAAAAACCTAGGACACATTTACTCATCAGAAGCTCAAAGTCATTCCCTATTTTATATCAAAATTATATTCATGATGCTTGAAAATCGGTTTTTAAATATGTTCATGATGCTTATAGTGTGTGAAAATTTTTATTTTTATCAATTACATATGATGCAAATTGTTTGTGTGTATCTTGAATGAAGTTCACATAAAGATATATGTTAGTTGAAATCTTATATTGTGTAATGGTTTAAGACAATCTGAAATCCCAAAGTAAAATCGTTGTATTACTAAAAATACAGGAGACGTGTGTCATTAAACTAGAGAGTTACTGGCTGACTACTCACTGAGATTGTCAAAAATATGTTTTAAATATAAATAGAAGAATCATTTATTCATGATAGTTGCCACAGAGAAGGGAAAATCACCCCCTCTTCCATTTTTCCAAGACCTAACGTGCATGTAATTTGGCTAAAATTCAGAGACTGGAGATGTACATCAGATTGATAGATCAATGCATCCACCTTTTTTGTGCTCTTGCACCCAGGGTTGGGTGTTTGTTTGTTTTTTAATATCTGAAATGAAATGCTTTGGAAACACATACAACTAAAAAATTGACTGTGTGGAAAGAATAAACTAGAAATCAGTGGATTTGGAGCTATATGCATCAGATTCTGAATTTCCGTGTTTGACATCTGGTCCAAAACAGGACCGGATTAGGCCCCTGGGCAGTAGTAGAAATATGGCTCTCATCATTCCTGATCATTGGCCATCCTGGCTGAGACTGATGGGAGCTGTAGTTCAAATCACCAGAAGCTCACCAGGATGGCTACATCCTCCACACCCAGAAACAGGACAGTTATAGTTTCCACAAATGTATATGTGCATGCGTGTACGCATACCAACACACATACATTCTTCATGTTGCTTAGTGAATTGGAACTGATGGGCAGGAAGATTCACTTCATGGTGTAAAAGCCATAGTCTCCTGCACATGCAGGGAGACATCTGTTGCCTCCATGATGCTTGAGATCACCATGCCATGAATTGCGACTTCCTGACAATCTCTTTGAACTCTCATTAAGTAATATAAACTGAGGAGGAGGGGAACAATGCAATTTCCCCTATTAGTAACAGGAGTGTTACAGCGAAATCACACATGGGGTCCTGATGCATGTCAATTATGTCACTGCCTCTTATTTTAAAAGTCCAAAATTCTAACTTAATGTGGATGTCTGCGTAAGTTTGTCCAAATTATTTCTGAATTGGATGGAATGAAGACTTCCAAGGTATTTATGCTTGCTATAAAATGGGAGTGCAATCCTAAACCCTGAATCTGTGCTGCAAAGGGGAGCCTTCACTGGACTCCATCAAGCTCTGCCAGTCGGGAGGCTTCCAGTGCTGCAGAGGCCCCTGCAGTAGATAGTAGGGTGGGAAGCTACCTGGAGCTGATGCAGTTGAAGAAAGCCCTTCTCAAAGAACCACCTTCCCACCTGGCTAATAATTTGGGATGTGTTCTGCCATTCCAATTTGCTCCGCTGACCAGGTTTTAGGATCGCTCCAGTACTTCCTTGCACATTACTGCTACCATAACCTTGCTCCCCGAGGAAGCAGGTGTGTATATCTTGTGACATTATCTTTAAAGGCTACAGGCAAGACTAAAACAAGGAAGAACTCAAATTAACTACAGTTTTACTCTTCTGCTTAGTAAAAAATAATAATCACATGAAATGAATATTTGCCCTGAATTTTGAATTCTAGCATTGAAAATGATCAAAGTTCCAACAATGTGGACATGATTGAGAAATGTTTTAGATATGAAAATGTACTTCAGCCATAAAACTAAGAAAAGCATTTCTCGAAATGGACAGTTTTGAGAACAAATGGAACCCATTTGTAAATATCCCTCTGGATAGATATTTAACCCAGAATTCAACAAATTTTAAAGGCTCAAGTACCTCTTGACTTCAAACACAATTAATTAATATTTGCATACTTTCCTTTAGTTTAAGAAAAAGTCCCAGGGCTTCTAAACACTAGTCCATAAGAACAAACAAGGAGAAAACCAGGATAAAAATAAAACGAGCAGCAGGACCAATAAAAGACACACAAGGTGTTTGCTAAAACACCTAGGTAACATGCTGTTTATCACCAAATTAAAAGATCTGTACCTTGTGCAAAAAAGACATCAGGTTCTGCACCTGGCAAGCTTCTCTGGCGAGGATGTTCCATATGTAGGGTACTGCAGTGGAAAAGCTTTTCTTGGTCATTATCCACCTAACTTCAGGAAGACGGGCAGTCAGAAAAAAGCATAATAACATTTAGCAGGTTCATATGAGCAGTGGTAGTTTCTTAGACACCCAGGTCCCAAAACATTTAGGGCCTTAAGGTATCAGCACATTGAATTTGCCTGGAAGCGGGCTGGTAACCAGTGTTGTTATTTTAAGAGCAAGATGGTCCCAGCAGCTGTGTTGAGAACCAGCTGAAACTTCCAAGAAGGGAAGGGCTGTAGTTTAGTAGAGCTTATGCATACAGAAGGTCTTAAATTCAATCCTCACCTCCAGGAGGATCAGGGAAAATATCTTCTCTGAAACTCTGGAGAGCCACTGCTAGTCAGTGTTGGCCATACTGAACTACATGGACCAATTGCAGTTTGCTGTGATCCTAAACTTCACATGCACTGCAGTAGTCTAGCCTGGTGATTATCAGGGCAAGGATCACCTATGGAGGTTATCTCTGCTCTGGAGAGGCCACAGCTGATATAACAGCCGTATCTGGTGAAAGGTTTCATGGATGACCCTTAGATTGATCTGTGTAACCAGAGGTCTATTAGCATGACCAGACTGTGAGCCTGGCGCTGTAGGACAGGTGACCAACATGGTGCCCTCTAGATTTGTTGCACTCTAATGTCCATCATCCCTGGCCAAGACATCTGGAGGGCATCACGTTGACTACCCCTGCTTTAGGATAGGTGTCTACCCATCCAGTATGGAATGAAAACCTCCACCCAGATTAGACAAACCACCCCATTAGCAATATTGCTGTTTTCAGATTGAGCTTCATTTTATTTGTCCTCATCAAGTCCTTTACTGATCCAAAGCACCATTTCTGTGCTTCCACTATCACACCTGACTCTGATGAAAAGAAATATACTGACGGCACTTCATTCCGAATCCCTGGATGACCTCACTTAGTGTGATGTGGAAGTTGTATAGCATGGAATACAAGATAGAATCCTATCTAATGTAAATAGATAGTACAGTAGACTTTCAGGACAATCTCCTAGAATCAACCATCCAGGAACTATTGAAGCATAATGCCCAACCTCCAAGAAGTACATTCAGTAGTTCCTATGATCAATGACACCAAAGCTGAAGTGTTCAGAATAATTAGCAGGATTACATGAGATATCCACCAAGACAACCCAGCCAAGGAAGTTCTGATGTTGAACTCAGGCCTCGTGTCAGATTTGCATGGATCCAGATCATAGAATCATAGACTCATAGAATCATAGAATTGGAAGAGACCACAAGGGCCATCGAGTCCAACCCCCTGCCAAGCAGGAAACACCATCAGAGCACTCCTGACATATGGTTGTCAAGCCTCTGCTTAAAGACCTCCAAAGAAGGAGACTCCACCACACTCCTTGGCAGCAAATTCCACTGTCGAACAGCTCTTACTGTCAGGAAGTTCTTCCTAAGGCTTAAGTGGAATCTTCTTTCTTGTAGTTTGGATCCATTGCTCCGTGTCCGCTTCTCTGGAGCAGCAGAAAACAACCTTTCTCCCTCCTCTATGTGACATCTTCTATATATTTGAACATGGCTATCATATCACCCCTTAACCTCCTCTTCTCCAGGCTAAACATGCCCAGCTCCCTTAGCCGTTCCTCATAAGGCATCGTTTCCAGGCCTTTGACCATTTTGGTTGCCCTCCTCTGGACACGTTCCAGTTTGTCAGTGTCCTTCTTGAACTGTGGTGCCCAGAACTGGACACAGTACTCCAGGTGAGGTCTGACCAGAGCAGAATACAGTGGCACTATTACTTCCCTTGATCTAGATGCAATACTCCTATTGATGCAGCCCAGAATTGCATTGGCTTTTTTAGCTGCCGCGTCACACTGTTGGCTCATGTCAAGTTTGTGGTCAACCAAGACTCCTAGATCCTTTTCACATGTACTGCTCTCAAGCCAGGTGTCACCCATCTTGTATTTGTGCCTCTCATTTTTTTTGCCCAAGTGCAATACTTTACATTTCTCCCTATTAAAATTCATCTTGTTTGTTTTGGCCCAGTTCTCTGATCTGTCAAGGTCGTTTTGCAGTGTGATCCTGTCCTCTGGGGTGTTAGCCACCCCTCCCAGTTTGGTGTCATCTGCAAATTTGATCAGGATGCCCTTGAGTCCATCATCCAAGTCGTCGATAAAGATGTTGAATAAGACCGGGCCCAAGACAGAACCCTGTGGCACCCCACTAGTCACTCTTCTCCAGGATGAAGAGGAACCATTGATGAGCACCCTTTGGGTTCGGTCAGTCAGCCAGTTACAAATCCACTGAGTGGTAGCATAGTCAAGACCGCATTTTACCAGCTTCTTTACAAGAATATCATGGGGCACCTTGTCAAATGCCTTGCTGAAATCAAGGTAGGCTACATCCACTGCGTTCCCTTCATCTACCAGGGTTGTAATTCTGTCAAAAAACGAGATCAGGTTAGTCTGACATGACTTATTTTTCAGAAATCCATGCTGACTATTGATGATCACAGCATTCCTTTCTAGGTGCTCACAGACTGTTTGCTTAATGATCTGCTCCAGAATCTTCCCTGGTATTGATGTCAGACTGACTGGGTGGTAATTATTTGGGTCCTCTCTTTTCCCCTCTTTGGAAATAGGGACAACATTTGCCCTCCTCCAGTCTGCCAGGACTTCGCCTGTTCTCCAGGAATTCTCAAAGATGACTGCCAGTGGTTCTGAGATCACATCTGCCAGTTCTTTTAATACTCTTGGATGCAGTTCATCTGACCCTAGAGACTTGAGAGTACCCTAGAGACTTGAGTACATCTAAACTAGCCAAGTATTCTTGTACTATCTCCTTAGTTATTCTGTGCTGTGTTTCCTTTGCTGAATCATTTGCTCCAAATTCTTCAGGTCGGGCATTGTTTTCTTTATCGGAGAAGACTGAGGCAAAGAAGGCATTGAGGAGTTCAGCCCTTTCTGTGTCCCCTGTTTGCATTTCACCATCTTCTCCTCTGAGTGACCCCACGGTTTCTTTGTTCTTCCTTTTGCTACGAACATACCCATAAAAGCCTTTTTCGTTGCTTTTAACCTCTCTAGCAAGCCTGAGTTCATTCTGTGCTTTAGCTTTTCTGACTTTGTGTCTACACATGCTGACTATTTGTTTGAATTCCAGATACAGTGGTACTTCAGGTTACGAACTTAATTCATTCCAGATGTCTATTCTTAACCCAAAACCGTTCTTAACCTGAAGTGCGCTTACACTAATGGGGCCTCCCGCTGCTGCTGCTGCTGCCGCTGCGCTGTTGGCACGCAATTTCCATTTTCATCTGGACCAAAGTTCTCAACCCTAGGTACTACTTCCAGGTTAGCAGAGTTTGTAAGCCAAGGTGTTTGTAACCTGAAGCATTTGTAACCTGAGGTACCACTGTAATTGGTTTCATCTAACAGTGCCTGGAGACAGCATATACAGTAATATATTTCCCCCATGCCTTTATAGTATAAGAAGGTAGCAGTTGTTGGGAAACGTGTGCCTTGCAAGTCTTTGTATAAGTCATTTCATTTATTTTATTTTTAAAATATAATTTAGGTGGTTAGGACTTCCACTATAGTTTGTTTCTTGGCTAGCAAACATGTGAGCACTGAGCATGCCTTTTTTTAATAATAAAAAAGATTGTTGAATAAAGCAAATGTTGGCCAGACTGTGCTGTTATTATGATTGTACACTGGAGAGTAGTAACTGTTTTATAAGTTACCTGCTAGTGTGGTAAAATGCATTCCCATTTATTTTGATGATGCTAATCTCTGTTTCCTCTGAGAGGGTTATTAAACATAGGTAATTCAGTAGCTTTCATTACTTTGGCTTAAAGGAGAAGCTTTAGAAGCAGGAATGCTTTAAATGCAGTGGAGCCGGGAGCAATGAAAGCGACTCTATAATGGATTATGTAACTGTGCCTCAAAAGTAATCTGACTTGACTTCTCAGTCCTTGTTTCAGAAAGAAATCTGTATGACATATTTATACAGTGAATAAATAAAATAAATTTCAAGGTCTTACTCTTGGCAAAGTGTAATGATTCAAGAACTTGCCTGAGGGGGTGGTATTTAAAGCAAAGGAGTGGCCCTAAGGATTGTGGGGCCACAATAAAGATTTGTTTGTGGGAAGATGAGGGAGATTGCAAGCATAATAGTAAGGAAATGATCTGTGTTTGCCATAATTCCATCTACCTTCCCTGTCTGACAACCTGCTCCCCTGTTACTTTGTTCTTTAGTCGTTTAGTCGTGGCTGACTCTTTGTGACCCCATGGACCAGAGCACGCCAGGCCCTCCTGTCTTCCACTGCCTCCCGCAGTTTGGTCAGGCTCATGTTTGTAGCTTCGAGAAAACTGTCCAACCATCTCGTCCTCTGTCGTCCCCTTCTCCTTGAGCCCTCCAACTTTCCCAACATCAGGGTCTTTTCCAGGGAGTCTTCTCTTCTCATGAGGTGGCCAAAGTATTGGAGCCTCAGCTTCAGGATCTGTCCTTCCAGTGAGCACTCAGGGCTGATTTCCTTCAGAATGGATAGGTTTGATCTTCTTGCAGTCCATGAGCCTCTCAAGAATCTCCTCCAGTGCCATAATTCAAAAACATCAATCCGACTATCAGCCTTCTTTATGGTCCAGCTCTCACTTCCATACATCACTACTGGGAAAACCATACCTTTAACTATACGGTCCGTTGTCGGCAAGGTGATGTCTCTGCTTTTTAAGATGCTGTCTAGGTTTGTCATTGCTTTTCTCCCAAGAAGCAGATGCTCCCCTGTTATATGTGTTGTATGTCCACTTAAATGAAAGAAAAAGTCTCTTAGGTCCAGCAGTCCTTTCTGCTGCTCTTCTTCATATTTCTTTGAATTTTGCAGGGCACTTGTCCAGCCTAGTAATGTATAGGGAAATGTATGCACAAGGGTAAAGTATCCATGAAATACAATGCTATTTTTCAAGAAAATAGGTGCTGGAACTCACCAGCAATGCCTCCAATGTTCTTTTATAATGACAATGATGCCCACCTGAGAGGTGCTGGAACTGAGTTCCAGTGAGATCCAGCTGAAAAAACCCGATGAAATGCATGTATTAGTGAAAATACTATACAGATACGCATATTATTTGGGAACATTGCTTTGTAAAAATGAGTATATTTGGCAAAATTGCACACCAATGTTCATACTAAGAGACAGCACTAAGATTCTGGTGCATTTTCATGAGTTGTTTTTTTTAATTACAAACTGATGTGGAAGTGTGGAGAACTGATGAGCAACCAAGAGAAACTGAATTTGACAGATTTGCCCTTCCTACTCCAGAACACTCCAATAGACGCTTATTTAGTTCTTTTTTAAAAAATGGATTTGTAAACAACCCTAGGGATATCCTACACGGAGGCAAAAGAAGAGAGGGCATTGTGTGTTTTATTAAAATGAGGCACGCCCTAATGGGGACAAATCTGCAAAGGCAATAGGAATTATCTTATTTTTCACTTCTTAAATTTGTATTATTTTAGAATCCAGAACTTTACAGCTGTCACTGAGATACACACACATTATTATTCCTAATCTTGCATTAAAGAATCACAACTCAAAACTCTATAGGATGCTTTACAGATTTAAGCAACATATATCAACTTTGCTCTGTTAATTGTCACTGTAGCCATTTTGCTACATTATTTGCTAATCACCTCTGTCCTTTTAGCATTGCATTTTCTTCTTACCTTACTCCTCTCCATCCTCACTCCTCAATGCGTGTATATAAGCCTGCAAATTTACGATGACACTTCATACATCTGATGAAGTGAACTTTCATCCATTGGAGCTTATAAATTTGTTAGTCTTTCAGGTGCCACAAGACTTTGGTTTTTTTATGAGTAAGAGAGAAATTGCTTCCATTTATGTTGCAGTTGTAGCTAACTTTTCCAGCATACAGTATCAGCTCTGTGTTGGATTGAGTCTACCCTTTAATGCTTTAGGAATTCACCCTAGTGTGCGGCTTTACTAAATGTTACGTGAAACTCATGACCCTAACCATCCCCTGCTAAGGAAGAATGGACACATTTTCTATCCTGTTGACTGACAATAGAAAAGGTGACCACAAAAGGGCAATAGAAAAACTGACAACAAGCCTAAACAGCAGTCTAGAAGACATTTTCCCTACATAGTTTCTGTATATGGAATTTTTAAAGGCAATGGCCACCCAAGATGTATACAGACAAACTTCACATTTGAGTAGGTTTATGACTGCAAAACACACATGTAATACATCAGCTGGGGCAAGTTTATGCATGTAGAAGTAGCTGTGTTTTTCTTTAAAATACATGAGACTGGAGACTTGACCTTAATCTGATTCTTACGTCTTTATTTCTATCTATCATTTCATCATTGTTGATCCCAGAGTAGGATGCCTCATGTAATGAATCATGATAATATAATCAAGAGCAAACAACTGTTGAAATACCATTATTAAAATTTTGCATTGTAGCTGTTGTTACATGAATACATCCCTTTCCCTATAGAACTGCTATTTATGTATATTGCATGCAGGTATCTATGCCTGAGTATGGAGCGTAACCTGATAAACCCCTCTTAAATGACTACTATCTATGCATTTAAAGGATTTACAATTATTATTATTTTGTTCAGATGTGATTAAATGACTCTACTTGAGCTTTATAGCTCTTGTGGTTCACCCTTTGACATGGAAATCTTTATTTGGCTATTTAAAATCTCCAGTCCACTTCCAGTACCAAGTGGCTTCAGTAACATACTGATTTGATCTATCATATTTATTTCATGGAGCTATTGTTGCTTTATTAGTTTTGCATGTAGCTATTTTTTGCATGGATTGGGGATAGGCAACATTATAAGGGAGTCTTTTCAAATAAAGACCAAAGTATGCTAATATTTCCTTAGTTTATTTGCTTGATCTCTTTTCCCACGTGAGGGATTTCTCTGTGTATTTTGATTTTAGCATGCAGATAGCAATGGGATATGATGTCAGCTCTTTTTGTCCACCGATCATCTGCTGCAAGGCAACTACATTGCAGGTATTCCCTGGATGTCCTGAAAGTAATTGTAATGGTATTCATATAGCTAATCTTCTAAGGGTCTGTTCTCTTAACACACTGAATCTGGTGTTGAATTTGTTTGCCTCTGTTGTGGCAATAATGAAGCTGAGAGTATTGTGAGAGTCCCAGAAGTGAGCAATATTCCTTGTGAAGCAGCTTTGGAGGGAAAACTCGGATCAGACAATTGAAGGAGCTTGCTACTGGCTGCTTTTGAGGGCAACTCTCTGCATTGGGGACTAATAAAAAAACATTATCAGTTCAAACATAAAGTGGTCTTTATGAAATTGGATTTAAGCCTTTTCTCTCGCCCTCAGTCATGTTATAAGAGCTCAAGCTTCCAGTGTTACAAATAGTGCAAACCATTTTTGCCTAAGTAAAACCCTTTAAAAAAATATTTGGAATATTGGGCCAGTGTTGTAATTGTCTTCAGCATATATTATTCCGTACTTGTAAACATTTAGCCGAATCTTGTAAACTATTTTCAGAAAAAGAAAGCTGTTCTGATTGCTCTTGAGGTTCTGGCTTATCATGTGCATGAACCCTAGTCCTGTGTGCTTCTGTTTTATCTCCAGCATGGCTGTGAGGAGATCAGAAGCATCTACTTCCATTTTCAGTTAGCTGAAGATTGTTGTCATGCCCAAACTGGGAATTTCAGTTAGCATTAACGATGGTTTAGCCAAGCATGCTAGGGTAATTAACTGCAGTTTGAATTTGGTTTATTTGGGCATGTCATAATTAAAGTGAACCACAGCTTATGCAGGTTCATATATATAACTACAAACCTTGGTTAGTTGAAGGTGGAAAGAAATACTTCCAATCTCCTTGTGGCGATACTTGAAGAGGAGAAAGGAGGGTGAGTCCAGGAGCCTGAGATGCATGCATGTGACAATGACAGTTCTCTTTCTCAAGCTCTGGGAGGAAGACCTTTCATTGCCTACAGACAGCCACCCAATCTTAAACAACTCCTAACCCACAATAATTCTACTACCAGACTTAACACGGACACTGGCACCAGAGCCTGCAATAAACCCCGATGCCAACTTTGCTGCCACATACACCCGGACACCATTACTGGCCCCAACAACATCACACATACTATCTCGGGACTATTTAATTGCTCATCGTCTAACATTGTGTATGCCATCAAATGCCAACAGTGTCCTTCAGCTCTCTATATTGGACAAACAGGCCAAACCTTACGCCAAAGGATAAACGGACATAAATCTGACATCAGGAATCACAAGACAGAGAAACCAGTAGGAGAACATTTCAATCTCCCAGGACATTCTATACAAGATCTCAAAGTAGCTGTTCTATTACAAAGGAATTTCAGAAATAGACTGGAAAGAGAAGCTGCTGAATTGCAACTTATTACCAAACTTAAAACCATGGAGAGACCTGGTCTTAACAAAGACATTGGATTCTTATCTCATTATACATGACAAAGCCATTTTTCACCTTCTCACCCCTTGCTTTTTCCTGTAAGACCTATTGCAGTCGTTAAGAGTCGTCAACAGGCTCATCACAGCTATCTGCCAATCACCCATTCCCACCACCCTTCTGAGTAATACCCCTCCCCACCTTCCCACTATTTAGAAGGGTCTGGTGACTTCTGTTTCAGTGTATCTGAAGAAGTGTGCATGCACACGAAAGCTCATACCTAGAACTAACTTAGTTGGTCTTTAAGGTGCTACTGGAAGGAATTTTTTTATTTTGTTTTGACTATGGCAGACCAACACAGCTACCTATCTATAACTATTAATTTATGGTTTAGTGCTACATGAAAACACAGCCTAGGTGCTATAAAATAGCCTAAACAAGTCACATTGGATTTTTACAGAGCCCAAAGCCTAAGGAACAGTTAGGGATTGAAGTTGGAGTATTGTTGGCATAGATGTCTAAAAATAGTGGTCCACTCTACTGTGGTCATTCTCCAGATGTCCTTTTCTTTGGAAGTTAGACGGACTTTACTGGAAAGTTTTCTGGTGCCTACTTTGCTGAGTTGACGTTCTAAGTTAAGATATCACCCTTAAGGTTCACCCAGCTTTTAGCAAACTATAAACTATTGAAAGTCATGGAAAAACCATTATATGCTAATCTGTATTCTTTGTTATGCTGATAACCACAGAAATCACTGTGCAGCTATATTTGGCAAATATCAGGGTTGGTTGTTTTTTTGTCCATTCCCCTCACTAAACTTACTTTCTTGCCATTGGCATGACATAACTGTCTTTTACTGTATTGGGTATAGTTTATTGATGTCCTTATTCCATTTGCCGTTTTGCCTCTGCTACTATTTTCTTCTTGTAGGGCATAAAGGGGAAACAAAGGTTAGTTGTCTGTACAATATATGTACTGTACTGTATACACAAATTTCCATAGTATTTGTAACAAGCAAAAATAAAGGGCTCTTCTGATAAAGGGAAAAATGCACCAGGGAAAGCCAATTGAGATCCAGTTGTGATTTAATAAATAGCTCCCACTGTGTCTCATATCTTTATCAGGGGAAAATATTCAGCAGTTTAGATAGACATGAAATTGCAGCTCTTTCTAGCATTCCACTGCTAGAAGAGCTGCTCTGTTTAAACGATTGAATAATTCCCTGTGACAAAGGCATCAAAATGGCCCAGGAATTAGTTATTAAATTCTGAGTGCACCTTCCTGGCTCAGTATGGGGCATTTTCCTACATGCTGTTATAAGTCTTTACACCCTTCATATATGTTTGTGTTTATATGCATGTATATTTCATTTATATATTTGGGTCTGCTCTAACTCATCTGTCTAGTATACTGCTTCAGTTAATGCAAATCCACTGGAAAGATCAGGTCAAGTTGACTTCAGCATGTGATGCTTGTGATTTGATAGAAACTTTTAGAACTGTTGAAGTACATGCATTCTCTGGAAGTGACAGTGTTTCTTTACATTAGTGGTACCATGTCAACAGGACCTCTCTGAAGTACTTAGCAAAAGACAGCCTTGGGGGCACGTCTGTGCTGCAAGAAAATGGGCCTTTTAGTACATTGTTGATCATATAATTAAAAATGCAGTTGCAATGCATTGTTACTCTTTTGTGCTCCTATATAAGAACAACATCTGTTGTACAGATGGATTTTGCGTGGACTTGCATTAGTTTCCATGCTCTTCATAGAGACTCTTTCCTCTTCTAAAACAAAACAAAACAAAACAAAACAAAACAAAACAAAACAAAACAAAACAAAACAAAACACAAAACAAAACAAAACAAAACAAAACAAAACAAAACAAAACAAAACAAGGTTCTAAATTCGTGCTCTGATTCCTTGCTTGACTGACAGTGAGAGAGGAAACCTTGGAATCCAGAATTATTTCCTTGGAAATCAGTAACAATCACTGAGGTTCCTGGTACTCATGGCAAGGGCACTCAGATTCTGAATGGAAATAGGGTGTAGTCAGAAATGAACTCCCTTCAGGTCAGAAAACCCATCATAAATTGAGCCCCAAAGCCTCCTGAAGTTTAGACCCAGCTCATACTGGCTTAATGCACCAAGCCTTATCCCTGATTCTTCCCTTTTTGAAACTTATCCTGCTTGTGGGCACAGCGCACCTCTATAATATTCAGAATTAAGTCCTAATGAAGTCAGTGGAGCTTTATCCCAGATAAATGGGTACAGGAGTGCAGCCTAAGTTATGAAAATTGCTCAGCAGTATTCTTAAAAAAAAAAATGAATTTATATTTTACTGGGTTTATGGAAGAACCATCTTATCAAGGCCAGTCTTACTACCAAATAGTAAGACCGGCCTTGATAAGATGGTTCTTTCATATTAGGCCATATTAGGTAGCTGATTTTAAGTGGCATTCAAGAAACTAGTTAGCTATTTATTATTATTATTATTATTATTGTGTACACACACACACACACACACACACACACACACACGGGAGGGGAAGAGGCACGTTTGAGATTTTCTGGTTCAGGTGCCAAAATACACTGACTAGCCTTAGGTACTACTGAAAATTGTTTGGTATTGAGAGGTGGCCATCATTTGCTGCTTTATCTCAGCCAGAAAAAAGGTTCTGGGCTTTTACTGCACCTTAGAGAATGAAGAGAACTGCTGATGTTCCCTTCCTATTCCATTGGGTCTGCCCTGTTCCAAGCATATATCTCACAGCAGTCACAGGGGAAAAAAGAGAAATAAATGTATGCTCTGTGGGTGGGTGAAACAAAGAGTGTTGCAGATCTCTTGCTAATACAAACGAGCTCATCTTCATTTATTTGCATCGAGAATCATTCTCTCCCTAAGATAATGTCTTATGTGTTCTGTGTGTTCCAATATCAGAAAGCAGTATACCATTCCATCTTCTTCAAGGTGGGGGAATAAAATAGTCCAGATTCCTGACGATTCTGTCCCTCTGTGTGTATCTTCAGCACCTACTTAAAATCTTTCACATAGAGAATTAGTGCAAACTGAGGATGCTTAAAGAGCAGCCACAGATAAAAAGATAGCTTGATGTGATGTATAATTTGCTTCTGCCATTCCCAGTGTTAACAGCAGGGCATGGGTTGCCCTAGTATCTGTAGCTTCTTTGTTCATTTACAGAGGGCCTTGGCTACGGAACTGTGAGGCTTCCCTAATGCTTCCTTCCTTTTGTTGCACAGCTGAATCCTATCAGTTGTGTAAGGCTTTGAATACCCACATAGGCGGCTGCCATTATCATGAAATGAAGAAGGGAAAATTCCATTTAAAAACTGGCCACAATCACTTGACTTTACATTTTTTTCCTTGTAGCTTGTTTCATTGTTAGTTGAAGCTCTGTATTTCCATTGTGGTCTTTTCGCTCATGCTTCAGAGCCAGAAGTGTAGGGTACAGCTGGCTACAGACAACCTTGAAATCATAAATAGGAGGAAGGGCAGCATAGGGCTATTTCAAATAAATGAATAAAATAGGGGGCAAGGGGTTGTAACAAATGGCTTTCAATATGCTTTACTGACAGCTATGGAGCTGCGGGTGTGCAGCTGCAGGGGGAATTGCTGGCGTTGGCACATCACTATTCTTTCCCATAAAACATCCAAAAGTGATTCACAATTTTTTAAAAAAATCAACAATAAAAGCTGATGTAAAACAATTTCAGGTTCAGTACAGATACAGGTATAGACTGACACAGATAAACTATGTACACCATTGTTTCTCACTGATTGCATGCAGAGAGGAGGCGGCAGAAGAAACCTGTGGAGGCTATGGCCCTCCATAGGGTGCTGGATTCCAATTCTCATCATCTTATTGTGTGTTCTGGCTGGTGCTGATGAGACCCAAAGTCCAACAGCCTCTGGTGGTCCACAAGTTCCACTCCTTGCAGCAGAGGAAGGGAGGCGGCTGGCACATTCAATGCACAGTGTTTTGTGGGGAGGTCCTAATGTCTGCTTACACATAAAGGGAACCCTGGTGCAATGAAAGGCATTATCCTCTGGAGCCAAGTGAGGATTAGCAATTAAGATCCACCCTCTATTGTGTGGGCAGGTAATCCCTCCCCTTACCTGGCCTGGTTTCCCTGGCAACGCTTCCCCCAGGTGGGATTGGACAACTCACTGGGGTAGGCGGGGACCTCCAGGTATCCCACCTGAGGGAAGGCAAAGCCTATGCTGATGGGGCCACTCCAGATCCAGGGCTGCACGCGTCCACGCAAAAGGCGCCCCCCGTTTTAAGTGGGGAGCGGTCATTATCCTCTTCCTGCTCCCTTCTTATCAGAGACCTTGGAATTATATTTCCATAGTTGAATCGGAAAACAAAAGTTTTTTTTTTTTTAAAAAAAGTCATTTCCCCCCAGAAAATTATCCGTAAAACATAAACTTATATGACAAGCCTGTAATTCCCATGTGATCAGCAGGGTTTACTCCCAGATAATTAGTACAAATAATAATATTTGTACCTTGCCCATCTGCCTGGGATTGCCTCAGCTGCTCTGGGTGGCTTCCAGCATATATATGTTTATATATATATATAAACATTAAACAAAGATAACTGTGCACAGGATTGTAACCTAAATTATGCAGTTCATAAACAGGAATCATAAAAGAACTCTTTAAGACAGAGGTTTTCAACCAGTGTGCAATGGCACCCTGGGGTACCTTGAATGATGGCCAGGGGTTCCGCAGGCAACACTGGCCTCTGTCCCCCTTTCCTTCCCACCCTCCTCTAATGCCCTCTTGCATCTCTGCCTTCTAAAGGCTTCCACAGCTGTTTGTTGCTGCAGCCCTGCTGCCGCCACTGCTGCCTCCCTAGGTAAGGTGCTGGCCTCATGTTCACCTTTGGCCAGTCTCCATTGGGTCACTAAAGCTGGGGGCATCCTCTGCCCAGATCCCTGTAGGGCAGTGTGAGGAGGCACCTCTTTTGGGGGCAGGGAGCAGCTCAAAGACCAGGGGTGGCAGCAGCAGCTGCCTGGAGGACTCCCAAGGAGAGGGGAGCGAAGAGGAGAGGAGGCTGAGGGCCGGTGTTTGAAAAAGGGTGAGAGGCTGCCAACTCTGCAGGCAAGGGGTGACATAACTGGGCTCCTGAGTCACACAGGGGTGCCGCAGAAAGCTTGTAGTTGGTCAAGGAAACCGTGGACTCAAAAAGGTTGAAAACCTCCGCTTTAAGAGGCAGAATATTGAGACATTTCTAACTTTTACTTATTATCTTTGACCAATCATCACAAGTTTGGATAACTGAGGTTTCCTCCCTGCTCTCCATAGAGTGGTAACACCAATGCTGTCCTAAGAGTCCATGGGATTTCCATGCTGTTTGTATTTTTTGCTTCTTTTTATGACGCTCTTCTACACCTGGTTTTACAAGCTTATATTAGGGCCAGAACCATTTGTGACCCACCATGTTTAACTGAGTTTAACATTTTTGTGTGGCGGCTCAATGGCTTGATTAATATTTTGGGGTTTTTTTTGTTGCCTGCTTAGAAAAGTAAGAAAAGAAAATGTGGGGGGGGGGCACACATGTGTGCATGTGTGCACACACATACATTTATTTGGCTGGCAATAACTGCTGCTGATAGCATCATGGGACAGGCCTGTATCAGTAAGAGAAAATAGTGCCAGATAGATTTATTTACTGCCCTGGAAACCTTTGAGTTAAAGAGTGTAATACAAATTCAAATTAATAAGTATAACAACAATACATTTCATAGTGGAAAATTCGCATTCTTCTGTGTTAATTGAGCCAGGGATGCAGTGGTACTGATCAGGCCAAACGTAACTTTCATGGGAGAAGTTCCTGCCTTCCCATCTTTAAATACTAACTGTGAAGGAGACATTCCTTACAGCCATTTAGGTTACCATATCATAGCAGATATCTAGTTGCACAATATATTGCTCACAATATGCTACATCGTTGCAAAAATGTCAGATCCCATACTTAAGTTAGGACCAAGATCAGTGCTCTCTGTTGCCTCTGGCATGGTATGCTGTTACTTTTACTGACCTATATCCAGCTAGGCCAAGAGTTTGTGTAGAACTGTGTGTGTATACGCTGCAGTTTATATGTTGCTACTATGAGAAAACAGATACAGGTAAACAACTGTTAGATAGTTATGACTACAGTACTTTAGGGATGCAGGTGGTGCTGTGGTCTAAACCACTGAGCCTCTTGGGCTAGCTGATCAGAAGGTTGGTGGGTTGAATCCCCGTGACTGGGTGAGCTTCCGTTGCTCTGTCCCAGCTCCTGCCAACCTAGCAGTTTGAAAGCATACCAGTGCAAGTAGATAAATAGGTATTGCTGCTGCAGGAAGGTAAATGGTGTTTACGTGCGCTTTGACTCCCATTACAGTGTTCTGTTGTGCCATAAGCAGTTTAGTCATGCTGGCCACATGACCTGGAAAGCTGTCTGTGGACAAACACCGGTACCCTCAACCTGAAAGCAAGATGAGCGTCGCAATGCCATAGTCACCTTTGACTGGACTTAACTGTCCAGGAGTCCTTTACCTTTACCTTTACCTGTGTACAAGTCAAACATAAAGAGCTGGATCCAGAGTTACCATGAATGGATTTCCACTCATAGGCTGCTCTGTCCTATCTCCCACCCCAAGACATGCAAGCAGAAGCTCTTACTTATAAGTAAGAAAGAGATCTTTATTCAGACAAGTAATCAAACAGGTTCATCAGCAGACACTCTTAGCTGCAGAAATTCAGAATGAGGCAAAAGTGACAAAGATGTCCCAAAAAGCTTGTCCCCACCCACTAAGCTTTATAGATGAACTGTAGTGTGCTCAGTTGGTTGATCACTCACTTTGCAGGAATGTTAGAGTTGCAAACACATACTCCATCAGGGCAAGTTGATCTGCTCTCACCTGAAAGAGGTAAGATTTCTCGCTCCTTCTCCAGCCCAGGTTTCCACCATTTAGTCCCCTTTTGTCTCATGCTTTAGGGTGGGCTGATTTAAGATGATATCTCAGGATTATTTAATGCAGTTTAATTGATCCCCTGCTGCATTTGCTACAGGTAAAAGCATAACCATGTTCCTCCAGGAAGTAAAACTCATTTCCCAGACATAGAATACTGGAACACTAGGTACCATAGATAATGACCTCTGCAGCAATCCCAGCCACAGAGAGTTTTATTTTGTTATACAATTTTCTTGACATATGAGCTGATGCATGTCCAGTTGGGCAAACAGAATGTGTGAAATGAGCAGTTACGGGATATGGCTGGTAACAATTCCTATGATTGCAGTGGCACTTTCCCCAGCTGCCTCAGCCCATGGAAACTGAATTATCTTGTCCATAACAATGCAAACCTAAGGAAAAATACATTGTGGGAATTCTCCCATGAGCATCTATGGAATACCATTTTGAAAATTTAACGTTTCCTTCTAGTTTTCATGAATAAAATGAATTTAATTTTTATTCAGAAAGGCACAGGAATCCCATTTTTATGTTTCTTTATCCCATTGGTATAAAGAAATACCAATGTTTCATGTGGACAAATTACTTTATGTTCAATACAAGCCTGTGGGGTGAGGTTTTATAAGGGTGTGTCCACAAATCAGCTGCCAAGTAGTGGACACTGCAATGACCAATCAAAGATGCGCAAAATATTTTTGGAACAATAATAGAATCATAGAGTTGGAAGGGACCATGAGGGTCACCTAGTCCAACTCCTTGCAATATTTTGCCCATTGTGGGTTTTGAACCCATGACACTATTCGCAAGAGTCCCTCAACCTCCAGGAACAGATTTTCAGAAGGCGCAGTAGCCTACAATGGGAAGGGGCGGTCCCTTCCATAAATTCCATTCACAGAAGAATAGTTAGGAGCCAAGCCAATGATAATAAAATTATTAGCTGATTTGCCAAGACCACCACCTTTGTTGTAGAATGGGAAGATGGATGCAGTTGTGCCCTTTTTATTTTACAACTTCATGATTATGTTAAGTAAGACAGATGGACAAAGTGGACCAACACATTTGATAAGTTTTTGGATGAGAGGGTCTGTTTGCAATGTGCCTGACTAATTTACCTTACATGCAGGCACTGCTAAATGTCCATATCTTACATGTTTATTAGCTGTGGGAGTAGGATAACTCATTTATATTGCAATAAACTTAATGTACTGAAAACACATAAAAGCTAATCACAACACAATTTTCCTCTGTATTTTCATAACCATTAATGTCCCATAAATGAGAGTTCTCATTTTAATGAAATATATGAAGTGCAATTAAGTTGTTGGATATATTGATTAATTTATTTCAAGTCTTTGTGTGCTTTGGGCATATTGTATGCTTTAAAAACTATAAATAGGCACACTGAGATGTCTTTATAGAAACAACTTCCACTACTTTAGAAACTACTGAGTCTGTATCAGTTTGGGCATAGATTAAGTCTCAAATGGGCTAAAAAAATACATGATGGCCATAATCCAGAGAGCTCCTTTTGCTTTTGTATACCCATCCAGTTAGTGAGCTTTGCTTCACTGAGAAAGCCCCAACCCTCAACCCTCAAGAGTGCCTGTGTTTCAGAAATAACCTGCTATGTGTTGCAGTGTTTGAACAAACCTAAGTAAAATCCTTGCTGGGCATGTAGAGTTACTTTCATGAGTGTTTAGACTTTGGCAACTGATTAAGGCAGTTTCAAAAGTACACGGTTGGGTGTGTGTGTGGAGAATGAGAAACAGAAGTCTTGATACTAAGTCCATATCTTCCTCCTTGAATATCAGAGTGTGCATCCCTGTACTTTCCAGGCTGACATGTATGTCATGCAGCCCCCAGTGAATCAGTGGCTCCTCCAGACTTGATCTGCACATGTTTTTGTCTGCTCGACTACTTTCCTCCTGCTCCAACTAGATTCCATATAGTTTCCCCTTCTTCCTCTCCCAAGGTTGAGCTAGTACATTTAGAAGTGTAATGTAGGCAAGGGCACTGACAGTGTCATCTGCTGGGAGAAGAGCTTCTCCTAAAAATGAATGGGGCTTAATTGTTGAGCTAGAAGGTGGTACTTCCCCAAGCCTTGTTCTTTTGGTGTAGGATGGGACCGCCTTTCTTCATGTCCACCATTAGATTGACTTGAATTTGTCCAAGGATGGAGACCTATTTTAACTGGAAATGCCAGTGTCTAAATCCAGTGGGTTGGCCTACTGTTTATTTATTTCACAGAATCATAGAATTGTAGAATTGGAAGGGACCCTGAGGACCTTCTGGTCCAACCCCCTGCAATGCAGGGATATGCAGCTGTCTCATATGAGGATCAAACTTGCAACCTTGGCATTATCAGCACCACACGCTAATCAACTGATCTTTTTGTTTGTATTTATTTATTTTCTTAGATTTCTCACCTGCCCTTGACTACAGGGTCACAGGGCAGGTTACAACAATAATATATACAATTATAAAACAAATGAAACAGCTCCATCCATAAAATAATTGTAAAGCATTTAACAATAATTCCACAAATAAAAACAAAAGAAAATCGTTTCAGTAGAGATGCAACTGGGATTCAGATCTCCACTTAAAAGGTTTGTTTCAGCACACTGAACATTTCTGCCTCTCTTAGGAGAGCTTCATCCCCACAACTAAGTTATTTAGATAACTGGGCGTGTATCTATCATCTATCTATCTATCTATCTATCTATCTATCTATCTATCTATCTCATAATAATATATTAGAGCATCGATCATAGACAAAAAACACAGTTCAAATTTCAAATGCTTACTAAGAATTCTAGGGAAATGAGATAGCCTTTCATTACAAATGCTGCAGAGATAATATATCTGAGATGTCCCAATGGAGAAGATGAGAAGTCAGGTGGAGGTTGCCTAGCGCAAAGTCAAGGAAGAGTTCCTTCCTCTTATGCCCTTTCAGTACATTGGCAGAATGTTCATGCAGACCTGACTTGGCTGCCATCTTGCCTCTCGCAAGTAAGTGGCAATGACTCCACTCATGGGAGGCTCTTTCTGTGACTCTGCCCCACAGGATGAGATACTTTTGTTTGGCAGATACTGGTTCCAAAACACTGAGCTAAGAGTTTAAAGGTAAAAGGTATAGTAAGTTTCTAGCGTTACTCATATTTTCATTTTCCCCTCAATATTTCTATGAGAGATTGTCGAATAATTCGCCAAAGAATAATTAAGCAAGCGGTTTAAGCAGTGAGAATTTACAGGTTCATTTCTTACCAAGTGAAATAATGCACTGAGCACTAGAGAAGAGACTTCTGGGATCACAGTATCAATCTATTTTTTCCTCTAATATCCACAGCACTTCCTCTAATATCCACTGACCTTGAGTCAGCGCCAAGGCAACAGGGCCAAATCTTGCCACATTGCACTGGCAGTTCATCGTCAAGTCAGCGCAGAGCAACAAGTCATGAAGCACAGTTGCCTTGGCAATGGGCTCACACATCCCCGTTCTCCCCCCTGTGACCATTATTGCATCATTCACATGCCCTCTTAGACATATTGAATTTTGGTGGATGCAAAACTGTTTAAGAAACTCACACATACACATACAAATGTCAGCTTAGCACTTTTGCTGTGTGCATTTTTAGGAACAAACACCTATACCTAAAATAGCCTTGTACGTATGCCCCCAAATTTACTAGATTGCATTTTTTAAAATAAACTTGCTATGGGCTGGCAAGGTATAGACAGAGAGATGCATTTTTATGCTGAATGCAGAGGAACGGGCATCCCTCCCCTGTCAGTAATTGCTTTCAGTGCTGGACACAGAGGAGGGAAAGAGCACCCTAGTCTTCCTGCTTCATTCCTCTCATGCATGGAATTTCCAATCTCCTATTGCTACCAGGCTAATGTTTAAAATAAGTGATCTCTCTTATTGCCATGAGGACATTTGTTTGTGCATGCCCAGCACTTTCATCTTGTATAGGATGAGTTTTGCTGTACATGAGAAGTGTGAAAGGAGGCTGGGTTTTTCATTCCTCAGCTTTCAAATGGAAGCCCAGAGGCAGAATTATTTTGATCATGCCCAACCCACCTCATCCTTTTTATAAAGGCAGTGGGAGGAATGTACTGATTGTTTTAAAAAGGGTTCTAGTAACATAAGGACATGCACTATTTCAACTGAAGATATATCCTGCATTTTAAAAATGCATTTACGATGAAGTTCCGTATTTTCAACCGACATCAAAGAAAACCATTCTTTTCCTTTGATGCTGTAATTTAACATGAGTCACATCATTAGGTGCCCCCTCCCAACTTCCTGAGCAGTGGAACATGCTAGGGGCAATGTTACCAAGTTGGGTTTCTTTTGGATTGCAAATGTGCAAGCAGAGCAGCCTGCTATCAAATAGGCATTCTTTCAGCAGGCAACAAATCCCTAGAGAGAGTCTTAATCTTTGCTCCTCAGGGTGCTTCCTCTACAGCTAGTTTAAAACTCTGAAATATTCTCTGTCTCATTCTATTCAGATTCAAAACTGCGCTCTCTCTCTCTCTCTCACTCACACACACACACACACACACACACAGCTTACTGACCACCTCCCCCTCACTGAAATCTGAAATGATACCCAGATATAAGTGGATAACTACATATAATCTACTTTATGAACATAGTTCACTCATTGGCACCATTCACCTAGGAAAGCAGAAATGATTAGAATTTGTCCTTCCAACTGCCCAGGTAGCCATATTCTGTATGGAAATTGATTTTATTGAGAGAATTAAACATGTAGAAAGAGGATGGCCTTAAAGAATGGCCCTTTTTTGATGCAAAATCCTCACAGAACCAAGCACATTTACTTTAAGACAAAAAACAAAGTAAACTATTTCCATTTTACATATGTCACATGTCCCCAAGTCTTTTCATTTTATGATTTTGTTATGGAAATGCATTTCCAATATATAATATTCTGAGATATGCTTACTGAAATGCATAAACTCAAGTATTATTATTTGAGCCCTGTGATTAAATATGAATGGGTCTTGCCTTGAACTGGGTAAATTAATGACACATTAACACTCCCCATGAAGGAATATGATATTATTATTATGGCATAAAATGTATTGCTAAAATATTAGACTCTGTTGGTTTTAAACCTTTTTGTAAATTGCTTAGTTTCCCATAATATGTGACTAATAAGTCAAAATACTAATAGAACATCTATTTTACAAGGAAATCATTTTGATATTAAATTTATGTTGCAACCTAAATTTCACCAGGTGTAATTGAGACATAACCCTTCAACAGGTAACACATACGTACCCCAGATTGAATGACCCCCAAAAGTGTTGGAACACATATTTTCTTCCTTGAGTTAAAAACATATTTCTACATTCCCTGTGCTTTGAAGCAAAGAAGAAAAAGGAAAGATCCACACAGATTAAATAGACAGTCCAGTTGGCAGTTATTCTCCAGAGAAGAGAAAAATTACTGTCAGATCATGTGAAGAAAAAGCTAAAGTTAGTCAGATTAGGCACCAGAGATTTTGTGTGAGAGTGTGCAAGGAGAATAGTAATGAACTTTCTTTCACCTTGCTGAGTTATACATAGGACTCTAGTGCACTTAATAAAAACTAGTGTTGTACATATAGATGGGAAGCTCTTGCTGCAGTCTTAGAGGCATGACACAAAAGTATAGCAAAATGGAAGGGGGGATATCTTTGTTTCAAGAACAGTATAACATTGCCAGGGGAAACGATGGTCTAGAGATCTGTGATTTCTGGCATGAAATAGTAGTGCTGTAGTTTCCCAGTTTGTAGTTTGTTATGAAGAGAGATCAGAGTTGGGGAACCTGTGGCATTCCAGATGTTCTGGACCACAGTTGGACTAAAGTTGAAGAGAATTGGAATCAACCAACTTCTGGGGAAGATGTAGCCCTTTGACTGTTGCTGGACTACAACTCTCCTCATCCCTAACTCTTACTCATTCTTGCTGGGGCTGATTTAAGTTGGAGTTCAACATCTGGAAGGAAACAGGTTTCCCACCCTTGCTCTGTACCTATGTGGGGAGGCCATGGTTCAGTGGTATAATACAAGGTCTGCATACATAAGGTCCCACATTCATATCACAGAGTAGACAATGTTTGGTGTCTTTGGACCAAAATGGACCAGTAGATTAATTCCATATAAGAAATGGGAGAGAAGGGGACATCTGGAATAAGTTCCTCCTTTTTTAAGGCAGGTTATTATCTGCACTGGCAGTGCTGTTTGGTAGTACAGGAGAACCATGTTCTCATCTCTGGATATAGTTTTATCCCAACCTCTGCTAGGTTAATCAAAGCATGGAAGCCTTTGCCCTTGCATGCTAGAATGGTATGGAGCTTTACAAATACACTGCTGGTTCAGCTAAAAATAGTGACAATGCGACAATAACAATGTGACTCATTCTTGGCATCTTCACTCTCCCCTGTGGAGCAATCATCTGTATTAAAATCATCAATAATAATTACAGCCTCTAGGGAGATATAGGCATTAAAACCGCATGATCTTGGAATTTAAGGCCCTTAAAGTTGAGTGCAAAAGGACTTTTGCACTGTTGCAGTTGATTTGAACAACCACAGCAATTCTAGCCCAGGCTTCTTGTTGGCCACACAACTTTCAGCCGGGTATCCAGAAATCTAACACTATCAATGGCAGACTTGAGCCATCATCATGCAAGGGAAGTTGCTGGTCCAAGGAGAATTGAAGCATGAGGAATGAGGGGGCTGCAGGAGCCAATAAAAAGCAAAGGATGTTAAAATGAAAATGGCCTTGTGCTTATACCACATTCCTTGCATATATACATATAATGTTGAATATGTGGCATGACTGGATTTCTTCAAGTCACTAGTGTAGATAAGACTTCACTATCTTTCTCTTGATATTATTCCCTCCCTAAGCACTTCATAACTTCCTCTTTGAAGAATCTGAAACCATGGATCTATGTTAATCCATAATGCTTGTGTGTGAGTGTTTGCTGCTATTCAGACATGTAAACTAATTCATAATGTCAGGGAGCTTCAGCCACAGGTAGGATGTTTTGGATAGTTCCCAGAAAAGTAATGTAGTTGTTGTTTTTGCTTGATGTAAACAAAGAATCATGTAGCACCTTAAACACCATGAAATGTATTGTGGCGTAAGCTGTCATGGACTAATGTCCACATTATCAGGTGCGCGAGGTGTGGTCCTCAGCTGACAGTGATGAGTGTGCATGAGTCTTCTGTCTGACCAAGACTCAAAATCAGGAGGTTTACCCTGCATATTGGATCTGCAGGCTTCCATTTTCACTCATTTTCTCTACTTTCCTAATTTGTGGCTAGCCACACTCCCCACACTGTTAGAAGAAATAAGTGGGCTGCCTCCTTTAGGTACAAGGGCATATTTCCTGTCCGACAGCAAGGCCTGGGTCTTTCAGATCACCTAGCTGCATCACTATTTTTTTCAGGGTGCTTTGGTACTAGAAAGAAAAGAGAACACTAGTGTCTCTTAGAAATTTTATTTTAGAATCTACCCTGAGGGTATTTGCATACTCAGACTCCCAGCAGAGTGTATAGGCAACACATGACTGCAAATACTGTCCTGAAAAAAGAAAAAGAAAACGTGGGTTGACTTTGAGGCAGAGGAAAATTAAAATGTGTTAAGAATAGTCTTCTCTTCTGTTTTGTCCAGGGTGCTTTGAATGCTGCATCAAGTGCTTGGGGGGCATTCCCTACGCCTCCTTGATTGCCACCATCCTGCTGTATGCTGGGGTTGCCCTCTTCTGTGGCTGTGGTCATGAAGCACTCTCGGGAACTGTCAACATTCTTCAGACCTACTTTGAGATGGCAAGAGCTCCTGGGGACACTATTGATGTCTTTACCATGTAAGTCTCAGCTTAACCTTTGCATTTATACCACTGCAATACAAGATGTAATTACTAGCCCTCCCTATGTCAGGCATTATGCAGCCAAGTGAACAGAAAACATTTGCTTGAATTTCTTCTAAATCTATTTCATAAGCATATGGATATAAAATATTTCTCGCTATACAAATATTTCTATTGATAGTTTTTCATCCTGCAAGATGAGTGTACATTTCAATATCATTAAAAAAATGAAATCTAGGGTTGGATGGAATCTAGCTGTGGGCTGCATTCAGCCTGTGTGGACTATCCATGCTGGTTTCTAAGGAAATGTGAAGGTAGGAGGGTGCTTTAGTGGGTGCAGAAATGGACACTGGGTGGAATTAAGTGTCAGGCTGTTACAAGCGTTCTGACCATGCTTGCATTTCCTCTCCATCCTCCTATTTAATGTTCTGGGGGTTCACCTGACCAGAGCCGTTTGGAAGAGGGGCACAGGAGAAGGAGGGGGGGGAAAAGCCCCATTGCACAATTGCAAATCCTTGCACAAAGCTTCCACTGGCAGGACTTGTTAAGTGTTAGCAGGTCTAGTGGTGGCAAGGAGAACATGGCCACCTAGTAGGAAGAGAGGGTTGTTTTCAACACTGCTTGTGTGCAAGTGGAATGAACTTCCATTCACACAACAGAACTTGGATCTTCTCCTCGTTCCCATGCAATCCCCCCCAATCCCCTATACAGGGAGTGTTGGAACCTCCAGAGCAGATTTTGGGGACATACAGGTGGCTGAAGGGAGGAATTGAGAAAGTCCCAAAGGATACACTTCACTTTCCAGGAATAGGAAATACTGTGTGTGTGTGTGTGTGTGTGTGTGTGTGTGTGTGGTGTTGGTAATGGAGAATTCACATATTTTAGCTTGATTGCTTTATGATTGGTGCTCATTAATATTGCTTATATTGCTCTTCTTAAATTCGGTTATATTTTTAGAATTGCATTTAGAATAATGTTTCCAAAGCTGGCTCCACAGCTCAGTCTCTGGTTTATTACTAAATGAAAGCTAACCCATTTTTCTAGACTTTAACTTAATGAGTCTCTGGGTAGCTGTTATTGCAGAAACATAGTAAATCAATGCATTAAGCTTTTCACAAATTATCCAAGTCTGCTATGTCAGAGCTGTACATGAAACATCAGTCAAGAAACATAGTTATATACAAAGAATTCAGAGACAATGATAAAGTATTTATCAATTAATTTGTTCATTTTTAAAATACAATTGATGCCTGAAGATTACTTCCATTCCTTGGGAATTTTGTATTTCCCCTGCAATACATACACTTTTGGCTCATTGTAAATAGCAAGATAGAGATATACACATATAGTGACAATGTGTTGTAGTGGTTAGAGTGTTAGACTAGGACAGAGGAGACCAAGGTTTAAATTCATTGTCATCTATGATATTTGGCAATCTGATTGCTCTATTCCTCTCCACTATCATGCTAAAGAAACAAGCCAGACATTTTGGTTTAGATTTATGTCTGATCATGGTTTATTTAAGTGAAACAAAAAACAATCCCTTTTGAACATAATACTAAGCAAGGAGTAAATACTAGGAGTAATACAGGTAACGAGGAGCCAGAAAGTGGTGTTGGGGGATGAGTGTTCGGCCCTCTGGGCTCTCACATGTGGTGCCTTGGGGCTTGGTCCTCTGCCCTATGCTTTTTAACATCTACATCAGGCATAGGCAAACTCGGGGCCTACAGATGTTTGGGACTACAATTCCCATCATCCCTAGTGGTCAGGGATGGTGGGAATTGTAGTCCCAAATATCTGGAGGGCCGGAGTTTGCCTATGCCTGATCTACATTAAGCCGCTGGGAGAGATCATCAGGGGGTTGGGACTGGGTGTCTACCAGTATGCAGATGATACCCAGTTCTACCTCTCCTTCAAATCAGAACCAGTGAAGATGGTGAAGATCCTGTGTGGGTGTCTGGAGGCGGTTGGAGGATGGATGGCGGCTAACAGATTGAGGTTGAATCCCGACAAGACAGAAGTTCTGTTTTGGGGGGACAGGAGACGGGTGGGTGTGGAGGACTCCCTGGTTCTGAATGGGGTAACTGTGCCCTGGAAGACCAGGTGTGCAGCCTTGGAGTCATTTTGGACTCACAGCTGTCCATGGAGGCGCAGGTCAGTTCTGTGTCCAGGGCAGCTGTCTACCAGCTCCATCTGGTACGCAGGCTGTCTTGCCAGAGTGGTGCATGTCCTGATTATCTCCTGCTTGGACTACTTCAATGCGCTCTACGTGGGGCTATCTTTGAAGGTGAGTGGAAAACTACAACTAATCCAGAATGTGGCAGCTAGACTGGTGACTGGGAGTGGCCACTGGGACCATATAACACCAGTCCTAAAGAATCTTCACTGGCTCCCAGTACATTTCAAAGTGTTGGTGCTGACCTTTAAGGCCCTAAATGGCCTTGGTCCAGTATACCTGCAGGAGCCTCTCTACCCCCATCACTCAGCCTGCAGGAGCCTCTCTACCCCCATCACTCAGCCTAGACACTGAGGTCCTCCTCTGAGGGTCTTCTGCTGGTTCCCTCACTGCAAGAAGTGAAGTTATAGGAAACCAAGCAGATGGCCATCTTGGTAGTGGCTCCCTCCCTGTGGAATGCCCTCTTTTCAGATGTCAAGGAGATAAAGCTGGGGAAACCCAGCAAGATGGATGGGGTATAAATAATAAAATTACTATTCTTATTATAAGCAGGTGAAAGTCTTAGTAAACCATTCATTATAGTTTACTAAGATGTGTGAATCAATCCAATAAAACAATGAATCAGGGTCGCATAAAATGTCTTTATCATCCTTCTCTAACACACACACCACCTTCCAGGACTACAGAACTGATTTTGGAACTAATTGTGGTGAATTATATTTAATCACACTTATGGCTTCTGTAGCATTTATTGGCACATTTATCTCAATATAACCTGAAGTTCAATCTTTACATGAAAGATTTATCATGGTTTGGGTAGAAGATTCAAATGGCCAGGGATGTGTAAGCCATCCACTTCTCAGCTCACAAACCATATTGTTTTCTCTAAGCATTTCTGGCAAGAGATAATGGCGCTGAGTATGTTCAGTAACATCTATTCAAGTTCTGGAGCTTCCCAGTCAGGCAGTCTGCCTGCCTAATAGTTTAGTGCCACTCCCAGAAACTGGCCTGATTGGCAATTCACTGTGTAACAGGGACATCCTTAGTTGTTCAGCAATCCAGATGGCCTCTGTGAGAACAGGATGCTGGACTAGATGGGCCCTTGGTCTGATCCAGTTGGGTTCATCCAATGTTATTTTGTAACTTTGTGATAGTGTTTCTGTAAGAAGTTCTATTAGAGTGACTTCATTCTATAAGCGAGTGTGTTCAGGAGGGTTCACCCAGCACCTATCATTTATATAAATTTAATAAATAATAACAATAAGATAATATTTAAGAAACATTGCCATGTGAGGTAAAGCGACTTTGTGGGTTTCTCGGGATCATTATGATATGTTGCACTTTCACTAACTGAATGTTCCTACATGCCCCCCCCCAAATTTCCTCCACTATTTATTTGTGAGAAGGGCTATAGTTTTAGCATTTTCCATGACACCTAGTTTTGTGTGTGCAAGGATTTTTAAAATTTATTTATGGAGGAATGTTCAGTCACGCAGACCCCCGCCTGCAATCCAAAGTGGTGGAACCCATTGACAGATTTATCACTTCAGTGAGAACTTTGTTTAGTACCTCTCTTGTTCAATATTTGCCATCTCTTTCTTGCACATTACAGTGTGGGAGCCTGTGACGCTTCAGGAGTGTTATTGTTTCCTCTTAACAATTAGAATTTTGTAATGGGTGGCTGGGTAAGGTTGTATGCATTTTCTTAGACAAACCATCTGTTTCTCTGTTTAGAATACGGTATGTTCTTAATCACCATAATGCAGCTTTCTTAGGAATCTTTCTAATTTCATGCTGTCTGATTTTTAATTTTTCAACATCCATAAAGTACAACAATGTAAGTCCACACCATACAATAGATTCAGGATTCCTTCACCCTTTCATCCGGCATAGCAAAACTGGAAGTGGCTGAGCACTGATGTGACCATACCCTCCCTCTAAGATTCCTCAGCTGCCTTAAATGTTTAAACTTGAGAAAAGAGAAAGCAGCCCCACATCCCTTTTATTCCTTCCTCTTCTGCAGCCTGATGGAATGGCTGCAGCCAGATGGCAGTGACATCTTCAAACCATGTGATTTTGAAGTTATTGCCTACAGTTACCTGACCTCTTGATTCATATTTAGGACCATATATATATGAACAAAATTGAGAACAGACTTTTATTGCATCAATTCAGGATTAATGTCGGCTGCGTGAAATTCAGCTTTAATTATAGAAGCGTTTCTGGCTTCTTTGGAGTACTGTATACTGTAACAGTGTATACGAAGAGAAAGATTAGCAGCATGTCCTTGATTGCCATAATGTGAGAGATGTGGGGTGGTATGCATGTGCCCTGATTTCCATGCACATATTCACCATGTGTCCCCAGACACACTTCTAGCTGCTGCTAGAATACCCTTCCAAAAGAAACAGAGAATATTAATGACACCAAACATTAAAATAATAGATTGACAAGGTGTGGGAGTTTGCAGCTATGGCTAAACTTTCATGCATTCTTAAATGGAAAGAAAGCAGGTAGACAAGATACATTCTTGATAATCTGGCAAAACTTCATTGACTGTAGTAGAAGGTATAGGATACTGCTATTTTATGAATAATGAATTGACATTCCTTTAATTAGTTAAGATAATATGATAAAAAAAGCTTTTTGAGGAACCTTTGTCTGCAACCTTCATCTGGGCTGTTGATAAATACCTCCTAATATCAATGTAAGCATTGTATTTAAAATAATAATAATAATAATTTATTTATACTCCACCCATCTGTATATACACGTTGCATTGACTTGCAGTTTCCAAAGTATTTTTTTTAAAAAAATGAGGGTGAATACTACCAATGAGAGTGGGAAAAGAGAAAAATAGGAATTCTGCAACAATTATACTGTATAATCACTAACAGCAAATAATTGATTTGGAAATGGCCTTGGTTGAACAATCCTAACACTTTCGCAAGAAGTGATAATCTGCCTACCCACTCCTCCATGTGACAATCCTATGCTCAGCTGTGTGAATGTGTCATGTGCATTGTTCCTCTGCTAGGTGTAGATATTTTAGCAATGGAAGGTGTTTCCCATCTTGTGAATGTCTTTGTGGGCATTGGGAGTCCTTTGCTTTTACAGAGCAGAATTGCATCCATCAGTGTGAAATGCTCAGTTTATTTTCAATGAAATGAGTCTGTATTTCTTGCCTTAACATATCGCTGGTCCTAAGATTGATGTCAAAATAGAGAAACAACACAGGCATTATTATTGTATACTGTATGTGGAGAAAAAGGAATCTTTCTTTTTTAAAAAAGAATCATCATTAAAACATTAACTAACACAGATACCTTTTAATTACAGGATTGACATCTTCAAATATGTGATCTATGGGGTAGCAGCTGCCTTCTTTGTCTATGGCATTTTGCTGATGGTGGAAGGATTTTTTACAACTGGTGCCATCAAGGATCTCTATGGGGATTTCAAAATCACCACCTGCGGCAGATGTGTCAGTGCTTGGGTATGTTAATATGACAGCCTTGATTACTCATGCTAATTTCAGTTGCAAGAGTATTTTAATTAATCTATACTAAGTTAGCAAACTCAGTGGACTAGAAAGTGTGTCTCTAGGTATATATGTGGAGCAGAACACATCATCTTCTTATATTTAAGGATTCCACCCAAAACTCAAGCCTAATGTTCTGAAATATGATACAGGTTTTCCACCAGGAGAATGATTTACAGCCCTCTGTGACAGAGAACAAATTCTCATAGATGTTTTAAAAATCAGAGCTGTAAATGTACTTCAGGAGTTACAGCGTTTTATAGAAGCAATTACTTGTATGTCGTATTATTGTATCAAGACACAATAGGCCCTTTTGGTTGATCAAGGGTGTGCAGAGATGTGCTTCTAAAACTAATTATGGTACATCTGCCTTCGATATGCCCCTTTCTGTGAGATTGCCTTTGGACATTATAAGAAGCCTTCCAGTTTTTGTTCTTCAATGGTGATGTCAGAAGAGGAGCTCCCAAGGGACAGATTCACAGTCTGTCTTGCAGTTGCATTTGAACAAGCACACACATCTTGAAATGTTCAAAGCCCACCTCCATGGAAAACTGAATCATGCAGAGAGAAAATAAGCCCAGTGCACATATGAGATTACCACCACCCCCATTCATTTGTGCTATTATAAAAATAAAATAATTCTAGTTAATAGGAATTCAAAGCATCAGAATATGAAACTTCATCAGAGGGGGCAATGTGGTTAAATAAAACAAAGCTAGAATGAAAGAGTAGTTATATTCAGAGAATATAACTTGTATTTTCTCCCACAATATGCATTTTAATTGTATTGGGATTTCTTTTAATCATTTGGAAAATTTTGAGAAACGTGTAAGTTGTGGATAAGTTCCAATCCACCCATTTGTAATCACTACAAAAAATAGTTTGTTTTTAACTGGGTATGAACATAAAGTTAATTTAGTTGGTGTATAAAGCATTTTGCCTATCTGACAAATTTAAAGGCAAGTCTGATTACAAAACCAACTTCTTAGGGTTTCTCTGGACATTAGGCTGATCATAACCTTAATATATTAGTTTCGACTGGGCAACTAAATGATATTTTGATGGGTTAAGTTAAGATTATCCAGTTGTCATGGATGGATAGTAGCAGTTGCCCCTTGCAGGGATAAATGACTAATTAAGATAGTCCACCCTCTGAGAGTTATGGCATCCAATGGACACCTGAAAGCTTTCGGTGTGTGTCCAGTTAGCATGGCTGGCAGCCCTGCTGAGGCCCTAGTCTTATTATGGAATGGCAATATGCACAGTGGACTTCAGATGGCTACTTGGTATCTGGGAGAACTCCAATAGATTAAAAAGGCTGGATGACAGCTAAAGCAAATGGGGTACAAGTGCAGGCATATATCAGAAATATTATGGGTTCAGTTCCAGACTACTGCAATAAAGTGAATCCCCCCTCTAGTGCATATAAAAGTTATGCTTATATTACATTGTAGTCTTTTAAGTGTGCAACAGCAGAATGTTTTAAAACACAATGTACATTATTCAATTGAAAAAAACTTTGTAAAAATGCTAACCTTCAACTGAGCCTTCAGCGAGTCATAATCTTTGGGCTGATGAAGGGTCTTGCCTTGACTCTTCCTTTCACTTCAACACTTAGAGGCCATTGTAGGGTTATTAATTGGCCTAATATCTATATTGTTGTGTCTCAGGGAATAGGGAGGCCTAAGAAGAGGAAGAGAGATGGTGGGGAGAAAGGAGCAGAGGAGAAGCAGCGGCCAAGCCAGTTCCCTTTGCCAGCTCTGGCTTTTGGTTCCTTCCCCACTGCCGTGCTGTATGACTCTTACAAAATGGCCTGCCTCAAACTCCCACAGAAAAGGCGGAGGGAAGCTCAATGGTCCACCCTGAGAAAGCATGCTTAGCCTCCCTGGCTGCAGGGGTGGGAGTGGAAAACCCTGGCTTCAGCCCTAGCCATCTCCAATCCCATGGCCAGAAAAGGGGCAGTGGGGGCTTCCTTCCCCTGGAAGCAGCTGGGATGCCTGTGGCTATACCTGTATTCTGATAAGGAGCGGCAGGAGTCGCTGCTCCTGTAGCTTTCTCTCCCAACGCAGCAGCAGAAGCTCCTCCAGACCTTCATTTTTTTTACGTAATATCTGAGAAGTGCATTAAGGCAAGCACAATAAAATGAGGTGTGCCTGTATAATGTAAGTGACCAAGCACAAGTAGAAGCACACAATCATGCCTTGTGGAATCTTCCTATAAAGGGAAGTAACCTAGAATCCAACTGCTGTGTCAAGTCACTTTGAAGGCAAAGTCTCTTGAAGGCCAACCTTGACATCACAGTTATTACAGATCTGGTGGGTGTATCTAGAGCACCATCTACACTAGGTTCGGATCTGCTTTAGTTTCTGAGGCCCAAGGACACAGAAAGATGCTTGAAAGCATATGGCCTGTCTGGAATCTGGGATCAGCCAGAGGCACTGCCGATAAAACCATTAAAGAGAGAGGTTCATGATCTGTGGTTCACAGGGAGGCCTTCTTGGCAATGACGCCCTGGTTGTGGAATAACCTCCCCACTGAAGTTTGACTGGTGCCAACACTTTCCATCTTTTAGTGCCAGCTGAAACCCTTCTTCTTCCTTTTGAGTTTTGAGATATTTGCCTGTGTATTATTTATTTTGACAGATGGCTTGTTTGATTGAAATTCTAGATTGAATTGTATATGATGTTTTATGCTTTAGGTTTATATATTGCTACACACCCAGAGGTTATCTCATGAAGTATGGGATATAAATCTCATAAATTAATAACTATAAAACAAATAAATATTTTTATCAGCACTTCTTCAAGGAGTTCAGGATTCTGCTGTTGTTTACTAGCATACTTTTCACAGTACATAACTCATTGTGATTAGTCCAGGAACAGCTTGCAAAATAAACACTTTGGATTTCTCTGCTGGTAACTGACCATCTTCTTGTGATTGATGTTTCCAAAATGACAATGACTGTGTAACATTCTCACTCTTGCAGTTGCTTTGCCATTACTGCTAAGTTATTTATTATTCTTTTGCACATATGCTTGCAGAAATTCTTAATCATTAATAAGATTTCAATCTCTGTCTGTAGAATAGCTTTCTATCAGCCACATAAATCTTCCTTTGAGGTATTCACATCAATTTAACATGATAAGCTGGTATCTTTTAGTACTATTTTTGTGGTGCTTAAGGGATATTAGCCAACAGTTTGATGAATAGAAGCAGAAATGGCTTGTATTTCAATACTGGATCATTTTCCTTTTGGATTCAGTACAACAATGAGAAGTAATCCCATTTTAAGAGAGGTCTTGGACCTGTATTTGAATATTGCTTGGACAAATTATTTGGAACACCTACTTCTATGATGGTATTAAACTCTTCAATAACTGTAACTGTTGAGTAATTGTTGATAATATACATAACATTCTCAGAATGAGACGCTGCGAAAAGACAGAACAACTATGAACAGGAAATGAAAACAAAGATGGAAATAACTACAAAGATGATTTGATGTATTGTTGCATGGTATTCATATGTTACTGTATTTATTTTTAAATATTATGTAAGCACCCCAAAATTAGGTTTAACAACAACAACAACAACAACAACAACAACAACAGGCTTTGCACTCGCAGAAGTGTCTTTTCATCACATGCACTAATGTTTTCAATGCCTTTTGTATGCATACTGTAATATCATAAATGTATTGTGGACAAATGCAATGCACTGCATTTTATAGTAGGGAATTTGTACTCCACCAAGAATAGCCAGAGAGTTATGCCTGATGCCTTTCCTGGGTACATAAAAATGCTCAGACTATGATGAGGTCTCTACTTCTAAGTTCAAACTTATTAAACATAAAAGAATGCACATTGAAGAAAAAAGACCTTACAAATGCTCAGAATGGGAAGCCAGGCCTTTGGCTGATTAACATTCTATGTTCTTTGAAATGTGTTTGTGGGTGATTGGTTTGTTTTTGCTTTTCTTTATATTATGCATTTTGTGTCCTTTATTGTATTTTAATGTTGTGAACAGCCCTGTGCTCTTCAGATAAAGTGCAGTATGCAAATCTCAGTTATTAGCAAGGCTGTCACAGCAGATAGAAGTTAAACAGATAGTTCTAATACCATAGGGTGTGGCTTTGATTCCTAAATTCTGTGAATAGGTTTTTGGGGTTCGGGTATAAAACTGTTCTTCGCATACTTGCTACTTAACATTTAAAACTTTGGGCTCTCCAAAGCCAAAGGGTGTGCGCAGGTGTACTTAAGTTGTGCAGTGAGCCCCCTGGGGAAGTGCACTCACTAAATTTTGTAAGACGTAGAACTTTCTCTTCCAGATCGAGCACAAAGGAAGCTGGTTCTGTGGCTTTACAGCAGTGGCTGAAGCTGAACAGCCCTGATTGTCTGGCTATTAAAAACTTGGGTCCAAGTTACCTCAAGGACTGCCTAATCCATTAAATTACTGCTTGAGCACTGAGGTCTTTGTGGGAGTGACTGTCAGAGACACCCATGTCTTGGGTGCATGGCTCACATCCACTAGGAGCCATGAGTTTAGATGGTGGGGACAATTTTGTGCAAAACCCTTGCAGTTGAGGTCAGACAAGCCCTCTACCTAATAAACTTCCAGCAAATAGTAAAGCCTTTCTTTCTTTTTTATTCCAGCAAGCATTTTAATTCAAGTCTGATTTTTTAAAAGTTTTAACTGATTTTTTACCCTTTCTGTATTGTATTTCTTTTACACAGCTTAGAGTTTATTGTAGACAGGGCTTTCCTTGAACACCTCCCTTGTTCTCATATAATGGCAATGGCGCCCACCTGAGAAGTGCCAGAACTGAGTTCCAGTGAGTTCCAGCTGGAAAAAAGAAAGCCCTGTCTACAATAAACTCTAAGCTCCAGCACCTCTTTTTCTACAAAAAGGGCACCGATCGTAGATAAGCAGTATATAAATTGTTTAAGTAAAATAAATAATAAACTAAAGTTGTCACTAACACACCTCTCCCCTAAGGTAGTTTTCAGTGGTCCCCCCACCCTGCTTTAAGGAGGGCAAATGTACATTTAACTGGAAAAAAAAGTACATTCAGCACAGTATGCCTGAAGCATGGGGGGCAAGCCAGATTACTGAATCAGCAGTCAATTTGTTCACCAGTATATTGTGAAGATGGGAGTAAGCTACTCTCATGCTGCAGGAGAAAACCAGTGTAGTGAATCTAGATTTAAGTCTACTTTTGTATGCACTCCAAGGGACCACAACATTTATTATCTATTGTGGTTCTTTTTTTGACCACTGCATGCCTTAACAGGCTTCTAATAGAGTCATGCATTACTACTCATCACATAATTGATCAGCTTCCATCTCCTTTGATAGTTCTCTTTCTTGCTCTCTGGAAGAAGCAGCTCCAAGTTAATCTGCTGATCCAACAACTCACTTGGGCATCTCTATTGCTATTTATGTTTGCATTGCCCTTCCCATATTCCAGGTGATTTAAATGATCCCACTACCTACAAGGTCAGTCAGACTGCTGTGTAAGAATGATACACAGAAGGCTTACATTCCTATGCCAATCACTCTTATACTGAAATGACATACAAAGAAAAGAAAAGAAAGCAAGCCATTTGTGTTGGAATCAAAGATGGAAAAATAGCCCAGTTAAGTCTTACCCTAGCACAAACATGTTTTTCAGTGCTGTTTCTCTAAAAGTTTAGAGGCATATCCGTGGACACAGAGTTTGGGTTCAGGTTCATTTGTGTAGAACAAAATTAACATCCTTTCTTAAGGTACAATCTAGTCCAATAAATTTAATAAGAGATAAATTAGGAGTACAGAATGAAATGTATTTAATATTTAACATAGTTGTGCTCATGTTGGCTTAACTTTATATGGGCGATAATGGATATTGACTGCCAGAATTTGAGGGACTTTATAATCAGCTAAGTTGGATGGAGAAATCATCTCATTATCCTAGTGATACTTGCCTCAGCATTATTATTTGCATATGCAGGCTGGGTAGTAAACATAATTACATAATGTTCTGGTTTTCCATAGTTCTGCTTATGTACTCTTTCACATTCTCACTTAATGGTTTTTAATGGTTATTGGAAGAGATTTTTCTTCTCAGAAGAAAAAGAGACATGCTTTGAATGCATCCATCTTGTTTATATGGAATGTTTATGTAATGTGTTTGCATGTGTGGATTGAAACAAGCACGATAGCTTGCTACAAATGAGCATATGTACTGCATGTTGCCAACTGAATAATGGCAGAACTATAAAAAACGGGGCTGCTGTCAAAAATTACTACCCACCCCAGTCCATAGCTTCTGGTTCAACTTATTCTCTGCCCTGATGCCATTTAGTTATCCCTACATGGCACAGTGATTTGTAGCACAGGTGGGAGATTGGGAAGATGCATCATAATGATGTCACGAAAGGAATAAGTAGAACTAGATATTCCAAGGGGGTAAGAGGAAAATGAAGAATGAGTGATTTATTTTCACAAAACCTGGCAGTCCCAGTAGAAGCCACTGGTAGCTTGTTCATTGGTTTTCTGCTTGGCAAGCAAGGAGGTGATAGAAGTGATGAGGAAGAAGAGTAGCAGGTGATAATGGTAGTGAGGAGGTAGACTCTCTAAGCATAGAATCATAGAATTGTAGAGCTGGAAGGAACCCCAAGGGCCATCTAGTCCAACCCTCTGCACTATAGGAATTTCAACTAAGGGAGCTCATGGAAGGTGTCTTCTCCCAGGGCCCACCAAAACTTGTAGCCAACACCAAGACTGCCCAGGCTGCTTTCATTAATTTGGATTTAACAATTAGAATGCAATATGAATACTTTCCAAAGAGAATTATGCTTTATTTGGATTTACCTTTTCACAGTTATGCTGACTCTGATGTCAACTGTCAGACATTTCCTTCCAAATCCTCCACTGCTAGCAGTTTGAGTAGAATCTCCATTGTTCATAAGATGAATGTATAATTCTACACATTCACTCACAGCTGGCAGGTTTATTTTTATGCTAGTAGTGGGCTATTCATCACCTTGATTGCTACTTAGCTTTATAATAAGTAGACTACACTATCGCAGGCCCAGCTGCTTGTATATAGTAATTGCAACTACGTAGTAGGCACTCTCTTTGCCATTCCATTTACGTCCTTTCTAAAGGGATCTAATTCAATTACCAAATATTCCATTCTTCCCTCTGGTTCATCATGATAATTAAATTGTTGACTGCCGTGTCTGATTCTTTCATTCCTTTTCAGCTGAGAATTTATCCATAAGCAATACTTCATTTACCTGTGACCGTTTTCCTAGGACTGTGTCTGTATCTCTCTACCTTAACAGGAATGAGAGATTACAAGATAGAGAGTATGCCTCTTTTGTGGCATGCAACATCTCTCATGTGAGCATGGTAACCATTTTTCTTGTTGCTGTGGCAACCTTGCACATCTCCGTTAAGGACTATTCACCAGCGTTTTGAAATAAAGATCTGGGTGCATTTAGCAGACGTGGGCTGTGTCATGTCCTTGCATTTGGTGTCACTCTGCAAGTGGAGGCTGGCAGAGCTAGACTGAGGCATTCCACTGTCATCCCAGCCCAGGACAAAGGGGTTGGGATTGAGCCCCAAGTCAAATATATGCATGCTTATTGTGGGATGTGCTAATAATTAGGCTCTTGTCGCAAAACAAAACAGCATTGCAGTGGCATTGTAGGCAGACCTACCCACACAAATGCTTGGGCTGGAGTTTAACAAGTTCTAAATACCTAATTCAAGAGAACAGAAGCCCAACTTTCAATAACCATATGCTGTCAGAAGTTAGTAATTGATTGTGCAGCAGACACTTGGACTGTCTCACATATATTTTTCTTCCCATAACATTATTTTTTTCATATCATGTTCACGTAGGCTTCACTGTATAGATTTAATTACAAATATTACTGAAATGTGATAAATTACTACATATTGATTAATTATTAATAGAGCATTCCACACATCGTTCTCATTTTCTTCCTCATGAAAAACAGTTGGAGGCAGGAAAGTAAACCTGGAAGAATCAATCACATTGACATCAATTAATAATGCAGAAGGGAATATATGAGCATTTCAAGAAGAAGGAAGGACCTAATTTAGGAGCTGTGACTCAGGGTGCTTTACACCCCCTGCTGTATATGCTTCATCTCTGCATACAGAAAACGAGTAAGGGAAATGAATCCTAAAGCAGGGATGAAGAACCTGTGGCCTTTGAGATGCTGTTGGATTGTAACTCACATCAAACCTGACCATTGGCCAGGTTTGCTGGAGTTGGCATCTAACATCTGGGTGACCCCTGGCCTAAAAAGAGGTGGAGAACAGAAGTACCAGTGGAAGAACCCTGAGTGACTATTATTCTGACCAATATGCCTGTTCTAGCTGTTTTGCTAGTTCTGCTGTTGACATTGTCACCAACAGGGAAGAGACAATTGGGAATGAAGGAGGGAAACAATGTGGATGGCAGCAGGCCAGTACACTGGGTGTATACCCAGTCTCCTCCCCAAAATGTCTATCAGGTTCTTAATACAAAGTGCAACAAGAAATAAAATGAAATTGTCTTTTTAAAACAAAACAACAACCCACAAGGAGATACCTTGTAAAATTGGAAGGCTGTTCAGGTTGTGGTGGCGGTAGTTAGATCTTGCTGTAATTTATAGTGGTTTATAAACGTTCATCTGTATAGGCACAAACTCATCTGCAGGGCCAACCCTATCATTAGGCAGAGCGGGGCAACCTCCTCAGGTGGCAGGTGCTTTGGGTGGAGGGAAAAGGTAATAAGGCATTGGAGGACAAAGCTGTGTAGGACCCCTGAGTTAAACTACTTCCCCCAGGAGACATAACAAAATCCTTTTTCAAAAACTATAGGTTGGCTGACAGTACAATCCTGTGAATGTCTACTCAGAAGACACTTGGACTTGGAGGATAGGATTGTTAGTGGCTAATAGCCATGATTGCTAGGTTCTGCCTCCACTTTTGCAAGCCTTAAGCTTCTGAATATCAGTTCCTTCATGAATATCCTCCAAGAGGTGTCTGTCCATAATTAGGTTGACTATAATGCACTTTACAGTGCATAAGACTTATATTACTAGGCAAATTGTTGCTTGGCCAAAACAGTGGCTATGTAGATCCTCTGATATACAATCTGGTAAATTTCTTCAGCTTTCTTTCCCTTTCAACACGGTATTAAACAAATTTAGCCTCGGTGAATTCAATATGTAATTTCACATATTTCATTATAACTATGTTTTACATGGCAGTATTAGCTGATATTCTAATAATAATGACCTAATAATAATTGTCATCATGTAGAAGAGGGATTTTTCTTGACTCAAAACCAGAGCAAGCATGAAACTAAAATTAGAAATAAAATGAGACTTACATTATCTGTGCAGTTCTATTCATGTCTACTCAGAAGTAAGTCATTTTAAGTTCAGTGAAATGTACTGCCAGATATGCGTGTATAAGATTGCTTCAACTCTGAAGAAATAAACAATCACAACTTAATTTAGTCTGCAAGCATAATTCTTCAAGTCTTCTTGATTTAGGATACTGACTGAGATAAATCAGATTCCACTTGTATTCAGCCCTGAAGCATATCCAAAAGCCATTGTTTTTTTTCCCCTTTTATGTAAGTAGGCAGTTCTGCAACTATCACCTCATCCTAAGCAGCAAGCATCCAATCATATTTTCTTTTTAAAAAAAAACCTCACTTTAAAATCTTGCAGTGTAAGTTCTATATTTCCCCCCCGCAACTTTTTCAGGTGGAAGATTTCATGCACACCAGTTCAGCATACCTGAAAGCCATGCCATGATTTTGCCAATCTCTGTGACTGATCCCTGCTAATCTAGATGGCAGATCAGGAAGGTGGACACTGGCAGGATAGTCCTAATTATGGGAGGACTGTTGCATAAAATGCAGTGCATTGTGGTATGCAGCATGCATTGATGATGATTTCATGGTAGCAGAGGTGGGGTGGGGAAATCCACTAGCAAAGCAACATCCAGATCCATTTCTCCTGTTGGCAGGGTGGGAGGAAGCTTCTTCTTTTCCCCTCCCATTGGCTGAAGTGGGAAGGAAAGGGAATTACCTATGCCGGAACTGGGGTGGAGGTACACTAGCACCAGATTCTAGGACATGTCAGGGAAGTGAGTTGGCTTTGAATGCACCATATGCATGCCCTCCCTGACATACACTCTTCTTCACTGGCAGCGAATCATCAACAGAACAGCTGTGCCAGTGTACATAGGGACTTTGGGTAATATAAGTGTTGTCCCACCAGTATATCTGTCTCTGTCATGAAGTATCACTTACACTGCTCTCAAGACCCCTCAGCCAGCTTTATGGTAAGTATGGGATTGCACTACAGTGGTATCTCAGGTTACAGACGCTTCAGGTCACAGACTCTGATAACCCAGAAATAGTACCTCAGGTTAAGATCTTTGCTTCAGGATGAGAACAGAAATCGTGCTCCGGCGGCGCGGCGACAGCGGGAGGCCCCATTAGCTAAAGTGGTACCTCAGGTTAAGAACAGTTTCAGGTTAAGAACAGACCTCTGGAACGAATTAAGTTCTTAACCTGAGGTACCACTATATATACACTGGGTAACGAGCATATCAAAAAACCCTCTGTTTATTGATTTAACCCATTTATGCTGTACCCATCACAAAACTTTCCTCAGATGGCTTACAGTATAAATGTACAGGTGCAAGTATGCAACAGTCGTAATCTAAAGCAGCATAAAACAACCGTGGCAATAGGAACAGCAGCGGATAGGAAGGCAGCAGAACACCAGACAGGAGAGAAAACATAGGTGTCAAATGCCTGAGAGTATAAAGAGATCTTTACCTGGCACTGAAATGGCACCAAGGTTGAAACATACTTAATGGAACTAACCCTTTCCTCAAACAGAGTCTAGATTGTTAGTCCCACATAGGACCCTGGGGGCCAGTTTTTATGTTAGAGGAGTGACATGGTTGCTTCCTTTCCATCCACTCCCCACTTGCTCTATCCCACATGACTGAACTTGCTGGTTTTTACATCATTCTTCAAACAGGTCTCAGGATGTGAGGGCCCATTCTGCTAGATACTTGCACTGTGTTGCTGGTCCATCTGCTCAGACGAAAGTTATGTGTTGAACATCCATGTCTGAATATAAATCCTTACGTTCAACTGCTGGCAATGTGGCCCATATGATCCTTTGATTATCCCTGGTTGGCAGCTCAAAACTGCTGTTTTGCTTTGGTAATTATCTGTGGTGTTCAAAAAATGGTGCCTCCAGGCTGTCAGTATTTTGCAGGAATGATTCAAGTAGATCCAGAACTTTGGGTTTGTGCAATTGAAAGTGCTCTGTCACCCTAACACAACAAATCCAATTTTAAAAAGGACCTTTTTTCATTTTGGAAAGCAAGAGGGAAAGGCATTTAAAAGTGAGGGAAGGGATGAACAAATGATTAACAGGAAGACCTGTAAACACCCCACAAGCAAATCAGGATGAATCCATACTCAATCAAAAATGGACATAGTCTAAAACAGGATGAATGCTGAACACACAGTTCATCAGGAAGAGCCCAACATCTATTGCTGATCAAGATGAATGGAAGATGTAACATGAATAACCACTAGGCCATTACTGCTTTGCCGTACCTTACCTTATTCTAATATTAGGCAGCTTTTAATGGAGCCTTAAAGGGCTGCTGATTTTTCAGTTCATGGTTTAGAATAGTAGAGCAGAATACAAGGAGCATAAAGGCTTATTGCGTTGTGCCCAGGATGACATGGGAAGGTAGCTTCTCATTATGTGATTAAACCCTATGTTACCACCCGTCTGCTTCCTCATGTTACAGGCATCACATGGTAAAAACATGTTATTTTCAGTCCTCTGAATCAAACCATGGAAGCCTACAGGATCACCAAAATGGGAGTGTTTTTAGTCTTTACAAATTGCAGAGTAATATATAATTAACTATACTTGGGGGATCTTTTCATTGCACCCAGAATTAGTTTAAATGGTTGCAGAAACAAAAACATTTAGTAGGAGAGGAATTGAAGACCAACCTTTTATTTTTAGCCTACAATTTGATATTCTTAAATGACTCTCTGCTTCCAAGTAATTTCTTCAGTTAGAGTGCCTGGGGTTGGCAGAGATGTCTCATCTGCTTAAGTAATATTGGTGAAGCACAGAGCTATAAAACAGAAAGAGGAGGAAATGACAAGACGTAAAAGGTAATAGGGTTTTAAAAATAAAATAAATAAAAAGTGGGTTTGCTTTTATTTGTTAAAAGATCCCACCCACCAATATATTTCTCATGCTGCACAATGCTATGCATACCTACTCAAAAGTAAGCCCCACTGATTTCAGTGAGACTCACTTCCAAGGAATGGTGCGTAAGATTGCTGCCATACTTGTTTTCTTAATCCAAATGATGGTAATCTTGTGCTACATAACAAATTAAGATGAAGAAAGTTGAGGAATTCAGGGTTATTTTAAGCAACTGTTACTTTCCAATCCTGTGGTTGTCAATTAAAACACAGCGGGGTCTACATGGAATCAGAGTGCCCTGAAATGCTTAATATGTAGAATGAAATCCAGCATCACCAGCCTTTCAGAAAACAGAATTAATCCTTCCTGGCTAATATGTGCTCTGTGCCTATTGTGATGTTCCTCGGCAACCAACACAACCCTCGGTGTTAGCTCTACTCACTCTTTACAAGGGATTTAATAAGAACATAATTCATACAAACCCTTCTGTAATGCTACTAGTAGCAGCACATATGGAAAAAACAAACCTCCTCAAAAGTTAGCAAAATAGAACAAGACATCACGGCCCTCACATTGCACTACAAACAAACAGGATCTAAGAAACTACTTAAACTTATAGAACAAAAAAGGAGAGAACTAGACTCCCTAGAAATCAACAAAACAATGATCAACATTTTATACTCTGAACAACGCTTCTATGAGTATGGAGGGAAAACTCCAGATCATTAGCAAATAGATGTAGGAAAAAAGCTCTCAAAACAAGCTGAGTTAAAGGAGAGCTTTTCCATAGCTAGTGGTGAAACTCAGGAGGATATATTTTCTGAGACATGCTTTCCTTTCATTACATATGTTAATCAGCATAAGGATGGAACACATACTGCGGCTTCTCAAATATCCCTTTGCAATGATTTGCTAGTGCAAAATGAGTTTGCAGTTGGTGTTCCTGACTGGACCGTATAACATTAATGCTGCCATTTATTTATTGTTGTAAAACTTGTAGACTTGAAATGAGTGTATGTATTGTTTGTTTATTGTGATATTTTACACTTCAATAAATATTAGGCACATGTGTGCATGCGTACACACACACACACACATACACATTATATTTCATGTTGTGGTAGATCCATTAGAAAACAAACTTCTGCATGGATCCCACATGTTCAAATTTCAGACAATATAAATGAAGAAATTATTCATGTCTCAATTGCCATCTCATCTCCCTTTCTGATGTATCCTTTCCTAATTTGTGGAATAACTTTATAATAAATAAACCACTTTCCTTCAGCTGGAACCTGAGGCAGAGAGGGAGTTCAGATGGGAAGCCAACTGTTATTTGAAAATATGTGCTTGCTCTGACCTCAGTCCTCCCCTTCCCCCCTGCCAAGGGTCTTTAAACTGTGAAGGGAGCCATTGGGCAATAGGAATGTCTACAGGGTAGCTGTCCTATGGCCTACAGTGGGTGTGGGGAACTTTGGCCCTCCAGATGTTGCTGAACAACAACTCTCATCACCCCTAGCCATTTGCCATGCTTGGTGGGGCTGATGGGAGTCGTACTTCAGCAACATCCAAAGAGCCAAAGGTTCTCCACACCGAATCTAAGGCAATGACTGCTGCCTGGGTCCTTTTGCCCATTGTGGCTGGAGAAGAGGCAGAATGAAGGTTAACAGTGATTGGTGGTGGAGTCAATGGGTGGGATGATGGGAAGAAGGTAAAGGAAGGGAGCAATTGCAAGGGGTAGGAAGGAGGTGGTGGAGGTCTGAGAGAAAAGGAGGAAGCTAAACACAATTTGGCAGGTGGGGGGGAGAGATGCATGGAGGGAGGACTGAACACAAATGATGAACATAGGAAACGCCCTTGTACTGAGTGAGACCACTGGGCCATTTAACCCAGTTTTGTCAACACTGACTAGCAGTGGCTCTTCCAAGGTAAGCGAGAACCTGTAACCTGTGTTATAGTCCCTCTGTGAATAATGGCTGTGGTGTGCTGTGATTGGGTGCTGAGTTCCACCATTTCATCTGCTCCATCATGGCAAAATTAGCACCAGTGCTATTTTTCCCCTTCTCTCATTGAAATTAAGGTAAAGGTACCCCTGCCCGTACGGGCCAGTCGTGTCCGACTCTAGGGTTGTGCGCCCATCTCACTTAAGAGGCCAGGGGCCAGCGCTGTCTGGAGACACTTCCGGGTCACGTGGCCAGCGTGACGAAGCTGCTCTGGCGAGCCGGCACCAGCGCAGCACACGGAAACGCCGTTTACCTTCCCGCTATAAAGCGGTACCTATTTATCTACTTGCACCTAAGGGTGCTTTCGAACTGCTAGGTGGGCAGGAGCTGGGACCGAAAGACGGGCGCTCACCCCCCCCCCCCGTGGGGATTTGAACCACCGACCATGCGATCGGCAAGCCCTAGGCGCTGAGGTTTTACCCACAGTGCCACCCGCGTCATTGAAATTATTGGGAGGTAAATTCTTGGTAGAGGGACGCGGGTGGCGCTGTGGGTAAAACCTCAGCGCCTAGGGCTTGCCGATCGCATGGTCGGTGGTTTGAATCCCCGCGGCAGGGTGAGCGCCCGTCTTTCGGTCCCAGCTCCTGCCCACCTAGCAGTTCGAAAGCACCCTTAGGTGCAAGTAGATAAATAGGTACCGCTTTATAGCGGGAAGGTAAACGGCGTTTCCGTGTGCTGCGCTGGTGCTGGCTCGCCAGAGCAGCTTCGTCACGCTGGCCACGTGACCCAGAAGTGTCTCCAGACAGCGCTGGCTCCCGGCCTCTAGAGTGAGATGAGCGCACAACCCTAGAATCGGACACGACTGGCCCGTACGGGCAGGGGTACCTTTACCTTTACCTTAAATTCTTGGTGCCATCAGTGGAAGGTATCTCTGTGGATTGAAGGAGCATAGGATGTGTTCCTCCACCGGGGTGTCAACTATAGGAGGTGGAAGGGGCTTCTGCCCCCTCAATATTTGTGGGCAGAGAGCCAAGCACTCCCAATATTGAGGGGGGCCACCATGTCCCACCGCCGCTGGGAGAGTGCTCATGCACCAGGCAGGAGTGAGACGTATCATGTGACCTTGGGCCCCCTCATTGTGGGAGGCAGGTCAGTGACCCTGTCCTCCACTTTGCTGCCCACATCCTTCCCATTACTCCGCCCCATTCCAGCCCCTTTTCCAGTATATCTGTGGTGTTCTGCCAGGATATATGTGTTGGCCATGGCTTATCTGCCGTTCTGCCAGTGTAGGTTATATTGTGGATACATTTGGCTTCAGGTCGTGTTTTTCTCTTATAAAAGCTTATGAGCTTGATTCCACCTGATCCATTTATATTGAAGTAATTTGTGCAGATCCTTTTATTATGAACCATATTGGAAAGGTTTTACTTACAAATAAATAAATATGTGGGATTAAAACAAACAAATAAATTATAAAATTTCTTCTTTGTTCTATGACTGGCAGGTTTTTTTGGGGAAAGAAAATAGTCTAAAATATTCTTCAGGTTTCTGTCTCACTCTTTTCTCATTTGTTACAGTTTATCATGCTGACATATATCTTCATGCTGGCCTGGTTGGGTGTTACAGCGTTCACCTCTCTGCCTGTTTACATGTACTTCAACATGTGGACTATTTGCAAAAACACCACCCTAGTGGAAGGGGCAAACCTCTGCTTGGACCTCCGTCAATTTGGTAAGTGAATGACTTGTGGATCAGTTTTATCATTTTTTTTTAAAAAAACCCTCATTAAAATGCTTGCATCACTTTTAGAAATACTAGTTCAAACATCTAGTCAACAAATGTCAGTGAATAAAATGAACACATTTTAGTCAGCCTTGCTTGCAGGAGATAGTATTTGTGGACATGATGATGACAGATTGTAAATTATACACATAGTCCCTTTTCAGATTTCATGCTAAGCCAAATTGTAGCACTATGTGCATTAGTAGCAATGAGCCTTGAGCTTGCATGCTCCCTACCTTCTCTTACTATGCAAGGATAAAATTAAAATCTATTGCAGTTTTATATAAACTACAGCTTCTTTTTACATCCAAACAAACCATAGTTTAATGAGAGTTTTAAAATTTCTAATATCTTGCCCATGGTCACAGCAGTGGAGCGGCAGGAGGGGAGGAGTACATGAATCCAAAGCTCATTCTTGCTTGTACACATAACGCTAAGTCATGGTTTAGTCTTACGGCCAAACTGGGTCACAATCTTTCTAACTATTGAGTGCCAGACAATTATGGCTGAGCCCTTTATTAGCTGAGGTTATTAGAGCATCATTCATGAAGGACAAGAAGCTGGATGGTCCCAGATTGGTGGTGGTGGTTTGGCTACCAGTGATGATACCCACTTCTTCATCTTCTCATTCTCATCTTGGTACTGACTTTGTGTCTTCTGGACATAATTCCTGATAATGCTGTTTTTCATTTGCCAAGTGCCAAATGGCTTGAGCCATACATATAGTCCACGTTCTTCCTTAAGTTAAAGTGCATCCTTTAGAAAAAGTGAGAGCACATGGTGAGTTTGATTAGTATGTGGAGAGACATGCATGGTGGCTTCCTCCCAACTATTATACTTGCTTCCCACTAATGAAGCATCAAAATCTGAGCCTGGTTGGGCTGACTTTTAGTGGTCAGAATTAAGCTAAGCTCCTATAATGTTTCGTAATATTTTAGATATTAATGCATTGGTTTATACTGCTGGTTAATTGTTTAGCCATTTTATTAGCATGGGCTGGGGCACCAGCTATGATCCTACCTGGACAGAGCTTGCCTTGCTTCAGTTATCTTTGCCAGGGTAATCTCATGTTCAGACTACTCTAATGGGTTGTGCATGGCACTGCCTTTGAAAACAGCCCTCAAAGATCAAGTAAGTTTTTATTATGTCTGAGTGACTGAGGGAGTGGTGTTATATGAGCACATCATACTGCTGCCTCACCATCTTCACTGGCTCTTAGCCTATTTCCAGGTCCAGTTTGAGGTTCTGGTTTTGACCTGTGTGCTTATATGTTTCATGACCGGGACCATAAGATCTTCTCAAAGCAAGGTGTGCTGGGTGGCTTTGGGAAGCAGAGCCTTTTTAGCAAGAGTAGTCCACCTGTGGACTCTGCTCAAGGCTGGTCTGGTACTTAGGTTGCTGTGATTACAATACCAAGCAAAGGCATCCTTGTTGTGAGCTATTCTGACAACTTCATTACAGAATGGCCTAAAATACCAGAATGGCCTATGATACATAAAAAATTTATTTAGGCTTGCCAGAGGCATGGGCGCCCAATTTAAGGGCACAGAAACAAACTGACTCTGAATTGTTCTCATTTTTCCATGTTACCAAATAGTTTATTATCCTTTCATCTTAAAAACAATCCGAGCCCATGTCTGAGTGCATTAAATGTGTGTCAACAGCTCACTGAGTCTTTAATCCTTTACAGGAATTGTAACAATTGGAGAAGAAAAGAAGATTTGCACAATGTCTGAAAATTTCCTCAGGATGTGTGAATCTACTGAGGTAAGCAAAAGTATGAAAAGTTTGGTCATTGTGGAAAGAAGGAGCTCACACATTTCCACTCCTTTCACACTTTAAGGGAATAATTTCATGCTTTAATCTGGAATGCTCTCTTGTCATGAGCCCAGTTTACTTGCTTGAGACTGCTGTAGATATAGCAGTTTAAAGTTCACAGATACCACCATTGCTCCGTCTTCCACTACTTTTAATATAATATATTTCTAACAGTAGCAGTGAAGAATAAATGACTTCATTTGTATGGGGTATGAGTAGGGAATGTCCTGTCGACACTGTCCACCCTGTACTCCTTCTCCAAACCTTTCTAATTCATATACTTAACTCATACTTATACAGGTACAAATATCCATTAAAACTGAACCTTCCATGAAAGAGTATGTGTGCTTAGTCATAGGAACTCTTCCAAACCTCCACTCCATGGTGTGGAAGACTGGGAATGAGCCCTGGTGCTTACAAACTCATTTCCACCCCCCCCCTTAGTCAACTGCTTCAATTCCCTCCCTTACTTCTGGGTTGGGAGCAAAACATATTTTGAACTTGGCTAGCACTTCTGGTTTGCAGACAAACTGTGGTTGTGTGACATCCAGTTCAGATGTAAATAGGTTTGGACCAGTTCACATAAATTATGTTTTCCCTTTGAGGTGAATGTAAAGCAGGTGGAGAAATGAAGGGAAGAAGGACTGTGCATGTCCATGTCTTGATCAGTTAATGCCAAAATACAATTTGCTGCTATTTCAGAGATTTGGTTCCAAAAATGGCCCCAACCAAATGGGGAGCAATAGAATTCTATATTGCAACATAATTCGTACAAGTGTTTAGGAGCAATGCAACCAACCAGCTAGCAAATGTTCACTTACACTGGTAGTGAATTTATAGAAGTCCAGTTGATTTCTTCTGAATACCAATATCAAGACAATAATTTATATTACTTTAACATGTAATGCATGGTGCTGCCTCTGAAGAAACTGTAGTCTGTATACAGGATATGGCTGCAGGAGTACTAACTGGCATTGAGTGCTATTAGCATTGGAGGCCAATACTTCATCACCTTCATTGGCTCCCAGTCTGTTTCCAGGCCCAATTCAAAAAGCTTTTTTTGACCCTTAAAGCTCTTCAGTGATTTGGAATGACTTTGGAGTTTCCTTCCTGTGGAGAAAATGGCAGCTCAAAATGATGAAACAGGCATTTGGAAGAGGTCTATGAGTGGGAATGGCCATTTTTGCCCCTGCTGCTGGGTGGATTTTTTTATTTTTAAAAAACCATATTAGATTACAATGATCAAACTCCTTGTCCTATTATGTGTGTTCACTGCCCTGGGAATCCTAGAAGATGAAGTGTGGGTTATAAATATCAATAATAAATAAATACCTGAAAGACCACCTCTTCCCATATGTACCTACCTGAGCCCTGAGGTAATCAATGGAGGCTCTTTTCACGTTCCCTCACAAGCTGAGATACAGCAAGTTGACCAAGCAAGAAAGAGCCATCTCAGCAGTGGCCTCTCAGTTAAGAAATGCTCTCCCCAGCAAGGCCTGTCTAGCACTTCCATTAATATATTTCTAGCACCAAGCAAATACCTTTTACCCTCACATCCTTTTTAATGGCTTGATGTTGCTGGTCTTCCTGGAACTTCTACATAGGGTTTTCCTCCTTTATTTACTGTTCTTATGATCTTGTAGCTCTCCTCTCTGTTTTATCCTGATGTTTTAGCATTGTGGTATTTAATTGTTTCGTTCTCAACTTTGTGGTTTTATATTGTTTTAAAAGTTGACCAGAGAACGGCAGGTATAGGGCGACACAGGAAGATGTTTAATAGATAAATAAATACTGAGATGGTACTTGCACAGTGGTACTTGCAGAATGTGACCTTACTATTGGTATTATTTGAACGTCACCCCTAGAGCAACGGTTATGGAGTGGTGCAGAAATAAAATGAATGAATGAATATTGGGCTGCTTAATCCATGCATAGCAGTGCAGCAGAACCTGGGCTTTATTATTAGCATCCTCAATTTGCAACTTCTTTCCCTTGTTCCATTTGCAGCTGAACATGACATTCCATTTGTTTATTGTGGCACTTGCTGGGGCTGGAGCCGCAGTCATCGCTATGGTAAGATATAGAAACCTTTCCCTTGGTGGTAAAAGTCACAATGAATATAAGGGATGCTTGTTCTCTAAATCAAATAACATTAAATGTAATGAGCTTTATCATCCAAGTATTTTTTGAAAGCGAAGAGCATATCCCACCTCATTTTATCCTCACAACAACCTGTGAAGTAGCTTAGGATGAAAGCATGACTGACCCAACTTGATCCAATAAGCTTCATGGCTAAGTAGGGATTTGAACCCAAGTCACTTTGGTCCTAGTAGGACACTCTGATCTGCTATGGCTTTTTGGAATTCAGAGATCATCTGCAGTATCTCTTATTCAGTATGCATATGGACCTTTTTGCAATGCATTTTTCTGAACAAACAAGCAAACAAAAATACAAGGGTAACAGATGTACAAAATAAAATATGAAAAATCTGTTCTTATGACTGACAAACAAATGCCATTTTGGTACCTCACACCATTTTAATACTGCCAAAATGTAACCATTAAAAAGAAGAAGTTAGGCATGCTCATAGTTTTGCAGAAGTGTATGGCTATTCTTTGGTGCAGGAATAGAAACCAGAAGACTTCTGACTTTTTTCAACCTGGGAAACATAATAGTTATCCAGTATTGAAATAACAAGTCTGGAATAAGAAGAAAAACCAATATAGGAAGGACATGTTCCTAGTGGAACCAGAGGTCCCTCCAGGCACTTTGACTACAGCCCTCATCTGTTCCAGGCAGTATATGATCTTTGGGGCTGATGGGAATTGTAGTCCAAAATGTCTGGAGGGCTCCAAGTTCGCACATGCTGTGAAACTCTGAGTTTTGAGGGGGTTTTTTTGTCTTCCCACTTTTTCCCTTTTCCATTGTGTGTTGTTTGTTTATTTGCTTGAATGCAAGCCTGTGGATAGGGAGTGTCTTGTTTTGATTTCATGTAAGCTGCTCTGGGAGCCGTTTTGGCTGAAAAGTGGGGATACAAATGCTCTAATTAATTCATTCATTAATATCAATCTCCAATTGTTCATCTGCCAACTGTACACAGATTATATCTGGATTCAGTTTAATTTCTGAAATTGCTTCTTCTAACAGTGAAATAATGCGGGGTCTGCAAGTTTCCTGTTGTGAAACAAAGAGGTGCTGCGTTATGCCCCTGCAACAAATGCACCAAAACTATCTTTCATTTTCCAAAAGATAGTGATAAAGCTCTTGCATGTTTTATACAAATTTGAACTTGTCTACTTCTTTAGTTTCCATAGTGATAAGATCGGTTTTCAGTGTCCTCTTGTCAAAAATGGCTGTCTTCCTGTTCTGTGGCTGTTGAATGTGTCTCGGTCATTGTTTAGACAGCAAATAGACAGCAGCATGGTTGGTTGGACAGAACTTGGAGCTTGGAACACACATTAATCTTTCTTGCTCAAGTCTCCATACTTGATTTAGCTACCTCTGCAGACCAGAACAAAGATTAATTAATACTTCAAAGTGGCTCCTTCTTTGAATGTGCAAAGCTGTGCAAATTCTTCTATCCATTATATGATATATTTAATTCATTTCCTCTTGTCTCTCCCAAAAGCAAGGCTGGTCAATACGCCATAAACCCTGAAATATAAGACAACATTTTCACTGTTTAATTTATCAAAGTATGTTCTCTCAACAAGTATTTTGGCACAGAGAAATACTCCAAATCATTCAGCTGACTGTGAGTACAGAGACTTGCCAATTGCAAGTAATTTCCAAAGGCTGCATTAAAAATGAATATTTTGGTTTGTATCCAATGTTATGCCTACTCAGAGCAGACCCATTTAAATTAATAAACATGTGTCTGAGGAGCTATGCAGTCCTTGAACTAAGCAGCAGGCAGCAACCCAGAGAAGCAGCTAAGCCATCACAGAAGGTAGCTGCCCTGACCTTATCTAACAAAGGTTGAGGTGGCTTCCTCATCCTCCAGAAATAAGCAGAGTCCCTTTCATATAGTCTTTCTTATCACCCCGTATAAAGGAGCAGTGCCGGGGACACTGATAAGACAAGACTGTCATTGTCACACAACTCCTGTTTATACCACAAGGATGGAGTACCTTTGGACGTCCTGATGTTGTTGGGATCTGATTCCCATCAGCCTTAGTCAACATGCCTAGTGACTTCACAACAGGTTTTATCTCGTCAGGTAGGACAGCATCCTGAACTTTGTTGGAAAGGCTCAAGAGCTGCAGAGCTTGCTGGTTCCCAAAGCTTAGGAGGAGTTACTTGTTTGGACTTTGACAACAAAGCAATGAAACCCTATGATGGTTTTTTGCAGTTTGTTTAACTTTTGGATTTATGCACTGAACTGCCCTGAGATATACGGGTATAGGACCGCATACAAATTTAATGAAAAAAATTAAAATCCAACGTGCAGATTTCAGCATGGAAACTGAAACCCACCCAATTCAGTTCTAATTTGTGTCCTACATGCCTCCTTTGAGTAACAGAGCCTGCCTTCTGGTACATGGCAGGTTTTTGTGCACAAACACTCTACAGACTTTTAACACATGTAGTCATGCAAGTAGAGAAAAAAATGCTGTGGGAAGTGACTTAGACTCAAATTCTACTAGCCCAGAAGATTAAATCAGTTTCTCATACAAAAACCCCCCACAAAAACTCAGGCATCAACAATGTCTAAAAATAAGGAAAAGTGCCTTGCCTTGTATATATCCAGAAAGCCTTGACATGACACACTTAAGCTTTAGGGCAAGCTGCTCATAAAAGTGTAAAATTCAATTACACAGGAGCCTTTTAGTGACGGTGTTGTCCAGTGAATTGTTAACAGATGGAAGAGAAAACCCCACAAACCTCAAGCTACCTGCTTGAAAGAAAAGGAGAACTCAGTCTTCTGCATGTGGGCTTCCATCATCCTGAAATTGACAGTCATTTCAGAACTTATTAGTGTAGATATGAGAATAAGTCTACATAGTAGGATCAGGTTGCCTTGACTATGTGTCTGGCTTGTGGAGCCTCACCTTCCTTCATGAAACCAAATGAAAACTAGATCAAATGAAACTAGATCAATGTCATTCAGCATATAAGCATCTTTTCAAAATGCCTTGGCATTGTTTTAACTTCTGTCAAGCAGGAGGGCAGACTTGTCAATGAGAGCAGGGATAAGAAATGAGGAGAAATGGCAAGGGATACCATTATGGGAAATGGAAAGACGATGACTAGGGCTGCATGAAATAGTTGAAAGTAGCATGCTGAAAATAAATTACCATGCCAAAGATTAATGCTGTTCTGCTGCTTTTTGAAATCTGATTGTGCCTACAGCAGCTTCTTCCACCTCTTCCTTGACCTTATTTGTCCAACTGGCTATAATTACCTTTGTGATCTTGCTTATGGGATGCCAGAACATTATATTGTCTGTTGTAGCACTGTGACATCATGAGCAAAATTGTTTGGCTAACCACAGCTATTTGAATCAAAGAAAGGTGTGCAAATGAGGGTGAACATAGTGGAGGCAAAGAAGGACACTGGTAAACAACATGGAAACAGATTGAATGTATTTGCAAGAAGTCACAGTAAACAGAGACTTGTGCAAACAAGCACAAAATAAAGCATGGTCAATGCCTCCAGCTTCTCTTCTGCCTGGAATACCATTTTGCCTAGTGAATACCATTGTCCCAGCCCAGCCTTTCAACTCTCATCAGCCCCAGCCAGCCAGAGAAGTTTTGTAGGTATCCGGAATCTTCTCTTTTTAGGTAAGGGCTGGAATGTGGCAGAGTCCAATAGAATCTGGCTTGGTGTGATGAAATGTGAAATAAATGTGATGAAATTCCATGGCATCTCTCTCTCTCTCTCTCTCTCTCTCCCTCTCCCTCTCCCTCTCCCTCTCCCTCTCCCTCTCCCTCTCCCTCTCCCTCTCTCCCTCTCCCTCTCCCTCTCCCTCTCCCTCTCCCTCTCCCTCTCCCTCTCCTCTCTCTCAGGTTCACTACCTTATGGTTCTGTCCGCCAACTGGGCCTATGTGAAAGATGCTTGCAGAATGCAGAAATATGAGGATATTAAGTCAAAGGAAGAGCAAGAGCTCCACGACATTCATTCTACCCGCTCTAAAGAGCGACTCAATGCATACACATAAGAAAAAACCTTGTCTTACTTTCTACCATTGAATGATTTGTTGTTTAACTAAAGGCCATCCATCTATCCATTAAAAAAACAAAACGAAATGAAAAGTGCTTCTCACAAAAGATAGCTAGGGTGACATCTACATCACCCCTGTACAATTCTTGGTTGTCTAGCACTTGGTTTTCCTAATTAGTTAATAGCTTGTGTGATCAGTCTCTACTACAAAGCTCCCGAAACAGCCCTTTCCCCGAATCCTAAAGTGATTATTTTCTGTTAGATCAAGAATACTAACTACTGTCAAATACGGAGATGTGTTTGATTATTTTTAAATCACTTTGTATGTGTTATGCATAACACCTTTTTGCATTGTTTCTTATATGTTTTTGAAAAGGAAAAAAAAGCTTTTTATACTTTTTAGTTTGGATTTTGGTAAGTACTTTAACTACAGGTATACTTCAAAGGGACCATGGTACATCACGTACAATTTCTAGAGGAGGCACACTGCTGACATTCCTTCAGATTTGGAAATCTCGCCAGGTGGACCGGTGGGCATCTTGACAGAGAGGGGTCCTGAGAACATTTTAAACAATCAAAGGTGCAATTTCTAAATTTGTAAGAGTAGGTAAAAAACAAAACAAAAAGAAGTGCTTCTTATCTTTGTTAACATTGTATGATTCTTCTTCATGTACTTAACAGAGTATTCTTCTCTCTTATCAAAGTTCCATTGGTGGCTATTCATGTTTATATTGTGAGCATGCAGACAGTGGTGCTTGTAATGCATGGCCATTTGTCTTTTTCAAAGCGTATTACCTTCCGCGGTTACCTTCCAAGAGTCGCAGTGTATAGAACCAATGTTACATACAGCTATGCGTAGGTTTCTGCAGAATGATCGTTATAATCCCACAATGGTTATGCTGAATTGAAGCTGTTCATGTGCCGATGTGAGCAATTGCTGCTTAGCTACATTTATGAAAGTGATATATCTATAATACAGCAACCTCTTAAAGAGTCAGAAGTCTTTTTACCTGCTTTAAAAATTTAAGTGGATTGCACCTGTCTGAACTATACATATACTGTATGTGATATATTTAAAGGAGGCTTCCATAAATGTAATAGCTTGGCTTGTAGCTTTCCTACACACATACTGGTTTACCTGTCTTATGTTAAAGTGAGGTTAATGGCTGCTACTGGACCTATTGTTTGGAAGTGTTAGTAATATATTTGAACCTTTATTTTGAGTAAGAAAATATTAAGAGAAAAGTCAGTAATGTTAATCTGAAAGAAGTACCTGTATTAAAAAGAAAAAAAGAAAAACCATACAAAAAAAGGGGGGACATCAGTATTATTGGACCAAAATTGGTGTTTTTAATTTTCTTTTTTCTTTTGCCTATTTCTAATGCTACAAGAATGCTGTAAAGTGTCTTTTAAAGTGATGTATCCTGACAAGACATTTTTGTCAGCGTTTAAAAAAAATCCTAGCTAGTTTTGTGCACTTATTGGACCATTGTGAATTCTCTCTCAGTGTAAGTGCATTTCTAATAAAAGTTCTTGAGTAAAACTCTTCTTTGTACTATTACTAGTCATGCATCATCAGTAATTTTTAACAATTCTTGTAGTAGGTAGAGGGTAATACTATAGTTACTTGTGGCATGTTTATGCATCAAGTAGTATTAGTTAATTTTGATTTTTTTTAATTATAATTTTTTAACTTTTTTTTTTTACACTTTACTGTCTTACGGGGTCAACATTTTCTGATATGTGCAGTACCAGTATTTACAGTTCTGCAGAAACTATTATGAACCTCTTTCAATTCTATATTGTAGTGTTTCAGTTTTGTGTCTTAAAACAGTGTGATGATTTTTAAAACAGTGTCTTTTAAACTCCTGTAATGATGTTGATGCTTTTGGCTTTTCTCTGGTATTAGAGTTTGTATTTTCACAAAGAATGCTTTGTAGCAGGCATTACAATTAATCTGTTTTGTACATAAATGTGCCAACAGCTTGATGGTGGCGTTTTTGAAATGTAGAACCAAGTGCTTGCAAAAATGTAATAAATACACTTGTGTACTTTGTGTACTTATTAGTTGTCCGTGCTTCATTTTTCACCTTTTGATATAAAATTTTATGTATTGGAAATTTCAGAGGGGAAACGTGCTCTTGATAAGTTACTGTTTTCTTGTTTTTCAGAAGGAACATTTCCCAACCTGATTGTTCTGTCAAGGGTGTATTAAATCTAAAGGCTTTGCTTTCAGGTTTTAATGGAGCTTCATCAGAGCTCCAGTACTGGTCAGGTTTCCACCATTCCTTTTAATATCAGGGACAACTTTGCATGTACATCCTCAGGAGAGATTCCACAGGACTTAGGAGAGAACTTAGGATCCTAAAGTATCACCTTTGAGTTGGGATTGTGTTGTTGCTGCATTCTTCCTTCCTACTTATCTCAGGCACTTGTAGTCAGTGGCAGAGCATCCTGTTTCACCATTTGAGGCAAAACGGGCAATGCTCCCCTGCCTCTGCCACCACCTCTGCCAGCTGCAGAGAAGCTGGTGAAATTTCGCACGCTCCACAAGATCTCACACGATTTTGGTGAGATCCCATTGGAAATCAGTATTGATGCTGGTGCCATTTCTCTGCCTGTGGCAGAGGCAGTGGGGCAGGTGAGGGTGCCACCTTGGAGGCTTCCGCTCCCTGAGGCAGTGGCCTCATCCCACCTAATGGCTGTGCTTGTAGTGCCAGCCTGTAGGCCATGCCAAGCAACTATGTCAAGTCCTTCAGAGGAATCTGCCTTTAGCTGAGATACCTCTCAACCAGTTGCTTTGAACTGCAAGTGGGGGAGTGTTGTTGTACTCAGGTCCTGCTTTCAGATTTCCTATGGGGGGGAACCTTTGGCCCACCAGTTCTTTCAGAACTACAGCTCCCATCATCCCTGGCCATTATCTATGTTTGTTGGGGCTGATGGGAGTTGTAGTTCAGAAACATCTGGAAGACCACATGTTTCCTACACCTTCCATAGGTCACTGAGAAACAGGATGGTGGACTAGATGGGCCTTTAGCCTGACCAATCAGGACTCTTCTTTTGTATTTAAGTATTTCCTTTTCAATGGGTTGTGGCTGGGTTCTCAGTGCTTTGTCTTATGACAGAAATCCTAACTGTCAGCTCCAATTCTACCCTTCCTCACATTGGAATGCTTCATATTTGTTTCAGCAGGGAATACTGAGAATACAAACAGGCTCTTTTCAATAAGCTAAAATCAAAGCTTCGGCAGTTATATTTCCCTCTCGGCATTTTATGGGCTGTGTGTGCAAGTTTTGAATCATCTCATGATTTATTTCAGTGCACTGACAGAGTAAGCAGCTTCCTCTGAGCAGTGAATGGAATCTTTGAGACTCGAGCAGGAACCTTAAAATTGTTCTGGTAAGTTCAGATATTGGGTGTACAAAATGTTGCCATAGTATGCAGTGCTCTTGTTTACTGTGGCAGCCTCCCAGCCTACCAGCCATGCCGTCATTCAGAACACTCCATTCCATCTACCACCCACCCCAATAGGCACTGAGCAATCTTTGACCACTGAGTATTCTCAAATCGTTTTGGGGGTGTTGTGCGAATTTTCTCTACTTACACATTTTTCAAAAACATTATGTTTGTTACTTCTGTTAACTTTGGGGACCCCACAAACCTCTTGATACCTGCCTTTTGCACATGGCTAGTATCATTTTGGTTACATAAGCAATAGCACTCACAGCCCAAACATCAGAAATACAGGGCACCTACAGAAGTGCTTGAGGAAGGAATCCATATTCTAATTACAACATGTACTTCTATCATGTTACACTTTTGTCTGTTTGTCAGTGATTGGCTAATAGGAGCATTGTTTTCTAGAAAATGTGAGATGCAGTATTTGAAAAGAATTCTTTTTTTAAAGGAACCTTTTTCAGCATCTTGCCTTTGGAGTCAATTTATTATTTTATGAATCTGTCATGGATTCTCTAAAAGCTGTCTTATGTGTCAGAAGCCCACAATATAAGAATAGACCTTGGTTCAGAATAACATCAGATCAAAGATAATTGATATTCTATTTCTTATGCCATAAATAAACATTATTTTGGAGTGGGTATCTTCTTTGCTGAAAAGATCAAGAAATTGGAATGACAGTGTCTCATTAGTTCTTAGCCTTGGGTGTTACTGATATCCATAAGTTGGATGATTATGCACATATGATAATACAGTTTATACTGAATGTATGACTGCAAAGCTATCTTAATTTTTTATGAGCAATCTATGGCTACTGTGTATCCTCAGTCCTAAAGAAAGGTAGTAATGAGTATCATTATTTCAACAGTTTTTCCACCCCCATATTGTTGATATATTCTGTGCGTTCAGGTTGATTCGACCACTATTCATCTGAGCTTTTTTGAATGCTATCCTATACCTGCTTATCTGGGAGCAAGCCTCACTCAGTGGGACTTACTTTTGAAAACTGATATAAAAATTGGGGTTTGGCTTTTGCTGCCAAACAGACAAATAAATAATCAGCCTTGCTTTTCACTGGATCCAGTCTCCATCCATTTTTCTCTGACCGATCATGGACTTAGATCATGGGCAGAGTCATATGGGGAGTTGGGCAGCAAAAGCCATTTCTGTCACGTCACACACACAAGATTTCATTTGCTCTACTCGCTGTCTCTCTCTTGTAACCAGTCCTTTGGTGGTGAATCAAACAAGACTTGAATCCACAATATTTGTTAACAATTGGAGAGGTTTTTTTCCTTGGGGTTGGTAGGGTAGAAGGCAGGGAGGTCAACAGTAGGTGGAACCAGCCAGATCCAATGAAAGGAGCTAGAAGCAATGATGGACAGAGCTAACTAATTCTGTTGTTGTATCTGTCCTGGCCCCAGCTGAGTTTTACAAAGGCAACCCTGAGATTAAGGAGGAGAAGTCTGACAGCCACTGCCACCCACTGGACTGGATGCAAGCAAGCAAGCAAGGAGGCAGGCAGGTGGGGCTGGCTGAGGGCAGACTGAGCTTGGTGGGGCAATGTCCCATCTGCCCCAATGCATCAGCCTCTACTGTTCATTAATGTTGTTACAGGCCACCCCAATCTCCACCGAATAGGAGCTAGATTCCAGAGGTCTTGGCACTTAACCAGGGATTGCATCCCTTTGGAATAAGGCATGGTGGAGACTGTAGGGTCTTTAAGAAATATGATTTAATTACACATATTTACACCTACGTTTAGGAGTAAGAGACACCCCAATAGTGTCTCTTGTTCCTCCCATAGCTTCAGCCAGCAAGTAGGCTTGAAATAAGTGTTTTTGATTTTCCCAACCCACCCCCAAGCCTAACAGCTTTTCTCATAGACACCAAATCCAGGGGGCCCTGGATGGTTGAGCACCCACAAAATGTTCAGTGTGGGTGCTTGGCCAAGCGACCCAAAGCACTAAAGCAGGGTGCTCTGTTGGGCCCTCCCACTGCAGCGGCGTCATGTGGCATGTGCTGCACATGATGTCACACACACATGCTGAGCACCCACAGTGTTGGATGGAATCCTGCACACTTGGTCTTCCCTCTCTAACTGCAGTCTCCAGGAAGATTACTCCCTTCCTCAACAATTAAGCTTGCAAATCCTTGTCCCGGAGCCAGTAGAAGACTCTTTCGAAACCTAATTACAGTGTCAGGTGCTGTTAGAGTTCACAGCTGTAGATGAGAGGGACAACATTTCCCTTTCCCGCATTGACTGTTCCTCGCTGAAATTGCCTCTCCTTAGTTGAAATTGGGCTTTAAGGGTGCTAAGAAAAGTCTTCTTTGGAATCTAATTGTGGCACAAGGGTATTTTTTGGAAGGGGGAGTCACAGTGGGGAAATGAAGAGTTAACTTTTCTCTTCCTAGTTGTAAACCCCCAGATTTTCCCCCATGTCACAATTAGGGTTGAATAGAAGACTTCTTTCAAGCTAAACTGCAGCTGGACGACAGTGGGGGGGAGGCTGTGGGTGCATGTGCACCCATGGGTGCTTCATTGATGACCTATGAGCTACAGTTAAGTAAGATGCAAGGCATGTATAAAAACTTATTAGCTCTTCTAAAAGGTATTTGCCTTGTTACCTTCCAGCTCTCAGACAGCTTGAAGTAATGGGAGTGCAGTCAAAGCTATTCAAGGATTAATAGCGCATGTCCTAGCTTTGCACATTAGTCAAAGCTTGCTAGGAGAATGTTTACTAGTAATGGCAAAGGATTTCCTGACTTGGAAAGGCTTATTTTGACAGAAGCTAAGAACTTTTATTAGCATTGCAAGAAAATAAGCCCATTTGTTATTTAAGTTTGCATAATATAAAAGGAAATGGAATACAGGAAATGCGTTATATATAAAATGGGAGAATGCATTTCATTAATCAGTCCTTGGGAAAGTGATGGTAGTTAAGCTTTGCCATAGTGCGCTGGAAATAGGCAAGCGTGTTCACAATGTAGGACCACACGAATGCTTTATTTGTTAATGTAATTGTGGCTAATTATCATTGTTTTAAAGCTAATACTTCTGAGTTTAGTTCATTTCATTTAGAGCCCTCTGGAGGGAATCATTTTTATTTCATTTTAGTGGATGTTTAGTGAGTGGTGTTCACAAGATTCACATGTAAATTTATTAACTTATTTAGAGTATTTATACAGTATAGACTATGCTATAAGAAAGCCTCGGGGTGGACATAAGAAGAAATAAAACAATTTAAAGTGTAATCTCTTTCTCTTTCTCTCTCTCTCTCTGTCTGTCACACACACATAGACAGACATGGAGCAGCATCAGTTATAGAGAGAGAGATTAAAGCTAAAACAGATTAAAAGTTCATGGGAAATTTTAAAAATTGCCTGGCACTGAAATTAGCCCAGATAAGCCACAGCTTGGGAATCATGACTGAAAAGGCCCTTGTTGTATCTCATGAATAGGCAAACTCAGCCCTCCAGATATTTTGGGACTACAACTCCCATCATGCTTGACCACTTGTCCTGTTAGCTCAGGATGATGGGAGTTGTAGTCCCAAGACACCTAGATGGCTGAGTTTGCCTATGCCTGCTGTATCTCATTTGTTGGGTGCATTTGGAGAAGCAGCTTCAAAGATCTCAAGGTCTGAGTAGGCACATGTGTAGGGAGGTGATCTTTCAGGTCCCCCGGTTCCAAAAATTGAAGGGACATAGTTAAAATTCAAAACCAGAATTTTGCATTTGACCTGGAACGGTCTGGAGCTAATGAAAATTGTGAAACACCAGCATGGTGCACTCACATCAATGAGCCCTTCTTAGCAATCTTACAGCCTTAGTTTGAATTAACTGAAGTTCTTGGACCATTTTAAGTTACCCCATGCACAATGCATTGCAGTGGTCCAAGAATGAAGTTATCTGGGCAGCAACATCTCAAGCAAGGCTCTCCTTGCTCAGGTAAGGCTGTATCTGGCATACCAGCCGAAACTACAGACAAGCGCTCCAGAGAGACAGAATGCACATCCAGTAGCCAAGACAAATCAATGAGCACTGAGAACCTGGTTCTTTAAGGCAGAAGTAGGGACCCTCTTCCAGCCTGGGGGCCATGTGTCCTTGTTGGCAATCTATTGGAGGATGCATGCCTGTGAGATAGCTGATTATGCCTTCAGTTAACTGGTAGATGTTTCAGTGTCTATCAGCTGCTACATTGCTCACAATTGATGCATTGCCATGTTATTAAAGACCAGGCACAGGCAAATCCAGCCCTCCAGATGTTTTGGACTACAACTCCCATCATTCCTGACCACTGGTCCTGTTAGCTAGAGATGGTGGGAGTTGTAGTCCCAAAACATCTGGAGGGCTGAGTTTGCCTAGGCCTATTAAAGACTATAGTAAGAAAAAGGCTCCTAAGCAGTTTGCAAACCATAAAATCAATTATAGAACAATGGTCCTGTAGTCAATAATTAAAAATGCACCATAATTGAAATACACAAGGAAACAATCCCATTAAGCCATTAAAACATGGGTGTCCATAATTAAAATATGCAATAAAGCGATCTCATTAAAACAACACAGCAATTAAGACAGGAGAGTCAAGTTGAAAGATCGTGGAAGTGCTGGTGTAAACAGGTGCACCTACAAAAGCTGACGGGATGCCAGTCCACATGTGATCTCTCTCGTTTCATCAGAGAGCGCATTCCACCACACTGGTAGCATCAAGTCCACCTATGGGTCACTACAAGCTGATACTCACCAAACTGTGGTCAGACTAACTGGGTTCCATTTATTGATCTTAATGTCATTACTGGGCAACAGAGGGGAAGTTGGTTTTGCAGGTAAGCTTGTCCAGAGTTTTTCAGGGCCTTGTATGGAAATAACAAGACCTTAACTCTGGCTCAGTGGCTAATTGGCAGCCAATGGAGATCTCTTACGTGGTACTCAATGCTCGGGCCAGGGCATTCTGTGCTAGCTGCAGCCTCTGGACCATCCGTACAGAAAGTTGATTGCTGTCTCCTCCATGAATTTGTCAAATCTTCTTTTTAAAGTCATCCAAGCTGGTGGTCACCATTGCCTCCTGTGAGAGTGCGTTCCATAGTTTGTGCTGTGTGAAAAAGTACTTTCTTTTATCTGTCTGGAATCTTCCAACATTCAGCTTCATTAAATGTCCATGTGTGTTACGAGAGAAGAAGCAACACTTTTCCAACTCTACAATATTTTCTTTAACGTGAGGTAACCAGAACTTTAAACAGAATTCCAGAGGCTTAGGTGAGGAGCAGCTAGTAAATAAATAAATAATGCAGTTACACCATAGATGCACCATAGATGGCATTATGCTGTTGATAGTTTGATTTCCAGTTCCTTTTTAAGCATTCCATCATTGCCTTTTTTTACAGCTTCTATGCACTGGGTCAATGTCTTTTTTGAACTATTATGACTCCAATATCTCATTCCTCATCAGTCACCACCAGTTCAGACCCCAACTGTGCTTAAGGATCAACCCAAACTTTTGAAATTTTCCACCCTTAAGCAACTTTCAGAAGAGTGGGAGGACTTTTTGTTTTTTAAGGCTGTTACTATAAAGAAAAATATATTTTAATACTCCACAAACAGAGAAAGTTAAATGCATGGGCAGCTTTAGTTCCTTACGTATCAGTTTAATTCTCTGTTTTTATTTTGTTTTCAGTTTGTTGCTTTTCAAATTAGTATAGAGATTTCAGTTTCTACAAGGCAGAAAAGTCAAGCAGCATTTATCTAAACAGGGAAGTATTTTTTCCATCAATGAATGTTTGCAAACACTTTCATTCTCATTCAGGTCTTTCTGGAACTTATTTATCAATCCCCTTTACATTCCTTTTGAAGCAACCTCCTCCTCTCTCCCCCACCACGAGCCATAAAACTTCTAATATCCAAATATCACAAGAACACTGTAGGGCTGTGGTGAAACTATAGCAGCAATGCATTCTGTTGAGAGAAGTCTTGAATAAAATGCACTCTCCTGTGCCATCCTAGAAAAAACAGGTCTTTATTTTGTTTTGTGGAGTTACAATGTTCTGGAATACCCTGCACAGCTGTGACACTTGCAGGTCATAATGGTTTTTTTGTAAAATCAGGTGACTTTGAGCAACCATTCTAGGCATTCTGATGTTGGACATGGCTTCCATCCGCTCACCTCTCCTCTTTCAAAGGAATCACAAAAATAAAATAAAATGCAGAAGAAAGTAACTACTCCATGCTCATGTCCACATTATGGCTGTAGGGAATTAGGACACCAAATTAAATGCTGGACTTGAAAAGCCTCAAAATAACGCTCTTTGTTTGTTAATGGGGATGGTGAGCCCACAGGCTGGAACAGGTCCACCAAGCCATTTTAAGTAGCCCTTGAGCCCCTCTCCTACCCATCACAGTGCTGAGCAGAGGTTCCTTTTCCAGCCCACCACAGTGATAGAGCGGAAATTGCTGCCTCTGTTCTTCAGAAGCCACTTTCTGAAGAGTAGACACAGTGGTTGCCCTTCTTACTGCAGTTCTGGCATGGGAAAGGTTCAAACTCTTCCATGCAGCCAATGATTGTGATGGGTAAACCACCCCATGGCAGCACTGGGCTGAGAGGAGGGGTTTAAACTTCACCTAACCTACTGCTGTGAAGCAGCAATTTGGATTGCCATCATAGCACTGGATGGGTGGAGATGAAACTTCTTTTCTCTATCTGGCACTGCAATGGGGGTGAGAGTGCTGTGCACCTGCATGTGGGAGAGTTGAATCTAAGAAACAAAGACAAAATGAATCAGCAGAAGTACTCAAGGAAGTCATGTTTCTTCTGACCAGACTAGTACCTGCCCGCACCCAAACTAATTACCTTTTAATATCTTACTTAGAAAAAATATTTTTCCGATGAAACCAGACAACTGGATGCCTGCTTCCAAAATATACTATAAGAAAGACAATACAGCAGCATTTAGCCTGCTGTGAGTAAACTGAACCCCTTCTAAAGATATGTGAAACCAAAGGTTTGGCAGAGAATTAAATGGATCCATCTTTTACTTCAACAAAATTCTGAAATGGGTTGCAGAGTCTGGAACAGATTCCAAAATCCATTCCAGTCTCTTGGCACCTCCACAGCTCAGAGCACATGAATTGGAGAAGCACCTCTGAGGTGTTTTGGGATGCTCCTGGTGCCTGGAATGATAGCATTTGGTGTAACCTGAACGTGATGCCTTCAAACACCTAAGGCATGCTTTTATGCAGCCACAGCATATTAGCCAGTATCTGCTGGGGCTGGAACACATGAGTCCTAACACAGGTCAAGGATGTCCCGGGCCATCCATAGAAGGTCCTCTCTCATGCTCAAGCCTCTGGTGTAGCTAGCAGGTGATGTTTAAACCATCTACAGGTCATGCAAGGTGCAATGAGCACATTTCTGAAGAGGTCAAACTGCACTGCAAGGTTGTTGGTTCTGTTCCATCTCCTTGGATTTCCTCTGTGGTAGAATTCTGGAATAACTTGAATCCCTTCTTGAATTCTCCTTCCTTTCCCTTTCTCTAGAGCTAATGCTACAAACTGCCTCCCCACCAATCATGCATAGCAGTTAAATTGGTTTTCAGTGGGTGAGAGTTAAGCAAATGCTGAAGTCATCCACTGAAATAGACATCCTTAACTTTTGTGGATCATGTTTGCCCCTGTATGAGGATCAGGCCCAGAGCTTGAATTCAATTTCTTTCTATTGTCACAGCAACGGTTTACAATTGAAGAACGTGCTCGTTAGAGTCAATGTATTTATAGCAGCCAAAATAACATTTCAGCCCACAGCATATAGTTGTTTATAGATACCATGTACCAAATGTGTTTTTCTCTTACCTAAGTGGGGAGAAATGCTATTGTGTCCTTTGCAGCATTAAATTACCAATTGGGTCTGATAAACTGAGATCCTCAGCCTGTTGTGTGAGTGATGCTCGTCTGGGTTTTAATTATCATTCAGGACATGCTTTGCCTGCAAATTTATTCTGTGTTGGCTTTCTCTTTGGGGAAGAAAAGCTAGCAGAAGTGAATGTGTGTGTGTTCCAAGCCCTCCTGGATTTAAGTCACTACAGAAAGACTATACTAAAATGCTAGATAGCTGTGGTGCTTGATCAGTAAAGAGGGCGTTTAGTCTGAAAGAATCTCAAACCTACTGAAGAATGGATGCACTCTTCCTGTCTCCATAGAGCCTAATTTTCTGAATTTTAATGAAGACGGGAAAATGGCTGAACAACAGAATGAAGCAGAAGAGGAAGACTGGGAGGGACATGCTTCTTTGAAACTTGCAAAATACTGACATCTAGTGACCACAAACGTGGATCACAAATTCAAGCATGGATTTAGGGAATACCTTTACTGGATTACGTAATCAATTGGGTTGAACTGAATTGACGCTGTATCTAGTAAGACACCAAAATCCGTCTCCACTTTTTCTAATATTTGAACTATTTTGTCTTGCCTGTCCTAAGACTTACATAGCTTTGATGAGACGTGCTGGCGTGTTGCGATGTTTCCACAGTCAATATTTTTCACGCACAGCTTTGTATCTGACTTCTTCACCCTATGTTCTTTAAGCAAAGCCTAATTATAACCTAATTAGCAAAATGTGCTTTGCCGTCCTGCTGCCTTTTTTCCCTGAAGAACAGATTCGTTTAAATCACAGCAGCAGAGGAATGTAGCGGCAGCTTTTTTTATTTTTGCTCTGAGCTAAAATAAAGGATGTAAAGTTCAATCATGCTTGCTTATAGTATGTTACAACCTGTTTTATGGACTACAGAATCTCTTTTCCCCTCCTAGAAATCAGAGATGGTGGTGTCAGATGAGGGGGCACTGTATGTGTAAAACATTATTAATAACTTGAGCTGCACACACTGGGACATTATGAAGTAAGCATATCTAGGATCAAACTATTGATGGGCCAGTCAAAAGCATTACTTCTCTATAACTGGTTTTTTTTATATAAAAATTTACTAGTGATCAAACTGAGACTTTTAGTTTAATTTTTGCCTTAAAAACACTCCTTTGAACATTAATAATGAGAAGCCTGCAAGCAGGACCTCACAATAGCACTCTCCCTACTTGAGATTCCCAGAAACCGATATATAGCTATTGATAGACCATCCTCCACGAATTTCTTTAACGCACTTCTAAAGTAATCTGAATCACTATATCCTTTGGGATCAAATTCCATAGTGCTATGTGCTGTGCAAAGAAGTGTTTACTTTTGGCTATGGCCTTTGAAGCTCTCAATGACAAATCCCAGCTTCAGCAAAGGAAGCGATTTTTTTCTTGGCTGGGAAAAGTCCTCACAGAAGCTTTGGAACAGGAGATGGTAAGGAGAGACACAGCTCTAAAATGTGTGTATTTATTTGTATTCTTACATTTGTGCCCTTTCTTCTAAGGTGTCATGCATGTGGTTTCCAGGCAATCACCTTGAGCAGACCTAGGCCTGTTTAACTTCAGCAAGTTGGTGGCCTTGTGTCCTTTCCGACTGCACTCTGGGTCAGGAGCTGGGAAATGATGGGAAACTAGTGAGGAAGGAGCTCAGGGGCCAGGCGGTTTATGATGAGTCACCAGAAGGAAAAGCAGGAGCCTGAAGGAAAAGACATAAAGGTGAACAAGATTGAAAGAGGAAATCAACAAATAAACAAAACCCTGAAAAGGTGAGGAAATGACTAACACAGAGTTGAGGAACCTCAGGTCTGGGGGCTCAATATGGTCCCCCAGGTCTCTCTGTCTGGCCCCCAGAATGCCCACCAGGCTGTACCCCTCACTAGTCCTGCATATCTTCCCAAATACTTTTGCTAGGCAGGGATGCATCCTTGAACTCTGATAATGCCTCTTGCTTGCCTAGATGGAGAGCAGAGTGTGTAGAAACTAGTACAGTGTAAAAAGGTAAAATGTACATTTTATTTTTATTTTTTGCACTATCCACTGCAGTCTAGTCCCTACTAGCTCTTGGAGAGTTGCCATAAAGGTTATTTGGCCCTCAAACTGAAAAAGGGTTGCCATCTCTAGGTCTGTGAAAAACTATTGCAATATAACAGGAAGATGCAAATACATTACTGATTGGAAGGAGGTGAGCAAAAGAAAGAAGAATGCTCTGGGATAGTACTGGCTGAGTGATAGTGCAAGCAAAGGTTGAAAGGGAGAAACAGTGGAGAAACAGTGTGACCTGAACTGAATAAAAAAATGACCAACACACAATGGAGCTCAGCAGTTAGCTAAATAAGCCTTACAATATCCCATTCCCCTGCACTTATAGTTCAGCAATATCTTGAGGACCATAGCACCCTCCTGTGGTAAGCACTATTTTATTTAGCTACACATCCCTGAATAATTATTTATATTCATCCGAGTGTAGTCCCAATAAAAGGTCCATGAGAGAGTTGCCATGTGATTTTGTTGTTGTTGCAAATTTGCCAAGCCTTCAAAAGAAAGAAAGAATCCATATACGTAACCATATACGTAACATTCCGTGTAAACCAGAGCCTGATCATTTAAATGCCCACTGAGCAATTTGCACTGATACCTACCTTAGTCCATTGCAGCAAAGACAATAGAGCCTTGGAACACCTTAAGTACTAAAAATAATTATTATGACATAAACCTGGAGTTGCCAATATGATGTTCTCCAGATGTTATTGGAATAGGCTGTGACTTATGAAAGTTTGTGCCATAATCAATGTGTCTGTGTTTAAAGTGCCAAAACTCTTTTGATGAAGAAGAAAAGGAAAGTATGAATTGTGCACTCATGTACACAAGACTCTTGTTTACAACAAAATGAGATTTCTGGCTATACAAAGTTTAGGATATGATGACCATAAGGACTATTTGGTTTAGGTTTTGGAGTGGAGGCAATGAACAATTTTTGAAGAGTTGAGGCTCTGGAAGGGTTGGCCTCTCCCCTAAGCATCATTTTCTCCATTTCAATTTTAAAACAAACAACTTGCATAACAAGACTTAATTCGCCATGGCTGATCAGTGTAGTGCACAATGGCCACAAGATGTCATCATAAGCCTGCTGTGAGGAGCAAGAGCCTCTGCGAATTCGTAACGTACATGTTATTATGTGAGGTATGATGCAGTTCCCATATGGCTGCAATTAATGGCAAAAAAAATTATGAATTTCATCCATAGTATAGATTTGTCATAATGTATATGTTGTGGCTCATGTGGGTTGGACAGAAAATGTGTAAAAGCACCAGGCATAAAGAACGACCCTGTTGAGCCAAGCCAAAGGCCCATTTAGTTCAACATCCTGTTCACCACAGTGACTAAACAGGTGCGTGTGACACATCCATGAGCAGGACATGAAGAAAATCACCCTCTCCCAGCCATCTGCTGTGACTGGTATTCAGAGGCATGGTGCCTCAGATTCTGATGGCGGTGCATAGACATTGTGACTAGAAGTCATTGATACCCTTTCCACGAACTTGTGTAATCCAATTTTAATGGGATTTAAATTGGTTCTATTACTGTAATGTCCACCACCAATGGGACGTCATGAGGCATGGAGACTGTGAAAATTAACAGCAGGAACACAGTTCAACAATATGCGATAGTGGAGGATGTGTGTATTTTACACATGCGTGAATGTACGCAGTGTCCAAATAGAGAAGATGCACAGGGATGGGCACTTTCTATGAAAGATCCCACTTATCCCAGGAAATGGTGCACATTCCCTATCTGAGGAAAACAATGTGACTGCTCATAGCTCAGTTGCTAGGGCACAAGACTCTTAATCTCGGGGTTGTGGGTTCAAGCCCCAAGCTGGGCAAAAGATTCCCACATTGCAGGGGTTGGACTAGATGAGGCTGTGGTCCCTTCTAACACCACAATTCCTACGATTCTATTATTCTAATGCATGTTGAGTAGGCAGTGTTCAAAATTCTGTGTTATGTTCTTTATACGTCCATATTCCCACAGTAGCTGTTTTTACACACATTCTTCATTAAACTCTCAAAACGTATAGTTGTCAATTACTTAGCTGAGCCTTTGAGAACCCTGTCAAATCAGTGTTGTAAAGTGGACTGGGAGCCTCCACTAAATTCCCTGCTTTACAAGAATGTGATGGTGATGAAGTGGCAAGATAAATTATTTGGCTAGATTGACAGAAGCCATTAGGGGTCAGCCCAAGCAAAAATTTCAAAAAGAATGGGGAAAATATAGAGAATACCTTAAAAAGCAGTGCCCTCAAATTAATACTTGGACTTGTTTCTATTAATTTCTACAAAATAAATTATGGTATAAAAGTTAAAAACAGAAAGAAAATGGGGAAATAATGAACTAAGGAGGAGGCAGTTTACCAAAAACGAAAAGAGAACCGTGTTGAGGATGAAGGAAGTCAACTGGAAGAAAAGAAGTACGTACACACACACACACACACTGGTATATATGACTATTTCATCTGTGTAAGTTTCCGAATGTTATTATGTTTTATTTGTATTTCTTTGTTTTTTCTTTTTTGATTGTGTATTATTACTTTTATGTTTAGTTTTATGAGTGTGTGTGTATGTGTTGTAAAATAAACTTAATAATTTTTTTTTTATTTTTTTAAAGGAATGTGATGGTGACGGAAATGGTGACATGGATGGAGCTAGCATGTTTCTCCCCACCCCCAACTTTTGTTTGCATCTTAATTTAATTTTAATTATTTTTATGAATTGAATTTCTATACTGCCCTTTATCCAAGGATCACAAGGCAGTTTACAATATAAACCCCACCAAAATACATAGTATACAAACAAACAAAATCAATAACCCACCCACAGTTTAAAAGGCCTGGGAGAAGAGGAATGTTTTCACCTGGCACCATAAGATATGTAACTTCCTTATGGAGAGCATTGCAGCAGGGAGGAGTCACTGCAGAAAAGGCCTACTGTTGTGTTACTGCCCTCTCACAGAGAAGGCACACAGAGAAGAGGGTCAGGAAATGATTGCAGGGTCTAGGTCAGTTCATATGGGGAGAGGTGGTCCTTGAACGTTTAATGCAAAGAGAGGGCTGCTCTGGTAGCTTTTGGCAATCACAATAGGAATTTGATGACTGAAAGATACTGTTCCCAGCAACTTTGAAATTATTCAATATGAAGATATGCAGCTGTTTTTAAATGTTCTTAATGGCTTTTCTTTTTCTTTTTCTTTTTCTTTTTTCTTTTTGCATGTTTTACCACAGTTCTGGAAGGGAGGTTCCAATAAAATAGCAAAGAGATGGATGGACTGGTTTTATTTTTAATTGCATTGCCTTGTTTCTTTGAAAGGAAGGGAAAGTTAGAAATGGCATAAGTGATATTGGTAATAAGTACAGTGGTGCCTCGCAAGACGAAATTAATTTGTTCTGCGAGTTTTTTCGTCTTGCGAGTTTTTCGTCTTGCGAAGCACGGACTTTGGAAAAGCTTCAAAAATCACCAAAGTCTTCAAAAACCTCAAAAAAGGCTACCACACCGCGTGCTATGAGTTGCTCCTCGAAGTGAATGCACGGTTTTAAGAAAAAGGAAACAAACTTGCAAGACAAAGGAAACAAACTTGCAAGACGTTTTTGTCTTGCGAAGCAAGCCCATAGGGAAATCCGTCTTGCGAAGCAACTCAAAAAATGAAAAACTCTTTCGTTTTGCGAGTTTTTCGTCTTACGAGGCATTCGTCTTGCGAGGTACCACTGTATAACGAACCATAGCTATCACTTTTGTGCTTTCAGGGGTATCTGCCTCCACTGTTGAAAACATAATGCTAGACTGGATCATCTTTTGACCTGATTCAGTGTGAAAAGTGAAGTACCTAAGATTACATATCTACTCAGAAGTGAGTCCCATTAAGTTCAGTAGAGCTTATTCCTGGGTATGTGGCTGTAGAGTCACATTATAAATGTTAGTTAGATAACATCCAGTAATGATTATATACTATTTTTCTAATATGTTTGAAGATTCTTCTCCCTAAATATCAATCTCTCTCTCTCTCTCTCTCTCTCTCTCTCTCTCTCTCTCACACACACACACACACACACACACACACTCAAATATACTGTAACTTCAGGAGATCTAATAGAAAAGAGATTTTAATAAAACATTTTATACCATGCTCTCCTGAACTAAAAATTATGAGTTTGGAGCTGTTGTTGATGATGTATCTTTTTGCCTTGGGCACAGTGAGATGGTGAATCGATCACTACTTATTAGTTTGTTTTTTACTTTATTGCAAAGCTTTCGTGTGTCTGAAACAGCAATAAATTCTACTGTTTGTTTATGCGTTTGTGTGTGTCTTACAGTGGCAAAGTAAGCAATGTACTTGTTTTTTGAGCTCCTGTATGAGGAAAGCAAGGGGAAACCTAAGTTCTCTTGAGCAAATCCTTTTGAACTGAATGAGACCAGCTCAAGGGACACCATAGCCTTGTCCATTCAGATACAACTCTTCTCCAGAAGTCTTACCCTGTGTCTTATTTAGGTCTGAATCTTCTACTTTATCCTTTTGTTTCATCTCCACTCACCCTAAGAATACGAAGGAATCAGCTTTTAAAATGTTTGCTTTGTATACAGTTTATGAGAGTTAACTGTGTATGTGGGGTTATGTAAAATGTTAAGCTAAAAGTACTAAGTACAGGTATCCCTTGCTGGCTGGCAATTGGCTGTTACTTAGTTGCATAAGACTGGTCTGGGAAAAACTGGGTTATTTTTATACTAAGTTAGAGGAGTGTAAAATTTCACTTCCAGTTGGGTTGCTGGAGAGCAATTCTTGGCCACTCATTGGATGGAGAAAGCAGAGTGATGGAGGAGAATTATATACCACTCAAATTGATTGGATGAATGGCAGGCTGGCCCAAGATATTTTGCCACCTAAGGCAAAACAGAAAATGGCACCCAAAACCCCATTCCTCCTCTTCTTCCACTGCTACCCTGCAATGACTAATAATAATTGGCATATAAATATGGAATATGAACTACGCTTTACAGTCAGGTAGGTAGCCATATTGGTTGACGCAGTCGAAATAATTTTTTTTAAAAGGTGCTACTGGACTATTTTTTACACTTTACAGTGTTATGTATTTAAGTTACTGTATTTGATAGCAATTGCCATTTATAATAACAATAATCTTATAACTTATTTGTTGATAAATGCTTCATTTGACAATTCTGAAAGATGGTAACTCTCAGAATGCAATTTTTGTGGGCCTGTCTGAATATTCATGTATAACTTTGCTTTTAATTGCATATATCTCTGCCCTGTGATATTTGGGTGAAAGGAAAACTAGAAATATGGTAGGAAAATAAATAAATAAATAAACCAATAATCTTATAAAAGCAAGCATAAATCCTAATGAAACAGTAACAAACTTAAGGGTAATATTAACCTCATTTTACCTTTATAGTTAATAATAAAGAACATGTTGTTATTTTTAATTACTTATAATATGTGTCTGGCTGTTTTTGTGTCATGTCTAAAGTACTACAACTGCCACTAAGTTAGTAAACAGCAAAATGTAGATATTTGGTGGCAGAGATTAGAAGGTTTTCATATGTGAGTCAATGGTAAGGTAAAGGTACCCCTGACTGTTAGGTCCAGTTGCGGATGACTCTGGGGTTGTGGCACTCATATAGCTCTATAGGCCGAGGGAGCCAGCGTTTGTCCGCAGACAGCTTCTGGGTCATGTTGCCAGCATGACTAAGCCGCTTCTGGCGAACCAGAGCAGTGCACGGAAATGCCGTTTACCTTCCTGCCGGAGCGGTACCTATTTATCTACTTGCACTTGATGTGCTTTCGAACTGCTAGGTTGGCAGGAGCGGAGATCGAGCAATGGGAGCTCACCCCGTCGCGGGGATTCAAACCACCAACCTTCTGATCAGCAAGCCCTGGGCTCTGTGGTTTAACCCACAGTGTCACCCGCGTCCCTAAGTCAATGGTAGAATTGGGAGTAAAACAGGAACCCCTCTACACACCTGGCAAATCAGCAGTGGAAAACAGAAGCTGCACATTTTAAGGAGTGATGCTTCTCCACATAGAATGTAAGTAGAGTCCTGCTGGTTCAGGCCAAAGCCTATCTAGTCTGTCATGCAGGTCTCCCAGTGGCCAGCCAGATGCCTGTGGGAACCCTGCAAACAGGATCTGAGGGCAACAGCACTCTCCCTACTTGTGAGTCCCAGCAACTGGCATTCAGAGGCGCACTGACAGTGGGAATACAACATAGTCATTGTGGCTAGTAGTCATTGATAGCCTTATCCTCCAAGAATTTTCTCTGTTAACAGTTTCGGCACCTTTTTAAAATTTTTCATCATTCCACCAAAGCTGTCTTCCCAACTTTATCAGGGCAAATGTAAATGTGACACCATTCACCCAGCAATTTTGTGAATGGTTTTACAAGTGTGAATGGCAAGCATGTAGAGCAGATCAGAACTAGGACAGCTGTAAGGGCAGGAAAAAGTGGATTATACCATTTAATGTGGTCCTAATCCAAAGTACGCCTCTGCACCTGCTTATATGAGCTGCCAGGATTGAGGCTGATATCGACTGTAGAAGAAAGGTGAAGGGTGAAACCCTCTCCTCCACAGGGTCCTGATTCAGATCACAAGCCATAGCCCTTTGGTTTACAGTTGAAAACTAATCTCTCCCCATGAAACTGCTAATGTAATAAATGAGGTCACATTTAGTTTGGCCCTCAGAGATAGGAAACAAGTTGTGCAAAGACTCCTTCAGCAGGCACAACAATGCTATCTAGCAGACATTAGAAGAGAGACTTGGTTAAGGTTGATGAATGCATTGGCTTTGTGCTGTTTGTCTAACATTAATGTGATAGATCTTTTGAAATATTTATTGAAGGTCCTGCTGTTGGGCCAAATGTCATCACAAGTAAGTTTCCATACAGTGCATTTATTAACCTGATCAATATACATTATTTGACAACCAATTGACATAAACTCATAGCATGCCCCATTCTTTTGCAGTGTGTATACAAAACAATAACATGGTTTCTTTTTTTCTGATTAGCACCATGATGCAGTTTCTCCGGTGCTGAGCGCGGCATATATCTCTGTGCACAGTTAAGTGTTTGCTCATGCAAAGTGTCTAGGAAGCAAAGCATTCTGGCAGGAAACTCCATCAAAGATATTGTTCTGCAAATTTTCAGACTCTCTGAGACACTAATGAACAGTTAGATGCAAGGAGTATATAATTTATACATCACCATGTTTGCTTATTTGTCAAGTGTGGCTTAATTAAGTCTGTACTTTCTGCCACATTCTGCTTAATCTTGTGCTATAAAATTATGGAACATTACCTCTGACTGTAACGGCTGCAGTGTGGGGTTCTATTCAGAGCCCTAGTTAACTAAGCAATGAAAAGCTCTTCATCAAAACTTCCATTAATGAAAGAACATCTACCCCAGAGCTCAGAGCAGAGCTATTCATACAGTTGTACACGTTCAGCCAGTAGGTGGGCTAGGAACTACCACTGTATAGTCTTAAAGTTATAAATATATTCCAGCGGAGGTTATTTCATCTAAATGCTTTCATCTAATTTTCTTTTCACTTCACCATCATTTTGCCCATACTGATGCTTAATCCTTTCCATTGCCCAGTGAGCTTTTAATCATTCACCTTCCTCTCCGAATGCTCACTCTCTCCCCAGTTTCTTTTTTAAAAAAGAAAAGAATCATCTTCTAATTGTAAGATGCATTGACTTGCAACATTCCTAAGGAATCCAATTTATTATTCTACTAATCTGAACCCAATAAATTGATTTCCACTGCCAAGCTTAGTGGCACATGGGAATGAGTAGAATGTTTGCATGTAGCCACCATCATCTTATAGAATATCATCACAGGTGTGCCTCTTTCCCCATCTCACTTGCACATCCCCTACCCATCTACTGTACTGTCAGGGCCTTTTCTGTGAGTGACAGTACTCACTGCTATGGGCAGGAATGAGGAGGAGGAGGAGAGTTGTTGCTGTTCCCTGTCAGCCATTTTGTTCTGGCACCCATGACACTTTTATCAATATAAGAGTATATATGAGTCCCTTATTCTTTACCTACCAACCTCTTTCTCTCTCCGCCCCAACTACTGTATATTGTGCAGGGATCCCTGGATGATTAAGTCCAGTCAAAGGCGACTATGGGGTGCAGCACTCATTGTGCTTTTCAGGCCGAGGGAGCCGACATTTGTCTACAGCTTTCTGGGTCATGTGGCCAGCATGACTAAACCACTTCTGGCACAATGGAACACCGTAATGGAAGCCAGAGTGCACGGAAACGTTGTTTACCTTCCCACTGCAGTGATACCTGTTTATCTATTTGCACTGGTGTGCTTTCGAACTGCTAGGTTGGCAGAAGCTGGGACAGAGCAATGGGAGCTGACTCTGTTGCATGGATTCGAACCACCTTCCGATCAGCAAGCCCAAGAGGCTCAGTGGTTTAGACGACAGCACCACCCGCATTCCTGTATATACAATCCATTTAATGCAATAGAAGGGTGAATGGTCATCCAGATTGGTTCATGTGATGCTAATCAGACAACAGTAGAGAGGTGGGTGCATGTGGTGTTTACTCTCCTATCTAGAATAGAACCATGTTGTCTTTCTGTCCTGCCTGTTTGTACTGGGGTGACAGAGAAGGGAGAATGGGGAAATAGAAAATATGCATAGACCTCCAATGGCTACTAGTGGCTTGTCCCTCTTGTGAATTATGTATAGCTGAGTGAAGGGTATCTAGGGCTCTGTTGAGCGTATGGGAATCCTCCATGTATGCCTTCTGTCCCCACAGCTGTCTGGATCTTCCTTCCTGTATTTGCTCTACCTTATTTCTAAGCTCAATGACATTCAGGTATTGTGGCACATAAAATAGATGGATCATCATGCAGCGATTGATACTGAAGATGATTCTAGATTGTGAGTTGCCTATTATGGCATTTTATCACTATTTATACTTGTTGAGTTAAAATAAGACCATGTGTACAGCCATACAAATGCACCTCATCACCATAGGATTGAACAGGGCAAAAGCGGAACATGTATTAAATTTGTGGCAGACCTTCATTCATTTTGCACTCATAACATAACAGCTCAGGAGACAGTATGCATTTGTGCATGAATAAAAAATACAGCTTTCTAAAACTGACTTATGCCCACTGTAGAAAGCCACTTAGAAAATTCAATCTGAAGGTCTCCACGCACTGATGTAGTTCAGGTTGGAAAAAGTATGCTATTACGGCTTCAGCTTCCACTTACTTTTAAACAAAAAGGGATAACAAAATACTGCCTTTGTCATGAATCTACTGTGTTCTTATCTAGTATTAAGCAAGATGTAATATTTATCAGATATTAGCCCATACTTACCTTTGATTTTGCACAATTAATATGTAAGTGGTTTGACATTTTATAAATGCATATGCCCTTTTCTGAGAACAGGAAGGCTATAAAATTTATTTAATGTACTTCAGAGTTCATTAGATGTACTTCAGAGCAACTGCTGGAGTAGTCAATTTGGAAAGTTGGTTTTTTTAAAAGAAAAATGTTCTTTTCTTGTTTTAGGGATTGTGAAGAAGTGGTTTTGCCAGGGTAGCTAACTTCTTAAGGGCTCAACCAGACATCCACACTTTCTAGGCACAGGTCTGGGCTTTTGAGGTCTGTGTCTCAATGTTGCTGTTGCTGCTGCTGCTGTTTTCTCCTACCACTTTCTTTGGGAAAATCCGCTTAATCCACTTAATCAGAACAAATGGCAATTGGATTTTCCATGGATTGCTGTGTTTCAAATAGTGGTAGACAGCAGGTTTCCCCACTTTTATGATAACACTAACTACACCTAATGGGTGAGATATCATATTCAATTATGCCTGCCCACTGGCACAAAAGGAGCTTGTGTAATAGGACAATTTTGACCTCACTCAGCATGCCATATTACCAAAGTTGGCCCCCAGTAGGATCTTGCCAATGATTCTTTAAATTAATGTTTGAAACAGCTTCTTTTTCAACTCAGCTAAGCAAACTAATATATAACCATCCCAACAGGACATAAGTTCTCCATTAACCCAGCTGTTTTGACCTAAGCTGAATTTCAGGACACCTAGTAACAGCTCCAGCTTTTAGGCTATGACTCTGATGTGATTAAATATAGCCACACCCACAATGGTTGAATATTGTACAGATTATGAGATATAGTTTGTTATTTTTGGTGTTTTGTCCTTTTAGAGTGGATCATTTTGTAATCTTATTTTTTCAGAGTGCATATTTTTGTATTTTTAAATACCTTGACGAAACAGCCTTTTTTTTCTTTAAACTGTGTGGGAAACTTACCAACTTACCAACTGTGCTGGAAACTTACACCACCTTTAGCTTTTTTTTCTCTGACAGTTTTCTATCCTCTCTTGTCTGGCATGCTTTTATGTAATTCACAAGACTCTTTCATATGCACCATTTGCTTCAGTCAGTTATGAAGTATCTCGTATACTTAGCTCGCAATAAAATCAATGACTTAGTAACTGATTTAAAGAAAAATAATGATGGTCTTTAAGAATATTAGTTGTTTAGAGCCTCTTCAATCACCCAAGGTGTTTGTGAGTGGAGCTTCTACGGACTTTGAAGGCCATGAAAATTCACAATAAAGGAGCCACTTGCTAAGGCATGTCAGGAGTACACTGTATGAGGCCTTGAGGATAATATGACATATACAGTGGTACCTCGGCTTACAGACGCTTCAGGTTACGGACACTTCAGGTTACATATTCCGCTAACCCAGAAATAGTACCTCGGGTTAAGAACTTTGCTTCAGGATGAGAACAGAAATCTTGCTCCAGCGGCAGGAGGCTCCATTAGCTAAAGTGGTGCTTCAGGTTAAGAACAGTTTCAAGTTAAGAATGGACCTCCAGAATGAATTAAGTAACATGTAACATGATCGTAATGGAACAAATGCTGAACTGTGCCGTGTTCTTCTTAGATATAGTACTAAAGGTCTTATGCTGACAGAATGCTGACAGAACTCAATTTGAGGAGTGGCCTTTTTATGTCATGTGAAGTTAGGGGGCCTGCAAGGAGACTGAAATTCACAATACGCTTGGACACCTTCCTTATTGTGTGTTTTCACCCTTGATCCTGTCTCATGTGGTGATCTACATTTCAACAAAAAGTAAGGGATAAATATATTTAAATGCAGAGTTCTGGAAAAAAGATATACTGTAATGCAGTTCCCTCCTCCCATCATCTCCAGGCAGTGGTGGGCACCAGGTTGGGGGCAGGTTGGCAGCTATCTTTCTGAGACTAGGTGGAAGGCCCTTTGCATCTGTGATCCTGTCTCCCACCTCCACCACCCCATGGATTTTGTTTCTGAACTCTACTTTCCCACAGACCCCTCCCATTAACTATATAAATATAAAGTCCCAAACTCTGGAAGTTGGAAAAAACAACAACAATTTCTTGAGGAAGATTTCAATAGTAGGAATAGGCCAGGGGTAGAATGGATAAATTTATTCACGGTTTTTAATTTATTCTTAAAACCACAACAACTGGACCTGAAGAGTGATTTAATGCCTGGTTCATCTCTGAGGCAATTAACTTTATAATGGGATCTAAAGAGGCTCACAAGAGTTTCTTGCTAAATGTATCTGCTGAATGAGAGCAGCAGATGTGTCCAGTTCACAAACTGACATTAGGCAAGACTTGTCTTTGGCTTACTCTTGTATTTCTACTACTGACTAATGTGCAAGGGATGGAAGCTGGTTCTATGGAGAAGGGCAATAGCTCAGTGGCAGGGTATCTGCTTTGCATGCAGAAGGTCCCGGGTTCAATCCCTGACATCTGCAGGAAGAGTTGGGAATGCCATCTGCCTGCAAGCCCAGAGAACTGCTGCCAAACCGTGAAGACCATACTGAGCAAGATGGACCACTGGCCTGATTCAGTATAAGGTGGAATTCAAAGTCCATGCTATGATGCTCATTCCACGTGCACCAGCATTTCTGCTTGCCAGGTGAAACTATCTCTCCCCGCCCCCTGCATACTGTTCCAGCTGTTCCCTCTGCTCTCCAGAGTGGATTTGGGGAAGGCAGAGTGGACATGCAGGGAGAGAAGATGGGGGAAATCCCCTTACACTAGTAGGAGTCCCTGCACTGGCTTCTGCTAGCAAGACAACTGAGCTGAATTGAGACCTATTATGATCCAGTGAGATCAATTTCATCAGATCTACAGCTTCATATTTGATAACGTCTCCGGGTTTCTTGACTTTTTTGTGTAAGCTACAGACAAAACTGACATTAGTTTAAGTGCACTTTGTTCAAGCCTTTGACAAGTCAATATTTTTGTTTTACTTGAATGACTTTAGAATACTGCATTATTATATCTTTAATTACTTGGGATATGGATTTTCTTTTCACCGAGGAACTGAATATTGGCTTGCACAGTGCATTTTATTGGTATTAATGAGTCACGAAGCTGGTATGACTATCATTTTCCCAAGTAATTCTTGGGACTGAAATTCTGGTGACAACTTCTATACTGGCAATCTTACAAATTTTACAAATGAACAAACCATGACATTTTGAAAACCAAATCAAACCATTGGTGCTTCTAGATCCGTATAACCTCCATTGACTCCAGAGTTTCTGACAGGAATCTTTTCCAACCCTATCTGGAGACGGCAGGGACTGGACCTAGGAATTTCTGCATGTAATACACATGCTCTTCCCCTCAGCCAGGGATGGGCAACCTTCAGTTGTTGGGCTCCAACCTCATCAGTTCCAGTCAGCATGACCAATGGTCAAGGGTGATGAGAGCTGTAGTCCATCAACTTCTTGAGGGTCACAGGTTTCCAATCTCTGTCCTAAGCTCTGCTCACAAGATTTGCCCCAATTGCTCCCACCTGCACTCCAGATAACTTCCCTGTGACTAGGGAATGTACAAATTTGACCATTTTGGTTCTCTAAGTGTCTCAGTTTTCTATGATGATTGAGTTATTTGCATTAAAAAACATCTTAATGAAAAATTGTCAGCATTTTGGTGCAGATTTCTCCCAATAAACATTTCAGTATGTAATTTCGACTGATAAACATGTAATTTCCCCACATGTAATATAATTTTGCTTATACTGTATATGCATTTTTGCATACATCACTTGGCTAGAGGAACTGCATTGCAAAATGGAAAGAATTGATAATTTTGAAGGATAGCTGTGTTTTAGTTCACATAATGTTTCAAAAAGTGTGAATTTGACAGGTTTGCCCCTCAGTGCAAACGGAATCAAATTTCTACCTCATCCCTACCTGCAACTTCATCCATATATCAGAGTCATAGAGGAAACTAAGAAGTCATTGCTGGGTAGAGGTGGTATCTAGGCAAAACTTTGTCAAGACTTTGAGAAATATTTTTTCCCCATTGATTTATCATACTGGTGATAATAGTAAGGCTAGCAGCCGGTTGGATTCCTCTAGTTTTCAGAGTTGAATAATTAAAGATGGCTCACAAGGAGCACTCCACTCAGTGCTCTGCCTAGCCCTTTTGAATATTTTGGGGAAATTGCCCAGACGGAATGGTTTTTATTGAACTGTGGATTGTGTTTTTAACTTTTAACTAGTTTATGTGTTCTGCATTTTACTTGCTGTATCCTTCCCTGGAGTCCTGTGATGAAAGGCAGGATATAAATGATACATGTCATCTTGTAAAGAGATCTCAACCTGCATTTGTATTAGAAAGAGGGAACAAAGGAAACTTTCAAATGTTCCTGGAGTTCCACACGCTAGCTAATTAGGGATATGAAACACATACATTTAAATAAGTATTGGAGACAGCCTGAGATTTGAGAAATCAGAAGTGCCTGTCAAAAACAAAGCATATCAGTGACATGTTCGGCAAAAAGACACAGGCATGCACTCAAAATGCAAACATGGAAATAAAAAAACTTATCTTTTCACAGTTGTTGCAAGATAGATCGCGTCTTTTTCCTTCTGCATAGCAATACCTGATTTAGACGGAGATTAGACAGAGATTTTACATTATACATGGAGATTAAACCTTAGCTGAAGTTAGCAGAAATGGAGGAAGAAGGCAAAGAATTTTAAGTAGAGCTTGATAGTGCATACTCTGTGGTTACATGGAAGATTTGCCATCTCTTATGAATAATGCATGAAATATGCTTCTCTTTGCAGAATAATAAGCCATCTAGTGAAATGTTTGAAAAAGGCTGCAATTTACCTGTCCAGAGAGGAGACAACACAGATATTACTTGGCTCATTATCAGTCAAAATGACTTTGTTTCAGGCAGTTTACAATTCCAAACCCCACATCTGGATCCTATGGATCCCTTTTGTTGTAATCATGCATAGCTGGGCACTGCATGCTTGGGAAATCCACAATGCTACTCTGCCTATCAGTTGTAATCTGAATTTAAAAGGTCATTACCAAATGTTAGGGATATTTACATCAATGTATTTTGACCAAGCATCAGCACTGGGTGGTGGACAGCTCAAAGCATGCATCTCAGCAGGATTGGGAGTGGATTTCAGATGGAGGTGGACCAATGGGACAGATCCTGTAGAACAGTGGCTCAAAAACAGAGGCAATCTGGAGGCAATCGGTCATACAGGTCAGGGTCCAAGCCAAGGTAGCCTGGAAAGGGATGAAGGAAGTAGCAAGCTGGAAGGCAGGCAGGCAGAAAGGGACAGAATGAAGAAGACAGGAAGACTAGGAAGCTACACAAAGCTGAAAAATGACTGTTGGCCAGGACCAGGTCAGATTAGAAGGAATCAACAGCATCCAGGAGGATAGAACCATGGTGGAACCTGGAAGACAAGTCTACTCTTTATTCCTCTATTGTGCAGCATTAGGAAGGACCACAGCTGAGGAATAGAGCACATGCTTCGGATGCAGAGGTTTCAGGTTCAATGAGCTGCTGGTGAGGCTGGGAACATCCACTGTCTGAAACCCAGGAAATATACTGCAAGTCATTGTGAATCAGGATCATTCAGTCTTGAGTCTCCAGATATTTGACTATAACTCCCATCATCTCCAGCTAGCTACACCAACCAGTCGTTTAACCTAATTGTAAGGTGTGGTTTGAATTCTCCATAGTTTATATCTCCAGCCTTGGTTTGAATTTCCAAATATACAAGCAAACCATTGCTAAAAGCTGCTTGTTAATTTCACATCAGCTCACCACTCCAGTATCTAAGAGTGGTGGCCACTGGAAGTGGAACACTGGACTTGATCATTTGTCAATTCAGACATCATGCTAAACCATGGTTTACAACCCTGCTTCAATACAGAGCACCTGGATCTGGTTTGCTGACTGATTTCATGTCAATATTTGTTGAGGCCCCACACTAAACCATAGTGAATCTTTGTTAACTGTGGCCTGAGGTGCTGCCTGAACTGAGTCTGTGTGTTCACATTAATTTTGGACCATAACTGCTGCCTTGAGAAACTGAGTAAAATCTCTCTTCATCAACTTAACCAGTTTGAAGAGATTGTGTTGTATGAGAAAAATAAACATAAACATTTCCTGCTATATGGCGTAACGAATTGTGAACATGATAGACAATGTGCCATAACAATAATGGCACCAGCATATCATTTTGATATGCTACTTATCTGAAGTGTAAAAGAGCACAGACTTTCCTTTGCCTTCTTCCTCATTAACTTTCAAAGTGGGGAAGCTTTTGCACAATGTATGTGCAGTTCCACATTGTGTTTGACAAGAATATTATGCATTCCGCACAAAATGTACTTGTCACTAAAGAAAAATTGAGCAGCATTGAACTATCCATGGAGCTTCAGTGTGAAGATTTACATTCATCTATGTCAAGATGAAGGATTCATTACCTACATATATCTCGCTGGCTTTAGAAAACAAACACAATCTGTAATTCCATAGCACTTTTGCCAAAAGGGCTAGACTGCAGCAGATTGCTTCAGTAGGTCAAAAGAACTTCAACATATGTATGAGTCAGAACCAACTTTTCTGATATAGGTGTAAGTTAGTTTCATGAATGGTTTAACACTATATGATAGACAAACTTGCCTCAATCCATCCTGACATTTATTTGCAATTTCATTCCTGGTATTTTCTTTTTTTTTTTAATAATAATATTTATTAAAGTTTCCAGAATAAAAAAGGAAAGATAGAAAGAAAAGAAAAATAAAGTTTACACTTAATTTCATTGACATCTTTCCAGGACTCCCCCCCCCCTTGTATTCCATTTCCATTAAATTAATTCCACAAGTTCTTACCCCAAATTTTAAAGCCTTATTATAATTATAAATAACCCATTTATTCAAAATTAGTTTATCTTATTTAACCATTTCTCCTTGTATTTTTTATACTTCCCTAAGATCGACCCCAGTTCCCTTCCACGAATTCCCCTATTTTCATAAAACAAGAAAGAAAAAGAAAATGAAGAAAGAAAAAATATGTAATTTTACAGCCTTTGGGTTCCAAATCTCCCCCCCCCTTCCCCGGTTCCGATCCCCAAAGTTCATCCATCTGTCTACTGCCAGCCTGGAGAACCCACGTCCATGTCTCAGTTCCACTTTGCCGTCTTTTGATAGCTTTTAATTTCAGAAAGTCCAATCTCGGAGAAACTCTCAGAAAAAATCATTCTTCTTCCATCCAGACCTCTATGTTTAAGAGTATAACTCAAATCCTGTTTCTTGATCTTTTTAAAGTCTGGATGTCCCAAATGTTCCAACTTCGAGTTTAGTCCAGCTCTTATTCCTTAGGTTTCTTTTTCCTGTTCTGCTGCAAAAACCTTCTAATTCAGAAACTTCTTGTTCTCCACAGAGGCTTTATTTATTCAGGAACATAAACTTACGTCAAGTCCCTTCCTTTCTTCAATAGATAAATCCATTGTCTCCTTTAGTGTAGAGACCTCTGTAGACAAAATAATGCTTCGTTTTTGCAGCTTTCCCAAGAGATAACAAATCCTGCTCAATTTCATAGTATTTTTCCACTTGCTGCCACTGTTGCAATGTCCTGACCTCCCTCTAGAGGGAATATGGTAATTTAATTTCTTTCCAGATCAGACCCAAAAGTCAAATAACTTGTTGCCTTTATTTCCACTAATTTATGTCCAAATTGTAACAAATCTAACCAGCAAAGCCATTGTAACAAAGTTCTCTTTTATTTTCCTGCTTTGACAGCTACTTTGACAGCTGTCAAAGTTTCTGTGTCTCTTCACCAGTCTCTCATAGCGGATCGTTCCCGGTTCCCGGGGGGTTGCATCTTAGTTCCCACAAACCAATCTTCTCCTCCAGCACAATTATTGTAATTTCCCTTCGTGAAGTTAAATTTTTTTTTTCCAAATAAGCAAGCTCATCTCTCGATCTTAGTTGTCAAATCCTTGCGTTAAGACATCTACAACGGGGGGGGGGGACTTCCTTTTTGCACCTCCCCCGCTCGCTCCAAATTCAAAAATCAAATTTTCCTTTTAAGTCCGATAAATTTACTCACGGGTTGTTCTTTTTAATCCAAATCCAAAATTTCCAAAGAAGAAGTCGTTGCTCTCCGCCGAATGGCATGCGGCTTCGCTAGGCAGGGGAAGCAGTGGACTCATAGCACCACACCCCCCCGTCACCTGCTCCGCAGCCTTTAAAAAGGCTCCTTCACGGGTCGGGGGGCGCAAATGGTGCCCGCCGAGTCACCAAGTCCATGGGCATCACCGCCCATGGTTTTTGAGGGTCCCCGCGTCGCCGGCGCGGCAGGACCCAACCCCTACCTAGCAGGCTCCCTCCGGAGCTCGGAGGGAGTCCGCCATTCGGCGATGGCGCCGACCCAGAAGTCTCATTCCTGGTATTTTCTGTTCCATTACAATGGCTTTATTTTTTTTTACAAGTCTTTCTTCTCTTTCACCATCCATTGATGCAGAAATACATATTTTTATGCATGTCCATCATGTGCTATTATATACATACCTCAGCCATTAACAGATATGTACACATTTATTCCTGGATTTGAACAGGATCCTCATTTCACTCAAGTCACTTTACAGAGTTTGAAAGCAATGATTATACAACTGGTAACTACATCTTAACAGCATCCTTGGGATGCCATAAAGAGTTGACTGAAAACTGAAAGCAAATCAAATAGAAGAAAAGAACGTTTGAAGCCAACATATGTTCCTATAAAATTTAATGTGTTTTTTTGCAGAGGCTTTTTGTGAGTGTGTGGGCGTGAGTGCAATAAAGGCAATTCATTAAGCTCAACGGTGCACATTACATGACATTCAAAGTTAAGCTTTAGCATTTCAAGGAACAAATAAAGAACACTAGATTATAAAACGAACTTTCATTTTATAGTGGGGGGAGGGGAGAAAGCAAAATAATTTTGGTAATTAGAAATGCTACTCAATTTACTGAACACATGTCATCTGCAATCGATCATAACATCCTTCTGGACCGTCGGGAGGAGCTGGGAGCTGGGGGAACTGTTATACAGTGGTTCTGCTCCTTCCTCCTGGGCCGTGTCCAGAAAGTGGTGGTGGGGGATGAGTATTCAGACCCCTGGGCCCTCACTTGTTGGGTTCCGTCCTCTCCCCCATGCTTTTTAACATCTGCATGAAGCCGCTGGGAAAGATCATCAGGGGGTTTGGGCTGGGTGTCCATCAATATGTGGATGATACCCAGCTCTACCTCTCTTTTAAATCAGAACCAGTGAAGGCAGTGAAGGTCCTTTGTGAGTGCCTGGAGGTGGTTGGAGGGTGGATGGTGGCTAATGGATTGCGGCTGAATCCTGACAAGACAGAAGTACTGTTCTTGGGGGACAGGGGGCGGGCTGGTGTGGAGGACTCCCTGGTTCTGAATGGGGTAACTGTGCCCCGAAGGACCAGGTGCACAGCCTGGGAGTCATTTGGGACTCACAGCTGTCCATGGAGGCACAGGTCAGTTGTGTATCCAGGTCTGCAGGCTGTACCAGCTCCATATGGTCTGCAGGCTAACACCCTACCTGCCTGCGGACTGTCTCACCAGAGTGGTGCATGCTCTAGTTATCTCTCGCTTGGACTATTGCAATGTGCTCTACATGGGGCTACCTTTGAAGGTGACCCGGAAACTACAACTAATCCAGAATGCGGCAGCTAGACTGGTGACTGGGAGCAGCCATCGAGACCATATAACACCGGTCGTGAAAGACCTACATTGGCTCCCAGTACATTTCCGAGCACAAGTCAAAGTCTTGGTGCTGACCTTTAAAGCCCTAAACGGATTCAGCCCAGTATACCTGAAGGAGCGTCTCCATCCCCATCGTTCTGCCCGGACACTGAGGTCCAGTGCTGAGGGCCTTCTGGTGGTTTTCTCACTGAGAGAAGCAAAGCTACAGGGAACCAGGCAAAGGACCTTCTCGGTAGTGGCACCCGCCCTGTGGAATGCCCTCTCATCAGATATCAAAGAGATAAACAACTACCTGACATTTAGAAGACATCTGAAGGCAGCCGTGTTTAAGGAAGTTTTAAATGTGTGACATTTTAATGTATTTTTAATCTTTGTTGGAAGCTGCCAGAGTGGCTGTTGAAACCTAGCCAGATGGGCGGGGTACAAATAATAAATAAATTATTATTATTATTATTATTATTATTATTATTATTATTATTATTGGATAGATAATACCATGTCATCCATTGTAGCACAGATTATTATAAATACAATGAAGAGATACTATTGTTCCCATTCTTGCAACAGGAGCGCATTTCCTGTAAGAAGATTCAGGAGCTCAAATCTTAGAGGGAGAGGTGGACAGAAGGACGATGTGGGGGGCCTGATGGCTGATGGGAAGAGTGTTGGAGTGTGGCTTTGTAAGCCTGCTCCTCTGCTGAGCTCTTCTTTCTTACATGTGCTTTTTTGCTGTACTCTCCCCTCCTTGCTAGTTGCCTGTTTGAAGTGGCTGAGTAGGACTGTTTCTTGAGAGAGGTCTTAATTTGCTGTAGAAGCCTTTCCTACTTCACACTGTTGGGATAAATTAGATTTGCATTTTTGAGTGGATTGGTTGAGCTGCTCTTTGAGGTATTGAGCCAAGGCAAGTGAGGGAGTTGATGAGAGAAACTTTAGGTACTGAGGCATTATTGGGTTAAGGACACCCATTAGGGATCTGCACCACAGTGGGACTTGCAGGGGTTCCCTTGCATGACATGCACATTTTGGTTGAATGCATTTGGGGCCTTGGTGTGTGTGTTGGGTTCATAACCAAGGCTCATGTAGCAAGGAGGGAGTAATTTCCTCCCCTTCCTTTACTGTGATACAGCCATAGCCTGTGGCTGTATCACAAGCCCAGGGGTCTTGAGAGATGCTTGCCTACCAGAATTAGATAAATTCTTCACCTGCCTGTACTTTTCATTGCTTTGGTTTGCTTGTTTTAAGAGTTTTCTTTGTGGTGGTGGAGGACAGTTGAAAACATTTTTATGTATTATTTTATTGTGTTATTTATGAGAATGACCAGAAAATATTTATTTATCAGCTATTTCAGACCTCTATCCTTGGTACAATTCTTTTGTCACACTTCTGGGCAGGCAGAGCTGGTGGGGGAGACATTGGCTGGGCTCCTCCTCACACAGATGACTGGGTGGTTTCACTTTCCAGCAGCCATTTGGGGCCTCGCTTCTCTTCAGCTATGTCTCTCTCAAGTCCTACTTCACTGAGTGCCCTGCCCTCCTTGAGCATTTTGCCTGACAAGAATGTGCTTTTCAACTACTATTGCTCAACCAGTGTTGATGAATGAGATGTTTTTTCTTTATGTTTGTTCATGTTGAATAAAGGTACCTGAAGGCATTTTCCATCCAAATGTTATCATATTCAGTGGACAGGATAAATAGTTTTTGGGATGACTGTGTATGCATGTATGTATGTATATAAGACCTATTGTTTCAGTTGGCTACTTAATACAGTGGTACCTCTGGTTTTGAACTTAATCCATTGCATTCTTAACATGAAACTGTTCTTAACCTGAGGTACCACTTTAGCTAATGGGGCCTCCCGCTGCCGCCACGCCGCCGCTGCACGATTTCTGTTCTCATCCTGAGGTAAAGTTCTTAACCCAAGGTACTACTTCTGGGTTAGCGGAGTCTGTAACCCGAAGTGTTTGTAACCCGAGGTGTTTGTAACCCGAGGTACTACTGTAGTATGCTTACACAGAGTGTGTGGAATGGATTAAGTGACATCCTGGGATCCCACCTAGTCAAGGTGCATGGTGTCATATCCAGTGTAAATGGATTCACCTGTCCTAATGGTATTTTTGAGCACTAAGCAGAGCCTGTTTTCTTCTGCACATTTCTTTCAACACCTTGTGTTTTTCCTTCTTCTGATTTTCATGACTAAAACCTTTCAACTCTAGGATCATAATGTTAAGTAGCTGTTTCAGGACCATTATGCCAACATTCCAGGATCCACCACTGACTAAAATGTTTGGGCCAAGGTGCCAGTCTCTGTTTAGTTAATATTCCATAATGAGAAAATAGTATTTACATAGTGTAGTTGGCTCAAGGGAGAGAGCCAAGAATGAATCTCACCTGCTAGAGCTGAGCCTCTTGGCACACATCACCTTCCATATTCAAAGAAAATATCTTGATGGTGATATTTACTTAAAGCAATTGTTCAGCAATCAGAAAAGTTCTTTTTGAAAAGTGTCCAGAATAATTTCAATTTCAAACTAGCTGATAGGAACCGAGTGCCATATTTATTTATTTTTGACAATAGGAATGGTTCTTACATTATTATTTTTCTTTATGTGAATGAAACGTAGTTTGCCATTTCCCCTCAACAGCCCACATATAAACAAGGCAACAAATATTAACAGATAAGGTACAAAAAGGTAATATCTTTCTGAGTGTGATTCTTTCTTATTCAGTCTCCACAGTTATAATCAGTTAATATGAAAAATGTAACTTGGTTACTAGCATTCTCACAGCTTCCTGCACTCCCGTTGGTATTACTCCTCTGGGACTGATGGAAGTGTAGAAAGGAATAGAGCTCTGTGGCTTGTGGAGCTAGCACTTATCTCATGCCAGTCTTTGGCCCCATCCAAAGGAGTGTCTCCACTGCCATCGTTCAGCTAGATACTGAGGTCCAACTTCAAGGGCCTTCTGGTGGTTCCTTCGCTGTGAGAGGTGAGGTTACAGTGAACCAGCAGAAGGCCTTCTCAGTATTGGCTCTCACCTTGTGGAATGCCCTCCCATCAGATGTCAAGGAAATAAACAACTATCTGACTTTTAGAAGACATCTGAAGGCAGCCCTGTTTAGGGAAGTTTTTAATGTCTAATGTTTTACAATTTTTTATGTGCTGTAAGCCACCCAGAGTGGCTGGGGTATAAATAAACATCATCATCATCATCATCATCATCAACAACAACAACAACATCTGTACTATACATTTAAACAGTACCACTATAAACAGTAATGGCTTCCACCCAGTAATCCTGGGAGTGCTGAGAGTTCTTAGGGGACATTCTCTTCAAAGAGCTACAATTCTCAGTGTTTCCTGTGAAGAAGGATTATAGGGATGATCAGTGAGCCGGTCAGATTTCCTGACATCAAATTACCATATTTTTTCGCTCTATAAGACACACCAGACCATAAGATGCACTTAATTTTTGGAAGAGGAAAACAAGAAAAAAGACATTTCTGGGATTTTCTGAATCCCAGAAGCCAGGACAGCAAGCGGGATCACTGCGCAGCGATCCTGCTGGCTGTCCTGGCTTATGGGATAGCCGTGCGCAGCCTCTCCCGGTCAAGGGGAGCCTTCATCCCCTGCCCAGGAGAAGCTGCATGTGGCTAAGGCTCCCCCAAGAGCTGTGCTCCCTTTAAAGAGTGCACAGAGTGCGTGTGCAGCTCTTGGGGGCTTCCCCGAGGAGGGAGAAGGGCAGCCATGTGGCTCTTTAAAGGAAGCACTGAGCAGAGCCTCCCGCCTGCATTCGCTCCCTAAGATGCACACACATTTCCCCTTACTTTTTAAGAGGGGAAAAATGTGTTTTATAAAGGGAAAAATACGGTATTTAGATTGGCAAAACCAAAATGGGATAGCAAACAGCTTTGGGTAGAATACTCTAATTCAAATGGCACACAAATGGCAAATGCAGTTTAATGTAAGAAAGTGTAAAGTGATTCATATTGGAGCAAAAGTCCCAATCTCACATATCCAGACCAAAGTTCAAGATCAGAGAGATGAATGAAGCCCAAAACATCTCACAAAAGGAGCAAACACAAATTCGAAATTCATGTTAATGTGCTGGCTAGATACACATTGGTTTGTCTCTTTGTCAGAAGCTGGAGCATGGTGTCCATGAAAGTTAGGGAGAAAACTTCCTTCTTTACCAGTTCTCACCTCCATTTGCTTTGAGAGAAGTATGCTATTTAAAGATGTCACTGAGCTTTGCATAGCCCAACTTAGAAATATGAATCTTGGCATTTCATAATGCTGACCTCAAATGCAAGGGAGCAATTATCACTGTGAGTGCTCTCCAGCTTGCAAGAAAAAGAAAGTGTTTCTGTGCATGGGTAGAGAAGTTTATAACAAATGAATTTTTGGTCAAAATCCTTGCCACCAATCAATGTTCATGCTTATTGGGCTGGGTGTTCACCAGTATGCAGATGATACCCAACTCTACCTCTTCTTCAAATCAGAACCAGTGAGGGTGGTAAAGGTCCAGTGTGAGTGTCTGGAGGTGGCTGGTGGATGGATGGTGGTTAACAGATTGAGGTTGAATCCTGACAAGACAGAAATACTGTTCTTTAGGGACAGGGGCGGGTGGGTGTGGGGGACTCCTTGGTCCTGAATGGGGTAACTGTGCCCCTGAAGGACAAGGTGCACAACCTGGGAGTCATTTTGGACTCACAGCTGTCCATGGAGGTGTAGGTCAATTCTGTGTCCAGGACAGCTGTCTACTATCTCCATCTGTTGTGCAGGCTGAGACCCTACCTGCCTGTGGACTGTCTTGCCAGAGTGGTGCATGCTCTGGTTATCTCCCGCTTGGACTACTGCAATGCACTCTACGTGGGGCTATTTTTGAAGGGGACCTGGAAACTGCAACTAATCCAGAATGCGGCAGCTAGACTGGTGACTGGGAGTGGCTGCTGAGACCATATAACACCGGTCCTGAAAGACCTACATTGGCTCCCAGTACGCAGAGGCAGAGCTACCTGCTCCAGCACCTGGAGTGGCATGGGGATGGGGCTGGCGTGGGGGGGCCTAGCATGGGGGCGCCCCTAGCCGTCTGTGCGGTGAGTGTCCCTAGCCGTCTGCCGCTCATGCAGCGAGAATGGGGGGGGGGCGCTGTTAGCTGCCAGCACGGCAAGTGTCCGGGGTGGCGGCAAACATTGGGGGGCAATATGGTGATGTCACCCCACTTCAGGGATGGCACCCGGGGTGTACCGCCCCCCTTCCCCCCTTGCCCACTATTGCCAGTATGTTTCCAAGCACAATTCAAAGTGTTGGTGCTGACCTTTAAAGCCCTAAACAGCCTTGACCCAGTTGAAGGAGCTGAAGGAGCGTCTCCACTCCTATCGCTCAGCCTGGACACTGAGGTCCTCCTCCGAGGGTATTCTGCTGGTTCCCTCACTGTGAGAAGCGAAGCTACAGGAACCAGGCAGTGGGCCTTCTAGGTAGTAGCTCCTCCCCTGTGAAATGTCAGATTTCTCCCTGTGAAATGTGAGACCCTTCAGATGTCAAGGAAATAAACAACTATCTGACTTTTAGAAGGCATCTGAAGGCAGTCCTGTTTAGGGAAGTTTTTAAGGAACGATGCTTTTACAGTGCTATCTCGGGTTACATACGCTTCAGGTTACATACGCTTCAGATTACAGACTCCGCTAACCCAGAAATAGTGCTTCAGGATAAGAACAGAAATTGGGCTCTGGCGGCGCAGCGGCAGCTGGAGGCCCCATTAGCTAAAGTGGTGCTTCAGATTAAGAACAGTTTCAGGTTGAGAACGGACCTCCGGAACGAATTAAGTACTTAACCCGAGGTACCACTGTATTATGTTTTTAGCTATGTTGTAAGCTGCCCAGAGTGGCTGGGGAAGCCAGGCCAGGTGGGTGGGGTATAAATAATAAAATTATTAATGCTGCTGCTGCTGTTGTTGTTATGCCTTCTGCTTATTTATTCCAGGCCTTAATGCCCTAGAGCTTGAGTGCAGCAACAAATACAAATAATTTCTCAAATACATTTGCAAGGATCGCAGTGCTTTCTACATTCGTCTTTGTGAATGTTACTGCCAGCCTAGTGATTGTAAACACTCACTTTTTGTTTACTATTACACCTTATGCATTTAGGTGCTGGTTCTTTGATTTTTGTACCTTGCAAAAATGACTTTAGCACTCAGGAAAATGTAGGAGAAAATGGAAAAGCAGCAGCCGTATTTGATTGACTCTGAAGTGTTCATGCACTTGTAATCATGTCACTACCTTCACAGCAATGAGGATAAGGTTTCTAAAGCTTCACATGACTAGCAAATATTTTTTCATCTCACAAATTCCACACCGCTGGTTTCCAGTTAGTCACTTTCATTACTAGAAGTTACTCACTTTCCCAGATTAGAGCCATATATCTGCATTAACATCATGTCCCTCTCAGGTTTCAAAATATCATTACAAGGCAATGACTCTCACCAAAATGTATCAGAAACAAGTCTGATATCGTGGGCATACAGCGTGCTGCAAGGTATGTTTTAGAAGATGTTTGCCATGCAAAAATTATGAATCATGGTGAGCTGCTGACTTCAAGTACAAATGATGTCAGAAGTCATGACATATAGCAGCAGTTTCTGTTCCACATAACTCTAAAATGCAAGCAAGACTGGCCTTGATTCATGGAGAGGCTCATTGGGGGTAATGGTAATAGCCTTACCCATTATATACTCAACCAATTACCATACTCCGCTGGAGAGGGCTACCTGCAGATACCTTTTCAAGAGGAGGTCTTATGATGCATGTATTGGGTCTTTAGCATGACTGTGTATACTCTTTGGAACTTCCACCCATTACAAATCAGTGCTGTTTGAACTATTGTCTTTTTGGTGCCTACTGAGGACTTTCCTTCTTCAATAGGCCTTGTAAGTGGATATTCTTATCCTACTATGAATCTGAATTTGGAATGGTTTTTACATGGGCTTTTATTGCTTATGATTTTTAAATGAACAATTGTTTTGGAATGTCTCCTGAGGGAAGTGTCTCATAAATGAAACAAATAACCAAAAAGAATAAGTAAATGGGCAGTCTTGTTGACTTATGGACTAAGGATGTGTGGGTGCCACCTTGTCCATTGCATCAGGTGGCCCAATGTCTTGGTCTGGCCTTGATTGGCCATTGACTAGCAGTGCCTCTCTAGGCTTCAGGCAGCAGCCTTTCCCATCACTACCTGGAGATGCCAGAGATGGAACCTGGAGCCTTTTGCATGGAAGCCATGTGCTCTATCACGGAGCCACAGCCCTTCCCAAAAGGGGGTTCTGTACGTGCACCAATAGTTACAAAACATTCTGCTGCACTTGCGGTTCTCTAAAGCCAGGAGTCTTTTTTCCACTTCTTTGTTCTCCGTTGAGGCTCCTGCTGGTATCGGTTACATTACTTTGGCTGATGGCATTTCTGAGCAATTCTTTTAAAGCAAATTACAGGACCGCAATTTTTAGAACTAACAAAAGTAATGATTTCTACAACATATAATCAGCGTGTATATTGCCGTAGGAGATTTGTCAGGAGAAATATGCTGTTGGTTTTTTGTTTTTTATAATACTGGAAAACGTACATTGGAACTGCCCTGTTCAAACCTTCTGTAGCTAAAAGCAGACAAGGATGCAGTGAAAGGAACATCCATACATTGTGGATGCAGAAATGATTTCCTCTATGTATTTGAGTAAATATTAAGATAGAATTTTATAGAATTCCACATTTATTTCAACTGGCAGTCATGTGTGTTTTAAGTTCTTACCTATTATTTATTTACAGAACTCTGAAAATTACCATAGATGGATAAATAATAAGAATAATACTAATTAAATAATACTGGTAAAAAGCAATCACCCTATTCTTTCAACATTACTTTAAGTGAGGGGGAAAACAGGCATGACTTGGAAGAGTTACTGTATTTTTCACTCTATAAGACGCACCAGACCACAAGACGCACCTAGTTTTTGGAGGAGGAAATCAAGAAAAAAAATATTCTGAATCTCAGAAGCCAGAACAACAAGAGGGATCGCTGCGCAGCGAAAGCAGCGATCTCTCTTGCTGTTCTGGCTTCTGGGATAGCTGCGCAGCCTGCATTCGCTCCATAAGACACACACACATTTCCCCCTACTTTTTAGGAGGGAAAAAGTGAAACTTATAGAGCAAAAAATACGGTATATTTAAGTAGGAGTGAGAAGGCCCTTTCATAGGTCAGTGTCAACCAGACAGCATCCAGCAGCCACCTACCAGTCCTCCCTTGTCAGTTGTAGTGCCCAGTATGCTTGATATCTTTCATTTTTGTATTTTTAAACAAAAACAGAAGCGTCAGATGATCTGCACTCCTGAGAGATCAGAGTACTTTGCTTGATGATGACCCTGGGCACTACTGGTGCTTTTCTTCAAATACTCTGCAACAGCCTAAATACACCATTTCTTCCTAGTTGGTTGACAGCCCTGGAACAATTATTAAAGACACCGAAAATCCACCTTTCTTTGCATTGTTGCACAAAGACTTGTGAAACATTTTCATCAACTCTGGCTTCTATTAAACATGGGAATACTTTCAGTGTACATATGTCAGAAATTCTAAATGGTGGCCATATTGCCAATAAATGAATAATATTCCCATTATTCTGCAGATAGTCTTTCATTTCCACTGCTTTTTAAGTGTAATAAGCTGAATCCATGTTTATTTTGGTGTTTTAATACCTTATAAATGAAGTTTTAAAACATACTATACATGTTTTACACATTTGTTTTTGTTTGTATCTGTGGGAAACATCTTAAAACCAAGGAATAATGCTTCTTGAAGAAACTGAAAAAAAGGATAGAAAAGAAACTGCCAATCAATTCTAGTTGCTAGGATCCACTATTTGTTTGCGCGTCGTTTTTCTTGGTTCCCCAAAGAGAGGCAACTGTCCCCTCCAATTCTATGATTCTATGATCTTCAGAACCTTCAGTGAAAATAAGTATTATTTATATTAAATGCGTTTGACCATCATTATAGGTAAGAGAATAATAATGTGTCTTTTTTTTTTGGTATGCTGAAGGGAGAAAAATAAATTGGATTGTTATTTTTTTCTACTTTTTTTAGTGATCACTGTAACAATTTTTTTCCTGGAAGGGTGGACTTTATTGATAGCCTGAAAGGCATTTGGTAGAGCTGCAGACAAATTTTGCCTACAGTAAGATTTGAAACAAGTATTTTGAACTAAGTGAAAGACTGCTTATCAAATTAGTGCAATTCTCATCAGGGCTTTCACACAGCTGTATTGATTGAGCTTGCCATTCATTTATTTTTTAAAAAAAATCTTTAAAAATTATCCCAATTATAATGCCTGCCAGACTCATAACATTTTGGCAGCACAGGGCGTGTGAGCTGAGGTGCTCAATAAGTGACATGGTGTTGCTGTCCTCCTGATATATATTTGCCGAGAGCTTTTGGATATGCTTTTATTGTGCTGCAGTGGTGACTACTGGATTGGAATTGGGGAGCTCACTGAGTGATCTTGGGGCATTTGCTCCAGTGCCTAAAGTGGCAGCATGGGTACAAAGGTGTTGTCTGGCTGTCCCTCTGGGCTGATCCTGACCACATATGACGCTACTTGGCCCCACAAACCATGCACATAACTTTCCCAGTTCCTGCAAACCTAAGTGATTGGTATTCCAGGATGAGGGGTGTGCCAGGAGCTCAGCCTACACTCAAGTAGGACCCCGGAAGAAACACATGCCAGACTGGCATGTTCTCTCCCTCCTGGTCGATCGTTCGGGAGCTTCATAAGCTTTCTTCAGCCCGAACATCACAGCAACCAAAGCCAACCGGCACCGGCACACTTAGGGATCTGCAGAGTTTTTGCATCTCGTGTGACAGAACTCAGCATTTTGGCTAATCTACTTTATTTACATATAAACACACATGGAGCACTGCAACATGGCTCCCTCTCTCGCTAGCATCTGACAGCAAAGAGAAAAAGAACAAAGGACAATAGTCCCACTCCACGGAACACAGTAACACAAACATCCTGTCTTCGTCACTTCCCACTCTGTGGGGTCAAAACATATAGCATCATGTGATAGACAAAAGTCCCATGACTGCAATCACGGATCAGGAATTCTAACAGGGTGTGTGTGTGTTGAGGTTGCCACAAGGATGACATTTCTATAAGCAGAAGCATAAAGCCTCCTCACCTCTTAGGGATCATTTCCACATGGAAAATGAATACGCAGATGATGGGCAATAGTAGGCTCTGCTCTCTGTACAATGAAACACATAGACTTCCCCTGATCCTGGAATTGTGATGTGTGTATGGTCATTAGCGAACAGGCACTCCGCAGTTCTGTTTCTTCGGCAAATCCTATATACCTCTAGCATGATAGCATGGTATGCTTTGAAGTATGAGTTAACAGCAAGAAAAATATGCACAAGCTGCTTAAATAGCTGAGCATTAAAAAAAAGTCAATCATGGTTTCTTACATTGTCAGTAAATTTTATTGGCTTATTATGCAGTGCCATAACAATGCTAATTGTCTCCTATGGGATTGTTAATAGGACACAGTTACACAGAAGCCATCTCAGCATCAATAATGCTGATATCTTGCATTAAAAAGCCTATTAATATGCAACAGAAGAAACATATTGGTCATGAAATAAAACTCTATGTACTGTACCACTAGCAGATCACACAGTTCTGGGGATGAATAAATTTCACTTCTTCAGCGCATGAGTTACATTTGAAAAGAGGTTTGAGTCTGGCCAGTGGTTAGATAGGAGACCAACTGGGAACTACCATGTATGCCATGTTGAGTTCCATGATGGGAAAAGGTGGGAGAGACATGTACTAAAGAAATGAAAATAAAATATGTACATGGTCTTTGCTAATTTCATCAAAATAAACCTTTTCTGCTGAAGAAAATGCTTTGGGTACTGGATGCAGCACAAGGGAAGAAAACTTGCAGAACACTGCTTGGGGAGGGAGATTTATGTCTGTACTGGATGCGGCAATCCCCTCCCCCCCAAGCCCCCCTCAAAGCTGCTACTTCCAATGGAATGATGACTGCAATTGGTGCTAGTTTTAGCTTCTTTCCTGGGGCAAATACCATATAAGGGGAGGTTTCTGTCAGGACTACAGCACATGGGAAAGGTTTCAACCACACATTGTTATCCCGATTCTGCTGTATAAGGTTGCACTCCCAGCCCCACATACCTGGGACCTATTGAATTCTCCGGGACTTATATCTGAGTAGAGAAAGGCACGTAGCCAATGCTGCATCCCCTTCCTCTCTCCCACCATCATGTGCCCCAAAAACCTTCTCCTGAGGGTCCACCAGTCCTCTGGATTAAATTTTGAGGGCACATGGGGTGGCATCTGGAAGGGAGGCAGGGGAATGGATGCACAAGTGGAAGTATGCTCTGTGAGCAGAACAGCAGGGCTGGATACAACCTGTGGTTAGGATTGCACTGTAAGTAACATCCGTGAGATATGTTCTATGCATTCACAGCACAATCCTATCCAGATCCGGCACCCCCATGAGGCAGGGTGAAGCAGCTGCCTCAGGCAGCAGGAACAAAAGAGGTGGTGTCCCCAAGGGTGACCTGCCTGCCCCACCACTGCTGCCACAGCAAGTCAAATAAGGGGGGCAGCGGTAGCAGCAGAGTGTTCCACTGCACAGCTTCTCTTCCAGTCATAGGGACAGAGAGGGATGGGTGGCAAAGCACTGAGGAACACATCAAGTCAGTGAGAGGGGAGGTGTTCTGCCCCCCAGCTTTGCTGTCTCACGGCATTTCACGTCAGGATTTGAAATAGCTCAGGCTGCTTCTGATCCTATTATGCCAATTCAGAAGTATGTTCTATTATTTTCAATGGAGGGTTATTCCATGGTAAGAGTGTGTAGGGTTGTGGCATGAATACATCATCTGGTTGGGCCTAAGATTCTGCGCTAAGCTGTGGTCAGACAATAGCTTCCCCACCCATGCAGCACCAAGAGAGTCAAGGCTGATATCGAAGAAGAATTGCTACAGGTATGTTGATTTTCTTTTGTCTCTGGTAAATGATTCTGCAGAACTTTGTATAATTTCAGAAACCTCTTTCTTTTAGCTATAGAGATTGTTGACGATGGTGAAAGAAAAACTCCGATGAATAGAAGGCTGAGATTCCTGATTCACAATAGAGTTTGTTGTCATGCAGCTAGATTTCTTGCAATATCTGTTAAGGGCATTTTTGTTAGATGCTATGTATCAGCCTCTGTATCTATTTCTCAAAGTCTCTCTATTCATAAGGGATCGGTCAAGGTTGAGAAAGGTCGTGCTTTGGGCAAATTCATTTAATTCTGTGTCTTTGGAAGAACTAAAAATGGCTTGCACTTTCACCTGCATAAAAGTGAAGGTGAATTGTGGCTCAGATGTATGTCTCTGTGCATTACAACTTAATTGTACTTAGAGATAGACAAATCCAGCAATTTCAGTTTCTTTTTTTAAAAAAAATATAATTTTTATTAACAGGCCAATCAAATCACATTATTTCCAAATCACATTAGTTCCAAATTATACAGCCAGATTTTTAAATTTTTGTTGGGAGTACCCATACTTCAAGCTCCGAACAGGGGTCCAAGCATCACTTATATTGCTGCTTTAATTAGACAGTTCTATCCAGTTCTGTCCAGATAGTCTCTTTGTTACTTTCCTCATCTTATTGTTGTTATCATATATTCCTTTCTTTGCAATCTCTGATAATCTTCACAAGCGGGTTGAAAACAAACATCCTCTGTGTAGGTTTTACACTCTCCAAAGATCATATCACATAAGGACAGACGCCATTTCACACCTCCGTAAAGAACTTTCCCTCAGTCTGTCCGTTGATTTTCCCAGGCTTGCCAAACATATCTCAGAGGGCTCTGCCAGGTCTAGGTCACATTCCAATCACCATTCACATTCCGATGACCCTGGTCCTCCTCCCCCCGTCCTTCTTAGGCAAGCCTGTCTTTGCGAGACGCCATTTAAAACTGCGTCATAAAACTTTCCTCCGTTCTCCGATGTTTACCAATCCTCTCTTTGATCAATAATTCACTCCACCCAGTTCTTGAATTCCTGCTTGTGATTAATAAATTGCAATGATTCTTCTCTCTGGGGTGGAGGGTTATTAATACTCACATAAGGCAAAAAAAGAAAAGTTTTTTCCTCCACCCCCTTTCCGTTTCACTCCAAACATACCAGTCTTTTAATGGTGATTCATCACTTGATTTATTTGTCCCGCCCGTCGCTCCGCTCACAGAGATCCATTAATCAGCAGTCTTAACTCCCGATCTTTGCTTGATGTATGTGCTTTAGCTTCTTTCCAATTATATATTTCCAATTATATATTTCGAGCTAAAGCGAACCAGTGCGCTGATTGGAGACAGCGTCAGGAAGAGCCGACTTCACCCGAGGGCTTGTGCCAAGTGTCCGCACCCCCTTCATTCAAATTTGGGGGTGAATTATGGACACCGCTGGCAAGGCAGTCCCCCCATCTCCTGGGGGGGTGGGAAGGCTGCATACTTCCCATAGCAGCCTCTTAATTACCTCGTGTGGGTCAGAGAGATGTTATTGTCTGCCATCTTCCAATGTGCCACCTGGTGGCCCCCAGCAATTTCAGTTTCACTCTGTTTTCCACAGCTGCAATTTTAAGTTTAGTTCCCTATATGTCTACATCAATTTGCATTGCTTTTTAAAAAAAGTCCTCACAAAAATTCATCAGCATTTCAGAATGAATTTCTTCTAATATGCACATTTTGTATGCCTTTGTTTGATACTTATATAATTTTTCCATGCAATTTTGTAGGTATACTGTATTTTTGTTTGTTATTTTCAGTAATATATGCATTTTAATGCACACTTTCCCCTAATATACACATTTTTGTTTAAAAAAATTGGTTGGAGGACTGCATTACAAAATTTAGAGAAGTATGAATTTTGAAGGAATGCTACATTTCAGTACAGGCATTGGTTCCAGAAATGTGAATTAGGGAGTCTTGTATCAAAATGTGAATCAAAATGGATTTCTTCCCCATCCCTAAGAATGCAAAGTTGGTCACAGGAGCTTCCTGATTCTCCTTGCCAAGTGTATTTTCTTATTTAGTTCTGCTTCAGCAGCTTACTAAAGAATCTCCTGCAGACTAGACACTCTTCATATTAACTGTTTTGGCCCTTGAGTTGAATACATACAGACTATTTCCTTTCCCCACCTAGCTCCTTAACCACAGCTACCCCGGGGAATTATTAAATGTCCCAGATGTCTTCATCCTTGAAAAAGAAATTGTGAGATAACAAGCCCATTTATAATCACCCAAAGGCATCAGTCAAATTGTTATTAGTCTGAGCTATAATGAGAAAGTAGCGACTGGCTGAGTCATGTCTGCGATCACCCTGGAGAAAGTGCATTTTGCTATTAGCCTAATGAGGCCATACAGAACAAGGGATTGTACCTCCCGGTCAATGATACACTTCCTTCCCCACACTTATGACACAGGCAAAGAACATAAGCAATGGGCGCAAGCCACCGGGATGATCTCCCAGTCAAACCCTACTGCAGTGAATGGGATTTGTGGACAAAGTTTATCATGGCAGGGCTGATCACATGCCTGTGCCTATGAGCTGCTGACCTATAAGGGTAAGGCAGAAGCACAAATCTACTTAAAATGAAATTCAACATTGCTCTATGATGAACACTCCATCTGTGCAAGCATTTCAGCTCACTAAATGCAATGATCCCCCTATGCACTGTTCTGGGGGTTCCTCTGACCTTCCCCATGAAGGGGGCCATGGGAGCATGCAGGAAAAGGACAGGGGGGCAAAGCAATATTGTGCAAATGAAAGTCCTAGCACAAGGTTTCGGCTGATGGTGCTTGTTGGGTGAATTCCACCCTTAACTTTTAATAATGCAGGTAGTATTAAGGCTGCAGTCTCAAAGAGGCAGCTTAAGTTTCATGGAAGCAGATGGGCTTCAAACATGTCTGGTATGCATTACTGCTAATCCACATTCTGTCATTGTTCAGTATCACTTGCATCTGTCTAATTCCCATTTCTATATTCTGACAACTGTTTTTAGGTGAGCAATAGTTATTTTGGATTGGAAAGGGGGCATGTACAGAGCAAGCAGCGAGACAGAGATTGATGGACCGTTTCATGCGTTCTGGTTTTATAACCTTGTTCACGTCCTGTAACAGGTCTAGAGGTTATACATTTGCTAGAGATAAGGGCAAAGGAGGTTATGTTTGCGTCAGTAGCCTGTAAACATGAGAAATGCTGGGGAAGAAAAGTAGTTTTGCGTTCTTGTTTTAATTTTTTTTTTTTTAAATAATTTTTATTGATTTTACAACATAAACAAAAAACAAATAAACATAACACGACTTCCCCAAACCTCCCCTTCCCTGCATCCATATTTTAAAATTTTTAGCAATTCTTCATCCCATTTTTATATTTAGTTCTCTTTAAAAAAATTCTATTTTATAAATTTCAATTTATAGCTGTAATTCTTTGTATCCAATCCCTTGACATCTTAACATTCCGAAATTTTACAACAATTTTTAAGATAGATTTTAAATTTTTTCCAGTCCTCCTCCACTGTCTCTTTCCTCTGGTCACGGATTCTGCCGGTCATCTCTGCCAGTCCCATAAATTCAGTCACCTTGGTCTGCCATTCTTCCAGAGTAGGTAATTCTTTAGTCTTCCAATACTTCGCCAAAAGGATTCTTGCTGCTGTTGTTGCATACATAAAAAAGGTCCTATCTTTCTTTGGTACCAATTGGCCGACCATGCCCAGGAGAAAAGCCTCCGGTTTCTTTACAAATGTCCACTTAAGGATTTTCTTAATTTCATTATAGATCATTTCCCAGTAGGCCTTAATCTTTGGGCAGGTCCACCAAAGGTGATAAAAAGTTCCTTCACATTCATTGCACTTCCAACAATTGTTATTGGGCAAATGATATATCTTTGCAAGCTTGACTGGAGTCATGTACCACCTATAGATCATTTTCATTATGTTCTCTTTCAGGGCACTGCATGCCGTAAATTTAATACCTGTGGTCCATAACTGCTCCCAGTCAGCAAACATAATATCATGACCAATATCCTGTGCCCACTTAATCATAGCTGATTTAACCGTTTCATCCTGTGTATTCCATTTTAGCAGCAGATTATACATTCTAGACAAATTCTTAGTATTGGGTTCTAGCAATTCTGTTTCTAACTTTGACCTCTCCTTCTGAAATCCTAGTTTTCTGTCCTGCTTAAAAGTTTCATTGATCTGAAAATAATGTAACCAATCTCGGACTTTAGGTTTCAATTTCTCAAAACTCTGTAGTTTCAACTTTTCACCATCATATTCTATAATTTCACAATATTTTGGCCAATCTGTATCCATGTTCAGTCTTTTTACCGCCTTGGCTTCCATTGGTGACAACCACCTGGGGGTTTTACTTTCAAGCAAATCTTTATATCGATTCCATACATTATACAATGCTTTCCTAACAATATGGTTTTTAAAATTTCTATGTACCTTTACCTTATCATACCATAAATATGCATGCCAACCAAAACTATTATCATAACCTTCCAGGTCCAGAATGTCTGTATTCTCAAGAAGTAGCCATGGTTTCAGCCAGCAAAAAGCTGCTGCTTCATAATAAAGTTTTAAGTCCGGCAGGGCAAAGCCCCCTCTATCCTTTGCATCAGTCAAAATCTTAAATTTTATTCTGGGTTTTTTGCCCTGCCAGACAAATTTAGATATGTCTTTCTGCCACTTCTTGAAACAGTCCATCTTATCTAGAATTTGCAATGTCTGGAACAGAAACAACAATCTCGGCAATACATTCATCTTGATAACAGCAATTCGGCCTAACAAGGAAAGTCTCAATCTTGACCATATATCGAAATCTTTCTTCACTTCGGCCCAGCATTTCTCATAATTGTCTTTAAATAGGTTCACATTCTTAGATGTTAAATTCACCCCCAGATATTTTACCTTTTTAGTAATTTCCAAACCAGTTTCTCTTTGAAAACTATCTTTTTCCCCCACCGTAAGATTTTTTTCCAACACCTTTGTCTTATGTTTATTTAATTTAAAACCTGCTACCTGACCAAATATTTCAATAAGTTCCAGAACTCTTTTTGTACTGGTTTCTGGCTGTTGTAATGTCAAGACTAGATCATCTGCAAATGCTCTTAACTTATAATGTTTAGTTCCGACCTGTATACCTTTAACCAGCTGGTCTCTTCTAATCATATTTAGGAAAACCTCCAGTACCGATATAAACAATAGAGGGGAAATTGGGCATCCCTGTCGTGTCCCTTTCTCTATTGGAATTTCGTCCATAACCATACCATTTACAATTAGTTTGGCCTTTTGCTCAGAGTAAATTGCACTTATACCATTTTCAAAGTTCTTGCCTACCCCCATCCCTTGGAGATTCCTCTTCATAAAGCTCCAACAAATGTTGTCAAAGGCTTTCTCTGCATCCACAAAAATCAAAACAGCTTTTCTATTTATGTCAGTTTCCAGAAGTTCTAAAATGTCTATAATATTCCTCACATTGTCTGACAATTGCCTGCCTGGTAGAAAGCCAGTTTGGTCCCTGTGAATCTCCTCTAACAAAACTTTTTTGAATCTTTTTGCTAAAATGTCTGCAAAAATTTTATAATCCACATTCAAGAGTGATATAGGGCGGTAATTCTTAACTTGATGTTTCTCAGTTTCTGTCTTCGGTATAAGTGAGATGAATGCTTCCTTCCACGATTCGGGAGCCTTTTTCCCTTCCAAAATTTGATTGCAAACTTCTTTCAATGGTTGTATTAACCAATCCTTCAGTACTTTATAGTATCTCGCGGTTAGTCCATCTGGTCCTGGTGATTTTCCCAGCTGCATATCCTGAATGGCGCTCTCTATTTCTTGATCTGTAATTTTCTCATTCAAACTCCTTCTATTATTTTCAGAGATTTTTGGTAAGCCGTATTTTCCAATAAATTCTTCTATCTCCTGTTCGTTTTTTGGCCCTTGTTTGTATAATTTCTTGAAGAAACTTTGAAAACAATTACTTATCTCATTTGGTTTATTAATAGACTTCCCATCTACTTCGAGTGATGTCACTGTATTCAATTTTTGCCTCTTTTTCAATTGCCAAGACAGTAGCTTCCCACATTTATCTGCGGACTCAAAAGTCTTTTGTCTCATTTGTTTAATTTTCCATTCTATTTCCTGATTCATCAATTCCATATATTGTGTTTGATAGAATTTTATTTCTCTTAATATCTCTTGAGATTTAGGCTTAGATCTCAATTTCTTCTCCCCTTCTTTTATTAGATTCCAAATTTTCTCTTTCTTCTCATTCTGTTTTTTCCTCTTTATTGAATTCTGTTGTATTAGGAAGCCACGCATCACGGCTTTACTTGCATCCCAAATAACTCTTTTTTCAGTGTCTGATCTCAGGTTAATCTCGAAGTAGTCTTTAAGTGTCTTTTGGGCCTTTTTACAAATTTCTTCATCTCCAAAAAGAGTGTCATTCATTCTCCATCTAAAGGTTCCAGCTGTTGTCAGTTTCATTTCCATCTTGACAGCATTGTGGTCAGAACAGGTCTTTGGGCAGATTTCTATTTTTTTAAGTTTTGATGCCAGATTACTAGAAGTCCATATTTGATCAATTCTAGTCCATGTCATTTTTGCTTCAGAGAAGAAGGTCCCCTCCCTTTCCAGAGGGTTCCTAGTTCTCCAAATGTCAATCAGGTCCATAGTGTCAGTCAGTTCGAAGAATGTCTTTGGTAGTCTTCCATCATTAGATATTGTTTGTCTTTGGGCCTTGTCCATGTTTGTGGAGACGACTCCATTCATATCACCCATCATTATAATTTTAAAATCCAAAAAGTCCATTAAAGTCTCGTGCAACTTCTTGAAGAATTCAGCCTTCCCCTCATTTGGTGCATAAACTCCAACAATCAAAATCTTTTCTCCATGAATTTGAATTTCCACTGCCAGGTATCTTCCTTGGTCATCCTTAAAGATCAGTTTTGGTTCAAATTTTTCCTTGACATAGATCACAACTCCTCTTTTCTTAACTCTATCTGATGAAATAAATTCTTGTCCTAATCTCTTATTTGTTAAAAGTTTTCTATGTATCCTGGCAATGTGAGTTTCTTGTAGACAGATTACATCTAGATGTTCCTTCTTTAATAGATGGAATACTTGACCCCTTTTTCGAGGGTGGTTCAAACCATTACAATTCCAGCTGAAGAGTTGCAGAGACATTTTTGTTACTGGGTAGCTCTTCCACCGACTGCACCAAGTTGTTGTTCCTCCTCGGTCGGTGCTCGGTTCAGTCCAAATGATAGATTTGAAATGTCCGGTACTTCCCCCTCACTAACAGTTCCTTTCTGAAGATCCTCTTGATTTCTTTCCAAAAAGAGTTCTTTATCCTGGTTTGTTTTTATTTTAATTTTCTTCCCTTTAAAGTTAAAGGACAGCCCTTGTGGAAATTCCCACCTGAATGGGATATTATTCTGTTTAAGTAGATCAACTAATTCTTTAAATTGAGATCTAACCTCCAAAAAATATTTAGGAATATCCTTGAAAATCTGGATCTGAGAATTTTTAATGACCAAGGCCTTCTGGAAATGTAGGTTCAGTATTTTGTCTCTTTGTTCCTTTGATCCCAAGGTAATTAAACAGTCTCTTGGCTTCTTCCCTTGCTTCCTGCCAATCCGAAAGGCTGAGGTTATCACAAATTCATCTTCTTCTCCATCTAACTCATCATTCCAAAAGTCTTGAAATTTATCTGTGAGGAATTCCCCAAGCTTGTCCTCTTCCTCTTCTGGAACCAGTCTTAATTTCAGGTTCTTGCTTTTCCTTTCCAGTTCTAGTAGGGCTAATGCTGTATCATGTTCATGTACTTTTTTTGCAATAGGCGCAAACTTTCCTTTGGTTTCTTCGGCAGTAGACCTAGCACTCTCAGCTATTCTCCTTGTTTCCGTAGACTCTTGAACCAAACGGTTTATAGAATCTGTATTAGATGAGATTGTTGTTGTGTTCAGGTCTAGTCTTGTTGTCAGCTCCGTCAGTTTCTTAGAGTTCTCTGTAGACTGTTTAGTAAGTTCTGCAGATTGCTTGGTGAGTACTTCTAATGACTGATTTATTTTGAGCAGAGCCTGTGTCATTGACTCCATTGATGCTGCTGTTATTTTTTCTTGTGCAGCTGCTGCTCCTGATAAAGAGCCTCTTTTTTGAGCTTGTTTTTGAGCCTGCTTTGTTTTACTTCTTGTTGAAATCTCTTCTGGCGGGTTGCTCATAACTCAAGGTCATTCACACAGGAAAGTTGCAAATGGAAAATCCCGCTGGATACACCGTAATACAACTAAAGCCCTCTAGAGGAGGAAATTGTAACCATCCAAAGGCACCCACATGCGTTCTTGTTTTAATGGAACAGAACTTCCTGGATGAAAACTTTAAAATATATATTTTAGGAATGGTAAATAGCTTGAGGATTGCTGGGTACCATGAGGCCTTTATTTTGTTCTTCACTAATATATACAGCAAACATATTTCTCTTCTATAGATAGACCTTGAGTAGTTTTCATGAGCGCCATGGAGCATAAGAATAACATGGCATATTTTGCTCTGTTTTTATGCATCTCCTTAGCCTTAACTTCCCTCCCTGTACTAGCATTATACATTTCTGCACGGATTGTGGTCAACATAACAACGCTGCATTGTCTAGACACTGCTGAACACCAGTTGCCGCAAACTGCAAGATGGGAGACTTCTGTTGCATTCACATACTGCTTGCAGGTTTCCCACTGGTAGATTTCAGCACTTTTTATCTTTTCTACCTGCCCAACTTGCTCAAAGACTGCTCTCTCCCACATGCCAAAGGCACTTCTGAAATCATCATTCCATATGATCATCATACACTACTGCCACCATTCCAATTGCCATTTTCAATTTCATCTATTGCCAGCCTTTTGCCAAGTCAAGAAGCTGTCTTTTATATAATGAAGCTCATAGGATCTGTATTTAACTTGGTCATAGGTCCAACACTTCTGGGGTAAGGAGCATGAGACCATCAACATGGTGTCAAGAACAGGGCTGTGATACTGCTCCCTTACCATTATTACCGTATTTTTTGCTCTATAAGACTCACTTTTTCCCTCCTAAAAAGTAAGGGGAAATGTGTGTGTGTGTTATGGAGCAAATGCAGGCTGCGCAGCTATCACAGAAGCCAGAACAGCAAGCGGGATTGCTGCTTTCACTGTGCAGCGATCCCTCTTGCTGTTCTGGCTTCTGAGATTCAGAATTTTTTTTTCTTGTTTTCCTCCTCCAAAAACTAGGTGCGTCTTGTGGTCTGGTGTGTCTTATAGAGCGAAAAATACGGTAAATGTGCTTTTCCAGGGACTGTGAAGTTTTCTTCCCTGAAAGAACACCACCACTGGTAAAATTCCACTTTCTTGTGAAATGTTTTTCTTCTACATCACATGCTGAGACTATGATTTGGTTGGAACTAAATGTCAGCTTTGAAACTTGTACATTTCCCATATCATCCTATGCAAGTCATCATTCCAATATAAGCTCATTCTCTCTCCTCTCATTTCCCTAGGCTTCTGTCAGTAGCACACATCAGTGTCCATATTACTTGTGAGCCCCTCAGATGGTTGTTTCATAGCATGCATCTCTGCCATGCTGTACGAGAGGAATGATTGACTCCCTAAGAAGAGCAATTTAAATGAATGTAGAGGTAACAAAAGACCATATCGGGGGAGCAACATTTAAATAATACACTCCAGTTTTGAAAGGCCCTTTCAAGGTGAGAAATGTCCATGTGTTCATTTTCTGGCTTATGTTAGACATCCTAGTCAATAATAAGCCTTCCACCCACTACCCTATTTTTAGCAGAGCCTGCTATTATTTCACACAAACACAGGAAATGAATTCCATCTATAAATATCCTTTATGTTCTTTTCTTAGTTAACCATTGACATCTCAGAGTCTCTATATGGCAGCATATTAGACACATTATTTATTATTATTCTCCAAGTCAATCTTACACAGGCACTGCAAAGCTGATATAGGAGATCTACTTATCCTCGAGTGGGACCCAATCTCATTTTGGGGGCCTTTAGCACTGCTGCATAGTCCACATTCCCACCACACTTTCACCCCAGTTGCAATATATCTGTACTATAGAGAAGTTTTCACTCTGAGAAGTAATTAGAAATGTGGATGAAAGGAATGATTGAGAAATAAATGCAAATGGTTAGGCATTTGTGATTGGCGAGCATGTATCTGCTATGAATAAGCAGGGTTGTACTAATCTTTGATATCTTCAACTGTTTGTGTCTAACATTATGAGGGGTAAAAATGAGGAAAGAGGGAAAATGGAAGTGTTATCTTGTTTTCCTTCAAGTAGTTTGTTTGTTGTTGTTTTTTGAAATTTGCAATCAAAGGAGAAAATTGGTTAGGTTAGATTTTCTACTCAGATGCAAGACAAATCTGAAGGGCTACATGGCAACATTCACAACATGCATCCTGATTGGCTGGGACCATTTATTTCAGCAACAATTTTATATTGCTTTGCTTCTTAAAAACATAATTGCTCAGAGAAACAAACAGGCAACAAAGAGGTGTGTGTGTGGGGGGGGGGAACCACGAGGAGGAAGAAACTAGGTGAAAATTTTGCCCTGTCCAGAAAGTCCTTCTCAAAAATTGTTCACTTCCTTAAATACATTTGTTGCAGCTCTATCTAAACCTGTCAACTAAAATTAGCTGTCTTGAGAGTCATAGATTAAAGTAACTATATTGCACAACCAATTCTTGGTTCCTTTTTCTTTATGGTACCTTTGTATGGACTGGTAATTTGACATGGCAATTTTGAGACAGAGCAGAATTGGTTATCCTGTTTCCTTACTTCTCCATCCTTCCTCTGACTCTACCTCTTTGTCTTTCTCAATTTTCTCATCTCTACACCTGACTGTTTCTGCCTTCAGGACCCACCTGTTTTCTTTTAAATGAGCTGAACAGAACAATTGCCTCCTGGAATTGAAATCTAATATTGAAGCAGTATTCAGTTAGCTTCAGACCTACTCAGAAACTAAATTTGCAGTTCTCTTCTACTAACATCTCACTGGAGAGTAATGTTTGCAGGAGAAAGAAAACAAGTCATTTTAAACTAGCAAAATTATTTGCTGACTGGAAGTTCAGCTAGTCACCACTTAAAGCCTACTTACCTTGAAATAGATTTTTCTTCCATTTTAATCAACTCTCTAACTATTGCTCTTCCAAAGAGTGAAAAGATAAGAATGTAACTGCTGCTTTCAACTAAATAAAATAGTTTCCTGTCACTGTGTTTTCTGTATCTTCTTTCCCATGTGGTTTATAGTATCTTGACTCTCAGACATATAATATATAAAGTATGCAGTGCTAATTTACTCTTTCTGGTTCTGAGAGATATGTAAACAAAATTTCAAATGGTATTAGATCTTCGAGTCATACATATTTATAACATTTCTGGCTAATGTTCAAAACATCATAGTTTAGAATTGCCATTATCAGGGAATGTTTTGACAGGATCATGTATCAGCTGGGACTCTGACCTATAGTATATTCCTATGTTAGGACTTCACAACAGAGTGGTATGTGAAACTAAATATAAACTTTAAATTTATAAGCATTTCCCCCTGTTAAAATAATTTCTGTATAGTCACTCAGCTTTCTACATTATATTTATAGGTAAACACATGCATAAGGAGAATTTCCCCTCCAGAGTATCGATCACTTTCTTTAAGTAAAGTTTGATGACAGTGACAGTCTTTCTTACATAGCAATTTGTTGGGGACAATAATGTCAAATGGTTCTTTCTTGAAAGACTCATGAGGCAATGAAGAACCTATAGCAAACTTTCACCAAGTCTTTTTCCTAAAAGAACTAACAGAAGTGGATTGAATATATCTAAAAGATTTATAGATAATAATGACTTGCTTGAAAGAATATAATTTTTAAAATACGTTTCCCTTCTTGATGACCTTTTTCTGAGCATTCATTCTGACTTGTTCATACAAATTTGTGGGGCGGGTATACAATGTAACAGATTTACAGAAGCCAACCCAGTTTCTGATTTGATCCCAGAATGTCCCACTTTTCCTTAGGACATATATATCTTCAATGGGGGGGGTATGGTAGGACGTCCCTATTTTCATCAGAGAAATGTTGGAGGGTATGGAGTTATTCGACCCCTGAGCCATCTGAAAGCAGTCTTGTATAGGGAGATTTTCAATGTTTATTGTTTCATTATGCTTTTATATATGTTGGAAGCCACCTAGAGTGGCTGTGGGAATGCAGTCAGATGGGCATGTAACAACAACAACAACAACAACAACAACAACAACAACAATAGAACAGGACATCCCTATTTTCATCAGAGAAATGTTGGAAGGTATGAAAATTTAATTTTTACCCTTAATTCATACAAACTGCAGCTGATGAAATATTTAACCTGAAAATGTTTGAATTTAGACTGCAATTGTATACACCGGGTGAAGGGAAACATTTTTTATCTAGAGGACGACATGACTTCATGGGTAGCCTCCCAGGGAACCACATGTGAGTGGTGGGTAGGGCCCAAGGCAAAAGTGAGTAGATCAACAGATATGATTCATAGAATCATAGAGTTGTAAGGTGAAAGAGACCATGAGGTTCATCTGGTCCAACCCTCTGCAATGCAGGACTCTTTTGCCCAATGTGGGGCTTGAACCCACGATCCTGAGATTAAGGATTTTTTACCAACATGCCCATATGAAGGACCACACAATGTGCTCTTGTGAATACTGGGATCAACTCTAATTAAGAAACCAAACATAACCATCCCTATTTTTTGGCAAGGCTAGCAGAGGTCATCCTACAGTGGATGGAGCGGGAATTGGACTGGAAAAAAGATAGATCTGTTTTTTTTTTTTAATATAAATTTTTATTGGGTTTTCAAATTTTTTAACAACAAACAACACATATGACTTCCCCCCACCCCCCCACATACATCCCACTTCCCCCATTTAATTCAGCAAGTTCTTATTCCTCTCTCTAAACTTAATCTCATTATTCTCCAACTTAGTTCATCTTATTAAACCCCATATTATTACCCTATCTTCTTATATGCAATAAATCCTTTTTTCTAAGATCAATCAAAATTTATATACCAATCTCCCCTTTTTTATATTAAAGTATAAATCAAATTTACAATATCCAAAAATCATAAAGTTTTTCAAAAATCTGTTTTCCCCCCTCCCTCCCTGCCCGGGTATCTGTCCCTTCCCAGGTAGTTATCCTCCCATAAAATTCCTAGCCAGGATTCCTCACGTCTCCAGCCCTCAAGTCTATTTCAGTCTCTCTCCGGTTTTTCTGTTGATATTCCTTTTTGCTGGTTTCCAGGTCTCGAAGGGTGTCTGTTACAGTTACTTCCTCTTCTCCCAGTTCAAACCTAATTGAGAAAACTTGTTGCCAGGGTTCTACCAAAAGTCCTCCAGGTTGCAGATAATAAAGGCCAGAAAAGAGGAGGAAGTCCCAGTTATATTTCTTTACTCCTTTAATTTTCATAATTCCACAGTTTCCAAGGGCTTCCTCCTTCACTTTTCTCCTCAGTCTCATGTCTTCATACTTTGTAATCCAAAAGGTTTCTTTGTTCTCTGGCAACATAGGTTTCCACACTTTCTCTTCTCCGACTTCCTCCTTCACCCCCTCCAAAGATGTCATATTTGGTTGAGCTACAGAGTCTCTCAAGAACAAGTCTCTAGTTCCATCAGCAAGGTTGTTTGTTTTAAAAATCAAGGTCATGTATTGTTCTTGTAAGATTCCCACGAGAAAAGAGGCTCTCTCAATTTGTGCTAGTAATTTTCCTTCTGCAGCCATTGTAGTGTCACTGGTTTCCCCTAGGGGGATTGCCATTGTTCAAAGTTCTACGCCAGCAATCCTTTACCCTATTGTTTATTACTTTGTTTCAAATCACGTCTGTTTATATGTAACACCTTTAAACCAAAGAGATATATAGTAATACAGTTTTGTCCTTTATTCAGCTGTTTGACAGCTCAGTTGACAGCTGTCAAACTCCGATTCCTTAAGGCTAGATTGATGCAGGACGCTCCCAGGTCCAAGGGGGGGGGGGTCACAAAAGTTTCCAAAGTTCGTCTCTTCCCTCCAGCACAACTTGACAAAATAAAACTTGTTCTTAAAAGTTATTAAAGTCTCTTACCAGTTTCCGTAGACATAAAATCTTTTTTCCGATCTTAGATTTTCGCTCCTTGCTTCCAATTGTCTGTATGAAAGGGGGGTGCGGACTTCCCTTTAGCACATCCCCCCGTTTGCCCGATTTACAAATAACGATTTTTTTAAAGTCCAAGTTTTCTTCTACTCACGGGGTGTTTGTATCCAATCGAATTTTCAGGTAGAAAGTTGACGCTCTCCGGTGAATGGCTTGCGGCTTCACTCCACTGAGGTAGCGGTTTTACTCTCAGCACCACGCCACCCCCCGTACCTTCTCCGCAGCCTTTAAAAAGGCTCTTCGACTGTCAGGGGGGGCGCTTAAGGTGCCCACCGAGTCACCAGGTCCACAGGTATCCGCACCTGTGGTTTCTAAGGGTCCCCGCGTCGCCGGCGCGGCAAGACCCGTCCTCAGAGGAGCCGATTCCCTCCGGAGCTCGGAGGGAATCCGCCATTACACCGATCGCGTCAACCCGGAAGTCCTGGAAAAAAGATAGATCTGCAACAGATGAATACATAAACAATTTATACTGTTCTCTTCTACTAATAATATCCAGAGCGCTATTTAGCACAATCATAAAACCATATAGTATCATCAGTGGCGGAGCATATGCCCACACTGCCCAGGACAGGTGCGCTCCTGAAGGGGGGGCATGGCATGGAGTGTGCTCTCCCAAGCATGGGATAGCCAATCAGGTGCTCGGAGAGGCACACACACCCACAGGGGCGGAGCGAGCCGCCCATGGTGGACATTTGGCATGCTGCCTGCATGTGACTTCCAAGCCTCTGCCAGGCTGTCAAAACAAAGGGGGAAGGGGGTGGGAATACCACCAGCAAGGTGGTGCAGCTCCCCCCTTAAGCCGATGACTTGGGGTAGGCTTGGGAGTCGTGGGCAGGCAGTGCGCTGAATGTCACGCCCCTCAGTGAGGGCACCCAGGGCAGACCACCCCCCCTCCTATGCCCCTGAGTATCGTATAGAGACATACAATATTAACAGGAGTATGAGAACAAACTAACAAACATTTTTAAAAAGCAATTAGTTTGTGTGTGGTGCTGATTATGCCAAGGTTGCCGGTTCAATCCCCGTATGGGACAGCTGCATATTCCTGCATTGCAGGGGGTTGGAGTAGATGATCCTCAGGGTCTCTTCCAACTCTATGATTCTGTGATGATGAACCTTTAATGCAACTACTGAAGAGAGAAACATATGTATATTAACAGCAAAGTCTTGAAGTATATTTTTTCAAAGAAGAACAGCACAAGCAGCTCATCAAGACAACAAGGGCTTTATTGCCTTCTCTTTCATTCTTAAGTTCCTGTCTGCTCTCTTCCTAATCTTAGATGTACCATGTTTCCCCTATTCCACCAGATGAAAAATGAGCACAGGAACATCTGTGCTAGCAGTGACAAGTCAAGGATGGCAGTGAAAAGTCAAGATTCTTCTTTTAGGAATAGCTGATTAACAGCATAATTTTAGACATGTCTACTCAGAAGTAAATTCCATTGAGTTCAGTGAGACTTACTTCTGTTAGCCTGCAATCTTATACCCACTTCAATGGAACTTACTTCTGAGCAGACGTGTATAGAATGGCACTGTTTATCACTAAAAATGTGAAATAAATTCTGCTGTTCTTGGTTGTGTGAAGGGGCTATCAATCAATAACTTCTGCAGGAATATGTCTGATATAACGGATGTTATGAACCAGCCCACAGATGTCAAGAAAAAAACAATTACAAGTTTAAGGATGATGAATTTTCAACAGTGAAGTATTCATCTTGTTGTTTGCTTTCTTCTGCTACATAGTTCATAAGGCGATCGTGGGAGGAAGTGTGGATGTCGTTGGACTCCAGCTCCCATCGGTACCAGCCAGCATGGTCAATTGTGAGGGATGATGGGAATTGTAGTCCAGCAACATTCAGAGAGCCAGGTTCCCTATCCCTGTTTTAAAGCATGCAGCTTAGCACTAAAATAATGAGCAAATACCTTGTTGAGCATTTGAAAACTGCATAGCCAAATCAAGTAACATTCAATACAATTAGGATTACTATGATTAATAGTTTCTTCCTGTATGTTATAGAAAATAAACCTGAATGAATCAGGGCAGGGCTTTCCTGTTGGCCTAGCTTTAAGGTAAAAAGGTAAGGTAAAGGACCCCTGGACGGTTATGTCCAGTCAAAGGCGACTATGGGGTGTGCGGCTCATCTTGCTTTCAGGCTGAGGGAGCCGGCATTTGTCCACAAACAGCTTTAGGTCATAGCAGGCTCTATAGATATTGCTGGACGTTAAATAATAATAATAATAATAATTTTTATTTATACCCCGCCCTCCCCAGCCAAGGCCGGGCTCAGAGCGGCTTACAAGCAATAATAAAAACAAATCGAATGATTACAACTTAAAACAAAATTAAAATACAACATTAAAATATGGAAACATTAAAACATTAAAATGTAGCCTCATCGCAGGAGGAGAAGGAAAGGAAAAAAGAAAGAAAGGGAGGGAGGGAATCAAATTGGCTCCAAGCCAAAGGCCAGGCGGAACAACTCTGTCTTACAGGCCCTGCGGAAAGAAATCAGATCCTGCAGGGCCCTGGTCTCATGAGGCAGAACGTTCCACCAGGCCAGAGCCAAAGTTGAAAAGGCCCTGGCTCTGGTTGAAGCCAATCTAACTTCCTTAGGGCCTGGGACCACTAGGGTGTTGCTATTTATGGACCTTGAGGCTCACCGTGGGGCATACCAGGAGAGGCGGTCCCGTAGGTACGAGGGTCCTAGGCCATGAAGGGCTTTAAAGGTCAAAAGCAGCACCTTAAATCTGACCCTGTACTCTACCGGGAGCCAGTGCAGTTTAAAAAGCCAAAGAAGGATAGGATTTTCTTTATGTATGCTACTACTGCAGCAAGAATTCTTCTGGCAAAGTATTGGAAGATGCAAGAACTACCTACTCTGGAAGAATGGCAGATAAAGGTGATTGACTTCATGGGACTGGCAGAGATGACCGGCAGAATTCGTGACCAGGGGAAAGAGGCAGTGGAAGAAGACTGGAAGAAATTTAAAATATATCTTAAAAACTGTTGTAAAATTGATGAGTGTTAAGATGTCAAGGGGTAAGAAGCAGAGAATTACAGCTGTAACCAATAAATTTATGGGAATCTAATGAAGGGAACTAAATGGATAAATTGACTAAAGGGTTGCTAAAAAAATTCTTTCTAAAATAAGGATGCAGCGAAAGGGAGGTATGGGGAAGTCAATTGAAAGAAGTTATAAGAAAATAAGACTATGAATTTATTTATGTTTGATTTGTTTATGTTTGTTTGTGTTTTGTGATGTGTTTGTCTTTTAATTATGTGTTTTAAAAATTGAATAAAAATTATTTTTTTAAAAAAAAATAAAAAGCACTGGGTGAATATGCTCCCGTGGCAGAGACCCCGTGAGGAGCCTCGCTGCAGCATTCTGCACCCTCTGGAGTTTCTGGGTCAGCTTCAAGGGCAGCCCTGCGTAGAGCGAATTACAGTAGTCAAGCCTGGAGATGACCGTTGCATGGATCACTGTGGTCAGGTCAGGGCGGGAAAGGTAAGGGACCAACTGCTTGATGCGGCGAAGGTGGAAAAATGTCGCCTTGGCTGTTGCTGTAACTTGCGCCTCCTTGGAAAGGGAGGCATCAAGGATTACACCCAAACTCTTAACGGAAGGCAATGGCACAAATTGGGCCCCCGCAAGAGAAGGGAGTTGGTCCCTCATCCCTATGCCATCCCGACCCAGCCATAGGACCTCTGTCTTCGAAGGACTTAGTTTCAATCGGCTCCCACGAAACCATCCAGCCACAGCTTCCAAGCATCTGGCCAGTGTGTTCGGGGCCGAGTCGGTGTGGCCATCCATCAGCAGATAGAGCTGAGTGTCATCAGCATATTGGTGACAGCCCAACCCAAAGCTCCGGATAATCTGGGCAAGGGGGCGCATAAAGATGTTAAAAAGCATCGGGGAGAGAATTGTGCCCTGCGGCACTCCACACACCAAGGAATGGTGCGACGACATTTCCCTCCCTAGTGCCACCCTCTGTCCCCGACCAGAGATAAAAGAGCACAGCCAGTTACGGGCTATGCCCTGTATCCTCACGTCTGCAAGGCGGTGATCCAGAAGATCATGATCAACCATGTCAAAGGCTGCTGACAAATCTAAAAGGATCAGCAGTCCTGACCCGCCTCGATCCAGTTGTCTACGGAGATCATCTGTGAGGGCAACCAGAGCCGTCTCGGTCCCAAAACCAGGACGGAAACCAGACTGAAATGAATTTAAAGCTGATGTTTCCTCCAGAAACCTACCAAGCTGTTCAGCAACCGCTCTCTCAATTACCTTACCCAGATATGGAAGATTTGAAACTGGGCAGTAATTGGATAGATCTAAGGGATCTAATGAAGTTTTCTTTAAGAGTGGACACACTACTGCTTCCTTCAGTTCCCCTGGGAATGTCCCCGTGTCAAGGGACAAATTGATAATTTCAACCAGGGGGGTCCGCGCAACATCTGGACACTCCCTAATCAGCCAAGATGGACACGGATCAAGGAGGCAGGTGGTGGGCCTACCAACTTGGAGGAATCTATCCACATCAGCAGGGAGTATCTGATCGAAATGCTCCAGCACTGGACCTGAAGTCAGTCGAGGGGCCTCCAGTTCAGTCACTGTATCTAAATTGGCAGGGAGGTCACGGCGGAGCAACAGGACTTTCTCCTCAAAAAAGCTCGCGAATGCCTCACTGCTGTGGGTTGAATTTGTGCTTAAATTTGGTTGTCCTCCTAAGGACGTTATTGACCTAATTATTCTAAAAAGTTGTGCCGGGCGAGAGCTAGCGGATGCAATGGAAGCTGCAAAGTAAGATTTCTTAGTAGCTTTCATAGCCATCTCATAGGCTTTCATAAGCGTCCTATAAGATGTTCTTGAGGCTCCGTCACGAGTCCGTCGCCATACTCGCTCTAGCCGTCTGAGATCCCGCTTCATTTTCCGGAGCTCCTCAGTAAACCAAGGGGCCCGGTTTCGACGGGGTCGCAGAGGGCGCTTAGGCGTGATCTAATCAATGGCTGCCAAGAGCCGATTATTCCAGTCCTCAACAAGGTCATCTAATGAGTCGCCAGGAGGAGCAGGGTCCCGCAAGGCTTGTCGGAATCTATCAGGTGAGGAGATTTCACCCCTCCCATACCCAAGAATCTCCTGAGAATCTCCTGAGGTCTCTGCTGACTCTACAGAGAGGAGGAGCAATGTACTGCTCTCTACTTAATTAGTCAAGTGAGTGAGTCTGTGTGTGAGAGAGAGTCAGTCAGTGTGTTGGAGAGTGAGTGCAAGAGATCGTGTTTATAGATAAGATTGCTGCTAAGAGCAGCTGCAGGCACTCAGAGTATAGCATTGATTTATGCTCAGAATATTTAGCTCTGTATATAGTTTGTATCATAGCTGTAGTTATAGAATAAAGGAGGATATTTTACAGAGCTGCTCTCCGAGTGGTTTATACTCTGCAAGACTCTGCAAAATGCTGCTGCGCAACGACTGTATTATTGAGACAGTGAATCCGGTGCTCTCAGCTCCAAGCTGTGAGTCCACAGCACTGTGACCTGTTCCTGTGGGAAAGGAGGTCTCTGGCAGTGCTACCCAGCTCGCCTAGCCCAGTCGGGGCTGTAGTGCATGAGTCCAGTTGGTACACTGGCTCAAGGGCGATGCTGACATCAGGATCCATCTGTTTTCGCGGACGAGCCCAAGTAGGTTCGCCACCCGAGCAGGGGAGGAGCAGGAAATCAATCTTGGCTTTCAGAGCGTAGTGATCAGACCATGGCACTTCCACAGGGAGGAGCATGATCACATCTATGCCAGCCCCAAAGATCAGATCCAGCGTGTGGCCTGCTTGATGAGTGGGGCCCAAAACAAACTGGGAGAGCCCTAGTGTTGCCATGGAAGACACTAGGTCCAGAGCCTGTGAGGAGGGAGCGGCATCGGCATGGACGTTGACGTCTCCCAAAACCAGTAGGTTTGGGAACTCCAAGGCCCAGCCCGCCACCACCTCCAGCAGGTCTGACAGGGTGGCTGCCGGTGTGCTGGGTGGTCGGTACACCAGCCAGACAGCCAAGCTCTCCTTGGTGCCCCACACAAGACCAACACATTCAATGCCGTTTATATACTGGTTTGTCCACCAGACCAACATTTACATTGATATTTGATCTATGAGCAATCCTTTCGTTTGATGTTTGAGAGAAAATGATATTATGGTTTTTCCCAGAATGGAATTTTATTTCTGAAATAGATTTAAAAATGCAGCCAACAGCAACACACATAGCAACACAACAAGTTCATGGAAAGGGGTAAATAATCTCTCTGATCGCAAAGCAGAAATTCATGGCTTTACTTCTGACCCTCAGTAGCACTTTGATAATGCATTGGGTGACATTTGTAAGGGCATAGCCAGCCATTCTGCACATAGCTCCTTTCCTTATTTCTGTCAAAACATAATTTTAATAGATGTCAAGCCAGAAATTATCTCATACCCATGGAAAGCTTTCCCCTTCAGCAACTATCCTTTAGAATGACCTGATATAAAAAGCTGGCACAATTTTTTTCTTGCTGTTAAGTGATCCATATGACAAAACTTAGAACTTAACAAGGATATGATGCCCAGACTGTGGAACTTGTTGGGGTGGGATCAAAAACCACAAGAGTAGAATATCCCACGATCCAAAAATGGAACACATTTGAAATATTGTTTTTCTTGCAACCATGAGATCTAGAAGCTTAGTACTTAAACAAAGAAGAAGAGCCCATTGAAATGTGTGAGGTAATGTTCAGTTCTTAATGACCAGGCATGGCCCACTCATGAGGCAAGGTGAGGCAACCACTTCTGGCAGCAAGATCCACAGGGGCATCAATCTCGCCTTCAAGGAATGTGTTGCCTGCTGCCGCTGCTGCCATAACAGAGAAGGCTGTGGCGCACTCCTTAGAGGCCGAATCTGCTGCCTCCTCAGCAGCTCTCCCCCAAGGCCACCTCTAAAGCTAAATGAGATGGAGCGAATGTTAAAAATGCTTAGAAAAAGCAATAGCAATGACTTTTGTCCATTTGTTGTTCTTGTTGTTGTAGCAATTACTGTAGACCAAAGCGCCTGTTTCCATTTTAGAAACAAACTGCTCCCATTCTGACAGCTGCAAACTCTACAAATATAGTGAGATAATGATGTTCTTGAGTACTTGATGGATATCTATACTAGGCCAGAGACTGTATCGCCGAAAAGCTTTAGGGGAGAAATAGTTTATTTATTTCAAGCTAAGGGAAACTGCTCTCCTTGGCACTTTCATCTTTTTTTTTTTTTTTTTTTACTTAGGACAGGCATAGCAATATCAGAAAGAGATGCAGGCAAATCCTATGCATAGAAACCAGGAAATGTGTTTTGTAGATGTTGTCGGTAAGAAAAATAGTCAAGTGGAAATGTGCTGGGAGCCAAAACCTCCATGCTGGAGATTAGAATCCTCTTTAGAGCAACAGCGACATGTAATCTCACCCAGGAAAAGAAGGGTAATTTGTTTGTGGAAAAAAACAGAAATAGTTTTGAGCTCCCGTATGCTTCTGCTATAAGTAGAGCTTTGCTCCAAATTTCACATTTTCCTTTGTAACACAGCATGCCACAGTCACAACAAATAGCAGAAATTTATTGTTATGGTTAATGGAATCCATTTGTGTGTGTGTTTTTCCCTGCAGTTAAAGCATTAAAAACTTCAGGAACCCTATGAAATAACCCAGCTGAAGTAGTTTGAACAAAAAGGAGATGCATTATGAAATTACTAAAGTCAGTCCACACTCAATTTAATAGCTTTGATTCTTTCACTGACAAAACTCTCAGTGAAATCAAGGAAGTGTTTGTGCGTGTGCCCTTTAAAGCCCTCAGCCCAGTATACCTGAAGGAGTGTCTCCACCCCCATCATTCAGCTCAGACACTGAGGTCCAGCTCCGAGGGGAGTTCCCTCACTGTGAGACACGAAGCTACAGGGAACCAGGCAGTGGGCCTTCTCGGTAGTGGCACCCACCCTGTGGAACGCCTTCCCATCAGACGTCAAGGAAATAAACAACTATCTGCTTTTAGAAGACATGTGAAGGCAGCCCTGTTTAGGGATGTTTTAAATGTTTGATGTTTTATCGTGTTTTTAATGTTCTGTTGGGAGCTGCCCAGAGCGGCTGGGAAAACCCAGCCAGATGAGTGGAGTATAAGCAATATTATTATTATTAGCCAAGTCCATGTACGTTCATCCACAAGCAACATTGACTTCACTTTTCAGGATGGATGCCAATAAACAAACATTGACTGCCTCTGAGTGACATTGAGCCTTTGACGTGCTTAGGTACACCATTTCCAGCTACTCTAACTAGGAAACAGCTTCTTATCACTTAACACATTAGTATTCTGAAAACTGGAGCAAAGAGACCCACTTCATTCTGAGTCAGACCATTGGGTCCATCTAATTCAGGCTTGTCTATGCTGGGCAGCAACTCTGCAAGCTTCTGGAAGGGGATATTTTCCAACCTACCTGGAGATGCCAGAGACTCAACCAGGGACCATTAAAATGCAATGCATGTGCTCCACACACAGCCCTTCCATATGAAGATGAGTGAGTAAGTATTGAGACTGGGGATTTTAAAGAAAAACAAGATGGTGTGTTTCTGCTCCGTGCTCTTAGGAAAACATCAAAATGTTTTATTAATGTGTAATATAAATGCATAGTTGTTTTATTTTCTTTCACATTCTTTTTCCTGTGGAAAAATAAAACGAGATTACACATGCACACATTGTTACTTATCCCGTGCTCACAAACCATATCTGCTGCAAATGTGACATGTAGAGGGTCAGTATTGTGCCTTAGACTGAAGGCTTTACCTGAAGAAAAACAAGACACAAGGAGCTCTACTCCTATCAGAGCAAACCAAGGGTGCCACTATTTCCGCACTCTGGCCACTTTCACACCTACCTTTACAGCACCAAGGTACCACTTGAAAGAGGGCTTTCTCCAAGGCATTCTGGGAAGGGTTTAACAATCAATCTCTCCTCCTGGGGAACTCTGGAAGTTTTTGCTCCATGAGGAGAATAGGAGCCTCCCCACAAATAACAGTTCCCAAAGTTCTTTCAGAGACGTTAGGACTGTTTAAAGTGGTATCATAGTGCTTTATATGTATGGTTTGATCTTGGCCTTTGTTTTCACTGGTGGCCTCTTAGCATAATAAGAAGGCAACATCCCAACTCTGTTGTATGTCTTTGGCACTGGTATCTGGAGATATTCTACTCCTAAACATGGATGTTCCATTTAATTATCATGCCAAATAACCATGGATAGACCTTTCAGGGAGTTGGACCAGACCTTGAGGTCGCTTCCAACTCTATTCCACACAGACTTGTATTTTAAATCAGTGATGGGGAACCAATGACCCTTGAAATGTTGCTGGGGTTCAACTTCCATCAGCCTCACCCAGGGAAGATGGGAATTCCAGTTCAACAGCATCTGGAGGGACCATAGTTTCCTCCATCCTGGCTTTTAAAAGCTGTGTAAGAGAATGACCATCACTACAACTTCTATAGATCTGTGAGCAACTGAAGCTGAGACTCACTCTTCATTTGCTATTTCTGAGGTGTAATATCATTTTGCAATAGTGTTGTTTTGTCATGACTACATTCAAGCTTTGTTGGCCTTTTTGGCACTTTTCACACCATGGTTTCTTTACTCCATTATTTAAAGGCACTTGCCAGGACACAGGAAGATTTATCTTGACAGACGTCTGAGTTACAGACCAATCACAAAAGGAGGCTGCCACAGCTTTCATGCTGTCACAAATTGATGCTTGTGCAGAAAATTGGTTCAAACAGGCTTCCTTCAAAAACAGAACTTGATTGATCGTTGTGCAGCAATTGGCTATAAATGGACTGCAGGCAGGTTAAAAGGGGAGAATTTTCTATATCAACTTAAGCAACCCCCCCAACTCCAGCGTGTTTGTGGGGGGGGGTGTCTAATAAGCAGATCAATTAGGCCTATATGACTGTTTCAGCTAAAAATTAAGGAGGAGCATTAACTGCAGGCTAAGAAAGGTTTCCCAGCCTTGCAGTACCGCATACAACTCAATGAGATTTACTTCTCAGTAGACATGTGTAGGATTCTGCTGCCATTCTAAACCAAGTTACTAGGGACTAAGCCCTATTGAACATGGTGGGATTTATGTAATGAGGAGTTTCAAAAGCATTTTTTCATACAGGCGAAAGTGTTGGTTTTGCAAGCCCCCTCCATAGAGGCTGGCCCCTCTCACTGTCCTCGGAGCTTGCTTACCGGTAACCTCCTCTGGCTGATATCCAGACAGACCAGGGAGATTTTGATAGGCGACATTTTCCCAAGCATGGGCAAAATGCACAATCCCTCCTGCTTCCGCAGGGGAAATAAAATAAGTCAGAAATCTATTTACATGATGTTTATTTCTGACATTACAGCACTAGAGAAAAACACGTCCTTTTAGTTCAGTTCCTCCAGCAAGTCTGACAGACTTCCTGTACATGTGCACTTGGAGGGTTTTAAGTTACACTCTTCACAAAGACTTATCCAGCCTGTGAACGTCCTGGGAAATTCTTTCCCACGATTAAGGGCATCATGTTGTATCAACAATCTGGCTGTCTGCAGCGGTGATGCTTCCATATACTGACATCCTCCCCCATATGAATCATCGTTAGCTGCGGACAAAGCTTGATCCAGAGAAGAAAACAGTTGTTATACATATAACAATCCCCTGTTGTTTCAGTTCCACCCTTGGAACTACCCGCCACTGGTTTCACCAATGTAACTCTCTGGTTGTCTGATTTCCAAGGAGTGAGTGCATCTGCATTACCTTGGTTAGGACATTTTGTGTTACGCTTAGCAACTCCCTGTTGTGTCTTTGTCTCCGACTTAGACACACCCTTAACCTGGCTTGAGTTGTCAACAATAGTAACACATGCAACAGCTGAACTAGCAAACTCTTGAGAATACCTCTTGGGTGGTACGCCCTTTGTGATTCTCTCAGACCTGCGCCTGAGGTGCTGATCCTCTCTGCTCACTGGTTCAGTCTCAGGACTTTTAGGAGAACCAGTTCCAATAGTAAACAGTGGTTCATCCTCCACCTGTGAAGGTCTAGCTATTGTGTGAGATTTCCTCTCAATGACTGTGTCAACTGAACTCTCTGAGCTTTCTGTGTCACTTTCAGTATCACTATAATCAGAATAATCAAATTCATCATCTGAATCATCAGCAGTGGGATATGTGTGAACAATTACTCTCTCCTGTTCAGGAGCACTCTCTAGAAATTTTGTGAGAATCACCTGACCAGATTCAGACAAAATTACTCTGTAGAGACCCTTTTCATAACCCACAAAAATGCCTCTGGCATTCTTCACCCCATCTAGAGTTTCAGTCCTGACCTGAGATCCAAAAACCTTAAAATGCGAGACAGAAGGTTTTCTGTGGAACAGCCTCTCAAAAGGAGAACATTCCATGCCCTTTGAAACCTTTCTCACCCACGAGTAACAAAAACATGATAAAGATTCAGCCCAATACTTATGTGGCAAGTGTGAACTCAGCAATTGTGCCTTCATGCCATTTTGCAACACCTTGTTCACTTTTACACAAACAGTTTTGTTCCATGCAGCCTCTGAAGCAGCAACCTTGTGCTCTATTCCTTGCTTCTCCAGGAAATCCTGAAAATCCTGTAAAAGAAAAATTGGCTTCTCATCTGTGAAAAGAAAATCAATTTTTAGCATCATGAATATTCTTAATCTTATCACAAAACTCCTTAAACCTTTCTAAGGTTTCTCCGGGAGATCTCAATATGTAAATCCATACATATTGAGAAAAATGATCAACAAATACAAGATAGTATTTTGCATTGCCTCTAGAAGGTGCTAAAGGACCAATCACATCAGCATACACTCGCTGAAAAACTTTGTTGATCTTTGTTGCCTTTCCTCTCGTGTCTTCTTTCGAGATACCTGCAAGAGACAGCATTTTAGATTCACATGCTCTACACATTTTATAATCACTTTCATCAAAAGTTAACAGATACAGTCCATCTTTCTCTCTGGCAGAAAGATACAGCTCTCCATCTTTGTAGATTTTGCAGCTTTTCTTATCATACGATAACACCAGTTTCTTCTTAGTGATTTGAGATACACTCAGCAAATTGTACTTTAAACCTGGAACAAAATAAACATTGTTAATAGTCAAGTTCAGGCTTTCTAGATACACAGTTCCGACCCGGGTTGCTTCCATTTCCTGACCATTGGCCAGTTTCACAGTGAAGCGTTGCTTCTCAAACGTAGAAAACAGTTCCCGACGTGATGCCATGTGTTGCGTGCATCCAGTGTCTATAACAAATGAGTTCTCCAAGGATGATGTGGCTTTTAGCGACATCAAAGCCATATCTGGTTTTGCCTGGGACTGGATACGACCTTTGCTTGAAGTCTGAGGCTTTACAAAGCTCCCTCTAGCTCCTTTCTCCTGATGTGGTGTCTCTTGACGAACAGCATCCTGAGCTACAGCTTTCTCCTCTGTAGCAATGGTAGTGGGGGTGCTTGACTTCCGAACTTCATTCCCCCCATCAGCAACAGCCATTGCAGCAGTGCTAGGATCATCATCAGAAACAGCAGCAACAGTCTCTTCACTTCCTTGTTGTGGCTCAAAGCTCCTTCCAGCTTTCGATAAGCTCACAAGAATTTGGCTAGCTTCATCTTGGCTCTCCCCCTTTGGTGCAACCAATTCTTGGTCCTTGCTTCCCACCCCAGCTTCACAAGCTTTGCGGAGTGACTCCCAAGCAACCCTTGGTTCTTCTGCACCCTTTAGGACTGGCTCAAGATAAGCGTCCACATTTTCCGCCAAAATTCTCAGGACACGCTGCTTCAATTCACTTTGAACTGCAGCCTTCTTCCCCTGTGCTTGTACAGCAACAGGCTGTGGAGTTTTTACTAAGTCCCACAATTGCTCTCCCACTAGCAAAAATTCCATTGCAAATGACCATTCTAGCCAGTTTTGGCCATTCAGTTTCTGAGAGAACAGAGCCATCTTTAATCCCAAGCTGCAGCGTCAGCTACAAACTGGAAATCCAAAAGTCTATTGGGCTGTTTACAAACTGCTTACACTTGACAGTCAGCCCAGCTGCCTGGAATTTTCCCTTCCACAGAATCTGTAAACAATAAGCCTTCGCTGTAATCCAACAGCAAGCCCCCTCCATAGAGGCTGGCCCCTCTCACTGTCCTCGGAGCTTGCTTACTGGTAACCTCCTCTGGCTGATATCCAGACAGACCAGGGAGATTTTGATAGGCGACATTTTCCCAAGCATGGGCAAAATGCACAATCCCTCCTGCTTCCGCAGGGGAAATAAAATAAGTCAGAAATCTATTTACATGATGTTTATTTCTGACATTACAGCACTAGAGAAAAACACGTCCTTTTAGTTCAGTTCCTCCAGCAAGTCTGACAAACTTCCTGTACATGCGCACTTGGAGGGTTTTAAGTTACACTCTTCACAAAGACTTATCCAGCCTGTGAACGTCCTGGGAAATTCTTTCCCACGATTAAGGGCATCATGTTGTATCAACAATCTGGCTGTCTGCAGCGGTGATGCTTCCATATACTGACAGAAAGGTCCTGAATTTCTTTTTTTAAAGGATAAATATAATTCCATGATTGTGCTATTGGGCCTGCCTACTTTTTATGATTTATATTTTTATTTGTTAGTCACCATGTGGTTTTATCCTAGAAAGGCAGGATATTAAAGTTCAGATATATATATGAATAAAACAGCTCTTTTGGGCCTCAGCCATAAGCAACCAGTTGGTGTGACCAAACCATAAGTAATTCTAAACTGTGGGAAATGTTTGAAAGTGACCTGAAGCAATTTGGTAAAATCAGTAATAATCTAAACTAGGCAGCAAAGACTTTAGATCTGAGGGGGAAATATCAAGTCCAGATCAAGAGACTCATTTGCATTGAATGTGGGCTGAAGCCCGAATATCAATATTATGTAACTGTAAGGGAGAGTGACTTCAAAGCCTCTTTGAAAGATCGCCTTGTTTCTATGCGAATGTCAAGGCCGTTTCCCAGCCAAAGGAATGCACACAGCAGATAGTTAAGTATTTATCCTCACAGATAACACTTACAGTCACTTGTATAACTCTGGATACTTATGCATACTAATCTAACGGCTAGGCAGTTATTCCATGGAGCAGTTGCAGCAACAGCAGACTACTATCCTCCCCCAGTTTATGTTATTTCCTGTGAGATTAGACAACTACTATTAAATTTGTTGCTGGCATCTAATACTTGAATTGGTATTCTAAATTATTAAACATCTTTAACTTCCCATGAAGTTTTTTAAAAAGCCAGATGTGGAAGGAATATTAGAATTGCTGGAAGGAATGTCAATAGTTACATGATGCTTGTGACTGCAACATGTTACATTTTATCTTAACGATCAAAATCTGACAGCTATTTTGGTTTCTTGTTAACTTAGCTCTTCATTTGATAATTTGTATTTCATACAAATTTATCTATCCCAAGGTCTTCATGGGAGAATGTTTAATTAGCCCCCTCCTTCTGCCCCCCGCTTTTTAGCATAATTGATAAGACCTTGAAAAGGTGCACAATGAGAACCTCTCTTTTAACTCTTATTTGCTTTTCAAAATGTATTTGTATTTTCACATTTTCTACAGTGAACGGAAAAAGAAGGCACAGCCATAAGGCTAAATTAATCCCTGATGAAATTCTAGTATATATATCAAAGCTATCGTATGGATTTAGCCTTCAGTGCTATTTTAAAGATGAAACACTATATACTCTTTAAGATTCAAATCAGGATGTTTGGGGCACTTTTTTATGATTTGCTCATCATAGGGCTGCATCTTCCATAACCAGTGTTTGATTTTACACTAATCTGTCCCCAAGTGTACAACAGCATTCTTTGTAATACAAACATAATAGAAATATTGACCAGCTGGGTTTTATTGACAAGTGTTTAGCAATTCAGTAGGAATAAGGCTGAAATTCCTATACACATCAACACAGGAGTAAGGCCACTGTGGCCTAAACCACTAAGCCTCTTGGGCTTGCCAATCAGAAGGTTGGCGGTTCAAATCTCCATGACGGGGTGAGCTCCCATTGCTCCGTCCCAGCTCCTGCCAACGTAGCAGTTCGAAAGCATGCCAGTGCAAGTAGATAAATAGGTACTGCTGCAGTGGGAAGGTAAACAGCATTTCTGTGCGTTCTGGTTTCCATTATGGTGTCCTGTTGCACCAGAAGCGGTTTAGTCATGCTGGCCACATGTCCCGTAAAGCTGTCTGTGGACAGATGCCAGCTCCCAGTGGCATCGCATGGGGTGGGCGGGGTGTGTGTGCCCTGGGTGCCATGTTTGGGGGTGGTGGCAAGAAGGCACCCCATGAAGTACTTGTCCTGCTGCTCCTGGGCATGGTGGCACGAGCAGCTATTACACCGCTGCAGCCGCATGTGGAGGAACCTCCGTTCACGGCTGCAACCACAAGCAGAGGATCCCGCCACAGTCCATATGGTGCTCGAGTGGTGCGGGCAGCAAACTGCTATGTACAACACATGTGCGGTGTTGCACATATGCGCTGTACATAGCAATGTCACATATGCACTGTACATAGCCGTTTGCCACCAGCACCACTCAAGCGCCATACGGACAGTGGTGGGATCCCTCCACCACCACTGCAGCTGTGAGCAGAGGATCCTGTCACCGTCCATACGGTGCTTGAGCGGCGCCAGCAGCAAACTGCTATGTATGGCACATGTGCGGCGGCAACCTTTGTTCACCCCTGCTGGCTCCCTTGGTCTGAAAGCGAGATGAGCGCTGCAATCCCATAGTTGCCTTTGACTGAACTTAACCGTCCAGGGGTCCTTTACCTTTTACCTAAGGCCAGTTGAACTCAGTTAGGGGGACTTACTTCTGATTAGGCATGCATAACATTGTGAAGTTAGACTCACATCTTACACACACTTAAGGAGCAATCCAAACCCATGATCTGTGAGATGAGTGGAGTTTGGAATAGCCAGATCTCTGAAAAAGGAGCATGGTGTGTCACGGGAGGGGTGGGAAGAGGCAGAGGGAGACTGACTCCTGTTCCATATTTTGTTCCTCTCCATCACGTGATCTAGCAACCCAGCAGAAGTTACACTGACAAAAAGGTTGGTGTAAGTCAAACTCTGTTTTTAAATGTGCATTTAGAGTTTGGAATTTATCCCACTGTGAATTGCACTGGTTTCCTAAGACCTCTGCCATTCAATTAGATTTACTTCTGAGTAGAGTTGCATAGGATTGTACTACTTGCCACCATCTGGACTCCCTGGGTGTGCACTGCCAGCGTGTTTGCTGGGTTGAAAGGGATACAAAAAGCACAGCAACCTGTTTGCAATTTCTGTGGCTTACATAAGTTAGCTAGCAGTGAATTAACACCAGGGCAATAACCACATCAATTATCTCTTTATCCAAGTCCAATATAGCACAGTGATTTATAGGAAGACATGCAGAAAGGTTCGTTGACCTCCAGTCTATTTTATTGTTTGATTAAGCTTCTGCCTTCATTCACCGCTATCTACCATTCCACAGTTACATGCTAACTTGGCCATGATGAATTGCAAAAGGGATATAAACGATGCTGTGATCACTGGCTGAGTAATTGCTCCAGATGACACACAAGGTAAGGATGGTGCTCCGCAAAGGAATCCCAGTCGGGCTTCTACTCACTTTCCCATGTATATGAGAAGTGGTGGTAGCTGTTGTGGTAAAGGTAAAGGGACCCCTGACCATTAGGTTCAGTCGTGACCAACTTTGGGGTTGTGGCACTCGTCTCGCTTTGTTGGCTGAGGGAGCTGACGTACACCTTCCGGGTCATGTGGCCAGCATGACTAAGCTGCTTTTGGCGAAACAGAGCAGCACACGGAAACGCCGTTTACCTTCCCGCTGGAGTGGTACCTATTTATCTACTTGCACTTTGATGTGCTTCCGAACTGCTAGGTTGGCAGGAGCAGGGACCGAGCAATGGGAGCTCACCCCGTTGCGAGGATTCGAACCACCGACCTTCTGATCAGCAAGTCCTAGGCTCTGTGGTTTAACTCACAGCACCACCCGCGTCCCCCAAGCTGTTGTGGTAGAATGTGCTAAAAGACTGAGATACTAGTATTAGACAGCCATCAAGGAAGGAAATAGCTGGGTGAAAATGGCATGAACTCTCTGTGATCTTTCTCCTTCTCTCCCCCCATCCATATGGGTTTACACGTGGTTTACATATGTATATGTGAATATACAGTAACAAGGGAGATAGAAAGTTTAGTTTATTGCATATATTACTAGAGCATGCTTAGCAACCTAAGGAGATGACAGAAAAAGGGCTTATTTATTTATATATCTTGGCTTATTTAATTATTTTATATTATATCCAGCCTTTCTCCAAGTCAGGACCCAAGGAGGCTCACAGCAGGAATTAAGGCAAACAAAGCTAAAACACACTATAAATATAAATATTGAAACCAATTAAATAAGTAACTCTATTAAAAACAGTATTGGAAATACTAAAAACCACTTTAAAAGGGGGGGAAACCACATTATACAAATAATATATAAATAATAAATAAATAAAAACAGCAAAGTTTTGATTTTTTTTTGGCTCATCACAACTATTTCTTAAGCTAAAACTGCCATGGGCAACCAAATAAGGTGCCCTGAAAGAAATAATTCACACAATGTCTTGAACTAGAACCAATTCCTTATTACTTTATAGAAGCTTTTCAAATAATGCATTAGAAGGCAGCAATCTAAAACTCCAGGATTATTTTTACCTGTTCTGATTTTCTTGATTTTAATAAGCTGGAGCTGCTTGTTGTTTGTTTATTCTTAGATCACGAGCAACAAAAAAAAAAGCGCAAATCGTTTTACCTGATAGATCAGTTAATCCCTTCCAAAACTGGAGCAGCCTTTGCAGATTTAATAAAACATTCATTTGTCGTTTAAGGAAGACTGTGGGGATTGGCAAATTTTCATAGCTGAATGACTCCCATGAAAATATTAGCATTATTAAGCACATTTTCCCCAAGGCAGTTTAGAAATGATGAATTTCCCTTTGGTGCTTTGTCTATGTTGCTTTTCAATCCCTTCCCATTTGCCTTCTGAGATTAAATTCCTGTCACAATAATGTCCTAAAATTATTCATTTGAAAAGCAGCATTCAGACACCAATATTTTCCTTATGTACTTTGCGATTTGAAACCTTCAGTTGCTGGAGAATTCCAGTGGAAATGGAAAGGGGTGTGGAGAGTGCATTCTAGGCATGGAATGAATAAGCAGACATTGGTAATCTGTATTCACTGCTTTGGTTTTCAGTAATTTCTGTTTGCGTGATGTTACCTTTGCACTAAATAAGGGAGGTGGAATAAGGTAATAAAGACCTAATTAATTTATTATGTAACCTTCCACCGCAGTGGACAGTGAGACACCCTGATGAACTGCAACAGACTGGAAACAGCACTGCATGCAACAAACAAGGGTCAGAATGAAAACTGGTGGCTTCTGACATCCCCAGCCTGGGACCAAAGGATGCAACAGATTGGAGACAGGTATCAAATATCAGATTCTTCCTTCCTACCACGAAAACTTCAGCAGTCTTGCCCTACCAATGAAGGAGCACCGAAGCCAGAAGAGCCAAAAAGGTGTCTATTATGGTCAGATGAGTATGTGTGAGCTAGGGGTACGTAAAGGTTGTATTCAATGCTTTTCCCAATGCCAACACCCACATACCTCAAATTGGGAAGGAGACTATATGAGCCCCAGTGCTGGTGTAGTTTATTTCCTTCTTTCATTGTTTTGAGTGGGAGGGCAAAATAACCCCAGAAGAAGATGGAAGAGCAAAAGAACTTGGCTCCGCTTTCCCTCCTGCCTGAAATATGAGGCTTTCATTTGTTTTGTTTCTTTTCTTTTTGTGGAGAGAATGTTAAAGTACCCTCTGTTCAACTTAATGGTAAAGTACTTTATCAGGAAATCCACTTAATGATGACATCTTGAAGAAAACCCACCAAAGCCCAATTACAGCTAATAAGGACTGACATTTAAAAGTGACAGTAATTCAATTAATGTAGGTTTTGTAAAAACGATTTAATGACACTTAGATTTTTTTAAAAAACAAACAAACCAAAAAATCATGCAAAACAAAACAAAAACCCACAGTCTCATAAAGTTTAGTCTCTCATATCGGCAGTTAATGCTGAAAATCAAGAACTGCTGTAGAATATTTTCAGTCATTGATTACTGCCCACTCTGATGTTTATCTGACTCTTGAGTTTGATTTGGTCTCAGTGGAACATTAATAGCACATGCATCCCCAGGGATGTGGATGATTTACAAGCTATTTAGACCTACTAAGACTGGTGAACCTCTATAGGAATCAACTGGGGGGAAAAGAGGGGAAGTTAACTGGTGAATTTTGTCTAGGAAAAGGAATATTGTAGCTAGCCTTTTTGAATTATTTGGTATTGCCCTTCCAAAATTACTGCAACCCCCAATGGCAAGCCAAACAGCCAACAAAGTTTAGTTTCACCTTTGCTGTGGATGGGTGATGGTTGCTTGTTAATGGGACCAGAAAAAGATTTTTACTCATGGTCCAAACTAGCCTGGGACAATGAGGTCCTTGCCTCCCTCATAGCAAGGCTGGATTTATATGACAGTCCCCCCCCCTTTGCCAGGGAAGACATTGAGCAAGATCCATTAGAATGGATCCTCATAAGATGTCTTGGGTTGAGCATGGTAAGTCTTAGCTCAGAGGATGAGATGCCTCACACCCAGATTGCTGCAGGACCCACCAGAGTAGTCTGTACTATCATGGAAGCTTCTTGTTCACAATTTATTCAGCTTACTCAGTAGATCAGCTGGGTCTAGATATCAGGCTAGAGTGGATGGATCCTTGCCTAAACTCCAATCTGTAATCAATTAATGTTGTGGCCATGTTTAGCGCACATTCAACCACTGTTATTGCCCCCTCATGGCTCCCTCTCTGTGCACCGTGTGCCAGTAGAAGAGCCATTCTGACGTGCTTGGCAAAAATACATGTGTTCTATCATCATCACCATCATCACCATCATCATTATAATCGACAAAATCCAGCATGTACCAACCAAGCATAGAGCTGAAACAGAAAGGCAGATCACTGTTTGACATAATTTGCTAAGTGTCGCAATTGTCCTTGTCTCAGCAATATTCATTGCCCCCAGCTTCTGCACTGACAGCATCATTAACAGGAATAAGACCATTTAGCATTGCTATTCAAGACTTAGTTGGAAATTCAGCAAACTCTGTGCCAGAATTGGATACTCATAAAAAAAAACAAGAAAAAAAAAACTTTGCATGTTCTTCCAATACAAGGTTGGGAGGTCAAGGAACAAGGACTCTAGTCTGCAGCAAGAAATACAAAATCTGCCTAAAGTTCACATTCCTTGGATTAATAGGGATGATGACTGTAAATTGTTATAGCAAAGAAAGTGGTGATGGAAAAGCAGAAATTTATACCAAGCCGCTAGTCATAAAGAAATTAATAAAATAAACCTTGGAAAGCTTTGCAATAATGAAGAGAGAAAATGAACAGTAGTATTTATACTTTCTATGTCTGTTGGGTGAATATGGAAATAGTTTCTTTGGGGAAATGTTACAGAAGAATATAATGTTCCAGAACAAATGTTGCATTTATATCCAACTATATTGCCACATGCTTCTTTGATGAAGAGCTGCCATTTCCTCAATGACAATTCCTGATATTTCATATGTTCAGCTTTATGTTATAAATACACCACAAATTGATCAAGAAGTGGAAAGAGATTATTCATGATCAGAGCATTCAATAGAAATCCATGGCTCCTTCAGAATGCTATTGTTTCTAGCTTGTTGGTTGAAGCAACCTGTTTGGCAGGAAATATCCTTTTTGTTGGAAATATCCTGCAACATTTAAATATGATATGAAACTTCAATACATAGTTCAAAAACTATTTAAGGTCATCTCCACATTTTTAAAAGGAAGTTTAAACATGCAGGGCACAGTCACTGCCTACTCCAAAGCTTAGAAAATAAAACAAATCACACTATAAGATGCAAGTAATAAGACTGTTTAAGGTTACCAGATGTCCCCGTTTCCCAGGGACAGTCCCCGGGATTTACAAATCAGTCCCCATACAAAATCCATTGAAGGTGAAAAGTGTCCCCGGACTCATTGAAAAAAATCTGGTAACCTTAGTTTAGTTGGCTAGGCAGTTTGAAAATATATCAACTGAAAAGTAGGACAGTCAAATAAAATTAATTAACATAGCATGTAAACCAATGAGATAACTGTTATATAAAAAGATAATCTTAATCGATGACAATATGTTGTTATTTGTGGTATGAGACTCTGGGATGCAGGAGTACAACAGAAGAGTGGCTTTGCCTGGGTGATATATGAAATTCTTTACCAAGTCTGCAAAAGATTGCCAGCTTTTCTCCATTATTATGTAGACTCTCTCTCTCTCTCTCTCTCTCTCTCTCTCTCACACACACACACACACACACACACACACAATCTCCTTCCAAAATCTTTAGGTCAGAGTGTCCGAAAACAAGGCTTTGGGTCCAAGCTTACATGTTAAAATACCAAATACCATGAAGGGAACCCCCAACAGCAGAAACATAAATCCCACTTGGACACAACTATTTCTTTTGGAATGGGACTATGTTCAGCTCATATGATCAGAATTTTCTTTTATGTCTTGTCCTCTACCTCCAGTTTTCCTGCTCTCCCCATCCTGTCAAATCTGCTGTGAAGGGTTGGGGTGGCACTTGATTTAGAGCTGAAAATAACCTTATCAATGAGTAATATTTTTTTCAGACCAAACAAGCTATGAGCATCTCTTTCTAGTTTGACTGAAACATGATCGCTCTGGCAGCAGCACCAAGAACCAGTCCACTACTGAGCCAGATCATCTTTTCAAGGCTACAAAGGACCCCATTTGTTACTGTGCTGAATACTGATTATAGTGGGATTTTTGCTTTCCTAAACTGATAAATGTGTTAGAATGACCAGCACAAAATTTTATTTGCCTATGAGGGTGGAATTAAATTAGCATGGAAAAGTTACTTTCTGCACCATGAAGGAACAAGAGGAGAAAGCTTTTTGCTTTTAAATACGTTTGATGTTTCAGTGTACCAAAAAGCCCTTTATTCTTGCTTTCAAAAACCACACATTTGATTGATATAAGACACTGATCTGCAATGACCTTGCTACCAAGATGAATTAATACCCTTCATTCCAGGTGCGTGCATAATGTTACAAAATCTCACCTAGAGTTCTATCAGCAATCCATGAAAATCAATGAAATGATTAGCACATTTAATTCAGGGGCTGAGATACAACTTATATTAAATTACCTCATTAGGCTGCTGTAGCAGATGTTTACACATATCAAAGAAGTCCTAGTCTTCTCCTCTGCCCTGCCCCCATGGTGAATCTTCTAGCACAGGTAATACTGTTTAACTATCCTAAATATTTTCTTAGCATAGTTATAGCATGAAATTTTGCTAGCATTTCTGTTGCTTCCACCTTTTTTTAAAAAAATAGCTATTTAAAAATAGCTATTTAAAAATTTCTAACATGTTGTATATTGACATTTTATCATGTGTGTGTGTGAAAGTTTCTTTGGCAGGAACACTCCCGAGAAATTCTGACAGCAAATCTCAGCTGAGGTCAGGTGTTAAGTATTTAGACACCTGCAATGTTGAAGGTGTCCACTGTTTCTTTGCAAAGGGAGAGGATAGGGAAAGACTCAGAACAGGGGGAGGCCACACAACTTTTATCTGAGCAGAGAAACAGCTGAGGCTGCAAGGATGCCTTCTGAATGGTTGGACTAAGGTTATCAGATATCCCTGTTTCCTGGGGACAGTCCCCAGATTTACAAATCAGTCTTCATACATAATCCACTGAAGTTGAAAAGTGTCCCCGGATTCATTGGAAAAAAAATCTGGTAACCTTAGGTTAGACCATAGGTAGGCAAACTAAGGCCCGGGGGCCGGATCCGGCCCAATCGTCTTCTAAATCCAGCCTGTGGACGGTCTGGGAATCGGCGTGTTTTTACATGAGTAGAATGTGTGCTTTTATTCAAAATGCATCTCTGGGTTATTTTTGTGGGGCATAGGAATTTGTTCATATTTTTCCCCCCCCCAAAATATAGTCCAGCCCCCCACAAGGTCTGACGGACATTGGACCGACCCCCTGCTGAAAAAGTTTGCTGAACCCTGGGTTAGGCCATTTTCAGTTTACTTAAGTGCTAAGTCTTTGTACAACTGCAATGCTTAAGTGCCTTTGCAAGGAAGGATGGTGGGGAGAAAATCAGAACAACTGGCCAAATTTATTCAGCCTTATTGGCCATATCCCCATTACTTCCTAGCAACCCTGCATGGTCCAGGGGACACTATCTACCACTCTTTGACTGACAGCATCAATAGCCTTGAATGCCTTTGTGATTTTGCACCAAGCAAGCAAACAAACAAACAAATCCACCAATTCAGCAACTATTGCCCCTCTTTTAGAAGTTGGCCATAACATTTCCACCCTAGCTTTTGTTTCCTAATACGACAACTACTTTTGGACCCCTGAACTCAGTTCGCCTTCAGGCAAAGTGCTTTTTGAAGTATGACCCTGCTGTCATCCACATTGCTCACAACTCTCTTTTGAAGCACCTAGCCTGACTCTTGTTTGGCATCTCGATCCTCTTGGTTCTGCCCAACAGAACCTATGTTGCTGCCTAGGAGTGCCTGGTTCCCCTTTTTTTCTGGACTGTTGTGTGTACTTTCTGGGAGTAGTCCTAGGCAGACCCTCTGCCTGCCCTGTTGCTTGAAGCCAGTGGCTTTGATGCTGACCCTTACAGCTATGCATCCTATGTTGTTGTCCGACAAAAGCTCTGAAACTGACTGCCTTCCCCATCACTTTCAATCTTTATCCTGCCGCTGAGGATTTCTCTCCCTGTCCCTTGCTTTAATTGTCTCAGCAGATAAATGACAGGCAATAAAACCCCTTTTCTCCACTGATGCAGCTAAGTAATTATAGAACCTGGACTTAATTGTCTTACAGGGGCCTCCCTTTAGACAGTCATGTGTTTTGCCTCCGTTGTGAAACACAAAATCAACATTTCTTCTCTCTTCTTTCTCTCTCCTTGCCTGCCCAATTGTAAAATGCATGTTTTACAACTTCTGAATTCCTAACACATTAGAGCAAAACAGCAAACCAAAACCAGCTTGCCGCCAGCATTTCTTAAAAAGAAATACTTATGTATGTGGAGTTTCACATTTTAAAATCACTAAAATGATCTCAACTCCATCAGATCTATACAAATAAAAAGGAGTTTGCATCTGTTGCCCTGATGCTAAACACATTTACTTTAAAATAAGTATTTTGTTGGGGGGAAAGATGATGTGTTTGTAAAGTGAAAACAATAAAATGAGCAGGTGTAACCATGTATATGCCTGGACAGCTGCCACCTTAACTATAAAATATTTGGATGAAGGTTTCAAGACAACACCATCATTTCTAGTAAGCCCTAACATGTCCATGTTGGTCCAGGTGCTGAAGTGAGACTTGTTTATTACTGTCCTCATCATCTGCCGTTCTCTGGGTGGTCATTGGCAGGAGTGTTCAGGCGTGGAGCCCTGGATTTGCCCCCAAGGCCCACTCCTATTGCGCCATTGGTGAAGGATATGACTGGAAACTATGATGCTATGTTCTATCTTCACAGCTGAAGACAGTATGTCACTGTATACTGGTTGCTAGGAGTCACAAATGTGGAAAATACTGTTGCATTCAGGTCCTGCTTGTAGGCTATTGTCAAAATGGATGACTGGATAAGATGGGCCTTTGGCCTGTTCCAGCAGAGCTCTTCTTATGTTATGTCCACTGTTTCTCTCTCTCTTAGATGCAACTACCCAACTGCCTTTGGCTGGAGCCTATTGCTCCCCTCAATCTCCTCCATCTTCTGAGATAACCCAGAAAGCCATTTGAAGTCATAGGCCTTTTTTGCCTTCTTCAGAATCCTATGAAGATGCTCCAATATCCAGATCAAAGACCTAGTCTTATTCTCACTTAGCTAATTTGCAATTCATGCTAATTTCTTGTTCACATCTCAGAACTGGCAGTAGCACGATTAGGGTTGAGAACAGAGGAGGAAGACAACACACCCTAGACATTCCCAAGGAGTTATCTTTTGAACACAGAAATTGATTCAGGTTTTCACAGGGGTGTGTGTCTTATGCAAGCATGGCATGGTTACATATATGATAAAGTATTTTCTCCTGTGCAAAAATAAGTACTTCTGCTGTCCTTGAACAAAGCACAGTGGGCACTATAAGGAGAGTTTAAAATAATATGTTGCATGCCATGAATATTTTATGAAACCACAGGGACCCTACATCTTTACTCATAAAAGTTTAAGCGCTTACAATTTTCTACTCTACTGATTTAAAATGGTGGTGGTGGGGATACCTTTATAGAAAGTTACTTTTAATGGTGAAATTAAACCTTAAGGACTCAGCAAAGGTATCTTAAATCTTCCTCCTGCTGGGGGCTAGACTAATGTCTATGTAATAGTCCAGTTTAATGCATATGAATTGCAGGCTGGGCAGGGGGGTGTTAAAGTGAGACTTGAAACAAACAAACAAACAAAAAAAAACCTGGATTATAGTTTTGAACAAGTTTCACATTTATAGTTTCAGTGCAAACATTTTATTTCAAAATAATTGAAATTTGAATGCTTTCATGGAAAGATTACCAGAATCAAAACTTGAAATGTGAATTTTCAAAAGGTTATTGTAAAATGCTAAATAGCATTGTATGTTACCTATTAAAAGCTTGTCACATGCCAAAGACTGTTGGGTGTTATTTATTAATTACTGTCAGATATTAAATACTACAAATATTAAGCCTTGTCAGTTAAGATATACAAACAGTTTCCGAAAGGTTTCCTGGGCAAGTATAGGTTCTTCAGAAGTTTATTAGGGCTTCCTCAAGATAGATTTTTGAGGGGGGGGGGAGCAGGATTGGAGAGCTTACCCACTAGCTATAATAAAGGGTGGAATGACCTACTGTTGTGATCTTCGAATCTCAGTATTTAACCCTTTAATTTGTATTAATGATATGAATGTGTGTATTTGCGTACATATCGCTAGTTAGATGATTTGTAGAATGAAACCAAGGACTTTCACAAACACTCCTTGGCAACCACAGGACCCTTCACCAAAAAATCGTCTTTCCTTTAATAATTTTCTAATACAATTTCTTTTCTCCTTCACTGACGGAGAACAACAACAAACCCCGGGAGAAATCTTGCAACTGCAACATGATAGATGACCATTCATCCCTATGTTTAAATACATCTAGAAAAAGATACCCCCTCCAGCTCCCAAGACAGTCTCTGCAGTGCGCGCGCTCTCTCTCTCTCTCTCTCTCTCTCTCTGACAATCTTATATGGTACAGCTCATACAAAGGTTGCACCTGCTCTTTGTGAGAAATAAACCCAAGGCCATTAATTTCAATGGCATTAACTGTCATGTCAATATGCTCAACCTGATTCTAAATACAGTGGTGCCCCACAAGACGAAATTAATTAGTTCCGCAATTTTTGTCGTCTAGCGAATTTTTCGTCTTGCGAAGCACGAAATCCCATAGGAATGCATTGAAAATCAATTAATGCGTTCCTATGGTCAAAAAAAGTCCAAACAAAGCCAAATTTGGTACAACAACAGTTTATTAACTGCTCTTTAAAGTCACACATACTGTAAAGAGCAGTTCAAAAATTGAAGGGAAAATAAATTAACTTTATAAACATGACAGAAAAACATTTAAAAATCAACAAAGTGTACAGTACATTTTCTAAGACTCTGGGGGACCACTCGAAGAAGGCTCCTCTTCCACTCTTTGCTTCTTGGTCAAGAACCTGTCCATAGTCTGCTGCTTTATCCGCCTTTTCAGCAGCTCCCTGAAAGACGACATGACCCTCGTATCATAAAAGTTCCCAGCGTCATGTGCCACGTGCTTCTCATGGTGGTGTAGATCTGCAAAAGTCTGCACCTCCTTCCACTTCTGGCAAATGTCCCTCAGTCTTTTGGAGGACAGCCGTTCCTCAGTTGCTTCCTCCTCTTCCAGTGAGGCCTGCTCCTGCGCAGCCTCTGCCTGCAGAACGTAGCCCTCCGTCGTCACAACCTCCAGGAACTCCGCTGCAAAGTCTTCAGCCGCAGGAACATCAGAACTGGCAGCCTCTCCATGCCTGACCACACTGTGGATGCCAGATCTTGTCTTGAACCGGTCAAACCAACCTCTGCTAGCCTTGAAGACTTCTGGCTCGGCTGAGGTTCCTGGCTGTTCCCGGATGAGGTCAGTGTGCAAGGCCTTGGCCTTCTCACAAATGACGGCCTCAGACACTGTGTCCCCTGCACGCTGCTTCTCTTCTATCCAGATGAGCAGCAACTTCTTGACCTCCTCCAGGACAGCTGGGCGGTTCTTCACGATCCTGGTGACTCCCTTGGCTGCATCAGTCGCCAGGATCTTCTCCCTCATCTTCAGGATGGTCCCGATGGTCGATGGGTTCCTGCCGTACTCCCTGGCGATGTCCGTCACACGCATTCCGCCGTCGTGCTTCCAGATGATCTCCTTCTTCATTTCCAGCGTCACCTTCTCCTTCTTCCTCTCGCCGGCCACCGCAGCAGCAGTCTTCTTGGGTCCCATGGCAGCACAGCTCCTACCTTCGTAAACTCAGAAACAGAAAAAAAAATCAGTGATGTGCTTCAAACCCAAAAAATACAAAAGCAGCCAGCCACCCACCACACAGAAATTAAAACCCAGAACCAAGGCCTTGAATCCCAAGCACCCCAACCCCAAATCCAAAATCCAAAAACCCCCAAAAAAGTTTTAAAAGTTTAGCTTACCAAATGGATGAAAGAGAAGTTCTGGAAAAGCTTCAACAATCAACCACCGACGTCCTCAGAAACCTCAAATGGCTGCAAAATAAGTTTTGGAAAAGCTTCAAAAATCACCAATGTCTTCAAAAACCTCAACTGCTCCCACAGACACGCACCAACCCACCCACAACACAGAAATTGCAAACCGCTCCCCAACTGCTCCCCCAGCCCCTCCCCAACTGCTGCAAACCCCTCCCCAACTGCTTCCCCACCCAGACAAAAAAAAAAATTCAAAAAATAACAACATGGCCAGCACTCAGAAATTCAAACTCAGAAAATTTTTCAAAAAAAATCAACCTGGCCCAGTGGTCACAGAAAATCATAAAAATTCCCAAAAAAGGCCCACAAGCCCCCAGATTATCGCAAACCCCTTCCCAACACCAAGTCCTTGAATCCCAAACACCCCAACCCAAAATCCAACCCCCCCAAAAAAAGTTTTAAAAGTTTAACTTACCAAATGGATGAAAGAGAAGTTCTGGAAAAGTTTTGGAAAATCTTCAAAAGTGAGCAAAGTCTGAGAAAAGGCTACCAAACCACGTGCTAACAGTTGCTCCTCGAAGTCAAGTCGCAACTGCAGCTGCTCAAGCTAAGCACCCTTGGTTTTAACGGTTTTTACACAAAGGAAACAAAGTCGCGAGACGTTTTCGTTTTGCGAAGCAAGCCCATAGGGGAATTCGTCTTGCGAGGCAAATCGCGGGCGAAAAAACCTTTCGTCTAGCGAGTTTTTTGTCTTGCGAGGCATTCGTCTTGCGGGGCACTACTGTACATGCTTTTGGAAGCAACTCCTACCGATTTCAAAAGATTTTCTTCCAACTCTGTAAGCTGAGGATCAACGCCTTACTCATCCTCTCTGGTCTGGGGGCCTGCTTCATGTCTTACGTACATGTCATGAATTTGTCTTTTTGCAAAAAATAAATAAATGTCAGGACACCTAATTCTGGGTCATAAGATTTCTGATGACTTTAATAATGAATTTGTTCATGTATTCTAAGGGTAGTAATTTATACTGTTATTATACGATATATACTGTTATTATACGATATATATAAGGTTTTCTGTACATTAGCCACAAGCTGAAAACTATAATTGATGGCTGTTTTGCATTTTCCTAACTTGGGATGTGATGATCAAACACAAAATCTGTCAACTTTAACTATTTTTGTGGGTAATGTGAAGCTGAGCATTAGTCTTTCTCAGACTGACAGATCAATGCTGGAATACTATTTGAGAGGTAGAACATAGGACAAAGAGTAGACAACTGAAGAAAATAATGAGCCCCAAAATAATTCCAAGCACGCAATTATGGTTTAAATTTGTTTATATAATGATGTTTTCTGGGTCTTGCTAATTGCTCAGAGCAAAATGTTAATTAATCACTTTATAGCATTAACTAGAACAATGAAATTTCTACCCTCAAAGTAAATGCTTTCCCAAAAAGCATATAAAAATCAGCATTTTAAAACTGGTTATTTCGCCCCAAAGACACAATATATCTATACTTATTTCTAAAGAAACCAAACTTGTTTCTCATTGTAAGAGCATCATGTTATGTTAAGAGGCATCTCTTGGAGATGGTTGCCCTTTTCACCAAATGAAACAGGAAAGACCGTGGTTGGGCAGGATTATTGCAGTAGACTTTACTTCTGACCCCCACACCTTCATTGACTTTTCTGCACAGTGGGAAAGGCACAATTCTTACAGAATGAGTGCAGTGCTTTTTCAAGTTTATAGAGCTGAGTTATCTACTTGACCATGTGTTTTGCTGTCTTATTATTTGGTCCGCACAGACCTTCTGTAGCAGCCCAGAGCATTCCAAGATACATACAGTCATACCTCGTGTTGCGTTTGCTTCAGGTTGAGCGTTTTCAGATTGCATCCCATGGCGACCCGGAAGTACCGGAAAGGGTTACTTCCAGGTTTCACTGCTCGCGCATGCGCAGACTCGCAAAATGACGTCACACGCATGTGAAGAAGTGGCGAATTGTGACCCGCGCATGTGCAGACGTGCGTTGCGTTCCGCTCATGTTGCGAATGGGCCTCTGGAATGGATCCCGTTCGCAACCAGAGGTACCACTGTAATTGTTTGGAAATAGAGGCTCCACAGGCAGTAGAGTGTATTAGTCAGTGCATGAAGAAGAGAACAGGAGGAGGAGGAAATAGCCAGCTGAAGGAACAGCTGGAGCCAAACAGATGGTATTGAGGCCCTGAAGAACTGAAATCATTGGCTGAAGCTGAGGAGGCCTACAAGAACCTTTGAGCTTAGCAATCAAGAGTAAGTGTGGTTCCTGAGTCCTTGAGGCAGCAGAGGTTGCTGGAGCAGGGCAGAGATTGCAGCAGAGGTCCTGATAGAAGCCTGGCAGTTTCCAGAGGGAAGGAGGTCAGACTATAAATGAGAAAAGAATACAAGTGTGGCCCTTAGTCCCTAGCTCAGAGCTTTCCAAGCACTATGTCACAACACCTTGGTGTGTCAGCTGGATGAGAGTTACCCGGGTAGGAGTAGTTTAGGGAAGATGGCAATAGATGTACAGGAGAATAAACTGAATACTTCGAAACTGTCTTCTTAAAGAAACAGTAACCAAGTGAAGTTCAACATAGAATAACCACACAAGTGAACATCACTGTTTTATAATACTGTAAAATAAAATGTAATTCACTATGATTTTCCTTTTGAAGTTGAGTCTGTGCTGCTTTGTTTCAGTTAGCAATACCTCCTTGTAGAGAAACTGAAACATAAAATTGACCTGGTATTTAGATACAGTCATACCTCATGTTATGGACGCTTCAGGTTACGTGTTTTTGGGTTACAGACCACAGGAAACCTGGAAGTACTGGAACGGGTTACTTCCGGGTTTTGCTGCTCATGCCTGCGCAGAAGCGCCAAATCGCGCCTGCGCAGACGAGGCGCTTCAGGATGCGAACGCTGCGGGTTGAGGTCGTGCCTCTGTCACAGATTACGTCCGCAACCCGAGGTTCCACTGTACAGGGTTGGTGTGGCAAAAGGGCTTGAAAAGGGAGCAAGAGGTTATTGTATATGTAAAAATATGAATATAGTATCCTTTAAGAATACAGTAAAGTGGAAGACACCCCTCCAGAAAGGCTAAGTAAGTAAATAGAGGAGGGATGGGATCCCCACAATGGCTCTTAAAGAGGTGAGGAGAGGATCTTTTTAGTGGTGGCGCCCTGACTATAGAATGCTCCCCCAAACAAACTGGACATTAAGAGCCTTTTGGCATCAGATGAAGATCTGTTTATTTTCCCAGGCTTCTTAGAATGATAGTTTTTGCCCCTAGAGCAATGTGTGGTTTAAATGCTATTATGCCCCTTGCACTAGCTTTCGTATTTAAAGTTATTTCCATTGATGTTTCCATTGATGTTTTAATATTTTAGTATTTAAATTGCATATTGCTCCAACTCTGTGTGAACTGCTCAGAGGACTTTGTTGACTGGGCACTTTAGCAGATGCCCTAAAATAAATGAATAATTCTGGAGAACAGCATTCCCAACAACTTGCATCAAAACATTTTGTCCTTGGAGCATGCACATACGCTAATGTGGCTAATAAAATTGGCCCAGTCTGTGGTGGCCCCTACTTTGCAGAAATCTTCCTGAATAGAAAGGATTCTCTGCTGGGAGTGTAACATTTGCACTAGACCTCCAGTAAGGCAAATTAAAAGGAATCTGTCCATTCGCTCTTTACAGGAAATCCTCTCTTTAAAGACTGTAAAGGTAAAGGTACCCCTGCCCGTACAGGCCAGTCTTGACAGACTCTAGGGTTGTGCGCTCATCTCACTCTAGAGGCCGGGAGCCAGCGCTGTCCGCAGACACTTCCGGGTCACGTGGAAAGCGTGATGAAGCTACTCTGGTGAGCCAGAGTCGCACACGGAAACGCCGTTTACCTTCCCGCTATAAAGTGGTCCCTATTTGTCTACTTGCACCCGGGGGTGCTTTCGAACTGCTAGGTTGGCAGGCGCTGGGACCGAGCAACGGGAGCGCACCCCGCCGCGGGGATTCGAACTGCCAACCATGCGATCGGCAAGTCCTAGGTGCTGAGGTTTTACCCACAGCACCACCCGCGTCCCTTTTTAAAGACTGTAGCTATCTTTAAAAAGAAATAGAAAAAATTGTTTGTGTGTGTGTTTAGTCAATTGGAGTGAACCACATCTGTTCCTGTTTAGCTGGAGGGAGTTCCTTTTCAGTTTGCACTGACAAAGCAGCTGCCCAAACAGATTTCTGCTGTGGTACCTTGCTATAAATAAGTGGTCAAAAGGGAAACATCCTAAATGTACATGTTTTGATCTTCACTCTCCCCCCTGCCGCCTGCTTCTAGAACAGCAGAATAAATGCCACGCTAATAGATACTTTGGAGTATCAAATAGAAAAGCACCTGATAATTCCCATTTAAATGAGATAGCAACACTCTTGCTTTTAGTACTAAGTATCCCTAGGGTATGATTATAACATAAAATGCTTAGGTCTATTATCTAATTAAGCATAATTGGTAACAGCTGAATTGATATTAGAAGCTGGGTCATTCTCTTTCCATAAGGAACACTTGCATCTTGGGACAGAGGAATTTAGGATTTGATAGTTTGCTTAGAGGTTAAAGAATTAATAACTGCTTTTGATGTAGCTCAAATAGGGAAAGATGCATTTTAACACTATAGGGTTTTTCAACTTTATCTCAGTGCTTCTTATTTGAGTTTGTAAAATAATTATCTGATGTAACTTTAATACAAAAGAGTTTTATACTATGATGTGTCTTACAAAATAAACACTTTTTTGTTCCTATAGGAAGAAAGAATACACAATATTAAAAATGGTCTTTCTATTTTTAAACTTGCTCATGTGAAATTAATAAATATCAATCAATCTTTATTACGGTCCAGAGACCCAACAAATCATTACAAATCAATACACAATTCATACAGCCTACCTCCAGGTTAATCAAGCATTTTGTTTAGAATATAGGGCTCATTTGTTCTTGCAACCACCGATAAAAACTTTGCCACTGCTAACGTTCTAGCATTTGTCCGGTCTTCCAGTAGGAACCTGACATAGTGAGCCTCTGATTTCCCCGGGAAATGTACCAGCAAGGGTAGTATCAGTTCAGCCCTGGCCTGCTCATATTTTGCACAATGCAACAAAATATGATTTATGGAATCGATGTCCTGAGCACACAAGCAAAGTCTGTCCTGGTAGGGAACTCCTCTCAACCTACCATCCAACACTGCAGAGGGAAAGACATTTAGTCTGGCTTTGGTGAAAAGCCTTCGGTAGTTAGGTACCGTCAGGTTTTTGATGTAAGATGTTCACTTAAAGACATACCCATATTGAATTTCTACTGCCAGCGGACTACAGATTGTGTGTGATCAAGATCGCAAGTCACTGTGTGCATTGTCCCATAATCTTTGCTTTAAAATCTTTTGGGTGCCTTCATAACCCAGGTAATACAGTTGGAGGGGGGGAGAGACAGACCAATAGAAGTGGCTTTTTTAGCCATGGTTTCTGCCATTTGCTGACAAATTCCTCATTGGTCAGGTGTTGGTACAAATCCTTCCCTAGATTAAACACTGAAATCCTGAGCCAATGTTTTAGGGCAGCCCACCACGCTTTAGTTGAAATTGGGCATTCACCAGCTTCTAACAGAAGTACGGAGTTGGGGACGCAGTTAGGTACCTGCAGCAGAGATAGTAAAAATTTTGCCTGAAAGCCATCTAGCTTTGGCAGGTCCCCATTATGCCAGACATTTGCTGCATACAGGAGTTGAGAAACGGGCTTTGCGTTGAAAACCCTTAAGGCTACTGGAACATATTTGCAGCCCTTTGTGAGAAAGAATCTATGTATGGCTAGCTTTGTAATCTCCGCCTTTTGAAGGGAGGTTTGCCAATGGTGCTTCCAAGATCCTGTATGATGGAATGTGAGCCCTAGGTAACTGAAGTATTTTACCTGTTCAAGGTTATGGCCATCCAGCACACATTTAGACCGGGAGAATCTTCTTTCGAAGACTAAAATTTTAGATTTTTCATAATTAATGGATAAACCATTTCCAGAACAGTAATCAGAAAATTTCCTCAACAGATCATTCAAACCCGGTCTGGAATGTGAGATGATGGCCGCATCATCAGCATATAACAACAAAGGGGTCCTTCTCATTCCTATTTTTGGAATGTGTCCATCTGGGTCCATTAAGTTCTCTTCTAGGTCATTTAAGAATAGACAAAACAATGTGGGGGCCAAAATACAACCCTGTCTCACCCCCCTAGTCATCTCAATGCTGTTTGATAGCTGTCCCTGTCGACTGCATCGGACCTGCAGTTTGTTTCCATTGTACAGGGCTTTTATGAGAAAGAGAAGTCGTTTGTCCTACAAAATCAGACTTAATTTGGACCATAGCTGGGGTCTGGGGATGGAGTCAAATGCTGATTTCAGATCCATAAAGGCCACGAAGAGTTTACCGTGGTATACTTCTCGGCTAGGAAGGACAGCATTAGGCAGTGGTCTGTTGTTGAATGGTTCTCACGAAAAGCTGCCTGGGCTTCAGATAGTATATTATGTTCATTTAGAAAAGTTGTCAGTTTGCTACTGAGGAAACGGGCATACAGCTTCCCAATTATTGAGAGCAGGCTAATTGGCCTATAATTGGAAGGTATAATTGGATGTGAGGGCGATCTGGCTGGGACATCTGTCACCCCATTGATCGCCAGGGTTGATTCGGCTGATCTGGCTGGCTAGGCGGGGGTCCCCTTCCTCCCTCACCGCTCCATGTGCGTCCCTCCCGAAGCTGCGCGCTCGGTGGAAGAGGACAACCATCCCAGATAGAAGGAGTGTACCGTTCTTTGGCCAAGGGTATATGATAGCTGCGCTCCCCTGCTAGAACCTCCAAACAAGCTCTGCAAGGATGGTGCATGGAAGAAGCCTCTGGGGATGGCTTGGAAAGGAATAACCTAGAAGCCCTGGACAACAGAATAAGTCTGTGGGACTCCTAGCTTCTAAGTTTGTCCATATACTCTTCTCTCTGCCAAGCTGTACCTCACCTTGGGCTCTCACCTTCTCAGGGTGCTAATCAGTTGATGCCACTCCTCTGAATACCTCTCGTGCAATTCTATTTTGAAACAGAGCAAAATACAAGCAAAAACAACAAATAGAACTTATCAATAAGACTAGATCTCTGAAGGGATCAAGAAGCACACTGATGACCATCTGTAGTATGTCATGCCTCCTTCATCCATGAAGAGGCTCATCTGTATTGGTCCTAGATTCAGGTAGGTAGCCGTGTTGGTCTGATGCAGTAGAAATATATATATAAAATTGTCCAGTAGCACCTTAGAGACCAACAAAGTTTGTTCATGGTATGAGCTCTTGTGTGCGTGCACACTTCTTCAGATACCAGATACCATCCATATTGGTACTGTGTCCAGTTCTGGGCACCACAGTTCAAGAAGGACACGGACAAACTGGAACATGTCCAGAGGAGGGCAACCAAAATGGTCAAAGGCCTGGAAACAATGCCTTATGAGGAACGGCTAAGGGAGCTGGGCATGTTTAGCCTGGAGAAGAGGAGGTTAAGGGGTGATATGATAGCCATGTTCAAATATATAAAAGGATGTCACATAGAGGAGGGAGAAAGGTTGTTTTCTGCTGCTCCAGAGAAGCGGACACGGAGCAATGGATCCAAACTACAAGAAAGAAGATTCCACCTAAACATTACGAAGAACTTCCTGACAGTAAGAGCTGTTCGACAGTGGAATTTGCTGCCAAGGAGTGTGGTGGAGTCTCCTTCTTTGGAGGTCTTTAAGCAGAGGGTTGACAACCATATGTCAGGAGTGCTCTGATGGTGTTTCCTGCTTGGCAGGGGGTTGGACTTGATGGCCCTTGTGGTCTCTTCCAACTCTATGATTCTATGATTCTATGATTCTATGGTAGTCCATCTTCAGATACCATCTGTATTGGTAGTTCACAAACTTTTGATGACACATCTGTTTATACAGGCATTCGCTTGACCCAATTCTGTTTTAATGGGATTGTTTTCTAGTGCATTTTAGTTATGGCTGTTTATCTTTTATTGTTTATGTAACTGGTTTTAACAAGGCATAAAATGGCTTAGAAGCCTATTTTGGCATTATGTGGTATATAAATTCTACTGCTAGAATACCACATTGCTGCTTTCTTCTCATTAGCAAAACTGGCTGCAAAGTAGCATACTTGAAGGATTGTAAGAGGGGTTCCAACATCTGCTCAAATGGCACCCCAAAGAAACCCCGACTGCCAATTCTGAGGGCTGTTTCACATCCCTCAAGTAGACTCAGAACAGGGTCCCTCCCCCAATAACTCCTAACCTTAATTTAGTCTGAGATTTTCACTGTGGTACAGAAAAAGAGACTATGTAGTGGAAATGTGAATACATAATTTGAACCAGTGGATCAGCTGTCTGTCCCTAGGAATTAAAAAGTGATCATTGCCATGTTATCCAAGTGCCCTCTAGGTTGCTTTCATCTGGAACATATCTGTTGCTAATTAGCAGCTTTGAACCATGTAGAGAAACAGGATGAAAGTACTTTGCTTCAGTTTGGCTTACGTTATCCACTCCACCACCCACCACTAAAGGCACTACCCCAGGTTCTCTACTGATGGATCAGCTGCTGACAATAGCAGCACCAGGATGACGTTGGCAATATCTGTTCAAAAGATGGTTGTCAGCAGGATGCATTTGAGAAGGAAAATGCAAACAATCAGATGTCTTATATTTTGAAGTGTATGTGCTGCTGTAGCACCAGCTTTAGAGGTTGCCATAGTTTTACTGCACTGCTTTCATGGCCACAGCTGGAAGCTACCACATTAAATACTGTTGCAATTCCTACAACAGAAGATTACGAGCAACGCTGCTAGTACAATAGTTTCCTCTATGCAACATACAAAATATGTCCTATTTGTATAACTCAGGCAAATAAAAAATGCATGCATGCATGAATATTTCATATAAAGTCCTGAGAATTTTGCCCTAGCCCTTCATCTACATTTTACTGTACTTTGCTATAAGGGGCAAAATTCCATTTCAGAATTTAATACAGTATATGTATCTGAGAAGTTCATTGACTTTTTCAGAGTAGACTATACTCTGAGTATAGATACTGCCTCAAGTCTTTATTTTCTCCATTCTGGTTCTTGTTTACAACTAGGAAGAAAGGAAGTAACAAAGGCTAGAAGTATGAGAGCCTGGTCATCCCAAGATTAAGGGTTTCCTGGTTATTCTTATTACTACTACTACAGTATTTATTGAATTTGTATAGGGAACCTATGGTAAGAAATTGTGCAGTAGACACAAAGGCCACTTCCCAGGGGCAGGGGAATGATTGTGACCAGACCACAACTGTGATTTTCTTGCCACCTCAACACCAGGAAGTATGGGGTTTTGAGGCCTGGCCATAGCCATCTGCCCTGTCCTCTCAGGGAATTGAAGCAAGGTTTGCCACAAGCCTTGCAGGATAGCTGCACTGTCCAGGTTAGTCCTGACTGCAGTGCCCACTTCTGAAGAGGGGAGAGCTGCCTGTTAGGACCTCTTTCCTCCTATCTGAAAGGAGAATGGGGTGGTTTCCTCCAACCCCCCAGTCCTGAATTTTGGATGCATCTTCTTGGAAGGTACCAACACAGTAAATATGTGAAACCTTGAAGCCTTAGTAGTGGGCAATGATCTCAAAGGAACACAGGAATGAACGGGAATACGGGAACAAGAAAGCTGCCTTGGACCAGTGCCCCAACTCATTCTCTCTACCTCAGAACTGACCTCACTGTTTGACAGCATATCTCAGGAGTTTGGGGCAGTGGTCTTTTCCAACCCTACCTGGAGATGCTGGGGAGTGAACCTAGTACCTTCTGCATGCAAAGAAAGCACTTTACCACTGTGCTATGGCCTGGGACCACTCCCCACCTTGCTTGGGAGTGAGAAGGTTTGTGCCAGTCTCAGGGCAACCATCAGACAAATTGCTAGGTGTGTTTCATGGCTGAGTGGAGGGCCACAGCCAAAGGCCCTTAAAATCCTAGCTGGGCATAGCTGCTGCTAACCCTGGCTGGTCAGCCTCCGCTCCTTTAGGTACTTGGTTCCCTTATCAAACTGCTCTTATTGGTAAAAAATGTGTCGTCGTCCCCAATCTTCAACCAAACTCTACCTTCCCATAGCTTAAGTCTATTAGAACAAATCTTTGTCCTCTGCCATGTGACAAGTCTTCAAGTATGCTTTCTCAATTTGATTCCTTAAATGAATGACCATTTTCCTGTTGTGCTTTAAGCTAGATGTTTTATAGTTCTGCTGAAAATCACTCTGTGTACAGCAATAAATACAGATCCCAAGCTGGTTGCAAATCATAGTGACTTGAATGGAAGAGGTAAATTCTCAAAAATTGTATGCTTTGTTGACAATATGGTTGTTTATGGGGATTTGAAAATGCCAAAAAGAACAACTTTGTGAAGAAAACCCAAGGTGTATTGACCAGCTCATAAATGCCTAGGAAGTGATCTGAACTGTCAGGGTATACATTTTGACTTTGAAATTTACTAATTGGGGGCATTTTCAGAGAGCAAAGTAACAGGAAACATATTTACCTCAAGAGGTAGCCACTGACAAAAGCGCCTCAAGAACTGGCATGTGACGGGTTATTCTTGTTGCTCAGCCAGCCTGCAATTTGACCAACAATTTGTAGTAGATGGCATAGCTCTGAAAGACCAAGAGCAGGCTTCTCACCATTGCTTCTCCTGAGGGAAACAGAGAAGAAGAAAGACTAGAACATATGCAGAGAGAGGGTTTGTGTGTTAAAAACTGGGTCTTCGTTTATTTACCAGGATCAGAAGAACTGTGGCTTAAGTAAGCCACAAAATACACAAATGAGAAGCGTCTTTGAATAAAAGAACATTAGTTTTCCATAATAATAAACCACATTTTAAATAATGCACCCAGTGCTAATGGTGTTTATTTATAATTCATAAATTTAAAGAAACATGTCTGTCTTTCATTTCAGCTCCACAATAGAGTCACCCAAAGCAGCCAAAAACTTCAATTGAAAACCCATTATATTAAAAGAACAACCACATAAATATTGCTCAAGAGAAATGAGCAGCACCAACGACAAATAATTAGGCATAGCTGTCTGCAAGTAATAAAAATAGATTTTTTTAAAAAAAGGGTTTTCAAGAGGAGATGTGGTAAAATGTTGGCATCTTGTTTATTTATAAAAAAATATTTATATACTGCTATGCATTAAAAAATCAGATCAGTTTACAACAATTAGACGTAGTGCCATACAACAGCATTGTGATATGATCCAAAAATTGGCTCTGGCCTGCAATACAACAGCATTGAAGTAGTTGCTAATAGCAGACTAATGGCTATACAAAGTATCTCAATTCTTTCTCTCATTGTCGTTTGATGGCAAGCTCTGAAATTATTTTGAAATGGTAATGTGAGTAGTACACACGGCCTGCATTTTTCTTCCTGGGTACAAATATTAAATACAGTAAATTACCTGCTTCCAATCCTTAACCTGATAAAACATGGGACTCATTAGCGAAGTTTACAGTGCTTTCTGTAACAAGGGCATTGCACAGTAATATCTTTTATAGCAAGTTAGTTATAGCTACCTTACAGGCCTAATTATCAGATAATGGGAAATGAGTGATTCTCACTACTGTTAAAGTAGGAATTGAACACTAATTGGTATCTAGACTGTTTTTCAAGTCAGTTCAATAGCTCTGACTGAAATGGTCTTTTCCAACAAATGATATTTTTGTGTGTGTCTGATCTAAGGTGGCTGTGGGTGAGAAGATTTTCTTTATCTTATTAAAGATAATGAACCCTCACTACTCACATCTATCATTTATCTCAAAATGCAGTACTTTCTCTCCCCGCAGTGTCTGTTTATTTAACATAATCAGAACTGCTAATGATTTAAAACTGCTGAATGATTGTACTCCTTTGCATGGCACAGCTATAATTGACTTGAACCAAAGTTTCAACTGCTTGAAGTTGGTTCATCAAATAGATTGATGAAATATGTTTGAGATTAACAAATTCTGGAAGTATTTGAAAGCATTTTCAATAGCATTACCAATTCTTGGAGAAAAGGATTAAGAAAACTGGAAGATCAACATTATTATTATTATTTTAGATTTTAAATTCTTGAGATTTTATACTTTGTTGGCTTAACTTATGTTTAAAACTCAAAGTCTATTTTTTTAAATAAATAAATGAACATAAGAAGAACATGCCATACTGGATCAAACCAGAGCCCACAGCATCTCAGCGGTGGCCAATGAAAACCACCTCTGCATATACCTCCTCATCTTCACAATAAAAGCAGGGATAAAATGTAGGTGGCTAACAGATGGATCTGTTTTCCTTCTATATTTCTATATTGGAGGGGTTTCCTGCTCAGGTCCCAAAAATACCAGAACAGTCCCCAAAACATTAGACTCCTGCCCTATAGTAAGTCAGAGCAGAACTTTCAGTGTGGCTTTTCTGTTTTGTGGAAACAAGAGAATTACCATTGAGATCTGACAGGTATCTCCTACTCCGTACTTTCTGGAAACAGCTGGAGACATCTTTGCTTCAAGAAGCTTTTCCAGCTAGGTAGGTGAAGAAGTCTCTGCATTAGGTGTTCATTTTCTATTGCTTTAAAATTTGTACTTATTTTGTACAGTTTTAAAAACTCTTTCTGTAGCTCTTTATGGAGTGTTTGTAAATCACCTTGAGATGCATGTAAAAGGTGGTTCATAAATCAGGCGATGAATATAAATAAATAATATACATTACTTTTTTTGTTTACCCTTCATTCTGCCATTAACTGGATTGTGGGCCCTTTAAGAACAAGACTATATTTTTCTCCTCCAACCAGTGGCGTAGCGTGGGGGGTGCAGGGGGTGCCGGCCGCACCGGGCGCAACATCTGGGGGTAGGGTTAGGGATAGGGTTAGGGGGCGCAAATCCAGGGTTATGGGGCGCAAATTACTTGCCTTGCCCCGGGTGCTGACAACCCACGCTACGCCACTGCCTCCAACTTCCCCTTAGTACTTTAGAAATAAAGGGTAGAAAACAAATCAAAATAAATAAAGGAATACACATCTGTTCTTTCTCCCAAATCTCAGTAAAGTACATTTCTTGGCCTTTGATTCTCTCATACTGATTTGATGTATTTCTTCTTTGATTTTTCTTTTCTTTTCGCAATTAAAATATGTTAAAGAGAGTTAACGCTATGATTGATTTTTATTTTTGTTAAGATTATAAAAACCCTCTTTTTAACACTGACCTCACAGAAAGAAGAGCAGGACATCACTTCTCATCAGCTGGAGAAGGAAGGCTTGGTAGGAGGAATATTTTCAAGCTTCTAATAAAAATCTAATGAAGAAAGATGGACCCGACTGTCAGAACGTGTTTGGCAGAAAGCGAAAAAGTGAGTCGCAGACATGCAATCACAGCCTTGCTGCAGATACAAAGAAGCTACAATAAAAGCAAATGTAGATGTTTGTGCCTAAAAAGAAAGTTGCACTTAACAATGGTAATAAAAATTAATGAGCCGGGTTCCAAGGAAGGGACACAGCCATACAGGGAAGGACTATGCGTGGAAGCAGCCATAGGTTTGCACTGTTTTGAAAGCAGGGCTTCTCACTGCCCCAGGGACAAATTGGCAGCAGTTTTTGCCCCTCAGTTCTGCACCTCACATAGGAAATTGTTGCCTATATCCATCCAGTGTTGAAAGCTATTGAGAATCAAGCTGCATGCAGGTGCTCTAGGTTTGTTTTTGTAAACTGTGTTCTGAGTTCAAAGATGTTTGACGAAATGAAGATTCTCATACAGGAGAAAGGTTAATAGTCATCTAGCAAACTTTTGCATGTTGTTGTTGTTTAGTCATTTAGTCTTGTCCGACTCTTCGTGACCCCATGGACCAGAGCACGCCAGGCACTTCTGTCTTCCACTGCCTCCTGCAATTTGGTCAGATTCATGTTTGTAGCTTCGAGAACACTATCCAACCATCTCGTCGTCTGTCGTCCCCTTCTCCTTGTGCCCTCCATCTTTCCCAACATCAGGGTCTTTTCCAGGGAGTCTTCTCTTCTCATGAGGTGGCCAAAATTTTGGAGCCTCAGCTTCAGGATCTGTCCTTTCAGTGAGCACTCAGGGCTGATTTCCTTAAGAATGGAGGAGGAACCTGGAGGAGGAACCGGCAAGCCACTCCAGTATCCCTGCCAAGAAAACTCCATGGACAAAGACAACTTTTGCATAGGTATAGGTATTAGAATCATAGAAATGTAGAGTTGTAGGGGACCCTGAGAGTTATCTAGTCTGACCCCCTGCCCACAGCCATCCCTGGGTGGGCTTGAATCACCAACCTTCTGGACCATCGTGCCCCAGAAAAACAAAACTCTATGCTGCCTCTCTGTATGAGTCCCTGCTAGAGTCATAGAATCACAGAACTGAAGAGTCAGCAGGGATCCATCAAATGGAGGGGGGGAGAATCCAAGGAGAAAGAGTGAACACTCTTATGGACAAGTGGACTCAGGCACTGCAAGTGAAGATCTGCTAGGGAGGCAACCATGGTTAGGCACTGATGGAGATGACAGCATAATGGGTAGTGTTATGAAGGGAACACTTCTGGTCTCAGCAGTTTGGGTTTGGATAATCCCCTTGACTTATCCATGATTTGAGGTATCTGATCAGCCTGACACCTGTCATCTATGCTCTGGTTACCACCAGGCTAGATTACTGCAATGTGTTGTAAGTGGGGCTGCCTCTGAAAACAGTTCAGAAACTGCAGCCAGTTTAGAATTCAGTGGTCAGATTGCTACCAAGAAAAGATGGTATGAGCATATAAAACCAATTCTGGCAAGACTGCACTGACTACCAATTACTGTATTCACTTGAATGTAATGCGCACCTTTTTTGGCCAAATTATGTCATGAAATTTAGGGCGGACATTAGAGTTGATGGTGCATAAGATTCGACTGCAAGCTTGAAAAACATCACTGACCTAGCAAATCCTTTTTTGGTTTCAAGGTTCTGAAAATTGAGGTGCACATTAGATTTGATGGTGCATTAGATTCGTGCAAATATAGTAGTTTCCAAGGTGCTGGTTTTGACCTATCAAGTCTTATACAGGTCAGGACCCCAATAACTCAAGGACCATTTCTCCCTGCATCTGGACCCTGTGTTTGGCATCTGAGGTCCTTCTCCATGTGTCTCCGTCGAGGGAAGTTTAGTGGGTGGCAGCATGAGAAGGGGCCTTCTTAGTAGTGGCTCCCTGATAATGCAATGCTCCCTTCAAGGAGGTAGGTACACTTGGCATCATCACTATCTACTTTTAGGTGCCAGGCAACAATGTTTCTCTTCGGTCAGGATTTTGGTCTTAGTTTGGAAGGTTTTAGAAATTTATGGCTTCTTTCAGTGGGTGGGATGTGTTAGACCTTTCACTGATATGTATGACTGTTAGGTTTTTAGTCTGCTTTTGTTTTAGACTTAGATCTTTACACTATTTTTGTTACCTTTTCTAAAAGAAAAGTGACTAATGTGAAATTAATAATAATAAAAATGATATAGAGTGAGTGAGATTTAAGCATTACAGTGGAGAGTGCAGTTCTAGGTTGCAGCTTTTTAAGGATTAAATTTAGGAAATGTATAAGAGGGTGGAATGGAGCAAATTCAGTTCCTTTTCACTAATGTTACGGCAGTGCATTAAGGAAAGAGGAGGAGGATGCGCTCTGTTATCCAAGAGGTTCCTTGAGAAACGAGGTACTTTACAGCAATTCATTTATACTGGAACCACGTTGTATGAAAATGAATAATAGTAGAAAAATATATAGGAGCCAAGTGGAACTGAAAATTTACTAGCTGAAATCCAGCGACTATAATATGCATTCTTTGAATGCAAAGGAGCGTCTTGTTATTTTGTATGCATAGGAGAGTCTCTAAGTGCATCATGAAAAATCAATGTGCATTTGACTTTCTGAAATACAAAACTTCCACCTGTCCAAATTTCAGGATTACGGTCGCTGAACTGAAAACTAATTAGAATAGATTGAGTGGTTTCAGATATTTGTCTGTTGTTACGGAGGCAGCATGCTTTCTCATTGGTCTAATGCAGGAGTGATAAACCTTTTTTACCTGTTGATGGCTGCATTCCTTTGAGACGGCAGCATATGGTGACTGTGGTTGAAACCAGGACCGATGACAAGGTTGCTATGGATTAACTGATCTGGACCTCCCTGCAACAGTTTTCACTACTTTGAGTCCATCAGAATATAAGAGCCCAGGCCAGCAGGAAGAATGAAGAGAAAATGAAAAGGAAGGAAAAGAAGAACAAGGCAGGAGGGCTAGAGAAACACACACACAAAATGAGACTGGGGGCCACAGCTTGCTCACCTGTGGTTTGATTAATCAAAGCAAGTTGCTTTCATTAGGCTAGGAAAACTGAAATGTGTTCCTGGGATACTTCCTTGCAATTGTAAATAATCTTCAAATTCAATTGCAGGTTTAAAAGGCTAGATATGAAAGAAAGGACTGCAGTCTTTTATATGTGCTAAATTAACCAGGACTCGTGGCTAATGTTAAGGACACTGCTAACAGCATATAAAAATTCAATTTCCACAGAAAAGTGTATTCATGAGTATCTCACTTTCTTTTAGAGTAGAAGGTTAAGGACAACTGATGCATTTGAAAAGCAGCATCATAAAAAATAGATCCCTCCACTGCCCATTATTTCATCACACCAGTTTGTGCTGCTTACCTGGACTCTCCTTCAGCCTTCTTGGAACAGAAGAGGCTCCATTGTTGAGGTGGTGATTTTTTCTGGAGCAGAGCATGGGATAACGTCTTGTGGCGTTGCCTTCTCTGCTTTGTTTTATCCACAAAAGGTGAGAACTTTGACTCAGCTGATTTCCCACCCCTGCTTATTGGTTGTCAGGGTGGTGATTACCCAGTGTTATTGGTCTGGTGGCTTCAGCTTTGCTTGCCACATTTCTGGACCTTGAATTTGGGCCTACTTTTCATTAGTGGTTCGAATCCCTGCGACGGGGTGAGCTCCTGTTGTTCGGTCCCAGCTCCTGCCAACCTAGCAGTTCGAAAGCACGTCAAAGTGCAAGTAGATAAATAGGTACCACTCCGGCGGGAAGGTAAACAGCATTTCCGTGCATTGCTCTGGTTTGCCAGAAGCGGCTTAGTCATGCTGGTCACACGACCTGGAAGCTGTATGCCGGCTCCCTTGGCCAATAAAGCGAGATGAGCCCAGAGTCCAGAGCCCAGAGTCGGCCACAACTGGACCTAACAGTCAGGGGTCCCTTTACCTTTAGATGTCTTCTTTTTAATTACATAAATAAAGAAAGAATTCCATTTTTAGGGCCAGTTATGCTCTTTGGAATTCTGTATGATACATACCATACTACCCATGCATGGAAATTTGGCCTTCATAACATGCCTGTTCAATTTCTTTTTGATATATCTCATCTTCCTTTTTTAAAAAGCTGTGTCTTCTTTCAAAATTATGTGTGATTATGTTAGATTTCTGGGCAATTTCCTACTTTACACACACACACACACACACACACACACACACACACACACAATCAGCATTAGAGAACAAGTCATTGCCCTCTAGCGAGTGTAACACGTCTTCAGTCTTCTTCAATCCACCATCAATTTTTCCTCATTTCCTTTGCTTCCTTTCTGGGGCAACAATATTATGGAGAAACAATAGTATGAAGGTTTTCTTCCTTTTTTTTGAGAAATTGCAGAAATAGGTGTAGGAACAATAGGAGTGTGCAGTTGGCATACTTTACAGGAAAAGTTGTGATTAGTAGAATTTCTCAAGCTACAGCTATTCTTTCTGTGATTATGTGATCCGCAAATGGAGACTTCATATTGTACAAGATCTGAACCAGGCTAACGTTTGTATAATATTAGGAGTGGTTGGTGCAGAGCCTCCCCCCGCCCCGGCACACTGCCTACAAGCATCAGTTGTTGAAAAGCTATGTAATAAATGTTGTCAACATAATTTACATTTTGCAGGTTAAACCAATGAACTGTAAATAGATACATTCATGAAAATAACTGTAAATCCTTGTTTGTTATGCTTTTGCATTAATGCCAAAGAAACACAGCATATTAGTATTAGTTTAACTAAAGGAAAAACAAACAAGGATTTGGGTTTTCAAAATTAAATGAGAAACTGCTTTTTATTTCCCTATTTCCAACTAAATTAAACTGTCTGGCCTTTCAAATGAGAGGAACCAAAGCAGCTTAATGTATTATTGTAGAATCAAAAAGCTTTTTCTGAATGTTAATAAGTTCTGGGTTAGATTTACACATTCTTTGTATCAGGCTTTGTATTTGTATATCAGGTGGTGGGATGCTTAAGAAGAAGTGGGGAAAATATACAACAGTGTTCACATTTTTATGATGCTTACAAGTGAAGAAGCCACAGCCTATTTGGCCACAGAATACTTGTTATTATTTATTTTTCTAGAGTGTGAAAAGGTAGGCATGTTAAGAGTATTAGCTTTTGCCTTTTAGAAAATGATTACCATGTAAGTAGCTTCAGGGAAGTGGGTAGCATTTGAAACACAATAGGTGGGGACTCTTCCCCTCCAGCTGTGCTGCAGATTAACAATAACAATAACAATAACAATAACAATAACAATAACAATAACAATAACAATAACAATAACAATAACAATAATAATATACCCCACCCATCTGGCTGGGTTTCCCCCAGATGCAACCCCCCCCAATACTTTTTTTAATACTTTTTTATTTACAAATTAATATGGAATCAGAACTGGTAGACTTCCGGAAGGAGCAGATCTTCCAGAATTACTATGAACTGATGTTGTAGCTTTGGTCATTTGACCAAATACAGTGGTACCTCGGGTTACATACGCTTCAGGTTACATACGCTTCAGGTTACCGACTCCGCTAACCCAGAAATATTACCTCGGGTTAAGAACTTTGCTTCAGGATAAGAACAGAAATCATGCTCTGGCGGCACGGCGGCAGCAGGAGGCCCCATTAGCTAAAGTGGTGCTTCAGGTTAAGAACAGTTTCAGGTTGAGAACAGACCTCCAGAACGAATTAAGTACTTAACCCGAGGTACCACTGTAATTTTTTTTTGGGGGGGGGTGTATATCCCTCCACAAAATTGTATGTATCCGGTTAAATAGGAGCACATAAGTTTCAACACACACATGGCTATTTTAAAGCAATAGAAATACATTGATATGTCCAAAACAGGGAGGCAGCAGAAAATCTAGGAAATCTGAAGAATAAAACTTTTCCTCAATATTCAATTAGGAAGAGTAAAAAATAAAAATTCCACTGGGAGACCAAAAGAAGCAATCTATGAGAAAATGAACAAAACAGATCAATATTAAGTTTTACAGAATGTTATTGAAACCTTCTTCAAAAAGGAAGACTGTTACTTCCATATAAAGCTTTCGAATGAGCCACAATCTGCTTTAATGATTTCAACGATGGACAGCTTTATTTTATTTTATTTTATTTTAAAAAAATGTTTCTAAGAGTGAGAGGAACGATGCATCTGAATCAATAATGCATTTTAAAATGGAGTGAAAATGGCCCAGAAGGGCTCTTTAAACCTTCAGAATCTATATTATCCACACAATTCATACAAAGCTTTTTTTTCATGCATCACTGTATAGGCTACCTTAAAACAATCTTTCTCCCTCCATTGTGTGGGCAGGTAATCCCTCCCCCTACCTGGCCTGGTTTCCCTGGCAACGCTTCCCCCAGGTGGGATTGGACAACACACTGGGGTAGACGGGGACCTCCAGGTATCCCACCTGAGGGAAGGCAAAGCCTATGCTGATGGGGCCACTCCAGATCCAGGGCTGCACGCGTCCACGCAAAGGGCGCCCCCCGTTTTAAGCGGGGAGGGGTCATTCTGACTGAAACCGGAGCTTTAAAAGCTTTAAATTTGGCTGGGTGATTATTCCATTGTTGTTGTTTAGTCATTTAGTCGTGTCCGACTCTTCGTGGCCCCATGGACCAGAGCACGCCAGGCACTCCTGTCTTTCACTGCCTTCCGCAGTTTGGTCAAACTCATGTTGGTAGCTTCAAGAACACTGTCCAACCATCTCGTCCTCTGTCATCCCCTTCTCCTTGTGCCCTCCATCTTTCCCAACATCAGGGTCTTTTCCAGGGAGTCCTCTTTTCTCATGAGGTGGCCAAAGTATTGGAGCCTCAGCTTCAGGATCTGTCCTTCCAGTGAGCACTCAGGGCTGATTTCCTTAAGAATGGAGAGGTTTGATCTTCTTGCAGTCCATGGGACTCTCAAGAGTCTCCTCCAACACCATAATTCAAAAACATCAATTCTTCGGCGATCAGCCTTCTTTATGGTCCAGCTCTCACTTCCATAAATCACTATTGGGAAAACCATAACTTTAACAATACAGACCTTTGTAGTTCAGGGTAGCCCTCCAGATGCTCTGGACTGCAACTCCCATCAGCTCCAGCCAGCAAGTTCAGTGGTCAGGGATGACAGGAGCTGAAGTCCAGAACATGTGATGGGCACCAGGCTCCCCAAACCTGCCTTAGACATTTCTTGAACTCAATGCAATGCAAACACATTTATGTTCAGTCTCAACCAAGTTCTTTCTCTCTTGCACACACACACACACCGTCTCTACTGTGTTCTCCCCCAGCCCTTCCCATGCTAATACTCATCCAATAAAATACAATGCAATGACGGTAGGATTTCACTTCCTTTCCTTTGGGAGGACTCTTCTGAAAGATATTTGGCCTCATTTAGATTGTCTAATTGAAATGCATTGTTAGAAGATTTCCCCACAGGGCTGCAGGAAAGTTTCAGCAACATAATACTCCAACCTCGTATAAGACGTTTGAGCAAAGCAAACACTTGAAAGCTGAGGCCTTAACGTCTTTCATTTTGTGTCCCTGAGATGCTCTTGAAGACAAAGAGGAAGAATTCACAGAGAAGCTTTTCATATTTATATAAGCAGCAACAGGTTGTTTTTGTTTTTTTTTAAGATGCCAGAAAATGGGTTCTTTTCAAAGGTCATATTCACATTAAAGGGCAGGGGGTAGATATAGTGTTCTCCTGTCTTCAGTTGTACAGCCATGCATGTGGCAGCAGAAACCAACAAGAATACAGTGGTACCTCAGGTTACAGACTCTTCAGGTTACTGACGCTTCAGGTTACAGACACCACTAACCCAGAAATAGTACCTCGGGTTAAGAACTTTGCTTCAGGATGAGAACAGAAATCGCGTGGCGGCGGTGTGGCAGCAGTGGGATTGGGTTAGTATTCTATCTTTGTGTAAATGAGACATTTGTTTGCCTAGTATCCTTGTGTAAAGGAGGCATTGTATCCATGTGTAAAAGAGGCTTTGTTGTTTGCCTGGTATCCTTGTATAAAGCAGGGCCTGGTATTCTTGTGTCTATTCTTGAGTAAAAGAGGGATTATGTATCCTTGTGTATGAGAAATCGGCTGCTCAATAAATTCCAGACTTCCTTCACTATTTGTGTTTTGAGTTTGCTTCAGAGACCCTTAACAAAGAACCCTTTTTGTCTTTGGCAAAACACTCAGGGTTAAACAAACTAAATTAGTCCCTTTGCCTTATGCAAAGTCCTCTTCTTGTTATAACTATAGTAGAGGATTTTCTAATCCATGGCTGGTTATCAGCTACCAATCACAAACCACTGCCAGTGCCACTGGCAAGATAAATCCATGCACCTACTGTGGAAATCCAAAAAACAATTTACAGTACTTGGAAACCATTGTATCACATATCGATGATTACTCTGAAATAGTAGTTTCAAGGGGCCAGCTGATGTGTCTGTTTTACTTTAGTAAAAGTTGCTGAAGCAGATTAAGTGAAGTTGAGGATGCCAAAGAGAATTCTTTGGAGGAAAGATTTTGAGGAGGGTGAACTGTGATTTGAGTATTTGTCAGAGCAAATAAACTCTTGAACTGCTTTAGTGGATTTGAAAAGTGATATTTGTTTCACTTCTACAGCATGGGTGAGAACTCATTTTGCTTTCAGTTTTAATCCACACTGCTTTCAACACAGAAGTACAAACAGTACCGTGTCTTTGCCAGTCTTATGCTTGCAATAACAAGCATAATTGTTTACAAAAGTGAATCTCTTTCCCATTTAAATCAATGGGACTTAAAGGTGCTTAACTTTGGCAGGGTTGTGTACAGACCACATTATCTATTCTCAATCTCAGCAACAGCCACCTTTTCACTCTTTATGTCAAAATGTTCATTGTTTTGTGACACCGAAAAACAGACTGGACCCAAATGCGACTTGCAATTAACTGGGCTATTTTCCAATAAGTATTTTAAAAACATCTCATTTTTTCCCAAGCCCAGTCCTGAACCAAAATAGAGAATACAGTGGTACCTCAGATTAAGAACTTAATTCATTCTGGAGGTCCGTTCTTAACCTGAAACTGTTCTTAACCTGAGGTACCACTTTAGCTAATGGGGCCGCCTGCTGCCACCGCGCTGCCGCCGTGCGATTTCTGTTCTCATCCTGAAGCAAATTTCTTAACCCGAGGTACTATTTCTGGGTTAGCGGAGTCTGTAACCTGAAGCGTCTGTAACCTGAAGCGTCTGTAACCCGAGTTACCACTGTAGTCACCTATTACTATTTATTTACATTAACAAATTTATAAACTGGTAAGAAAACCCCATAAAGTCATCACAGCAGTATATAGGGCAAAAAGAGGCTAAAATACAAGGACACAATACGAACAATAAAATAAATTCAACAAACTAAAAAAAAAAAAAAAGATTATCCATACAAGCTCTAAAAACATTAAAATAATTTCTTCAAATATAAAATTGAACTTCCATAAATAACTGGGTTACCCCTCAGGGAAAGTCTTCCTCAACAAAAATGTCTTCAATGTCTTCAGCCGATTCCTAAATATAGTCATCTTTCTGATTTTCACTGCTAGTTGATTTCAGAGTACTGGAGCTGCTACACAAAAAGCTTGGCTTTCAAAACAGGTGAACAGCATTTATTTTTATTTAGAGTCTAGACCATGTTATTCCCTCCTAGGACAGATTTATCCCTAGCTATCCCACATTCTCCATTTCCTCTACATGGCCTCCTTTCCTCATTTCTGCTTCATTTTAAGTTACAATTAGGAAATAGGAAACCTTCTGCCCTCACTTAAAGCCATTTTCCAACCTTTTATCAGATTGGGAAGGCTCAAAGAGAACCCAGGTCGCTTGCTTGGGGCCTACATTGTGCAGGGCTCAATGGGAACCTACAAAAACTTATGTAACTTTGGTTCCCCACTGCCCCATGATAGTCTTTTCCCCCTGGATGCCTCTGTGATGAGAGGTGTCCCATTGTCTGGAAGCCTGAGGGTATTTGACCGCACAGGAATTTGTACCTAACTCTAGACTCTTAAATCACTGTGAATACCCAGGAGCAGCTCCTGTTCATTTCCCCTACCCTGAAACAGTACTTATTAGCTGTTCAACCCTTCTGTTAATCTTTCACTTCTATTTTTTTCTGATTCACTATGTTTCCTATCCTTATGTGGCCCAAGGTGTTGTCATTTATGTTCCAAGTTGCCCCACTGTGCTTAAGCCTCCATCTCACCCTGCCTACTCCCTACTGCCCTTTCACTATGTCCCTTCATAGAGCTAGCGAGCCAGGTAAGGGGATGTGCAATCTTTGCATCTGTATTATACTTATTAACTATCCTTCTGTTTTGTAATAAACAATACTTCTGATTTCCATCCAAGTTCAACTCTGTGATCTTCTGGTAATTTCCCCCCTTGTAACTGGTATGCAAGGCAGAGTTCCCATAGTGTGTCCTGGGTCGTGACTCTAGGCCCACAATTCTGAAAACCACACCTTCATTCATGACATGGGTACACTGGCATGTGGTAATAAAGAATGAGTGTTAGCTTCCACCCATGTGGTAGATCTTAGAATTTGTGGTGTTTGTGTGCTCATTAAAGATCCCACCACCTTTAATTCCAGGAGAGATTGGTGGATGGAAATGATTGATTAAATATATCTGGAATACTTTTTACTACCACAATAATGTTACAATATACACACACACTAGGTTATTCCAATTGCACACCTTTATGTCACAATACTTTATTGGTAGAAAGTCATGTTTTTCCAACAAGAGTATGAGATACTAGCTTTTTTCTAATCCTTATTTGTAGAATCCTGCATCTTCTGACATTTATTTTTCCCTACTGGGTTTATACTAACTCAAGTTCACTTCTGCTCCTTTTTCATTATTATTATTCCTCTGTAGTTTTCTCTCCTGTCTTGCCAACTGTGTGTTAGTTCAGATGATTCAGTGTTATGCATGTATACACTGTCTGGCCTCTAGCTTTGATTTCAACACCACCTCAGTCTCTTTGGCTGCCAGGTTTTCTTGAAAACCTCTGGGGCTCAAAGAGTGACCTACAACCCAAAGTCATGATTTCTTGAGGTTTGAAAACTCTTGTAGGTTTAAATTAGGGATTGTTAAATCTCAAAAGGTGCAGAGTTCAGCTGCGGTACTGTGAAGCTAGACATACAACTTCAATAGTACTGAGTTACTTAGAGGTTTTTGTTCTACTTGCCCACAAAATTCTCGCTAAATGGCAGGCTTTCGGATGGAAGCTTTAATGTGGTGATTGTCAAAAGGTGTTGTGAGCCACCCTGGCATGGAAGGAGAGGATGGCAAGCATGGCAAGAAGATTTAAGGCCTATCAAAGAAACATTTAAATATTTCAAAGTATAGTATCAAAGTAACTTTTCTAAATCTGCAGAATATGGATAGATGCCTTTTCAAAATGAAAGCAGGAGCATCAAGTGATACTGAGGACAATCCTCATTGTGACCCAGAATCACCATTCAAACAGAGAAGTCTCATTTATTATGATATTTTGGGAATGATTCATGTTCTTATGTAGTTTCATAAGATGTCCCATGATCATATTATAAAGTAGTTGTGTTCTATATTATAAATCAAGCACTGCTTATTGTTGTTTTTCCTCCCAATGTATTTCTTATCAATAAAAAAATTAGGTGTGGTGCGAACAAATTTTTATTCTGAAAATATGGCCCAAAGAAAAATATTTGAGAACCACTGCTTTAATGCATTGCCCCATTAAAGGACAAGACCATTCATGCTGCAATATACATGCAGTGATTGAATTAGATCTGGTTCAGAGGGAGCCTTTCCCCTTTATCTTTATGTGATAGCCTTAGCTAGTGATTTTAGAAATAAGGGGGTGGATGATTTGGCTAAAATTGGGGGGGAGTCAAGGGTTGGGAATTGAGGATTTCACAAGGATGTTTAGCTCTGGGAGTAGGGATGGAAGGATCTGTCAATTTTCTGTTTGCTACTGGATAATAATTTTTTCTCCCAACAGCCTCCTCTTCTCCATCCCACATTGTTGAGGAGGACCCCCTGATCCTCTGATGCAGCTTTCCAGGAGGAAACTGGACTACATGGGACTACTTGGTAATGACCGCTCCCCACTTAAAACGGGGGGCGCCTTTTGCGTGGACGTGTGCAGCCCTGGATCTGGAGTGGCCCCATCAGCATAGGCTTTGCCTTCCCTCAGGTGGGATACCTGGAGGTCCCCACCTACCCCAGTGAGTTGTCCAATCCCACCTGGGGGAAGCGTTGCCAGGGAAACCAGGCCAGGTAAGGGGAGGGATTACCTGCCCACACAATAGAGGGTGGATCTTAATTGGTAATCCTCACTTGGCTCCAGAGCTTCTCCCACCCTACCCACCCTCAGTTAATGTCTTCTTTTGCAGGTTAACTTTTCTTCATAGGTTTTGCAGGTTAACCTGTCTCCACAGGTATGCGGGCGCTGCTACGATAAGGTCGCTGTTAAAGGGCCGGAAAGGAATTTCCCTGCATTGGCAGGTTTCGCCTTTCCCGTAGCAAAACGTCACAACTTTGGCGGTATCAGGCCTTGGGCGGAATCCTTTAGTCCATCTTCCTCTTTGCGGCGGCGATACCAGGGTTCCCCGTTAAAGGGGTTTTTGAAGGGAGGCTTTGGCCGTACGCCGAAAGGTCGTCATTGCTCTCCCCTGCGGCGGCGTAACGGGGGCGGCTATCTCTGCTTGAACATATGTTCTCCAGAGCCGGCCCATCCCCCCCCACACACTGGATAACCCTGATGCTCCCTAGGTCCCCGGCTGGGGACTAGGGAGGGAGAACGCCCAATGCCTGAGCCAAGGTCTACCCACATTTGAAATTTAATAAAGTTGTGGCCAATTTAATCCCATAGCACGTTGTCTAGAGTCGTTATTCCACATGACGGGGGGGACCACTCGGGATCTGGGGACTCCACCTGTCCACGCAAACATGCTTAAGTTTCTGTTTGCAGGAAGAGGAAAGTAACTGAAGGGTAGAGCACCTGGTGCCTTTTCTGTCACTCATCAAATAGCTTGGCTGAAGATAGTAGTATTTCAGTAGTAAAAGTTGCAGTCAAGGACAGAATGGCCATATGGCAGTTGCTATGAGTAGTAAATTAGAGTATATAAAATTTATACTCAGCTTCACAGAACATTAACTCCCAGTACAAAACAGATTTAACATGTAGGCAAAGTGAGTTTTCAACACACCTTTAGTATTTCATTGTGATGCATCACCAGCATAATTGCTACAGCAGCTGCAATAACAATTATGAACTCATTTACAACTCCAGATACAACTTTATTTGCAATAATAGCTGTCTGTAAATTCAGGCGTATGTTTTACTAACTATGTCAAATATTGTGAATTTGTGCAGAGGATGTCCATTTAAGACCCTCCAAAAGGCAGGACTATGGTGATGAAAAAGGACTTTATATTATCCAAGATTAGAAGTAATATTCAAATTATATATACGACTCTGGGTAGGAATCACCTAATGTGCCCTGCACAATGACTTCTGCAATGGGCCTTTCCTCCCTCTCCCCCCACCCCATACTCCCCATCCCCACAAAATAGGCTTTGAGAGAGAGTCAGGAGAGCCCCCAGAGGGTGATCTTTCCATGGGGCAAGCTGCAGTGCTCACACAAACAGAATGTTTGTAATAGCACATTGAAATCTACCCAGTACTGTATATTCATCTACATAGTGTCTAAAATATGGTGGTGATCTTGGATTTTATGTATTCATTTTATTCTCTGTTTACCACATAGGTTTAAGGTTGCAGACTGTCACTTAAATTGTTTGGTATGATGAAGCACACAAACATTGCATCATGTACACCAAATCAGTTCATTAGAAGTCTGCTATCTCCCTGGAACACAGCTGCTACTGCTAGAACATTCACCCTGTGCAAGACTGGGTTGCATAATTTTGTAGAGATCTCATGCTTTAGCAGTCATGCTTGGCCCAATCTTCCCTCCACAAATAGCTCACTAGTATTTTCTGGGTTTGTTGTAAAACGGATATTGTAATAGAGAGCTGTCTGGCTTCCACTAGCACAGACACAGCTTCTTATGAATGAACTTAAGCCATTTTAGCAGGGGAAATAATAATCCTAGCAGCAGCAGCAGCAGCAGCAGCAGCAAAGGTTCTTCTTCTGACATTGCCCCTAAGAAATAGATAACTTCCCCTCCTCCAAGTATTAAATCTGCACTCACCACAGATAGGCAAACAGTATCTAGGTTAGCCTTGATTCCTTCAGCTCAGGATAGCCATGTATAGAACACTAACTCCTCTTGGCTTATCTCAAAATTGACTCTTATTGTTTTCCTTTTATTTTTGGGAAAAGAGAGGGCACACCTATGTTTATTTTTAATGTTTCCTTGATACAACTGTAAACGACCTACGTGTAAAGTGCCCCCCACCAGTCCCTCCATCCCTTTCCCAAACAACATCTCCCCATGGATTTAATCAAGAAAAGTTGTGGTGGCACAGCATAAGGGCAGGAAAAGTTGTGGTGGCACATCATAAGGGCATGTGATGCAGTCACCTGATTGAAGGAAGGGAGGTCTGCTTCTGTTCAGTACCTAGAATGGGAGATTGTTGAGAACCTCACATACCTAGCTTCCACTTTATATAACAAGGTGAACTAAGTTGTAACATGAGCTGTAATGGTTTACAACTCATGGTTTGTCCAGAACACTAAACCATCAGCCTGGGTTTGGATGATACACTAAGTCAAACCATGGCTTCACTCTGCGCAGCAGCTTAATGACTAGGGAGAAGCACAGGATCTCTTATCTGTGGCCCTGTGCAGTAGAGCTAAGCCATGGTTTGGGTAAGTGTGACACATGAACCAGACCAATGTTTCTGATGGGCATTGTCTTGACTTGCTTTGCAGCTGTTCTCACTATGTATAAGCACTAATTGGAGAACTATGGTTCAATGCCATCTGACTGGGAGGCATATCCTGGTTATCAGAGAGACTTAAAACCATCCTGGCACTGTGGACCCAGGTGTTGACAATGTGTGAGAAGTGATATAAGCTCCTGGAAGCACAATGTGTCCAGAGGGTGCTTCAAAACAGCCACTAAGGATTGTGGAACTTCGGAGTCTATCAAGCTCATGTAGGCCTTTGGAAATTAACTATCCATTGCTGAATTATATTATTCTCATAACTGAGGCAAAGAGAGCCAAAAATAGCTTAGCAAATGTGCTTCTCTATCTAGATGAATAGTAAGTGACCCATTGTGATTTCCTGTTTTGTTTCTAATTATCTTTTTTTTTGTACTAGATGGCATGCATCTGTGTCCTACAACCCTAGGCTTTTTGTTAATGCGACCAATGAAACCTGACATTTCCTGTATGACCAGATTAGCCTTAACATTCCACAATGTTGGAAGCCCCCATACTTGCTTTAAATACTTTATACTAGGTTTATGTCTGAATATATGATTGGATTTAAATGCTGAAGTACAGAAGCATGAGTCCAAATGATGAGCTTTATGGTCCCCAGCTATGCACATTCTGAGGGAAAATTTCAAATGTCCTGCTTCACCTCAAATCCAGCTGAGCTAGGTTTTGGTCTACCGCACAAAATTCTCTAAAGCTGTTTAAATACAGTTTGAGGGGTAATTAAACATGCTGTTAAAGTTAACATAAAGTTTTCATTACAAAAAAATAGAGTGAAATTCCAAGGCAAATGTAAGTTCCTGTTAGGGCAGACCACTTGGCTTTTAGGAAAGCACAAAAAAATATTTTTAAAATGAGGGGGGTGACATAGTATACATGTCATCATCAGGCTCATAATTTAGCAGCATTTGGATTTTCCTAAATTAATATAGCGCACAACAATAACCATGGTTTGTTCAACAAACCATGTGTTCATCTCAGGCAAGCAAATAAGCAATGGCCTCTAAAACTTGGTTTGTTTTCCATCTGCTCTTGACTTGTGTCATTGTAGCTTGGTGAGTGTCTGGAATGGGATGGCCCAACAAATCATGGTAAAATCAAAGGGAAGTTTCCTCTCTTTTTGCCAGTGGGGAGGGCCCACTCATGTGAATACTTCATATGGCTTGGGTCATACTAAACATTCTCTGGATGGTTTTAGAAAAGAGATTTGTGAACAGAGATATGTGAACAGAGACAGCAAATAATTATAGAATATTTCTGGTGCCAATGGCTATACACTCTGATATTTTATATTCAGGATTACAAGGAATTCTGTGAAACAAATTCAAGTGAATAAAGAGATCTAACATCAGACAACCCAATAAAAGTGCTGTTTTACTATTTTAAGGCAAGGATTTTCTCTTTTTTACACAATTCCCCATATATGAATCCATTAAAACAAGAGCAAACAACTTTTGAATGTCATGTTTACCTCTAAAATGTATTAGCCAAATCCATTTGACAAACAACGTTTAGCTTTTAGTTCATTCTCACTGTTTGCTTATGACAGACACATTGTGCTGGAGCCTACTTTGTGCTAGGACAGTCACTTTGTATCACCCAGCTGCTTGTGGTTTAATGGTTTGTGAATTTTTCTAAGGCACTTATATTTTTATATTGCTCTATAATTAATGTATTGGCTCCTGAGAAAACAGCACAAGGTACAGACACGACATAACACACTGTGGCATGTTGAAAAGCTTCTGAGGTGAAGATGAAAACTTGCAGAAATGCATTGTCAAGGTGGCAAAAATAGGAGTCCAAATCATGTGTGTAAAACATAAATTTCAGTTTCTTCATGTTGGTGGAGGATGTAGCAGAATGATTATTATACATGGCCACTGATGATCTTGCAATGGAATTAGTTTCTTCCCGCATTCCCACACATGCTCTTAACTCCAAACACTTCTTTTTTATATAAGTTTATTTATAATTTTCATTTATAGCAAACATTGCAGCAACAAAAATTTAATCAATTCTCACATATCAAACCTCGAATCCCTTCCCCTCTTTCAGAGGTTCCCCGCTAAATTTACCCTCTTTCCCCACCTTCTGCATAAACCAATTAACTATATTTATTCTTTTCCTCATCTATTTCATATATGTCTTAGAAACACCAAATTTTTACAATAATCCAGCTAATGTCTTAATTTGTTTATAATTTGTTTGTAAATATTCAATAAACAATTTCCATTCCTTAATAAAAAAAGTTTGTTGTCTTGATTTCTTATTTTTCTGGTAGTTTCGCCATTTCTGCATAGTCCATTAATTTCTGTAGTCATTCTTCTTTCATCAGGACTTATTTCCATTTTGGGGTGAATGTCATTCTTGTGGCAATAGTTACATACATAAATAAATTTCTATATTGTTTAGGTCACTCTGATCCCATAATTTCCAAAAGAAAAGTTTCCATGTGGTTGGTTGTTGTTTTTTACAAATGTTGTCTTAAACATCTTTTTCAGTTCTTATATATCATTTTCCAGTAAGCTTTAACCTGGTTACATGACCACCACATATGGAAAAAGGTACCCTCTTTCCTTTTGCATTTCCAACGCATCCACGATTTTGATTTATACATTTTTGCCAATCTACTTAGTGTTAGATACCATCTGTATAACATTTTCTTAGTTTTCTCTTAAACTACAACATGCTGCAAATTTTATGTCCATGTTCCACAGTCTTTCCCATGCCTCCATTTCTATGTTATGAGCAATATCTATTGCCCCGTGTATCACTAAAGATTTTACTTGTTCATCTTTTGTCTCCCATTCCAATAACATCTTATATTAGACATTACTTTAACATTACTATTTAGCAGATCTCTCTTTAATTGAGATACTTGTTTCCTAAACCCTCATTTCCTATCCTTTTTGAATACTTCATTCAAATGATAATATTATGTCCACATTAACATTCCTGATAAATCCTTAAACTCTTAATTTAAGTTCTCCACCTTCTTCTTTTAACTAATTTCTATAAGTTATCCAGTTTTCTATCATGTTCTTCTCTGCTATAGCTTCTACTGGTGAAAGTCATAGTGGCATTTTGGTCTCCAATAAATTTTTATATTTATCCCATACTCTATACAAATTTTTCCTAATTATATGGTTTGTAAATCCCCTTTCATAACACAAATACACGTGTCAGCCATATATGTTATCATGTCCTTCTAAAACTAAAATATTCTAATTCTTCAATAACAATTCCTTCAAACATTTCAATAAACAATCTCCCATATTGTATAAAGACTGACTTACCCATGCTGTGAAAATTACATACCTTTCACAATCTTCCTGGTAACAGGAAAGCTCCTATGACCATGTGGGAAACAAGGGCCACAGAGTTCAGATTTAAGAGCATTATTAATAAAATATAGAGCGAATAACTTCCAATGACCAAAGTATGCTAAACTGTAGAATACAGGGCAAGTCAACACCACAAAACTCATGCAGCGTACATACGTTAAAGTGATTGGATTAAGATACTATGGAATTAAAAACCCATTCACAGGTACACTTAGCATGCAAATGATTGCTTTTATGGGCAACTGTTCTGCTGGTGTGCTAATGCTACATGTGGTGAATGCATTGGGCCATACAGTGTGCGCAAGTGGAAGCACTTTGCCCATCAATTCTGCTTTGGCCCTTATCAAAGCAATTTTTGGTGAAAGAACAGTGACATGAGAAAGAAAAACACAATGTCCTACTTCTGCTAAACACTGTTAGAAGCTTAGCAGCACTTTGCAGCACCTTTTCTGTTCTCTTGGTTAGGGAAACGTAGCTCAGCAGCAGAGCATCTGCTTTTGCAGTCAGTGTGTGACAATACTGAACTAGATGGACCAATGGTCTTATTTGGTATAAGGCAGCTTCCTAGGTTCCTAGAAAGGTGATGCTAATCACTTTGAAACGTTAACATGCATTTTAACAGTCTCAAGATAGATGGGCCATGTCACAGCTAATCTTCCCATGCAATTAAACTTTAAGCCTGCTTGTGAAAAGATAAAGGAAACCTACCGTAATCTTTACTGCTACCATATCCAGTCTGCTGAACTTGCTCTATTGCAAGTCAGGAACCTCCATCCCCATCAAGCTAAGACAGTTTTGGTTTCATTCCACCTTGCATTCCAGACCCTTCAATTGTTGCTATTTTCCAGGGACATCCCTGATTTAGAGAAGCCACTCTGGTTTCTGATTTGATCCCTGAATGTCCCACTTTCCCTTAGGATGTCCCTATCTTCATTGGATAAATGTTGGAGGGTATGTTCTTCCTAAGCACATTCTCCCCACATAAGCATTTTTTCATGGATGTATGGTAAACAATAGGGACACAGGTGGCGCTGTGGGTTAAACCACACAGCCTAGGACTTGCCAATCAGAAGGTCGAGGTTCGAATCCCCGTGACGGGGTGAGCTGCCGTTGCTCGGTCCCTGCTCCTGCCAACCTAGCAGTTTGAAAGCACGTCAAGTGCAAGTAGATAAATAGGTACCGCTCCAGCAGGAAGGTAAACGGCATTTTCGTGCACTGCTCTGGTTCGCCGGAAGCGGCTTAGTCATGCTGGCCACATGACCCGGAAACTGTACGCTGGCTCCCTCGGCCAATAAAGCGAGATGAGCGCCACAACCTCAGAGTCTGTCATGACTGGACCTAACGGTCAGGGGTCCCTTTACCTTTACCTTATGGTAAACAATGTGTACAGGCCCTCCAAGTGCCCCTTTTTCCAGGGACAGTCCCGGATTACAGAAGCCATTCCAGTTTCTGATCTGATCCCAGAATGTCCCACTTTTCGTTAGGATGTTCCTATTTTCATTGAAGAAATGTTGCAGGGTATGGAATTCTGCCTCATGTGCATGCGATATTTTAGCCACCTAAGCAACTGTACTCATGCCTGGACATTGGAAATAAAGGGAATAAAGGGAATGAATGTGCCAATGTTGCATGATTTCCATCTGTACATCCCTGAATTTGTAGCCTGAGGTATGGATTGGCAGTACATTTTTGATAATGTTATTGGTAAACCGGGACAGCTTAAGAGTGAGAAACATATGCAGGACCTTAATAAAAAATACTTTTATTTTAACAAAATAAAGAACATGCATATACCATTGCAATAAGAAAATCTATGTTGTGAATTAGTGAAATACACATGAATATAAATCATTCAACAACTAAGAGATACAGTGAAGTGCAATTAAAGCTCATACCAGTACATCAATGGATAGGCTTCCAATCCCTTGCATAATTAAAATGAACATTTGATATGAAAATTTGTAGTTATGATCCACTGCCTGGGTAATGAAGCATCCTCCTCTGGGAACCACTCATGAGTGTACATTTCCTGATTCTTATAAACATTTTCTACACTAATGAACCTTAAAGATTTCTCATCAAATGGTTGTTAACTAAAATGCTCCTGGTTTTATCTACTCTAGCAATATATTCCTAATAGGGCTCTCAACCTGAAGATTAGAAATAAGTATGCACTGAATAGCGCAAAGCTTGTTTCTGAAAGGGTACTTTAATCTTTCCGTCAAAGTCTGATGGAGAGGGCAGACAAGAAACAAAATAAACATCCATATATTTATTCTAATTCATAAAATTGTTCACTTAACCATGTGATATGATCTTATTTTGTAAGAGACACATTACACAGGTGGTCAGCTTCATTTGGGCAAAGTACTATTGACTAATTTAGCCTTGGTCTAATTCATAAAATGTATTGTATTTCACAGCAGGCCTCTACTAGGCACTGTGAATGTGCTGGGTTTTTTTATATTAACACTTTCTTCTAGCACACCAGTGGATCTAATCCTGAAAAAAACCTTACTGCTCACTCTCCAGTCTGTTGGTGATTTCTGCTTCCTTTGTGTCCTGTGGTTGGGAGACAGAGTGCCCACAGTTAGTGTCAAAGAGGAAAGTACCATACATCTTCTGTCTCAAACACGTGGCACAGCAGGAGGCTTTGTTTCTCAGTGGAGGAGGTGATTGTGGTGAAAACCTTACCTGTCAGTCCTCCGCTCCCCACTCCTACATGTCTGGGAGGGGGCATCTTTCCTGAATTTCTAGAATATGAACCTCCGCTGGAGGTGGAAAGGAGAGGAGAGTCTCATAGCCCAAGCATGCGCCTCTGAGAGTCAGGTCCAAATTAAGACCTCACCCACACTATACATTAATAGCAATATCATACCACTTTTAACTGCCACTGCTTCACCCAAAGAATCCTGAGAACTAGTTTGCTAAGGGTGATGAGAGCTGTTAAGAGCCCCTTATTCCCCTCACAGAGCTACAGTTTCAGAGTAGTTTATCAATCAATCCCACTTCCCAGGGAACTCTGAACATTGCAGCTCTGTGAAGAGAACAGAGGAATTTTCACTCTGTGAGGGGAATAGGGATATCCTAACATCTTTCAGCAGCATTAGAAAGGAAAAAAAAAAAAAGTTTCCAGGTTTCTTTGGGAGAAGCCAGGACTGTTTAAAATGGTATGATACTGCTGGGGCCTGAGTCATAATAAAAGGAGACCCAATGAAATCAGCAGGACTTGCCAAATTGAATTGAGTGGGTCTACTTTAAGCATGCCTAAGTCTGGATCCAACCTACGGAGTTTTGGTTTTTTAAAGATGTAAATTTTATTTGACTAGCACTCAATTTGTAATATTCATGAAGTGTTACCTTTTTCTATGATGCTGGAGTCCCAGGGCATTTTCACAAGAACTACTGGTTACCTCCTTGTTATTCTAGACCAATCAACCTTTAATCCGAATATTGACCCTTTATGATAAAAAATGAAGAATTTATGTGGCAAACATGAAGCAGATTGGACTGGCCCTCCTACAGCCTGATACCAGACAACTTTTATGCTATGTTAGTGACATTATAATTACATTATCAAAATGGAGGCTGTAATGCAGATAAGATGCACCTGAATTAAATTAAGCTAACAGGTTACAAGCTGTAATGACATTAAACTTGCAATAAATCAGTCAGAGATTAAACATTATTCTATTGTCCTCCACCTAGGAGTAAGCTAAAACTTCTACTATAATTAAATCAGTTGCACTGCAGTATTTGACTAAACATCTGATTTAATCTGGACCTATAATTATTTTAAGTGATTTTAATTAGTACCATCTGCAATACAATTTGCAAACAAGTTACTTCTGTAAATAAGCACATGGGAGAAGTATATTGCAAATGAATTTAAAAGTTCTGAATTCTCTGATGCTTTCAATATATATATATTTAAGCTATATAGTGTCATAGCTTAAAGGAACATTGTGAAAAAATGTATGTGTAAAAAGAGGGGGAATTGCTATAATATAAATTTTCCTTAAGGACTGGCCCTACAATTTGACAGTGTGAGGCTACTGTCTCCGACAGTCTCTGACTCCTCCTCCTGAGTCCCCAGGTTTGAACCCTTCTAGTGGAGCCCTGGATCAGCCCAAAGATCCATTTAGTCCAACATCCTGTTCTCAGTGTCCCTCAAGTTGCCTCTGGGAAGCCTGCGAGCAGGACCTCCCCCACGTGTAAGAACAGAACATAAGAACATAAGAATAACCTGCTGGTTCAGGCCAGCATCATGTTCTCACGGTGGTGAGCCAGACGCCTATGGGAAACCTATGGCAGAACTGATGTTCAGCAGCATTGCTGCCTCCAACTGTGGGGCTGCTCCCCAGCAGCTGTTACTCACAAGCATGGTGGAAGACACTATTCTATTGCCAGTACTGAAATAAAAGCCAGCAGCCTGTCTAGCCTGGGTGTGGAATTGGAGTGTCCTCTTGTCCTTTGTCTCAATCAGGAAAATGTTTTGGGCCATTTGTATCACATTTTTTTGCAGGCACCCTCCCTCACGTAGTAATGTAAAAAGAAAACAGTGGGATAATTTAAATAAAAACAACATGATCTAAGCATAGGGCAGAAGACCAATTTTTTGGCTTCCTTTGCTTGCTTCTGGTAGTAATATATAAATTGGTTATAACGTATGAACTACAGCTCTCTGTTTGTTTTTCATTTGGAGAACAAATGGGTCAGTTCTTGCTCTTCAGTATGCAAAAATGCCCTGATTCATAGGCTTTGGATCTCTGGACTGTGCTGGTATAACTGTATTTATGTTTAAAACAGAAAACATGTTAGTGTAATTTGCCCGAGGGAGAAAATCTGTTATTATGCTTGAATGATCCGAATCCTGATTTAAGCATGTACAATGAAGTCACATCCAGATCCTAACATTGTCCCTCCCACGCAGGATTTCATTACTTCAGTGTCTCTGTACAGAAGCACAGAAGTCCACCCACACAGAGCAATTTGAAAGCATGAGACCTAATTGTTAGCTCAATGTGTGTGGCGGTGGAGAATCAATAAATAGCTAGCGCTAGCTGAAACGCTTGAATACAGTCCTGGGCAATGTTTGCATGATCCTAATGCTACTATTTTAATTAAAACTCAGAAAGATAAATAAATAAATAAATAACCTTGAAACTGGGTTTAAGTTTGGAAAGTAAATAAGGAACATGTGGCGTAACATTTTAAAGGATTAATTACTACTATCCTGATGTTACAGGGTAATTTCTGTAATTATTCCACTTAAAGGGAACTATTTGGAATTTAGACTGAAAGCACATTTTCTAGTGCAGCCACCAGGCCTTTCATTACCCCATCAAGCAAAATGTGCTTAGATTTAATTAATTACATTGCTTGTAAACATTATGCTAATTAGTAAACTGGAGAAGACTTCTGAGTAGATGATGTAGGGATAATGACCATATGAAAACTTATGCAGGGTATCTTATCAGTATGGGTTATACCTGTTTTGAATGTATCTTCCTCAAGTTTTATAGTATTGAACATTCAGGGCTGGATTCAAATAACGCATTCCACTAGTGTTTGATGCAAATCCTTGACACTTGTGCCTGTAGAAGCACACTGTAGCTTGGACAGCTTATCCCATTGTTTTAGCAGAAGATTTTAGAGTTATTGTGATTTGAAACAAAGAATCCCAAAATGAATCTGCTGCAACTGATGCCATGGAAGAGGTATTTCATTTACAAATGTTGCACCTTTTCTTTTCCCTTTCAGAACAGTAGAGCTTATGCTTTGTTTCTATGGCAATCACAGTCCAGAGCAGAGATACGCAACATTTCCTTGGTATCAACCACAACTTTCAGAGGAAGCAGGAGCTACAACTATCACATTAAAACTTATTCCATATCTGGAACAAATTCTCTCTCTCTCTCTCTTGCCCTCTCTTTTTTACTCTCCGTGCAAGCAAAGAGACACAAATGCAGAGAAAGTCTTGTGTTACCCAGGATCAAATATATGTACATTTTTTTATTACTGTGCTGAAGAATAATACTAGAACTTGGGGTCAACCAATGAAACTAATTGGTTGGAGATTCAAGGAAGGACCAAGTATAATTAATTGATAGGGCTGCTAAGTTGGGTGGCTTTAAAGGGGGTGAGACAAATCCATGAAGAAGTCTATTGATGGCTAAAAGTTATAATGATGATATGCCGCCTCTAGGTTCAGAGACAATATGCCACTGAGTTCCATCTGCTATTGCATTTGTCTCCTGGTTATAGTGAAGGAGAATGGAAACTAGACCTGGTAGGATGCCAATAAGTTCACGTGGGTCCCTATCCTTCTCCCTTACAAGTAAACCTTTCTGTTGTGTCCTACATTGTGAGCCATAATTTGGCCTTCTTGCTCCACATTCAAACTGCTTGCTGGCTTGTAGCAGCTCAGTTCACATAAGAAGCTTCCTCCTGCAAACATATTCAAAGCAGAGACATCAGGGCTGCGTAGGGATGTTGTATCACTGGACAGAAATAACCTAAAGGTATTCCTATCCCAGTTCCCTTCCAAAAACAGGAGACAAATGGTTCCAGTGCCTACAGTGTGATTTTCTCAGTATGGGTCTCCATGGATTGTTGGGACTTAGATCTCCAGTTGGAACAGTAGACAAAGGTTAATATTTAGACTTGAAAGAGAAGTTGCTGAATTACAACTTATTACTAAAGTGAAAACTATGGAGAGACCTGGTCTGAATAGAGGTATTGGATTCTTGTCTCATTACATATTCTAAAGCTATTTTTGGTCATCTGCTTACTATCCCTTGCTTTTTCCTGTAGGACTAATTGCAGTCGTTAACTGTCGTCAACAGGTTTACCATACCCATTGAGTCAATCCCCCATCTCCTATGACCCTTCTGAGGAAAAAAAGCCACTCCACCCTCCCACTATATATATAAGGGTCCGGTGGCTTCTGTTTCAGTGTATCTGAAGAAGTGTGCGTGCACACGAAAGCTTATACCCAGAACAAACTTAGTTGGTCTCTAACGTGCTACTAGACATTTTAAAATTATTTTATTTATTTCAACTGCGTCAAACCAACACATCTACCTACCTGAAGTTAATATTTACAGTTAGCTTTTCCACTCAAAACCACCCAAGCATTTTCCACTCAAAACCATCCCTACTAATACCTTCTGCAATGCAGGATAAGAAGATAAGAGGAAGCCTATGACATCAGATATGTATGTGCATATCAAGATAGGACCGCAAAGTGCACATACTACCATGCCATGCCTTCTATTCTTTCAACTGAAGAAACCTTTTCAGTTGGCACTTGTTTGCAGAATTCCACAACCGGAACCGTCAAAACACAATGGTTGCTGTTAGAGTAGAGCACACTGTTAACATGCAATTACCGGTACATGGTCTCCCAAGACCTATCCAACAGTATAAGTTTACCAGTTGAATTTTTAGTTTTTCAGATCTTCAGGTTGTTAAAAGACCATCCTCCACTGGAATGTGGTGGCAAGTTGATGTACATTTGTGTCCACCTGCCTGGGTGGGTGAGATTGAAGCATATAGTTCTGGAGTTCTGATCTGGCCAAAGAAAGAAAAAGGCCTGAATTTTGTTGCTGGCTGATAACCTGGGAGAATTTCAAGAGAATGTTGTTGCTGTTTTGAGAATTGTACTACTACCTGTCTTAAGTCTTTTCTTTTCCTCTACTTCATATTTGTATGTTGGAATGTATAATTTCTCTTTAAATGCAGATGTAACATAAGCACCATTTGTTCACTGTGTTGCTCTCTTGACTTTTACAAGATCCTTAGCACATGTAGTGTCTGATGAATTAAACTCAATGTGTTTTGCTAAGAAAGAAAGAAAGGAAGGAAGGAAGGAAGGAAGGAAGGAAGGAAGGAAGGAAGGAAAAGAAAGAAAGAAAGAAAGCATGATCATTATTTAGAAAATGAGATTCTGATGAAATGTTATAACTTCTGCAGCAGTAGCTATGTTAGTCTGTAGCAGCAAAACAAGTGGCTTGTAACACTTTTAAAGGCTGAATTATTGGTTATTAGCAGCCTTGTACCCAGCGTTGTGGAAATCAGTCACTGAAATCAGTGCAGGTTTGAAAGATTCACTCCACCATCTTGATTCAAAATGGTACCCAGTGATATCCAAACACAGAAGAAAACCCTGCTCCTTGATCTCAGTAACCATCACACAATATTTGATCATGTTATCTTAAAAGGTGTCCAAATGCATACACACACACACACACATCCCAATCCAGAGAAAGTTAATCATGGCTGAATTCCATTAAAGTTAATGGAATGAGTTAGTCATCATAACAAAGTTACAGATAGGTAGCCGTGTTGGTCTGCCATGGTCAAAACAAAATAAAAAAATTCCTTCCAGTAGCACCTTAAAGACCAACTGAGTTAGTTCTAGGTATGAGCTTTCGTGTGCATGCACACGAAAGCTCATACCTAGAACTAACTCAGTTGGTCTTTAAGGTGCTACTGGAAGGAATTTTTTTATTTTGTTTTCATCATAACAAACTAAACTTTCAATAAATTTAAAATAAATGTGGATTGAAGTCAAAGATTACATTTCGTTCAGTGTGGTGACAATGGGTTATCCTTTTTTGTCATATTGGTCTATAGTTTTGGACTTCCTACCCAAGCAAATACTGAAAGCTTCCTAATATGGGTTGCCCAATGGAGAAGGTCAGACTCCTCCAAATTGTCTTTCTGTTATGCCAAAAGCAGAGGAACTCTTTGTTTCTGTTTGCTATCTCTTTCTGAAAAAAAGGATGTCCTCATGACATAATCCATTATGAAACATGTTGTGAAGAGTACCATCAGCTTGCATCAGTCACAATGCATTACACTGCATGTCTGGAATTAAGCACCACACTGTGGAAAACCAACTGAGAAACAAAGACAGAAAATCATGGTTTCCATTTGTGACCTACAGTTCATACAATATTTTCCCATCTTAGTAAGGTATAATTTATACATTATGGTAGATTTCCTTTCCTTTCCTTTTTAAAGTAAATCTGTGAGAGTCATCAGGAAAAAGAAAAAGGATAGCAAATCAAATAAAGCAGTGAACATCAAGGTTGGCCCACACATGTATCTGTTGTAATACCACACACTGAAGAGTAATTCCTTAAGGTACAAGCATAAACTACCAATAGTAGATAGCACTTGACTGCAAGTTTCATTTGGCTATGTTGCTGCTGCTTAGCAAGAGGTAGAGGGGGGAGAGCAAAGTGGTGAGATAAGCATGGTGCAAAAGCACTGGCAAGAGCAACAGATTGGTTCCACCAGTGCCTCCCCCTCCACATCCCAGTAAGAAGCAGCAACTGGAGGTCAGGTGAGCAGCACTGCTTCACTGCACCATCTGCTTCTAGGTACCACACAGAACAGTTTCAATTATATACTGTAAAGAACTATTTTCATTGGCAGGTAGGTATGGGAAGTTATGCCCTGGTTAAGGTTTGGTGAGCACCCTTAGGCACCTTGAAAGATGAAAAATGTAGTCCTGAGACCTGCCTCCAGGGCCTTGGGACTCACTGGCATGGTTAGGAGGCACATTTTGGGCCAACCTATCACACCTGCCTGGAGTTCTGTGGCTCCAGGAGGCATCTGAGCAGGAATGCCTTTCTACTCACCTGAAAGTGTTGAACATTTTGAACTTGCCCAAAATGGGGTTATTTGTTAGATCACACCCGTTGGTTCCCTTTTACAGATCTGGTTTGGGTTAAAGAAATACATATATAAATGTGGCTCAATTCACCCAGCCCTTGTGTCTTGCCTCTATATTTCACGGTGAGGTCTCAATTGTCCCTATTATTAAGATCCATAATGTTTGTTTTAGGCATATGGGACTGCTAAGGCAGTAATTGCCATGGAAACATCCATGAAACTCCAGTACTGCTCTCACAAATTGCCACCTATACTTGACTTTAAGTAAATGGTACTTGAGCATTATTAAATGGTGCAATTTAACTTTCCACAAAGCATTTTGGGGGAAAACCCAAACTGCCTAGCTTTCTTGATCTCCCCCAATTGTGAATATCTTTCTCTGGAAATACAAATGACAATTTATACTATATAAATGTCAAGACCACAGTGAAGGAAATGTTCTGCTTACATGTGATTTTTCATAGCTGTTGCTGAAGTAGATTACAAAACAGGAAAAGATCTGAATACATATAATAAACAGCTACATTTTTTTTAAAGTTGCGTAAAGCAATGGCTGTCTTAGTCACAGGTCTGGCCAGTACGCAGACCTGTTATAGCTTCTGGGGTTGACAAGGCATATGAGCATCACCTATCCTGAGCCTACTCCAGCCAAGGAATCAGGCAACTCCTCCCCAAGCTAGTGAGCCCCATCTGGGCTGTGGGCCCTTGCATTCCTTCCCTCTGAACTGACAACTGTTAGTTCTGGAATCCTGAGGTCAGGGGTGGTACGTCCCATTTTGCTGCTTGAGGCAAAACAGGAAGTGTCACCCTGCTCTGCCACACCACCACTACCAGTGGGACACTCACCACCACTGAGCCACCTGCTGGTGGCACTGCAGCTGTACCACTGGCTGTGTCACCTGTACCGCTTGTGGAGAAGCAATGCCTGCACTGGTGTCCCCAAATGAGTTTGCAATATCTCTCCCAAATATCAATATATTTTTTAAATTACAAATTTCTCAATCTACCAGATTTGCACAAAACAACAGACGTGTGTGTGTGTGTGTGTGTGTGTGTGCTGCTCCAAGCCAGGAAAGCTGAGATCCATGGATAGGTGCTTACACGTGCACATACACTTTTTGTGATCTACCACGCTTGCACAAAAGAACAGTCCAAAAATAAAAATAAGCAATGTGAAAATTGGGATTTGGCTTTTGCTGCCCAACTCCCCAATGGGTCTCTGAGTCCCCTGAGTCCATGATCGGTCAGAGGAAAATGGATGGAGATTGGATCCAGTGGAAAGCAAGGCAGGTATTTATTTTTAGAGTTCCCTCCCCTCCTTTTAAGGAGGGAGAGACCCTGAGCAAAAGTGTGCAGGAACCTTTAAAGACTTTTGATATTGCCCAACCCCCTTAGCCAAGGACCACCCCAAAATCATCATACATACATCATAGGAGGCGGTCTACAGCAGAAATCCTGTCTGCCAGGATACCTGGTCGCTGATTGATTACCTGGGCAGCCTGGCCATTCTTTAGTGATGGTTAATACTTTAGTTCCTGAATCCAGGTCACAGGCTCACCCTATTCATACCCCAGCCAAAGAAAATTGGGAGCTAGATGCCTCCTTTATCAACAGGGGATTGGGATAAAGATGCAGGCTTGGCCAGGATGCAAGCTCTGAAGACTCTGAAGCCTTTCTTGTTCACTACCATTGTGGCTCTGTTCCTTTAGGCTGCTTATCATTATAGCAAGGGGAAGAACAGTGTATGTAGAGTTTTTCGGCTAACGTAATTGGAGTGGGTGGAACTGTTTGAGCCACTGCTGCTATTCACAATGCCCTTGGGATCAAAATGCAAAGATTACATTTAATTAGATGCCATCTGATATACATGCATAGAACAGATTTGTGGATGGTGCTTTTCAGGGCATTGTTTACTCCTGGAGAAATATACCAAAAATATATATATGCAGGAGCAATATTTTAAATTCCCATGTTAATTCCTGCAGGGCTTATTATGCATAATTTGAAGGACACAAAAACACTCTATTTTCTTTCCCAATGGACTACATCTCCTATCATTCCTGGGCATGCTGGCTGAAGCTAAGAGCTTCAAACAACGTCTAGAGTATGGTTACCAGATTTTTTAAAATGAATCCGGGGACCCTTTTTTTGGGGGGGGGGAGCTGAATAGCAACAGGGAGTCAGTAGTGGGGATGGTGAGGCAAAAGACCCTGGGCCCAAGCACACATGCATATTGTATAAAGGAGCAAAGCCCTTCTTTTGCACCCTGTGAAACATAAATGCGCAGAGTTTTTAAAAAACTGGGCAATGGCTGCAGCTCCTGAGCCTCCCCCAATCTGTCAAAAAAAAAGGGGGGAGGGGGCAGGAGATGGCGGGTGGTGCGCCATTGCCTGTTTTTTTTAAAAAAAAACTGCACATTTATGTTTCACAGGGTGAGAAAGAAGGGCTTTGCACCTTGGCTGGTAGAGAAACCGTGCACCTTGCACCCCTCCTGGGCAATGCCTGCCTGCCTGATCTGTCAAAACAAAGGGGGAAGGGGGCAGGAGATCTGTACCGCCGGACGTCCCTGGTTCGTGCAGTGGCCGGCAGCAGCGGGCAGCTCCTGAAGCCAGCCAGAGCCAACTGCACTACCAGGCCGGTTCCGGGCTACTGCGGCTGCTGCTGCCATGTTTCCCGGGGACAGATTTGCAAATCTGGGGACTGTCCCAGGGAACCGGGGATGTCTCGTAACCCTAGTCTAGAGGGCCATAGCTCCTCCACTTCTGCATTAGACAATTTGACATCAGGATAAGTGTAGGCCTCTGGTTTCATATGTACAGAAATACATGATACGTATGTAGCCTTGAAAACATTAGCCACTTCTCATGTTCAGAAATGTTGAAGTACTTATACATAGTGCATGATCACTGCCACTGCATTATATGCATATATAATATGTAAATGTTTTTAAAGCATTTTGAGGCAAGTCAGTTGTCTCATTCAAATGAGTAGATCAGATCTTCCTTTGCCAGTGTGTTCAGTTTTAATGCAGATTGATTTCTTCCACTGGAACGAACAGGAAAGCAGCACCTGTGAGCGAGGAAATCAATGATCCCCATTTTTTTTATTTTTATTTTTTAAAAAAACCCACTGTCCATAAGAAATTATGGGTTAGGCTATTTTACTTGGATGTTAGTTTCAGCAATTATTTTGATTTAATGTGATTACATTCAGAGTGAGAAACTGGATAGGAAGTGCTTTGGCAAATTATTTTGTGGAAGTTCATTTGTTTGAATTTTGGCTGCTTCCTCTTTTTTCCCTCCTATTCTTTCTTCTTTGATACTGTCAGGGGTTCAGGAGCAGAGACACAGGAGAAGGAGCAAATGGAGAGTGAGGAGGAGGAATACGAGGGGGGTGTAGGCAGTGACAGTGGTCAGAGAGATTCCACGAGTCTCTCCAGCGAATCGGAAGATTCACAGAGAGGAGCGCCGATGGCCAGGGCAAGGGGGGTGCCAAGGGGGAAACCCCAGAAGGAAGGGGCCAGCGGGGACTCCCTGAGCAGCAGTTGGAAATCAGGACCAGCGTCCCCACCAGAGCGTACTGGGGGGGAGGAGTCCCAGGCATCGGGACCAGTCTTCCCACCACCAGAGGGAGGAGATGAGTCAGGAGGGCCACGCCTCCATCGGAGAGCGGGGAAACGGTCAAGAGGAAAGTCACCGGCTGGGTGCGTGCGCCAAGTTCAAATGTACAGGCGAGCGGCACAGCAAGTAGCCCGGATAGGGAGCCAGGTCCTAAAGCCCGCCGGAAGGAAGGGCAAGACTCAGGGGGGTCAGCGTCAGAAGAGTCCAGGAGGGAGGAAACCCCAGGGGGCAGAAGGACCCAGAGGAGGAAGGAACAGCGCAGGAGGTGGAGCCGGGCTAGGATCTTAAACTGGTGCGGAAGGGGCAGTGACTCAGAGGGGACTTCGCCGATCTAGAGTCTAGACGTAGGGTTGCACGCTCTGGCTTTAAAATGGAAATTATACTTCAATAAAGACTTTTGTACATAATATCAGCCTGGCGTTGGTCCTCTGTGAGCTGGGACCTAGAGGCAGCCCTGACAGATACCTATTTAACAACATAGTGGGGTGTTGTTGTTGTTTTTTAAAAAGATTGTCCAATAATACAAAGCTTGATTTGAGACAATGTGGGTAACAAATTAAACGGATAATGTGGCAGCCACAACCAATGGAATAAGGAACTGTACTAAGAGAGAAATATAAAAAGAATGTGAGTGTGGATGTATCTAAAGTTGCTTGTGTTCATTTTCCCACTACCATGTTTAGCCCTTCAAATTTCTAATTCAATGCTTTTTTAAAAGTATTCATGAAAATTCATCAACATCTTAGTGTGAATTTCTCCTAATAATACACATCATTGTGCCATTTTGCCTTGTATACTCATTTTTGCAAAGCAGTTTTCTCTAATATACAGCATTTTCATTAATATATGTACTTTTATGCACACTTTACCCAATTATACATATATATTATACACTGGTACATCAGGTTAAGTACTTAATTCGTTCCGGAGGTCCATTCTTAACCTGAAACTGTTTTTAACCTGAAGCACCACTTTAGCTAATGGGGCCTCCCGCTGCTGCTGCGCCGCCGGAGCACAATTTCTGTTCTCATCCTGAAGCAAAGTTCTTAACCTGAAGCACTATTTCTGGGTTAGCAGAGTTTGTAACCTGAAGCGTATGTAACCCAAGGTACCACTGTAGTATACATTACTGGGCTGAAGAACTGCATTGCAAAATTCAGAGAAGTGCAGATTTCAAAGGATGGCTCTGTTCTGGTTCATGTATTGTTTCAGCAGGTGCAAATCAGTTATGTTTACTTTTAAATAAGAAAATAAATCTAATCCACCATTGAGTTAACTTTAGAATATGGATTTAGTTTTATTTTGTCCTCTTTTCTTGAAGGCAGTGAATCAGTTTAAACTCCATTTGTGGATTAAGGAGTAGATCAATCAATATAAGTTAAGTTTATGTTAGCTTTACTTTCCTGCTAACTTTGCTATTACATGCAGATTAAGGATTAGTTCCCTAAAATAATATTTGTGGAACCAGATCCTTAACAGTGTCACATTCATTGGACACTAAACTCTGTTTTACATCTGAAAGCCTAAAATTAATATTGGCATATTGCATGAGCTGGCAAGCCTTTTAAAATCATCCTCCAACTTCTGTACAATTCAATAGAAATATTCGCATCAACTTTGAGCTCTACTTACCTCCCAAATGTTTACAACAATAGCCAATCCAGTCTTCCACTTTTGCCAGCCAACATCGTTTTCCATATTTTTGCTGCTTCGCAAGCAAGCGTAACTCTCGCTACTGAGTTTCTAAATGTTGTTTCACACTAAAGAGAAGACTAAATGTTATGCAGGCTTACACATGGTACTACAGCTGAAGGAGAAAAACACCACTGTCGGGGTTTTAATAAATCCATTTCAGACCAGCAGGTTCTTTAATTAAAAATCAGATTGGTTCCACTTGAGTTTCTTACTTTTGTGCTGATATTTGCACTCTCTGCACAACAATACATACTAAAATAACTGTGTCCAACTTAATTGATTTTCAAGCACCCAGACTAATACTGTGTAGAAATTTAGACGTGTCACAAAAAAGACAATCTGATATGGTGTTGCCTCTTAAATAAGAAGGATTATGCAGGGATGGAGTATGTAGAGCAAGAGCCCCAAAACACTCTGAAACTCTTTCTATTTAAATAGAGGCAAGTGTCATCTTGCAAACTGTTTAGGAATTCTGAAATGTGGCAGGTCCTGGTCATGAAAACTCTTAAATACATGAGAATGCAGAATACAGTACAGTGGTACCTCGGGTTACATACGCTTCAGGTTACAGACTCCGCTAACCCAGAAATAGTACCTCGGGTTAAGAACTTTGCTTCAGGATGAGAACAGAAATTGTGCTCCAGCAGCGCGGCAGCAGCAGGTGGCCTCATTAGCTAAAGTGGCGCTTCAGGTTAAGAACAGTTTCAGGGTAAGAATGGACCTCCAGAACGAATTAAATACTTAACCCGAGGTACCACTGTACCTACAAATGAGCATTGTGGCTTGGCCCCATGTTGTATTTTTATTCCTATTTATCTACTGTTCTGTCAGAACAAAGTGTCCAGTCCTTTTACTGGAATGCATGCTACAGGAGACTGGAACTCAGTGAGACTAATACATCATAGATGTAATTCCATAGTGTCCAAATGCACTGGCCTACTTCTCTCAGCTTTTGCTGTCAAGTTATTGCATGACCATTCAAAAATTAGACTGACTCAATAGAGGCGTTTTCCTAACATTAGGCTGGAAAAAGCTGCCCCCACTCTTCCTAACTATCTTTCAAAGTAGTTCTCTTCACCGCCAAAATAAGAAACTGCTTCTCTCTCTCTCTCTCTCTCTCTCTCTCTATTTGCAAATTTAAAAGAAAAATTAAAGAAAGTTGTCTTGCAAATTACTAAAAAAAGCCTATCAGCCACCATCCTGCATGAATCTAAGGCAACAGTTTGAGAATAGTAAATGTTATGTGTGCTAGGGTGATATTTGTGAAATTGCTTAATTCATTGAATACTGTAATTATAGCATTCAAGGAACAGCCAGAGCCTTTGATTAATTCTTAAAGTAACCCCCTTCTGCCCTCCCCCCAATTCATGAAGTTTAAAATACTTCTTTCTGGTTTATGAATGAAACACACAATCTCTTTATTCACCAGCCATTCCATAATCTGAATGGAATAATCTTTATCCAGTTAATTAAAGCAGAAATAGTTTTATCCACTGCATGAAATGTTCAGAATATGATAAAGTGCTTCCTCTTAGTTCAAGAAGGGCTTTGCTAATTACACCATTTAAGTGGAAGTATTTCTGTTTCATACAATAGGCAGATGCCCTGCTTCATTTGTGCAGTTTCAAAAAGTGAGCAATGGCTTTGCTCTTTTGTATTTGGGATAGAACTGTTGCCTAGATTATGAATGAAGAGGAGACTTTTTTTTAAAAAAAAAGCTAAGAAAAAAGCAAAGCAGTTTCATGAATTATGCAAAGGTGTCCCTAATTTAGGCAAACAATTTGCTTGCTTTGTAACTCATGCAATAAGCAGGATGCTTGCTTAATTCATGTATAACACAAAGGCATTGTATGTTTTGTGAATGGAGTAACAGCTTGCCTACTTCACAAATAAACAGGTTTTCCTAATTTTCTGGCACATGTTGAGTGAAAAGCCTGATGTGAATAAGGATGCATATTAAAAAAGCTACTGGTGAAGGGAGAGAAAAGTAATCCTCCCAGGAGATAGTGAGGTCAAGAAGAGATGATTCTCTGATGAACTCTTGTGTCATGTTTCATTATAATCAAACGTAAAATATCCACAGCTGCAGTTGTGTCTCTGTTGTACCAGGTTCTTGATGAATTGATTAGTTTCAGATTGAAGTCTTTTTTAAAAGTTGCAAAGGCATGCCATTATGAACACATAGACACAGGTTAGTTCAATTCAGATGGGCCAAGATATTAAGTCTATGGTTATCCTTTCCCCTAACATAGGAGCAGGTAACAGGTGATCATCAGTTGTTCTGGACAATAAATTTCTCATCAGTCACAGCCAGAATAGCAAATAGATAGATAGGGATGGTAGGAGTTGTCATCCATAATTCAGGCTTGCCTTTTATGCATCTGAGGAAGTGGACTGTGGTCCACAAAAGCTTATACTATAATCAGGGCTTTTTTCCAGCCAGAACTCACTGGAACTCAGTTTCGGCATCTCAGGTGGGTGCCATTGCCATTATAAGAGTACAAAAAAGACATTCGTGGTGAGTGTTACCACCCTTTTTTTCTAGAAAAATAGCACTGACTATAATAAATACATGATTTGTTAAGTTCCCACAGCAGGTAACAACAGGCCATTAAACTTTACAGCTGTTTTTTCTACATAAAATTAAACTTCATTGTCTGCAGAGGCATTTGATCCTGGGTTTTCCCACTCAGTAGTTCCTGGGCTACCTTGGCTCTTCTTAAGAAATAAAATAAAGGCAATGGAATATTTGTCAATAATAATGGTTATTTGAATAGTCTGAAGAAACTAATTTGCTGCATGGGCATTCTAGACTGAGATCAGGAGATATTGAAGAGTCTTCACTCAACAATGGTGACAAGATTAATGACAGGTTGGAGATTAATGGAGTTGTTGGTCTGCCTGAACTCTGTGGTGCTTGTTGGTATCTGAAGCTTTCTATTGGGTTCTACTGGAGCTTTAGCTGTATGCAATGTGAACTTGCTCAGATCTTCTGACCAACTATATGAGTTGTTTTATGATTCAGAATTCTGAGCCTTCACTGGAATCTGTCTCTATGTTGTAGATGGAAAGAGAAATATTTTGCACAAGATGCCTTCACTTCCCAGTTGCTTTGGCTCCCGTCAACATTTGGTTTCTGTCAACTTCTTCAACATTGACATACTTACAGCTGAATCATCAACTTTCCTGAGGGATGGTGTACTTCAGAATTGTATCTAAAAATATGACTTCGTCTGGAATATTTATTTTTCATGCAAATGCTTAAAAAGAAGGGAGTAGATGACAATAAATATTTTATTCATCAAGGCATGACTAGCCTTGGATCCTGGGGTCAGGTTAAAATTAGATGAACTGTTTCAAGGTGCTTGAGCGCATGACTTATTAACTGAATAAAAGAAAAGGTCAGGAAGGAAGAGATCCAGGCTTTTAAAATCAGTGCCTACATTTTACAGACCCATCTAAATCCTGCACTAAACCTTTCCATGCTGTGTGTATTTTCTGAATCTTAAAAAAAATACTTAACTTCTCCTGCGATTAGGAATCCTACCCTTTAAGCAGGTATAGTTTGATCTGCTGTGACGAGCTGCTTATGACGTTGCCTTATGTGTATGTCTTGCACTTATATGAATCACGAGCACATATTTTCATACACAGGAGTACATAATTGCACTGCAGTTGGCTAAGTTGGAATCAGTTTCAAAAACATTAGAGTTCTCAGGAAGGAGAATTCTCCTCTGAACTACGTACTTTCAGGAAAGATCTGATTATCTGGTTGCTAAAAGGTAGGATTATATTTTAAAGTTTTGGTGTTAAACAGTTCCTCACGCCACATTGCTTTGAAACCTGCACCTTTCCATGCTTCTGCAGTGATTTCCATGGCTAGGCCAAATTGGCCTTTCAATCATGCCCCCTTTCCACCTGTCAAATCCAAATTACAAGGGCGAGTTAAGTGGCATTCTCAGCTGCTGCTGCCCAGATTCTGGACACACTTACTTACTTCATAATTGGATCGTCAGATGCAAAAAGAGACACAATGAGCTGCACAGAGAAGCTATGCCTGCTGAAATTCCCACTTCTACACAGCTATCAGAAGTGGCTTGCCAAGTCGCACAGAGTCGTTCTGCTACCTTCCTGGCATGTGGGTCAATGTTGCTTATAGGGAGGAAGAGAAGCAAGGCAGTGAGGAAAGTTGGTGCAGTGCAAACACACCAGCAGGAGTGTTGGATTGGCTCCACTGGTAAGTTGCACTGTGCTGACCTCACCGCCACCACATCCCTCCATCTTGGTAAGCAACTATTAAAGGTGCAGGAGTCTAGCTTACCCTCCAACATTTCTCTCATGAAAATAGGTATGTCCCATTCCATAACAACAATTTTCCTATTTATACCCCACACATTTTACTGGGTCACCCCTGCCAATCTGGGCAGCTTCCAACATATATAAAAACATAATAAAACATTAAACATAAAAAACCCTTCCCTATGCAGGATTGCCCTCAGACAGCTTGGGAGTTGAATAACTCCATACCCTCCAACATCTCTCCAAAGAAAGTAGGGACGTATTAAAGAAAAGTGGGACATTCCAGTATCAAATCAGAAACCAGGATGGTTTCTCTAAATCAGGGACGTCCCTGGAAAATAGGGACACTTGGAGGGTCTGATCCAGTTCTCTTTTGCATATGGCCATCCTAGTCCATAAAACCAGAACTTAAAGTCCACGCGAGATAGTATGGTATAGGAACAGTTGCCGCTCAAAAGAGCTGCTGCATGTTTCTGTTTCTACTTCACTGCTACAACATTTGTTAAAAGTTTACTTTGTATTGTAATGTCACAGTAGTCCATTTCCTCCCACCGAAGAACTGCAGAACACTATAAATTTTAAGAATGAGATATGATGCAAGGAAAGGGGAAGATAGAAGCACATGATAGCTGTGTTCAGCTACTTCAGACACTTACAACACAGTCCTAGGCCTAATTACAGTGGTACCTCGGGTTACAGACACTTGAGGTTACAGATGCTTCAGGTTACAGACGCTTCAGGTTACAGATTCCGATAACCCAGAAATAGTACTTTGGGTTAAGAACTTTGCTTCAGGATGAGAACAGAAATTGTGTGGCGGCAGCACAGCAGCAGCGGGAGGCCCCATTAGCTAAAGTGGTACCTCAAGTTAAGAACAGTTTCAGGTTAAGAACGGACCTCCAGAACGAATTAAGTTCTTAACCAGAGGTACCACTGTACCACTAAGTTCAATGTAGCTTACTTGCAGCTTTGAGTACACACAGAATTGCAGCTTTACAGTACAATCCTATGTGCAACTACTCAGAAGTAAGTCCAGTTGAGTTCCGTGAGCCTGCCAGAAAAGTTTGTTTATTTAACGAAATGTTCCTGGCTATGGATGAGAAAGGCAAATGCTGGTAGCGAGCTTTTAAAAATATAGAGCTCTATAATTTAAGCAATAGTATATGCGTATTTTTTTTACTTCTTATTCATGCAAGCTGAAAAAATAAATAAATTGAAATAAATAAATTTTACATATGAAATAGCTATTTCTACCCATCTGTTCCATTCAAATGGATGAATTCCTTTGAGAAATAAATGTATTTGTCTGCATGCACTACATTGTGAATGTCAAATAACCCAGGCAAGTTTAAATTAGGAAACTGTTATTCTTCACCACCAGCAGCCATGTCCTGGTTGAAGCTGCCATAGAATGTGTGTCATTTGTTAGTCATGCTCTTTGGAGACATGGGCTGTGCTGATGCCTAACCTGGCATTGCTCTGTGACTGCCTTTTCTCCATGGAATAGAACATATGCCCAAACAGCAGCTGCAATATGTTGCACGGACAGAATGAGACTGACGGTGCCTCTCTGATGGCGGAAGGTGAAGCAGGAAAGCCATCAATGCACCATCAAAAATATGACATGCAAATATATGCCAGCCTTTGAATATGCATAACAGAGAAACACCTGCCCCTATCCTTTTCACCAACCTCCCATCTCTTCACCTCTGCTGAAACAAAGCAATGGAAATTAGCTAATGCCTTTCTATATTTTAATTCCTTTAGAAAGTATTTATAAATGCATGCAAAAGAATGTACAACTTAACAGCCCCAAGTGTGCTGTTATCCCATGATATTGGTTTTTCTGGACTGCACTGATTAGACTAGACACTATTGGGGTGTTTAAAGGTACTTTTGAGAATCAGAACCAGTAATTTCAAGCACAGTATCTTATTCCATATGCATATCTCAAGAACTTCCCATGAGGATGTAATTACAGAGGTAGCTAACATGGTGCCTGCCAGATATCGTTGGACTCTTCGCGACTCAGTCAAGTACAAGGGTTTGTGGTTGACATTTAAAGCTCTGTTCTGTACCTAACAGATTCCCCGGTACAGAACAAGCTAATCTTTTAAGATTTTCCAAAGTGACCCTGCTGGCCACTCCAGAACCAATGGATGAACACTTGGCAATAGGGCAAAAGCAGGCTTTGTCACTCATAGCATTCACCCTCTGATATACCTTCCTTGGTTAATTTGTGAAGCAAGGACAGGAATGTTAATGCCTATAAAAAAACATGCATTTACTCAAACTTTTCAAGACTCTGAATCTTAATTTCTAATTCTCTGATCTGCTCAGTTTTATGATACATAATTTTGTTTTTTGCTAGACATTTAACTGAATGTTAATGTTATATTTTTATTGTTTTTATGCAAACAGCTTTTTATTACATTTAGTGGTATTTAAAAACATAAATAAGCTCTCATCATCCCTGGCCATTGGTCCAGCTGGCTATGACAGTGACCTCACTCTGGCTAATATACAGCTGCCTGCTTCCCTCCCTATTTAGCTTGCAGTACTGGTGACTGAGAGATTTTCCTTCCATGGCATATTGAATGTTGAAAGAGGAGTGTCCCAGGCAGCGGGTCCGTGGGGAAATGTTTTTCTTCCAGGGCACCCAAGTATTTAACACAGACATGAACTGGCCTAGAAATTAGTTGTCCCAGAGCTCCTTGTTCCTGAATGCCTTTGCAGCAGTCAAGGTGATGTAGAGAAAAAGAAGAGGGAGGAACTCACATTAAAATCTGAGCCAAAGAAGAACTTTTGGAGAAAATGTTGTTTGATTTGCAGTACTGGTAAGCACTGCAAGGAGGACAATTTCATATTCTGAGTGAAGTTAGTTCAAACTTTAATCATGCCACTAGCAAATAAATCAATCTAAGGGAGAAGTCAGTCAAAATTAACATTCAGAGAATGCCTTATAGATGAACAGTTCTGTCTCTCCTGAATTCACGAGCTGTATTCACAAGAATTTGCAAGCATATCATGATTTGATTAATTAAGCATGATGTATGCTTAATTAGAATTATGTTCTAATGTTGGACTTTTGGCAATTAGTGCTTTCGTTGTTGAGCACAAGAAATTTCAATATGCAAATCCACATACATGCAAGGGCAAGAACTATTTTAAGGACATTAATTTCAATAAGGCAGAGTGAGATGATAAATTTTATCTAATGCATGCTAATTTTGTAGATATCATTGTTTCTCTCTAATAGGGGGTCAAAGATTAATTATACATATAGAAAGAATGATTTAATAAATGTGTTAATCTTCTTGCCTGCTGGCATAAATCAGGTAGTAACCTTTTACTGCCCAGCTTTTAGTGCATTAACCTGCAGTAGGAAAGAGGAGTGCATATAAGTTAACAGCAAAAGTGCTCTTCATCTAAGAAACGGCTTGGTACATCTTGCTCACTATTGTTTACATCAGGGGTGTCCCACATTGCACCTGCAGGTGCAAATGTGCATGCAGGTGTCTACTCTGCTGCCCATAGTGTCTCCTCCCCTTACTGACATTCTCTTTTGGCCTATGAAGTTGGTTGTGGTGTGGTGCCCACAATAGGTTTTTTTCTGGTTTACAAATGTGCTCATGTGCCCAAACATATTGGTGACCTGTGGTCTACAGGAAGTTCAGAGTTTGAAGCAGGGTTCATTTCCAGCACTAGCTGGAGTTTCTGGGGATTAAACTGAGGATACAATGCATATGCTCGACAACTGAGCTGCATGTCCTTTTCTAGAGTATCATCTTCCCACATAGACAATAGATCATACCAGGAGAGAGACTGAGGGAGGCAAATAACAGAATTCTTGGAACATATGCTGGTGAATTGACTTGTGCCCAAGAGATGTGCTGTGATTTTTAAGTAAGGAGAATTGACCCAGAAGAATGGTTTGATATCTGAAATGTATTGGGTTTTAATCAACAAACCATTGAGCTTTCTGCCATTTGTTTCTTGGCCTACTTTACAATATGGCCTGGTCGGTAATTTGTTTTCCTTAAAACTGAAGCCCCCCCATCTCCTGGTTTGTTCATTAGCAGCTATCATTTCAGATACAATACTCTGACTCCAATCCATGAGACTGAATTTCTGGAATTCTTCAACATTAAAATGAACAACACCTTCTTAAGCTACACACACAACAACTGGAGGGCCACAGTTTAGACAGTCCCTGGTTTAGTGATCTTCTAGCTGGTCACCAGATAGAGGATTAGAGCAAAGAGCATCGGATAGAAGATCACCAAACAGGGGAATATTGGATATATCAGCATTATCCTTTGGACTGGATCTCCCAGTGAATGTGTCACCACCACCACCAACAGAAGAAGAGCAAGCACTGGGTGCAGTTGGAGGAATTTCAGTGTAATTACATGATGGCGCTGCAGATTTCGAGTTGGAATGTGAATGGACTGAATTCCCCAGAAAAAAGGCGGAGAATCTTTCATTTATTGAAAAAAGAACATTTGGACTTGATTTGTCTACAAGAAACACATGTGATAAGGCTACACAGGAAGATATTGAGTAATAAAAGATTGAGCCAAGAATTTATCTCATCAGATAAAGTTAAAAAAAGAGGAGTGGTCCTTTATGCAAAGGAGAGCCTATCACCGAAATTCATATTTAAAGATGACCAAGGAAGATTTGTTGCAATTGAAATTCAATCACAAGGAGAGAAATTCCTAATTGTAGGTATTTATGCACCAAATGAAGGAAAATCGGAGTTCTTTAAGAAGTTACATGACTCTGATGGATTATATGGACTATAATATGATTTTGATGGGAGATATGAATGGAGTGGTGTCTACAAATATGGACAAGGCACAGAGACAGGTAGTCACCAAAGATGGTAGACTACCAAAAACTTTTTTTGACATGACTGAAAATATGGACTTAGTTGACATTTGGAGAGTGAAGAATCCTGTGGGAAGAGAGGGAACTTTCTTCTCTGAGGCTAAAATGACATGGACAAGAATTGACCAAATTTGGGTAACTGGGGGATTGGCTCCGAAGATCAGCAAAGTGGAGATCTGCTCCAAAACTTGTTCTGACCATAATGCTGTGAAGATGGAAATGAAATTGATGCCAACTGGTTCCTTTAGATAGAGGATGAATGATACTTTGTTTAGGAATGAAGAGGTGACCAGGAAGGCCCCAAAAACTCTAAGAGACTATTTTGAGATAAATATGAATACTACAATGGAAAAAAGAGTAATTTGGGACGCAAGCAAAGCGGTTATGAGAGGATTCCTAATACAACAGAATGCAATTAAGAAGAGAACTCAGAATGAAAAAAAGGATAAAATCCTGGGGAAAATAAAGGAAGGAGAGAAGAAACTGAGAGCAAAACCAAAGTCACAGGAGATCCTGAAAGAGATAAAGTTATACCAAGTACAATATATGAAGCTGATGAATCAGGAAATAGAATGGAAGATTAAACAGATGAGGCAAAAGACATTTGAATCGGCAAATAAGTGTGGAAAATTGTTGGCCTGGCAAATGAAAAAAAGACAAAAACTCAATACTATTACGAATTTGGAAGTGGAAGGAAAGAATATACAGAACCCAGTGGAGATCAGGAAGTGTTTTCAGAGATATTTCAAACAACTTTATACACAGGAGAAGCAGAAAGAAATGGACATTGATCGATTTTTGAAAATAAATGGACTACACAAAATCTCTCAGGAAAAACAGCTAATGTTGAATTACAAAATAACGGATCAGGAGGTGGAAGGGGCCATCCAGAACATGCAATTAGGTAAATCTCCAGGACCAGATGGTTTGACTTCAAGATATTACAGATCTCTGAAAGAATGGTTAATACAACCATTGAAGGAAGTCTGCAATGAAATATTGGAAGGGAGAAAGGCACCAGAGTCGTGGAAGGAAGCTTACATTACACTTATACTGAAAACAGAGATTGAAAAGACACAGCTTAAGAATTACCGCCCCATATCGCTGCTTAATGTGGATTACAAAATTTTTGCAGATATTTTGGCTAAAAGATTAAAAAAGGTGTTAGTAGAGGAAATTCATAAAGACCAAGTGGGCTTTCTCCCGGGCAGACACTTGTCTGACAACACGAGGAATATAATTAATATTCTAGAAAAACTACAAGTGAATATCAATACCAAGGCAGTTTTGATATTTGTGGACGCAGAGAAAGCCTTTGACAACATCTCTTGGAGTTTTATGAAGAAGAATCTACAGGGGATGGGGGTAGCTCAAGGTTTTGAAAATGGTATAGGTGCAATTTACTCAGAACAAAAGGCAAAATTAATTGTGAATAATGTAGTGACAGAAGAGTTTAAGATTGAGAAAGGGACACGACAAGGTTGCCCAATTTCTCCATTGCTCTTTATATCGGTCCTTGAGGTTTTGTTAAATATGATTAGAAAGGACCAAGAGGTTAAAGGTATACAAGTGGGAGCTAAACAGTACAAACTGAAAGCATTTGCTGATGACTTAGTATTAACTTTACAGGAGCCAGAATCTAGTTCTAAAAGGGTATTGGAACTGATTCAAGAATTTGGACAGGTAGCAGGCTTTAAATTGAACAAGATGAAAACTAAGGTTTTAGAGAAAAAATTAACTGTGAATGAGAGAGAGAAGTTTCAGGAGGAGACAGGACTAACATTGGTTAAGAAAGTGAAATATTTAGGGGTTAATATGACTGCCAAAAATGTGAATTTATTTAAGGATAATTATGAAAAATGTTGGACTGAAGTGCAAAAGGACTTAGAAATATGGACAAATTTGAAGTTATCATTGTTAGGTCGAATTGCTGTGAAAAAAAGGAATGTGCTGCCAAGGATGTTGTTTTTGTTTCAAACATTGCAAATTTTGGATAAGACGGATTGCTTCAAGAAGTGGCAGAAAGATATTTCCAGATTTGTTTGGCAGGGCAAGAAGCCTCGAATAAAATTTAAGATATTAACTGATGCTAAAGAAAGAGGTGGATTTGCCCTGCCAGACCTTAAACTGTATTATGAATCAGCTGCTTTTTGCTGGCTGAGAGAATGGCTGCTTCTTGAAAACACTGATGTGTTGGATCTAGGTTTCAATAATGCTTTTGGTTGGCATGCTTATTTGTGGTATGATAAGGTAAAAGCACACAAAGCTTTTAAAAATCATATTGTTAGAAAAGCATTGTTTAATGTTTGGATAAGATATAAGGATTTGTTAGAAAAGAAAACCCCAAGATGGTTGTTACCAATGGAAGCGAAGGCACAGAAAAAACTCAATATGGAGGCCAAATGGCCGAAATATTGGGAAATTTTGGAACAAGATGGAGACAGAATAAAATTGCAGAGTTTTGAAAAATTGAAAAATAAAGTGTGAGATTGGCTCCATTATTATCAAATAATGGAGGCATACAACTTGGACAAAAAAGTTGGCTTCCAGGTGGAAAAATCAAAATTGGAAACAGAATTGTTAGATTCAAAAATCAAAAATTTGTCAAGAATGTATAACTTGCTGTTGAAATGGAACACTCAGGATGAAATGGTGAAATCTGATATGATTAAATGGGCACAAGATGTTGGACATAACATAATGATGGCTGACTGGGAACAGTTATGGACCACAGGTATGAAATTTACGGCATGTAATGCCCTAAGAGAAAACTTAAGGAAAATGATTTATAGGTGGTACATGACTCCAGTCAAGCTTGCAAAAATTTACCATTTGCCTGATAATAAATGTTGGAAATGTAATGAGATTGAAGGTACATTTTTTCACCTTTGGTGGACATGCCCAAGGATTAAGACATTCTGGGAGATGATTTATAATGAAATGAAAAAGGTATTCAAATATACCTTCCTGAAGAAACCAGAGGCCTTTCTCCTGGGCATGGTCGGCCAGTTGGTGCCAAAGAAGGATAGAACATTTTTTATGTATGCAACAACAGCAGCAAGAATACTCATCGCGAAGTATTGGAAGACACAAGATTTACCCACCCGGGAAGAATGGCAGATGAAGTTGATGGACTATATGGAACTGGCGGAAATGACTGGCAGAATTCGAGACCAGGGAGAAGAGTTGGTGGAAGAAGACTGGGAAAAGTTTAATTATTATTTACGGAAATATTGTAAAATTAATGAATGCTAGAAAAATGTTGGAATGAAGTTATATGGCTTTAGTAGAAATGTTACAAGGAATTAAGTATAAATAGATTAATAGAGTATTAAAGGAAAAAATAAGGTTAGAATGTGCTAAGATAATTATAGGATAGAAAACAGAGGAAGATGGAAAGGAATTGCTGAAACAATAGAAGTGGAATACAAAAAGGGAGGTGTGAGGAGGTCGCAGAAATAAGTGAATGAAAGATAAGATATTGAAATTATTTGATGTGTTTTAAACTGTTTTTGTTTTGTTTTGTTAGTTTAATGTGTTAGTGTTATGTTGTGTTTTTGTATTGTATTGTATTGTTCTTTTTTTTGTAGTGTTTAAAAGTAATAAATATTATTTAAAAAAAATAGTCCCTGGTTTAAAAACAGAATAGCTATTTTCTGTTTTATTTTCATTTTCTTCTGATGATACTAAAATATATATTTCTAGAAACACCTCTGTGCTTTCTGATTACTAAGATGCTCTAAATCCTGTTTGAGCATAAATGTTCTGACTGTAAGTAAGGCAAAAGTAATTAAGTGTCTCATTATTCAATTCACTCTGCAAAGGGATGAAGTCAGTATGGCATAGTAACTTAGGAAAGTGAACTGTAATTAGTATTGACCTCTTGGCTGTTAACATGACAATGATTAGGATTTGGAAGCAGTTTGCTGCACCAAAAAAATGTTTTACGAAAAGTGCACAGTGCACTTGCATCAATGGCACCTTTCTGTGGCTTGTCCTATTTCACAAAAGCTCTGTTGATATCTGACAAACATGAATTCCAGAGTCACAGCCATGTTAAGTTTGCAGCAGTGAGAAGACAAAAAAGAGCCTTAGAGAGTGATTTATTGTGGCATGAGAATTTGCATGCAGTGGCTTGCTTCATCAGATACCAGAGGCTGGTAAATATATACCAGTACATGTGGATTGAGATACATAGGAGGATAAAGCAATCAAACCAGGTGCAGACTAAATCTAGCAGGAATACACAACACAGCCCCGTAGATGGATGACTAAATGCATCATGAATACAGAAGCATATTGACTTTCATAGCATGGATGCTCATTCAAATCCTGAGACCCACAATAATATTTGTTAAATCACAATTACAATTACAACTCTTAGGATTAGATGGCTAATAAAAAAGGTTTTTTATTCCTCCCTGAGTTTCACAAGCATTTGAGCTAGTTTTTAGGGCTGTGCCTGATCATTAAATGGTTATCAAAGCAATAATAACAATACTAATGCCCTATAACTTTTATTCTTCAAGATCGGGGTGGCCAGAGGCTGCACGTGGCCCTCAGCCTAACTTCATGTGAGTGGGTGCAGCCAAGAGGAAGGGGAAGGAACAGAAAACATAGAGGGGAAAGCAATGGAGAGGGTGAGAGTCCTCTATAGCTTATCAGTTCAAATATCTGGCAAAAGCAATATGTTCCTCACATAACAGATCCAATAGTGGGCACACTCACTTTTCTTTAGTCATGACACCTCTTTCTTCATCTGTGCCCACTACCTGCATGTAGCCCCTAAGGGATAAACTTGGAAGGAATGCATCCCTCCATGAAAATAGGTTCCTTTCCCCACAACTCTTGAATAAAGTTACCCAGGCAATAATAATCTTCTGCATTTAGAACTGGTGAGGAGATGGGGTTGTTCATTCCAAGGAAGTTATTCTCTCCCCCAGCAGAAACAAGAAAAACCGACAAGCAGGATGTACAAGCTTCTGCAGCTATGATCTTCCTAGCTGACAGATATGAACAAGCTAATGAACTGGCAACTGTGTATTCATTTTCCAGGAACTTCAGAACTTGAGTCCAGGAAGAAAGCATTTTAAAATGATTCACCTACTTGAAAGTCAGCCTCTTGACGTGTATTTTTCTCGGGAATTGAGTTATAATGCAATTGACATTGAAAAATGGAGAATGAGTCAAAAGCTCTTCATTTAGATACTCATGGGCGACACCACACTTCTGGTCCATTTCTCTGGTCCATTGGTTAGGTCCATTTTATTTCAAAGCAATAACGGTGTAACTCAGTTATTACAATTTAGTTGCATGTCAAAGATAATATAGTGGATTGCTATGAATGTTTTAATTCGTTACAACATATTACATTTACAATGTGTCCAAGGATTTCAAGGTAGCAGGGATGAACCAAAGTCTGGTCCTCTCTCCCCAAAGTCAGTCAGAAGTCCTGATGAATGCTCAAAAACTTCTGAGATTTTTTTTTCAAGTGTTCAAAAAGGAAGACACAATCAGTCTGATTGTTGCCTACTCCCTGTTCCCCATTCCCCTTTATTTTATTTATTAAATTTATATACCACCCTTCATCCAAACATCTCACTTGCTCAGCTGCCCTGCTGTCTCTTCTCTTTCTCCCCCCCCCCACCCTTGTGGTGATCCCATCACATTGTGGCCTGGCTTCCCCTGCCCACCCTCTCTCTCCCTGCTAGCTTTCTCCATCGCCCTTGGCTTCCCCCCCACCTCCTGCTAGATTGGCCGGAGTGAGGAGAAAGAAGGGATGTCTCGGCAGCCTGCAGGTAGGCCTTGGCTTCACCCACAGCAACCTCTGTTCATGAGGAGGAGCAATGGCACGGCCGTGTCAGGGATGGTGGGGTGTGGAGGAGGAAAGAAGAGAAGGATGGTTATTGGTTCTGGAGTTGGTTCGTGCCAGGGCTCAGCACCAGGAGTTGGGGTTTGGGGGCTCTGATTCAGAGAATATGCGGCAATGAGATGATGGTAATAAGCAGTGCTTTTTTTTCTAGGAAAAAAAGGAGAAAAAACTGCTAGAAAAAAGTCACAACCTGTGCATTATTTCTACAAATGACCCTTCTATTCCACTTATTAATTCTCATGAAAAAGTATTTCAACCCATTTAAAAATGTGTGCTCTGTTTTCTCACATTTTTATTGGATCCCACCCCTGCTTTTATTCTTTAGCTGACACTGTTATTTTCCTGCTATTATCTTTTAGCAGGTGGAAAGCCTGAACTTAACATCTGTGAGCTCTGTTGGTATTTATAGTAGTGACACTTTATAACTGACTAACTTCATTTTGGATTTTCCAACCACCACGGTGTATTGAACAGATGTTTCCATGAAACTGGAGGGTATCAATCCTGTTCCCTCTGGATTAATTAATGTATCAAGGTGTATGAATTGTTCAATTTCCTTTCTAAAGGACATAACACTTATAAAACTGTGTTCAGATTGAGAGCCATAAAGGCGGACGTTCTAATTAAACTGAAATCAGTGTTGATTTTCAGGTGTTTTTATTTTGTGCTAGACAGCAGCTATTAGCAATATAATGAACTGAACCTCATAAACCCCAAATTGATTATGTGATTAATGAAGCACTACCAAGAGTGATGGCTCACTGTGAATTAGAGAAAGAGGATAAACCTCTTATAAAGCCAGACTAGTAGGCCATTCCATGAACATAAGAAAAGCTTACTGGATCAAGCTTACTGGATCAAGTAAGCACCTCATCCAGCATTCTGTTCTCACAGTGGCCAACCAGATCCATTTGGGAAGCCTGAAAGCAGGACCTGAGCACAACTACACTCTTGTGATTTCTATCAACTGGCATTCAGAGGCGTACTCCTTCTGACAGTGGAGACAGCAGCTCCATAGGACTGGAGCATTAGACTCCACTTACATATTCCTGTTATTAACATCAGTGGGACTATGAACTGTGGAACTATGAAATTATAATACTCTTTTGCCCCTTCTGTTGAAGCTATTAAGATTAAATCAGTGGTGAATGAAATTGTCTTGAAAGCTAGCTGATCTGTAGGCTTTTTCTGTTTAGGTTTTTGATGAAATGTCTTGAGTATTGTCCTAAACAGTGTTTTCTGTTGGTGGATTTGCAAAGAAGATTTGTAATGGCACCTATGGCAAAATATCTTTTTTGCATTAACGGCGTCATATTTCTCATTCCAAATTCTATTCCGCAAGCTAAAAATGTAGTTGTTTCTGTCTGAAAATTTTTACCTTGCCTATTTTTTCTCTAAAGAGTCAAGGCCTCCTGTTTACATGAAGCAGAAAGCAGATTTATTTGTTTGGAATGTGTGTGGGTCTTTAGCTTTCTCTTTTGAGGATGAATAGTCATAAGCATATCAATTATATCAAAGATTCATGGTTCCAGCAGTCATAAAATGACAGCCATATTTCATGATTTCCCACCTGCCTCTGCAATTTCCAGCCTTTATTTCTGCAAAGCAGTGATGCAATGTCTGAGGAACATGCTTCTGTCTTAATCCATTTAAAATGAAATATAATTAATTCAAATGTCCAAACTCCAGTTGTTGTTGTTTTGTGATGCGCTAGGGAATAACACAGAAATTTAACAAAATTTCAAATCCTCCAGAAAGTAAGTAAAATGAAAGCTAATTTACTAAATATCCTGCAATACACCGAATGCTTGACCTTGTTTATATTCCTTGTATATCATGCATTAGATAAAGCCCATCTGGCATCCACTATTGGTGTATGAAATTCTTACTGAACCTTGTCACAACAGTGTGTGTCCAATTTCCTTTCATTGTGCTAAAAACTCAGAGAAGCTCTGGGTATCAAAACACATCAACAGTTCTAAAGATCATAAATCTCTTCACTCCTGGAAACACCATTGCTGATAAAAGTCAAATGTATTCAATGCTTGAAGGATAGCCCTGTAAATACTGAATAAATGAGTCCCTTCACAACTAGACGGTATCATTCCTCCCTTAAAATCAGTCTCTAAAAATGCTACTTTCCCCCAGCATGTTATAGGGGAAAAAGAAAACACCTCACAAAGCATATAATAGCAGCAGGAAGTTTTGGGAAGCCCTCCCCCCAAAATAACTTAGCTCTTCTATTGTTCTCTATCTGTCAGGTGGGGGGACATAGATTCCAAAAATCCAAAATCAAGCCATGCCCAGGGATCTGGACCACAAGATCATTTGCTAAGAAGGATAAAAACACAGGAATCATCTAGAGTAGCACCACTCCTCATTCATTACTATTGTCCTGATCCAAAGAAATGGTGTGGGAAGGAAAAGCAGACATTTTGAGAGCACAAGCCATCGTGATTTGTTTGTGCAAGGGAGTGGCTGCCTCCAGGCTCTCAGTGTTTTGCAGGAGGGATTCAGGCTCATACTGGAAATTTAGGTTTGCACAGCTAAATTGGATTGAAGGCCTTTGTTGCCCGCGTGCAACAAATCCACTAAAAAAAACCACCCTGACTTTTTGCAGAAAGAAAAGTGATAAGGAAATGCACTGAAAAGTGTGAGATGTTTGAATGATGAACAGGAAGATGTATAAATACCACACAAGCAAATCAGGGTCAATTCAGAGTAATGTTCATTGCCATATAACCTTCCCACAAGCAATCCAGAAATAAAGCTCAATAAAGACCAGGCAATTTAAGAAGGGTATGACGAGAACCTGCTCGCCATCAGTAATAATCAGTCTCACACAAAGATGGGTTGAAGAAATCTGACTGCCTCAGGAGCTGCTGCAGCCAAATATTTATTGTGTGTAGCCAAAAAGATACAAATACCAAGAAGCAACTTTTCCCTCAGCCGGCAGATAAGGACAATGCCATGCCATCACACCAGGCCACGTAGTCGATCAGGCTATGCTACGTGGACCAATCATCGGGACAGCATGAGCTGTCCACACATTGTTCATGCTCCAAGCGATGCCTTCTGCTATGAAATCACCTTGCAATAATAAACTTTCGCCCATGCTCTTATGTACAAACAACCATTTTCCCACAAGGGTATTGACAAGCTGGAACGTGTGCAGAGGAAGGCAGCCAAGATGATCAAGGGCCTGGTAACTAAGCCATGTACCCGGAAGTAAGTCCCATTGCACTCAGATAAGCTTACTTCTGAGTAGATCTGCGTAGCTGGGTATGAAGGAACTGGGTATGTTTAGCCTCAAAAAGAGGAGATTGAGAGGAGATACTGTATAATAGCCCCCTTCAAATATCTTAAGGGCTATCAAAGGGAAGATGGAGCAAGCTTGTTTTTTCCTGCTTCGGAAGGTGGACTCAAACTAATGTCTTCAAGTTACAAGAAAGGAGATTCCAACGAAACATCCGGAGGAACTAGTCACGGATGATGTGAGTTGTAATCTAGCAACATATGAAGAGTCACAGTACCAGGGCTTTTTTCAGCTGGAACTCACCGGAACTCAGTTCCAACACCTCTCAGGTGGGCACCATTGCCATTCTAGGAGAACAAGGGAGGTGTTCATGGTGAATTCCATTCAGGGCTTTTTTTCCTAAAAAAAAAAATGTTTAGGGGAACTCTCATTTTCCTACTCATATTGAAATGCTGCCCTTCAATGCGGCCAAGATTCACAAAATCTTTAGGGGTATGCGTCCCCCTGTGTCCCCCCAGAAAAGCACTGGTTCCAGCACCTCTTTTTCTGGAAAAATAGCACTATCCCTACCCATTTCTAATCCATCCCCATTCCTTTTTTTTGGATTGCTGCTTTGAATTTCATTTAATTTGAAGCTATTAAGCTCTTGTGATTTGATTGTGGCAGCCATTTTGCATTGTGGCTGCTAATGGTTTCCTTGAACATCAGTTTGCAGAACACAAAACAGCTTTGATTCCTGTTAATTCTATTACAGTTTGATTCCTGTTAATTCAGTTACCGTTAATTTTTCTTACTTTTTTTTTTAAAAAAAAACCTTGAACAGTACCAGACCACAGGTATTCCCACTCCACCTTTGAACCAGGATCAGGCAAGCTCCATGAGCTGTTCTGCAGCAGGAGTGAATGAATAGAATCGATGGGCTATTGGGCTCAAGGTAAACAGAATGGTTGTTTTTATTGTCAATACGGTAAGCTGCTCAGTGCTTTTTCCAATTAAATGTTGTGGAAGATTTCCAGAGCAATATACCAGTGGAGAAAAATATTCAATAAAAGAAAAGGTTTCAAAAGGTGATATGAAGAATAGGGAAAAAATGAGACAGCAGAGGGACCGGGAGGGAGGGCGGGCGGGCAAGAAACATGGAACATGAAAATAAATGCATTAGAAAAACAAACAGTAAAAAGGGAGAATAGAAGATGAAATGCATGGATCTGAAGCAAAATGAAATGAACAGACAACTACAAAAAAAAGGGAAAATAGCAGCCCGTTTGCTCAGGTGGGACACATGCCAGGTAATGCAGAGAAGTGAAATCCTATCTGAGAGTTATATACTGAGCTCTGGCGGCCCCTCTGGACTGGGCAGAAGGGCACTAGGCAAGGAAATGTTAAATTTGTCATGGGAATATTAACAAGGCATTGGGTGTTTTCATGACTAAGGCATATAGTAGCATCATATGACATCCTGGTCTTCTTTCTTCTTTGGTGATCACTTGTACCTGAGTAAGATTATCTTCCATGAACACGGTCTTAATGGTGTGTCCGTAAGTGACTGTGGAGGCCAATTCTGGATCCACACATCCTTCCACAGTGGGGACATAGATTTATGAGTGGGAGGTGATCATGGTGAGGGTTTGCCAAATGTGCCTTCCGCTTAGCTCATTTCTCCCTTTTGTCCTGAGTCCGAGTGTCTTCAAAGTCCATGGTATGAGCTTTCATGTGCATGCACACTTCTTCAGATACACTGAAAAAGAAGTCTTCAGTGTATCTGAAGAAGTGTGCATGCACACGAAAGCTCATACCAAGAACTAACTTAGTTGGTCTTTAAGGTGCTACTGGAAGGAATTTTTTTATTTTGTTTTGACTATGGCAGACCAACACGGCTACCTATCTGTAATTCAAAGTCCATGACACCTTTGGTAAAGGCTGTTCTGCAAGTGGAGCGCTTGCAGGCCAGTGTTTCCCAATTGTCAGTGTTTATACTATATTTTTAAATATTTGCCTTGAGAGGGTCTTTAAACCTCTTTTGTTGACCACCAGCATTACACTTTCCATTTTTAAGTTCGGAACAGAGTAGTTGCTTTGGAAGATGATAATCAGACATCCAAACAACATGACCAGTCCAACGAAGTTGGTGTTGAAGAATAACTGTTTTGACACTGGTGATCTTTGCTTCTTCCAGTATACTAGCATTAGTTCACCTGCCTTCCCAAGTGATATGTAAACATTTTCTAAGACACCATTGATGGAATCTTTTGAGGAGTTGGAGATGGTGTTTATAAGTGGTCCATGTTTCATAAGCATACAGTAAGGTTGATAGGACAATAGCTTTATAAAGAAGCATTTTGGTTTCCCTGCAAATGTCCCAGTCCTCAGAAACTCTGCACTTCAGTTGGGAGAAAGCTACACTCGCAGAGCTCATGCAAAGCTGGATTTTGGCATCAGTGTGGAAAGACAACTGCCCATGCACCGGTTCATGACTAGGGTCTTCTAGATTTCATGGTCCTGCCCCCGTTACCATTTGCTGATTGCAATGGGACTTTTGGGGGGGGTTGGGATGAGTTTTTGGAAGATACCTGTGTGTGAATTTGTTTTATGTTTGTAAATCAGTGCAAGCACAGTCTTCACAGTAAGGTTCTATTCCAATGGCATGAGTATCACAACAGCCAGTACATTCTTATCTGCTGTAGCCTTCATCTACCTTCACACCTGTTGTAACATACCGCTTGTTATCTTCCACCTGTTCTGCCATTGAGGACTTCTTGGATCATTCTTTGTCTAGCTCCTCCCCCTTGACCTTACCCCCTTGGGTTACCCTACTGGGAGTACGAGACTCCCAATGGCTTCATTCACAAGGATCATAGGAACGTGCAAGCCCACTCACCACAAATACAAGTGGTAATACAAATTCACCCTGGATCTTTTGGGGGGCAGATGGTGTTCACCTGTAAGAAGGCAACAAGGATGATTGGCTTGAGGTTGAGTATGCTAGAACTGTTTAGGGTTCTTTTGCTTTGGTGTGGTGTTAGGCACGCTCTAGATCTCTTTGCTTCTAAGGGGTTTTGATTCAAGCAGGGTCTTGAATTTTGGAATAAGTGTGTTTGGGCAACTCAGAATATCCTCTAGCATGGTCTCCAATTGGTCCAGCAATTGGAATTGGTTCTGCCATGCACACATAATGGCAGAATTGAGAAAACTGTGGCCTATGTATGACTTATAAAGTTGTATCCTTTTTAGCCATCCAGCTCTCCAGGTTGGCTCTCGTTCTTTCTTCCAGAGCTCCCAGTGCAGACACAATTACTCTTCTGTTAAAAAGTGTAGTGGGGCCTTACATGATGAATGACTATCCCATACTACATCTAGAGAACATTCTTCCTAAGCTAAATTTCCCTTGGTTGAGCTACACAGGCGATCTAGGTGTACTGGCAGATTGTGACAGATGTCGAGAGAGTAGAGAGAGCAAGAGAACAGATGCCCGGCTTTCATGCTACGTCTGTCTGCTTACAATGCACAAACATTTGATATCACAAAATATGGCAGAGCTGAAGGACAAGAGAGATTTATTTGTATGCAGAGCTTCACATGCAAAATTCTAATTCTCTGGGCCTCTCTCAAATAACAAACAACCTGACTTATATGCTGGTTGATTGAAGATGAAGACAAAATTTATGGAATGAATAACTGCCTCTTATACTATATTTTCTAACACATGTTTTGAAGAAGTGTGTCTGAAAATAAGAACAGTAACAAAACACCTATAATTGGTTTTAAACTGTTTTAATGTTGCATAGTTAAATTGCTGTAACCTGGCCTGAGACCTTACGGAGAAGGGTGGCTATGAAATTGAATAATAAATAATAATTTAGGTAGACATATCTCAGGTTTGCATGAGGCTGACCAGCTTCTGGGAGCTTATAAAACCAAATGTATGCTTAAAACCTACATCTACATATCTTTATAAAGACACTTAGACTGCAATCAAAGGATTCAGGGTGGATACTGTAAAAAGATTGTTGCATTTTTAAAGGTATTTCTGCATCAGGATCTCTTTGTTGCAGCATGTTACTTCTTGTGCTATAGTGATTAATCTGCTTACCACTTTTGAATTTATAGCATTGTCATTTGAAATACTGAATTGCCAGTAATATTTAATTAATTAGTATTTGCAGATTAAGAAAACTAGCCATATTAATTTCATTTACTATCTTTAATTTGCTGGATATTTTAAGAGGTTCATGGCTTGATCAACTGACAATACTGTACTTTTTGTCCATTGTCTGTGTCAGTGTAGAAAATTGCCTGCCTAATATTATTGCCTTGAATTGCTAATATAACTTGTTTTACTTCCTACACAATGCTGGAGTGAAATCACATTTTCTAATTGAGTTGCACATATTTGAAGTGACACCAGCAGAATTCAATAGGCCTTTGTAAAGTTTAAATTCAGCAGAATCCATGTGGTTTTGTGGCTTTTTAGAGCATTTTGCCTTGCAAATGCTCTTTGTCATACAATAATAACTAAACTCTGGCACATCCATCTTCATTGCTCAAACAAAACTTTGGTCCATTGAAGCATTTCCCATGAAAATATCATTCAATGTTTTTTTTCCCCCCTACATGAAAATTCAAACAGGATCACAAGACATATAAGCCACAGGGGTTCTTCTTGCTCTAAATTTGAAATAATTGCAGTTGGTTGTTATTGTCATTTTGTACTCACAAATATTAGATATAGAAGGGAAAGTTTCATCTGTTATGGGTAAAATTTAGCAAAAGCTAGTCAAAGCTCTCATTTATAAATGTGATTTAAATTGACTGTGGCTACTTTTATTGGGGATTAGTAAGGTAGAATTTGTTGACTTCTGCCCTTTGTGATCTACAAGCAGTACACATATTTTCAGTCTTTCCACACAGAAGATACCAATTAGTATCAGCACATTATTTTTATGGGAATTTCATAACTGGCATGATTATCTGTTATTAGGAGATCAAATAGGCACAGATTAGTTTAATAGATACTTCCACAATTTAAGAAGAATATTGACAAGCTAGAATGAGGGCAACCAAGATCATCAAGGGTCTGGAAACCAAGCCTTCTGAGGAACAATTGGAGCTGGATATGATTAGCTTTGAAAAGAGGAGACTGAGAGGAGATATGTTGTTGTTGTTGTTTAGTCGTTTAGTCATGTCTGATTCTTCGTGACCCCATGGACCAGAGCACGCCAAGCACTCCTGTCTTCCACTGCCTCCCGCAGTTTGGTCAAACTCATGCTGGTAGCTTCGAGAACACTATCTAACCATCTCATCCTCTGTTGTCCCCTTCTCCTTGTGCCCTCAATCTTTCCCAACATCAAGGTCTTTTCCAGGGAGTCTTCTCTTCTCATGAGGTGGCCAAAGTATTGGAGCCTCAACTTCACGATCTGTCCTTCCAGTGAGCACTCAGGGCTAATTTCCTTAAGAATGGATGCGTTTGATCTTCTTGCAGTCCATGGGACTCTCAAGAGTCTCCTCCAGCACCATAATTCAAAAGCATCAATTCTTCGGGGATCAGCCTTCTTTATGGTCCAGCTCTCACTTCCATACATCACTACCGGGAAAACCATGGCTTTAACTATACGGACCTTTGTTGGCAAGTTGATGTCTCTGCTTTTTAAGATGCTGTCTAGAAGATATGATAGCCATCTGCAAATATATTAAGGGCTGTCACATGGAAGGTGAAGCAAGCTTGTTTTCTCCTGCTCTGGAAAGTGGTAAAGGAGTAAACATCTAAACCCACCTTAACATCAGGAAGAACTGTTTGACAGTGAAGAGCTGTTTGATAGCGGAACAGACTCCCATGAGTGGTGGTGGACTCTCCTTCCTTTGAGGTTTTTAAGGAGATTCTTTCAAAAGTCTCAAATCTCTAAAAATGCGGGGACTAACTTTTGACTTTGACATTGTTTCTGGTCATTAGGTATATCCTCAGGCATCACTTTAGAAAATACGTTGCATTAGTATGGGAAATCTGAGTGGTTGAGATCCTTGGAGATTAACCTGCAGCAACTGTGATGTTGAAATCCAACTTCCATCAGTCCCTGCAAGCATGACCAATGCTCAGGGATAATGAGAAGTGGCAACATTTTGAAGGGCCACAGGTTTCCTACCCCTGTTTTCAAAAGTACGGTAGATCACAATCCTTGGTGAAAGGAAATCCTTTGATCCTTACAAGTCTTCTTCATTCTGCTCCTAACAGTCATGATTTATTCTGAAACAAAGTAGACAGCACTAAAATATACATCATGTTGCTCAGCTGCAACATGGACCTTCCCAGAAAGAGGTGGAACTCAAGGAGGTAGAGAGCTATTTTTATATGTATAATCCAGCTCAATTCCTCTCTTATTTGGTTTTAGTCATAAGGGGTTTGGGGATTGGGAGCAGTCTTTTGGGCCTCATCCACAACCCACACAATGCAACCTCCTAATCCTAATATACCAAGGCTTTTCAAACTTCCATTGCTCCATACATTAATATCAAGTAGCATGTAAATTCAAGCTTTCTTGCAAAGCAGGTACTTTAAAAGGCTAATAATTGTGTCTAAGCAAAATATTGTCAATTGGGGCAAGAAGCAGACACATCTCTCTCTCGCTCCTCTAAAGCCACATTGATTAGAAAGCCTTTAGCTCTAAATCAGCGCAGCTCACAAAAAGTAAGACAGATTTTTTTTTCCAAAACCACTTAAATAGCTATGCAGTTCTACTCAGAAGTAAGTCTATCTGAGTGTAATGGGACTTATTCCCAGGTACATATGTATATGATTGCAGCCCGCCAGACTGAAGAAAGAAAAACCAAGTTTAGTGGTGTTAAAGGCAACAGCTGGTTATAAAGCAAATAGATGGCCTTTCCCCTAAGGCTGATCACACAACACATGTACAAATGCAAGATTCATATGGCTTCTCTGATGTTATTTTTCCTCTTGTTCAAAACAGGCTTCTAAAAAGCCGGGGGGTAAGAAGGATGTTGCTGCCATTCATTATTGCAAGCAGGAAGAAAATTATCCATTCTCAAGCTCCCAATTGACCTTCACTAAGGTGAACAGTACCAAGCAGGAGCCTTCAACTGCCACACTCATATGAAAATGTCACTGTCTGAAGCTAGGAATAAGGGGACGGGGTTGGAGGCCTTTGGAGAACATTCTAGTAATGTGTGAGGTGAGCTAATATAGAGATTTTTGTGGGAACCAAGGGGGTATTTTGGAACAAAGAGAGAACTGAGCTGTGTACTCAAAAGACATTCAAAGCACATTCTTCCCTTCAAAAAATTCAGGACATTGTAGTTTTATAAGGGCTGGGAATTTTAACTCTGTGAGGGGTAAACTACAGTGCCCAGAATTCTTTAAGGGTAGGAATATGTTTTGAATGTCCATTAAAGGTATACTGCATACATAGCTTTGCTGGCCCAGCTGAGCTAGAGTATTGCTATGCCCCTTTTGAATTTTTTTTTACAGTACTTAATCCTGACTTTAAGATCTGTTTTATAATATTTATATCTTGGATAAGTCAGCCTGCTTCTCCTAGAATAGAACTGTACAGTAAATCATTGATAATGTAGCAGAGCATAAAGCATTTTATACATAAGATATCACTGGTCCAAGATCAGAGTGCTAACAAATGATTTATGATGCCAAGAAACAAATATTGTGTCTCATTACATCTAAGCTTTAAAAAGGAATTAGTTAAATTAAGGACTGCTATATAAAGCAGGAATTTCACTTACCTGTCAGTCAAAAACATTTCTTCAGTTTAATGCTGATAGATTGTTATGACTTTAAAATCTGACATTACTTTCACAGCATATTTGCTAGTCAAAACCATAAACAAACATTCATTAAAATGCATTATTGTAGGTATATATCAGATGAAAATATCACTGAGATCAGAGGTCTGTTTCTTGCATTTCTGAGCTGGAAAGGTACAGGCTCTGTTCAAGGAATAGGTTTATTATGGAAAATTCAAGAAGTTGTCCCATCACCCATTTCTGCCAGTACAATGTGCCTTCCTCATCCTCTCTTCTCCTGTCACCTCCCCTCCCTGCACGCCACTAAATCTACTCCAAAGGGTGTGGTGAAATCTGAAACATATTTGGGGCAATGTGATGCAAGTCCTGATGCACAACTGGAAATCCTTGCACTAAAAGGACAGCTTTGTTTGATGCATCCCTGAATATTTAGAAATCATGGCTGTTAGTATAGGGCAGTGATTTTCAACCAGACTGCTGTGGCTCGCTGGGGAGCCTTGAACGATTGTCAGGGGAGCCACAGGTAGCACCCTCCCTCCTGCTTGTTTGGCGAGCAGCTTGGAAGAGCGATCGAAGGAGCAAGCTGAAGGCAGGCGGCATGTCTGGAGCCATTTCCCTGAGCCAAATACTGCCTGTTCCTCAGTGGTGAGTGGTTAGGCTGCTTCCGCTATGTGCAGCTGCCCCCTTCCTCTCCTTTCTCTCTCTATTTTTAAAAATAATATTTTATTAATTTCCCAAAAATAACAAAAATAGAAAACAACAATAAAGAATACAAAAACAAAACAGAACCCTCTAATCCCTTCCTTGGTTCAATTATTCATCAAGATACTGCATGTCCATTGTTAAGTTTATAGCATGTTTCAGTTTATAACCATCTATTGTCCATTCATAATAAAATTACAAGTAATCTTAAAACCTTGCTAATGTATTAACCTGTGTACATTGCTTCTGTATATATGCAACAAACATCTTCCATTCTTCCTTAAATTCATTATCGTTCCTTCCTCTTAATTTCATCATCAGTTTTGCCATTTCAGCATATTTCGTTAGTTTAACTTGCCGATCTTCTTTAGATGGGACACCTTCTTCTTTCCAGTATTGGGCTAATAAAGTCCGTGCGGCTGTGTTGCATACATAAACAAATTCTTTTGTGCTTTTCGTAAATCCACTCCTATAATACCTAATAAGAAGGCTTCTAATTTTTTTAAAAAAACAAAGGTTATTTTAAACATTTTCTTCATTTCTCCTTTCTCATCCCTTCCTCCTCCCTCCCCTCCTGCACTCTCTCTCTCTCTCTCTCTCTCTCTTTCCCCCCTTCCCCACCATACCACCCACAGTTCGCGTAGCTATAAACAGCTATAAACAGTCCCTAGCTATAAACACTCCCTAGCTATAAACACTCCCTAGCTATAAACAGTCTTCACTTGAAGGTATTATCAAGTAAATAAGTTAATGCTCACTGATAGAAGGTATTCCATTACCTGATCCCAAACTGAATTTTTACTTTTGGCATTTTCAAAAAAGAAGAAAGAAAGAATTTCACTATATTTTGCATAGGAACCAACATGATGGATATTTGTTATGCATCCAACATTTGTGTAATTTCTTGCCTTCAGACAGGCAAACAGTACTTATTTTCTGGCAACCTCTTTTCTGAAGTCCTAGTGTCACTTTTCTAACCTTTATCCTGCTTTCTTTTGCTTACCTGTACTTTCAGCTTCAGCAACAGAAACCCAAGCCAACTTACAAAGCACATACTCACAAGGGCTGGGCAAGGTCTGTTTGATATTTGTTTTCAGATGAGTTAGCTGTACGGAGTTGGCACCATAATCCCCATGCATTGACAACCAGTGAAAAATGCTTATGAAATATTTCTGGACATTGCACTCTGAATGTAGTGATGTAAGCACCAAATAATTACATGCACATTCATAACTACAGGGACTTTCTTCAAAATGGAAATATAGAAAAAAGGTGTTATTTGGAATACATGATGATGATGATGATGATGATGATGATGATGAATCGAATGACCAGAACTGATGAGTTAAAGACTATTAGTTCTATGCAGAGATCCCAAAAGTGGAAGGCCATTTGTTGAATGCTTTTATTCACAGTACAGTGGTACCTCGGGTTACATAAGCTTCAGGTTACATACGCTTCAGGTTACAGACTCTGCTAACCCAGAAATATTACCTCGCGTTAAGAACTTTGCTTCAGGATGAGAACAGAAATCGTGCAGTGGCGGTGCAGCGGCAGCAGGAGGCCCCATTAGCTAAAGTGGTGCTTCAGGTTAAGAACAGTTTCAGTTTAAGAGCAGACCTCCAGAACGAATTATGTTCTTAACCTGAGGTACCACTGTATAAGCCACTTCTACCCTCATTCAGAGAGAAACTTGTTACACCTTTCCTCTTTTCATAATATATGGCAGAGTGGGCATCCAAGCCTGGCATCCCATGTGGGCAAATTTAAGAAGGCGTATTCAATATAATAATGGCTATGTCAGCACATACAGGAACTGCACAGGAAGAGCTATCAGAATCCCATTGGAGGCAGACTTATGGGAGCACAACTGGTTTGGTCACACCAGGTGCAGAGCCTTGGGGTCACCACAGCTCTGATATAGAATGGAAGTCAAGAGGTGGAGGGGGCACGAAGCGCCTCTGAACTTTGAGACCCCAAGATCCGACACTGCTCTCATGTACTGTGTATTATTCAGGGGATATTTCCTGAGAGTTTTGTGGGTGCCAGAGGTAGTTTGGCAGGTACACCAGAGCCTACAGGCTTCACCAGTGCTAGTTTTCTAGAAAAAGAGGTGCCAGAACTCAACATGAACGCCTTCTTTGTTCTCTTATAATGGCAACGGCATCTGCCTGAGAGGTGCCGGAACTGAGTTTCATGGAGTTCCAGCTGAATAAAAGCCATGGGCACCACAGTAGCAAAACCTGCATTAACCAGTTTAAAACATGCAAAAGGTTCATTTCTGATTAATCAGACAGTACATTCTTTATCTTGAAAATGGTTTTAAGCACAAGTAGTTCTTAAAAAAATACAGATAGCAAGTAGCATCTCAGATGGCTCTCAAATGTGCTCTACCAAGACAGTGGCTCCTGAGACATATGGGTACATCATCTATAAATAATAATAAATATGACTGCTAGGGAACACAGTGTCCTTGTAGCTGAGGACACTCAACTGAGAAAAAAAGTCAAGACTCAACCAGCAGAGGGAGGCAATATGCAAATTGTCTCTTCCTGCTGTCTCCGCTGCCACCCATTGTCTATGCACCTTTAATCAATTAACTGATTAACCGATTAATTGATCAAAATGCTAAGATGAATTTGTCAAGATTTCTTTCCTATGGAAGACATAAACCATTAAGAAGTTTTAATGTAATGAAAAGTAAGGAGACTTAGGGACAATTACATCAGTTAATTATATCCTTACTCATATAATTTAGCTAAAAAAATAACAGGTTTGATAGATTTTAGTGTCTAAATTAAATATAAAAAGAATTCCAATAGGACGAGAAAAAGTAAAGCAATTTAGTTCCAAATGATGAGTGATGCACAGTAAACCTCTTGGCCATAGATCTGGCAATCAGCAAAGAACAAGTTTTAGGAAGTAACATTTTAAGCTACTTGTTAAGGGAGAAAAATATACAAAATCTGTGAAAGGTTGTGGAAGTACAATTTTTATTTTAGGAAAGAAAAGGGGAAGCTAAAACTGAATGCTCTGTGTACCTTTGGATTAACAATCTGGCCACTGACATATTCTAAACTGTATCTATGCTGTTCCACGTACTCTTATTTTTAAATGACCGGAACCATTCCTACCTTGTTCATGCCACTGGGCCCATTTAGTAGCTTTATAAATATTGCAGCTTGACTTAGCACTGTAGATTACTTGCAATAGCATAACTTTCCAGCAGAAATAAAAACCACACTGAAATATTTTTAACTCCCATAGCGTGGATACCAAAGTTATATTTATTGTTGTGCCTTGATTCTAAATGAAGGTTGCTAAATTTATGTGACACTCACAATTCTCACGCCTTTACCAGCTCCTCAGAAACAGCCCTCCTTTGCAAAATGCCTTTTGAGGGGTAATTATTATGGCAAGGAAACGTATTGGCATTGTAATACAGCTAGTGAGAAGGAATCAGTGGGTTGAATCTAACAAAGTCATTGCACTTGTGGAATAAGCTTCCGCTCATGCAATGGAAGTTTTCCTCTCTCTCCTCCCCCTCATGCCGCAATCTGTTCTGGAGGGTTAGTGGGGGACCATCGGAGCAGGTTTGGGGGTGCACAGGGGAGGAAAAGAAAAGAACTTCTATTGTGGAAGTGGAAGCTGTTGCCTTTGAGTGCAGTGCCTTTGTTGAGTACAAATCCAATGGCGGAAAAGAAGTACCTATGAAGTGGATTCTGCTCGACTGAATTATCTGCAATTATTATTTTTGTAACATTCTTGTTTTTGTAACATAACAAGGCTTATTGTTTTGATAATGTTTTGAGTAATGAGAGAGAGAAGCTGAAATCCAGCCTGGCCTTGAGCACTCATATGGCAGAGAACCTTTTAGAGAGCCTTTGCCTTTCTGAAGAGAGAATAGTCATTGTTATTTTTTTAAAAAAACTGGAGGACTCTTCATAGCCCCCTAGACGTCCCCTGCATTTTATGTGATAGAAATACAGGGTAGTTTTGCATGTTACAGGTAAACAGCAGCAACCTCTTTTCATGCTTCTTTTCACAAAGCAGACTGTAGCTCAGTGACAGAGGACATATGTTGCCCCAAATAAGGCTGGGAAAGACCCTTGTCTGAAACTTTGGAGTGCTGCTGCCAGTCGGTGTATTGAGCATGATGGGCCACTGGTCTGACCTGGTATAAGTTGGCCTCCTAAGTTGCTATGTGACATGTGAAAAGGGAGCTCTCACACATCTCCCTGATGGAAAGAGGAACCAGATGCTCTGGTGGCAGTTCATGCATTTTACCACAAGTAACTTTTCCTTGGCCAGAATTTCAGTTATTTATTTATTTATTTATTTATTTATTTATATACTGCTTACTATTCAGAATTTCTAAGCAGTGTACATAAACTATTTCCAACACCCACCACAGAAAATAAGAATTCTCTCTTTTTCAAAGCTTGTAATCTAGTCCTCCACTGGCCAATTTGTATTCTGTTCAGGGTACGTAAGCAGAGATTTATTTAGAAAGCATTAGCAGATGGTGAATAATTTTTTTTTTCTAGCGTGTTTCCAACTGTACCATTAATTTCTACATAGTTAATCTGGTAAATGTAGCAATTGATTTGGCATTTTGTAATCCTCAGAAAGTAAGTAATTCCTTAGGTGATCTGACAAAGATGTGTCAACACTGGATTTTGTGAAGCTGCAGACATTAAAATAGATACTGAAAACAAAAATGTGAGCTTCCTACGTTAATTTTTATCACACATAGCCAAGCATCACTTATTATATCAATAAATTCTAACATGGAAGCAAGGAACCTTTTCTTCCTTGCTGAGAGCCATATTCCCTGTTAAAGGAGGGGGGACAGCAAAGCCAAAGTGAATGGGAGCACCCCTTTCCCCATACAATCCTGTTTTCTTACACTTCATCTCTGGAATGTAGGGAAATATAGATTATTCTCAGCAGATGTCTGAACCAATTGTTTGCAGAGGACTCCCAAACCCTTCCATTGCACTTAAGGGAAAGGGCCTTTTCCCTCTGCAGGAATGGATCATAGAACAGTGTTTCCCCACTGAGGATTCTGGGACCTGTAGTCCCAGGTCAGTCCTGGTGTGAAAGATGTTCCATTGGGGACTAGGAGCATCCTGAAGCCGTTTCCTCCCCTTGCCCTAGGGTATTTCTGGAGATCCTTGGGCATGGGGAAAAGGAGTTTGTGGTCAGACAACAGGTGCTTCACCAGTATCTTCCTGGACTTTCCACATGTTTTCTTGAAATGCACACAAAGCCTTGACCCTTTCAGGGTGAGCTCAGTCAAGGCACATGTAAGTGAGCAACAGGATCAAGGAAACAACCACTTTGTAGAAAATGATCCAGTGGAAGGTGCACAGAACGTGATGTGACTTGGCTCTTAAGTTTATGGAGTGGGGTGGAATATTTAATAATAATAACAATACCTTTATTGTCAATGTACAACCTGAAATTAATTGTCAATGTACAACCTGAAATTAACTGAGCCTCCCCACCACCATAAACACTCAATCTCATTGCACTCTGTGTGCTTGTTGCACACCAACCCCGAACTTCAGTTGCACTATATTATTTTCCATTCAGCAGCCTAACAGCCCACGGACAGAAACTATTTTCAGTGGCAAAGGGCAGAAATGAGACTCCTTGTGTACCTGTTGTTGTTCAGACAAGGTGAATTTGTTGACTGTCTTCACCTCCCTTTTTAGCTAAGTATTTCGGTCATATTAAATACTCCAAATATCTTTATTGCACTACCCATTGGCCATGACAAATCTGAATCAAAAATAAATCCAAGCATAAGGGGTATCGCACCACAAATAATGGTCTTTATTTAGATCTTTTTGTTCCCTGGCTATATTGTCCAGGGTCTTCTTTCTGATCTTTTTGGCTGCCAAAGCAAAAAGGGCGATTTTATGAGCCACTGAAATGTTTACATTGCTCAGAAGCCATAGGACCTTCTTTGCTGGGGAGAGATATCTTTCTGTACAGATGATAAGGTGAGAAATTGCCTCCTGGGTCCAACGTATAGTGAGCAATATAGTAAATAGTGTCACTTCTTGGCCTTTGGGCTAAGTTCAAATGTAGTATCTGTTCTTATCAGTCATATTCAAGGCATAAAAATCTACATAGAAAATTACAGGAAAAGTTGTAGAGGAACCTATAGGAATCCAGATTTCATTCTTGAGAAAACTTCACCTAAGCCTAGACCTTGAAATTATCAGCCTTTCACCTTCACTTTAGGATGAAGACATTTATGACTTCACTTTTTCATTTAGTAGCAGACTCCTTTTTATTTTAAGAACTATTGTTGAAGCAATGTTTGTTAGCAAAGTTTACAAAAGAGCAGAATCTGTTTGGAGAGCCAGAAGCAAATTGACCAAGGGTTTCTGAGTTTCACATGAGCTGTAATGCACCTCCTGACTTCAGCAAGAACAATGCATGCTTACGGCTGTCACCTTCAAACCAGAATACTCTTTTTTCTTCCCCAAGACTTGGTTCTTGGCCTACTTCCTCAAGGTTTGTCTATAAATAAAAACGCTTCCACAACTTTGTGAGTGGACCACATGGATATATGCAAGTGTGCGTGGTGACATATTCTATTTGTGTAGACCACTTTGCAAAGGATTGGCTGTGAGCCAGTGACCGCAGAATCAAACTAAAGTCAAATCGCAACAGTCTGGCCAGTCCTGGGAAATGCTCTGATGCATAAAAGCCTAGTTATGCATTTGACAACTGATCATGCCTCAGTGGGCTTCCAGAGAAGCGTCAATGCATCTGTGGAGGACAATTGGTTGCAAGGGAAAGAATAACAAGGGAGAGGATAACATTAAATATGTCACAGGGTTTGTAAAGGCACATGGGATGGTAAAATTTGAAAGTTACCTGCATGACTGAATGGAGCAATAACTCATCTGGCAATAGAGCTGACCTTTGTTTGCTGCAAAATATTTAATTCATGATTCTGCTTTTCACATTTGATCATTACCCTAGGAAATATTTTCTTCAACGTCGCTTGCTGTTTGTAACTGTTTGGACATTCTGGCCTTGCGGTTTTAATGTACAGAATGTTCACAAACCCCTCTTGTGCAGTCACTATTCAGAAGCGTTTATGTTTATTACTATCCATTTGTTGATTTATATACTGCCCAGTGCTTTTTTTCTTTAAAAATCACCATGATACAATATGAGAGCACACTTTCTATTGTGAACCAGTAGAAGGAGGTCATCAATTGTTGTTTAACATTGTTCTTTTGCAAGACCCTGAGGAAATGGAGTCTCTGTTGGGCCTTCCTAACCACCTGAGTTATATTGTTTTTCCAAGTGAGGTCTTCACTAAGGTAAACTCCCAGGAATTTAAAGGAAGAGACTCTCTCCACACCCCCCCCCCGGATATACAACGGGGCTAGTTCCCCTCTCTTCTTCCGAAAGTCCAACACCATCTCCTTTGTCTTGCTAATATTTAGGTGCAAGTTATTCTCTAGGCACCATGTAGATACTTTTTGATCCTCTCCCTTGTATGCTGATTCATCTCACCTGTAATTAGACCCATTATGGTAGTGTCATCTACAAACTTAATAACTGCAGCAGATGGTTCAGATGAAATACAGTCATATATACGCAAAGAGTAGAGGTAGGGACTCAGCACACATCCCTGTGCTGAGCTTCAGGGAGGTAGATGTAACAGGCCCAATACTCACTGTTTGTCCGATCCCTCAGAAAGTCTTTAATCCAGTCACAGATGGTAGAAGAAAAGTCTAGTTCCTTCAGCTTTTTGATAAGAATGTCTGGAAGGATGGTATTAAAAGCCGAGCTATAATCAATAAGCAACATTCTAACATAAGTCCCCACGGGGGGCAGGTAAGCCCTGGCTTGCAAAATCGATCACAAGATGTGGCACACACAAAACATTTGAATGGCAATTCCCACCAACTTGCCCCCCCCCCCGGTTCCCTCAAATATTTTATTGGGGGGGGGTGGCAAAGGGACCTCAGTGCCTAAGAGTTGGCTCCTGTGCTGTATATTCAGTGGGCAAATGTACCTTTCAATGACCGTTATCTAATATGAGGTGGTGGGAAAGCTATGTAAAATTGTTGCAGTATTGATCCATAGGAAGAGGAGCTGATCGGAGTACAGAGCAGCACAACCACAACAATAGATTTTGTATTCATGCCAGTGTTGTGAGCTTTCAACCTAAGGGAAGAAGTGTCATGGTTGGCTCATCCAGCTGAAAACATTCAGTTCCACAAGCTATATTTTGAGCTTTCACTGCAAAGCAAGGCCATCTTTAAGGCCTTGGGAGTTCTATCATAACCCCACAACCTTGCCTCAACAAAGAAAAAAGAAAAAGGCACTTCTAATTATTTTTTTTTCAACTTATGCATATACGATTTTGAATAAATATAATAGTGCCCTCAGAAACTGCAGCTGAATTTATATTGCAAATATTACCTCCTCTATTCAAGTAAGAAATTGTAAGGATGTAGCCCGCTGGAAAGTAATTCAATTCTTTGCTTAAAATGGAATTTTAAATGAATGTAATACTTTTCCATATTAAGTTTTTAAGCTTTAACTGAATATTTTCATTTTAAACCCAACCCAGTTGTATCATCATTTTAAAAACTGAATAGGCAATAGACTGCAAATAGTCTACTGGGAGGGGAGGATATGTTATTAAAATATTCTTATTGTCAATGACCTTGCATCTAAATATTTGTTTCAAATATTTGATATGCTCTAATTAGAAGACTTCCCTTTACCTTTCAGGGGATGACAGATGCAGACCCTCCAAGTATCCCTATTTTCCAGGCACAGTCCCAGATTTACAGAAGCTGTCTCGGTTTCTGATTTGATCCAGACTGACCCACTTTTCCTTAGGACATCCCTATTTTCATTGGGGAAATGTTGGAGGGTATGGAGTTATGCAACGTAATCGCCAAGGATGTAAGTAACTATACAATCTTTAGAAAACATCTGAAGGCAGCCCTGTATGGGGAATTTTTAAATGTTTAATGTTTATTATGTTTCTATATATGTTGGAAGCTGCCCAGAGTGGCTGGGGCAACCCAGTCAGATGGGCGGGGTATAAATAAAATCACAACAACTATTATTACTAATGTTATTATTGAATAGAACGTCCCTATTTTCAGCGGAGAAATATAGGAGGATATGGGAATATTAAAATGAAGGCCAAACCATTGCATCTTCCTGTGATCTGATTTGGACCAGCCATCACAGGAAGATGCAATACACAGACTATTCCATCTCTTGATGTCCAGTCTCATATCTTGTGGGTGAGGGGATGGGATTCTAAGCCTGTAATCAAATTTACAGTTACCTCGGGGAAACACCCATTACATTCAATGTGTCTTGCATCTGAGCAGACATAAATGGGATTGCACTGTTAGAGCACATCTACAGATGACATCGGGATTGAGACAAATAAATGTTAATGCCCACTTGTGTTTGGCAACCAACGTGAAATGAGACATAGGCAGATTACTAGCATATCACGCCATGCAACACCGATGAACCTTAAGTATGCTAGGAAAACAGGTTATTGTGGTAAACCAAGTGAGTTTTTTCAGAGGCAACTATAAAACAAATAGAGTAATTACAAACATTTAAAACTTTATGCCATTAAGATATACTTTAATATATGTCAATGTAACCCAATATTACAGATGTGCAGCACAATCTTAAGCATCATTATTCAGGAGTAAGACTTCCTTTGTGTTCAGTGAGCCTTACTCCCTTTGAAAGTGTGTATTCTTAATACAGTGGTACCTCGGGTTAAGTGCTTAATTTGTTCCAGAGGTCCGTTCTTAACCTGAAACTGTTCTTAACCTGAAGCACTACTTTAGCTAATGGGGCCTCCTGCTGCCACCGTGCCACCAGAGCATGATTTCTGTTCTCATCCTGAATCAAAGTTCTTAACCCGATGTACTATTTCTCGGTTAGTGGAGTCTGTAACCTGAAGCGTCTGTAACCTGAAGCGTATGTAACCCGAGGTACCACTGTAACTAATATACTGCTCCTAAATAAAGGTTAAACATCATAAAGTTTAATAAGAATAAGTAAACCAGACACACAACAAAACACTGTTTACTGTCTCATGTTTTCATGCTAAACAGTCACTATGGGTATTATTAAATACAGTGGTGCCCCGCAAGACGAATGCCTCGCAAGACGAAAAACTCGCTAGACGAAAGCGTTTTCCGTCTTTTGAGGTGCTTCGCAAGACGAATTTCCCTATGGGCTTGCTTCGCAAGACGAAACGTCTTGCAAATTCTTGCGAGTTTTTTCCCTCCCCCCCTTTTTCTAAGCCGCTAAGTCGCTAATAGCCGCTAAACCGCTAATAGCGCTAAGCCGCTAATCCGCTAATAGCAGCTAAGCCGCTAAACCGCTAATAGCGCTAATCCGCTAATCCGCTAATAGCCGTGCTTCACAAGATGAAAAAACTGCAAGACGAAGAGACTCGTGGAACGGATTAATTTCGTCTTGCGAGGCACCACTGTACTGTTAAATTTGTTAACTTTAATTCATTTTGCAACTACCGTACTAAGGAAAATATCCTGAAAAATAGATAACACTCTAATATTTGTCACTGTATTCTTTTGGCGCCTGCTGAAGATATTCTTATTCAGACAAGCCTAAACAGGTGTTTCAAAAGTTTGTATGTGTTTTAATTGGCTTTCGTTTACTGTAGTTTTAACTTTCTTAACTTTAATTATGTTTGCAATTTTAAGTGATATTTTTATGAAATATTACAGATAACAGATAATGGTTTCATATAATGTGCAGATTTCATATTAAAGTAGATTTAGATATTTAGGCTGCAACCCTATACCAATTATATGAAAGTTAGCTCCATTGAACTTAGAGGGATTTGCACCTGAATAGACATGAACAGGTTTGAGCTGTGAGGCTGCAGTCATATACACACTTATCTGGGAGTATGTTCTGGACTCAATAGGACTGACTTTTGCATAGATATGCAGAACTGCACTGCATTTTTCAAAAAATGACATTTTCGGAGGTTTGTTATAGTTGCCCTTGAAGAAAGATTTCATAGCCAAAATGCTCTGTGCTCCCCACAAACTTTTCCCTAACACTTTAGGGGATTTTACCTGTTGTATTTTTACTCTTGTCTGATTTCAGTGCCATATGTTTTCAAATAATCCCAGTGATGTTAAAGTAAATATTGGAATGGTCTCCTGTCTGCTTTTTCTTCATGAACCACCTCTGAGCTCAGTATGAATATATCAGTTAGTGGAAACCTTTTCACTTTGCTCATTGGCAAAACATTTGCAGGGAAAGGAATTTATTGACTTATTTATTTTCACAACAGTATAGACATTCTGGCCAGATACATAAACTTGCAAGGCACTGTAAACAGATTCTGGAAAGTTATTGATTTTATTTCATTATATTTCAAAAGCTCTTCATATAGCTGTAAAACTCAGCCTGGAATCTAATATTCCCTGCCTGCATTTACTGAGCACTTACATTTCCTCTCTTTTCCCCAGTGATGCTCCAGTAAGAGGTAACCACCTTCCAAAGTGTCTGGCCTTTCCAACTATTTAAGAAATTTTTTCACGATGAATCTGACAACTGTTGGCTTAATGGCAACGGAATGACCCTCAGCACAGCATTTATAATAAAATGCTGTATCGTAAACACATTCATGTGCTCAAGCTAAGCAAGTGTCTGCCACAAAATTAGATCCTTGTTTTAAAAGACTTCTAAATGCGAAATAGTTTTTCCGCATCTGAATATTTAAAGACAGTTTAGCACTTAATAGGCCATGAACGAGTCTCAGTGTTGATATAAAAATGTGCAGGGATGCTGTTATCTGCCATCCAGTTTGTGTCTTACAGGTCACTGCTGCTACGTAGGTAATTACAGGCATAAAAAGGAAATATCTGGAGAACTGGATGTGGAAGAAAAACTGGGTTCAGATTAATTCTTTATGTGCAAATTATATTTATATCTTCCTTTTCCTCCAAGGGGCTCAAGGGAATGCACATCATTTCCACTATTTCTATTTTTATCAAGACAACAACCCTGTGAGGCAGCTTACACTAAAAGGTAGAACTTGGTTATCCCCAGTCCTAGTTTGCACTGCACCACACTGGCTCAGTTACTTAGCTGTGAACTCTCTGGATAAACTTGGGTAAGTCAGTCTCTCAGCCTCTATATGATGAAATATATCACTCCTCAGAAGAAGAGTGAAGGATATGGTCAGAAGAAGTGAAGGATGCAGATGGGATAGATGAGGACAAGTCAGAGTATATCATTGGGCAAATGGAAACTTGAGGAAATGGCCTGCTTGGTTGACTTACTCCATGCCACTCATTTCTTGCCTGCTCCACTCTAAATGGCACAGACAACAGAATACTTAACAGAGTGATCAGTAGTTGTGTGTTGCACCATACTTGTTAGGAGTGTGCAATAACCACAAGTTACTGTTCATATCTTGATCTGGGGCTTCAGGAAACAGCCTGATTAACACTGTGCTTTGTAGCCTGCCTGATGTGGCTCAGGTGCCATACGAGTCTGCTTTATTTTTCTTCCTTGGTCCAATTCACTATTGAGAATTTATTTTAAAAGCTGTAACTTTTTTCCTTCATACAAAAGTGATTCTAATTTGCAGGCCTTCTACCCCCTCCATAGCAGATAATATGTGCCGGCTTAAAGGCAAATAGGACCCATAGCATCTTTAAAGTTTGTGATGAGCATCTTTAAAGTTTTTCTTTTTAAGGGAATTTTTATATATAAGCCGCTTTGAGTCCCATCAGGGGAAAAAGTGGGACATAAATAAAACATATAATATTAATAAGAATAGTGTTGAGAGAAAAACAGAGACAGAGATCTTCTAACGAATGTTGTTTCTATGACATGAAAGCAAGGTGATAGAAGAGACTACCACTTGAGACTAAAAGCAGGGAAACACATTTCTGAATGGTCTCCTATGTAGAAAAAAAACTCATGTAAGTACATATAGCAGATCAGGGAGAAGGCTAATCTCACGCAGAAGGCTAAGCTTTTTAGCCCTGCCGTGTCAGTTTTCTACTTCCAGGGAGCTTTTATGTGGAGGAGCATTTAAAAAATGTGGTATTTTTACCTGCTCTCTGAATTGGGGCAGAATGTTCTGCCGTCTCATTCTTCTGCATACATAGCCCAGGCATAGTTGTTAAGAAAGCACATTTTCCATGGCTATTAGCTACCATAGCCTTCATTTAACATACAGGGCACATTCTAGCATTTGAGCATATTTTGTAAGTACTACAGCATGTTTAATAGGTTGCTTTAGACTTCTACTTCCAATGGCACTCCAACTTTATATTTCTCTTTTCATGAGAATGTAGACTACTAGGAACAGAAGGAATTTGCACCCCATTCACTGTCGAGGGCTTTTAATCAAAGGCAGCATTGGGCAATGTTGCCTGGTGCCAGCTGATATCTAATAAAAAAAGAGAGATGTTACTGCAAAGGTCAGCTTTGACCCCTTTGTTTAATGTGAACAGAATCACATGCTTTCAGAAGGCACAAAAAGCAACTTGCCACTTTAGGAACAAATACAGCCATGGGAATATGAGTGAAGGAAGCTTAGATGGAGTTTAATAAAAGAACTCAAGAAGTTATTCCGTTTTCTCAAGTATAGCTTTTATTTCAGCACATGGGGGAAAGAAACAAAAGCATTTTCTCTCCTGTACTGCTACAATGAAATGCCAGAGTACGGACCCAAAGAGAGAGAGAGAGTCCATATGTACCTCATGCATTCTGCCAGAGTAAATGTTTCCTTGGTGGTAGGAGGTCTTGATGGAGTGGGAGGGCGGGAGGAGTTTCTGACAGTGTTAATTGGCTCAAATATGTTTTTTTAAAAGAAAAGAACAGTCAATGTCTAAAAATAGAACACGTGCAGGGTTCATGTGCCTGTGAGTCAGAAATCCTCTGACTATTTGAGGAAACACACAGATTTGGAAGGCAACGTGTCCTTTGGAAGGTGAAACAGACTTCTTCATCTTGATGATGCAGGGAAACTCTTGTGGGCCACTGTGAGTAAATTAGTTATGTTCTGCTGAGTCCTCAAGGATGCCAGGATTGTTGACCAGCTAAATAAAACTCCTCTGAAACCAGAGATTCTAAAGAGCAATGGAAAACACCTGATACACCATATTTGTGGAGTGGAGTTACCAATGTCTAGGAACCATAGATTTGATCATTAACCTTTACTGCAGCTTCTAGCATACAGAAAAACACAAGAATGTAAGAACAGCCTGCTCAGTCAGGCCAGTGGCCCATCTTGTCCAGCATCCTGTTCTCACAGTCAACAGTCACATGGTTGTGGAAAACCAAGTAACATGCTGTGGATTTTTAAAGAACATACCATATTTTTCGCTCTATAAGACGCACCAGACCATAAGACACACCTAGTTTTTGGAGGAGGAAAACAAGAAAAAAGTATATTCTGAATCCCAGAAGTCAGAACAGCAAGAGGGATCGCTGTGCAGCTGTTCTGGCTTCTGGGATAGCCGCGCGAAGCCTCTTCAGGGCAGCGGGATGAAGGCTCCCCCTGCCCTGAAGAGGCTTTGCGCGGCTAAGCCAGAAGCTAGAACGCAAGAGGGAGTGCTGTGCAGCGAGCCCTCTCGCTGTTCTGGCTTCTGGGATAGCCGTGTGAAGCCTTTTCAGGGCAGCTGTTCTAGCTTCTGGGATAGCTGCGCAGCCTGCATTCGCTCCATAAGACACATACACATCTCCCCTTACTTTTTAGGAGGGGAAAAGTGCATCTTATGGAGCGAAAAATACGGTAGTCCCTATTCATTCATCCAAATGTTTTAGAGCAGTGACACACATGATCATGCACTCATAGTATCCAAGCGCAAGGCTTCATCTACAGACATCTGCATTCAACAAATGGCTGTCAGTTCTGGGCTATTATTTCAGGCAGGCATGATTGGGGCCAGCAGTGGAGACCCCTCTGTCTTCAGTGTTTAAGCTCTCTACTAACTTGTAAATAGAGGTTGAGAGAAATTTGATTCTGTTCACCTTTAAAATGAAATCTACTTAAATTGTCCTTTCTGGGGGGAAATGCTTGAATCAGATCGATCACCCTTTGATACTTTGCACTCCTTCAAATTTTGCTATACTATTCAATAGCCAAATAACTATTGCTGGCTTTTTTTTTCAAAGACAAAGGCACTCATTTCTTGTGTGGAATTAATAACAGCTAAAAGGAAAATTGGGAATTAGGAAATGTGGTTTTATAAAACAAAGTGGTTATAAAAGATCATAAGGAATGAGATTTATGAAGAAATTGAAGGCACATGGAAAACATGGAGAAATCGAGGTTCTTCACAAGTGGGAGAAAAGAAGAAGTTTTATTTTGGAAAGCTGCAGATTATGTGAGGCCTACAGATATGTAGTGCCATTCATAGCTCAAGTAGTGACGGCCAGACATGCTTTCGGTTTATTTCTATTTCTTATTTTATAACAAAATCAAACAGCTATTGATGATGAACAATGAAATGCCTACACATCTAAAAACCTTGCAGTTGGTGACATGCAGTTACTGACAGTCCCTGGGGCTCTTGTTTTCATGACAAGCACCCTCTGTATGTAGAACAGCAGGCTCCTGTGCACTAATAGTGCCAAGTCTGGAGCTGTCACCAGCATACCAAAGAGTAGGAACAGAGCTATAGGCACACCATTTTCCTTTGTTTCATTTTGACAGCATAGGAGGATTTGGTTTTCTTTTTTGCTCCTGGCATACTTATTAGGGCAAATGCTTCCTTCTACAAATCTATTGCTCTCATAAACATTTGAGTAAAATGGGAAGGATACAGAATACCATATTGACTTTCCCAGTTTTTACAAAAAAAAATGTACCCATGTGTATATGCCTACCAAATCCACAACTTGATGGAGTTATCTGCTTCGTTTTCTGATGTCAATGACAGTTCTAATCACCTTGATCTCCCCAGAATAACTGCTTGCCTCCAGATTTGATCCAGGAGAAGATCTGCTTACAATGCCCAGGCCAGGAGGAAAGGGCATTGCGTTAATGAAGGACACTAATTAGTTATTTAAAAACTAATGAAATGTTATTCATATACTCTTTCTCTCGACAGCTCTTACTGATTGCCCATTCCCCATCCCCACCCCTTGTGATTTTTCAAAATGACACAGGGAAAACGATATTACAGGGTAACAGATTGTGTTTGTTTTTATTCTGAGGCTGTTTGATAGCAGAAACGGCTGCAATTATTCCAAATCTTTCTGCGAGAAGTCACATAGACGGGTATTCTTTATGATGGCCACAGTACCAGCTAATTATAGCATTCAGTTGTTTTCAGAGCATGTAAAAGGCTAAAATGCAGACCTGGAACCTAAGAGGTAAATCACTGAAAGGATAAAGACAGTGAATGAGACTGGGACAGTAAATGCAAGTAACTGCTGTTGTTGAGCTTACAATGTCTGCTTACCACCCTTCCCTGTGAGCGGTGGTTGCATCCCAATGCAGCGCCTCTTCTCCCTTTGGGTGCACCACACCATCTTTGTCTGTCTCTCCGTCCCTCTTGGCCACCATAGAGGTTCACGGGTACCTTCCAAAACCCATCCATTCAAACGAGCCAATCCATAGCGACTGGGTGGGGGCATGGTGAACGAGCCTGAGGGAGGCAGGCTTCCCTTGGGTCTGCCCGCTATCTACTTAGCTTGGCCGACCCACAAGTGCAGAGGACAAGCTGAAACATTCTGCAACAGCCCACGAGGCCACTCTATAATTTGCTCATTTGGAAATGGCAAGAGTAGAGGTGTGACTTGCTGTGTGGAAGAGTAAAATTGTTCACTGAAGTCACAGTATGGGTCAGATAAATAGGACCAGCTTTAGAAATTGTGGGAATTTTGTGCAAAGTGGGGAGTTTTGAAATAGGTCTGGAGTACACAACATCAGCTACCCCGGCTCTAGCATCCTCCAATTGTTGCCAGACTGCAACTCCCATAATCCTCTGGACATGCCGTCTGAGACTAATCAGTGTTTGGAGTCCGAAACTCTCAAAGCAACAGCAACTAAGATGGGTTAGATACCCCTGCATTTAAGGATCATGGAAGCAGGTGATGTGAAAGACCTCTGGCTTGGAGGCAGATATTCACTGCTGATTAGAAGCGACAATACTGGGTTAGAAGTCTGCTGTGCTGTAAGACAGCTTCCAACATTCTTCCTACTGTATCTGTGTAGAATTATGTATGGTTTGAATTTCTTGAACAAGTGCATATAGCATCTTCTGTGGGGATGCAATGTCTGTTTCATAGTACGCTAATCAGACTAGCAGAAGAAGGCAGGTAGTTGGCAGGTCTTATAATTTTGCTCTGATCCTTGGACAACTCTACAGTAGCAGGGCTCTTTCATCCTAGTCTTCAAAAATATGTGTTGCTAATGGTATAATGAAGTCTGCTATGCTGCTAAGGAATCATCCAGTCATCATCATCATCGTCGTCATTTTATTATTTATACCCTGCCCATCTGGCTGGGTTTTCCCAGCCACTCTGGGTGGCTCCCAACACAGGACTAAAAACAGAATAAAACTTCAAACATTAAAAACTTCCCTAAACAGGGCTGCCTTCAGATGTCTTCTAAAACTCAGATAGTTGTTTATTTCCTTGACATCTGATGGGAGGGCATTCCACAGGGCGGGTGCCACTACCGAGAAGGCCCTCTGCCTGTTTCTCTATAACCTCGCTTCTCGCAGTGAGGGAACCGCCAGAAGGCCCTCAGTGCTGGACCTCAGTGTCCAGGCAGAACAATGGGAGTGGGGACACTCCTTCAGGTATATTGGGCCATGGGGCAGAGGAAGGGAGTGTGGTGGATGTAGTCCGCCCCGGATGTCACCAGTGAGGAGGGTGACAAAATGCCAGGTGGCACTCACCATGGGGCTTGCTGTGTGCCTGAGCCACGCATCTCTCCTGGGAGAAACGCAGTGGCTTGGGCACATGCAGGCTCTGCACTGCCCAAATGGTCCACCTGCTGCCTCTCCCCCAGCTGTAGGGTGGCTGAGTGGGAGGAGGCAGGCAGACTGTGGAGGTCCCATTGGGTGCCTTGCCCCTATGGGTGGCTCACCCCATTCCTGGGTGCGCTGCCCAGGCGCCCGAGCTGCTTCCTCCGCCACTGACTGGGCCTGAGCTTTAAAGGTCAGCACCAACACTTTGAATTGTGCTGGGAAGCATACTGGGAGCCAATGTAGGCCTTTAATGTCTTCCTTTGAAGATGTAGGTGTTATCTGAAACACTTCAGAACGCCCTCTGACAAACCTGCCATGTTCCTCCTTTCAAACTCTACAAATATTTTAAAAGGGGTTGGGGATCACACCTATCTCCCTTTTATTGCAGGACAGAACATACTCTCTTCATGTTTGAGAGATAAAAAACAAACATGAACTTAAACTGTTTTGGTGGAGCAGGTGGTGCAAAAGCGGAGTTTAATTTGCAGGAGTAAAATGAGAGAAAGCTGCTCTATAAAAGAAACATGAAATAAATGGATGTGTTTCCTCCTGTGTTACCTGTGTCATGAGATATGATATCAGGATACGCACCTCGATACTGACCACCTCTGTACTACCCCTTCCATACCCTTCAACATTTCTCCAATGAAAATAGGGGTGTCCTATTCAGTGATGATGTTATTTATAACCCACCCCACTGACTGGGTTGCTCCAGCCACTCTGAGCAGCTTCCAACATTTTAAAAAACATAATAAAACATTAAACATTTTTTTAAAAACCAACCCTTCTCTATACAGGGCTGTCTTCAGATATCGTTCAAACGTTGTATAATTAATTATCTCCTTGGCTTGGGGATTGCATAACTCCATACCTTCCAACATTTTCCTGATGAAAATAGGGATGTCCTAAGAAAAGTGGGTCAATCTGGCATCAAATCAGAAACTGGAATGGCTTCTGTAAATCCAGGACTGTCTCTAGAAAACAAGCACACTTGGAGGGTCTGCGGTTCAGCAGTACTACTGACACTTATAAACAACAGATGATTTAATGGAGTATGTACAGTGGTACCTCGGGTTAAGAACTTAATTCGTTCTGGAGGTCCGTTCTTAATCTGAAACTGTTCTCAACCTGAAGCACCACTTTAGCTAATGGGGCCTCCCGCTACCACTGTGCCGCTGCACCGCGATTTCTTTTCTCATCCGGAAGCAAATTTCTTGACCTGAGGTACTATTTCTGGGTTAGCAGAGTCTGTAACCTGAAGCGTATATAACCTGAAGCGTATGTAACCGGAGGTACCACTGTACAGAGAAAGCCTTGAAGCCATGGTAGAAAAGGACTTGATTCAAAATGTAACATTTCAGGCATAGAGCTTGCCAGCTGAGCAGCACACCTGCATGCCTCTAGTGATATTTTAGGTGTACCTATTCCAAGTTTCCCTTGCAGAGTTTATATAGCAGTAATCCCAAATTGCTTTTGTTTCTGAGTTAGAGTCCCACAGACGTTTCACCAGCCCTCACAGACCTGGCCTCTCCACACGTCTCTCTAGAGCCTTAGGCCCTGGAATTTAATGAATGTGAAACTGTGTTGCTTGTCGTAGGTATACAATGAGCAGACAGTCCACTGACTTGTGAATCTGCTTTGAAAACTGCATGCTTCCTGTGGTCGTGTGGTACTGAAAGGGTAGGAAGTAAAGCGGTACTGCTGAGGAGGTTGAAAAGGCACTTAGAAAAAAACAAAATGATAAAATCTGTTCTCAACCTCTGGTCATGAAAATCCCTGCGCAGTTCCAATTAATGCAATTTACTGCATCCAGCACTATCAAAACTGATGAGTAAGGTCAAGACGAGATTTTTCATAGCCTCAGCTGCCCCTAAAATCTAACAAAATAAAACTAATAAGAAATGATAAAAATCAAGAGTAGCAGCTAGAAAGGCTAAAACTCCATGGAGAATAGGCAGGAGATGGAACACAATGTTGTTTCAGGAACAGCTGAAAAAGGTTGTGGGTGGGTTTAAAAAATGAAATAAAATAAAATGCAACATAGTTCTAAGAAGTTATTTATCACAGCAAGTCTCACCAGAGCCTTCTACATTCTTGGTCAATGGAGAGTTTGCAGTGCAGGAGCCAGAAAGCTTGGTGGGCCATGCTTGCAACTTTGCTGATGACTTTCTGACAGAAGATAACTTTGCCTACACTGGACATAAGAATATAAGAAGGGTGTTTGTTTGTTTGTTTGTTTGTTTGTTAAAAGAAAAAAAGGTAAATAAAAAGGAAAAATTCCTGGATGATAAAGATCCAGGTTTGGGGCAAGTACTGTTTGGTGAGAGAATCTTAGCAGAGATTTAAAATCACAAAATATTAAGCAAATTAAAGAGTGGAAATATAGGCTGTCCGACCTTTTAAATATCCCCTTCTAAGTTGCTTCCAAACTTCCCCACCTCCCATAGCATCGAAAGAGACGATACATTTGGTAAGTTAAGCATGGTTTACTTACAAACTCTTCAAAGTTTAGATTCATGTTCTTTTCCATACAGCATTCAGAAAAACACAGGCAGTAATACTTAAGTTCCAAAATGGTAAATATTTCTAAATTAGTTGTATAGAAACACAAAGGTAGCTTGTTTAAGCCACGTGGTTAGATTCACATAGTGGAAAATGGAAGAACAAAGGCTTGATAACCCTTCTTCCCAAGGTGAGTGGGAGTGACCTGGCTAAACCTGGCAGCACAGCTTACTCTATGGCATTAACTCTTTCATGCATTAATTAGACTTAAGCATGCTAGTTAAATGATGCTGCCTATCCCACAAAAAGAGCCCAGCTGGAGCAAGCCAATCTAGTCCAGCAGCTTGTTCCCATAGTAGCAAACCAGATGCCTGTAGGAAGCTCAAAAGCACTGCATCATGGGATCGCCCTATGTGAATTGGTGTCCTTGTTATTTCCTTGGTGATTGTGGTTTCTGTTTGAACATTATAATGGGTTTATAGTCTTTATGTACTCCACCTTTGGTGCAGCTTATAGACCACAAACAAGCAATACTTATGAGCTTCAGCAGTGGTGGAATTTTGTACACTTGTTTAAACCAATTGAATGGGACTCATGGGAGATGCAGTCTAAAACATCTGAAGAGCACCAGTTTGGAGAAGACAGTTTTAAAATATGTGTGTACTATACCCAGGGCTTTTTTCAGCTGGAGCTCACAGGAGCCATTGCCATTCCAAGAGAACAAGGAAGATGTTCATAGTGAGCTCTGGTACCTCTTTTTCTAGAAAAATAGCACTGACTATACCCCATAAAAGGGTGGCCTACAACAACAATAAACGCAAATTTAAAATGCATACAGTGGCTCAATAAACCATATTGTATTAATTTACAGGGCCCTCAACAATTTGGGTCTAGGATACTTCCAGGACCATATAATCCCTTATATCTCTGCCCAATCACAGAGGTCTTTGTCACTGTTCATGGTCCATGTGGCTCAGACAAGTGGTTCATCTCCACCAGGAACCATAAGTTCAGTATTGTGGGCCCAAATTTATGGAACCTTATTCCAGTTGAAGTGTCCTCCCTGCTGAACTTCCAGTGCATACTGAATACTTTTTCATTCAGGCAGGCATTTTAATTGAAGTCTGATTCTATCGTTTTAATTGGTTTTTATTCTTTGCATTGTTCTTTTCTAAACTGCTCAGAGAATATTTTATTTAAGTGGTACTTAAATTGTATATATATATATACAAACTGCATTTAAAGCATCACCCAGATAAAAGAAATAAAAAGCAGGAACAGGTTAAATCGCCTGAGAAAAATTTAAAGAGAGTCTTTACTTGGTACCTAAATTTGTTGAAGGTACTACAAATCCAAGGACAAACATAGGCACAGCTACTGCTTCTAGATCAAGTTGTTGTCTAAACATAATGGTTTTAACTTTGTTATATATGAAGAAAGCAAACTTGAAGGAAATACATTTGGGCATTGTGTAAGGTTTATTAGAACAGGGACGTTTTGTTCAGCATTCCCCTACATAGCTTGTTTTCCTCTTTCCATCAGAAAGCAAATATAAATTGGGACAGTGTAGGTCTTTGTTAACATTACCTAAATAAAAGTGTACTCAAAACCTGTAGTTCAGATTAAAAATAATTAAGCCTAAGCAGTGTAATAGAAAAGAGAGAACATGAACTGGGTTGTAGTGAGTAAATGGAAACATGGCATTGGCGTAACTTTGCCCTTAGTCTTTAAAATGCAATTTAAAAATGAAAGAGCAACCAAGCAAGAAAAAAATTAGACGAAGGAGTAATGGAGAAGTAGAGCTGTGTGTCAGCAGCATATTGCTGACAATATACTCAAAAACTTCAGATGACCCCACTCAGCAGTTTTATGTAGATGTTAAACAGCACTGGGGATAAAATCTAACTATGAGGAACCCCACACTGAAAGCTCCATAGGGTCGCAGAACACTCCTCGAGCATCACCCTCTTGAAATCAACATCCAAGTAGGACCAGAACCACCACAAAGTAGTGCCATCGATTCCTAACTCAGACAGCCATTTCAGAAGGATACCATGGTTGATGGTATCAGAAGCAGTTGAGAGGTCAAGAAAAATAGAAAGGACACATTTCCCCTGTCTCTTTCCCAACAGCAGTCATTATGCAGGGTGACCATAGCAATTCCTGTGCCAAAACTGGGCCTAAGCTCCAACTGAAATGGATCTAGAAAATCACTTTCCTCAAAGAGCATCTAGATATGGTCCTCGAACACCCACCCAAGAACTTTACCCAAGAAAGGGAATTTGGCAACTGGCCAATAATTACATAGATTTTCCAAATCCAGGAAGGGTTTCTTGAAGAGTGGTTTTACTACTGCATCCTTCAAACAGGGAGGCATCAATCATTTCCCTGACCCAGCCAGCTCTCTCATCCCTGCTAGTTTTTATCAGCCAAGAGGCGTAAGGGTCCAGAGCATAAGTGGTCACCCTGACCGATCCAAGCATCTTGTCCATATTCTCAATTGAAACTCATCCCACGTAACAGGACCAGACAGTGCTCTGGATACTTCTTGAGATTCATCTGCTGTGATAGTGGAGTTAAGTTCCCAGCAGATGTAGATGGTTTTATCCTCTGCTTTGCCAACAAGTCACAGCAAGTTACTGTTGGTTCTGTCACCTCCTTTACACCAGACTGTAAAAGGCCCCACAGGACCCAGAAAAGCTCTGCTTTTCTCCAATGAGGGTGCAATGGAGGCAGCAAAGTATGCCTTCTTTGCTGCCTTCACTGCCACTAGGTAGGCTTGATGATGAGACATCACCAGTGTTCAATTGCATTTGATTGGAGTTTTCTCCATTCATATTCGAGCTGTCTCCCAGCTTGATTATGAAAGCCAATCACTATTTTTTTTACGGAACATTGATTTATGAAGGAGAAAATAATAGTAGTACTGTATCAAAAGCAGTAACTAGAAAGCAAATGTTCTTTTCTAGCCAATGAGATACATATAATTACTTAGGACCGTTGGGAAAAGGCAAATGTCCATCGAGTTTGGTATTGTGTACAGTGACTGATAGTGGCTTTCTTGGATTTCATGCAGCTGGAGATACCATGAATTGAAGCAAGGACCTAGAATTGAAGCATTTGCTCCCCCACTGAAAGTTGGCTCTCCATATTATATGCTGCAAAGGTTTTTTTAAAAAAAATATTGCTTGGTAAATAACCTCCAGCTTACCCTGGTTGATTGAAAACATATATATTTACTTTTTATGTAATGAAAAGTACAAAATGCAAAACAAGCAGCAGAGAGAAAATACATATTTTATAACTCTGCCAAAGGCATAAAAACTGTTCCTCTCCCAGTCGCAGTGATATCAAGTTCTTCCACAGATGTTATCATTTTCAAGTTAAGCAGCCATACAAAGATTTGTAGTTGACAGCAGGACAATCTAATCATGCCCATATTGATGGAAAGGGAAAGAGGTCAATGTTATTCCATAATATAAAATGGTTTCCTGACATGTTTGAAGGATTTGCCATTTTGATGTTGGCTTTGTTGGTTTGTGTCTTTCCTCTGGGTATGAAATCTTTAAACCGAGAGCTCATTTTTCCCTAACAGTTTGCCTTTTTCACAGTGTGCAATCCCATCCATTTAGAACACCAAATTCTGAATGTTTAATCACAGCCTGGAACGGTTTGCATTTTCCTTCTTTAATAAAGATACAAATGAGACTGTTGTCTCATTTGCAAGTTTCAAAATAATTTGGAGCTTGATATGCTCTATTATCTACTTAATTATTGAAAAACACTGTCATGTTCTTAGAATTAAAAGAATAAATATTGAAACTATGAAAGAGATACATAGGTTTAAATAACTTTGCCAAAATCCAAACTAAACTCATGCTAAACGCATCAACATATTTCTAAATTAAGGTAGGATCTGGTAGGATTTCAGAACTAGCAGTGATTGTCAGGACTGGTTCAGTTGCAGTTCAGCACAGAAACTCAGAGATGAGCAGTAAGATTGATTCTTTATTCAGAGAAACAAAACAGCAGGGAACTCCATGGCAGGACTAGCCCGAGTGAGGCAGTTGCCTGGACTGAGGATCTGAGCCTCCCAGTTCCTCCTAAGGCTTTTTCCCAGCTGGCTGCCTTCCCAACAGTCACAGACTACTTAGATACCAGACTCTCTCTGTCTTTTGTTCTGTGACATGTAACACCCTCCTCGTTCTTGGGGATAGATGAGAAAAAGGGGAGAAGGAAACAGTGGAACTGGCAGGGGCCTGGGGATCTGTCCTTCTCCTCCTCAGCTGCCTCAGTCTCACTTAAACCTGTTGTTTGCCCAACCTCCAACTCGTCAGCACTCCATTCTTCCTCTGACTTGTCTCCTGCATCCCACCACCATTCTCCTGGCTTGGAGCCTTCATGCAGGTTTCTGGGCAGGCAGATAACAGAAGTAAAGAGAATTGTGGCAGTCTTTATATTGGGAAAGCCAGGGATTAAGTTTGGATGGCATACTATGAAAGAATGAGTCAGCTGATGCCAAATGGTGTGGTATAAACTGTCACATCTGAAAAAACAGATGCAATAAATGTTAAAATTAAATTTGTTTTCTGCAAATCACTAATGAATAAAATACTGCAAGTAAATCCAGTCTTAATCCAAGTTGCTCACTTCATTTATATAAACTTCCATAATGATTTCAAAGTGGAGATTGACTAAGATTCTCATGGGAGGGGAATTTAAATTCTGATCAATATCACTTCTGTTTAATGGATTTATACTGCATATGTCCTAATTCTCCATATGCCCTCTTACCAGCCCCCAAGTTTTCATAATATTAAGATTGCAAAGTACAGAAGAAAAACAACAACCTTGGTTACGAATTACATTATTTGCCATGGGAACCGCCACATACAGATTTCTTTTGTTGCTATGGTAAGTGATACTTGTAGCATTTGAGAACAAGAGAGTGAGTGCATTATTTAGGTATACCTGGAAAAATAACTACAATTAAGGGAGGCCCCTTGTCATTCTTTTGTTCTACAGAAATCCACCCCCAAATTCAACAAAGTTGAAATTATTTATATAAGCCATCCTCCAATAGCCATCTTCTCTGCAGGTAAGCTTGCAATCAAGTTAAAAATAAATTAAAAATACATCCAATAAGGGGGAAAAATCTTATAGAAACAACATTGAAACCTTAGCTCAGATAAAACAGCATTGAGAGCCAGTGTAATGTGGTGGTTCAGATGTCTGACTAGGATTTGGGAGCCCAGAGTGCAAATCCTCACTTGGCCATGAAGCTCACTGGCTGAACTTGGGTTTGTTGCTCTCAGCCTAACCTACATCACAGAGTTGTTATAGGGATTAAATGAGGAGAGGCAGAACCATGTAGACCACCCTGAGCTCCCATCTGGAAAAAAGGTGGGATATAGATGCAATAAACAAACTGTTAAAATGTCCAGTCACTAGTGCAAGAACATCAGGCACAGAAATGATTGGTTGGTTCTCATGTTAATCATATTCAGAGTAGACCCATTGAAATTAATAGATTTAAATTGGTTGTGTCCACTAATGGACATCATTGGTGGTATAGTGATTAGAGTGCTGGACTAGGAAATGAGAGCCCAAGGCTGCAATCCTACTCAGCCATGAAACGTACTGGGTGACCTTGGGCCAGTCAGTACCTTTCAGCCCAGCCTGTCTTATGGGGTTGTTGTGGGGAGAAAATGGACAGGAGGACCATATGCACCACCTTGAGGTGAAGGATAAATAAAAAATAAATGTAGGCTGGAAGAAAGGGGGATAGCAATGTAAAAAGAAGAGTATCTGTGATGAACCAAAGGTGGACTGTTCCAGAAGCTCTGCTTACACCATGTTGATAGTCAAGATGACCCCATTCTTAACTGGTAGTAGCTGTAGCATTGAGCTCTTATGTTTCTACACAGCTTGCTTTGATAGCCACTAAGTGGCCTGTTTGGATGGTACTCTTATCTGTGGGCCTGGGAGGTTGGGCGCAGAGGCCAGTAAGGGGAAACATTGGTAATGTTGGGACATTTGCCACCTGTGTTCCCATGTGTCATATGCTGTTCTGTTGTATAAAGAATGTATGCATCTTTGCTTGGGTGTGGACTGTCCATCATGTTCTTGCCTGGTGGTGTCCGTCTTGTGCAAGTTGCAAGACAATGGAATAAAGACAATGGAACTGGGGTCAGTTCAGTCTGGGGTCTTTAGCATCCTTGTTTGGAATTCCTGTCCCACATTTCTAAGGTGCCCTCCTCTTACTCAGTGTATAACATTATTATTAATACTGGATACAACCCCATACATATTTTACCCCACACACATACTTGACTTACACCCACCCACCCACCCACCCACACACACACACCAGTAAGTGAGAATAAAAATCTTCCTCTAACTAGATTATCCCCATTTCCTTAGGTAAAGATTACATCTTCAGATAAACACATACTCAGATAATGATGCGTTTATTAATCTTATTAACACTTGATAGAAAATGAAATACAAGGTGTTCCTAGGTGTTTCAACTTAAGGTCAGCATGCCAAGGCTGTAAGCAAGAAGAACGACATTCAACACCTACTGAAGAGCTTTCAACAACATTTGTGTGTCATTAATTTAATGGCATATGGAGAAAGATTAGAAATATCTCAAGCTGTGTAAATTATCTAAATTTCATTTGAACAAAGCTGACTAGTAGCAGTTTCTGCTGGATAGTGATGTGAAGAGGATGCTGATAATCATGATAAGAAAGAAGACAGCCTATTTATTTAAAATCACAGGTTAACAGATAGAAGGGCCTTCTCTTGCTTGAGTAGCTATGTAAACAACTGACATCTTTCAGTAGGCAAAGCTATTATCACAAATCTGCTTTCATGAACCATTTTTCACTCTCCTTGTTAGATAGTTACAGTGTTGTGATAATACTGCAACTGCACTATTTCACAACCACTGCTTCATATATACTCAGTTTTCTACACTGGCAATACCCCTGTTTGTAACATGAGAAGGAGCAGGAATTTTGAACCTCTTCCAGGTATTTGATCAGACCACAATGGCCATCAGTTGAGCTAGCCTGTGTTCACAAATCCTTGTGTGCAACAAGTAGGTGAGGCAGTAAGTTTATAAAATATATAAACTTACAAACTGATGTGGAAATGTGGTAACTGAACTAAGCAGTGGAAAGCAAGGAAATGAGGGAAACAGATTCAGTTATCCCTGCTTACTATAAGCTGGAAAAGTCCCAGAACTTCTGTTCCTTAAGAATATGGCATAATGGGGCAGCAGTGCTCACCTGACCTCCCAACAGCTATGTCACTGCTGCTTACTGGGAAGAAGAAAGTGAGGCACAAGAAGGTTGGTGCAGTATAAATGCATAAGTAGTAGCCTCAGAGATTCAGGTCCAAGGCTCCAGACTGCCAGTCTTAAGCAAGACTCAGTGTCTGATACTGAACCTATCCGTTAGTGGTATGGGCTGCACATATTCCTCTGGAACTTCCCCTTAGGTGGCCAAGTCCTGCCTACTGCTTGGACCTAATGATCACAACAACATGTGGATGACAACTATAGGGATGCTGATCTACAAGATAGAAATAGAAAGCACCACTACCCAATTTGCAGTGTGGAGGCTAAGATCACCCAAACCACAGGAGGAACTACTTCAGACAAACGGCTCGTCACAAGAAACAGGTCTCAATGACAGTGTGTTTTAAGTAAATGCCCATGAGATTGATTCATACATGCAGGCAATCTCCATGTGGTTTAACATAACAGAGTTTTTACAGGTGGCAAAATTGCTGCAACTCATTCAGGTTGTCTTGCTTGCTTACCAGCTTAAAAGCATGAAATAGGTATTTTGAGGTTGGGGAAGATAAGTAACTTAATCTGTGTGCGGATCTTCTTGCAGCTAATGTTGGAAGCTAAAGATCTCTGCCTATCACACTAGAAAGAGAACCAACTGCAATAATGAATAATTGAGTTACAAACGTTGCTTATTATAGAAGAACTGTCTACATATTTATGACTCAAGAGACAATTGTAGGATTCAAGATTGTTTCTGAAGTCTGAGCTTCCCCCCTCCCACAACTGCACTTTACAGAACAATCAATCTTAACAAATAGGAAAGCAAGACTAGAGGGCAAAGAGGCTAGAGAGCTAAGACAGCCAGACAGAGCTAATTAGTTAATGAGCACAAACCAAGTTAGGTCTAGTACAAGTAGTGAGCATTTAGAGGAAATGTTAACTCCTTCATTGCACTGAATGGAATTCTGGATTTTGCCTTTAATATACAATCCTATAATATACACTCCTGCATGCTCAGAAGCCAACCTCAGCAAATTCAATGGAACTTACTCCCTGGTGTGTGCAGGACCACTGCCTAAAAATGTGCATATTGCATGAGTAAAAATATTCTATAATTTAGAACAAGGTTCAATTAGAAATACTGAAAAGCAACTGAGTTGCAAACAGTATAATAAATTCACATCCTGTAAAATATCCAGTAGATCAATATGTTTGCCAGCAAACTACCGGCATTCCAGAGTGAATAATTCAAACATTAGTACAGGTTTATTAATTTAAAATGAGATGTTTTCAAGTAGGTTTGGACACCTAAGTTATTTATTACTTCTAAAGCACATTTCAATGTACAAATTGATTGCAGGTCTTAAGGAAGAACAGGGCTGCTACTATTGCAGAACAAAGTGGCAATTTAAAAAGAGATCATGATCTGGTTCATGTTTTTACTAATCCACCTTTTAATTTTTTTTTTTTTACAGGAACTAATTGCACTTGTTTGCTTAAGGGAGAGGCTTTAGCATATTGGCAAACAGCCAGATAAGCCAGTGTCTGGGAGAAGACAGGGCTAAATGCACAGTTCCCCTTGTCTGGTCCTCATGCAGATCATGAGGGCACACTGCCAAAACAGGTTGGCTCTGTTAAGGCTGACAATCACTTGCTTGCAGGGACTGGGTGACTGAATCTAGCCCCTGTTTTCTCCTCTAACAGATTCGTGCGGTTAAAGTCAATAGGTGCCATTGTATGTTTAGCATATAAACATCCGTGCATTCAAAATTAATCTGCACTGAGACCCATTTTTTAAAAAATAATAATATGAGGAACAGAAATGCACTATTTGCACAAATACAAAGGTTAATTTCAACATCTCTATTTCATTTTCATTTTAGGAGTACTTTCCATTACTGCAAGAAGCGGTTTTATACAAGGAAGAAAATGGTTTGGCATCTTCTGTGAAGTCTGCCAACACAATAGGAACTGGAACTGACCACTTGGATTTGGACTGTTTACTCAAGCATTCAAGTCTCTGAAATGTATGTTGCATTGTGGCCAAAAGCAACCTCTCTGGGGTGAATGATTCATATCTTACCTGTTAATGTTGGCATCCGTTGGTCTCATGAAACAATGGAAGAATAATACTGTATTTTTTATTATTATAATTGTTTATTAAGTTTATTGGTCACTTTTTCTTGCAAGAGGAACTCAAAGTGACTTACAAGCAAAACAAACAAAAACAAAAAGCATATAGATACATTAAAAACCATTAAAATAATATATTGAAAATACCTCACTCTAAGAGGCTGCACATAATTAGAGGCCAAAGGTCTAGTTAAACAGGAACATTTTTGCCTAGTGCCTGAAGATATATAATGATGGCACCAGAGATTCTCCCGTGAGAGAACATTGCACAAATAGGGAGCCACCACAGGAAAGTCCTGTTCTCGTGTTGTCACCCTCCAGGTCTCTCATGGAGAAAACACATGAAGAAGGGCCTCAGTTGGTGATCATAGTGTCCAGGTTGGTTCATATGGGAGATAATAATAATAATAATAATTTATTATTTATACCCCGCCCATCTGGCTGGGCCTCCCCAGCCACTCTGGGCGGCTATCATAGAAACCAAAAATACAGTAAAATATCACACGTTAAAAACTTCCCTGAACAGGGCTGGCTTAAGATGTCTTCTGAATGTCAGGTAGTTGTTTAACGCTTTGACATCTGCTGGAAGGGCGTTCCACAGGGCGGGCGCCACTACCAAGAAGGCCCTCTGCCTGGTTCCCTGTAGCTTTGCTTCTCGCAATGAGGGAACCGCCAGAAGGCCCTCAGCGCTGGACCTCAGCATCCGGGCAGAACGATGGGGGTGGAGACGCTCCTTCAGGTATACTGGACCGAGGCCGTTTAGGGCTTTAAAGGTCAGCACCAACACTTTGAATTGTGCTCGGAAACGTACTGGGAGCCAAAGTAGGTCTTTCAAGACCAGTGTTATATGGTCTCAGCGCCCGCCCCCAGTCACCAGTCTAGCTGCCACATTCTGGATTAGTTGTAGTTTCTGAGTCACCTTCAAAGGTAGCCCCACATAGAGTGCATTGCAGTAGTCCAAGCGGGAGATAACCAGAGCATGCACCACTCTGGCGAGACAGTCCGCAGGCAGATAGGGTCTCAGCCTACGTACTAGATGGAGCTGGTAAACAGCTGCCCTGGACACAGATTTGACCTGTGCCTCCATGGACAGCTGTGAGTCCAAAATGACTCCCAGGCTGCGCACCTGGTCCTTCAGGGGCACAGTTACCCCATTCAGGACCAGGGAATCCTCCACACCTGCCCGCCTCCTGTCCCCCCAAAACAGTACTTCTGTCTTGTCAGGATTCAACCTCAATATGTTAGCTGCTATCCATCCTCCAACCGCCTCCAGACACTCACACAGGCCCTTCACCGCCTTCACTGGTTCTGATTTAAAAGAGAGGTAGAGCTGGGTATCATCCGCATACTGATGAACACCCAGCCCAAACCTCCTGATGATCTCTCCCAGTGGCTGCATGTAAATGATGAAAAGCATGGGGGAGAGGATAGAACCCTGAGGCACCCCACAAGTGACAGCCCAGGGGTCTGAACACTCATCCCCCACCACCACTTTCTGAACACGGCCCAGGAGGAAGGAGCGGAACCACTGTATGACAGTGCCCCCAGCTCGCAGCCCCTCAAGACGGTCCAGAAGGATGTTATGGTTGATGGTATCAAACGACGCTGAGAGATCCAGCAGAACTAGGAAACAGCTCTCACCTTTGTCCCTAGCCCGCTGGAGATCATCAACCAGTGCGACCAAGGCAGTTTCAGTCCCATGACGAGGCCTGAATCCTGACTGGAAGGGATCCAAATGGTCCGCTTCTTCCAGGCGTGCCTGGAGTTGTTCAGCAACCGCTCGCTCAATCACCTTGCCCAAGAATGGAAGATTTGAGACTGGGCGATAGTTGGCCATCGTGGCCGCATCTAAAGATGGTTTTTTAAGAAGCGGTTTAATAACCGCCTCTTTCAGCGGGTCTGGGAAGGCTCCCTCACGGAGGGAAGCATTCACCACCCCACGAAGCCCATCGCCCAGTCCTTCCCGGCTAGCTTTTATAAGCCAGGATGGGCAAGGATCCAGGAGACAGGTGGTTGGTTTCACTCGTCCAAGCAGCCTGTCCACATCCTTGGAGGTAACAGATTGGAATTGATCCCACTCAACTTGACTAGACAAAACTCTAGCACTCTCCCGCCCCGGCCCTGATCCCACGGTGGAGTCTACTTCTTCCCGAATCTGAGCGATTTTATTTGCAAAAAACTTTGCAAAATCATTGCAGGAGAACATGTGGCCCGTACTGGGCCCCAATGTTGCAGGTGGTTCCGCTAAATTGTGAACCACCTGAAAAAGTCTCCTGCTGCTGTTTTCTGCAGATGCAATAGAGGCGGTGAAGAAATTCTTCTTCGCCGTCGCTATCGCCACTTGGTAGGCTCGACGTTGAGCTCTAACCTGTGTCTGGTCAGATTCGGAATGAGTTATCCGCCACCGGCGCTCTAGCCGTCTCAACGATTGTTTCATTGCCCTCAAATCCGTGGAAAACCACGGGGCCGTCCGGGCTCCATGCAATCGGAGAGGGCGCTTCGGAGCCAAACAGTCAATAGCCCTGGTTAACTCCACATTCCAGCGGGCCACCAGGGAATCAGCTGAAAGGCCATCAACATGGGATAAAGCATCCCCTACCACTCTCTGGAAACCATTTGGATCCATTAAGTGGCGGGGGCGGACCATCCGAATTGGTCCCACCTCCCTGCAGAGGGGATGGGTCACAGAGAAGTCCACTTGCACCAGGAAGTGATCTGACCATGGCACTTCTTTCGTTTCGCTTTTACTTAGTGTCAGATCACCAACATCCATAGAGGTAAACACCAGGTCCAAGGCATGTCTGCGGCTATGGGTTGGGCCAGACTTATTCAGGGACAGCCCCATGGAGGCCATGCTTTCCACGAAGTCCCAAGCGGCCCCTTGTAAGGTCGTGTCGGCATGGATGTTAAAATCCCCTAGGACGACCAAGCTAGGTGTCTCCAGGAGAACATCCGCCACGACCTGAAGCAGCTCGGGCAGGGAATCCTTGGTGCAGCGGGGAGGTCGGTACACCAAAAGGAATCCTGTACTGCCCCTATTGCCCAACTTCCACTCGGAAAACTGGGTCTTCCCAATAGGACGCCTGGTGCAAACTAATGACTTCCTGAAAATCACTGCAACCCCCCCCCTCCCCGCCCACATAACCTGGGTTGCTGTGCGTAAGAGAAAACTGGTGGACAAGCAGCGGCAAGGACAGGCCCATCTGCTTCATCCAACCAAGTCTCTGTTACACATGCCAAGTCAAGTCCTCCATCCATGATCAAGTCATGGATGGCAGTGGTCTTATGAATCATTGACCTGGCATTGCACAGCAGCACCTTCAGGTCATGTGGGTATCCCTTGCTGATTCTAGTATCCATCCAGTCAGGACCAGACCCGGAGGCAGGAATAGTCCTCAGACAACGACTAAACCTGCCCCATCTGTAATGACATGGTCTAGTCTTAGCGTAACTCCTCCTCCTACCCGTGATCACTGAGATCGGTTGTCCCAGTGCATCCCCCCCCCCCTGTGGAACATGCCCCAGCCATTTTGTGGGCTGGGGCCCACTCCCCGGCAGCCCTGACCCCTCCCCCTAAGAACAAAATAACGCCTTAAACAAACAGACAAACAAACAAAACCAATAAATCAATACAAACAAAAAAACTGTAAAAATTACAAAAACATCAAAATAAAAAAATTTCCCCAAGCTCAACCAAACATCCATCCCACCCCCACCCCCCACATACAAAAAATCCAAAAGAAATTTTTAAAAACAGTTTAAAAACACTCTGTGCCCCTCCGGCAGTAACAGCAACTGTCCTAGTGAGCCCTGTCAGGCCCCGCCCTGGGCCAGGTGGTAAGTGGCAAGAGCAGGGCCCTCAGGCACTCACTCAGGGGAGTCCTCCTGGACAGCGGGCAGCAAGCAGCAAGCAGTCCTTGTGAGGCTTCAGGCCACGCCCTGGGCCAGGTGGTAAGTGGCAGGAGCAGGACCCTCAGGCACTCACACAGGGGAGTCTTCCTGGGCAGCAGGCAGCAAGCAGTCCTTGTGAGGCTTCAGGCCCCGCCCTGGGCCAGGTGGTAAGTGGCAGGAAGGAGCAGGGCCCTCAGGCACTCACTCAGGGGAGTCCTCCCGGGCAGCAGGCAGTCCTTGAGGTATTGTGATCTTGAGCCTTTTAAGACTTTATAGAATATGATCTCAACTTACAGGTATGATGATCATATGGAAGAAAGTGGTCTTCCAGATACGCTGGCCCAGATATATAGCACCATAAAAGCGTATGGTAAAGTTTTATAAGCAAACCAATAGCAACATCCTTGTTTCCAAGGGAACTGGTCTTTGATATTTGAGATGTATAGTTTTAGGAACCACCATATTCTTTTGATTGTAATTTGTTTTGAACTGATGAAAGTCAGCTAATAAAGCAAATTAATAAGAGCAATATTATCAATAATACAAATACAATGAGATGGTTAACAAAGAGATAAATGTGAACAAATTCAGTTGCAGTGGGAAAGGAAATAAGGGGTTGATCAAATCGCCCTGTGGAAAAGGCATTTTATTGTGGAATATTTTAGAGAGGTCTTACATGTATTATGCAACAACATCACCTTATTTAGGGAGTAAATAATGCTTTACTAGATATTTATGGTTTATGAGTATTTTCATTATCATGTTAAGAGACAACATCCAAAAAAGTAGACTAAAGAAGGGTTTGCAAAAGGGGAGAAAAATCAATATTTGTCTGCAAACGTTGTTTAGCCAAGCGGTACATAGTTGTGAAATAACTACTGAGCTGTGAAATTGACATTTGAACCAATAAACTGGACTTCTTCCATCTTGAATGTCTTTTACGGCTTTTTCACTTATGACAATCTGAAGTGACAGTGATAATGAGAGAATTAGAGCAGGGTTCCTTCCTTCTGGAAGGGATGTTACTGTAGACTGACATTACTGTAGAAAAAAGTACATTTAACTGACAAATCACTGACACTTTGGGAGCTGTTATTTCCCCATCTTGATTTTAAAAAAAAGATCTAGGAAAAGATCTGCTGTAATGTCATTAGGTTAATAACTTAGCAAGAGAGAGAGAGCTGTGCATGTTGCACCATTTGAAAGGCTTAAGAAAATGTGTAGTTTTACAAGGATTTTGTACACAAGTGAAAGAACATAATTATGTACTGCTGTTTGAGCATTGCAGCCTAACAGTTTCTGATGGATACAGGAGTTTCTACCTCCTTGTAACTTGCACACATAGAATAGAATAATAGAATTATAGAGTTGGAAAGGACCACGAGGATCATCTAGTCCAATCTCCTGCAGTGCAGGAATCTTTTGCCCAACATGAGGTTCAAATCCACAACCCTGATATTAAGAATCACATGCTCTACTGACTGAGCAATCTGCCCAATCCCACCCACCCTACCTTTGTCTCAATGTGGGATTAGGTGATCACTATGGGGGCAAGTTGGAATTTGTGGGCAATAGTATTCAGTGTTGGGGGCACGGGCTGCACTCTGGTCTATACCACTGAGCCAAGGGCTTGCCGATCGGAAGGTCGACGGTTCGAATCCCCGCGATGGGGTGAGCTCGGTCCCAGCTCCTGCCAATCTAGAAGTTTGAAAGCACACCAGTGCAAGTAGATAAATAGGTACCACTCTGGCGGGAAGGTAAACAGTGTTTCCGTGTGCTGCTCTGGTTTCGCCAGAAGTGGCTTAGTCATGCTGGCCACGTGACCCGGAAAAACTGTCTGCAGACAAACGTCAGCTCCTTCGGCCAGTAAAGCAAGATGAGCACCGCAACCCCAGAGTCGTTCGTGACTCGACTTAACAGTCAGGGGTCCTTTAGCTTTTTAGTATTCAGTGTTAAAGATATAAGTTTAGTATGCACAAAATTTTACATTTGAATGCATTGTACTCTAAGATGCTATGCAGAAAAGTTTGCATTAGACAAGAGAGATTTGTCTCTAGTAAATGCAGCAGAAAAGGTCAGATGCTTCCATTGAGAGTTTAGGCTAATTGATGACTCATTGCTGGAAACTTGAGAACTCAAGAGTTTCCATGTCATGGGAGCAAGCAGGCATGGAAGAGCTGCCAGCTCAGCATGTCTTGAGGAGGAGCTCCCAGTATATAACAGAGAAGCGACTAAGCTCCACAATTATGATCAAGCAAGATGCTTGCATCAAATCTCTCTGGGATCAGAGAGAGGAAAATTACTGAACTGTTTAAGGACTTAAAGAAGAGGGGACCAGATTGCTTGCTTGTTTAAAAGCAATATGTTTCTTTGTATCTTTGTAAGTTTATTTGTAACTACTGTTCTGCAGTTAAGCTTTGAAACTCATTCTTTGTGGTGGAGAGCAAATTATTGTCAATCCTACACAAGGTCCAAGTCAGGGATTCTGCTTGCAGCAACTCCTCTCATCCCTACTTTGCACTGCGTACCAGGGATAGGTGAGCACAAGTGATTTTCCTGACTATCTGCCAGGTTCCTGGGATCAATCCTGTGAGGTTTCCCCTCCCCCATTTTTTATTTGATTACTTGGATTTTATTGACCTCATTTTACTGTTCAGTATATCACTCGTTGATGGTTTTTCATGAAATTGATAAGCAGAATATAAGTGTCAGATTGGGGGTGTGCAGATAGATCAGGAAAGCTTGATCCTAGTAGTTTATGCACTGGTTAGTCCAGGACTGGATTTGTGCCATGTGCCCTATCTAGGGCTCCCTTGGGCTTGATCTGGAAGGTGCAGTTAGTGCACAATGCTGCAGCATGATTGCTGGCAGGAGTGAGGCCTTGTCAGCATAGAACACCTATGGTTAGAGATCTGCACTGCCTGCCAATTTGCTACTGTGCAAACTTCAAGGTGTTACTGTTAGTATCTAAATACCTTAACATCTTGGTATCACTTTACCTGCAAGATCTCCTTGCTCCATAAGCTCCCACTTGACTGCTTCGATCTATGAAACTGACACTGTTACAGATGTCAGAAAAGATTTGTTCTGCACATGTAAGAAATCAAGATTTTAGTGTACACTTTGGAACTCTATGCCTATTGACAGGCAGCTTCACTGTACTCTTTTCATCACCTGCTAAAAACATTTTTTGTTTAGACAAGCCTTCCTAAATATGTTGATGTGTGTTTTAATCTGCTTTTGGTTCATTTCTGATTTTACTTTATTGTATTGAATGATTTAAATAGGTGTTTTTAACTGTCTTTACTGATAGTTTTACTTTTTAAAAAATTCTCTTTGTGAACTGGTTTTGTTTTGTTTTTACATTCAAGTGATGTATAAATTTCATGAAATAAAGATATAATAAGTAAATAAATGTTGTGAGCTCCATGGAGCTCCTTCATGGATCACTTTGGGGCACAATCAGCCTTCAGTTTTCCAAGGGCATTGTAAAATTATCACATGGTTCAATCATTGACCCCAGACAGACCAATTCAATTACAGCAAATGGCATTTTATGGATGCAGTTGGATTAGAGAAGGTTGTTTGTTTGTTTTTCTTTTCTTTTTTGCATCACTGGCCCTGACTTAGCACAGTAATTCAAAATGAATTCACATGTGAAGATATAGAAATCATACTGGCTTGCTATTCAAAGTTCCATGCCCTCCTCAGCAGTGTTCTAGTTTATATTACTGCCACTGGCAACATTTGTACCAGGCTTGCCCCAAACAGATTTCCCTTCCACTATTTTTTAAATTTTTTTTTGCTAATCACATTTTTATAGTAAACTGCACACATCTGTGCTTAGAAACCGCAGGCTCATTCTACATACAGCCAATGAAAATTGACATTTCTTACATCCCAAGGTTAACACAGCTGTCATTAAACACTGTTCCACCATTTTTTGTTCCTTCAGCAGTTATTTGTGCTATTTTAAAATCCTCTCCTGAATACAGATGGGAATAAACACATATCAGACCTAAGATGGTGCAGTAAATGTAACTGTCATTACTCATATATGCCTCTCTCAAAAGAAAATGTTATTACAATGCACAGGAAGGAATGAGAAAATAAAAATAGTGTTATTATGGCAAAATGAAAGGATGCAATAAAGCACTGCTGAAAGATGACTGAAAATACAATCCTTCCATGTGTCAGGTGACCAAAGTCACTGCTTCACTGGGGTAGAGATATAAAGCCCAAATGCTGGGTAATAGTTTGGAATCTGTGTCCTTGTGCCAGGTTATGTGTTCCTAAGCTCTTCTAGAAACCATTACAAACCAAATAGAACGATATTTCCACCCTCAGCACATAGACTATTTGTTAATATTCTGTGATATCACAGTGGCTCAGGATCTGGCTTCAGTTTTTAGGCTATTTAATAGCTATGTAGCTGAGCACCAGATTAAAACTATTTGCCCAGGCCTTTTTTGATTATGGTAGTTTAGCTGAGTGAATGGGCTTATTTCTGTTAAGTATAATTGTTCAATTCACACGGAAGTGGAGAATGCCTGTGTGTACTGCTGAAAGGGTTTAATTGGAATATTCCATTGAAGCTAAAGAAGAGCAAGAAAATCTCTCTAAGCACTTAGATGGGTTGATAATTAACTATTGTTGCCCTCTGCTAGCTAACACATGAGTGTTTAACCTTAGATCACATGAGAAGTATTGAATTGCAAATCACCATCTTGGGGAGTTGGTCTATTGTTTGCCAGGTTGGGAGAAGGTTGTGTAATCTCCATGAGTAAATAAAGCTCCAGGACAAATGGAGGCTCTAAGAAAAGAGAGAGACCTTTGCTTCTAGATCTGTTTGGAATCATAGAAAATACTGGCAAGGAACTGGTGCCCTCAGGTGCCTTGATGCTGACCCCTAAGCTAGCCCATTCAGTTGAGTGGAAGCAGTGAATTCATGCACACATTTCTTTGCACAAGCACACTTTCCTCATCCATTGAAATGAATTAAGTACATTTTGGTTTTGGAGAGCTGAACACATACTAGAATGGGTGTGTTTTTTGGGTTTTTTTAGAAGGAAGATAGACTATGCTTAATGATTCCCTCCAGGAACTAATTCCTCCCAATTTATGTCTCAGAAATAACTAGAGGAAAAACAATTCAGCACTGAAAATGCATTCAGAAAGAATTAATATTAATTAGCAGTTATCTGAGGCTGTTCATGCTTAGTCCTTAAATGCTTGACAAAGAAATGCAAGCACAATTTTTCATTATTATTCTTTCTTTAATAGGGGAAATTCCTCTGCTTAGGCAATTACTGAGAGCAGCAGAAAGACGAAAAATGAAAGATGAAAAGATACATTGTACTGAAAAGAGATACAAACTGCTCCACGGGGAAGTCTCCACAGAGATACAACACACACACACACACGGCATTTTACAGGTTTTGGACAAAACTGCTTTAAAGAAAGTTTTTGAGGTTTGTGAAATGGATTTCACTTCTGCATTATCACTGAGCAATGTGATCCAAGAGGGATCTCAAATTACAGCATCATCTTCATTACTTACAGTAGGCTATTCAGACATCTCATAAACATCTCACTATATGTTTTTTAATTGGCACTAGTAAAAAAAAGAGAGAGGGAACTATTTGAATAGTTCAAATGGGGGTTATTTATTAACCATTCATTCCAATTTTGTGTGTAGTGGGGGGGGGGAGAGAGAGAGAGAGGTTAGATGATGTTGCATCAAGACAGTGTTCTCACACACATTCCAACGCATTTTCCCCTCACTTTTGTTGCTGCAGAAAGTCTGGTCTTTGGGAAGGAGAGTGCATTTGCTGTGCAAGACTTCCAAATAAACTATAATTGTGCATTCTGAATCTGCCAGAATGTGAATGAATTCCAGCTGAAAGCAGCAACAGTCTGGGAGTGACTCATCTCAGGGTGGCATAGAGTAATTCCAGGAATGCCTCTAACATTGTGTTCCAACCACAGATAACATGTTGCTAGGAATCAGCTCCATTGACGATACTTACCTGGTCCTATTAGGTCTGCACATACCATCAATCCACTAAACATGCTATGAGATATCTTATTACTTTGGGACTCTGCATTGACTTTGCATTCAGGATGTTATTGGGCATCTGCACAAAAGCTAGGAAGAGCTGACATGTATGGAAATGAGTCAACCTCTCACTGAGAACTCAAAGGCAAGGTCAGCATGTCTACCAAATGTGTCTGCATTTCAGCAACCCTTGTTTCTGTCAAAACTTAATTAGGAGAAGTCTATCTCAAAATGCCTTTGCAGGAGAACCATTTCAAAATTAACATCGCCTCAATCTGAAAATAAAGCGGATCCTCTCTGCTGTGCTTCAGATTTCCCTAATTAACTATATCCCTGGGCACTTTCAGCTGTTTTTTAATGGCATCACCTGGGTCTCTCTGCAGCTCCCGTCCACAATGCTGTCACACTGGTTCCCCTTCCTGAACATTCCCCTGGGGCCTCCTTACATTGTTCCTGTTGGGATCCCTCTGAGCTATCTTCTTTTCATCATCCATGCTCTTGGTTTTTCAGCATCCCCTAGGCTCTCAGCTGATCCTCAACTATACAATGGTACCTCAGGTTGCATACACTTCAGATTACATACGCTTCAGGTTACAGACTCCGCTAACCCAGAAATATTGCCCCAGGTTAAGAACTTTGCTTCAGGATGAGAACAGAAATCATGCTCTGGCGGCACGGCGGCAGCAGGAGGCCCCATTAGCTAAAGTGGTGCTTCAGGTTAAGAACAGTTTCAGATTAAGAACAGACCTCCAGAACGAATTAAGTTCTTAACCTGAGGTACCGAGGTAAATATATTTAAGTGCAGTTTCTCATTAAGATGCTTCTGTGTGAAGCTTTCCTGATCGGAGTCCTGTACACACAAAAGACATGGTGCCCCATGGAAAATAAATGCTTCCAAATGCAGGTTGCTGGAAACCAGGGGAGAGAAGAGTACTCATGCTGCTTGCTGGTTTCCCACAAGGATCTGGTTGGCCACTGGGAGAGCAGGATGCTGGACTAGATGGGTCATTGTCTTGATCCAGCAGGCTATTCTTATGTTCTTATAATAAAGAACAGACATAGACAAGAATGGGGACTTTATCCAGTCCCAGCACAATATTTGGAAAAGTGCAAAACCAAGTGGTTATCCAAGTTCTGATCTTCAGATTAGTCTGATATATGCAGATAAGGTCACTTTGTGCTAGAATTTGCAATTTCTGGATTATGTCTACTTTCTAGAAAGAATCAGAGTTACTTCTTTTTACCTTTTAAGAGCTAAATAGCTTCACCCGTAAAGACTGAGCCTGACAGAGCTTATGCAGGATGGAAGTACAAAGAGATGAGGCTGTGATTTTCTTTACTTGATTTAGGAGACTGAGACTGCACCACTGACTCTCCCTCTCACAACATGTGGCCTCTCTGGGTCCGTGTTCAGTATCCAACATTGAGGATGGATGTCTGCAGCAAGAAAGTTTACATGTACAGACATAGATTTCCCTGCAAGCTGATACCTTACATCAGCGATGGGGAAACACCCTCCAGCTGTTTTTGGACAACAACTCCCATCATCCCTCACCATTGACATACTGTTTGGAGAGCTTAGAACTCAAGTCCCATCCAGGGAGTCACAAGTTCTGCATCCCTACCCTACATGATCAGGATTCCAGTTCACAAGGAGATGTGTGGACATTCACACTCAATGCATGGACATCAAGGCTACAAAACTTTAGTGGTAGTACTTAGCACCCACTTCTCCTTATCTGCATGATGTAGGGTTGCCACATTTAAAAAAGTAAAAACCAGGACACCCCAAAAGTTCTTCACCTTTTTTTAGGAAGACCCCAAAGTTAATTCCATGTTTGAAATCCTGGTACATATGGCAGCCCTGGCATGGAGCCCCTTCAAAAGAGTAATCTGTTTACAGGAGATACTTTGAGAAAAAAATCGGAGCAGCTGCTTCCCAGCTCTGTAGATTACACTTGTCTGTGGGGGGCAACAGCGTCGTATTGAACGTCCCATCACTGTCCTTCAGTAATATAAAAATTTTACCATTCTCCCAGATCTCTGTGCACATATTTCGAGAAAAGGGGGATCGGCAACATCACATGGGGAAACAAAATCAACAAGATTGTCACTGGATCATTTCATGCCAAGTATGTATCTGCAAAATACAAATTAAGGCATCACAACATTGAATGGAAGGATACAAAATGTTCTCGAAAATGAATGAACTGCAAAAATGCACTTTATCTTTTATCCTTTCCTGCCTCAAGCAGTTCATAAATTTGACAGTAGTTGTATATTATGTCCAGCACATAATCAATTAACCTTAATTATTTTTGTCTTACTTATTGCCTTAAGTCTAACTCAAAGTTATACATATTCATATTGATGATCCAGGATAGGAGCACCACATTTTCACCATGTTTAACTTTCTCTCTTTCATTCATTATCATTTCTTTCAGCCGTAGCATCTGTATAATGTTTCTTCTGTGATAGGTAGAAATTTATTCAATTTGTCCAAAATGCCGCAGCTGGAGTTCCATTTAGATAACATTTAATTCTTGTTTTAAAACAGATGTTTAGGCTGCCAGTCAGGCCCCAAATATCTGAAAGTCTGCCTTGTTCGCTACAAGGCCCTCTTGTTAGTTCTGCCACCCTCAACAGCTCAGAGACTGGCAGGCCAAGAGAGGACATTCTCTGCGACAGCCCCTATGTTGTGGAATTCTCTCACCATAGAGGCGCATCTGGCAACTTCATTATATAGTATTAGGTGAATGCCAAAGATGTACCTCTTTATCTTGGCCTCTCTCTTTTTAGGTTATTTTTGGGTTTTCAGGTTTACAAACAACAACAAAGAAAACAATTAATATATAATCAATACACCCCCTTTGACTTTCCTTCTGCCCTTTTGTGGATCCTTATGCCAACATTCCTTTATCTTTGACAACCACAATAGATATTTTCAGGACCTACAAAAATCAATTTTTAAAAAGAGCAATTGTAAGTTTTCAAAACAACATTTTGATGTATTTTAAATTGTTGTAACCCATCCTGGAACTTTACAGTGATGGGTGGATAGTAAATTAGAATAATAGTAATAATACTGCAAAAAAAACCCCAAAATTAATAGGATATGACATGCATATAAACTAGGACATGCCTCATAATGATACCTTCAGGTGCTGCTTGTTCAATTGTTCCTGAAACATCCACATATACACCCCGTATTTTTTTAGAATGTTTAAGAAAGACTGTCAAATTTCAGCTAGAGCATTCTAATTTATTATGTCCTTTTTATATTTAGTATGTTTATGGAAATATATCTCTTGTTTATGCAGGCTTATGAAATGTAGGTCACTGATTTCTCCCCCTCCCCCATCAGTCTGCTTCATTTGCATGAAACATGACCTACAAAATTACTTTCTCTTTCTCTCACCTTTGGGTGAGTTTCCATTCTGAAATAGTGATAAAATAACCAAAAGAAATGGGTTTACAGTCTCCTGTGTTTCAGTTCTATTGCTAGCATCAATACACACTGCAAGGGAGTTTTGACACAAAGTGCTTTCTGGGTTCATAGCTGGTGTGGATGCACATAAATGTCTGGATATGTATCTCCATCTCATATCACAGTGCTTATATAGACCTAAACTGCAGGATAAGTCTTATGATATAAATAAGGATGCACATATCTATCTGGGGCCACTTGCTTCTACATGCAACTAATTGGTCACAAGTAGAGCTAGACTGGGGTCATTTTGAAAACTGACACACAATTTATACTGTTATTAGGGGTTTTTTTGTCCTTTTTTGGTTTTTTGAGGGGTTGGCTAAATGCATGGGCTGCCTTCTAATTTATGGAATAGCTAGGCTAACTTCCTGGTGAGATGATAGCCTGGGTAATGGACCGTTAAGGGAATAAAGGAAGTGAATCTGTACAAGATAACAAATGGGTGGACCCCCTTCTTCAACTGGCTGGTAGTTAGAAAGACAAAGACAAAGGCAAGAGCTGAGTGTGGAGTGATGTGAACTAGAAACAAAGAGGAAAGGAAAGTCCTATTGGGGTGTTAATGTTGTGAACTCCTCCTTCATACGGCTCAGGTTGTTTATATTTGTAAATGAACCATATAACATAAACAAAACAAAACAAATTCCTTCCAGTAGCACCTTAAAGACCAACTAAGTCAGTTCTTGGTATGAGCTTTCGTGTGCATGCACACTTCTTCAGATACCATGCACACGAAAGCTCATACCAAGAACTGACTTAGTTGGTCTTTAAGGTGCTACTGGAAGGAATTTGTTTTGTTTTGACTATGGCAGACCAACACGGCTACCTATCTGTAACATATAACATAAAGACACCACAGTCTCCATTGTACCTCATTCCAAAAGAACCACAAGCCTTGGGTAAGCACCTGGAAATCTTGGAATCTCACACTACTCAGCGATTGGGGTGCCATTCAACAGTATCTTCTGAGATATGGCCATTCAGTTGGTTGATATGTTTGTTGGGGCTAAAGCCACCCAAGTTTTTATGAGGTACCCTTCAAATAACCAAAATGCTTGCCCTCCACTTACGTTTTTAATGAAATTACCCAATGATAATTTAGCTTTATTTCAGGAAAATTGACACCCATTTCCATGTTACAGTTAAACGAGAATGTTGCTCTCCTCAGCAGACTTTAACATTGCATTAATTTGAGCTATTGATGAGTATTAACTGTGAATGTAAATGACTGTTGCGACTGAGGTTGCCACACATCTGGAATTTCCTGGACATTCAGCCCTTGCAAATAGCTTAACAACTCTTTGATTTAAAAAGCTCAACAACTTTTCTGTCTGGATTTTGTTTCCAGATTTGTGTCAACCGTAACACCAACTGAATGCCAACTCAAAACATAACATTTGTCCATAGAATCCATATTCATTTGAGAGTCATGAAGTGTTCTTTACTAATCAAGACATCACATGATGTAACTGCATATGGGACCCAGCTCTATAACTTACCAATTTAATGGCACTTTATTCTGTCTAATTGTACATAGTATCACAGCCCTGTATATTGAGCAAGTAGTAACAATGCCAAAGATGAGTGTTAACTATTGTTAAATATCCAGGACTATAGCACTATGTAGTTAGATGGTGTAAGTGTAATTAAAGTTGATTAAAAGTTGTGAGCTCAGTTAATATTTTAAACCCATCTGTTTTCCATCTTTAAGGTGCTATCCACATCTAGAACTGCAAAATCTATTAATAATGCGATTTTCTGCTCCACATGTATCAGCACTCTGCCTAGTTTGTTAATGTGTATGTGCTTTCCCCCTTGATCCCAAGAGAGTCTATAACTTTGTCTAGATCAAAGCCTTGTACAATAAATGACGCAGTACTTCAGTCGAAAAGGTTATTCATGGTCATTTAATGAGGCACCATATAAATGCCAATGAATAAAGAGATATATTTAAGTTGCCCAGGATGCTATATATCTGGCAGTTCAAGTGATCATTGACTATGAAGTTTAAATTTGATTTTCGTTTTCAGGAGATGTTGCCTATACACCTTGTAAAATATAACAACAACTCCTAGATGAGACACAGAAAAGGGCCTTTGTGGTAAAAACCTATGGAGCGGAATGAGACAAAACCTTGAGTATCCAGGACCCAAGCCATTTAGGGTTTTAAAGCAAATCATCATCACTTCATATTGTGCGTGGAAACTAAGGGGCAACCAGTGTAACTATTGCAGAATATGTAAAATCTCAGGGGTGAGTTTCTACTTACATATTTGATGCTGCGTTCTAGGCCAAAGTGAAGTTCCAGAAGACTCTTCAAAGTCAGGCGCAAGTCGATATCATTGCAGTAATCTAACCCAGATTCACATAAGGTATGCATTAAAATGGCCAGGTCTGATGTCTGGCAGGACCCTCAGCTTGGCAAAAGCACCCTGACTGCAAAATATCTAGATGCAAAGCTGAATCCAAATGGCAAATCTGATTTTTCTTTCTTTTTTCTTTTTTAATATTTTTTATTCAATTTTCCATCCATAAAAAAAAAACAATAAAGAACATACAACACGTATAATTTCAGAGTCTTAATTTCATATTCCTTACTCACCCGACTTCCTCATACCTCCCCTTTCTGCATTCTCATGTCGAATTAATTAATTAACAAATCCCTCCCTTACTTTCAAATTAATTGTAAAAACATTCAGTTTCTTCCACTTAACCGTTATCGCTGTTAACCCCTATTTTTCTCATTCAGCATCAATCTAGCATTCACTGATTTTTGAATATTTCTTTAAATAGTCTTTGAACTTTTTCCAATCTTCTTCCGCCGTTGCTCTTCCCTGGTCTCGGATTCTGCTCGTCATCTCTGCCAAGCCCATGTAGTCAATCACTTTCATCTGCCACTCTTCCACGGTGGGTAGATCTTGTGTCTTCCAGTACTTTGCTATAAGAATTCTTGCTGCTGTTGTAGCATACATAAAAAAAGTTCTATCCTTCTTTGCAACCAATTGGCCGACTATGCCCAGAAGAAAGGCCTCTGGTTTCTTAAGAAAGGTGTACCTAAGTACCTTTTTCAGTTCATTATAGATCAATTCCCAGAAAGCCTTAATCCTTGGGCACGTCCACCAAAGGTGAAAGAATGTTCGGCAAATCTGATTTTTCAAGAGGAGTGCTACCCTATTCAAGATAAGCTCAATTCCTATTGATGGCACACATATCAGCTCACAAGACAATCTTTCCCAGCAGCTTCATGTAGTTGGGAGACAGATTTCATCTTTGAGCCAAGACATCAAACCTAAGTTGTCCACCAGCACCTTTTAGGAATGAGCCTCAAGGAAAGATTAGAACCTCAGAACTGAGCCCCAAGGAAGGACTGGAACAGTGCCTCCCAAGCACATTACATCCAGGTTATCCAGAAGGATGCCATTGCTGATGGTGTGCAATGCAAGATACCCAAAGCTGTGTCAGTCACAAAACCAGTCCTGAAACCAAACTGAAATGGGTGTAGGTCAGGGGTTCCCAAAGTGTGGCCCTCAAATGACCAGTGGTCCATGAGCTTCATTCAGGTGGTCTGTAGTATAAATAAATGAGTATAAATAAACTAAATAAATCATACAACATCTAGCACAGCGTACTGCACAGGCAGAAAATCATTAAGTGTTCTACCAAGACCCTCAGAAATTTCCAGGTGATTCATAGGAAACAAATTTGGGGACCACTAGTCTAAGCAATTGTTTATATTATTATTATTATTATTATTATTATTATTATTATTATTATTATTATTATTAATACCCTGCCTATCTGGCTGGGTTTCCCCAGCCACTCTGGGCGGCTTCCAACAAAACACTAAAATACAATAACCTATTAAACATTAAAAGCTTTCCTAAAAAGGGCTGCCTTCAGATGTCTTCTAAAAGTTTGGTACTTTTTTTCTCTTTGACATCTGATGGGAGGGCATTCCACAGAGTGGGTGCCACTACCACCCTCAAACATATGAAGTCAAGACACGCTCAAGCATTTGGCTCAAAACTGGGAGATTTGAGGCTGGCCAGAAATTATTCAACATGTTGGGATCCAGGGAGACTCCCTAAACAAAGCTTTCACAACAGGCAATGGGTGGATAAGCATTTATCACTCTGCTTACCCACCAAGCCAAGACTTCTCTGTCTGCTTTAATCAAAGGCCTATCATGTTCACATATCCAGAGGTCTTGTCCTCATCATTAGGTCACACAAATGAACAGTATCCATAATAAGAGGACAGGCAGCTACTGAAGGTACTTCCATAGGATCCACTATTGTTATGACAGCTAAATCTAAATCAAAGTGGGTGAAGGTAACTATTTGCACAGCTTCTAGCAGAGGGAAGTGGAACCCGTGGCCTTCCATATGTTGTCATTGACCATGTTTGATGGAGCTGATGGGAGTTGGAGTTCAACAGTATCCTGAGGGCTACTGGTTCCTCGGCTCTGTTCTAGCAGACGTGTTGCAGTGGTCCACTGAGTCTTCTTTTCCAAATTTTCCAGACCCTTGACATAACAAGGTTGCAGAACCCTCATGCCACTCAGGTTGTAGCTGTAATTGCGGTTCTTCTTCTGCCTCTCCCTTCCTCCACCTGCAGATTAGGGGAACAGCTCAGGGGACTTTGGGATCTGAATTGCATCCACCACCTCCATCTCCAGCTCACCCAGGGACCACAATACACTGACGGTGATACTTTCCTGAGTAACATAAGCTACCTAGTGCAATGATTTCAAGGGTACTGCAATAACATCAAGAGGTGTGAATCCCTGTTTAATTAATAATGCACCTGCATAAAATTCCAATAATTTAAATATCAGGGATAAAAATTTACAGGCTGAAATGTATTGGTAAAGCCTTTATGTGTGCCAGTGAAATCCCATTTAGTACATTTTCCCACCAGGTATAGTTTCTCAGATCTCCAGATGTTCCTTTTTCAACATAATCTCTTGTTGGAACCTATTCAATTAAATGTAGACAGGTGAATGGGCAGCATGCCACTGCAACAGATGGGAATGAGGCATCCTAGGCAAGAATTATGTACAAACAGTTAAAATGCGATCTGCTGGAAATCCAGACAAAAGTGCAACGGAGGTGGCATTCAGCACTCCGGGAATTACATTAAGAGAGCATGGTTTTAGTTACGGAGCTGAATGCTCAACTGTTGAATAGGTTCCAGAAAAGAGAGGCCATTTTTATTCTTGGCACATTTCAAATCAATTCTGATATTTTGATGTAATCTTTCTTAGATTTTAAACATAATTCTTAGAATTTATCTAGAATATCTGGATTTTTAAAATCTAAAATATTATTTAGTGCTACTAACCACTTGTTTACATGTGGCTTGATACTACTTTTTCTTAGTGGCGTATAATCGGGATCAGTTAAAATCACCATTAAAAACAGAGAAACTTACTGCCTGCTGAAATTAAAGAAAAGCTCCTCCCTTGGGCAGCTCATAGCAACTGCTGAAGAGCCCATAAGGAGGAGGACAGGTTGTCGCCACTGAGGCCCAGCCCCATGTGACGCACCAGCTCTGAGGGGCAGGTGGAGGACAAGAACCCCCTGGGCGGGAAGAAAGGTGGAGTAGTGTGGGGCACAAGGAGACATGATGGTTTTTTTATATAAAAAAAGCTTTGAGTAACTGCATCTAATCTTGCCGCTTTCTAAAATTTATTTATTGGTGTGTGTTTTTTATACCAAAGAATAATTAAAATAAAATAAAATAAAATAAAATAAAATAATCAGGATTAAGGGATTTTCTCAGGACCACCAAGGAACCACTGGTGTACTAGTGGTAGCACTCACCCTTCTTCTGGTAGGAAATGCTCTGCAGCAGTGCAGGGAGGACAAAAGAATGGGGGTCGAGGAGGGTCATTTGCAGGGGATTAAGGATGTCCCTATTTTCATATGAGGAATGTTGGAGGGTATGGTTTTGTATTTTAAAATGTAAAAAACTATTAACATTTTTTTAAAAGGTAACAAAACATATTGACTCCCTTTATCATATATTTCAGCCATTAGTAACCCTCCCTGGGATCACTTGTTGATGAAAAGTGAGATAGATATGCAATATCTATCTGTCTATCATCTATCTATCTATATCTATATCTATATCTATATCTATATCTATATCTATATCTATATCTATATCTATATCTATATCTATATCTATATCTATATCTATCTATCTATCATCTATCTGTGTATTTATCTATCTGTCATCTATCTATCTATCTATCTATCTATCTATCTATCTATCTATCTATTGTTACATTGAAGATGCCTGCCAATTACTCCAGACTCAAAATCTCAAGCTCCAGGAGAGAGTTCTGTGCTTTGAAGACAGTCATCCCTGCTGAGATTATTTTATTTCCCCCTCGGAGCTGTACTGATCTTCATTTCTTCTCTAGTACAGTTTCAGCAGGAACTCTATTGCCAATGCAGAAGCCCACTGTGTAAACTATGGAAAGGAACTAGCAGCATCAGCATGACTGCAAAGCAGGATTAAGACCAATGGAAGAGCTGCACCGGAAGAGTGAATAACAATGCTTGCTCTCCATCACAATAAATCATCTAAAACTCAGGCAAGGGGGGGAAAACAAGGAAAAAATATTCTTATGGCATTTAGAAGACTAAAACTGTTTAACTGTTTTTAATTGTCCTTTTTAACTGGCTTGTTTTATTGTACATTTTAATTAAGGGTGTTTAAATGCTTTGGTGGAATTGTTATTGTGTGCAGATTGTACTTTAAGAACAACAATTTAAAATGTTTATTTGGAAAATGCAGCAAATTTTCCCCAATTAAACTAAATTAAATAGAAGTCAGTACCAATCTTTTCTTTCCCTGCACATCAGAGTACACCCATGCCTTTGTTAAGATACATTTTCTGAGACAGAAGTATGCCTATGTCTTTCTTCAACAGAACAACTGGTTCATCTGTTGCACATAGGGGCTGCCAAGGAGCAACAGTCTACTGTCCCAGACAGAACGTCCTTCATCCTTCTCCTTTATCACACACATGAGCAATAAGGGAGGATGGAAGCTCTGTTTTGGGAGTGGTGCATATGAAGGCAGGGTACCAAATACCTCTATACTACTGCAAAGTGATCTAATGGACAACAACAACAAGATCCATTTCTATTGTACAGTCTTTGTACTTTATTGTAACATTTATATATGTTATATAATCACCGCTTCTGCGCATGCGCATGATGTCATTTTGCGTGTCTGTGCATGCGCGAGTGGTGAAACTTGGAATTAACCCTTTCTGGTACTTCCGGGTTGCCACGGGACACAACCTGAAAAAACGTATCATAAGCAAACGCAACACGAGGTATGACTGTATTGTCCGTTTCTTTTGACATTGAATGCATATGTCCCAGAAATCTCATTACTTATTTCATTTCATGGCCCCACTGTTTAGAAGTGCATGTTCTTTCTACCACTTATAAACCTTTTACAATAGTAATAATAGTATGAGAAATCATCTCCTCTGGTACAATGATAGTATGATTAAGATATCATAGAATCATAGAATTGTAGTGTTGGAAGACTCTGAGAGTCATCTAGTCCAACCCCCTGCAATGCAGGAATCTCAGCTAAAGCATCCATAACAGATGACCATCCAACCTCTGCTTAAAAACCGCCCAGGAAGGAGAGTCCACCACTTCTCGTGGGAGCCTGTTCTACTGCTGAACAGCTCTTACTATCAGAAAGTTTTTCCTGATGTTCAGTCGGATAATCCTTTCTTTTAACTTGAATCCATTCGTTTGGGAATCTTTAACCCACCTTTCCACTTTATTTTTTACAACACTCAAGGTGGCATGATGTGAAGGAAATTTGTACACCTTTGAAGAGTCATTTATTTGATCCTTCATGAATGCACAAGCTTTTCAGCTGCACATATAATTTCACTCCTTTTAATTATGCAATTTTGCAGATGAGCAAGGTCAGGATTCGACAGTGATTACCATAGCATTTTGCAAAGCGTACTTTTGCAAAGTAAGGCAAATTATTTGTAAAGTAAAGCAAATTATTATCAAAAGAGTTAAGAGCTGTTGAGCACACAGTTTGCCATAAAGAATCTAAACAAGGCCAGAAGGTTTAATTAAGTACATTGTGGTGGCAAAGCGAGAGGCACAGAGTCTAATGGTGAAACCCTATATCAGCTTAATGGGTAATAAACTGTATCGAATTCAACATGGCTTCCTTTTGCACAGATATGTACAGGATTGTGTTGTAGTATCATGTTTTCTTGTACTGTATAGATTTCAAGAGCATTTTGTATGTGTGTTTGATTATGTGCATTAGCAGTACTAAGCAAATTTACCAGGAAGTAAGTTACACTGCACATAGGCTAAAATTACATGACCCCAGGAGATCCTTCAGTTTCATCCATGAGTGGGGCACAGGCCCATAGACATGCCCTGCCCCAATGAGCCTGGGCATGGGGGCTCCTCATCAGACTTCTGTGTATTTCACAGGAACGTATTAAAAAATTTTCAATGGACATGCAGGCAAAAGGAAGAAGAGGCTGTCAAGTTGGCTCTTTCTCCCACTGGCCACTTTGGGGTTCAAAATCATTCCTTTGCCCCCAAGTTGCTTTACCAACAATGGGGAAAGAAAGTACCAGGACTTTGAATTAATTAATGGATAAACATAGATAATTTTTCAAGATGCTGTGCCCACGATGCATAGGCTCACAATGCAGTAAACATTAAAATTGGAGGAAAAGGAGAAAGGAAGAGGGAAACAAGCAACTTGGGATTCCAAATTGCCATACTGAGTTATAAAATGCCAGTATGGCCAAGGGGAGCTGTACTCCATCAGCATAAGGGCAACCACAAGTTGCCAACTCCTATGCTCTTCCACTGTATTTTATTCTATCAAGACTTCATAGAGTTTCCTTCATGGTATGTTTTTTATGCTGCTGCTATCTTTAAGTAATTCTTAACAACATTTCTGTGATTTACTGACACCAATTGTTTTGTGATTGTGTGTTTTTACTTCTGCTGTGAGCCAGTGTGAACATTTCATTTCATAGAAAGGTGGAATATAAGGATGGAGAAAGGAAAGATTGAGAGAATTCAAATCAGCACCATATTCAAGGATGTGTTCCTACAGAGATGTATGCATTCCTCTCAAATCAAGCAGTTATTGAATGTTTCTTCTGGAGAAAAAAGGAGAATTGGAAGCTGCCTTTTCCTGACTCCACTTGTCCATCTAGTTCAGTATTGCCCACTCTGGCTGGTAGTATCAAGCAAGAGTTTCTCCCAATCCTACTTGGAAACACATCAGGGATTGAATTTGGGACCACTGCATGCAAGATAGATGCTTTGTCACCGAGTTCCACTGCTTTCTCAAGACATTTAATATTAAATCAAAAAAACACAAGTCAAAATTTCAATTTATTGTTAAAAATATATTACTTTAAAAAACGAGCTCCTGGAATTATGCATGGGATATTATGTAAGGAATACTAGTCCTCCCCGCTTCCCTTTCAACAGTAGATCCGATTCTGAGAAAAGCAAGTGATCAGTTTGTGTATGGAGATGCCACCAAATTTCAGATAAGATGGAATGTGGTGGTAGATTGTCAGATCAACCCTGGAGAATGAGAAACCAAATTTACCACTTTAGGGCTAACACAAGAGACCTATACATAGTTTTGAGTGGAGGTACATCGATGTGAGTCAATTATATCATCCAATACAACAAGGGCAGAAGCGCTTGCTAATTAATTCCATGCTCTGACTATAGTTCTGGAATTATTTATACACTTAACTTGGAAGTTTATCTGGAAATTCGGGAAATGAAATTCTCATCAAATTCATTTGTGCAGAACCACATTGTTCCATTCATTCCAATAGGTGTCCCAACTTGTGAATTGCCTTGGCTTCATTGTAAACAAAGATAATCCATTTAATTTTCATTTAGACACACCTGTGGCTTTAAGGCTTCTTGTACTTGGCCTGACCTTATCAAATGACCTACCTTCCTCCTTTCCAGTAACTTTGCCCGTAGGCATTTTTCTCAGCTCTACATGGGGCTAAGCTGTGGCAGATCTGGCTTTCTTTCAGCATTTTAATAGTATCTATTGCAAAACCTTGCGTTTTTCTTTTATATAGCTAGAGGGCCTGTCAGGCTGATGAGTGTTTGCTACATTTTAGGCTCTTAACTAGATTTCTCTTGCATGTTTTACCATTTACCTCTGCTGCTAACTTCTCTTAGGTTCATATAATGTGTCCCTTTAGGGGATCTCAAGTGCTCTATTTTAATGGCTTGAGTCCAATGAGCAGAACCCATGTGGATTTATAAATTATAGTACAACTATAAAATACCATAAATGGCTGAGCAGGACTGATCCTTTGTGGTCAGGTGGGAACATTTCTGCTCTTGTTCCTGCAGTAAGAGTTATTGCTAGAGGGTGTTTTTTAAAAAAGGAAAGTCCACACTAAAAACACTTAAATAAGATATAAGAAGAAAAAGAGAGTTTGGATTTGATATCCCACCTTTCACTCCCTTTAAGGAGTCTCAAAGCGGCTAACATTCTCCTTTCCCTTCCTCCCCCACAACAAACCCTCTGTGAAGTGAGTGGGGCTGAGAGACTTCAAAGAAGTGTGACTAGCCCAAGGTCACCCAGCAGCTGCATGTGGAGTGGAGACGTGAACCCGGTTCCCCAGATTACAAGTCTACCACTCTTAACCACCACACCACACTAAATTTATATGGACATTTCAACAACTTTTAAACCCAGAGAATCAGAGTTTTAAGAACTCCCCTTCATGTTTAAATCAAGTGAAACGGGACTCTGGGCACTGAAGGTGCTGGAGATGATGGGAGATGATGGGTTTGGAATGCCTTCTAGTGACAACGTGTCAGCCAGTTGCTACTCCAGCTCTGCCTGCTCCTCCTCTCCCATTATTTCCCAACATTCCCCCCTTATTTGCCTCTGAGCTGTGACCTCCCGCAAACCACTGTTGTAAATCTTTACTGTCTTTGTCTTCCTCTGCCTGGAAGGGTTAGGATGGGGAGGTGGTTTCCACCACTCCTCCTCCTCTACCCAGCCCCTAACAGTCCCATATATTGTGTAGCTTTTCTGGCTCTGTTCCAGATATCCATGTTTTGCATGCGGGTGTCTGGTGTTGAGAACCTTATGTGCACCATTCTTCTGTGTAAGCCTGACCTCCAGTTATGGAGAATTCCAGATTGCCCAGAGATCAACAGTACATGCATTTGGGCTGAACAGAATTAGGCTGATTTGTGCCTCGTCTTGATTGTGTTGAAACAGCTGCAAATTGCTACAGAGTGGATCGGGTTGTCCCCAATTGATCTGTAGTGATTTGCAGCTCCAAACAGTCTCTCAGAAAGCCAGAGAGACTGTCTCCAAAATGTTGTGATAATTAACTACAACACTGTATAAGATGAAAACCAGAGTGTGGAGAGGAGAGGAGCTAAAGGAGGCATTGAATGATCTCACTCCACCCAACATTTTCAAATTGTGGTGTTTGCAGAAGTGAAGTCTGTCTCCTAGCAAGTGTTTAGTGGAATTGGGTGGCATTTGTTCAACTTCTCTTTGTTTTCTATCCTTTCCCAACCAATCCCAGTTTCATTCACATTTTGATTTATTTTTAACAAAATGTATTTATCTCAGCATTCACCCACCTCCACTTGTTGCTCTATCAAGCAGTATATAAATTTTATGAAATAAATGAAAACAAATACTTTAAAAGGGAGGGGCTGCCTTAGCTATACTAGAATATAGCCTCTCACAATAATGCTTTGTTTGGGGCTTTAGAATTCTTTTAAAATACAGTATTTCTCTTCCATTTACCCCTTTTTTCTATCTTAATGTGTGGAAATTTGGAAGTTTATTTCCTAACTGATTTGTTGTCCCAATTCAATACAGTGGTACCTCGGGTTACAGATGCTTCAGGTTACAGACGCTTCAGGTTACAGACTCTGCTAACCCAGAAATAGTACCTCGGGTTAAGAACTTTGCTTCAGGTTGAGAACAGAAATTGCGCAGCAGCGGTGCAGCGGTGGCGGTAAGCCCCATTAGCTACAGTGGTATCTCAGGTTAAGAACAGTTTCAGGTTAAGAACGGACCTCCGGAACAAGTTAAGTTATTAACCCGAGGTACCACTGTATATATTCCAGGATTCAGTAGTTCCGGTGTACTTCCCCTAAATCACTGTGTTGCTGAGAATGGCTTTGGCAAATTTTGCTCCATATGAGATCTAAATAATTTTAACTAAAGCAAACAAAGCAAAATACCCTCCATATGGTTGACCCTGAGCTCATTCAAGGAAGCAAGGAACACAAATGTGAGAAATAAATGATCTCTAGTGATGCACAACTCAGTTTATAATGAGCAAGTGAGTAGCAATGTAATGTGTATGACCTTTTTCTAGGGGGAACTATCTGCTGAATATTCTATATGAGAGCTCAAAAACAGCTGCTCTCCATGTTGTGTCAGCAATGCAAGAATAGCTCAATGTGTTTCAATGGTGAGGAAGTCCTTCCATTAGTACACATTGCACACTTCTGCTCCCTTTGTAAGTGTCTTGTCTGTGAGCCCTTTGATGATGGGGGTGATTTTGCTATCTTCCCCACTGCTGCCACTCTAAACGATGGAAATATTATTTGATGTCCTAGCACAATTCCAAGATTCATTCTCAAATTACATGTAGTGGTTACTTTCAACACCATCCTTGGTGGCTTCTGCATGGTGACAAAAATATATATAAAAGAGGAATTGTTATTAATCAAGTTGGATACCCGCAGCACTCTCCAACATTTCACCAATGAAAATATGGGATTAATAGGAACATAATCCAGACTAAAAAGGAAACGATCATCTGCACCTGATTACAAACAGCCCAAGCAAATGAGGCAAGCCAGAGATTACCATGCACATCAAATAGCCATTTTATACATACAAGATGTTCTGAAGGCACCCACAATTTGGTTCAATTTGGTTCTTTTGCAGGGGGATGGACTGGATAACCCTTGGGATCCCTTATTTCCATTTAGTTCATTTTATATCTTCAGAGGATCCCAACTGGGTCATGGTCCCAGCACTCCTGTGGGCAAATTAACGAGACCTAAGGAGTGCCTGATAGATGCCATGCTCTAAAATATTGCTCTGTCATGAACCAATGACCCATAGAACACCATCTGCCTGCCTCCTACACACACACCCATCTTTATCCATTAGAAACAGGGCTCAATCATTTCAAATCTGCATCAGTTCTTTCAAAATGGCAGCTTCTTTCTCATAATCCCTGGGTCAGGGGGTGTCGTGGCAGCAGCAAGGTCTTCCTCTTTTCTTTCTTTCCCATATTACTTCCTCATCTTCCTTCACTTTCACAGAACACTCTATCCTTTTCTTCTCCCATGATTCCCTCTTTGCAACCTCCCAGGGAAACAATCTTAAAAGTCATAATCAAACTTGCAAGGCTTAATTAGAAAGGAAAGTTGGATATACAAAGAGTGATCTGAATTATGCTCCCATAATCTGATTTCTTCTTACCTTATATAATATTTCTGCTTTGTTTTCTTCTGCAGTTTAATATTCTGGTATTGCTTGGGTCAGACTGACACTTAGGAGTAAACAAAGTGAAAATATAATGAGTCCTGAGAGGCAGTGAGGGCTGCTGCTGCTGCTGCTCTCTTCATGTACTCCCCCAAACCAGTAAGTTATTTAAAATAAAAACACAAAGGCTGGCGTGTGCTCTCTCTCTCTCTCTCTTTCACACACACACACACACACACACACACACACACACAAACTTACTTTCTACTCTTTTTCATGTCCATGTACTTTCTCACAAAATGTAACATTCCATTTTAAAAAAATGATTTGGCATGCCTAGAAGTACATGTTCCCACATACCATGGCTATCAGATCCTGTAACACTTTTAGCACTTACTGCAATGAGAAATGGACTTTACACAACAACATTATACAAAGGGGAGGGGGGGACTTACCTTTGGGGTTTTGTTTAGGAACAAGAAAATCCATGGATGATTCATAAGATTTCCTTGGCCTCATTTTTTTCCCTTGGCAATCTCTACTATCTTTGTTTTCCTCTACCTATTTTTCCCAACAAAAAAGTATGAGAACAGAATGTTTTGAGAAAGCATCCTGCTCTTTACCTCTCTAACCCCTGAAGCTGAAGGAGAGAATAGAAAACAAAAAAGAAATGTAACGTTGTGCCATTGTTGTTTCCTATCATTTTGTCTACTTCAGTGTATGTGCCTAACAACACAATGCACAAAACTGAAAAGAAAAGAGAAAAGAAAAGAAAAAGAAGCTTAATATTCCATTCAAGCACTTGCAGTGCATCTTGAAAGTACTCCAGAGCTAAAAAAGAAAAAGCATCAAGATTTCATTGTAAGAGGCTCGTTGTTTACAAAATTGCCAGGAACTTTCAATGAAGTACTCTTCATTGCTGTCATTTCTCTGGGTTGCTTCTTTGGGTCATGTTACAATGCACAGAACAATCACACAGCACAGTCCTGTACATTGCAACTCAGAAGTTCAAAACTCAGGGCCTTGGGCTTCAGTCTTAAAACACACTTACTAGAAGAGCAGAGAGTAAGCAAAACTCCTTCCAAGTAAACATGCCAATGATTGTGCTATTGGTTTTTTTAAAGGCATATCTATTCCACCTTTCCAAAACCTTAATGTGGTCTAAAAATAATAATACCTGCATTGCAATTCTGCTAGTCTTGCAAGACCTCGCTCCTTGCTTGTCTTCTCCCTTCCACCTGACCTGCGAAGACCTTGACTGTCTCCAGCTACAAAGGCTACTTCTGCTGTCCAGGATATCTAGAGACCATCGGGGTGGGCTATTGATTGGGGTTTTTCCTGGGACAAGATTTACTTCAGGAAATGTAATATTTTTGCTGTTAATCTGGGTAATGTTGTTGTCAGACCTTGTTATGAATATTCAGTGGATTTGTTAGTGTCGACTGTATTATGAATATTCAGTGGATTGTTTAATTTCACTGTATCTTTGTTAGTGTGAGATATTTTCATTAGTTCATTGTTTATGTGACTACTTAAATTCCATTATATCTTGTAACTGTGAAAGAATTCTGTGAAATGTTATGACATTGTGAGACCTCTTGGAACATGGTTTATTGTGGAAAGGTAGCATGTAAATTGATGGTGGTGAATATATATTGCAACAAAGGAACAAACTCATTCCCAGCTCCCCCACCTGCTACCTCCCAAAGCTTACCAAAAAGTTCCTAGCAGTTCTCAAAACTGTTTGAATTCCATACTGAATTTTGAAATGCCCTGGCAACAGCAGAGGTGGGTGAGTGAGCACATAAACATTAGCTGTTACCTTCTTAAAGTTCAACAATGCTGCAGTGGTATGACATTTGTGAATAGGCAAAAATGATCCAGAGATTTTGGACTTCACTTTAGGAGTTCGTTACTTGCTTTTTGCTGTAATAGTTTTTATCCTCTAATGCCCGCTCCAGTGCCTGAGTTGTAAAGATCCTGAACTTCTGCATGAAGGGCAATTATGGTGTTTCCTCCCTACATCTCTGGACAGAAGCTTCATGAAAATAAACCAAAATGCTATGATCACTTTGGCACAGCCTTAAATGTAAATGGACATGCCTCATCTTACCTCTCCCCACCGCCGCCCGCCAAATGTAGCCATGACGCCAAACCCTCATTGCTTGTTTACTAAAAGAGCCTGCTAAATATAATTTCGTACCGTTATGCATTGATTGCCACATTCTATTTCTAGAAGATTGCTGTACTAACCATGCCACATATCACTGTTTCCATCAAGCACTTAGGGATTTAGAAACTGCAAACTCTAAAGAGGTAGAATGTAAACATTCACCATCGCTGTCATTATAAAACTCCCAGTGCTGTTCACACTTGATGAATCACTTTTTGCAGATAAATACCAGGCATGTTTGCTGCTAGCTATGATGATTAAAAGTGTTGCTTTCTTCAGTTATACTCCCTCTGCAGAAACAGCGACAACACCCCAAAACAAAACTAAATCTTTCAAATACTCTATTAAGGAAGAATGCAAACACATCTTATCTTTTCTTGGTGAGTTAATGAGGCACCATTTTGTTATGTCCACATAACAGATTCATATCATCTGAATCGACGACAATACCATGGTCAGATTTTAGGCAAGACCTTCATTCTATTTGCAGCTTTTCTTTATCAAATCTGACCTTTGGAGGTCCAGGTCTATCAAGTACCAAACAAGTGACGCCAGGGCCCCATGAAAGCAATCTAGAGAGCCACCTTGTCAGATGCCATGCAGTCAGTACAGATGGGCAAACTCCCCTCAGCTCACCCTAAGCATCTTTGTTTAAAAAAAGATAAAGCTTTCTGAGTAAATGCTTTCTTAAAAACCACAATCTTTAGAGTCTTTCATAAGAAAGCTAAAAGAAACCCCACAAATAGATAAGGAACCACTTCGCTCTTCTGCCAGTACACAAATCCCTTTGCAGTCCTGAAAGGAAAGAGTAACCTGCGTGGGGATCACTTGTGAGAGCTAGGAAAGGCCCTTCACCTGTCTCCTGTCTTAAAGGGAAATAAAGCTTTGTGCATTGTGGGGCTTTGTGCTGCTTCCTATCAGCAGCAAAACTATCTGCCCAGGGCATGGTTGTAGCCTCTGCTGCAGTGCTTCTGGGAAGTCCAGTCAGATGGGCAGGGTATAAATAAATTATTATTACTCCTTTCCTCTGGCAGAAAGTGGCACAGAGATGAATATGCACCATCCAGTGCAGGCTGGTCCATTAAGGTGAATGGACAGTGCCCCACCAAACTTTGTTCTCAGCAAGCCCCACTTTCCTGCCTTCTTAATAACAAATCCAGAGGGCTAAGATGCTTTTCAGTTTCTTCCTCCCCAGTCTCAGTGTTGCTGTTGTAGACATCAACAGAGAGGAAGATGGGGAGGGGAACATACACACCAGTTCCCAGGGGCCAAGGCAATTGGGGGGGGGGCTGGTTCCTTGCAAGTCACATGCATCATTTCAGGATGTCACATCAGTCCCCCTCAATCAACTTGAGATGACAGAATCTTGGGGGGGGGTGGAATAGACAACTAGAATTACTTGTTTTTACCTGTCATCTGTCAATCTGATACCAATAGGCACCAGTTTCCACTGACACCATCCTCATCTGCCGAAGCAACAACATGGTGAGGACAGGGAGGAATGCAGCCTTTGAGTTTATGGAAAGTACTTCCCTTAGAAAAGAAGACATTGTTTAGGTGATGTTTGAGATAAAATGTTAATACAGAATAATTAATTTCCTCTTTCACAAAGAATCTTAATAAAGTTTTAAAGACAAGCAATAAGAAGCGAAAGAGAATTTCTCACAGAGAACATTCATCTCTAGTGGCCTTTCAAAGGTTATTGGTAGCTTAGCTGTTCAAAATGCGCACAACCGCATAAATGGCAAAGTGAAATTGAGTCAGACCGGCAACAATAATATTTAGCAAATTATTGGTAATATGAACTGGTTTTATTTCACCTGCTTGAGAAAATGGAAATGCTTATGAAAACATCATTTGCAAATTAAAAACTCAAAGGGGGAAATTAGTGATGAAATAAGTGTTCGATAAAATGTCTTGTGGAAGGAAGCAATTTTCAGCGTATTATGGGCAGCTTCCCATATGACATTTCCCTTTCCCAGAAACCCCCACCCCCTACCCCATCTACACTAATTACACACCTGTATTGTGGCAATGTGCATATTTGTTAGCCAAAGGGGAAATGTTGCATGTGGAGCTACCCCAAGAAGCAAAGATGCAAAGGCTTGGGACTTGGAAGTCACTCACATTCCTATTCCCTCTTGGATCTTTGTTTCTTGGGTTCATGTTGGTTTGTTCCTTAGGGAAAGCTGGTTTGTTCCTTAGGGAAATGCTTTATGACTGCCTTCTGTTAATTTCCTTTATTGCTAATTTAAAAGAGTAATGACAAAGTAGATGTTTCCCATTCTCTAGCTCAAGCTATTCATTTCAATCAGTGGTTAAGAGGGATTTAATTTCAGATGTTTCATTAATCCATTCAGAGTAGAATGGTTTGATTTGATTATTTTTTTTTTAATCTACAAGGATTACATTGTAACAATCCACGGGGATAGAGTGAAAGCATGCACTGTTACACTGCAGATCAGTCGTGTGCAGTGTGTTAAAAGTGACCATTAAGTTCATGAAGCAAGGTAGGGTTTTCCCATGCAGCCCGTCAAGGAACATAACCTTACATTGTGCCTCCTTTTCTATGCCTGTACCAAACAGTGATGGGTTAAAAGCTAGTTTACAGTCTTGTCTCTCAATTGGTTTCTCTGCATTTAAAGCCCAGCAGTTTGAATGTGTGGACTAACTCCGCTGAGAATCACAGTGCTTGATGTGATCTGTGATGATGCACAAAGTCTGTGATTGTATCTAGACGTAGTCATGCTTTGAACAGACTCACTGAAATTAATGGACTTAAGCTAGTCATGACTAAATCCCATTGATTTCAGAGGTATAACTCCATGTGTGCCTAAACCTGGATCCAACGCTGTTTTCCTATGTGTGCATCAAATGAAAAACATGCATGTATGAACTAGTGCTTACATAGTGGAACATATGAAAATAAACATTTCTCAAGTAGTTTTGCAATTGAAGGCTCTAATCCTAAAACACTTGCCAGGGAGTAAGCTGCCTTAAACATAGAATTTACTTTTAAATCTCGGTGGACTCATTGCAAAGTACTGGAAGACACAAGATTTGCCCACCTTGGAAGAATGGCAGATGCAAGTAATAGACTATATGGAATTGGCAGAAATGACTGGCAGAATCCGAGACCTGGGAGAAGAAGCGGTGGAAGAGGACTGGAAGAAGTTCAAGAATTATCTGCAGAAACATTGTAAAGTGTATGAATGCTAAAATGATTCCTTCCAGTAGCACCTTAAAGACCAACTAAGTTGGTTCTTGGTATGAGCTTTCGTGTGCATGCACACTTCTTCAGATACCTGAGGTTGATGGACTTCCATTTCATGCGGCTCAATGTGATGCCTTCCATAGTTCCAGTTACAGATAGGTAGCCGTGTTGGTCTGCCATAGTCAAAACAAAATAAAAAAATTTCTTCCAGTAGCACCTTAAAGACCAACTAAGTTAGTTCTTGGTATGAGCTTTCGTGTGCAGCTTCAGATACCTGAAGAAGTGTGCAAGTATCTGAAGAAGTGTGCATGCACACGAAAGCTCATACCAAGAACTACCTTAGTTGGTCTTTAAGGTGCTACTGGAAGGAATTTTTTTATTTTGTTTTGACTATGGCAGACCAACACGGCTACCTATCTGTAACTGTGCTAAAATGATGTTGGATATGAAATAATATGGCATCAGTGGTACAGTGTTAAAAAATATGCAAAAAATGTAATAGAAAAAGGGTGAAAAAATAAGGTTATATTATGTCAAAGTAAATAATATGTTAAAGGTGTTCAATTATAAGGAGGAAAGATTGGAGACATAATAGAAGTGATTATAATAATTAGAAATGAGTTTTGAAGAAGGGTAAGGATTTGCTGTATCTGATTGGACAAAGAGGAACACAAAAAAGGGAGGCATGAGGAGGTTTAAGAAAGAAGGTTCTGTAAAAATGAGTCTGAAAACTGGATTTTTTGTTTTTATTTGGTGTACTGTTTTTGGTGTATGTCTTTTTTTGTATTTGGAAAAACAAATAAATATTAAAAAAAAATAAACATAGAATTTACTTTTGTGTAAGCATACATTTGATTGCACCTTAGTGGTTATGCATACCACCAAACAAAGTCTAGAAATCAGGTTCTACCCTATTCTAGACTCATCACACAGTTCAGGACTAGAGCCATACTGCTTTAAGCCTCTAATATGTACAGTGGGCTTTGTGCAAGTTGGACGTTCCTAATTCACTTCTATTGTGAGGAAAGAAAGGGTTCTCATATGCACTGAGCATCCCCCAGCATTGTAGTGACCACTCAGAGCTCAATGAACAGTACAATGGAGACCTGTATGTGCAGTGGACCCAATGACTAGTCTGCAGGGGGGAAATGTTATGAAAACTACTGTGAATCAAATGATGATATTCAACTAAGTTTTACACAGAGCAGACCCACTGAAATTCATAAACTAAGTAAAACTTGGTTGAATACCACCCAAAGTGTCTTATTTGTTGTGTTGTTATCTTCTCTGACAGGATACACATCAACTTCTGGACAAAGACAGCTGTGAAACATGACTTCTATAGCTGATCTCTAACATTACTATAATTCTGCTCTAGTGAATTCAAGGAGTCTGGCTTCTCATGAAATCAGACACTTTCCAAAGAAATAAAAACAGGTATACACAAAGGGGAATATTCATCTGTCAGTCTTTTGAAGAAACCCTTTGGTCATATGTCAGCAAGTAGTTTAAGTTTCATCCTGTGCTCTCATATTTCAAAGCTTCCTCATCTTGTTGAACTATAAGAATATCCTTCAGCCATCTTAACTGTAATTGCAGGAAAGAGGAGCCAGTTAATTAATTGCCTTTAAACAATTAGTACATTCCTATATTTTTTTCATTCCGGTTACAACTTACATTAATTATTGAAATATTAAAGATGGCATGCCATAATCAAATGTTAATTTTAGCACCTGCGGAGACTGACATCCTAAATGAAATTGAAGGGCAGGGAGAATTTGCTCAAAAACAATCTGATCACAACTACAGACATCAAATTTACAGTTCCATCATTTTAAGCTAAGATTTGGGACTAGTGTTTCTTTCTTGTTGGTCCTACAGGAGAGAGGTTAAAAATAATAAAGCTTTCTTCAGCTATGTTTGAAGTAAGAGGAAGAACAAGCAAATAGTAGGTCCTCTGCATGGAGATGATGAAGAACTGCTATTGGTGACAGAAGGCAGAACTGCTCAACACCTACTTTGCCTCTGTCTTCACCCGAAAGGAAAACCGTGTCCAACCTAGTGATAACAGAATAAATGATGCAAAGAGGGAGCTGAAGCCCAAGATGGGAAAAGAGGAACACCTTGCTGGTAAGTTGATTATCTTAGAGCAGGTATAGAGAACCTCCAGTTCCTTGCAAGCTGGGATTGGTTCCATTCAGGAGGCCCCAATGAGAGTTTCCAAGCAAAATGAGAGTTTCCTGCTGAATTCAAGTCCCATTGGTATCAGTTCCACTCAGAAGCTCTGATAAAAGACAGTGTAACTGAAGCAAGCATGAGGCATGCTGGCAAGTCACTTTTCCTTTGTATTGACTCTGCTGCACATTCTTCAATCAAGCAGAGGTTCTATGACAGGAAAGTGCAGGAAAGTACGTTTTATAATCATCTATTTGTTAAGACTTTCAGATATTTCACTGGCCACTTTTGGCAGCTGCTGGGATCCACATGGAACCTACCTATATTTTCACGAGCAAAGTAACATGTCAGCCTGAAGGATATTTTGGGCTCTAGTAAGAGGTTTCTTCATTATCCATTTACAATTTCTCTCTGCACAATGTTGCACATTTGCTATAAAACTTTAAACTTGCAAATACATGAAAAACTGATGAGCTTTTCCCATCTTTTCTTTCCACCCTAGTTTGTGGCGATGTAAAAAGAAAAAAAAGCCATTTAGGTCAACGTACTGTATCCTAGATATTGTGCAATACTTTGAGCATTAAGACAGCAAAAAATCAATATGGTTTATACTGCAAGAAATAAAAAGCGGGCAATATCTTTCCAAGAATAGAATTCTCTGATGGACAAATTTTCCTTGCAGCTGCCCATCTGTTTGGGTAAAAGCCCATTATTTTTAGTTGTTCAGAAATGATAAAAACCACCTCTGTATTTTTCCGCTGGCTATATGTCTTCCTCTTGTCCAAAGACTCAACTTACAGACTGGCATTGCTAGCTAATCATCCAGGCATTGTAGAGTAAGGGGTCTGATTTGAATGAACATCCTGAGATTCTAAATGACATAATGCTCTCACAGACATATACATTAAAGTTTCACAGAACACTCTGTTGTATATCACTTCATAAAGGTAAAGGTAAAGGGACCCCTGACCATTAGGTCCAGTCATGACCGACTCTGGGGGTGCGGTGCTCATCTCACTTTACTGGCCGAGGGAGCCGGCGTACAGCTTCCGGGTCATGTGGCCAGCATGACTAAGCCGCCTCTGGCGAACCAGAGTAGCACACGGAAACACCGTTTACCTTCCCGCCGGAGTGGTATCTACTTGCACTAATTTCAAATAATGGAGTGATAGATTTCATCCTAATAATAATAATAATAGGAAAATTAGTTGAATCTTGGCTAAGCAGCTAAATGATAGATAGATAGATAGATAGATAGATTCTTTATTGTCATTACACAAGTGCAACATTGCACAAGTGCAACGAAATTGGATGCCATCCCTTAAAAACAACAAAAGCAAAACAACAACAACAACCAAATGATCTTTAAGTTGATAGAGCTGGAAGTTTTTCTACTAGTGCCTAGGAGTCACTTCTCTCTTTATGGGGATGTTGACAACTTGGAAAGTTTCAGAGGAGGGAAATCGAGATGATCAAGGGTCTGGAAACCAAGCTTTATGAGGAATGGTGAATGAAGCTAGGTGTGTTTAGCCTGGAAAAGAGGAGACTGAGAGGAGATACGATAGCCATCTTCAAATATCTCAAGGACTGTCACATGGAAGAGGTAAGAAGCTTGTTTTCTCCTGCTCTGGAGGGTAGAACTCGAACCAATGGTTACAAGAAAGGAGATTCCAATTAAACATCAGGAAGAACTTTCTGATGGTAAGAGATGTTTGACAATGGAACAGTCCCCCTTGGGAGGTTGTGGACTCTCCTTCATTGGAGATTTTAAAGCAGAGTTTGGATGGCCATCTGTCATGGATGCTTTAGCTGAGATTCCTGCATTGCAGGGAGTTGGAAGAGGGTTCCTTCCAGCTTTACAATTCTGTGATTCTATTGCAACCCCACATGGCTGGGGCTGTGTCTGATTATTAAAACTACAAGAGCAGGGCCGATTGCATGAGGCCTTTCCACAGAATTAGCACCCTGCTTCCCAGTGGTGTGCTGATTCTGTGAGAGAGACACATGGAATCTGTCCTACCCCCATAGTTATTCATACCTCCCAATTGTCCCGTTTTAAGCAGAACATCCTGGCTTCTGTTTGTATCCCAGAGTGTCCCATTTTTTGGTTCAGAGCTCTGGCACGAGTTCTTGTGACAGAGCACTGGACCAAAAGACACCCACTCTGCTCATCAGCAGGGTTGCCCCAGAGTGCCTTCCATATCCTTCTGACTCACAGCAGAGCTAACCATCATTGATTGATGAGTTGATGGGCTCTGGAGGGCTCTAGGGTTCTGGAGCTGGAGCTGGACAGTAGGCCAAGCCCTCTTCGCCCCCATAGGCTAGGTTTGAAATGTGGGCATAACCTGACATCACAATGGTGCCAGGTGACTTCTTTTCACCCATGTGCTGCATGGTGCTTTGAAGTCCCAATTATCAGTCAATTGTCAGGTGTTCAAAGCATTGCAGGGCTCCCTGCAAGGACTGACAACCAGCTGATCATTGGTGCTTCCAGAGAGCCTTGTGCAGCACTTTGAAGCCCTGCAACCAGCTGAAAGTCGGGGTTTCAAAGTTTTCTTGACCCTGCTATGACTTTACCTTCCCTACACCTCAATATAGAATAAAGGATAAAGTTATTCCTACTCAGAGTGACTAAAGGCCACATAGAATGTCAGAACTCCCCACAGCTGATATCATATATGATCCCAGGTGTAGGGTAAGTGGGTGTGGCTTGACCAGAATTGTGTCACAGACCAAATGAGAAGGCCTGCAAGTCAGATGTTGCCCACTCCTGCTGTAATCAAAGTTCATAGGGGAAGAGCAATGCTTTGCATACAGAGGGTCCCAAGGTCAATCCATGGGAAGGGATGGATAATGACTCCTGTCTGAAACCTTATAAAGCTGCTACTGGTGGTCACTATAGCTGACACTTATCTAAGTGGTACAATGGTCTGACTGAGTATATGGCAACTTTCTGCTGTAAAAAAAGGCAAAGAATTATGTCATTCATGCAAGCAGGCTGCTGTATAGGAAAAGATGGACTAATCTTGTAAATATTAAAAAGTGTGCACTATACATTTTATCAAAGATTTACTTCATTTCAAATGCTAATAATATCAGCAGAGAAAAGGGATTTTGCAGATTTTAAGTACCAAGTTAAAGCAAAGCAGCTGGTAGGCTTTTTGTTTTATTTTTTTAAAAAAATACCCCAAGGCAATATACTAAGCTTTTAAGAATAGTGTGCTCTGTCTTGTCTTGGCATATAGAGGTAATTGGGCAAATATTTGTAGAGAAAAGGCATTAACAGTGTCAAAAATGATGACATTCTGAAATACAGAAAAGGAAGCTGAGTTGCATAGCTCAGAACAGTGGCAAGCTCACTTAATATGTTGTGCTGATGGTGGTCACTTCCAATTACGCTGATGAGCTAAATAAAAGCTAAATTTAAACAAATACATTCATGGTGTGCCCTTTGCTGTGTGCTCTCATAGGCTGATGTGATTTACAACTTCAGTACTTATCTGAGAAAAGAATACATAGATCCTGTTGTACATTATGACCCTTAAGCTTTTGTTACACAATTAATTACTAGTTCATTGAAAACAATAAAGATAAGACCATCCCCAGTTGTTCTTCATTTTTTATTTTTTATTTTGAAGTTTAAGTTAAGGCCTTGTCTTTCGCAAGGCTAGTGCAAACAGTATATTGAGTGGTTTGTGGTTTTGACTCAGACTTTGTTTTATTGCATATAATAGTCAAAAGCTCATTACAGTCATGTAGAATTAACTCCTCATGGGAGACACTGTAGTAATTCCATTACATTTGAAACTTACTCCTCCCCCCCCCCCCCCCGGAAATAAAACCTTTCAATTATTTTTCTGGCAAGAGAACCAAGAACCTTCTTTCCCTGGGTGCACTTTGCATACAAAGGGCTCGTGTTCTGTTGACTTTCAGTGGCATCATATGCTTATAGCACCACCTCATAGCACACATTGCACAACAAGAGCTTCCAGAACCTTTACTCTTGGGGCAAAGAGATGAGTTTTACAGTTCATTAATAGTAGAAGTGGTGCCTTGTGCAGCCCGTGGAATAGACTAGACTAGAAAAAACCAAAACAGCTGGTTGCCATGAAACCCATCAAGCAAAGGCTTTGGCATGGCACTTAACTTTATTACTACTACAAGATGTCATCTGGTGTACAGAACATGTGTTTTAAGTCTTTAAAGTCTCTGTCGAGGACAGAGGGGGGGAATTGTCATCCCACCACTCCATGGTGTGTGGAGTGCCCCAGGGTGCGATACTCTCCCTGATGCTTTTTAACATCTTTATGCGCCCCCTCACCCAGCTTGTCCGGAGTTTTGGGCTGGGCTGCCATCAGTATGCTGGTGACACCCAACTCTATCTGTTGATGGATGGCCATCCTGACTCGGCCCCAGACACACTGATCAGATGCTTGGAAGCTGTGGCTGGATGGTTACGTGGGAGCCGGTTGAAGTTAAATCCTTCGAAGACAGGGACGGGCTGGGACGGGACGATATGGGATTGAGGGGGCAACTCCCATCTCTTGCGGGGGTACAATTAGTGCCAGCACCGTCCGTTAAGAGTTTGGGTGTAATCTTCGATACCTCCCTCTCCATGGAGGCGCAGATTGCAGCTATAACAAGCTAAGCAGTTGGCTGCCAAGCTAGGCAGTTGGCTCCTTACCTCTCTCGCCCTGACCTAGCCACTGTGATCCACGCGACGGTCACCTCCAGACTGGATTATTGTAACTCGCTCTATGTGGGGCTGCCCTTGAGACTGACCCAGAAACTCCAGCGGGTGCAGAATGCCGCAGCGAGACTCCTTACAGGGTCTTCACTGCGAGATCACATTCATCCGGTGCTATACCAGCTGCACTGGCTCCCGGTGGAGTACAGTATCAGGTTTAAGGTGCTGGTTTTAACCTTCAAAGCCCTATACGGCCTAGGACCCTCGTACCTACGGGACCGCCTCTCCTGGTATGCCCCACAGAGGAACTTACGGTCTTTAAATAAAAACATCTTGAAGGTCCCAGGCCACAGAGAGGTTAGGCTGGCCTCAACTAGAGCCAGGGCTTTCTCGGCTGCGGCTCCAACCTGGTGGAACGCTCTGTCACAAGAGACAAGGGCCCTGCAGGACTTGACATCTTTCCACAGGGCCTGCAAGACAGAGCTGTTCCACCAGGCCTTTGGTCAGGGCGCAGCCTGACTCCCTCCTTTGGCAATCTTTACAAAACTTGAGTTTATGGTTGCCATCAATTTTGATTTTAATTAATTTTTATAATGTTTTTATAATGTTGCACTGTTTTAGTGTTGCTAGCCGCCCTGAGCCCGGCTTCGGCTGGGGAGGGCGGGATATAAATAAAATTTATTATTATTATTATTATTATTATTATTATTATTATTATTATTATTAAAGGATACAGGTCTATGAATCTCTTCACATGATATTCCTAGAAAAAAGGAGCAGAAGTTAGACAAAACCATTCTATATTTTTCAGTATGCTCTTTGCTCTTTTCTTCAGGGAATTGCCTGCATCGCAAACTCATATTCCACCCCCACCTGCTAGGTTACAGAGTTTATGTTTCTGGTCGGAAGACGAAAGGATGATGCAGGCCCATATCCATAATATTGCGGACATCCCATTCCCTAATCTGTCTTACTCCCCTTGTTTCTATTCCTCTCCATCCACAGTCTATGTGTCTTTCCATTTTGGGTATTCTCTCCAGCCTAAACAGTTCTTGTATGACCATTTCCATTGAGGCAGGCACATAATGATCACCTGGCAGGTGCATCACCAGTGCCAGGGCTGGGCCCCTAAGGAGCCTGGGCATTGGCAGGAAGCTAGACCCTCAGGCAGAGAATAAATGGAGTGTTGCTACGTCTCGTGTCAGCCCGGTGGGTTGGAGAAGATCCAGCTGATTACAATGGGGGTTAATGAGAAGTAAAGGTGCACAGAGCAAGGCTGGTGAGGGGTGTGGTCTAGGCAGACAGAGAGGCCTTGCGCCTGAGGTGCCCCACCCTTGCTCTACCTCAAGAAGGCCCTCCATGAGAATCCATACTTTGTTAATCGTTGAAAAGTCTAATTTTAAAAGGTAAATAAAATCTATTTCTTTTTTAAACCCAGTCTGGGTTTAATCTTCTGCAGGGTACTCCCATTTGGACACAGACCTTCAGATATTCACTTCAGTGGGGAGCACTGTTCCAGCCCCACATAATGTGTGGGAAGCTGGTCTTCCGTTGAAATGAAGGGACAGTCCAAACATTCATCAGCATATGGTCATTGGGGCAACATGGTGTTGGGTTCTGCATCAGATTTAATCTCAGAATCTCCTCCAGAAAACAAGTGAGCACTATGGACTAAATAAGGCAGGAAAAAGCTAATTGTGGAAGCTAGCCCATATGCAGCCATTTCAATACATTTTCTTCTACAGCTCTCGCTTTATGCTAGAAATGCTCTTTCCTAATATATACCCCTAGATAGAAAATCACGATGCCACATTAGTAAAGTTTGCTTCAGTTTTTTTTCTGGCCTGTTCCTCCGCTACCAACATATAATAGACTTTGAGTGACAATGAACTCTGCCACAGGCTGGCTGCCACTCTCCCACCTGGGACCCCTGCTGTGCTTGCATGGTGGTATTAAAAGGTTAAGCACTAATCAGCACTGCAAACAACTTCTTTGTGCTGGACTGGTACCATTCTCTGAGGATTTGGTGCAATACAAAAGCCTAGATTAAACGACGCATTCTACTGTGCATCTGCTTTCCCTGAAACTTCTGCCTTCAACGCAAATGCAAGCTGAGTGTTGATGGCTCTTGCATACCAGTTAGAAAAGACAAAGCAGATGAGAGATTATCTGCAGATTTCTTGAATACATAGCACAAGATAGCTATTCTTCCTATAATCCATTTTTCAATAATATGCTTTCCTGTACAATGCTCATATATATAGTGCTGTCATCATATGTAGCATTCTGTAAAGTTCCTTAAGCAAGTGGCAGCTTACGGCCAGAGCATCATGTCCCTAAATGACCCTGTAACCTACATTTTGACTGTGCGGGAGGCAACAGAGGGAGAGTCAAAAGGAGATTGAAAGAACACGAACAAATGCAGTTACTTGTATTTATTGATTTATTTGTTATATACCACTTCATATTTCAACAGAATCGTTTAGTGATTTACAAATCCCCCTCAAAATAAGAAATGCAAATTCCACATTCAACACCAAATACTACTACTACTAATAATAATAATAATGGCTTCACATTTCATGTATCAATGTACAGAAGTAAAACGAAAATCCATATACTAAACATCACAACACATCAAAATGCAACATCTCTACAATGTATCATCATAAAAATGTCATAAATATTGCAAAACCGTTCACCTACACATTCACACTACACAAAATCTACACAACCCACATACAGAGTCATTCAACAATCTCCTTACAGCCACCATATCACTCCATCCACTAAGTTCTCACTTTGACATAGCGCTCAAACATTCAACTAACAGGAAAATAAGTCCACTAAATAAATACAAAAAGTCCAATAGCAGCATACAAACACACGGACCCACAATAATTTCCTCCATATCTCTCACTTGGGGCAGTACAAATACCTTCTCCGCTCATCTCACCTAGGGAGACGAAGTCCTTCCCCACAAGCAGCGTCTCATCCTATGGCCATAACCTACATGGCTCTTGGTTTCAAAAGAAAGTTTAGAAAGTAACAATAGTCTCAAAATTGCATCAGCACAGATCAATGCTTTCAGCCCATAAGAATTCATAGCTCAGTGAATGTGTACCACACAGTATAATCATGACCTTCCTGCTTATCAACCACAAATGATGTCCTCATGGTCTTGTGGATAAATGATGCATACATGGAGCTGCAATCAAGCAAGGATTTCCCCTTTGAACTTTCCCCAGATGTTTGCAGAGCTTTACCTGGCATTGAGGGACGCAGGTGGTGCTGTGGATTAAACCACAGAGCCTAGGACGTGTCGATCAGAAAGTCAGCGGTTCAAATCCCCACGATGGGGTGAGTTCCCGTTGCTTGGTCCCTGCTCCTGCCAACCTAGCAGTTCGAAAGCACGTCAAAGTGCAAGTAGATAAATAGGTACCGCTCCAGTGGGAAGGTAAACGGCGTTTCCGTGCGCTGCTCTGGTTCGCCAGAAGCGGCTTAGTCATGCTGGCCACATGACCCGGAAGCTGTACGCCGGCTCCCTTGGCCAATAAAGCAAGATGAGCATCGCAACCCCAGAGTCGGCCACGACTGGACCTAATGGTCAGGGGTCCCTTTACCTTTACCTTTTTACCTGGCATTGAAGAAGCCTTTTCTCCCATGGAAAGTTGTATGTTCACAAAAGCCACTGCATGGATGCTGGAGGGCTAACGGAGTCAAAACCATCCTTTGATACATTTTAAAAACCAGCACCCTGAGCAGAGATTGCGTATACTGCAGTAAATGCACACAAGACTTTTCTCAAAACTGAATGCAGTTTGGTTTCAAGGAGAAAGAAACCAAAAGGAAAACCTTTTATTTCCATTTTTAAAATAAAATACTTGTTCACAACTTCTTTTGCACTCACTGCCCACTCCATCCAGGAGGCTTAGAGGGGCTTGGGGAAAGCTGTCAGCAGGCTAGATTTAATGCTTAGCCTTTACACCTTCTATCACGAAGCTAAGTAAATCACTTGATCCATCATCTTAAAAATAAAGGAAACTGTTCTATTCCAGATTATCATCATTGTCATCCCTATCGTCATAGTAAATTACTACACACACAGTAATTTACATGAGAAAGGGCACCAACTGGATTCCTTTTCTCATCTAAAGGTAAAGTGACTTTAGCAAATTAAGGGAGCTTCACACATTAAGCTTAGATCCAAACTATCAAGTGATAAGAGATAAAATAATAGTGTTCCGTGCACTCAATGGAGCATTTAATCAGCTCCCTTCCGACAACAGCATTTGTTCTTCCCAGTCGCAAACATAGGATGCTTAGCCTCCAAAAGGACACACTTGCCTCATTACCTGCATGCCTAATGACCTAACTGCACATGACAGGGCCAAAGCATATGGGAGCTGGATTAACCCTTCTCTTCCCCAGTCCTTTAAAAACGAAAGGAAGAAATCCCAAAGCTGATATAAATCCTGGAAAGTAAAGTTCAATTGCTAGTATATGCTACAAGAATGTATTTTGGGGGACTGTAATGCATATGGTCAACCCTCTGCCAGCACAACATGGCTCCAATCCTGTTGATGCCCCCTGATGTTGATAACTTAATAGTAAGACAAGAAACTATCTTATACTGAGTTGGACCATTGCCTCATCTAATTCATTCTTGTCTGTACTGGCTGGCAGCAGCTCTCAAAGAGTTTCCTTCAGGAATCTTTCGCAACCCTACCTGGAGATGCCAGGGACTGACCTTGGGATTTTCGGCATCTTCTCACTCACAGGCCTTTTCTCCTAATGCCATGCTTGGCCCTCAGATGAACTTTGCATAGTCTTTCAAGATCTCTGGATTGTGGCATATTGTGGACCACACAAAAGGTGTTATGGAACTACTTTATTAGGTTTAGTTTGAGATTAAACAAATAAGATTGTTTTTCATGTTAATCATAGACCTCTTTGAGCTAGAATCACAGACTTGTAGAGTTGGAAGAGACCACGAGCATTATCTCATACAACCCTCTGTGATGACAGGAATCTTTTTGCCCAATGTGAGGCTTGAATCCACAACCCTGAGATAAAGAGTCTCATGCTTTACCGACGACTGAATATAAAAATTTGTACAGTGGTACCTTGGTTCTCAAACTTAATCCATTCCGGGAGTCCGTTCGACTCCTGAAACAGTTCAAAAACCAAGGCACAGTTTCAGATTGGCTGCAAGAGCTTCCCGCACCCAATCAGAAGCTGAGGGAGCTGCATCGGACATTCAGCTTCTGAAAAAGGTTCACAAACTGGAACACTCACTTCTGGGTTTGCGGCATTCGGGAGCTGATTTGTTCGGGAGCCAAGCTGTTTGAGTACCAAGACACCACTGTACTGACTCTCCAATGATGTTTAATTGCTGTCTTGAGCTGTATAAGGAAAAAATATTTAAGCACAATAGCATAATTTCTTGAAAGTGAGGTTATTTTCAGTGTATTACACCTGGTTAAATTTACTGTAACCCATTCTGACTTCATACCCTGTAAGCATATTTATAGGAAGAGTTGGGCCCACTGAAGTCCAGTCCATTCCACTTCTACATGGGGATGGGACTATGTCCATTTCGTCCCATTTCTCTGTGGATTTTTCAGGGGAAATCCTTTAAAATGTGAGGGCTGCAGCACTGCCTCTGTCCCTCTAAATTATATATCTTTTTCTTTTAAATTTTTGGAAAAGACATATTCCTGGAGCGTCTAGCCTCCAAGGCACCATGCACTTTGAATGCAGTACAGCACAGATAGCCAATATGGTGCCCTCCAGCTGTTGTGCTTTCATGAGCCCAGCCATCATGGCCAGTGGTTAGAAATGATGAGAATTGTAGTCCAACATCTGGAGGGCCCAACACTGACTAACCCTGCAATACACCTCTTTGAGTGACTGTAATTGATGACCTTCCATTACTCATGATCCATCTGAATTGAATCAGTTGGATCTGAGTTTAGGAGATTCCCACCCACCCTCATTGCTATTTCTTTAAGTTCTATCATCAAGATAAACATTTTCAGCTGTGTTTTTATTATAGATGTTTAAGATATGTATTTCTCTCTTATGTAGCCTGCACACTAAAATACAGGCACTGTCCATTTTCCTCCTCAGCCTAAATCCTGTTAGCCAAACTCAGTAATTATAAGAGACTTCTACAACTAACAGTATATCAATGTTTTGTTCTCCCTCCCTCTTAGATGGTATAATTGTTGCACTCTTGCTTATGCAAGAGTGCGTGAACTCCTTGGGATGAACTGACTCATTTCTAATACAGAAGTAGCTTACAGTACCATGGCTAATGCAGCTATGCTATATGAAGGTTTCTTCCCTCAAGGCTAGCAGATGAATTTTGTGTTCTGATATACATTGGCATTTACTCTATAGGGAAGCACTGTTTAGAAAGCATGAAAGGCAAGATAAAATAAAATAAAATCTCAGTTTGTCCACCCATTACAGATAAGAAATTGTAAAGGGCATTGTTACCAGAATTTATTTCAGACACTTATACCCAATTTACCTTTTTGTATTAATAATAGTTTATATTTCTATGGCAATGCATGTGCGTATTTAAGTACCGGAACAAGAAATTTTCTGTGCGTTAACATTTTGGTTTTAACGTAGTTCTGTTTGTTTCTGTTCATAGCAACTGTGTTATGTGTCAGCCCTGGTGTGGATGGATTTCATAACGCTCCATGGAAACAGAGGGGGTGGAGCTTGTTTTACAATCTGGATAGACTTTGGCTCCCAGTCCTTAATTTTTATAGGAAAGCTTTTCTATAGAAAAATGGGCTTCAGCACAGGCTAGCTGTTAACAAAAACACCAGCAGAAAACAGAAAGGAAGATGGGTGATGGGTAAATCACCATATATATTAATAGTGGATGCATCTACCAGGGTCCTAGCCAAAACAGGGCAACTGACAAGCAAGATGAAGGCACTTGCCTTTTGGGAGAACTCTAAGACTTACAAACAAAAGATCTGGAAGGGAGGCCTAAGGATGTCAACCCCGAACCAAACTGCATAGTGTGTGCTGAGAGTGTTCAGTAGACATAGAAAGCTGAGTATTTGCTGGAGGAATGAAAAAATGTGGGAGAAGAATGGAATGGAGCGTCGTGGAAGAGGCCATGACTGGCTGATTAGAATCTAAACAGGAGCACTCCACACTGTAACATTTTGTGGCAGGTCACTCTTTCACAGACTCATTGGGAGTGGTCACTGTGATGGTTCTGCAGTGGCACCCTCTTGACATCATCACTGCCACTTACTGAGGTGGGGGCGGCTCGGGGCAGATCACTGGTAAGATAAGGGCTATGTGGTTACATCAGTGGGTGTGCCTGTGCATTGGTAAGCAGCAATCATACTGGTGTCAATAGCACCACTCCACACTGACAGCTCCTGGTAGTAATGGGAAGTGTAGGCCATAAGCTTCATATGATGGCCAGATGGAGAGAAAGGAATCAGAGCTCTTTAGTCAGCTATTAGTTCAGGAAGCAAAGGGTGGATAATTCCATTGCCAGCTAAACAGGGGAAATAGAAATGATTTGCAGCCTGCCATAATCTGACTGCAGCAATGGATATGTTGGGGTGGTGGCACAGGGTGCTGAAGAGGTGACACTTACTGTGATAATTTCATTCTCATTTACCATGTCTGAAAATTGACTCATGTACAGCAGAGCAGTCTATAATCTTAAACATGTCATTATAATTCACTAATCCCTTACTATTACTAGCGTTTCTGTAAGCTGTTCGACAGCCTGCAAGAAGAAGGGCAGAGAATTCTCTACCATCATGAGTTTAGCATACATTACTATTAGTCTAGGTGTCTTGCATTACTAGGGTTGAGCCAAAGTGTGCTTCAAAAATGCCCCATTTTGGTACAAGGATTTGCCCATTCAGACTGAAGATTGCCTTACTCTGATCTGGCTTCATGATATCTTCAAATAACCAAATCTGATTGGCTATTTAACATTGTCAGGACATTTGCTTAGAATGTGGGAAACACTGGTATGTCATCATCATATTGCCTAAGTCAGTGGGCAACACTTTCAGGGGGGAAATCTGCTCACACCACACATTTTTTTTTATTGATAAGAAATACATTGGAAGACAAAACAAAAAAGAATTCATAGCAGTGCTTGATTTATAACACAGAACACAACTACTTTATAATATGATCATGGGACACTGAGAAAATTTAAAACAATGCAGCTACATAAGAAGAAGAAAATATTGATACTATGCTATATAACATTGAAATGTTTCTTCAATTGTCCTCGAATCTTCTCTACCTGAGATTATCTCCTGCCAGTGTGGCATGCCACATACTTTGAGAACGCTGGCCTAAGTGATCTTCGATGAATAGATGAGATTACTTCAGGGAGAAACCATTGCTGGATTTTTATTTTTATTTTTAATGACAACAAAGGTGCAAAATGGAAAAATAAGCATGCCAAAAGGAAAACAATAACGGTGATACAGGGTGTGTGAAAGAGAGCAACAGAGAGAGTAAAGCCTGGAGAAAAAACTAAAGTTCATTTTATCATGCATGAATCTGAATTGTACAGGCACAAAAACTATGCAGTGGAGAAGAAAGGTCATATCTTGAACTAGATCAGTGTTATCACTTCAGCCCTAATACTCTGCACGATGTGAAAGGAGGACGGTGACAGATGATAGCAAATCTACTGAGTGCATGACTTGATAAGTGGAATGCTGAAATAATCATGCTGAGCTACAACCCTTTCTACAATCTGAGATGGCAAAGAAGAATTGTAAGTAAATTAATAGCAATTGTGGTGGACGAGAATGGCCCCATGAAAACAGTATGCCAGGTATCTCAAGGTTGATAGGTAGAACTGCCATACATCTGGAATTTCCCAGACATAGATGTGATTCGATATGGCAGCCCATATTGAAAGTGTTGACTTTTTTTGACGAAAATACAACAATGGCAACTTAGGCAAAAAATAAATAAATAAATAAAAAACCTTAACAACTTTTGTGTCCAGATTTTCATGCAGACAAACATACACTTTGCGTATTTCTCTTTGGCTATCTTCTGCCCCATGCATAGCCTACCAAAACTAGACCAAATGTCACTTTCACATCTTGCTTATCATCTGGTTAAGTGTTTAGTCCAAAATCTAGCACTACCTTCCAAGTAGCAGCACTTTGATACATACGAAAGTCAATGTGGCATTTGCCTCCTAGGTGGGTCATAAGGAAAGGGTTAAATGAGTGTGAAGTGATTGGCCAGTGGGAACCCAAGGGGAGGAGTTAGAGTTAGAGTTGGAGTTGTGTGGAAGTCAGTTGGGAGCTGGAGAAGGAAGAGGGATCAATAGACCGTCACACATCCAGGGACCCTGTGTGATCGCCACAGTCAACTCTTTCATTACTGTTTCTTTCTCAGGGTGGAGGGGGGTGGGGGGTGGATTAGCCTAAAAAGGAAGAAGCACTTGGATTCATAAATCCAATAAATCCAATTTGGCAAACAAATCCAAAACAGTGTATAAGCAGCTGGTACTTTCATAAACTGAGGAACTGCTACTGATTGATTTCTCTGTTCCACAGGAGTCTGCTGTGGAAAAGGGCATACAGGAGAAAACTGGAGGGCAAATTGCAGGATGGAGATGAAGAGCTGCTGCTTCTAGATCTCTTCACTCTAGGTGTGCCAGGGGACTTGGAGGAGCAACCAGGGCTTGAGGAAATGGTGGCATTTTCCTCAGTGGAGAAAAACCACGCAGGAAAAGCTTGAGGCATGTGTGCATGCGCCAGTGGATTGGGGTGGCATGCAACACTATTATGACTATGTGATGGGACATGTGACTAAGCCTCAGGATATCAGGGTTCAAATTTCCACTCAGCCATGAAGCTCACTGGGTGACCTTAGGCCAGTCACCATCTGTCAGCCTAAACTACCTCACAGGGTTGTTGTGAGGATAAAATGAGGCGGGTCATGAACTCCTTAGATAAAGGCAGGATATAATTTAAATAAATAAATATTAAATATTAATGAATACTACTGTCATTACCACCACCAAGACTACTATTACATTCCTCATTGACATGTACCTGATAGTTGAATGCAGCCTTGAATAGGGAAATTCTGTATTTCTTCAGTGCACACAGGTTTAGTTTGAAGATGATCAAAGGAAAATGCGCTCCTAAGAAAACAAAGGTCCCAGCTGAATGACTTTTTGGCTGCTGGTTGCTATTCAGTATGTAATGAACTGAGTAAATTGTTTGCCATTCACTTCCTCTGGGTTCTGGCATTAAGTGGACTGTTGATATATTGCAAACTCCTTTCATGCCAGAGGCCCTTGTTTCACACCACCTCTCATACTCACTGACAGTAAAATTCTGAAATACAGGACAGAGGAAAACAGTCTCCTTGCTATAAGAATGCCATGCTGTGGCAAGATCAGAGCAGAGCTTTAACTAGGATACATTTGCACAAGCAAATACTTGAGTTCTTCAAGACAACACTGTTGCAAACGCTAATATAAATTCAGATAGACATGACATAGACATTCCCCTTTGAACCTCTAGAACATTGTGCTTCAGGCTGTGAGCGTACCTCTGAAATGTTCCATGTGCATTATTCCGGGCTGTATGTGTGTGGGATAATCAGAAAGAAGGAAATGAAAGGGAAATGTGTGGAAAGTGAAATATGACCTACATTTAAAGAGACAATGCGCCCAATCAGCCAGAAACACATGCCACTGTACGCTCAAGTACAAACTGACTTGATTGAGTGCAGCAGTGATGAAATTTGCAATCTGCCATTCCAACCTGCAGTCCTACAGCTTGTTTCAGTATGGGGACTGCAGAAGTCAAACTCCAAGAAGGTGGCAAGCAGGAATATTTACTTGGAATGTTTCCAAGTGGAAATAGAAAGGAAGTCAATCCCATCATAGTTCAAACAGACTGTGGTCCTCATGTGGCTTCCTGAATGACTGGATTGGGATGCTGCCAGATTCACAAGCCAACAAGGCTTGCAAGCAGAGGCAATGCTAAAATGCTACATATAGAACCTTAAAATAAGGCTGCCATTATTAATCTGAATTTGTGCTGGGCTGAATTTTGTAAGTTTCAGGGGTGAAGTGAAAATACTCCCTACCGCCCCCCCCCCCATTTGATGAATCTTCATAGGTAGCAATTTTTAAGAATTTAAGGATAAACCCCCTTCAGTAAATATTTTAAAACCACCAATCCGTGAAAATAATTGAATATCCCACATCCATTCATGTGGGATGAATGATCCCATGGGATTGAGAGAGATACTCAACACATCTTTAATTTTATTTATATATTTCTATACTATAAATATAATACTATAACTGTGTACTCTGGGAAGTTCATGGTTTACAATAAATCAGTACAATCAACTGTACTAAAAACAATCAATAAAAAAACACATAATTAATAATAAGTGGCAGAAAGCCATACAACATCATAAAATAAATAAAGCAACACTTAAAAAAACCAGAAAGGCAAATTTTAAGTATTCTATTACCTTTTTGTACTCAGGTTAGTGTACCTGAAAACAAAGCATTTGGCTCTGAGTGATTTCTTGGGCAATCCATCAAAGCTACTGTACATTTTTCTCATCCAAACCATTCTTTTTAAGTGTTTACAATTGCCTTTCTGTTTGAACCTGCAGTGACTCCACAGAGGTGCCATAACAGATTAAACCCCGTCATCTTTCTAGAGTTCCAATGGATCTTTAAGCCCACACAACAAACTGAAGTCAGGAATTTCACATGCACACAGAATGAAGGCCTTGGGCAATACAGCTGAAGCAACATCTTAGCATCACCACTACTTTGGGTATTGGGGAATTATTGTTTCTTTACAGCACTGAATTTCCAACAGTTCCTTACACTGGCACGACTTACAACAATAACACCCTTAACGTGTGAAATTATTTCAAATGCTTAGTAATGCTATATCTTACCATTCATGCGTCATGTGGGAGTCCTTGTAAACAACATCTGACCATCACTGTCCTGCTATTTTAGATGCTGTGTGCCTTATAGTTTATATATAGTTGTACTTCATATGTCCAGGCTATTGCTTGCAGCAATGTTTGTACTAGCTACCTCTTCTTCAAGTTACTATAAAAAAACAGTCACCCATAAATAGCAATACTAGCCTCAAACACGATGCATAATATATGCATATTCATATTTTTTTAAAAAAAAGTACAGCATGCCCATCTGTCAGTAAGAATGCCCATTTTCATCTGCATATGCCACATTCTAGAAATAACTCCCCTTTATCTGTTATCAGAAATTTGTCCTAAGTAATTTTTAAATCATCATCATCATCATCATCAGTATCTAAACTCACAGTAATTCAGGGAGCAGAAGCTATAGGGTACATCAGAAGACATTATCATAATCATATTAGGTCTATAATTTACTGTCTTCAGTTCCTGTAAAGTAACAGTATTTTAGCCCTGCTGATCCCTGGTCCCTGTGCACATTAGAAATAAGCAATCGAAGAATATTGGCAAAACAGCCTATCCTGTACTAGATGCAACAGTGGAGTGGTGGAGCTCATGTAACCTCCTGAAAGCTGGGTTGCTGCAGCTTACCTGGAAGGTGATGGAAAGGTTGGCATGGCGCAAATGTTCCTGCTGGTGTGTTTGTACCACACCAACCTCTCTGCCACCTCCCCATTTCTGTCCAAGGAAGCAGCAGTGACTCAGCTGTCAGGAGGACAGGTGAACACTGCTACTCTGTCATGCCATCTGCTACTGACCAAATGTTGCTTTCTCCTGCGCAACCTTGTCCCTGCATTTCCAGAGAACACTTCCCATGCTTCTCTTGCAAGTCTGAAATGAAGTAGTGGAGTACATGGTGCTCCTTTACAAATAAATTCCCCAGGTTTGTGTCTTTGATGTTCCGGTTCTAGGGAGCTCTGTGGCATGGACACAAATATTGCCTTTGCATTCTGTCTCTGTTGATGTAGTGACAAGACAAACCTGACAAATCCCTTACTGTAAAATAAGATTACAAACTAGTGAGGAATGAATTTTTCAATGTTGATATCTCTCTGTTTCTTATTTTTCCAGTCTTGACTTCAGTATGCCGCATTTCCACATCAGACTGCAATCTTAAAAAAAAAAAATCCTCCTGAAAATCAATCATCATTTCTTCTCATATGCACATATTTGTACGCAATTTTGCCTAATAGACACATTTTTGTGAATGCATCTTTTGTATGTTATTTTCACTAACACGTGCATTTATATGTCCCATTTCTCCTACCGTACACATATTTGTACACATTTTGGAGGACTGCATTGCAAAATTTAGAAAAGTGCAAATGTTGAAGGACAGCTGTGTGTTTTTTGGTTCATTTATTGTTTGGGGAAGAGCTAATAAAGTAGGTCCTCATTAACTGTGACCTGAAACAAGTACGGTATGTCCCCCTCCCCTAAGAGTTACTGGAAACAGTCTATGTATGCTGTCAGAACCTTCATGCTTCTTTTCTTTTAATTCATTGATAATGATCACAGCAAATCAGTGGAGGAGCTAGTTAGTAAAAATACTGCTATGGGTTGGTAGCTGTTAATCCACTTCTAGGAGCAGCTGATCTATCCTTCCTGCAATTTTGGCCATGATTTTTGAAATGTGGTTGATTTCTGATTTTTGCATGCCTGTGCTGGTAGGAACTACTTGATTACTTTTATGAATTGTTCTGATAACTGTGAGTCAGAAAGCTGCTTAAGCATGAAGAACTGACTAGGAGTGTGCAGCAAGGAGAAAGAAGGAGGCCTGTTTCCAATGGCCTGGAACTTGCTAGTTACAAATAAGCTCTTACTGTGTTGGTGTTGGGTTAAAAGTGTAATTGTGCTTTATGATCCATTTTTGATTGTGTGCTCTAATACCTTTGCTGTTATTTTTCTACAGGGAAACCGTTTGTTGCACACCTGGGGGGTTCTGTGCCAAAGTCAGAGTTGGAAGGAATGTTTTAGGGGTAAAAGGTTACAGCTTGGTTAAGGCAGAAAGCAGGAGAAAGGGTCAGACCACGATGGCTGATTTCTCTTCTGCATCCACGGCTGTGGTCACAGGAGAAGCAAGACACCTTTTGGGGTGTCAATGCTGTGAAGCCCTCCACTGTAATCTCAAACTGCATATATGTGTAAATAAACCATCTATCCTAAAGACACCGCAGTCTCCACTGTGCCTCATTTCCAAAAGGAAACAGGAACCCTGGGTAAGTGCCTGAAACCCCGGGGATCTTGCAGAGATGGTGGAGGAATGGTATTCTTTATGATGCTGAAATTAATGAAGTTGAGATGCTGGGTTTTTTGTTTATTTTAAAGAAATCACTAAGAGTTCTCGGCAGTTAATAATAATGCTAACCCAGTGGCACAGGGATTAAAGGGTGGAAATTTAAATATTATCTAAGGTCAAGAGTCTTGTTTGTTGAAATCTTTGTTTGGAAATGCTGGCATGAGCATGAAGTAAACAACATTTTAAAGGTATAACCTGAAGCTTAAACAGTTTACTGTGAAGAGATGGTTTTCATTCAAGTTAGTAATAACTTCTTTGCAAGCTCATGAAGTTCCAGGTGTAAATAAGAGGGTCAGAAAATTTAGGAAGCTTGATATCAACTCTTTAACTCAACCTCTTTTCTCTCTTGGGAAAACTAGAAATATCTTGATTAATAATAATAATAATAATTTATTTTTACGGTCAGAGACCAGCTTGTGAAACACAAATGGAACTACAATCCCAAAAGCAAAACAAGCATTTAAAACAATATACAACAATGGATTTTAAGTTTAAAAATGAGATATGCATATAAACACATAAAATCTTTAAGATAGACTATCATAGAGAAATGACCCAGAGTCACCCGTGGATCCGAGTTTGGGAATTTTCTTAACAAACTAGTTTGAATCGGGGGATGGTCTGTGCCTCCAAATCTGTGCGCAGAATCTGGTGACCATCCGGGTTGTATTGTGATCTTTGCCTAACAGGAGAAGATCGAATTTTTGCTTTACCAGGAGGTCAGCAAACCTCACCAGCAGGGGGTCAATGGTTTCTCTACGTGCCTCATCATAAAAGGGATATTTTTTGCTTTTGCCACACTAATTAATTCCAGCCAACATTTTCTGTTATAGGCAATCTTTTGGTGGGTTATTAGGTCTTTATACTCTTTTTTTAGGGCACATATGGCAAGGTAGGCTTGCTGCCTGACAGAATTTTTGGTTTAAATACATTCCCAAATTTCTTAAAGATTTATTTGAGGGGGTTTTTTTTGTTACAACTAGGCTTTCAAACTTGTTTGTGTATCATATCATATCGTATCATAATATAAATATCTCATTAGATTTTTTGAAATTAAGATAAGGCTTTGCTTGTTTTAGTAAAGTAATGTTTTGTTTTGTTTTTAAATGTCAATACAATGCCTGTTATAACTATGTCATTCTCACATATCCCAGTCAACACAAGTAACTTACAGCTTGCTTAGCTATTTGGGGGTGAGAATTAACAGATAAGAAGTACAACATCACAGCATTATTTACCTAATGCCTGGGAGGGCTCACAGCAGGTGCTATGTTAGTCCCTATCTGCCACTGTATCCAGCACCACCAGGAGCCATGGGAAATATAGTTCTCTTGACTCTTGATGCCCCTAAGGAACTACATTTTATGTGGTTCCCAGCATCTCTATATGCTATAATGAATAAGGCTCATAGCAGCATCTAGGTCAAAGGAAGCCAGTGTAATGCTTTCCATATATTTTTGGACTACAATTCCCATCATCCTTGACCTTCAGCCATGCTGGTTAGGGCTTATGGAACTTGTAGTCCAATAACAGCTGGAGGGCAACGTGCTAGTTACCCCTAGTTCAGAGTCTAACCAAAGCCACGCTGTGAGGCCTCCCCACCACCACTGCCAGGAATGGTGGCTCATGGTTAGGTCTGGGAGCAACAAAACCTCTAAAACACCATAGGGCCACCAATAGCTCCCCATCATCAGACTCCCAAAGTGCCTCCAGCCAACTCAGTTCATTTTCTGTCTGTCCTTTCCAAATGGGCGTCATTCAAACACACAAAGAGATTCCCAACTATGGCCATTATGTACCATCAGTCAACCATTTTGAGCTATTAATTGGTAGTGTACCTACCACCCAGCAGTTGTAGCAATGCAGTTTAGATTATGTTCTAGCAAATTTTCATTTCTATTACAGTATTTCTCCTGATTTATTTCTGAACTGCCCTTCATCAGTCACGATCTCAGGGCCAAACATCAGTACACTGAAAGAGTATAACAAGAAAATTCCCATGGTAATTTAAAACCAATATGAAAACAATTAAAACTGCAGCTATCAGACATTCATCAATTCACTGTTGATCTTGTCTAGAATAACCTCTTCCAAATATGCTTTAAAAAGTCTGAAAATGATGTTGCTATTCCTTTACAGTTGAGAATATTACTTCAGTGTTTGAATTACATTTTGGGGGGAGGGTGTGCTTAAATAGCATTCCTACCAGCACGAAAAAATTGATTACAAGATGATCATAATCAGTGTTAATGTGAAACTCCATTATGACAAAATTTTCAAGTTTTTAAAATCCTAAGAAAATCTCATTTGCACTGCTATTTCCATCAAGTGATTACTGTACATTTGCAGTTCCAGATTGCATTCTAATTTCTGCACCTCTTGCTTAGGCTGCATAATTTCTCTCCAGTACTTTTTATCAGCACACAAGAGTATTTGAGACTAGACTAGACCAGACTAAGAGCTGTGTATTTGGAAAACATTTTAGACGTTTTCTGGACTTCCTTGCTCCCTCTTAGGAATCTATCAAACACCACTACAACACTGAAAATAATGATGATGATAAAGATATTAACAGTAATTATCAAGCTGGACACACAGGGGAAATAAAGTGACAAGGCCCCAAAGTTTGGGTAAATTGGGCCACATTTAGTTAAACACAAAACCATTCTACATAGTGGGAACAAGGTATGGGATCAAACCAATAACCAAACTGTGGGTGAGTGTCTGGTCCCAGCTGAGGAAGTCCATCTGAGAGTGAGGAGCCAGGATCCTGAAATGAGTCCAAGGAGGACCGTTCATACCCAGCATGACTTCAGTCTCTGACATTGAGGCCAAATAAGTCCCAAGCCTCAGGAAAAGGTGGCATGCTAAATGCCAGGTGGAAACCTAGCACATCCAGAGAAGGGCCTGACTATAGACAAGGACTCCTCAGGAGTTCAGGTGTCCTCAGCAGTCAGACGCTCATATCAAGGAGACCTCTGGAGAGAAGGGAGTTGATAGGAGTCAGCTGAGGTTTAAACGTGGTTCCAGCAGTTCAAATATCCCAGTGGTGGGCTGGAAGAGCTGCTGGAACGTCTGTGTACCAGCTCTGTGCCCTTCCTGCTGCTGCTGCTGGATTGCCTGTCTATACCAAACCTGACCATGGACTGCTCTGAATTTGCCTCTTGGCTGGCCCTTTGTGGTGTGGAAATGTGGAGAACTGGAAACTGGAAAGGAAGAGAATCTGACAGTAACTGAAATTGACAGATTTGCTCATCCTAGACACTTGAGACAGAAAATTATTCCCCAGGAATATTATTACAATAATCCTGAAAGTACCAATTTCCTGTCCTGTCACAAAATCAGCTGCCTGAGTCAACCACCTAATGGCAGGGCCATTCCTGTCTCTAGCCTATAGATAACCTGGACTTTTGATTTGCCAGTTTAACTCAGAAATGATTTCATCAAAGGATCCTGCAAGCATACAGTACAACTATGAACATAAGTTTAGCTTATTTTTACCAGTGTTGATTACCACATCTGTTGCGCAGCTATTCTTTTTTCTTTTTTAAAATCCATCTGGCATTTGTAATTGCCATCTGCCAAACTTTTCAGTAACAAGTTCTACATGGTAAGTTTTGCTGGCTTACTGCTTTCTTCTTCTATCACGATGTTTCTTAGCTTAGCCATACTGAGCACATTTGAATTTCAGCTGTGTTTGTAGCTGTCTCCAACGTGATTATACGCTGCAAAGTGATGTGTTCAACAGAAGAAACCTGCTGACAGGTATTATTCCAGCTTGTGGCGAGCACAAATACCTTTCGTGTACATTGCTGACTGCTAAGGTCTCAGGAACGTTGTGGAATATTGCATGGCTCATCCAATGTGCTGAGTTGAATACAAGACAATGTCATAAACGGACAGGACAAGCATATTTTTCGGGCACAAGTTGGTCCTCTTTCAACACTGCACAATCAGAAAGGTCTTGGGACATTACAGAACAAAGGACATAAGATACCTACGTATCATGGACTCCCAGTTCTCTGATGCTTCACCACTGCAAAATAGAATTTTCACTTCTCCTTTGCAATTCCTGTCCCTATGTGCTACCTCATCATCACAGAATTCTCAGATCTAGCTAAGCTAAGTGGGTATGGTGATGTAATGATGGAGAGGGCTGATACCTTTAGCAAAACTCCATACATGGTCAAAGGACCAGTGGCGTAGCGTGGGTTATCAGCACCCGGGGCAAGGCAAGTAATTTGCGCCCCCTAACCCATGGATTTGCGCCCCCTAACCCGTGGATTTGCGCCCCCTAACCCGTGGATTTCCCTAACCCCCAGATGTTGCGCCCGGTGCGGCCGGCCCCCTCTGCACCCCCCACGCTACGCCACTGCAAAGGACTACTGTTGCTATAGGGGATTACGGCAGGGAACACGTGTAAGGCAGTTTCTATTCAGCTGAAATAATACTTACCTGTGCATTACTGAAAGAAACTGAAAACTTGGAATGGTTTTTATTATCATAATGGTTTAGTTTGGTATGCTGTTGGTTGTGTACCAAGGGCTAATTTTACCCCTCAAAATGGCTGTGATCAGAAATCAGTACAAAGTAGCAATGAAATTCATAGCCATCTGATTTGGCCTATGAATTTGGGCGATACTAAGCTGCAACATCATGGCAGAGATGTTTCCAGCAAGCCCGCTCTGCCTTTGGAAGCCTTGCAAGTTGCTGCAGGAGAAGCACTAGGATCAACATCAAGGGATGGGTGTTTCTAGGACCAAGGTGAAAATGTCTAGCTCCCTTGTTATTTTTGCTATTGCCTGGAGGTTCTGTTAATATCATATTATTGTATTTACTGTATGTAATGGGATAAGGGGCTGCTTGTGCGTGAGCGCTAAGACTCTCACAGTTTTGTAGTTAGTTTTAAAACTCTCCCTCTCCGCGGAGCCATCAGTGCATGGCTGCCTTAATCGCTGGCAGAATCCGTCAGTGGGCGTTTCCTGAATTTCTTCCAGCATAAAAGTTCTTTGATAGAAAGTCTCCTCCTTGATTCCCTATGTGACAGCTTTCTGCGCAGAGTAGGCATGCCAAGGGGAGGTCCTGACCTCTCCCCACTGGTTTCGCTGGAAGTGTCTCTGAGCCTCACCTCCGACTCTGTCTCCTCCGCCTCCCCTCCTGCTTCCGCGGAAGCGCTCCCTCTCCCCCTGCTGGTTCCCTCCTCAGCATCAGAGGGTCTCCCAGCATCCGAGAGCCTCTCCACCACCTTAAGCTCCGATGGCAGTTCTCTGACATCCACCTCCCCTCCAGGACCCCCCTCACCCCCTGTTCTCCCCCTTTCTTTGGGCGGTGAGGCTGGGAACCCCCGGAAAGAATCTCCCCCATCTTCGGATGACTCGAAAACTGCTCTCCATCTACTACTATCCCGTCTACCTGAATAATCTTCCCAATCTGATTCCCCCTCTTCAGATTCTTCTTCCTCTTCCGGTCCTGAGTCCGGAAATCCCTCAAACTCCTCTTCCTCATCGGTGGTGCCAAATTGCTCCTCCCAGAACCTAGCTAAGGGCTTGGGCCTCCTTGGGAACCTACGGTGAAACTCTCCCAAGAGAAACTCATCCTTGACGGTTTCTGCTGGTACCCAAGCATTTTCTGACTCCGGTTCCCCTTCCCACGCCACTAGGTACTCCACCTGTTTACCCTTCCACCTAGAGTCGAGTATTTCTGCTACATGACTGCTGCGCTCCCTCTCTACTACTTGTGGTGCCGTGGGAACCTCTCCTTCTCGTCCCTGAAATTCCTGCCCTTCCCTGTATGGTGATAGTAATGACCTATGAAATACTGGATGTAGTTTCATGTTGTCCGGCAGTTTGAGCCTGAAGGCCACCGGATTGACTTGTTGTGTAACCTCGAAGGGTCCCAGTCGTCTCGGTCTCAATTTCTTGCAACCTCCCTTGAACGGTAACCCCTGTGTTGACAACCACACCCGATCCCCAACCCTTATAGTCTCTCCTTCCCTTCTGCTCCTATCTGCCTGCCTTTTGTACGCTTCCTTGGCCCTGTCTAAATTCAACTTAAGCTGTTGATGTATTGCTTCCATTTCTTCCACGAAATGTTCCGCCGCCGGTACACTCCATCTTTCCTCCCCTTCCCCTGGAAAGGCCCTAGGGTGACACCCATAATTGGCCATAAATGGACTCATGCCCGTGGACACATTTTCGGCGTTATTGTAGGCAAATTCGGCCAGGGCTAATTTCTCTACCCAGTCACTCTCTCTCTCATTTACATAGCCTCTCAAATATTGTTGCAAAATACTGTTTGCCCTTTCCGCTTGCCCGTTGGTTTCTGGGTGTCTGGCTATCGAGAAATTGACCTCCATGTGCAGTAGGCTCATGAGCTTCCTCCAGAACCTGGACGTGAATTGTTTTCCTCTGTCAGAGACCACCCTCAAGGGGGCGCCATGCAACCTAAAAATGTGTTTTACAAACAACCTGGCGGTTTCCTCCGCCGTTACAACATGTGAGCAAGCTATAAAATGACACATCTTGGTTAACAAGTCTACTACCACCATGACCTCCGTTTTCCCCTTGGATTTGGGCAAATCTGTCATAAAATCGATGGACACTGCCTCCCATGGCCGTTCTGGTGTGGGTAATGGTTCCAGCAACCCCGCCGGTGCCGCCCTCTCCCCTTTGGCTCTCTGGCAGCGGTCGCACCCCCTTATATATTCTCGTACGTCTTCCCTCACCTTTGGCCACCAGAACTGCCTGGTGACTAACAACATGGTTTTGTGTTGCCCAAAGTGCCCCGCCGTGGGGCTGTCATGCAGTTGTTTGAGTACTCTACTCCTCAATTGCCCCTCTGGTATATACAACGCCCCCCTGTAGTACAGCGCCCCATTTCTTTCCTCAACCCCCCCCCCGGGTTTTCCCTTGCTCCTCTGAGCTCTCTGAGCTTGTTTTGGGCGTATTCGTCGCCCTCGGTCCCCTCTACCAGTTCTCGTTGTCCCACCAATGCTGCCCCACACACCCAGTGGTCCTCGGGTATCACATGTCTTTCTTCCGGCGCTCCCTCCCCCTCCATATATTCTGGTTTCTGGGAGAGAGCGTCCGCCCTTACGTTTTCTTCCCCCGGTACGTAGCGAATTTCAAAATGGAACTTGGAGAACTCCTGTGCCCATCGCACTTGTCTCTGGTTTAGTACCCTTGCCGTTCTCCAGTATTCCAGGTTCTTATGGTCTGTGCACACCTGGATCTTGTGTTGTGCCCCTATTAGTAGATGTCGCCAGCGTCGAAATGCTTCATAAATGGCCAGCAGTCCCCTGTCGTACACTGTGTAATTCCTTTCCGACTTATTCAACTTCCGCGAGAAGAAGGCACACGGTCTCCAGTCGGACGGATCCCTTCCCGGCTGGAGCAGTACTGCCCCTACCCCTCGGTCTGATGCATCGGTCTCCACCCTCATTGGTTTCTGCAGATCCACGTGCAAGAGCTGTTCTTCCGAAGCGAACGCCTTCTTTAGTCGGTCAAACGCTTGCTGCGCCTCTTCCGTCCATACAAACTTCTTCTTGCTACTGAGGCAATCGGTGATGGGTGCCGTTAAGTGGGCAAAGTTTTTGATGAACTTCCAATAGAAATTTCCAAACCCCAGGAATCTCTGCACGTCCTTCCTGGTTTTAGGTGTCTTCCATTCCAGTACCGCCTGTACCTTGCTCGGATCCATTGATAATCCCTTGTCGGACAACCGGTACCCCAGGAATTCCACCTCTCTTGTATGGAACTGGCACTTCTCCAGTTTGACCCATAGCTGGTTCGCTTGTAACCTGCTTAGTACTTCCCGGACATCTCTGACATGCTGCTCCTCGTCCTCAGAGTAGACCAGCACATCATCCAAGAAGGCTACACAGTTCTTGTACAGCAAGGGTCCTAGAACGTGATGCATGAAAGATTGAAAACATGCTGAGCCCCCTTGTAATCCAAAAGGCATAACGAGGTACTCGAAGGCCCCCAGGGGGGGTAAACATGGTGGTTTTCCATTCATCCCCTTCCCTCATTCGTATCAGGTTGTACGCCCCCCTTAGGTCCAGCTTGGTAAAAATCTTTCCCTTCCTAACCCTGGTCAAAATGTCGTCAATCCTGGGCATGGGGAAGGCTACTGATTCTGACACCGAGTTGACAGCCCGAAAGTCCACTACCAACCTGGGCTTATTCGTGTCTTTTTTGTCCACAAAAAACACTGGACTGCCCCCCACCGCTCTCAACTCCCTTATGAAACCTCTCTTTAGGTTCTTGTCTATAAATTCCCTTAACTCCTGCATCTCTCTGTCCGACATGGCGTACAGTTTGCCCACTGGCAGCTGAGCTCCCGGGAGTAGGTTGATTTGACAGTCAAAGGGTCTATGAGGGGGTAGTCTATCTGCTTCCTTCTCACTGAAGACGTCACTCAGATCGGCGTATTGTGGTGGTATCTCTCCCTTTTCCCCCACCGCCAGCCCTGCCAAACTTGCCATTGCCATCCCCGGGTTTCCCCTCCCATTGCAGTGTTCCAAGCAATGAGCTGACCCGAAAGAGACCGTCCGCTGGTGCCATCCCACTAACGGGTCATGTAGCGCCAGCCAGCTCATTCCCAATATGATGGGTGGTCCTGCCAGGGTGGCTACATGAAAGGCAATGACTTCCGCGTGCCTTGCCACCCTCATTGTCATGGGGACCCTCTGTTGGGTTACTTCTCCTCCCAGAAGTTCCCTCCCATCAATCGTGGTGACTTGCAAAGGACTACTTAAGGGCAGAGTCTGTATCTGATGCTCTGATGCAAATTCCTTACTCATGAAATTGCAAGAGCTGCCTGAGTCTAACAGAGCTTTTATCGTGAGTGGATGTCCGTTGGGTAGCTCTAGCACCACCCCTACGGCGATGGCTGCTTGGGGGGGTTCAGGCTTGGGCACGTTCACTGATCCTTGGCCTGGCTGCTGTGCCCTGTCGCTGGCAGCCAGGCGTTGGCTTTTACTTGCTCCTTAACCCCCTCCTCCTCACTCCCAACAGCCCCCACCATTCCTTGCCATGCCTTTCTTTGAGGGCAGACCCTGGCAAAATGTCCTGGCTGTTGGCAGAGGAAACACTTTTTGGCGCCTTTCCCCTCCTTCTTCCGCCCTTCGTTGGAATTTGAAGTCCCCCCCCGCGCGCGCGCCTCCAATTTCCATTGGCTCCACTGGCTGGGAAGGTTGTTCTGGCATCTCAGGAATGCGGAAATCATTCCAACGCTCTCCTCTGCCTTCCCGCTTCTCCAGAGCCCTCGCCTCCTGGCGCGCGCCAATCGCAAGTGCAGCCTTGGTCAGCTGATCCATGGACTCCGGACGGGGCGCGCGGGAAAGTTCATCTTTCACCGCTGGGGCTAGGCCTTCTTCAAATAACATTTGTATCGGGTCCAAAGCCAGATTCCAACCCAGTTTGTGTATGAGCATGGCAAATTGTGCCCAATACTCTCGGACTGATTGATTTCCCTGTTTGCACGCCATCAACTGCCTGCGGACCATGCCCTGTTCAATCTGGCTGGAAAACATCAAGTCCATAGCTATAAAAAATTTCCTCAAGTCTTTCAAGGCGTCATTATTCGATGCCATCAGGGGTCTAACCCATTCTCTAGCCCCTCCCTCTAGGTGTCCGATCACAAAGGCTACTCTCGCCTCTTCGTCGGCAAAATCATCATACTGCAGGTTCAGGGCATACTGCATCTCTGTCTTAAAGGCTTGGTAGTTCCTTGGGTCACCCCCGAATTTATGCACCAGTCCCGGTACCTTCCTTGCAATGGGGGTGGGTTTCCCCTGTGCATCCTGAGCTCTCCTTTCATCGAGCCACGACGTTAGCAGAGCCAGCTGGTGTTCCAAATCTCTGTTTCGCTCCTCCAGAGTTGGTCCTCCTCCAGCTCCCCCCGCTCCTCCGACTCCGGTTGGGTTGCTCATGATGCCCTTCCTTCGCACAGGCAGCGTCAAGGACTGACGGATTGCTGTAATGGGATAAGGGGCTGCTTGTGCGTGAGCGCTAAGACTCTCACAGTTTTGTAGTTAGTTTTAAAACTCTCCCTCTCCGCGGAGCCATCAGTGCATGGCTGCCTTAATCGCTGGCAGAATCCGTCAGTGGGCGTTTCCTGAATTTCTTCCAGCATAAAAGTTCTTTGACAGAAAGTCTCCTCCTTGATTCCCTATGTGACAGCTTTCTGCGCAGAGTAGGCGTGCCAAGGGGAGGTCCTGAGCTCTCCCCACTGGTTTCGCTGGAAGCATCTCTGAGCCTCACCTCCGACTCTGTCTCCTCCGCCTCCCCTCCTGCTTCCGCGGAAGCTCTCCCTCTCCCCCTGCTGGTTCCCTCCTCAGCATCAGAGGGTCTCCCAGCATCCAAGAGCCTCTCCACCACCTTAAGCTCCGATGGCAGTTCTCTGACACTGTACTGAAATGTTGTTTTTGTATGTTGTCATATTTGCTATCATGATGTTATTCTGATGGTTGATTTTGAGATGTATTCCATTTTTCTTTCTTGTAAGCTGCTTTGAGCATGCGTCTTTTTGTGGAAAGCAGCATACAAATACAATTATTAATGTGTGAGTGAGCAAGTGTCCAGCTTGCAATGCCTGACTGTATTATGGACAAAGGACTGTATCCCTGAGAAATTTTGCATGTTTTAGTATGTTAAACATGATTTTGAACAGTTTCTTAGTCTAAATGCGGGTCTCATGGCTAAACACCCAGTTTAGCATTTGCCCTTATTTGCCCCCCCTTCATTTCCCACTGCTTTGTGTCACATCTAGTCTAATTAAGCATTTTTGAGAACTCAAAAGCTTTGCCCAGTGGTTGTCCCCCCCCCCTTATGGATCACTACAACAGCCTTTGCTTTTGTGCATTCCAGAAACCTCCCCCCTAAATAAAAACACACTTGACTAAAATTTTAGTTTTTGGAAGAATTTAGGCCACAACTTTATTGATTACAGAAGGTGAGTAGTTGCATAGGCTCTGGTTCAACTAGCTCCCTGCACCCTTACAGGCAGCGCTGACCCAGGGCACCAGCATAGGTCAGCCAAGGGTGAACACCTGGGTAGGCGAAAAGCCGGGAACAGACTATGTTCACCCCTCAGATGCCCCCCTGGACTCAGGCATGGGCACAACCCCTTCTCAGGGCTTGACCAAACCAGTTGAGTCCCTGGATACTTTTAACAGAATAGCCTTCACATAGCGATGGTGAAACTGTTCTCCCATCTCTATCATCTGAACCAGTGCCTATCCACAACCTTACAAGTTGTGATGATTTGCTACACGGCAGGCGAAACCCAAATGGCAACAGCCAGTCAGCCAAGTGGGGAAATTCCTGCCATGCCCCTGTCCCAATGACAGATGACACACGATGTCATAGCAAGGTCAATCGCAAAATGCCCTAAAAGTAGGGAAAGGTGGGTGAGTGTTCTGAATGCATGAACCAAAAGAGGAAGCTCTGGGTCATGTGCATGGGTATATATAGGTCCCTCGATCTGTTTAGACTGTGCCCCATTGGCCAGATTGAACCCAACATCGAGGGATCTACCAATCAGCTGTTGTGGCTGACCAATCTTACCCACCCACAAGTCAGGTGGTCGGTCTCCAGGTCTCACCGCAACACATGCCCTCTTTTAGGGAGGACACGATTTCATAAACAAGCAGGGTTAGTGATTCAGGTAGGTAGTCATGTTGGTCTGACGCAGTCAAAATATATATAAAAAAATAAAAAATTGTCCAGTAGCCCCTTAGAGACCAACTAAGATACCTGAAGAAGTGTGCATGCACACGAAAGCTTATACCAAGAACAAACTTAGTTGGTCTCTAAGGTGCTACTGGACAATTGTTATTTTTAATATATATATTTCAAGCACGGTTAGTATCGGTGAATCTTTTTAAACATACAAAGTGTGGAGGGAATTCCCCATCTCTCATAAATTCCTCATGATGTGGGGTAGGTGCAAGGCACGCAAAAGTGAACTAAGTATATATTATAAATGTCCATATAGCAAATTGGTCTGGTTATTCCATGTTGATTTGTGAGCAGTTTTCAGCACACAATGGAGATAACTCTTTTTTTAATTTTCTTTTTTTTAATGGCCTCATTGGTTACACCTGGCTTTCAATCTTCATCACGTATAAAGTTAAGAGTGCAAGTTGTAAAATGATTTGCTGAAGTTAAAGATTAATCATTGGTTCAAGGGAAATTGTTTCTGAACTCTGACTTCAAGTTTACCATTGCAGATAACATTAACCCCCGGACATACTGCAGGATTATCTGTGCACTAACACTTTCTTCCTATCAGCAGCCACTTTTAAAAATATATGATAACTTGGAGTGGACTAAGACCAGTGTTATTTATTTGCCTTCTCCTACAAAGATCTTATCAAAGTTTTATAAAATCACTTAAATTATGTCCACCGAGTTACCTTTATCTTTCTTTTCATTAACCTTTTTGAAGAACTTCACAGGCTAGAGGACCACTGAAGGTGCATGAAAGTTTCTAAAAGGTGATGAGGAAAAATGAAATGAAACGGTGTTAAAAGGGCAAATTCTACAATTCATGAGTACAAGATTTATAAAACATTCCACAAGTCAGCTGGCTCAAACTGCATTAACTTTTAAAGCTCCAAACATAATTTGTGCAATTTTGGCCACAGGCATTTGGTGCTGGAAAATTAATTAGTTTTCTCTCTGATTTTTGAGAGAGGGGTGAAAGGGTCTCACAAACAACATCTTGTTGACTTCTGATCAGATCACTCTCTTGCACAATCCCCCTATTTTTACTGCTGTTAAACGAACAAAGTTACAACTGAAAAGACCCAACTTAAGAACTACCGTCCCATCTCACTCCTAAATGTGGATTATAAAATCTTTGCGGATATTTTGGCAAATAGATTTTTAAAAGTCCTTAATGAAGTGATCCATAAGGACCAGGCAGGCTTTCTCCCTGGTAGGCATTTGTTTGATAACACAAGAAACATCATCGACATTTTGGAACTTTTACAAACAAATCTTAACACTAGAGCGGTGTTAATATTTATTGATGCGGAGAAAGCCTTTGACAACATTTCTTGGATGTTTATGAAGAAAAATTTGGAAGGGATGGGAGTGGGACGGGGGTTTGAAAATGGAATAGAAGCAATTTATTCAGAGCAAAAAGCTAAATTGATTGTTAACAATGTGGTGACAGAGGAGTTCAAAATAGAAAAAGGGACACGACAGGGGTGCCCCCTATCACCTCTATTATTTATTTCAGTCCTGGAGGTGCTATTGAACATGATCAGAAAGGACCGGTTGGTACAAGGAATCGAGGTCGGAGTGAAACAATACAAACTGAAAGCATTTGCAGATGACTTGGTATTAACATTACAGGAGCCAGTCTCTAGTTCTAAAAGAGTTTTAGAATTAATTTCTGATTTTGGTCGAGTGGCGGGATTCAAGTTGAACAAGCAAAAGACTAAGGTTTTAGCAAAAAATTTGACATCTACAGAAACAGATGAGTTCCTGAAAGAGACAGAATTAAATGTGGTTAAAAAAGTGAAATACCTAGGGGTGTATCTGACCTCCAAAAATTTGAATTTGTTTAAAGATAAATATGAGAAATGTTGGTCAGAAATTAAACGAGACATGGAAATTTGGTCAAGATTGAAACTTTCCTTGTTAGGTCGAATAGCAGCTATAAAGATGAATGTATTGCCGAAAATGTTATTTTTGTTTCAGACCCTACAGATCGTGGACAAGGTGGAATGTTTTGGAAAGTGGCAGAAGGATATTTCTAAGTTTGTTTGGCAGGGCAAAAAGCCCCGAATAAAGTTTAAAATTTTAACTGATGCGAAAGAAAGAGGGGGATTTGCCCTGCCAGACTTGAGGTTATATTATGAATCTGCAGCCTTCTGCTGGATGAAAGATTGGATTTTGCTGGAGAACACTGATGTCCTAGATCTGGAAGGGTTTGATAATGCTTTTGGGTGGCATGCATATTTGTGGTATGACAAGGTTAAAGTTCATAAACTGTTTAAAAACCATATTGTTAGAAGAGCAATTTGTATGGTCTGGACAAAATACAAAGACTTATTGGAAAGTAAGACCCCGAGGTGGCTTTCACCGGTGGAGGCCAAGGCACGTAAGAGACTCAATATGGAGGCCTATTGGCCAAAATATTGGGAAATAATTGAAAAAATTGGAGACAATTGGAGGTTACAGAGCTTGGAAAAATTAAAAAACAAGGTGCGAGATTGGTTGCATTATGCCCAAATTCAGGAGGTTTTTAAAGTGGACAAAAAGGTGGGATTCCAGGTGGAAAAATCGAAATTAGAGACAGAATTGTTAGAACCAAAAAATAAACTGCTCTCCAGAATGTACAACTTGCTGCTTAAATGGAATACACAGGACGAGATAGTCAAATCCGCCATGATAAAGTGGGCACAGGATATTGGACACAACATTATGTTTGAAGACTGGGAAAGGTTATGGAACACCGGAATGAAATTCACGGCATGTAGTGCCTTGAAGGAAAATATTATGAAAATGATATACCGGTGGTACATGACCCCAGTCAAGCTTGCTAAGATATATCACCTGTCTGATAATAAATGTTGGAAGTGTAAGGAGGCGGAAGGGACATTCTTTCACCTCTGGTGGACATGTCCGAAAGTGAGGGCCTTCTGGGAGATGATTTATAATGAGCTAAAAAAGGTATTTAGATATACCTTACCTAAGAAACCAGAGGCCTTTCTTCTGGGCATTGTAGACCAGAATGTGTTAAAGAAGGATAGAACCTTTTTTATGTATGCTACTACTGCAGCAAGAATTCTCATCGCAAAGCATTGGAAGACACAAGATTTACCCACGCTGGAGGAATGGCAGACGCAGTTGATGGACTATATGGAATTGGCTGAAATGACTGGCAGAATCCGAGACTTGGGAGAAGAAGCAATGGAAGAGGACTGGAAAAAATTTAAGGACTATCTACAAAAACATTATAAGTTGTATGAATGCTAAGAAAATGCACCTTTTAGGAAATCTTAGCCCCAGCAATAGCAATTAGGTGAAATGAAAATTAAGGTACAAGAAATTTGAGATGGAATTAGGAAATAATTTTATTGTGTTTTAATTAAAATATATAAGAATTGGTGTACAATATTTGGAATTTGATAACATGATAAATTGAAAGATACAATAAGTTATGAAATAAGATGACAAATTGCTGAAGTTTGTATTATAAATAATGCAAGGTCTGGAGGATGTGGGGAAGTCCAGTAGATTTGATAAAAGGATTACGGAAATTTGAAACTTTTATATTCTTTTTCTTTTATCTGTTTTTCTTTTCTGTATCTCTGTATCCTGTAAAATTAATAAAAATATTTTTTAAAAAAAAATAAACGAACAAAGTTACAAATTGCCTTCTGCAGCATGGCCTGTCAAGATTGGAACCCTGAAAATAAAGATACATGAAGAGATTGGTGTGGAAGTATTCATTCTTTTAAGTGTTCAATTTATTACTAAAACAATGGCAATAAACAGAATATGCAAAAAGCTGGGAATAAGCAATAAATAGCCACTGTCAGATTTCCGAAATCCACTATCTATTGCCGTATTATGCTCAGGTTCCAGATGAAATATCATCTTTCTCTTTTACCCTTGGTTATTAGAAGATGGCATGTAGTTAATCACGTTCTATCACAGATGCCCTATCACCACCTTTGGTTACTCTTCACAGAATACAAAGCTCATAGTGGCTGTAAAAGTGCTTCATGTGACGTAAGATTTGCATCTCTCATTTTGCGTGTTATTTTTAAATTGTGTAACATGTATAATTCTTTAATTAAAAATATATTCAAAATATTAAGTCAAGCCATATCTGTGGCCTTCAAAATAGGCTGTGTGTGTGTGTGTGTGTGTGTGTGTGTGTGTTTGTGTGTATGAGAGAAATAGGTACCTTTATTTCCTGAAGTTGAACAGGGGAGAGGGAACCAACCTGATGCTCAGAATTTTCTCTAACCCACTGAATACCGCATTTTTCGGCCCATAGGGTGCACCGGCCCATAGGGTGCACCTAGTTTTTTGGGGGGGAAATAAAGAAAAAAATTATTTCCCCCCCCCCCAGGTGCGGGGCTGGGGCGGGGGAAGACTGAGCTTCTCCCGACCCCAGCCCCCAGAACAGGCAACTCTCCACAAGCCGTGGGAGGGCTGCGCAAAGTCGCGCAGCTCTCCCACAGTTTGTGGATAGTTTCCTGAAGCCTGAATTCGCCCCATAGGACGCACACACATTTCCCCTTCATTTTTGGAGGGGAAAAAGTGCGTCCTATAGGGTGAAAAATACGGTAATTTGCAAGCCCATGTGCTAAACCCTGTCCTTGGAGCCTGCCCCCCCCCCCGACAAGAAAGAGACTAGACACCAAGGTATGGGTTCAAATTAGGACACAACTTTATTGAACTTCAGATGTAGGAAACTTGGCCCTGGCCTTGAAAGGTATCCCTCTCAGGCCACTGAGGCTGAGGATGTGTAGGGTCAATCAGGTGCCGTGTGAGGGAACTGCAAAGTGTAAACTTACACAGCGTGCCCATGCACTGCACCTGTTGGGAGTTTGACCTACTTGCCGCCGCTCTAGGGCCAGTGACTCCCACAATCACCCTTTAACGGGCTCTGCAAACGCCGCCGCATAGGGTTGCATGAGATGCTCTCCCCCAAAACTCAAAGATAGACTAAAGGATACCTAACAAGGCCCCAAAACCGCCAAAGTTGTGACAAATAGCTATGGGGAAGGCAAAACCTGCCAATGCAGAGAAAATTCCTTCCTGGTTCTGAATACAGCAACCATCTTATGACCATAGCAGCGCCCACTAACCTGGAATGTGAAAGGTTAAGCTGCAAAAGAAGGAAAAGGTGACTAGAAAGCAGAATTTATTATTTAGGGAGGGTTGGGTGGGTAATCCTGAAAAAGAAGGAAAAAGAATGAGCATTGGCTGAAGGATCGGCCCCAGTACCTGCTCCTGGCCACACTCCTGCCTGCATCCCATTGGCCTGCCAGGCAGAGGTGGGCCAATCACACCCTGTTACCAGGTGGGTGGCACCCGGCCAGGTAAGCCCTACATGGGGTCGCAAACTCTGCCCACCCGTTGGGAGGAGGTGAGTGGGGATTTTCATCTGAGAGGCATTCCCAAATAAGATCAAAGCTCATTCAGCAACAGTGCCAATAAACAGTACAAAGGGACACTCGTTTTCACATTGTTTAAGTCTGTTGTTTCAATTGGAGCTCCTGAGTCAGAATATGTAAAGCAAATTGAAAGCATTTTCCACTGTGGCAGGTACTATCTGTTTACAAGGCTGCAGATATAAAGCCAAATATTTGGCTGCTTATTTCATATCAACATAGGAATGCATTTCTTCGGCCTCAGCTGTGAGGCCCCTCCAGCCTGCTTTGGACAGCAACTAACCTTTTCTATACTGAAGAGCCGAGGAGGAAGCCCAGGTGCTTTGGCCTGTAGCATAACTTGGTAACATCTGTGCTCTAGGCAAGGAGAAGTTGGTGAACTAATGCCAGGGCACCTGCCCTGAGCTGTAAAGCAACCAGTATGGAATCTAGAGTCTGTCACAAGAGAGTATCTGTATGGAAGCAGTTGCCTGGAGAAATTGTTAAAACACCATATCTAGAGGTTTCTATTTCTACAGCAAGACTGGATAAATGCCTGTCAGGAACAATTTAGTTTTAGTGAGCATTGCTGCAGAGTAGAAGATTGGACTTGATGACCCTGCAAGCCCCTCTTACTTCTATTACTCTATAAAGCAATACCCCAGTTAATAACGTCTCTTTTCCTTGAAATTCATTTTGACTCATTTAACTTGTGCTTAAATAGCTATGACTAATGATTCAATCGCTAGCAAGAACAGGGGAGAAAATGGGGATCTTGACAGGGAAAGGCAGTTGAATGGTTTCACAACCATTAATAATGATGATCATACCAGGGGTTTCATATACAACATTTTGGGTAGCCTTGTGGAAGCCAGAAGGATCACAAATGAGCTGCTACATGTGAATTAATTTAAATCCAGTATCTACATTCTGGTAGCCCTTTGCAGTCCTACATTCTGGAAGCTTCCAGATGTGGGCTTAATAGTGAAAACAGATCATTCAGATATCACAACTGGGTCCTTTGTAGCATGTTTTATTTTAAAGTTATTGGCTCTTTCCTGGAAAGGGTAAATCCAGATTAAATTGGGAAGGGGAAATATGGGCTGGCATTTTGATGCCACTGGGATTGTATGAACATTGTATATATGAAGATCACCTATCTGACAATAAACATCCATCTAGAAGCACCTTCCAACTCAATGGAGAACCAAAAACAGAGAATCATTTCAGTAACTGAAATGATCATGATGGGTTTAATGATGGGCAACAACATGATGGGCTTTAAATGGGTGAAATGACCCTCAAGGGCATCCTGCTCATCCATCATTTTATCTCCACAGCAACCCTGGGAGGGATGTTAATTAGAGCGATAGTGAGAGACCCACAATCACCTAGTGAGCTTTATGACTGAGAAGGTTTTGAACCCAGTTCTCTCTAATCCAGACATAGGCAAACTCGGCCCTCCAGATGTTTTGGGACTACAATTCCCATCATCCCTAGCTAACAGGACCAGTGGTCAGGGATGATGGGAATTGTAGTCTCAAAACATTTGGAGGGCCGAGTTTGCCTATGCCTGCTCTAATCTAAAGTCAGCACTATGCACTATATCACACTGACTGAAACCAAAGTACTTATAACTGGGCACTAGTGAGTGCAATGAAAATCCATTAAAATAATTGGAAGATTTACAGTATATTGTTTCAAGATGCAACTAGAGAGTCTATGTAGGTTAGCATAGCATTATCATATTAAGAGTACAAATCAGAACCCCATTAATAATTTACAATTTCAGAAATAAACACCCGAGATTAATTTCAGAACTCATATTTCAGTGGCAAGCTGTTAATGGAATACAAATCATCCTATTTATACACCTGCTCTTCTGTATTTAAGCATCAGCATTCATTTTGAAAGTTCCATGACTAATGTGTAAGCATTCTATTCTTAGACATTTAATTAGATGCTTTCACAGGGGGAGCTCTCAAATGTACCTTTCTTACATGCTTGCACACCTTTACCTAATGGCTTTTTAAATGGGTAGTAACAAGTCTTCAAAGAGTGCAGAATGCTATACTACGCTCATTATTAGGATGCATTTTATTCTGGCCCTTTCCCCCCAAAAGTTTTCCCTATTAGTGCATTCCTACCACTGTTCCATTGATAGAAAAGCAGGCATAATATTCAGCTACAATTTGACCACAATGGCACCAAAATACACGTCCAGCTTCCAGTGCACCATGAGTAATGGTTTACACTTATCATAAAAATGGCGAGTCTCTTTTGCTCCACAAACAATAACAATTCCACTTATGGATACAGTCAATTCGGGTTTTATGTTCCATGACTAAAATATAACTAAACTTGCTTGTAGCTGGCGCCTACAGCTCTGTTTACATGACCTGATCAATTTGTGGAGACTAGAGACGGGGGCTAGCAGGTACAATCCTACCCAATCTCCTTTATTGAAACATCACAAAAGTTGGTGGGTTAAGATAACCAATTTAACAGAAAGCTGCTCAAGGCTAGTTGAGAGCATCTGATAGGTGTTCACTGATAATTATGAGCAGCTACTTAATCGGCATTTGGCAGACACTCTGCATTTTTCTAAGGCAATTGACCATGACTGTCTGAGAAGATACTACTCATCAAGCAGCAAGTGCTCCCTGCTGGCAAATAATCAGCTGAATATGTATTGTGGAAAACCAGGGCTCCAAAATACATGAGGAACTTCCATAGGTACAAGACGTTCCCAGCTACTTTCCAATTTGTGAGAAGCAATAAAGCCAGGAGTGGAAGTGGGAGGACTAAGTCCTCCCATCTCCATTGTCTCATCTCACATGGTAATTCCTCCTTTTCCATAATGCCTGAAGATGCTGGAGGCTGTTCCACAGTAGTTGACAAATTGCTTACTCTAAAATTAACATGAGCTGCTACATACAATAGAAATCAGTGTCTTGAGCCTAGTTCTAAGTAGGTTTGCTGAGAAGTAAGTCTTACTAATTTCATTGATATTTCGAGTAAGAATTATTAGGTTTGTATCCTAAATTGCTTTCAGGATCAGTGTCATTGTATGAAACTTTAAACAACTATTGCCCTCAGTCCTTTCTGTTTCCTTGGTCTCTTGAATTGTGAGGCAGTATTAATCAAAGACATTTTCTCTGTGGTTGTATGTTTAATGATAGCTTAAAGCCTCTGGGCTTGCACACTTGATTGAGTTACATCTTGAGGAAACTTTGGGGTCGAGAAAACCACCATAACTGACATAACTAAACCATTCTTAACTTTATAAATAAACACGAAAATATGAACTGCATAATTCATTGCAATATAGTATTTTTCATTGGACTAGGCTACTGGAGATCAAACATAATGGATTATGTTCCATACCATCTTGTTTAGGGGGCTTAGAACATTATCTATCATTCCAGACCTTCAGCAGTCAGAGGTTTATGAGGAGGAACATAGCAAATAGAAATAACACCTATCCTCTCATCTATCATCTCAGAAGAGGAGAATCAGTTTAAGCAACAGGCATTAATTATCTGAACAGAAGAGAAACAAGTATTGGATCAAATGAAGTTTTGCTGTCACAGTTTAGTTTGACATTTTAGTCTTTAGGCCTATATACACTGAGCTGGGAGTAAGCTCTGTTGAACTCTGTGGAGGCTACTTCTGAACAGACATGTATAAAATCGCTATGTTGACTGACGGTGCAATCGAAATGGTGGTAGGAAAGTTTTTGCCACCATCATCACCATGGAGTGGGCCTGTAAGTGAGACAAAACCTGTGTTTCATCAGATCGGTCATTAGTTTTCCCTCTCCAATTGGTCTACCATCATCCCTCCATTTCACTACCTATAGTTTCTCAGAAAACCAGGTGAGTGGTTTCGTGAAGACACTACTGCATCCTCAATATTGTCAAGAACTTGAACTCAATGGCAAGCAATGGCAAAAAGAAAGTGCTGAAGAACCATCACAAAGCCATCTGAATCTATCATTCTCTGGGAACAGACCATTCAACTAGATAAGCCTGTAGATATTAAGGACATCAGGAAACCTAAGCCCTACATTATAGTGGTATAATTTCCACTGGGGGTTGTAACTGTGAAGACACATTTTCTTTTCTTTCTTTTCTTTCTTGAATTCTCAAGTTAGAAACCCATTTCTCTTGTTGTTTTAACTGGGTACCCTAGTTAATCACTCAATATGACTGCACCAGCCATTCATAGTGAGTAAGACAAAGTATTTTCTTTTTACACCTTTCGCCACAATTAGTTCTTTAAGATTTATGCAAATAGTTGGCATGTAAATGATCTAGACAAGTGATGGGAAACTTGTGACCCTCCAGAGGTTGTTACACTACAACTCCCATCATCTTATGCTTGTCTGGGTTGATGGGAATTGGAGTTCAGGAATATCAGGAGGGCTATAATGCCATAGCACAAAAGACCATCGTGATTTTAAGGAGGTTAGATTTCAAGGAGGTGCCCAGCAATTGAAGCGCTTATGCCCAGATAATGCCTAGAAATTCTGTGGGCCTGGACCTTTAAGCGGTTAATTCCATCTGTTCTCCATCATTCCATAAAGTAGTAGTCTCTCATAGCTAGTTGTGCTGGGATGGCACTGTGTGGGAATTTTAATCTTTAAAATGGGCTTTAGCAAACACTTGAAACAGGGAGAGTACTCTGAGCCCTGTCCAAACACTGGAACAATTTTGTGTGTATAAATGATAGCTGGAAAATTGTAAGACACATCACAGAACTCAATTACATGCACACATCACCTTTGTGACTTCAAGATGAACAAGGTTTGCTTCCTAGTTAAACAAAACAAGCAAGCAAGCTGCAATCAGAGGTGTCAACTTGCCCCCTACTTTGAGGGGGAACAGCCACATGACCGCGATGGTTAGTATTTTGTGGTTAGTATTTTGACTACCTAAATTATATTCTAGCTCAGATCTGATTCTGAGGAAAAACTGAAACCTTTCCAGCCTTCCCTTCCTTTAGTCTCCAACTTTCTGCTGCCCACTTATTTATGTTGCTGCTACAGAAGGATGAAAGAATGCAGCTTGCTCTCACACTCCAGGCACTAAGATTACTGGTATGTATTACAGTCAGTTGACTAATAAACCCTGGTTAATAATAATAATAAATTATAGGTGAACTCAAGAAGTAGTTTTGGATCCCCCCCCCCCTTTTGAATAGCAGACCCATGGCCCATAAAATAACATGGTTTGTTTTTTAAAAAAAATCCATTAGTTTATTGTTGTTGTTTTTTAAAGTGTACTATCTAGCACAGGACTAACAAACCCAAAGGTTCCTTGGATCCGTGTAAATAGCTATGCAGTCCAATAGAACCCAGGCATTGCTCAGCACTTGATTAGGTTTTCTTTTGATCCTTTGTCAGTTTTAGTTTTTATTAATTGGTGTAGGAATAAAAAGTACAAATCAGTATACAACCTAGGGGAAAAAATGTATACAGTGGTATCTCGGCTTACATACTCTTCATGTTACATATGCTTCAGGTTACAGACTCCGCTAACCCAGAAATAGTGCTTCAGGTTAAGAACTTTGCTTCAGGATGAGAACAGAAATCGTGCTCCGGCGGCGTGGCAGCAGCAGGAGGCCCCATTAGCTAAAGTGGTGCTTCAGGTTAAGAACTGTTTCAGGTTAAGAATGGACCTCCAGAACGAATTAAGTACTTAACCTGAGGTACCACTGTACTTTTAAATCCAGTTGATTTACGTGTGAAGAGCACATGCTTTCCCCAGTAGGTGTTAAGTGCTTAACTTTGCCTGGATCATACCCTAAGGTATGAGAAACCTGTGTCCCTCCAGAAGTTGCTGGCCTCCACCCCATCAGCTGCCACCATTATGGCCAATGGTCAAGAAGTTAACCAGGAAATATGTCTAGTGGCGTTAACAATGAAAGAAGCAGTAAAAGGATGTGAGTGTCGTACACAACATCTAAAGTGTCACAGATTCTCAATCCCAGTCACAAACAAATAGGTTGTGACTACACAGTCAAAACCAGTAAAATATGGAAAGTTTGAATGTACTGTGCATCCTCTGTCTTGTGTGTGTTCAAAGAGATTTTTTTAATACAATACTGCAGACATTTCCCCATTCCACAAGCTCCCCATTCTATAAGCTTAAAAACAAAGAACAAAGCAATCAGTGAACCAATTCAAAATATGCCTAGTGAATTTAACAATGAGAAAAACCAGCACTTACAACATGCTTTCGCTTTAAGAATTTCCATAGTTGAATAAGGCATACTTAGGATGGTGTATATAAATTATAACTGCAGCCTATTTACACTAGAAACCTCCTGACAGTAGTTTTAATTAATACTGTGAAAAGAAAAACACATCTGCTTAAGTCTCTGTGGGAAACAGGACAAATTAAATGGCTTAGTTTAAAAAGTTAGTACTCCAAATATGAGGAGATGTGTTTTATGCCTCTTTTCTCACCTTTGATACATGCACATGCTTATCAAAGCTGATTGTAGAAACTAATTTGAATGAATTTTTTACATTTCTCTTAAAGTGCCAGTTCAGAGTTTCTTAAAAATAAGAGATTGAATCCAACTAACTTTTACTCAAAGAAGACTCATTGAAATTAATTTACCCCAGTTGATTTCAGTACGTCTACTCTGAGTATAACCAACATTGGCCGGCCCCCAATGTTTACATAACTAACAGCACAATCCTTATCATGCCTGCTCAGAAGTAAGTTCCATTGAAATTCATTGGGGTTTATATCCAAGTACAGAGTTAGCAGTGCAGCCTAAAATAATAGAATGTTATTTTAATGGAATGCAATTTCTAACATTATTCTTGTAGTGGGTGGATTCATTGCCCAAGATGAATGTGAGGAAGAATACCTAAAACCAAATTTGAGTACTATGCCTGTGTGCGTGTTTTTTAAACCAAGTCATTAAATTGGTCTAATTTTATAATTTAACTGATATGCTACCAAAAAGAGCAGAAGCCAATTTGTATGCATCCCAACCATCTGCAGAGAAGAAGGTTGTTCATGTTGCTTTGTCAATGAAGATAACAGCAGAAGCGGCTCCACCACCAATATACAAATGTGGGCTGAGATCCTGAAATCAGTTACTGAGTAAACCCTGCTAAATACAGTAGGACAGTCCTGAGCAAACATGCACAGGATTGTACTGCCGATCCTTCTCTTTCCCTCCCTTCTTCATTTTAGATAACTGATTGCGCTGGACATTGATGGTCACTCGTCACACTTACTGGCTGTAACAGTCCTCTTTCTGAACTCTAGGGCGAGTCATCCATCAGCATCTTCGACCCGGAGAATCATGACAACCTCACCACATTTGTTCCAGATGTTTACACACACACACACACACACAGAGAGAGAGAGAGAGAGAGAGACCCCACTGCTTCCACAACACCATTGCATAACATAAACTTTCCCGTCATGAAGAGACAAAGCAATAAGGGGACACGTGTCCCTTCGGGCAAGGTCTTTTTTGTCTTTCCGCAACAGTAAGGAGCAATCCCCTTCCCAAACAACACTTCCCCTCATCTCCCTCCTCCTCCTCAGTGGCGTAGCGTGGGTTGTCAGCACCCGGGGCAAGGCAAGTAATTTGCGCCCCCTAACCTGTGGATTTGCGCCCCCTAACCCGTGGATTTGCGCCCCCTAACCTGTGGATTTGCCCTAACCCCAGATGTTGCGCCCGGTGCGGCCGGCCCCCCCTGCACCCCCCACGCTACGCCACTGCTCCTCCTTGAGGCGGTTGGGAATCCTTTCCTCCGTCCTTCTCCACAGCATCCTTGCCTAGAGGATCCCTCGTCAATCCCCGTGCTCCTGTGCAAACGCGCTCCCACCGAGCGCCCCTTTCTGCGTCTTCGCGAGGCAGCTCTGCCTATCTGCTCCGTCGTCCTGGGAGCTCCCCTGACTGGCTGAGGAAAGTCCACTGCTTTGATTCCGTCTCCGCCCCCTCCCCCTCCCCTCTCCTCCCCTCCCGAGCCCTGGCATTCCCAGTGTTCAGGAATGTGGCGAGCTGGCTTCTGGCCGGAAAAAGAAGGACCGGAGGAAGCGAAGGCGGAAAGTAGGTCTTCCCTGCCGCTGCTTCGCTTCTCCCGATGCCTCTGCTCGACTGCCTGGTCTTTCCCCCTGGGATCAGCCTCTCTCTTTAAATGCACAGCGCAACCCTTGGCGAGCTGGTTGCCAACAACAACCACCCCAAAATGCCCGAAGTCCCAGGCGCTGGAGAATAGACGACCCGGGGCAGAGCCGTCCTCGCGCGATTGGATTTACAGGTGCTGGAGGGTGCCGGGGAGCTCTCCAAGGTGCTGAACACTCGGCAGCCTCTCCAAGAGCTCTCAGGCTGAACTCTCCCTTCCTCCGCTTTCCCTCCTGGATTCCCTCATGACTCGGACACGTTCGCTTGGGAGGAGGTTGTGAATTCCTCACCATATCATGGCCCGGATTAGATACCTGCGTGCAGCTGTCTCGGGATTCTATCTGTGGGAAGCTGCGGTGCTGCTCAGGTGAGTCTCCGCTAGATCTCCCAGATGTGCCTTACTTGGTGTGATTGAGCGGCAGAGGCAACGGGACTCATGGACGGAGCTGTGGAAAATGCCTCTTCCACTCGTAATGCCCCCACAGACGTCGACTAGCAAGCGAGATTTATGTGGACATTCTGATACTGTTGTGCAATAGTCTCTTGCATCCCATGCCATTGTTGTTTTGTACTCCTGTGCCTGACGTTTAAATTTCGCCTCCCCCTCCCCAAGTTTGGTTCTCCTGGAGTTCTGTAGCCTGTTTTGTCCGCTATTATGTTACGAAGCACAGAATATTACTGAGCAATATTTGAATTGTACAGTGTTTATTCAGAACTGGAAATCTCTCTGTTATTCTTTCATACTGAAATAAATATATGACAACTAACCCCTAAGAGCCAATCCCAGGTCCCAGTAGCTGCCAGCTTCACAAAGAAAAGAAAGAATTTGATATTGGATTGTTTTCCCCAAACTACACTGTGTACTCTCTGTGCCAGATATTCAAATGTGTATTTTAGTGGGTTGCTCCACTCTCACTTGGGATATTTCACACAGAACCCTAAAAATAATGATATAGCCCATTCCACAGTTCAGTTTACATGTTTGAATTTAAGCCAGTTTAGTTTTATTTAAAAAAATGCATCAAAATTGGCTTAAATGTAATAATTTTAACTTATTTAAAATCCAACTCAAGTACCTAACCATAAAAACTAGAAATAAGTGACGACGTAAAGGAGTATCCAAGCTATATATATAAAACCCTTCATGATAAAAATAAAATTCACAACAGTGATATCCAGCTATTGTGAAGAAAAGCATGCCAAAATAACAGAAATATTAGGCAATTCATGTTTTTATCTGAAGAACTTTTCATACAGCATACATGACAAACATGCACGAGATGTTGAAATATTATGCACATATTCATATTCAAATACAGAAACATGCAGGAAGAAAACTGTTGTGTAAGTGAAATTCCTTTTCACATACAAATATTCATGAGCTGCACTACAAAAACATGGAGGGACCACTGAAATTAGCAAGTATCACCTGAAGCTTCTGCATGTTTGTCTGCATGTTCTTAAGCTGCTAATTTGCATTATGAAATGCAAAACTAATTTCTTTAGGTTGTGCCTTAATGTCATGATGGTTTTAACATTAATGGAAGGGAATGGTATGAAGTAGATCTGGTGATTATTTTATGGCATGGCTGGTAAGATAAATCTTGTTTTTTTTTAAGGGCTCATGTACAAAACAAGTAACTGAGCCTCCATTCTCAACTTGGTGAAAGGGTATTACAAAGGGCTCTTTAAACCATTTTTATTCAGTGGTACTATGCTAGGTGCATTTCTGAGAAGCAGAAGTCAACAGGGCAATTATACTTGAAGCCTTGCACCCCCAACTCATTTCAAGTTCATATTGACTCCAGAGGTTATTGGGTTATATCTTCAGTTGAACACCAGCCAGGATGGACTCATTTAATTTCACTTTCGCAGACTGGTAAAATGATCAAGCTCTGGTTAAAAGATAATAGCTATGATGGTACTAGGAAGGGTGAGAGGGTCAAAGGGAGGAACTCCTAATCAGGTTGTTATGGAGAAAGTGCACAACATTGTGAGGACATGCAGAGCTAGAGGGGGAAATGAAATGAAATGAGCCCTCACTGGATATGCCATTGGCATGTTATTTACAAGCTACATATTTTAGCTTTAGCTGTTAATTTTATTTTACTAAAGCAGATGTGCTTTTTAATGTATGACAAAAACTATTTGGAAAAGCAAGAAATGTATATAAATCTCTTGAAATAAAAAGTGCACACGCTTAAAATCCACTTACTTCAATGGGACGTAGGTGCACCTGGTTTTTCTTAGAGTGAGAGAATTCCTGGTATACTATTAAAAAGTGAGGTATTAGTCTATATGCTAATAGTAATCTGAGTCTTCCCATGTTTGTGCTTATGTGAACCACTGATGCACAAGACGGAATACTTGCAGACACAGCAGAACCCAGAGATACACACAGGCAGGACTTTTTTCAGGGGGAACTCACAGGAACTCAGTCCTGGCATTTCTCTGGTGGGTTCCAGCACCTCTCTGGTGGGCGCCATTGCCATTCTAAGAGAATGAGAGAGGTTCCGGGATTGACAATATTTAATTTTGTAGGGGATAGAATGTTGAATGGATGAGAGGGGGATAAGCATACAACTGTGGGGAGAGGGGACAGAGTGGGATGCCTGGAATAGAAGAAGATATTTGTATTTGTCTACCTATTTGAGCAAGTGAGTTCTTCGATAACACTGAGAAGTTACTTAATGCCTCAGGTACTGGAGACAGTTGATGTAGGCATCAACTGAAAAATTAAGAATGTAATGGGACTGAGATCATGTCCAGCTTGCTCCCCCGTAGAAAAATAACCCTCAACCCAGCCCAAGGAAAACCCCAAAATGGAGAGGGGCATACCATCTCAATGACAATTGAGCATGCTCAGTGGGCATGGAATGTTAACTGCTTGTTGGAAGGGAAAAGAACAACTGGGGAGAGGGAGATGTTATGGCTTGAATCTAGAACAGAAACACTCCTCACCTGCTTTGTTGCCATGTGCCCCACTTGTTTGGAGAGTAGAGGCAGTAGTCTCAAAATTAGTCAAATGTGCCTAACATCACCCCATTTCATGTCCAATACGTAGGGACCAGCAGACCTGTATATGCTGAAGATCAGTAGATAATACCTCTGATCTTTTTGTGGAAAATGTATTTCTAATTTTGGATAAAATTTCGCAAATGTGCCAGAACTTAAAGGTAATATACTTTAATTTTTTTCAAAAAAAGCCAACAATAATGAGAAGAGTACATTTTGCTTTTTTTATATATAGATGCCACAATGCTTCAGCCCCCTATCTGAGTGAGAGAGAAATAATCTCAGACAATAGTTGAGAGGTAATGACGCATATAAAAGTGTTTGTGACAAGTGAGAGTGACCTCTAGTTGGAGGGATCTGTTCTTGAGTCACAACAGGGAAATGGAGCGAGTGGGTGTGTTGAGCAATAACGTAGGAGCATAGAATATAAGAGCTATCATCCTATAATTTAAAGTTAGAACTAATTTTCACTTGGAGGTGTATGTTCTCATCCAACCATTCTTACAAGAAATTCACAAGAATATGTATTATGTGAAAAATCTCCAGAAACAGACCTTTTTTTGCTGCAGTATTCTGTGTGGTGAAATAGTCTTTAAGCATCCCTGTGTGAAATATAAGACTACTGTTTACCAAACCATACAAAGATTGAGTTATATTCTCACTGCTTTGGATTCACTATGTGTTCATCCTACGATAATTAAAGGTTTTATAGAACAAAATAAAAGACAGAGAACAGACATGGGATGAGATGAGATGGGAAGGGAAGGAGTTTGTGCAGTTTTTAAGACTACAACGCCCAGAGTGAAGTGAGACTGGGTGAAATTATGTGGATCTGATGGGTGCTGAAAAGACTGTAGCCACTTCAAGGCCACTGAAAAACAAGAGAGCAGTATCTGTATGCCCAGGGGTCCCCAAGGTTTGCAGAACTACCAAAAATATTGGGGGGGGGGGACTAAACAGCCAAATGAGGACTGTGAATGCTCGGTAGTAATATAATGCTAAATGTTGGAACAGGGAATGGAATGGAGTAGCCTAGAAGACCACGTGGTTGGCTAGCTGAACTCATGGACTGGAGCACTCCACACTGCAAGATTTTATAAACATTGTATAAATATGTACTTGTATAAACATAATTAGAAATAGTTACTATAAGAAGCATGGCAACATGTCCAGGATAGTGCTTTATGTTCCTTTTTCCCATGAGTGAGAATACTGAGCAATAAAAAAGCACTGATATTGATTCCAAAGTATCACATTTAGATTATATAATGAAATAGGGAACAGGGGAGCTTGCACACACAAACACACACACACACACACACACACACACACACACACACACATATCTCAACCAGTCTTTGCCATCCTATTACCCTCCAGATGTTTTGGGCTACAGCTCCCATTATACCTGACCATTGGCTATGATAGCCAACACTGATGGGAGTTGTAATCCAAAACATCTGAAGAGCATCAGGTTGGCGAAGGCTGCCTCAAACTGGGAAGACATTAAGGTAGGTCATACATAGTTCATGCTCGGAAGGTTACTATTTCAGGCATAGGAACCAAATCTCAAAATGAATGCATACTGGGCTCCAAACTACATCAGTAATAGGAAACCTGAAGCCTTCCAGATGTAGTTGAACTGGGGTAGGCTGGCTGGGGCTGGTTAGAAGGTCTCAGGTTCCCTATTGTTGCTCTAGGATAAGTTTCCCAAACTTGGGTCTCCAGTTGTATTGGGACAGCAATTCCCATCATCCTTACCTAGCAGGACCAGTGGCCAGGGATGATGGGAGTTGTAGTCCAACAACAACTGGAGACCCAAGTTTGGGAAACCTTACTCTAGAATAAACAGTTTATTGTGACTCTGTGGGGCATATCTTTGCATCTATAATTTTCTTTGTTATTTCTTTTGAATTCTGAAACATATACAGTGGTACCTCGGGTTACATACGCTTCAGGTTACATATGCTTCAGGTTACAGACTCCGCTAACCCAGAAATAGTCTTCAGGTTAAGAACTTTGCTTCAGGATGAGAACAGAAATCGTGCTCCGGCGGAGCGGTGGCAGCAGGAGGCCACCATTAGCTAAAGTGGTGCTTCAGGTTAAGAACAGTTTCAGGTTAAGAACGGACCTCCGGAACGAATTAAGTACTTAACACGAGGTACCAGTGTATAGAACTTTAATAAACATATACTAAGTAGGCAGGAATTAGGTATGTTCTAAATGGGCCTGCATTGCACCTGAAGGACCAGGTGAATATCAGGGGTGGGGACCTTGGTAATATGGCACCCTGTGTGAGGCTAAAATTTGGGCCAAAGCCGCCTTTCCAAAGGGGATGCTGGGCTTTGGGAAGGAGGCACGAGGCTCTGGCCCTCCTGACTTCTTTCCAAATCCGGGCAAGCACTAGCTACACATTGGGAAGGAGGCCAGAAGACACCTCTTTGGCCCCTGCACCCTGTGTTGGGGAACCAGTCGCAATGTCCTAAATCTGCATTTGTGCATAATCTAGAGGTGATTCTACCTCATTGCTAGAAGTGCAAGGGTCAGAGGACCTGTTTTCAGCTATGGCTCAATAGATATAGCCAGGCGACAGTAATCCATGTTCTACTTAGTAAACTCGCATCTAGACTGCTACAATGTGCTGTATGTCAGCTGCCCTTGAATACTATATGAAGATTGCTGCTAGTGCAAAAAACAGATACCAGGATCTTGATGGACCTGATAGATGTAACGCCATGTAACACCAGTCTGAAAAGACATGTCCTGGATGCCTATTTTCTACCAAGCCTGATTCAAGTTTTTTGTTTTGATATACAAATTCCTGAGCAGTTTAGGTCTTGGTTACCTGAAGGACTCCTTCTCTTTTAGTCCTGCCCACGACTTGAGATCTGTTCATGATATGAGGTCCTTTTGGAAATGCCATCTCTTAGGGAAACCCAGGAATCTATAGCCCAGCATACAGCTTTCTCAGATTGTGGAATATGTTACACCTAGAGGTCTGGCTGGTGACATCATTGTCCATTGTTAGGTGGAAGGTTAAAAGAAAAAAATCTCTTTTGTTATACCTTTGACTGATACACCTGCACTGTTTTGCTTTTGCTTTTTGCTTTTTTGGTGATAGCACTTAACAGTACAGAATACTATTACTTCTATTTTTGCTGCATAGAGCACCCACAACACTTTTATTGATATATGAACACTGTTTTTTAATTGTTGTCCCCCCCCCCCCGAAAACAGCTTTGCATGTCTGGCTTGTGTATTATTATGTTTACAGATAGTTGGAGGATGGTTGTGGTTGTTTTATGGTTTTATTATTGTTCTTGTTCTAATGTTTTGACCCATTCTAAGGTCTTCAAAGAACGAGATATAGATTTGAATTAATTCAAGCCATTTCTATGGCCTTCAAACTTTGCAGATGCATTTAAAGTAGGTTTTCAGCCAGAAATAAAAAGTTAATTCCAAAAGTTCAATATAGGGGAGGGATGTGCCATCAGATACTTCCCCTTAATAGTGTTAATGCTTTTGTTGGGGGGGAAATCTGAAAACTGGAAAAAATATTGTCCTGTTTTCATATTATTTGGCCATGTTTTTTACAGGAAAAACATGATATAGGCCATTATTCTTTTAGTTCATTGTTTAGTATTTCCTATATAGCTGTCTGCTACTGCCACTACTTTGCTATTAAGAAAGCTAAGGATTGGTACAATTAATCTGTCACGAATCTTTATGCTTGTTTTCACATTCTATTCATTTTCTTTATATATATATATTACGTGGCAATCTTTTTAAAAAAATTGATTTATTTATTTTTTGAAAATAATATTTATTAGTTTTCCAACAATTTAAACACTACAAACAACAAAGATAAAAAAACATAACACAAACACATTAAACAAAACAAAAAAAAACAGTTTAAAACACATCAAACAATTTCAATCTCTTATCTTTCATTCACTTATTTCAATGACCTCTTCACACCTCCCTTTTTGTATTCCACTTCTGTTAATTGTTTCAGCAATTCCTTTTCATCTTCCTCTGTTTTCTATCCTATAATTATCTTAACACATTCTAACCTTATTTTTTCCTTTAATACTCTATTAATCTGTTTATATTTGATTCCTTATAACATTTCTACTGAAGCCATATAACTTCATTCTAACATTTTTCTAACATTCATTAATTTTACAGTATTTCTGTAAATAGTCTTTAAACTTTTTCCAGTCTTCTTCCACCAACTCTTCTCCCTGGTCTCGGATTCTGCCAGTCATTTCCGCCAGTTCCATCACATTCTATTCATTTTCTTCACAAATTTTGGTCAGGGCTTCAAATTCTTTGTCAGCTAAGGTTTCCTTATACGTTTCACAAATTGGTCTAACAATATCTCATATCAAAAGAAAATGTAGTAGGATTGTTCTGCTTTTGGAAAACCAGTATTTTGTTATCTCCTTTGATTTTTCCGCTTTCACACTCTGATGAGTAGCTGCAGAAGTGCACACAGAGGCTTGTTAGGACATAGCTTCAGAGGCATTCTGTGTGAAGCAATTCTGGCCTACTATGCTGCCTATCCGTTTAAATCCCATTAGCATGGCTTACCCTGATACAACTGGCATGTAGAATTGCATAGAGCCAGGAAACCAGGCAAGGCCTTTGTTATGGTGCATCACAGATGTGTCATCTCCTGTACTACCTTATCCCACCATCTTTTCTCCAATGCCCATGCAAACAGTCGATTGCTACGCTTGTACAACTGTTAGGTATATGTCTGTTACATTGGTTGTGTTGTTGCGCTAGCAAGGGGGGTGGGAATTCTGATGGCCACAAAGGTAGCAACCTACAAAGCATTCAAAAAGGAATTAAAATGGTTCCCCTCATCTTGCTCCTGCCTACGCTTCATTTAGAAGCAAAGTACAGGCTTCTAAATGGTTTTGTGAATAAATGTTTTGTTTTGTTTTAAAAAAAATATTCTATTGAATTTTGAATGTCCAGTACAGAAAGGTTTAAACCTGATAATAAAATTACTAAATGTGACCAAAGCTGCAGATTTCAGATGACTTCATCTCAGCCAAGACAGTGAAAATGACTCTCTTCTTGAAGTCGTGGGAGCAATGGGACTGCCATGCCTAAACTAGAAATTGAACGGCTCCATGCGGACTTTGACACATTACAGAGTGGCTATGTGATTGCTCTATGGTACATAAGACCTTGTTGATTGTCTACATTCCACATTCTGCACACATGGACTCAACGCACATTATTGGCTTGCCGATAGGAAAGTCCAAGTGAGACAGTTCATCTTTCAGATGAAGGAAAAGCCAAGGCTGGAAACTATCATGGGACTTGGCAGTTTATAAGACAACCAAATTAAAATGATGCTTTGATTTCTATTTACATTTCACACCTCATGCTGTGCTAAACTCATTTTCCTATTATTAACCATTCTTAATATGCTCCAAGCTAACTGACTTGCTCTACAAATAGAGGTGAGTCACTCTGGAAGTAATATTTACAGATAGGTAGCCGTGTTGGTCTGCCATAGTCAAAACAAAACAAATTCCTTCCAGTAGCACCTTAAAGACCAACTAAGTCAGTTCTTGGTATGAGCTTTCGTGTGCATGCACACTTCTTCAGATACACAGTAATATTGGAAGTAATATTGTTATTCTTTACAACACATGTCACTAGAATTCCAAACCACAAACCAGTTAAGTAAAGAAAAATACAAAAGTTAGTATCAGTTTTGATCCCTTCAGCTTTAGATATTAAGGACTTTAGATATTGATGACTCTATACTACATGGACTTGTGCATGGAAAAGCAATCAAAGAATGTGCAAACTCCTCCAAAATAATACTAATTTCCCTATGGGAAAGTGAAATTATGAAGCAAGGCGTGAAGAGGCAGTAAACTGTGCCGTACTAGATGCTGCTGCTTACTTTTAAAGCCCCACATCAGGGGTGTGCAAGCTCTGGCCTGAAGGTCTGATTAGGCTCACCAGGCCTTCCCATGTGTCCACAAGGCCATTTCAACCAAGCCAACTCAGTCAAAATGAGGGTTGCAAGCGCTGCTGTCCAACTGATTGGAGGTGGGGCTTCCATGGGGCTTTCCAAGACCATGGGTAATGCCTTTGCCCTCACAATTTGATTTCAAAACAAAACAAATTCCTTCCAGTAGCACCTTAAAGACCAACTAAGTCAGTTCTTGGTATGAGCTTTCGTGTGCATGCACACTTCTTCAGATACACTGAAACAGTGTATCTGTTTCAGTGTATCTGAAGAAGTGTGCATGCACACGAAAGCTCATACCAAGAACTGACTTAGTTGGTCTTTAAGGTGCTACTGGAAGGAATTTGTTTTGTTTTGACTATGGCAGACCAACACGGCTACCTATCTGTAATTTGATTTCAAACCATGCAAGCAAAAAAAAGGGTCACCTGCACACTTGTCTAACTCGCCCAGTTGTCAGACTTGCACACCTGTCCAACTTGGCATATGGGTGGTGAGAGAGATAATGATCTGGAATGATCCGGCCTTCCATCCAGATGCAGTTTCTCACCCTTGTCATAAATACCTGAAAAGGGCTCCTCACTATTACCAGCCTGTCCATGCTTTAGAAGCAGCAAAGGGGACTCTTTCTTGAATTCCGCTGTCAAGAGAGGCTCATTTCATTGTGGCACCCCATTTATGGAATGCTCTCCCACTTTAATACATAAAGATATATCTATTTTAGCCTTCACCTCTGTCAATCCTTTTAAAATTGTCTTCTTTTACTGGTGTTTTAAGAAGTGGGCTTTGGTTTTACTGGTGTCTTTTATAGGTTTAGTTTTTTTATATTGTTCCCCACTCTGGTTCTTGTACTGATGAAAGGCAACATAAATCTTTTTAACAGATAGATTGAGAACATTTACTAATATACACAATGTACAAAGAATCAAGTACATACTATTAGCTAAGTCAATATGATTAATAATTATTGGTAAGAGGGTTACATGATGTGCATGTCTGATAATTGTATGGTTGGCCCACAATTCAGATTATGAGTAATTAAATGTACCGTATGTTTCCATGTACAGTGGTACCTCGGGTTAAGTACTTAATTCGTTCCAGAGGTCCATTCTTAACCTGAAACTGTTCTTAACCTGAAGCACCACTTTAGCTAATGGGGCCTCCTGCTGCCGCTGCACTGCCAGAGTACGATTTCTGTTCTTATCCTGAAGCAAAGTTCTTTACCCGAGATACTATTTCTGGGTTAGCGGAGTCTGTAACCTGAAGCGTATTTAACCCAAGGTACCACTGTATAAGACAACGTTATTTGCTTTTTAAAAATAAATATATTTCAGATAAATATTTTAAGGGCAATGTAAGTTTAACAGTTAATGTGCAAAATAACTGGCCAATTTGCAGTTTCACTAGGTCTTATAGAGACTATGCCTATTAAAGATTATGCGTAATGACAGAAGAATGTGCAATATTAGGGCAATATATGCATGCTCTCAGGAGCCTGTTGGAGCCAGGGTTGGCTGCCCTCCCCTCAGGGAAAAGTCTTTGCAAAGTATTTACTGCTGGGTGGTAGAATTCTGCAAGGGCACTCTTGTCAAAGCTTGGCAAGTGGGGGGGGGGGAGAGTTCCAGAAAGCTTTGGTGCTGTAGATCAGCAACAAAGCAGAGCTTCTCCACCAGTGGTTGAAGCAGTGGGGTAGGGTAGAAAATGCTACCTCTTGCATCTCAGCAACTTGAGGCAGCTGCTTCACCCCACCTCAGCCAGCTCTGGCTAAAGATTATTTATTTTGACCTGGAAATCTTCACAATTCCCTCTTCATAGACAAATTATTTGCACATTTTCTATGAGGCCTGGTAAAGGTGCACAATGGCCAGTTGTTATGCGCATTAACTGCCCAATTTATATTCCCCCTAACACATATATGCGCTAACTTAACAGAGAAAATAAGTGTTAGCTCCTGTATTAATGCAAGTTTCCAAATAGTAATGATTGCTGGTTTTACTGGGCTAAACCTCTCCTTGAACAGTGAAGTAAAGATATTATAACATTCATTCCTCACTAATTCCACCATCCATTGGAGCGCTATTTATCTTTCTATTGAATTGTCTTCTAACATTATTGAGTTTGGTGGGCCTCCAATGTATTCAAGACAGAGTTTAATTTAAAACTGTTATGCCCCACATTTCAGTTATCGATAACTGAAATACATCATCACTTCTCTAAGTCACTTACAAAGTAATAAAGTAAGAGTTTAAAAACTCAACAGTCATTTAAGTGTCATAAGGAATAATAAGTCAGCCATATTTTCAGAAAGCTACTAAATAGCCATGGGTCATAATAAATGAAGTGTACCAGTATTAGAAAGTCTTCCAATAACAGAAGGCATCACTGCTGCCTCATTATAATTTTAAGGTTAATCTTATTCTGATGCAGTTACAGATAGGTAGCTGTGTTGGTCTGCCATGGTCAAAACAAAATAAAAAAATTCCTTCCAGTAGCACCTTAAAGACTTCAGAACTTGTTCTGAAGAAGTGTGCATGCACACGAAAGCTCATACCTAGAACTAACTCAGTTGGTCTTTAAGGTGCTACTGGAAGGAATTTTTTTATCTTATTCTGATGGTAAGTCAATTGGTTCCAAAGGGTTGAGATCTCTATGGACAAGAAATTTTATCTCCAGCATAGGTGGGATATGAAAAGAGCTCCTTCACTAGATCTTTATGGGTGGGTGGGTGGGTGGGTGGGTGGGTGGATGGATGGGATTTTACGGAAGGAGATATTCTTAAGATACACAAGGGCTCTTTAATGGTAAGAATCAGCTCCTTCAATTTCATTCTTAAGTTGAGGTTACAGATAGGTAGCCATGTTGGTCTGCCATAGTCAAAACAAAACAAATTCCTTCCAGTAGCACCTTAAAGACCAACTAAGTCAGTTCTTGGTATGAGCTTTCGTGTGCATGCACACTTCTTCAGATACACAAGGTAACAGATACAGATATGTGTATCTGAAGAAGTGTGCATGCACACGAAAGCTCATACCAAGAACTGACTTAGTTGGTCTTTAAGGTGCTACTGGAAGGAATTTGTTTTATTCTTAAGTTGACCTAGCCAGTGCAGGGGTTGCAAAAATAATTATTCATCCATCTTGTTTTTTGTTAGAAGATCCAATATCCCCTGCATTTTTCATCTGTTCTGCAAGAGTAGCTCTATGAAAAAATGTGTTGTAACATTTGCAAAGGCTATTTGGCCACAACTCATCACAGCATTAGGATGCATTGATGGGGCTCTTGATAGGTCTAGCAAGTGCCCCAGCTTTTCCCCATTGATTCTGGAACATGATACTCATCATCACCTGATTCTGTTTTGCATAGAATGTGGTAGCATGTCAGAAATCAGAGCAAATGTGCACAAATTGGCCAGGGAGAGGTCAATTTTAAGTCAATCCAGAAAGATGAGATGCTGTTGACAGACTGAACCATTTGTGTGCTGATCACAAATTGATCATGTAGCTTTCTCCTCACAAATGATTTCTTCTTCTTCTTCTTCTTCTTCTTCTTCTTCTTCTTCTTCTTCTTCTTCTTTGGTGATCACTCGTAGCCAAGTTAGATTGTCATCCATGAACATGGTCTTAACAGTGAGTCCGTAAGTGACTGTGGAGGCCAATCCTGGATCCACACATCCTTCCACATTGGAGACATACGTTTCAGGGTGGGAGTTGATCATGGTGAGGGTTTGCCAAACGTGCCTTTGCACGTTTCTCTCTTTCGTCCTGAGTTTGAGCGTCTTCTAAGTCCATGACACCTTTGGTAAATGATTACAAGATGCCAGCAACCTTCTCCAAACTCAGCCTCCGTTGAGAATTTTGGAGACTGCAAAAGTTCTCCTGAATGGAGAAATAATCTTTTTCAAGCCCTTCAATTCTTCTCCAGCTCAGACTAAAATCTGAGTCCAAAAGAGTGGTCAACATCCTTCCTGCCAGCACCTCTCAAACAAACTCCCATTCTCCTTTACTAAACTTGTGGCAACAGGAGCAACAGCAGGACATGAGGGTAGGGGAGATAGTCTCCTCCCTGCTTCTGTGCTTTGGCATGCTGTGGTTGAAGAGCACTGTGGCCCTTGAAACTTAATAGTCTTCACATTGCAGTAGCCACTGGGTAAATTACCAGTCCAAAGGGCCACCTAGACTTTCTTCCTGGCATGCTGTTCCACAGCACACCTTAGTGGTGAAGAGAGAGAGGAGAAAGGAGAAGACCTCCATCCCTTCATTGTCTCCATGTGCTACTGTTGTTTATGTCAGTGCTTCACTGGAAAATGAAGAGAAAGGGGGATTGTGTTTGGGGGCTGTGAGGGAAGCTGTTTGAGTGATTGGTAGGTCTGGCAAAAATGGGATGGGATGATTATCTAAGCTTTGGATTGTCTCAGAGTTCTTGCTGATTTTTTTCTTTAATAACTTGTATCACTTCTAAATTAATCCAAAACTGGGGAGAGCTTGCCCATCTCTACAATGAAAAAAGGAAGCATATATAATTTCTGCTTTTTCCTACACACACATACACAAGCAAAATGAAAGGGTTTTCATTCCCATGGCTTCAAATTTTCTAGAAGTTTTACATCTCTCATCTGGAGGCTATTGATCTAAACCATCCTGTTTCACTTTGAGGAATAAATTAAAACAAAAGAAGAAAATATATATTGCAGCTTGCATTGAGAGCCTTGTAATTTGCCTTTTGCAGTATTTCAGTTTTACAGTTCACTCAGATGAGAATAGATTTTGATAAATAACATGGAATAGTTGTAGCTCTGTGCAGCATGATTTATTGATGATATCTCCCACCCACCCTTTCTTGGTCAGGAACACTTTATGTCGACGGAGCCTTTGGGATTCCTCTCCTCTTCAAAATATGAATAATGTTATAATGTTTAACCAAACAGTATCATCCTGTTTAATTATTCAGAGGAGTTTAATTTTCTAGCATTTGGAATCAACGTGCTATTATGAAATAGCAATGCATTTGTAAAGAAAAAATCAATAGCCTTGGTTTTAATATAGCCTAAGCTTTTAAAACCAGCATTTTAAATTTTATTTTATTTTATTTTATTTTATTTTATTTTATTTTATTTTATTTTATTTTATTTTATTTTATTTTATTTTATTTTGTTTTATTTTGTTTTATTTATTTTATTTTATTTTATTTTATTTTATTTTATTTTATTTTATTTTATTTTATTTTATTTTATTTTATTTTATTTTATTTTATTTTACAAGCTCTACTTACTGCTTTTTACTAAGTTTAAATCCCATGGGATCCCCCTGCCTTCCATTATGGTACTAAGAACATCCAGTATGACCTATAGCAGGAGTGGGGAAATCTCTTTCTATGGCCCCAGAGAACTCCCCAGATGTGATAGGCCTCCAGTGCCCACCAATTCTTTAAGAAGGTCCTGATCTGCACCACCAAGCATCAGCCAGGTGATGGCTTCTGACAAGACCATATTTGAATATTGCCCAGGGGTTGCAGCTGTGGGGAAAGGAGTATGGTTGGGCACCTTCATTCATCTCTTTGATGGGAGGGACCCAGCTGCAGTGTCTCCTTCTCACCTTCATTGGCATATTGCTGAAATCCAAGAAGTTAGAAAATGTTATTGTCCACATCTCTGACATGGAAGAGGAACTAAAATGTTTCCCATCCATTCATATAAACAATGTAGCTCTCCAAAGCCAAGTTAGTGAAAATTCTCTTGGTGACCTCCATCCAGTTTCTAGTTTACCTTCTCTTAAGACCAGCCGTTGCCAACCAACTGCTCTCTAGATGCATTGGACTGCCAACCCAACAGAGGCATGAGAGTGATGGCTGGAGCTGGTAGGCATTTGTAGTCTAGAGGGAACCAAGCTGGTGAAGGCTGGTCTAAACACCTGAAGTCCGAGTGTTGTGTTGTTTTTAAAGCTGCTAATAAAGATATGCAGAACATGGGGAGAATAATTCCATGCCTTCTGCATATATAAAACTTGCATTATTACTAATGGAAGCTGTAACTGCAATGGTAATAAAGAAATGTGACTTTATATTGTGCACCCACTCATTAAAGAGTCTTGTTTTGCAAAGGCAGCATGTGATATAACTGGGCAATTCTTCACAGAAACTATCTGTGAGCAAAATATGTCTCATTAGTTTCTTGTTAAGGTTCCCTGCATGAGTTTGTTTTTCTGTCAAATATATAAATACATAGCCGCTAACTGTGTTTCTACTTACTCCTTCACTTGCCGATGTTACAGTAACTAGAAGTGACCTACAGTGGAGCTAGGCTAGGCTAGCAAATCTACCATCTAGGCTAAACATACAGAACTTAGTCATTGTGACACTGGACTAAAAACCTGAAAAGCTGGGGGTTGTTATTTGTTGTTGTTGTTTGTTTGTTTGTTTTGTTTGCATTTTTCTATGTCAGGAACAGGCAGGAATCTGAAGGTTGTGCAGAGGAGGCAGAGGGGCAGGAGAATGATCCAGAGAAATGGGCCAGTGATTTGAGTGGTTTTGTTCCACCTGTGAAGAAGGGAGAAAAGACTCAGAGGTGGGGGAAGAGTTGCAGGAAGGCGCAGAGGTGGAAGAGACAGTCCCAAAGAGAGTTGGGCTGTTAGAATCTCCTCCATCACCTCCCCTACTGTCTCCAAGGACAAGGAAGGGCTTAAAGTTTCAGGAGCAGCTGGAGATGCAGTGCAGGAGAAGTTGCTGGTTGCTTGTTGTGGCATTTGCCTGTTCTTTTGGAAATGTCAGTACAGGGGGAGAGAAAGGGTTAATAGGTAGACCAATAGAAAAGCCAGAGGCAGAGCCTACCTGTTTTTAAAAAGACTTAACCAGAGGTTAGACAGATGGGAAAAAGCAGTAGGGGAAAAGCAGTTGGGAGTTAAAGCAGTTGGAAGACAGATGGAAATAGAGAGACAGTTAGTGCAGTTGGTTCTTGTGTGAGGGGCGGTAGAAGAGTTAGAGACAGGATAAAATAAGACTAAGAGGGTAAAGGGTAACAGCATTTCGAATGCATTTAAAGTTTATTTGTGTTTGCAATAAACTACAGTCTTCATTGTTAACTTGAGAACTCGACTGAGACTGAGTGATTTACCGGGGAGAACCTGGTTGGTGGCAGCGGATTAGTGGTGTATGGGTCAATAGTCCTGAAACAACTGGGGACTCCATACGAATGCCACACTTGTGCACACCATGTCAGAGGAGGGGTTTAAATGTGCTGAAGGGGGCATGGCATGCTGTTGCTCCAACTATTGGGTAGGAGCACAGGTCTGAAGAGGGACATGCCTAGCAAGCTCTTTAGCAGGAGTGGTGCATGTAATTCTTGTGCCTTCGGAGCTGATGTAATTTAGTCCTTTGCCAATAAAGAACTAAACTTCTAGTTGTGTGTCGTCCTTGTGGGGGCTGGATGGGGCCTCTGGACAATGTACTATATGTTTGGAATGTTGCTTGTGTATTTGGGGTGTATGGGGTGTTCGGGGAGGGGTAGTACCTTTGGTGGGTGACATATCACACTCCTTCTGGGATAGTTTGTCCACCTTTGGTCCCCACCCTGCACTCAGCTCTCACCCATGGCTCCTAGAAGCTGTTGGTGTGTGATAGCAGCCACACCCTGGGAATGGCTTCGACTGGCCAGCTAAACCAGGTGAGGGTATCTGGTGGGTCTCAGCAACACCCCAAACTCATAACAACACAATACTAAGATTTTACTTGGTAAGGAAGCACTTATGGTGACTTTACTGCTTTATTGCTTCCAGTCTCTAGAGGTGGGAGAAGAAACTAGTACCCAAGCTGGTTTGTTTTTCTTCCGCTCTTGAAAATATTCTGCAAATATTTTTTTAATAATGCACAATACATATACAGGTGGCAATATTCTTGGCAGTTCTTTGTCAGCAGCAGACTTTGATATTATTTAGGGTGTGTCTGTTTGGAAGGACAGTTTCTTAACATGTGGCTGTCATTTTTTCCTAACTGCTATTCAAGAATGATGTCCTCTCCAGCTGTGGTCAGACCAGTATAGTATGGTATGTTCTTCAGATGTAGTATACATGTTTGATATTCAATATGCATGCCCACACAAGACTGATACTTTGTCAGATGTAGATATAAACTGATATCAGTTTTTCCTTCAGTGCACTGCTTATAAAACTTTGATGTTGTTAATGCCCATCTACTGTAAGTACTTGCCTATTTGCCTGTGCTTGAATGTGTTTTTTCCATGAATTCCCTTATCACACTCCACTGAAAAGTGTTTTTCAGCTTTTAGCAAGCATTCAAGCTGAAGCTTTGCTCTTTCATTAGTCAGACCAGAAATATGGGTGTTTAGGTCCAAGGTGGGCTCCTTCACAGCATCTCAGAATGTTGTAAATGATTCCTTGATGTTAGAGAAAGTTGGGTGGCCATCTCTCAGGCATGTATTGTGTTCAGTGCAGCTGTCAGGGTTATCTTGTGCCCTAGGCAAGGCTAGGCACTTGCATCCTACCTAAAAAGAATTCTATCTTCAATTTTCAAAAACAGATACCTTGCGGGGGGGGGGGGGGAATGAAAAGCAGAAAACTTGAAACTGCTAAATTTCATTTAAATTGCAATAATAAGTAACACAACAATCTTTTATTATCTTTCTCAAATGCAGAAGATGTTTTAGCACACAAATCTTTTTGAATAATCTTGTCTCTAAAAAGTTTCAATTTTAGGCACATCAAAATATCACTTTGCATGCCTTTTCCTTTGCTGATTTGGCCACCAGTTCCTTCAGGTCAAGGGCTGATGCTTGAGCATGTTCAAATGATATAATTGACAAACCAAGTAGTCTCTTTTGAAACATTGTTGAGCATATGGAAGTTCTTATAAGTTTGCACTTTCAGAAACTGCAGTTACCACATGCCACTGATACTGGAAGTGTTTAGAAGGACCCTTAGAGCAACAGAAACATTAGGTACATTATCCAGGAATTTTTGTTATCATATGAAGAGAAATACTCCTTGTGGTGGCATAAACTTTGGAAGTCCTTGAGCTATAGCTGTATGTTCACAGCACAGATCTTCAGCATCAACATATTTGTTTCCATTGTGCATTAAGGTCCTTTCCGACTGTATGTCAGCCTATATAGTTCGGTTGGTTAGAGCATGGTGCTGATAATGCCAAGGTTGCAAGTTTGACCCCTGTATGGAAGAGCTTCATATTCCTGCACTGCTGGGGGTTGGACTAGATGATCCTCAGGGTCCCTTCCAACTCTATGATTCTTGGTATCATTTGGTTTTGCACTCAAGCAACAGCATTGTGTCAGTGACTTAGGCCTAGAAGGGACATGTTGTTTTCAGTTCAGTGCCAGGACTCAAGTCATGTACTACAGATATGAAGAATCAAGAATGCCTGAGTTTGTGCAGAGTATAGGTTGGTTTTTATTTTATTTTTCCACCACACCTAATTCTTAGTGTTGAGGCTCGGGAGCAGGTGAAGCAACAGCAGAGACTGAGTAAAGAAACATTTTTTATTAATCAGGCATGACTCCTGGTAACTGGAGTAATATTGTGATGAGTACTGAGTGATGTATTGAGGAGGTCAAGCACTTGTAAAAAATAGTATGAAGCCAAACATTACATTTCTTTCCCCTTCAGGGGTGTTTGGGTTCTTTTCAGCACAGACTGCTGTAATAATTCTTTGTATTTATTGACTAGATTCTTTTTAGGGGACCTACAATTCTATTCAAAATAAAAATAAACTAACATTGTAGTTGAAATAGGTTATACCGGGACTGTGATCTTCTCTGTATGTGAACATCCTTTAGAATGTCACAGAGAGTTCAGAACGCACAAGAAGAGCAAGATATTAAAAATGACACTTTTCATGCTGGGCCAAGATGACAATTTTGCCTGGGAGAGAGTTGCTTTTAGTTGTAATTCTACTGCAGAGGCTTCTTTTAAAGGAAGATGAACTTTGTGCACAATGAGTTATCGGGAACAATCTGGTGCCATATGACCTTCTGGGGTGAAGAGTTTACTTCAGGGGAGATATTGTTTTATCCAGATTATGGGGTGCATAACAACACCTCAAGCACTATGCTGGCAGTTTTAGGTAAGCTGTCTTTCTGTAGAACATACCATAATAAATCTAAGTTAGCCATGTCCATTAACTTCAATTGATCTAATCTGGACAAGAACTGAATGCCACCCACACATTTTATCTCACTTTCAATTTTCCTTCAGCACCTTCTCTTGCATTTTTGCCTCAGAAGAAGGAGACTTTCCTCTACCCTCCAAATTCTTTTGATTTCTAGCCATTTTTACTCAGCATACAAAAAGATTATGATGCTGGCATTAGTCCAAGCAAAAGGGGGGTGGAATAGCAAAGGGCAGGGTAGGCTGTGGCACCAAGGTCACTAGTGGGTCATGTGCCCCACTGTTTTAGAAGCACAGCTGTAGGGTCATTCAAATGGATTTAGAAGAAAATGTATCCCCCCCCCCCGAAATGTGTGACACAGGTAAAATGTAGAAGAGATTCTTATTTTATTATTTTTATTTATTTAATATACGGCCTTTCATCAGAAGATCTCAGGGCGGTTCACAGAATAAAATACAGGGTAAAACACGAGTAAATAATTAAACCAAAACAACAAAACAATAACGCCCCCCCCTTCCCACAGACACACTTAAAAGGCTGTAGAGTATTAATCAGTCCAAGGCCTGGTTGAAGAGTAGTCACTGGAGGATTAATACTTGTTTTACTCTTGTAGTGTCATTGCTGCCACCGTGCCAAATTGTTGTGATGCAAAGCCTCTTAGGGAGCTGTGTGTGATATGATTTAAGCTGTAGTGTGTAAGCAGCAAAAGTCACATGATGCAGGGGTACTTTATGTGTTTTTCCTGTGGGCCGAGCTTTCATATGGAGTCACCTACTTCACCGTTTGTATGAAATGGATTTGTGTTGCTCTGGGTAATGGCTGAGACAAACCGTTGAAGTAGATTCAGAAGGAAGCATGTCGAAGGATGATCCAAGTTAAAAAGACAAGAATGAAAGATAATGGGTGGCATCTTGTTCTGAAACTCTAATGCTTTCCCCCTGACATTAAGAGGTGTCCTTGACATTGGGTGGCAGTACATGGAACACTTTTAATCTGTGATACAGCAGTAGCTCTGTGCAAATGGTTGATCCAACATGCGTAAAAGGGATTGGGATTTGATCGCTTTACCCAATTTCTCTCTGCCACACCCTCAAAGTCTATGACTGGCCGTCAAATTTGCATAGGCACCTTCACTCATAAAACCCAACAGGGGTGGCTCTTGCTGCAACATCCAGACACTTAATTATTGGAACCTGCTTGCATTCAGCTGCATGTTCAGACTCTGAGGCTGCAATCTATGCCCATTTAAATGGATGTAAACCCAGCAGAAAACTGTGAATATATGCACATGGCTGTGCTACCAAGTCCATTCCTATACAGTCGTATCTTGCTTCTCAAACAGAATGCATTCTGGGTGTCCATTCGACTCCCAAAACCATTCAAAAACCAAGGCGCGGCTTCCAATTGGCTGCAGGGGTGTCCTGCAGCCAATCGGAAGCAGTGGAAGCCATGCCAGGCTTCCAAAAATCATTCAAAAACCAGAACACTCACTTATGGGTTTTGATCATTTGGCAGCTGATTTGTTTGGGAGCCAAAGTATTTGGGATCCAAGGTATGACTGTATGTTATTTATACAACACAGCATAAGTACAGAGGATTAGGTCATCGGTGGGTGACTGGGGAAATCTTTGTATGCATTACCAGTCAGTCTTGTAATTTATTCTTGTGTAATGCTGTAATGGTGGCTATACAGTGGTGCCTTGGGTTTCAAACACCTCGGGTTACAAACACTTCGGGTTACAGACTCCGCTAACCCGGAAGTAGTACCTCAGGTTAAGAACTTTACCTCAGGATGAGTACAGAAATGGTGTGGCAGTGGCGTGGTGGCAGCAGGAGGCCCCATTAGCTAAAGTGGTACCTCAGGTTAAGAACAGTTACAGGTTAAGAACGGACATCCGGAATGAATTAAGTTCGTAACCAGAAGTACCACTGTATGCTACTTCCAGAATCAACAGAGGCAGTGCTCTGAACACTAACCACTGGAGAACAGCAGAGAGAGAGGGTGGTTACCCTCAAATTCAGCTTGTGGTCTTCCTGTGGACATCCAGTAAGCTATGGTGGCAAACAGAATGTGCTGTCTCTTACCCCTGCTGTTTCCCTCAGTAAGTTGGAGGGTAACTATTTGCTGTGGGTTGGGGAATGCTGCCCTAACTGTGTAGGTTCCCCACACAAAGAGGAGCTCTGGGAAATCAGGATTATATGTGGTGCAGGAAGCCCCCATGAATAGGAAAAGGCCACAGTTTGTAGCAGGTGAAGGAGGGGCCAAAGCTTAAGGTATTCACTTCTACTCCCATGTTCTACTATCGTGAGTCCAAGTGGAGCAGCTGTTGGTGTTCAATGAGGAAGATGAGGAGCAGAGCATGGAAGGCACCACAGGTGGGGAGCAGGCTGAGAGGGAGGATGTGGCCTCCTGTGCATTTAGATGTGGGGGGAAATGTAGGCAGTCCCATTAGCTGCCTATCCTGCTCTAGCCATGGAGCAGCAAGATTCCCTTGCAATGGATGAGGGTTTTAACCTGCCAGGAGGGGAGTCTGGGCAGCTGGAGTGGTACCTCAGCTTGTGGGACTGACCTCCATCCCATCACTGAAAACTCAGGGCTGCCTCTGCTGTTGGTAACAGATACATGCTCTTCATAGAAGCTTGTGCCTCCAAGTGTGTCAGTCTCACAGGGAGAGCACGCCACAGCTGAACTCAAAATCTGACAGGGAGGTGTGACCATTTGTTGGGACATCTTTTCAGCTTTCATCTAGTTTTAGATCCCTGATGATCTTAAATTCTCTAGCTGTGCTTTTGGCAATCTGTACCCATAGCCTGACCTGTGTCATTGTAAGCCATAAATAAAGCTTTCCTCCTTACTTGCATGTAAGAACCTCTGTTGTAGCATTTGGGCCACTTACTCATGAGTTGAACTCCTGAATAGGGTTTATTTCCCATGGAAATATATTTCACAATGGGAGTCATTCACTTCTTGGGCATCCCAGATGAAATTTATTAAAAGAGCTTTGGTACAACTTTTTTCCACTAAGCCACAACTTTGGTTTCCACTGATATTTGTTTAGGATGGCAACCTTCAAAATACTGTATATTCATTTTCTCATTTGGTGTTATTCTGTTAAAATATGTTTGGTTAATTTAGGGTAAGGGGAAAATATGGAAAGTAGTACCAATGAAATTCTCAATTTAGTTTTCAACAATTATCATTTAAGCTCATTCTTACAAAGACATCATTTTTGAATCTCAAAAATGTTGGATGCTTAAGCTGATTAAAAGTGTGGATTTTGCTTGCTTTTAGTTTGGTGGCCACGAAGGAAACAGACAGTGCAAGATCACGCAGCATGCCAATGTCTCCATCAGATTTCCTGGATAAATTAATGGGTAGGATGTCTGGCTACGATGCAAGAATAAGACCAAACTTCAAAGGTAATGTCATCTCCCAGGTGTCCATTTGGGTTACTATGTTGCTTGAATTGTTTTAGAAGCAAGAAAAATGTTTGGCTTATAATTGATAATACGGTTTCAATCATTGACACTTCAGCAATCTTCTCTTTTTTAAAACAACAACTACATGTTCTTCTGCTGGTTCAAACTTCTAGAGATGTTACAGTGCTAAATTTCAGTTGGAATGGAGAATTCCTGCAACATTTTTGGATGACGGAATATAAATTACAAAATGTAGTTAAGGTTATGTTAGAAACATTAAAGGATACTGCAGCTATTCAGTGCCAAACAGTTCTGTAATGTGCCTGTTATGAAGTGTCAAACTGGATGTGACAGTCTTGTCAACAAAAGGGAAGAACGCAGAACTAGTTTGCCAACCTTCTGACTTTGCCCCAGCTAGTCCTCCCTGTTATCCAGCAGAAAGTCCCCAAAACATCACACAAGCGGGTAGCTATAACAGGTAGCACAGCGATAAAACAGTTGGTTATCAGTAGGCATGGGGTGAAAAAATGCACCCTATTGCAATTAAACATCCACATGCCCACATAGTTTAAAAGCAACCACAGAAATTGCATGACATTTATGTAAATATACAAAGGTGCAAGTATTTCTAGAACTGGCTAGAAATAATAATAAAAAATAGACAGATATGAGATTCCTTAGGCCAGTGGTACTCTGCTATGCTCCCTTGAAAAGATGGACTGTTATGGGTAGTGCTGAGAACTTACATTATTCAATTTTTCTGTTTGTTTCAAGCCATCAGGTGCTAGAGATTTGGTCAGAACTAAAACTTAGATGCCGCAATGCTGTCAGGGCCCCACAGGTGTTGTGGGCAAACTAAAACACTGGGTCAGGGTAAGAATAGAGAGCAATGCCCACCATTCCTAAAGGAGGGAGAAGACCACATGGGTTTCAGATGGCTCAGCCATAGCTGATCCTGGCTCTACCCTTGTATTGGAATCTTATTCAATAGTGTATGAATAAGTCAATTGTGTGGGTCTTTCAAACACAATAATCACCTAATTGGGAAAGGCACACCCAGTTTGTCCTGCCCACGATTCCAGTATTCGTGTCCAGTATCCGTGTGCATACCATCCCTGTGGAGGACGGCATCATGCAATTATATGTGGGAGGAAAATATGAAACCCTTTGACCCATGTGTATGGATTGGCTGGGTGCCTGGATTCAAAATGCAGGAGAGAGCCTTCAGTGGCAGAGTTTAAACTCAGAATAATGTGGGAATGTAGGTTGCTAGACCATTTTATCCCATTTGCTTGCATACGGTGCTCCCCCCTTTCTAGATATTCTCTTTCACACAAAATGGTTTCCATCGGGAGGTTTATTTAAATCATTCCCCATGGTGACTTGGACCACATAGTAAGCTATCAGTGTTCTCAGTGTCCTCGAAACCTTAAACCCAAACATGTGCAGAGGAGCAGCCTGAATTCCTTCATCTGCATAGCAACTCAGCGAACCACTTCACACAAACAGCTTCCTAGCCATAGGGAACCATTTAATTCTGCCTCCATGGGCAGCTGTTCCATATGTGCTGAGCCTTGTGTGCTTGGGTTTTTTGCTTGGTGAGAGAAAAAAGAAGGTTGCTATATAAGTGAACTTGCACAGTTACATAAGATATGCACTTCTAATATTACTTTCCTGATGTTGTGGCGGTATCATCTTCCTAATTACTCTCTCTCCCCCACTGCCACTGCTTTGCAGCCGAAGCTGTTCTCGTTTACTTACCATAGTTATTCCCATTAGCACATAAACTTCAAGTTCAATCTACCTTAGCTACGCTGCACAGAAGATGACTTCAGGCAAATAATAGGAGGCAATCCAATCTCTTTCCACTTTTTATTGGAATCTTTTAAAGATCTCCAGGGGAAAGCATCAGTAGAAAGCTGAAGGCATGGAGGGTCATTTGGAGATTGGATAGTTGAGCTTATTATAGACGCCAGGAGGTCATGCCAACTGTGGAATAGGGCAGATGTTGAGCACGTAGTGAATTCTTCTGCAACATGTTTTCCAAATATCAAAAGCCTTATTTTGTAATTGCTGGAATACAGAAGGGACACAAGTCTAATTTGGCATTTTTCTCTTTCTTAAAAGCGTACTTTGCAAAAAAAATAAATCTGAACTATTATGTGGTAGTTAGTTTTAATGTTTTTAAGTCCTGTCCTGCCACAGAGTGGCTTAATAGAAACATAAAACTGAAACAATCATGCTATAAAAATATCAATAAAATCACAAGATTGCAATTAAAATACTAAAGCACTAAGTAATATCTGTAAAATCATAGCCCAGAAACAATACAATTCATGTTCCAAAAGCAAAGATAAACAGGGACATCTTGAGATGCCATTTAAAGATGTCAGTTGCGGGAATACCTGCAACGAGAGGTTCAGACTTATTGTTCAGATAAGCATCCTCTTTGCTGAGTTTTTGGTTTGTGTGTGTTTCTATACTGTGAGAGAAAATATTGCCAAATAGAATTTCGTATTATTTTGGACTCTGCACCTAAAGCCAACCAATGACTTAGCATGAATGCTCAAATGTCCTGGCTCCTGAGGCAGCCACATTGCTTCTCACCAGGAACGGGAAGAATTTCAATTCAGTTATAATTTAAATGTGAACCTACCTAATTCACACTTTCTTAAACAAGGCACAACACCCCTTGAACTTCACACTGTTCCCAATTAAACAGTGCTGTTTTCCAGACAAGTAGCATGTATAAGAAAGCAAATACTAGGCTAAAGTGTGCATAAAAATGCAGATATTAATGAAAACATGATACAAAAATGCATTCTTTTTTAGGAGAAACTGCATTGAAAAAAGTGTATATAAGGAAAACTGCATACAAAAATGTGTATATTAGGAGAAAATCACACTAAAAGGCTGAATTATCATGAAGGGGTTTGTTTTTTTCAAAAAATCTGCAAACTGATGTGGAAATGTGGAAAACAACATATGTGGGGGAAATGAGAAACTAAGGGCTTATCCATATCCCTGTGTGCCCCACTGCTTTCCCTGTGGGAAAACCAGCAGTTTAGTGCTAAATTGGAACAAACAGCAATTGGCTTTTCCATGGATAGCTGTTGGTTCTGAATTAGGGCTAAAGAGTGGGTTTTCTGGGGGAAAGTGGTGGGGCGAAGGCAAAACCACTTGGAACCATGCCTAGAAAAGCACAGGACTAGCAGAAAACTGCTCAGATCTGTGCTTTCTAGGCACAGGGAAAAAAAGAGCGTGGATGAGGCCCGATAGAAACCGAAATGGGCAGAATTGCACATTCCTTCTCCTCCCTGGGCTTTTTAGCATCAACTATGCCAAAGTTTGGAATGGGATGTAATCTGAACTTGGGGTTGCAGTTAAGGTCTCTCCTCCTTACAAACTGTATGCTTACAAACTGTAAGCATGGGAACAAACCTTGGCTATAGGTCATGGTTAAGGTGGAGAGACCTTAGCTGTGATCAGTGGCGTAGCGTGGGGTGTGCAGGGGGGGCCGGCCGCACCGGGCGCAACATCGGGGGGGCGCGCTCGCACTAGCAGCTCTCTGCCCCTACTAAAATCCACGGGTTAGGGGGCGCAAATTACTTGCCTTGCCCCGTGTGCTGACAACCCACGCTATGCCACTGGCTGTGATTACTGGTTTGAAAGACTCATAATGAGCTAAGAACAGTCAATGGCCCATCTGGTCCAGCATATTGTCCTCACAGCAGCCAACAAGGTGGGAAACCAGGAGGGCAGAACAGGAGCACAAGAGCACTCTGCTCTCCTGTGGTTTCCAGCAACTGGTATTCAGAAGCATTGCTGCCTCCAACTGTGGAGGTGGTGCATAGCCATCATGGCTTGTAGCCATTGATAGCTATCTCTCTCCTCCATGAATTTGTCTAATCCTCTTTCAAAACCATCTAAATCAGTGGCCATCACTGCCTCCTGGAGACCAAGTTGCATAGTTTGACTGTGCACTGCATGAAGCAGAGGTTTCTTTTATCCGTCCTAAATCTTCTACAAACTCTGCCACACTTCAGTTAGCTAAAAAAAAACCACAGAGGGGCATAGGAGGTGCAAATTGTTCTCTGGGACCTCTCACATTCAAGTGGTCATGGTAAACCATAGCCTAATGCAAAATCATTTAAAAAGCAAACTCTATTGTAGAGTATAATTGGTGCTTGATAGACACCATTCAATCAGCTTTACATCTGAAAAAGCTTTGCCGTGTATGGACTGCATACCTTAGAGAGGGGGTATGGAGGTTCTTTCTAGGATGGTTCAAGCACTTTCCGGCAGGCAAATTATTATTTCAATTATTGATTGTCAAGCGCATTGTTTTCTTACTACTGGCTTCTGTGCAGGAAAGCATTAGCAGTGACACAACCGCTTATCCCTTATGACAGTCTAGCTCATTATAAATAAATCAAAAAACTTTTGTTTTTTAGCCTGTAGCAAAATGGTGGCAAAGCATCGTTGTAATCTTCCAGTGATTCAATTGCTTTATTCATTCAGACACAGCCCTATGGTTCTTCATAGTGGTTTTTAATGGTTTTTTTCTACCTTGCATGTTAATTATTGTGTTATCCAAGAAGGACCTTAAAAGGTAAAGGTAAAGGTACCCCTGCCCGTACGGGCCAGTCGTGTCCGACTCTAGGGTTGTGCCCCCATCTCACTTAAGAGGCCAGGGGCCAGCGCTGTCCAGAGACACTTGCAGGTCACGTGGCCAGCGTGACGAAGCTGTTCTGGCGAGCCAGTACCAGAGCAGCACACGGAAACGCTGTTTATCTTCCCGCTATAAAGCGGTACCTATTTATCTATTTGCACTTAGGGGTGCTTTCGAACTGCTAGGTGGGCAGGAGCTGGGACCGAAAGACGGGAGCTCTTAGGTTTAGTTTAATTTTCCTGGAATTAGATAAGAATGGAAATTAATAAAATGCACTAATATCCTCCTTTTGTTATAACTACTTTGGATAATATATAATTATTCCCATTTTACAGATGTGTATCTAAGTCTGGGATATCCAAGTCCACTTGGTAGTTGATGGTGGGAGAGGAATTCAAACATTCTAGGTTAACATTCAGTAGACTAATACAAGTTGCCCCTCGTGATTAAAATTCAAGTTAAACCTTCCAAACATTTATTCCCTGAATAACAGACAGAAACTTAGATATGTTGCAGAGAGAGACAGAGACAGAGACAGAGACAGAGACAGAGAGAGAGAGAGAGAGAGAGAGAGAGAGAGAGAGAGAGAGAGAGAGAAACATTGGCTGCATTCACATGACAGTTTATTCCATTTCCCATTTATGAATTTCACCTTCAGCCCCACAAGTGCACCCAGTGCATGTTAGAAGAAAAGAGGGAAAGTACAACAAAACTGGCCTGTTACCATATATATAAAAGAGAGGAGGCTACACCAACTACAGTGGTACATCAGGTTACATAAGCTTCAGGTTACATATGCTTCAGATTACAGACTCCACTAACCCAGAAATAGTACCTCAGGTTAAGAACTTTGCTTCACGATGAGAACAGAAATCGTGCTCCGGTGGCGTGGCAGCAGCAGGAGGCCCCATTAGCTAAAGTGGTGCTTCAGGTTAAGAACAGTTTCAGGTTAAGAACAGACCTCCGAAACTAATTAAGTACTTAACCCGAGGTACCACTGCACAGTGTCAATAACCAAGTACTAATGAGTCTCAAAAGACACCTTATTTGATTTTTTTTTTAAAGGAGATCACATACGTACACTATACAAAAGAATATAAGCCTCACCACCCCACCCCTCCTCTTCCCCCCTCTTCTTCCCCAACCTTATACTGTACTCAACACTAATGTCTCACAACAAATGTAACTGATTTGTAAGAATGACTGCACAACCTGAAAAAAGAGACAGGGCATCTACTTTTGTAAACCAAGAAAATATTTAATAAGAATAATTTTTTTAAAAGGAGATCATTACTTCTGCAAAAAGCACTTTTCCCGTCAGAAGAATAATCCATTATTTCTTACATCAGCCATACAAAAGCTGCATTTCAGACAGAACAAGCACTGATTGAATGATTATTATTCCGAAATTTAATCCCTTTATGCAACAATTCTGAATTGCTCCATCTCTTCAGCAGTGCAGTTTGAACGCACTCCCAAGTGTTGGGTTTGAGGGGCATTTCATCCTCACAATACCCACATGAAGGATGGGCATGTCTGTGAGCAGAACCACAGGTGTTTATTATTAATAATAGTAATTAATCACTTTACTAAGTGGCACAAACAGTGCTTTCTTTAAAGAAAAAAAGGTGCTGGTACTCACCATGAAGTTGTTACAGTAAATGACACACTTTTAACATTGGGGCAGGGGGAGAAGGTGCCAGTATTGCGTAGACTTGAGTACCCCCAGAAAATAATCACTGGACGCAAAGCAATTTACATACAGTTCTCCTAGTTCAGGGATGGCAAACCTCTAGCGATCCAGTGCCCAGTTATCCGTTGGCCATTGACCATGCTGGCTGGGTCTCATTTATTTATTTAGTTAGAAGATTTCATGCCCACGCTTTGCCGCAAGGTCCCAGAGCAGGATAGAACAACGAAGTGCACAAGGATAGAAACAACTAAAACCATTACAACTATCAAACCAATCCCAGTGGAACAAAAGAGTACCTTAGCTGTCAAAGGCTGCGGTAAAGAGGTGCATCTTCAGCACATGGCAAAAGGAAAACAGTAAAGTTGCTAGGCACACCACTGTGGGCACCAGAGTCCAACAATGCCTGGAGGTCCACAAGTTCCCCACCCTCACTAGTAGATCTCCCAGCAAAGAATAGAAAAATCCAGTGATATACATTCAAATGCATGTGAAACAAAGGGCTACACAACCAGTGTTCAGAATGGGGTGTAGGGTTTTTGTATGTTTTTTTGGACCTCTGCAAATGTTGGATGTTGAGGCAGGAAACATGTCTAGACTGCCTTTGACAGATACCTGAGGGAGTGTGTCCCTTTTCTTCTACTTGACAACTCTGTCTAACTTGTCAGGGTGGTAAAATGTGATTTGATTTAACTTAAAGGAATAGATCTGTTGAAACAGTGTCACTTTCAGTCATTGCACCGAAAGGCTGCAGTGTACATTGTTCCACTGAAAGTGACAAGCATACTGCCCATTATTATAGGTCTCATAGCAGGCACTTAGCTGATCGTGCTGATCAGCTACCAACTGGTAGCACCAGCTGGATTGCTTTTTCTCCTCCAAAGGTAAACGATTTTAGCATCCAGTTTAAATTAAATTTGCGCAATTGTGCAATAGGTGTTGGAATAATGGTATTCCATGCGTGCATTGGAGCATTTAATCACCTTCCTTCTGGCAACAGCCTTTTCTTCTTCCCACTCACAAATGGGGGGGGGGGCAGCGGAATGAGATGCTTGAAAACCAAAAGGACAAAGATTATGACACCACCATGCATGTAAGCAGAGCCAAGGATTTTGGAAGCCAGATTAATTCTACTCTCCGCCTGTCCTGCCCAAAAATTTCCTGAAGCTGATATGAATTCTGGGAGGGAAAGTTTGATTGCTAGTATCTGCTATATGAGTGTATTTGGGGAAACTCTAGTGCACAGGAATAGAGTTAAACCTCTATGTGATCCCTGCGTTGCACAACATGACCCTTTGGACTCCTTCCAAATCTACAATTCTGTGATTTTGTCAGCACAACATGGTCCCAGTCCTGCTGTTGAGTCAGACTGTTGGCTCAACTAGTTCATTCTTGCCCATACTGACAGTGGCTGTCCTTGAGCTCCATTCAGGAGCCTTTTCAGCTTCTCGGAGATACCAGTGACCGAACCGGGGACTTTCTGCATCTACTCACCCACATGCCTTTTCTCCAAACATCTGGCCCTCAGATGAACTTTGCATAGGCTTTCACAGTCTCTGGGTGGCAGCCTATTGTGGATTACAGAAAAAAGATGTTGTGGAAAAATCTCCACTCCAGTTCTGCAAGGGAATGAAAGTAAGCCCATCCTATGCCATTTCTCTATGGAGTTTTAAGGGGAAATTCTTTAAAATGCACATAGAAATGGAAAGGTACTCAAAGAAAAGGATATATGAAAGGTGGTCTTAGGGCTGCAGTACTACCTCCTTTTCTCTTAGCTCATGCATAGGGAAGCTCATGCATGGGGCCAAATTGGAGGGCAAAGCCTGGCCCTCAGAGGCCACACATTCTCTCAAGTAATGATCCTCACCCCACCCTGCCCCCCTGCTTTGCCTTCTCCTGACAATGTCTCTTTCTGGCTTGGATGGAGGGCAGAGTGGGTGGGTGTGTAGAAACTAGCGTATGTGCAAAGATAAGCCTCACCTTCATTGCTCCGTCTCCTTTTGCCATGGCATGTGGTCCCCCAAAAGGTTGTCCAGAAGAGAATGTGGACCTTGAGCTAAAAAAAAGTTTGCCATCCCTGGTTTAGCAGCCACAGGTTTTGGCTTGTTTGTTTGGTGTGGGAAGTAATTTCTGCATGTTTTGATTTCATTTACAGGGCCTCCAGTAAATGTGACATGCAACATCTTCATAAACAGTTTTGGATCCATTGCAGAAACAACCATGGTAAGATGTTCTTTATCACAAACAATTACATTTCAAATTATTTAGACTGCAATCACGTGCACACTAACCTGGAAGTAAGTCCTACAGATCTTACTAGCACTTATCTTTGTATTTACTTGCATGCAATCCTGATCAGTGATCTTTAGATGGCAGGTGGAGCCTTCTAAAATGAAACACACTCATTTGTGGTTAAACCCTTGAGTGCCGAGCAGGGCATATGCTTCCATGTACTTGCAGGGTTCCTGCATAAGCATCTCCATTCCTTTCACTGAAAAGGGCAGCTTCATGTCTGCATCCCTTTGCCAAGTATGAAGGATTATTCCTCATGTCATACATTCAAGAAAATTTGTATTAGAATTCCAGAACTTTGTATTAAAATCTAACTTCTAAATGCTAAGGATTGACTTGGCTGTTGAATGCCTTTGAAGGAAACAAACCTATCTGGGTTTGTTTATTTTAAATGCATGATCTTTTACTTCTTTTCTGCTATTATGTGACCTGGTGCTCTTTTCATCCCTTGTTTTCTACTCTGCCCTTATTTAATTTTCCTTCACCTTACTGCTAGGGATGGAAGGATCTGCCAATTTCATTTTGCTAATCTTAAATTCATTTTGCTAATCTTAAATTCAGTTCTCAGTGTTTCTGCAGCAATTTACAAAACAAAAAACCAAATCCTCACGGAAATTCAGAGTGGATTTCTCCTAATAAACACATTTTGTATGTAGTTTTGACTAACACATACATTTTTGCAACCAATTTCTGCTAATATAATGCATTTTTTTGTGTTACTTCCACTATTGTATTTGTTTTTATGTACATTTTTATAAAAAATTTGGAGAACTGCATTGCAAAATTCAAAGAAGGGTGACTGTGAAGGAGAAATTCAATGCATTTCATCTTTCAAGCCTAATTTATCATATTTGCACATTATGAAACAATATGAGAACATTCACACTTATTTGAATGGAAGTGAAAGATCTACATGTGCAGAGATGCTCTTTACATTGAAGTGAATGGATAAGTTGTTGCATAAGAATCCTATCAAAACAAGGTACCACTGGACTGGAGCAACTGAGTGGAACTATATTGTGGACAAAGTCGGGAAGGTCCTAGGGAAGAGAGGAAGATGCACAGATATATACAGAAATGTTGTATCCTGATCATACTGACTCCATAGTTTATCAGTCTTTGGCAGACCCTCCTCACACACATTGAGATCTTTTCATTCCATGATAAGAGTCAGAAACTCACTCATCTAAAATGAATGCTGCAGTTAGGTGGGTACATGCAATACATATTCATCTCTAGGGCCTTGGCTGCAGTCAATTATGAATTATTGCATAGGGTTTTTAAAAAAAATTTCACTGCTCATAGTACATCATTTTCAGAACTCCCTAGTAAACTGCTGCTCTGAATGTAGAGGAATGCCAGGGCTCTGTAATAGTTCACTTCTAAATTATGCATTGATGCAGCGCAAAGGAGGACTTTCTTGCGGTCAGCAATTGTCAAATTCTGTCAGAATCAAAGCCATCATTTTGAGAATATGAGCATGTTTAAAACACACATAGCTCTATTTGTAACCTCTCTCTTGGTTTAGCATCTATATTCTTTAACTTCACTGTACCGAACAAGAAAAGCTCTTTAAAATTAAAGTAGGGATGTTATGTACCTTAGTTACAGGTTAACATCTGATACTTCAATATAGCTTGGGAATATTTTGATGCTGTTTTCTTGAACAATTGGTCACCTTTCAGATATTGTTTTATTTTATCCATGACACTATTACATTTCACTTACTATTTTGGATGAAGGAGAAGTTTTCTGAAGAAAGCTTAGAATTTAGGGGTGCAACATTTCCCCTACATTTTACTATGTTCCAAGTGCACAGCAGACAAAAATATTAAGTGTATGTTCTATATTCTGAACTATCTATGTTATTTAGCATGCATACCTTCTCAAATGTGCATTCATGATATTTCACAGGAATCGAATAAATACTTTTAAAGTCCATTTTATTTTAATGTAGTTAACTCTAATATATGTAGACCAAAATCTGTTATTTCCCTGGCTTGGTCATAACAAAACAACCAACAGCTGAGTAAATTCAAAACAAGGTGTGTGTGTGGGTGGGTGGGTGGGTGGGTGTGATGGTTGCTTTAAAAAAGTTAGAGATCTTCAACGAGAGTGTCATGCAAGCTACATCTGATGAAATTCCCTCTTCTCTACAACTAATAATGACGCAGGAGCTTTATCCTCTTTTGCATTATACCCTGTCTATAACTCTTTAAACTATAATGGAAACATAGGAAACTGCCTTCTGAAGATTCAGACCATTGGTCCATCTAGTTTAGCATCATCTACAGTGAACAGTAGTAGCTCTCCAGGGTTCCAGACAGAGCTTTCTCCTAGTCCTACCTAGAAATGCTGTGGGTTGGATGGGTGATCTGCATTTAAAGAAGATGCTCTACCACCAAGACTTGGCCCTTCCCAAATGGGTCATGCTTGATTCTGTTACATTAAGTGAAAAAGGGAAGCTGAGTGTGAAGGGAACTTCCTAAACACAACAGAAATGTGCTTGGTCAGTTATAGTTTCTAAGCATAGATCAACTCATGCTCAGTTGTGCCCCATTTATCAAAGAATGCTAGAAGCTAATGTAGAAAACATAGTAATGGAGCAAATGAAGAAGAGGAAATCTACATGCAAAATAAATTCTTAAAATTAAATTTTAGGATGGTGACAGTATCCAAGTAGGCTGAGCTTTATTAAGTTACCACCCACCCCCCGCCTGCATATGGTACTACTAGTTTATACCTTTACATACTCCAAGAGAGGATGGGACTGCTTTGCTTCTTCAGCTGGTCTCTCCTTTCCATCAAACTTGGAATAAAAATGCAAGAGCTGGTAGTCACAGCTGCATTCCTCCCCCTTGCTTGTGGGGAGGGGTTACAGAGGCATCCTGAATTGTAGCCTGATAGCACTGTTTGCCTGTCACCAGCAAGGAGTACTAATGAATGAGAGCAGAAGGTGGCTAGCCTATAGCCGTTGGGTGACATTTTTGGACTCCAGGTCCCATCAGCCCCAGCCAGCATGGCTAGAGATCAGGGACAATGGGAGTTGCAGGTCTAACACCCCCTGTAGGAACACAATTTTCCTACCCATGAACTAGGCAGTTCAGAACACTGTACAAAAAAGAAAGGGGGGGTAATCAAATGCAAGGGCACCATTCTATGTAACCACACACTTGCCACATCACCATGCTTGCCTAATGGCCAAACTGCACATAAAGGATTTCAAGGAATGTCCAGGCAGCCCAAAATTATCACCTGCCTATAATTTTAGACCTCTGCAGTGGGTTTGCCCTCCTGGAATCAAGTTAGTTTGGAGAGTTAAACATTCCTGAAGTCTCCCCACCCATTTGTGAAAACTGCAATCAAGGCCTTAAGTTAAAAAAATGCTTTTAAGGTGTTACCATCTTAGGAAGTTCTTTCAAACAGGATCTTACCTGCAAGCCTCTCATCTGCTTCTTAGAGAATTCTTGGGTCTGGCATCCATCTGTCCCAGGATACTATGGAGGAATGCGCCTTTGGGGTGAAGTCATACTGTTGGAAGGCTGCAACACCTGCTGTGGCTGTAGAGATCAATACAAGAGAGACATATATACAGTAATAATGTTTGTGCTATATGGTTCTTTGTACGTCTTGCTGGGATGTATGTTTTGAAACTGTAATGATTTTTTTGCCTATTTTATTGTAGACTCTTCTTCTCATTATCAGTACCTCGAGTACCTCGGGTTAAGTACTTAATTCGTTCCGGAGGTCCGTTCTTAACCTGAAACTGTTCTTAACCTGAAGCAGCACTTTAGCTAATGGGGCCTTCTGCTGCCGCCGTGCCGCCAGAGCACGATTTCTGTTCTCATCCTGAAGCAAAGTTCTTAACCCGAGGTACTATTTCTGGGTTAGCGGAGTCTGTAACCTGAAGCGTATGTAACCTGAAGCGTATGTAACCCGAGGTACCATTGTATATTGTTTGCAGAGTGCCCTTCAGCATTTTTCATGGCTGTTACATGTCACATTGGGTTAGAAGGAGAGGAGGCAGCAAGTCAGCCCTGTATTTGCCAGCTTCCTGTCATCAGGAATCTCCCATTCTTCAGGAAGTCTTTCTTTAGATCCTGCCAGTGACCCTTCCCGTAGTTCTGCGATGATCTCCCCAAATGAGAGAGATTGTTCTTCGTTGTTCTTAAGCTGCTTAACAGAGTACAGCAGCACTTCTGAAATAAGCAGGAGATCCTAAGAGACTAGTAAATGTGCCACTGTTTCATTGACACTTGGAAAGGGATCGAACAGCAAGCGACTTTAATGGAGCCAATTATCTGTGTAAAGGAACCATGTCTCTTGCTTAGTCCTGCCAAGCTTTTCCTCACAGGCATTTCAAGGCTGGCTGCTAATAGGCACATTGACTGGACCAGGAACAGGAAGTGACTGATCTGACTTGCATGCTGAAGCTGGCACTAGATCTGCTCTTTGGTGTGAGGCTGTCTAGTTGTCTTATTCTTAGAAAGCTCAGGTCAAAGAGGCTGTTAATCTCATAATCATAGAGAGAGTCAGCCTTGGAAACACATTATTCACAGTTTGAAGAAGACCTAGGAAATTAGGCTTGCATGCTAACTCACTTCTGGCAGGTTCCATGTACCTTAAGGTAAAGGTAAAGGTAAAGGTATCCCTGCCCGTACAGGCAAGTCTTGCCAGACTCCAGGGTTGTGCGCTCATCTCACTCTAGAGGCCAGGAGCCAGCGCTGTCCGCAGACACTTCCAGGTCACGTGGCCAGTGTGACAAGCTGCATCTGGCGAGCCAACGCAGCACACGGAATGCTGTTTACCTTCCTGCTGGTAAGCGGTCCCTATTTATCTACTTGCACCCGAGGGTGCTTTCGAACTGCTAGGTTGGCAGGTGCTGGGACCAAACGGCGGGAGCGCACCCCGCTGTGGGAATTCGAACTGCCGACCATGTGATAGGCAAGTCCTAGGCGCTGAGGTTTTACCCACAGCGCCACCCGCGTCCCTACTCCATATACCTTGCTGTGTGACAATTAAAAATTCAACAAGTGGAACTTTAACTCCCTGCATTTCATACTGAGAAAATAGACTTAAAGACACAAGGAGATGATTGCCAACAGTGCCTAACCTGAACAGCAAAAATGATAATTATTGTTTGGATGTGACAACCTCAGCTGTCCCAACTCCAAAGCTGCTAGCCCAGCTAGCCTCCAGAAAACTCATGAGAAGCAAGTGTGTAGCTTTGCATTTCATTGACAATCCAGGGTACAGAGAGTATGAATGAACAATGTGATGCCCTCCCAGTAATGTGTTTGTATTCCAGCCCCTGTCAACCCCAGCTATGATCAATGGTCAGAGATGATAGAGGCTGTAGATCAGCATCATGTGGGGGCACCGGGTTGCATGCTGCTGGTGTAAAAAAGAAGTGGCTACACGCCTTGTGTATGTTCAAAAGTCAAAATGTGGCAGACCATACATCATTCATAATGAGCAGACGAAAGTCAATAAGACTGCTTTGAATTAAGTGTTTGAGAGGGCAACTGTTGTTGAGTGTTTAGGAACTGAAGCACCATAATCATAAAGGAAATGATAATGTATGGGGTTTTTAACTGATGGAGAAAAAATGGGGCCTGACTTTTTCTTTAAAAAAACAACACTTTTATTAATTTAAAATAAAAAGAGAGGGGTGGAAGAATCCCCACCCCCGACACCCTCTCCAATATATATTTGAAAGACCAGCATTTTTCCTAGCAACTTTCGCAGGGGTAAAATACTAGCATAACATTATTTTCATCATGGATAGCAAACATAACACTAATTGGAGGCTTTTGCCACCATGCTTGCCAAGTTTTATCATCTATTGTCAAACCGATATCAGCTTCCCATACTTCCTTTTAAACTCATGTTGGAAACCATTAAACAAGATAAAATACCTCTATAAATGTTAGAAACACCACCTTTTAGACTACCCATAGAAGCTTCGTGGAAACTTTCATAGAAAGTTTCAGGCTTCAGTTGTCCATTGGTCCTGAGAAGAAATTTAACAGAATGTTGTACTGTACTGTATCTACAATAGCCGGAGAATTTTTTTTAAGCCTTCAGCCATCACTTGCTTGGCAGACATCAACAGGCAAATCTTTTTGCACCTTGTAGATAAATAAACATTGTCACCTGCTGAGGGATGCACAGCAAGCAGCTGTTAATGGTGCAACTACCATGGATGGTTAAGAAGTTGGCAGGTTGTTTTGCTTCTGTGTTTATTTCAGATTTCACATTATTGTAAAGTTCTGTGACTTTTGGCTTTGAAAGAAGACTGCAAATAAACTGTCAGCTGCAAAAGGAATATAGGCTAGAAGAGTGCATTATGCTGATGGAGAGGGATTTGCGAGTTTAAGTGCCATTAACTCTAATATATATCAAGCTGAGATTAACCTACACACTTGGAGAGACAGCTAAATGCTGAAGACATTGGAAAAAATTATTTCCCTCTGGCTACTTTTTGTTTTTAACACGTATTATGTTTAGACTGGTCCCAGTACGTTCACAAATTAAGCAAGGGAAGCATCTGACACAATAAGGGCAACTGTATAGATATACATAAATTGCATGATGGTAACAGAAATTGTTGCACACTCAAAATTGAATCTGCTGTGTTAACTCTTGTGTGAAGTGATTACCAAGGTAAATGAAAGAAGAAACCAATATAAAGTTATTCTCATGTGGAAACTGAAGTACAATATTTTGCATACAGTAAATAAAAGGTAAAGGTAAAGGACCCCTGGACAGTTAAGTCCAGTGAAAGGCAACTATGGGGTTGCGGCACTCATCTTACTTTCAGGCTGAGGGAACCGGTGTTTGTCCACAGACAGGTTTCCAGATCATATGGCCAGCATGACTAAACCACTTTGGGTGCAACAGAACATCGTAACAGAAACCAGAGCACATGGAAATGCCGTTTACCTTCCTGCCGTAGTGGTACCTATTTATCTGCTTGCACTGGCATGCTTTCAAACTGCTAGGTTGGCAGGAGCTGGGACAGAGCAATGGCAGCTCACCCTGTCGCAGGGAATCGAACCGCTGACCTTCTGATCAGCAAGCCCAAGAGGCTCAGTGGTTTAGACCACAGGGCCACCTGCGTCCCCTGCATACAGTAAATATTGAAGTATTTACTACCCAAGTTTCTGTCTTTCATTTAGCTTGTTCCCATGTTTTGTTCTGTTTTGTTTTAAATCAACTGAAGATGCATTTAAGAAAACTTTTGAGACAAATAACATGTAAATATACCATATTTTTCGTCCCATAGGACGCTCCGTCCCATAGGACACACCTAGTTTTTTTGGGGGGAAATAAAGGGGGGAAATTTCCTTTATTTCCCCCCCAAAACCAGGTCAAGGAACAGCGGGATGGCGGCGCTGCACCTCCCCACTGTCCCCCGAGCTTGTGGGGCTGGCCGATGTCTGCCCGAAGCGTGGGGCGCTCTGCTTCAGCGTGCCCTGTGCTCCGTGCAGCAGGCTGCTATCCGCAGCCTAGGGAGCCCTGCGGGAACTCCCGCAGGGCTCCCCAGGCTGCAGATGTCTGCCTGGTGCGCGGGGCGCTCCACTTCAGGGCACCCTGTGCGCCGGGCGGCAGGCTGCTATCCACAGCCTGGGGAGCCCTGTGGGAACTCCCGCCGGCTCCCCAGGCTTGCTGATAGCTTCCTGAAGCCTGGAGAGCGAGAGGGGTCGGTTAAACCACAGAGCCTAGGACTTGCCGATCAGAAGGTCGGCAGTTCGGATCCCCGCAATGGGGTGAGCTCCCGTTGCTTGGTCCCTGCTCCTGCCAACCTAGCAGTTTGAAAGCACCTCAAAGTGCAAGTAGATAAATAGGTACCGCTCTGGCGGGAAGGTAAACACCGTTTCCGTGTGCTGCTCTGGTTTGCCAGAAGCAGCTTAGTCATGCTGGCCACATGACCTGGAAGCTGTGTGCCGGCTCCATCGGCTAGTAAAGCGAGATGAGCGCCACAACCCCAGAGTCGTCCGCCACTGGACCTAATAGTCAGGGGTCCCTTTAACTTTAGAACCATTTACAATGTATCAGCAAGTGCATTCCATAGTTTTAGTCACTTTTGAATTCTATATGTAAAGTGTTAGATGAGTCAAGAGAAACACAAAGGATACAACAATATCATACTCCAGTGCTGTTGTTCTTTGCCCACTGAACACAGTCAGTAAATATGCATAGGATCAGGCTCGCCATTTATTTTATTTTTATTTTATTTTTTTGGTAGCTTACTGATGGTACGTAGAAAATAGCATATGGCCAGCATGACTAAACCACTTCGGGTGCAACAGAACATCATGACAGAAACCAGAGCACATGGAAATGCCGTTTACCTTCCTGCCGTAGTGGTACCTATTTATCTGCTTGCACTGGCATGCTTTCAAACTGCTAGGTTGGCAGGAGCTGGGACAGAGCAAATAGCAAAAAGTCTGTGTGTTTTACCAAGCAGGCCTTTAGCAAATTGTTTGCCACACTTCACTTCCCTGGTGACTGATTTGCAGTAGCACTGATGATAAACACAGGGATTACATTTTTTAAAATCCATACGCCTGCTGTCACAGTCAGTAATCACACCTTTAGGTACATGGTTCATTATTGAGCCTGTCTGTCAAATTCTTTCACCATCTGAAAAGAGACTTGTTTCTCCAATCGTTAATTCTGTAGACAGCAAAGATTCAAGATAATCTAAAAAGGTATTGATGACTGCCTACCTACTATTTATATGAGTGAGACAAAATTCTTTTTGTTCTGATCTTACCTTATTTCCTATTCCATCACCTTCTGAGCATTGTATGGTGGCAGCTGTAGAGTTGGTTAAATGGCTGGTGGGCAAAGAAGCGGAAAAGACCCCCCCCAAAAAAAAAACCCTCCCAGCATTGCCAATTGACCAGATCAAAGCTAAACAGTCTACCAGCAGTTTGAGCTACTCCGAAAAAAATCAATAAGTGAAGCTGCTTTTCACAGCATGGAGATAAATATTATCACCTGCCTGCAGATGATGTTGCTTTATAAACAAAGTAGTAGGAGCTGATTAAAGATTTGGCAGCCCTACATAGCAAAGAAGAGTTACAAGAGCAATTTTGGGTGAGGAGCTTCCTTGGGCTTGGTTACACAAGATTAGGGATTAGTTGTCACAGCATTTCTGTTCTGTCTGAGAGCTTCCAACATGCCTGTCTGCACAGTTCATTTGCTTCAAAAGCTCTGGAGCTCACCTGAGCTATGCACGATGAGCAAAGGATGCAGGAGGAATCTATTCTGGTGAATCCTGATATGAACTGACCTGATCTGGACCTCTTGGAGTAATCTGTCGATCAGAGCATAGCTGTCTATCAGATTTGCTCTGCGGCGACACGTTTATTGTCTTCTTTTTTAAAGTGCATTTCAAAATATATATTTTGAGAAATCCTAGCTTGAGAAATGAAATGCTTATCTGGAGAAGAAATGTGTCTTTGAAATACTATGCAAATATGCATGCAGATCACAGATTAATGTGGAAACAGGGTGGAACAGAATTATGACTGAGCACAGTAAGGAAACAAGCTGATTCATCCATCCCTGAGCTAGCTCAGGGCCTGAACACTACCACAGTGTCTTAAACAAACATCCTTTGAGGGTTTTTACAACTGTGTCTGAGGTTTAATGTGCAGAGTTTAACTGAAAAAATAAATGAAATTTCAGGAAGCCGTGGAAAATGCACTGAAAAACGGAAGTGCTTTTTGGCAATACAGTGGTACCTCAGGTTAAGTACTTAATTCCTTCCGGAGGTCCCTTCTTAACCTGAAACTGTTCTTAACCTGAAGCACCACTTTAGCTAATGGGGCCTCCTGCTACCGCCACGCTGCCAGAACCTGATTTTTGTTCTTATCCTGAAGCAAAGTTCTTAACCCGAAGTACTATTTCTGGGTTAGCGGAGCCTTTAACCTGAAATATGTAACCCGAGGTACCACTGTAATGAAACTGAAAACAAAACCAAAGACACTGTTTCAGCTCAGCTCTGGCACCTAACTCCTACAATACTGCCCTATTTCAATCTGCTACATTTGCATCAAAGTACAGCAGAAAAGAGGTTATCAGCTCCCTCCTCTGGTAAGCTAACCTTGTGGCACAGAGCATGCAATTCCTGGGAGGGACGCACTGTAAGAGTCTGCAGTTTGAGGAAACGAGGCTGCATTCATCCTTTGCCCTAGTCAAACAACATTTTGTGATTTTTAAAAACATCTCTGTGTTGTAAGCATGTAAAGCATGCAATCCAAATTAACTGCAAACCATTCATTGTATTTTTAATTATAGAATGCAGTTCTACCATGTGAGGTTTAAAAAGATTAGACGCTAAAGCTGCTTGGGGGTGTTGGCACATGCACCCAGTGTGCTCATCCAAGTTTGAGCAAACAGTAATGAAATTAGAAGGTCAGGGGACACTGCAGATTTCATTCAAGCAGCTAAAAGTGCTTTTGTGTTTGTGTTTTAAGCAAAGAAGAAGAAAAGATTGAAATGAAGCAAAAGGAGGGTGACAAGGAAAGGAGCTGCGGTGGTTCCTTTAAGGGCTGGTGCAGCAGGAAAAGCAATTGTTTTGTGCAAGCCTGTTGTTCCCTTGAAATGTGTCCAGTTCTTTTGATTGCATGACCTTGATGAAATTAGCAGCACTATTGTGACTCACACTACTGACAGCGCTGACAGCTTTCGGTCTCTTCATCACACACTTACGACAACTATTCCACATAAAGGATTTTACTATCAAGAGATTTGTGTGTGTTTTTTTTTAAAAAAGGTGTTCTCACTTCTAGTCTAAAGGAATAAAAGATGTATGGGAAGAATAATGTCACTGAGCATGTATGCTACCCCAGCAGAACAGCAGGGGAGATTGTCTCTAAACTCCCAAATTTGAGGGCACTCTCATAGGCTTTATTAGAGAAAGTTCAAAATTTCCGGAGGGGTTTTGTTTCTGCCTTGATGGCTCACTGAGTTGTTCCTAAAGTTAGAAAGGCTGTCAAAATGTATCAGGTGAACATTCACTGTAAACTATTAGTAAATATAATCATCATATAAATGTTGGACTTTCCCTTTTTTGAAAAGGGGAAATGGAAAATGGAAATGGAAAAGAAAGAGTGGAAATTAATGTCTAAAACATACCGTATTTTTTGCACCATAACACTCACTTTTTTTCCTCCTAAAAAGTAAGGGGAAATGTCTGTGCGTGTTATGGAGGGAATGCCTACGGGTGGCATGCCTACGGATTTTCCTCCTCTAAAAACTATGTGCATGTTATGGTCGAGTGCATGTTCTTAATTTTTCCACTATACGCCCTCCCCCCATTTATTCCAGATTCATATATATTTCTACTGGCTAGAGACAAATGCACAAATAATCTACTTGTTTTACCACCAGAAGGGCTATATTATGTCTTTCACTATCCAGCTTTCCCCGCAACGGATTCACCCTCGACGCTCACATCTCCAACTGTTGCATTTGTTCCTGTTCATTCACAGTTACTATCAGCTATCCCAGTCCTCATAATGTATTACACTACAAGCTCCCAATATACATTTGCATCACTCTTGGATATTATATGTTTATCATTTGCACATTGTTTTGTTATATTTTGAGACATATTCATTCCCTTTTGAAAAACTTGATATATGAAATAAGAAACAATGGTGAGTTTCATAGCTCAGGAGTGATGTAAGTCCTCTGTCAGATGACACATTCTTATTACTACACTGCACTGGCCCTAGCAGACATTTGAAAAAACCTTAGGAACAAAGGAGGCAACTCCTTATCCAGGAGGATTTGCCTTCTCTCTTCTTTGCTCCACACCTGAAGCTGCTGAGTTCATTGAAGAATGTCAGTGGCATGCCATACAACAGTATATTGTAGTCCCCCAAATATCTCTCCAGAGTTTTGGGAAAGTACTTCACACACGTGTTCTGTTAGGCTTATATAAGGTCAGGCTTATTTCTTGTCCATTAATACTAATTGAGAACAGAAGAAACTGAATTATTATATAATAATCCTCTTACAGGAAAGCAAATTACCTCTGTAAATATAAATCTGCTCTTTGATTGTACAAAATAATACATGTTTGAATCATTTAAGCTTTATTCTCTGTAAATAATTAGTGTTTCAGGACTGTGACCATTTCTTTCCAAATTGATGGATTAATATTTGTAATGCAATTTAGGTTTTAATACAGTATTATGTTCAGTGACTAAACAGTATAAGGTTGAAGCCAGGGATGAGTAATATAATCAAGGACTCCAGGGAGTTAAGTTTATTTGAAGGATACAGCTAGTAAATTCCATATTATTCAACCAAATGAAAGGTAGGAGCTAAAAACACTAAATACTTTTGGTTTTACTTTAGGATTATCGTGTGAACATCTTTCTCCGTCAGAACTGGAATGACCCCCGTCTTGCTTATAGTGAATATCCAGATGACTCTCTAGATTTGGACCCATCCATGTTGGACTCTATTTGGAAACCTGACTTGTTCTTTGCCAATGAAAAAGGCGCCAATTTTCATGAAGTAACAACAGACAACAAATTGCTACGGATTTTTAAAAATGGAAATGTTCTCTATTCCATCAGGTAAATTGCAAATAAAAGGCTCTGATGTGATATGGAAGCAATGAGGTTATGATTTAGTTTGGATGTGGTGCACATTCCCTTAATGAAAACAGTCACTGCATTCCCTTGTTGTGGATTGTTCACATACATAGATACAAGGACATAGGCTGATTTCTCTAAGTCATCCATATGTAATTCAATTGGTGAAATAACTGGAGGCTGTTTAAAATGCCATGGTTCCATGTAGAGGCCATTTCTTTCAATTGCGCACAGAGGTCTCACTGCTGAATTTTCTTCTGAAAGCAAAAAAACCCACAACCCATTATTTTTAATTTTATTTACTGGTTCTAGCCTTCTATTAACAAACTAAAGCTTAGATTGGAGTGCCTGGCATGCTCTGGTCCATGGGGTCACGAAGAGTCGGACATGACTAAACGACTAAACAACAACAAAAAGCTTAGATGTGGGAGGAAAGTGTTGTGCTAATAAGAGTTGTGTCTCTTTTTTAGGGGCGAGTCTTTTCTCTGGTAAAGTAATACTGTTGAATGGAAGTCCTAGATAAATGTCTACTCTGAATTCCTTACTTCAGTAACAGTTCAGTGATTATTCACTTCTAGATGTCTAGAGATTTGTAATATTTAATTTCTCATATATTGTTGACCACAATAGATCAGCAGTTACCAAAATAAGAACAAAAAACATGATGGAAGAAAAGCCCTGCAGGATCAGGCCAAATCTTAAACGGTCCAGCATCCAGCTTCTGCAGTGACCAACCAGATACCTATAGGAAGGCTGCAGGCAGGATATGAGGGCAATATTTTCTCCGACTGTTGCCTAATATTGGTGACTGATACTCACAGGCATGCTGCCTCTGATCCACGAGGTAGCACGTTACTAGTAGCTGTTTATAGCTTTGTCTTCATGAAGTTGAATAATCTTTTAAATCCATCTAACCTGGTGGCTGTCTAGTGTTAGTGAAGTCCATAGTGTAAGTATGCAATGTGTGTTAAAAAGAAGTCTTTCCCACCAATTGGGGTGTGTTGATGACTCAGTTAAGCATATGTAGCAGATAATAGTAGTTTTAACGCAGGTGACGCTGTGGGTTAAACCACAGAGCCTAGGACTTGCCGATCAGAAGGTCGGCGGTTCGAATCCCCGTGACGGGGTGAGCTCCCGTTGCTCAGTCCCTGCTCCTGCCAACCTAGCAGTTCGAAAGCATGTCAAAGTGCAAGTAGATAAATAGGTACCGCTCCAGCTGGAAGGTAAACGGTGTTTCCGTGCGCTGCTCTGGTTCACCAGAAGCGGCTTAGTCATGCTGGCCACATGACCTGGAAGCTGTACGCCGGCTCCCTTGGCCAATAAAGCAAGATGAGTGCCGCAACCCCAGAGTCGGTCACGACTGGACCTAATGGTCAGGGGTCCCTTTACCTTTATGAAAACATTTAAAGTGAAGTCAAATAAATAAGAGCTGTGCAGAATTGCCTTTTCCCCCTCCATGGCCACAATCATGTAGCAGCAGCAATATACAATCTATTAAACTGATAAAGTTAATTGGAACTGAAGTAACCTTCAAACCTGGGTTTGAAATCTCTGCTGGATGTTTCTCAGGTTCTTGGTTCAAGACCTGACTTGGACCCAAGTTCTGACCATGATCCAGAAAGTTAATCACCCAGTAATAGCTGCCCCTTGGTCACGTCTCAGACACAAAGTGACTTTTCCCTGCTGCCTTTATGAAATGGGAGACACACACAGAGCCAGTTCTGGCGCTACTCTTTTCATCCTTTGAGAAATCTATGTGTAGATAATTGTACAACTTTGTGCAAAGTGTAACATTGTTTATATTTCACCCCTTCTTAGATAGTTCCTCCCCGGGGGGAAAACAAAAAACAACTCTGTGAATGTTGTTTCCCAAAGGTCCTTCATTTGCACTCTTGTTAGGGGATTCTTCCATTAACTCATTCTACCTTTCTGGCACCTGTAGACAGAGGATACCAGTGCAACACTTTCACTGAAATCATAAAGGATCAGCTTTCCTTGTAGGAAACAGAAGGTTTCTTCCAGCAGGCTCAGAGGGCTTTTATTTGAAAGACTTAAATTGCTGTTGGTTGTAATATCACAAACAACTAATACGGACTTGCAGGATTAGGGTCTAGGCTAATACAATTCGATCAGGGCAGGAATTGTATTTAGAAAATGCTGTGGTGAAAAACTTGTTTACTCAGGGGTAAGCTCCATTTATTTTCATGGGGTTTACTTCCAAGTAAGGTAGAATTGAAAACCTAATTTTCCTCCACAAATTAAGCATATTGACTTCATATTATTTTCCAAATGCCTAAATGGTTTGTATACCTGCCTGCTTTCCAAGACACTTGTTCTTTATTGCATAATGGATGTGTGTGTAGTAATTTTGAATATGAGACAATGTGTTGGCCAACATTCGCTTTATAATAGTTCTTCTGTATTCTTTCAGATTGACTTTAATACTCTCCTGCCCAATGGACCTCAAAAATTTCCCAATGGATGTCCAAACATGTATCATGCAGCTGGAAAGCTGTAAGTGTGAACATAGTATTCTCATGTTCATAGCACATAGTCCTGTGGCACCTTGAAGGCAACTTAAGTATTGCAGCATAAGCTTTCATAGGCAAAAGCTGCCTTCTTCAAATGCATCATGTTTCATGTTGATGTTATATGGATCAAATATTATAGGCAGTAATGGGTGAAATCCAATGGTATCCATGCAGAAGTGGAATGGACTTCCCTCTGCACAATCAGACCTTCCTCTCCTTCTGCTTGTAGGACCCTCCAAAGCTAATTTGGGGAGCATGAGGGGTTGCAGGGGAAGAGATAAAAGGGAAGTCTGATTGAATGAGCAGCAGTATAGTGGCCAAAGTTTCTGAATTATGCTAAAAATCAATTCTAAATAATAATAATGATCCCCTTGTTTCGGGATCAGAATACACATTTCTCCATGAAGAATATACTCATCTCCCCAATCTCTTTGAATGATACCCCTAATTTTGGAGAGTGGAAACACAGTCACTGATGCCTTCTCTTTCACATTTTCTATGTCATAGCCAAACTGCCCTGCTACTGGTAGTTACCTGTAATGGTCCTCATATAGGGCAGCAGAAAATGGCAATTATTGGGTGATATATATTGTATGTATGTGAGATTTATATTAATAGTAGTGATCGTCCTCTAGTCAGACTAGAATAAGCGGGCTGGAATGTTAAACCATAGTATCCACTTGTTTTTCTCAGTGGAACTTGGGTCACACTGAAAAGCATGTTTGATATATCTAGTTCCTAGAATTCTACTCTTCAAGTGGATTGGGCCTGCTAAAGGCATGTTATTGGGTTGCTTTGCAGAAAAGTAGTAAAATCACTGCAGTCAACATTTTGATATTTTTCAACCACAGCGGGATTCCTAGAGATCCGCTCAGATTCAGTCAGCAAAGCAAAGCTGCTCTGGAACATGTGCCCTAAATAGTAATTTGTAAAAAAATAATGAGAACAGAACTCAAATAAGTCACTTCGGCTCAGAGAACTATAAGGCAAAATGTCTAAACCAATCGAGATCTTTGTGAACAAAAGCTTCCTATACAAAAACACTATGGAGCCTTCCATTGTGTTGAGGGCACTTTTGTGTATATGACAAAACTAAGAGAGGGGGATGACATCCAGCAATAAATGCTGGTCATTCTGCAGAATGAAAAAGTAACACTGAAAAACAAAATTAAAGATTTCTTCCAGTTTTCCTTTTTTCTATTTTAAGGCCACAGAGTCCACCACTTGTATTAGTTATCAACATGTAGACTAGACTAGGCTTTGTGGGACACATATAGGCCACCAGTTTCCCTAGTAAAGCCCCTCACCATAGTTTAAGGTCTTTTCCTCCATATGATCATGATAATAAATTAATAATAAATTTTTATTTATACCCCGCCCTTCCTGGTTCAGAAAACCGGGCTCAGGGCAGCTAACAACAAATTTAAAACACTTAATTGTAAAAGCAGTATAAAATACAGTATAAAAACATGAATAACAATAGTATTCAAAGTTCAGAAATCAATTTGGAGGAAATCCATCTAAAAAGCATTAGATAGTCACCAGGGCTAACTGGCTGAATTAGTCCTACTTGGGCCAGCGAGGAGGCCAGGGGAGAATTAGCTGTGGGGTCTTGGAGCGGGTAATCTTCATAAAAGGGGAGGGAGAGGGAGGGAAGAGAAGGGAAATAAAAGATCAGGCTGGATCCAAATTAAAGGCCAGGTGGAATAGCTCTGTCTTACAGGCTTGGCGGAAGGAGGTTAAATCCTGAAGGGCCCTAGTCTCATGGGACAGAGCATTCCACCAGGTCGGAGCCATCACTGAAAAGGTCCTGGCCCTGGTGGAGGATAGTCTGACTTCCTTAGGGCCCAGGACCTCTAAACTATGGTTATTCATGGACCATAATCACATGGAGGAAGAGCATGGAGCTGTGTCTCCTGCTCCCACGATCTCCTTAGCATTTTCACAGATCCCATACTCCTGGTGGCTACATGTTGCCGGGTAGGATATCTGAAGAAAGAGCCTGCTTGTCTCCCTGTGCTTTAGAACCTCTGTCACATATAGAATAGGCGCCACTCTTCAGACACTACCCCAACATGTGGGCAATGGAGGAGCAGGCTACAAGGATGTGATGATGGCAGCAGGACAAGTGGATGTATCTCCACTGCCTTCCTCCACAGGAATTGGATTGTGTGCAGACAATGCCTGAAGAGGGCTTGTTTCTCATCCAGGATGACTGGGCTGCAGATGGCACATAGTCAAAGCTTAGGGATAAGTAGGGTAATATGTGCCTCTTTTTCCAGGACACTGCTTTTTCAGGGGTTAAATTTCTTCTGAGTGGATTTTTCAAATTTGCCAAAATGTCTCTGTCTATACGTTTTGGATGAGACGTAGACATAACTGGTGGTTGAAAACTTGCTTTCCTCTTCTCTTCTCCTACCCGCCCCCCTCAGCAATATATCACAACTTCTATAGGCTAAATATAGTAGGGGTATTTAAAATCAGAGTCGTCAGAGTGCCCTCTTTTTTGCTCTTCAAAATATGGCAATCATAGAAGGTAGGCTGGAGAAATAAGACTTTGATGCCCATGGGTAATATTTTTGCTATGTAGGCATCATGCTACAAGCTTATTATCCAAGTCTGTCCTATCATACTGACTGTTAATCATATCCCTATTGGTTCTACCCTGTATCAAGCATGTAGAATTACAAAAATGTAGCTTGCTTGGCGGCTTCTGAAAGGCTGTTTGAACACACCATGGTCTGCTTGTCTGCTCCCATCTCTTCACAATCCCACTCTTCCCCACTGAAGCAAGCGCAGTGACTTTCTGCCCTCTGGTGCACAAACTGTATTTGTTAATGATGTCATTTCTGGTGCATTAACACAGAGTTCTCCTAATATATTTCTATGTCTTGGGTCAGCTCATGATTGCAATGAAATGAAATAAGTTTGACACTCTTATCAACAAAGCAGTCTAAAGTGCTAATCTTACTGAATTGGGAAAGAACGGGGGACTGCCAACTGCTCACAGGATCAGTCCAAAGTCTCACTGTTTTGGCAGGCTGTTCCAATAATTTCTAAACTATAGCCAATGATACACTCATACTTTAGTATTTTATGTTGTCTCCTAGTTTTCCATGAAGATCACTTATAAATTTTGATATTATAAATTAAAATGAACTAAATAGCCATGTAAAAAGATACATAGCTTTCTCATTGACATTGTCATGTATGGGACAATGTTATAGCAAAGGCAGAAAATAGTCATGTGGCACTTTAAAATGCAATCCCATTGAACTGAATGTGATAATGGAATGTGCTGTAATATATTTATTGCAGTACAAACTTAATGCATGAAGTGTTAGTCTGATCTCACATAACATCTCTCTCCTATTCGGTAATTTCTGTACCATTGTTCAAAGGGAAGTGTTGGTCCAGGGAAAGTGGAGGAGGAAACTGTGCTAGAATTCCTTTCACCAATCCTAACTAACTTCCCATTGTTGCAAAATGTAAATGGGGGTGCACGTAAAGATTGCATTACATTATGTCTACCATCTGACCCAGCCAGACATGCAGAACCTAGTGCAACTATAAATTGGTTCCGGCAAAATTCTTGCACCGTAGCCTTGGAAAATAATATAACTGTTAGCGCATTGTGGCAAAATAGGGAATTGTTGCCTGGGTAATGTGTACAAACATATTCATTCTCCCTGCCCAGTTCAGAGAGAGAACAGTGGAAAAGTTTTGTCTACCCTTGGTGACACCACCATGAATTTGACCAGCTATGTGATGCAAGGACACCATGTTCTCCTTGTGATTCCTGATTGTTTGGGATCATACACTGGCGAAGAAAGACACCCTAAAAATAGTGCTGATGCCACCACTCTTTATTCTTTGATAGACAAGAAGTGCGTAAAATATCAGGCTTATATAGTGTTAGGTCACATCTTTAAAAACAACACATACTGTCATATAATAGGTATATGGAAGAGACACAAAGGGGGTCTCCTTGGTGTGTAAAGTACACATTAAGATTAAAAGCTTCCATCCTTAGATAAGTTCACACAAGAATAGTGCCTCACAGGCACATGATTGTCCTCAAAGCCTCTCTGAACAATTGAGGGGGCCTCCTGAGCCATGAGGGATGGAGCACGACCCCCACAACTTTCCAGAGATGCATTTTGAGGGGAAAGGATAGAACAAGAACCTTTCTTCCTGTGAACATCCATAAGACCATGGGGTAGAAGAAAAGGAGACTGAAGGTGTTTTCTCTGCCTTATCAAACACCCCACTGAGCTCTCCCCCAGTAGGATGAAAGTGAAGGTGGAGGCGTGTTTTGTGTACTTTTCCTGATTTTCCTGATGCTTCATTTACACCAGCTCCTGAGCTAGTGCGCATTCCCTTAAACCCTTCTTTCTCAACGTTGTGTCCTCAGATGTTGTTGGACTACAACTCTCATCATCCCTGACTACTGGTCTTGCTAGCTAGGGATGATGGGAACTTTAGTCCAACAACATCTGGGAACCCAAGGTTGAGAAAGCTTTTCTTAAACCACTCTGTCACACGATCCAAACCACCCCAACAGATCCCTTTGTGGAACTCTCCTGACTTTGGGGCCAGGCTTTACATCTTTCCCTAGCACTGGGGAGGAGGAATTTAAATCAGACCACCATTCCTATTGTAGCGCTCTCTCTGAACTCAGAGAGTGAGATCTGATGTTTCATGTGGCCCCTGAGATGCCCTCCAAGGAACTATAGGATTGCTGAGTTAATGACTATCTGAGTATCCAAGGCTTTCACCTTAATTTATGTATTATCTGTGGAGAAAATCCCTTAAGTGTCTCTTCCATGTGCCTATTATATAATGCTAAAATGGTTTACTTTTGATAATGGAACCCAAATACTTAGATGTGTTATGTTGGCATATCTGCCTAGGGTGCTGTCTTGTTGCTCCCATAATGCCAGATTTATTAAAATTGGCATGTCTGTTGTTACAGATTAGGTACACGCTGGTGCAATGCAAGTTTTGGCACAGGCTATATAGTGTGTATATATGAAAAGCACAAATTCAACCCAGCTACAACCCTGTAGAATAATTTATGCTATCTCAACTTTCACTAGTCTGATATCTTTTTCTTAGTGATTTTAAAACATAGCAGTGAAAAGGTGAATTCCAGGTTGTCTCATGTCTTCAAAAGGACAAAAGGTAGAAAGAAAATATTGTATCAGCAATTGCCTATGCATTTTTCATAGTTAAATGAATTGTAACATAGAACGAGTTAGTGGCCATGGCAGATAATTATAATTAAAATACATATTAAATGAATGAATCTCATTTCTGAAAATCCATTTTGACATAGCAGTTGTTCCTTGTCAGTTCAATGAGTTGCACTCATGAGATTTTACTCCTGGCTAGAATCTACATGCTTCAAATGATAATTTGTTTTACACACAGCTGGTTTTCATCTGAATGTATACAAGGTGTGATAAAATATATGCATCTGTGGTTCTCTCTCTGTAAGCTTCTTCTGTGGATTTGTAATAGGGTAATATTGCATGATATTGTTCATTGAGAAACACAGCAGTAAGGTTATATACATGATAACACCATTTTAGAGCTAAGGTTGCTTTCTAGATAGTTATTAAAAACTTCAAACACAAAAGAACACAGGAATCCAAACTAAAACAGGAAACATTTACACTACACCTTTTTGCATTGTTCTCATCACTGCCCAGCTAAGCATCAAAGGAAAACCTCATGGAAGACAAACAAATAGACTGAATATTTCAGAACATCTGGTCAATTTTGATGAAATTAATAAGGACTGATTTCATAGATCAGCACATTTAATGGGGATACTCTGAGCTTAATTTGAGCCAGGATGTCAAAAACTTTTCCTCCTACACTTTGCACTGATGATGATGATTAATAATAATAATAATGATAAAGAAGAAAAAGTCTTTTCTTCATTTAGGAAAATCTCAGGCAAAATTTGAAAATTTTCCTTCATAATGGAATCTGGAGATTAAGCAAATTTTATGTTATGACAACATCTTCTGTATGCTTTGTTTTTAATTCCTAGTTGGATACACGATGAACGATCTCATCTTTGAGTGGCAAGAAAAGGGGGCTGTCCAGGTGGCCGATGGACTCACTTTGCCACAATTTCTCTTGAAAGAAGATAAAGATTTATGTTACTGCACCAAGCATTACAACACAGGTAGAAGAATCACGTAGTTTGTTGACAACTGAAAGTTCCATTGTTTCTCTTTCCTGTTAGTCATTGGGAGTATTCAGCAATGTACTCAAAACAAGTGCTAACAAAGCAGCAATGGCTTGTGGAGAGTGATGGGGATGTTGTCTGCTGAACATTATGGCAGCCACCACCAAGTGGCAACCAAGGGGATCATAATCTCATAGGAAAAACAGCACCAGACTTTTGAAGTAGGAAAAAAAGAATCCAAAGTATAGTTTTATGAGCCCATTTTACATGTAGGAGCTTAAGAAAGGCAAGAGGGAAGCAGGAAGACACAAAGGAGCAGAAGTGCATGGAGGTTTGGTTTTGGGTGAAAGCCAAAGAAGCTGGGGAAGAGGCATGCAATGAAACACAAATGAAAGCAGGTAGATTGTTGGAGTCTTCCAACAATCCTGTCAGAGCTCTTTTTAGACTCAGTGAACCAAAGCCAATAAATTCATGTCTGAACAGAGATTTGAACCTAAGTCTCACACATTCTGGAACATACTATTTTAAAAAAATTGTAACCTTGAAACCTTAGGGTGAAGGGCGGGTAATTAATAATAATAATAATAATAATAATAATAATACCACCACATCTTTTCACCTGCGTCCTAAGTCTCAATACCAATTATCCATGGACTCTGAAAGAAAAGCATAAAAGGGAAGGAATTTGGCAATATCCAGGGGAGAAAGAAAGTCATGTGAGGGGTTGGAGAGTACATAGTAAGCTTACAATACTATGAGGTGGTCTGAGGACTTTACATCCATTAAAAAAAACAAAAAAACTTTTCTTAAAAGTAAGAGCTAGGGCATGTGGCTACAAAGCCATGTGCTTTCAAACCAGCCCTGGAATGTCCCTGGAAATTGTGCTACCTGGTAATGTAGCATTATTTCTAGCATTAAAAAAAATTGGTCCCTCTTTGAACCCACCAAAAGTTCAGCAAGGTGGAATGTTCAGAACAACCCTAGCCTATATTTTAGCTTCTGGACAGAAATATAGTAGAGCTAGACTGCTGCTGGGTAGATAGCAAAACAGAAATTTAATCACCTTTGTGTCAGCTGGCAGAGCTATGCCTCTGCCTCTGTTGATCAACCTGTGGAACAAACCATATGCCAATCCCTGTAATAAGAGTTCCTTGATTAAATAAAATGATCAGAGGAGAAAATGGAGAATTATTAACAATGATTTAAGTAAGCAGTTTCCCAAGAAAACAGCATGACGACTTTCCTCACACACAGCCAACGGTATTTTGCTTGCTTCTCTTTCTCTTTCTCACTCACTCTCTTGCATTTATCATGAATTTAATTTTTGCTCTTTATACTCCCTGTATTCCCAAATTAATGTTCCAGTTTTCATCAGGCCTTGCACAAAGCTCAAACTGGATTCCTTAATGCAGAAGCAGGTTATGATGAAGACATTTGTAATATTGTGGGTTAAAACACCTATTTGCATGAGAAGCACTCCAATTGACTTAGGTAATAGCCTCACCACACAATTCAAGTACTCTTACATCACTTTAACAGTCATGGCTTCCCTCATAGACTATCTGAAGTATCTGAAGAAGTGTGCATGCACACGAAAGCTCATACCAAGAACTGACTTAGTTGGTCTTTAAGGTGCTACTGGAAGGAATTTGTTTTGTTTTGACTATGGCAGACCAACACGGCTACCTATCTGTAACTGGAACTCTCAGCACTGTTAACAAGCTACAGTTCTCAGGATTCTTTGGGGGAAGCCATGGCTGTTAAAGTGGCCTTCAAAGTTGTGTTGTGACTGTAGTCTTAAGAAACTCCTTTCTTGATTAGATGAAAAGTCTACCTAGTCCAGCATTCTCTTCATAACTGTTCTCTCTAGAACAGTATCACCTGTTCTAGAAGTTCACAATCATGACATGAAAGGCTACCCGCTGTTTGTCTCTGGCATGTAACATGATTTAAGTATACTGTGAATCACATGAATGTATTCCCCCCCCCCCAAATAGAAATGGAAAAGAGCAAGAAAAGCCTGGAAAAATTTATAGATTAGTGCAGGGGTCGGCAAAGTTTTTACAGCTTGGGCCAGTTCCTGTCCTGCAGACACTGCGGTGGGCTGGAGTGCGCACGGATGCACGCATGCTCAAACGCTATTTCCGACACGGAGGCCCATGGGCCTTAGGTTGCCAACCCCTGGATTAGTCACTTTCATCAATTGTTATAAACAGAAAGCTATTTTTAAAAATTGCTGTATTGTTGCATTTCTTACTGCTGATTAAAAAAACCCCCAGCTAATTCCGCTAACAATTTGTCTCTGTTGTAACTAGGCAAGTTTACATGCATTGAAGTTCGATTCCATCTTGAAAGGCAGATGGGCTATTATCTCATTCAAATGTACATACCCAGCCTCCTCATTGTCATACTTTCCTGGGTGTCGTTTTGGATCAATATGGATGCAGCGCCAGCAAGAGTGGCTTTAGGAATAACAACAGTTCTCACCATGACAACACAGAGTTCAGGGTCACGGGCTTCCCTGCCAAAGGTATGCAAGCTCTTGGACTTTATATAACACTCTCTGTGTGTTTTGCTCCTCCTTGAACATGGGGCTATTATTTTTTTCATATATCGTGTGTTAGCCCTCCTAGTCTTAAAACACGTGCTGCTGGCAATATATCTACAGTATAGCACAGTTTATGCAAGAACTGCAGTAGCAAAGGACATTTTCATCTTGTAAATTAACCTTTAATTGCTTTAATCATTTTCAGCTATGTCAAATTCTCTGCTGGTGGTGGAAATGTAGATTCTCATTGGAGATATTCCTTACTGCGCAGTAGGGCGTTTGTTTTATATTGATCTACTTCCTTTTGTGCCACCTTCCCTCAGAACCTCTTAGGATCAGTTAACAGTGCTTTCTTGTGACAACTACTTTTGGAAGCGAAAGTACTTAAGACAGGCAGTTATATTAGACCCACACATGTGGAACTGTCCAGAGATTTGCTGAGATCCAAGCTGAGGGCTAGAGCTGAAGCTGTAGTTGCCATGCTGCTGCTGCCAAGAATAGCTTCCCTGAGGCAAACAATACCCGTTCCTGGTCATAATCTTTGTAAATGCTCATTGTTGCCTTAGCCCATCATCTTGTAAGTTTTGGCCTTTCTCCAGATACCACCAAGAATCCAGTGTGGGTGGATTCACAAATCATGGGGTATCTCATGCTATTGATACTTGCAAACATTATAATTGAAGAGAAAGTGTGTTTTCAGCAGAATCTGGATGGGGGGTGGCTAGTGTACCTTCATAAACCTTGAAAGATCTTTTAAGAGGGGCAAGTTTTGGGGATTAAAGCTAAACCATTTGTGTAGTGCACTTCAGCCTTTATTTCAATTATATGTGTAAAATCTCTATATAGCTGCACTTGAATGACTAAGCTAGGTATGATAATAAATCTATGATTACAAAACCTGCTGTTCAGAAGTAGTATTGCAACTCTCTTGTGCAATAGCCACTTGATACCCATTGCTATAAAATAGTGAATATAGTTGTAAGTAGTAGCTTTATTTATTTTTCTCCTGAACACATTTTTGGCAGTTACAACACCCTGATTTGTACATACAGGTCTTACAATTCCCTGTAGTTCACAAGGTGATGGCAGACATAAAGCATCACTAGTGTGAGATCTCTGTTATTTGATTTACTGTTTCAAGGTCAAATTCCGTTTCCTTTCACTTTGAAGAAACCCTGATGCTGACTTCAACAGAACAGTACATCAATATAACTGAAACTAAAAAGTGCTCTGAAGTGTTGTACTGTTTGAAACTTTTACTACTAGATGTTCAGTTCTGAGAAAGAATTGGCTGATGTCTCTGAAGAAAAGAAATAGTCCACTTGGATGTGTAGCTTAATTTCTTTTGTCATAATGGATGTGGTGAGGAACTGGGCTAAAATACTGTGTTCAGCACCTAAAAGTGGAATATTTGCTGCTTCTTTAAATGGTTCCAAATGCTTCTAGATATATACTACATCCCATCTATTCATAAGAGAAAAGTTAAAATATTTCTTTCTAGCTCCAAAGCTTTTTTGATGCAAAGCTAAAGTTCTGTTTTGAATAGCTGGAATGCACTATTTTGAAGTTAAAGCATATGCTTCCCCCCCCCAAAAAAAGTTATAGATGCTTTAACAAAGTGAATCAGCTCCTTTTTGGCTTACAGTGAATATTTTCATCAAATCTGATTAAATATCTAAAGAGAAGTGATCTATTTCTCACTAGCACTTAAGAAATATTTCTTTTTTAAAAAATACTGCTTGTAAAGAGCATGATCTTAGAAACAAAATACAGATAATTTTCACTTTCCTATTCAGGCAAACAACTTTAAAAAGCTAAATGCCTGATATGAGCTCATCTGCTCTTGATTTTAGTATGTGTCAGTGTTGTGGAAATGAATGCAATAGGACTCTCCTCTTGTTCTTCCTGCAACCCTGCCCCCCCCAATCTTCCACAGTGGGTTCCCCAACCCCACAATGTAGATTTCAAGGATAGTGGGTGCAGCGGAAAGAGAAGGGCAAGTGCTGTTAAATGAGCAGGTCCATTCCAAAAGCAGCCGGCATCATTGAATCTTACCACCAGCTTAAATCCTAAAATAAGTTAATTTGTGGAACTCTACCCATCTAAGCTGGAAATGGGAACAATATGACCATGTGGGGACATGTGGAGCTCAAAGCCATAGTTCTATCTAGAATAATAATACATTTTTGTTAGATTCAAAAATATTCAGTGGGCGAGATTGTGAGCATTTGTGCTGAGGTTTTGTTCCTTCCATACCAACAATTGGGAAACACTGGCCTGCGAGCGCTCCAATTGGAAAACAGCCTTTACCAAAGCTGTCATGGGCTTTGAAGACATTCGAACTCAGGACGCTAGGGAGAAATGTGCTAAGAGAAAGGCACGCTTGGCAAATCCACACCGTATTCAACTCCTGCCCATAAACCAATGTCCCCACTGTGGAAGGACGTGTGGCTCCAGAATCGTCCTCCATAGTCACTTACAGACTCACTGTTAAAACCGTGTTTATGGAAGACAATCTTACTCAGCTACGAGTGATTGCCAAAGAAGAAAGAAGAATGATTTGCAATGCTGTGTTAGCGCAATAGCTGGTAGGTTTCACCCTATATATTTATATGTAATGGCACAGGAAATCTTAGGATAGTGCTTTTAGTGTGAAGTGTTCAGGAAATGTTACTTTTATGGGAAATATAGATTTGGCCTTTGCCCTTTCCCCCCGTAAAACTAGCTTTCTCTCTGGGCTTGGGGAAACACATTTCTCTTTCCTTGACATTAGGAGACACTGCACTTCCCATCTGTGTTTCTAATACCAGCAGTCTTATACTCTGTGCTATCTATAGGTCTCGTACGTCAAGGCTATTGACATCTGGATGGCTGTATGCCTGCTTTTTGTATTCTCGGCACTTCTGGAATATGCAGCTGTAAACTTTGTGTCAAGGCAGCACAAAGAACTTTTGAGATTCCACCGAAAGAGGAAGAAGAACAAGGTAAATATGACAGCCATAGGTTAAAGAAATACAGGCAGCAGAAAGGGCTGTCTGCTTTGTAACAATGGTACAGTGTCTTAGGAGTGGCTGTACAAGTAACATGTTAACACAGGATAACATTCTGTCTGCCTAAGGTCAGCACAAGCCCTGTGTAATTCACAAATCCCGCTGAAACCTTCAGAGAAAGGATTAAAAAGGGATTTAAGTGGGACAAGAGCCTCGTGGAAGCTTGCTGCACAGAGTTTAATTTCACCCTCTGAGAATACTAGCAGATTGCCCCTTCACGATGGAAACTGATGGTTTGAAATGTGTTAAAATAATTTCCTACTATGGTTCAATGGAAGACCTTGATAGATGTATTCACATTTGTTTAATCTACTTACTTACATAAGACTTGTTTTTGGTACTTTTGTATTGGGGAGTGGCAAGAGAGGGAATTAGACGTTGCATGTATTTAGCAGTTCGATTCCACACTTACATCATCAATATGGGTTTATCTTTTTATCAAGATCTTTTAAAAATGGGTTGTGCAGCAAGTTGAAGATGAGCCCACAAAATAGCCAAGGGGTTAGGAAACTGAGCAGGGGTACAAGGACCCTGAGGACATAGTTGCATCATAAGAAGGAAGGACACCTATGAACTGATCCTCTGGAGACAAGAAGGGGCTGGAAATTGCAGCAGGAAATAATATATGGATGCAGACGGCCACCGCAAATCCATATCACATTCTTTACATCAGGGGTCTCCAATCACGTTTTTACTAGTGGGCACATTTGAATTTGCTGGGGGTGCCTGTGACAAAATGGCTGTCGTGGAGGGGGAATGGCATAAAACAAAATGTCTGCCACAAAGAGCATGGCATAACACAAAATTAGAGAGACAATCAGCCTAACAACTCTGTGTTTACCATGGGAAGTCAGCTGTGTCCTGCTGGTCCTGATTATGGTGTTCACACACAAACTGGTGCTGTTCCCGTCTAACAACAACAGGGATCATTCCTCAGTACCGGAGGGAAAGTGTAAGGTAACCATATCACTCTCATTTCATATAAATTGCTTAGAAGGTGCCTTCCCATAACTTCATCGCTGGGAGGGCTAGAAGCGTTCTAGGAAGGAAGGAAGGAAGGAAGGAAGGAAGGAAGGAAGGAAGGAAGGAAGGAAAGGAAACTCAGTGTGTAGCACTACTAGAAGACTTTGTGGGTGCCATGACACCTGTGAGCACCAGGCTGGTGGCATGCTCAAAGTAAAGCACTCTAGATGTTGTAAGTGGAACAAAACAATGCAAGATGTTTAACACTCACCCCCCACACAACTTAATAGACATCAACCATTTTATAAGTTGCAATACATTTTCATTTCTTTTTTGCACCAATAAAAATAGATGCAAATGAGTATCCAAGGACAAGAAGAGTGCCAATGTGATCTCATAACCCAACAGCTCCTTATGGGTGGTGACTAATGTAACTCTCATTGAGGGCTGGGCTGTAAAGTCCTCCTGTTTCAAAGCTGACATTTATCTTTCTTCCCAGATAACAGCAGGAATAAAATTCAGTCACACAACATTGAGTCTTGACAAATCTTAAAATGTTTTATCATATTATAAAATGACTGGTATTCATGGGACAATGAGTTAACTCCAATATTCTTCTTGGTACCGAATGAAACACAAATTTAAATACATACACATATGCACAGATGTTTTATAGGCTTATGCAGTTGGAGGTGACCTAGAACTTAGAAGTATTTAACATTGCTAGCAGATGAGCTCCAATCATCCAGATTATAATGTGATAGAATCTGCAGAAGTGAGAATCTGTATCATGCTGAAGTCCCTATGGAACAAAAATGAATTTTAGTGAACACGGGCAAATAGTTGGTTCCATTTCAGTTTGTAAGAGGAATGGATTTTCTCATTGGAAAATTAGAACATGTAATTGGATTTCATTAACAACCTGCAATATCCTGCTTTGCTTTTCCCTTTTGATCTCAGATAATTATACAGCTTAGTTTCTAATTTTTTATCAATCTGACAGTGGTTAAACAGTCACTAGTTTTCTAGTTTAGGACTTTTAATTTTCTTTTTCTTTTTAATCTGCAGTCAGGTTAAAAAGAAAAAAAACTTGGCCAGTTGGATTTTATCTAACCAGGAGATGAGCAGAGATCAAGAAATAAATTTTTTCCATAGGGCTCTATCCAACTAAGGCTTACTCAGTGTCAATCCATTGAATTTTTTTGGTATTAATTCATTTAAGTCCATTGATTTCATGGGGTCTACTATGAATATGACTTAGTTGGATACAACCATAAGGTATCTGTTGTGTTCTACATTTATTTCCTTTCATGAACATTAGAAGCATGCTGTGTAAATTGATCAAAGAAATGTGCTGCTTAACACAGTACAGTCGTACCTTGGTTCTCGAATGGCTTAGTTGCCAAAAATATTGGCTCCTGAATGTCGCAAACCTGGAAGTAACTCCTCTGGTTTGTGAACGTTTTTTGGAAGCCGAACGTCCGACACGGTTTCCGCTTAAGTACAGGAAGCTCCTGCAGCCATTCGGTAGCCGTGCCTTGGTTTTTGAACAGTTTTGGGAGTCGAACAGACTCCCATAACGGATTATGTTTGAGAACCAAGGTACCACTGTATTCCATTTCTGACATAGCAATATTAAATACTGTATGAGAAGTGTGGTCAGAATAATGAAACTGCCGTTCAATAATCATATGCCATCCACTCAGAGTTTCTCACATATGGATAGCTATTTTATACACTATCAGGCCAATGATCTAGAAACCTGTTAATGATTTTGAAATCTGACTTCAGCATTCAAGAATTGAGAATGAATGATTGGGTTGTCCCTTGGTGAGATGATTATTGACATTTAATTGTTACATTCCTTCCTGATTGGAGAACCATTGTTAGCTAAATCCCCCTGCTTTGCTTTGCTGAATAATGCTCTGTCCATATAATCTGTAGACTGCAAATGCTGTATTCATCATACAGCATGGAACAAATACCGGTATGTATATTTGCACAGAGGTACATTTGATTTCCATAATTCTTCCACTTTTGGGAAGGATTCTTTTTGCAGTCAAACCTGTGTTTATATGGCTGTAGATGTGTATGTCCCACCTTCCTTACAATCTATATGCAATGGGAAATGCATAGGAGCACAGTCTCTCATCACACACACACAACTTTTTGAGACTGCATGAATTAGTGCTAAAATAGTCTTCTGGTTAGTGGTTTCTGGTAGAATATTCAGGTCAACAAACTGTAGTTGACTGAAAAAGTGAAATGATCAGAGCTGTAGTGCTGGACCAGTCTCTGTTCTAGGACAAGATGTAGAAAATACTCTTTTTTTTTCCTTTTAACCCTTCCAGTGTCAAATTCACCACAGTTCCTCCTATTAGTTCTTGGAGCAAAGTTGTGATCAGTCAAACACTGATACGTAAATATTTTGTGAGATTCCATTTGGGTTTCCCTTTTTTTATTATTCTCATCAAGCATTCATTTAATGGAATCACTCCATGTATCACCTCAATTCAAACATGCTTTTGGTGTTACTTATTTTTCCTAGTGAGCTATATAACTGAGGGAGAAAACAAGTGGCTTGAACTTTTCCCAAAACAACACCAGCTTCGGAGAGCTTCTAGTTAAAAAAAATGCCCACATGAGAAATTAGGCCTTAAGGGGGGGGAGCCCACCAGCCCACAAATGCCAACAATTATCTTCTTATTCTTTTGTTTTTTAAACTAAAATCCTGACCACTTGTCTGGAGATTATTCCTGCTAAAGGCAGCCGAGCAAATAGTCACTTACAGCCTCCAACTAACACAAGAAATAGCAAAAAACTAAATGTTAAATAGTAAATTCTGTATTATGTGCAGATTATTAAATAACAAATCATTTGATAATGACGGGTATCAAGTGCCAAGTATCAAATATTGCTCAATGAGAAATAATATGTGGGGAAATATGGTAAACCAGCAGTCCTGACAGACAATGTGTCGAACACTGCCTACTGATGGATATAAAAAATCACATGTCAAAGATCTGATACTTTTGGATGAGCACTGAATATTAGATATTGAAAAGTCAATTGATGCTTAACCTTGAAATCTGCACCAGATAGTTCCAGGGTTGAGCTGCAGTTGCAAATTGACTTCAGCTGCTCTGTTTAGAATACTCAGAAGCTAATACTACAAACAAGTAAATTCATGGACAGGTTTCCACACTACCTGCTGAAATCATTATTACAGCAAAGAGAGAGATTGTGGCCCTCACACTTTATGGCATGTTCTACAGGCACGGCACACGCACAGGACAACTGATGTGGATTGGAACTTGCCACAACTTTTGACATAGTATAAGCAAGTATCCTGACAAAACAAGCAGACAACATCTACTGTCTTATGTCTCCCCTAGTCCACATGGTGGGCAACCCATAGACCCCTCAGACGCCTGGATGTGGGGCAGCTCAGCCCCTCAAGCATATTCTGATGCTGTAGTGAGACACTCCCAAGACCCCTTATGATGTGGGTCCCCCTTTCAATATGTTATGAATCCCAACCAAATAAATGTTTTGACAATAAACATTTTTATTTATATATATATCTCACAGCTTCTTGGTCAATTGCAGCTGCAAGTAACATTCCTTTCTAGGCCTATTAACCAGTGATGAACCAAAGCCCATAGCAACGATGCCCATTATCTGAAAGAAGGTGGGTAGGAAACATGACAACAAGATAAGTGCCATGCCCATGGTCCATACCCAAATTTATAATCTAGGAACAGGCCTGTGGAAACAGGTTATCCATCAGATCTGCTTGCCCAGCTCTACCCTCTGGACTTCCAATTGGCTTCTATGAGCAGGATGGGCCTGGATCTCAAGGGAGGTTCTGAGGGGGAGGAAGTGGGGCTCCCTCCCATCATGCCACATGGGCATTGCACAAAGTGGGCTCCCCACATAATGATGGGGAGCTGTACCTTCTGAAATATTTTTGAGAAGAGAGAACATCACATCTATGAGGGGTATCAGTAATGCAAGCATGTAAAACATACAGCAGCTGATTAAAAAACAGTGATTACAACTGGAAACTTTTGGAAGAGGCGTTGGGAAATTGTGTATTTATATTTTGAAGATTCTGCAGTCATCTGTGCAAGTTGGGGTTTTGCCTTTGCATGAATCAGTATCACTAAATTCATGAACTGGATCTAAAGATATTTAGGATGAATACATCTAAAATTCACACCCATTTTGCCCTTTAAAAAGCACTTACAAGGGGTTGCAGAGAGTAAGTTGGAGGTGTATCATAAATAAATGATACATATGGATATTGCTTTGCTTGTTGGCATTTCCACTTTAAAAGAAGCAAGCATGCATACTAATTTTGTGCTTGTGTTGAAGAAAATATAGTGTTACATCTAAGGCTACATTTTACTAGTCTTTATTTACTTTTCAACTTTTCTTCAACCTTTTAACCCAAGTTCTATATGCCATACTACTTGCAGACTAGGTTGATTATATGTTTTTTCACTAATAATCATTTCCTTTTTTCCCTTTTATTTTCTTTTGTTGTCTTTGTGGTCTGCCTTCCATTTTGATGAAAGTTTTATGAGGGAGTGCTTGATGGAAATGAAATCAATGAATCATTGCGGCGTAGCAATGGCTTGAGAAGTACAGAATTCATAGACGGGACTTTGCCTCAAATCTACAATATAAATTTAAGGGTAAACTATGTAGAAGATGTCCCATTTGTCCTAACATGCTACCCAGTCATTAACAAAGGCCCAGTCCATTTGTCTGAACTAATGTCTTTCCATGTGGACTCTGTGAACTTCCATTACTACTTCTGTGTGATGATACATATTGTTAACTAGAGAGGTTCAGCCTCCCTTCATCATGGAAATAAAATTTGTGGTGGTTAATTTGGAGCTCGTAACATAGAATTCACATCTGATTTTCTTTCTCCTCAAAACACACTTTAGAAATTAATACATCTAAATATGGTACACCATACTTCTGCAAAAACAATATAAATTTTAAGAAACAATTAAGGTTTCCTATACTGATGCAATGTTAAGCATTGCCAGGATCTGAGAAACCTTCAGTAGATAAGCAAAATAGTCAGTGATAGGGTGCCCCTTGTGCCCATGGTCCAGAAGAAGCAACCTCTCACCATTTACTAATGCAGCTCCAGATCTACTTCTTTGAAAGGAGCATGAATATGCTTCGCACATGACCATTGTGAAATGATCTAATATTGTCTGCTTCACTCCTACTGTGTCTTTGTAAAGAAGCATATGCATTTCTCAAAAGCTACTGGAGATGGTGGGATAGGTTCTGGAAGCTTCAATGATTCAACCATGCAACTGAGTGTCAGGTGCATTCCACAATCTTAAATGTACTCAAGTGGGTACTTCATGAGGGCCCTACACCAGGGTAAGCTTAAGGGGCCTGATATAAAGTACATCTATGGTATGTGAGACCTTATAGTTTTGGTCAGTCAAGGAGAACAGGAGACAGAGCAGCAGAAATCAGGTACAATCTTTAACAATCACAACAATTCAAAAAGACATGGTGTAGAGAGGTGATGGACTGAATATTTGTAAATGTTTCTAAGTGGTATGTTTAAGTAGATCTTCTTGCTATAAAAATTAATCAGATTATTATTTTTATCTGAGAAAGGCCCAGTTCACGTGTGTGTGTGTGTGTGTGTGTGAGAGAGAGAGAGAGAGAGAGAGAGAGAGGTAATACTAGCTTCAGAATATTCTCGGTCTGCTATAACTGATGGTGGGCATCTCCATCAACGAGTATAGGCTGAGAGTGTTGTTGGCCCTCATGGCCATGTGCCATATGAAAAGCTACCACATATGTGTGGCAAGATATAGCAGCCATTTGACAGCCATTTAGAAATCAGTCTGTCATTTTACCAGATGCCACTACAAATCCAAAATCTAATTTGGGTGGGATTAAACTTCCCCAAAACGTTTCTAGAAAAGAATCTGGTAGTTCAATCCATCTTTATGTCACTAAAAATGGCAGACAGGTGTGACCATACTGTGGCAGCACAATGTTAGTAATAGTAAAAGGATTGCAATCACATTATTTGCAGTCAATAGGAGAATGTTAAATTATGAATAATATGGAAAAAATTATATTGAATGTGACTTCATTCCGTTGAATGATGCAGGATACAGAGACAGGGTAAAATGATAAGATAATATAATACATTGCTAGGGGTTTAAAATGGGTTCCATATTAGTAGAATCTACATGCCTGACATTTGTTGACCATGTATATCAAGCTTTATATATAATTGCCTAGGGTTAACTATAATGAAGAAGTTATATTTCACTGTATTTGAAGTAAAAACAAGATTTTTTTATTATTTTGAATCATGTCATACCATTCATGTCCTATTTTCATTTTATATCTTTGTTATTCTTCATTTGTTAGCAATCCATAGCTTATTTATTTCCTTGTTGTGTTCAATCTTCATTTATGTTTGTTTATCTCAGGGGTGGGGAGGGAGCCATACCTGCAGGAAAGCCAATGTAGACTTTCTTGTTGAAAAGAGCTCTCTTTGGAGACCAGTTAATGTTTTCAGTTCATCCTATTTGTGAGTTCTTCTGGATACACCTGCAGGCTTTGAAAGCAATTTCCTCTTTATTGTTGCACTGATTTCACTATTTCGCACTGAACATTTTTAATCAAGCTCAGCTGCAGACTAAGTACATAGTCTAGAGAAAGTTAGGAGCGCAGAAGTCTCCTAGAAACAATAATCCCTTGTCATGGAACTCTGTGTCATGTTTCCTCTAGAAGGTACTCTATGGAAATAATGCATCTGTATTTCTTGATAAAATAATTGTGTATTGTCTTCTTTTGTTTTTAAGACCCTTTAAAATCAATTAATGATTTAATAATTTTAATTACAACCTTTACCCATCATTTGGTATAATCACACATCACCTTTTAATGTGAAAAGGTTACCAAGAGGTAACTCTTTCAATCTCAATTTGTATGAATATGGTCTCACATTGAGGAAACTAGCATTTTACACACTGGGCACAGGGTTTTTTTCTTAAACAATGTTCCCTTGGAGGGCAAAGCACCACATCTCACCACACGAGGGAGTGCCTTGAAATGGAATATTCAACATACTAAAATGCCATGGCAAAAATCTTCATGTGACATTATCTTAGCAGAGTTAACCTGGAAGCTGTCCAGTACTGAGCAGTACTAAAGTCAGGAATCTTCTGGTTTTGAGGCCCACCCCCAGTCTGCCAACAGTTGCTCCACTGCATGCAGGCTGTCTCTTGCTCAAAAGGGGAGGACAAAAACACAATGATTCAGAAATTACACACACACACACACACACACACACACACACACACTGACACCTAGCTATGTTCACATCCTGTTCTTGGGAGGTCTTGCCAGCAAACCTTCCAGCCAGTGGCAAAGCTCCATGCTCCACTACCGGGGGCGGAGAGCAGCCGGGGCATGACGGCGCCCTGGGGGTGTGGCACACATCCTGGGGGTGTGGCAGACCGCCTGCGGGGACATTACACACATTATGGGGGTGCGACGCGTCACCTGTGGGGGTGTGGCACCCGGCGCTCAGGGGTGCGCTGCACGCATCTGGGGGGGCCCACTGCGATGGCACCCTACCGGAATAGTGGTGCCGAGGCGGTCCGCTCCCTCTGCACCCCCACTCCAGTGCTTCCAGCCAGTGGAGCCTTCCAGCAGCCAACCAGAGGGGCTTCTGATGGAGTTGTTTCCACTCCATTGGCAAGGTGGCATTTCCCTTTCTCTGGGGAGGAGTACCATCAAATGTAAGGAGGATAGGTACAAGGAAGTTTCTACCAAGACAGCCTTTACAGTTTTAGGGTGGTTTTAAAGGGGTTTTTTTCTTTTCCCAGGTAATTTTTATTTATTTATTAAAATATGTATATACCACTACCTCATACAAACTATATCAACGTGTTTTAGAACAATAAAACATAAAACTATACAATAAAAAACATAGAAAAGTTAAAAACAGACATTAACCATTTAACCATTGTGAAAGTGTGCATTCTTAATCGCCTGCATAGTCCTGGTGGAATAGAAAAGTTTTCAGCCAGCACTCAAAAGGTAGCCCAGAAAGTGATTCCTTGTTGTGTTTTGTTGTCCAATAACCCTCACCAACTTCTGTTGTTTCTTAGACAGTTGGTATGAAAGCAGTATATGTGAAAGAGGTGCTTCTAGGTTTTAAAAAATGCTAGATTTCAAAAGCAAAGGTGCAACATTTTTTTGTGTTGGGTTCCTTTGAAACCACTTGGGGGGGTTGGATAACTAAATGAAGAAAAGGATTTACTTACCTTTCTGTGGTTTAGGCAGAGTTTGTATGAAAATAGCAAATGTTGTAGAAATGTCTGCAGATCAGTAGCCGGTAACATTTCAGGAGAATTAAATGGTGCAGGGGATAAGGACTTGTGATCAATAAAAGCAGTTTTTGGGTTTTGCGGGGAAATTTATGCTCAGTTGAGAACAGTCAGTTCCTTCTTTTTCATAACTCCTAATGTAAAAAGCTATTCCCTCTTTGGAAGGTAGATCTGTCAGAAAGAAAACTAAAGTCCCCTTCCTGACCTTATGCAAAAAAAGCTCTTTGCATTAGACACTTGAAATTTCAAAGGGACCAACAATCTGAGTCTATTTGATGCTTCAGGAGCAGCTCAGTTCAAAGGAGACCCACTTTGCCTTGGAAGATCCCCAAATATCTCTGAATCTTCCTGATTCAACCCAAAATTTGTTATCCATCTGAACCAAGTACAGTGGTACCTCGGGTTACAAACACCTCGGGTTACAAACACGTCGGATTACAAACTCCGCTAATCCATAAGTAGTACCTCGGGTTACAAACTTTGCCCCAGGATGAGAACGGAAATCGTGCAGTGGCAGCAGGAGGCCCCATTAGCAAAAGCGCGCCTCAGGTTAAGCACGGTTTCAAGTTAAGAACGGAGCTCCGGAACAAATTAAGTTCGTAACCCGAGGTACCACTGTACACACTTGTAATGGTCAGCTAGGCCATTAACTATTATTGCATGTATCCTGGTAACAGCCCAGTTCTAGCCCAGGATCACAAGTTAACATAGTTATTACGAGAGGTGTGATTATTATATACTGTCCTCCACTACAGCAAGCAACTGAAAGCTACAATCTACACAGCTACAGCCAGGGCTTTTTTTTTCCCCCCAGCTGAAACTTGCCAGAACTCAGTTCTGGCACTTCTCGGGTGAGTGCCACTGCCTTCTTTAACAGAACAAGGGAGGTGTTTGTGGTGAATTATGGCACTTCTTTTTCTAGAAAAATAGCACTGGCTACAGCTAACAAGATCATCTATAGGCAGATGTAAGATAACATCCTAAGAAACATAATACTCAGTGACAGGCAGGAACAGATATTGGATTTTAAAATTTTCTCACATGGGCAGATGTCAAAAGCCCTATGCAGATATGCAGATTTAATTGTTTTAGTGAATATAGAAAGGAGAGCATACTGCTCCACAACCCCTGCAATTGACTTCCCATGTTGGACAGGAAGGTCAGAAGGGGTTACTGTTAGTGTGTCCAGATGAATGTTAATTCACCAGATTTCAGAAAAGATGTTCAACTGGCCATGCTTACAATCTCCATTCAGACAATTTCATTCAATGCAAGAAGCCTGACGGAGTTGATGGAACCAGGATACATGCTTCATAGATGAAATAGCCAACAAGTACTTTAGAATTATTGAATTGCGACTCAAATAGAAATCAAATTGCAGCCAACACATCAGTAGTTGGGCTACTGGTATTTCTGCATTTGCAGCAGCTGATTATATTGTGGGCGGGGAGGATATACAGTAGTACCTCAGGTTAAGTACTTAATTCGTTCCGGAGGTCCGTACTTAACCTGAAACTGTTCTTAACCTGAAGCACCACTTTAGCTAATGGGGCCTCCCGCTGCTGCCGCACCGCCGGAGCACAATTTCTGTTCTCATCCTGAAGCAAAGTTCTTAACCTGAAGCACTATTTCTGGGTTAGCGGAGTCTGTAACCTGAAGCGTATGTAACCTGAAGCATATGTAACTCGAGGTACCACTGTAGAGCGATAGTTTTAATATTTTTTTGAATAATGATATAAAGGGTCTCAAAGATTTCAGTTGTTAGAATTTCCAGGTGAAGACTTTTCCTGTTTGTTCATTTTTACAGGATGAAGATTCAAGAGAAAATCGGTTCAGTTTTACAGGCTATGGAATGGGGCCACCATGTATACAAGCAAAAGATGGAGTGGTTCCAAAAGCACCAAACAATCCAGTTCAACCTGCACCAAAAAGCCCTGAAGACATGAGGAAGGTATTTATTGATCGGGCCAAGAAAATTGACACCATCTCCCGAGCCTGTTTCCCACTAGCCTTTCTGATATTCAACATTTTTTACTGGGTCATCTACAAAATCGTTCGGCACGAGGACATTCACCAAAAACAAGATTAAGGTTTCCAGTGCTTAACGGTTCTGGTTCTCTATTACTATGGTACAAATACCGATTGGCTCATAAAGGGCGTGGAGGGCAAAAAATCACATTTGACTTGCTATGCAAAGTCACAAAAGGATAGAAGAGTGGAATCCGAAGAAGCTACAGTATCTGCTGCAACAGCAATTCAACTTCTTATTAGCTAAAAGTAGCCAGCTTTTGCAAAGAAAAACCACAACATTCTAGATTAAAACTCTACTGCCAATGTGATTATAGATGTTGTTCCATAATGATATAGTATTTTCTGACGTTTCTTGCAGCAAAGTGCCATATTAACAGAAATGCTATTCCATTTTAAAGTTTCCTTTAAACTTTATAAGTCAAGATTTGCCATTGGGGGGGGGTTAAAAAAGAAGTTTCCCTTTAAGTGACAAAGCACATTTTTTCAATTTAAAGACACTGCCAACGTCTTTTACAATAAACACCGAGCATATATTAGGCTGCATATTAAAGAGAGAAATCTCATATAAAATACTTCATAATGACACAATCCACAAACCACTTACTCTGTGAAATGCTGCTGGTGTTTCTGGTGAGGCTTCAGTTCTGCACTGGAATAAGCAGTTTGTTAATTGCTGGCCATTTTATAAAAAGAAAAAGTATGCCTTGGCGAAATTTCTCTGAGCATTCAAGGCAGGAAACTGTCTAATCACATCCTTTACCAGTACAGAGAGTATGACTCAGCAGGCTAGACCTTCTGTTGAGTAAACAGATCACTTGCTTCTGGTATTTACTCTAAAATGTAACATAAATTCTACATGATAGGATGTGAGGTCAGATATTCTGAGTCACTCAAATGAGTATTGTCACCTCCAGGGCCCTGGAGAGGGAGAGGATTTTGTTCCATGAAGGTTAAATATGCTTAAAGCTATTGAAATTATGGGGCAATGGTGCATATTTGATTCTGTAATATACACATAATATACACTAGGAAGTTAGTGTCATTGAAATCAGTTCAACTTACTTCCAGGTAAACATGCTGAAAATCATATGTAGCTCCCATTTATTTTAACTGACTTTACATACATATGTGCTGAACAACGTCAAAAGAAGTGCTAGAACAAAATTGGGGGAAACGAAAACCTTCCTATGAAAGTCAAATTCTTTAGTAAAGATACCATATAGCCAACTATGGCATTCTACTTGTGCAACTGACTGTCACTTGCACAAATAGGAATTGCTCTTGTTCCCTTCCCTCCCAATTCCACCCACCCATCCACATTTCCCAATATCTGCTCTGCGTAGTTGGGAAACCCTGATTGGGCGTAGTTTGCAGGGCCCCAGTGTGAATGGTGGAAGTAAAATCTAGCACACCTCCTGGTGCGATGTTTCATCTAGATATTTAAATTAAGGAAAATTATTTCCTTTTTCTAGAATGGCACAGCCCTTTAAATTAATTCTCTCAATAATTATATTTTGTGTTATAGGCTTAAAAGAAAATATAGAATAGAACTTTGCATCCAGAATCTGTTTTTTGTTTCTTCGGACAGTTCTCATCAGCAAAGACAGAATATATTTGCTCTACAACATATCTAATGCAGTGGAATGATATATGTTCTGAAAATGTGCCAACAGAAAAACCACACAAGTTTATTGTTGTACAGCAGAGAGGGGAGAGAAAACATGCTGCTTTGAAGGAAAAAGAAAATCAAAGCTGAAGTTTTACTTTGATTTTTAAATAAGAACAAATGTGATACAGGACTATTTCCGTAATGTGTCTGCTATAGAAATATTTACTAAGATGACTTTAAAAAGCAAAAAGAAAAAAAGAAAAAGAAAATAAGAAAAAGAAAATTTGATTTAAATAGATCTATTTAAGTATGGGTGGGTGAAAACCATATGCAAATTGCGCCCTGTGTCAAAAACAGCTCTAACATAGTTGTTTATTGGTGTCAGGAGATATTTTCTTGAGCAAGTACTTTCAAACAATTGATTCCCAATGCAAAACTTGAGGTGGCGTGGCCAATCTGTGAGGACTGTGCCATCTCGTTTATACATTTCTGAATCTGCCTTCAGTGTGATCGATACAAAGGTTAAGGATTTAAAATGCGTTGTTAAATCTAACTAAATATTCGTGCAAATGAATTTTGTACAATTTCTGAACATAACGGAATTCTATAGACACTCTATGACTATGAATAGAAAAAAAGGAGGGAGCCCTCTCAGCTTTCTTTCCAGTAGTCACAGATTGTGCGGCCATACTTCTTTGGTAACTCAACATAAAAAGTTAGGCATGTCTATTGAGGATACGAATGGCTTGAGATAGTTTCTATTTGAACAGGATGAGGTGCCTAATCTATGAGAAAGGTGGTGAGTTTGAAAGAGTGGAGGCAAGCAGCCCTACAGAGAAAATCCAGTATTTCTCAGTTCATGAGCCGTAAGTGTGATACTAAGATATACCCTTTAACCTGGCCTAGGGGGATGTTCTGCACAAAGCATTTTAAACTAAGTTTTAACTATTACTCATAAAATTATTCTTTTATTGAATATAGAGTGCAGGTAACGGGATAAAGTTGGGGCATAAGGGCATATTGTCAAATTCATTTCACTTCTTTACAATGCAGAATGATAAAGGAAGGTTTTGTGTTGTCTCATGCCACCAAAAATTACCAGCAACCCACTAGTGCCTATTTTATTAAGTCTAAAATACCAGCAGGCATATGACAACCTATCACACAAATAAATCCAGGAATGGTGTTGCAGACCCTGTCAGACAAACTAATGCTTCTTACGGATTTAGTGCACTGTTACAAAACCCCCAGTTATTTTAGCAAAGTGACAAAAGTTAGCAAACATGTTTCCCCTGTATTCAGGTTACTGCAGGCTCTATAGTACTACGGCTGGGACTGAGATGAAGTATAAGCCACTGCAAAATTCTGAGGTGAATTAGGACATATCCAGTGTGTGAAATCCCCAGCAGGGGAGAGAATCCAATTTACACCAATTTTGTTATTCATGGCTGCTCACAGTCATGATGATAAGAACCATTTGCCAGAAAATTGGAAGATCTCCAGCAAATTGCCGGAAGATAATGAAGCATCCCCACATTTCTTAGTCAAATGGACATTTCTTCCTATCTTCAATCACTGTAATGCAGGCAGCAAAGTACAGAAAGTCAGAGAAGTGTATCTGCATTGCCTAGGCAACTGGGCAACACTTTTGATCTGATGTCACTGTTTTGCAACATGGTGATCATTATTTTGCCTGTGAACAAACCCAGAAGAAATTAGTGTTGGAAGTCGTGGATAAGGGAGGAGGCAGAGACACCAGAATGGCTGAACTTCATGTCCTTCCACACACACGAAAAAAAGCAACAACAAAAATCAGATGCAACTTCACAACCTCTAAACAAGGCTGCAGTAAAGTGCTGAATTGGAACAAACGGCAATCACGTTTTCCACAGATTCCCATTTTTTTCCTGATTTAGCATGAAAGAGCAAAACCAAAACCACTCAGATTCCTTCCTCGAAAGCACAGGGAAAGTGGGAAGCCACTTGGACCCATGCTTTCTAGACATGGGACGAGTGGAATTGTAGACAAGCCCTTTCATGAATCGAAGCATCCGACTGGCTTTTGCTGGAACCAAAATGCTGTCTTAAATGAACCATGGATTCTTATGTGCCATATGGAAATATGGGAAGCTCAAAACATTCATGGGTGGAGATATGTGGAATTTATCTCTTTCAGTTTCTAACCCCTTCCAGGCATTAATATTTCCATGGAGACAGCTAATGCATTGATAGGAACCCTATCGTTTGGCCTTACCTCCAATGTGTCCAGCCCCATATGTTGTACTTGTGTAGGTCCTGTATGTGATCAGGGCTCCCAACTACATTGGGTTTGCTTAAGGTTTGCTTGATTCCACCTTCAGAGCTTCAGGGTGCAGAACTGGACATGTATGCACAACATAAAGGACAGCATAGTAGTTCTACCTCTCATTCATGTATTAGCCACATGAATAGGATTCTGTTTCCTACTCCACTCTCTAAATATTATTATTTATTACGGAGCCCACTAACACAAGAACTGTTTGTAGTCCACATCCATATGGAAATATGAATGACCTTATCAGCCCCAAATTATGATCAAAGGGCTCAGTTATCTTAGGCAAGTATCATTATTATATCCTTATGGAACATATGCAAACACTTCAAAATCCAGTTTACACACTCGGATTCTCCCTACTGTAGCCATGTAGTTTCCCCCCCCAAAAAAGGAACAGCATACCTAATGTATTTTGGGCACAATTTTAATCTGTGCTGCCCCCCTAAAAAGTGCTTTGAAATGGGGCAGACAGAGATCAATGCCCACTGGCATTGCAGGAGATGCACAAATGCAAATATTGACCACTAGGGTGTTAAAATTTATGTTAGACACCAATTGAAGTGAAAGCCTACTTTTTTTACCCGAGGACATTAAAAAAAACCTCACTGAGAGCATTGTTTGTAGAATATGTGGAAGAAGGTACCACAGGATGTTTTGAGAACAATTTATTTGGTCATAAGACCGTGCAATGGGAAATGCATTTCAATTTAATTGTTGTTAGGTTACCATGATGAAATCCAGTTGATCTCTTCTGATCACTAGCATGTCCTGCTTCCTGAGCTGGTACATGGCAGGCAGATATTTAGATTTTTCCATCAGAGAGTTGAAGGAGTGGAAAGTGAAGTTATAGGTAATCATGCAGGCACTCTTTCTGGAACAAGCACAAAGAAACTTAGCTTTGAGGTGCACACTAATGCTCAGGACAGCATTAGTCACTCTGTCTTCTGTGTGGCAGAAGAAGCCATGGAGGATGGGACATGGCTTATTGGAAGACCACAAGCTTTGCAAGCAGATGGTCCAAGGCCCAATCCCTGGTATCTCCATTTAAAAGTATCAGGCAGAAAGCATATCAAAAACTTCTGAGGGAAACCCTGGAGAGCTTCTATAGGTCAAACTAGACAATACTGGGCTTGCTTGACAAATGATTTGATCAGGCATAAAAGCAGCTTCATATGAAGCACTGATATCTGACCTGAAATTTGGAGGCCTGGATCTGGCTTCTTTTATAGATTATAACCACATAAAATGTTAAGGGAGAACGAGGAACAATTTCATTACAATTTATCCTGTGTTGCAGGCATATCACACTATTATCAGTCTCCTGAATTTAAAGCAGCTCAATTCTTGCCAGCTTAGTACACATTTAGATGCAAGATATCGTAAAGTTGTATGGTTTACTAAGTATAGCAGCTAATGTGCTATTGCTTATCATTCACCACGAAGCTTCCATAAGTGGAGGGAAAGAGGTGTTATTTCAGAGGGAAATATGACCCAGTATTTAAAATAGCTAGAGGAGTTTTGAGTGCATGTACCATTTGTTTAAATGGGCTTGGAGATGTTACAAAATAAACGTCTTGTTTCCCACCAGTTCCATTTTAATCATATATATTTCTTCATTGAGTTTTATTTTAGGCATTATTATAAATTTTTATATTTGAGAGTACTGATACAAATCTTTATTAAAAGCACATATTTTGTTTGTGTAATACCAGGTAGAGTTCTATAAAGCAATCTAAACGTGCACTTTAGACATAAGGAAAGACAAATGCTAATACAACATAGCTCTGCCTGTTACAGCACTGATAAGTAATCATTTTAAGGAATATTCTTTAGGGTTAAGAAATATTTAGATTAAAAATATTTTGGGGGTAATAAATTCTCTAACCTTAAAAATAAAAATTGTATTTTTACTTCATGATATTTTCTACTAGATGAAATAACTGTTTGTTATTATCATTCAGCCCAGCTTAAATTGTAACTGCAAGAAAGTGACATAGTCAGTAAGACTAAGAGCACAAAATAAACCCTCCACATGTAATTCCAATTCTCAGTTGGGGTAGAATTTGCTTCAATGCATTGATAGCTCTCCAAAATTTGCTTCATAGTAATTCGTACAATAATCTTGTAACTCAATGCAGAATCTGTACTAACAGAGGTTAGTTTGGTAAGAGAACATTGAGTTAATGGTGTTTTTGTTTGCTTTCAAAACAGCTCTGAAATCTATTTTGCAAATTAACTTATATGGAAATACAAAGATGTGCATACAGGTTTTGGGATGTGTCTATTGTATGGGAGCTTCTTCTTTTTGCAGAGGTTACAGAATGGTGCCTCCTGGCAAAACATACATTGCACAGTGGTCTTGTAACCATTATCAGTTTGGAATATTTGTGCAAACAGATGAGACTGAGGGAAATAGTTGGGTTAAAGTCCATGAAATGCTGGCTCATGCTGTATTCTTGATATGCTTTGATATTTATTGCACTTCTTCACTTTCATCTCCATGAAATATGCAAGAGCCATTCCTTAAGTTAGCAAACGTCAACCTATAACAGGACAGTATCAATGGATGAAATGAACTGCGTAAATTTTGACATTCTATGGATATTTAATTGTGAGCCACATGAAAAGAAACTGTGCCATAAGCTTTTAACATGGAGTTTAAACATTATATACAGTAGCTTGTGTGATAGTGAGCCAAGCTTCCTTAAAAGGTGAGAGCAAAAAATAAATAAATATGGTTATACTAGTGTGTTAATGACTTGTCTGTGATTTTTAAACATATCATCCTGTGAGTTCTGTCTAGACAGCAGCAAATACCAATTTGTGTCTAGAAGTATTTCTTTTCAGTAAAATCCAATGAAAAGTGTCATGCATGAGTTTAATTAAACTCCTTTTCTTTCTTGTATTCCTATATTCAGCACTACAGCTAACATGCTCTGCTGACAGAGGTATTAAGTTGTGTGCTGCCTATGGTGTTCATGTAACTGTATATATTTTGTTCTAAAACAAGAATAAAAGCTACCATTTTTCAAGACTCTGCTCAGACTGTTAACACAATTTAAGCACTGACTATTGAGTGTCAAATCGCTAATATTTAGAAAACAATCTGGGGTCAGGGAAAGGAATGCTTTTTCTGGTGGAAATACAGGAGCAAACATGAGAGGAAACGATAAACCAAAATCCTGTGAACTACCTCCTTCAAGAGCAGCTAATATGGAAATTCCCACGATGAGCAACACTCAGTACCCAATACCCAAATGCCCTCTTAAGTTCAGGGGCTTCACTACAGAGTGGGAGATGCTTCTAAGGAAATATTAAAAAATAATGTATGCATATCATATGGGTGCCATGAGGTGAATAATTTGTCTACAAAAGCAATAGTCCATGCACATCAGCTTGTCTAAGCAGTTATCCTGAAAGAAGATGCATGGGCTGAAATCCCCCAAATACCAGTACCTTTTAAACTTTAAGTAAGTATTAATTCTGAAAATGTTAATAAATATTCTATTAAAAAAAATAAACTTTAAGTAAGTTTAACTCTGGATTCAGTCTCTAGCAACAACAAGGAAAAAAATTGATTCACTTCACTCTTTGTCTATCAAATTAGTACTTTCCAAAACAATGTAAGAACTGAAAAACAGCCATTTTTCGAAATGTGCACTTATCCAAATTTTGCAACAGGGTACTCCAACCTCTGTTTACAAAAATGCATATATTAGGGGGAAAGTGTGCATAAAAGCACATACATTCATGAACATAATATAAACACATTATATAGAATCATAGAATTGTAGATTTGAAAGGGATCCTGGGGAATCATCTAGTCCAGCCCACTCCAATGCAGTTGCCCCATATAGGGACTGAACCTGCAATTCATAGTAGTAATAATAATAATAATAATTTTATTATTTATACCCCGCCCATCTGGCTGGGTTTCCCCAGCCACTCTGGGCAGCTTACAGCATATAAAAAAATTTAAGATGTTTTCACTGATTGAAAAAGTAGAAAAATATGCAGTTTTATTATTGTATGGGATAAGCAGAAGTTGTGAAGAATAGAAATGATGATTTCATGTAGCAGTTATTATGTGGACACAATGGAATCAGCGTGTGAACATTGCAAACCTCAACATTTTCACTTAGAAGTTGAACATGTAAGCATGGTGCACTCAGTGGGACATTGTCTCAGGTAAGTGAGTACAGAATTACAGCATGAGATAATGAAATTTAGATAAAATAGAAACTAAAGTGATCAGTTTAAAAAGATTTTCATGTGTGCGGTTCTTTTTAGTCAGTGCTTTTTTCGGGGGCGCATACCCCTAAACATTTTGTGAATCTCTGTACTTTTGTCCATTTACTGTATTTATTTTACCTGATTTAAAATATAAAATGGTGCTTTTCTTGAGTCAAAATGAGAGTACCTCTAAACATTTTTTTAGGCAGGGAAGCACTGTTTTTAGTATATAAATAGATTGATGAATTGGCCACAGCTTACATTCCAGATAACAACTTTGTTGAAACAGATTGGGGAAAATGCTCATGAAATAGTAAACATCAAACTTCCCTGCAAACTTTGTGCAAACAAATCAGGATGAATAGTCAATAAAACAGGTTGTTTGAAAGCAGCCCAAACTTTATTATGATGAAACTTTTCCATATGACCTGATCCTTTTATGGTGGTAGCAAAATACTCTCCCTTCTTTTCCTAGTAGTACTTCCCCCCTGTGCATCTCTTGGCAGTTCTTGGGGTACATGATATTATCAAAATCAGGACATGCCCCCCCCCCCAGTTACTTTTAGATGAAGACAATTATGTTTGGAGATCCAATCACAGATTTTTCCACATAAGACGTTATTTGGCTTTCTGTCACACAGTCTGTAACCTTGGAATTATATAGGCATATACATTTGCAGTTGTTTAATTGCCACATTTTCCAAATCATTTACAACACCATTTACCTTGGCGCATTTACACGCCTGAAAATTGGGAAGAAATCAGCTAGGATCAGTGTCATAAATTAGTATGCACCGAAGACTGAAGTAAGTGTAGACTTATTTTTTATAAATGGACATTAAAAAGCACACAAAAGTTTCTTTAAGCAGTTTACTTGGACCTTTTTCATGCATTCTCCGACTGGGTTATTGTGTGGCCTACGTCAGCAGAAAATAGAAATGATAAGCTATTAAGACCAACAACACTGGACATGCCATCTCTTCTCCATGTGAATCGCTTCCAAATATGCCGCGTGTATCCATTATTTCACAGCTTATCACTTCCTGAGAATGTCACCTAATGCTACTCTGTTCACAAGCACAGTCTACTTATCAGTATCATGGCAAGCCTGCCACCAGATGGCTCTCTTTCCCTATCTGTTCGAGAGTATAATGCATAAGGTTACTGAGCTTCATTCCTACTGTCAAATAAACCATAGTTGAAAGGTGCCGTGTTACTAATTAGGAACCCTGATCAGGCACCAGGAGAATGTGCATGCTAGAGGAAATTGTGTTCCTAATTAGGCTGCTTTTATTTCACTATAGCAGCAGTGCTGACGACGAGATAAAACACTTTAGCAAAGTCCATGCCTACCTCACGTTCGTATCTCTCCTTTGCATCCCACTCAGCTGTATAGCTAATGGCTGAACGGTGCAGCTTCAATATGGGTGCCTCTTCTAATTAAGGCTGTGTGCGTACTCCTGTTTACTCTGCATCCAGGGCACTCCCACAGGAAGCCATATGCACAGATGTTAGCCAAAATCCATATCTGCCCTAGGAAGGTGCTGCAAGTCAAGTGTAGGCAATACTGAGCTAGCTCACAGGTGGGAAACGTTTGTTCTTCCAGATGTTGCTGAACTAAACTCGCTACTTCATCTTTGGCCATTGGCCATGCATGCTAGGTGTGATGAGAGTCAACATCTGGAGGGCCAAAGGTTCCCCACCCCTGAGCTAGGGAGATCAATGATCTGGCTCAGCTTCCTATGGGCTATGTCTTCAGATCTAGTTTCAGCAGTGAAACAGTTTTGGTTGCCCTGACCTTTATTGAAAGAGAGAGGGGTGAAAAACAACTCCTTGATCTCTCAGTGGCTTTGGATACTACCAACAGTGGCATCCTCTCGGAGTGGGTCTGTGGGTTGGGAATTGGCGGCACAGTTTTACGGAAGCTGTAGGGCTTTGCCTACACAAAGCCAACATCTGCTGGCCCAAGCCTTAAGATCTGAGGGAGATCTTCTCATGGTCCCACCAGCCAGCATAGCACACTGGGTGCCGATGCAAGACAGGGCCTTCTTGGTAGTGGCACACTGCCTGTGGAATTATCTGCTAGAGGATTAATCCTGCCTTCTGCAGCTGCATCTTTACCTGCTTGCCAGCTAATGTCCCATATGATGTCAGATGAGAAACAGCTGAACATGGTTTCAGGAAAAGGGTTTCATTTTTTTTTTTTTAAATAATTTTTATTGGGTTTTTACATTTTATAACAACAGACACACACACAAAGACAAAGACAAACAAACACACAAATACAATTACATACCCTAAGTTTCTTTACCCACTTTCATTGACTTCCCCCCACCCCCTCCTCTTACATCCCAATTCCAAAATTAATTCAGCAAGTTCTTACCTAACCTCTTAAAGATATTCACGTTGCTTTTAAAAATTAAAATCTTTTGTTTATCTGTATTCAACTATCCAATTCTCTTATAATCATTAATTTCTTTTTTTTTTAAGGTCGATCTAACTTCCCCTTCACAAATTTTCCCTTTATTATATTAATTATAGGTCACATTGACCAAGTAAAACAAAACATAACATTTTATAATTCTATTCTCTCCCCCCCCTGCCCCGGTTTCTGTCCCTTCCTAGACAAATGTCCAGAAAACAAACAAAAAATATTTCTAGCCCGGATTCCTCACGTCCGAGGCGTCTGATTCTCTGTCAGTCCCTCTCTGCCAGCTATATTGGTAGTCCTCTTTGATGGTCCTAAGACCCCGAAGAAGTTCAGTCAGAGTCAGATCATATTTTCTTTCATTCAGAATGTTGAAGAGTGTTTGCTGCGAAAGACCATCTAGTTTTCCATACTCAAGAGAAAAGTCCCAATCATATTGCTTTGTTCTTTCTAGTTTTAATATTCCAAGTACTCCAGGGGCTTCTCTCTTCTTCTTTCTCATCTTTCGCAGATCTGTAATCCAGAGGTCTTCTTGCTCATACTCTAACGCTGCAGATTTCTGGTTGATATTTTCCACTTGTAGTGTCTGAACTCCTTCTTTTTTCTCTGTCAATTCCAAAGGCATCTCTTCCTGCTCAGCTGCAGAATTTTTATCGTACATCTCCTTTGTGCATTCAGCAGAGTTGTTTGTTTCAGGATTCAAGGTCATAAAAACTTTACTCAAAGCCATACTCTGCTCCTGCAGGATTCCCACGAGAAAAAACATTTTTTCTATCTCCGCCAGTAATTTTCCCTCTGCAGCCATTGTAATGTCACTAATTCCCCCTAGGGGGCTTTCAGTTATTTAGTTGTCCTTTTCCAATAATCTGTTACTTTGTTGTTATCAATACTTTATTTCCAATCGCCTCAGTCCAAATGTATCAGCTTTAATTCCACGAGTTATTAAATAGCAAAATTCTTTACTTTGTCCGCCCGTTTGACAGCTTCTTTGACAGCTGTCAAACTCCTTTCACTTCTTCCTCCGGGACCCAAATAGGACACTCCCGGGTTTTTTGGGGGGGATACACACAAAGTTCCAAATTCCCTTTCTCTCCAGCACAAAAATCTTGTTCTATCAAATTTGTGAGAAACTTTTAAATCCTCAAAACAGTATTCATTCCGCCTTAATTCTCCGTTCCTTGCTTTGAAACGTCTATAAGTAGAGGGGGTGCGGACTTCCCTTTAACACATCCCCCGATCGTGCCGAATTCACAGGATAAAATTTTTAAAGTCCAAATTCCACTACTCACGGGTCCTTTGTTATCCAGTCCAAATTTTGGGAAGAAAGTCAGCGCTCTCCGGCCATGGCTTGCGGCTTCGCTCTACTGAGGTAGCGGTCTACTCTCAGCACCACGCCACTCTCCGTACCCTCTCCGCAGCCTTTAAAAAGGCTCTTCGTGGGTCGGGGAGGGCGCTTAAGGTGCCCACCGAGTCACCAAGTCCGCAGGCTTCCGCGCCTGCGGTTTCTGAGGGTCCCCGTGTCGCCGGCACGGCAAGACCCGTCCTCAGCAGAGCCGATTCCCTCCGGAGCTCGGAGGGAATCCGCCATTAGCCGTTCGCGCTAACCCGGAAGTCCCCAGGAAGGCCCCAGGAAAAGGGTTTCATGGGCCAAGTGAAGAAGCCTGCCAGGTCAAGTTTGGCCTAAAGACCAGAGGTTCCCCACTCCTGATTCAAAACGTATTTTTAACTCAAACACTGTTGCCCAAATTCTGGGTTCATCAGAGATGTGAAAAGATCACAGAGGCACGTGTGCACTCCAATACTGCTGATTTTCTGACCTGAGGGTATGTCACACAATCCCTGCACCAGGACAAATTAATTAACAATAAAGTTAGCTATATACTGGCCTTCCATTTATATGCATATGTATAATATAGCCTTTGCCAAGCTGGTGCCCTCAAGATATTTTGGCCTATAGTCCTGTACCAGTCAACACAGGTATCTCAATCTCAATGCATCCAGCCAGGTAGGTGGCATGGTGTTTTTATGCAAAGTTTATTTAGCAACTGTGTAGGACAAAACTGACTGCCAACGACCTTTGAAGGTCATAATATAATGGAGTTATATTTACTGTTACACGTGTTTTGCAAATATAAAGGAGATTATATACACAGGGAAGAATAAACACTCATATGCTTTCTACATTGCTGTATAACTTGAAAGAAATATAAAGCTAAGTATCTTAAACAGGGAATTTAAATAAAACCCACTTCATAAAGGCACAGCATTAAAGTTGCTCAACTGTTTGTTGTAGGTATTCTCTTAATATACAGAGCCAAATATTGATCCTCTTTTAACACTGCTAAATTTAAGTTTGGCTTCTATGCCATGTTGACAACTAAGACTGAAAGGACCAAAGTGAATCAGATGAGATGGGGATTTTGTTATTGTAATTTTGTGGTTACAAAATATTCTTTTTTAAAAAAACATTGTTTAAGTGAGGTGCCCATTTATTTTGGCTAAGAATTAGGAATTCTCCTGGCTAAAAGCTTTGAAATAATGCCCCTAAATATTCTCTCTTTTGATATATATATAGCAGCTTTCGAACTGCTAGGTTGGCAGGAGCTGGGACCGAGCAATGAGAGCTCACCCCATCGCGGGGATTCGAACCACCAACCTTCCAATCAGCAAGCCCAAAGCTCAGTGGTTTAGACCACAGTGCCACCTGCGCATATATATATATATATATATATATATATATATATATATATATGGTATATATAATAAATTAAGTCAAAAGGAAAGCTAGACCTCATAGTAAAGGGTGCTGTCCAAAATTAAATCAAGAGACATGTTAAGATTTCCAGGGAGTTTGTGGTGAATGTCTTTGCAATTCCTCTCACACACCCTCTCTCCAAATAGTAATGCCAGAGGAATCTGGTATTGCCTGGATTTGGGGAGGTATTTGGGGTTTGCACCAGCCTCTTCAACATGTCTATGAACTACAATGCATAGCTTTCAACTTGTGTCCTGTTAGATACCACTAAGCAGAAAAAGATGGATGCCTTGTCTTGAGGAAACAAACCATAGCCTAGGTTTGGATTACACACTGAGCCAAACGATGGTTTATCCTTAAGCATCAGGAGGACAAGGGAGAAGGATAGCACCCACAATCTCCTCTTTGGGAACTCGCACAGTTGAAAGGCAATTTGTTCATATCAACTAATAAAATGATTAAAAATTAAGCTGCCTAGACAAATTTCTAGTGCCGTGTTTTTAGATAAACAAATCTCTCTAGGGTTTTTTCAGTCTTGGGGGGAATAAATGGAATCTGATTCATTTTGCATGCTTCTACTTAATTTTATCTCCAAACCACATGGAAGGCAAAGACTGTACAGTTTCCCTGTCTCTAAGGTGACTTAAGCTATTAAGAAAGATGGGCTAAGACTGCAAAGCTATCTACACTTAACTGATAATAGGTGCCATTGAACTCAAGTGGGGTTACTTCGCAACAGACAGGTCTATGATTGATTGCAAATTGCCAGTGGCTCTGGCTCCAAATATGTCTCATTTCAGTCTCTAAGTTTCTGAGATGTAAGAGGAGTTATCACAAGACCATCTCCTTATTCTTCATTATTTTTAAAAGTAACTACAGAAGCCTCTGATCCAAATTAGGGCTACATTGTGGGTGATGTGGGATCAATGCTTTCCTCCTGCACCAGTTCTTTGTTTATTTGCCTGGTAGGAAAATATATAGGCACAATTATATATAGGCACCTGGAATCAAAGTGTGGGATAAACAAGCATAAAGCCTGATTTTCTGGGGAAAAGACAATTATAAACATTTATACCTTTTCTTCTGTGTAGTCCTAAGTATGGAATGCATGTTTCCTTTTCACAGACTACATGCACCATAGTTTGAGAAAAATATAGGCCAATCAGGGGACGATGTTGGGCTAGAGGGTTGCTGCATGATTCAGGCATAGTGTTCTTTATTCCTGACATGTTATGACTATTGGAAGGCCTGGATTAACACCTTTAGGGGGCCTAAGCAATTAAGAGATTTCCGTGCCCCCATATACATCTAATTCAAGATATAAATAATAATAAACTATAAAAGAAAGTTTTATTTTTCAAAATGAAGCAAAACCTACAGTAAGATGGAAAATAAATTTTATTTTGGTATACTTCCACTTTATTTATATTGGAAAATTTTATCCTGATTTTTCTAATTGCCAAGTCTTCGATCAGATCCTCAAACCTAATCTTATGTAATGCATCTGCTTCAGTACTTAGTAGAGATAAGGTATCCAACTGGCCTTGTTGCATAGTTGTTCTGTTGGGATTTTTAACATGTTTGATTGAAAAAATGAACGCTCAGCTGAGCAATTTGTGACCATTAATGTTAAAAAGAAGGCTGCCATAAAGAAGACTGCTATAAAGAAGTCTTGAGTCTTTAATTCTAATAAAGAAGAATCGAGGCTTTTGAATTATGGTGCTGGAGGAGACTCTTGAGAGTCCCATGGACTGCAAAAAGATCAAACATATCCATTCTTAAGGAAATCAGCCCTGAGTGCTCACTGGAAGGACCCTGATGAGCCACTGGCCACCTCATGAGAAGAGAAGACTCCCTGGAAAAGACCCTGATGTTAGGAAAGATGGAGGGCACAAGGAGAAGGGGACGACAGAGGACGAGATGGTTGGATGGTGTTCTTGAAGCTACCAGCATGAGTTTGACCAAACTGCAGGAGGCAGTGGAGGACAGAAGTGCCTGGCGTGCTCTCCCATCACTAAAGGCTGGAAAACTCAAGATTTGCCCACATTGGAAGAATGGCAGATGCAACTGATGGACTATATGGAACTGGCAGAGATGACTGGCAGAATCCGAGACCTGGGAGAAGAATTGGTGGAGGAGGATTGGAAGAAATTTAAGGACTATTTACAAAAACACTGTAAATTGTACGAATGTTAAGAAAGATGTAAGATCTGTAATAATATGGCTCCAACAAATTAGTAACAAAGAATATAAATTTAAACGTGACTGAAAGAAAAGACAAATTTTGGATAAATAATATGTTAGAATTAAGTTCTTTAAAAAAAAGAGTGATTTAAATTCTAAGATTTGAGATTTAATACTGGACAATTACATGATATAAACTGAATTAAGTAAATAATTTGCTAGAAAAATTTATGTGCTCAGAATGCAGGAACAGGAGATGTGAGGAAGTCCAAAGATGAGAATGAAATGTGGTTATTGAAAAAGATCATGTTGTTATGTATGTTGATTATTGTTTAAAAATTTAATAAATATTATTATAAAAAAAAAAGTGCCTGGCGTGCTCTGGTCCATGGGGTCACGAAGAGTCGGACACGACTAAACAACTAAACAACAACAATGTTAAAAATCTGGCAATGGAAAAAAAATTCTGGTGCTCCTCTTCCCTTGATGTCCTAAAAAGAAGAGTTTGGATTCGATATCCTGCTTTATCACTACCCCAAGGAGTCTCAAAGCGGCCAACAATCTCCTTTCCCCTCCTCCCCCACAACAATCACTCTGTGAGGTGAGTGAGGCTGAGAGACTTCAGAGATGTGTGACTGGCCCAAAGTCACCCAGCAGCTGCATGTGGAGGAGCGGAGACGCGAACTCGGTTCACCAGATTACGAATCCACTGCTCTTAACCACTACACCACACTGGCTCTACTGGCATGTGCTTATTTTGCTTAATAGTTAATCCAGTCCTGACTACTGGGTGTACCTAAACTTTGGTATCAGCACTATTACCTGTGATATATAAACTCCAAAATCCATAAATAAACATTTATAGTTTTTTAAAGGGTATACTTATTAAAATATAACATAGAAGAATTTGTGTGAATCCAAACAGAAGTGTGGTGAGGCACAGCCTGTTCTGCCAGGCGGGAAATCTCCTGCCAAACCGCCCTAGAGCAACTCCCTCACCCAAGCTATCATGAAAGATGGCAAAACCATATTCCATAGAGCGAAGCCATAGGTGTGTGGCCTGACTAGTATCAACCACCACCACCACAACTCAGCATTTGGCATCTGGAAGACTCCAAGAGAACCACACAAGCAGTGCCACCAATTCAGTTGATCATGGAGTTGTGGAGTGCCTTCCATCCAACAAGCCTCAAGGTGAAACACAAATAACAGTTTATCTCCCGAGGCAAATAGCAGATTGTGGGAGGAAACTTTTGTGGGGGAAATTGCATGAATGGCATTAATCCCCTTCCCTACACCATCAAAAGATCCGTGTTTGGTATTTTGTCTAGTTTGATTGAACTCTGCAAATGTACTACAAATGTTCTGAAAGCTTCATTATATAACAGTTCCTTTAAACAATAATTAACCTATTTAGATTTGGGGCGTGATCCAACAAGTCAATAGGCTTAAGTGTGCCTATTTCACTTTAGCCTGCTTGGCCCAAATGCTCAGTTTCATGACTAATATCTCTCAGCTGTGTGGTGGGGAAAAGAATCCAAAGTTGGAGATCCATCATCAACAACTCCCAACGTTCCTTCATTGAAAGCAGTTTAAGAGGATGTGTGATCAGTACTATTGGACTGAGGGAGGGAGGAACTAACACTTTCCCCTACCAATTCATTAACTTAAATCAGCCATTTACCCCCACAACACACACACACACACACACACACACACACACACACACACACACACCATGAAGCTATTAGTTGTCAAGGAGAAGAGAAAGAAAGGTACTTGTAGTGGTCTTTCACTCACTGAGCTCTGTGGCTAATGGCTAAATGAAATAGCTTCAAAGCCAGGCATACGATTTGAGTTGTGGAAAGAGCATGAAAGAGCACTCCCTCTTAGCCCAGAATAATACCCCTGATCAAAATGTGAGACCCTGACATTTTAAATCAGGAGTGGGAAGATTTCAGAGTTGTCAGGTTTACTTTATTTCTTTACTAGAATTCCAGAATCTCCTAGTGAGAGCCAGGTGCCAAAATCACAGAGCTTGAAAGTATAGGGTGCCTCTGACCTAGGAATTTGTTCTCAGGACCAGAACTGAGTTCACAATCCATCCACACAAAAGCTCACTCTAGTCCTCATTGACTTCGTTTTAGCTGGGAAATGTAGCTGGGAAAAGTTGTCTTGTTGTTGCTATTGTTAAACAGCTTGGAACCAGAAACCTTTGTTGATCTAAAGATCTACCAGTAGCTCCTGATCTTTTTTCTGATTACCCCTTTTTAAATGCAGTAGATATAATAATGGATCTTCTTCTTTTGTCTTTTTCCCCTAAAGCTTCATGACTACATTGCTATTGTGCGGGTAAAATAAAATTGGACACAGTTTCAGAATTAATATAAACTTGCCCTAAATATTTTTTTAACAGAGACACTGTTACACTTAAGACATAAAATCAGTGCTGTGGTGCTTTTGCCCCACCCTCACCATGCATAAGTCACACTAAAGGAAACAGTTCCTTGACATCTTAGGACAGATAGGTGCCAAATACCTCAAATTATATCACCATTAGGAGTTCATTTAGAACTGCTGACATGTAAATACTGGCTCTGCATTAAATGTTCCAGAATATTGTTTGAGCCAAAACAACTTCCTTCCCAGTATCTTTTATTAAATGCAATTTTTCATTTTCTGGGCTGTTTTCATTGTTAAAGAAAATACAGCTGCAATCCATCAGGCATTGTCTTACTGCTCATACTTACTAATTATTGTGAGGCATGCATCACTAATGCCTTACTGAAATGAACTGAAGCTGTGCAGCTTTACGGTTTGCAGCCTATGTCAATCTATATATTTGATAGACGAGTCTCTGAAGGACTAATGTCTCTTTTACACAACACAGCCTTCTCAACACTGCATGGAAAACTGTCTTCTACCACCTCTCTCTGTTTCAGTACTAATTTCTGGTGCTTTGAGAATTAGTACTGTTGGCGAACAGAAGTTTAAAAGCTTTGATACATTGATCCTACTGCATGTGTTACTGGATTAAGACCGTCACACACAAGTATGTCAATTTCGAATAAACCTCTATCCAAATAATGTACTTAGCATTAGAATGTTCCTTTATTTCCTGTGGTTACATTTATTTCATTTTTACTATATGTGTGTCTCGCCTATCAATCTCAATTGAATATAGAACACGGTGTTTTTATTTATTGCCTATAAAATGCACAAATTAGAAGCCGCTTCTAATAAACAGAAACACTCTACAGAATGGCCATCCTGCTTTTGTCATGAGGCTCTACATTTGCTGATTAGGCATCCTGTCCTTGGCTTCTCTTTCCAGAGGCACCAATGTGTCCATTGAAGAAGGACATATCTTTCCCAAGTCTCTCTCCCAAGAGAACCTGACCTCTGAGATTCAGGGACCTCTTCTCAAATGAGATCACAAAATATGCAGCACCAGAATACGTTCAGGTCGCAACCTGCAACTTGTTTTCCTCTTCTGCGCATTTTCATCACTTTGTTCTGCACATCTCTGATTACTAGTAGTTTGCTTGTTTGCAACTGAAGTCTGCAATGAAAAACCCCCTTCAAACTTCAAGCCACAAACTGTCCACATTTAAACAGACCTGCAGAACTAGTTTTGGTGGCAGGGGAGCTGTGGGAAGAACATTCAGTTTTTACCACTTTTTATTGTATTTATACGTATGTTTTTGATAGGTTCTGTGTGTTTTTATTTTATCTGTAAGCCTCCTTGATTCCATGTCAGGGAAAAGGTGGGGCATAAATAATAAATAAAAAAAAGTGTTTTGGAGCAGGTGGATAAAGGGAAAAGGGGAGATAATAACAATGTATGGATGGAGAAAATATATAATTATTATTATTATTATTTCTACCCCACCCATCTGCTGTGCAGAAGTTATGCCTTTTGGCTATCTCGGGACATAAAAATAGAATCAAATAATTGTTAGCTTTATTATTCAAATGGCAGCTAGTAACATGCTGCTTCTTTTCAGCTTCAGTTAAAATGTAATAATTCTCACAGTGCCGTTATGGTGCTGAATGAAAAAGAAATACTGTATCGCTATCTGTACTAACATTTAGCGATATGTGGACTATTCAATCCATTTCAGAGAAGAAAGGTATATACTATTTTGAAAGGTACGTTTGTCCAAAATATAGACCTTTTGAGTGAGTTAAATGGTTACTTATTAAATGAGAAGAATTAACAGGAAACATGAGCTTAAGAAGTCAAATAAACTTCATTCATTATGGTGACTGGTTCCATTTTTCACTTGGACTTTGCTAGGACTACACTGATTCAAAGTCATTTAGTCCAATATACACACTATTATCTCTTAGCTAGATTCAGCAAATATTATCTGTATGAAAGAAACTGCAGGAGTTGTATAAGGTCAAACATACTGGCTTTCTTTCCAGTGCTGGCTTTCATTACCTAAATTCATCATGAAAACAGACAAAAGAGTCTCATGAGTCTTCTGAAATGTAAAAAATGCCAGTGCACACATAAATATCCCTCCAATATTTTATTAAAAATAAAAACCTAATAATCAAGCGTAGAGCATTGACTGGAAAGTTCCAAGTCATTTCTCAACATTTCTCAGCAGTGCTGAGCAAAGTACAAAAATCAGTATTCCATTTGTCTCATCAGACTTTTGTGGCTGATAAAAAAACTAGGAGAGAGGGGACAGTTGACTAGATACATTTCAGTTTTCTAGATACATTTCTGTCAGAGCTAAGGCCCTGTTTTGGCACAGAAATTGCTTGGGTCACCCTGTATGACAACTTCTGTCAGGAGAGAGACAAGGAAAATGTGTCCCTGTTAATTCTCCTCAGCCTCTCAGTAGCTTTTGGTCGACCATGGTATCCTTCTGGAGTACCGTAATTGTCAGAGTTGGGGGTGAGCGGCACTGCTTTGCAGTGGTTCAGGTCCTACTTGAATTACTATTTCCAGTTTAAGAGTTATGTTGTCAGCAATATGGTGATGACACCCAGCTCCACTTCTCCTTTACATCTGCAGGTGTGGTAGGGGATGTGCTGGACCGATGTCTTGCTTCAATAATGGGTGAGGGCCAACAAACTGAAGCTCAGTCCAGATTTGCTCTCCTGTTTAGTTTTAAGGTGTTAAATTAGATTGGTTTATTTGTATTGTTTTATGCAAACTTGTGTGGGTTTTTTTTTGGTATGTATTTATTGATATTTATTTTTATTTTTAATTGTTTCAAATATATATATATATATATACACACACACACACACACACACACACACACACAGTAGTACCTTGGGTTACAGATGCTTCAGGTTACAGATGCTTCAGGTTACAGACTCCGCTAACCCAGAAATAGTACCTTGGGTTAAGAACTTTGCTTCAGGATGAGAACAGAATCGTGCGCCAGCGGTGCAGCAGCAGCGGGAGGCCCCATTAGCTAAAGTGGTACCTTGGGTTAAGAACAGTTTCAGGTTAAGAACGGACCTCCAGTATGAATTAAGTTCTTAACCCGAGGTACCACTGTATTTGAACTGTTGTACTTAATTGTTCACTTCATATGTTGTGAGCCACTTTTGGCACAACATCTGGATCATCAAATCTAGATAACCACCTCTCTCATACTCATCCCAGGTGAGAGACATAGAGACCAAGAACCTCACGGCATTAAGAAAAGACCTACTCCTAATGAGGCTAGGGCCGCAATCCGTACCCAACTTACCTCAGGAATAAACTCCATTGAGGTCAAGAGGACTTATTTTTGAATAGGTGCGATTAGGATTGCCCTGTGATTCAGAACTGTGTGTGCTCAGAGCTTCAGAAGAGAACAGGGTGTGCAACATTGCCTGGCCAAAGTGAAGGCTGCATGAAGCCTTTGGATTGGTGAGAAATGGCACAAGTACTTTGCACAGGCCAAAGTGAAGGCGGCATGAAGCCTTCACTTGCACAGGCCAAAGTGAAGGCTGCATGAAGCCTTTGGATTGGTGAGAAATGGCACAAGTACTAGAAGCATGGCTTTCTATTCACTTTTTGTCTGTGACTCTTCAAATTCCAGCTCAAGGTGTTTCTCTGACTCTGCACAAGCCCTAGCTTTGACTCAAGCTTCAGTATCACACTTTGCTTATATATATATATATAAAAGCAGGCCACTGTGTAGCTACTGCAGAACACATCAAAGGTAATCAATCAAAGAAAGAAAGAAAGAAAGAAAGAAGGTAAATAAGTGAGGTACATTCAGTGTCAGACAGGAAATGGTTCTTGTATTATCAAATTAAATAAATATATTGTTTTTGCATATACTTTGGGAATGGAGGAGAAAATTTATTTTGTTTTCATTTAATGAGAAACTACCTAATTCACACCTCTTGAACTAATATGTGAATGAAAACACAGCTACCCTTCAAAATGCTGAATTTTGTAATACTCTATCCATACTATATGTACAAAAGATACGTATTAGGGAAGAATGTGCATAAAATATATAAACATGTTTTACAAGGGGAAATTTCTTCTAAAAAGTCAAAACTGCATACAAATATTAGGAGTAAGTTGTAGTAAAATGCTGACGTATTTTCAATTTTTTAGAAAAAGATAAAACAACAGATTGCAGATTGCTGCAGAAATATGGAAAACAGAATTTAAGGTTGGAAAAATTAGAAAAGTAGTGAACCGAAACTGACAGATTCATTCTTCCTTACTATGGATATAATATGACTATTTATGGCATTTTGTTCCTTGGGGCTTCTAAGAAATAATTTCCCAGAAGCACTTAGGGACAAAATGTCAGAAATAACCTAATGTTCTGAATTCCTCACAGAAATCAAACATTTCTCTATGGCATTCCAAAGTTCTGAATCATGTCATTTTGATGTGCAGCTTTTAAATTCTCAACAAAAACAATGAATGAATGAATCATATCTGTATTTCTTCTTGTTCCACAATTCAAAATAGTCTGGCAAATGCACCTATTTATACAGAGGCAGGATCTAGGTATTTCTGGAAGCTCACACTACCGATATCAGCCATAAAGTTCTGGTCTTGCATCTTGTATCTTAAGTTAGAACAGCTGCACATATCTGCACATAAAATAAGAATATATCATCCCTAAACAGCAACAAATCTGCTCTGTCATATTTAATCAGCTAACGTAAGTTTCACCAAAGCAACCTAATTTGAAATAACAATCATTAATAAGGCTTTTCAAGTCTAAAATGAAATATTAGACAACTTTAATTTTGGCATCCCACCCCCACCCCACCCGCAATGTAGTGAAATTTTTGTTTCAGGCCTGATTACACTACCATATTGACATCTGCTAAACAATGCTATTTTCATTCATAACAAACTGAACTGAGATTTATCAGATAACTATTTTAAAGGCAGGCCTCAACTATCAACTCCTAGAAAAGCTCCTGAGAAATTGCTTCTGTATTCTAGCTAGTACGGATGTAATCTTGCTTGTTCCTAACTTTCGTTTACTTTGGAAATCTTGCAAATGGCAGCACTGATAACACTAGTTAGAGCTGGGAGCCTGACTCATATCACTTTCTCAGGCTGCTTTGGTAATGAACTCTTCTTCAGAGTGCTGACATAGTAATCCTTTTTTCTTCTTTAGGCTTTCAAAAATCACACCAAATGCAGAATGTGAGACTGGACCATCACTGAAAACATTCATATCCCGGAAATAGTTTTGATGTTTTAACTTATTTCTGTAGTTCCTAGAGAACACTGAGGCTCAGGGCTGGCATTTGCATGAGATGCAATGAAGCACTTGGGACGCGGGTGGCGCTGTGGGTGAAACCACAGAGCCTAGGACTTGCCGAGCAGAAGCTCGCGGTTTGAATCCCCGCGACGGGGTGAGCTCCTGTTGTTCGGTCCCAGCTCCTGCCAATCTAGCAGTTCGAAAACACGTCAAAGTGCAAGTAGATACCATTCCGGTGGAAAGGTAAACATCGTTTCCGTGCGCTGCTCTGGTTCGCCAAAAGTGGTTTAGTCATGCTGGCCACATGACCCGGAAGCTGTATGTCAGCTCCCTCGGCCAATAAAGCGAGATGAGTGCTGCAAAACCCAGAGTTGGTCACGACTCGACCTAATGGTCAGGGGTCCCTCTACCTTTAATGAAGCACTTCTCTTAGCAGTGAATGAACTTGCCTCATCATCCACCACTGATGTCATCCCCAGCTACTCACCCAGCAAAGATATTGCAACTACTTGGTTCTCTGCAGAGTGCCTGCCCCATTCCTATGACTTACTCTGAGGAAGTAGGGCAGGGTGAGCGAGTCTAAACAAAAGTAATTCATTTTTTTCCCCTGTGTGCATGATTGGAGAATGAGTTTTTACAAATTCTGCCTGTATGCAGATCTGCTGTTCTGCAGCTTGCTATCCACACCAGTGGGCAGACCTTGACAGAATGCAGCTTGCCTGTGTTTCTGTCCCTCTCTGCAATCACTCTTGCACCATCTTTTTCCCCCCATACTAGGCACACAGGCAGTTACTTATTCATTTGTGCACAGGGAGTTTAAAAAAATAATAATTGCAGGAAGTGTGCAAGTTGAACCAACTTTGGTCTATTAGTTTTAATTTAGACTATCAGCCCTCCTCCTTTTTTTAAAATGTTAACACAAAGACAAATGAAAGGTTCACAAAATGTTATAAGATGCACCATACACGTATGTGTGTGGGTGTTGCCTGTTTTGAACCAATAAGCCTCTCCTAAAACAATAATGTAAACATTTGCACTTTTTAGATTTTCTATGCCACTTTAGATTTATTAGGCAGGTTAATGTGTTCCTTGTGACTACGCCTGTAAAAAGCAAACATCAACACACCTACAGTATCTGTTGGCAGCCGCCATTAATGAAAACACCATGGAGAAATCTACCTTTGCTCTATAGCCCAGAAAATGCCCTTGATGCAAACAGGCAAGTCTCTCTCAGCAGGTTTTACAACAATTTAAATTGCTCTTCCTTAGCACACTGGGCATAATTAGCCTCAGCGGAAAACTCCCACAGTACTAGTGCCAGTGTGGTATAGTGGTTAGAGTGCCAGACTAAGACCTGGAAGATCAGGGTTCAAATCCCCACTCAACCACAAAGCTCACTGGGTGACCTTGGGACAATTATTGCCTCTCAGCCTAACCTACCTCACAGGGTTGCTGTGCAAATTATATGAGGAGGACATTACAGTCAGTGGCGTAGCATGGGGGGTGCAGGGGGGCCGGCCGCACCGGGCGCAACATCTGGGGGTTAGGGTTAGGGGGTGCAAATCCATGGGTTAGGGGGCGCAAATCCATGGGTTAGGGGGCACAAATTACTTGCCTTGCCCTGGGTGCTGACAACCCACGCTACGCCACTGATTACAGTGGTACCTCAGGTTAAGTACTCAATTCATTCCGGAGGTCCGTTCTTAACCTGAAACTGTTCTTAACCTGAAGCACCACTTTAGCTAATGGGGCCTCCTGCTGCCGCCATGCCACCGGAACACAATTTCTGTTCTCATCCTGAAGCAAAGTTCTTAACCTGAAGCACTATTTCTGGGTTAGCAGAGTCTGTAACCTGAAGCGTATGTAACCTGAGGTACCACTGTATTATAAATTATTTAAATTTCTATACCGCCCTTCATTTGAGGATCACAGGGAGGTTTGCACTATAAAAACACAAAAATACATAACAAACAAAAACAATTACACCCGTTTAAAAGGCCAAAGGCATGGGGAAAGAGGGATTTTTTGTCTGGCACCTAAAGATATGTAACGAAGGCTCCCTGGAGAAAGCATTCCACAAGCAGGGTGCCACCACAGAAAAGGCCTGCTCTTGTGTTTCTGCTCTCCAAACATCTTGTGGTGACTGCGAACAAATAAGGGCCCAGATGAGGCTCACACAATCCAAGTTGGTTCATATGGGGAGAGGCAGTCCTTGAGATATTGCGGTCCTGAGCCGTTCACATCACCTTGGAGCTCCTTGGAGAAAAGGTGAAATAAATAAATGAATCTCACATTGAAAGGAGACACAAATTGCTTTCTATAAATAGCTGGCAAACTACGGGAGGGGGACTTAAAGTGCTTAAATTCTTAGAAAATCCTTCCTTTTCAACTGATATATTACATATGTTTTTTGCTGCTAATGATTGGCAATTAGATCGAAATCCTTTACATGCATGCCTGCAGGCAGAGGCTACACTATTATTTTTGTACACTGTGTACCAATTAACTTCTTTTCTGTATCTCTTCCTCACATATGCCTGTCACATTTAAAAATCTAGACCAGGGAATGGCCTTTCCTTACACCAAACTTCAGGCTATAAGTTATTAGAATACACCATGGAAAATACATCAGTTGCTAGAGGTGATAGCCTAAAAGTCACTAGCTGTTTGCCCTCAGAATGGTCCTGAATAAAAATAAATAAAAATAAAAATAAAAAAGAATGGTCCTGAATTATTCGGAGGTACTTCACTTTTAAAAAAATGCTTTTAAGTAAAATGAACCACCCAGGATAATTGTGAGGATAAACAGAAGGTGGATTTCAGGCTATCACCTTTAGGAAAACGGAAGCTGCCTTATACAAGGTCAGATTATGTGTTCATCTACCCAGTATTAACTCTAACTGGTATGAGCTCTCACACTGGGAAAGGGGCACAAATCAATGGGTGAGGTCTTGGGTTCAAGTCCTGGCATCTCCAGGTCTGACTTGGCATAAGACAACTTCTTATGTAGGTTCCTGTTCTCTTCAAGATCTCACTCAAGGGTCTTTCTCTCATTTGCCACTCAGTCCTTTTGCAACTGGATTGCTAGGGTATGAACCTGAAGCCTTCTGTAATGCACTAGCATAGCTTACAGTCTAACTGACTTTTAGGTATCTGAAGGCAGCCCTATTTGGGGAAGTTTTTAATGTTTGATGTTTTATTCTGTTTTAATATTCTGTTGGGAGCTGCCCAGAATGGCTGGGGAAACCCAGCCAGATGGACGGGGGTATAAATAATAAAATTTATTATTATTACTATTATTATTATTATTATTATTACTACTACTAGTACTACTACTACTACTTTTATCATGGATAAAAGAGGCTGCATTACAGAAACCTAAGTAGGTGAGCTGGGTAAAATGGATCTCACCCAACTGTGCCTGCCTAGATTCTTGGCACAGCACAACTTGACGCAGCCAGTGGGGCAGCACTGTGGTATATAACACTCCCATAACTATTCTCCTTATGGGAAATGTTTATAAGATTCTGTTTCATTGGTGTAATACAGGGGTCAGCAACCTTTTTCAGCCATGAACCAGATCACCATCCCTTAGACCATTGTGGGGGGCCGGACTATATATTTTTTTTGGGGGGTGAATGCCCCACAAATAACCCAGAGGTGCATTTTAAATAAAAGCACACATTCTACTCATGTAAAAACATGCTGATTCCCAGACTGTCCATGGGCCGGATTTAGAAGGTGATTGGGCCGCATCCGGCCCCCGGATTATTACCCCTGGTGTAATACTACGAAAGGCTCCCACTTTCCGGAAACAACTGAAGACATTTTTTATTTTGACAGACTTTCCCAGCTGGATAAATAGGTAGTTACCATGAGCATCTACTTTGTTATGATTTTAGTCCTGTCTGAAATGTTCTTGCTGTTTTTGTGTTTATAACTGTTTTCAGTTATGGGTAAGTCACCTTGATAGGCTAGTTTTAGAAGGCAATTAATAAATCAATGATAATTACAAGAGCAACAAAAGAACAGCCTCCTGCAACAGGTCAATGGCCATGTAGACCGGGATCCCTGTTCTCACAGAGTAGCCCACCAGGTGCCTGTAGTGCAATGAGTTTACAGGCAAAACACAAGTGCAACAGCTGTATCTGAAACAAAGCTATAATTTCCAAGAAGATAAATTTGGAGATATCAGGCTCTGGGATCAGATATTGTACATATTTTGGAGGGATTGCTCACATCTCCTTTGGGAAGAAACTTTGTAGATACCGTATTTTTTGCACCATAACACTCACTTTTTTTCCTCCTAGAAAGTAAGGGGAAATGTCTGTGCGTGTTATGGAACTAATGCCTATGGATGGCGGGGGGATCTGCTGCAGTCGTGAGCAGAAGATCTATGGTTCCCCTTCCTTCCCTCCTCTGTGGCTCGCTTTGAAACAGCAAAGCGGGAGAAGAGCCGCTGAGTGGGGAGGAGAGAGGGACAGAGAGCCTGCTTGCTTTAAAGGAGCAAAGCGGGAGAGGAGAGGAGCTGCTTACATGAGTGTAAGCGGCTCCTGTCTGGTTGGTGCCTTTAAAGCAAGCAGGCTCTCTGTTGTCTCTCCTCCCCACTCAGCTGGCTAAATAGCAGCAAAGTTTTTCAGCGAGCCGGGGAGGAGGGAGAGAAGCAGAGCCTGCTTGCTTCTCCTCTTATACCCCTCTTCTGCATTATTAACAGCATTCTTCTCCACCCACCCCACGCGTGTTCCTTGTCCCTTGAGTGCTTTTCCTTCCCTCCCCACTTAAAACATGGTTACAAAGCATGGATCCACATGGATCCCCAGGATTTTTGCATTGGGCTACCCCAAACTCACCGTCAGATCACATGTCTGTGGCCACAGCATGAACCACAAAAATCATACATCCACTGTTTCGTTTAGAATATTTTTTTTCTTGTTTTCCTCCTCTAAAAACTATGTGTGTGTTATGGTCGGGTGCATGTTATAGAGCGAAAAATACGGTAATTAAAAAAAGATTATTGGGTACTATCAGTGCTATTTTTCTAGAAAAAGAGGAGCTGGAACTCACTATGAAAAACCTCCCTTGTTCCCTTAAAATGGCAGTGGCGCCCACCTGAGAGGTGCTGGAACTGAGTTCTGGCAAGTTCTGACCGGGGGAAAAACCCCTGGGTATTATATACCAGATACACCTGCAGGTTTAAAGTGGCACTTAGTTCAATGCAGCTACTGGTGTCAGCTTCTTATTTCAGCCCTCTGATGCAAAGAGATGGATGTCATGCGCTAACAAGCAAAAATAATACCTAACGAAAGTAGAGTTGTTTTTTACAGCAGATATATTCCTACATGCTTTTGTGACTCATTCACAAAAAGCTACCTGACTTGGATAGCCCCACTGATGAAGAATGCAAAAGTACAATCACCCTTATAAGAACATCTTGCCCTGTTGAGCTTATTGCACCAAAAGGGCAATGAGCTCATGCCTTTTCTCTGACATTTTCTTAAACCTTTAAAACCAAAACTTGTGAGTTTCACCAAAGAAACAGATATGGGAGGAGCTGCTTAACCCATTCCCCTCCAACTGTTTTCTGCTCAGAATCCACCTCCCCTCAAGCTACTTTTTATCCAGTCACAAAAGAGGAGATGACTATTTACAGTTGTGTGATAAATAGCAGGCAGCCATGGGGTGCTGAGCAAAAAATGGCTGACACAGAAAGGATAAAGCAGCCTCCTTCTCCTCAGTCCGCTTCTTATATTGAAACATTTGCCTTTAAAAGCTGCTTTTGATTTTGAAAGAAAATACGGGTCAACACAGTTGCCTTCCAATTGCATGTGGCAACATGTCTCATATCAGGGATTAGAGAGTAGTAGGTATCTGCAGATGTATGACATCTTTATGGAATTTAGATCCTGTTTTTCATGAACAACTGAACCAGTTCAAGAGAGGTCATATGGCCTTTCTTTGTCCTTTCTTAAGAAATATGCTTTTGCAAGCAAATATCTTCATGGAAGGTGTACAAGCAGTCAGACTGCTTTATATATCTACTCTATATTAACAGTTCATGTTTTCCAAACTCATGCCTGACTTTCACAGAAGCAGCTTATCTTGGTTTACAGGCAACCATGAATAATCACACATACATTCTTCTGCAAGATATATTTCCAGGCAAAATCCAGACTGTGCAGTGAAACAGTGGGTTAATATAAAGTACGTTTAATTGCGGTTTCAGCTGCTTGGTTTTTGTTTTTTAACACTTGAAGAAACATATTCCACAAAAATATCTCTTTGAGAGACCATGAACCGCAAATAGGCTATTAATATTCACCTGTCTAGCTATGGGAATGTCGAGTGGTTTAACATTGGTGTATCTTTCTTATGAACCAATAGATGTTGAATTCTCCCCACTTTGCTAATACTTTCAAGGAAACATTTGCTGAGGCATGAACACTGAAGACACCATTAGTAGACTAATGCACACAGGCTAGCATAGAAACATAAGAAGAACCTCTATTTCGCCCCACTGGCGGCTATGTTATGGGGTGCCACAGGGAAATATCTTATCTCCAGCGCTATTTAATACCTACATGATGCCATTAGGAGCTGTCATTAGGCATTTCTGGGTAAGGTGCCATCAATATGCTGGTGACACTCAGCTTTAAGTGCCTTTTACCAGCTGCAGCTGGCTTGACGGATATGGCCATTCCTGAACCAGGAAAGCCTTGCCACAGTAGTTCATGCGTTGGTTGCTTCAAGACTGGACTACTGCAATGCGCTCTATGTGGGGCTTCTCTCATCTTCCAAATGTAGTTGCACATAGATTTGTTTTAGGATACCAGCAGTTTTATTTTCAGTTCCTTTCCTAATAATCTCTGGCATGGAATCTGCCTTTTTCATGGCTGCTGCACACTGGGTTGACATTCTGCCATCTACTATGACCCCAAGGTTTCATTCCTGGTCTGTTGCCACCAGTTCAGATGCCATGAATGTTTAGGCCACATCACTAGCAAAGTTAGATTATATACACTGGTTTCTGTATACAAAAATGGAGAGAGAAAGGGAGCACTTTGTAAATCACTTCAGTTAATCAATCATTTGGCAGTAATATTAGAAAACACCTTGCATGATATTTCTTCAGCCAACACAAATTAATAACCTTGCCAAAATATTATTGCCAACTTTCCTGGTTGTAACGGAGCGTGTTACTTCCGGGTTACGCCGCTTGTGCATGTGCAGATGCTCAAAATGACATCACGCGCATGCGCAGAAGCAGCGAAACACAACCCATGCAGATGTGCAGTCACGTCTTACATTCACTTCAGGATGTGAACGGGGCTCCGGAATGGATCCCGTTCGCATCCAGAGGAACCACTGTATTTTGAAAACACCTGAGTCTGACCAAACTGCAGGAGGCAGTGGAAGACAGGAGTGCCTGGCGTGCTCTAGTCCATAGAGTCACGAAGAGTCGGACACAACTAAATGACTAAACAACAACAACAATGTACTGCTCAAACAGCAGGGTAAATCATCTTATGGGAGGGTTTCAGTCATTTATGGGTGTACGCATTCATCACGATGTCTAGTTAGACATTGTACAAAACAGCAAGATGAAGCAGGTTCCTTGCTTTTGTGTAATGCTCCAGAATTAATGTTCCAGAATTGGAGCATTAAGCAACAACTGTACTTGGGATGTAGTGCAAACTATGACGATTTTTCATGGAAAATGCCTGAAGAGCAAAGGGGAAAGGGAAGCTTCCAAAATCATCCTCATTTAAATTTCTCTCCAAATTTCAGCATTCTGAACTACATGATCTTGTTTCCAATGGGAAACCAATTCACTAGGAATTCTCCATTGCTCTATCTTGAGTTCCAAATTTTGTACAGAATGCTGTTCATGTGCAATTTGCAACAGCATGCTCTTCTGTTCATTCATCTCTACCCACATGCAACATATGTGCCTCCTCCACCCCTTTCTCCACTAACAGGGGTTGTCTCCAGACTTGATTACCAGCTTGCATGGTATTAAACATGAGTTAGGCAGATTAATACTATCAGTGACTACTAGCCATGATGACTATGTACTACCTATTGTTAGAGACAGCATACCTCTGAATACTAGTTGCTGGGATTTACAAGTGGCAGGAGTGCTGTGGGACCAGGATGCTGGACTAAAGGAACCTTTGATATCATCCAGTGATCCAGCAGGGCTCTTCTTATGTTTTTAGGTGAGGTCAGGTAAGAAAGCAAAGCCATCAGGCATTCTGTGGCTTGCTTTTAGCAAGCAAAAAGCAGCATGATGAGCAGAGCAAAGCAAACAGTGGCTTGCACTTCACAATAAACCCTTGCTTATCTAGGATTTAGCCATGAATGATGAATCCAACCTAGCATGCATCACTGAGACCTGGATTGACAAGCTAGGTGGAGTTGGTCTGACTCAGTTTGACCCATATGAGGTTTGGTGCAGCATGAACACAGACTGGTAGGTGGTTGAGGGGAATGGGGTGGTCTCATGATGCTTCAGTTCCTGGTGAGATTTGGACTTACAGTAGCAGTTCTCTCCTGCAGGAGTGGGGGATCTTATTGGACTTCCCAGTCCCATAGACCGATGGATGACACTGATGAATTGCTTAATGCTCTGATAGATTTGCCAGTGTACAGAACTGGTGGTCCCAGCATTGCCTTATTCTCATTATGAAATGGCAAAATCTGGCAGGGCGATTGCTCCTGAGTGGCTTCTCCACTGCTGTGGAGCCCATAATAGGCCTGGATAACCTAGGGAACCATGCACTCTGAAACAGGCCAGACAATGGCTACAGTACATATGGTGCAATACATCCTGTGAAGCTGATCAAACACATCTTAGAGCACATAATTATGCAGTGAAAATGGTCCACTAGCTTCACTACATCCTTGATTAGGGAACAGTGTTTTGAGGTTTGTTAATACTGACTTGTTAAATAGGGCCATGGATCCTGTGGAGGCCCATAGTAGCTGTTTTGCTAGGCACTTCGATGATAAAATTGTTTTTTTCCCCTCAGCAGTCTTGATACCATGGTTTTGACACTCCATTGCACCATCAAGCTTGGCTTTGGGAATCAGTTTTAGTTAATGGCTTTGATGCTGTGGAAGAGATGTGTGCATCAACAGGACTACCTTCTTGATCTCTCAACCCTTGCCCTTCTTGGATGATCAGAGTGACAGGGTGGATTCAGGATGTGCTAAATGTGTCACTATGTTTCGGTAGTGCCTGCCACCTTGAAGGGTGTAGTAGGGCACTCACTCCTAAAACAAAAACCACCCTAGGCCCAATTATATTTAACAACTACTGCCCAGACACATATTCCCTTCTGCTGGAAGGATTTCTGGAGTAGGTAGTGGTGGCACAGTGGCAGATATATGTAGATGAACCCAATCTAGACCCATTGAGTGAATTGGCTTTGGTCACTCTCAGGAGAGACATAGGATGAAGGAGACCTATCAATCTCCCTATTCATACCATCAGTTATACACTTCTGCCTCTGCTTCTCCTCATGCTGCCTATCATCTTCACTGTGACTGACCTTCTTCACAATGACTGACCTTTATTTTCCTACCAGGGCTTCTCTGCAGCCAATCACTTCAAATTTGGGTGGAAATTTCCCTTAGGGCACTACTGTGATTCACTGGGATGAGGCAGAATGTCCACTAACCAAACTACTCAAAGCCTGCCATTTTCAATGCTCTGTTATTGAGGGCCTTGCACTCAAATCTATATCTATCTATCTTTCTGTCTGTCTGTCTATCTATCTATCTGTCTATCTATCATCTATCAATCATCTATCATCATCTATCTGTCGTCTATCCTCTATCATCACCATCTATCTATCCATCCATCCACCCATTCAAAGTCAGTTAGCCACCTGCACATTCTGATACCATGTATCTAAACACCTCTTAGTATAAAGCACAGACAACTGACATACAGTTTTCCTCAAAACAAAGTTTTACCTCAGAAGTGACTGTGAAAAGAATAAGCACTTTGAACTGTGGCCACTGTGGCCAGAAAAAAAGGCTAGAATTTAGTACACCTGTTTTAAAACTTTGACTATACACAATTTTGACTTTACATGCTATCCCTGGAACAAAACCCCCACATAAATTGAGAGTCACCTGTACTTGGAGACATTCTTGTCTGGCTTCAGGCCTGGTCATGACACTGAAACTGCCTTGGTCACCCTGATTAATGACATTTAATGGGAGAGAGGATCAGGGAGTGTGACCCAGGACATTCTCTTCAATATCTTGGTGGTTTTTCATAGCATTCTTCTGAAACGTCTCAAGGAGCTAATGTGATCTGTAGTTTGAAAAGTAAATACTCTGTACCTTCTCCTGTCCATCAGCTGGCCAATATATGAATCTGCTGTGATATAAGGTAGCATATGTGAATAAATCCATTGTTGGTGCCACATGGTGAAAAGACTGGAATAAAAGTGAACCATCAACTGTTACCTCACCTGCATTTGGAAAACACTTCTCACCATCACTCATCTCTTTCATAACCATTTCTTAGAAATGCGCAATTATCTTTAGACATTTTTCTGTACACCTTGCCAATAGGGGTTTAATGTGCCGAGTTTGGCTCCGTCTACATGCATCCACAAATCAAAAGCCATCAGACTTGAGTTGCTCAATATGCCAGTTCAAGTGAATGGAATTACTGAGTATAAAAAGAAGTGACAATTTGTGATGTGTTCCTGGCTGATAGTTGTGCAACAAACTGCAATAGAATTTCAATTAACAAACAGCATCATGGTACCTCCTTCCTTGTTGGCTTCACCGAGGATACTGCTGCTGGATATGTTTGGGTACAAACCACTTTGTGTGCTCTCCACAGGAGAGGGAACATAACAGATAGACAGGGGCAGAGCAATCCTGGTCCAACTGAGGGTCAAATGGAGCAGAAGACCCACCAAAGGATCTGAACCCCTACCAGTCAAGATGGAAGGTAGATATGCTTTTTCTGGAGAGTTAGCTGCACCAGTTCCAGTCTAGCACAGCAAAGGACCCAATATCAGGCTCTTTCACTGGAACTGGGCTGGCTTTGGATCCAGCAGTTCCATGGTTGGCCCATGGTTGGTCTTTGGAATGTCATGTTCTAGGCCTCTGCTGCAGCCCGATGTAGAAAAGCCTGCACTTCTCCCTAAGGTCACTCCCCACCAGCTATCAGTATCAGGCAGGGGTAAGGTTTCAGCCTAAGTTTTATGAGGGGTTTTTGTTTAGGGTAGGGCATAAGAAAGATAGCATAAAAATAAAGTTAAAGCATATATACTCAGTTCGATCAGTGAGATGAACTTTTAAACAATGAAACATTGTTGTTGTTACAATTAATTTATTAATTTCATTCTAATCCACTGTCTCCAGGCAATTGACACATAAAATAATTGAAAACAAAAGCACAAAAGCAGCAACAAATGTTTGGGGAAGTTTTTAATGTCTGGTGTTTTATTGTACTTTTAATATTTTGTTGGAAACCACCCAGAGTGGCTGGGGAAACCCAACCAGATGGGCTGGGTATTTATTACTATTACTATTAGTAGTAGTAGTAGTAGTAGTAGTAATTATATTAATATTATTATTATATTAATAATTATTATATTCAGAACAAGAGTGGACACGTAAATACCCATTTATCTAGCTGGGAAAGGCATGTTCAAATTGGTTCAGAGATGACATTCAAATTTGTTGAATAGTTTTCAGAATTGAAGCAGTTGCAACTATTTAGATTTCTCAGTAAATCAGTCAATGAACAACATAACTCTAATGAACAAAAATAGGTTATTGATAGGAGAAATTAATTTTTCTAGAAATAAAAATAAATAGACTATGTCAGCTTTAAGGGACTGAACAGCACCATGGAATTATGAAACACCAACCTTGGAATTTATTGAAAGTTTCAGAATACCTGTTTTCTTTTGGGGGGAGGCAGGTGAAGCAGCACAAGTTTCAGGTCTTTCCCAACATTAAAGAAAGATGCAGAACTGTGCAACTTCTGTGCTTTACAAGATCTCCTCTTGATCAATTTTAAGAAAAATCTGCACATGTAAATACATATGTCTCCTTCAAAATATCTATTCCACTCACTGGGAATCCTATGACAAAAATAAAGGAGTGTCTTGCCATACAACTGTCCTCCTATAACTTTCTAGATTGCCTTGCTATTCTAGGAAGTTATTCACCCCAAACCAGATACATTTCCTTTTAGTGCCTGTATTGACTCAACATCCAAAAGAACAAGTTAGTCTGTATTTTCCTTCAGGCACTTTTCTGACTTGTCTGTCAGGAATGTTTAGTAAGTGATGTCAAACTGCCTTGAATACTGTTGCACAGGGCAGGATTTTCAAGCAAGTGGCAAGTGTGATAGTTCTGGGTTTCGGGTGATATATTCATACTGCTAGTTACCGTATGAGAAAGCAGCTCTTCTATTTCCAGTGGTTATGCATCTGTGTTGTTGCGTATGTAGCCAAAACAGCCCCACCCACAACAAAGAAGTAACAGCAGGATTGCAGAAGCACACACCCTAAAAGGGTGAGTAGAGAAATAAGATGGCTCAATGAGGACTGAGCAGGCTCTGTGGCAATAGAATACTATATCACTGTGAAGCAGGAAGGATATAGAGGATGCCGTCCTGAGCAGGAACATCTATGCTGCAACATGGTGTTGTCAGTTTCACTTGTTTATACCAAATTTGCCATACAATTTATAGCATACACAACCTTACTTAATGTTTTCCCCCAGGGCCAGTGGCTAACATGGTTGGGTGTTGGCCAAGGTCTCCAGTGGTTCAGAAGGGCCTTTCACCCATCTGACAAGGGTAGGTTCCCTGGCCCCATTCACAGGGGACACCAGCCATTTTCATTTACCCCAAAGGAAATGCCCCCAACTCACAGATCTGGGAAATTATTTCAAATACATGTGGGCTGCGGCCTTGCATTTTGAGTTAATTAAAATGGCAGGTGGCCTTTGAAGAGGGGATCCGAGCTTGGTTCCTGCTCAAAAGTGGCATCACTTCCTCTCTGCTGCTCAGTTACAGCCCAGGAGCTGAGCATGGAAGGTAGCAAATTATTTTTTTGGGGGGGAGGTGTAAATTTTTATTAAATGGTACATGTTAATTTGTATTTTGTACCTGTATTTGCGGGACGCGGTGGTGCTGTGGTCTAAACCACTGAGCCTAGGGCTTGCCGATCAGAAGGTTGGCGGTTTGAATTCCCGTGACGAGGTGAGCTCCCGTTGCTTAGTCCCTGCTCCTGCCCACCTAACAGTTTGAAAGCACGTCAAAGTGCAAGTAGATAAATAGGTACTGTTCCGGTGGAAAGGTAAATGGTGTTTCCGTGCGCTGCACTGGTTTCACCAGAAGCGGCTTAGTCATGCTGGCCACATGACCCGGAAAAACTGTCTGAGGACAAACATTGCCTCCTTCAGCCAGTAAAGCAAGATGAGCGCCACAACCTCAGAGTTGTTTGCAACTGGACTTCACTGTCAGGGGTCCTTTACCTTTTTATCTGTATTTGTATTTTTTGTTTTCATTTTCTAGGTTTTATTGTGTTTTTAAGACCTGCATTGGCTCCCAGTACATTTCCAAGCACAATTCAAAGTGTTGGTGCTGCCCCCTTTAAAGTCCTAAACAGCCTTGGCCCAGGATACCTGAAGGAGCCTCTCCACCCCCCATCGTTCAGCCCAGACACCGAGGTCCAGCTCTGAGGGCCTTCTGGCGGTTCCCTCCCTGCAAGAAGTGAAGTTACAGGGAACCAGGCAGAGGGCCTTCTTGGTAGTGGCTTCCGCCCTGTGGAATGCCCTCCCATCAAATATCAAGGAAATAAGCAACTATCTTACTTTTAAAGGGCATCTGAAGGCAGCCCTGTTTAGGGAATTTTTTAATGTTTCATGCTGTGTTGTGTTTTTAATATTTGGTTGGAAGCCGCCCAGAGTGGCTGGGGAAACCCAGCCACATGGGCAGGGTATAAATTACAGTCCCAGAGCTCCCAGATAACACAGTTTTAATTTGGTTTTAATTGGACTTAATTTGTTTTAAATCAACTACTTTTTATGTCTAAGCATTTTAAATATTTTGTTGGGAGCTTTCCAGAGTGACTGGGGCAACCCAGTTGGATGAGTGGCATATAAATAAAATTTATCATTATCATTATGCTGTGTTAATAGCAGCAGAAGAAAGACACTGCTGTCTTGGGGTGGATCATGTGTTTGGGGTGGGGGACTATGGGGAGCACAATGCCAAGAGCCGCCTGAAGCCTGGGACCAACCCTTCTTGAGAATAAGCCTCACTGAACACAGTTCACTTCTAAGTAAACCTGCACTGTAAATAGGATAGCATATTCCTGCATTTAAGCAGCAATTTATGGTGAACTGATTATGTACATGTCACTGTAATCCCCGTGTTCTTTAAGTCAAAGAGTCCATGCTCTCAATAAAGCTTTCTTGGGTAGAGGTCTTCCCAGTTGTCTTTGCAGTATTTCTCCATTGTTCTGTCCTAGATTAGAACAATGGTCTAAACCCTGAACTCTTTGGATTAAATAAAACTTGTACTTGGAGACAGAAAACTCATAATGATGCAAGTGTTGTATTAAAGCAAGCGGTCATGAATAAAGGTATCTTATATTATCGGACCTTCAAAGTTTTGTCTGAAATCCCAAGTGTAAAATCAGGACTATTACTTGAGCCGGTCATTATCCCACCCAATCTAGTTTGTTTGTTTTTGTTTTGTTTTTTGTTTTAAAGCTACAATCTACCATTATGCAATGCAAATAATAACTAAACCAAAATGTTATCACTAAAACTCTTTCCATCATGAATCACATAAACCAGTGTAGCCCAGGAGATAGCACTGAACCTCAGACAGGATAAGAAACAGTGCTGTTGTTTTTCAAAAGGACTATCAGAGAGTTAAGTAGGGTTTTTTGTTTTGTTTTTAAGTACAATAAATGAATGAGCTGAGAAATCACCTGTTTTGAAGTTCTTAAGGGTAAAATTGCTTTAGCTATACTATAAGGGCAGGGAGTTTGGACTACAAGAAACATCAGCTGCTTTTTCATTATACGTACAGTTCTATTTTTATACTTCTACTTTCCCACTAGGGAAATTCGGCTCACTTTACTTCTCTCTCTAAAGAACCTATTCAGCAATAATGCTCTACCGACAAATGGAAATGTTAACATAATCTACTCGCTGAGGCTGGATGTTTTCATTAGCTAACTTTATGAGTCAGAGCACCTTCTCAAACTGGCCAGATTTAGCCTTTTGGTTCAGTGGAGACCAGAATAAGCAGCATGATTATATCCACTGTGGGAGAACCTCAGATAAGGTTGTCCCTGCGGGCAGAATTGTCAGCTAAGGAGCACTGATATTATTATTTTTAAATTAAGTTCCCTATCAGCCTGCTGCTGACCTAGCTACTTGGGAGCTAACCACAAAGGCAGACAGATTTTAAAAATACTGAGGAAAATGTGCTTAGAGTTGAGGATGCCACATTAAAAGTTTTTAAACAGACATTTGTTACTCCAACTAAATCAAACACAAAAGGGGGTGGGGAGAAAATTCCACAATGAATCCCCAATCTACTTCTCTCTTCCTGCTCACAATCAAACAACCTTTAAACATTACTTCAACAGAAACCAGCATTCTGATAAATTTGTTTTCTACTAATAGCATATGTAACTGGTAATTTATAATTAACAACACCTTAAAAGTTTAAATTTCATATGTAGGTTCTGCATATTTACAAACATGCCACAAGAAAGCATGGAATATGTCCTATTCCTTTCTCATGAAAGTATGCTTAAAATGCTTGTGATGGTATTCATATTTCAGAACAAGCAGGAAAATGATCCTTTTCTTTAGAGAGATGCTAGTACTATTCTGAATTCCTATCTTAGACACATTTTACATATAATGAGCAAGTTCAGTCTTGCACCCCAAAGAATTGTCTTACTGCATGCTACCGTAGACAGTGTGAGTACAAAGAGAGTACTGAAGTGATGGTAAATAGTTGCATAAGCTGTATCAGAATGTTACATCCACATTCTAAGATTGTTTACTTCAAAGGCAGTGCCATTTACTTCAATTGAGTAGTACATAACACATTTCTGAATTGGTTTCAGGGATACTTAAACACAGGAAGATCTGTCAAACTTCATTTTGAGATATGCAACAGATATTACTTGAGCAAAATTTAATTTTTGCTTACAGGAACCAATAGAAATAGCCAATTGTAAGATTTCACTGCAAATAATATAAATTAAACAAGTTTATGCCTATTCATTTCCTGGTTTAAAAGAAGCTTTATATCACATACAGGATGTTTCCAAACATCCTGTATGTGAGGTGGGTGGGTGCCTTTCCCAGTCATAGGAGCCTACTCTTAAGAGCCAATGGTCCTTCGGCCTCCCCAATAAAATATTTGAGAGCGCCGCTGCTCCCAAGTTGACGGGCGTTGGCATTGAAATGGTGTCTGTGCACTGCATCTTGTGATCAATTATGCAGGGTTGGGCTCACTTGGGCCCCCCAATATTTTATTCAAGTTGGCACCTCTGCAAAGAAGTAATGGGGGGGTGTACTAATTCCACCACCACATGTGTAAGATCTTCCCACCACTCAGTGCTTGAAACAGCCCTAAGAGATAATAACAAAGAAATAAAATATAAAAATGCACTAGCACCCATGTAGCTAAACTTTGAAAAGCCTAATGAAAACCTAATGATAGCTAGTCCCCATCATGTTGGGGATTGGTTTGTTTTCACCTAGAACAGCAGCATGAAGTCATGTCAGGGATTCTGTTTGCTTAGCTTTCCCTTTTTTCATTCTCACATCACAGCTGGCCTAAAAAATAGCCTGTAAAGGAAGAATACCAGCTGCAGCTGAAATAACACCCATGCAGTTGAGGGAAGTTCGTTTGGTTGTCTTCCTCTGAATCTTTCCTGATTCGTGACCAATTGCCCTGTTAGGAGAAGAGAATGTTTAACATTTTAAAGAAATGAGCACGCAGAGCTGCATCATTCAACGATATCCATGATGTCATGTAGACCAGTGTTTGAAATTCCCATTGTTCTAGGTGCATTTTGCGACAGGGAATTTCACTAGCGCGAGCAGTTTCTGAGCTCTGGGTGCCTTCTTCTGCCTCCCCACTTCCAGCTACTCTCTGGAGATTGGAGAAAAAACCATCTTAAGAATATTAGGGGGGCAGTCAGGGGGTGGACTAGACCATGTGAAAAATAAACATAATATTTTAGCTGCAGTTCATTCATTTTCAATTTTGCATTCTTGTTATTTAAAAAGCATGCCTAGACAGTCTCTTGTTGTGCCCATAACCTAGGTTTAAGGTGCTATTTAGCTCCTAGCTTCATATCTCTGTTTCTAACACTGATGCAGACCTATCAATTAAAAAAAAAAAGGTTTATGCAATCCAAAGAAAGCATGCTTGTCCCCTTAGGAATTATTCATAGAATAATGGGTCACAAGGGTCATCTAGTCCAGCCCCCTGCAAGGCAGGGATCTTTTGCCCATCATGGGGATTGAACCCACAACCTGAGATTAAGAGACTCATATTCTAATGACTGAGCTATCCTTTGGACAGTAGGGGTAACATGGAGGCCAAAGTTACATTCCCAAAACATGAAGAATGTTTTCCATATAGGGGACTTTGTCATCATCTCCACAGCTCTTGCCCAGAAATATGGACAAAAAAGATGGACAAAAAACTATTTGGGCATTTACACTTCATAGATTTTCATAAAAATTTCCCTGACCAGTTGTTTCCTAAGATGCAGTGCACCTTTTCATAGCAGAAATCTACTTCTCTAGTTTTCTTACTCATCTTTGCCGCCACTTTTAGGGAGCGTCTCTAGTATTCTATTATTATTGCATTGGGATATTTCTGCCCACTGATTTTGTCTTCTTCCACTTATCCATCGGCTACTAAACAATTCTGTTTGGGAGTTTATTTGATAGAATTACAAAGGAGCAGGTAAGTACTGCACAACAAATTGATTTATCACATCTACTTACTTTGACATTCTTTGTATGGTAGATAAGTAAAAGGGCAAATGCAAGCTATAACTATTCTTAAAGCTAGAAAAATTGGAGTGATTATCTGAGTATTTTGATCAATGGAGGGAGAAAAATTGCTGAGAAGAGGGGATGTGAAAATACTCAATTGTGTTTCTGTAATCAGCTTGTCTTTGTTTCCCTTTCCCTGCCTTACATACTGGCAGGAATTGCTCGTGGTATTATAAGAATTCTTTACCACAAGAGCATCTACATGTAGCAACAACTGAAATGTCAAAGTGCTTCATAACAATCAACACTACCCCCTGTGTTGGGCTTCTCCATTAAGAGTGTCCCTGCAGAGCTCTTGCTGTAATCTGTTACTATGCTGTGTGGATTCTTCTTTGCATTCTCTCCCCCATTCTCTGATCCAAGTAACATGTCTGGAGAATTTGTCAAAATTCGCCAAGATGAGCTGCTGGCACTCTGCACTCTCACAAATACACTTCCATTTGCACTGCAAAGTTGGCTGGAAGGAGAATTTGTGCTTGGCTGTACATATGGTATTGTTGGCAGCTGTGCCTTTGGCTCTGCCACAGGAAGCATTACACTGTGCCTAAAGGTATTCATATATCATTTCCACACCCTACGTGTGGACTTATTTATAACATGTTTTTTTGCAAACAAGCATGGAAGCAACATTTACCATCACATCAACCTACTCTACCATTTCTAAATATGTTTGCGTTGAAATTGCTTTCCATAGGCAAAGAGTTCCCTGTGCTTTGAAATTCTCCAACTAGCGTGGGCCTTTGAAGCTGCAATTCCACATTTCCGAAGAAATACAGAACATTTGGTCAAATTGGCAGTAGGGCGCATGAGGACATTTTTCCTTTTCTACTGACCCCATTTTTTAAAAAAAGAAAACAGCACAGCTACACAGACACAAAAGTTTCCTGAGATGAACCCTGTACACATCTGCAACCACACTGCACACCTCTTCTGAGTTATCTGATTGCAAAATTACTTCGTTCAAGCACTTTTATGTGTTTCCCAGTTTATCTTCAAATTTTAATTCATATCCCACAGACAAAATTTGATTGCGTTTAAACTCCACAGGTTCTCCAGTAACAGACTCCCACACATTGCTTTGTCCATAATAGGCCTTAGGAGTATAATTTTCAGCCACTCAAACAGAGCTGCTTTTCTGTCTGCCTTATACTCATACTTTCTGAAGTTCAGTGCCATATTTTGCAGCTAATCTGTCCAGGAAGAAATGCTTTCCCTAAAGGTAACTTTTTGCTCCTGCAGGTTCTAACTCGGTTCAGCACAAACACATTAGGCATGCTCTTTTGCCGAACGCCAAGAAATAGGGTTTGAGTATGGGATTCCTCTTGCTTGCGCTAATTCATCATAATATGTTTCACTTTAAAAATGTTCCCAACTTTTGTTCAACCTTTTTCTGTAGTTGTGCCAGTAGACCAAGATGTGAAAATAAATCTATGTCTTAAGAAAATCATTGTATTTCTTATTGCAGCCATTCAACAACAACAAATGGTCATTCTAAAGACAGGATCTGATGGTCATTCACAAAGGAAGATCTGTTTCCCAGCATCTTTTCAAGGAAAAATGAAACATTGGCCTTTTCAGATGTAACACATGGTTTACTGTTACAAAAATAAGCCTCAAGCTCATGCACTCTCCTCCTTTTTCAGCACAGTCTGAGGAGATCAGAATCTTTTACATCACATTAAAACACAATCATTGACCTGGCCAAACCATGACAGCTCTGGGCAGTGCAGCAGGAGGAGGACCACTAGGTGACTGAGCCAGTAACTACCTCTCAACCTACCCTACTTCACAGGGATGTTGTGAGGATTAAATAAGGAGGAGCAGGAGAACCATGTAAACCATCTTGAGCTCTTTAGATAAAAAGGGAGAATACAAATACAACAACAATTATTAATAAAGGAATTCCACAGCTGATTTATAAACTTGAAAATTGAAAGAAAAGGGGTTAATGAAATCCTGCTTTTCTTTTGAGGGCAGGCAGTTTAATATCATATAGGTGCTCCTATTTCCCACCCTAAAAATATACAATCTGGAAACCCAATTTTCTCTTTCCTCAATTTCCTTTCCTCATTTGAATCCTATTGGACATGTTTACTCCATGAATATACAATGAAACAGGCCAAAGCCAGTGAAAATTCAAGGACTGTAAAAAGAATCTGTAACATTTCATGTTGCTTTGACAGCATGAGGTATTCAACATTTTAATAATTTTTTCTTGTCATTTTTTTCTGGGTTAATGCTCTGCACACTTTATGTGCCTCCTGCAATACAGTTAAGCTCTGGTCTCATTGCTGTATCCAGTTACAAACTTTTATATTTAAGTATTCCATTATTAGATGCAACTATTGCTTACAAAATATGTGTTCTTATTCTCCCTCACACAACAGAATATAGAGTTGTATCACATTGTGGATTTGAACTAGCATAACCTTTCCTGCTAGCACAAGGTGAGGAATCCAATCCAAACATCCACTCATTACAGCCCTCTATTGTCACATCCCATATTGTTCCAGAGGTGTCCCCACAACCCTCAGGAGCAGCTTTGAGGATTTTTTTTGGGGGGGGGCACAGACAGACAGCATTGGGTAGGAGAAATTGGAGAAACTCAAATGTCCTGCCTGCAAAAGTCGAATCCTGAAATATTTTTTTCATTTGTGTTATTAAGCTCATAAGCAACACTAGATGTGCATCTATATTGTGTGCACCTATATATTTGCAGTCCTCATGTGAATATTGTCTTCAGAACTGCTGTATTTAGGGCTTTTTAAAAAAGAGGCGCACACTTGGTTTCTTTCATTGTGTCACCTGCCATGCTCTCATCTAGGCTCTGGAACAGCTGCAATGCAAAATGTACTCTTTATAAAGGCTTCAAGATGCAAGGGGGTCTGTGCCTACAACACCTATTCTGTATCTACAACCAGTGACACTGTGGTCTAAACAACTGAGCCTCTTGGGCTTGCCGATCAGAAGGTTGGCGGCTCGAATCCCCACAATAGGGTGAGCTGCCATTGCTCTGTCCCAGCTGCTGCCAACCTAGCAGTTCGAAAGCATGCCAGTGCAAGTAGATAAATAGGTATTGCTGTGGCAGGAAAGTAAACGGTGTTTCCATGCACTCTGGCTTCCGTCACAGTGTCCCTGTTGCACCAAAAGCGGTTTAGTCATGTTGGCCACATGACCCGGAAAGCTGTCTGTGGACAAACACTGGCTCCCTTGGCCTGAAAGCGAGATGAACACCACAACCTCATAGTTGCCTTTGACTGGACTTAACCATCCAGGAGTCCTTTACCTTTACCTATCCACTACAATGGTTATGCATCTGAGCTCAAATCATAGTGAGAGTTTTAACCCTTAAAAACCTTAATCACAACTGTTACATTCTCTGACTGGCTTGGTAGACAAGAACTGCTCTCAGAAATAATGGCTATATATATCCCACATATAGAAATCTATTTGGAAAGAAAAGTTAAAAATGATAACAAAGCCCCATGAAGCCTAATTGCACCCCAGCATAACAATTGTGTCTAGTGAATTCATAGGTACAACGTTAAAAATTATAAACTGGGATATCACAGTTGGTAGAGCAAGAGACTCTTAATCTCAAGGTCAGGACCCCCACGTTGGGCAAAAGATTCCTGCATAGCACGGGGCTGGACTAGATGACCCTCAGGACCCCTTCCAACTCTATCATTGATTGATCAATCATTGCCCCATAAATGGGGGGGGTGTTCTTTTGTTGAAAATGAAACGATCAGACACCTTCAAGGAAAGCAGCGGGTGCTGGATACTCTTCCCCCAACACTCTCCTGTAGGCCAAGGCTTGCAAAGGTGAAGAAAGCTATGGCAGCAATAATATTTGTTTACAAGGGCACACCCACCCATACGGATGGTCTCCGAGGAAAAGCTGCCCTGCCCCTCCTCCTTATCCTGACCGAGGATCTTTTGTTTCCTCGGTAGTTTCAATTCTTCGCCCTGCCCCTATCGTGCAAATTGGGACAAGGAAAACGTGCCTGGCTTCAGGGGCTGCCAAAGAAAAGAAGGGAGGAGGAGGAGGAGGAGGGAGGGAAGGAAAGTCCCTCTCCAGAGAGAAGTTGCTTGTTTTCGCGGGAGGCTGACGAACAGAAATGAAGACAGCCTGGAAAAATAAACATATATCTCTCTAATTTGCTTATCAAGAGGAGGCGGTAAGAAGGAACGAGATGCGGAGGAGTTGGGGGGGTGAGGGGGGGTTCGTTTCTCTCGCCAGAGCAGCTGGCTTCGCCCTTTATCTCCAGGGCTCCCTGAGGCGCTGGTGGCCGCGCTGGGTCCGAAACCAGACCCCGGGACAGAGCAGCCGACGGCTCCCGCCCGCGCCGCCGACAGTCCCTCCCGAAGGGGAAGCGCCAGCGGCGGCTGGAGGTGGAGGAGGGGAGGGACAAAGGGCGGGTGGCAACTCCGGCGCAGGTGACAACCAAGTTGGGCTCCTCCGGCGCGCTCGTGCGTATTCGTGTCTCCGACTTCAGGCACTTCCCTCGTTCCCGCCTCCTTCGAAAAAAGAAAAGAGAGGAGGGAGCGAGGGAGGGGAAGGGGGGGAGAAGAAGGGGGGGGAAACCCTCGAGGCTGTGGGGAGATTAAAAACGAGGAGCGAGTAATCAATCAATCCCCAGTTGCCTGAGGAAGGGCGGCCAGAGACAGAGGCAGGGCGCTGGGGGAGAGCGCTCCCGCGGGCCGTCGGAATGCACCTGAAAGACAAAGTGGCTCTGGTCACGGGGGCAGCGCAGGGCATCGGGAACGCCTTCGCCCGAGCCTTGCTGGAGAAGGGCTGCAAGGTAAGGAAGTGGGGGGCATCTGGGCTCGCGCCTTCTCCGCGTCGCCTCCGCAGGGCGCCTAGCTTCGAGGACGCAGCGACCAACCGGGCTCCTCCTCTACGGGCGCGCCGTGGCTCCCGCGAAGCTATTGGTCTTCCTCCCGCGTTTGCTGTGGGCTGTGAAGCTCCTGTGTGAGAGAGAGAGTGTGTGTGCCTGTTTCAAAGTACGCTGCGTATGTGCACAATGCATACATTTACGTGCTCAAATGTATCCACTGCGTATGTGCACAATGCATACATTTACGTGCTCAAATGTATCCACTGCGTATGTGCACAATGCATACATTTACGTGCTCAAATGTATCCACTGTGTCTGTATTCAAAATGGTACAGTACTTACAAATGCTACAGACACGTGTATTTACGCTGTATACGTGTGCATCTCTGTTTGCATACACGTATGTATGCGTTTGCTTAGCCGTCACTATAGAGACAAAACCTTAGCCATACATACACTCAAAGGTCAGATCTATTCCTAGTAACTCAGAAAGAAGTCCCATTGAATTCAATGGGCCTTATTTTGTTTTGTTTTTATTCTTTAGTTATCAGATATGATATACTGCTATTCATTAAAAAGAATCAGAGTAGCTGTCCTGCCAGGAAAGCTTTTAATATTTAAGAATTCTTGTATTTTAATATTTTGCTGGAAGCCGCCCAGAGTGGCTTGGGAAACACAGCCAGATGGGTGGTGGGGTATAAATAAATTATCATTATTATTATTATTATTATTATTATTATTATTATTATTATTATTGCCAGAGGCAAGGTGGTTCTTTTAAAATGAGTTTCAGAAGCAATACAAAATACGCAAGTGAGTGAGAAGATTAAATATTTTATTCTAAAACAGCAAGCGATGTATACATACCAAGCAAGCAGTTCAATCTGCCGCTTGAAAGAGACTCTCCCAGGTAGCCTCAGTTTGCAGGGCCCTGCGGCCGATCAGTCTGTGCACCAGCTTCAAAGAAACTCTGCCCAAACCATCCGATTTTATAAATAGCATTGCCAGACTCTGGCTTGCCAGACTGGCCATGTGCCGATCATCCATTAGCCACCCCCTCCCAATGCCTCACTTTCTCAAAACTATGTCCAACATCAAAGAAGGTACCCAGCATATCCTCCACACCTGATTAAGACAACTGTGTGGGGCTCCCATCTCTCTCAGGACATTAGAGACTGTTCTCATACCATCAAAAAGCTTAACACAAGCAAGGGAGCAGGAAGGAATAGAGGCAGGAAGGTTAACCATGTCAGATCACTAATTCCTCTCATACATTTTGTCTTCTGGGTGCATTTCCCATACAGTAGTTTGCAGCAATTCTGCATTAAAAGCTATTTAATAAAAATTAAAATTAAAATCAGAAGCCAACTATCTGATACAATAATAATAATAATAAGTTTTCAGCTGGTGTTTAAAAGTTGATACATGAGGTGCCTTACTACCTGGCAAGTTGTTTTGCACATGCACTCGAAGATGCTTACTAGGAAGCGAGTACCATCTGACATAGTGCCATTTACTTCTGCGTAAACATCCATTGTATTGCACTGTTAGACATATGACGCATCCGGCAAAAATTAAACACTTTAAATGCCTATTGACTTAATTAGGAAAGATGGAAGCACAAGCTTAATCTTCCCTTTGAACGGGACATAAAAGTGCTTGTTAGCTGGATCATGCATGAACTTTATGTGCAGTGTATGTATAGTATATACATTGTATACTGAATATCATGTAAACATAATTTCTTCACACATTATCTTATGTAATGCTAAGGGGCAGACTTTGGTCATTTTTCATAATATGGCACACTGTGCAAGGCCAAAATTTGGTGCCCCCAAATGGATCTTCTCAATTATGGATCATCTCAATTTGGTGCCCTCTCTGAAGGGAACCACCTGTACTACCCAAAATCTGGTGCTGCCTAGATAGTCAGCCTTCTTATCACCCTCTAAAACAGATCTTACCTTCTCCCTATGAAGAACATAATCATTCTTTCTTATCTGTCATAATCTTATTGTCATTATCCTTTTCACTCAGGTAGCACTTGTGGATCAGAATGTGGAACAAGGAAAAGCAAGCAAAGATGCCTTTGACAAGCAGTTTGAAGCACAGAGGACCATATTTATTTCTTGTGATGTTTCAAGTGAAGAAAAACTAAAAGGTAAAGAAGAAAAGTGTGTGTGTGTGTGTGTGTGTGTCCTGCTGTTTATCCTGTCAGAGTTAGGGGAAGAAAATGTGTTATAGATATAAAATCTGTGCAGGTTAGGCTTTGGTGAAGAAAGCCAATATCCAACCAGGATTTATAAATGTGTAGGAAATCTACAAACGTGAAACATCAGCAATGTGTTTCCTAGATTGAATTAGTTGGCATATTACAAACAAAAATAAATTACAGGATATTTTGTGATGTTTGTATGAACCCAATATGTGAAAAACTGTTTTACAAGTACAGTACCGTGTTTTGTTTTATTCTTAAACTTTAATACAGAACATTACCACCTAGTCCATGACATTAGATATTGAAATAAGCGTTATAAAAAGAATGAAATTGAAAGCCAATTATCATATGTAGGGAAAAGAAGAGAAAATATTTATTTCAAAGCAGCTACTTGGTATTGAAATAAACCTAATAGTATAGATTAACATTAAAGGTAGCACTTCCATTTATGCATAACTAACATTATTTTAGTGTCCCCAAATTTAAAAAGCAATTTACAGTGCAGATTGGAAGGCTGCTCTTAGTGTCTGGAGGAATTGAGACTTGTTGGGAGTTTATAGTTGTGTGCTGTAATCTTATGCATATTTACATAGAAGGAAGCTGACTTCTAAATGGGACTTTGCTCAGGGCAGAAAACATTTCAGCAACTGATAGCATTTAATACAAGTTGTTATTTCACACATTTGTTCAGCAGTCCAAATAAGTAACACAAAAGCCCTAAACACTTGGACCAAGAGACTTTTCATGAAAGATTCTGTCTGAATTTTGTTTTTTGTTATAACTCTTTATTAGCTGTATTAGTCTTCCTGATACCATTTTCTGAACAGGAATGTGTGGTTATGGGATCACCACTTTTTAAAAAAAGAAAAGAAAACAGGTACTTACCTCAGAAAAACAATAGAGCAGAAAGATTTGGTGGGAGATTTGGTGGTAAGGACTTATAAATTGTAATATTAGTCTAATGAAAACCATACAGTTTATAATTTGCACTATATGAATAATGATTTAAATTTGTTGCATTTTTATTGAATGAAAATTAAATTGGAAGGAAAAAACAGTCATTGGCACATACACAAAGTAGGATATTCATCAAAATACTAGAATAGCAGGATTCTTTTCAGTTAATGGGAGGGTTTTGGTGTAGTCACACATTCTTATAAGAAAGTGCTTTTTCATAAAGTGGATAGGTTAAAACTATGGAATTTGCTCCCACAAACAGTAGATGGCCATTAACTTGGATGGCTTTAAAAGAGACTGGAGAATAAAGTTTTCAACAGCTGATTACCATATTTGCTATGTTCTGCCTCCACTGTTGGAGACCGTATGCTCGCAAATGCAGTTTGCTGGAAATTTCAGGTCAGGAGAGCATAGCCACTGTGAGAACAGGATGCTAGACTAGATACGACATTGGACTGATCCAGCAGGTGGCTCCTGTGTCTAGTAGCAGTCATGCATTGCCCCAGTTATAATCCGTTTAAAGTAAAATAACTGAGTCTACACAAAGTAACTGATTGCACTGCTAACAGGTGGGGAAACACTTCCTAATAGAGAGAGCTATCTCTAAATGCAAAACAAAAACACAGAAGCGTACACTGTGGTGTAGCCAGTGTAATGTAGTGGTTAGGAGCAGTGGACTCATAATCAGGTGAACGGGGTTTGATTCCCCGCTCCTCTGCATGCAGCTGCTGCAGCTGACAAGATTCCTCACAGAGTTTTTGTTGTGGGGGAGGAAGAGACCTTGGGCTAGTCACTTCTCTGAAGCCTCTCGGCCTCACTCACCTCACAGAGTTTTTGTTGTGGGGGAGGAAGAGAAAGGAGATTGTTGGCTGCTTTGAAACTCCTTAGGGTAGTGATAAAGCGGGATATCAAATCCAAACTCTTCTTCTGTCAGCCTGGCAGGATTGCACAACTATGGCTGGTGGCAAAGCTAAATCATTTCTAGGTTATGGGACTTAAGGGGATGAGTTGACAATATCTAGGAATGAAGCAGTTTCTGGACTCTTGGTGCAAATATTTGTCTATTAATTATCATGAACCCTAGAGAACTATGGGGGGGATAGATCTTTAGTAACAGCTTTAGAAAGGAAATATCAAGAACCGGTCAATTTTTGCTCAATTAATTATTTCCTTGGTCTGTGATTGTATTACAGATTATGTCTATACATTTAAAAAACCAAATCATATCATTTTGTTCTGAAAGGATTAACCTGTATAATTACCATCCTCTGATGGAATCTGCATAAGGTTCCTACTGTTCACATGGAAACAAATCCTATCATGAGCACCAGGAACCCCTTTACTAATTCGGTTTTTCATCTTTGCAAACACTAGGGTTACCTAAAGCTTTGCTCTGAAACAAAACACAAGGCCAGATTCAGGGAGGCCATTCCTCCGGCCCCTACCTAAACAGCCCTACAAAAACTTTTATGTTACCAAGGGACAGGCAAGACTAACATACCAACATCGAGTTGATAAAATGTTATCATACGATACAAATATACTTTATGAAGAATTAAGGAAGTGCTATAGATGAGTACAATTCTTTGTATTCATATTTAAGCCAAATTCATACTTTAGATCGTGTTGTTGCCATCATTCTAGAATGATGAATTGTATGGAAATAATGAAAAATTATCTTTTCACTCTAACCCCTTTTTACTTGCAGATGCTTTTAAGAAGGCATTTGAACATTTTGGAAAGCTGGATATCGTGGTTAACAACGCTGGAGTGAATAATGAAAAAAACTGGGAAATCACAGTCCAAGTTAACTTGGTAAGCTTAATTCATACATTAAATATTTCCATTTAAAAAAAAAAAAAAAAAAAACCTGTACAGCATTATAAATGCTAGGATAGGATAAATGTGTAGGATCGATGGCCACTAACAGTTTTAAGATTGTTGCCCTGTACGCAGTTACTCTGGACTAAGTCCCACTGAACATAGTGGGATTTGAAATAGTATGGAGAAGATCGTACTGTACAGAACCTGTGCTACAGTGAGGATGAGGAACTTAGTGTGCATGTTTACAGTGGTACCTCGGGTTAAGAACTTAATTCATTCTGGAGGTCCGTTCTTAGCCTGAAACTGTTCTTAACCTGAGGTACCACTTTAGCTAATGGGGCCTCCCACTGCCACTGGGCCGCCGCCACATGATTTCTGTTCTCATCCTGAAGCAAAGTTCTTAACCTGAGGTACTATTTCTGGGTTAGCGGAGTCTGTAACCTGAAGCATCTGAACCTGAGGTACCAATGTACTTACTTCCAATGGCACTTCCTTCCAAGTATGCATACACAGAATTGTGGCCAGAAAGAAGTTCACACTTGGCTTAGTGGTCTAATAACTATGTAAAAGTGCACCTGAAGCAATAATACAATGCTAAATTCCATCTTTTAGTACACTACATTTCTTACAAGACAAAGTTAAATTGCAGTTTCATTTACTTGTAGTCATTGCTTGTACTGCTATTTTAGTATGACGAACTAAACTGCATCTCAGTGGCTGGGTATAGTGATGAAAAAATACTGACAGATAGATCCAGCAATGAGCACTGTGAGGATTGTGTCACAGTACTCTGCTGAAACCTGGCTGGTCTCCAGGAATGATTACATACTTATTTACTTTTGATATTGCCTCAATATGTAAAGCACAATTCAAATGAAAAGCAGGACCTAAACAAGGTCATTGTCCTAGTTTAAAGTACAAAGGCAATAACCAGCACAGTACAAAACTCTATAAACTAAAACAAATAAAGGAGAGAGTGTCGGCCTTAAGACCACAATGAGCTTTTGAAAAGAAGGAGAAAGGTAACAAAGAATGGCGTTTTAATGTCCCCTAGGGTAGTACAGTGGTGCCTCGCAAGACAAAATTAATTCGTTCCGCAAGTTTTTTCTTCTTGCGAGTTTTTCGTCTTGCGAAGCACGATTTCCCATAGGAATGCATTGAAAATCAATTAATGCATTCCTAGGGAGACTGCCTTCAGACCAGATCCAGGGACAGTCTGTCCCCGGACCTCTTCTGAAGGCTGGCGGGGGGAGAAGGACTTTTCTCCCCACCGCCAGCCTTCAGAACAGCCTTCTGAAGGCTGGCGGTGGGAAGAAAAGCCCTTCTCCCGCCGCCAGCCTTCAGAAGAGTTCCTGCAGGGCTGCCTAGGCTGCGGATAGCAGCCTGCTGCCCGGTGCGAGGGACGCTCTGAAGCAGAGCGCCCCTCGCGCGGGGCAGACATCTGCAGCTTGGGGAGCCCTGCAGGACTTCCCCGCATGGCTCTCCAAGCTGCGGATAGCAGCCTGCTGCCCCGCACGAGGGGCGCTCTTAAGCAGAGTGCCCCTCATGCGGGGCAGACATTCACAGCTTGGGGAGCCCTGCAGGACTTCCCCGCAGGGCTCTCCAAGCTGCGGATAGCAGCCTGCTGCCCCGCACGAGGGGCGCTCTTAAGCAGAGCGCCCCTCGCGTGGGGCAGACATTCACAGCTTGGGGAGCCCTGCGGGGAACTCTTCTGAAGGCTGGAGGCGGGAGAAGGGCTTTTCTTCCCACCGCCAGCCTTCAGAACAGCCTTCTGAATGTTGGCGGTGGGGAGGAAAACCTTCCTCCCACCGCAAGCCCTGGGAACAGAGGAGAATCGCTGCGCGCCTTCTCCTCTGTTCCCGGACCTCCCACCACAAGCCTTCAGGACAGGTGCTGCGCTTCCCCGCTGTCCCCGGAGATTTCCCTATGGGCTTTCGTTTTGCGAAGCAAGCCCATAGGGAAATTCGTCTTGCGAAGCCACTAAAAAATCGGAAAACCCTTTCGTCTTGCGGGTTTTTCGTTTAGCGAGGCATTCTTCTTGCGGGGCACCACTGTACAAGAAAATGCAGAATAAAACAAAACATGTGAAAACAGATTGCTCAAAATGATTGAGAGCTTCATTTGTGCATATTTCATAACAGCAACAGTGTTAGGGCAGGCTTGTTCACATGTTGCACTGAACACACGTATAAGCTGTCTCTACACACATACAGAGTATGGAGCTCAACTATCTGTGTACACAAATTTTACATTCACTGAATGTAACTTGCAAACACACCTTATATAATTGGCATTAGAATGTCCTATCAGGGAAACAGGCTTACACTGAAAGTCTTATACAGTATCTGATTTCTCATTTAAGGTGTGAAAAGTAAGTCCGTAGTAAGCATGGTTAGGATTCCATTCTTAAATCTCATAATGAAGTAGCTTAATAGCCTAAAAGATTGGAAAAGGCCACAGATTCATGGTGCATAGAACACAGAAGCAGGTTGAGTCTGTGGCATGTTCAGTTTCAAAGATTTTAAAAGTCTAGTAAACACCTCCGTCTGGTACCTTGGAGACCTGTTGCTGGTCAAGTTAGTTCTAGTTTAGATGGACTAGTGGTTTTATCTCAGAATAAGGGAGCTCAGGATACAGTATTGTTGGTGGTGGTAATGATCTCTCTTAGGAGACAGCGCCTCTAGTGGTGAAGTCAAACCACTGCATAAGCAGTACCAACATGACCTCCCTGGGGCACAAGCCTGGGCAGTGTGTATGAAGGTCCTGGGCTGCCCAGATGACCCTCCCCCCTTGGCCTTGCAAATGTGGTCCAAAGGAAAGCAGTGCAATATGTTGGGCACCAGCTTGGCTGCAGGTGTTGTCAGAAAGAGATGTACAAGGCACCATCAACTGTCTTAGGGCTCCATTCCAGATCTGTGTAGGTTTTACTCCTCAGCCTTTTCTTTTCCCAAAGATATCCTGCAAGGCAGCAGGTACAGATTTTCCCTGGGGTTTACTCCCAAAGCCCTTATCAGGAAACAGCACAGCCGCAAGGCATCAGGGATGATGTATCAGAGTATTCCTTATCCTTAATGAGCTACTTTCCTAGGATAACGAGCCCCATCTGCCCCTCATTTTCCTCTACAGTGTGTGCTGAAACAGCCTTCTTGACCATTGGACCCACTATTGGTCTTGTCCACTCAATCTGCCAGAAGCCCGTAACTAACCAAGGTTTTGAGACCCATCAAATACCTTCACCTGGTTTAGCCAGCCAGTCAAAGCCATGTCCCAGGTATGGCCACTGTCACATGCTGACAGCTTCTAGAAGCCAAGAAGGAGCTTGTGTTTCCCACCAGAGGTACCACCCCTCCCCTAACACCCCAGACAGCATATCCTGTACATTATATGAGCTGTTAATTAGTATCAGCTAATCAGTAAAGTGGTTTGCACTTTGCAGTGATGATTATATGCCTGCTGTTTTCAGGATGAAGGCAGTGACTTCCACAGCTTTTGATGTATTCCTGTCCTTTGCTGAATCTCTATGCCAGGCATAGGCAAACTTGGCCCTCCAGATGTTTTGGGACTACAACTCCCATCATCCCTAGCTAACAGGACCAGTGATCAAGGATGATGGAGGTTGTAGTCCCAAAACATCTGGAGGGCCAAGTTTGCCTATGCCTGCTCTATGCAACTGATTACATTTTTAAAAAAAGCAATGCATAAGCCAAATCTGCTGTCAGTAAGAAATGGAAATGCTCAAAGGCATTTTAAAGAAGGCGAATTTTGATTGCCATGTGGTTTGTTCAGGCACGTTTTTATTCAATTAACTGGTAGACCAAAACAATAATTGTTCCCTTTTATACATCTATTAGTTCTCTTATGTAAACTCCTTACACACACATACTAAAGGCAAAAACTGGCTAACAAGACATATTGCCCTGTCGCATCTCACAAAAATCATCCTGACACAGAACTTTCTCATGCAGGATTTTAAAAAAAGTTGGTAAGAGAGAGCAAAATATTGCCTTTTAAATGGACTATGCTGCTGCTTGACTCAGTCTTGATTTTTATAGCTTCATTGTGATATTAATTGATAGTTTGGGATATATAGCATTAACTTTTGTATATTATTTGCTACTTTGAATATTTTTATAGCAAGACAGTAAACCTATATTAAAATAAATAAAAATAAATAACAAACCACTGGTTTTTAAATTCCAGTTTTATTAAAAATTAATGGGTAAGGGATCTTGCCCTTCAGTGGGAACTTTAGTAATCAAATATTTTCTTCTGAAATTAAGGAAAGTTCAAAGTACTTCAGTTTAAATGGATCTACCCTTAGTTGTGAATTGATCACTGGTTATTACCAGTGTAAAGATTAGCAAATGTGTGCTGTTTGTTGTAGAACTATCAGGCAAATGACACGTAGAATAAGCTGGTGTCTAAATGCTACTACATACCAAATTAGCATAAGCTACTAAGGCTTTTAACAAACATTTGTGTTGAAAAGTGTGCAGATGTTCATAATGTTCACAATGAAGAAAGATGGTGGCAATATGCTTGACAAATGAAAGGGTATGGGAGAAAAATCTATTAATGGGAGGTGTGCCTAGAGGATGATGTTGAGACAGAGGGTACTTACTTGAGTTCTAGGACTGATGAAGGGTTACATATGGCAGGTTACCCACATCTCTAGATTTTCCTCTTCAAAACTGGATGACATAAGAGGAAGTTGACATGATGCATTTCCTCTTCTTCTTCATAATTTTGCTTGCGTCATGATGAGTGAGACAGGCCTGGTGGTAAATGGGATAGTCATATTCATACTTGCAGGACTAGAAGCTGCCAGAAAAAAATAATAATTATGCAACTGAAAAGAGCTATTGGGCAAGTCAGTTATGTCCTGGTTAAGAAGTGGAAAGCATTTGAAAGATTTGCTTTGGAGGAGTACAAGATCTAGGGCCAGGGGGCGGGGGCATGTAGACAATCCAGATGTGATGAACAAGGAAATCCGAGTCACATATTATTCTTCCTGTCACTAGTTCTTCAGAAGGCTCAAAGCGAGTGAGTACCCAGAACAGACATCAGAGAGAAGACATGCTGTGCATAACATTATGATTACTTTTTGTGTGTTCAGACCCAGAGACCTCCCCCCTAAATAAATTAACTCAAATTTTAGTTTTGGTTTTTGGCAGAATTTAGGCCACAACTTTATTGATTACAGAAGGTGAGTGGTTGCATAGGCTCTGTTTCTACTAGCTCCCTGCACCCTTGCAGGCAATACTGACCCAGGGCACCAGCATAGATCAGCCAAGGGTGAACACCTGGGAAGGTGAAAAGCTGGGAACAGACTCTGTTCACCACCCAGATGCCCCCCTGGACTCAGGCACGGGCACAACCCCCTCACAGGGGTTGACCAAACCAGTTGAGTCCCTGGATTCCTTTAATGGAATTCCCTTCAAAAAGGGATGGTGAGACCGCTCCCCCATCCCTGTCACAGGAACTAGTGCCTATCCACAACCTTACAAGTTGTGACAATTTGCTACACGGCAGGCGAAACCCAAATGGCAACAGCCAATCAGCCAAGTGGGGAAATTCCTGCCGTGCCCGTGCCCCTGTCCCAATGACAGACGACACACGACGGCATAGCAAGGTCAATTGCACAATGCCCTAAAAATAGGGAGAGGTGGCAGGTGTTCCTAATGCACGAGCTGAAAGAGGAAGCTCTGGGGCACGTGCATGGGTATATATAGGTCCCTCGATCCATTTGGACTGCACCCCATTGGTCAGATTGAACCCAACATTGAGGGACCTACCAATCAGGTGTTGTGGCTGAGCAATCCAACCCACCCACAAGACAGGAGGTTGGTCTCCAGGTCTCACCGCAACACGTGCCCCCTTTTAGGGAGGACACGACTTAACCAGTACTGCATACCCTGGTGTCTTAGCTAACTGAAGTGTATCATAACTCTAGAACTCGTGGGAATCCACTGAAGCTGACTGTTGGAACCTTCAGGACAGACAGTCCAGGTGTCATAAGAAAGCTGCAGAGATAGTGCAGGATAGTACGCAGCCTGGAAATGATCTCTTTCAGCTTCTGCCTTCTGGAAGAAGGTACAGGGTTATAAAGACTAGGACTAGCCGCCTGAGAAACAGTTTTTATCCAAATGAGATTTTGGTTTTAAACACAGTGTAAGGATAGGGGTGGCGCTGTGGTCTAAACCACTGAGCCTAGGGCTTGCCAATTGGAAGGTTGGCGGTTTGAATCCCCACGACGGGGTGAGCTCCCGTTGCTCGATCCCTGCTCCTGCCCACCTAGCAGTTTGAAAGCACGTCAAAGTGCAAGTAGATAAATAGGTACCACTCCGGCGGGAAGGTAAACGGCATTTCCGTGCGCTGCTCTGGTTCGCCAGAAGTGGCTTTGTCATGCTGGCCACATGACCTGGAAGCTGCACGCCGGTTCCTTCAGCCAATAAAGCGAGATGAGCGCCGCAACCCCAGAGTCGGCAACGACTGGACCTAATGGTCAGGGGTCCCTTTACCTTTAAGATAGTCTCTGTGGGAGTATATTGTATTTAATTATGGGGTATTAGAGTTTTTAGGGGGTTAACCAGGCTTGGATAGCAGGATTGTTGATTTTTGAAAGTCTTATGTAGATTTTTTCAGTTTTGTTGTTCTGTATGGGACAATGACAATAAAGATTATTGTATCATATCGTATCGTATAAAGTACCTCTTCACACAACAAATAGTTAAACTATGGAATTCTGTCCCACAAGAGGCAGTAATGGCTTTGAAAGAGGATTGGACAAATTCATGGAGGATATCAATCTCTGGCTGTACTCTGTTTCTACTGTTGGGGGAAGCTGCATAGCTGTTGAGAACAGGATGCTGAATTAGATGGGCCACTAGCCTGGTCTTACATTCTTATGGTGCAGAATAGCAGTGGAAATTCTGTGAAATGTCTTGTGTGGCAGTGGAGTTTCCAAACACCTGTTCATGCATATAGTATATGTGTGTTTACTTCTCCCTCACACAACAGTTCCCCCATCCAACTGCCAGGCATGGGACAATCAGCACTAATTATATATGTTATTGACCCACCAATCAAAGATTGTAAAGAGTAATGGTGAAACTTACAAACTTTCTCCCCACTCCTGCCCTAGTTCTGCAAAGGTTGTTCACAATAGTTGTGTGATTCTTGGAAATTTGAAACCCTTCCATTAGTTTTGCCTGTATATAGTAAGGGGGTTTTCTAGATTCCACCTTAGCATTTCAGACTAGGCAGACCACCTGAATGAAACCTACAGACCACCAGTGGGCTGTAAACTATAGTTTGGGAACCTCTGGGCTAGATAACCCTTTAAACAAACTGTTGTACTTTCTACAGTTCTCGCTTAAAGTGAAACCGTGACAGTATTGGAGAAGCCCCTTCACTGTAGAGGGGAAGCTGACAAGGAGTTTCAAAACTGCAGAGGGGGTGGTGGAGAAGCTTGCAAGCTCTGCTTTTTGTAGCCTTTGCACACAATGCACAACTTCTTGCTGGAATAACTGTGTGCAGCAGTTGCACACATGTGCAACTTAGGTGAAAATTTCCTTCCACTCTCACAGCAAGCATGGAGAGGTATCTTCTCCACAGAAGTGAAAATGATAGGTTTTGAAGATTCTTGGGCTTGCAGGCCTAATTAGGTCCACAAGGTTTTTTGCTGAGCCATCCTCAGATGTGGAAAAGTTCAAGTCATGGCTGCTGCAAATGAAGAATCAGGAATGTAATTTAAATGCACTCCCAATTCTTCCTTTGCAGGCAGAATGTGGCACTTTTAGAACCTGGTGCCTTTTTCTGTCATCCTGCATTCTGACAAAGGTGCAAATTCATGATGACCAAGCCACCTACCGGTCAACTATGGAGGGTTGGTCACTTTTGGATTTGGATTCCCCTTCCCTTTTTTAGGGTTTCAGACTTCATAGATATGGTACCTTGACATGGGTGAAGTTGTTCTACAGTTAATTTGTCAGGCACCTAGAAGGACTCTAGGTCCATTTGCCGTTAATCAGAATGTCTAGGAAAACTAGAAGACCACTTATAAGAGCTGAAGATAAGGGGCATTGTAAAAAAGGAGGCAGATCAAAGTATTGACACCTGAATCATCTATTTCTATATAACATATGTTTGAGGAATACAAAGGGAAGCAACCACAGTGATTTTAAACTTGTTGAATATACTTACTGATTATAACAGACTAATGTCAGACTGAGAAGAGACTTAAGTGTGACACTTCCTTTGTGTGCTCTGTACCAGATTTCAGTGATCAGAGGAACATATATTGGCTTAGAACACATGAAAACTCAAAATGGACATAATGGAGGAGTTATTGTTAATGTAGCATCACTAGCAGGTAAGAAGTTTATATAGCTTATTTATTTTAAGGCTATTTTTTGCATTTCCATTAGGTTGAAGACCAGTGAGATTATATTAATTTCTTAAAAACTGTCAGTTTGCATTCCTTGGTACAAAAAGAATTGGTTTAAAGTGTAGAGATCTTTCCTATTCTAATTGACTCAAGAAGGTTCTGGAAGCTTCTCTGTGTGATACAAGCTGGGAGTTTCTAACTGACACGTAGGTTTCTATTCTTCCCAGAAACAAGCGGAAGGTTCCTGATGTTTGGGTTATTCCTTCAGAGAAGCTGAACAGCTGGTTTAAACTGGTTCTGTTATCTCTTTCACTCATGGTGATACTGACTATATAATAATAGGCCAGAAGGAGCATGGTTTTCACTTTCTAGCTCTCTTTCATTCTGGTGTGGTGTTCTGTATATAGTATGCTAAGTGCTAAGTTATTGTAAGTGTAGGTTAAGTCTGCTGCAACTGGATTTCTTATGGACTGTGCCAATCCTGAATGTTTTGGATTTGTGACCGTTATGCTCATTTGCCTTCAGTATCAGTAAAGCTCTACTGGATGAAATACAATTGCCCCTGGTCTATATTTTGGGAATCCTGCAACGTGTTTAAGTTTTTTTACTCTGCTAACTACACCTTGGAATCTGCTCTGGATCAATATGAGCAGAATTCATGATATAAGCAACAACTGAAACATTGCACCAGTTCACTGACACCAGCGTCACATCAGAAAAAAATAAAACCAGCACTACTAAAGAACAACCAATCCATGGAGTGAAAGAAAAGTTTTACTTGATGCATCAGGAATGTTAGGAAAGGCACAGGGAAGTTTTGTTTCTACAAACTAAAGCCTTTAAGTATGGTTGTAATTTTTTCTCAATTTTAATGATTTATCTTTTTCTAAATCACTTTGAGAGGGTTTTTTTTTTAACAATCAAACAGTGTATAAATTTTATGAACTTGGAAGGAAGGAAGGAAGTACCAGGGAACTGCCATCAGCTCAGAGCCGAGAGGTGGAAGGGCAGTTGTGTCACAGGGAACCTCCGAAAATCTTGTGAAGCAGTTCCTCCTCTGGTGAGGAGGGAAGCCCCACCTCCAGTGGGGAGGAAGTGATGCGAGCAGGGGATGCTAGGGAGAGCCTCAACACTGAGCCTGAGCAAAGCAGAGGGGAGGGAAGTACCCCTTTGCCAGTGCCCAGTCTGCGCAGTAGGTTTAGGCGCAGGGAAGGGAAGGAAGGAGAAGGTTGGGGGTCACATGACTGTTATGCTGGACTGCTAGCGAGTGAGCCAGACATGAATTTGTGACACTCTTCACTATAAATAGTTTGCACTAATAATAAAGCCTGAAAAAGACAAGTCGGAGTCTTGCCTGTTTGCTCTTGAGCAACCACACCAGCACCAGACAGACAGACAGACAGACAGACAGACAGAAAGCATTTCTCCACAATGAAAATGTGCCTTCGGCTCTCCAAAATTCTGTTGTGGCATTTGCCGAGTCAAAGCATTAGTGTCATCCATCAACCAAATAGGAGGAGAGAGCTCAAAATACAGTATATCACTGTATTTTAAAATGTCATTTGTTTATGGATGTTGTTTTAAACTTTTTATATTTTAAATTTTTCGCAAGTCACCTACAGATTCATGGATTTGGGCTACTAACAAATTAAATAATAATTGCACTTTTCAATATGCAGTATAGCAGCAGTGCTAGCAATGAGAAGTTAAGGACTTGTAATCTGTCTTATCTATGAACTTCCTGTCTCTTGTAGAGGGTGCTATGACTATGTGTTCATTAAACATTATTATTTCCAGTTCAAGTAAACATGGGAAGTTATACCAGCAAAACACAAAACAAAACCCACCCAAATGCCGAAACTATAATAGCACACACCACAGAGAAGTGAATAGCTCTTGCTCCAGCCAAACACATAAGAACAATAAACTTCTCATTTTTATTTTCTTAACATCCATGAATTTAATGAAAGACTCTGACAGAACTTAACCATTTGTAAATACCTTCGAAGTATAGCTAAAGTCTAAAGTCTTACTTTCTGATGTCCAAAAATACTAACTGTAGCATATGCAACTACAGAAATGCAAATACATATGTTTAGAAACAGATCGTATCCATTTTATTTATTTATTTTGAAATATTTATAAGCTGCCCTTCACCTACCAAGGTGGAGTCTAGTTCATAGTTTAAACAAACCATACAATAACATGCTAAAACAATAAAACCCTGTATCAAAATAAACAGAGGCTGCTGAAAGCAAAACAACAGCAACGGAGTCAAACAGCAAAACCCTTAAAATGCCTGAGAAAATAATTAAGTCTTGATCTGGTGCCAAAACGATAACAATGTCAGCGTCAGTTACACCGCTAAGAGGGAAGGTATGTTTCACAGGACCTCCATCCTCAGGGACAGGGGTGGCTGCATGCCATCTAAAGTTCCCCACAATTCTCCCAAGCAACCTTATGTTAAAGTGGTAGCTGCCCAGTTGATCAATGGAGCATTGTCATGGAACAAGCCCACTATACGAATCCTTGTGTTTGTGATGGAAAGCAGCCCTTATATCTGCCCTAAAATCACTTCTGAAGTGTTCATTTTCAAACTATTCTGTGTGTTGCTTTGAATACCACATGAATTGGAAAAGCAATTAATAAGTTGTATAAAAAAATAACCGCCCATCTTTCCCACCTTCTATTGCAGTAAAAACCTTAAAATAAACATATAAAACCAGAAATGTTTACTTATGCAGGCTCAGTTCTTTTTAGTTTCATTCAGTATTAGTTATCAGGATTGATGCTCATTTTAATAAATATTTGTAACTGTTTTCCTTTCCATTGTTAAAGGACTTATGCCTGTTGCATTCCAGCCAGTGTACTGTGCTTCAAAGCATGGGGTAATTGGATTTACACGTTCAATAGCCGTGAGTATGGGCAGCTGAAGAATTCTCATAATTTTCCACATGACAAACTCACCTTGCTATTTTCCCTCCTCTCATCTATAAAATAACTGCATTATCTGAATATCTTAGCTATTCAAAGTAACTATGCTTTATAAATAAAAATTAATCTTGCTGCTTCAGAATCTGGCTGCCAGGATTTCTGAATGTCTTTCAGCTCGTTAAAGTGACAGCAATGCTAAGAGAAGCATCTGAATTGGGGAAAACCTAAAGCCACAAAGGATGGCCTAGTTCTATTTCTGAGAAACATATTTTGTGACAGTAGTCAGTTTATTTGAGTGTTACATAAATACTATCATACACCTGCCTGCCTTAAATATGTATTGCATTGGCAAATGTTGATCATACAATATGCTTCCTAGTCTCTGATAATTATTGTTATAAGTGATCAGCAACTGGATTCCCCAACACCACCAACACTTAACATGTCTGCCATTTTCCTGTAGATGGCTTCTGAGGCAGCGAACTATGGTGTACGAATAAATACCATCTGTCCTGCTTTTGTCAACACACCAATTCTTCAGTCAATAGACAAGGAAGAAAACATGGGTCAATATGTTGCATACATTGGCAAGATCAAAGATATGATGGAAGTCTACGGCGTATTGGAGTAAGTAAAGTAGGCACAATGGTATTTGTCAGATTACCCACCGCCTTGCAGGACAACTTCAGGAGAAGAAAAGGCTAAGGAGTAAACCCTAAACAAATACAGAGTGGAGTTCCTAAAACGGTTGGATGGTGTCTTGTACGCTTCCTTCTGGCAACTCCTGCAGCCAAGCTCTGCTTTCCTTTGGGCCACATCAGCGAGGGCAAGGGGGTGGGTCTTGTCATCTGGGCAGCCCAGGATCTCCATACACACTGCCCAGACTTGCACCCTGGGGAGGTCACCGTGCCGCTGTGTAATGCAGCAAAAACAACACAGGAAGCAGCAGGAAACTGCAGCCACAGCGGGTGCTGTGATTCTCCAGCGTTTTACTTCGCCACTAGAGCCACACTCCATGGTCTTTCGAGGTAGACAGATGCCAATTCAGCCTAATAGAAATTATTTAATAATACTGGAGAGAGCTATATTCCTGTTTTATTGTAATCAAAGCACTTAAAGTGCATCAGCAAAGTTTTAGAGAAAGAAAACAGACAAAAAACCCAGCAGTAGGTCATACCAGACAGGTCTCAACTTTACTTAAGGAGCCTCTACAACATGCCAGCTATTAGGAGTACAGTCTGGGCCAGGGGTGGGGGTTAGACCCTTTCTCCTCTCTCCCATCCCATGTTCTCTTTCATTGAACTGTCATCACCATTCTGTAAGCTCACATGCTCTTGTGAGGCAGATTGTATTTAAAGAATAGACTTAGTTAACAGCAGACAGGGGACCTATTCTGACAGAGTATCTGATTCTTAGCATTTAAATTCATTTTTAGACCAACACTAATTGCCAAAGGACTGATACAAATCCTTGAAGATGATTCACTAAATGGACAAGTTATGAAGATAACAACGAAGCGAGGAATTCATTTTCATGAATACAACACAGCACCCATTGAAACAGGGAATTCTAATTTGTGACTGTTTTCATTCCTGAAATGAAATTGTTTTGAGTTGTAAAGCAATGCTAATGGTACATCTGAGTTCTAAATATTGCTGCCAATATTCCTTGTGTGAGGAATTAGATACAAAACAAACATGATTTTTTATATTAATTTTTTAATTTTAGAAGTTTAGTTCTTAACTTAATATGAAGCTGCATTCAGATGGCAGTTTATTCAATTCTCCTGATGTTTCCTTCCCTGATAATTTCCACACTTCACTAGATCTTTCACACAATGTAAAAGCCACTTCTAGAAATCTAGTGGAATGTAGTTCAGCACTCATCCCCATGTTAATTGCTTCCGGGGGGGGGGGGTCGGGTCCATTTGCAGTCCTGGAAAACTGAAAAATCGCAGGAGTTTTGCTCACATAGTGAACTTTTGGGTGGTAATTTGACATACTGAGGGGTGAATCATGGGAAAAACAGGAGCACCCATGTGTGGAAAGGGTGGGGAAGTAGTTATCAGAGTTAGTTTGACACTAAGCAAAACACAGGTCATCTGTGGATTCAAGCCATGGTGTGAAATACAGAATTAAACCATATATTTGGGACAGTTTGTCTGTTTGCTATGCATCTGCAGATATCTTAAGCTATCATAACCAAATTTTGCATGATGGTTCCTGAGATCAAGTAACAGGGCCTCGTCTGTGTTTGGGTACAATTGGATGCCATTTTGAATCAATATGGTAGACTGAACTTTTCTGAACTGCACTGATTTTAACCACTGATTTCAAAGCTGCACTGATGGGGGGAGGGGGTCGGATTGTAGAATTCCTGAGCAATGCCAGGGCCAAGGCTGCTACTACCTAATATTTTAAAATTAAAAAAGGACATTTTGTAAGTTACTCTCTCTTTAAAGAAAGCTTGTGAAGGGTTAATATCAATAACTACTTAAGGATCATATTACTGAATTTTGTGGTTCAGAAACCTTGTATGTGGCCTGTGTAGTTACTGCAAAGAAAATAAACTTTAAAATCAATTTGGTTATTCTGTAATGGGCATTTAATTTTTTTAACTCAGGTACATGTTTGTTTTCTTAATGTGAACAAGATATTTTTGTTATACAAAGGGAACCAATTGTCATTTATTAATACTTAATGAAATGACTTCAGTTCATTTTCCTTTTCAGTATGAAATATGAACCCTGTACTGCTTTTTTCCTCTTAGAAAACTGTATTTTTTACTACTACATTTCAAAAAGCTACATAGTAGATGCAAAATACTTAAAATGTTCAAATATGCAAGCAATGTTAACATTTTAAAACTTTCCTTACATATTTCATCTAAAATACCAAACAGGAGAACTTCATTTGAATTTGAGACAACCTTTGCGGTTCCAAGCACAGTGAAGCCATGGGCAGTGGGTCCAAGGCAAGGTGATATTACAATAAACACAGGACAACCACTTGGGATTTAAACTGGCCACAACTTCATTGATTACTGATGTCAGGTTTTGGCACAGACATTGGATGTGTACCAGTCTGCTGCTTGATTATTTGGCAGAGTTAAACCAAGGTTAAGGGTTGTCCTATGACATATATAGAATTGGGAGCACCGTTTTGAGGATGCTATGGCCCATCAGCTGCCATCTGGGCATCCAGGCAGAAACACCTCCCCCTTGATCCCTTTAACAAGATACCCTGATTCCTTGGACCAGGCCAGGAGGCTCCCAACCCCCCGTCCACCTAGACTAAGGATCCAACCCAATGCCATCAAGTTGTGACAATTGCTATGTGGGAAGCAAAAACCCCAGATGAACCCAATTTATCTTCTTCCTGGCTCTGAATATGGTGACCAAAGACTTCCATAGCAAGGTCTTACATAGGGCCTGTCCACTTATCCCCAGGTAGTCCTACACATAAAGTTTGGGGTAGGTGGTGAATCCACCATCAACTGAGGCTGAGGCCTGTGTTCAGCCGGCTTTTACACCCAGGGTCCGCTTCCCTCTGGTCCGCTCACTAAACCACTGCAAATCGCAGCAGTCAGCGCAGCCAATGGAGCAGGAGGAAGTAATGTCCTCCCCTGGCTGTGCTGAAGCCAGAAGATCACCCTGCCACTGCAACCATGCTGGATCTCAACTGTCGCTCCTCTGCAGCCAGCAGGTAAGTGGCCTTCTCACACAATGCTCTTTCACTAACCACTTGTGACTGGCAGAAAGGCACCTTTGCAAGAAACTCAATGACAGAATTTTTTTTTAATAAAAAAACCCAAAACAAGATTGCATTGATATAAATTGAAAATGATTTACCTAAACAAGATTCTGTTTTACATAAACATGAGATCTAGATCCAAAGAACTGTGAGAAATTGATTAAATCTGCAAATAAGCATGGATTCAGTGTGTTCCATCACCCTAACAACCACCTCAGACCAGAGTCGCCCTCTTTCTTTTGCTGTGCTATTTTCAGAGTAAGCTATCTGTGGCTTTTGAACCACAAAATAAATTTTGTTTTCTGAACAAAGCAGTGTACGTATATGATGACGTACAAAGTGACACACAATTTTTTTACAGCCTCCACCCAACACTGTCAGATTTACTGATCTTCTGGTGCAACCACATCTGAAATAACTTGCATATTACTGTAGTTGGTATCATCAGTACTGTTCCAGTACTGTTCCAGTACTGTTCTCTGACTTAAGCTGTGCTATTTTTCTCCTAGGAAAAGATATGGTGCCTCTTCATTCTCTGAATCTGCAATATGATTTATGTCATCCTATGAAACACACAGTGCTTAATTATGGCTATTCATTCTCAGTGTAATTATAACTTTAAACTATGGCTCCTTTTCTGAAATTTGATTATTGCTGGAGCTTACCATGGATAGTTTCCCACAGCCTTGGAGAATAATCTGAATGCTTAGGAACTAGAGCAAACACTACCTAGTGCTGTTTGTGTATGGGCAAATATGTTAAAGTGTGAAGTATCTTTGCCTAATAATTCATCATTGCTTCTTTTCCTGCTAAGTACTTAGCGATGTGCATAGCCATAGGGCAGCGGTTGTCATGTTTCAGTTAATAATCAATCTATGACCAGAATCAAGTCCCAAAACAACCTACTCTTTTGTGCTTTGTTGCATGTCAGGAGAGATTCACCACTACTACCAGTTTATTAGGAAGGGCTGCCTGCAAGAAGAACCAAGAAGAACTAGGTTCTCTTGAAGATTTCCCAAAGCCCAGAAATGCAGTATCTCATACCCATACAAAAAACGATAGATACGTACCTAGCTTGTAAACTGAATATATCCTGACAGTTAGATTAAGATCAGATTTACTGAATTTGATTTATAAATGTACAAACATGCAACAACATACTTCTATCTATATATAGCTTTGACATGACTTACATTAAGAATGGGCAGACGTGAGAATATTTATTTCCCAACTTTTGTGGACTTTATGGTCAGCATCTGCAAAACAAAAGGGCATGCTTACCGATAGAAGTGTTGCAAGGGTTTTTTCTTTTTCTTTTTCTTTTTTTTTTTTGGTCTGCTTTTCTATCCCACTTCTTGACTCAATATATTACACAGAGGCAATAGGGTCTCCATGACCCTTGTAGGAGGTTAAGAGGAAGGGCTGGGGGAAGCTTCCCTGGGCTTGGATTTCTGGGTTTCTCTGGGCTTGGAAAAAATGGAAAGATTCACCTTTTTCTGACAATTCTTCAAGAAGGCTCGGAAAACCTGTTTTCAAAGGTTAACAAAACGAATAGCACATTGGGGGAAGTTGAAAGCAGAAGTGGCTTTGTTTGTGTGTACAGTGGGCAGGGGGGAGGGTGCAGAGAAACAATAAAGCAATGTGTGTTGAAAGGTACTCTACTGTCTGTAGTATGGTCATTGCTCCCTCTCTCTTTTTCTATACTCTCTAGCAATTCTCAAAAAATCATGCATGTAAAGGAGCTAAGCAAACAGCTCTGAAATGCAACTAACCATCTGATTCAGTAGCTTTGTTTATGGAACAGGTGCCAAGTCTCTTGAATCATAAAGTCAGACTAGGACATGCCTGGTTATATTTTTTGGCAGGGTTTTTAAGTTTTCTAAATACATTAATGGATATGCAAATCTACCTACTTGTTATTGTTGTTTTAAAGCAAAAGCCTTTTGGTTAGTTTTAAAGGTGTGAGAGCATTTAGTTCTGGGCTTGCTGGCATAATATTGATTTGTTCAGCTTCAAATCCATCCAGAGTGCATGTGAAGTATTTCCACAGAGCTTGAATTGCTGATGGAAAGGTGGAGTCTATCAGAGCCGGGCCAGTTTCCATAATGACTCTTGAAAGTACAAATATGACTACAGAATCATTCTATCTTGCAGAAGAAAAACCTGTTCAGGTCTTTCTGAGATTGGCCTGTCCTATCACATTACTGGATTGGTAGAAACCACCTGACCTCTCAATAAAGAAAACCAAACCATTTTCCACTGAGCCTGATTGCTTGAAAGAGTGGATTATCATTCCACCATTTCCCCAAGGCTTCCCAGCCCTTTCAGATATATCCCATTAGTGGCCACTTGCTGAGCAGTTATACAGTCTTTCACAAAGCACTACCAAAATTACCAAAACAACAGCCCTTGAGCCTTGCAGTAGTGATTTCTTGAACCATCACCTCACATGGATGCTACTTTGGGTTATAGCCAGTGGCGTTACTCATATTCAGAACAGACCCACTGAAATCAATAATGACATTATGATGCTTGCTTGCTGTCTTATTTTTTTCAATCTGTTTCCTAATACTTTGCCTTCCGTTGCAAGTTGGAGCTTGCTTCACATTTCAGCTTACCTGCCTGTCCTCATTTCCTCTGTATTCAAAAGAAAAGAAAGGAAAGGAATTTGCATTGTATGAGCTTCCTTCTGCCTGCAGTTATCCTGTGTGGAATCAAAAAGGCAGACTGAGGAATAGCTGTTTGCTCAGAATTAACCTCTTCTTGCTTGACAGATAACATTTTAGTTCCACCTTTAATAACACAAACATGGAAAAAGAATACTGTGGCCCTTTAATGGCTAACAAATTTATTGTGGTCTAAGTTCATGGACTAAGACTGCAATCCTAGCACACATACAAGAGACTAACCCTCACTGAATGAGTTATACTTCTGAGGAAACTTGCATTGAATTCCACACATAATCACTTCATCACACTGCATTTAAGTACAGTATTGAATCATAGAATCATAGAGTTGGAAGAGACCACAAGGGCCATCGAGTCCAACCCCCTGCCAAGCCCTCAGTTAGCATATGGATGTGTAGAGAAAGGTCTTTATTTATCTAATCTTGTCTAAGAGTTTATAACCCACTCAGTATTCAGAGAATATCTGAGCAGTGTACAGAAACAGAGTGTAAAATTTAATACAGATCATTAAAACAGTTATAAAACATAGAAAACCAACAATACCCTCACCTCTCTCCCTTCCTCTCTCTCTCCTCTCTCTTCCCCCCACACCACCACACATGATGTCTATGACAATAGTGTCTCAGGTATTAACAAACTATGGAAAATACTTCATGAAGCGAAAATGGAGACGTTAGATGTACTTTCCCCTGTTTATTTGTTTGTTTTGTAAGGTAAGAAAATCTTTAAGAAAAGCTAATAAAAAAGAGAAAGAAAACAAAAAAAAAACAATTAAAACTTGCAACAATAAAATAGATTAGCTTTGGGAGAGTTTTTAATGTCTGTTTAAACAGACATTGAAAACTTAACAGTGTTAGGGTTGCTTCACTTCTGAGTGGAGAGAATTCCACAGAAGTAAGGGCACAAAGCTAAATCACAACCTACATCACCACAGGGACCTGTGTCACCATTGGCAGATCTTCATCCACAGATCTAAGTGACAGGGTAGGATATAAGGACTTGTCATCTCAGGCCCGCTGATCTATACAAAGCTCAGACATATGCAAGAGAAGTAAAATGAGCAATCACAGCTGTAGTCACTGGCAATAACAGAAGGAAGATTGTGTTATTGGATGCATCTTCATGCATCTGAGAATGCAAGTAGAGATGGTATGAGAAATCATTTTTAATCTGCATGAAGGGAGAGTTCATACTCTCACTGCCACCAATCAGACTTTGGGGAAAGAGCACAATTATTATTAACTTTTTTTTCTTTTTTGAAAGTGATAATCAGGGATCTCCTGGATCACATCCAAACTGCACATTTAAAATGTGACAGTAATGGCTCATTGCATTTGCTAAAACCGACTAGCATGGCTGCCTCTCAGGGATTAGGAAGATCTGTTTTGCAATTCGGCTAAGATATTCTCTTCACTTTTAGCAGGTGGTGGACTCAAGGAGTTGCATCTGGATAGATTAAAGAAAAGAAATGATGACTTAAATCTGAGGGGTATTTGTTGCTGTTGTAAGTCTGTGAAGTCGGAGTGGAAAAATTTGCTGATTACAGCCAAAGGAGCTAGAATCCAAAGCTCGTTTGTCATAAACTTAGTTTATGCAACACTGTTCTATAATAAACTCAGAAATGTTGGAGCCTAATGTTGAGCTGCTATGGCTCTGTTATGTTTCAGTCTCTAAAAAGTTCCAGGCAGAGCCACCGATGCATCTGAAGGCCTGCCACTCACACCAACCAGAGCGGAAGGTGTGAGCATTTGGGCACAGAGTCTTTCTATTTTTACTGCATCAGCTCCATACCAATGGTCCAGCACAGATAGTCTAATGTGTTTCTGTACTCACTTACCTATGAGTAAGCCCCTGAATTTATTTAATGTTAATATAATAAGCATTTTGCCAACATTAACCATTAGTGCCAATAGCCTAGAGGCTTCTCAGACATCCCAGTACTTCTGCATTTCTTGAACTGGACCAGAAGAAAGGAACTTTATATCCATCTCATAGGCTCAAAAACTGGGAAATTTGACTCTTAGTGGGCAATTATGTAGAATGCTATATGAATTATTTTCATAATGTCTACTTGGGTACCTTATATTTTTATACATTATTTTGGTATATAGTCATACGCCACCTTTTTCCCTGGCAATGACTTTTTTTTTAACATATAAAAATAAGAACCTCTAAAAACATATGGGGGGGGGGAACAATCATTAAGAAACAATCAAACATTGATAGGAGAGAGAGAGAATATATAGAGGGGAGAATTTATGTAGAGAGAATATATATAATATATTCTTTTAAAACCATACAAATAATTACAATAAAAGAGCATGGCACCAGACCTTTCATTAAAAGCAGTCAGTTCCCAAAAGCCTGTTGGAACAAGAAACTATTCACCTGCTGGCAGAAGGACAACAAGGAGGGAGCCAATCTAGCTTCTATAGGGAGGGAGTTCCAAAGTCGAGGAAAATCATCCTTTCCCTTATTTTATTTTATTTATATTTGATGCTATGTGCATTGGAGTAATGTGTGAGATTACTAGAATGAATAAAGCTAGCACTATAATTTTACTATGATTGCTAATCATGGCATCAGGCCATGGATTGCAATTTATGGAAGAAACCCTCAAATTCTATTCTTCATAGCTTCCCACCAGCCAGTTGTCAGGTTTATTTCTCAGGCTTCCTAATTACCCCTCCTCATGCTTTCTCTTATGGGATAACTATATGCTGCTTGTAACCCAGTTTGTACAAGTAAGAAAGTCATATGAGACTATGATCAGCATGACTTTGACGAAGGAAAACATATTTAGAGAGAAGTGAAATATCAAAAGTGATGACTAGTCAGAGGGAAATGTGTTTGTAATGCCAACTCAACTTTTCCTACGGATCAAATTTAATAAGAGATGAGGGCATCAAGTTCAGATGAATAATTCCTATTAGTTGCAAAGGAATTCTTATATTTGTGGTGAGGGCAGAACGCAATAATTTACATGGGATTTTTTAAATACACACGCACACACACCCCACAAAAATAATAGTGTTTTGTAGCAACTTAGACCAATGAATTTATTGTAACATAAGCTTTTGCTGACTAAAGTACATGAAATTACTCCAGTCCAGGAAAGATTATGCTACAATAAATCTTAGTTTTCAAGATGTTACAAGATTATCATTTTTGCTAAAACAGACTAACATAGCTACATTCCTCTGGAAGTTAATTTCAATTTGAAGGTTTATACTAATCTTAAATAATAAAAACTAGGTGGTGCTCTGCTGATTTGTTATACCAGAAGACTTATGTGAAAACCTATCAAAGGTATCATCTCTAGTTGTTTCTCTCTGTATGTGCAGTTTTTTTCAGAGGGGAAGGTGCTCTCTTGGCCTAATTAAACATACCACACTTTATAATAAAAATCAGACTTATTTTGCTTGCTAGCAGTGTTGCAATTAGGATAGTTCAGACTCTGGACTTAATGGTCCAATGAGAGGAAGGGTGTAAGGTAAAGGGACCCCTGACCATTAGGTCCAGTCGTGACCGACTCTGGGGTTGCGGCGCTCATCTCACTTTATTGGCCAGCATGACTAAGCCGCTTCTGGCGAACCAGAGCAGCACACAGAAACACCGTTTACCTTCCCGCTGGAGTGGTACCTATTTATCTACTTGCAGTTTGAGGTGCTTTCAAACTGCTAGGTTGGCAGGAGCAGGGACCGAGCAATGGGAGCTCACCCCGTCGCAGGGATTCAAACCGCTGATCTTCTGATCGGCAAGTCCTAGGCTCTGTGGTTTAACCCACAGCGCCACCTGCGTCACAATTAGGATATTTCAGACTCTGGACTTAATGGTCCAATGAGAGGAAGGGTGTATCACTTCCTTTATTCCAAAATATGCTCAGCCAGCCCCATTGCATTGTGGAAACTCCTGCTTCTTTTGCTGAGAGTGGTTAAAGTCCCAGAGTTACAGTATATAAATGGGTAAAGTTCCAGAGTTATATAATGGTATGGGTACTCTCATCACTTGTCCCAAATAACTTTTGGACTTGGAGGTCATCAAGATTCTATATCCTTGTTTGATGTAGTCAAGAAGGTTTGAAATTGGTTTAAGTGTATATTAATGATTCACATCATGCCAATTCCATCACCATGCTTCAGTCCCATCGCTTCTCAAGCGCTTTTCTAAAGCAACAGCTTTCAAAGCCTCTAACAGCAGGAAACACTTTGTACACCAAGTTCTTTGCTGAGACCCAACACATCTGTCTTGGGTATGTGTCTGCATTGCAAAGACATGCTCTCAGGGGATTACTTAATTCTTCCAGGCCAGGCCAGATGAGCTGAGTACACCGTAGACCACACCCAATACTCACCCGATAGGAAACTGATAGTGTAGCAGCAAGCTGTTATTCAAGAAGCTCAATTCCTGATCTTATCATGATGAACCTCTGGGCAAGACAGCTGGGAACCCAATGTTCTCAAGGAACATCTGCACATGTGCTCTTGCTTTGGCCCAATAGAAGTCTTCCTTTTAAAGGTTAAGCAAGAAAGATGGGAGTCAAAAGAAATAGCCCTTGACCTTAATGTGTCTCCCAGGGGAGGGCATTCTGTCTCACAACTCCTGATTTGCAGCATTCCCTCCCCACATCTGGCATGTCCACTGTGTAGGTTCTGTTGCATGATGAAGACCTACTTTTAACACCAAATATATCACTGTAGTTAATTGGTTACAAGCCAGACTCTAACTAAAATCCTATGTATACTTTCCTGGGAGAAAGCTCCATTCAACCCAGCTGGCTTAACTTTTGAGCAAGGATTGTGCTGGGACAGAAGATACAGCAACCACACTGTCAACCAGATGGCTTTTGATAGATAAAGGTAAAGGTAAAGGGACCCTTGACCATTAGGTCCAGTCGTGGCCGCCTCTGGGGTTGTGGCGCTCATCTCGCTTTATTGGCCGAGGGAGCCGGCGTACAGCTTCCGGGTCATGTGGCCAGCATGACTAAGCCGCTTCTGGCAAACCAGAGCAGCACACGGAAACGCCATTTACCTTCCCGCCGGAGCGGTACCTATTTATCTACTTGCACTTTGACGTGCTTTTGAACTGCTAGGTTGGCAGGAGCAGGGACTGAGCAACGGGAGCTCACCCCGTCACGGGGATTCGAACCGCCGACCTTCTGATCGGCAAATCCTAGGCTCTGTGGTTTAACCCACAGCACCACCTGCGTCCCCATGGCTTTTGATAGCAGCTCACAATGCTTGATTTTAATCTGTTAATTCTGTGCGCATCCTGGGTCCTGAATCCTTTATTTATCACACTGATCTCTCTCCTTTCTTCCAAGGTGTGTTGCATATATTGTGTGTGGTCCCTGCCCTGCTTCCCATGTTATATTTCCAACAACCCTGGGTAGGTTAGGCTGGCAGATAGTGACTGGCCCAAAGTCATCCCATGAGCTTCAAGGTTGTCTGGAAATTTGAAACTGAGGTTCCCCTGCTCATATCAAACCATTTAATTGAGGGTAGTTGTGAAGGCTCTGGCCCATCTTCAAAGGAAGTGATGGGCTGCCAGATTCCCAACAGTGCCAGTGTTATGGAACAGGCTCTGCTGTCAAACCTGCCATTGCAAGCATTTGGATAGGAGTGAAAAGCCTTTTGCAAAGCCTTTTTGCTTCATCCTTATTTCCAGGATGTGACTTCATGCACTCTTTTATCTGCTTAATTGTCATTTGAAGCTACGGTGATTTCAATATGTGGGGTTTGCTTTAGATATCAGTACGGATTTTATGATATGTATTGCTTTGTATGCTATTTTGATCATTTGTGGGAGGCAGGGAATAACAAAGAACCACTACACACACATATTCCTTTAACCAGGGGGTTACCTTATTTATTAATTAAAACATTTTTACTCCCTTTTCTAAGATGATCAAGTATTCAACGCAGCCGACAACCATTGCGAAAAAGGTATTCTAATCGCTGAACAGCCATTAAAGAGTGATAGCACTGAACAAACTCAGTCAAAACCAACCAGTTAAACAACAGATGCAGTCAAGAGAAGATAAATAGACGTAGAGGTTACTCAAATCACTTCATATCCACCCACACCAAATGCATTTCTAAACAATAGTGCCTTTATCTGGTGCGTATGCCTGCTGTTTTAATTCCATGGAAAAGAGAAGTGTTCTTAAGATAAGACGTCTATGGGTTGGTCACAATTCCCTGCGCCACCTATAGGGAAACATTTGTCCCCTGTGAAGGTGATTTTCATGAAGAATGTATAAAATTCAGGCACTTTTGGATGATAGTATTCACTCAAGAAGTAGCCAAGGGTATCTATCTATCATCTATCTATCTATCTATCTATCTATCTATCTATCTATCATCTATCTATCTATCTATCTATCTATCTATCTATCTATCATCTATCTATCTATCTATCTATCATCTATCTATCATCATCATCATCATCTATCATCTATCTATCATCTATCTATCTATCTATCTATCTATCTATCTATCTATCTATCATCTATCATCTATCTATCTATCTATCTATCTATCTATCTATCTATCTATCATATATCTATTTTATTGCATTTCTGTCCCACCTTTTCCTCCAAAGAGCTCAAGGCAGCCTACATGGGTCTCCCTCTTCGTTAATCTCCACAACAACCCTGTGAGGTAGGTTATGTTGTGAGGCTGGGACTGGCTCAAGTTTATCCAGTGAGCATCATGGCTGAATGGGGATTTGAACCCTAGTTGGACACTCTAACCACTACACAACACTTTCTTTAACTTAAAATAAAGTCAAGTGGACATTCAGCTTTATTTTAAAGTAAAAGAACATAACAACATTATTTAATTTTGTTGGTCACTTTTTACAAAGAGTCTCAAAGCGACTTAACAAGATAAAATACAACAGATAAAAACAATTTTTTAAAAAATTATGACAATGCATAATACATAATATCTAAAATGCTTCTCCAATAACATAATTATGGCAAGTCCCCCCACCACACTAAAAAAAAAAAAAGAGCACCACCACAGAGGCCAGTTTAGTTACCAAAGGTTAGAATGAATTTTGAAAAAGGCTTAGCTCAGCACCATGTCAGCTCAATTGCAGTTCCTTTGAAAATGTGGTCCTTGGGGGCAGCCATTGCTTCTCTCAGGAATGCCTTGCTATGTAGCATCATCCCCATGGCACATTGTGGCCGGCATTTTTAAAGGAACAACAGCTGGGGCTGCCAAGGAATGGACAAAAGTAGAAAACCCTTGGCCACCTTGCCAAATTATAAGAACCCCCTGGCCTGGCCTGAATGTGCTTCAACTTCTTACCCTGTTCCCAAAGAACTGATAGCGTTTGGGAATGGTTCCCCTGCTAAACATGCCAGAGGAACCATTTCATTGAAAGCTACTGGCCATAACGGCTATGCTCTGCTTCCACAGTCAGCTGCTGTGTGAACCACAGGAGGGGAGAGTGCTCTTGTGCCCGAATCATGCTTGTGAGTTTCACAGGGATCCGGTTGGCCACTGTGAGAAAAGGATGCTAGATAGATGGTCCAGCAGGCTACTCTTATCCTCTTATGCTCATGGTGGGAAAAGCTGGGCTGAATATTTGGTTCAGCACTAAATATTTTATCTTAAAAGAACCCTTTTATTTCAAACCTGAAGAATTCTCCATGTTTCAATCAGGATCCAGAGGGCACTGGGCCCATTTCAGGCCTTCTTATACTCAGCTCTCTTTGGTTTATTTTATTTTATTTATTTCTATACCACCCTTCAGCTGAGGATCACACGGCAGTTTATAATAACACGGAGTGGTTTCTTTGTCATCACAGAACAAGATGATAAGTGCCTGACACACAGAGGAATGAGTACCTCTGAGGTAAACTCATAATGAAATTGCTTATCTTTCTCCATCTTGGTTCCTTTTGTTTGCCAGCTCACGCCTTGGAGGCGCTGGGAAAAAAATATGAATTCTAATGATGTTTTTGCACAATGTTGCCATGGCGGGAAAAAGGTGGTGATTAGATGGTAACACAGCACTTGTTATACATTAAGGTCAAAATTCACTAAGTCAGGAAAAAACTTATTAAAAGTCAATCATGTTCAGCACTGTGGAGGAGTACCGGTAATTGAGTGGAGACATCAGAAACTTCTCACACAATTGGGTGTGTGTGTCAAACCAGTGGCCTAGCTCCTAAAATATCTTTATTATTGTATGGCAGGGATGAGAAGCCTGTGGCCCTCCAAGTTGCTGCTAGACAACAACTGATTATACCTGACCAATAGCCTGGCTGGGAGGGAGTGATTGAACCTGGAGTCCAACAAATCTGGGTTGCTGCCAGTTTCCCTTCCCTTGGTTTTGGTAAAAATAAAAGGACCCCTGAGCATTAGGTCCAGTCGTGACCGACTCTGGGGTTGCGGCACTCATCTCGCTTTATTGGCCGAGGGAGCCGGCGTACAGCTTCCGGGTCATGTGGCCAGCATGACTAAGCCGCTTCTGGCGAACCAGAGCAGCACACGGGAACGCCGTTTACCTTCCCGCTGGAGTGGTACCTATTTATCTACTTGCACTTCGTGCTTTTGAACTGCTAGGTTGGCAGGAGCAGCGACCAAGCAACAGGAGCTCACCCCGTCATGGGGATTCGAACCGCTGACCTTCTGCTCAGCAAGCCTTAGGCTCTGTGGTTTAACCCACAGTGCCACCCGCTGACTAAAGCCCCATGAAAACTGGCTGTGAAATTATGTTGTTCAAATGGATTGCATTTCAAGCACTATGAGGCTCTGGAATTCATATCCAGTAGTCATATAAATAGTCATTAGTTATAGTTATTTTATTATATTTATTAATTATAATTATTTCCACCTGCTCTTCAAATAGTTCCCAGGGTAGCTTGCAATACAAAAAGTAGGTAAGCAATCTATTTGCACATAACATTTTGCAAGTTAAGACATATAGGAATGTGTCCGTACTGGTTTTGCTCTTGGATTTAGTGAGCAGTTATGATTTCAGAGTTCCAGATGCAGTATTGCCCATATTATTGTTCTAATATAGGATTGGGAGAGTTTAAGCAGTAATTCTAACATAAAAGCCAATTGCTTACCCATTTAAAATGGCAAACACCAACATTCTGGCTGTTAATTTAAAATAGGAAACATCTGCATTAATTCAACTTTTAGCAAATGTTCCTTATTTGGATTTTAAAATATTCACCCAAAGAGCTCTTAAAAATATGATGCCCTGCCAAGAAATATATAGTATGATTTTCTGTATCAACAAACCACGACTCTCTAAGATGAAAAATGTACTGCCTGGTGTTCCTGCAGATTGAACTTTAGAACTCTTCAAATATATATTTTTTTAATCGGGCTGATCTTAAATACCATGATGTTTCACTGGGGAAAGAGCAACATCATATTAATCCATTGCCAAACCTTACAGAGCTTTAGAAATCAACATCGACACAGCTTGAACTACACATGCAGACAAATGTGAAGCCAGCTTAGACTGCAGGCCTAAACCGAAAGTGTTCTATTTTGTCAATAGATGAGTCAGACTATGAGCCAAGTGTTGTGCTAGGACCTGGATGACCAGAGTTCAAATCTCCACTTTGCCTACCTCACAGGGTTGTTGTGATGATAAAATAGAATGAGGGAGAGCCTTGTATGCTGTTTTGAGCTCCTTAGAGAAAAGGTGGGGTAGAAATATGGCAGATAAATAAAATATTCTGTAGGAAGTAAATGTGTAAAAGCTGCAGTCTAGGTGGATCCTTACCTTCCAGCATTGCAGAATCTATGCCAGATGGAACATTGCAGGGAACATCAGAAGAGTCATTGAAGAAAATGGTGGAGGAGACATATTAAAGAGAGCTCTTCTTAAAAGAGTGTTGATGTCATAGCCAGGGAACAATCCGTTAATGCCACCTTTCCCTCTTTAACCTGGAATTCTATATCATGCCTAACTATACTCCAAATAGCCCTAAAGATACCTATTAGGATTGTGTTTATTAGCCGCTCTTCACTGTTTGAGCGAGTGATTCATCTCTTGGCTGCAGTAAGATTCTTGAATCAATCTAAGCCACTCCCAAACTGACTCATGCTTTACTACTATTATTTGGAAGCACGTTTATAATATATCTTCTCCTGCATTACTAATGCTATAGAACATTGTCCAATACTTGCCATTCAGAATCTCTCTCTTTCTCTCTCTCTCTCTACAAACAATGCCTCAACCCACTGAAGCTCTAGCTCGGGATTCATCCAAAGCTTTGTGAGAAGCATATGAGCAGCCCACTGTCTCATTTAGTTAAAGCTCATTATTTTTTGGACCTGTCATGGGAAGAAGAAATGGACAATGTGGTGACACTTTGACTAAAAAGAAATATGGTCAAACAGAAAGTGGAGAAGATGGATGCTAACATGGACTGAATGTCTTAAATAATCATATTTTAATGTAACCCGCAGATGGAGAATCAGAAGGGTTTTTTTCTTTATCTGTGGTGTTTCTTATTTCTTTGTTCTTTCCCCTCTCTCTTTTTTACTTTCTTTTCTTGTTCTCTTTCTCTCTTTCTTGTTTTCCCCCCAATTCTGTTTGTTCTAGATACTATTTTATCGTATTGCGAAATCTTTAATAAAGTTCATTTTTTAAAAAAAGACTAGAGTGTCAATGTAGTTTGACACTAGGATCTATTTATTTTTATCAAGCATCTGAAACAGAAGAAGTTTGCCCCCTCCCAGATGATGTTGGACTACAACTCTCATCAGCCCCAACAAGCATGGCCAATGGCCAACAATTGGGATTTGGTGTCTTAACAACGAAAGGGGAGCACCATGTTGGCTGTCTCTGGTCTAACAGATGTTAGAACAACAAGGAATACCACTTAACATGCTTTTAAATGCTGGTTAATTTAATGACCTGCCAGTGTAGTTCTTCTACAAAGAGGACAGGCACTCAGGTCAGTTTCAATTAGCTAAGAAAGGGAAATGTTTCTGTGGGGGATGGCAACAGACTTACACAAATCTCTCAGAGAATAGTCCACTGTGGGCTCCCAAGTAGCAAATATTCTGCAAAGAAAATAGGCTGGCATTCATCCAGTCAAGGAAATGAAAAGAAACGGGGAGTCTGTCTGATAGGATCTCAGGCTTCAGCTATATTTTTGGTAGGAATATCACACAATGAAAACTTGACCTTTCTGAAAAATTCAAGTGCTGCCCAGGATGCTGAAACAAAATATTCTGTGTTGGGACAAAACACTGAGATGTGTACTAGCACTGTTGGTGGAGAAAGTAAGGTTATATACACCGTAGCAGCTGAAAACCGAGCAAAGTACGGTAATTCCACCACCACCTGCGCTTCAAGTCACACTTTGCATTACTGTACACATCAGAGAGGTCTTCACTTAATGCACATTTCCTGATTAATTTCCCTGCACCTGAAACCCTTGCCCTCAACTTCTGTTCAATGAGCTGTCATCTACACATGTGTGATGGCAGTCTGAAATACCTCAGCTTAACCATGGTTTACTGCTTTGAATGGGATAAAAGCTAGTTGTAGGGGGCATGCATCAAACAGGAGTATTTCTGAACAAATCGATTGTGTACTGGGCTTCAAACACCAGAAATGGGAGTGCACTGGAGCTGGAGTAAATAGTAAAGTGTGCACAGCCTCAGAGTTTGGAGGAAGACAAAAAGAGAAGACAAAAGGTAGAAAGCTTCTGCATCTGAAGGTGGTAAAAATGCATAGCTCTTGAAGAAAAGCACTTCCTCATTATAACATTTTGGAACCACTGAGCTAGACCAAGGATGGGAAACCCTGTAGATGTGGTTGATCTGGGGTTGGTGGGAACTGCTATCCAGAAAAATTTGGAGGGCTACAGGTTTCATAGTCTCTGGTTTAGAAGTTGGATCGTGCAGGCAAGGTGTTGGAAATTCATTTTTTATTGTCTTCCACACATCTGTCTAAATCTTAGCTACCATTTTTGCATTATTGAGTGAATGTGGCTCTTAAAATGTCCCTATTTTAAAAGGAATCTGGGCTTTTCATTCCCTTGCTACCTCTGCCACCTCATCTCCCCCAGGAGACCAGAAAAGATCTACATGGGAAAACGTCCTGTGTAAGGCCATACCACAACCTCAATTCTATGTCATGAAGCCATTGCTCCAGAAGTTTCAACTTCTTGAACTAAAATAATATGCAACAGGGTGTTTTGCTGTGTACACAGCATAGATTTAAAGCACACCCACCCACAGTAAATCTACAATTCCTAGCACCCATAACACCTAGCACCCAGGTTTCCCTCAGAAGAAAATTTGCTTAAATGTTAGTCTGTCTTAATGCAGGAGGGTTCAGGTGCTTTTTCCTTCTGATCAGCAATGTGACCCTGTTCTCAGTGTTATTAGGCTTGCTAGTAGTTTCTGTCATAAACCAATTAGCAGTTTCCCTCTCAGTTACATTTACCTTTTCTGCAGCGCAGGTGATACCTTCAACTGTCACTGGATTACCTTGTGCAGGTCACCAGCTCCTCAGAACAGGGATTGCATTGTTTTTTGTAGAGATATAACCCAACTGTGCATTTCTGAGGTAAGATTCAGGCTTCCAGCTGTTACTTTTTAGCATATAAAGATTAATTTATATCGTTCTTCGAGTGCCACCACCAACTGTCTGCGAATACATTAATTATAACCAATTTTTTAAAAAATTATGGGAGAAAGTTTATAAGCCATTCTTTAAGTTAATAGTAGGCTTGGACACTGACAACAAAAAACCCCAACCCTCATTCAGCCAAACTTGTAGACAATGCTGCTTTTATTCTACGGACAACAGTAACATAACTGCATCAATGGAGGGTGACAGAAGTCCAGATTCATAGCCAAGACAGGCATTTATGTGGAGTAAAGTGATCCAACTGGTTACTGAAACTGCATTGCATACACAAAGTCAATTTGTAGATTCTGTCCATGCATAAAAGATAAAGGTAAAGGGACCCCTGACCATTAGGTCCAGTCATGGCCGACTCTGGGTTGATGTGCTCATCTCGCTTTATTGGCCAAGGGAGCTGGCGTACAGCTTCCAGGTCATGTGGCCAGCATGACTAAGCTGCTTCTGGTGAACCAGAGCAGCACACGGAAACGCCATTTACCTTCCCGCTGGAGCGGTACCTATTTATCTACTTGCACTTTGACATGCTTTCAAACTGCTAGGTTGGCAGGAGCAGGGACCGAACAATGGGAGTTCACCCCATCACAGGGATTTGAACTGCCGACCTTCTGATCGGCAAACCCTAGGCTCTGTGGTTTAACCCACAGCACCACCTGCAACCCCTGTCCATTCATATATATAACTAATCAATGTACTGCCTGCGTGGATTAATAACTGATAACAAAACATCAATGGGAGCCAGGTACTTTCTACTGAGTGGCAAGGGAAACCACAAGAACCATGATTAGGAAACATGAAGAATGCCTCTTTTTGTTTTCCTTTTGCCTTATTAACTTTGCAGATGGATTGCTAACCCTTGGGGCAATTCTTTGGAAGTTTGAGCTGGCACAGTCTTCTAAATGTGATGCAGGTACATATCCAGTGCATGCATGCTGGGATCTCAGCACTCAGTACCACTCACAGACACTTGTACAGCACAGACATCTCAAGGCCTGTTGGAGCATTCTAAGGGCGGCTCTCTATGAAACCATGTGGCTGTTACATTTAATAGTAACAGAGCCCTGCTGACAAGTGTAACAGAGCCAGGCAATGTTACCTCGTTGCCATTCCAACATTATAAACACAAGGCAAGATCTTTGGCACCATGACAAAGCAAGTAATCAGATATACTGTAGGGCCACTGGAGATCAGATTGGATTGTGAAGGACATGGCCTTGCAGTTAGGCAAGATCCAGTGTGGGTATTAACCGCAGTTTCCTGGCTACAATAATATGTGCCCATGCATACATATAGTCCGAGGCTGTATCAAGTTTGCACTCATTGCAGATGAATCTAGCCACAGATGAAACAGAAGAAGCGGCTTGCTCCTTCAGCCATTAATGGGTTACCACCTCCACATGATCTATAGAAACCACTAGAACTGTATTTAATAACCAGATATTTCCTGTTCTCCTATATTATATATTAAATATATTAAATTTGATACCATTGACCATGGTAATCATCCTGCGAATGGGAATTGGGGGCATTGTATTATAAATTGCAGCTAGGATCCTCAAAGTGACTAGGCCTGCAATCCTTTTTCCCCCTTTTCCCCCCCTTTCCTTTCCTTTCTTTTCTTTTCTTTTTTTGGTGAAGAGAACCCTCTCCAAAGATGATTGAACTACATTTACCAAAGCACTGCTCAGCTCCTACCAGCAGATCAGAGGTTATGGTACAAGATGACTCTTGTCCTCCTCCATCCATTGGGCAGCTTTTAGAAATGATTTGCCTACTATTGAGTGCAATGAGGAGAAAATCAGAGGGAGAGATTCAGACCAGCTCCTGAAGTGGTCTAAATTTCTGCCCCATTGGGGTATGCCAGGCATTTGAGATTGATTTGCATCCAAGTCATCTCTCCTGGCATTTCCCTGAACAGCCTCCCACCCCACCCCACTTTAGGCCCTAGGACATTGAAGCTCCAATGTCAGTTTTGCCAGGATATCAGAGATTTCCATGGCAACGGAAAGGTGGTGTCCAGTACTGAATTTCCCTCAGCAACACCAGAATGCACTCTCTCTCTCTCCCTCTCTCTCTGATATATCCTATGGCCCTTGGAGTGCTCTTCCAGGCCTCAAATGATTGCATCACAGAAAGCCTTCTTCCAGCCCAGCAAAATGCTGTCATTTCCTGGATTCCGTTTATCTTTAATGTATTTTAGAAGATTTCCAGGCCACTTTTCAGTTTCCAACGCAGTTTGCCATGTTGCATCAGCCACTGTTTGAATAGGGGCAAGAGATAAGTTGGCCCCCTTTCGGGACTCTTTGGGTTCTGTTCTGTATTTCCTCGCTGATTTTGCTATCTGTTAAGCCCGCTAGCCAACAATGCATTTGAATTAATACATCAGAAGAAATCACATGCTGGCAACTGCCTCTGACATAGAGCTGACCTTTGTTCTTTCCTGCTTTATGTTTATCTTTCAAGTAAAGAATAGTGAAGGGAGGACTCCCCCCCCCCCAAATCAGTCAGGAAAGTGAAGTAACTAGTTGTATTTCACAAACAGGAAAGCTACTTATCTTAATTGAATCTCTAGAGTACTCTGGGTGTAAATGTCAGCTGGAGGCACAGATTAAATGGATTTCAGAGGGATAGCAATGTTAGTTGCAACAATTTTTTTTTAAAAAGTCTTTAAAGATAAACGCTGCAGTCCTATGCATTTTTAGTTGGGAGTATATTCCATTGAACTCAGTGGGAATCACTTCTGACTATGCATGCATAGGATCGAGCTGTAATTGATTGTGGCAGAAGCTTAAATAGACAATCTTATTTTCTATTAAAGTTGAAATATTTGTCAGCATAGATATCTAAAGGGGTATTTAAATTACATAAATAAAAAGAATCTGGACTTGTCATTTTAAGAAAAGGGAAACCTCAGCAGATTTGAACATAACTTTGCAGCTAATTCACAGCATTTTATTTATACTTCACAATTTCTTACATCAGCTGCATGTAGAGCACGTCAGCATTTCCCCTTGTTATTTCTGAAGAATTGTGCATAGTTTTTATGCAAGTCAGAAACCGAATGGAGGGCAAAAGTGAGATGGAGGGAACAAAATGTACTTTTACATGAACCACAGCAAAGTGCCTTACCTCTTAACCTCCTCCTCATTTTCAGGCTGCTTAAATTTAGCTTTGGGAGGATGAAGCGGGGGGGGGGAGGAATTAACAATTCACACTCTGAAAAATGATAAGATGTGACATCTAGAGCCATGTAGTTAATGGAAGAGTAACTTTTATTGGTGATTTAATCACAAACCCCTCTCAGTCAGCACTAACTCTCTATGGGAAAGAATATGGGCAGGTAAATGCCTTGCTCAGCCCCTGACCTAATCTTGCTATTAAAAGCAGAGCAATAAATTTAGAATATCTTTAAAGCGCACATGCACAGACATTTGGATATGTGCTGTACCACTGTACAGGGAAAGTGAACAGCAGGGATAGGGAACCTATGTCTCTCGGCACATTGCTGAACACCAACTCTAATCAGCCCCTATCAACATGGCCAATGGTGATGTTGATGGCTGCACAATAGCAAGATGGTTGCAAGTTACCCATCGATGCTTCAGGGAGAATAAATATTTGAAGGTGAAGTTATTGCTGTGATACCAAAGAGGTAGCTTTATTTATGTTAACTTTTAAAAACTGAACTCACAAGAAGAAGAAGAGTAGAAGAAGAGTTTGGATTTGATATCCCGCTTTATCACTACCCAAAGGAGTCTCAAAGCGGCTAACATTCTCCTTTCCCTTCCTCCCCCACAACAAACACTCTGTGAGGTGAGTGGGGCTGAGAGACTTCAAAGAAGTGTGACTAGCCCAAGGTCACCCAGCAGCTGCATGTGGAGGAGTGGAGACGCGAACCCGGTTCCCCAGATTACGAGTCTACTGCTCTTAACCACTACACCACACTCAGCAACAAGCAGAGCTTCTAAATGCATGTACAGAGGTGGGAGGTCTTTTTTGTCCATTTTATAGACCCCTCAACACAGAGACTTTTTGAATTATAGGGAGATGGTCCATTCCCATTTGGAAGTATGGAAACCTGAGTTGGTGTAAGCACATTACAGTGCTGCACTTGATGCACCCAGTCCTATGACCTATTTGCTGGCTCAGTGGATGAAAGATGCGGCCTCGAGGACAATAAAGGCATGAGTAAGACTTTCCCAACATCTTCTCTGATTAATCATAATTAGCTCGGAGATTATTAAGCACTGAAACAGCTACCTGAAACTCTCCCCTGAAACTCAGTAATCACCTCAGTAAATGGTCAAATCCATTACTAGGTGAATCACATTCCATAATACCTGTAATGCTTTTCAATTAAGCACTTACACCATATAAAATAAGCATGATTACGTGATATAAAAATGTGACATTGTGGGTGCTATAAATCTTTAATTGCCATTAGCTTGCCACAAGACACGTGGCAGAGCTTTAAGTGACTCATGGGGCCTTCATAAACACTCTAATAAAAACTTTTGGAAGGTTTTTTGTCAATTTGTCCTAGTTTTATCCTTTAGCCTCTCCACTTTTCCACCTTTGAAGTTGCTTAATGACTGTGGAAATGATGATGTCATAATTATGGGCAAGGCTACATTAGGTAAATCTGTAACTGCATTGAGTCCACTTAGGTAACATTTTTATTTTATTTTTTATCATTTCATTTTTTTCTCACATTAGGGTAAGAGAGGACTCTGTATTGCTAGTGGGATTTATAATGCATGTAGGCTACATCAGTGGAATGAACAATAACTAGTTTTATTTCTTGGTACATGTTTTTTAGGTTGGCTCCCATCTTGAAACAACTCCAAAGAACACAGGCCTTGAGCATGCTCAGTTCCAACTATTTTCCTCTCAAAAACACTTTTGCCTTTTATCCTGTAGGAGGCAAACACATAACCCGGAAGTGTCCAGGAAGAAACAAGACATCCTGTTTTCTCGTACGAGAGCACAGTGGCCATTTTGGGTGCCATAATCTTGCATGATTTCGCACCAAGTTCTTGACCTGAAAAAGAAAACACACACACACCTGGAAAAGCACTTGGGGGGGGGGCCTGTGATCTTATGCAGCACCCCAAAGCACATCTTTAGGATTCTGTAATCTCGAGCAGGACCATGGGCAGGAAGACTTCACCTCTTCTAAAGCAATCCAGATTTGTGGCCATCACTGCCTGTTGTGGGAGCAATTTCCATAGTTTAACTGTGAAGAAATACTTTCTTTAACCCGTCCTGAATGTTCCAGTATGCACCTTGAGGGAATTTTACCCGACTCTATAATATCCTTTTTGAGGTTAAGCAACCAGAACTTTACGCAGTATTCCAAATGCGGTCACACCATAGATTTGTATAACAGCATCGAGTTCTAGTCATGAAAATATCTGTGGTTTCTACGCATGCACACCTCTGCCTCTGTCTAGGTAAGCCTGAGGCATTCTCACACTTCGAGGAATCTTTGCAGGTAGGTAAAAGCCCTTAAGTAGGATGGGGCCGAGGGGCATGACTATGTAAGAGGGGGGTGTCATCTGGGTAATGTGAGGAGTACAGAAAGGAGAGTTCTGGAAGGTCAAATAAAGAAGTGTGAAGAGCCACATTTGGCCCCTGGACCGAATGTTTTCCGCCCATGATCTAAAATTACCTGATTGCACCACTGACCAAATTTGCATAGCATTCCTTTCATCCTTTTGAGGCATGATGGTCTAAAGAGATAGCTGTAGGCAATTTCTCTTGCTTGCTTCTAATATGCAGTTAGATGTAGGAATGGAGAACCGTCACATTTTTTGGTCCTGTCCTAACAGCTGTTTCATTTTTACATTGTCTCTTGTTTGAGTGAAGGGGCAAGCCCATTGGGGAGGTCCTCTGCAAAAGCCCCACTAAAATGAGGACTTACATGAGAAAGTGGAGCAGGGGGAGGCTTTGTCTACAGTTGATTTTAAAAAAAACAACACCTTTGCAGAAAGATAAAACATTACAATCAAGAAAAATTCACAACCCTACTTTAAAACGTAAAAAAGTTAAAATACTAAAACAGATTAAAAATACCTCAACCTTCTAAGCATCTGGGTGGACTGGCCTAAACAAGAATATTTTTAGCAGGTGCCAAAAAAGTACAGTGAAGGTGCCTTCTAGATCTCAATAGACAGGGAGTTCCGAAGTTTAGGTGTTGCTACAGTAAACAATCAAGTTCTTATATGCTGTTATATTCTGACAAGGCCTCACTCCTGTCAGCAATTGCGCTGCAGCGTTCTGCACTAACTGCAGTTTCCGAATCAAGCACAGGGGAAGCCCCACATAGAGCGCATTGCAGTAATCCAGTCTTGAAGCAACCAACGCATGAACTACTGTGGCAAGGCTTTCCCAGTTCAGGAATGGCCATAGTGTCAACCCAGCTGCAGCTGGTAAAATAGCACTTCTACCCATGGAGTCTACCTGAGTCTCCAGTGACAAAGGTGGATTAAAAAGTTCCCCCGACTGCGAACCTATTCCTTCAGGGAACTGCAACCCCATCCAGGGCAGGCAACTGACCAATTTCTCAGGCACGGAAGTGACTCACCCACAGTGCCTCTGTATTGCCAAGAGCCGAGCTCAGCTTGATTTTCCTCATCCTTTTCACCACTGCATCCAGGCAATGGCCAGCGACTGCACAGCCTCTCCTGATTCAGATGTTATGAGAAGTAGTGCTGAGTGTCATGAGCATACTGATGGCACCTCGCCCTGAAATTCCTAATGACCTCTCCCAATGGTTTCATGTGGATAATAAATAGCACTGGAGATAAGATAGTCCCCTGTGGCACCCCAGCCGCCTGGGGGCCAAAATACACTCTCTCACTGCTACTCTCTGGACTCAGTCCTGAAAGCAGGATTGGAACTACTATAATACAGTGTCCCCAATTCCCATTTTTGGAGCAGTCCAGGGATACCAGGGTTGATGGTGTCAAATAGGTAAGGTAAAGGACCCTTGGACGGTTAAGTTCAGTCAAAGGCAACTATAGGGTTGCGATGCTCATCTTGCTTTCAGGCTGAGGGAGCTGGCGTTTGTCCACAGACAGCTTTCCGGGTCATATGGCCAGCATGACTAAACCGCTTCTGGTGCAACGGGACACCATGACGGAAACCAGAGCACACGGAAATGCCGTTTACCCTCCCGCCGCAGTGGAGCTATTTATCTACTTGCACTGGCGTGCTTTTGAACTGCTAGGTTAGCAGAAGCTGGGACAGAGCAATGGGAGTTCACCCCGTCGCAGGGATTCAAATTGCCAACCTTCTGATCAGCAAGTCCAAGAGGCTCGGTGGTTTAGACCACAGTGCCACACACATTGCATCAAATATCAAATTTATTTAAAAAGTATCAAATATCATCGAGGGAGCAAGAGCTAGCTTGCACTCCCCTTTTCCCACTCTCTGCAAAGGTCATCCATCCAGGTGACCAAGGCCAACTCAGTTCCAACTCCTTTTGAAAGAGAAATTCAAATTGTGATTCCTCTTTAAAACAACAACAGCAATGTGGCATAGGAATTAAAAAACAAGTGACACCAACGTTTTTTATTTCCCGTCAAAGCTGCTAATTCTACCTAATCTACCTCACAGGGTTGTTGTTGTCAGAATCAACTGCAGATTGAGCACTGTCAGGCTTTGGGGAATCAGATCCCTCCCATAGTGGCAGCCAAGAATCAGAGAAACTAGAAAAGTTCTTACCAAGCAATTTATTCAATAATTCACAGAGAGCGATGAAGGAATGCAGCCTTCCCTAAATAATGGCTTTGGTCCAAGTAAAGTCCCCCCCCCACGTCTCCCCTATTCTACATCACCCCTGTGTTGGCTAATCTGATCTCTCTGTTCTACTACCCTCAATGCCCGCCTGGTCCTGGGAGAGAGGAGGAGGTCAAGAATGCTTTCCAAGGACACTGAGTCTGTCAGCTGTCTCTCCCCGGTGCTGCTTCTTCCTGCCTCTCCTCACCAATATTCCCCAGCTTCTCCGCTCTGCAGCTTCTGAACTATGTCCTTCTGCAAATCACTGTTCTAAATCTATACTGTCCTCCTGTTCTCAGGAAGGTTCAGGAGAAGGGGGAGCAGTCTCCACCATTCCTCCATAGTCCAGCCCTTGACAAGCACACTGTAAAGGAAGGAAGGCAATAAATGTTATACCGTATTTTTTGCTCTATAAGACTCACTTTTTCCCTCCTAAAAAGTAAGGGGAAATGTATGTGCGTCTTATGGAGCAAATGCAGGCTGCACAGCTATCCCAGAAGCCAGAACAGCAAGAGGGATTGCTGAGCAGCGATCCCTCTTGCTGTTCTGGCTTCTGAGATTCAGAATATTTTTTTTCTTGTTTTCCTCCTCCAAAAACTAGGTGCGTCTTGTGGTCTGGTGCGTCTTATAGAGCGAAAAATACGGTAAATAATAATAAATACCTTGAAGGGTAGAATGTCCAGTATTTATTTATTTATTTATTTACTCTAGCCTCTTAAAGGGTTTGGTTTTCTTGTTTGGCTTGGCATCTCAGCCACTTATTTTGAAACTCCTGACTTCATGCTACAAAGATGCTCAGATAAGCAACAGGCATGGAAAACCTAACACGACCTCAAGGTAATTTTTTTTAAAGTGCAAAGAGATCTGCATTCGCTTTTTAAAACTCGGAATCAGCCCATATGCATATATATTGTGCCATCTAATAGCAAACTCAGATGACGAGTGCTGACAGAATCCAAAGAGAGAATCCAGAGGAAGGTATTTCTACTGAAGTTTTCTGTAGAAGAAAAGGAAATAAAGAAAGAAAAAGGGTAGAGGAGGGAGAGGGGGAGAAAAGCAAGAAATAAAATAACCAAAACCAGCCCCCTGAAGACTGAGGGTGCTTATTAGCCACAGAATGCTTACTATCAGTTGGAAAAGAAAGATGGGGAAAATTGAGGGGGCGAGCAGTATTTGCATGCACAAACACATTACATGCTTCATAACTTGACCCTGAATAAGAAATTGCCCACACATAAAGAGGAACAAACTGGTTTGACATTTAAAAGAAAAGAAAATCCCAAACCAGTAAAAAAACCCAACCTCATAGCAGAAAGAAAAAATGATTGCTGGCTGCCAAACAAGAGGCGCAGAAGGCTATTTAAATGTTTATCAGACTTTGATACTGACTTGGCCTTCAGAAATTTAGCTGCTATGTAGGTCTCTTACTTAGTTATAAAGATTCCTCTATTGCCATCTAGTGGCACTGTTCATATATGTAGCCAAGATATTCCCCTTGCCAACTGTTATTAAACCACCCAAAAGGTGGTTTTTCTCCAAAGTTTTCTTCTAATGCCTTTCTCTCCTTTAAGGTTTAGACAATGTGCACTTGCCAACTAATTAAAATATTTATTTTAGTAGACTCTCTATGTTGCTTTTCTACAATGGGTTTCTGAGTTAAAGCCAGGGGTGTTTGCGAGGGAGTTTAGCAGGGGAATTTAAGGGGAAGCCCCAGAGTTGTGTGCATAGGATGGGGGACACCTGGCTTACTTGCAGTACATGTGAAAAGGATCTAGGGGTCTTGCTGGACCACAAGCTGAACATGAGTCAACAGTGTGATGCAGCAGCAAAAAAACCCTAATGTTATTCTAGGCTGCATCAGCCGAAGTATAGTGTCCAGATCAAGGGAAGTAACAGTACCACTCTATTCTGTCTTAGTCAGACCACACCAGGAATACTGTGTCCAATTCTGGGCACCAAAATTTAAGAAGGATGTTGACAAACTGGAACGTGTGCAGAGGAGGGCAACCAAGATGATCAAGGTTCTGGAAACGAAGCCTTATGAGGAGCACTAGAAGGAGCTGGGTATGTTTAGCCTGGAAAAGAGGAGACTGGAAAATATCTTAAGGACTGTCATATGGAGGAGGGAACATGCTTTGTTTTCTCCTGCTCTGGAGGGTAGGACTCGAATCAACGTCTTCAAGTTGCAAGAAAGGAGATTCCGACTAAACATTCATAAAAACCTTCTGACAGTAAGAGCTGTTCAGCAGTGGAACAGACTCTCACAAGAGGTAGTTTTTAAACAGCAGTTGGATGGTCATCTGTCATGGATGCTTTAGCCGAGATTCCTGCATTGCAGGGGTTGGACTAGATGACCCTTGGGGTCCCTTCTAATTCTGATTCTACGATTCAATTACTCCTGTCGAAACTCTATTCAGGAGCAGGTTTACTGCCACCTGAGCCAGCTCAAACAAAGGGAAAACAAGCCTTTAAAATCCTGCTGGCTAAGCCAGGGTGAGGAAGTTGTGCCAGCATAGTCCCAGCGAAAGAGCCCACAAACTGTCTATTCCAAACTTGCTCATCACAGTGGAGCTTGAGTTTGGATTGCACTGTAACAGGGGCAGACCTCGGAGTCTCAAATTTCAGCGGTGCCCTGTGCAGTACCAAAATTTGGCACCCTCTGCCTCTCACACTCCATTCTAAATCCCAGTTGTAGCGTTCCCGGCAGCACTTCCAAGGCTCTTCACTCAGAACTAGTCACACTCCCCTATATTGCGTCTGACTGTAAGTCAGCTAAAAGGATGTGTAGCAGTCAAAAGGTATCTGGAATGAAATCTAATTAGATGGTAGTCATTACATACCCTCCAACATTTCTACAATGAAAATAGGGATGTCCTATTCCAGTATTATGATTATGATTATTATTGTTGCTGCTGTTGTTGTTGTTATTGTCATCATCATCATTTTATTTATACCCCATCCATATGACTGGGTTGCCCCAGCCACTCTGGGCAGCTTCCAACATATATAGAAACATAATAAAACAGTAAACAGTAAAAACTTCCCCATACAGGGCTGCCTTCAGATGTCTTCCAAAGGTTGTATAGTTACTTATCTCCTTGGCTCCAGGATCATATAACTCTATACCCTCCAACATTTCTCCAATGAAAATAGGGAGAAGGACATTCTGGGATCAAATCAGAAACCAGGATGGTTTCTGGAAATCTGGGACTGTCCCTGGAAAATAGGGGCACTTGGTGGGTCTGTCATTAGTCACAGTTAAATGTTGTTCAAACACATATTACTCTTGACCACTTTGACCAATTAACAAATCGGCACAAATAATATTATCAAGTCCAAAATCCTTCCAGCTCACAACTCCCACCAGAGATTGACACTTTTTGAGAAGACTGTTCTTTCACTGAATGTGGTTTTTCTGGTCTTGTGTTGGGAGCCACACACACGGCCTTGTGTGCTGGATGCAAACATCCATCCAGAAGCAGAGATGAAGCCCCCTTTTGTTATATCATGTCTGAGCAGCTTAGGAATGGGGAAGTAATTCATCTGGTTTCCATTTTGGTCTGCCAATTTGCCTGAACTAAGTGCACTTCCTGAATCAAGTTTCACTTCTTGAAACATAGCTATCTTTTGGAAATTCACACTTCTCTGAATTTTTGTGATGCAGGCCTTCAGCCAAACAGCATGCCGCCCACCCCCACCCCCACAATGTTTTTATTAGGGGCAAGTGTGCATTAAAATGCATATATTCGTGACAATAATATAAAAAACTATGTTATATTAGGGGAAATAGCCTGTGTTTAGATTAAGCAAAATTGCATATGAAATGCATATACAGTATTAGGAGGAATACACATGAAAATGCATATGAATTTCCACGAAGAAAAAAAAAAGTTAAATTGCAAATGGATGTGGAAATGGTAGAGTGAATTTAAAAGTTGGGAAAATGCAGGGCTTTTCTACATCCAGAACTCAGTTCTGGCACCTCTCAGGTGGGCTCCATTGCCATTATATGAGAACAAGGGAGGTGTTCAGGGAGAGTTCCGGCACCTCTTTTTTTAAAGAAAAATAGCACTGGGAAATGATAAACTGAAATTGACAAATTCGCCCATTCCTACACTAGATTGGGACAATCATGGTTTAGACAGATCTTTATCATCAGTTTTCATTGACAAATGCCCACACCCACACCTACAGTTTGTGATCATGCTCAAGACAAAAATGCAAAAGAGCTGTATCTTTTACAATCATGCCTCCTGCTCCCATCTACTCCATGATGCAGGATATATCAAATCTATTCAAAGTTTCCTCCTGGACGTGAACAAATTACGGTGCATTGTTGTTGCTTATTTGCACATCGCCAGCTCAAGCAGGCAGCAAGCAAATATGTATGCAGATCAGAGTGGCTACTTAATGCATCATGGAAAAAAACAAGAAGAAAATGCATCACACAAGAAGAGGGCACAGATTTGCATAAAATTTGCCCTGATGCAAATGTCTCATCATAGTGAAGAAGACTTTGACCAAGTCAGCTGTGTGCCTGCTCAGTCTCCTGTCCATCTGTTTAATGCTGATGGGCAACTTCAAGACCCCTGCTGATCTCCCATCATATGGTTCTTCATTTTTACACTGGGTGTGAAACAGACAGCCCTTCAAACAGAGAACTGCCCTCTGTGTAGGCTACACTGCCACCCTAATGCAGGTGGTATTGTCAGGGGTTACAATCCAGCACCTGTGGGTGCCATGGTACCTGCAAGGACTTTCACTGGTATCCTGAGCCAGAGCCCCGGAATCTGAGCTTTCATTTCTCTAGCCCTTCGAGAAATTTCCAGTATTTGGATGAAATGGGAAACTGTGTTTCCTTGTCGGTTATGATCAGACGTTTCTGATATTGTACATCTGCATGCAAAACAGAGTGAAGGGGAAGTACACAAGTTCAAGGTTCCCCACGGAAGAATCTCATAAAAGCCAACCAACCAGCCATGGCTTTTAGTTATGCCTTTAGGAAACATGTCCTTCTTTTGCAGCATACCTCTGCTGTGATACCACAGGAAAATCTTGCCTAATTCAATGCCTTCCAGATGTAATGGGCTACAATTCCCATCATCCCTGGCCATTGGTTGTGCTGACTGGGGCTAATGGGAGTTGTAGTCCAAAACCTGGAGGTCAACTGTTTGTGGAAGCCCACCATACTTCTTCATGTGGGTTCCATTCTCTCTCAGGCTGTGAAGCAAAGCTAATACTGCTCACTGTTCTCAGGGTGTCTTCTTTTGCCATTGGACAGTGTGGGTGACAGAGCTTCCCAGAAACAGAAGCACCTTCTGAAATCGAAAGCGGAAGGGAGAGAGAGAGAGAAGAAAGAGGAAAAATGGAATGCTGAAAATGGCAGTTCTCACATCACGAAGAGAAACATGCTCCTACAGTAGAAAAGGTCACACATCTCACCATAAGATATAATACAATTTTTTAAAAAATGTATTACACAGCAATGCAAAGTTGTCCTGTCATGAATTTAAGTGAGTACCACATTCTCTTGTCATGAGAAGAATGTGTTCCTACAGTAGAAAAGGTCATGCATCTTGCCACAAGATCTTGTTGTGAGTTTGGGGGCAGGGGCAGGCTGTATGCCTGAGTTCCTTCCAGTTCTTGGATCCAACAGGGAATCAATTGCTGGAATAGCCAGGCAAGTTTCTTGGTAATGCCCCTCGCCCTAAGCTTGGGTCCTAAAGGTAACAAAAGAAGTGGCTTTGTGCCAGAAAGCAAAAGGATGGGGCCCCCTCCCTCACCTGGCTTTTAGAAAGACAAAGGCCAGAGTCAAGGTGTATGAGCTAGAAGCTGGAAGCAGACTAGGAAGCTGAGAGACAGAACCATGCCTGATTTCTGCTGAGATCCAAGGCTGTGGCTACGGAAAAGGCAAGACCTTCGTCAGGTGTTAATGCTGTGAACCCCTCCATCATAGGCTCAGGTTGTATATATGTGTAAATAAACCATCTATCATAAAGACACCACAGTCTCCCTCATACCGAGGAAACAGAACCCCAGCTAAGCACCTGAAACACCTGGAATCTCACACTGCTCAGAGATTGGGGTGGTGTGCAACAATATTATGCCACTTTTGATATTGTACAGAAGTATGAAGAAGTAACTGTGATTTGCACTACCTGTCCATTTGGGATTTGGGGTTTCAACTCTCCGACAGACATAAGAGAATGGAGGCATGTCAAGTGGCATCTTCATCCTGCTCATACAGAGGTGGTTAATATTTAATCTTTTCCTCTTTGTCCATCAGGACAGTAATCAATCGAGTCAAGGAAGGTTTTCAGGCAAGCACTTTAGTTAGATGACCCTCTGAAGTAGCATTCCTCAACCTTGGGTCCCCAGATGTTGTTGGACTACAACTCCCATCATCCCTAGCTAGCAGGACCAGTGGTCCAGGAGGATGGGAGCTGTAGTCCAACAACATCTGAGGATTCAGGGTTGAAAAAGGCTGCTCTGGAGAATTCATTGTTGTGGGTGTGAAGGAATCCTCCCTCAGGAGAGCAGGCAGGCTGATGCATAGCTGTCAACCTTCCCTTTTTTTGCGGGAAATTCCCTTATTCCAGTGCCATTTTCCACTGCTATCCTGGATTGTTAGATATCCTGTAGACTGTCCCTGGGACAGGTGAGGCTGCTGATCCCTTATTTTCAAATCTGAAAGTTGACAGCTATGGGCTGATGTTTCTATCATCTGCCTTGTGAATGAACTGTTAATGGTAAATGATAGAGTAGAAAACGACGAGGATGAACTTTGTAACCATAGGAAACTGCCTCACACCAGGTCAGACAAATTCATCCACCAAGCTCAGTAATGTCTGCAGTGTTTGACAGCAGCTCTTTAGGAATCAGATAGGAATCTCTTACACCCCTACCTGGAGATGGGGGGAAATGGGACCTTCTGTGTGCAAGGAGAATGTTCTGTCACTGAGCGACATCCCTACCCCTTTAACTCTGTAAAATATTTCTATGTCCATTTGACTGGATATGCTTAAAATGGCTTTTTCAGCTGCTTTCACATTCACCTGGGTTTGCTCTAGCGTAAGTTTACCCTATCCCCCCATTAAAACAAATCAGTTTGGGTTTAAGTACACCCATCCTGTGAAATAGTCTTCAGGGAGCATAAGCAAAGCCTCTGGTGATGAAATGTATGGAGATTTTTATTGCGACATTATCACATTATTGCCCACAGCAGAAAAAGTACTCAACTCTCACAGACATTAGAATGCTGCGAGGGAGTCATTTTGGAATTGTTCCAATTTTGTAAGCATCTCGGTCAAATATGAGACCATAGAGATTATTGGGAGGGGGGACTGGGGGAGAGATATTAACATTGAGGCAAAGCTTGATTTACTTGAGAGAGATGACAGTGATGGCTGTTTAGAGACGCTCTTGCCAAGGAGGTGATGACTAAAAGGGGAGAAAACATAAAATTGAACATTGTTTTCCCTGCTGCATGGCAAAGTCTGCTTATCATCAGTAGAGGAAACAGAACCCAGGTTGCACTGTTTTCCAGAGAATGATAAAGATGCGACTGAGGTCATAAAATAAAATTAAAATGGTATATTACAATACACACACATGTTAATAGCAGGAAAGCTTTATGGACTTTAGTAAGGTTGTGTGCATATATATGTATACACACACATGAATGTGAAAAGCAGACATTCTAAGATTGGTAAACATTGTCGAAAAGCTCCTAAGTATCCCCCACACACATAGTTTAACCCTTCGCCACGAAGAAGCAGAACCACATCCCAAATGCTAAAACAGGTGTACTGATCAGAATCATACATGCAAAAACAAAGATGATTTATAGAAGTGCTAGACCTGGATTAATAAGAATTTATTTCGCTACATTTGTGGCTATCTGATTCAGAGAAAGAACCTGGTCTTTTAGAAAACAATATATGTTTATTTTATAAAAATTTCAGTATTATTATTTTTAAAACACTGTTGTTATAAAGGTAAAGGGACCCCTGACCATTAGGTCCAGTCGTGGCCAACTCGGGTTGCAACGCTCATCTCGCTTTATTGGCCGAGGGAGCCGGCGTACAGCTTCCAGGTCATGTGGCCAGCATGACTAAGCCGCTTCTGGTGAACCAGAGCAGCGCATGGAAATGCTGTTTACCTTCCCACCAGAGCGGTACCTATTTATCTACTTGCACTTTGACATGCTAGGTTGGCAGGAGCAGGGACCAAGCAATGGGAGCTCACCCCATCGTGGGGATTTGAACCTCCGACCTTCTGATCGGCAAGTCCTAGGCTCTGTGCTACCCATGTCCCTCTACTGTTGTTATAAAGTGTAGTAATTAATAAAATAGGAGACTTTTTATAGCTGGCCATGGATTTTTCTATTAAAAGGCTCACAAATGATTTAACGGTGTCATGGTTTTTCATTCACTAGGGTCACAGTCATCCCATTCATTTAAAGCGCTATGATACCGCTTAAAACAGTGATGGCTTCTCCCAAAGAATTATGGGAGCTGCAGTTTGCTAAGGGTGCTAAGAGCGATAGGAGACCTCTATTCCCCTTTCAGAGCTACAGAAGATGTGAGCACGCTGTGGAAATAACAAAGAGAGCAAATTGGCAAATGTGCTCAGGCAAGATTCACACACAACAGGAGGCTTTGAAGATGCAGCTTGAAAGAGCAAGTGACTCTGGAATACATTAAGAAAAGGTTAATCATTAATCCTGCACTATGTGCGTTGATGGCACCCTATAAATAATAGATATCTTGAAGCTCCCACAAGATGGTCCTCAGGTAATGGATTATCTACTAGAGCAAACATCAGATTCTAAACTTGGCCATTTAATCGAGAAGTTAAGTCTCTTTGTAGAATATTGAAATCCAAACTGGATGCAGTTAGTAGTTCCCAGACTTTTTATTAAAGAGTTTCTTATCATTCAAGAACTCACATTTTGCGTTTCAGTTCTTAACGCAGATGTAAAATTCCCGGTACCATCTGATAAGCAGAGAGGCAAAGTAACATGGGTCTGTGATCCTTTGGGGAAAATGAGGCACAGTGTAGTCTACAGTGTCTTTGGAATATGATTTAGTTACACCAGAAACTTTCAAAGGTGAGAGATTTCACAGCATTCACATCTCAGAAGCAGCCTGTCCTCCACAGCAGCCCAGCATTGGATAACCATACATCTCTGTCCTTCTCTCCCAGCCTGCCAGCTTCAGCCAGCCTGCCAGTATGGTCCTGGCCTTGCACAGCAGCTCATTGAGTTCTCTCCATTGTTCCCCAACCTCTAAATTTCAACAGGATATGTTTTTCCTGTGTGACATCACCCCTCCCAGAACCTTCTCCCCCAACTCAGCTATTTACCCAGAGCTCAGGCAGAGGGTCAATGACTGGCCATTGCCTGGTAAGTTCAGGTTACCAGATTTTTTTCAAAGAATTCAGGGACACTTAAAAAAAAAAAGAGGGGGGAAATTATTTTTTAATTTTTTATAAAAAAATATTAAGAATTCTCTTCTGTGGTCTCCTTGGTCACGTGGCCTTCTTCTGGGCCCTGGCCTGTTCTCCTGGAGCATTAGCCACCATGGAGTAGGCTCGGGTCGGGCCTGGGCACAGCCATGTGTCCTTGCCCCCCAGATGCTCTCCTTCCTCTCCTCCTTAGCGGCGGTGTCAGCAGCGGCGCGGCAAGGTCAGGGCTACCCTATTTTTTTCTCCTTCCTCTTTCTCTCTCTTCCTTCTCCTTCTCCTTCTCCTCTCCTCCTTCTTCCTGCGTTAGCTCCAGGGTTTTTACTGGCCCCAGAGCGCCGCTGGGCAGTCGGCCGGGTGGCTGGGCGCTCTCACTCCCAGCTCGATTTGGGTCGTGGGGTGGTCAGCACCAGTTGATGCACCGGGCATCCCCGGTTCCCCCTCAGCAGTGGCAGCGGCAGTCTCAGGAGCCCGGAGCCAGCCTAGTAGCACAGTTGGCTCTGGCTGGCTTCAGGAGCTGCTCGCTGTTGTGGCGCCTGCCATTTTGCCTCGCTGGAAGTCCCAATATGATGTGTCTTGTGCCGTTGAACCAATCACGCAACATTCATTTCCTACTAATAAATCTACAACACTTAAAATACAAATCTGGGGACATTAAATGAAATCCGGGGACATTAAATGAAATCTGGGGATATTCTGGGGACGGATTTTGTCTAGGGACAGATTTGTAAATCCAGGGACTGTCCCCAGGAAACAGAGACGTCTGGTAACCATATGTAAGTACACCTTGATAGCCCTTCTTCCCAGGGATTTCCTGGTTTAGCCTGCATTTTACATCTAAGAATCTTCGCTTTAATACTCCAAATATTGCCTAAATGCTACCATTTATTAATTTCTAACAACCTCTAACTCTACCAGCGCTTACACCCGCAAAACATTGTTACCTGAGATCTGTAACAATATGATTGACCAAATACAGAAAAGCTCCCCCACTGCCCAGAATAAGGATGTGATGATGGAGAAAGTTTCACCTGCTGTAATATTATAATTATTTTATAGTAGTAGGGGCAACTACCCTGCTCACTTCTTCCACCAACCCTACATACCCACTCTTTGCCAACTCCCTGTCTCCTTTACACCTAGCCCCCCCAAAAGCTTCCCTCCTTTACAGTTTGCCCCCCAAAGCCACTCCACCCTCTTGACCAACCCCCCTCCCCTTGGCATTACACTTTGCTCCCCCTCCCTTTACACCCTCCAAGAACTAAAACACGTTTTCAGTTAAAATGCAGACATTCTCCTTCATATTTCCTATAGCAGTTTGGGGTGGGGGTAGATGAAGGAGAGGAATAAGCCCCAGAGGAGGGGGCAGGGCAGGGCTCAACGTCTTTCAATTGCAAATGCATTGTAGGTCTTTTATATATATATAATTTATCCTAATTTGTAAAGAGAAGCTGAGAAATCTTTCTGCAATACAGATTCATTAATAATTGTCATTCTGTCTGCGCTGTATGTTCTTTGCCAGAGCTCAGATAATTTTTCACTTTATAAATGGAGAGCATCAGTGCTGTCACATTACCCGGAGCTGTGTGTCATTTGCATATAAACTATAAGCAGCTTTCAGTATTATATGCACAATTTTGGTTCCCCCTGGATTTAACTTCTGTAGCAGAACAAACAGGAGAAAACACTTAGTACTTCATAGACAAATCACACTGGATTGATTTAGATCAGTCAGAGTTTAAAGGAAGAGTTATTAATCTTCAAAGTTTTCAAAATATTTTACCCTTCCTGTCTAAATTGACTCTCAGCTTGTTCGCAACGTAAGTATAATCCAACATAATACTGGAGATTCAGCTGTGCATATTTAGACAGCATTTGGATGGGTGAGAACAGAAGCTGCTCACCCAAATTAATGGGCATTGCCATTCAAATGATGTGTGTGTGCCGCGTCTTGTGATCAGTTAAGCAGGGCGGGGCATACCTGCTCCCTCAATACTTTGTTGAAGTTGGCACCCCAGTTACAGGTCTTCTCTTTTCCTCTGGAGTTCCTTGTCCTGTGTCTAATAACCTTTGGATGGGTAGTACCTTAGACCCACATTGGCCCTGCTATTTGATATGCTGCAAAGGCATGAAACTCTTATGTGCAAAGGATACATAGACAGACACCTTGATCTGGGTCAGACTATTTGTCCAGCTTTGAAGACAAAAAAACACACACTGATGCAATACTGCATTCTAGATTCCCAGGCTTCTAGCTATATTGCGGCCTCTCTCTCTCTCTCTCTCTCTTTCTCTCTCTCTCTGACTTATCAGTCCACTTGCTTTAGCTGTGTGTGGGGAAGAAGGGAGTGTTACCATCCTCAAGTTCTGATAGGTATCTAATTCCTGACTATATCCTAACCAAGAGCTCCCAAGGCAGAAATGTCATCAACTAACCGCTCTAGACTACTGTTAACCAGCAGTCTGCCTAATAGAAGAATGACAGGCCAAAATTCATAACACCAAGGTGTAAAGAAGACCTGTAACAGTAAGGAAAAATGTCTTTGCTGACCCACATCCTGCCCAACTTTAGTTTAGTATCACCTGGTCAAGGCAAATTGCATTGCCTCTTTGAGAGCCAGCCCCAAAGATTGCAATATACAGAATCTGGGTGGCATTAAATGCTAATCCTATACAGAGTAGATCCATTGAAGTTGATGGGCATGACCAATTTAGGTTTGTTAATTTCAGTGTGTTTACTCTGAGTAGGTGTTGTTGAATACAACTGAAGTGCCTTCCTGGACATGTATGCCCTCTCCAAAATGTCACTCATAGTTGGATTTAATCTACCACATGACTTTGTCATGCAATGAATGTTTAGAACACCGCTGTCATGGAAATATAGCCATATTTGTAATGCTTATTTAAGTATTTGCTTAAGCATTAATTTCAGAATTGACCCCAACACTGCAAACAAATGGGAGGGATACCATGGAAATCAATGAATGAGCATTTATGTTAGAAAGAAGAATGTTCATGCTTGGACGGCTTGTACATAACAGTTGTGCTTCAGTTTACAGGTTTTCTTGGTTGTCACAGGCCAAAAGTCAGACATTAAATCTGGTTCTACAACAGAAGAAATCAAGAAATGTGTGCATAGTAGGATACCTATTGATGGCAACAGGCTTAGAAGAAAATCTTCCCATTATTCAGAGTGAAATACACACAATGAAAGAATGAAAAATAAATTTGATTATTTTTAGTTGGAACTATTATTGAAATAAATGTAAATAGCATACTAAAAATGAATAAAACATACCAAAGGATGACTTCATGTTTATTTTTCTCCAAAAGTGAGTGCAAGCCTAATGTAATCATTATTTTTTCTATTTTAAAAATGTTAATGAATCATTAAGACATTTCTGACATTTTATTTTAAGCCTTTTTTGTTGAAGTTTTGTTCAGCAATACATTAACTCTTACACTAACAAGTGCTAATGTAGATCCTGCCTTCTCTCTAAAGAGCTATAAAACTCCAGAGCTTTCAGGATTTAAGCACAGTTATAAATCTCAAAGCCAGGTGTTTCTATATCATTTTCTGTAATCTGCAAATGATACTAGACTTTCTCAGCTCAAGCCAAATATGACTGTTGCACATGTTAGTATTAAACGTAACCCACTTAAGAATGAGTATGTAAAGCAAAACAAAAGGCACACTGACAGATTTCACCTTTGGGGAAAGAATGTCAAATGCCCTTGAAAATCAGATTTGAAAAGCCAGCCGTGGAAAGGTATGCAAGAGTGATAAATGAAAGGTAAAACACCACAAACTAAGCTGGACAAAATACAGTAGGGACCTGATTGCCTACTTCAAGTAGCATTCCTCTTAATTTATGACCTACCAAACATCTTCCAAGTTATGTCAGCATTGACGATAGTTTGAGCTGGGTTGGGTTGCTTTTTAAGTTTCAAGCCACCTCTCACATTGTGAATGTAAACTGTGAGGGTTGTTTTTGTTTTAAAAAAAGAACTGCTTCTGAAAAGCAAGCAGGGAAACTGCAAAAAGCTGCCAAGAGGCCAAAACTCATTCATTCCTCCTGCAAGCCCTGTATTCAGTTTTCATATGGTTCCACGCATTTCTCTGCTGCCATAGGAAAACCTTCCCTCATTACTCTGACTGATTACTTCAATTACCAACCGAGCAAGGCCTAATGTTCTAGGCTTCATTCCCAGGAATGCAAAAGGTTCAATGATATGCTTCAGATCCATCCAATTAGGAGGGAAATTAATGCTAAATGCTCCAAGAACACACGTGCAGTGCCAGCTTGTAAGTATTTGGCCGAATAATCTCCACGTACTATCTGCACACCTCTATGTTTTCAATGACTATAGCTTTGTTTACTTTGTATATTTATTCCAGAATAAGTGCTGATGATTAATGGAGCTTTCCACTGGAAAGGGCGAAGAATTTAAGTTGTGTGGATGGCAATAGGCCAACGACTGGGACAGAAATGAGAAGAAACATTACAATTAGCACACTAAGGCCACTACAATTTATACACAGGCTTAACTTTCCAGCACAAAGAATTCTGTTGAAATAATTAGCTAAAAAGTATTTTACTGTGACAGGGTTGCAAAGATTAGAAGCCTGTGTTGGCGTAAGTTGGACAGCATGCTCTATGTTACACAGAGGAGCAATTTGTTGTCCTCATTATTGATTTTATTGTCTGATATTATTACTTGATTTAGAGCATTTGTAGCCCACGCTTCAGACAAAGTGCCTCCAGAGCATCTTGCATATGATCAATTAAAACAAGACACTCCTTGCCTTTAGGCTTAACTTACTGTCTTTAAAGGGGGGGAAAGGACAGGGAGGGAAGATGAAAATAAAACTTTACATTCAGATACCCATTTCTAAACAGCAAAGCTGATGGAATGAGCCCTACTTCCTCTCTCTCCCACTGAGGCCGTCTCATGGAACGGCTGCTCCCTGGAGACAGCTGAGGGAAGAGGAGGCTTGATGGAGTCACAGCGGAGCCAGTATTTGTACCAGTTACTTTGGAGCAACTACATTATACAGGCAACTCACAACTTATGCACTTTCAGCTTTACATGCTTGGCAAAAAAAGGGGGAGGAGGAGGTGGGCATTCAAGAAAAAAGAATCTGGCAATCCCACCTGCTATTGAACCCAATGTGTTTTGGTCATTCACGATTTTGGCTTCATGTGCTATTCCCAGAACGTAACCCCCATGTAAGTTGAGAGTCACTTGTACTCAAAATAAGACAAACCAGTGTGGTGTAGTAGTTAGAGTACTGGACTAGGGTCGAGGAGATTCCGGTTCAAATCCTATCCAGCCATGAAGCTCTGTGGATTAACTTGGGCTAGTCAGGAGTCAGCCTAACCAACCTCACAAGGTTGTAATGAGACTAAAATGTAGCACCATGTATGCCACCTTGAATACACTTGGATGAGCAGGTTGAACTGCATTAAATAACTAAAATATGGGAGGACAGAGTTTTTAAAAATAAAAATAAAATCTGGAAGAATCCATTTCAAAATCTGGGGAGAACTATTGATTTGAGAATGGTTATATTAAAATCCTAGGTCCCTTCTATTCATTGGCTAGGACTCCCAAAATTGCTGGGGTGTTTATGTAAAATAGAAGCTGAAATTTGGTACCATAGCAAGTTACTAGAAAATTCAGTTAAAAGTTCACTTTCAAAACACAGGACACAAATGGAGCTTCCTGACATCCTGTTTCTTGAGCAGTTGTTTGGATACGTTTGATGCTGCTGCGTTAAAAAAAGGGTTCTCTCACACTTTCCAGTTTCCATTTCACATTTTCCTTGTCGCAAGTCTTTCAGGGAAGCAGGGTTGTTACACAAGAGCTCCACATCAATCTTAACTGTGCAACTTGATTGAACTTCACCTGAAAACAGTGAGTCTGGAAGCACCCAGGGTCTGCCACAAAGCAGCATCTTGCCTACATGGTTCAATTTATGGGGAGGGGCAACCAAAAAGGCCAACAAGCATCTGTTCTAGAATGTCCCCCATAATCATTTGCAGTTTCCAGAAGTTACTTGGCACTCCTGCAGGGTCAGGAGCTGTTTGACCCAAAAGGGTCATCAAAAAAGAAACAATATTTGTAAACAACTGGTGTATGTGAATCAACAGGTTTTAATGTGAACCGATGAGATGACATATTAGAACTTTGGCTCTAGTAGTTTACTCAGGAACATTCAGTAAATTACACATCCAGCGTGGGGAAACTTGTGTCTGCAACATGGATAGCATTTGTGTAGCCCAGCCCACTGAATGCTTAAGGGCACCATGCATCTTGTCTTATCTGACATCAGGCATCACACAAATGCTGCAACACAATCCTACTTTTGCTTTCCTGGGAGCTCCAGCTCACAAGAGCCTTCTTACCCTGTTCAATGCACAAAGACAGCTGTTTGCATATAGTGCTGTCACACCCTCCCAGGTTTGACCAATAATGAAGGGAAAGCCTTGCTAACACAGCACCTTTATGTTGATTCTAGTGCTTCAGAATCTGGTTAGAGCATAGATTCATGTGGCCATGCATTTTCATTAGGAACAGCTTCCTTTTTATAAAGAAAAAGAAAAAGGCCATGTTTTCCCTTTGATAAATTACTTAAATCAACTAACTGCACTGACTAATTTATTAATGCTTTCAGACTCACCACAAGTATATAAACACACATTTAAAAACTGACTGACATGAATATACTTATTGTGTAAAGCTACATTATTTTCAAGGCATGAGCACTTCACCGCGAGAGTATTTATTCCTTGGCACTTCCTCTCCCTCTCCCCAGCCTGATTTATAAGGTTCTGTAGTTAATTTGATGTTAACATACTGCCTTACAGCTATGCTGGTATTCTTCTTCAGGAATACATTTTCCAGATTGTCACTTTAGTCATAAAGTACGATCAGAATATTTCAACTCCAAGTGCTGAAAGTCTAAAGGGAAACTTTTGGTGCCTCCATGTTTATTGAGAAAATTCTCTCACCGGTCTTGTATTTTCTGCTTTAAACCCAGAACTGTATTTCAGTAGACTCACTTAAGTGATACCAGTTACTTGACATTTATTCCCACCCCACTGTGAGTGCTATAAAATGATCACTAGAGTGTCAACATTCTTTCCAATATTTTAGACCATAGCTATGCAAGGTACTAGGGACGCGGGTGGCGCTGTGGGTAAAACCTCAGTGCCTAGGACTTGCCGATCGTATGGTCAGCGGTTCGAATCCCCGCGGTGGGGTGAGCTCCCGTCTTTCGGTCCCAGCTCCTGCCCACCTAGCAGTTCGAAAGCACCCCTAAGTGCAAGTAGATAAATAGGTACCGCTTTATAGTGGGAAGGTAAACAGCGTTTCTGTGTGCGGCGCTGGTGCTGGCTCGCCAGCTGCAGCTTCGTCACGCTGGCCACGTGACCCAGAAGTGTCTTCGGACGGCGCCGGCTCACAGCTTCTAGAGCGAGATGAGCACGCAACCCTAGAGTCGGACACAACTGGCCCGTACAGACAGGGTACCTTTACCTTTACCTTATGCAAGGTACTAAAATAAAGTTAAATATTGGTGAATGAATTCCAATTTTATTTAATTATCTAAATTCCTATTTTGTTTTATTAATTTTATTTCAGGGGTTGGGATGATTTGAATTCAAACTCACTCAGGGATGTTAGGTACACTCTGGAGCAGCACCAAGGCCGTTGCGTGGGAGATCAATACAGATTAAAATGAGATCAATACAGATGAAACTGGACTGATGAAAGACCTTTTTCATTGTATCCTTATTGAATTCACAACATTCCCTTCAGTTGTTTACTCTGAGCTTGACAGGACAGTACAGGTAGAGTTCTGTATGCAGCTGCCTCATCGATTACTATTATTTATTGATATACCAATGAAGGCCAAAATAGGCTTCTATTACTCAAACTGTAATAGGAACTGCGGCTTACTGCCATGAAAAAACAAAAAAAGAGATATGACCCATTTATTTCCTCATATGCAGTTCATTCTTACGCACTGCGCTAAATCAGCTCATTGACAGTACGCCCTCCAATGTGGTTTATCAAGAATCTATTTTTCTCTGTCAAATACTAGAATTTCCTGAGTTATTTTTTCCCTTAGGAACTCCTTAGATCAGGGAAGCTTTTAATGTTTGGTGTTTTAATTTGTTGGAAGCCACACATAGCGGCTGGGATACCCCGGTCAGATGGTTGGCTTATTATTATTATTATTATTATTATTATTATTATTATTATTATTCCAAACTATATGCCATGATGGCTGAGGCTGTTGGGAGTCCAACAACTTCTGAAGGGCCACAAGTTCCCCATCTCTGCCCTAGATCCTAAGAACACTTTTGCTTAGAAAGTTTAAATGCAATACAACTATGCATGTCAGTTCAGAGCTGAAGAGGTCAAAGGGCTGTGCCAGGCATCCCCAAACTCAGTCCTCCCAATGTTTTGGGACTACAACTCGCATCATCCCTAGCTAACAGGACCAGTGGTCAGGGATGATGGGAATTGTAGTCTCAAAACATCTGGAGGGCCGAGTTTGCCTATGCCTGGGCTGTGCTATGTGGACAGGCAAGTTATGAGAAAGAACTGAAGGAGTTGCTGGCAGATTACTTTGGTGACCCAACATTACTAAAACTGCATTTGGATGAAAGACAAAAATTATTTTCAGACACCACATTTAAAAGGTTTGGGAACTACTGCTATTCCACAACAAAAATTATAGGAATTTTTCTTGTACCACAAGGTGGTGCCAAAAATCTACTAGATCTCACAGGTTTTCAATAAGATGCTCTTTTCCAGAAGAAATTAGTTATAGCTAAAAGATCATTTACTTTTCAAGAACCCCCCCCCCTTCATTGCAGCCTATCACATTCCCTCCTCAAGATACCTGAAAAATATGGGACTCTGCAGAGTGAGATTTAACCTGTTATTATTGAGAAGATGCAGATGGGAGTAGAAAAATAACTGTCTTCCTTAAGTCCCACCCTGCATCCTGTGCAGTCCAGAAGCACTTTCTGCTTGCACACCATTCATTTTTAAAAAAGAGAGTAGCCCACGGGTTCATTCAAAAAACAAACAAACAGCAAATCACCACCAGATTAAAACCAGTTTAGTGGCATGCTGATATGAAAAGGTCTTTACTGTGAGTACATGGCATAAGATACTTATCAGCAGGCAAGCCATAATTGTTAACACAATTGAGAAAGTACCTCTCTCCAGGTACTCTGCCTAACCTCAACAGGGGGACTCAATGGGGGTTTCCAAATAAACCTATTAGGTAGGCTTGTGTGGGAAGCAATTATCTGTCAGATACCCATGCATGAATATTGCTTAGGGTTCTTTGTATCCAAGGCCATACAGCAGCTGTTGCAAAAAGGGTATGTACAATTTTAGGAATTATTGACATGTATAAATTTGTTTTTAATTTCTTTTTTTGCTTTTAACTTGTTTTCAAATTTTAAGTTGTTATTATTTGGCTTTATGTTTTCATATTGTTGGAATATAACTGTGATATATTTCCATGATACAGGGGCACAGAAATATTTGAAAGAAATCAAAAGTTCTACTTTAAATAAGCACAAAATGTTTACTCATAGGATTCTTATTAGTGAAAATGCTGTGGGGGGGTGGGGGGTGGGGTGGAAGAAAAAAGTAAGTGTCCTTAATGCAACAAGTTTCCAAATATATTTTTAGAGGCAAAAGGACTCAGAACTAAAGAATACCATTTTAATATATTAATATTAATAACAATATGAACAGGTGACTTTTACTGTCAGTCACTTGAGTGGATGTCAACTCAGTTCATGACAACTGTTTATAAAGTGCATGGTTGTCCTATATAGCACAATGAGAACCAAACTAGAGACTTTTTAAAATGAAAATTCCCTAGGATGCAGTTTCCTTGAGCACTGGGAAGCCTATTTAAAAATGAGAAGAGAAGCTAACCACATTGCTTATGCAAATGAACATAAAATAGCCTCAAGGCCTAAGCTTCTTGCAGTTTCCCTGCCTGCAACCTTTCTGCTCCAGATTACCCACAAATGTCTGCCCTTCAAAACACACATTTTGAACTGCGTAGGAGTGTGTGCATGTAAGACAGAAATCCAGAGCAAAGACACCTTTGGACAGATAGTGTTAAGCAACACTTCCCTAATGGTGGGGTGACAGCCCACTTAGTTACTTTTTTGCGAAGGCTAGAGGGGAAATGATTTGGCTAAAATAGGAGCAATTCAGATACCTGGCTAGTTAATTTCCAGTAAACATCCCCTACCTTTTTCTCCTCCAAGCAATGCTCCACTCTTTCTCCAGTCCAAATTCCTGGGACCCAAAGCAGCTTCCCTTTAACTAAATAAGAGAATCATTTGGGCTTATGCTTTTCAAAGGTAGTTCATCCCAAACTCACATTCCATGAAATACAGGTCCAGGCAAACCAAATATTCCTTTTTTTAAAAAAGGGGTGAAATGTTAAAAGATGCAACTGTCTTCATGCCACTTCATGTTGTGCACAGTTCTAATACCACACAATAGGCAAAGGTGGCAAATGGAAAAGGTGTGTAGTACAGATAGAAAAGGTACTGAAGACAATCCAGCTTTAGTTATTGACATCTTCCTCATGAAAAACACTGAAACATCTAAAACCTTAAAAATGCAAGGTGCTGGGGCAATATTGGCCCAATAGAGAATGAATAACTGGAGGTAGAAAGATTACCTCCCTAGCATAGTTTAGTAATTTTTATATTAGGATTTTTTTAAAGTTTATGGAATGGAAATCTGCTACACCAGTTGAGACATTTTCATTTAAATTTAATTCAAATCTGCTTTTAAAATTCCTTTCCCAGCTAATTTGGTGTAGCTCACATATGCTTTGGAGAAAGACAAGAAAGCTTATGAAATTAGCCATGCTTTACAACAAAAGAGAAAAACTGTTTTCTCATCATCCGCTAGCCACCCCATTAAAAACCTGTGATGTCGAATGCTGTTGCGATATCACTGCGAGATCTTATCATAGGAAGTGGTGGAATTAAGGTTAATACTTTCTGATTAAATAGGTCCCTGTGCGGGACAGAAAAGTATGTGGCAATTCTGAGATCCAAATATCTCCAGTTCCTTCCTGTCCCCCACCATCTACTTTTCACCCAAGTACATCATATTTATGTCTGCTTTACATGAACTTTCCTCTTCAAAGAGACATTTTATATGGCTTCAAAATCATAAAACTGTTGTGTATCTCTGTATACTGACTGGATGGCCTCCAGCTGTGCCAAGTCTTAAAATGTGTCAGGTAATACAGCACTCAAACGCTCAACACATTTCCCAGTCCAAGCCTGTAGACCTACTTACATATTTTAGTGTTTCAGATCCAAATGGCCTTCACTTCGTCAGTCTTAATGGATGCTACAAAGTGTTGGTGTTTTCTGACCAAGCATGAAAATGTATATTTTTTCGAAAAGGCTTTAGAAAGTACACGTTTACAATATGGTGTACTTGGAGTTTTCGTTAAGGCTTCTACAGCTTCACAGATGGAAGGCATGCAATTCTCTTGGGTGTAATATGAAAGTCCCAGCTGGAGCATTTCCAACAGGATGTAAACCATGGTCCTTTAGCTGCCCTTTCAAAAACATATTACTTAGGTCAGTGCTAGCAAATGTCAATACGAAAACAGAGTGCAAGTACTAGAACAACTCTGCCACATGCACAGAGGGTTTTTTGTGCAGAAAGTAATTAAGCGCAGTTAGGTGAAAATTGCATCAATGACAAAGATATTACAAAATTTATTTTCATAAAAATAAATAGCTTTAAATAATTTGAGTTACAAAATATCACAAAGAGATTCAGATAGCTCTAAAAATTTAAAGGCATACATAATTGCTTGCAGATATCTGGCTGTGCAGGACAGAATGTTCTCAAGAGGTGTTTCTTGAGGTCTTCAACAACTCTGAAGTTTCTTCAATCCTGAAGATATTATACAAAGAGGTTAGATATGCCAAACAAAATTGTCTACTTGCAGAATGGTAACATTGAATAAGCACCAACTGCATTTTCCCAACTATCTTGAAGCAGGGGGTGGGGGAGGGAATCAGACTAAAAGACAATATGGAAATATGGATTATAGAAAACACACATTCCAAAATATCAAACACATATTCTTAGTTTTCCAACTTAACTCAAAATTTTGCACATCTTATTTCTCAGTAGGAAATTATTTTAGAACAATACAAGTTGGGGTGAGTGTTAAAAATGAAACCTGTTGAAATAGAATTATACCGAAGGAAAAAACAAACAAACAATGATAATGTAAAGTTTCACAATCAGGCATTACTACATCAAAGTACAATGCTCTTGGGTGCGAAAATGATCATGGTTTTCATTTTGTTTTTAAAAAAGAGAAACTCCTTCAATAAAACACTACCGGGGGGGAAATCTAATCACTAATAAACATATTTAGCACTCTAATCTCTAGCAACCACCAGCAAATTCACTTAACGTTGTATTTCAGAAACAAAAATAGTGACTCATCCCACAAACATGGAACTGTAGCTCGATTTATTATCCAGTACAGCCTTAAGGAAATGCCACACCTGATGCAAAGGCCTTTGAGGTTTGGAAAACACATGTACTTTCTAGATATGTTTTAAGCCAAAACAATTCCCTGCAGAGAAATAAATTTGTCTTCCCCCCCTATTACTTACATTTTGCTTATTCTCTCCATTCTTTGTACTGTTGTCTCCTGCAATTTCAAAACAGGCTAAATTAATTCTTTGAAGTCCGCATTTTTCTAAGTTTAAAGGCATGAACAGAGTAACTTTATACAAGCACTTAATTTTATCAAAAGTGCTTTGAAAAAGTTTGCTGTTACCCACCCCCCAAATAATAATAAAAATCAACCAACATCTACAAGCTCTTCCAAAGCAAATCAGCTAGCATTTGCTGGTTTTTAAAGTACCTTTGAAACCTCTGACAGACCATGATTATTAACGGCCGTGGCTTTGGGAGATGGGTCTGCAGATAACTGTGAACTGTATCCAGACGACTGATGAAGAGTCTCTGGCAGCTCCGCCTTCTCCCTATCTGCAAAGAAATATTCATTTTAAACATCACCTTTGCCTTTTTGCTCTCTCACATCAGGTCAGCCATCACATAGTTTGATTTACAAGGAAATTGAGGGAGATGAATTTGCAAAGCTCCAAGGTCTTTCTCTCACGTTATTTCACAACCATATATTGCAATTATAACATAGAAACTACCTGCGACGATTAACCAGGTATGCTATGATTCCTAGCAATGTAAGCTGTTGCAGATGCCATTACTCAAAAAGGTCATTACTTGAGAATAAACTCTTTCCTGAGAGCTAATGCTTATCCAGGGGGGGAAACCCAAAAGTTTAACAACTCTACAAGCAACACAAATGGCATCAGGGTTCTTCCAAGCCCTTCTTAAATGCCACACTGTTCATGTCAGTAGGATCTTGGCATTACCCTAAAGTGTTTTTATAGGCCAACCAAAACCTCTCTGCAGTGAGAAAACATCACATTGTATAAAATGTCCTGTTGGCAGATCTCAGAGGCAACAGAGAGCAGCTGTACTTTATCATACAATAAATCAGTTCCAACTTAGATACGACAATGAGTTGATTGACAAGTATTCATGCAGCAAACCAACCATATAGTTAATATACATTTTAGATAAAATGAGAACGGATGTGGAAAATTTTCTGTCTGTTCTGCAGTTCTAAGGCATGGTGAAGTTTTAAATGTGTCTCTTGCAATTATGGTCTATAATTTTTCAAAACAAGATGTTTTCCAAAACAGTTTACAGAAACATAAACATACAAATATAGTTTATACAATTTTAAGACATTTTTAGATGATCTAAAAATGTACATTTCAAAACACTACAAAGTATTATTAAAACTAGCATGAACATGACCATACAAAACAAAACATAAAACAATCACAACCCAAAACTAGCCATTTAAAATGATCAGTAAAAAGATAGGCCTTGAAGGCTCATTTAAAGGTCCTGAGGGATGGAGCCTGCCTAACTTCAAGCAGGATTTAGTTTCTTAGTTGGGTGGCCAATGCTGTACATGTACAAAGAGAGGACAAGGCAACATTCCCAAAAGTGACTATCCACTTTGGTCTGGATTCCAAACTGGGCATCTCTCTGAGGGCTACTTTTGACAGTGGGAAGATCTGCCTACCTGTCAATCACCTGATATCATAGGACATCAGGTGGCTCTATGTCCACCAAAAAGCACCAGGGCTTGCATTTGGTGTTATTTAAATTTGGTGCAGAATATAAGCCCCACTGGGATTGGTTCCATTTGGAATCTTCTAGTTGGGTTAGGTTTTGGAATTGGGCCCAAATTTAAATAGCGTAGAATGCAAGCCCTGCTGCAATGGAACAATCAGGATTTGTTCCAGACAGCAGGTGACATGTGAGTGTGGTTGGCAAACAAATGGCTGCATGGGCCAAACTGGTGGCCTTAATTTGACTAGCAGGCCAGAGGTTTCCAACCCCTATTCAACAGAAAATGAAATTTAAATAGACTGCATTTCAGTTTGCAACAACACATTTAAACTGACAATATCACTGCGTAGTTTTAAAAGTGGACTGGAGAAAGCTACATCAAATACTCACCAGGAGAAACTGGAGTCATATTTCTGCTAGAGGTATTTTCTTCGCTCATGTTATTAAAATCTGCAGATAAATCAGCCTGAAATTATAAAACATTTCCGCCTTTATAACAGTGCTCTTCAGCAAAATAGCTAGCATTTCCTAGATCTGGTTAATGATCTCCTTCAGTACCTTTCAGTGAATGGATTATAATACACTCCCTAAAACAACAGTATCAGCAGCATAGAAACAACATCCTTTTTCAGACACTACCTTTTAATCAGGAAGATCCCATGGGTTCATGTATGCCAGTTCTATCCTTTGTTTCCTCCAATCACTATCATCCAAATTTGGCAAACTATGGTCTAAACCAAGCCACCATTGTTTCTTGCACATCACATTGGGCTCAATCCAGTGCTGAAATTATGATGATGCAACGGCCTTTCATGTCTACCAACAGAGCTCCCTTTCCTGTCCCTTCCAGCACTCCCTTGCAGCCTCAAAATCAGCTCTAAAGGACTGGGGACCATTCAGGAGGGAGATGAGAGAGGAAACAGAAGTCCCATTGCGTCAGTGGAACTAGCTCAATTGGTAGAGCATGAGACTCTTCATCTAAGCATCATGGGTTCGAGCCCCATATTAGGCAAAATATTCCTGCATTGCAGGGGGTTGGACTAGATGATCCATGTGCTCCCTTCCAACTCTACAATTCTGTGACTATGATTCTATACACACAGTGTACATTGAATGAAGCAAGTTTATTTCTTGCTAAAGTAACCAACAGTTATTCTCTAATTATACCTCACAACTGGAAATTTATGCCCTACACAATTTACATTCAACAGAATAAATTTCAAGGTGCTGGAGGTAAGAATAAATAAAAAATAAATACAGTAAAATAAGTTAAGTTGGCTCATAAGAAAAAAGGCCACAGTTGAGCAACATCTTTACTAGAAGCAACCCAAAGGATACACAGCTGGTAAGCTAAAACAAAACATTATTATTAGCAAATACATTAATGTAGCTGTAGGTGGTAAAAGCATACCTTTTTGGACTGCAGTAACAGTTGGGTTTCAAGTAGTAACACCCGGCTCAGTAAATTATTCCACTCCTTTTCATCTATAACAACCTTTCCCTGCAGTTTATCTTCTAACGCCTGCAACTTTTCTTCTACCCAGTCCAGTTTATTAAGCTTCTCCTGCAGTTCATCAAGTTGGCTCTTTAATTCTTGCATTTCATTAGTAGTTTCCTCCAAGACCTGTAAATAATATTTTATTCATCCAAAGTTTTAGATAATCTTTACTCTTTAGCCCCCTTTGTGCCTTAATTCTCTCCGACAAGAGGCAGTGACGGCCACCAACCTGAACTGCTTTAAAGAGGATTGAGGGTTAAAGAAATGAATGGAAGATAGCCATCATGGCTAGTGGCCATGGATAGCCTTTATGTTCCACCTCCACTGCAAGAGGCTTTATGCGTCTGATACCACTTGACAGGAATCACAGGTGACGGGAGTGCTACTGCTCCCAGGTTGTGCTTGCAAGCTTACCACAGGTATCTTTCTGGGCACTGGAGTGCTAAGACTAGACAGGCTTTTGGCCTTATTCACAGGCTCTTGTGTTCTTAAAGGGTGGGTGCAGCCACACTTTGGGCCCTACTGTTATGATGAATGCCTCAAGGGGTTACTGGCAGCATTATGTAGATTGTTTTCCTACTAGCTACTTTTGCTATTTAATCATGTGTCAAATTTATTACTATTTCCTGTACCATTGGAACAATCTTTCCTCTTCTATCCCCCCCCCCACTTTTCTAGGGGTTCTTTCAACCCCACACCAGAGCAGATTTGGGGGTGCAAAGGGGGAAGAAAGCCCCGATGTGCTAGAGGGACTCTTGCTGGCTCCCACTAGCACACCTCTTTAGCCGAATCCAGCCCATAACAATGCACAAGATATATTAGCTGAAAAATTATTATTATTTCAACAGGCAGGTGAGTAAAGAAAATTTAAATGGTCCTACCTGTTCACGTACACTGACTGGATCATCAGCAATACAGGCAACTTCTTCCTGCTCCTCCTGCTCCTCTTCCTCCTCTAGTGCTTCATTGATTATGTCTTGAGGGAGTCTTGCGCTCAACATACTTTTATGATGTTCTATTTGAGGATTCTTTGCCATATAAAAGACCCCACACACAAAGTGATGCAGAGAGTATTAATAAAGGCCATATAAGTCAATAGCAGAACACTTTTTAATTGAACCTGGCTATAAAACACATGTATGTGCGGGTTAAAAGAAGTGATTTTGAAAAGATAAAAACAAAATAAAAAAACCACTCTCAGTATTGTATAGACAAGGAATCTCTAAAGGCCCCATCCTCATATTCGTTCAGCATTAGCCCTATTTTTAATAGGTTGTGAGAACCAGGAACTGAGTTTCTAATATAACTTTTGTGAACTGTTTTAAAGGACTGTTTTAAAGAGGACTGTTTTAGAAACCCTCTCTCAATGGTATTTGATGCCTTATTAATATACAAATAGGGTCTGATAAATGTTGTAAATGTGGATTAAACAAAACAGATCACATACACATTTTCTGGAATTGTTCTCAAACAGAAATATTCTGGAAATCCATTCAGACTAATATCTGTGATATGTTAGTATACCCTTGGAACCTAAAGCATTTCGGCTTGGTTATCTAAAAGAGTTTATTATAGAAAATGATCAAGAAATAATTTTCAACTTTATTACTGCTGCTAAGATTATAATAGCTAAAAATATCTGAATGGATTGAAAAACTTTGGTCCATAGTAGCCATGATTATGCTAACTTATGATAAAAGACTACATATAAACCAACCTAACAGGTTTATGGAAAAATTGGGTTTTTTCATAATGTTTTGGAACAAGTTCAATGATAATATCCAAGTTTATGCTGCTTTCAACCTACTGCAATGATATTTCTTTATGTTGTTTGAATTTTGTTTCATAAATTTCTTTTTTAAAAGTATGTTCCTACAGACACACCAAATTGCTGAGGAATCCTCCCCAGTCAAACTGCTTCAGAAGCATAGGGTCAGGATTCATAACTCCATATTCCATATTCCGATTACCTGAAAGGTAATCTTACAGTGCCAGGATGACAAGCCTAGAAGGCAGTGGCACAAAGAATCAGCCAGATATCTGAACACAGTTCAGTTTTTGGTGAGCATTTTTCAGACAACTTGTTCAGTAAAAAAGCTATTATTGCTGGGAACATCTACAGTCTTTCAGGTTTTTGTCTAAAATAATTGTGTATTTTAATTCTTCTTCTAAAATAATTTTGAGTGCTCTTGCCTGCTGAAAATCCATAGTAGAGATTGTTGCAGAATCCGGAAGAGTAGGAAAAAGATTTGTAGCACAGAACGTTGTAGAATCGGGCACACTAGGACTGTTTGCTTGTAGCTGAGGTCTAAGTGGATGGGTTCTCTTTCTTGTTTGGGATTTGACCTATAAAAACACACAGGAGTCCCATCCAAATAGTTAATGATGCATATATTTTCCTGTTTTTACAATATGAAGTATGTTGTAACAAAACATTTTGTTGACGTAATTATGCAAGTATATGAGCTCTAAGGGAAGGATATAAACACATGCACTGTATCCTCTCAAGAGTGATTTTGAAGAGCAAATTGTAGCAATCAAATCCAAACATAATATTAAACAACTTTGCAAGAAGTTATAACTGAAATTAAGTCAAAGTATGGCACTATGTCATTTTAACAGCCTATACACTGATGTGCAGGAAGAAGAAGAAAAATTAGGGGGGAAAGGAGAATTATCTGATTTCACCAATACCCATAGACAACAGAAAAGGGGAATCTGGTCCACACCCAAACCAGAGCCAGTTCAGTAAGACACCCTGAGAGCCATTCACAAATTTTGTTAATTAAAATAATAAACTGATAATGGAGCAAACACAAAGTTTTCACACATTCAAGAAATGTAATAACAAAAATGTGCTGGTTATTTTACTTAGACCTTAAAATATATTAACATTTTTATTTCTCAGAAGTATGAACTAAATTAATAACTTGATCAATACCTTATTCATATTACTTAATTCTTTATGCCTTTTATAGACTGAATTAATAATGTCACAAACAATCTGTATTTTTCTCTCTGCAAAGCCATATTGGAGGAACTGCTGTTTTGATAGGACTGGCTTATACTGAAATTGATCTCGGAGAACCTGCAAGGAACAGAGAAAAAAGAAATTGCTTTCACAGTCACTATAACTGTGGTTACAGGTAGGCAGCTGTGTTGGTCTGCCGTAGTTGAAACAAAATAAAAAAAAAATTCCTTCCAGTAGCACCTTAGAGACCAACTAAGTTTGTTATTGGTATGAGCTTTCGTGTGCATGCACACTTCTTCAGATACGGGTTACAACTAGTGCATGAAAACCCAGAAGGGGTTTTTTGCATTCCTGTAATTTCTAGCTCTGTCCAGCAGTTGAAACCATATCAAAAAAGAGAGAGAAAAAAAACTTCTGTTCATTAGGATTCCTACTAGATACCTAAGTGTACTTAAGTCTATACTTTTTATCTGGACAAGAGTTTAGAGATATAATTTATCCCAATTTCCCTATGCCAGTTTGGCTTGTAATACACAGGTCTGTGGATAGCTTTTACTGTTGCGATATTGCATTTAATGGTAGTGAGACACCTAGTTAATTTAAAAATACAGTGAGTCATGCTCTATTATGCATCAGCTTATGTACAGATCACTCGTTACATTATCTGGCAAGTGTAATGAGCACCAGCCTTCCTTCGACTCTTGGACATACAGAGGGCAGATTCTTGCCTGCTCCCCAGCTCAAAGGCTGAGACTAAGGCCAAGAAGTCATTTGCTACTGCATTGTGAAGTGTGTTGCTGCAGGACTTCCACCAAACTCTCAATGTCTGATGCTAGAAGAAGCTTCTTTAGTAGAGTTAAGCCAGGGTTGGGGGATTGTTCCTGCATAGTGTGAGATCAGTGAAAATAGTATGGACAAGGTCCTGGTAACAGGTTTTAGGTTAGCTAGTAAGATCAGCCCTAAAACCATAGATCCTTGAACTCACGTGTGAACAAACCCCATCTTATCTCTCACTTAATATATCATACAAGCTAGAACACTGCCTATAAAACGTCACAACATAATACATGCTGAGATCACACGATCATGTGAGTGCTATAACAATTTAAACCTGTTTGTAGCCTCCATAATGGCACACAACTTTTTCAGAAGACCTTTACCCCATGAATGTTGCTTTAATGTTCTACTGTTGGAGGTTTTAACATACGTTTTAAAGTAGATTTTCCTTTTTTTCTTTTTGTAAGGGGCTTTGAGACATGTGGTGAAAGTAAAGTTTAAAACAAACTTTTACTTTTCCGTTATTCTCAACAAGTGGTAGTGTCACAAAGGACTCTTGAACTATATAAATACCTTATAAACGGCATCAATAAAACGCAAGTCATTCTTTGCCATGAGTTTCACATCCGATTCCACTAGAAGTTCTGCAATATACGTTGAGAAGGATGTGAAGCAATAGCTGATGATGGGCAAAAATGCAGATGGATCCCCCTTTGCCAACCTGTAATAGAGAAAAAAGCTAGACAGTAAGATAATATTGTATTCCACTGCACCAGTGGAAGTGCAGCTGTTCTATTTCTGCTCCTCTAGAAACACTATATTAAAATCAGAGTTGTAACTATTTTACAGTGTACTCACATTTTGGGTGCTTTCAAATTTCCAAGCATATCTCAAGTCCTTTTTCTTGTTAACTGCAACCAACATTTTGTAAGAAAGTTTCTGCTTTATAAGCATCTTTGCTTTCCATTTAAAGACACAGGAAGGGGAGGCAGGGTAACATATAAAAAATGGTCCCTTCAGACCACTGTTTGCTGCATGTCTATTCTGCATTTGTGGTGAATTTAAACTGCAGCATCCACACATCATTCAGCTTTATTAGATTTTCTGCAGTGATGATGCAGTACCCTGATACAATTATGAGCCCAAAGCATCATGAATGCACAATTAAAATAATGCCTGGAATGCACAATTAAAAGAATGCCTGGAATGACCCTTTCCCCATCCAACATCAGACTATATGGATTAATATGCTGCAGATAGTTGGTTTCAGCTGCCTACCAGTGTTCTTCTATTATCCAAACAGGAATACAAGCAAAATTCTTGCCTATTCTTTAACAAGTCAGTTTATTATACAGTACTGTATATATTTTTTTAACTGGTCCACAGTCCAAGCAGAAGCAACATTAAAATAACATGATTCTGATATGAGAACTGTAGATACCTTTCCCAGCAAATCGTGTTTGATAGAACCAATGAATATTATAAAAAATAAAGATATACCTGCACTTACCCAGCATAATCGACATCTCTGGGATAATTTAAAAGTCGAAGTCCTTGCTCTATTTTACGCAAGTTTCCTTTTAAATCTCCTGTGGCCATGTTATCACGTTACAATTCTTATTTCGTTCAGATCATAGGAAGTGCTCAGTAGACTATAACACAGAATAGTTGCATTTTAGAATTCAAATGTTTTGGTTATATTATATTATACGCTCACATTATAGAACTAGCTCAAAGCCAAATTGGACTCAAGCTTCATTGTATGAAAACAACTATCCACTTTCAACCTTGCACATGGGAAGGACACATTTCATCTTAAGTGGCATTTTTAGGGTCGCAAAAACAAAACAAAGAATTGTTTTGCAAATACCACACTTTCACTCTGGAAACCCAGGCTACAACTGTACACCCATTAAACCCAGTAGGACTAGCTTCCGGAGCATAAAATAGGATTGCACTGGGCAGGTTACAGCTCTGCGCACACTTATTCTGCTTGCAATCCAACCGCCCTTACCTGGAAGTAAGCCTCGTTAAATTCTATAGGACTACTTCCGAGCAGACATGGTTAGGAGTCTGTTTCCCACTGAGCTTATTTCCACAAAAATCAGGTGTAGGGTCAGACTGCAATCCTACACACAATTAATTTACTTGCTGTTTAGCAAGCACCTACTGAACCCGGCAAGGCTTATTTCTGCAGCTGACACATGACTATTGTCATTAATAGTTACAGATAGGTAGCCGTGTTGGTCTGTCATGGTCAAAACAAAATAAAAAAATTCCTTCCAGTAGCACCTTAAAGACCAACTGAGTTAGTTCTAGGTATGAGCTTTCGTGTGCATGCACACTTCTTCAGATACCAAGTGTGCATGCACACGAAAGCTCATACCTAGAACTAACTCAGTTGGTCTTTAAGGTGCTACTGGAAGGAATTTTTTTATTTTGTATTGTCATTAATAAACAGCAATGTCAACGGCGCCATATAACGAACAGGTATGACAGGTTCCTCATAGTCAAAAACAGACTCGGTACAACAAGAAAAAGGAAGAGGGAAAGAGAAGCACAGGGACAGGGGAGAAGTATAGGCGGTTATTTCGGTTACGCGTGCATAAGGTCACAGAGTCAGCTTACCGGCCCCGGCCCACCTTTGGACTGAAGGATGGTCGGAGCCCCGCCCACCTCCTCGCGCTCCTCGCGCCGCCCCCGCCCTTTCTTTCTTCCTTCCCTCCTCCTGTTGGCGGCAGTTTGAGCGCTCCCGCGGGAACTCCAGGCAGCCTTTCGCTCCGCTCCAGCAGATTCCTCACACCTTCCCCTCTCTGAGGCTGCTAGCCCTATTGGCCGGCCCCTTCTCAGACAGCGCTGTGTCCTGCAAGGGGGGGGGAAGCGCCAATCTTTCGCAAAAATAAAATAAAATAGATGTATGTTTTATTGCCGACCCCCGTGGAACCGAATCTACCGCTGCGAACCCCGCGTCGGTCTCTCTGGGCCAGAAGGGGGCCAACGTCACTTCCGGTAACAACATATGCGGCGGCGGCGGCAGCTGCAGCAGCAGCAGCAACAACAACAACCGTTTAGACGCTCTGGGGTGTGTGTGGAAGAGGTGACGACTCATGTTTTTGCGTAGGGACCCGGAAGCCCGTTTCCTCCGCCGGCTGCACGAGGCCGCCTGACGACGGTCCCTCCCCCCCCCCCCCCCCGCTGCTTATAAGGCTCGCGCACCCGATTTGAACACGGCTCGTCGCGGCGGCGGTTGGGACTGGAGCTAGCACAGGTAAGGGGAGCCTTGAGCGCGACACCGGGGGGGGGGGCGGGGAGTGGGGAGCGGACTTTGCAGTCTCTCATCCACCCCCGGGTTGGGATGCGGTTGGGCAGCATCTCTCTTTGAGCGGGTTTTCATGGCTGGGAAGTTGCCCCAGCTGCCTGTGTCCTTCATAGGGTTAAGTTCCTCCACGCATCCCTTCCTTGCACAGTCTGGCTCTTCACATCGGAGTGTCACACGCCTGAAATCGCCATGGGAATAGTTCAGATGTGGTGTAATCTCTCCCCACCCCCCAGCCGGCAGCCCTTCTGGGGCATGTGCATGGAGGAAATTAATAATATTTTTTTTTTTAAGCCACCAAACGTGTTTAATAATTTGGGTATTTAGGAACCGAGAAAAGTGATTGCATAACAGGTAACTTCTGGTTAAGTTAACTTGGGCTACAGTCCTATTGCATACTTAGGTTGGAAAAAGTGGCGCTGGATTCAGTAGCAGTTTCTCAATAGACGTTAATGCAATTTTGCCGTTGGATATGTGCCTCTAGCATAGCTGTCAACTTTCAGATTTGAAAATAAGGGATCAGCAGCTTCGAAAATAAGGGATCAGCAGTCTCACCTGTCTCAGGGACAGTCTACAGGATATCTAACAATCCGGGATAGCAGCAGGAAACGGCACTGGAATAAGGGAATTTCCCACAAAAAAAAGGGAAGGTTGAAAGCTGTCTTCCTTCCTGCAGTTCTACTCATTTTAAATTTTTGCAGTTCACCTTGAAATTATCAATAAAGGGAAGTTTATAAATGGTCTGACTAGTGTTTCTCTCCATACAAGCTTGTGCATGCCAAAACAAGCAAAATCCTAATTGGAGAGATGTTTGCCATTTCTGCTTTAAATCTAGGTCTCTAAATCACCAGTACATTGAATTGTTGGCTTGGCCTATGACATGCCATTTTTTATTTTTTATTTTTATTTTTTGCCTCTACCTCTTTGGCATCAGGACTGACCGTGTGCTTAGGCTGCATGAGACAATTGCTTGAGGCAGCAGATACCATTATTGGTGTGGTGGTGTGCCTGTCTAGTCATCAGCCCTTTGACACTTCCCTGTCAAGAGATCACTGCTGCTGGTGCCACAAAGGCTTTCATACACCCCCTAAACTTTGCCTGTTGCCAATGTTGAAGTATGGTTTAACTGCCAGTTGAGACAACTTCTGAGTATGGTATGGACAGCACCATCTTGACCTTTGCCTTAGACAGCAATATGTCTTCGGCAGGTTCTGCTATAGTGCCCTGCTATGGTGAGGGTTTAGAGAGGATGCAACTCAGTGGTACAGCACATGCTTTGTGTGCCTAAAGTCCTCAATTTAAGTCCTGGCATTGCTGTATTTAACTTTTTAGGTGTTGAAGATGAGATCCTGGATTGCTATTTTGCCAGTCAGAATGGTCAGAGATACCAATGTCTTGAAGCAAAGTTTTGTTTCATTGCAAAGGCAATGATTCTGTTGTTACTTCTGGATTTTATAGATAGAACCCTACATTACACACATTACTTGAATGTTGGTTTTCTTTCCTTACACTTTTGTGGAGGGTGAGCATGGCATGTCACCGGCACTTGTTTGGTGTGGAGAATGTGAACTACCTGCCCTGTTTGGGCGTGGATTAATTATAATATTCTAACATCCATACTTTCTGTATGCAGCGTTAATCTTGCATCAGATAGGATTATAGTCACATTTGTCCATGGAAGGGGGGAGTAACTTTTGGTCCTGATCTTTCATCACTTTCTCTGCTCACATCTGTGACATCTGCGGTCCGGTCAATGTCTCCTGTGTATGTGTGGTGCTGGAGCTGTGCAGTTCCATCAGTGCAAGCTGGCAGCTAATGAGTTGCACTTGACAGGAGAACTTAAGACACTCTCCTTTCCAGCTCCCACAGAATTTGACAGTGGATAGAATGTGGCACTATATGTGCTTTGTTGTAATTTAGATCTGTAGCCTGCTTAATATGCATAGTTTTGCATAAAATTAGGGTGTTCATTATTTATGCTTTGTGGATTTCACCTTCTGTTGTAGCTGTCATCAGTCTGAAGTGTGGTGATTAGGCACCTGTTCACATTTTTACCTTGAGAAATGTCATTTGGGCTTTGGTCGGATATTGTTCAGTTAGTTATATAGTTTTAGCATTTATTTAGCTGCTTCTCAGATTTACTCAGGGTGAGATACCGAAATTAAGCATTTTAAAAATTAGCTAAGCTAAACATCAATAAAATCAGAATCAGATACACTATTAAGAAATTACAAATACAGTAGATATGTTTTAATGCATAGAAATAGAGTAGCAGCATAAAAATGTATGTTATAGATAAGGATTAGAATCTTCCTTAGCGAAACTGAATTTATTGTGGTATGTATTCTTGCATTTCAGGCTGAAGAGATAAAACAGATTGACATATATAACTACTAGCCAGCCAATGACTGCTGTGAAACAAAGAGCTTAAGGCTCTCTGAAGCTTTTCAATGCTAACCTAGAAGTAAACTCTTAATGTGCTCAGTGGGGATTATCGTATTTTTCGCTCTATAGGACGCACCTTGTTTTAGAGGGGAAGAACAAGAAAAAAAAAATCTCCCCTTCTCTGCTCAGCACCCCTTCAGTGAAGCGGCAGGAGAAACTGAGCCTCTTCCATTTCTCCTCCCGCTTGGCTGAAGGGGCGCTGCGTAGCTCTGCCTCTCTGCTGAAGCCAGGAGAGTCCTGCTCTCCTGGCTTCAGCGAAAGGAACCTGAAGCCTGCGGAGCAGAGCGGGAACTTGCGCTGCGCTCCGCAGGCTTCAGGCGGCTATCCCGACCCCTTCAGGCGGCACCGACCCCTCTTGCTCTCCAGGCTTCAGCGAAAGCAACGTGAAACCTCCAGAGCGCAGAGGGAGCACTCCCTCTGCACTTCGGAGGCTTCGCGTTGCTATCGCTGAAGCCAAGGAGCCTGCATTCGCTCCATAGGACGCACACACATTTCCCCTTAATTTTTGGAGGGGAAAAAGTGTGTCCTATAGAGCGAAAAATACAGTACTTCTGAGCAGACATACATAGGATTGCAGTGCTGGTGAAGCAAATTTTGAAATGTCTTCTGCTGAAGTTACCTACTGTGTACAGGTTGTGTCTGAAAGGTGTTCCTGCTTTCCCTATGCAAACTTCAGAATAATCCATAATGTTGTTTCCAGTAGCACCTTAAAGACCAACTAAGTCAGTTCTTGGTATGAGCTTTCGTGTGCATGTACACTTCTTCAGGCACACGAAAGCTCATACCAAGAACTGACTTAGTTGGTCTTTAAGGTGCTACTGGAAGGAATTTGTTTTGTTTTGACTATGGCAGACCAACACGGCTACCTATCTGTAACCATAATGTTGTTATTAGAGATGGGCAGAGGAATCATGTGGAGATGAGGTGGGGCAGAGAGTTCATGGCAGAGGAACTGCTGCTTCTTATGCCCTGCTGACTAGAGTGAAAGTTGGTGGGGCAGGGCAATTAAAAGAAATTCTGCCGTGATCAAGGGTTTTCTTTTCTTTTGCTGCAATTGCCTGTTTGGGAAAAGGAAAAAACTATGGTAGTTCAAGGGTAGGCATAATTCTGTGGCCAGTTTGGGGGAATGGAAGGACTTTAGATCTTATGGATCCAAGCCCCACTCTCATATTTCTCCCTTTCATCCCCCACTGATAGGAAGGGTGTGGTGGTAAAGAAGCCTCTGGCAGTAGAAAACATCCTTCTCTGACTCTCTCCAGCCATGGAGGGGAAGGCTATGGCATTCTATAGCCCATTGGCTGCCCACCCTGGCAGCTGAAGGGGAAAGGTGATACTGGCTTTATTAATGTGGGGGGGGGGGAGGAGTGCTGAAAGACAAATTGCACAAAAGCATGTGCTTTTTGTTATTTACATCATGCTCTTTTTTGCTATATGTTTCTTCCAATGGGCATTGTTCATTACAGGATATGAGGCTTTATCCTAGATGTTCCAGTAGTCAGCTTCTGGAATGTCCATCTCAGGATTATTGCTAAAAATAATTGCTTTGTAGGAAAAAAAGCAGAGATAAATCCTTGGAAAAGCCACAGAGAGCCTTAAGCTCTTGGTTTCACAGAAGTCATTGGTTGGCTAGTAGTTATATATGTCAATCTGGTTTATCTCTTCAGCCTGTTCAGTTAGTACTTAGTATAAAGGAGAGCACAACCTATTTTTAATAAATATTGTTAACAGGTTTCAGTAGTTACAAATAAAGTTTTATTAGAGCCTCTCTTGTGAAATACTCCCATGCTGTGTATGAAATCTTAATTTTCAGTTAATTTTTAATCTGTTACCCATTTTACAGTCTGGTTCTAATGCATTTTCAGAGTGTGTCTCCTAGATAAGTATGCACAGTTTGCAGTCTTATACCATTAGTTGCCCTTGCAAATAGTATATATGGCAATATAGGCTGTTTTCAGTTTGGATAGCTGCTTTACAGTTTGGATTTCACCAAAGCCTAGCCTCTAAACACTTCACCACAGCAATGCAACATCTTTATTTAAGCAGGCTTGTATTAATAGGGGAAGTGTATGTGGTATTTAAGTTTTGTATGTTTTTGCTTCTTATTGCCTATCTAAGAACAGGTTAATTTATAAATAAAAATGAATTTTTACTGTATTCTTCAAAGATGAGAAGCATGTTATAGAATTGTACTGAACACTACTGATTGTTGGAATGCAAAACAACTGGCATAATTATTTGTTCTGAAAAGCGGAAGCTTTTGTTCCGCTCATAGTTATTACAAGTGTATCTGTTGTTCCCAGACTACAGTACACAGCTTGTGATCTGCAGATCAGAACACTGTGTTACAAAAATAAGTTAAAATGCTTATTTGAGTTATCAGTTGTAAAAAGCAAGATTAATAGTAATTAATATTATCATCAGCTGAAATACAGTTTAATTCTTCAATACCATTCAATGCTTATTTAATGCCAGTCACGTGCTGTGCACTATACTGAAGTGATAGAAAACTGTTTTGGATGTAACGACGTTGCATAGGGAATAGGAGACGACACCCCCACCCCACCCCAAGTGCCATATCCCTGAAAGCCCTCCCTGAATTAAGTTTTGCCTAATTTTGAATTTTTATATTCAGGGTTAAATGATGTATACTGTGCTCTGCTGTTAGCAATGAGCTGCAATGAACATTTCATCTATAAAGCCCAAATGATTTAGGATCTGTCTACTTTTAAATGTCTTTGCTGCTGCAGATTGGACATGTTTATGCAAATTACTAGAGCAGTGTTGAGATTCTGGGCTATGTTTCTTCCATCGGGAGTTCGCATTTATGGCCTAATTCAGGAGACCTTTGATTTGTTGACCTTCTAAGAATTGTGCAAGACTCATGGTTGTTGTTGTTTTAATCTGGCTTTGCTCATTTGTATGTATGATCATTTATGGGCAAGATAAGGCTCTTAGCCTTATCAAGCCTTCACAATCTCCTCACTCAGCAGCCTACACTACTGTTACTGAATTGTTTGGTGTGGGGATTGGTCCAGATTTGTAGCTTGTGAACCATCTTCTGATTACTCCTGTGATAAGTTGTTGGGATTCTTACCTTTTCTTTGTTGATCTCTTTTAAAACATGTAAATAAAGTTTATATAATTGTTCTACATTAAGTGATTTGACAAGTTCTATATTGTCACAACGTGCATTCTTTCTCTAAAAGTTGCTTTTATTCTGTTCATGCGCCTATGTGCAAGTCAAGAACGGATAACTACTTTTGAGTTTGGGGATTGACCTTGGAAAGCCTGTTCTGCCTGCACAAGCCCCACTAAAATTAGCAGGTTTTATGATGAGAAACTATGAGCTTATACAGCTTTCCTTCAGTTTTTTAGTAAATACAAGCTAATACTGAAAAACGTAATGTAGGTGCCTAATTTACAAGGTGACTGAACTAGACTTCAGGGAGGATGTTTTTAATTGCAGTCTAAAACATATGTTGGACATATTTAGGATACAGTCCTTTGCACAACTCTAAGCTGCTGTTATATTCTATTGAAATCAACAGGATTTAAGTATTCCATCTGTATACACAATGCAGCCTCACATGTATTGCCATGACTCCTTTCCCAGTGTAGTTTGTTTATCTAGGCAATGTCATTGCTCCCTTAATGCTAGAGAGAAGTGAAAGAATTTCCAAGTCCTAAACAGCTGTCCTGAAGTTGCCTTCAAAGCTGGAACTTGTAAAATATTATTTGGCAAATAATTGTGGAGAACAATTGCTAGAATTCAGCCCCCCCCCTTCCCAAAGTAAAAATTCCTTTCACACACATACATAGGGAAAGGGCTGATCTTTCAATGAGCTGTCTCTTGCAGCTTTTAAGAGGTGCTGCTCTACCTGACCTGCTTCCCAAAAATGTTGTATTTTTCATCTCGCCCATAAAAGGAAGTGGCAAAGGGTATAAATTTGGAGATATAGATAGTCATAATAAAGTGGACTTCATTAAGCCTGAGCAGAAAAAATAGCTCTTGGAGTGTAAAATCTTCCATCAAATAGCTTCAGTCATGCCTTTCCAGTTTTCTCAAACACTTGATAAGCTGCTTAAAAGCATGTGTGCTTTGTTTTAACACAATAAAATAAAATCTAGTTGTTATATTTATATACTAGGGACTCAAAGTTTTTAAACACCACAATCTCATAAGATACAGTACTTGGAAAAGAGAGATTTCCTGCAAAACCACAGTGAAAATGTTCCTGGTGTCTGCAGACTCACCTGAATGTTTTCTAGTGCAGTTATAAGACTTCTGTTGGTGGTGGTTGTTTGCACTGAAATTTTAATGGTTTTCTGAAGTGTCAAAGTAAAGATACCAGTTTGATTTTTTAAAAGCCAGTAGTTAGGACGAATGAAAGTTGTAGTCCAAAACATTTGGAGGGCACCAGGTTGGAGAAGGCTGTTATGGGTTATGTTTGTCATGCTTTTCATTCATTTTGTAATCCTTTGGGTGAAAATCACTTTAATGCTGTGCACTGTTTAAGCATAATTGCATGTAGAACCATAGACTTTATTTGCTTGTTCTTACAAATATGACTATGAAACTGTTGCTTCTGTTGGTTAATGAACTAATCTGGGTGTATCCTTGTGTTCCTCCTCCCTTTACAACCTGCAGGCTTGCAGATGGGTCAGGGGCTGTGGAGAGTGGCCAGGAACCAGCAGCTGCAACACCAGGGATACACGGGACAAAGCTATCTGTCCAGAGAGCATGGTAGAAGGATAGCTGCTAATAACGTTTCAAATGCAAACCATCGGAAACATGCCCAGGGAGGCATTGACATTTACCATCTGTTGAAAACTCGGAAATCAAAAGAACAAGAAGGGTTCATCAACCTGGAAATGTTGCCTCCTGAACTTAGCTTTACCATTTTGTCATACCTGAATGCAACAGACCTCTGTCTGGCTTCATGTGTTTGGCAGGATCTTGCTAATGATGAGCTTCTTTGGCAAGGGTAAGTTAATGAGAGGTCATGAGCACAGGTTACAACAGTCAATTTAGATCCTGGATTTCTTGTCCAAACCACTTGCTTCTTTAAACAAAACATCAGAAATGAAAAACTACTGTGTAATTGTAATTGTAGCTAATTAACTAGGCTTTTTGAGCCTCCAAATTGCAACTTAAATCCGATAAGGAGAGTACAGAGTGATAGAACTTCAGGAGCAATTAACTTAAGTTTTTAAAGGTGATGGTACTTCAGAAAAAGAGTGTGCTCTCAGGTCATGCAGAGGTATTTCAGAAATGGTAAGCGTTCTTGCACGTGCTTCTTACTCTTGTGGAAACCGTAATGGCTCTAATAAAAACTAGGTACATGGTGGTCTAAAGCAGGCATAGGCAAACTCGGCCCTCCAGATGTTTTGGGACTACAACTCCCATAATCCCTAGCTAACACGACCAGTGGTCAGGGATGATGGGAACTGTAGTCTCAAAACTTCTGGAGGGCCAAGTTTGCCTATGCCTGGTCTAAAGACTCTAAAGTGGAACTACATGTTTGGCGAGAGCATGAAACATAACACTGAACTCATTGTGGCTGTTTCTAGAACTATTCTTCAGCATAGCTATCGCAAGTATCATTCAGTTGCTCATGAAAATTCAGTTCCTATCCTGGTCTACATATGGCTTGGTGAATTTGATAGTGCAAATATTTTCGAGATCAGCACTTTGGGCTACAAGGTTGTCTTAAATGGAAAGGGCCTGTTTTTGTGTAATGGCGCCAGTCAGTAATGTTTCTGGAAGCAGAAAGTTAGCCTTCTCTTCATAATGCTCAAAACAACTTCTTGCCTGGCTACAGCTTGACTAACTGGTCACAAAAAATGGACAGTGGAGAAAATGAGCTTTGTGTGTGCCACTTCCCAACATGTGGCTGTGCATTAATAAGATTTTGTCCCGGGCAAAGTTAAAAAGCCTTTGGAAGGGTAAAGGGAATGTGTTGACCCATGCAGTTGGAAATACGTCTTGAATTTCTTCATGAGATTTATTTTTTTCATAAAAATAAATTTAATAGTTCAATTGCACCCTAAAGCACCAAGTTCCAGATATAGTTAGATGTTCTTTACTTATTATATACTGTCTAAAGGATAGGCAGTACTGGGTTGTAATCCTGCATGAAGCACACAACCACACACTGGATGACATTCCTTCTCTGTGAATTGATAAATTATCTGAAAGTAAAGCTTCTCTCTCCTAATGCCTGGTAGGTTTATTATTTTTTTTAAGATTCAAGCTTGGGTCAACTGATGTTTACATTTACTTACCCGGTTAGTCTCTGAAATATTAATTAATGAGACTTTTAGGATGAGAAGGCAAGTACTGGATAGCACCATTCATTAAGCCCCTCACGCTACAGAGGCTTACATGTACTTAGTTATCTGTTTGACTATTTCTGTGTGGAAATTTAGACTTGTATATGTTTGGAAGATTTTTGTACTGATACTACTTGCGTTGGCAATGATGCAGTACAAAAAAATAAGTCAGTTTTTTGGTAGTTGTGCAAATCCTAGGTATTTAATTGGTTCACTCATGTTCATAAAACATATTTAGAAAACCCCTATTAAAGTCTGTGTACTAAGTTCTATAACTGAAACATTAAGTGGTACTTTTCAAGTACTACTGTAATATCTGGTGGGCTTTTAGAATCCTGAAATCTTGGACCTGAAAATGAATTAGAGCATAACCTATTTCCATATTGAACATGCGTCTTCCATTTTTGTAGATTGTGCAAATCCACTTGGGGTCACTGTTCCATATACAATAAACGTCCGCCTCTGGGATTTTCATTTAGAAAATTGTATATGCAGTTGGATGAAGGCAGCCTCACCTTTAATGCCAATCCAGAAGAGGTGAGTTGATGTTGATGACAATAGTAAGTATTAGTGATAGTTCTGGTGCTCTTGTTGGTTTCTAAACTGCTGGGCAGATCTAAAGTTAGTGGAGCATAGAAGTGCCCACTAGATGTACAATTGAAAAATAATAATAATAATAATTAATTAAAAGCATACTTTTTGGATGTACATTTTGTTGAAATCCATTTGTACTTGCTTAAAGCAAATGTTTTAGGATTAAGGTTTAACAGAAAGTACATTATTTTTAACTTCGCCTTTGACTTCAGGTTTATGAATAAATGTCTCATTTGTAGAAAAAATGAGAAATTAAATATATGCAGTTGTGGCACAAAACACTAACACAATCCAGTGTAGTAAAGCTGTTCATTAATTGGAACTTCAGCTTTGTTATGGAATTAAGAAACAAAGAAAGCTTGACTCATAATGATTGTCTTACTTTAACAAAGGACGGAGTTGTCTCTGATCACTTTGTAATGCTGAAACAAACCTTAAATCTAAAGTAGCGGGTTTGATAACTGAGAGCTTTGGTTAGCAGGTGGGTTAGAAATACACCAAATAACTTAAATACTGTTATGTGTTACATTTATGCATCCTGTGTGTGTTTAGAGCCCTTAATTTTTTAATCATGTTCATTTTCTAATTTTCTGTTTGCTTTTTCTGTCTTGTAAAACTATTTTGTTGAAATAAAAAAATGTTAGGTAATCACCCCCTTGAGCCAACTTAGGTGGGCGAACCACCCACCTGTCAGTCCTCATTATGACATCAGGTGATTGACAAATGAGGGTTTCCCATCCACTTGTCAAAGCTGACCTATGGGCTTGGGGGTGATAAAGATCTGGCCTGCTGGGCCCAAAAGACTTGCAGTACAGTGGTGCCCCACAAGACGAAAAACCCGCTAAACGAAAGAGTTTTCCATTTTTCGAGGCGCTTCGCAAGACGAATTTCCCTATGGGCTTGCTTCGCAAGACGAAAACGTCTTGCGATATTTTTCACTTCCCCCCTTTTTCTAAGCCGCTAATAGCTGCTAAGCCGCTAATAGCGCTAATCCGCTAATCCGCTAATAGGGTTGCTTCGCAAGACGAAAAAACCGCAAGACGAAGAGACTCGCGGAACAGATTCTTTTCGTCTTGCGAGGCACCATCAGCTAATCTGTTCTTGTCAGTAGCAAACTAGTTATGGCTTCCTTGCTCCTTTTAGCAAGGACAAACACTGATGAAGGAGCACAAGCTGGTGTTGGGAGTAGGTGCAGTTTCCAGTGGGAGGATACCAGAAGTGCCTTGTGCAAGTGTTATGTTTCATCATATATTTTATAATTTTCATTAAACGTGTGTGAACGGTTTTCCTCTTCTCTTCCTCTTCTTTTCCTCATGTGGATAGTGTTTAGCCTGCAGGCATAGGCAAACTTGGCCCTCCAGATGTTTTGGGACTACAACTCCCATCATCCCTGGCCACTGGTCCTGTTAGCTAGGAATGATGGGAGTTGTACTCCCAAAACATCTGGAGGGCTGAGTTTGCCTATGCCTGGTTTAGAGCAAGAATAGTTTAGAAAATGTAATCAATATTTCTGTAATTTGATTATAAGAACTAGACAAATAACATATTTTACGGCACATGCTGGTCTGTGAGTTTCCTGAAATATATTTTTTAACATTTAGAATATGTTATGTGGTTTCAAGACATGTGCAAGCTAAACATGCTTCCATTTTAACATCTTATAAGTTCAAAACCATGCATTCATTTGAATGTGATCTTGTACACAGCAGGACATGAAAACGACTGTTTTAAAGTAAAATGAATGCTAAATAATAAAGGCTGACTAAATTTTCAGCATGATATCCAGTTAGGAAATGAAGTACGGTTCCACAGCAGTCTTAAATTTCAACCAAGTATGACACACACAATCAAAAAAGAGAGAAGGTTCATGTTGAAGGAAGTATGTTTCCTGCTGCTTTAATACATATAAAATCTCATTCATAACTACACTAATGCATGTTTTATTTGCATATGAATTGGATGGCATATATTGAAATGTAGTTCTGAAGATAGAATTTCTTCATCATTATTAGGATTTGTTCCATTCCAAATTCCCCTGTTGAGCACAAAAACCTAATATTGCATATATAAAACATCTCTTTGTCCCAGGGAGTCAACTACTTCATGTCCAATGGAATACTGGATGATTCACCAAAGGAAATAGCTAAGTTTATCTTCTGTACGAGAACACTAAATTGGAAGAAACTGAGAATCTATCTTGATGAAAGGTAACTTTATTATAAACTGGGAAGCATTGTATTCCCTTTTATTTAGTAGACTTGTATTTTCATTTGAAACACTGGAAAAATGGGGCATTAGTTAATAATAAAATACATCAATTTAGTGACGGCAAAGCTGAGGATCTTTTTTTATTCTTTTTTTGGCACTTTACCAATGAACTTTACTTTTACCCAGTAGTGGAAAAATGTGTTGATAGCAAGTTTCTTGCAATAGAAATCTAGCATTAATTGGAATGATGCTCCTCTGCTCTTCATCAAACACTTCAAATTCTGGAAAGGAAAGTAATTCCTCAGTTAAAATCTTATTCAGGTTACATCTGACACCCACTTGCCCCAGTTATAGAATCATTTCTTTAACCATGTTAGGTTCAAACTAGTAAGCACTACTTGCTATAGTGCTTGTGCAAATTCAGATGTTCTTGATACTATTTAAAAAATATACTATCCATATATGGTATTGAGGATTTCCTAGGAATAATTACTTGTTTACATGCTCAAGACTATCTCTGGGTTGCTGCCCTGGGACAGCTATCTAGCTTGCAGAAGGAATCCCAGAGCTGTTTTCTTGACTGCTAACTTTGGTTTTTATCGGCTCACTATGTACTGTATGTCTGGAATTGTCTCCACTGATGATGATGATGATGATGATGATCAACAACAACAACAAAGTTGTGATTCCGTTTATAACGTATCTTGGGAGGAAAAGTGAGAGCCCCTCATTTTTATCCAGTCCATGAAAGTCCATGTATTCTACAAAATGTTTACGCCATAATAAATCTATTCCTGTTAAGGTATCACAACACTATTGATCTAACCAGGGCGTTTTCTTTTGAACTGAAGCAAAGGGTAAAGTAATGAAAGGCTAAAAATAGCCAAGCAGATGTAGGAGTAGGAAAATGGAACATGTAAATAGGCCCTTAGAAAGAGACAAAGTGCAGTGTACAACAGAAAAACCCCAAAAATGTTCCACATACACAAACCCATAGACAAATGTCAGAAAGGATATCAAAGTGATCTGAGGATGAAATGAATTTTAGAGTTTTAGAGACATCTCATTTTGGTAAAAACCTGGACCGTAATTGGAGGCTGTAACTAACGTATAGCCTGTTGTGACCTGCTTCCTGTATACCTCTTCCATCATGTGTTCTCTTCCTTTTATCTGACATTTTCCGTTGTAATTGTGTTCATATGAAATGTATTATTGTTTAATATTATCTGTAGTTGGCTTTGTTTATTTGTCAGTTGATGGCTCAGGTGTTTGAAATATTAAGGTTTCAGTTCTGTACATACGTACCTGGGAAGTAAGCTCCTTGGAAATTGCCTACGTAGGATTAGGTTGTAAATTGTATTGGAAATATTTTGAAAATGTTCATGTAATCTTGTTTGGCACTTACTGAGAGCTGTTGCAACCTGAAAAGTTTGAGGAAGTGTCCAGGATATATAGTCTCATTGACAATACCATGCAGATTCTTAAGGTTGGGTGCATTAAGAGCTGAACACCTGTATATGATCCACTCAAAGAGCCATCTTGTGATTGAAAACAGCAGCCTCAGAACTGTTACTTATTTTTCCAGCTCTAGTAGCTATCAATGAACCAGTCTTACAGACTACTGTACTACATGCATATATGATATATGACCTTCATCAGATGTTTCTGTGGCATATCTGATTACATTGCAATGCATTGTTTCAATATTTTAAAAGAACTGTTAGTCTTATTGCCATATCTTTTTCTAGCAGAGGGAGGTTTTGTTTTCCATTATTTGCATATCTTGATAAATTATGATGTCTGGGTTTTTTTACAGTGTGTTGTTGATGCATACAGACTTGCAATGCAATATATTTTTGCCATTCTGTATCCACAGAAAATAAATAACTATACGTATTGCAACACCCTTTAACCTGCTATACCAATGGACAGGAATCATAATACTTTGGTGTTCTTTATAGTACAAATCACACCTATCGTGCTAAATATATGTTAGGTTGAACTGTATACTGTTTGTTCCGGTTTGTCGATCTTGCCTTATAGATCCCTGTAGATCTTCTCTTGATGAAAGGAAGGATTTAGAAAGGAAAAGTAACCCTCCCCCCAAAGTCCTTATGCTTACAGTTCTATACACACCTGGGGGTAGGTTCCATTGAATTCACTGGGGCTTGCATTTGAGTAGATTTGCATAGGTTTCACTGATAAGTTTCAAAAATGTGTTTTGCATAATTGTCACTTGCCTTAAAAGACTTTTCCTTTTCCTTTTCCTTTTTTTTTTAATTAGGCGAGATGTTTTAGATGACCTTGTGACACTACACAACTTCAGAAATCAGTTCTTGCCAAATGCACTAAGAGAGTTTTTCAAGCACATTCATGCCCCTGAGGAGCGTGGTGAATATCTTGAGACTCTTATTACAAAGTTCTCACACAGATTTTGTGCTTGTAACCCTGATTTGATGAGAGAACTTGGCCTTAGCCCAGGTAAGAAGAAATGGCTTGCAGTTTAGATGGTGTGGAGTGTTGTTTTGTAGTATTAATCAAGTCCTGACAAATATGCAAATGTTTCTTTTTAGGTCTTGCATGATTTAAGAGCTCTGAATCTGCATATCCTTATGGCTTAGTGTGTTAATGGAGTTTATTTCCCAGTAAATATATTTACTGTAACCCAACACAGGCTTATCTTCCTTTTAAGGTCAGATAGGTTTTAAAGTGATTTGAGCACCAGTAACTACACAGTGGATTGTTCAGGTTAGATGGATACCTCTAGTAAGCATTGTGTACAGCATTCCAGGTATATTCTCTGTGCTCCATTCCTTTACCTGTGATTGTTTCATCTTTAACTCAAGAATATTGATGCATCATAGGTGAAGCTTGTTAGAGCAAGAGATAGGACTATTTTGGAATTGGAAGCCCAGTTATAGAACACCTTGTCCAGGAAGATACATGTAGCAAAAAAACCCACCAACCCACCAGACAAAGCCCTCCTTTTTTCCCCACCCAGCCCTTTAAAAACACTTATGATAATAAAAAACATTTTAAGTACTCTTAGGTGATCCAGACAGTCATGCTTAGAGTAGATTTATTTATTTTATTTCATAAACTTTAATTATGTTGACTGTTTAAAAAAAAACACCCAAGAAAAACATTGGCAGGGCCATGCCCTAAAAAATATTTGTTTAAAAAATTGTTGTTGTAAAAAGTGTTTTCTTAAAATGTTATCTGTTCAAAGTCATGACTTTTTCTTCCCTTTCCCCTTAGATGCTGTTTATGTACTATGCTACTCTTTGATTCTGCTTTCCATTGATCTTACTAGTCCTCATGTGAAAAATAAAATGTCAAAGAGAGAATTTATCCGAAATACACGCCGCGCTGCTCAGAACATTAGTGAAGATTTCGTTGGGCACCTTTATGACAATATCTACCTTATAGGCCATGTGGCTGCCTGAAAAGCACAATTTGCTAGGACTTAGAATTTATAGTTTAAAAGGAATTGGATCTCCAATGAGATTTGGGTTTTGTTTGTTTTGTTGGTAGATATGGGGGTTATATTAGTGCTGGTCATTCTAACCTCCGTCTGCAATCAAAAATGTACAAGAACAACATTTTTTTAGCAATTTACCATGAGAACTGAAGAATTTGGGATTTTTAAAAATTTTTGCTTACAGTTTGCACAAAAAATTACCATTAGTTTGACATGTTACAATTTCTGAATGTTAAACTGACATTATGATTTTAAACTGACAAGATGGTGGACTTATGCAGTAGATTTGCTTGAACACTTTAACCAGTTCTTTTGTTTTTTTTTAATACCATGTAATGTGTACATATTTAAAGAGATTTATAACCATAATTATTTTATTGTAAAATATTTTAACTAAAAAATTTCCTGTCTCTCTCTAGACTAGACTATGTCTTTTCGTATTTATTTCTTTACTTTGTGAGACTGCTCTGGTTCATTTTGCTGTTGCCTTTGTTTAATAGCATTTGATGTGCACACTCTTCAAAAGCTAATTTAAAGACACAAAGCATTTTAGATTCTAAATTGCCATTCACAGCTACCAGCCTAGCATAATTGGGTAGTAGCTGGCTGTCTTTGTGCCTCAGTGTTTAGTGCCTTAAAACATAGGACATTTTTTGTAGCTATGGCTCCTCAGGGTTGGGTGCCTTCATAGCGGCTGCCCAGAAATAGTAATAATAAAAAAAATTAACACTGAAAATCATGGAGGTTATGCAAGAACAGTTGCATTACAGCTGATTCATTTCACTTCCACTTAAGCAAGAGACATTCATGGTGAATTTGACCTAGAATTAGTGGCTGGGATCCTTTGCACAAGCCTAAGGCATTTCTGTTTGCATACGCTCCCTCTTACCCAATTTCCACCAATTCCTCCTGTTCAAGTCCTGACCCAACTATTCAGAGAGATCGTGATGCTCAGGAATTCTTGAGGTGGGAGAAATGAGAAAAGCGCATTGTATGTGTGAAGTTCCACTTATGCAATGTTAACAAATAAATCTTTCCTGCCTGGAGTATCCCAAGTGTGCCTTGCATATGGAAAATTCTCCTTTCTCAGTTACTTTCTGCTGCTACCTACTAGAGTGCCTGTGAATAGGTTGTGAGAATTATCTGAGCGGTATTGTTCACCAACAGCAGCACAAGCAGTACTTGAGCTGGCACAGGTGAAGCACAATAATCATAACTCACAAGTGGGAAAACGTCCATTTCCCCCTCAGTTATAGCTTGTGTCCATTTTTCCATAGAAAAGCCCACCCAAGAACTATATATGCTCATGGAGTTTCACAGTATGAAAACTCGGGGTCCTGATTATGATAATGAAATGTTAAAAAAGATATTTAAAAGCTATGGAAATTAAACAGCTTGGGTTCCTTTCATTTCTGCACAAATAACTGAACCTGCATTTTCCCCCCTTTGACCAATCCTAGTGTGTGGAAATAGGCTATTTTCTTTTTTGGGTGAGGGAGGATAAGGTTTTTATAAAAAATCTTGTAGGGACAGTAGTTAAACCCTCTCCATCCCTTAATATAGGAATAACTAAAGCCAGCTTTGATATGGAGTATAACTCATGCTGTAATGTAGACAAGCATTAGCCACAGGAAAAGTTTGAGTCCCAATATAAAAACTTACCCGGGGCCTCACAATTTCCATAGAAAACCCAGACATCCAAAAGCAAAGAAATGTGTTCAATGTGTAAATTTCAGTTCCATGTTTTGTAGATGTTCAATATATCAGTTTCATTCAGTTTTATTTTCGATACGAAAAAAATCTTGTAAAGCTACTATTCCTTGTTTTCAGGGCTACTCTGTATCTTTTGGAAAGCAAGTTAAACCCATCCTACATTTGGAAGGATACATTTAATATATCTTTAAACATGCAATAAGTTAAAACATTTCTCAAAGCTTCAAATAAAGGACAAATTTGAAGAAGAATCTACTGACTAAAAGGTCCTCGACTGACAAAGGCTGCGTGTGTCTGTTTTGAAAAGATTTAAAACACCACTTGAAGTAATGTGGTGTTGACAGTGCTTGATAATGCTATTTAATTCATTATAATTGATTTCCCCCAATTACTAGGATACATGATTTATGCAAACTACTCATTTGTAGTTTCTTAGTTTGACAAACCGGTATTATTTTTCAGCCAATATAAGTGCATAGCTACACCATTTAGAAGAAACTCCAAATTACACTACAGATTTCTTTAAAAAGAAAAAAGGGGAAAAGGCAGGCATGCTTCCTAGTGAATTGCAAATGAAGACATGAAATGCAGATTGAGGAATATGTTGCCCCCTTTTATGGTTATTTTAAATAAATATCTCACTCAATAAGCTTAGAGTTGATTACCAGCTTTTTTTTTTTTTTTTACTGCTTTTAGAAAATCGTCTCCTCTAATCTCCAAAGCATTATTAAAATGAACAAAGGACAGACTTGAAGGATTTCCTGTTTCCCTCGCCATGCATGCTTTGGCTTCATTTTCATTTAAAGTGTAATAAGATACAAACTTCACAATCTGCATGCAAATCTGTCCCACTGTGCTAAAAGGCTTTTAATATTACTATAGTGCAGTCCTAAGGATGGCTATGCAGATGTAAGTATAAAGTTCAATGGGATGTTAGCCTTAACTAGATTATTATTAAACTGATGAATAAGAGTCCTTCAAATAGCATGCATGTTTAGGTATAAATCTAAGCTTGCACTTTAACTATTTTGACGGTGCTGTTTTTTTAGGAACTCTTGTTAAGGGTTTGTCTGCAATGCACGTTTGTGATCAAATAGTCACCCAACTATTCTGTGGTTCTGTGAGCCACATTTTCAACACAGTTTGGTTGTGAAATTGGACTTTTAATTTTACAATGAAATTAAAATCATTTGCACCCTTAGTCAGAAGACAGACAATAGGGTTAACAAAGAGCTGCAACTTCATTGACATTTAAAACAAGCGATTGGCAGTGGTGCTCCAGCTGTGGAGAACTGAAATCTGCAGATCCTTCCAATATCTATGAAAAGGAAGGAACCCATTGGCTACACCTTAATTAATCAGTATGGCAGCTTTAGCTGTATGTTCCACACACGCTTCCAGAGGGTTGCCTACCCTGCCCCATGGGGTTCAAAGCCCTCATCGGCAAATCTTGGAATCCAGGCAACTCCCATTTTACATGGGGGTTGCGTTCCGAGGCATCACACACATCTGTGAAATCGCATCTATTTGAAACAGCATTGGAAAAGCCTGCAAACACTCCATCCCATCCCTTTTTGTGACATTAATGGGTCACTTCCGCGTTTGGGTTGATGCGTGTGTGCACGGTCACACACATATTGAACACACATAAATAGGGAGTTGCCTGTAATCTATCACCATAAAGGTGACTTGGGGCATTCCCTGATAAATTGTCTGCTCTTAGAGTAAGTTAAAGAGAGAGAAAGAACCAGACCTGTTTCCCACAGTGTGGCACCTCCCCAGGTTGGTGGGTTGGTTGGTTTTTAAAAACTTAGTTGGCCATGAAGCAATCAACCTGACCTATACTGCCACCTTAAGGGTGGGTGTGAGAATGTCCAAAGAATGTCAGCAAGTAGCAAGGCTGGTTTAGCTTATGCTGTGCCAGCTTGTTTAAGGCTGCTACCTTTGTTTGCATGCTGGAATATTGTCTTGCCTCGGTCCGTTGTGTTCAATGACACCACCAACCCACTTATTGTTTGGGTCATGCTGGAACAGGGTGCACACAAGTGGGACAGAAACTGGCATTCTAGTGTCTGTCCATGGTGCTATGTTCACTTTGCCCTCAGCTTTTCATAAAATGGAGACACAATGATGAGATTGATTTCAGCTGTAGATGTCTTCCTCCTCTGAAGCTAAGGAGTCTCTTCATAAATAAGCTGGAAGCCCTATTCTGTTGGAAGAAGAGAAATGAAAAAGGCTGTAACAGTGATTTTAACCCCCTTAATCCTCGGCAATCCCTCTGGCTTCTGCTATCCATTTCTGGTTTCCAAAACAAGATGAACCAGCTCTCTTTCAGTTGGCTATAGCTCCATTTTTTTACCAGAGACAGCCAACCAAGTAACTGCCGGCAAGTTCATCCACAGTAATTTTTTTTAAGAAACCAACACTTCCTCTTCACCATGTTTATATAGAATGAAGAAGAAGAAGAGTTTGGATTTGGTATCCCGCTTTATCACTACCCTAAGGAGTCTCAAAGCGGCTAACATTCTCCTTTCCCTTCCTCCCCCACAACAAACACTCTGTGAGGTGAGTGGGGCTGAGAGACTTCAAAGAAGTGTGACTAGCCCAAGGTCACCCAGCAGCTGCATGTGGAGGAGCGGGGAATCGAACCCAGTTCACCAGATTACGAGTCCACCACTCTTAACCACTACACCACACTGGCTCTGGAGTGTGTTCTGACTGTGAAACCTCTTTCCATGGGAGGCTCAGCAAAATCTGAATGCACGGCTGTCCCTACTATTAGGAAGAGTGAGGCAATCACCTCAGGTGGCAAATGTTTCTTTGTGTGCAACATGGCCATCCTGCACCTCCCACAACTACATAGCTTGCTGTCCTTGGATGCAATGGAGAACATTTGCGGCCAGCATATCTAGTCAGTTTCTGTATGTGGACCAGAGGGGGCAAGGAGTACCATTTTGCCCTGCATTGCAGGTACCATAACAGACCAAAGTCCAGCCCTGTCATTATGAGGCCATTTTTCAGAAAACAAATCCCAGTACCCAAATTCAGTGGGTCTAGTTTGGTAAACTTGACTAGATACAATGCTTGGATTCAGCAGCAATGAGTCCCTTTCAGAAATAATACTTTACAGTTTGTCATGTTTTCATATTTTATATTGTTGTGTGCTTGAGGGGGTGAAGCAGATTGAAAATCTAATAAAATTTGTGAGGAAATGGAAAAGAGTTCTAGCTGGGCCGGAAAATTCAGCCCATCACTAAGTCAGGTTAGAAACTGTTATTTCCTCTCTGTATGTGTCCTTCAAAATCTGTTTATTTGGAGAGCTACAAGGCTGGGATATTGGGTCTTTTTCCGAAGGCATTTTCATTTGTAAAAGTTAGCCTCCTTCTTGGCAACGAGGAGGAATGTTGTATTTAATTTAAAATGATTAATGAGATTTTGTCAGACTCCTGCCCTCTACCGCCACTGCAGTATGTCAGAACAACAACCTGGGAAAACGGACGCCACTCTGTCGCCCCAAACAGCTTTCCAGGAAAAATTAAAGCTGAGTAGCCAGCACCAGGTACTTGTCAATGGCATTGTCTTTTGGTTGCTTGACAGTTAAATGCCAAGTTAAGATATTTACCTGTTCGGGATATAAGGACCTACATTAGTTAGTTACTTAAGTAGGTCTCTCTCTCTCTCTCTTTTATGCTAGAGATCAATATTCGGTTTCTGTTGTTTTCTAAAAAATAATGTGTGATGCTGGAATTGTATGTCTGTTTTCCACCGACCCACCCAATAAGCAAACATGTGTCAGTCTTGTTGGATTTTGAGAGAGATAAGGCTCTCCCTACTCACAGATTAGAATAGCGGACAAGAAAGCAAGAAATAACCTGATTTTGAGGTGAACTTCATACAGATCCTTTGCAGCAGAACTGTGAATGTGATCCAATTGTAAGATATAATATAAATCAGCATGAGACCCTGCAGATGATTGCTTCTGTGTCATTGTCCAGAGAGTGGCACTCCAAAGGGACTGAGGAAACAGGTAACTAAAGCCTTAGCTGCCATCTCACTCTGTTATTCCTGGGAGAAAGCCCCACTTAGCTCCATTTGGCTCACGAATAAACTTGTAGAGCAGGGGTAGGCAACCTAAGGTCCGGGGGCCGGATGCAGCCCATTCGCCTTCTCAATCCTGCTTGCGTACGGTCCAGGAATTAGCATGTTTTTACAGGAGTAAAATGTGTCCTTTTATTTAAAATGCATCTCTGGGTTTTTTGTGGGGCCTGCCTGGTGTTTTTACATGAGTAGAATGTGTGTTTTTATTTAAAATGCATCTCTGGGTTATTTGTGGAGCATAGGAATTCGTTCATCCTCCCCCCCAAAAAATATATGTATAATCTGGCCCACCACATGTTCTGAGGGACAGTGGACCGGCCCATGGCTGAAAAAGTTTGCTGGCCCCTTTGTAGAGGATTACATTTATTAAGCTAGGTGCATCTACATATGTATGTACTGCCTTATTTAACTACCAGTGCAAATCTGTATGTGTTTGTCCTCTTAGTGGTGCAGCTATAGAACAGCTAGCACATTTGCAAAGCTAAGCAGGATCCAGTATGGTTTCAAATTGGATGGGGGACAATGTGTTGAGATTTCTGCATAGCAGGGGGTTGGACCAGATGACCCTCGGGACCCCTTCCAACTGCAACTCTATTCTTCTCCAAAGTAAGCCTCACTAACGACAATGGGACTTCATCACAAGGTATAGGATTACAGGCAAAGAATATTAAAACAAAGCCTTTAGCCATCTAGAATATTTCCAGCTTTCCACTTCAAAAATAATTACATTTTTAATCCTTTTATTGACTGTTAATTATGCAGCTACAATTGTACCCAGTAACTTAGCGACAGCTGACCCTGTCGAGAAAGACAAAACTATAGAAACAATATCATAAGTTTGTCAAATTAATACAAGAAAACCTAAGCTTAAGTCCATGCTCAAACAGAAATTATGCCTTTGGCCTTAGTTAAACTGCAGTCATTCTGGATGCATGAAGAAGAGTATTTTTTATGTGTTTCATCTCAGGTTTGCACTCTCCGTTCTTTTCATCCTCTTTGTTACACAGGCAACAAAGAACCTTCTTCCTTGAATTGTGTTGTTCCTTCCCTCCCCTGAATTTGTGTGCATGCACATATTCACCTCCCAAATGCTTTGCCACGATGGAAAATGAGCGATTCTGGTGTAGAGCTAGCATCATAGGGCTTTACTTGTTGAATTTATTCATGTTAAGCAGTTGTGAAAGACACACACACCTAAATCTGTTTTCTGTGACATTTTATTAAGTCTGCATATCTGCCAAGGTTAGCCAGAGGGTGGTGATTAAACTATGTCCTAGGTTTTTTCCTGGCTTTCTGGCCCCCTCTTTCTCTGTCTTACGCTTTCTCTTGTCATTTGACTTCTTGCAAGGTATTTGGAGATATTACAGCAAATCTTTCCCCCTGACGTCTCCAATCAAGGGGAGAGGTCTGTCTGCTTCCCCTTTGCAGAGCGCCTGCTGGTTATCTGTAGTAGCATCAAGGGCATGAGCAGCTGCTATAAAGCAGGGTTAAGCAAAGCAGCCTCCAGGGATTGCAACTCTGCCCTGGGAAAAATTAATCATCCTGTCCTTGCTTAGACTCTGAGCCTGGGAAGGGCCTTTCCAGTTAAGCAACTCACTGGTGAAGAGGTCCATTTCATTTTTTAGCTGCAGTCTAAAAGTGCCCAGTTTGATCCTAAGATTCTGATCCTAAGCACAATTAGGAATTATTCACACAACCCTTCACATACTTTGTAGCCACAAGAAGTCTGAGCTGGGTGCATTGGCTCCCAGACTGTGGCATACATGAACCAGTCTGCACACAGGTGGTAGATTAAGTGGGTCCTGAAACAAAAGGTTGCATTATAGAGGACTGTGTTAGAGAAGGTTAGAAAAAAGCTTCCTACTCTCCAGTAGCAGGGTTAGCAGAATGGAGATTGCTCCAAGCACATTAAAACTGAGTTTGACTTGCATCTGCCCCCATCCACCTTTAAACAAACATTCCCCATAAAAATACTTAGGCTAGAATAAATCACACACTCTTAGCTTCACAAATAAGTGAATATTTTACTCACTGAGTTTTCAGAAGTTACAGCAAACAAGTCTCCGTCAGTTGGCAGTAAAACAAGATTAAAAAATGTTCCAAATGACTTATAAAAAGAAAAGTCCTTGGTTTCCTTTCAAAAATGATTGTGCAATATTTGGGTTAGGAAAGGTACAGGCTTTAAAATATCTTTTTAGAGAAATTCAGTTCACTTTCAGGGAGCCATGGTAGTAGCATGGCTACTTTGCTTGTTCCAGGAAGCACAAAGAGAAAAATAATGAGAAGTGCGGAGCAAATGCTTCCCTTAGGGGTTCCCCCCCTCTTGGGACCAGCTAATATCTCTCCCTCTGGACCATGCATAGTGCCATCTTGACTAGATAAGGATCCACACTTAAAGAATGCATAATATGCTAAGAGATTCCAGAACATGAAAGTGGTAGTAAGTGCATAAGTTCAGCTCACTATTTATAGTGCCTTCAGTGTACATAGTGCTTCACAGAATAATATTTACAGAAGGTACCAGCCCAATGCATGCAATTATTACAAGCAATCACCAGGATCCCAAGTAATGGTGTATTATTCTAATCGGAGGGGTTTTTCATTCCAGGCCACAGTCAGATCATTAATACATTTACTCCTTTCAAGTGCAGGAATTGCAAAAAGGTGGTATGAACCTGAAGTCACATGACTGGGTTCAGTGGGACTTGTTCCTAAAAGGATGACACTGCAGCCTTAAATTAGTTCTTGTATTTCCATTGCCTTGTCATTCAGATATGAGGCATACATTGGCTTGAATTTACATTGAATCACCTTCTATCCTAATTAACAAATGAAGTATTTATATTTAGTCCATAAATTTTGGGATCTGAACCAAGGTCATAAACCCATTGATACAAAAATCCACTTCTGGTTTCCCACAAAACATTCTCTTTCAACAAGCTTGCTTTTTTTGTGGGGGAGGGGAGTAGTTGTTAAAGTTAGAAATCCATGGTGATCTACTGCAAATCACACAAATATCTACCAGTAGGTCTTGATCTACCTTCTACCTCACTTCTAGTGTAGAGGATGACATTGTGTAAAGTTCAGTTGTTTGTGTAAAGTGATAGTTGTGATAAGAAAAGTCGCACCTTGTGAAATTCTCTCTTCTTTGCATAGATACAAGAGCTGTTTAGCCACTGATCGCGCAATTTCTAGGAATGGCAGTTTGCCATTTCTGATGGTGGGAACTGTTTCAAAGCACTTCACATCCATTGTCTCGGTTTATGAGAACTACTTTTGAAAAAGAAACAATTACCAGTTATTCAGCCCTTTTGTGTTGCTGATTTTATGCGTTGCTTAACATTATGATGTAGGCAATAATGATCTGATTAAGATTTATTTAAAATAATCTCCCTGTTATGAGAAGGGTATAACACAGCCTTAAAGACACCCTTAGATTTCCACAGATTAGCAATCATTTATTTTAAAATATATATATGCTGCTATATTATTTTTTAAAAAGCAGTTTACAGTGATTTCCACATACATTTTTTTTTATTTTAAAAAACCCACATAAAATTTTAAAATTAGAAATCATCAACTTAACTGTTACAGAAAGGTGTCCTCCTACCTGTCTGCATAAGCCTGGCAGCAAAGAAAAGTTTTCAGCAGGCGTTTAAAGGTTAAAACAGAAGGCGCCTGTTGAATCTCTATTGACAGAGCATTCCATATAAATCTTTGCCTCTGACATCCACATTCTGTTGCATCAGGCAGGGTTTGCTAAACAGAGTACTTTGGTACTCAAGGTGTTAACCACACAACAGTGCAGAGTGAAGTGCTGTAGCAGGCACATTTATGCTTGGCCTTGTGAAAAAGTGAATGCTTGTAGTTTTTTTGCATTGTCTGAGAAACTGGGACAAACAGTGTTCTGTTTAAGAATTGCCCAACTGGCTCAGAGCAAGTTCTCCCTAGTCCAGAATTCTGTCTCCATCAGTGGCCAGATCAAAATAATAATAATAAAATCATCCTCATGCATGGTATTTGGGTATACTCTCCATAATCCTGAGAATTCCATTTAGTGATCAGGTTTCCATTTGTAATGGCAGCTAATCTCTAAAGACTGGTTCTCATTGGAGCAGGTGGTCATCACCATCTTGGAATATCAAATTCCATGCAACAAGATTACCCGTTCCCATCAGGAATCATGCTGATAATGCTGTTTTTCTGGCTATGCCATATTAATTCAGCATCTGTAGTGAGAAATAATCCTAGGGTTCCCGTTAAGTCCGAGTTGAGTAGAACCGGATTTGCTGACCAAAATTTGATTCTATTCAGTTTGGATTTAATCATAACCGTGGGTCTCATTAAAGCTATGTTATGTTAGCAAAACATTGCTAGAAAGGCAGTATTATCATGATGACTGGCCACTCGGATCTTATGTTGTAGCTCTTTTATGCCCCAGAATGACATTTTGTGGCGAGATCTTCTCCATGGCCCTCCCTGTCTCCAGTGGCAGAATTTGGGGTCTCCAATTCAAGCAGCGCCCTCTGTGACACCAAAATTAGCACCCCTGCTTCTTCTGTTGCAGAATAGTTGTTGTAGTAGTTCTTCTGTAGAATAGTTGTTGCATTCCCAACAGCACCCCTGAGGCTCCCCACCAGGTGTGACCGAACTCTTCTCACACCCCTAAATCCACCTCTGCTGTCTCCTTATTTGTGTTAACAAGATAATACAGTGGTGCCCCGCAAGACGAACGCCTCGCAAGACGGAAAACCCGCTAGACGAAAGGGTTTTCCGTTTTGGAGGCGCTTCGCAAGACGAATTTCCCTATGGGCTTGCTTCGCAAGACGACAGCCCATAGGGAAACCTCCGGGACAGTGGGGAAGCGCAGCTCGTCTTCCCCGCTGTCCTCGGACCTCCTCCGAAGCCTGGCGGCGGGGCGGGGACACCTCCTCCCGCCGCCGGGCTTCGGAAGGATGCCCTGATGCCGGGCGGCAGGGCGGGAAAGTCTCCCCCCGCCGCCCGGCATCGGAACGATGTCCCGAAGCCGAGCGGCGGGGCGGGAACGCCTCCCCCCGCCGCCCGGCTTCGGGGCAGGAACGCCTCCCCCTGCCGCCCGGCTTCGGGGCATCGTCCCGATGCCGGGCAGCGGGGCGAGAAAGCCTCCCCCCGCCGCCTGGCATCGGAACGATGTCCCGAAGCCGGGCGGCGGGGCCGCGAAGCCTGAGGAGCGCTCCCGCTGCTTGCGGAGAGGTCCGCGAAGCCTGTCCTGGACCTCTTCTGAAGGCAGGCGGGGGGCAAAAGTCTTTGTCCCCCCTGCTTGCCTTCCCAGGGGCTTTTAAATCGCCCGGACAGCGGAGAAGTCCTCCGCTGTCCCGGGCGATTTTAAAATGCCGCCCGCCAGAAGAGGTCGGGGGAAGGCGGTTTCCATAGGAACACATTAATTGATTTTCAATGCATTCCTATGGAAAACCGTGCATCGCAAGACGAAAAACTCGCAAGACGAAGAGACTTGCGGAACGAATTAATTTCGTCTTGCGAGGCACCACTGTATTCCATGCATCTAATGAAATGGGCTCTAGCCTATGACTCTGCAAAAGCTCACACTGTCTTATACCCACAAATCTTTAAGGTACCATTAAACCATTTGCTGTTCCTGCTACTACAGGCTTCCCATGGAGGAAAGGGCTATTGATGGCTACTAGCTATTTTGGCTATGCTCTTCCTCCATAGTTGGAAGAAGCAGTGCTTCTGAAAACCAGTTGCTAGAAACCATAGGAGGGGAGAGGGCTTTTGTGCTTGAATTGTGCTCTTGGCTTTCCCATAGGCATCTGACTACTTGCCACTGTGAGAACAGGATGCTGGACCAGATGAGCCATCAGCTTGATCCATCAGGCTCTTCTTATGTTCTTACTAAAACAGGCTGGTGCTGGAGGAGACTCTTGAGAGTCCCATGGACTGCAAGAAGATCATCAAACCTCTCCATTCTTAAGGAAATCATCCCTGAGTGCTCACTGGAAGGACAGATCCTGAAGCTGAGGCTCCAATACTTTGGCCACCTCATGAGAAGAGAAGACTCCCTGGAAAAGACCTTGATGTTGGCAAAGATGGAGGGCACAAGGAGAAGGGGATGGCAGAGGACGAGATGGTTGGACAGTGTTCTCAAAGCTACCAGCATGAGTTTGACCAAACTGCAGGAAGCAGTGGAAGACAGGAGTGCCTGGTGTGCTCTGGTCCATGGGGTCATGAAGAATAGGAAACAACTAAACAACAACAACAACAAAACAGGCTATCCAGTTCAAATTCTACGTCTTATTTGGGGAGGGAAGAATACTTTCTTTTGTTTTCACTAACCTACTGCCAATCAAATCCTTTCATTAATGTTGAATTCAGGAGGAGGGAAGAGTGGATCTTCTATCCATGCCATACGTATCTTTATCAAGCCTTCTGAATTTTGTTTTGTCAGGATGATGTCCTCATAGCAGTCAAAAACATATTTTCCACTCCCCTACCTTATCCATCCCTGTGTATATGTGCAATTTAGGCTTTAGCCCTATACCCTTGTTTGGGAGTAAGTTCACTGAACTCAATGAAACTTACTTCTGAAGAAGTCATGTATAGGATTGTGCTGTTAGGTGGTTTGTGCCACATACTCTTACCATACAGATGCCTCCATATTAACTCAGATAAAAATCCCATTTTGCTCACTGGTGCTTTTTCCCTAAGTAATTGTGTTCAAGTTGCATTGCAGTCAACTTGAAGTCATGGTAAGGTAAAGGTAAAGGTACCCCTGCCCGTACGGGCCAGTCTTGACAGACTCTAGGGTTGTGCGCTCATCTCACTCTAGAGGCCGGGAGCCAGCGCTGTCCACAGACACTTCCGGGTCA